>NC_090442.1:209215395-211615395 GCF_031143425.1 Pleurodeles waltl
ACCTTTCAGGTTTTTTCAAAAACCTTTCTACTGTCAGGGTTTTCCACTGAAGCAGGGGTGCCTCAGAGTTCCTCTCCTAACCCAACTCTATTGAACTTATATATGTGCCTCCTGGCTGAGATCATTGACCGACACAGCTATAACATGATAACGTACACCAATGATACTCTTCTGATCATAATCCTATCACAAAACTTAATATGGCTGCCTTGCTGAGGACTTATCTGTCCGAGGTTGTCCAGTGAATGGATCTCAACTGTCTTAAAATGAATGCAGGTAAAAAGGAGGTCCTCATTCTAGGTAAATAACCCTTAATCTGGTTCTCTGCAGGGTGGCCAGACTCTCTCAGCCCTTTATCTCCCCCTAAGCCTAAGGTCAAGAACCTAGGCATCTGGTTCAGTGAGAGGCTTACATTTGATAATCGGATCACCGACCTGGCAGGGAAATATTTGGGGCTTTTTAATTTTAAAAACCCTCAAAAAAGCCTCTGTTTCCTTACTGAATCTTTCCAAAAAGCAGTAGTCCAGGCACTGGTTATTTCCAGACTGGACTACTGCAATGTTTTGTACTTAGGGGAATCACAATCCTGGCTGATAAGACTTCAGTGTGTGCAGAACTCTGCAGCCCTTCGTCTGCTGAACCTCCCTAGATGGGCCCCTGTGGTGACTATGCTTTCTAAGCTGCATTGGTTGCATCTGAAGAAGACACTTTCATTCAAAGCCCTGTGTTATTGTTACACAGCTTTTACGAGCAAGGGTCCTTGCTATCTGCATCCCTTTATCAAGCTATAGTCTCCTGCAATTAATTTCAGATATTTGTGGGCCATGCTGGCTTGTATCCCCTCTGTAAAAAGAGTATGCACAGGTGGTCGTTCCTTTAGCTATTTGGTATCTAAGCTGTGGAAATCTCTACCTCTTTGAATAGGACAGGGCCAGATGGAATCACTTTTTCACAAACATTTTAAAACGTGGTTATTCAGTTTAAGCTGATACTACTTTGTATTTCTGCTGTGTACTTATCCTTTGGGAGCTGGACCTACTGCGCTGTGACACTTCATTTGAAGTAGCTATGCGCTATAAAAATTACACTATTATTATTATTATTATTATTATTATTATTATTATTGTTATTTTGCCTCCATGGCCAGTTTCCTCCTTCTCCAGCTTTAGTTTGGCCAGCTCTAGCTTGAGCTTCCTTTCCTCCAACACCTCTGGGCCAGACCTCTGGAAGACAAACTACTTCCTGTATGGGGAGTGATTTCCAGTCCTGGAGAAGGATACTCCCTCCTCAACAGGCTGCATTCCAAGACCTTCCTGCAGGTCCTGCTCTGATGCTTCCTCATCACCTTCTCCCTCCTCCTCTTCTCTTGGTGACTGTTTGGCCTCTGCCCATGCTCTCAAGGCCTTCTGGAGCTCCATCTTCCTGGTGCTTCTCTTGGCAGACAATCCCCTCTCCTGACAAAACTCCTTGAGCTTAGCCACAGTGTAGCTTTCCAGGTTGACGAGCTAGAGCTCCATCATTGCTGGTTGGGCCACAGACACAAGCAGTCAGGTAGAGTGGAAATGATTTTAGAAACAACAAAGAGGTCAATCAGGGAGAATTTGAAACTCTAATTGGTCTTAGATATGGGATGGTATTGTAAATCAAATCACTGTATGTAATTGCACAAGCACAAGTTCTAACCTCACAGCTGATCATCAATGTTAGAAACTGGGTTGTTGATTGACTGGGGTGTGAGGCCTGGTTAAGCAGCAAACACTATCTTTGCCAGGGTAAGGCACACGCATACTCCAAATTAACCTGTGCTCACCCCCCTGGCAGTGTGGCACAGAGCAGTCAGGCTTAACTTGGAGGCACTGTGTAAAGGATGTGTGCAGCACTTCAAGCAGTAAAACAGTGAAAATGCCACACAAAAAGATCCCACACCAAGTTAGAAAAATAGAGTAAAGTTTGTTAAATAATACAAGACCTAAACAACAAAAATGTAATCAGTAGAACAGAAGTTATGAATTTTTAAGGAATAAACTGTATTACAGTGCCTAAAAGCAGAAATCTCACCTGCTGATATCTGGTTGCGCTGCTCTAGGTCAAAGTCAAAAGTTCAGACCCATTGCAAAGGAGTGTGGGTTGAATACAGTCCCATTTTGGTCCCACTGAAGGTTTACCTTCTCAGGTTTTGTGGCAAGAGTCCGGTTCGCATTGGAAAGAGTCACAGAAGGCAAAAAGAGCATCGCAGGTGGCATGATGCAAAGAGTAGGCCAGGCATTGTAAACAGTTGTGCTGGTGCTTCGCAGTAGCGGTCCTCCACAGGTGATTAATGCTTGCTGTGAGAAGAGACTGGCGAGTGGTGGCTCATGCTGAATTTCAGTGTGAGTGGTGAGGTTCCAGAGCCAACAAGCCTATTTGCAGTCATGAATAGCCCAAAAGATTGATTCCAGATCCCCATGAGCCACACCAAGGTTCTAGGATACTCTCTGCAGCTGGGACCAGGAGCTGGTTGAGGAGCCTTTTATGTCCCTGAGGCTCAGATCAGGAGGCCAGCAGACTTGCCTGCTGAGTCACTCTGGGGACCTGGGGTCATAATGAAGTTGCAGGTCCAGTTCTTCCCCAGGCAAGGGGGCCGCAGGTCAGCACATAAGGCCAGCAGTTCTTTTAGAGCAGCAGTCCAGAAGAGTGGCAGTTCTGGTAGGAGCACGGTAGCCCTTATTCGTGGCAGAGTACCCACAGGTCCAGAAGTGTACTGAAGAATTGTGCCCTCATTATGAACACAGTGATAAACACCGCCGACCGCCGTGGCGATGGTGAACAGAAACCCGCCATATAATGATGCAAAAATCAGAAACCAACAAAAATCTCCCTGCCACCAGTCGCCGTCAGGACCCTGTCTGTGGAAATGCTGGAACTCCCACCCCACCACCACGAGCACACAAATACCCCGCCCTCCAAATAATGAAGCATAAATCACTGCGGCGGTCAGTGACTATTGACCCAACATCCCCCTAGATGAAAAGGCACACTGACAGTGTGCTGTACAGACAGCAATCTCATTGATTAGTCCCCCATAGTTACTGGAAGTAGAGTTGAATCAGTTGGGTCCTGGAATGTACATCATCCCCCTCCTCATCATCACCATCACTCCCATCCCCTCTCTGAGGAAGCAGGTCTGGATATACAGCACCCACCTCCCCCAAGAGGGGGATAGAATTCCTCACAGCCACGTTGTGCAGCATGCAGCAGGCCACCACTATTCTACACACCTTTTCAGGCCCATAGCCAAGGGCACCGCCAGAGATCTGTAGGCAATGAAATCTAGCCTTCAGGAGACCTATTGTGCGCTCTATCACCCTCCTAGTCCGTCCATAGGCCTCATTGTAATTCCTCTCTGCACCTGTTCCAGGATTCCTCACTGGTGTCAGGAGCCAAAGCATGTTGGGGTAGCCAGAATCACCTAAAAAAGGGGGCAAAACAGGACTGTCAATGGCATCCCTCAGTGGCAGACAGCCTGGATGTCTGCTATGTGGCAATACGTGTCAGACACACCTACCTATGATCCATCCTCTGTCCCCTTGTAGTTGTTCCATCTTGTGTGGCACACTACTGTTCCTTAGCACAAAGGAATCATGGACTGATCCAGGGAACATGGCATTCACATGTGAGATGTACTGGTCTGCAGTACACACCAATTGAATGTCATGGAGGGGATGATAGCTATGTGGGTGCCATCGATGGCACCTATCACATGGGATATGTTGGCAAAGGCATAGCAGTCCGACTTGATGACAGGGAGGTCAGCACTTTGGGAAAACCTCATATAGGACTGCAGGTGTCGTACAAATGCATTCAGGAATCTGGACAGTATAATGCTAAACAGTGGCTGTGAAAAACCTGCACCCATGCCCACTGTCACTTGAAATGAGCCTGTGACCAGGAAATGGAGTGCAGAGAGCACCAGTACTTCAGTAGGGATGGCATGCTGATTTCAATTAGCCGGTCACAGTGTTGGATCCAGTAATGCACAAAGTTCATGAATAGTAGCAAGAGTGAATCTGTAATTGATAATGATGTGATGCTCCACCAAGGTCCATAAATCAACAAGTGGTCTGTACACCGATGGGGCCCTCCCTCGCCACAAGGGTCTGTACCTTGGAGGAGTATAGAACACATGTGAGGAACACACATACATCTGCACACATTGTTTCTTATTCAGCACTGCTGGCATGATTGTTGACGACACAAATGCTTAGTATGTGTGACATTACAGCAACAGGACCAAAATGGTATATCAGGACTGTTCAGGTGAAGTAATGTATATTGTTTCATATCTATGGGTGTTTAGGGGACAATAGGGCCTGCATCGTGCAGAAGAGGATTTTACACCTGCATAGTTAAGGCCAAAATGTCTGCCCCCTGTAATCCAGAAGTGTCCTGGTGGAAGTGACCTCATACAGCTAGTGGTTGATGTAATAGCAAAAGGCAGTGTTTACCGCTGTGCGCAAATTCATTGGTTAACATGGTTGTCAATGGGGATTCTTAGCGTATCATGATCACCGCCGGCGGTGACGGTGCGCACCGCTGTGGTGCGTACGTGAATTCATCACCCCAACTTCACATGACTCCTGGATCTCGTGCATGCAGGTACTCCACTGAGTGTACTGTTGTGCCCTGCCTCTGGTCATGGAAATGGCACGTGTGGCAGGGGAAAGGGTCCTGGCCTTCACCAACGAGGAATTAGAGAAGCTCGTGGATGGGGACGGGGTCCTGCCCCTGTACGCCAAGCTCAACGATCGGTCATATGTACAGCTGAGTAGGAGGATTGGGGGGCATTGATGTGTCTAATGGTGGTAGATGACTGTATACATGTATGCACATGTGACACTGTATAGTCCTGGGTTCCTGACATACTGTGTGTGTGTGTGTTGTTGGGCTGTTTTAAATGTCCGTTCCATAGTGGAAGTATATAGCCAGCTGTATATTATTGGCCATTGTCTGACCTCAGTGTTACTTTTTCTGTGTGTCCCTTATAGGTAAGTGCCCATCAGAAAAGGGGACTTCGGCAGGCCTTCGCCAGGGAGGTGCGGACCCTGGGGGTCTACAACCGGCAGAGCACCCACTGTAGGAAGCGGTGGGAGGACCTGCAGTGCTGGGCGAGGAATATCTGTGAGGCCCAGCTGCGGAAGTCCTCCCAAAGAGGAAGGGGTGCCCGTCGGGCACTGACCCCCCTTATGCGATGCATTCTGGCGGTGGCATACCCAGACCTGGATGGGCGCTTGAAGGCTGCACAGCAGTCACAAAGGGGTGAGTACAAATACCATACTTTGGCTCCTTGATGGATGTGTGTGTGTGCAGTCGTATGTATGCCGTATAGTGGCAGGAACTCTGACTGATGTCCATCTACATAATGGCCCCTGTGGGGAGTAGGGTTGTAAGGGTCATGTCTGCAGTATGTCAGGTCCTTCAGTGCTGTGGGGAATGGCTATAGAGCAGGTTTATGGCCACTAGTCAGGGGCATAGCCATGTGTATAGCGGTAGGTGCTGCCTGGTGGAATATTTTCTGGGCAGGTGTATGTGTGAACCAGTTATGTACCTCCCTTCAGCTATTTACAAGTGTCTCTCCTGTTTTTTCTTCCCATCCCTGTTCTCTTGTGTTCTCTGTGCACATCAGCATCATCCGGCGAGGGAGCTGAGGCACCGGAGAGTGGGGATGCAGTGGCCCACGGTTCCTCAGAGGCAGAGTCGTCTGAAGCCAAGGGAATCAATGGGTTGGAGGGTGAGGGGAGTACCATGGGGAAGGCAACTACCAATGGAGGTAGTGGACTCTGATACCTTCTCTGATGGGAGCTCCCTGTCAGTGGCGGACCCTAGTGGGGCCACCTCTCCTGTGTCATCGTCTGCCACCCCCCATACCATCACCCCCCTCCCATTTGCTCCCCGCCGAGTTGCCCGTGCCCGCACACCTAAAAGGGTGGGCGTCTCCTTTGCCCCAGGCACCTCTTCTCCTGCCCCAGTCAGCCCTGCTGCCCTCATTGAGGAGGCTATTGGCCTCCTGAGAACCACCTCTGTAGGGCCGACAACCATAGTCAATGCCTTCCAGGGGCTAGCATCAGAGGTGCAGCAGACCAATGCCTATCTGGATGGCATTCATGGTGCCATGTCTGGCCTACAGAGATCTTTTCAGGCTCTGGCATCCTCTTTGACAGCAACCAGTGTCCCTGGTCATTCCGTTCCCCCCTCCAACCAACTCTAACCCTTCCAGCACCCCACTCCCTTCACCCGTCCAAAGCACACATTCTGACACACAGGCACACACCTCAACACACTAGAAGCACACTTCAAAACACAAGCACCACACCTCCCACCACAGGCATACAAAAAGCCAACATACACATGCACACACACCAACATCCACTTCCCCCAGTGTGTCACCCTCTTCCGCCTCCCTGACAGTGTCCCCTCTACATGCACACCCACAGGCACTGCACCCTCATTCAATGTTGTTGAGCCTATTCTTGCAGTCACCACAATGTCAAACATCCATTCATGCACCCCAGACCCCACACCTGCACTCACCCCAACTACTCTAGTTGACACATGCAGCACACTCATCAGACTTGCAGACACCCAGACAACATACATTTACACTGGCAGCCTGTCTTGTCCCACTGTGTCCACCCCCCTCCTCCCAAGACACTCAAACGCACCAAAACACCCACCCATCACACATCCACTACAGCTCAGCAAACTGTCCAGTCACCTGCACCCACGTCACGCACACCTACACCTCTTACAGCCACTCCCTCTGTCTCCGCTCCCAAGCCTTCCTCCAGGTCCACCCCAATTGCCCCACAGAAACTTTTCCCATCCTGTGTAGAAATATTTGAACCCACCCCGTCTCGACCCTAAATGTGCACACCTCCTTGCCCTGTCCACTCCTCCCACGTCACAGCCCGCCCCTCTCTTCCCATTCCCGTGCTACCTCCCCTGTGAGAAAGAGACCTCGTGCTGGCCCAGGAACATCTGCTGCACCCCAGGCCAAGTCCGCTCCCCCAGCTGCAAGCACAAAACCCAAGCCCCCTCCACCTTCCAAACGTAAATCTAAGCCCCCCCCCTCAGTCGTAAGTCCCCACCCCCACCACCCCATGCCCCTGTTCCCTGAGGTGCCATTGTTGTCCCTATGAAGTGGAGTACCATTGCACTTGTGAGAGTCAAGTTGGGGCAATGTGGCCCATTGGACTACTTACTCTGGACTGGCCATTGGCCTTATGTTGCACTTATATTGCTCATTGAGCTGAATAAAAGTTAATGTGTGGCCTGTGTTCTTTTGGCACACTCTGGATCCGTGGTTTATCATTTCATTGTTTGGGGCTGTTGAGCACATGTGTGTACTTTGGGCAGGTTGGATTTGCCTTGTGTCAGGTAAGTACCTCTTGCTGTGGGGTGTATGGCTTGTGCTGCTGTGAAGGGTTGTGGGAGCATTGCAGGGTGGGTGGGTATGTAACTGTGCCCTTTCTTCCCTCTTTTAGTAGGTTGCGGTACTTTCCGTCATCGTCTTCGTCGGCGGTCTCGGTCGTGGAGGTATACGGCAAGGAGCAGAGCTGGCATGATCTGAAACTCTCTATCCATGTCTGCTTCGGCATGTTGTGTGAGCCTCCATTGAGTGTTTCCTTATATTTGGTTTGTTTCCATCTGGCTTTGCGTGGCGGTTGTTCCCGCCCCGGAACTGACGGCGGTTTAGTGCTTCATAATTTGATGGGCAGGTAGGGCCTTTCTGTCGGCCTGTGGGCGGGCTTTGCCGCTATTGTTGGCACTCCTCTGCTGGCGGGGAGTGGTTTTCAGGATACCTGTGATTAAGTTGGTTCATTATTTGGCGGTACAGACCGCACGTCTGTTGGCGGTTGTTACCACCAGCGGTGCGGTGTTTACCGCCATGTTCATAATGAGGGCCTTGGTGTCTGAGGTCCTTCTTCTATACCCTGGTTCCCCGGTTCTGGAAGGTGGGAGAACTTTCTAGACAAGGACTTTCAAGTGCATGGAATTTCCTGCCTCCCCTGCCTTGGCTCCAAGCTGGCTGAAGTGACAATGCAGGGTTGATAGGATCTTTTTGTGAAGGCAGATCACAGGTTATTCCGTGTAGGTAGGGCTATGCTCAGCTCTGCCCCCACCCCCATCTTGCTAGCAGATGGCCCACTCAGGTACACCTAATCCTTCTATTGTGTGAATGTCTCACACAGTCAAACTGTCAGCTACACCAAATCACATGACCTAGGCCAAGCTATGGCCACTAAAGTGATAAGGGCAGAAAAATGTCAACTTTCTAAAAGTGGCATTTTAAATATTATGGTCAAAAACCCGACGTCACCACTAAATAGGGCTTTTCACCCGAGTTCCAAAGACACAAATTAAGACAACAATTACATACCTGTCCAACTGCCTCACATAAGCTCTGTAAAAACCCAGTATCATTTTGTAAAAAAAAAAAATGGATAACAACTGATCCAATATTCCAATACAGGATCACTATACACAGAAGTGTTGCTAAAGGCCTCCTGTAGATCTGCTATATTACTCTGCCATTGCTGTGACGTTGTAGGCCCTAAGCTTGCATGAAAGTGAGAGGACAACACAGACACTAGAGTTCTGGATATAACTGCTGTGAAGGCACATGCACCATCCTCCCTTTTATCAGCAGAGCCACCGTCTAACTGGTGACGCCTATATTAGATGCATGTGGATGAATACAAGGCCAGACATTTGGGAGAGGAGGTTACAAATGCCAAGGACACTACATACGTACCAAAAACGTAAAGAAAAAAAACAAAAAGTTCCAAAGTGGAAGTAAACAAAACAAACAAACTGAATCTAGCTGTGAGTCTATCAGTCTAAGGAGTCAGTCAACATGACACCAGTAGATTATTACATGAATGATGCAGCTGCAACCGGACATTGGTGCTTAAGTTCATAATTTAACCTGATCTGAGTCAGAGCACGAACAGTGATGCAGAGAAGTCCTGAATCTTCTAACAACATCTCTGCAGGATCAAGTTCAGAGAGTGCCGTTCTGGTCCACTTTGCTGATGCTCTGGCAGTTCATGACTACCATCCAAAATGTAAACTGTGTATCAGGAGCTTTAATATTGAACTAATTGCGAAGATTGCTTTTGTTTTGCTGTTTGACTCTACAAAGACAGCCTTAGATGGACTTCAAACATTTTTGATGAACCTCAGCAGTATTCCACTTGTTCACCTCTGAGTTTGGCATCCTCCAGTGGAGCAGAACTAAGCACATCTTTGACGTATGGAGGTACTTTGGACATGTCACAAATGGGACTTTGTGTGAGTTGTGTTGGGGCTGCATATGCACCGTTTGGTCCATTGCAAGACCACTAATAAGCCACTGCCTTGTCTCTTGTGGAATAATTGTGGTATAGATGTGTCATGGTATTTTGGATCTTGTCCTTTTTTCAGGGTTATCCCCAAACGTTTTGCCTTCCTCCTCCTATCTTTTCTGATCTGTTTTTGTTGGATTTAGGACTCTGGGCAGTTTACCACCGCCAACCAGTGATAACGTGCATGTGCTCTCTGTCTCAAAAGTATTGGCGATTGTTGTGTACATGATTGACATTACTAGTAAGACCCTAGTAAAGTGCACTATGTGTGTCCAGGGCCTGAAAATCAAATGCTACTAGTGGGCCTGCAGCACTGATTGTGCCACCCACATGAGTAGCCCTATAAACATATCTCAGACCTGCCACTGCAGTGTCTATGTGTGCACTTTCAAACTACCATTTCGACCTGGCAACGGCACCCACTTGCCATGCTCAAACCTTCCCTTTTACTACATGTAAATCACCCCTAAGGTAGGCCCACAGCAGACCCATGGGCGGGGTGCAGTGTTTTTAAAAGGTAGGGCATATATTGTATTGGTGTGTTTTTCTTGTCCTGATAATGAAATACTGCTATATTCGTTTCTCAATATTGCAAGGGCTATGTCTCCCATAGGTTAACTTAGGGATTGCCTTGACATATCTTTTAAGTGTAATTTCCCCTTTGGGAGCAGATAGAGATATAGAGTTTGGGGTATCTGAACTGACAATTTAAAAATACATCTTTGGGTGAAGTTAGTTTTTGAACTGTAAGTTTGAAAATGCCACTTTTAGAAAGTGGACATTTTTTTCCCTTAACCATTCTATGCCTCTGCCCGACCGCTGAATATACGTCTGGGTCAGGATGACAGTTGGGCTGTTTTTGTATTCACTGTAGACCATCACACAAAGGGATCTAAGGTGTGACCGGCATCTCCTGATAGGACACCTGCACCTGAATAGGTCTGTTTCTGCCCTCACACATTACAGTTTCCAACCCCCTAGAGTTGTCTGGGGCCAGTACAGGGAGAGGTAGGGTATTTGGCACTACAAAGACTTTCACTTGAAGTGTGCCTACTTCAAACGTAGAAATGAGTAGAAGTATTGGAGTGCTGACCCCACAACTTCAGAACACTTTTGGACTGAGGACATTCTGTCAGGGAAAAGAGCTGAATGATTGAGGAGGTCCCGCCACTCTGCCTATTGCTTTGCTGTGCTGGTCTGCTGCTGCTACTTTTACCCTGGGAATGAAAGGACTGGACTTTGCTTTCTATATCCTGCTTTGATAGGTTTCTCCAAGGGCTGGAACTGAGCTTGCCTCCTGTAGCAAAGTCTCAGAGACATCAAAGACTTCATATGCCAATGCCTGGGCTCTCCTGCTGAGAGTCCTAACTTGCCAAGTGGTGCCAAATCCAGTCCCTGGCCCATAGAAGTGGAAGCTGGTGACCTAAAGAAAAATCCACGCACCACAGCCAAATCTCAGCTACTTCCCTTTATCTTGTAGGAGGAAAAAGTACATTCTTGCAGCATGTAACAATCTTAGAGACTGAAACAACATAATCTATGTTTGAAGTGTCCAACCCAAATGAACCGTACTCTGTCCATGGTGTAAAGATGTCATATCGCTTTGTATTATGTCTATTGCAGAAGAGACAATGTTATTTAAGGTGTATATCCAGTCAGACAGGGTATTAATCCCACTATCTACAACAGCTAATGCCTTTTGTAAGTCTTCCTCTTCTATTTGCCTTAACCGGCTGCAGCTTCTTGTTGGGAAAGCTTCCAAATTTCATTATGTACTTCATATAAGAAGCACTTTCTGCGTTGTGTCCTGGGGCCTAACAGGAAGTCCTGTAAGTCAGTGTTATTAGACAGGAGACAGGTGTTCTCTAACAGCATCTAGTGAGGAACTCTTCAAACATTGCTGGCATACTTTCCCTACACTGTATGTTGTTATTATACACGCATGTTCGGGTCACACATAGCGTGGGTCCGGCCTACTAGTTTATGACACTCATTGGTATCTATTTGCCACAATAACCACCCACCAGGACGTGACAGTGAAGCACTAAATGTGCCATTCTGGACCCATTCATCGAACTGATCTTCAGTTGCATTTATATATTTTTGCCATTTGTAAAATTTTGCAAGGGCAAGAATACTGGCCGTATTCAAATCCTTAATTTTTGCTAAGCCTAAACAAGTAGTTTGTTGTACATTTTCATTTAAAAATATCATTTGAACAGGTATCAGGCATGCTCTAAATAAAGCCTCCTTCGACTTCAGCCAATGTTCATACCCTTATACAGTATAGGCAACCAGGAAGCAAAGGAATCCGAATAAATGAATTTTGTATTTGTCAATAATATATTTACATTTTCTATTAATGGCAATTTAAAATAATATGACTCAGCATTTTTAACATTGTGCCCAGAAAAATATGCACATTTTTCAGAATATGTCTTAGTACTGCCTTGTGGTGGAGTTGGACAATGTTCCTATTGTGTGTGATTTAAAATAGAATTTGGGGTACTTGCTCTGTGAATGAAATGGTGCCCATAATAATTATAGCAAAACATATCACCATAATTCTCTTTGGAATGATAAACATCCTCACTTTGGAATACAGTGAAATACTGCAATTAAGTCATCATAGAATCAACTGTTTTCACATTCCAGTCATCAGAAACAACTTCGGGTATTATTACATCATTCATTGAAAGTTTAAACACATATGGTATTTGAATGACTTCTGTTGGGCCGTATATATCAAATATAACTTTATCCCAAACAATCCCATCGGGAATTGGTATAGCGGAAATGTTCACGAAAGACAAGTCTCTGAGAACCTTGTGAGAAGAAAAATTTAGTTTTAGGACCTCATCCACCAGTTCAACTGTTGATCCTTTAGGAAGAAAATGACTATGACCAAGAACGTTATAACAAAGCCAGTCCTTAGGAGGAAAGCTAATACAGTCAAAGAAAGCCACAGATAGTTCCATGTGAAAATAAAGTAATTTGTTTTAAGCCAGTTTATCAGCTTACATGTTTTTGGCAGTTCAGATGTAGAAGAGGCAAATGAGTCAGACAAAATGTTGTTGACGTCGGCAAAGTATCCAGAAGCAGTTCATGCAAAAGCTGGAGCCGTATTTGTAGGAGGAGAACTGGTAAGGGTCTTCTGCGGTGGTTCATAGTAAATGATACCATCTGTCTGTGTTAAAGTTGTGTCAAATCGATCAGTACTTCCAGTATTGTTTGTTGTAACCAATGTCAGTGGAACTAATGGAAGATCATTTTCCACCCTCCCCAAGCCCGGAGAGGTGTCAGCATTGCTGCTCAAAACTTGTAGAGGGACTTCTAGACCAGTAGTGAGAGGGTTTCGGGAATTGCTGGCTGCTCCTCTTGGTCTGCTGAGCAGGATCAGCCACATGGTGGAATTTGACATTGTTTATAGATACAAAGCGGATTTCTTTAGCACTAGCAAACGGTGGAAGTATGACAGTTCTGGTATTGTGTATTCCCAAGACTGGGACCAGTGCATGATAAGAAGGGCCAAACTCCCTTTTCAGAGCAACCTTTTCACATACTAGATCCCCAACTTTAGGAATCCAGTCGGTAGGTGTTATTGGTACATCCTTAATTCCTGTGGAGGCAGCACTGGCAGAAGCGTTGTCATCACAGAACTGTTGTAATTCCTGCAAGACAGTGACACATTAATTTATGTCAAAAGGTGTTTCTGCCTCCTCCACACCAGGATTATCACGATCTGGAACATACATTTGAGTTGCGAACAGGCACTCCTATGAAGTACGACCCCCCCCCCAGGGACCTTCTAGGCAGATTCTTAAGTTCTCTCTGGATTGCATACAGGTGGTTAAGCCAACTACGACCCGTACCGAAGACTCTGGCTGTTAAGGACTGCTTTAAATCAGGTCAAGGTTGGACTGCTGAGCGGCCACCTATGTGGCCGCAATCCCGCCGGCCGCATTATGACATCCCCGCTGGGCCGGTGGGCTGAAACAGAGTTTCCGCCCGCCAGCCCAGCGGGGATGCCACCGTAACATTGGAGCTGGCTCCTAATGAAGCCGGCGGTGTTGCGGCTGTGTGACGGGTGCAGCTACACCCATCGCGCTTTTCACTGTCTGTTGTGCAGACAGTGAAAAGCAGGGTGGGGCCCCCTTGGGGCCCCTGCACTGCCCATGACAAGTGCATGGGCAGTGCAGGGGCCCCCAGGGGCCCCACGACTCCCCTTCCCGCCAGCCTTGCCATGGACAGGCTGGCAGGAAGGGGAGTCATAATCCCCTGGGCAGCGCTGCCCTGGCGGATTAAAACTGCCGGGACAACCATGGCGGGAAACTGCCGGTCCCGGCGGTGCGACAATACGGCAGATTGCACCACCATACTGTTGACGGTACAATCGCCAAAACAGCCCTGGCAGTCTTTGACCACCAGGGTTGTAATGAGGCCCTATATGTCCTACCTTAACCATACACTGCACCCTTCCCTTGGGGCTACCTAGGGCCTACGTTAGGGGTGTCTGACATGTAAGAAAAGGGAAGGTTTAGGCCTGGCAAGTGGGTACACTTGCCAAGTCGAATTTACAGTTAAAGACTGCACACACAGACACTGTGGTGGCAGGTCTGAGACATGATTACAGAGCTACTTATGTGGGTGGCACAACCAGTGCTGCAGGCCCTCTAGTAGCATTTGATTTACAGGACCTGGCACCTCTAGTGCACTTCACTAGGGACTTACTAGTAAATCAAATATGCCAATCATGGATAAACCAATCAACACCATAATTTACACAGAGAGCATATGCACTTTAGCACTGGTTAGCAGTAGTAAAGTGCTCAGAGTTCAAAAGCCAACAGCAACAGGTCAGAAAAATAGGAGGCAGGAGGCAAAAAGATTGGGGATGACCCTGCATAAGCAAAAAAGTCCAACAGCATGCCTTTAGCCATGGCTTTCATGGCAGCCCATATGTCATTGTCCGGTTTTGTTTTCAGAACAGGTTACTGCAGCAACAGCAGCCATAGCCACTGCTGATTTGGCTGCTTCATCAGCCGGTGTATTTCCAGCAACGTGTATTCCAATGCGACGGTGTCCAGGTGTATGTACAACATGGACATTTGGTAGCATTTCCTTCAGATCCTCTAATTTACCACACAGAAGTCTGTGTTTCTGTGACCTTTAGAATCTCTGAACCCATTCTGGCACCAGTAATGCAGGTATTCATTGAAGGACTGGACACAATAGCATGAATCACAAACAATCAGTGTTAACTATACAGGATCAGTATGTTCCAGTGCCATCACCAGATCCTTGAGCTCTGCTAGTTGTGCTGAGCAGTCCCCTAGAGTTTGCGTGTATGTATGCTGGGGACAGAATTTATTATCCTCCATGGAGCCACTTACAACTGCGCAAGCAGCGGAGTATTGATGTTTTGTGCCTATTGCTGGGTATGCTCAGCCATTGGTGTACATGTCTCTTTGATATTGATCAATAGGCAGTGTATTTGCTGGAACTGGGTATTCTAGTTCATATTGCAAAAATTCTTGAGTTTGGGGCAAAAATGTAGTCAACCTCATTTGCTGTCAAAGATGTTGCCCATTTAATCCTACGTGGATGTAATGCTTTAGCATTTGGAACGCTGGCTTTGGTAACCGTCTCAAGGGCTGGGATCGGAGAGACGACAATAATGCGTTTACCTTGGGCTAGTGGTCTTTCTGTAATGACGGCCATCTGAACAGCAGTGAGAATTTTCTCAGTGGGAGCAAAGCGTTGTTCTGCTGCTGAATACAAATTTGATTTGTATGCGATCGGGACTGTCTCACCCTCATTGAAAGTTACATAGCTGAAACCAATGGCACCAGCAATTACTCTGATGACCAGATGTTTTTTGTTGTCCATTGTGCATAGGTGTTGTGTTGCAAGCATGTTTGTTTGCAAAGCTCCAAGAATGCGTGTGTTTTTGACTGTCCAAAATGTACTTGAAAAATCAGGACATATTAAGTCATATAAAGGTTTTACGCGTGATGCGTAATCAGGAATGTAAGTTCTGCCAAAATTTAGAAAACCCAATAGGGATTGGAGTTTTTAAATTGCATTTGGAGGTGGTAACTGTGCACATTTTTCCAAGAATTGTGGCGCTAGGCTCTTTCCTTCACTCAATAGCTCATTTCCCAGAAAACAGGATGCAAAGGAAGGCTATTTTTGTTTTCTTTAAATTGAATTTGTAGCCAAACTCGTCAAATCCCACAACAATGCGGGCTACCCGTCTGAAATGTTGAAGTAATTCATCATCCGTGCGATAAATATCATCTACATAGGACAATGCTTCAGGGTCAATGTTGTGCAATATTTAAGTCACACGAGCTGCAAACAGACCTGGACTGTTCTTGTACCCCTGGGGTTAACAACAGATTTTTTTCTTGGAGCCTAGTGTGCTGAAACTTGATAAGTCTCTACTCTCGGGCGCTATATTATGGCAGAAAAAAACGTTGTTTTGTATTTTTGGCACACCATGTTATTCATTAGTGCTGTGTTAAGTGAGTTTTGTATAGCTTATGTGCATGTATGACTGTTCAAATGTCTGTAGTCTAAGACTATTCTGTACGAACGGACTGGTTTTGCTACTGGGAATAAGGGATTATTAATTGGTGAGACACAGGGTTCGATTACGCCCTGGTACTCCAGTTGTGTGAGGATTTCCCTCACAGGTGCTTTTGCATCATGTTTTATTGGAGATTGGAGTTGTGGTTGAGGTTGAGGATTTTTAGTAGGAATTACATGATAGGGGGAATTTTTATCCCATCATACGTAGTTGCTATTTAACGCGGGTGCCTGCGCCAGTGCCCAATCAATGGCATAGGATTCTGCGAGCTCCTCGGGAACAAGAGGCGAGAAAGAAGGTTTGATACCATCTTCCCCATATGGACAGGTACGGACAAATTCAGGTGGCTAATCCCTTTCCGCCAATAGAATATCATATATGTTTACGACGCGGTCCCAAGAGATTGCTTTGATTGTGCGTTCATTGTTTCCTTCTAACTGTAACGTTACTTTGTACACCCTGTCAGGCGTGGAGACACGCATGTCCGTAGTCTCTACTTGTAGGAAATCATCAGTTGCTTTCACCTCCAGATGCTCTAGAAGATTCAGGCGAACTATTGTGACCTCTGCCTTGCTGTCTAACAGCACTAATGCCTAGTTCTTGTTCTTCAATAGAGCCCTCTTCTTGAGTGGCATGTCGAACTGCAACCGCTGCCATTTTTTCTTTTTGAATTGGTGTTTTTGTTGGGGAAGTTTCTCTTCTTTTTTAACAGAATCTTCTGTTGAGTGTTGTGATTCCTATCTGTTTCACGTACTCAGTTCTTTGCCCTGACCACCCACCTCTTTCACTTCGTTTTTCTGGTGAGTCTTGAAAGGAACGAGATTGGCGTGTGTCAGTATATTGATATCTGTCAGGTGTTTTTATATTATCTCTATTTCTGAGAATATATCTATTCTGTGCGGTCTCCGTATGCAGAGATTCTCCCCTTTCCTTCCTAGGTGTTTGTTGTTTTTTTATCCCAGCATTGCTTAGTACCCTCAGCAGCTTGCTTGGTAGAATCTTTATTAGATTTACCCTGCAATTGTGGTTTTGTAGGTCTGCCTGCCAGACTATCTTGACCAATGCTAGAATTGGTCTAGCGATAATCTTTGGCAGCTCACGTTCTTGATCCTGTGGAGGAACATCCCAGAGCCGCATGAGCACCGCTAGTGCGACCGCATCACCTTTAAGGTTACTTACTATAATTGAGGATACTGTGGCAAAGTTGCCCATTAGTTGCATCCCCAAGTCCAGGGCCGGGAAAGCCCCGTATTCATCTTGAATTTGTTTCAATACTTCTGGTTAATTAGCAAGTGTCAGTGTACCGTGTGTGGTAGTACAGAGTGTGGCAAATACTGTGCCTCAAGTATTACCGTTATCTATAGTGAGAACCATCCCAAATGGCAAGCACATAGTTTATATTCTGTGTTTATCCTGAGGTCCTGTATGGGGAAATACTGCTTCCAGTGCGTTTATTTTTTGAGCTACCAAAACTGAATTTCTTCATGTTTTGCGGGTACTTAACCCATGATTGAATGTACAGTCGCAGGATTAATGCCTGGCGTTACTGCATGTGGTTGCACCTGAGCAGCATGTGCTGGGTTTGTGTTTAATGTTTGCATTACAAACTGTACTAATCGTCTATATATAGCCGTCTGCTCAGCATATAAGCGTCAGACTTCAGTTGTAGTTAAGTTTGCTGCAGCAGAGTAAGGTGTATAAGTGGCCAATGAAGGCCAGGTAGGACCATCATTACTTAGTGGACCTAACCTAACATGCGAAATTGTGTGGGGTAGTCTGCCATCAAGCTAATTATTATGTTCTTGATAAGATAGAGGTGCTTCTAGATATGCATATGCTCTGTATTGTGCAGGTGCGTTTGCAAGTGCGTAGCAATGAAATGTGTTTGTGTTCCCATCAGCTGCTGGAAATGTGACACAAGAAAAAAAACATCTGTTCTATAGGCTGGGTGAGCCTCAACAACAAATGTGACTGGACCCCCCGGGTCATTAGGCCATGTGCCAGTAAATGTGCAGTAAGGGGTGGTCGCATATTGACTGCAATTGCTACTTTTTGTGGAATCGTCATAATGAATGGTAAGTTTCGTTCGGAGATAAGGATGGGGATTATCCTTTTAGAGTTCAAGCTTGAACAACCTACAGCGTTAGTTAGGTACTCCCTATTTAGCTGAGGAGCAACTCCTCAATACCACAGACGTCTCCGTATATAGTACTGAGGTGTCTTTGTATGTAGTGAGACAGAGATATTCAGGAGGACCCGAAAAATGAGAGCCTGACCAAACGTTGGCGGCACCATGTCGCGTAGGCTCTCATTATTCTCATGAGACTACTGGATTTGAGCAGCAGAATTGCCTGCGGTGTGGGAGACTGAGTCTAACCCACTACAGGTGACACCAGTCGGCCTAATCCGGGTTTTGCTTCGGCTAACTAACAGTGCCTCATCTCTACCCTAGAGCAGGGATGATTGGGCAGCCGAGCACGTGACACAATTGACTCCTTAGGGAAATCGTGGTCACTCAGATCACATCCGTTTCTCTCAGTTACATTAGTCTCACATATACAAGGACAATCAGAGGCAGTATACGTTTTAATAAGGTTTTAATGAAGCAACTTCATCTTAGATAATAAAGCATGTACTGCAATAACCAGGACGAAAAAGCATGACAGGATTAAAATTGTGACAAGGATAGTGAAGCATAAAAATAACGCTACCATATTGTCACTAAAGTCATTACTATAATTCCTACCAAGGCTATATTATAGCACAGCATGGTAAGCTCCATTTCTGCCCTCCAGGTTCCCCTGGGAAGACATCATCTGCATAAGCAGCTGTAGCAAAGCGTTCAGCAATCAGCAGATAGTCATGGTCATCTGGCTGGAATCTCCCTCTAACGTGTATGGGACAATGAAGTGTTTTTATAATGAAACAGCTGATTTTTTCTAAAAAAAATGTCCCTAGGTAAGGATGTGTATGTTTCTATGAACACCAGAGACAAAGCCTTACCACGTTTACCGGAAACCTATCTTACTGCAGCCTTGAGAGAAGCACAGGGTGAAAGAAATGTCTTGTTTAAGAACGCAGTCCTGGCCTAGGCAAAGAACAGCTAGATAGAGAGAAAGAAAACAAGACCGCAAATGTGGCTATTGTTAAAGTAATAAACGAAGCTGAATAAAATATATCTAGGTTAAAGTGCACAGCAGCAGGCCTAGTGTGCTAAAATAACGTGAATGGAGCTATAACTAAAATGGCTCCACAACAATTGCGGCAGAAAAATTGATGCACCAGAGCTATGGTCCTTGCTGAGTGCAATGACCATGACCTACAATGCATGGCCGAGGCTGCCACAGCACCTCTGAAGTCCCGCCACAGCATGAGTCCAAAGTGCCATGTCACGATATCAATGGCTCCTACTCCGATTCAGCCGCAGCACCTGTGTCCCTGTGGTGTGATCGTGACACTGCAAAGTCAACGCCTCATGTCTTGACCTGCTGGATTCATCAACCCCGTCTTGTTGTAAGGACCCGATACCTTGCTGCCAATGCTGCATCACCTCCCGAGCAAAAGTAAGAACCGATGCCTCGTCTGCCCTGCGGAGCAGTAAGGAACCAATGCATCACCTCCTCGGTGGTAGTAAGGAATCAATGCTGCACAGGCTCCAGCAACACTTCACTTTCCCGACTCCATGCAACCTCTTTGCTTCCTCATCATTTTCCAAGGTACTGTGACCAGGATCCATGTGACTCCAAAACTGGCCCGACTCCAGCGTGACTGGCGTCAGACTGGTGAAAATGACTCCGTCAAGCAGCGTGATATCCCCATTTGGAGCTATTGTGTTTTTAAACGCTATACTAAGATTTAATCTATGAAAATTTGTATGGTTGCTTATGTGTGTTGGATTTTTTGTCGTTTTGTCTTACTCAGAAAAGTATTGTCTATTTTTCTAAACTAGTGAGGAGTCCTTTTGTACTGTTTTCACTGTGTTAATGTGTATATGTGTACAAATACTTTACACATTGCCTCTGAGATAAGTCAGACTGCTCATGCCAAGCTACCAAGGGGGTGAGCAGTGGTTACCTTATTTGTGTGTCTTCCTTACCCTGGCTATAGTGAGGATTCCTACTTATACAGGGTGCAAGCCACTGCCAACTAGAGACCCCATTTCGAACATGGTCAAGGAGTTCTGAAGACTGGAGCAGGATACCAATAAAGTGAGCAGATTGCTGGTGGTCAGCTGTTGCTTTGAAGTGTCATGGCTTGATGTCTGACTCCAGTCAGATGCTCTTTGGGTGGTAGCGGTGCTACACAATTAAAGGAATTGACAAGATAGTTTTGCCACTTGGGTGAAACTTTATGACTGTTGTTGCCCACAGGTTCGCAGATATTCTTTTATAGTGTGTTGATGGTTGGTATGGTGGTGACCAAAAGAACTTTGTATTCCAGTAAATCTGTGAACGGATGCTGAATCTGTGATTGTAGATGTGATTGTGATGATTGTGATGATTCGCATGACGGCCGGTGACAGTGTCTGGAGAGTTGCTCTGGGAAGCTAGGGATAGAGACTGTTTGCACATTTATGCACCTTGCTCTAGATTCTCCTGCTAGACCTACTCCAAGTCATTGTCATAGCACATCAGTCACCTGCCTCTCATGGGTTTCTGGGTGCACTAATAGCCAGTGGTACAAGATGGGTATAGTGGTGTTGTTCATGCGTTATCAAACCTGATCAGAGACTGCAGCAGGATTTCTCACATTTTCTGCATAGGAGCAGTCACTAAAGTGACTAAAACGTAGCATACAGCAAAGCCTTACTCATAAGCCAGCCTGAAAAGCCTTGTGTTTAAGAGATTCCTAAAAGCCGTATAGCAAGAAGAGAATCTGATTTCTAAAGGAAAAACGTTCTACGTGTGGGGCGCTAATACTGCAAACCTGGAACTACCAGTAGACTTCTTTTTAGAAATAGGGATGGAGAGAAGATTTGCGGAAGAAGATCTCAAATTACAACTGGGGCTATGTCTTTGTATACGGGCAGAAACAAAAGTAGGACAACGCAACTGGAGTGACTTAACAATAAGATAACCTGACTTGAGCACATTTCTACAGGCAGCCAGTGCAATTTGCTCAATAAGGGGGTAATGTGGCACTTTTGTGGTTGCCGAAACAGGAGCCTCGCTGCTTGATTTTGAACTAATTGGAGTCTACGATTTAGGCACTTTGAAAGACCCTCGTACAAATAATTCGCATAATCTCATCTAGAGAGGACCAAGGCAATACTTACCTGCTTATTGGCCTCAAAAGAGAAAAGATTGCAGATCTTTATGATTTTCCTAAGTTGAAGGAAACAAGAGGAAATCACAGCCCTCACTTGGGGTTTTACAAATAGCTTGGCATCAATCAAGACTCCAAGGATCTTAACTGAGTTCTTCCGCATTGGGGGAGCCCATAGATTCAGGCCAGAGTGAGGGTCTCCAAGTATCAATCTTGTTTTTAATAATGACAATCTCTGTCTTGTCAGTATTACATTTTAATTGATTGTCATTCATCCAGTCACAGATAAATAGCATGGTGTTTTGGAAGGAGTTTGCGCATTCAGGAGAACTGCCGATGGTGAAGATCAATTGCAAGTCATCGGCATAGTTGTAAGCCTTAATCCTCCTTTAGTTCAGAGATTGCACCAGGGGATGTATGTATAAATTAAAGAGAAGGAGGAACAAGGAAGAACCCTGAGAGACACCGCGGGCCAAGCTGAACTTAAATGACTGAAAGGAGGAGAGCTTGACGACTTGTGACTGGTCCCTCAAGAAGGACTCAACCCAATCTTGTGCAGAGCCCTGGAGACCAACAGCTTCAACCTGATCAACCTGGATATCATTGTTGGCTCCTTCTTGAATAGCCCAACAATGCCTCTGTGTGGCTGAGCCTTTTCTCTTTCTTCAGGTAGCTTGGGTGTGCATCTTCTCTGGCAAAAGGCTAGTCTTTGTAACGAGCTGGGCAGGCATCAATCCTCCTCCCTTCTAGGCATAATAGTTTGTTGTGGCATCAGGCCACGTGTTCCTTCATCAGGACCTTCAGCTCTGTGAAGAAAGGTTCTGTAGCTGTAGAGGGCTGCAGACTGTAGCAGCAGGTGAACTGTGTATTAATATAGAAGCAGAGTAAAGCGGTGATATTGGTTGCCTTTCTGTGAATGTTAAGTGGACTTGTGCCATTGACATTTAAGCCTATTTCGTGGAAGTGGGGCACATGCTGTGTTGACTGGTACTGACTGCTGCCTTTGGGTAAGGAGGGAGCCTTTCTCACCAGCCTCTCTCTTTTTTCGAAATCCTTTTCTTTACTTGGAGGCAAGAGTGTGAGGGTGTAGTTTTATAGAGACATGAGTCTTCTTGTACTCGTGAGCAGGGCACAATGGGGCTTGAAGGTATAGGTGGTAAGGTGCTTGTGGCTGCAGTAGGCAGTAATGCATTGTGCCCCTATCCACCTCTCAGGCTGATCAAGCATATGAGCAGGTGCTGTTGCCAATCAGGCTTGGGCGTTAGAGGTATGTTACAATGCCTACAAGGGGGACATATCCTACAGGTTGAGAAGCAGAAGCAAGAGTGACATCTCCTGCAGGTTGAGAGGTCACAGAGGTGTTGAGGCCATGTTAAGTGTTTCACTTGCCCTTGAGGATGAGTCATCATGTTTTCTTTTGTGTTGACTTTCTTTATGGACCCTGTGAGAAACAGAAAGCAGGATTGCGTGTTGGTAGACACCTGCTCCCGCCTGGGGTCATATCAGCAAGTTTGGTGCTAGAGGAGGCTAGATAGCAGAGGTGTATCTTCCCCTCCCACTCTCAACAGCACAAGTGGTCTATTTGGACCAGTGGGTGAATGCACTAGATGCAGCACATCCTCGTTTCTCTTTCTACTTTGCTACTATGCTAAATTATATAAAATCATCGGCCAAGTAAATCACTTTTAGTTGCTTTAATACAGTTACTGTACCCCTATTTGATATTAGGTGCATCAAAAGTACACTACCCACCAGGGATTAATCGTTTCTAGGGGGCAAGACCAATGCTCTCCTCAACAGAGGGTTTACCACCAGTCTGTTCCACCAGGTGGAGGTGGAAAGTGAAAGCCTGCTAGACACCAGGGATTTTTAGACCACATTTCTTAGAAGGGGTGGGTTGGCCCACCCTGGTACAGGTCTGTTGGACCTGGCTTTTTGACAGGGACATCCCCACACTTTTTGTCTCCTTCCTCCTATTTTTTCTGACCTGTTGTTGTTGGGTATTGACTTCTGGGCACTTTACCACTGCTAACCAGTGCTAAAGTGCATATGCTCACTGTGTAAATTGTACTACTGATTGGTTTATCCATGATTGACTATTTAATTTACTTGTAAGTCCCTGGTAGAGTGCACTACATGTGCCTAGGGCAAGTAGATTAAATGCTACTAGTGGGCCTGCAGCACTGGTTGTGCCACCCACCTCAGTAGCCCCTTAACCTTGTCTAAGGCCTGCCACTGCAAGGCCTGTGTGTGCAGTTTCACTGCCACTTCGACTTGGCATTTAAAGGTACTTGCCCAGCCTAGAACTCCCCTTTTTCTATACATAAGTCACCCCTAATGTGTGCCCTAGGTAACCCCTAGAGCAGGGTGCTGTGTGGGTAAAAGGCAGGACATGTACTTGTGTGGTTATATGTCCTGGTAGTGTAACTCCTAAATTCGTTTTTATACTACTGTGAGGCCTGCTCCCTTCATAGGCTAACATTGGGGCTGCTCTCATACATTGTTGAAGTGGCAGCTGCTGATCTGAAAGGAGCAGGAAGGTCATATTTAGTATGGCCGGAATGGTAATATAAAATCCTGCTGACTGGTGAAGTCGGATTTAATATTACTATTCTAGAAATGCCACTTTTAGAAAGTGAGCATTTCTTTGCACTAAAATCTTGTTGTGCCCTTCAATCCACGTCTGGCTAGGTTTAGTTGACAGCTCCTTGTGCATTCACTCAGACACACCCCAAACACAGGGTACTCAGCCTCACTTGCATACATCTGCATTTTGAATGGGTCTTCCTGGGCTGGGAGGGTGGAGGGCCTGCCCTCACACAAAGGACTGCCACACCCCCTACTGGGACTCTGGCAGACAGGATTGAACTGAAAGGGGGCTTGGTGCATTTCTTAGAGACTCTTTGAAGTCACCCCCACTTCAAAGGCACAACTTAGTATAAAACAGGGCCTCTGCCCTACCTCATCAGACACTTGCTGGAGAAGAAACCTGAACCAGAAACTACATCCTGCCAGGAAGAACTGCCTGGCTGCTCAAAGGACTCACCTGTCTGCTTTTCTACAAAGGACTGCTGCCTTGCTGTTGGCCTGCTGCCTTGCTGAACTCTTGTCTGGCTGTAAAAGTGCTCTCCAAGGGCTTGGATAGAGCTTGCCTCCTGTTCCCTGAAGTCTCAGGACCAAAAAGACTTCTCTCTTCCTCTTGGACGCTCCGTGCGCCGAACTTTTCGACGCACAGCTTGTTCCGCGGCAAGAAAAACGCTGCACACCGACGCTGATCGACGCGACGTCTTCGGGACGACCGAAACTTTGACGCACGGCCTCGCAAGGACAACGCCGCCCGACTTCCCGGGAGAAATCAACGCGACGGCTGCCGTGAGATCAAAACTTTGACGCACGGCCTCGCAAGGACAACGCCGCCCGATTCCGCAGGAGAAATCGACGCGACGCCTGCCGTGAAATCAAAACTTTGACGCACGGCCTCGCAAGGACAACGCCGCCCGACTCCGCAGGAGAAATCGACGCGACGCCTGCCGTGAGATCGAAACTTCGATGTGCAGCCCCGCAGAACGACGCGCAGCCGGAAAACAAACAGGAAAATCCACGCACAGACCCGGGACATCTGGTACTCCCCGCAAACCACAGTAAGAGACTGTCCGCGCGCCGGAAAACGACGCCCGACTCCCCGTGTGGAAAATAACGACACAAGTCTGTGTGTGCTGAGGAGAAATCGACACACACACCAGTTTTCCACGCACCTTTTCTCCTGTGGCCCTCTGAGGAGATTTTCCACCAGAAACCAGGTACTTTGTGTTTGAAAGAGACTTTGTTTACTCTCTAAAGACTTAAGACACTTTCTATCACTTTTCAGTGATATCTTTACAAATTCATATTGCAACTTTGATCGTTTTGACCTGAAGATTCCCAGATAAATATTATATATTTTTCTAAAACACTGTGTGGTGTATTTTTGTGGTGTTATGCTATGGTGTTGTATGATTTATTGCACAAATGCTTTACACATTGCCTTCTAAGTTAAGCCTGACTGCTCGTGCCAAGCTACCGGAGGGTGAGCACAGGCTGATTTTGGATTGTGTGTGACTTACCCTGACTAGAGTGAGGGTTCTTGTTTGGACAGAGGGCACCCTGACTACCAACCAAAAACCCCATTTCTAACATTGGTGATCAGCGGTGAGGATAGGACTTGTGTTTGTGCAGTGACATACAGTAGCTAAGTATTTCACTACCCACCCACAGTTGAAGGTCAACTTGATTTTTCATCTTTTTTGGCTTTTGGTTCTCTGATGTCCTCCTGGATATACTATTGATATTTTTGGACTTGGGATTTTGGTTCTTGCTGGTAAAATCTTATCAGAATGGGATTGTGTACCTACTCATTCTTTGTTCGTACTGACCACCTCACTAAGGCTGACCTAAGGAAGCTTTGCAGAAAATGGGGCCTTCCTGTAGCAAGGAGATCTACTAAGGCGGAGATGCTACATCACTACATAGTCTGGGGTGAGGAAAGATGGGCAGAGAGAGAGGCAGCAAGAAACCAAATGACTAAGTACCCCTCAGATGAGGAGGAGGACTACGCACCTGAGGAGGAAGACTACTCAGATTTGGACAGTGACCCAGAAATAGATGAATGGCTCCGAGGTCAAAGGCAACAGGAGCAACAATTAGAGGAGTATCTTGCAGAGGTTGAGGCAAAAAGACTCTTAGCCCTGGAAGAAGAAAAGATTGCAGCTCAAGAGCTGAGCTGTAAAGAGCTGAAACTGGAGGCCGGAAGGGCTGAGTCCAGTTCAGATGGTGGCAGCAAAAATCTTGCATATAGTACTGCTGAAGAAGGGCACAAGCCCAGAGATGTGGTGCCCAACTTGAAGAAGGGAGTTGACACACCCCAGGCGGTTCAAGGGTATGAGGTAGTTCCCGTTATGCACAGGGTCCCTGAGAAGGATTGGGGAACTGGCACAGGGAGTCATATTCCTACTGGGGGAAGGGAAACTTTACTGACTCTAGCCGAGAGTGACAGAGAAAAGGGTTCCCCCCTGGTGGACGTCCTGGATATAGAGTGTAGAGACATCCCAGAAGAGTATGGGTTGAGTGTCAGGGACAGACAGATACTGTCTCACCAGTCTCAGGAGGGAGAGGTAGAGTGCTTTTCCAAGGTTGATTTACTGGGTGGTTGGGTGAAGGGTACTGTGGTTAATACATGTGAAGGGCAGAATGATGTAATTGCTGGAGAGCATATGTTTGGTCCTTATTTTCCAGAGCTACGCCAACACCAGGTGGAGTGTGAGTTCTCTGACCCCAGGGAACTTACAATGGAGGCAGACTTCTGGGTGAGTACCAGAGAGTCTGAAGAGGCATTTGGGGGTGCTCCTGAGGGGAGTGGTCTAGGTGGTTCCCAACCGAGTGAGGTAGGAAAGGATTGTAGTGTCCCAGGTAGGTCCCAGGTCCTAGAGGGTTCCATGAGGGAACACCAGGAGGGAAGCCTAGCCTGTACCATAGGGCCACCTTTTGAGGGAAGCCCCGCAGTGTCAGAAGAACTTGGGGGGGGTGACTGTAGCCAGCATCCCAACAGTTCTGGTGTCTGGCAGTACCCCTCCTAGTGAGGGGGTGCAGAAGTCCAGACATAGGGTTGAGAGGGGGTTGCAGACCCCAGTGGAGGACCTTGAGAGTCAGGGGACAGCTCTGAGAGCAGAGCCCCCCAGGAATGACCCAGGTGAAACCGTTTCTGGTTTGGGGGAAACCCACACTCTGCCGGATGGGCAGAGGTCGGGAGACCTGCACCAACCAGACTCTTGTGTGGCCCTTGGGGACGGTGTGTCCCTTGTGGGGGGTGAGAGTGCCCCCCAGGAAGTCCTGGCATGCCAGGCAAAGATTCAACCTCAGGGTGGTGACTCTGGGTTGGATACCCAGGTTCAGAGGTTAAACTCTGACCTGGTGGGAGGTAGATGTGCCTCCCAAGAAGTCCTGCTGTGCCAGGCAATTGTCCAACCTCAGAGTGTTGACTCTGGGTTGGATGACCAGGTTCAGAGGTTAAACTCTGACCTGGTGGGGGGTAGGTGTGCCCCCCAGAAAGTCCTGGCGTGCCAGGCAATTGCCCAACCTGACGGTGGTGACCCTGGGTTGGGGAACCAGGCTCAGAGGTTAAACGCTGACCTGGTGGGAGGTAGGTGTGCCTCCCTGGAAGTCCTGGCCTGCCAGGCAATGGTTCAACCTCAGGGTGGTGACTCTGGGTTGGCTAACCAGGTTCAGGGGATAAACTCTGACCTGTTGGGGGGTAGGTGTGCCCCCCAGAAAATCCTGGCGTGCCAGGCAATTGTTCAACCTCAGGGTGGTGACCCTGGGTTGGAGAACCAGGTTCAGAGGTTAACCTCTGACCTGGTGGGAGGTAGGCGTGCCTCCCAGAAAGTCCTGGTGTGCCAGGCAGTTGCCCAACCTCAGGGTGGTGACTCTGGGTTGGATTCCCAGGTTCAGAGGTTAAACTCTGACCTGGTGGGAGGTAGGTGTGCCTCCCAAGAAGTCCTGCTGCGCCAGGCAATTGTCCAACCTCAGGGTGTTGACTCTGGGTTGGATGACCAGGTTCAGAGGTTAAACTCTGACCTGGTGGGGGGTAGGTGTGCCCCAGAAAGTCCTGGCGTGCCAGGCAATTGCCCAACCTCAGGGTGGTGACCCTGGGTTGGGGAACCAGGCTCAGAGGTTAAACTCTGACCTGGTGGGAGGTAGGTGTGCCTCCCTGGAAGTCCTGGCCTGCCAGGCAATGGTCCAACCTCAGGGTGTTGACTCTGGGTTGGATAACCGGGATCAGAGGTTAAACTCTGACCTGGTGGGGGGTATTAGTGCCCCCCAGAAAGTCCTGGTGTACCAGGCAGTTGTCCAACCTCAGGGTGCTGACTCTGGGTTGGATAACCGGGTTCAGAGGTTAAACTCTGACCCAGTGGGAGGTAGGTGTGCCCCCCAGAAAGTCCTGGCGTGCCAGGCAATTGTTCAACCTCAGGGTGGTGACCCTGGGTTGGAGAACCAGGTTCAGAGGTTAACCTCTGACCTGCTGGGAGGTAGGTGTGCCTCCCAGGAAGTCCTAGTGTGCCAGGCAGTTGCCCAACGTCAGGGTGGTGACCCTAGGTTGGAGAACCAGGTTCAGAGGTTAAACTCTGACCTGGTGGAGGGTCAGTGTGCCCTCCAGGAAGTCCTGGCGTGCCAGGCAATTGTTCAACTTCAGGGTAATGACTCTGAGTTGAATGGCCAAGTTCAGAGGTTAAACTCTGACCTGGTGGGGGGTAGGTGTGCCTCCCAGAAAGTCCTGGTTTGCCAGGCAGTGATCCAGTCTGAGGGTACAGACCCTGGGCTGGAAGACCAGGTTCAGGGTGTCCCCCCGGACCTGGAGGGAGGGGCTACTGATAACAGTGCCCCTACCATGTTGTCTTCTGAGGAGGCCACTCCGAGTTGGAGGGTGCTGGACCCCAGAAGGGAGGGCAGGGGGAGGGAAGCCTCACCCCAGGCCCTAGTCCAACCTGAAGGTACAGACCCCAGGTTGGAGGGCCAGTTGCAGGTTAACAGCCCTGCACTGGTGGAGGAATGGTACAGGGCGACTTCTGTAAGCACCCTGACCATGTTGGACTCTGGGGGTACCGCTCCAGGAGGGAGGGTACAGAGCCCCAGAGGGGAGGACCAGGTTCAGGCTGTCATCCCTGACCTGGTGGAAGGGAGAGTGGTTAAAGGGTGCCCAGCACCTGGGGCTACCGCCCCCCACTCTCCACAGCCACAGTGGTTGGAGAGCTTTGAGAGGCCTGGGGCCTGACTCTCATCCCTGGCAGCTGTCAGTAATCACTGTGGCTTGCTGTCCGGGTGGACAGAGTTATCCCTGGGGAGGGGACAAGTGTCACACCCCGGGGGTAGAGTGGGCAGCACCACTGTGTTGGTCATGGTGGTACTATCCTGCTCCTGGGATACATCTGTGAGCAAAGTAAGGTTAGGTGCTGCACAGATGGGATCCGCAGGTAAGGAGAAATGTTCCCCATGGGTTGGCTTAGTGGGCCCTGAGAGTATGGACAGAGGGATCCAATTGGAGTCAGGAAGGCGAAGAACTGGAGCATGCCCCTGCTGTTGTGGTCCTGGGTCCTTGTTATGTCGCCTCAAGCAGGGAAGTACATCAGGATAGTGATTGTTCTCCCCTGGCTCTAGGCTGGTAGGGGGTCATGTTGGACCTGGCTTTTTGACAGGGACATCCCCACACTTTGTGCCTCCTTCCTCCTATTTTTTCTGACCTGTTGTTGTTGGCTTTTGACCTCTGGGCACTGTACCACTGCTAACCACTGCTAACCAGAGTGCTCTCTGTGTAAATTGTACTACTGATTGGTTTATCCATGATTGACTATTTAATTTACTTGTAAGTCCCTGGTAGAGTGCACTACATGTGCCTAGGGCAGGTAGATTAAATGCTACTAGTGGGCCTGCAGCACTGGTTGTGCCACCCACCTCAGTAGCCCCTTAACCTTGTCTCAGGCCTGCCACTGCAAGGCCTGTGTGTGCAGTTTCACTGCCACTTCGACTTGGCATTTAAAGGTACTTGCCCAGCCTAGAACTCCCCTTTTTCTATACATAAGTCACCCCTAATGTGTGCCCTAGGTAACCCCTAGAGCAGGGTGCTGTGTGGGTAAAAGGCAGGACATGTACTTGTGTGGTTATATGTCCTGGTAGTGTAAAACTCCTAAATTCGTTTTTACACTACTGTGAGGCCTGCTCCCTTCATAGGCTAACATTGGGGCTGCTCTCATACATTGTTGAAGTGGCAGCTGCTGATCTGAAAGGAGCAGGAAGGTCATATTTAGTATGGCCGGAATGGTAATATAAAATCCTGCTGACTGGTGAAGTCGGATTTAATATTACTATTCTAGAAATGCCACTTTTAGAAAGTGAGCATTTCTTTGCACTAAAATCTTGTTGTGCCCTTCAATCCACGTCTGGCTAGGTTTAGTTGACAGCTCCTTGTGCATTCACTCAGACACACCCCAAACACAGGGTACTCAGCCTCACTTGCATACATCTGCATTTTGAATGGGTCTTCCTGGGCTGGGAGGGTGGAGGGCCTGCCCTCACACAAAGGACTGCCACACCCCCTACTGGGACTCTGGCAGACAGGATTGAACTGAAAGGGGGCTTGGTGCATTTCTTAGAGACTCTTTGAAGTCACCCCACTTCAAAGGCACAACTTAGTATAAAACAGGGCCTCTGCCCTACCTCATCAGACACTTGCTGGAGAAGAAACCTGAACCAGAAACTACATCCTGCCAAGAAGAACTGCCTGGCTGCTCAAAGGACTCACCTGTCTGCTTTTCTACAAAGGACTGCTGCCTTGCTGTTGGCCTGCTGCCTTGCTGAACTCTTGTCTGGCTGTAAAAGTGCTCTCCAAGGGCTTGGATAGAGCTTGCCTCCTGTTCCCTGAAGTCTCAGGACCAAAAAGACTTCTCTCTTCCTCTTGGACGCTCCGTGCGCCGAACTTTTCGACGCACAGCTTGTTCCGCGGCAAGAAAAACGCTGCACACCGACGCTGATCGACGCGACGTCTTCGGGACGACCGAAACTTTGACGCACGGCCTCGCAAGGACAACGCCGCCCGACTTCCCGGGAGAAATCAACGCGACGGCTGCCGTGAGATCAAAACTTTGACGCACGGCCTCGCAAGGACAACGCCGCCCGATTCCGCAGGAGAAATCGACGCGACGCCTGCTGTGAAATCAAAACTTTGACGCACGGCCTCGCAAGGACAACGCCGCCCGACTCCGCAGGAGAAATCGACGCGACGCCTGCCGTGAGATCGAAACTTCGATGCGCAGCCCCGCAGAACGACGCGCAGCCGGAAAACAAACAGGAAAATCCACGCACAGACCCGGGACATCTGGTACTCCCCGCAAACCACAGTAAGAGACTGTCCGCGCGCCGGAAAACGACGCCCGACTCCCCGTGTGGAAAATAACGACACAAGTCTGTGTGTGCTGAGGAGAAATCGACACACACACCAGTTTTCCACGCACCTCTTCTCCTGTGGCCCTCTGAGGAGATTTTCCACCAGAAACCAGGTACTTTGTGTTTGAAAGAGACTTTGTTTACTCTCTAAAGACTTAAGACACTTTCTATCACTTTTCAGTGATATCTTTACAAATTCATATTGCAACTTTGATCGTTTTGACCTGAAGATTCCCAGATAAATATTATATATTTTTCTAAAACACTGTGTGGTGTATTTTTGTGGTGTTATGCTATGGTGTTGTATGATTTATTGCACAAATGCTTTACACATTGCCTTCTAAGTTAAGCCTGACTGCTCGTGCCAAGCTACCGGAGGGTGAGCACAGGCTGATTTTGGATTGTGTGTGACTTACCCTGACTAGAGTGAGGGTTCTTGTTTGGACAGAGGGCACCCTGACTACCAACCAAAAACCCCATTTCTAACATTGGTGATCAGCGGTGAGGATAGGACTTGTGTTTGTGCAGTGACATACAGTAGCTAAGTATTTCACTACCCACCCACAGTTGAAGGTCAACTTGATTTTTCATCTTTTTTGGCTTTTGGTTCTCTGATGTCCTCCTGGATATACTATTGATATTTTTGGACTTGGGATTTTGGTTCTTGCTGGTAAAATCTTATCAGAATGGGATTGTGTACCTACTCATTCTTTGTTCGTACTGACCACCTCACTAAGGCTGACCTAAGGAAGCTTTGCAGAAAATGGGGCCTTCCTGTAGCAAGGAGATCTACTAAGGCGGAGATGCTACATCACTACATAGTCTGGGGTGAGGAAAGATGGGCAGAGAGAGAGGCAGCAAGAAACCAAATGACTAAGTACCCCTCAGATGAGGAGGAGGACTACGCACCTGAGGAGGAAGACTACTCAGATTTGGACAGTGACCCAGAAATAGATGAATGGCTCCGAGGTCAAAGGCAACAGGAGCAACAATTAGAGGAGTATCTTGCAGAGGTTGAGGCAAAAAGACTCTTAGCCCTGGAAGAAGAAAAGATTGCAGCTCAAGAGCTGAGCTGTAAAGAGCTGAAACTGGAGGCCGGAAGGGCTGAGTCCAGTTCAGATGGTGGCAGCAAAAATCTTGCATATAGTACTGCTGAAGAAGGGCACAAGCCCAGAGATGTGGTGCCCAACTTGAAGAAGGGAGTTGACACACCCCAGGCGGTTCAAGGGTATGAGGTAGTTCCCGTTATGCACAGGGTCCCTGAGAAGGATTGGGGAACTGGCACAGGGAGTCATATTCCTACTGGGGGGAGGGACACTTTACTGACTCTAGCCGAGAGTGACAGAGAAAAGGGTTCCCCCCTGGTGGACGTCCTGGATATAGAGTGAAGAGACATCCCAGAAGAGTATGGGTTGAGTGTCAGGGACAGACAGATACTGTCTCACCAGTCTCAGGAGGGGGAGGTAGAGTGCTTTTCCAAGGTTGATTTACTGGGTGGTTGGGTGAAGGGTACTGTGGTTAATACATGTGAAGGGCAGAATGATGTAATTGCTGGAGAGCATATGTTTGGTCCTTATTTTCCAGAGCTACGCCAACACCAGGTGGAGTGTGAGTTCTCTGACCCCAGGGAACTTACAATGGAGGCAGACTTCTGGGTGAGTACCAGAGAGTCTGAAGAGGCATTTGGGGGTGCTCCTGAGGGGAGTGGTCTAGGTGGTTCCCAACCGAGTGAGGTAGGAAAGGATTGTAGTGTCCCAGGTAGGTCCCAGGTCCTAGAGGGTTCCATGAGGGAACACCAGGAGGGAAGCCTAGCCTGTACCATAGGGCCACCTTTTGAGGGAAGCCCCGCAGTGTCAGAAGAACTTGGGGGGGTGACTGTAGCCAGCATCCCAACAGTTCTGGTGTCTGGCAGTACCCCTCCTAGTGAGGGGGTGCAGAAGTCCAGACATAGGGTTGAGAGGGGGTTGCAGACCCCAGTGGAGGACCTTGAGAGTCAGGGGACAGCTCTGAGAGCAGAGCCCCCCAGGAATGACCCAGGTGAAACCGTTTCTGGTTTGGGGGAAACCCAGACTCTGCCGGATGGGCAGAGGTCGGGAGACCTGCACCAACCAGACTCTTGTGTGGCCCTTGGGGACGGTGTGTCCCTTGTGGGGGGTGAGAGTGCCCCTCAGGAAGTCCTGGCATGCCAGGCAAAGATTCAACCTCAGGGTGGTGACTCTGGGTTGGATACCCAGGTTCAGAGGTTAAACTCTGACCTGGTGGGAGGTAGATGTGCCTCCCAAGAAGTCCTGCTGTGCCAGGCAATTGTCCAACCTCAGAGTGTTGACTCTGGGTTGGATGACCAGGTTCAGAGGTTAAACTCTGACCTGGTGGGGGGTAGGTGTGCCCCCCAGAAAGTCCTGGCGTGCCAGGCAATTGCCCAACCTGAGGTTGGTGACCCTGGGTTGGGGAACCAGGCTCAGAGGTTAAACTCTGACCTGGTGGGAGGTAGGTGTGCCTCCCTGGAAGTCCTGGCCTGCCAGGCAATGGTTCAACCTCAGGGTGGTGACTCTGGGTTGGCTAACCAGGTTCAGGGGATAAACTCTGACCTGTTGGGGGGTAGGTGTGCCCCCCAGAAAATCCTGGCGTGCCAGGCAATTGTTCAACCTCAGGGTGGTGACCCTGGGTTGGAGAACCAGGTTCAGAGGTTAACCTCTGACCTGGTGGGAGGTAGGCGTGCCTCCCAGAAAGTCCTGGTGTGCCAGGCAGTTGCCCAACCTCAGGGTGGTGACTCTGTGTTGGATTCCCAGGTTCAGAGGTTAAACTCTGACCTGGTGGGAGGTAGGTGTGCCTCCCAAGAAGTCCTGCTGCGCCAGGCAATTGTCCAACCTCAGGGTGTTGACTCTGGGTTGGATGACCAGGTTCAGAGGTTAAACTCTGACCTGGTGGGGGGTAGGTGTGCCCCAGAAAGTCCTGGCGTGCCAGGCAATTGCCCAACCTCAGGGTGGTGACCCTGGGTTGGGGAACCAGGCTCAGAGGTTAAACTCTGACCTGGTGGGAGGTAGGTGTGCCTCCCTGGAAGTCCTGGCCTGCCAGGCAATGGTCCAACCTCAGGGTGTTGACTCTGGGTTGGATAACCGGGTTCAGAGGTTAAACTCTGACCTGGTGGGGGGTATTAGTGCCCCCCAGAAAGTCCTGGTGTACCAGGCAGTTGTCCAACCTCAGGGTGCTGACTCTGGGTTGGATAACCGGGTTCAGAGGTTAAACTCTGACCCGGTGGGAGGTAGGTGTGCCCCCCAGAAAGTCCTGGCGTGCCAGGCAATTGTTCAACCTCAGGGTGGTGACCCTGGGTTGGAGAACCAGGTTCAGAGGTTAACCTCTGACCTGCTGGGAGGTAGGTGTGCCTCCCAGGAAGTCCTAGTGTGCCAGGCAGTTGCCCAACCTCAGGGTGGTGACCCTAGGTTGGAGAACCAGGTTCAGAGGTTAAACTCTGACCTGGTGGAGGGTCAGTGTGCCCTCCAGGAAGTCCTGGCATGCCAGGCAATTGTTCAACTTCAGGGTAATGACTCTGAGTTGAATGGCCAAGTTCAGAGGTTAAACTCTGACCTGGTGGGGGGTAGGTGTGCCTCCCAGAAAGTCCTGGTTTGCCAGGCAGTGATCCAGTCTGAGGGTACAGACCCTGGGCTGGAAGACCAGGTTCAGGGTGTCCCCCCGGACCTGGAGGGAGGGGCTACTGATAACAGTGCCCCTACCATGTTGTCTTCTGAGGAGGCCACTCCGAGTTGGAGGGTGCTGGACCCCAGAAGGGAGGGCAGGGGGAGGGAAGCCTCACCCCAGGCCCTAGTCCAACCTGAAGGTACAGACCCCAGGTTGGAGGGCCAGTTGCAGGTTAACAGCCCTGCACTGGTGGAGGAATGGTACTGGGCGACTTCTGTAAGCACCCTGACCATGTTGGACTCTGGGGGTACCGCTCCAGGAGGGAGGGTACAGAGCCCCAGAGGGGAGGACCAGGTTCAGGCTGTCATCCCTGACCTGGTGGAAGGGAGAGTGGTTAAAGGGTGCCCAGCACCTGGGGCTACCGCCCCCCACTCTCCACAGCCACAGTGGTTGGAGAGCTTTGAGAGGCCTGAGGCCTGACTCTCATCCCTGGCAGCTGTCAGTAATCACTGTGGCTTGCTGTCCGGGTGGACAGAGTTATCCCTGGGGAGGGGACAAGTGTCACACCCCGGGGGTAGAGTGGGCAGCACCACTGTGTTGGTCATGGTGGTACTATCCTGCTCCTGGGATACATCTGTGAGCAAAGTAAGGTTAGGTGCTGCACAGATGGGATCCGCAGGTAAGGAGAAATGTTCCCCATGGGTTGGCTTAGTGGGCCCTGAGAGTATGGACAGAGGGATCCAATTGGAGTCAGGAAGGCGAAGAACTGGAGCATGCCCCTGCTGTTGTGGTCCTGGGTCCTTGTTATGTCGCCTCAAGCAGGGAAGTACATCAGGATAGTGATTGTTCTCCCCTGGCTTTAGGCTGGTAGGGGGTCATGTTGGACCTGGCTTTTTGACAGGGACATCCCCACACTTTGTGCCTCCTTCCTCCTATTTTTTCTGACCTGTTGTTGTTGGCTTTTGACCTCTGGGCACTGTACCACTGCTAACCACTGCTAACCAGAGTGCTCTCTGTGTAAATTGTACTACTGATTGGTTTATCCATGATTGACTATTTAATTTACTTGTAAGTCCCTGGTAGAGTGCACTACATGTGCCTAGGGCAGGTAGATTAAATGCTACTAGTGGGCCTGCAGCACTGGTTGTGCCACCCACCTCAGTAGCCCCTTAACCTTGTCTCAGGCCTGCCACTGAAAGGCCTGTGTGTGCAGTTTCACTGCCACTTCGACTTGGCATTTAAAGGTACTTGCCCAGCCTAGAACTCCCCTTTTTCTATACATAAGTCACCCCTAATGTGTGCCCTAGGTAACCCCTAGAGCAGGGTGCTGTGTGGGTAAAAGGCAGGACATGTACTTGTGTGGTTATATGTCCTGGTAGTGTAAAACTCCTAAATTCGTTTTTACACTACTGTGAGGCCTGCTCCCTTCATAGGCTAACATTGGGGCTGCTCTCATACATTGTTGAAGTGGCAGCTGCTGATCTGAAAGGAGCAGGAAGGTCATATTTAGTATGGCCGGAATGGTAATATAAAATCCTGCTGACTGGTGAAGTCGGATTTAATATTACTATTCTAGAAATGCCACTTTTAGAAAGTGAGCATTTCTTTGCACTAAAATCTTGTTGTGCCCTTCAATCCACGTCTGGCTAGGTTTAGTTGACAGCTCCTTGTGCATTCACTCAGACACACCCCAAACACAGGGTACTCAGCCTCACTTGCATACATCTGCATTTTGAATGGGTCTTCCTGGGCTGGGAGGGTGGAGGGCCTGCCCTCACACAAAGGACTGCCACACCCCCTACTGGGACTCTGGCAGACAGGATTGAACTGAAAGGGGGCTTGGTGCATTACTTAGAGACTCTTTGAAGTCACCCCACTTCAAAGGCACAACTTAGTATAAAACAGGGCCTCTGCCCTACCTCATCAGACACTTGCTGGAGAAGAAACCTGAACCAGAAACTACATCCTGCCAAGAAGAACTGCCTGGCTGCTCAAAGGACTCACCTGTCTGCTTTTCTACAAAGGACTGCTGCCTTGCTGTTGGCCTGCTGCCTTGCTGAACTCTTGTCTGGCTGTAAAAGTGCTCTCCAAGGGCTTGGATAGAGCTTGCCTCCTGTTCCCTGAAGTCTCAGGACCAAAAAGACTTGTCTCTTCCTCTTGGACGCTCCGTGCGCCGAACTTTTCGATGCACAGCTTGTTCCGCGGCAAGAAAAACGCTGCACACCGACGCTGATCGACGCGACGTCTTCGGGACGACCGAAACTTTGACGCACGGCCTCGCAAGGACAACGCCGCCCGACTTCCCGGGAGAAATCGACGCGACGCCTGCCGTGAGATCAAAACTTTGACGCACGGCCTCGCAAGGACAACGCCGCCCGATTCCGCAGGAGAAATCGACGCGACGCCTGCTGTGAAATCAAAACTTTGACGCACGGCCTCGCAAGGACAACGCCGTCCGACTCCACAGGAGAAATCGACGCGACGCCTGCCGTGAGATCGAAACTTCGACGCGCAGCCCCGCAGAACGACGCGCAGCCGGAAAACAAGCAGGAAAATCCACACACAGACCCGGGACATCTGGTACTCCCCGCAAACCACAGTAAGAGACTGTCCGCGCGCCGGAAAACGACGCCCGACTCCCCGCGTGGAAAATAATGACGCAAGTCCGTGTGTGCTGAGGAGAAATCGACGCACACACCAGTTTTCCACGCACCTCTTCTCCTGTGGCCCTCTGAGGAGATTTTCCACCAGAAACCAGGTACTTTGTGTTTGAAAGAGACTTTGTTTACTCTCTAAAGACTTAAGACACTTTCTATCACTTTTCAGTGATATCTTTACAAATTCATATTGCAACTTTGATCGTTTTGACCTGAAGATTCCCAGATAAATATTATATATTTTTCTAAAACACTGTGTGGTGTATTTTTGTGGTGTTATGCTATGGTGTTGTATGATTTATTGCACAAATGCTTTACACATTGCCTTCTAAGTTAAGCCTGACTGCTCGTGCCAAGCTACCGGAGGGTGAGCACAGGCTGATTTTGGATTGTGTGTGACTTACCCTGACTAGAGTGAGAGTTCTTGTTTGGACAGAGGGCAACCTGACTGCCAACCAAAAACCCCATTTCTAACAAGGTCCATACCTGGTACCTTCCCAGATAATGCCACAGGTTGAGGCCAAACTTAAAAATATAGAGAAAGGTGGGATAACTGAAAAGGTCTATCTGATGAATATTCCCAACTACAGTAATAACTAAATCAAAGAAACCAAGAGCGGTTAAAGTTTAGACATGTAGTCTAACCACACAATCGAGAGGAAAATCCATCTAAAGTAGGTTTACCTCAATGGTGAAAAATGTTTTTTCGAACTGGATTTGGATGTCAGACATTATCAACTACACCTAAATGAGGCCAGCAGTTATATTTTTACATTTGCTACACAAGTGGCTTAGAGGTACAACAGGAGGCTGAACTTCAAGCTTTCCTCCGCTACAGAAGTATTTGGAAATGTAATTTCAAAGCACTCACAAGCCTGCAAAAGGTTATGGATGTAAGCAGTGCATTTGTTCTACGCAGAATTAACTGCAGTACACCACAATTAGGGTCTTGTGGTGTTGCAATAGATGTCTGAATTCTGCCTTGTGCTGCATAAAGAAATGTGCAAATTCTTGAAAGACAATTTTGAGTTCTGCTGTTGTATATTTTCCAAGCAAGTAGTAAGCGATGATTTGAAGAACATCTGTGCTATCAAGGTAACACAACTCCCACAGACCACGATGGTGGTCACCAGCTTATTGGATATTGTCATGCCTTGTGGTTGTTTCACTTGTAATCTGGCTACAATGAAGAAAACATTGAGAGACTGAATTCAGAACAAGATGTAGTGGTTATAGGAAAAAAGCACAAATAAGCCTTCAAGTAGCTAAGGTCTCTCACTTTCAGGAAATTTTCATAAAATAGTTAGACCCTGACAAAGGTACCAAACTGGTAGTTGATACTGGCCCTTGTTCGTTGGGTACAGTACTCATAACGGATCAAAAAAAGGAAACTGGGCATCCTTTGCATTTGCCAGCAAGACTTTTACAGAAGTTGAATTCAGGTAGTCTGAGATTGCTAGGGGTCCTCACTATCAAGTGTTGGGGGGCAGGGGGCAGTATTTCTTTGTAATTTGTGGGCTAAAGTGAAAAGCATGATGCAAACCATAGTAGGTCAGCACATGCTGTGCCAAGCATCTGGGCCCATACCATTCCTTAGTCATCAATCAGCACAGGTGAGGAATGCCAGAGACCATGGTGGAAATTAAGTATGGACTTTAACACTACCCCCAGTGGGTGGTACTTGCTATTCATAGTTTACGCTCAGACCAAATACCCAAGTTTGTACAATTGACATTGCTCGAAAACATAGCCCCATTGATGTTTTCTATCGCAACAAAACATACCTGAAGAAATTGAAAACAGAAATGTTCCCCATTTTCAGGCGGTAGATTGTCAGCACTACCTCCTAAGCATAAACATCAAGCACATCACATAAAATCACTCACGGATGGTCACAAGCAAATGGGAAGATGTACTGCTTTATGTGGACTTTGAAAATGCTTTGAGAATAGGAGACTAACCTTGAGTGTTCAATTCAAATTTCCTACATATCAAGAGGAATGTGCCTTACTTAGTCACCCATTATGCACCTGCCTCCATGCTGTTTAGGAGGGGAATAAGCAACACTGTCCACACTGCCTCTGAATGATCACTAAATATCATATCAGGAGGCGAGAGCAAAAGAAGAAATTGACTAAACAACAATCAAGTCAACTTAGAAAGAGAATTGGCTCTCTGTAAGGGAATGCTGCATGTTCTATGAGCATACACCCTGGGAAGTCACAACAAGGAATGACAAAAAAAACTGACTACAGAGTGAAAAAGGAAGGCAAATGACCAGAAATGTGTTGATGTTCAAAAGACTGCACAGAGGTTTTATACCTATCATCATTAGTACTCCACCTACACAGCCGGCCAAAAGATGGACAAAGACAGAGGTGTTTACGGGGCCTGTGTCAGCAAACTTACAGCCTCTGGCATCATCTCCTGGTATTAGCCACTGCAGAGGTCTTGCCCACACTAAATAGAGAAGATTTATTTTAGAATGCATTAAGTGTGCGACTCGAGGCATAATGATCTCCCATACTATGATGCGCCTGAATGGAAGCATGATATAACCCTTCTGTGTTCATCTCATTAGTGGACACCAACAGTCACAGTGCGGTCAATTCAACACTCTCTCCTCCAAAAGAATCCTCTGAACGAATATTTAGTTGTAAGCCTCTTTGATCTCCAAGCCTGTCAGAACACTGGCCTGATAAGGACTGAAAAATTAGTAGGAGTAGGTGCAGGGCCTTGAAGATGAAAGCAATGAAAGGGAAAGTATCTCAGCCAGTTGAAAATGTGATTTCTCGTGCTTAAAAGAGAAAATAAATCAAAGTGATCCATAGAAAAGTTTCAATTATATAAAAGCACAGAAGAAAAATGAGATAGAATGTAAATTGAGAGTTTGCTTTTACCAACCGTGGAAAACATTATGGGCCAGATTCACAATGATTTTGCTATGCGGAGTTATGATTTATTTATGTTGTACACTGCCTTACTTCACAGAATTCAGGACTAAGCAGGAGATTATGATTAAATAACGGCCCTAAATCTTGCAGTCTCTCTCTTACTCTCACTGGGCCCAAAAGACTTCCTTCATTGGTCTGCTGTCAGTGATGAAAGCAATCTGCAGCTCTTTGGCTGCTTGTTTAGGTCAAGCGCGCAAGCGCTTCCGACCTGTTGTTATTTATTCTGTGGGTTTTAACCACGTCCATCACTTTAATTCGTTTTTAGGGTCGAGCCTGCGTTGCATGCGCTCGCGCATGCATATCGCAGCGAGACGATTTAGTGTTTACAAAAGGGCTCGGAGCCCTGTCAATGTCACGTCAGTGTTTTTTATTGGTTCGTGGGCTTGCCCAATAAAATCTGCTTGCTTTCATTAGTCGAAGGCACGCATAACTCATGCCTTTTCCGGTGGCTAGCCCTCCTCGAGCGCAGCGACCAACTACAGAAAACATGCGAGGCTCGCTGTTTTCCATCGGGCTCGTGGACTTCTTTTTCTCTAATTTACGAGCGCGATCTCTCTTGGCAGAAGTCGAGCGCTTTACATAGTTAATTTCACTTTTTCAAGTTATGTACATAAATGCACTTTTGCCCGATAGATGAAAAGTCGGGTTAGGAGTTTACAACGCGATCAGCTCTACCATGAGCAAATGCCAGACCCGTTGCATTGCAAATGCTTGTTTTAAAATCCCTTGATTCCATTTGTGAAAGTCATGCACACGTCATGTCTTTTCTAGTATCTAGCTCTCCTCGAGAGCACCGACCAAGTACTATATTGTTGCGCTTTGCATGGGTATCTGTTGACTTCGGGGGACTATTTTTTTCTGTTCCTGACCACACAACTTGTATCTACAAGGGAGTGACGCATCTATTTTCAGCATGGTGCCCACTTTCTTGTTTACTTTCCTAAGAGCACGAGCGCAGGATGTTTTCAGTCGCTCTAAGCAATGTCTTTTATTTAGGGCTGTAATACATGTTCTCTCCTAACATTTGCTGTGGTCTGCCCCTTCCACTCCTGACGCACCCATGAAATCCCAGAAACGGTGTGTGTTACTCATTTTCACCATCCCTGTTGTTTCCTGCTTGTGGCAGCCTTCTCACCCTGTGCCATCTCTCCTCGCCCCTTTACCCCGCCCCCACCACCCCTCCAAGATCACTGCTTATCAACATAGCCTTTCTGCCTTTGTTTACTTTTGTTATTAGTCAGGGGTCCTTAAGACAGCTCCAGAACACATTTGAAAGTGTTCCTCCCTATATTTACTGATTAAAGTATGTAATGACGTGGGTAAAACACAGCTTTAATTAATGTTCCTAATTTTTACCAACATAAACAACTAGCCAGCCGGTATATAACTAGCCAGGTGGAAACACTATGGTCCTCTCAGAGAATGTGTAAACATCGCTGTTTTCACCATGAGCAGCGTTGGCAAAGTAGATACTGGCAGTGTGAGATAAGACACCCAAGACCCCACATAATCGCTATTCATAGACGTTTACAAAATTGTCATTTTCCCTCTTCTAAAATATTTACAAAATCGTCTGTATTTTTAACTGGGGAGTTCTGTGTTAATGAAAAGGCATCTATCTATTTATTTTTTTAAGGCAAACAATTTGAAATACGCATCATATTTACATTTGTTCATTTATTGCCTGAAGTAGCCAGTGCCTGACCCGAAAATGGCCTCCCACTTGGATCTACTTGCCTTTCTTTTGAGACGTAGTGTTGGTAAACATGTCATGCGAATGGGACTTTCTTTTGAATTGTGAGATATGTGGAGAGAGGTGGAGTCAAAATTAACAGGCGATTTTGTCACGATCATGGAACTAGTGAAAGCTAGAAGAATAGAAAACTGTAAGTATGCACCTCTATAATAACACATTTCTAGTGACTGGAAAAAGTAAGTCTTCTAATTTCAACAGCTATGTACAGCAGACCCCCTTCCAGGGATCAAAAATGCATGTGACAAAGACAGTCGAACGCCCTGTATTCATTTTGCTGCAATCTCCATGGGACAGCTTTCTTCCCCCACTTACTCCCAGCCCCCCAGTAAGTACGTTGTCCCTACATGGGGGGTAGCACTCTCAGTGGCCTTTTCTCTGTGCTTCCTCCTAATTGCTCATCCTATGCTGTGTTGTTTGATGGATGCCTTCATCCTTCAGATGAAGCCCCTGCCCCACTATCAGTTATTGTAGCTACCCAAGTTTGTAGGTGGCAAGCAGGATTGGAAGTGCCTTACGAATTTCCTCTAAAAGTAATTGGAATGCAGCCCATGAGTGCAAATCCAACCGGTGGCACATAACAAATGGGATATCATGTATCATTAAATGTTAAACTTGCCACCTATGTCTAAAAAAAATGTCGCCTAATATCCTCTTTGTGCCCGATGTGCCATGCCTATTATTCATCATCCTGACATACAGAAACATAGGCAGAACTGAAGGCAAGAGCCAGCCGGGCGGCTCCAGGTTGGCTGTTACTGTCAGTTGTGTACAGTTTGGACATGCATATAGGGTAACCAGGAAGGGCCTGATGGGCTAGGTCTGACAGTTCAGTGTGTAGGCTCCTTTCTAGGTTGAGGGTGTTAATGCTTTTTGACCTGTTGTAAGTATTCTGTGAGCTTTGAACCGCTCCCATCACTTTCAGTCATTCATCGTGGACTTGCTTTTCAAACATCCCTTTATGTGATTGGTAAATGCTTTACGTATGTCCCGCCTTGGAGCGGTTTTGTTACCGCCTTGCAGACAAGACTGACCCTGTTACATGGATTATTGAACGATTGCCGATAAACTGCAGCGTGGGCAAACTATTTTTTTCTTTTGTCTCTCCCCACCATTCAGTGTGTTTTTTAAGTTCTCTCATGGCTGGAACTTTTATTTTACAGCTGATGTCGTCTAGGAGCTAAATCAATGGTTACACGGCATTACTTTCTGCCATTCTGTTTGCATCTGTGTGAGAAGGTAGCCTCTTTCTAGCCTTGTTACCCCCACTTTTGGCCTGTTTGTGAGTGTATGTCAGGGTGTTTGTCACTGTTTTCACTGTCTCACTGGGATCCTGATAGCCAGGCCTCAGTGCTCATAGTGAAAACACCATGTTTTCAGTATGGTTGTTATGTGTCACTGGGATCCTGCTGGTCAGGACCCCAGTGCTCATAGGTTTGTGGCCTATATGTATGTGTCACTGGGACCCTGTCACACAGGGCCCCAGTGCTCATAGGTGTGCATGTGTATGTTACCTGTGTAGTGACTAACTGTCTCACTGAGGCTCTGCTAATCAGAACCTCAGTGGTTATGCTCTCTCATTTCTTTCCAAATTGTCACTGACAGGCTAGTGACCATTTTTACCAATTTACATTGGCTTACTGGAACACCCTTATAATTCCCTAGTATATGGTACTGAGGTACCCAGGGTATTGGGGTTCCAGGAGATCCCTATGGGCTGCAGCATTTCTTTTGCCACCCATAGGGAGCTCTGACAATTCTTACACAGGCCTGCCACTGCAGCCTGAGTGAAATAACGTCCACGTTATTTCACAGCCATTTTACACTGCACTTAAGTAACTTATAAGTCACCTATATGTCTAACCTTTACCTGGTAAAGGTTAGGTGCAAAGTTACTTAGTGTGAGGGCACCCTGGCACTAGCCAAGGTGCCCCCACATTGTTCAGAGCCAATTCACTGAACGTTGTGAGTACGGGGACACCATTACACGCGTGCACTACATATAGGTCACTACCTATATGTAGCTTCACCATGGTAACTCCGAATATGGCCATGTAACATGTCTATGATCATGGAATTGCCCCCTCTATGCCATCCTGGCATTGTTGGTACAATTCCATAATCCCAGTGGTCTGTAGCACAGACCCTGGTACTGCCAGACTGCCCTTCCTGGGGTTTCTCTGCAGCTGCTGCTGCTGCCAACCCCTCAGACAGGCATCTGCCCTCCTGGGGTCCAGCCAGGCCTGGCCCAGGATGGCAGAACAAAGAACTTCCTCTGAGAGAGGGTGTGACACCCTCTCCCTTTGGAAAATGGTGTGAAGGCAGGGGAGGAGTAGCCTCCCCCAGCCTCTGGAAATGCTTTGTTGGGCACAGAGGTGCCCAATTCTGCATAAGCCAGTCTACACCGGTTCAGGGACCCCTTAGCCCCTGCTCTGGCGCGAAACTGGACAAAGGAAAGGGGAGTGACCACTCCCCTGACCTGCACCTCCCCTGGGAGGTGTCCAGAGCTCCTCCAGTGTGCTCCAGACCTCTGCCATCTTGGAAACAGAGGTGCTGCTGGCACACTGGACTGCTCTGAGTGGCCAGTGCCACCAGGTGACGTCAGAGACTCCTTGTGATAGGCTCCTTCAGGTGTTAGTAGCCTTTCCTCTCTCCTAGGTAGCCAAACCCTCTTTTCTGGCTATTTAGGGTCTCTGTCTCTGGGGAAACTTGAGATAACGAATGCATGAGCTCAGCCGAGTTCCTCTGCATCTCCCTCTTCACCTTCTGATAAGGAATCGACCGCTGACCGCGCTGGAAGCCTGCAAACCTGCAACATAGTAGCAAAGACGACTACTGCAACTCTGTAACGCTGATCCTGCCGCCTTCTCGACTGTTTTCCTGCTTGTGCATGCTGTGGGGGTAGTCTGCCTCCTCTCTGCACCAGAAGCTCCAAAGAAATCTCCCGTGGGTCGACGGAATCTTCCCCCTGCAACCGCAGGCACCAAAAAGCTGCATCTCCGGTCCCTTGGGTCTCCTCTCAGCACGACGAGCGAGGTCCCTCGAATCCAGCGACACCGTCCAAGTGACCCCCACAGTCCAGTGACTCTTCAGCCCAAGTTTGGTGGAGGTAAGTCCTTGCCTCACCTCGCTGGGCTGCATTGCTGGGAACCGCGACTTTGCAAGCTTCTCCGGCCCCTGTGCACTTCCGGCGGAAATCCTGTGTGCACAGCCAAGCCTGGGTCCACGGCACTCTAACCTGCATTGCACGACTTTCTAAGTTGGTCTCCGGCGACGTGGGACTCCTTTGTGCAACTTCGGCGAGCACCGTTTCACGCATCCTCGTAGTGCCGGTTTCTGGCACTTCTCCGGGTGCTACCTGCTTCAGTGAGGGCTCCTTGTCTTGCTCGACGTCCCCTCTCTCTGCAGGTCCAATTTGCGACCTCCTGGTCCCTCCTGGGCCCCAGCAGCGTCCAAAAACGCCAAACGCACGATTTGCGTGTAGCAAGGCTTGTTGGCATCCATCCAGCGGGAAAACACTTCTGCACGACTTTCCAAGGCGTGGGGGATCCATCCTCCAAAGGGGAAGTCTCTAGCCCTTGTCGTTCCTGCAGTATTCACAGTTCTTCAGCCTAGTAAGAGCTTCTTTGCACCAACCGCTGGCATTTCTTGGGCATCTGCCCATCTCCGAGCTGCTTGTGACTTTTGGACTTGGTCCCCTTGTTCCACAGGTACCTTCAGACAGGAATCCATCGTTGTTGCACTGCTGATTTGTGTTTTCCTTGCATTCTCCCTCTAACACGACTATTTTGTCCTTAGGGGAACTTTGGTGCACTTTGCACTCACATTTCAGGGTCTTGGGGTGGGTTATTTTGCTAACTCTCACTATTTTCTAATAGTCCCAGCGACCCTCTACAAGGTCACATAGGTTTGGGGTCCATTCGTGGTTCGCATTCCACTTCTGGAGTATATGGTTTGTGTTGCCCCTATCCCTATGTTTCCCCATTGCATCCTATTGTAACTATACATTGTTTGCACTGTTTTCTAAGACTATACTGCATATTTTTGCTATTGTGTATATATATCTTGTGTATATTTCCTATCCTCTCACTGAGGGTACACTCTAAGATACTTTGGCATATTGTCATAAAAATAAAGTACCTTTATTTTTAGTATAACTGTGTATTGTGTTTTCTTATGATATTGTGCATGTGACACTAAGTGGTACTGTAGTAGCTTCACACGTCTCCTAGTTCAGCCTGAGCTGCTTTGCTAAGCTACCATTATCTATCAGCCTAAGCTGCTAGACACCCTATACACTAATAAGGGATAACTGGGCCTGGTGCAAGGTGCAAGTACCCCTTGGTACTCACTACAAGCCAGTCCAGCCTCCTACATTGGTTGTGCAGTGGTGGGATAAGTGCTTTGAGACTACTTACCACTCTTGTCATTGTACTTTTCATAAGAGAAAAATATACAAAACAAGGTCAGTGTATATACACATAGCCAAAAAGTTTTGCATTTCCTCTTTTCACTCTTTTCTAAGTGCTGAAAAGTACTTCTAAACTTTCAAAAAGTTCTTAAAAGTTTAAAAAGTTTTTTCTGTCTTTCCAAAAAGTTCTGAAAACTTTTTTCTCTTTGTCTATCACTTTAACTCTCTCTAAAAATGTCTGGCACAGGCCAAAAAGTTGAACTGTCCAAACTTGCATATGATCACCTTAGCTGGAAAGGAGCAAGGAGTCTCTGCATAGAGAGAGGTTTGAGTGTAGGGAAGAATCCTTCTTTAGAACTGTTAATTAATATGCTTAGAGTACAGGATAAGGCCATAAGTGCCCAATCTGTAGAAAAAGTAGCTAATGGTTCTCAATCTGATCCAGGGACTCCCCCAGGAAAAGGTTCAGGAAAGAAACTTCTCAGCCTGCCCATTACTAGACAGTCTAGCATAGTTGGTACAGAGGTTGAATCACATCATACTGATGATGTGCTCTCACATTATACTGGTAGCCAAGCTGTTAGGGTGCCCTCTGTAAGGGACAGGTCTCCTTCTGTTCATTCCCATCATACCTCTGTATCTAGAAATGTCCCTCCCACCCACCCTGATGACAGATTGTTAGAAAGGGAGCTCAATAGATTGAGAGTGGAACAAACCAGACTGAAGCTCAAGAAGCAACAGCTGGATTTGGATAGACAGTCTTTAGAAATAGAGAGGGAAAGACAGAAGTTGGGTTTAGATACCCATGGTGGCAGCAGCAGTATTCCCCATAGTCATCCTGCAAAAGAGCATGATTCCAGGAATCTGCACAAGATAGTTCCCCCTTATAAGGAGGGGGATGACATTAACAAGTGGTTTGCTGCACTTGAGAGGGCCTGTGCTGTACAGGATGTCCCTCAAAAGCAGTGGGCTGCTATCCTATGGCTATCATTTAGTGGAAAGGGTAGGGATAGACTCCTTACTGTGAAAGAAAGTGATGCCAATAATTTTACAGTTCTTAAGGATGCACTCCTGGATGGTTATGGCTTAACCACTGAACAGTACAGGATAAAGTTCAGAGAGACCAAAAAGGAGTCTTCACAAGACTGGGTTGATTTCATTGACCATTCAGTGAAGGCCTTGGAGGGGTGGTTACATGGCAGTAAAGTTACTGATTATGAAAGCCTGTATAACACAATCCTGAGAGAGCATATACTTAATAATTGTGTGTCTGATTTGTTGCACCAGTACCTGGTAGACTCTGATCTGACCTCTCCCCAAGAATTGGGAAAGAAGGCAGACAAATGGGTCAGAACAAGAGTGAACAGAAAAGTTCATACAGGGGGTGACAAAGATGGCAATAAGAAGAAAGATGGTGAAAAATCTCAAGATAAGCATGGGGATAAGGGTAAAACCAAAGATCCCACTTCAAATCTTAAACACTCTTCAGAGGGTGGGGATAAAACAAATTCTTCCTCTTCTTCCCAACCTGCACACATTAAAAAGCCTTGGTGCTTTGTGTGTAAAAACAGAGGCCATAGGCCAGGGGATAAGTCCTGTCCAGGTAAACCCCCTGAGCCTACCACCACTAATACATCAAGCTCTAGTGCCCCTAGCAGTAGTGGTACTAGTGGTGGGACTGCTGGCAACAGTCAAGCAAAGGGTGTAGTTGGGTTCACTTATGGGTCCATAGTGGAAACTGATGTAATCAGTCCCAAGACAGTTTCTGTCACACCTAGTGGCATTGGCCTTGCCACACTGGCTGCTTGTCCCCTTACAATGGATAAGTACAGGCAGACAGTTTCAATAAATGGTGTTGAGGCCTTGGCCTACAGGGACACAGGTGCCAGTTTCACTTTGGTGACTGAAAACCTAGTGCCTCCTGAACAACACATCATTGGACAACAGTATAAGATTATTGATGTCCATAACTCCACTAAGTTTCTTCCCTTAGCTATAATTCAGTTTAGTTGGGGTGGAGTTACTGGCCCTAAGCAGGTGGTGGTATCACCTAGCTTACCTGTAGACTGTCTCTTAGGTAATGACCTAGAGGCCTCAGGTTGGGCTGATGTAGAGTTTTATGCCCATGCAGCCATGCTGGGCATCCCTGAGGAATTGTTCCCTCTCATTTCAAGTGAAATGAAAAAGCAAAGGAGAGAAGGCCTGAAAACTCAGGATCCCTCTCCATCAACAGGTAAAAAGGGTATCACAGTATCCCCTAACCACCCTACCATTCAGGATACTATTCCTGTGGTGGGAGAAACCTCTCCTGGGGTGGCACCTGTTCTAAGGGAATCATCAGCTGGCAAAGCTGGACTCCCTGAGGTGGAAGTACCTCTCTGTGGGATAACTAACATTGGTGAGAAAAACAGCACCATTTTAGTTAACATGGAGCATCCCTCCAACCCTTCCAGAGAAACTTTAGTGCAGAAACCCTGCACTACCTCACAACACTTAGGACAGCATCCCTGCCCTAGTGTGGAGCTCATAGGACAGCATCCCTGCCCTGCTCCAACTCAAGAGAAACAGCATCCCTGTTCTCTCTTCCAGCCAGATGGACAAAGTTTTTGCCCAGCTATGGCTTTTCTGAGACAGCATCCCTGTCTGGCATTTCCATCACTACAAATAGGTTCAGTGGACAATTCCCACTGCTCTAAACTAAAACTTACTGATAGAAACTCTGAAAATACATCTTCACATTGTTGCTTAGCTAAAAAACTTCAAACAGGGTGGTTTACATCCCCACAGGGAAGTAACCATATAGTGGATGATAAAGGGAGTAACCAGTCTATTGCAGAGCTACTCTCTACTTATCACCACTTAGACAATAAAGTCTCAACTGGCCAAGGTTAGCCTTATTGTCCTTCGTTTGGGGGGGGGTTGTGTGAGAAGGTAGCCTCTTTCTAGCCTTGTTACCCCCACTTTTGGCCTGTTTGTGAGTGTATGTCAGGGTGTTTGTCACTGTTTTCACTGTCTCACTGGGATCCTGATAGCCAGGCCTCAGTGCTCATAGTGAAAACACCATGTTTTCAGTATGGTTGTTATGTGTCACTGGGATCCTGCTGGTCAGGACCCCAGTGCTCATAGGTTTGTGGCCTATATGTATGTGTCACTGGGACCCTGTCACACAGGGCCCCAGTGCTCATAGGTGTGCATGTGTATGTTACCTGTGTAGTGACTAACTGTCTCACTGAGGCTCTGCTAATCAGAACCTCAGTGGTTATGCTCTCTCATTTCTTTCCAAATTGTCACTGACAGGCTAGTGACCATTTTTACCAATTTACATTGGCTTACTGGAACACCCTTATAATTCCCTAGTATATGGTACTGAGGTACCCAGGGTATTGGGGTTCCAGGAGATCCCTATGGGCTGCAGCATTTCTTTTGCCACCCATAGGGAGCTCTGACAATTCTTACACAGGCCTGCCACTGCAGCCTGAGTGAAATAACGTCCACGTTATTTCACAGCCATTTTACACTGCACTTAAGTAACTTATAAGTCACCTATATGTCTAACCTTTACCTGGTAAAGGTTAGGTGCAAAGTTACTTAGTGTGAGGGCACCCTGGCACTAGCCAAGGTGCCCCCACATTGTTCAGAGCCAATTCACTGAACGTTGTGAGTACGGGGACACCATTACACGCGTGCACTACATATAGGTCACTACCTATATGTAGCTTCACCATGGTAACTCCGAATATGGCCATGTAACATGTCTATGATCATGGAATTGCCCCCTCTATGCCATCCTGGCATTGTTGGTACAATTCCATAATCCCAGTGGTCTGTAGCACAGACCCTGGTACTGCCAGACTGCCCTTCCTGGGGTTTCTCTGCAGCTGCTGCTGCTGCCAACCCCTCAGACAGGCATCTGCCCTCCTGGGGTCCAGCCAGGCCTGGCCCAGGATGGCAGAACAAAGAACTTCCTCTGAGAGAGGGTGTGACACCCTCTCCCTTTGGAAAATGGTGTGAAGGCAGGGGAGGAGTAGCCTCCCCCAGCCTCTGGAAATGCTTTGTTGGGCACAGAGGTGCCCAATTCTGCATAAGCCAGTCTACACCGGTTCAGGGACCCCTTAGCCCCTGCTCTGGCGCGAAACTGGACAAAGGAAAGGGGAGTGACCACTCCCCTGACCTGCACCTCCCCTGGGAGGTGTCCAGAGCTCCTCCAGTGTGCTCCAGACCTCTGCCATCTTGGAAACAGAGGTGCTGCTGGCACACTGGACTGCTCTGAGTGGCCAGTGCCACCAGGTGACGTCAGAGACTCCTTGTGATAGGCTCCTTCAGGTGTTAGTAGCCTTTCCTCTCTCCTAGGTAGCCAAACCCTCTTTTCTGGCTATTTAGGGTCTCTGTCTCTGGGGAAACTTGAGATAACGAATGCATGAGCTCAGCCGAGTTCCTCTGCATCTCCCTCTTCACCTTCTGATAAGGAATCGACCGCTGACCGCGCTGGAAGCCTGCAAACCTGCAACATAGTAGCAAAGACGACTACTGCAACTCTGTAACGCTGATCCTGCCGCCTTCTCGACTGTTTTCCTGCTTGTGCATGCTGTGGGGGTAGTCTGCCTCCTCTCTGCACCAGAAGCTCCAAAGAAATCTCCCGTGGGTCGACGGAATCTTCCCCCTGCAACCGCAGGCACCAAAAAGCTGCATCTCCGGTCCCTTGGGTCTCCTCTCAGCACGACGAGCGAGGTCCCTCGAATCCAGCGACACCGTCCAAGTGACCCCCACAGTCCAGTGACTCTTCAGCCCAAGTTTGGTGGAGGTAAGTCCTTGCCTCACCTCGCTGGGCTGCATTGCTGGGAACCGCGACTTTGCAAGCTTCTCCGGCCCCTGTGCACTTCCGGCGGAAATCCTGTGTGCACAGTCAAGCCTGGGTCCACGGCACTCTAACCTGCATTGCACGACTTTCTAAGTTGGTCTCCGGCGACGTGGGACTCCTTTGTGCAACTTCGGCGAGCACCGTTTCACGCATCCTCGTAGTGCCGGTTTCTGGCACTTCTCCGGGTGCTACCTGCTTCAGTGAGGGCTCCTTGTCTTGCTCGACGTCCCCTCTCTCTGCAGGTCCAATTTGCGACCTCCTGGTCCCTCCTGGGCCCCAGCAGCGTCCAAAAACGCCAAACGCACGATTTGCGTGTAGCAAGGCTTGTTGGCGTCCATCCAGCGGGAAAACACTTCTGCACGACTCTCCAAGGCGTGGGGGATCCATCCTCCAAAGGGGAAGTCTCTAGCCCTTGTCGTTCCTGCAGTATTCATAGTTCTTCAGCCTAGTAAGAGCTTCTTTGCACCAACCGCTGGCATTTCTTGGGCATCTGCCCATCTCCGAGCTGCTTGTGACTTTTGGACTTGGTCCCCTTGTTCCACAGGTACCTTCAGACAGGAATCCATCGTTGTTGCACTGCTGATTTGTGTTTTCCTTGCATTCTCCCTCTAACACGACTATTTTGTCCTTAGGGGAACTTTGGTGCACTTTGCACTCACATTTCAGGGTCTTGGGGTGGGTTATTTTGCTAACTCTCACTATTTTCTAATAGTCCCAGCGACCCTCTACAAGGTCACATAGGTTTGGGGTACATTCGTGGTTCGCATTCCACTTCTGGAGTATATGGTTTGTGTTGCCCCTATCCCTATGTTTCCCCATTGCATCCTATTGTAACTATACATTGTTTGCACTGTTTTCTAAGACTATACTGCATATTTTTGCTATTGTGTATATATATCTTGTGTATATTTCCTATCCTCTCACTGAGGGTACACTCTAAGATACTTTGGCATATTGTCATAAAAATAAAGTACCTTTATTTTTAGTATAACTGTGTATTGTGTTTTCTTATGATATTGTGCATGTGACACTAAGTGGTACTGTAGTAGCTTCACACGTCTCCTAGTTCAGCCTGAGCTGCTTTGCTAAGCTACCATTATCTATCAGCCTAAGCTGCTAGACACCCTATACACTAATAAGGGATAACTGGGCCTGGTGCAAGGTGCAAGTACCCCTTGGTACTCACTACAAGCCAGTCCAGCCTCCTACAATCTGGTTATGCGCTCTAGGGGCTAACTATATGCTTATATGACCATGTTTCTTACAAATGCTATTTTTTATATGATATCCTCTAGGGGCTGTTCTAAGCATTACAGTCAACATACTACAATATTCACAGCATTCGGAAATCGGAAACTCGCCTTATAATGTTTTGCAGGGCATTCTTTTTTCAAAACATTTTTACCCATAACTCAGCCTGTGGTGGTCCTAGGACAGTAGGACCACCATCAAAAAGCACAACGCACTCTTTCTGTCTAGGTCAACTCTAGATCCCCACACTAGGTTAGTGGGGTCCCCAAAATAATAAACCCTCTCACCATTCAGTGCCTTTTTAAGCTCTCACAATATCCCCTTGTAGTAGCCCTACAAGCCCTTTAGTAATATGCAGGGCCACTGGAATTGTATAGCAGAAAGGACCAAAATATGTGGCAAAAAAAGTCCAGTTCTGCATTTACAATGCTAATAACTCCAACTCAAGTAAATGCCCGACCTATTGCATTGCAAACACTTGTTTTAATCCTGCCAGCTGGCTTTGGTCCAGGGGTTGACTAGGAGGAGTTATATATTACACCATTTCTCATAGCCAAGTCTCTTAACAGTGTTCTCGCCTCAGCATTTAAAACTACCTCTTACGTTTTTTTGTTTTCCTTTCTTTAAATAAACTGGCTCTGATTACATTTCCAGGTACTAATGAAGTCAGAGTTGTTTGCTAGATGGCGTGTTTTTGACAGATGACCTGGATTTAATTCACCGGCTGTTTCTGATGAGTGTTACTGGCCTTGGGTGTTTTTTCGTGCACATTTAGAATGTGGCCTCATGTTCTCCTACAAAATTTATGTAGGAGTTATGACTCTCCAAAGAAACTCGGTTGCTTATCTTGGCTGAGAAAGTACTGTCTTTGACCTCCAGGGTTTTATCAATTGGGAGTGACTTCTATTCTTCCCAACTCCCTCAATCTTAACTGTTCATTTTGGCTTCGTCACTAGGTGGAATTTAATCTATAAGTGTAAAAATAACAAAAAATGTGCCTTACAGAAGGAAGTAACCTTAGACTCATAACACTGCACGCATGGAGAGTAAAGTATTTATTCGGTGCAAAAGATACACAATCCACTGTGTGCAAATGGATGCTAATGCTGTCCGCAACATTCTCAGTTTTGTGTCAAAACTGCAACAGGTTTTTAGCGGTGACCTCACGATCATCTTATAAACACATATTTAACATTTAGAGAAATCAAGGCACTACTTACAAAAATGTATTTTCTTAGAAAAATCAGCTTTTAGCCTACTTGACTTGTTATATTTATAAAAAAATGACAGTGAAATCAAATATCAAACGCTGACGTAATTGCTCAGAAGAAATAGGATTTACAAATTAACTTCAAATTTTAATAAAAATTTTGGAGTATTTAACCCAAACATCCTCCATTTTAAGATGGCTGCTATAGGTAATGTTTTAGACAATAGGTTCAAAGTTCTGCCCTTTCACAATGTAATTAGTTGTTGTGTGGGTGATGCTGTAGTATTTTCCACGTTCCCATGTGCCCAAGAGGGTGTTCACCTTTCCTAGCATTCCCCCGAACATTTCTTTCTTTCTGCACTTGCAGCAAGGAAAAGTTCCCTAGTCTCAGATCCATAGCCACCTGCCTCAAGTCCAAAGGGATGCAAAAGATGCACCAGTCCTGCATATGTGCTAGAAACGGTGTAGGAGAAGTAGATTAGGTCTTGGTAATGGTACTTTCCAGTTTGTGATCGGCAGAAAAGAATCCAAGAGCAAATTTGCGGCTTTAAAGTGATCTGATTTCTCCTACATAATAAAAAAAAATACAAACTGCAGGTGATCGCTTGCAGTGGACCCTGGACAACTATGACATTATCTGTCAATAATCTGTCAGTTTCCCTATGGCTGGTTGGATCGACTACTGATAGTCGATCACAATGAATAATATTCTGACTGGTTGAAAAGGTGGACTTCTGAAATTTCATGAATCTGATTGGACACCCTTACAAAGAACTGTGGTGAGCAATCCACAATCTGTGTTCAAGGCACAAAAAAACACCTGTTTTCCTAATCTGCCCATGGAGCAGATTTGGCAAATTTAAGGTTTTAGGGTGGGAAGGGATATTTAGGTGGCAAGTGTATTTTTAGGGTTTTGGGTAGGTAAGGATATTTAGATGGTAAGGGTATTTTTTAGTTTTTAGTGTGGATAGGGTTTAGAAGTTGGGTCAATAATGTAATATCTATGCCTATACCTATATCTATATATCGATACACATGGATATAGATATACACATTTATATACATATATATATATATATATATATATATATATATATATATATATAGATATACCTATTTTTCTACTTAAAAAAACAAAGGTTACAGGGACATTATAGTTAGGCTCACATTTCAAATGTACAAAACCAAAGAAACTCAGCTGTTATAGTTAAAGTTATTTCAAGTAACCATAACTCGCACCCTAAGGTAACTATAACTCCAGAGTGAAAGAGATGACATGCCAGGTACTGGAGGAATTCTTTAATGATGTTCAGCCTCTACATTGATTATTTGGTACAGGCAAGAGAACACCATTTGCAATCTACAAGGTGTATATAGACAATACACAGAGGTGATGAGAAACAAACCAAACAGCATGTACTTATGTTTTTGGGACAAGGAGAGGTTTCGATTCTTCAATGGTTTGAATATAGCAATTATCCAGGTTGAAAGCATACCAAATGACTTACTTATATTTCAATGGTTGCTGATATTGAAGAATCCATGAACCATTTTTGATTCTGAATTGTGCTTCCCTTTCTAAGTTACAAAAGGAATAACTCATCTTTCAAGTCGACTCAGCAATGTAGGATTATTCATCAACATCATCAATGGAGGTCTCCACAAACTATAAATCCTGATATTTCGAAGTATGCAAAATAAAACATTGACACTGTGTCTTAATCTCAAGAAACATGAGCATAAACAACAGGTCTGAAAGACCTCGTTTGGATATCAGTATAGTTGAAACATAACGTCAAGTCTCTGTATAAAGATTCATGAGCTCTAGAAATTGAAACCCAACAATGTTACGGCCATAGCTTTACAATCTAGCCAATCCATACTTATGTTCTGCAGAAAATGCACTGAATAAATATGGTGAGACAAACTCGACCATTTGCTAAAATTACACACAAGTTAAAAGACATTCAGAAAAGATATTTACTCTTCAGGAAATCATTCAACCACACAAGGTAATTGCAGGTGACCCTCTTTTGACCCACCCTGAACAGGTCTCACCTAGCAAACTGTAGAACAGAGACACTCATGACGTTTCCAGCACCCACCCAACATGCAAATGTTCTGGCAATCCCACATCACCAGTTTCAAGTAACAACCTCCACTTGACTATGGAAACAAATGATGAGTATAGTTACCACCCAGAAGAATTTTGTGCAGGATACTTAAATGGTGACAGGCAAGGTGGCACCAAAAAACACAGAAGGTCAGAAATAAGAACGAGTGAGAGAGGCTTGGGGTGGTATTCTTGCTTCTGAACCTTTCCTGGAAACAATCTTTCTGGTTCAAAAAGCCCATATCAAACTAGGCATTGTACAAATACATTGGAAAGATCCTCAGCCCTCATAACGAGTGGCCTGTGTTCGATTGATTATTGCACCCAACAAAAATCGAAAGAGAATTGTTCAGAATTTTACAGGTTCAGTGCTTACTACCTCAAAAGGGGACCGAACATGCAGATAATATGCATCATATGCAGATATTGGTGTTTTCCTCACCAAAATCTCCATGTCCTGCTATTTTCTTGATATTTCTACTCTGATAAATGTTGCCTGGTTTGATCTGCTGAAATCTACCTGTGGAAAATTGCTGGGGTGCGGTGTTTCCCACAACACTGAGAATTGTGCTATGTGTGGTAACATGAGTGACTACACACACCAGCATTTAACAGTCCATTCTTCGTGACAGCCTTGGAAGATTTGCCTAAAAGGTGTGCTGATGCTCCTAGCAGACTGGCTTCCATTGTAGAGAAGAGCTGCGGGCACAGCCTCGGTATGAGTTGTCTCTTTAGCTTTCACACAGTGTTGCACCACTCTGGATTCATCTATTGGGGTGAAAGTGGCACCTCTTTTTCATGCCTTTAGCATTCAAAGTGCATCAGTGGCAAACGAGGAGTGCCACATTACAGGGACTTCCCTGATCCCTTCTTAGCTTTCTCCTATATGCCCCCTGATTGTCACCTTTGCATGAGGATCTCAGAAGAAGGCATAGGCTACCCAGCCTCACCATGGTATGGTAAAGAATCAATTAAAGTCAAACCAACATGGTACTGGCCACGACTACACTGGGGACAAAAGACAAAAACATTGTTGAACAACGCCCTCTAAAGGAAAATATGGGTCCAGAGTCATGACAGTGAAACCATGGACGTCATGACTCCCAGCTTGGCCCTTGAGACCCCTGGCACTGGCTTCGCAACCCCTTGCCTCAGATGTGGCAAAATCGGTGCCAGTAACACAGGGGCAGTTCGACCTTATGGACGAGCTGCCCCTGTGTTCCTGGCACTGATTGGGGCTCCATTTCCTTGCTTTCAATCAGTTTTTCATTACATTAAGAATGAATATGTTATTTACTATTAGTGTAATAAAAAGACGGAGTACATTTAGCTGGAATATGAACATCCTTGGTAGCTGAGGTAAGTAAAATTACTTTTAAATGTGTGTTGTGTGTGTGTTTGTGGGTGAGTGTGTGTTTATGTGAGAGAGTGTGTATGAGTGATTGAGTGTATATGTGTAAGCGTGCGTGAGTGAAACGTCGGACAAACCGTGCCATACAGGAGCTATTCGACTGGCATCTTGAGATTCATGTCTTTGCATCATTTTTATAGGCCTATTAGCTGGTTTACAGGTTTATCCATAAGAACAAGCAGCTGAAATGTGGAGACCGCAGGGTGCAGCATGCAATAATTTCGTCAGACGCAGAGCACGAAACGGTGCAGTTTGAGGCGCGTGATCCGCATCACATAAACGAGCAGTAAACAATTGTAGGTTTCTGAGCATTTAACCTGTCGTTTCAGACCCCGGTATTTGTGTGGTCTATCTCGGGCCGTGAAACGAGTGTCCCCGGTGTGTTTTGAAGTAAATGATGGGAATTATTGACTGCTTCAAGTGGATCTTTCAGGCTCAAGGCCAGAAGCGCTCAGTCACCTGAGTAGAATACTAATCCTCTCACACCACATGTCCAGAGAGCTCAGGCTTTTGCCGCAATGAGAAACGACTGTAGTGCGATGTAACGTGGGGTCGTACATCTGGTTGAAGTCGGAGTAATGTGTGTGCACAAGCTAGGTTTCAGTGTAATCTAATAACTGATGGTTACAAATACTGAATATATGGTAAAACTGCAGAAACAGGATCCCACAAAAACTGTTGAACTCGGTCTATATGGTGGCCCAAACATCCTTCCTGTCACAAGGCAGGCAGGGAGAGGAAGAGAGCTTGTGAAGGAGAACTAGGCGAGCCCGAGGTCAGATAGAACGTTCATCTTCTCAGGGAGGGGGGCCTTGCCCGTGCTTTACACAGTGCTTAATTTGTAAATTCAAATACAACTTATAAGCACAGGAGCCCAAAGAAGTTCATAGCATCTCACCGCCAGTGCATAAAGGCTTGGAAGAGCAAGGCTGACTAGTTCTGAATCCACCTCATGCCTATTTCTTCAACATCTCTACACTTCCTTTCTCTTTATCTCTTTCAAGTTCACTGCCTTCTCCCTTTGACATTGTTTTCATAATCTTTCTCTTTCTCGTGCTTTCTCCATTTTCTTCTTTTCTCCCTGGAGATCTGATTGAAAAATAACTCCTGGTCCCCCAAAATGAGTGCTGATGTCTATCTGTAAGCACCGCCACAAATTAAGCACTGGGGGCTGAAAAGATTGATAAAAGAAAACCATGATGTGTTTTCTCCATGCAAAAGCATGAATCTTTGAAACTACCACCTTGAAACTCAAAAACAGTTTACACGTCCTTCAGTCAAACTCTTCAGTGCCCTGCCTGATCAGTGTACCATCCTCCCCAGCCTCAAAGCATGCAAATGAACACACCACACATGGAACTCCATAACAAATTTGTTAGAAATGGGGTCTCTAGTTGGCAGAGGTATATACCCTTGTCCAAGTAGGGACCACAATCCTAGTCAGGGTAAGTCACACACAATCCAAATTATCCAGTGCCCACCCTCTGGTAGCTTGGCACTGAGCAGTCAGGCTTAACTTAGAAGGCAATGTGTAAAGTATTTGTGCAATAAATCATGCAATAACACAGTGAAAACACCACAAAAGTACACCACACAGGTTTAGAAAATTATAAGATATTTATCTGAGTAAATTAAGGTCAAAACAATCAAGATTTGATAAACACAAGTTGAAATATCACTTTTGTAATGATAAGAAGAGTCTTATGTCTTTAAGAATCAACAAATGTCCCTTGTGTGCACACAATACCTGGTATGCGTCACAATTACACGCACGAAGACCTCAGAGGAGAAGATGCATGGAAAAAGGAAGGTGTGCGTCGGATTCCCTGACGCGCACAGACGATGTGTCGATTCTTCCCATGTTGCAAGGGCTTTGTGTCGATTTCCGGTGCGCAGTCTTGGATCCTCACTGTGATGCGGGGTCTTTTGATGCCCAGGGATGATGTGTGGAAATCCTGGGCGTGCAGGACAAAGTCACAGGTGCTGCGTCGATCCTGTGTGGCAATCTGTGTCGAAGTTCCGGTCGCAACGCAGGCGCTACGTCGATTTCCACTCGGGGTGCCGGGTTGCGTTGTTCTGGTTCGATGATGCAGTGATTCTTTCACCGCTGGGCAAGCTGTGCATCAATTCCAGCAGGCAGTGCATCAATTTTTGCCACACCAGGAGTTTCCTTGAAGAATAGAAGTCTTTTTGCCCTAAGACTTCAGAAACAGGAGGAAATCTCAATCCAAGCCCTTGGAGAGTGCTTCTCAGCAGAGCCAGAGGCCAGCAAGGCAGCAGTCCTTCACAGCAAAGCAGTCCAGGTGAGTCCTTTGGGCAGCCACGCAGCTCTTCTTGGCAGGTTGCAGGATCTGGTTCAGAGTGTCTGTCCCAGGAAGTTTCTTAGTTAGTAGGGTCAGGGACCCAGTTTATATGCCCAAAAGTGCCTTTGAAGTGGGGGAGACTTCAAAGGGTGATTTTAGAAGTGCACAAGGAACCCTTTCAGTGCAGGTCTGTCTGCCAGGGTCCCAGTAGGGGGTTTGGCAGTTCACTGTGTGAGGGCAGGTCACTAGCCTTTGAAATGTGAGTGGCAGGCCCTCCACCCTTCCAGCCCAGGAAGACCCATTCAGTATGCAGATGAGTGCAGGTGTGACTGAGTAACCTGTGTTTGTGGGTGTCTGGGTGAAATGCACAAGGGAGCTGTCAACCGGCCCAACCCAGACATGGATTGGAGACAGACTTTTTAGGCTGGATTTAAAATGCAGAGAAATTCTTACTTTCTAAAAGTGGAATTTCTAAAATAGTAATATGAAATCCAGCCTCACCAGTAAGCAGGATTTTCTGTTACCATTCTGGCCCTACTAAACATGACCTGTTTACCCCTTTCTGATCAGAATCTACCACTTAAACAGTATATGAGGGTAGCCCTAATGTTAGCCTATGAAAGGAGCAGGCCTCACAGTAGTAGAAAACAAATTTAGGAGTTTTCCACTATCAGGATATATAAAACAAACAGGTATATGTCCTTCCTTTTACCTACATAGCACTCTGCCCTATGGGTTACCTAGGGCCTACCTTAGAGGTGACTTATATGTAGAAAAAGGGGAGTTTAAGGCTTGGCGATTACCTTTAAATGCCAAGTCGAAGTGGCAGTGAAACTACACTCACAGGCTTTGCAATGGCAGGCATGACACATGGTTAAGGGGCTACTTATGTAGGTGGCACAACCAGTGCTGCAAGCCCACTAGAAGAATTCAATTTATAGGCCCTGGGCACATGTAGTGTACTTTACTAGGGACAAATAAGTAAATTAAATATGCCAATTGGGTATGAACCAATCTTACCATGTTTAAGAAGGAGGAAGGCAAAACGTTTGGGGGTGACCCTGCAGAGAGGCCATTTCCAACAAAATGTATTTATTCCTCAGCAGACGATCACACACTGCACTCTGATTTTGTCATAACCGTTAATATCCACACCTAAACACCTCCTAGCAAGTTGTATAATTTCTCTGTGGAGTCCACCCAGGATTGCAAGGGTCCTACCGCACAGTCTCACAACACCCCAACTCCCCCTTTGTTAACTAGAAAGTATAAATAACAGTAAAATTATATTTGTCGTTGAGGTGTCCGCACTAGTCGGCCAGATCGAGTGGTAGGAAGTAATTGAGATGCATTCTAGTTGTGCACTGATAGCACAGGTTCTGATGCTTGATCTGGACTGTTAAGTGGGATCAGCTCATTCATATTTGCAGGAGCTGGCAAAGGTCGAGGTAGGTTCTCAAAGAGTGACAAGTCCCATGTGATGGACTTTCCAGGAAGATGCACCGTCGCTATGTGTCCTTTACATGTCACCACCCTCAGAGGATCGACAGCAAATGGAGTCCCTGTTTTCTGCTTTTGTTTCTGCTTGACCAGCACCAGTCACCATCATCAAAGACTGTTTCCTGAGCTTGTCGACACTGATCAGCATATGATTTCATTTTGTACTTTTGAGAAGTGACTGTAACACAAATCGTATCAGTATTTAAGGATTGGTCTACTGCAGTAGTTTGGTTCTGATGGCTCTCCCAAATAGCAAGGTGGCAGGACTCTCACCAGCTGTGGACTGATGAGTTGAACAATAAGAACGGAGAGCTTGATACATGGGTTGGTTTAGCTCAACCCTCTCCATCGATGCTCATTGAATTTCCCTTTTGAGGGTTTCCATTAATCGTTCCACAACGCCATTGGCCTGGGACCACAGAGGTGTACTTTTTTGATGCTTGACATTTAGTTTGATTAGAAACTTCTTGAATTCTTTGCTATTGAATGGCGGACCATTGTCAGATTTGAGAATGGCAGGGATACCCCACGCTGCAAAGATGTCATCCAGCTGTTCAATGACCTTCTCATGGGTTGTTGATGATATCCCTCTATGAAAAGGAAGTGTGAATAGTCATCACTGATTAACGTGAGATGTTGTTAATTTCCTAAAGACTCAAAGAAATCAACTGTAACTCTTCCACAAGCCTTTTCAGGAAGGTCAGACATTGTAAATGGATGCTGCATCACATTAGGAGAAAGGCAGTTGCAAAGATAGCACTGTTTTAGTTTTTTCTCAACTTACTCAGCTAGGCATGGTAACCACACTAGGTCTCCTGGGGCTCTTTTGGTGGCTACAATGCCACAATGTCCTTCATGGGCTAGTTCAATGACTTGCTCTCTTAGGCTCTCAGGTATGATGATTCTTGAGCCTCTCAATACAACACTTTCCTTGGTCACAGACAGTTCATCCTGGTCATGTTCACATTTTTTAAATTGAATATCGTCAGCAAAAGGTTGAATACTCCTCTTCCATGACTGAGTTGAAATGCCGACTTTGAGGGTAGGCATGTCCTTATTGACAATAGTAGCAGAAATATTCTGTTCAATGTATAGGGTTGCTGGTGCACTGGTCCTTACAATGAAATTAATGTACTCCTCAGCCATTTTGGATGTCCAACTGTTCTGTGTAGTGGTACTCATGAAAAGTAATCAGCAGGTCTCTGATCTTCACCCAGCTTGTTTACAATCGCATAGTCGTACTCTTGCACTCACGATCTCTGTCTCTCACTTGAAGGGGGCATCTTGGCTTTCGGGTTTCCAAAACTAGTGAGCAGCGCTTGGTGGTCTGTAATGATAGTGAAACGTTTTCCTTACAGAAGCACATGAAAATGTTTGCAAGCCCACACTACAGCCAGACTATTCTTCTCTGGCTTAGAATAGGTGTTCTCTGTGTTAGACAGGCTTTGACTGACATAGGCCACAATGTGTCTCTGAGCATTAGGCTGACCATTGTGTTGAGCAAGGACCGCCCCCAACCCCACGCAACTCACATCTCCTGTAATCTCAGTATGCAACTTGAGGTCAAAATAGGCCATCACGGTTGCATTTACAATTGCATGTTTTATTCTCTTGAAGCTTTGATCACATTCAGCAGACCACTGGAAAGGGACATTTCATTTTGTTAAGTCTCTCAATGGGGCACTTACTGTAGCAAAGACACAAATGTACCTTGAGCAATAATTGGCCATGCCTAAGAATGATAGTAACATGGTGACATCTCGTGGGGGGCAAGTAGCTGACAGTTCTTGCAGTTTATCTGGGTCAGGAATCATTCCCCCATCAGCAGATATGTGCCTAAAGAATTTAAGTTTCATCGTGGGAAACTCAAACTTTGCTGCATTCCGAGTGGGACCTGCAACAGCAAGTAACTGGTACACTCATATAAGAGCCTTGCCTTTCTCCTCTTGTGTTCCTCCAAATACCAGTATGTCCTAACTGTAATCGAAAGCTTGTGTGACAGGTTGAATTATTCAACTTATAATATTCTGAAATATTTCTGCAGCTGGTGACATTCCAGAACTGAACTTTTTGTATCTTAACAAACCAGCGTGAGCCGAAAAAGTAGTTATGTATCTCCAGTTCTCTTTCAGCTTGGGTTGATGGTATCCCTTGTTCAGGTCAAGATGGGAGAAGACTTTTGCAATGTTTAGCTGCATGATGAGGCTCACTAAATGTGAACTAGAATGTTTTTTTTCTCTTGATTGCTTTGTTGGCCTGGCGTATATGTGCACTGCACCTCCTATGTTCTTTTTGACACAACCAGTATGGGCGAAACCCATGGCGTAGGACCGGTGGAGCACTCAATGATGTCGTGCTTCAACAGCATTTTCAGTTCTTCCTCAACAGCTTTTTGCAAGTGAAAAGTGACTCTGTGCTGCCACTGGGCAACAGGGAAAAGGTCCTCACTAATGTGAAGTCGCACTTTCATTGTCTTGAGTTTCCCTAGGCCATGAAAGAATGACGGAAGTTGTAATTGAGAGGTATCAGTCCCATGTCAATATCAAGGGCAACATTGAGTAGGCATGCACTGGATGAAGTTCCTTGAAGTTTATAAATTGGTGCATGCATGGGCACTGCTTTGTATCACATTGTCACTGTGAAATACCCTTGACTTTGCAATGACTGAGAAGCAGCCTATGTGTCTACCTTAGCGTGGGACAGGCTACTGAACTTCTTACCTGGCATGATGTTAATCAACGCACCACTGTCCGTGACAAAAGGTTACGGGGAAACTGTTGACATTTATTGTAATCTTGGGGCCGTGTCCAAATTAATTTGGTTGTTCTATTTGATCGTTTGTCTTTGTCTTTTGTTCTTCCTTTCAAGCAGCCAAACCGACATGCGCCTGCCGTTTGGTCGACACCATCATCGTTCATCCATCTTCTTCACTGGCGTTTGATAATGACAATGAAAAGCCTTTGTAGGATGAGCTTGATGATTGACTTTGTCTGGTTTCAACTTGTCATAACTGATATTGCTTTTTGGTCTTGTGGGAATGGCCAGAGTGTTTCTGAAACCTTCTGGCATCCATTTTCTCTTCTTGCTGTGACATATTTGTTTTCTATTTCACTTTGCAAACAGTTATGAAGTTGTTTTCTTTCCCGCAATCTTTGCACGTCTGTCCTATGGCTGGATGTTTCCCTTCATGGGGAAATGAAAACGCACATTGTAAGCACATTTTTTCCTTCTTTAAAGACGTTGATTTGGGTGTATCTACCTTGGACTTGTACTTGCTTTTCATGACCAATGCAGATTCATTTTTTTCTGATCCAGCTTCCATATCAGCAGTTTGTTGGTCTGCCCTTTCATGGATTCTTGCAGTCATTAGCATTTTTTCTAAACTGAGCGACTCTCTCAATGTGTGTCTTCTGAAGAGTCTGAAAGATAGCCATCAATGACTGTGAGGGGTATGGCTTCTTCATAATTAAATTCACTAAGCATACAGTGTTTGATAAGCACATCAAGTCTTTTAACAAACTCATCCATCATTTCACCAGCTTGCTGTCTAAATTGATTAAAAATGTACCTTTCTTAGTCGACATTCGGCATCAGATTGAACTTGGTACTCAATGTTTTTTTTATCTGAGGGCACGATATTGCATCAGTCTGCGAGATGTTCGTCAGTACTTCTTTTACACCATCACTGGCAAGGTTCTTTAAATACTTAATGATTTTCCTATCATCTACTTCTTCTAGGGCATAAATGAACTCATCAAACGCCTTGATCCATGCGGTCCACCTCGCGTCAATATTCTGCTTCTTGGCAGAGTCAGATGGTGGTTTCTGAAACACAGTTGCATCATACTTCGCTCACTTTTCTGCCACCAATGAGAGTATATGCTTTTTAGATGGCTGCCGCTGTTCACCTGGACCTGTGACTTTTGCAAGCAATGGCTGTGTGCTTGCACTTCGGTCATTACACCCTATCTGAGGTCGCAGATCATTGTCTTCTTTCTTGACGGTGTGTAACGGTTCCATTTCTCGCACTTGATCATTGTTGCCTTTAGCTTTTTGTATCACATCTGGTTGTCACTGCCTTTAGCGTTTCGCTTTGTATCGATGATGGCTCTGTGTTGTGGCACAACACAGTATTTCTTCTTTCATGCTTACCAATGATTCTGGTGGGCTTTTCCAATGCTCTCCTCCACAGGTCCTTCAACTACTTCAAGGGCTGTATTGGGCTGGAGCGGAGCTAGGTGCAAAGATGGTGAAAGGATAAGACAAGTTGAGGGTATGTGTATGAATGATCTGTTAATGTGTGGCTTCAAAGGTCAAAGAAAATGATTGTGTCAAAAGGATTCTTTGTAACTTTGTAGATTATCTGCAGTGTATGGATCTGAATTTGTCTTTGTTATATTTGTTTCTTGTCTGGTTTGTGTCTTTTGTTAAGGGGATAGATGTGTTGCATATTTTGGTGCATCATAGGAAGCAGTGGGCATTAGTCCTTTACGAGTTTGTTATCTTTTCAATGTCATTGTTATGTCAGTACTTTTGCTTAGGTTGTGAATCGAGGAGGATGGGGGCTTGGGAGTTGTCTACCTGCACTGAAGGAAGGTACTGTGCTGTCTCTCCATTAAAGCTTATAAACTTATCCATGGTTTCCCCAGATTTCTTACTGGTGTCCCTTCCAAATTTGATCGGTATGTATTGGCTGATAAGTCATTCCTTAGTGAATGTTGTCAAAACATTTTTAAGAGTACACACTCCTGAAAAAATTAAACTTATACTTTTCATTTTTTTTAAATGCATCTGTTTTCCTTTAGGGAAAACGATTTGCATTAAATAATGCTTAATTTAAAAATAATCAAATACAATGTGGTGTGCCTAGTACCTAAGAGGTAAAGAACATGTTTCGGTAAGGATCCCTAAGGGTACTGTGAGAGCTATGGCTAGTGGATGGCACAATGTGTGGTGACATTTACCTTTCCATACCACTGATGTTTTTTTTCTGCACTATATACTATGGCCCTAATGGAAAGGTATGGTGACAATTGGAGTTTACCCAGTTTAGAAGACAGAGTACATACACTCGGGATTTACATAGATGTGCTTCTTTTGAGACCCTCAAAACCTGACATTCACTACAGTGCATTTCAATGGGGACCATGTCTTTGAGTCCTGTAAGAACTGTGTTTGTTCTTCCTTGCCTGTCGGAGTGGGACTTCATCCCCCAGCAGGACTTGCAGTGCCACACCAGGAGAGAGGAGTCAGAGTCACAAGGCGGTACTAAAGTGCCTCATCAGCCCCGCTGCGCAGGACGCATGGAACTGTGCTTGTTCTTCCTTGCCTGGCAGGGTGGGACTTCATCCACCAGCAGGACTTGCAGCACGACACCAGAAGAGGGGAAGAGGAGTCACAAGGTGCTACTAAAGCGCCTCATCAGCCCCACTGCATGGAACTCATGGAACTGGGTTTGTTCTTGCTTGCCTGCCGGGGTGGGACGTCATCCCCCAGCAGGACTTGCAGCGCCAAACCAGGAAGAGGAGGAGTCACAAGGAGCTACTAAAGGGCCTCATCAGCCACTCTGCACAGGACACACGTGCGGAATGTGCTTCCTGGAACAGTGAAATAGGTACTTTTTTTGAGCTTGTAATCTGGTATTGTTTGCCACACATTTTTTTTTCCAATGGATAAACGGAAAGGCACCCATTCAGTGGAAAACATAAGTAAAGGGGACACTGGCCTGAATTTGATTACGAATTATCTATCGTCAGTCATTGAGTCTGAGATAGGGAGGGTTGAAGCAAGCATGGATTTCACGTTGAGGAAGTAAGATTCAAGGGGGGAAAAGTTGCAGAGTCTCCAGGAGTTGTGGCTGCACGAGACACAACCTCAGTTTGTAAGACAGGTAATCTGTGCACTGTACTAGATTCCAATTTAATGATTGTGCCTACTTCTCCCACACAGACTGATAGTAGCCCTCCAAAAAAGAGTAGACAAGAAGCCCGCTGTTTTAGGTATTCCATCCATCTGCTCTGAGTCACCCAGTATTAAAACCAATTATCTGCCTGTTGCTGGAGCATCACATAGAAAACCAGCGAGGGAAAAGTCAATAAAAAGTCCCTTTTGAAAACTCCACTAGTCAGAAGCCTTTCATTGTTCTCCATGACAGACCCACCCAGGTTGAGAGGTATGTTAAGGACATGTTTCAGCTATTCAGCTATACTTGATGGCACGAAAGTGGAACGTTGCAGGACTCCAGACTAATTTCAGACAGTGAAATAAAGCAGGACTAGGTGTTCGCAGGATAGGACGTTCCTGAGGTGATGAGGGGAGGAGCTGTCACCTACCATGCATGCACATCACAAAGACTCTGGCCAGCGTACTCACAAATGGTTTGACACTAGTGTTTTGTGAACCCAGACAAGTGGTGCCAAGGCAGGTAGGCAGAAAATACCAAGCATCTCTGGAGGTGGAAACCGCCAGAACCTTCTCCTACTTCAAAGTGGGTGCCAATATAAACAACTGACCCTCATACCCAACTCTTCATTACACCTTTGGACCCATGGAAGGCTCAGAAAGACTGCTGTGCTACTCTGCCAGGACTGCTACTCTGCTGCTTTGCTGCCCTTCTGCCTACACGAGAAGGACTCATCCTGCATCTTGAACCCAGGATCACCAGAGTGATTTCATGGTCTACTTGGCTGGCCTCCTGATCAGAGCCTCAGTTACAGAAAAGGCTCCAACTACCATCAAACCAGCCCCTGGACTCGATCTACAGTGAGTCTTGCCCCTAAAGTGGTGCCATCCCAGTCATGTACCTTTGGAAATGGGCCTGAAGGTGCTCTGCTACCAGCCCAGCTGTGGTCTTGTGAGCAGAACAGACGCAGCACGATGCATCTCCTGACCGCTTGTCCGGAACCGCCACTGGGCAACACTTCACAGATGCAAGCCTTTGCATTGCAGCCTGCGCTTCCTCAGAACCCATCTGCACAATGCAGCCTCAACACAGGCCTTTACATCGCAAGCCCGTCATCTATGCCATCATTGACGACCACATAGGACTTCGCATCGCAACCTAGAAATTGGGACTCTAGTTGGCAGAGGTATACACCCTAGTCCAAGTAGGGACCACAATCCTAGTCAAGGTAAGTCACAACACAATCCACATTATCCTGTGCTCACCCTCTGGTAGCTTGGCACTGAGCAGGCAGGCTTAAATTAGAAGGCAATGTGTAAAGTATTTGTGCAATAATTCATACCGTAATACAGTGTAAACGCCACAAAAAGTACTCCACATCAGTGTAGAAAAATAGATATATTTATCTGAATAAAAAAAGATAAAAACAACAAAAATCCAACATGCACAAGTTGAAAAATCCCTTTTTATAGGTTTAAATGAGTTTTAATCCTTAGGAATCAGGCCTTGCATCCTTGTAACACAGAGTACCTGGGATGCATCAAAAATAACAATGGATGGGGGCCGCAGAGGAGGAGATGCGTCAAAATATAAGGTGCTGTGCCAGATTTTCTGGCGCGGCACAGCCAATGCATCTTTTCTTTCTAGGCTGCAAGGTGATGCATCGATTCTCAGGAGCGCAGCCTTGGTTCCTCACTGCGATGTGGGAATAATTTGATCCCCAGGGGTGATGCTCTGAAAATCCTTGACACGCTGGTTGAAGGATCAGGCATTGCGTCAATCCGGTTAGGCGATGCAGTGAATATTTAGCTGCTAGACAGGCGCTGCATTGATTTCTGCAGGCGTTGCGTCGATTTTCCAACGCTCAGGGATTTTCTTCTTTTTGGTGAGGTCTTTGTGGCCCTGAGACTTCAGAACAGGAGGCAAGCTCAATCCAAGCAAATGGAGAATACTTGTAGGGAAGGCAGAATACTTTCAACAAAGTCAGAGGCCAGCAACAGGGGGGCAACAAGAGGGCAGCAGTCCTTCTAAGCAAATTAGTCCAGAGGAATCCTTTGGGCAGTCAGGTAGTCCCTCTGACAGAGTCCAGGTGTAGATCCAGAAGTGTCTGATCTGTTGGGGTGAGAGATCCAATATATATACATAAAAATGCCTTTGAAGTGGAGGAAACCTCAAAGAGTGGTTCCGAAGTGCACAAGTTCCGCTTTCAGCCCAGTCCTGTCTGCCAGGATCCCTTTGGGGGTTATCAGTCCTTTGTGAGTGCAGGCCACTGGCCTTTAAAGTGTAAGAGAGAGCCCCTCCACCCTTCCTGCCCAGGAAGACACATTCATTATGCAGATTAATATAAATCTGACTGAGTGTCCTGTGTTTATGGCTATCTGGGGGAATGCACAAGTAAAGCTGTCAACCAGCATAGACCAGATGTGGAATGGAGACAGGCTGTAAGGCACAGAGGGCAGTAGGTGCAGAGAAATGCCCACTTTCTAAAAGTGGCAGTTGTAAAATAGTAATGTTAAATCCAATTTAACCAATAAGCAGAATTTTCTATTACCATTCTGGCCATACAAAACATGACAGGGTTACTCTTTTCAGATCAGAATCTACCACTTAAAAGTATATAAGGCCAGTCCTAATACTAGCGTATGAGAGGAGCAGGTACAGTAGTACAAAACACATTTTTGAGTTTCCCCTATCAGGACATGTAAAACACATAAGTACATGTCTTGCCATTTACCTACATAGCACCCTGCCCTATGGGTTACCTAGGGCCTACTTTAGGGGTGATGTATGAATAGAAAAAGGGGAGTTTAGGGCATGGCAAGTAGTTTTAAATGCCAAATTGAAGTGACAGTGAAACTGGACACACAGGCTTTGCAATGGCAGGCCTGAGACATCGTTAAGGGGCTACTTATGTGGATGGCACAACCAGTGCTGCAGGCCCACTATTAGCATTTAATCAGCATTTACAGGCCCTGGGCACCTCTAGTGCACTTTACTGGGGACTAACAAGGAAACTAAATATGCCAATTGGGTAGGAAATAATGTTACCATGTTTAGGGGAGAGAGCACATGCACTTCAGCACTGGCCAGCAGTGGTAAAGTGTGCAGAGTCCTAAAACCAGCAAAACAGGTTCAGAAAATGAAGGGAGGCAGGCAAAAAGTTTGGGAATGACCACCCTAAAGCTGTCAGGTCTAACAAACATCCTCTTTTTTATACATTGGGAGAGCATCACAACAGACAAATTCATCACAAAAACCAAAATTAAATGCATGTGATGATAATTTTCTAGGATGGAGATTTCAAGAGAACAGGTGTTTAAAAACTTTTGCCAGTACACCTGTGGGTGCGGTGACTCACTTAACAGCCAATGTTGTGCCAAAACTGATTTAGCCAGAGAAATATCAAAAGGATACATCCCAACTACATTTGATGGAATTAAAGTTGAATGTCCAAGTATGATCAACTTATGGTCCCAGATAACATCAGTTTGAAGAACCTCATTCAATTTCTGAAAGATGAGGTCTCAATATCCACATATACGTATAAAAGCGGCAAATATATGTATACCTTCTACCCCTCAACCCTACACCGAAAGCATTTTCCATCTTGTCTTATCTTCATTTTATACAAATGATATGGCAAGTAATAGAAGTCATTTAGAAATTTAAAATGATGGACCTTGATGAGAGAAACATTCACAACTGTCTGTGAGAGGATATTACTATTCTCAATTTCATCATATGTTACTTCAGCCCCCAGATACCTACTCCATTTATCCTCTCTAAGTTGAAAAAAGTCTGCTTTCCTCTCAATTGTGGTTGCAAGAATCATTTTACATGCCGAGCATATATTACCCTTAAGGGACAATTTTATTAGATAATCAAGAAGATTATTCTGAGAGTAGTTTACCTCTTTTGTTGCCAGACTGTAAGAAGTCCCTAAGTTGAAGACAGATGAAGAAACCCTGATGAGGGAGGGAAAACCGAAGCTGAAGAGCCTCATTGGATAATAGTGTTGTATCCTCACATGGTTGTCCTAACATCTAAAGATCCAAGTCAGCCTAGCATCCAAGAAAGCTATGATGAACCAGTGGTGGCAGATTCAGACTGTGACCCTAGAGAGTGTATTGATTATAATGGTAATACCAGGGGATAATTTCTGTATGCAGGACCATATTTAATGATAGACTGGTAGGGTCTTAAACCTTGTCCTCCTAAAATACACCTTGTCTACCCGAATGTGGTTTAATGGCATCCCCAAAGGGTAGGTAATCAGATTGGACCCAGCAGCAAGATTTCCTGCCCAGGACCATGATAAGATAAAATATAAAATCTGAAATATAATACATCTGTGTTGCTGGTAAGGGCATACCACCACTGTCATGAGGTAATTAAAGGGTGCTGAAAGTTAGGGGTTTCTCATAGCTCCATATAGACTTCTGCCAAGTATCTTCAATCTTGCTAAAAAAATGTTTTGGGGACATAATGAGGTACACACCTAAATAAGGACAAATAGCAAGGCAGAATAACAATTTTTATCAGATGCAATCTGTTCCATTTATTTAAAACTTGTATGAATTGATTGCATATTTAACCATAATTTAAATCAATAATCTCCTCAACCTGCATAGTCAATTCTACCCACAAATCTATTGTGAATTGTACTTTCCTCTTATCAAGAACCAGAGTGAAAACATTTGTAATAACCTGGGATTGGAATTAAGCTTGTATTCTAAGACCCTTCCGAATTACACAGCTAGTGCTTCAATGGCCATTAATGGGGACACCAGAGAAGACGTAAAAATTGCCACATCATCAGCATAAGCAAGAGCTTTCAGGTCTAAGCGATGTAAGCACAATGCACAAATAGTATCCGAAAATTGGAGAACATGAATTTAAGGCTCAAAATAAAAAGCAAAGAGTTGAGGAGAGAGGGTGCTGGATGCCTCTAGTGATGTCAATAGGAACGGACAGAATACCGCCACATAAGACCCTTGCCTTTAATCCCCTGTACAACAACATGACCTGTGATATAAACCCTGGACCAAAACCTGAAGTGCTCAGGAACACCCAAAGGAAACACCCAGTCAAATTACTTTTTGGCACCCAACCTGATCACCCAGGCTGTGGCCTCCTCCACTAACACAACTCCCAAAGCAGTAATAGCTGTGCTAACATGTGAGGTTCTGTCAAGTCCAGGGATGAAGCGATGTTGATATCAATCCCCCAGATCATAAATAATTGCAGATAACTGATTAGCCAATCTCCTCATGTAAATCTTTGAGTCTGCATTGATGAAGGATATTGGCTAATAAGAGCCACAGTTCATGGGCTCCTTCCCTTTTGTGGGAAAGATGATGATATTGGGTCCTCCCAGGAACAGGGTACCCTGTCAAAACAGTTGGAGGAGTTAAACAGGTCTTGAAGGACCAGTGTGAGCACACTTGAAAAGATCTTATAAAACTCTATAGAGATTTGATCCAGCCCCGACACTTTACCACTCTCTAACTGCCCAATAGTGGTCTCCACTTTTACCAAGGTAACATGTTTCTCCAGCCATTCACGCTACCTTAGTTTACGATGATGAAATTTAACATACCTATTAACAGATTCTGAGGAAGCTATACAATCCTCAGTATAAAGGTTTTGGAAGAATTTCCAGAACTCCTCCCTGATCTTAGCCTTTCCTGTGATTTGCTCTCCCTCATTCACAATCTTATGTTTGAAATTGCAGCTTACTTTATCTTTAATTCAGAATGCTAATACCCCAATCTCCTCATTGTTTTCTAAACATGAGATTTGCTTAGTCTGAGCCGTCTTATTGGCTATATCCCATATATTTTTCTTTAAAGTTGTTTGCAAAACCGCCTGTTATTCTAAAACCTCAGTAACTCTTAGCCTATCTTGATTAGATATACTTTGTGCTAATCTTTTCGCAGTCTGACTGTGGGAGAGCTGCATGCGAGACTCAGCTAAATTTCCTGACTTCTGTTGGTGAATTGGAAAGCTCAGGGTTTGTCCCCTGCAGAAAGCCTTAAGCATATCCCAAAGAAACAATAGTGGGTGTCAAGCCCAGGTTCACATCCAGATATTCTCTTATCCTGTCATTTATTACTCAAATGTACTCATCGTCCAGCTTCTGATCAAAAGTCCAACTTTTTGGGGTAGATGGCTGATCAAAGCACTTTGAACTAATAAACATAGATAATGAGTTATGGTCAGATATTATCCTCCTATGTGATTGAATGCTGACAAAAGATTGAAGTGAATGTCTAACTAAAAGCATATCAGTCTCATAGAGAGAGTTATGGGGAGCCTGAGTAATATGTAAAACCAGACTCCTGCAGTTTACAACTGTGCTAGACGTGAACTAGTGTATAAGAACTCATCATTTGCTTCATGCATCTCTATGAATTCTCTTGCCTACCATGTCCTCTTGATGTGTATCCAACCTCAGACATAAAACAACTTTAAAGTTCTCACATAATACGAAAGGCTCTGGCCATTGATGAAGTTCGACCAACAGATATTAGCACATTGGTGGATCGTCCTCATTGAGCCCATACACCATACAGATTTTTAATTTTGGCTATTGACTATCAACTCTGTATCTAATTTAGTTTTCAGTATCACCCAGTTTTTGTCCAAGGCAAGTAAAGCCACCCATCATTGGTGGGAATTGTAGCTAGAGGCTGTCAGGACCATATAGCCCAAATCTCATCACCTGGGGGTTTGTTCTTGAGACAAATGTGAACACAGATATGTGGTTTAGGAGTATGAAGTTCTTCCTTGATTAGTTTGCGCTTATTGAATGCTTTCATAATATTACTATTCCATGGAAGGATATGGAGGTGTTGCCCATGACCCATCACACTATTTTTCTGCGATCATCACTTCATCCTAGAATTATACCACATGCGCCATCTCTATTACTTTTGATGAGTTTCCCATCCTCCTGTCTGCTGAGCCCATTCCGTCCAGCTTTTCTACCCTTTTTTCCTCATAAGCTTCTAAACCCTTGTGAGTGATATCAATTCTACTTAGAGAACCATCCTCCAAACCATCTCTTGATCCAACCTTAAAGCCATCCTCTACAAAACTAACTGTCTCCCAACGTGTGCCACCAATCTCTGAGCCATCACCCCACCTACCCCTATGTGCTAACCCTTGCTGATGAGTTAGATGCCTGAGATTCCCCCCACCCCCGAATTACACCAGCACTCAGTAAATCAGTCCAGACTCAGTAGATCCAATGGACTTACTGCATGTGAGCAGAAGAGAGAAAGAAAAAAAGGGAAAAAGGAAAAAGAGAAAAAGATTGTAGAATGGTAGAATGAAGTCATCAAAGGAAGCTATACCTTGCAAATACAGATCAAGTTGACAAAGCTGGAGCAAAGGAACAGCTCCAAGAAAAAAGCAGATATGAACATTTTATTTACGATGCACCACTACTTTCAGCGAAATGCTAGTCATTTTGCTGATTTCAATTTTTTAACACTTCAACAACTTTAGCTGCACCTTGACAGAAATACATGTGTTCTTCAAAATTAATTCTCAAATTAGCAGGTTCCATTAGTGTAACCCTTGCCCCAATATTCTTAATCACTGGGATATGCTTGCTAAGCTTCCAGCAGCTCACAATTGTCTCATGACAAAAGTCTGACTGATTACTAAATTTCATACCGCAGGCTCTAACTAGAGAATGTGGATGGGTCACCTGGAAAGTCGACTCGCGTAGATTAGGATTACCTTAGGATAATGAGCAGCCACACCCTTCCTGGGTTGCTGAAATGGGAAACGATGTGCTCTCTAAATCATGGAATCCATATCCCAGTTACTTAATGCCTGGAAGGATTCTCTGAAGAGACAGACAGTGCAACCTCTTGGGTTGTTTCTCTTGCTTCTCTTCTCTTGCTTTTCTCAGGTATACCTCAAATCTGGAAATTGTCATTCTGGGATCTATTTTCTAGAAATTCCAATTTGGAAGAAAGTCCTTCCAACTGAGTTTCATGTTTCTGATTTATTTCTCTCTAACAGTCTCTTGAAGAGCAACCTGCATGCTTCTAGATCCCCAAGACAAGTGTGGAGAATATCCATTTCTCTTGATAACCTTTTCAGCACCACCTGCTTCCTCAACTGTGCTGTTTTCAAATAAAGGCAGTCCTTCCTATACTATTTCATTCCGAGCAGGAGAAGTTCATAGGTGGCCGTTAATGTGAAGGTAGAAGTAGAAGTTGAAGCGATACAGCCAACAAACTTTTGGGACTCAGTTCTGGTATCTTCCAATGAGCTAGACCCAGAGTGTCTCCAGAGTCAACCAATGCAGATATCCCGGTTTCAGGGGGAAAATATGTTACCTGTGAGAAAGAGGGGAGAAAAATAACTATTGGTGTAAGCTCCAGATCCTCAGGATACCATAACAACTCTTTCTTCCCTTGGAAAAGGCAGGATTCAGGTCTCCCTGAACAAAAACGTTAGTAACCAGATCCTCTAGCTGTGTTGCTGGTAAAGGCCTGCTCACAACATCTTCTGTGTTATTACAAGCAACCCCTTCATCAGCAGTTCCATTCCCACCACAGTACGATGATTCCATAAAATCCACTTTAACATCAATGTCCAAATCAGGCTCTAAATCATCAGCATCAGACAAGCTACCAGCTCTAGAAAGTGAGTAAAAGACCTCAGCAGTTTCCTGTAAGTAAGGAACAGACTGCTGAATTACACTGGTCACCAAATGCTACTGGCCATCATCCTTATAGATATCCCCATCCTGCTGCACATTTCATACCTTCAAACCCTCCAATCTCTCTATGGCGCAAAAAAGTCACCTGTCTGATTATCAAATGGGGCTTACCATCCCCTACTTCAGCTCCTGCAGTCAGACCCAGGTAATATCTATCAACAAGACTCGTATTTACTTTTAAGACTGTCAAGGGATACATATAATTCACATCTGTTTACTAAAAGAGGCTCATTTAGCTCAGGTGCAAGCACAAGCGCAATGGAAGCTCCTAGTGTAAATACAAGGGTAAGAACAGGGGCAGACTTATTACCCACAACCCCAGTGCCACTAGTACTAATGCTGTTAAGTTGGCTAGTTGGGAACTAAACCCCACCCAAGTCTAACACTACCTTGGAATGTGGAGGCAAATGTACTGATCAATAGTCTTCTGAGGGAGCATTGATAAGGTGCCTGCTGTGGTGCTTGAGAGGGCTGGGGTTCTCCAGGGCTTTGTAGGTGTGTATTCTTTGCACTCTGAGCCTTACCACCTCCCCCTGGTGTGATGTCCTCCATCTGGAAGCAGCATGACCAGTCTGAGTGTCTTGCCGGAGGTATCTGTCCTCTTCACCTCCTCAGCCCTGCTAGAGGTCGTTCTCCCAGCAGCCGTTTTCTTGCACGCCAAACTGTGTGTGTTCAAAGAACTTCCCATGGCAGAATGGCCAGCCCTTTCTCTTGCAGCTATCCTGAAATGGGTTAGCCGTCCCACGGGTGACAAAGATTGTGAGGAGGCAGCCTCACTCTGGGCAGCTAAAATCTAGACCAGGCATTTCCCTTCTTTGAATGAGGCTTGAGGTTCAGCCAAGTTTTAAAATGCACAAAAGTCGGAGATGACTGAAGCGGCCTATTTGTGGCCCCAAGGATGACAGAGCAGGCTTGGCTCTTCCAACCCCCTGAGAGAGAGTACTGGCACGATCAACATAAGCAGATTGACTTGTGCTGATATTGATGGCTGTACACCTCTCCTCTCTGTGTGGGAAGTGGCACCTCTCACAAAGCCACCAGGAAGGAGAGCATCAGCACTGCCATTCTTAGGTTGCATAAGCTCTCTGCTCCTCAGCTCCACGAAAGTCTCCCTCAACCCTTCACCACCACATAGTGAATGGAGTTGAGCTCTCACACTTGGAGTCCACCTTCATGAAAAATTCATAGGTACTGCCCAGGACTACTCAGCATTCCCCTGAAGTTAGCCCAACACTGCAATATTAGGCCATGTGTCCCTACTGTGGAAATTATCCTCAACATGGGATCTCGCATTGCTCCATAACCAGGACTTAAGGTACATTGCTCAACGGGCCTAACATAGTCCCTGTATCCACCTCACTCTCCATTGTGGACAGCCTGAACTTGTGACTTTGTTCTGGTCCGGCACAACCAGATAACCATAGTTGGCGCTGTGTGTTTTTAGGCTCTATTTTCACTGAAATCTTTAAAGTTGCATATCTCCAGCTCTACTGATTATTTTTTTGTCATTTTGGTCTAAAATATATTTTTGAATGTACTCTATTTTTCTAAATCAGTGTGGGATTTTTCATGTGTGGTGTGTTAAATGTAATAGGATAACCCAATGTTATCATGTGGAAGAGATAGAACTTGCAGAAGTGGAAAAAACATATTCAAGAGTTTTTCACGACCATGGCTTGTAAAACGTAAAAGCACACGTCCAAAGTTTTAAATACAATGTGCCCTGCCCTAAGGACTGCTTAGGGCGTACCGTAGGAGTGACTTATATGTACTAGAAAGGAAGATCTGGAAAAGGTTTCTTTTTCCACGTCGAAATGGCAATTACAGCTACACACATACTGCAATGGTAGACTTAAGACATGTTTTAAAAGGGATAAGTAGGTGGGTGTTAGAAATGGGGTCTTTGGTTGGCAGTCAGATTACCCCCATCCAAGCAAGGACCCTCTCTCTAGTCAGGGTAAGTCACATACAATCCAAATTATCCTGAGCGCACCCTCTGGTAGCTTGGCACTGAGCAGTCAGGCTTATCTTAGAAGACAATGTGTAAAGTATTTGTGCAATAAATCATGCAATAACACAGTAAAAACACCACAAAAATACACCACACAGGTTTAGAAAAATAAAGAATATTTATCTGAGTAGAATAAGTACAAGTTGAGATATCACTTTTCTAATGAAAAATAGAGTCTTTAGTTCTTAAAAAGCAATAAATGTCTCTTGCAAGCACAAAGTACCTGGTTTGTGTCTAAATTTTCCGCATGATACCGCAGAGGAGGAGAGCGTAGAAAACTGGGGGGTGTCCGTCGGTTTCTCCGGGCGCACACTGACGATGCGTCAATATTTTCCATGCAGCAAGGGCCTTGCGTCGATTTATGGTGCGCGGACTTGGATCCTTTTCGGGTTGCGGGGTATTTGGATGCCCCGGGGACGATGCAGAGTGATCCTGGGCATGCGAAACGAAGTCACAGGAGCTGCGTCAGTCCGGTGGGTGATGTGGGTAAATTTCTGTTGAACTGCAGGTGCTGCATCGATTCTTCTTGCAGGAAGTTGGGCTGCGTTGTCCCGTCTCGGCTATGTGTTGATCCAGTGGGTCGTGCGTCGAAGTTCCGGTCGCAATGCTGGCACTGCGTCGATCTCCACTCGGGGAGCCGGGCTGCACCATTCCGGTTCGGCATACAGTGATTTTCTCACTGTGATGCAGGCTGTGTGTCGATTTTTCCCCACACAAGGAGTTCTTTGCAGAGATTAAGTCTTTTTGGCCCTGAGGCTTCAGTAAACAGGAGGCAAGTTCAATCCAAGTCCTTGGAGAACACTTCTCAGCAGAGCTAGAGGGCAGCAAGGCAACAGGGCAACAGCAATGCAGCAGTCCTTTTCAGCAAAGCAGTCAGGTGAGTCCTTTGGGCAACCAGGCAGCTTCTCTTGGCAGGTTGCAGGTTCTGGTTCAGAGTTTCTTCCCCAGTGGTATCTTGTCCAGAAGTGTCTAACTTCAGAAGTGTCTAAGTTGGTAGGGTCAAAGGGCCATATGTACCCAAACATTTTCCCATTGACACAGAATGGGTAAAACCCTTTGATACATCTGGCCCAAAGACCCTGTTTAAATACCCAAATGTGCCTTTGAAGTGGGGGAGACTTCAAAGGGTGGCTTAGAAGTGCACAATGTCCCCTTTCAGTTCCATCCTGTCTGCCAGGGTCCCAGTAGGGGGTTTGGCAGGCCACTATCTTTTGACATGTAAGTGTCAGGCCCTCCACCCTCCTAGCTCAGGAAAACCCATTCAGTATTCAGATGTGTGCAGGTGTGATTGAGCATCCTGTGTTTGGGGTTGTCTGAGTGAAATGCACAAGGGAGCTGTCAACTGACCCAGCCAGACGAGGATTGTATGGCACGGAAGGATTTAAGTGCAGAGAAATGCTCACTTTCTAAAAGTAGCATTTCTAAAATAGTAATATTCAATCCAACTTCACGTCAGCAGAATTTTGTATTACCAAACTGGCCATATTAAATATGACCTGTTTACCCCTTCCTAATCATAATCTACCACTCAAACAGTTTATGAGGGCATCCCTAATGTTAGCCTATGAAAGGAGCAGGCCTCAGAGCAGTGTAAATTGAATCTGCCCTATGGGTTACCTAGGGCCTACCTTAAGGGTGACTTCTAAGTGGAAAAAGGGGAGTTTAAGGCTTGACAAGTACTCTGAAAGTGAAACTACACACACAGGCTTTGCAATGCAGGCCTGAGACATGGTTAGGGGGCTACTTATGTGGGTGGCACAATCAGTGCTGCAGACCCACTAGTAGCATTTAATCTACAGGCCCCGGGCCCAACTAGTGCCCTTTTACTAGGTACTTATAAATAAATTAAATAAGCCAATTGGATATGAGCCAATGTCACCATGTTTTAAGGGAAACAGGATTTGCACTTTAGCACTGGTTAGCAGTGGTAAAGTGCGCAGAGTCCTAAAACCAGCAAAAACAGTGTAAAAAAAGTGGAGGCAGGCAGGCAAAAAGTTGAGTGTTATCACCCTAAGGCTGTCAGGTCTAACAGGGGGTTACACAAGAAGTGCTGCATGCCCACTAATTAATGTACAGACCCTGGGTACATGTAGTGCCACCTTACTTGGTACTTATAAGCAAATGTGTTGATTGGGTGTAGCTTCCCAACTGTCAATCCACATCCAGGCCAACAACCTTCTTGACTAATTTCAATCTTGATTCCATCAGTGCCTCAGCACTGAGACTGCAATTCTGCAGATTGTGGACAATGCCCTCCGAATCCTTGACACTGGTAACTTGTGTACTTGTGCTCTGCTGCATTTAACACAGTCAATCAATCGGCTTTGTTAGACACCTTGAAGTGATGATTGTGTATGATGGTGTCATCCTCAAGTGGTTCACCTTACATCTCACAAACTGCTCCCAAATAGTAATAACAATTGAGAACGCTGTCTCAGATCCAGTCAGCTTGCAACAAGTGGTCCCCCAAGGTTCAATCCTCTCCTCAATATTTTTTAACCTCTACCTCAAACCCCTCTGCAGGATTCCCAGGAACTCAGGAGGCCTCTTCCACCTGTATGCCAACACCCAAATCTATATGAAGGTCTCATGTCCATAAGACTTCATCCACCTATCAAAATCCGTGAATAGAACTCAAGCTTGTGTGGCAAAAAAACACTGCAAACTAAACCGAGCGAAACCAGAATTTCTTTTCATCTCTCCAAAGAAAGCTAATTCGTTGATTCAAGACAAGATGAAACTCTTCCCAGATATTGAGGGCTGCCCCTCTGTCATTCAGAATGACAACTCTTAGATTCACCCTTGACAGATAGCTTAACCTCCAGAGCCTTATTTCCTCAATGGCTAAGAGTGTTGGTTTCCAGATCAGGCTGATATGGAGGATCGGAACCCCCATCCAAGTGCAAGACCTAAAACTGTTGTCTAGGCACTCGGAATCGACTACAGAATTGTACTCCTTTCAGGCATTCCCAAAGTCCACCTAGGACTGCTCAGAACAGTCCTCCATGAGGCAGCCTGGTTTGTGACAAGTCACAAGAAGTTTGAACACATTACCCCCATGCCACGCTCCCTTCAGTGGCTTCTCATATTGGTGAGAACTCAATTTAGAATTACCTGCACCACTCAAAAAGCTTTTCACTCCTCTTTACCCTAATTTCAGACGCTAACTGAACTTCAAGAAACTCTTACACCTCCACAAACCCCTTACCTTTCAAGCAGGAGCAAGCAGTACATGAATCAATCCTTCCCCAGAAGCGCAACAAGACTCTGGAATTACCTCCTACTGAGCCTCCACCTGATCTCATATAATAACTTCAAAAAATATCTCAAAGCTCTTTTCTTCAAATGACATCTGGGCTATATAAAATCACAACATAAATAAATAAATAAACAAGCAAACTCACTATCGTCATTTGTTCAATCTAAAGTCTATAAATAGAAGTTTCTTTCGCAGGAGCGGCCAATGCTGTTTTAGTTCTGTGCTCATCAGTGTTTTTTTTTTTACTTTAGTTTCGCAAAGAAACTGTGAAAACCTGCATTAAAATGTCACATCGTCTGTACTAACTAAATATAGGCAGCTTTAATTACTAAGCAACCTAAAATAGACAAGTCTTTGCAACTTAGGTGCAATTGAATCATTCTGATAGCAATGCAGAAGTGTTAGCATATTTAATAGGAAAATGTATTCGTTTAGGTCTGTGGGACTTCTGTACAGTAGAGAATCTTGCATAATGTCTTGTTAAGAAGAGCATTACGTGCTCATTAAAATACTTGTGCACCTTTAAGAGAATCTGTTCCTTTCTGAATCCTCTCCTTCATGTGATGAGGGCTTAATAAAGTTGAGGTTGTGCTTAATATTATGTCTGTTGCCTTTCTGCCTTTTTGACAGCTTGACATGCTTTATATTTTTTTCTGTTTTCTATTGTCATCATAAATGGTCCACTGAGTCTCATTTCCTTTTGCATTTCTTCTTTTTATTTGAAATCGGCCAATTACTTCATTAATTTATTCAAACCGCTTTGGTAAACAATACATTTCTGCAAGCTGCTTTGATAAAAAAAAAAAAAGATATAAATTAACTTAGAAGTATCTGTAAAGTTCTGTGCGCAATCAGTCCGGTGAAAAAAAAATACCCTGCTAAAAAATATAGATTAATTATATCACTTTGCGTGTATTTTTGGATGCGAGAGAAAATCTTGTAGAAATTCAAGACGGCAAAAACAATAACTTACAACAGCATTTTTGGTTAAACAACATTTTGCTTCCCAAAAGAGCAGATGCTTCACAGAGCGCTTATATTAGGAACGTTGGATCTATTTTCGCCGCTCAAAAGACCTACCCGCCACCTTTAAACTCTCCTCCATAGACGGACAGGACATTTCACCAAAAGTACTTCTGATGGCAACTTGGTAAGGCAATTTTGGTGAAAATGTTCGAGGCTGGCAGGCCGGCCTGCCATATCATGTTGGCTGTTTTGCTCTATGGACTTATTGTTACATTTGATTACCCTATTGTAACTCTGACCATTTATTACCATCTGGCTGTTCTGGATACATGGACATTTTGTACAACGCAGTCTTTGTGATTGAGACTTCAACTACCTACTTGCATCTATAATAAATTCCTATACATCATCTTCCCAGACCGGACTTCTAATCAATTCTTGAACATTATCTGGATCTACAATACTGGTGTGCCCTGGCCACTCTTCTTATAATATATAGGCAACCACCCACTCCTTAGTGTGTGGCCCTCCGACACCTGTGGTGGCAGGTGTTTTGGCTAGCCTGGCACCCACCACTATATTGTTCACATAAATGACTATTTTCTGATCTTACAGCTGAAATACCTTTTGCAGGTGTGCGAGCACCTGTTGGCATTCTCCACCTTCTTCGCTTGACTTACTCAATGTGCAAATCTATATTTTGGTGTCCATTTTGTTACAGGTCAATATTTATGTGAACACAACATTTTGACATACACCTTTCCAATAAACTCATGGCCAAAAGGGGGAGCACACTGCCTGACATACCAGAACACAAGTTGACCAGATGCATTGTGGTAAATGCAGTGCTTAATTACCCTGACTTTAATTGAAAGTATTCACCCTCCACCGTTGGCGCAGCAAGTGCTGTATATCCATAGCCATGTTTCTGTATATTTGTCCTTCTTCAGTTGAGGGTAACAAGTTACATTTGGGGGAGCTACTCACAGTTTTCTCAAGTTTCTGTGCTACTGAAAGAGCATGGGTGCATCACAGAGCTCGTCAACCCAACAATTCAAGAAGATGCCAGTCACAAAAGGAGAAGACATTACACTGCCTTCAATGCCAGCACACAATTTTCACAGATGCATTGTGGTAATAGAGTGCCTAATAACACTCACTTTACTTGAAAGTCTTTAGTTTACACCATTATGGGTTCAACCACGGCTCTCTATCTCTGGACACTTGTTTCAAAATATTTACTCAACAAGGAGCCAATCATAAGAGGGGGAGGCAGCACAGAATGGAGGGGAGGAAATTCACAACAAAGCACTATAATCTGATCTTGGACTCAGCTTCTAATTAAGGGGATGATTAAGATATGATATCTCTATCCAGAACTTGTATCCTTGATTTCGGATGCCCAACCCGCACCTGCAGCATTAAATTAACTCCCAGGAAAGCAAGCTTTGTTAAATTCTGAGACAGATGAGAAGAGTGAAATATGTGCAGGGAGTACAGTTGCAGGCATTTCTCAAACATGATTTTTGGGGTTTCATCCTCCTGCACAGACGTCTGATTCTGACTTTTATTTTCTGCACAGTAGTCCTTCTGATGACGATCTTCCGTTTGTCTATGTCATGAAAAAACATGCTCTCTGAATTGTGGAAAGCCATAGACAAAACAGACTTTCCTTACTTCCAAAGTTGCTGTATCCATTGGCGGACTATGAGGAAGAATTCCCTCAGGTGCCAAATGCCAATTTCCATTATTTCATCATCTCTAGCACCTAAAGAAACTTTGCTTCCAGATCCTGCAGTTAAAAAGATGAAGAATACTTTTTTGCTTCCAGATCCTGCAGTTAAAAAGATGAAGAATACTTTAAAACGTTTCTATGTAGTTTCAAAATGTGCAAATAGAGATGGGACGTATGCAGTCTACACTGCACAAACTCTTTAAAAAAACATTCAGTCATATAACTTTCTATAGAAGTGTGCTGTTCCTACATCTATTTTGGGAATATGGAGTAATTGTCACAGTTTCTCTCAGACAAGACATTTAGGGGGCCAGTATGACTCCGGCGGATGGCGTTAATATGGAGGAAAGTGCTGCTAAAGCCAAACCGCCAATGTACTACACCGAATGCCACAGCGGTAATGACCGCAGGGCTGGAGACTTCAGTCTCCAGCCCAGCGGCCGTCACTTGCCCGCCTGCAGGATTATACCCCGCCTACTGACATGGTTTACATGGCAACCTTCCCACCACAAAAACCATGGCGGTAGGCACTATCAGTGACAGGGAATCCCCCCCCCCACACACACACAACACCTCCCACCCTCACACCCCTGTCGGAGCACCCGACTTACCTGTTGTCAGGGGGTCTGCCGGCGGGATGGGGTGCTGCTGCCAGCAGCAGCGTCTGCCAGCAGAACACCGCCAGGCCGTATCATGGGTCATGATACGGTCTGCGGCGGTCTACTGGTGTGGCGCTGCTGCTGGCAGCAGTGGCACCTTACCGCCATCTGCTGGCATGGCCACAGCCAGATTTCCGCCAACCTTCTGGTGGAAATCCAACTGTGGTCATAATAGGGCAGATGGCTGGTAGCCGCAGCAACGGCCTTTAGGTGGTTTTTACCGCCGGGGTCGTAATGTGTCCCTTAATCTTTGTGGTCATCAATGACTTTTGGTGCTTCCATAGCTGTTGGAGGATCCTTTGGCTAGAGTTGTGGGAGATTGATGCAGAGCAAAGGCAACTGCTTGATCATATGCAATTGCTTGAGCCTAACATTTTCAGCTCCCTCTGAATGACTTGATCCAAAAACCAGAGAAGAATGTTCTCCAGCTTTTCGAAGCATTGTCATCCAGAAAATCTTTTCTCGAGCACCATACTCTGCAGGGAGTTCAAAACCCTCAATATCGCTTTTGTGGCTGTCCCCAGAGGATCAAAAATCCCAGGATCCGTCTTAATAGCAGAAATAGACTCTACAGGCATGACTATGACAAAATGAAAGTGGAAGGAAGGATAGGAAAGTTATTTCCAGTAGGAAAGCACCTAATTCAGAACAGATGGGTGGTGTCCATAATTCAAGCTAGTTATTTTAGCAAATTTGTGAGTTCTCCTCCTGTCATTATGTTTTCTTCAATAGTTGTTCGTAAGCACAGATCCAAAGACAAACTCTTCTCCAAAGAGCGGAATCCCTCTTGGAGAAATGAGAAAAAATGTCAGTGTCTCCTCATGTTAGGGACAAAGCTAGAACCGGGATTTGTCTCCTCTTAGACTAAAAGAGCTGCATCATTATGAACTTTAGATTCCTTTCAAAATGGTCCCATTGCAGTCAGTGTTTCACCTTCTTTTGAAAGAGGACTCTGTGGTGACACTGGATCTTTAGATTACATTTTCTCATACCCATTCATCCAGAGTTAGCACAATCTCTGTTTTGAAGTAGGAGAACAACAATTTCAGTTCTAAGCACTTTCCTTTAGCCTTTCCTCTGCTCAAAGAGGTTTCACACAAGGACTGGCTCCAGTTGTTGCTTTTCTGCAATTAGAGCGAAAAAAACTTTTTCCAACCTTGATGATTGGGTAATTCTTTTGGAGACAAGAAGAATTTCTCTATAAATCCACAAGAGTCAGCAGCTGAAATTTCCATGTGCTCTATTCAGGTCTTGGTTGAGGGTACAAGACCTAATGTCATCAATGACAGCTGTTGTTTTGTGGGCCCATCATAAACTGAAGCCTATGCTCCGTTACCTACTCTGTCCTATTGATCTCCAGAAGTACATACTCACAAAAATCTGTTACGAATAAATACAAAGATAATGCAGGACCTTCAGTGATAGTGGAACCTAGAGAAAGGGGTTCCTCTAATCCCCTCAATCCCAGACATAATAACCATAGAAGCCAGCGATTGGGCATGGCGAGCAATACCAGAAAGGGATGGAACTGAAGGGTCAGAGGAGCACCATACCTCCAACTGCAGAAAACTGTTTGCAGACCTAAGATCCCTAAAGTGTTTTCTCAGTATATGCTGAACTAGGCCTGGGCGAAGTTCCCAGAGTCTGACTCCGTGGAATTCTGCAGAGTTGAAAAAAAACTCTGTGGAATTCTACAGAGACGGAGTTCCGTGACCCGCAAAGTCCTGAATGCGCCCAATCTCAGAAGCGCTAAGCAGGGTCAGCCAGCCCTGACCCTGCTGAGCACATCTGAGATTGGGCACATTTAGGAGAGGGTCATAGTCAGTGAAAGCTGCCATTACATGCCTCTTGTGCACCGGCTTGCACCCGTGTGCATGTGCAAATTTTAAGGAATGTGCTGGCCATTCCTAAGGAAACTTTGGTCATGCTGACAACGCACGCTGATTAATACAATGCATGCAGCCATGTGCTAGGTTGCATGATATCAATTTATACACATGCCAATTTGTATTGCTTGAAAGAATGCATTGCTGTCTTAGACGCCATTAATATACAAGGTGCAACTTGTATAGTTTGGCATCAGAAACATCCACAAATCTCGCAGACACCAGCAGTAGTTTCTATGCCAAACCAAATGCAATTATAGCAATCAGATGAACTTTGGTAACAATCCATCATGACTCCAATAATTCATGTTAGATCCAGTACATACAGTGCTTAATTTCCTCTGTTTAGTCATTGAAATTCTACTTCCTCTTCCTCCTCCTCTCTTTTGTTTCTGTTTTTTTCTGATTCAATAACTGTTGTTTAGACATAAAATTAGTGTACACTTTAAGTTAACGTTATTCCAAGGGCGTTTATTTCCCTTTCCTACCAGTATCTGAGCAGCATCCACTTCAAAAGACAGTTTTACTCACATATACAGTTGATTGTGGAGTTGATCAGCTAATCCAGGGGTGGAGGTCTTGACTGTCTCTGTCCCCTGCACAGATTTCAACTCGTCCCCAGTTATATAAATAACCACATGACATTTACTGGTTTAAACATCTATAGTTTATTATGTCCAATAGGTCACCTCCAGCTTACAGCTTCTTAACTCCAGTGCTTCAGCCTCTATAACCACTTCTGCTATTCCAAATAACTCATTCCTACAACACATTCTGAATTCTCTCTTACCTGGCTAGAATTGTACCAACTCTACAGAACTCTGTGGAGCAGAGGTGTCTGGGTGGTTGGCGGAAGGAGATGTGACTGTTAGGTAGGTGGGTGCCTTGAATGTGTGTGAGAGAGTTTTAAATGTGTATGCTTATGTATGGGGAGCCAGTGGAGCTCCTCGTGGTGTGGTGTGGTGTGATGTGAGTTATGAGTAGAGGGTGTTCCTGTAGCCCAACTTGCTGGGGACTAGGGTGTGAGTGATAGTTTTTAGAGCACTGCTTGGAAGCCACTTGAAGATCTTCATCAGCATCTACAGGGTGTAGAACCAGGATGCAGTGATGGCTTTGAGATGACCCAGCTGTTGAGGTTTTGATGGCTTTTTGCAAGTTGCTGGTGTGCTCAGGCTGGTGAGCGACAAGGGCAGAAGCATTGTTTGCTGTTAGTGCCATCAGCCATTGCAACATTCATCTTCATGAAGAAAAGTCAGACAGATAAAGGGATAATGTTTCTACTTAGTTATGATAATCTTCATTTGCCTAACACATTTAGTATTTCCCATTGTTTCCATTTATGTTAGTAAGTGTTTTTGTCTCCAGGAGGCAGGACCTAATGCAGTAAGGACTGTGAAGAGAAACATTTGGACTCAGGGTGATGAAGATATTGGTAAGTACTAGAATGATTTCCTAGAGAGAAGCATAGTTAACTTGTGCATCTTTTTATATTAAAGCAAGGCTTATTTATAACTAAGTTTAGACATGCTATTAACTTTTTTCCTCATAACCTAATTTTGTCCACTGTTAATTCCTCAGGAGAGGTGTAACAAGGAGAAATATGTTTATTGGGTGGTAGTCTATTGCTATTATATGGAAAGGCTTTCCTGAATAGTGCTCTGTTGCTCTGTCATGATGAAGTAGGTTGGGTTAAAATATTATTGTGGTCTGTTATGACACTTGTTCCAATCGCTATACCTGGGCAGAACTACACATTTTTACCTAAGAAGAAACTTTATCCGCCTAAATGACCACTATGCTCATTCTTCGAGTTAGGGCCTGAAAGACTTCCGTTAGCTTGCTTATTGCCCTGTAGTCCATTGGTTGCTGCCACAGGACCTGTCTTGAAGATTCAATATTAAAAATAATGTTTACTTGTGGCTGGAAGGGTATAAAGGTTATTGGCAAGGCCAGCCTTTGAGTTTTGCAGCTCTAGGACGAAATGCCCAAGCAGTCCAAAGCATGCATATACACATACAAAAAAATAAGAAGCTTATTTTTTAACATATACATACAGGCCCAGATTTATTAACATTTGGCACAATGCAATACAGCAAAACAACTTGAGGTACTGTGTCAAATAGAGAGAGCAGGAATCTGCCATATTTACTAACATATAGCCCATTCCTGCTCTCTCACTGTGCTGGTGCACTTGTAGTTGGTAAGTGCTAATGCAGGCACCCTGCACCATGGTGCAAGGATGTCTGTGCTACAGTCCGGATTGTCTTCGTGCAGCAAAGGGAAATTTCCTGTACAAAAGCAATCATCAAAGGTGTTTACCTCTTTCTTTGTGTGCTGCAAAATGCAGCACATGTAGAAAGGGAAAATAACAAGGAGAAATAAACATTTTTCTCCTTGTTACACATCTCCTGGGAAGGTGTAGCATTGTGATGCATTACCAGGGTTACTAGCCTTAGTAAATATGGGAATGGCCAAAAATTCATGGGTAAATGCAAATGAACATCCACACTCCACTCAGGGAACGCCTTCCCAATACACAGTAATGCAAGACAGCAACTTGCGCTGCCTTGCGTTACGCCAGATTTACTAAGCCAAGCAGAGCCATGCAATGTGGCTCTGTGTGGCTTACTAAATCTGATTTAAGGGCTACATTGCCTTGTGTTGCCTTTCGTGATGCAAGGGCAAGTGCAACCCCTTAATAAATCTGGGGCTTAATCTTTAACTATGACCATCGTGACATCTCCATGCAGACTTCATAAGACCCTGCCAGTGAACATATCAATCCATCCATACCCATGTCCATGGGTATATGTTCGAGGCAAAAATGAAACACAAATCAATAAACAAAATATTGCTTTAGGAATTAAAACACTTCTAGAGAAAAGAAAAAGAAAGAACAGAGATGAAAAGAGAAATAATAAAGAGAACATTTCGAGAGAGAAAAAACAAATGAAGAAAAGAAAATGAGAATGTGAGAAAGGAAAAAGTAAAGAAAGGGCAAAGAAGAGAAGAAAAAAGCAGAGGAAGGAAGAAAGGACAGAGGAGGGAGGATGGAAGGGAAAGAAGAAAGAAGGAGAATGGGGAGTAGGAGAGCATGGAAGAAAGGAATGAGTGGAAAGAAGGAAGAAATAAACTAAACGAAAAAGGCAAAGAGAAAGGAGAGAAAAAAGGGAAAAAAAAGAAAATATGGGGCAAAGGAAACAATTAGAGAAAGAACATAGATGAACAAAGAAGGGATGGTAAGAAGGAAGGGCTGCAGGTGCCATGAAAAGGAAATAAGGAATGAAAAAGGGACAAAGGATGAAAGAAAAGGAAGGACCAAGCAGAGGAATAGGAAAGGAAAGAAGGACTGAAAGTAGGTAACAAACTTGTGAGGGGGCAAAAAGAAAGGAAAGACTGAATACAGGAGAGAAGGAGAAACAAAACTAAGAGAACCGAAAAGAAAGAAAATAGAGAAAATATCAAGTTGAGAAACAAAGAAACAAACTTTTAAATGAGAGGGATCAAAGAAAGAGGTAAAAAGGAGAGCAAAAAAAGGAGAGAAAAGGCAGATAAGAAATAAGTAGGTATGAGAAACAGAAAGTAACAGCAAGAAGGAGAGGAAGAAAAGAGGGATTGTCAGAAAGGAGAGAAAGGAATCACTGAAAGAAAGGAGATAAAGAAGAGACAGAAAAAGAAAAGAGAAAGAAAGATGAAGAGAGACAACGATGAAGAGAGAGAGAGAAAGATGAGAGAAAGGGAGAAAATGGAAAGATGGAGTAAGAAAGATGGATGAAGAGAATAAAAGAATGAAAGATTGTGAGAAATAAGAGAAAACAAAGAAAGGGAAATTGAGGAATAGTGAGATGAAAAGAAATAATGATGAGAGAATTAAAGAAAAACTAAAAGGAAGAAAAAGTAAGTGTTGTGCAACTCTGTAAAAATGAGTGGTTTTGGATGCAGTACAATAGACTTCCAAATAATTTACATTGAGTTAAAGGAAATAAAAGTTCATGAAGGCAACATTTTTCAGGGTCAAAGTTTTCGAACTGTGTTTGACCTGAAACATTTATTTATGATCAGACTTCTTTCTCTGGCAGTGACATTGTTTATTCAAGTAGAGGGTGAAGTGCCTGCTGCCCCTGTCACATTTCTGTGTACCACAAGACAAGTAAACTGCATTTTCTGCAGGGAGGCAGCTGCATGGTCCCAGACTCAAGGCAGAGGAAGCAAGCTACTCCAAAACATGCTACGGGCTACTGGTATCTTGTGATCAGCCGGTTGGAGACTCCTACATGTATGCAAGATAAAAACACAGACCACAACCACTTTCACCCCTCCCAAGCACAGTTATGCAGTAATCTACCAGACATAATAATCAGTAAAGCCTATTTCTCTTTGACTTTGTCTCTTAAATCTAGAGCCCATAAGCATCCCTAAGGATTTTAATAAACTCTGAACTTGGAAATGTCGCCCAATTATGTTTTTATCCCATAGTGGGGGTTTGGGTTTTATAAACTCAGGGTTCCTGAGCAGGGTTCCTGGTGCCCCATATGCTCAACATCCAATCCAGCAGCATGATGCTATGGTCCCACCTACCACAGTCTTCTGGGACTCACACAGTCATGGATCCTGTCACCCTATTCAGGACATTCTTATGACTGTATCCTTGTCCTTCATCTCATCGACAGACATGTACCTACTGCTATCTATAGTGCCCCTTCAAGCTTCCAAGGACAGTCATTCTATCCACTGAAGCCTTTGGGCAACCTAAATAAATATCTTTTGTTTGGGCTTTGTCTTGGCCCTGTTTCCCCATCAGCCATTTTAATGCTACAGGCAATTGAAACTGCCCCTAGCCTCTTCCCTTTCTTTACAGCAAGGGTTCACCATGATATAAACTTGTATTTGAACCTCTGCATAGGTCCTATTTCTTCATCAGTGCTTTCAGTGCTCATGTGTATGAAATATTTGCCCCAGTCTGCTGCTGTTCTCCTCATATCTGTGGGCCAAGTTAATTTTGCTAGGACAATAGGCTGGAGATCTAAGACTTCAGGCTCAACTGTTACTATTGGAGCAGGACCAAGGGTAGGGCCTAATCTAGAGTGGCATGATGGGTACAAAAACAATGGGTTGGAATGCTACTTGGAGCGGTTTCCAATGATTAGGTAAATTGCAAGCATTCTTCCCTTCACCTCTATTGTGTTCAAAGTAATGTCCTAAGTAACCAAGGGTATTTCCAGACATGGGCCTGGTTCTCACTCTGGCCCTCAGGCAAAGCTTCACCTGGCTGAAGAGGGCCGTTAGGGTGAAATTGGTCTTAGGTTGCTTGTGCTCCTGTTGGAGAGGACTTGACTTGGCAGTTCAAGCTGAACTCTTACTGCTGGAGCAGAGCCAAGCCTGATTTGTATACGGCTGGGTCTAATCTAAATTGGCATGTGTTTGAGACAGCAGACTCTGGTTGGCTGAGGTGACACCCTAGCCAGGCAGAAGCTACCACTCCCTTCAGGGGTGGGTGATTACAATCACTGTATGACCCGTGCTCACACTTGGGTAGCTTGGCACTGAGCAGTCAGACTTATCACAGGGGCAATGTGTAAAGCATTGGCACAGCACACTTACACAATAAATACACTGAGCGTCACAAAAGAGTTTTCACACGTTGGGTATGTAAAGAAGATTTGTATTCAACACATACATTGACTAACACAGCATTTACATCAGGTACGTCTGGGCATAAATTACATTTGGAAATAACACTAGCAGTACTAGGCCCAACCATGTTAAATCGACATCAGAAATATGTACACTTGGGATACATCCTACTTTCCATCCCAGCACCCTCATGCGGTGCCAAATGTTGTGAGCATGATACCCACCCAAACAATTATTACCACTCATTATCATACAGTTATAGGATACACCCCGGGTTCACAATAATAGCAGCAATGTGTACACACAGAGAATGACAAAAACAACAGATGATGGGTGGAATACAGAACAAATGAAACATTCACCCTCAGTCACAGATTTGGGTTTAATCCATCCGTTTTTTTGCTCGCCATGCCATTCCAGTCAGAATCCAGCCATTTGCAAATTAGTCTTGACCCTGCCCCCCAGGGGAACAGTCCAGCCTAAACTGCCAGGCCAAGTTTTCCCTGGACCAGAAACAAGCATCCTAGGACCGGTTTCAGGGTATCACCCCCTCATCAGCCTGGCTAGCTAGAATCCAGTGGCATAGTAAGCACTGGACCCACGTCTGGGCATACCCTTCCCACATAAGCCATAAATGCAAAAACAACAAATGATGGATGAAATGCGGAATAAATCAAACATTCACCTCCAGTCACAGATTTGAGTTTAATCCATCGGTTTTTTGCTATCCATTCAATTACAGTTTGGACCCAGCCATAAGCAAATCAATTTTGCCCCCGCTGTCCATGGGAACAGTCTGCCCAGATTGCCAGGCCAGGTTATCCCTGGACCAGAAACAAGCATCCTGGGTCTGGTTTCTGAGTATAACCTTTCATCAGCCAGGCTAGCTTGAGTCTGGTGTCTTAGCGAGCACGGGACCCATGGCTGGGTATACCCTTCCCACTTAGCGCAACACATGAAAAAACAACAGATGATGGAGGGAATGCAGAACAAATCAAACATTCACCCCCAGACACAGATCTTGGTTTAATCCATCAGTTGTTTTGCTCCCCAGGTCATTTGAGTTTGGGCCCAGCCATATGCAAATCCATATAGATCCTGTTCCCATGGGAACAGTCCAGACCAAAGTGCCAGACAAGGTCTTCCCTGGTGCAGAAACAAGCATCCTGGGACCAGTTTCGGGATATCAGCCCTCATCAGCCAGTCTAGCTTGAATATGGTGGCATGGCGAGCATGGGACCCACATCTGGGCATGCCCTTCCCACTTAGGGTGGTGTGAGCGGGAGGTCGTGGATAAAGCAATCTAGACTGCGGTAATCTGAACAAAAGGTCTTTTATTGAGATTAGAAGATGTAGTGGAAAACAGGTGAGTATTTGGTTGTGGGACTTGAGGGTGGGGATGTTCTTGAGGTTTCGTCTTCACTCTTCGTTTCTGTCTACCTGGTTCACAGGTCGTTCTCGGGAAGTGCATGTGGAAAGAAGAGAAGATAGCGGTAAGTGTACATGCCACCGACCTCTGTTTAGTCTCTGTATTCTTTCCCCTGCCCTGACTCACTGGACTTCTTATTCTATTTCGATTGTTATAGATTAGTAGGTGTTGTATCCCTTCTGTCTCTCAGTGTTTCCACTCCTGTCCTTTCTGTCTTTCTTTTAGTGCTTAAACGGACCTGGGTGTGGGTTTGCTGGTCTCCGTATCGGTGACGATGCTCTATAGTGACTCGTGGTAAGTATTGTATTCGTTCCTCCCCCCCTCTTCTTTTGTACTTGTCCGTTTCTCTATTCCAACCCCTCTCCCCTCTTCCCCGTGCTCGTGCTTGTTATGGTTCCTCATTTTGTCTTTCCCCTCCAGCCTTTCCGTGCTTTCCGACCCCCCCCTCTTTCCGCTCTCTGTCTCTCACTCGCACTCTCGTTCAGGGACGTAGTCCAACGCACCTAAATGGCCACGCTTCTCCTGAAGCGTGGCGGGATGCAGAAACTCGTCTTCCCGGTTGCCTGGAGCAGGATCTCCTGGCACTCATCTTCCGTCTTCAGCTCCGTTGCTTGGATGAGACCGCCGTCTCCGACTCTCTGGCGATATCCGGTCCTGGGTTCTCACATTCACCTCTCTGTTGCTGGGTGTTTCCTCCTCCATGAAAGGGTTCACAGCTCCTCCCTGGTTTCCGGGTTTCTCCTCCAAAGCTCTGAACGCCGTACAAGTATGCAGCTGCACTTTTCAACTTCCAGCGCTCCGCCACTGCCGATCCTTCCACCAATCCCTTGCAGGGAGCCTCAGAGCACCAGGGGCAGAGTCAGCACAAGCAGGAGCTGAGTGCGGGCGAGCAGGTTCCAGCCCGTCACATACACCCCCCATAGAGAGCGGCCTGTCGAGACGCTCTAAGACCGGATAGCGAGAAAGAAAATCCGCAGTCACCATTTGTTTACCCGGAAGATGCTGTATCCGAAAGGAAAAGGGCTGTAGGGAAAGGAACCAGCGGAGAACACGGGAATTAGTGTCCTTATGATGGGCAAGCCACGTAAGAGGAGGGTGATCAGTAATCAAAGTAAAGGTCCTGCCGGACAGATAATATCTGAGGGATTCAATCGCCCACTTAATCGCCAAACATTCCTTCTCTATAGTTGAATAATGCAATTCCCACGGTAGAAGCTTCCTGCTGATATATAATATAGGGTGGAGGACATCATCATCCTGTGGTTGGGACAACACTGCTCCTAGACCTACGTCAGAGGCATCAGTCAGTAACACAAAGGGTTTACAGAAATCAGGACAGCAAAGTATAGGTTCAGACATGAGGGCCGTTTTCAACTTGTCAAAGCTCTGTAAGGCAGCCACCGAGGGAGGACCAACGGTGTTGGGATATGTGTTTTTGAGCATCTCAGTAAGGGGTTCCGCCACCATAGAGAAATGGGGAATAAAATGTCTATAATACCCAATTAAACCTAAGAATGCTCTGATATCCTTCTTTCTCTTGGGGAATGACATTCTGGAGATGGCTTCATTTTTTTCCACTTGGGGTCTAATCTGACCGATCCCTACAATATACCCCCGGTATTTTATACTAGTCTGTCCAAGTCTACATTTCTCAGGATTGGCAGTTAACTGGGCCTTTCGAAGAGCTTGTAATATAGTATCTAGGTGTGTCAAGTGCTCCTCCCAAGTGTTACTATAAATAACAATGTCATTAAGATAGGCAGCAGCATACTGCTTCAATGGACGTAAGATTTCGTCCATGAGTCTTTGGAAGGTGGCAGGGGCCCCATGAAGCCCAAAAGGGAGGACAGTAAACTGATATAAGCCAGAGGGGGTGGCGAATGCTGTTTTTTCTTTATCTTCCCTTTTCAAGGGTATTTGCCAATAACCCTTGGTGAGATCCAGGGTGGAGAGGTATTTGGCCTGGCCTAGCCTCTCAATAAGCTCGTCTATTCTAGGCATAGGATATGCATCGAAATAGGTTAAGTTGTTGACTCCCCTGTAATCTACACAAAACCGGGTGCTACCATCTGGCTTAGGTACCAATACGACTGGCGAGCACCATGGGCTGGCTGATGGTTCTATGATACCGGCTGTCAACATGGTTAGGACTTCCTCTTCAATAACCTTTTGTTTTGCTTCAGGAATACGGTAGGGTCGTTGTCTTGAGACAGTGTTTATTTTTAGACGAATGGGATGTTGGACTAGGGTGGTTCTGCCTGTATATTTAGAGAAGACATCTTGATTGTGATGTACTAGGCAGGTTAATTGATTGTGATACACACTTTCAAGAGTGGGATTGATCCATGGTTGTGCCTGGTTAGGCAGGTCCCGGTGAGGTAATATGGGATATGGGATGTCCTCAGTAACCTCTGAGTTAATAAAATGAATGGAAGAGCCTCCTGTGGGTTCTAGCCATTTTTTAAGCAGATTGATGTGATATATTTGTTCCCTTCCACTTCCTTGGGGAATGGCCATCTTATATGTGGTGGGATTGATCTGAGCTATTACTTCAAATGGCCCTTGCCATTTGGCCAATAATTTATTCTCAGTGCTAGGGAGTAGGACTAGAGCTTTGTCCCCTACTGTTAGGGTGCACACTGCACTTCGGGTATCATAGATTTGCTTCTGCTTATTCTGAGCTTCCTGTAAAGCAGCATGGGCCTCCTCCCATACTGTATGAAGGTTCTCTCTTAAATCCCGGGTATATGTCAAGAGGTCTTTTATCTCTTCCTCCGTGTCCTCCCACTGTTCGGCTAACATATCTAACAGTGTGCGTGGCTGTCGACCGCATTCCATTTCAAAAGGGCTATGGCCTAACGAGGCTTGTACATGGGTACGAATAGCATATAGAACCAGCAGTAGTTTCTTTTCCCAATCCTTACCGGCCTCAGATATACTCTTTCTTAGTAAGGATTTAATGGTTTTGTTGTATCGTTCCACCAGCCCATCTGTTTGGGGATGATACACTGAAGTACGGATTTGTTTTACCCCTAGTAAACGACATACTTCAGCCATTAACCTAGACATAAAAGGAGTCCCTTGGTCCGTCAATATTTCTTTTGGGAAACCCACCCGTGAAAAGAACTCTATCATTGCCTGGGAAATAGCTTTAGTGTGTATACTGGGAAGGGGTATGGCCTCGGGATAGCATGTGGAATAGTCCACTAGGACTAGAACATATTGTCTACCTCGAGTGGAAGGGGTGAGGGGCCCGATAAGGTCCATTCCCACCCTGGTAAAGGGAATGTCAATAATCGGAAGCGGTTGTAGGGGTATGGGTTTTTGCGGCGAGGGGTTATACAACTGGCATTTGGGGCACTCTGAACAATGCTTTTTTATTTCACCATAAACCCCTGGCCAATAAAATTGTCTAAGGATTGCTTCCTCAGTTTTCTCCCTTCCTAAATGCCCTTCCCCGTTATCCCCATGTGCTAATTGTAACACTTGTTGGCGGGGGCTTTTGGGCACTACTAACTGCAGGTCATTTCCTCTAGTGGGTGTGGGATTTCTGTATAACAAGTTATTACGAATCAGGAACCTGGGACCTACCCCTGGTGCTGCCCCAGTCTCAGCCTGCTGCCATGCGTGTTTTAAAGTTGGGTCCTCATTCTGATTCCATCGGAAACCCCGGTGATCGTGCAAATCTTCCCCCTCGTAACAGGACCGCCTTGTGATGAACCTTGCTGTATATAAGCCCGTCGTTGTTCTAGTTTTTGTCTCCTGCTGAGGATACTCCGTTCCCGTGTGGGTTCTTCTGTTATGATTTCTAAAGGTGCCTCCGTCAACCAACCCCTCAGAAGGTGCTCTTGCCCGGCTTTCTCCAATAAGGAAGGGAAGTCCTCGTAATCAGTCTCGAGGATTATATCTTCATCTAGGGTGGAGAGTACCCCGACCCGGAGGTTCTCGATTTGTTCTCTCCATTTTAATCTTATAGTGGCAAGGGGATAATACCGTTGATCCCCATGTACACAGGTGATGAGAACCTGGGTCTCTGGTTCTTCCTGCCCTGGCATCACTAAATCTTCCTGGATCACACTCTGGCTACATCCGGAGTCGATTAGGGCCAGTCTTTCTACGTCATTGACAAAGATAGGGAGGGTATATTTTGGTTTCTCTCCTCCAGTCCAGAATACTCTCCCCTTTGTGAGCCCTATCTCCATGGGTTCCTCCGCATCTTTCTTATGTGGGCAACATCTGGCTATATGGCCCCATTCTGAACAATTGTAGCATTGAGGACCAGGGCCTGTGTATCCAGAGGGTCCCGGGCCCCCTGGTTGCGTTCGTTCCGGCCCGTGGGCTCCGACTGGCCTTGGTTGTTGTAGTCTAGGAATGGCTGGTCAGATCGTAGGAGGAGGAGCCCGGCTAACAGTAGCCCGGAAGTCAGAGCCTCTATGATAAGCACAGGCAAGATCTACAGCCGTTTCGTTTGTGAGTCCTGGATGCTGTCGTACCCAGTTCCGAGTGGTAGGGGGTAAAGCATCCAAGTACTGTTGTAACACTATTACGTCAAACATTTCTTCTCTTGTCTTCTCTGTAGGTTGCAACCACCTCCCGGCTGAATGTTGGATTCTCTAATACAATGTACGGGGATTCTCCTGGTGCTGCCATTTCATTTGCCTAAACTTAGTGCGATAACTCTCACTGTCCAAGCCCACTCTTTCTAAAATAGTTTTCTTTATGTCCTTATATGGTAGGTTCCCACTCGGATTGATAGCTTGATATGTTGTTTGCAAGTGGCCAGTGAGTAGGGGGCGATATACTGGCCCCATTTGTCCTCAGGCCAATTAGCAGTACTGGCCACTCTTTCAAAGTTTGTGAAAAAAGAGTCTGGGTCCTCCGATTCCTGGTATCATTGTAACACACTACTTGGTACCATGGGGTGTACTTTTGTATGGGCGATGGTGTCGGTCAGTTTACCCAATGCTGTTTCATGTACCAGTTGGTTATTAGCCATAATCGTCGCCTGGCTTTTGAGCGCTGTTTGCAATGCCTCCCGTTCCTCTTTGGCTTCTTTCATTTGTTGTTCCCATATCAACTGAAGATGTCGTTGCCCCTCAGCCAACTGGGCTATGACATCTGCCATAGTTGCCTTCTCCTCCATGGTTGTGGATTCTTTCCTGTTTTTGAAAAATCCCACTTCTGACACCACTTGTGAGCGGGAGGTCGTGGATAAAGCAATGTAGACTGCGGTAGTCTGAAAAAAAGGTATTTTATTGAGATTAGAAGATGTAGTGGAAAACAGGTGAGTATTTGGTTGTGGGACTTGAGGGTGGGGATGTTCTTGAGGTTTGGTCTTCACTCTTCGTTTCTGTCTCCCTGGTTCACAGGTCGTTCCCGGGAAGTGCATGTGGAGAGAAGAGAAGATAGCAGTAAGTGTACATGCCACCAACCTCGGTTTAGTCTCTGTATTCTTTCCCCTTCCCTGACTCACTGGACTTCTTATTCTATTTCGATTGTTATAGACTGGTAGGTGTTGTATCCCTTCTGTCTCTCAGTGTTTCCACTCCTGTTCTTTCTGTCTTTCTTTTAGTGCTTAAACGGACCTGGGTGTGGGTTTGCTGGTCTCCGTATCGGTGACGATGCTCTATAGTGACTCGTGGTAAGTATTGTATTCGTTCCCCCCCCCCTCTTCTTTTGTACTTGTCTGTTTCTCTATTCCAACCCCTCTCCCCTCTTCCCCGTGCTCGTGCTTGTTATGGTTCCTCGTTTTGTTTTTCCCCTCCCGCCTTTCCGTGCTTTCCGACCCTCCCCCCTCTTTCCACTCTCTGTCTCTCACTCGCACTCTCGTTCAGGGACGTAGTCCCATGCACCTGAATGGCCACGCATCTCCTGAAGCGTGGCGGGATGCAGCCACTCGTCTTCCCGGTTGCCTGGAGCAGGATCTCCTGGCACTTGTCTTCCGTCTTCAGCTCCGGTGCTTGGATGAGACCCACGTCTCCGACTCTCTGGCGATATCCGGTCCTGGGTTCTCACATTCACCTCTCTGTTGCTGGATGTTTCCTCCTCCATGAAAGGGTTCACAGCTCCTCCCTGGTCTCTGGGTTTCTCCTCCAAAGCTCTGAACGCCGTACAAGTATGCTGCTTCACTTTTGAACTTGCAGCGCTCTGCCACTGCCGATCCTTCCACCAATCCCGTGCAGGGAGCCTCAGAGCACCAAGGGCAGAGTCAGCACAAGCAGGAGCTGAGTGCGTGGCGAACAGGTTCCAGCCCGTCACAGGTGGCAAATGCAAAAACAACAGATGATGGACGGAATGTGGACAAATCTTACATTCAACCTCACTCACAGATCTGGGTTTAACCCATCAGCTTTTTTTGCTTTCCATGCCACCCAAGTTTGGACCCAGCCATATGCAAATCAGTCTTGACCCTGTTTCCCAAGGGAACAGTCTAGCCCAAACTGCCAGGCCAGGTCTTCCCTGGACCAGAAACAAGCGTCCTGCGACCGGTTTATGGGTATCTCCCCTCATCATCCAGGTTAGCTTGAATGTGGTAGCATAGCGAGCACAGACCGACGTCTGTGCATGCCCTTCACACTTAGGGTGACAAATGCAAAAACAACAGATGATGGAAAGAATGCGGAACAAATCAACCATTCGCAACCAGTCACAGATCTGGGTTTCATCCATCATTTTTTCTCTCACCATGCCACCCCAGCTCGGAATGAGCCATATGAAAATCAGTCTTGACCCTGCTCCTCATGGGAACAGTCCAGCCTGAAATGTCAAGCCAGGTCCTTCCTGGACAGGAAAAAAGCATCCTGGGCCTGTGCCATGGCGCTCGGGACTCATAATGTTGCAGGACTTCAGAGGCGCTGGGGCAGCGTTGGGCCTGTGGTGTCAGTCGATGCACTCCAGCGACTGCAACTTCGGGTGCAGGCAGCGGTGCGGAGTCGAGCAGCGGTACCACTTCTGGAATTGTCCTGAATCCATGGACCTGTTTCTTCTTGTTTTCTGCCAGATTTCACTCCCAAGGGCCCAGGAACTGGAGTGGGCCCATTTTGGCAAGTCAGGGTCCTCAGCAAGAGAAACCAGGGGCTGGCAGGTGAATGGCCCTGGTTTGATGCCCCTGAGACTTCTTAACAGAAGGCAAGCTCAGTTCAAGCCCTTGGAGGAACTTCACAAGCAGGATACACATCAAAGTCCACTCTTTGTCCTCTCCAAAGCAGAAGCAGCAACTGCAGAACAACCCAGCAAAGCACACACAGCAAAGGGGCAATACTCCTTCTCACAGCTCTTCACGCTCTTCTCCTTGGCAGAGTCTCCTCTTGATCCAGAAGTGTTCTAAAAGTATGGGGGTTTGGGTCCAATACTTATACTCATTTCTGCCTTTGAAGAAGGTAAACTTCAATGGAAAGTCTTTGTATTGCACAACACCATGTCCAACAGCATAAAGGAAAAAGAAGGAGTTTGAAATCCAATTCAATAACAATGGAGTAATCCTAGTAGTTTCATTAATTCCATGTTACTGTTTCACTCAGAATTACTGATAACTCAATTACACCTACTTGTATAGTAATTTGGAGGAAAACAAATTCCTACAGTGAGAGCAAAGCGTGAGTGGCCATTCTCTTCGCTATGCATGCTCTGCTGCATTTAGCACTACTTCTTAGCCCAAAATGCATCCGCACATCCCTTTCGACTCAAAGGTGCATTTTGTACTATGAAACTAGCTGTATTTAGCACTTCTTCTTAGCCCAGAATGCATCCTTGCATCTCTTTTGGATTCAAGGGTGCATTTTGCACTTCGAAAATAGCATTGAATGCTGGGATTTAACACTATTTCTTAGCGCAAACTGCATCCTTGCATCCATTTTGCATGCAAGAATGCATTTTTACACAAAGTAATAATGCTAAATGCAGAATTACTCTTCTTGCATAATACTACATAATCTTGTGGAATTATTCTGTAATTTCACGTGACTATACTACAAGGAATTACGTGAGATACTCCCACCTCTAGTTTGAATGCTACGCCGACCGATTGCTTGTGGTTAGATAAACTGCAAGCATTCCTCCCATCAGCTTATGTGAGTTGGAAGACCTAAAGCCCCTACCGAGATGGGTATAGCAAAACCATCTCCTTTTTGAAGTTTCCAGATTCTCCACTACCTTGACTTAAAGTTTGAAAGCATTCCTATTTCACAGCTCATTCCAACACTACCCTGTACGCCAGCTGACTCCATCAATTGCATCTTGACGAAAGGCTTCCAACCAGGATCCAGCACTGTTGCCAGACTATACCAGGCTTCCACTAGGTTATTGACGACCAATTACATCTCCCATTTCGAGAGCGCATTAGAGTGGACAGTGAATATGACTTACGTGCAAGCAATGCCTCAAAAGTTAGAGGCTCTCTGAGCAAGATGAAAAATAAATACTCTTGCTTAGAGGCTGTCGCTATCAAAGTCTGTTTTAGGAAATGCATATCAAGATCCACTTTTATGTGAGTTTAGGAGCTCACCTCTGCTCAACCTGCAAACAGTGTGTTTCAATGTACTTAATATCTAGCAAAATGGAAAAGGTTCCCTGCACAAATTTCCTCCAGTTGCTTTCTAATAACTCATCACACTGTTCACCCCCCCATGCACAAACATTAACCATTTCCACTAAGCGGTCCTTCGGGAAATGAGGAAGCTGTTTTACATGCATCTGGTTTGAAAAGAGATTTTCATGAAAAATTGTTTATTTTTTGTTACGAAAGGTTGCATCCCAAACACAGTGTTTATGGTGTTTCTCGTTGCTGAAAAGAGGAATGGACTCTTCCTAAAATAAATGTTGCCATACGATTCATGTTTGAACATAAAGAGTAATGAAAATTAAAAAAAGACGTATGGTTATATGGTGCATGGTGCATTTTTAGCAGACAGGCTTTGCTTCCAGCACCAACATGGTAAAATATGCGTTTCACTCTTCTGGGTGATCTTCATGGGAAATAAGCCGTCCCACTAAAATGCTGGTGGGGCTAGAAAAAAAACAGTGATTCTTGCCGTTTTTTGACCCAATAAAAAGGGGACTGTGGCCCGATCCACAGTGGAATAAAGAAGAGGAGGGACTTTATCTGCACCCTTCACTTCCGCATGGCTTTCAATGATGACTTAATTTGACGCAAGGCATCACTTGATTTAAGTGTCAGTGGTGCTGTGGAGGCAGAAAGGTACAAGGTGTCCAAAGCAAGGGCCCTGTAGGGGATGGAAAATGCCAAAGGTGGTGCGCAAATGGTCACACATGCGCTGCAGTAGTGGTTGATTGGCTCTTAGAGGTGAGAGACAATGGTATGTTGCTAGTACAGCTGTGTAGGAGGCTGGCTTTCTACATAGTGTACGAAAATGACGTGCCATGTGCAGAGAGTCAAAGCAAACCCACCTTGGTATCCAGAGGTAAAAATAGATCATCTAATGCTCTACTTTTGTGATAGTGTGGAGGAGCTATTAGGCTAATCCTGGAGTCATGCTAAGCATTTGTTGTACTTACAATATCAATAAATGAAGACGCCCACTCAGAAGAATAACTCAAGGCCAATTCACAAAAACAATATAGATTTTTATGAAATTGTTAAGACCAAGATCTTCGTTATATGGTAAGTGCTTTCTTAGTTATGAATTTTTAAAGTTCAGAAAATATACTGTTTTTGTTGGTAATTACATACTTTAGGAATCAATGGACGAAAATAGAACAATACATATAAAATCAGGCAATGTTCTCACAAATGTCAGCTTCCGTTTTTATGTCAAGGTCGTGCTGAGGTCTGATGGTCCGCCCAGAGAAGTTCGGGCGGTTCCCGGTTCGAGCGGGAGCAGTGGCTGAAGTCCCTGGAGGTGGTGCGCAAAAGAGAACGGGGCCACTTGGAAATGCACTGCACAGAGGGACTTAAGGGTAAGTCCAAAGGGTTTCCTTGGAGGGAGGAGGTCGCAAGGGCTTGGGGACTATGGAAGCACAGATGGTTGGTCGGTGCAGGGGCCAGGGAGGCCGGCTGCAGCGTAGATAGGTCAGCCAGGTATTGTGTGTCTTGGAGTCCTCATGGACATGAGCAGGCAGCTTTGAGGGTGGATTGCAGGTCAGCTGGGCCACTCAGGGGGGTAGATCTCGGGAGTCCTGAAGTCCCTCAACTGGTGCTTTCTTCTGTGCTTTTGGGAGTCTGTAATGGACTCTTCTTCGGGGTGTTCGCTGTTGCGGGTCCGGTATCCTGGAGACTGGTACACCACTACTCAGGAAGGTCCTACTGCCACCAACCTTGGTAGGGAGGTAGGTTGGGTCCTCTGGAGCTGTTTATACAGTTTTTGGCTAGGCTGCGGTGTCGGAGTCGTTGGTCAGCAGTAGGTTAGTAAACCGGTCTTCATGGGCTCCTTGCCTGCAGGGTGCAGGAGAGAAAAATCTTCACTCTGAGGGAGGTACTTGGCAATTTTTAGAGGAATGGAGGTGCTCTGGGGTTTTGTAGAGTCCTACAGGTTTCCAGGTGACACTGCAGTGACAATTGTTGAGTCCTTGGAGCAGTAGGCAGGGTTTGGCGCCTTTTTCTGGTGCAGCATGGCTTCAGTTCTCATTCCTTGGGTCTACTTTGTCCTGGTCTTCTTGTGTCTATCAAATCTAGGGTCTTGGTCAGGGGATGTCCTCTAAATACTGTATTTAAGAGGTATTAGGGGGAGTACCTGGTAGTAGCCAATGGGCTACCTCCCTTAGGGTAGCTACACCCACTAATTGACCACTTCCTGTGGGAAGGGAACACAATCCTGACCATGATTGTCTATTTTCCCTACCATCCAAGATGGAGGAAAATGAAATAGAGTGGCCACCTCACCTGCCACACCTGAAGGGTGGTGCAGGCTGAGGGTGGCCAATACCTCTATTCTTTTTAAGTTTCCTGCCGGGTTTCCCACATAAAGTGGGGGTAGAACCACTTGTCTGCTTGCTGCTGGGAGCAGCAGGGCGCAGGGGTCATATTTCAAAGGCAGCAAGGCATTTTAAGCTTACTGCTGGAGCAGGGTGCCTGTCTGGCGGAGGAGGTGTGACACCTTCCCCCAGGAAAGGCTTTATCTTCTGGCTCCTGAGAACAAAGGCTTTCACCCCAGGAGTCCAGAATCATGTCAGTGGTTGCAAGCTGGCTAAGACCAGTCAGCAACCATGCCAGGGCTGTTGGGTTTTACAGAGGGCACCTTTAAAGTGCTGTTTGGATACATTTTATAATAAATCCCACACTGGCATCAGTGTGGTTTTATTATTCTGAGTTGTTTGATATCAAACAACCTAGAGTTCATCATGGTGCTGGGGAACACATGGTGACCAGTGTCCAGCACATGCCTTAGGGCTGCAAGGTCTGCCAGAGGGGAGATTTATCTATATTGCATGCAGTGTTAGTGGACATGGCACCCAGGGTAAGTGCTATGTCAAGTTTGCAATTTACGGGACACCTTGGCAGTTTGCATGAGGCTGGTGGTGGGGGCTCTCAGAGTGGTACAATTGATGCCGCAGCTCTGGGGGTCCTCTTCAGTACCCATGCCCCAAGTACTAGGGTTATCATTTACTAGGGGCTTACAAAGGTGGCTAAATTGCCAATCACAGTGCAGTTTTGGGGAAAGAGATCTGGCCCTGGGAACCTATTTAGCAGGGGCCCAGGGCACTTACAGTTCAAAACCACATCATGTTGCAGGCAAAAAGTGTGGGGGGGGGGTAACCAAGTCAAAAGAAGCACTTTCTCACAGGCTGCCACCTTTCTTGCTGGCCTATATAGAAAAACACTGGGCAGGCCAGTAAAAACCGGCCAAGGTGCAACCCCAGCCAGGGTCCCACGTGAGTTCACGCCTTGCAGTGTGGGTCTCTAATAGTCAAGGCCATTTTAGGGGTTCAAGGATGCGTGAGTTTCAGTGGAATTTGATAGAGATGTGTTACCTAGCATCCTTGGTGTGGTCTCCCCTGTCTTTTTTGCCTCTGCTTCCCATGTTTTAACTTTGTGCTAAAGGGCAAGTGCTCTCTGTGTAAAGTGTGTTTGTTAGAAATGGGGTTTCTGGTTGGCTAAGGTATGCACCCAAGCCAGGCAGACCCCACCCACTCTAGTAAGGGCAAGGGAGTTACACGTCCAAGCTCACCCCCTAGGTAGCTTGGCACGAGCAGTCAGGCCTATACAAGAGGCAATGTGTAAAGCGTTTGCACAACATACACAACACATGTGATGCGCTATCCCTACCACAAAGGAAACACAACACCAAGTTATATGAAAATAAAATGTATTGTACACAACGTAATTATAAGACCAAACACAACATGTTAGTAATACCCTGCTACTCAAGCAGTTATCAGAACATACACAATTGTTACTCTGCAGAACCAGCAGTAGTCACATATAACACACCTATTACATAAGCAGTAGTCAGGAATCACATTACCAAAGAAATGCACTAGTCCTTAAACTATCATGAATGCATATACCAAGAGCATTATAAAACACATGGCAAGTCATAAAACATATCAGCGTGTCATGTCCATAAAAGAAGCACCAACACCTATATGTAACACATCATAAAAATAGGCAGGTTAACATATAAATCAATAATGTCCATACCAGGAACGTAAGAACTATGGCCCTCATTCTGACCCTGGCGGTCGGCGGAGAGACGGCGGTCGGACCGCGAACAGACCGGCGGTATTAAAAATGGCATTCTGACCGCGGCGGTCCCCGCCGCGACCGACCACTACTTCTCCACTCCGACCGCCGCGGCGGTCATGACCGCGGGGCTGGAGTTTGCGCACTCCGGCCCGGCGGTCGTCCCAAGACCGCCAAGGGTATTATGACCCTGCCTACCGCCGCGGTTTCTTGCGGGCGGGAACCGCCGTGCGAACCATGGCGGTAAGCACTATCGGGGCCAGGGAATTCCTTCCCTGGCACTGATAGGGGTCTCCCCCACCCCCCACTACCCACCCGAGTCCTCCCCCCACACCCTCCACCCCCCTGCCACCCCCCAGAGGTGGTACGAACCCCCTCCCCACCCCCACCCCGACATGCACATACATGTACCCCGACATGCACACACCCCCAACATGCACATATACACACCCCCTACACACACATACACAACGGGGACACATACCCGCACACATACATGCCGACATGCGCACCTGCCGAACAGCACACATTACCCATAGACACAGCAGCACCCCCCGCCCGCATACACGCACTCACACACCCCCTCTACACACTCACACGCACACCCCCATGCACGCCCACATCACACAACACCCCCCCACCCCCTCCCCTCACGGACGATCAACTTACCTTGTGCGTTGGTCCTCCGGGAGGCGACGGGAGCCATAGGGACGTGACCGCCAACAGAAGACCGCCAACAGAAGACCGCCACACAGAAATGTGGGTCGTAATTCTGTGGGCGGTGTTCTGCTGGCGTGGCGGTGGAGGTTGACCAGTCTCCACTTTCCCGCCGACCGCCAGTGTGGCTGCTGGCGGTTTTCCGGCGGAACGCTCCCAGCGGTCAGAATGCGCACAGCGGCACACCGCCGCGGTCGGCGGTCTTCACCGCGGCGGTAACTCAGCGGTCTTGCGAAAAGACCGCCAAGGTCAGAATGAGGGCCTATGTATGCTCTTTAAAAGTACCTGTTTTATGATGAAAAGGCACTTCCAGTGCCAAGAAGAACAAAGGGGGCCCCCGGCACTCCACTGCACGAAAACGGGGGCCTCTCGATGATCTGGGGGAGGGGGCAACACGCACCCCCTCCGGTTTTTATAACAGGCCCCTCCTGGGGCCTTGATCTCTGGGGGCCCCTGGGCCACAACTGGCCCTCCGGGGGGTGGGGGGGAAGCCAGTAGAAATAATTGGGGCCACCACAAGGGACCAGTTGTGCGGGGGCCTCCTGCGAGGCTTCCACCCCGCCCGCGGTCTCTCAAAAGGCTGCTCAGGGCTTCGGTGGTGCCAGGACGAGCCTCCGATGAGGCTTCCTTCCCCCCGCCCGTCGTGACCGCACACACGGGGCTCCAATGGGGAGCCTCCGAAGAGGCTTCCTTCCACCCTGCCCGTGCACCACACAATCAGGGGCTCTGGCAGGTGAGGAGCCTCCGATGAGGCTTCCTTCCCTGCCAGATCCTCTCCAACCAAAGCAAGGGGCTCGCCCAGGCCACAACAGTGATCGGCCCTAAGTTAGGGCCTCCTTGGAGTGAACCTTGCCCAGGGGCACTGATAGGAACCCGCTTGCTCTGATTTCCTTTCCTTCGTGCCCCGGGGGGCAGCGGCAAGCACCTCAAAAGTGCGACAGATGACAAAGGAAAGCGCTCACAGGACCCTTGGTGCAAAACGAGGAGAGCGCTCTCCAGGCGCTCAATACATGCACAGCCAAGAGCCCTCCAGGCACTATGGGCCAGATGTATCATCACGGCCCATTGCGATTCGGTAATAGCGATTTTTAAGAAATCGTTATTACCGACTCGCAATGGGCCGTGATGATACATTTGCGAATCGGTAATAGCGATTTCTTAAAAATCGCAAATTCTATTACCGAATCGCAAATTGCGATACCGGCCCCATTCGCAGCTATGGGCCTCAACCAGAAATCGCAATTTTGGAAATGCAAAAGGCCAGGGTGCTGGGGGCCTAAGGCCCCCTCTCCTGCACCCCAAAATCATTTTTTTTCAACATGTAATGTACACACATGCCGAAAGGGCATGTGTGCATTACATGTTCAATTTAAAAATGCAGTTTTACTGCATTTTTTAATTTTGCACCAGGTTACCACCTGGTTGCATATCATGGTATTTTGCAAGTGCAAAATGCCATTTTTGGAAAAATCGCTATTTGCGATTTTTTCCAGCATAGCCTTGCGACCTGGAAATTGCGAATCGCAAATTGCGACTCGCAATTTCCAGGTCGCAACGCAAGAAATCACAATTTTAGCGATTTCTTATTTGTGGTCTGAGAATGCATTTCATGCATCGCAGACCACTGTTTTGCACTCGCAAACGGCCAAATTTTCCGATTCGCACCGTTTGCGAGTGCATAACTTTTTAATACATCTGGCCCTATATGAGGAGGTGAAGCACTCCTCATGCTTTAGGCAGTTGCAGGGGTCAGGGGCCATGGCACCCTGACCCTGGGGGACAACAGTCAAAGAAAAAGGAGCACGGGTGGCAGGGCCCAGCGCAATGGGGATGCAGGCAGATGACAGTCTCTCCTAGTGACCCAGCAGGTCACAGGTCAGCACAACAGCAGCAGTCCATGGCAGTTCCTTGTGAGTCCCTCCAGCATTCTCTGACCAGTTTTTGTGGGAGGCCAGCCTTTATATATGCAGGTGTGCCCCGCCTCCCCCTTCTCTCAGCCCAGGAAGACTATTCAAAATGCAGATGCATCTCTCTATGTACAGGCTGTCTGAAAAGCATGCACAAAGCCCAACTGCCACTCTGCCCAGATGTGAATTGGAGTCAAGCTGCAAAACACTGGAGTCATAAGTACAGAGAAATGCTCACTTTCTAGAAGTGGCATTTCTGTAATAGAAATAAAAAATCTACTTACACCAGTAAACAGCATTTCTCACTACAATTACAACCATACCAAACATGCCTACGCTACCCCCTCATTAATCAGACAATACCCCCTAGACATAAGGCAGGGCATTTCCAATGCAATCCTATGAGACGGCACATGTCCTGCCTTCTACATACATAGCACCCTGACCATTGTGCTAGCTATGGCTTACCTTAGGGGTGACTTACATGCGCTAGCAGGCCTGAGACAGGTTTGAAATGCTACTTCAGTGGGTGGCGCCAGCAGCGCTGCAGGCTCACTGGTAGCATTTCATTTACAAGCCCTGGGTATGGAGATAACACTGTACAAGGAACTTACAGTTAAATTAAATATGCCAATTAGGTATAAGCCAATCATACCAACTTTAGAAGGGAGAGCACCTGCACTTTAGCACTGATCAGCAGTGATAAAGTGCTCAGAGTCCTAGAGCCAACAGCGAGAGGTCAGAAAAAATAGGAGGAAGGAGGCAAAAAGTCAGGGGATGAACCAGCCACAAGGGCCAGGTCCAACAGTATGTGTAATTGGTTTTTCCATAATTTGCATATTTGATTTATGAGTAAGTCCCTAGTAAAGTGCACTAGAGGTACCTAGGGCCTGTAAATCAAATGCTAATACTGGGCCTGCAGCACTGATTGTGCCACCCACATAAGTAGCCATGTAAACATGGTCCAGATCTGCCACTGCAGTGTCTGTGTGTGCAGTTTTAAACTGCCAATTCGACCTGGCAATTGTACCCACTTGCCAGGTCCAAACCTTCCCTTTTTATACATGTAAGGCACCCCTAAAGGAGGCCCTAGGTAGCCCTGTGGGCAGGGTGCAGTGTATATTTAAGGTGGGACATGTACTGATGTGCTTTACATGTCTTAACAATGAAATACTGCCAAAATAGTTTTTCACTGTTGCAAGACCTATCTCTCATAGGTTAACATGGGGGCTGTCTTTAAATATCTTTTAAGTTCAGTTTCCCTTTGGGAGCAGTTGGAAAGGTGGAGTTTGGTGTATCTGAACTCACCATTTAAAAATACATCTATTGGTAAAGTTGTTTTTATTAATTGTCAGTTTGAAAATGCCACTTTTAGAAAGTGGGCATTTTCTTGCTTAAACCATTCTGTGACTCTGCCAGTTTGTGGATTCCCTGTCTGGGTCAGATTGACAGTTGGGCTGTTTGTGAATCCCCTCCAGACAGTGAGACAAAGGGAGCTGGGGGGTAGCCTGTATTTCCTGATAGGCCACCTGAGCTAGAGTGGAGGGAGGAGTGGTCACTTGCACCTGAATGGGCTGTGCCTGCCCTCACACAATGCAGTCCCCAATCCCCTGGTGTGTGTCTGGGGCAAGGCCTGGGCAAGGCAGGATCCTGTGAACAACAGAGACTTTCCTTTGAAGTTTGCCTACTTCAAAGGCAGAAAGGGATATAAGTAGTGGGCCCAAAACCCCAGATGTTTAGATTACTTCTGGAATCAAGAGGAACTTCTGCCAAGGAAAAGAGCTGAAGAGCTGGAGGAGGAGTACTTCCCCTTTGCCTGTGACTGTGCTTTGCTGGGTTGGCCAGCAGTTGCTGCTTCTGCCTGAAAGAGGACAAAGACTGGACTTTGTGGTATATTCCTGCTTGTGAAGACTCTCCAAGAGCTTGAATTGAGCTTGCCTCCTGTTTTGAAGTCTCAGGGCCATTAAAGACTCCCTCTGCCAGCACCTGGACTCTCTGCTGAGACTCCTGCCCTACCATCCAATCCCTGGGCCCGTGAAAGGTGAAGTTGGCAGAACAATGACTGAAATCCACGCACAAAATTCCGCGTGGGGACATTTTTGATCACCACCTGCAACGTGGCTGAAAAACGTTGTGCCACCCGCTTCGAGGCTAAAATCGATGCTCCCCCTACATTGCGGCTGGGACATCGACACATCGCGGCTGGAGAAATGACACAACACCCACTTGTGGCTGCTGATAATGACGCAAACCCCTCATAGTGCGGTTTCTAACACCGTATGACTGGATTTCTCACGCATCGTTGCTGGGCGTCAAAGTCATTGTGAACCTGCGTGGATCCGAGGTGCCCTATTTCCATTGTTTCCTATGTAGTAAGACTCTTATTCTTTTGAAAATTCATATCTTGACTTTTGTATGCTGGATTCTTGTCATTTTTGGTCTTATTTGATTTAGATAAATATTACCTATTTATCTAATATAAGGCCATATTTATACTTTTTAGCGCCGCGTTTGTGCCGCTTTTTGAAGCAAAAATGGCGCAAACTTACAAAATTCCGTTGTATTTTGCACATTTGCCCCGCTTTTGCATCAAAAATTGACGCAAATGCGGCGCTAAAAAAAGTATAAATATGGGCCATAGTGTGGTGTCCATTTTGTACTGTTTTCACTGTATTACTGTGTGTGTTGGTACAAATACTTTAGACATCCCCTTTGAGATAAGCCTGACTGCTTGTGCCAAGCTACCAATGGGGTGAGCAGGGGGTATCTTAGGTGGGTATCACCCTTACTCTAACCAGAGTGAGGCTCCCTGCCGGGACAGAGTGCAAACTGACTGCCAACCAGAGAACCCATTTCTAACAAAATGGTAAATGGCAGACACGCTGATCAAGGGACCCCTTCCTCTTTGAAATTATTTGTAAAACAATTTTTAAGAGTAGGCAGTGGTCGCACAGACCACTGCCTACTCTTAAAAAGTGAAAAGTTAATGCATTCCGTTTTCCTTTAAGGAAAAGGGGCTACATCTTTTTTTTTTAAACGTTGCTTTATTTAAAAGCAATCAGAGACATGGTGGTCTGCTGACCCTAGCAGGTCAAGAACCACGTGAATTTAGTGATTCCCAATGGGTTGCAAACTGGACCTACCTCATTAATATTCATGAGGTAGGTCTTTTTGCCACCCAATGGAATCGCAAAATTTGTCAAAGGCACGTTTGTACATTAGTGTTTGCGATTACCAAAATAGAGAATCACAAAAATGTGCTATTTGGTAAGCACAAAAAATCACCTTTGTGCATGTGCACCATAGAGCTTACTACCCCTGACAGGGAGTTAAAGCGCTTGACCTTGAAGACAATAGACCACAGCAAATATAATGCACTGTTCCCAGGCAAACTTGCAGCTTACTGGGCGATCATGGCATCTGCTTTGACAAACAGTTCAAGAACAATGCTGTACCTGTTGTGGTCAGTGCAAATGTGGGTTCAAGGATGGTGCAAAGTAGTCCAACATTTGTACACTTGTCGTGATCTAGCCCAAGCTTGTGCCCGTGTGAGGCAGAAGGAAAGATCCAGGGGCAGACGTTCTTCCACAGACCCTGGCATTACCCACTGGTAATGCACGTGTGAGCTGATGCCAGCGCGTCGTTCTGCTTGCAGAATCCATTTCCCAGATCAGCTCTGCCTTACATTACTTACAGGATTTAGTGCACCCTTGCTTGTTTGTCTTTGGGCTGCGCTCGGGATGTGCTTTGATTTTCAACGTGAATTTAATGTGTGTGAAATTAATTTTTCCAGAATGCCTGCCATGCATCATGCGCAGGTTTCATCATGCTGGCAGCGGGGGAAGTCGTGGGCGCTGACAGCGCTCTCAGCCCCGGGCTTAGCGCGCGCTGCCACGTTCTATAAAAGGCAGCGTGATCAGTCATGCTTGTGCACGGCATTGACACGTTCATAACATCACTGACCACTCTGCATATAAGTTCATGATTATTGTGGAGTTCTATTTAGAACGTCGCAGACGATCATTAACATATATAATGAAGACAACCCGATGGCTCGCATTAAAAGGAGCACTGCTATGAATATTCGCCTAGATTGTTTGAATCCTTACTAAGAACCTGATTACCGCCAAGTTGTATATGCATAATTATGAGTTCACCAAATGTGTTTTTTTTTTTAGCCAATTACATTTCGTCATCCACTGTTACACGTGTATTAGGAAACGTTATTACCACAAATTGTGGTTTTATCTAGGGGTAGGTGTTACTGACGTAATTCTCTGTAGCGTAAATACTTATAATTACTGCAAAAGTATTTGTAATTAAGCATAATTACCTAAAAAGTGTAATCCAGCATTTCGTGTTATTTTCTTAGTATAAAATACACCATCATGTCCAAAATGGACCAGAAGATGCATTTTGTACTGAGAAAATAACACTAAAGGCTGCAGGACATAAACAACAGTAGCCAGCATCTGCTCACTCTCTCTTGGGGCCAGATGTACGATGCAATTTTGTAGTCGCAAAAGGCAAAAATCATGGTTTGTGACCCCAACATGGCCTTGTACAATATACCATCCCTATTTTGCGAGTCGGTATCCAGTTTCCGACTTGCAACATAGGGATTGCAACTCGCAATTAGGAAGGGGCATCTCAAGGGCATCCCTTCTTAATTGCGACTCGCAGGGAAATGTATGATTGTTTTGAGAGCATGAATGCAGTCCCAAAACAATCGCAATTAACACCTATTTCAATTTGGTGTTAACCCATTTGTAAACGGGAAGGGGTCCCCACGAGACCACTGCCTACTCTGAAACAAGCAATTGCAATGCAATGGGTCTAGGGTTTGCTCGAGTTAGAGCTATTAACTTTGTAAATTCCTAACTGGATTTTTCTTGCCATTTAAATTGGAAATGAAAAGTAAAACAGTTGACATAAGCGAGCCGATTCAAAGCTCCATGGCCGCCATGAGGGCAAAGGAGAGACAGAAAAAGAAAAAGAAGCTTGCCTGCAGTCAAATGTTTTAGCAATCGTGCATTTATCCATGTAACGGGGACAGTCTGCAAGGCAGTAACAAAACCGCCCCAAGGAGGGACAAGCGTAAAGCATTTACCAATAATAACATAGGATGTTTGCAAGGGAAGCCCAGGAACGAGTGAAAGTGATGGGCGTGCGGTGGGCGTGCGGTGGGCATGCTAAAAAGCTCGCAATACTTACAAAAAGTCAAAGCGCTTGCGCGCTCAACCTAAAAATGAAAATAAACTTTTCATTTTCATTTTTGAAATGTATCCCATTTTCCCTTAAAGAAAATGGGCTGAATTAAAAAAAAAAAAACTGCTTTATTGAAAAAGCAATTACAGACATGGTGGTCTGCTGACCAGAGCAGACCACCATCCCTGTGGGTACAGCAATTCCCAAATGGGTCGCAAATTGCGACCTGCCTCATGAATATTCATGAGGTAGGTCCCTTGCAGCTCACTTGGGAATCTTAAACAGTGTGTTTAATACTGTTGTACATTTTATTTTGCAACACACAATTTGCGATCCGCTAATGGATCGCAAACTGTGAGTTGCAAAACAAAAGGTTGTACATCTGCCCCTTAGTTTGTTTTCCATCTGTAGGATATTGCCCCAAATTACTCTTTATTACTCAAGCTGGTATAATCATTTAATTTCGGTAATTTTGCATCACAAGAGTAATGCTTAATTCAGTGGTGTAACAAAGGCCCCCATGGGGTGGCAGAGAGCGAGCTCCAGGTGGCCCCCTCAACACAATACCCTGGCCAGAGAGCTCCTGAATGAGTCCTAAGGGGGAGCCCCTCGATGTACTTTGCAGGTAGGGGCCCTGAAGTTTCATTATGCCACTGGCGTAATTACTGATTTACACATTTACTCTGGTGTGATAAAAATTTTACCCAGGACTTCTTATATTGGGCAGGTTACAGGGTGATTTTAAGTTTCACTTTTATGAATGAGAGGGGACTGTGGTTTAGGTTTTACTGAACATTAATCAGCATATCGGAATGGAAGGTACCAAAAGGTGAAACCCTATATGCACCCCTTTAGCCTTCCCTGTGCAAATTCCTTAAGATTATACTTGAATGAATGTGTGCCAAAAAACATCCCAGGTCAGGACGCAACGTGTACACTAGTAGGACTGCCTTTGCCCCCAATTTTGTATCTAGTGATACATTTACTAGGCACAAAGACACATGCAGAAGTGACCATGTGACCTAACTGAAGTGTTTTAAGCCCTGGAGTGCTGAGGCTTCAGGCATATATAAGGCCTGATTCTCAATCTGTACTTTACAGTACATTTAGTAGTACCCATGGTGTACCACCCAACTACCTTAGATTTGCATTAGATCACTAACCAGTCACAGACATGAGCACTTATTGATCACGCACAATCAAAAACCTTCACTTACACTATCTCATGGTGGGTATTTGTGGGTTTGATCCTTTATTTGAGGAGTAATTTTTGAGGAGGAGGAGGAGAGCAGAGAGAATTCATAGGCAAAGATCTTTGGAATGTTGAGGGAAGCTGCTATTTCTAGATACAGCTTCCCAACTGATGTCATCTTGGATATGGTTGCTGAGCCGGAGGAGGAGCTTGATTCAGTTACAGATCACTGCTTGCTATCCCAGCCTATGTAAAAGTAGTAGCTGCACTACTTTTTTGCCACTGGATCTTTCCAGAGGGTTTCTGTGACACTGTTGGCATCTCACAGACAAGCCAGTTCTGATTCTTACATCAGGTTCTGAGATGCATCAACAAATGAATGGACCAGTTTATTGCCATGTCACAATCACTGGTGGGAAGGTAAAGGTTAGCACAGCTATTTTATTCCATCGCCCACTTCTCACATGTGGGAAGGGCCATTGACTGCACCCATGTGATACATTAGCCACCTCACCACATAGCACACTTTTTCCCCAGTAGACATGGCTGCTTCAGAAATGTGTATGCTGCCTTTTCTGGAAGTTCACACTACAGCTTTATTTTCCATTAGTCAACTCTTGCATGTCATCTGGTTGTGAATGATTTTGGGGACATTTGGCTTCTTGGTAAGTTACAAATTCACATGAAGGGTTAGCATTTGAGGGTGGCTTTTTAACAATAATACTAATGAATTCCACAAAATCAACACACCTGACTCTGAAACATATTTAATGTAGTTAGGCATCCATAATCTATTTAAATAGAATGGAGTGCCTTTCAGGTGATGCTTCTTATCCGGTCTCACCCCATTTCCTCACTCCCTTCCATCATCCAACCACAGTATACCAGAGGAGTTACAATGGGGGACACGTACATTCACAAGTCATTATAGAAAGCACTGTTGAGGTCATGAAGTTGTGATTCAGATGTCTTGACCATAATGGGGGGGCGCTGCTGTACGACCCAAAAGCGATGTGCAACATTACTGTAGCCAGTTGTGTTCCACAACATTGCCATATGATAGGGCTAACAAATAGATCATAACCCTTCCATAAGTCCACATCCAGGGAATTGGGTTGTTCCCATGAAAGAGGTCACATTATGCAAGTACGTGACCAGCTTGTCAACTCTTTCTTTCTCTTGAGCTGCTAGTTGATTTACTACATTTATGCGGTTGGACAGTCTCTTGACAATGGTGAATGTTTTACATCTAATACATTGTCCATGAATACCATCCTTCGTTCACTTTGCTTTATGTAAATAATGTTAAAGGAGTGTTCATTAGTAAAAAATGATAAGCATACTTGTTTATAAACTATTTTTATCTTTATATCTACCTGCAATGTTTTGGTATTTTGTTATAGTACACTTTATTTTAGCTTAGATCATTGCAGTTTTAATCAGATGTATTTTTTGGCTTTACTTTGTGTTATCATTGTTATATTGTATGTTTGATATCTCCCTTATGCATTCAAAGCCTCCACTCTGTGTACAGAGGTTCTCCTCTGCTCTCTGGACGGAGACCCTGCCCTCGGGTGGAGAACTAACCCTAACGCAGTTAAGCAGCAAATTACATGTAAGAGGAATTCGGCCATTTTGGCATCCTTCTGTGCTATCTCCATCTAAGAGAAGCATCCTCCTCCAACCTTTTGCTCCTTGCAGAAGTCTTGCCTTTAACATGACTGATGAACTTAAGGAATGTGTCCCCCTTTTCAGAGAGTCAGTGAGGGGCGCATAGCCACATAACCTCACCTTTATGGCGTCACAGATACCAAGCTGAGAAATGCAGAGCAAGCCCAAATATGGAGGGAAATCACCCCATGCTGCAGTGCAGTGGTTGTCCACAATCAGTGGAGAAAGTTGTGCCGTACAGTCTGGGAAGACCGGCGTCAGAGGGCCTATATTAAGGTACAGGAAATGACGAAGTTGCTATCACAATTACATGCACAGTACCCCGGTATGACAACAATATAATGAAGGGTCCAAAAAACTGCCTGGCCTACCCTCTATACTCACCTGGAAGAGATTGAAAAGCATAGAGATGATAACTACATTTACAATGTTATTTGTGTTTTTTTTTAAATCATATTTGAAGATATATATAAAAAAAGAAAAGCTTAAAAAGCAAAAGTCTCTTTCTTTTAAAAGAGTCTGCTTAACCAATACTCACCATATATTGATTATCTTTTAAAATGACTTAGCTTTTAAAATCTACAAAGCTGAAAACATATGGAAACATATGTAGAACAAGAAAAAACAACAAACGCATTAGAAACTTGACACAGGTTTGAGGTGTAAAACGTGCACATATTTTTGATATTAGATCATGGTGTCAACAATAGGTGAACATAGTTATCATGGGAGATTCCTCCTACTACTCCGTCTATACAATGCTGGTGGTGGTAAAAGTCTTGTGATTGAGAGCAGGTTCTGGGTGGTTTGCGGGAGCAGTGCAGATGGACAGGTGGCAATGCACAGGAGGCAGCTGGTATTGCAGGTGGGCCAGGAGCCACTGAAGGTGGGGTCGGAGCCACTAGAGGTGGGTCAGGTTCACTGCTAGTGGGACATGAGCCACTAGAGGAGAGGTAGCCGCTGTACCAGGGTCAGGAACCACTGCGGTAGGGCTGAAGCCATTGGTGGGGCAGGAGCCACTACAGGTGAGACAGGAGGGTCTACAGGTGCGGAAGGAGACAGTGCTGGTGTTAGTGGTACAGGTAAGGCATTTGTCTGTGTAGAATCCTCTGCATGTGTTGGCCGTGAAGATTGACTTTTTTGGTTATTGCCTCTATAATCTTCAGGGCAAAAGCATGGTGTCTTGTACTCTCTTTCCTAGACATTTTTAGCTGTTCTTGGTGCGTCTTTGTCATGTCCTGGTAACATTTTGCAACATTATCCAAGGCACAGGTCTTCTGTCAATCACCTGAGGGAATTCTTTAATTGATTCTGAAATTTCCCACACAGAAGCCCCAAATTCACAAAAGTCCTTTCACACATCATTTTGCTGATTGTAAAAATCATCTGCCCTCATGAGCCTATGTCAATCCCTGTGCATGTGCGTCCATCTAACTACCCACGAGGTTGACCAGGATGAACCTGCTCCCCACCTGGGGGTGTTCACTCTTTCGGATGATTTGCAAGGACATCTAAGATGCACCTTGATGGAAAGAGTATGTAAGGGATTCTACACAGAGACCTGAGATTTGAGGGCTGTGCTGAAGTGAGAGATGTGTAGGCAGAAGTAGTCTCTGTGATGGATAGAATAATGACTTGAAAATCATAATCCTCAGAAAGAAAGCAGGAGGAACACTGACACCCTGATGTGACGTGGCCATCAGTCATTTTAGATGTTGAGGTAACAAGGTCCTCCTTGTCATCCATGTCCTCCTCCTCCTCGACCAGCTTTTGCTCACTTTTCTCCTCCTCCCCCTCTTTATTTTGAGCAGTGTTGGCTGCAGATCATTTTGCACAGAGAAGGATCGGATTATTTCCTTAGATTGCCCACTGTCCCCTGCTTGAATATGGTTCAGCACCATCATCTGACTAAGTGTTCCCTGTACCTGGAAGAAGAAACTTGCAACAGATGAAGTACATCATATTCCAATTCCATTGTTATTACATAACATAACATTTTGGTACATAGTTTACAAAGCTTTTTGGGGAAATATAATAAGGTGTTAGTTGAGCTCTACGTATGGTACGAATGACTGACTCATGGAAGATATTTCTAAATTTTTCCCATGCACACTCAGCAGCTCCAGCCATAAAGATGAGTGTTTTGGAGTTCTCTCTTGATCTCAGCTTCTGAACCAGGGTACATAAAGTTATAATAGAGGAAGAGAGTCTTGATCCAGCAACTAGAAATACAAGTGGTAATTTCAGTTTATATATTCTATAGTAATAAGTCATCATGAACAAAATAACAAAAGGTTCGCAAGGTCCAACCGGTTCCCCTACAGGAGAGTCCTGTACAGCAGGGTGACCGTCTTAGTTCTCTCTGTAATGAGGAAAAGAAGATGGATGCAATCATGCTCTGGCAGCCGCCCCTGAGTTCCACCACTCAAGCACCTGTGCACCATGCAAAAAGAAATGTCCTGCAGGTAGGTATGAGACTCTAGAAGTGTCAACGAGTGACACAATTCACCACCTATGAAAAGATCGCTCAGCATCACTACCTTGGTTGTTAGAAGGAGGGGAATGCCACAACAAAATCCTAGTCAATAACTCCTTAGTCGGGGAACCACTCTTTCGAATACCCACATCGTCCCACAGCTACCCATCGTAATTGCCCTGCTATATAATATTCTCTCAAATACCCACATCGTCCCACAGGCCGCACCGCCACCAAGCTACCCATCGTAATTTTCCCTGCTATATAATACAATTCTCAATTGGGTCTGCCAAACCACCTTCCAACACCGGTAGGCATAGCCTCCAAAGCTCCACACGATGTTGTTATGTGGACAACAAAATACCATTGAGTTCTCAAAAGAACTTCCAGGGAAACTCAAGGAGAGTGTCAACGTTGTCCAGAATGCCACTGACCACTTCAAACCAGCAAGAGCACCGCCATAGTTCTGGTCGAACATTAGATGTGGCAACCGATAGATGGAAACCCCCAAGTAACAGGTAGTGTGTTTTCACAGCAGCACCGGAGTCATAAGCATAGGTTGGTACTCCGCCACCTCCTTCCTAAGTGGATAAACATATGACTTACTCCAGTTAACCTCTAGCCCCAAATGGCAACCAATCTCTGTCAACCCCGTCGCCGCCCCCTGCAAGTCATTGTCCTCCCCTCTTAGGTAGAGTAACATATTGTCTGCATATAAGTAAAGGAACGTACTTTTGTCAGTGAGGCACAGACCACAATATTGGTGGCCAAATCGAACCATTCGGACGAATGGCTCCACTGCCAAAGCAAATAATAAGGGGGACAGCCCGGTCGGGTGCCCCGTTGCACTGTGAAAGATTCCGATATCAGGGAGCTGGTGCGGGTCTTAGCAAGCAGGCAAGTGTAGAGGAGCTTCATCCATCTGACAAAGGTAATACCAAGGCCCATGCCAAACATGTTAGCATATAAGAACTTCCACCGAAGTTAGTCAAAGGCCTTTCAAATGACCACCAAGAGGACCAATTCCTTGTGTGGCAAACTGCCATGTTTATTCAAAGTGAGGAGCAGCTGGCAAATATTAGGCATAGTGTTATGCATGGGAATAAAGCTCATCTGATCAACATGCACCTGAGAGCACATATGGGGGAGCAGGTGAGTGCCAATACCTTACTCAGAATCTTATAGTCCATGTTAAGCATTAGGCATGGGCAGTAGGAATCAAGGAAGAATGTTTTTTTTTCTCGCGCAGTGAAGAAGGAAGTAGACTCCGCTGACATGAGTCATTAAAGAGGGACACAAGTTTGGGGGCAAGGACAGGAGAATATGTTGCGTAGCATTCAATAGGAAGCCTGTCTAGCCCTGGCACCTTCCTCCTTGTCATATCCTTAATTGCACTCCAGACTTCGTGTTCAGTGAAATCTGCCCACAACTTGTCCACCATCTCAGGACTGAGCAACACTAGTGAGGAGACTGTGATATAACCCTGCATGTCAACATCAGTACACCTAGGTTCTGCCAAGTACAACTCACTATAGTGGTGAAATAAATGCCCCACTGATCTCAGCCTGATTAAAGACGTCCTGCCCCAGTGAGCCACGCACACCTAGAGGATGGTTCTCCATCCAGTTCTCGGCCTGAAGGAGCCACACCAGCATCCTCCCCGACTTATCCTTATCACTGTCGGCCCTGCCAACATATGAATTATAGACAAAGCACCTCAGGAGGTGGACCATCTCACACAATTTTTCCCTCCCCTCCAGGTGTTTTTTATTGTTGTTTCTCCTGTTGTAGCTGCTTCATCATCATTGTTGCTTGCACCTTCCTGCACTGTTGCTTGCACCAGACCCTCTCCCATCATCGTTGTTTGCACCCCCTCCAATTCTTGCTGTTTGTTTGCTTCCCTCTCCCATCTCTTTGTTGTTGCTTGCCCTCTCATCATTGTTGTTTCCTCTCTCTCATTGTGGTTGCTTGCCTCTTTTCCTGTCCCCTCCCATCATTGTTGCTTGTCATACAGTCATTGTTGTCTGCAACCCCTTGTTTCTTGTCCTCCTGTCACTGTTTTGCCCCTCCATTCATTGTTGCTTGCTACCCCTCCATCCTGCCCAAAAACAACTGATATGCGGTGGCCACATCATAGCATGTGCGATGTTTCTGCCTCCCCACTCCCGTCTTTGTGACCTGACCCCTGCCTCCAGCAAGGAAAAAACCCTATGATACAGCCAGATCAATGACATGCCATCAGAACCAACAAATATTGCACAACAAAAATATTGTGTCATAAATATTGTTAGCAAAACTATTGTGGTAAGTACAAAAATATTGTTTCACTCTAATATTGGTAAGACATACAAAAATATTGCTTCTTTATATATATATATATATATATATATATATATATATATATATATATATATATATAGTTTAAATTAGTACATCTTAACTAATTTAATATATACCATTAATAATATATATAATTTATATAATGCTGGTTAAATCAATCTCACTAATATTTAATACTATATAACACTTTATAAAAATTATACCAGTATATACATATATAAACACACACATATATATATATATATATAAATATATATTACACAATTATTTTATAATATATATATTTTATTGCATTACGTTCATATATAACTATATCTAATATATTTTATATGAAAATTAAATATATTAACAGTTCGGCTCCAAAACATTATATAAATTGCTAAACAAACAAAATAAAAAAAATGAAAGAAAAACTAAAAAACACTTTTACAAAAAATATTATAAAAACTAGAAAACAATAAAAATTTAAACAGATACTATAAATCAAAATTATTTAAAACAATCATAATAAATACATTTATACAATATTAGGAAATGTATTTAAGTCTTAGAACAATACCACACTATTCCGGCTCCAGTTTATGCAACAGTACAGAACTTCAATTTGTTAAATATGTTATTCTCACTCCAAATAATGCAAATGGCAGGGAAAGCATTGAACTTCAGAGGGAATAAATGTAGTATTCCCACTTCAGTCTAAGACACACTAGGTAAAGCGTTATACTTCAGAGGGGTAAGATTTACTATTCACACTAGAGTCGTGCTGAAGCAACAGTAGAGAAAGTGTTGGACTTCAGAAGGGTACAATGTACTATTCCCACTCCAGTATATGCAACAGTAGGGAAAGCATTGGACTCTGGATGGGTTAAAAGTACTATTCCCACTCCAGTTTAAGCAATAGTAGATAGCCTACTTCACTTCAAACACATTAAATATTTGATAGTCATATTAATTCATAAAAAATCTAAAACTCAATATAAATATTACTACTTAACAAGATATATATATATATATATATATATATATATATATATATATATATACATATATATATATATATTACAAATGTACAAAATTAAAAACAATTAACCAATTTTCAAAATTAATAAATAATGTATTAATTACTATTTAATTAAAACTAATTGTATTTTATTATTATTTACTTAACTTGCTACTCTATACCCCTACAAACCTAGCAACCCATAGCTAAAATAAATAAGGGTAACACAATTTACATATTCGATAATCAATTAAATAACTAACAATTAATAATGAATTAATAATGACTTATTTAACTTCCTACCCACAACCCTACAAACCCAGCAGCCAACACCTGAAATATCACTAATATATATAATTATTACACAACTGGCATAGTTATGAATCAATTAAATATATAATTATAAAATAATTATAGCTTAAAAAATATATGATTTAATTACCTTTCCACGCTCTACCCCCTCAAAACTAGGAACCCACAACTAAAGTATAACTAAAATAATTTAGTATTACATAATGTGCATAATTAATCCAATAATAGTAAATTTCTATGTTATTATTAATTAATAATTTCTTAATTAACTTCCCACCCGATACCCCTACAAACCCAGCAGCCCACACCTAAAATGTAACTGAAATACATGAAGTTTACATAATTTATATAATTAATAATCAATGAAATAATTTATATTACATACAAAATAAATTGTTAATGAATTCTTGTTTAGTTAACTTCCAACCCTATGCCACTACAAACATAGCAACCCACACCTAAAATATAATTATAAAATTAGTATTACATAATATACATAATATCAATCACACACCTATTCAGAAATGAATAATTAATTCATAATTATTACTTAATTAATTTCCCACCCTATCCCCCTATAAACCCAACAACCCACTACAACACTATAAATTATTATTAAAAAATAAATTAAAAATTCTAATTTATCTACAATTTCAAACTATATTAAAAAAAATCGTAACAATAATATAAACAGTAATAACATAACATTATTAAATGAATGAAAACACAATAAAATAATTAAAAAGTGAGATATTTTACAGCTGTATTATTGACAACAATATTAACAACAACAATATTCTTGATACCGATATTACTTAACTGAAAAAAATGACACTTAACAACGATATTTCTGCATCACAGTATTTATGTATCACAATATTTTTTCCTGGTATTTCTGTGCTCTGATATTTACAACTCAGTATTCTGTCCAAATAACCTAACACCAACTTTGGTTCTGTTGCAGCTCTTGGGGGTTATTCTAACTTTGGAGGAGGTGTTAATCCGTTCCAAAAGTGACAGAAAAGTGACGGATTTACCACCAGCCGTATTACGAGTCCTTTATATCCTATGGAACTCGTAATACGGCTGGTGGTATATCCGTCACTTTACCGTCACTTTTGGGACGGATTAACACTCCTCCAAAGTTAGAATAACCCCCCTTATTTTTCAAATTTTTAGCCATGTTGTACAGCATTTGCACTGCTGTACAACATGGCTAAAGTACACTGGCACAGCAAATAGCTTTCGCATAGACGAGAACTAATGGCTTTGCAGCGCTTGTTTAGTGTCAACCAAGCTGCATCAATTTTTTTTATAATCATTACTTTGCAGTCATCACATCGTACTACAATTACTTCAGTGTTTTTACATCAAGGTAACCTATTCATTAGGAGTTGTTACTTCACAGCATTCTATATTAGGAGTAGTTACATCGCATATGTACAGCAAGAGTTTTTAGGGTTTAGGGATAGGTTTTGAATAGGGGTAGTAAGTATGAATGTGGAAAAATCATGGCTTTTATTTTTGCATCATTATGGAAAATTCCTCAAAAATTACCTAAAATAATGCTAAATGAAAAACTGACATTTAGCACTATATTCCACCACAAAATACGTCTTTACGTCCATTTTGGACATAAGGATGCATTTGGTGCTAAAAAGTACGCAAAAAGCACATCTGCAGCGAACTACAGTCACTTGTGTCCTGTTAGATCGCATTGTTCCTGTAGTCCCATGCTAAAATGTTGTCACAAACACAGTGTAATTATACCATGTGGTATAATTGTGTAATTTCGGGAATTTGGCATAACTCAAAAATCACAAAAGTTACACTTGATTACACCAGTGTAAAGGTAGTTTCGCCGGGCCCAGTAGTAAGAGGGTTTTACTTTTCAGGAATGGGTTGTCTTTAGGGGTGGTAAGGAATTTTAGAGTTTAGAGATATAGGGGGTTATTCTAACTTTGGAGGAGTGTTAATCCGTCCCAAAAGTGACAGTAAAGTGACCGATATACCACCAGCCGTATTACGAGTTCCATAGGATATAATGGACTCGTAATACGGCTGGTGGTAAATCCGTCACTTTTCCGTCACTTTTGGGACGGATTAACACCTCCTCCAAAGTTAGAATAACCCCCATATTGTGATTAGGGTAGTATGGGTTTTAGGGTTCTGGGCTGGGTAGTAATAGGGTAGCAAGAGAATTTTAGGGTTCAGACATGTGCAGTGAATAGGAGTGGTACAGGGTTTTTACGGTTCAAGGATGGGTGGGCTTTAGGGATAGTAAGGGCCTCATTACAAGGTTGGCAGGCCGACCGCCTGTCCGTCAGCCCAGTGGTGAGGAGGCCGCCACAAGGCTGGCGGGCTCCTCCCTAGGCCAAATTACAAGGTTTCCAATGGGCTGACCAGTGGAAACCTCAGAAATCTGACATTTTCGCACCCGGTCAGCTCAGTGGAAACTGTACGGCGGCATTGGCCTCGGCTTCTCATGGAGCCGAGGCCAATACTGTTGCACAGAGGGTGCGCCCAGCACCCTGGCAATACACACTGTCTGCCATTGCAGACAGTGTGCATTCCCAGGGTGCTGGGCATGGGGCCCCTGCCCATGACATGGTTGTGCAGACATGGTCGTGGGCAACAGAGGGGCCTTCCTGTGGCCCCCAGCACTGGCTTTACGCCAGCCTTTTCATGGCGGGGTCCCCGCCATGCAGAAAGAGACTTGTGATCAGCATGGCTGTGGTGAACTCAGTGCCACCATTGCTGACCACGACTCCGACCACCGCTGCCCTGTCAGGAACCATAACCCTGGCAGTGGCAGCAATCCCCTGGCCGTCTGAGCACCAGGGTTGTAACTTGGCAGTCCGACTGCCAGGAATAAAGTGGTCTGACTGCCATCTCAAGTCTGGTGATCTTAAGATCCCCAGACTCGTAATGAAGCCCAAAGTATTTTTTAGCATTCATGACTGTGCGATGAGAAGGAGTTATTAAAGGATTGTTTAGTGTTTAGAGATGGTGTTTTTATGGATGATGTAAGTATTATTTTTTTATTTGTGGTATTTATGTTAGGTTTTAGGGGTGTATTGTCAAAATGGTAGAGTCATTGGTCATATAGGGCCTCATTACGAGTTTGGTGGTCTGACGGTAAGACCACTGCGGTGGCGGCTTCCAAAAGACCGCCATGTTGGCGGTCATACAGACCACCATATTTCGAGTTACACAGGCAGGACCACTGAAACCCAGCCAAAATTCCAACACCGCCAGAACTATGGAGGGCGAGAAAGCGGCGGTTCCACCACCAGCACCGCCAGTCCGTCATAAAATCCAATTAAGGCCCACAAATCACGCTAGCCGTTCTCCCATGAAAAACAATGGCGGTGAGAGCCGCGGGAGGTCAGCGGTCTATACAGTAATACACTGCACCACATTGGATAGTTGGAATTCCACACACCTGAACCCATCCACACTCCCAACAACCCTACAAACTGCAGTATAAAACACACCCTTCACACCCGACAATCCTATGCATCAAAAATGCCATACACAGCTATACAGAGGCCACACACTGAAGTTAGGAACCATAGAATAGGCACCCCTCACAACTCCAAATACCATTCATCCCACACCTGCGCATCACACATGTCACATAATATTTTCTCCACACCTCATTACCTGTTTTTTTTACCTTTTTGTGTCGTCCACCACTACCATGTCTCCACAAAAACAACCCCACTTCAAAGACGATGAGTTGAGGGTCATGGTGGACAAAATCATCAGAGTAGAGCCACAAATATTTGGAGCACAAGTCCAGCAAACATCTATGGCCAGGAAAATGTAGATGTGGCAAAGAATAGTCGACAGGATCAATTCAGTAGGCAACAATCCACTCACAAGGGAGGACTTTAGGAAGAGGTGGATCGACCTCAGGGAAAGGTACATTCAATGGCAGCCAGGCACCATCTAGCGGTCAGCAAGACTGCGTTGGGCCCCCACCTCCTCCCCCACAATTCACATCATGGGAGGAGAAGGTCTTGAACATCCTGCATCCTGTGGGCTTGACAGGAATACCTGGGGGAGTGGAGTCGGGTAAGTCACCACACTGGAAATGTCACCCTAAAGTTCTGTCTTGCATGATCACTGAACACCTTTTGACATCTTAACTGCCAAACCACTTAACACCCCTATGTCCAACTGTCCAAATACTCCTCTCTGCCATCCAACATGTCAACTAAACTCACCTGGGGCCCCAGTGTCTGTGTATGGTATGTGTAGTACAGGGACTGATAGCACTATAACTCCCAGCAGGCACTGTTCCACCATAAAGAAAACCAGAACAGTGTACAACAAATAAAATCACCCTGCATGTTAAACTAACAAACAATTCAACACACCTGAATGCTCCTCAATTGTACAGTCTATGGCAATGACAGCATGCCATGGGCATCTGCGAGTACAATACCATCCAACACACAGCTACAGCTGTGTTGCCTGCTAAACTGGTCTTTTAATCTCCATTCAAACAATGTAATGTACTCACCTGGGGGGCACACACATATGGGAATTTGGATGTACCTGGAGTACACCCATACAGAAGTCCACGTATAATTCTTACTCCCAGACTGTTGGCCAGTTCTGTTTCCATTGTACATTGTGCAGCTGTTGGTTGACTCAATTATGCCATACACCTAACTGGGAGATAACTTTAACATGTAAATTTATTTAGCAGACAAGATATGAGTCTATGAACGGACATCTAACCTCCAAGATACTCCAGCATCTTGTAGCAAGGTGTATGATATAGGAAACCTCTGTTTCCCATATAGCTCTAACCCAGATTTGGAAGCAGGTGTCAATGTCATGTCAGTGGATCAAGTAAAGGTTTGTTGTGCATGTCACATAGCATGTCAAAGTTAATGTCACTTGTATAATTTTCAGTACCGTCTGTTCCACTTCTCCTACAGGTAACTTAGCCATTGTAACAATTGGAAAGAACCCAGAGCCACTTTCCCTCTGGATGAAGCCCACAGTGAGAAAATCACTCCTGGATGTGTGGACATTGAGGACGACTCTGGCTCATCTGGGACACCTGGTCAGTCAACAACTGTCAGACTCACCGTACCTACATCTACTCCTCCCAACCATCCTGTGCTCCAAGGACAGTGCCAACCATCATGTGCCCCCAGTACAGGTACCTGAGTCACCAGTCGTAAACCCAGACAATGATGGACCTGGCACCCGTGGGAGTGGGCAAACAGTACCAGGGTCAAAGGCACATTAGGGTAGGATGCGTGGGAGGGATGGTGTGGGCCAGAGGATGGAGGCTTCCAAGGATACAACTGGCCAGGACACCTTCTCCCAATTTCTGGGAGCTTATCAACAATCCCAAGGTTGATGGGTCAGGTACTCACCATGATGGGAGAGATCAAGCAGCTACAGAGGGACGACCAACAGGAAATGATGCAGCACAGGAAGCCCCAAAATGCCTATTTGGCTGCCACTGCAGGGGCGCTGAGAGACATGAATACCACCCTGTAGGAGGCTGGGCTGGCTTATAGTGGGTACCTTGTGGAACGTACACCCTGTGCCAGGTCCAGTTATCCCTTATTAGTAGAATAGAGGTGTTTCTAGCAGCTTAGGCTGATAGAAGGTAGCCATGGCAAAGCAGCTTAGGCTGAACTAGGAGACATGCAAAGCTCCTACTATACCACTTATATCATATAGCACAATATAATAAGAAAACACAATACTCAGAGTTACTAAAAATAAAGGTACTTTATTTTAGTGACAATATGCCAAAAGTATCTCAGAGAATACCCTCACTTTAGGAGGTAAGTAATATACACAAGTTATATGTACACAAACCCAAAGCAGGTAAGTAACAGTAAGAAAAGTAGTACAAACAATGTAGAATCACAATAGGATGCAATAGGTGAACATAGGTCTAGGGGCAACACAAACCATATACTCCAAAAGTGGAATGCGAATCACGAATGGACCCCAGACCTATGGGAGATTGTAGAGTGTCACTGGGACTGTGAGAAAACAGTTACCCTACTACCACAGAAAGACACAATAGTGGTGATAGGGGGGTTCTGCAAGAACCACAAACACCAGCAAAACACTGAAGAGAGGGGACCCAGAGGACCGGTGATGCAGTCTTTTGGTGCCTGCGTTAGAGGGGGAAGATTCCGTCGACCCACTGAAGATTTCTTCTTGACTTCCAGTGCAGGGTGAAGGCAGACAGCCCTCAGAGCATGCACCACCAGGGAACAGTTGAGAAAGCCGGCAGGATGAGGCGCTACAATGTTGCTGGTAGTCATCTTGCTACTTGCGTCCTGGAACAGTCAGCGGTCAATCCTTGGCAGAAGTCAAAGAGGGAAGTGCAGAGGAACTCTGGTGAGTTCTTGCCTTCGTTATCTGAGGAATAGCTCAGAGGAGAGACCCTAAATAGCCAGAAAAGGAGGTTTGGCTACCAAGAAAGGTAAGAACCTATCAGGAGGGGTCTCTGACGTCACCTGCTGGCACTGGCCACTCAGAGCAGTCCAGTGTGCCCCCAACACCTCTGAATCCAAGATGGCAGAGGTCTGGGACACACTGGAGGAGCTCTGGGCACCTCCCCTGGGAGGTACTGGTCAGGGGAGTGGTCACTCCCCTGTCCTTTGTCCATTTTCGTGCCAGAGCAGGGCTGGGGGATCCCTGAACCGGTGTAGACTGGCTTATGCAGAGATGGGCACCATCTGTGCCCATCAAAGCATTTCCAGAGGCTGGGGGAGGCTACTCCTCCCCAGCCCTTCACACCTATTTCCAAAGGGAGAGGGTGTAACACCCTCTCTCAGAAGAAATCCTTTGTTCTGCCTTCCTGGGCCAGGGCTGCCCAGACCCCAGGAGGGCAGAATCCTGTCTGAGGGGTTGGCAGAAGCATCAGCCGCAATGGAAACCCCGGAAAGGCAGTTTGGCAGTACCCGGGTTCTGTGCTAGAGACCCGGGGGATCATGGAATTGTCTCCCCAATACCAGAATGGTATTGGGGTGACAATTCCATGATCTTAGACATGTTACATGGCCATGTCGGAGTTACCATTGTGATGCTACACATAGGTAGTGACCTATGTGTAGTGCACGTGTGTAATGGTGTCCCCGCACTCACAAAGTTCGGGGAATTTGCCCTGAACAATGTGGGGGCACCTTGGCTAGTGCCAGGGTGCCCACACACTAAGTAACTTGGCACCTAACCTTCACCAAGTGAGGGTTAGACATTTAGGTGACTTATAAGTTACTTATGTGCAGTGAAAAATGGCTGTGAAATAACGTGGACGTTATTTCACTCAGGCTGCAGTGGCAGTCCTGTGTAAGAATTGTCTGAACTTCCTATGGGTGGCAAAATAAATGCTGCAGCCCATAGGGATCTCCTGGAACCCCAATACCCTGGGTACCTAAGTACCATATACAAGGGAATTATATGGGTGTACCAGTGTGCCAATGAGAATTGGTAAAATTAGACACTAGCCTGCAGTGACAATTTTAGAAAGCAGAGAGAGCATATACACTGAGGTTCTGGTTAGCAGAGCCTCACAGATACAGTTAGGCATCACATAGGGAACACATATAGGCCACAAACTTATTAGCACTGGGGTCCTGGCTAGCAGGACACATATCAAACACATTGACAACATAGGGTTTACACTATGAGCACCGGGCCCTGGCTAGCAGGATCCCAGTGAGACAGTAAAAACACCCTGACATATACTCACAAACAGGCCAAAAGTGGGGGTAACAAGGCTAGAAAGAGGCTACCTTCCTACACACCCTGGGTAGGTTATGTTCACAACAGCTGGCCCCTTCCACTAGCAATGTGACATCTACCCCTTTCAGCATCGGTAGCAGCCAGTGGAATGGTGGCCCTGCCAGGGAAAGGACATGCCTCAGACACTCCTTTCTCTGAAGCTGATGACCCCCTCCCCCCCACAAACGTTGACGTCCACCTAAACATCCAGGAGGAGCAGGTGCCAAGACTTCAAACATTGCCAGGAAGTTAATCTCTACTGATGGGTTCAGTTTGTTTGTCACTGATTGACCCTGTTGGCTGCCCTACAGCCAATCTCTATTTTGCAATGGCATAAGAACACTGGACTTGAGACTCCAAATGTTGTTGCAGCTACCCAGATGATTTCATCCACATGACTGAACCCTTCACTGTTTATAAGCATTTGATTTGATCCAATCCCCACATATGAATGTGCACTCCTTATTAAACACCACTAAATCACAGATCATGTGTGAGAGTCATGTTTTCTGCTAAATGTAACTATGAACTGTAATACCTCTTGCACATAACGGAAATGCACAAATGTACCAACTTTTGAAAGTCCAATCTGACTTGTACTGTTTAATGAGGGTAAATTTTGTATTTGATTATACTGATGTACAAACTTGCTATCACTTTCATTGCACTTTCCTACATATATGCTGGGAAAATGCAAATGATCACACAGTAAAGTACTGCTGCTCACTTTAATGACTCAGCATAGGTGTGAATAACTAGCACCCCACAGACCACATAAGTTAGAGACATGTCAGTCTTTCACTATCCAAAGTGATTGGTTCACTGTATCATCAGGTAAAGCTTTATCAAATACCCATACCATACCTCCCCAATTACCATACGCCTTAATACAGTTAGAGGTTTATACAAATACCCTCAGTCATGGAACCTTTAACTTACCATGGACAGGTATCAGTAGGCATGCTACTCACCTATGTCAGTCTTGATACATATACACAGTGGCCTGAAATGAGGAAACACAGTGACAGCCACATACAAATAAGGTATGACAAAAATCAAGCCATTAAGATGGTTGAGGGTATAGATTGCACAGGATCACCTGTGTCAGAGACACAAGACCGTACACAGGGCGCCATTGGGCACACCTACTTTGGCAAACAGGTCTATAGTGTGGAATATGACACTAACATACCACTCCTCTGAGAGTCTGGGCATAGAACTTGCATACCACAGATCTCATGCCTGACAGTACCTGGTTCACTCCATTTTCACTTCACATGTCAGTCTGCAATTCCCACCTGCCTGTGAAATTGTCAGATGTTGCCAATGAGGATGTCCTTGTAAGGTAATCTGCAAAATTATAATGTAATACATAAGGTATTGGCAGGAATTGATTGTAAAGCATCTTACAGCTATGTCCTATATACAATGGTAACACTGTGCATTGTCACAAACTTAAGACTATGCCGATCAAAAAACTGCACACTACTCAATGTAGTATTCTGCATGCACATCTGAGTAATGTGCTTTGAAGCTACTTATGACCAGTCTGATGTCATACTAAGATCCTTCTCAAGCATCCCTAACCCCACCAATACTCCACTGAGCTAGTAAAATTACAGGACATGACATATCTACAGTCAGGTGAAGTACTTCTTGATGAGATCCGCCCGGATATCTCCAGCTTCATCCTCATCAACTTGGCACATCTGCATTCTCACCCTCTGGAACTGTTGGCTCCCCCTCATCTGGTATGAATGGGATTTGACGTCTCAGGGCGAGGTTGGTGAGCATGCAGCAGGCAACAATAATTCATCATATTGAAGATTGCCATTGGTGTGCTGACTATGCCCCTAAAGTTATGTTACCATTAACTCATCAAGTTTACAACCTGTACATAAATCCTGCATTTTCCTACATGTTTGCTCAGTCAGCAATGAACACAATTTCGTAAATATGTCTGTCAGCTTGTGACACAACTTTGTTCTAACTTTCCTGATCAGATATGAGCCTTAAAATGACAGCTGTCTGACCTACTGTAGTGGTCATTCGGAAATGACCTAACTATGCCGGCGGGATGCGCCATGGTGGCAGGCGGATACAACCGGAGTGGACATTGGAACACATTGCTGTCTTTGGCGGTCTTGTGCTAATGGCGATGTCAGCCGGCGATGATGGTGTCTTTCGTGGTGGACGTGACTGCCATCTCAAACTTCATCTCTCACTTGACTCATGACACTGCTGCCAGCAAGACCTCCACAACCTTAGCTGCTGTGTACCATCCATGGGAGCAATCAAGCCACGTCCTATAGGTGATAGGGCTCCTGCCTTCTCTCCGAAGGAGCTCGATAGGTTGGTGGAGGAGAACCTACCACTGTATGCACAGCTCTACGGTGCACCAGAGGAACAGGTAAGTGCAGCATGTGTACATATGTATATTTATCCATCTATCCTTTGGTATGACAAGCAATGTATGATGGGTAAAGGTTGTACTGATGTCCAGAAAATGTGGCAGAATGAAGACTTGTGGTTATATGTGTGGGTAGATGGGCATGTGCATATGTGTTTTGATAGATGTTGAGTACTTGGACTTAGTAGAGAGTGTGTGAGGTATATTACCTGACCAACCTACTGACTGTAATGCATGATGACTGAAGGTGGCATGACAAACGTTGCCAGGAACACCATATTTGCAGATGTGCATGTGGTCTGGTCATATGTGACAGGCTGGCACCTATTGCTGGATATGCATGATGTATGCCTGTTTCACCATCACACATGGCCTGACTGTACATGTTCATCTATCAGTGAAGGGGATGTCTGTGTACGGTTTTTCACCCTGCTTGTATTGGTATTGTGCATGTGGACATGATATACTATTTTTGTCTTTGTCATCCATGCAGGTCAATGCTCATAAGGAGAAGGGGATATGGCATGCAATCGCCAAAAAATTGAGGACCCTGGGGGTCCACTGCTGGTGGAGCACCCACTGTAGGAAGAGGTTGGAGGACCTTAGACACTGGCCCCGGAAGACCGCAGAGGCCCAGCTGGGGGTGTCCTCGCAACGAGGATGGGGTGCCCATCAGACCTTGGCCCCCCTAATTGCCAGCATAATGGAGGTGGCCTACCTGGAGTTGGATGGGCATTTGAGGGCAGCACAGGAGCCACAAGGGGGTAAGTACAGACCTAACATAATTTCACCCCTTTGGCAGGTTAGCATGTGATGTGACAGATTGTTAGCTCTGACAATGTTAAGTGCAAAGGGTCAAAGATCTCCGGTCGACACATTGTTGTACAGGCCCTAACAATGGTACTCAGGTATGCACATTCTAATGTGTATACAGACATATTACTTTCCTATGTTCTCCTCTCTGTACAAAAGCATGTGATGATGCACATGTGACAGTGTACCACAATATAGCTTTTCACACCCTGGTGGTTGTTCATTCCCAACTACAGACCAATACTCCCAATATCATGATGGTAAGTTGTCCAGGTCCTTGCTCTCTGTCAATTGCAATGTCCCTTGATCTATGTCTATATGCAATATTGAGTCAGACAATTTGTAGTCATTCCTACTTTTCAAAAGGTTACAGATGAGTGACCGCATCATGTGAGGCTGTAATGTCCATCTGACATTTCACATTACATACTTGCTTCACTTATTCAGACCTGTTACAAGGTGAACCCCCTTGGTAAGAGAAAAATGTACATAGACCTTTATAATGTCTCTGCTGACTGACAACCTACATGTTAGGAACCATGGGGGTATTACTATAATCCTATTGGATCACATACGATGGTGTCAGAACAATAAATGTTAGTACCATGTTCATGTTCAGTAGATGGTACGTGCCTTTCCAGCATTTTACTTAGCCATACTGCTGTAGGCATGATGAATAGTCAAATAAATCTTATTCACAGTTAAAATCTTATCATTTTGTTTCCAACATCATGTGTAAATTGAAATGTTCTGTCCTGATTCCACATTGTAAAGACTTATGTACATACTTTCTGTTGCTAAATAGGTTATGTTTACGAAGTCCTGGTTGTATGGAAACCTATTGTTTGCAGTGAAACCAATGTGGTACAGGTTTGGCAGTTCACATACACATGTGAGTGGCAAGGTGTGTGTATTCAGACATTTGGCTTGCATCATGGTGGCAGTACCTGTCATGGTAGCATCAGATTTGGTTGGTCTCTCAGAAATGTGTCACAGACAGATGGAAGGGTAGTCATGTCTGATGTGTGGATAGTGATGTTGCCATCCAGTCAATCATTGGTCTATTGCATAGTTAGGTAATTCTGAATGTGACTTTCATGCACATGATAGTGGTCCATTGACTAGAAACATGACCTATACTAGCTGTTGTGTGTGGGTAAATGCTCTGAGCTATATGACTGACATACTTTGTTTTCAGGAGGACAATGACTTATGTGCCTTGGTCCAAAATGCATTTACAATCCTTTAATAAATTACTATTGGTACATGTGTAAGTGACATGTGTTTAGACTCTTTCATCTAGACAAATTTAGAGTATGGTAATTAGAGGAGCTGCAAGATTGCATATATCCATTGTGCAAGTTGTTAACTATGTGACATGAAGTGGTTATAGCTTGTGTGCACCAGGCTCTCTAGAATATACTAGTCAATATGTTTAATTGCCTGGTACATGACATTAGGCTCATTTGTTAGTATGTGTTGAGTTTGTGTACATGAATTGTGGACATTTCTGAACTATACCTTGATTGTTGCTTGACTATGTTGCTGTGGATAAGGACACTGTACCATGTGGCAGGGATACCTTGTCATGGAATGGTCAGTGTGATACGACCACTGATATCATAGTATTGTAGGTGTGAGATAGGTAGCTTAGCCAGTGTGTAAAATGTTTGTATTGAGGGACATACATTGAATCTAATTTGTGACATGATGTTGGAACTTAACTGATACTACCTAGGGGGGGAGGTCAATTAGATGTAATGTTACTAATGTATTATAGAAGTGGTATTTAGGGAATGTGATGACCATACCTCACTTTCTGTTGTGCAGAATCAGCATCGTCAGACAAAGGAGATGGGGCACAGCCAAGTGGGTAGGCTTCTGCCCAAGGACCTCCAGTCACGAGAACACCGACACCGAGGGACCAAGTGGCCTGGAGGGCAAGGGGAGTGCCACAGGGGAGACCGGATCATATACATCATCCTTGGAATCCTCCTCCAGTGGCCACTCCCTGGTGGCGGCAGACCCATCTGAAACCACCCCAGCACCATCTCTGTCTGCCCCCCTTTTTATCCACACCCTCCCTGTAGCTCCCCACCCAATTGGCAGTAGCTCCCAACCCAGTTGGCAGTGCCCGCCCATCCAAGAGAGTGGGCGTCTCCATCACTGCAGGCACCTCTGCCCCAGCCCCTGTTAGCCCTGTTGCTTTCAGTGAGGAGACTATTGACTTCCTGAGGTCAATCTTTGTGGGTCAGTCAACCATTGTGAATGCCAGCCAGGGACTGGCAACTCAGATAAAACAGAGTAATGCATTCCTGAAGGGCATTTATAGTGCACTGGCTGGCCTACAGAGATCTTTTCAGGCTCTGGCCTCCACACTGATGGCAGCCAGTCACCCTTTGTCAATCGTCCCCCTCCACCTTCCTCTTCCAAATCCGATTCCCCCTTTCCTAGACCCAGCCAAAGCACACAAGCAGACAGGCATGCATTCACCTCACCATCCTAGGATAGAGCAGGCAAACATAAGCACCACAAACCACACCACCGGCATACATACAAGCAACATCCACCTGCATACACAGCAACAGTCACTGCCTGCCTGATACCCCTAGCACCCCCAGCATTACAGACACAAACCCTGACACACATGCAGACACCACACCAACATACAGTGCTAAAGCCACCACACCTATCCTACTCACAGACACCACAACAGCAGACCCTCAGACAACCACCCCAGTCACCACACCCACAGACACCACAACCACAGACATGCCTACATACAGCACATCCACCATACCTGCCGTCACTACCACCCCAACAGACAGCCCCCCACCCACCCACCATATCATCACCCAGCACCTCCACTCCCTCAGCCCAAGACAAATGAACGCCCTCATTCACCCACGCAACATACAGCCATCACCTGCAAGCACGCACCCAAGACATCCATAACTCTTACAACCACTCCCTCTACCTCCACACCCAAACCCTTTTGTTATGACCGTCCCTGTGTGTGTAAGAAATCTTTCCTCTCAGAATTTGACCTTTTCCCTACTGGTACCCCCATGACACCCCTAAAAAATCTGTTTCTCTCCCCAAGGACATCCCTTCCACCTCCAAAGTCTCCTCTAGCACCCTGCCAGTACCCATGCCCCTCCCCACAAAGAATTCAACCCCTCCCAAGAAAAGCCAACCCTCCCTCAAGCCAAAACCAAACCCGCCAAGCCAAAGCCCAAAGCTCCCCTCCCCAGCCTAAGCCCAAACCTCCCCTCCCCAGCCTAAGCCCAAATCTCACACTCCCCCACCATCTCCCACGAATCCCTGAGGAGCCTACCTGCCCCTTTGATGCCCCTTCCTGTGGAGGTTACAAGGCAGTCAGGAGTCAAGTAGGGGCACCATTCAGTGCCTTTGGCACGTATATTGTGTGAAATGGACTGGCTAATGGCCTTTCACAACCTTATTGTTTTCTGACTTTTATCTATATATCTCTATAAAGTAAACCCAACCAGTTGTTGGTGTTTCTGGATACATCTTTGTCCTGCATTTCTTTTCCTAGTTTTGAGCTGATCTTGGCTGACATTGGTAGTGTGCCTGTATTTGTGTGTGTGCAGCTTGATGCTTCCTGTCTTGTTTGAGCAGTCTCTCAGGTTGTGTGCAGTGCTTTTGTTCCCCAGGGATAGGGTGTATGTTGTGTGAGGGGGATGTGTATGTGGCATAAATGTTGTTATCATGGGATTGTGTTGTGTTTGTGTTGATATGTGTTTGTTGTGTGGCTTTGTGTTTTTGGACTGTTTGAGTCTGCGTGTTTGGTGCATGGTATCATAGGTCTGATCTAATGTGTGTGTGTAATGTGTGTGTTGATTGCTAGCTTGTATGATTCATTTTGTGTGTGTTCCATCACAGATGGTTGTATATTGTGTTGCATGTTTGTCGTGTCCCTGGCCAGTGTCAGTTGTGTGTGTTGGACATGTGTTTCTATTTGGGCAGTTGTGATGTTGTCGTTGTGAGTTGGTATGTTGTATGGGATTGTGTGAGACTGGGCCTGTGATGTGTTGGTGTGTGTAACTGTGTGTTGTTGATGTGTGGTGTGTGTGTGCTGGCTGCAGTGTGCCCGCTGTGTATGTGTGGGTGTATTTGCAGCTGTATGTGATTGTGTGTGTCACTGTACTATTAGGTGTGAGTGTAGCCCTCGCACCCCCTTCCTTATGGTATGTAATGTAACTGTAAAGATTTTCACATTTAACAAATGTAGCAGGCATGTGTGTGTGTGTACTTATGGATGTTGTTGTCCTCGTCGGCGATGATTCTGTTGTCTTTCTGCAAGCAGGAGCAGCGGAGTGACATCTAGTTGTGGCTCTATGGCAGCTCCGTACGAGTATGGCTACCTAGAGGTGAGTGTCTCCTTTTATCCAGTTCGTTTCCACATGGGTTCCGCGGTGGTCCGACTGTGGTGGAAATGTTGACGGTGTGCAACATCGTGATGAGTCAGATGGAAACATGGTCTCCGCCAGTCTGTTGGTGTCTCCAATTGTCTGCAGCGGTTTGACCGCACTTGCGATGCAGGCGGTGCTTTGGCTGTATTCCATTGGCATCACCGCCATATTCATAATTTGGCAGTCCTCTATAACAGCCTGTTGGCAGTCTGACCGCCACCGCCAACATGGCGGTCCTTAGACCGCCAAACTCGTAATGAGGCCCCTATTGTATTTTTTTTTTGGTTAATTCAAGTGCAGCGTACTGTTATTTAGATTTTGGGATTGCATATTTTTAGGATTCAGGGAGGGTGTTTTTTTAGGGGTGCGTGTATTTATATTTTTATTTAGGAGTATTCTTTTGGGTTTTCGGGGCTGGTTATCCAGGTGATAGGGCACCAGGAGGGTTGTGTAATATTTGTTCATTTTTATTTAAGTACAGTGGGTTATTTATTAAGCTTTTGGGTTATTTATATTTAGAGGTCAGCATGGACCTTATTGGGTAGGGTGTCTTAAAGCAAATTTTAAGAAATGTGTGGTATGTTGGAGAATAGGGGCACTTGATCAATAGTGTATTCTTTTTGTTTTTTCATTTAAGTGCACAGAGTTATTATTTAAGTTTTTGGGTTATTTATTTTTAGGGTTCAGTGTGGGGTATCTTTTTCTGGGGCCCAGTTATCTATGTTTTTATTTATGGGTACTATTGTAATTTTTAGATACAGGTTGTTGAGATTTTAGACTGGATGCGATGTGTATTTTTTGTGTAAAGTGGGTGTTTAGTTTCCTTGAGATGCAGTTATTTGTGTTATTTTATTTATGGGTACTATGGGTACTATGTTCATTTTTAGGGGCAAATTAATAAGATGATGGGGGTACTAGGCGTGTAGTGTGTTTTTGGGGTTTATTTGTTTCAGATGTACATAGTTATTTAGTATAATTTATGGGGTTTTGCTGTTGTGTTTAGATTTTTGTATTTATATATTTGATGAATTTTATTAAATTTACAGTAGATGTATAGTTAAGTAAAACAATAAAAGAACGTACACACCATTTTTAAATTACAACATATAGCTCATTATTTTTTCTTAAACATTGCGGTTTTTATTAAGTTTTCATAAATATTTAGAAGCTAATAACTGTTCATAAATAAATGTAAAATTTGTTATTATACTTTAAAAGGCATTTAGTAACATTTCTATTTTCCCACATGTTTCCATCGGGTTCTATGGAAGAAGTTGGTTTTAGGTCCGGGGTTAGCCAATGTATATATATGTATATATAATTGTTCCAAGAGTTCCTTCTTTACAATGAGAAGCTTTGTGAATTGTGTGTAAGCTTGTGGGTGGAAGCACTTAGATGAGCACCAGCTGTGTTCAGCTGCACGCCATCACATGCCGGCAGACTGAGAATATATATATATATATATATATATATATATATATATATATATATATATATACACACACATATGTATATGTATATATATATATATCTATATATATATATATCTGTAAATAAATATAATATATATATCATTAGTTAGCCGTACTCCTTTGATAACCTATAAAAGGAGTAGTTCGCTAAGGGACAATTTGGTACACAGTTACACAAGGAAAAACAAAGAAACTTTCTTAGACAAATATCAAGGTTTTTATAAGTGTGCCAAGTGCAAAGCCTGTAAATATAGTTCAAATCGGAAGCAATATGAGCTACCGACGGGCAGTCAAGTGAATATCAAAAAGTATATCAATTGCAACTCAGATTTTGCTGTGTATGTAATAGAGTGCCCATGTGGATTACAATATGTCGGCAGTACAATCTTTCTGCTAAAAAAACTTATTCATGAGCACTGGAGAGCAATATCGAACAAGGATGTAACGTATCCAGTAGCGCGACACTGTAATCTGGAGCATGAGGGAAAAGTTGAGAAAATTAGATTTTTTGGTATAGATAGGGTCCTTGCCACTCCGAGAGGAGGGGACAGAGAAAAACAATTAAGGAGATTGGAGTCTGAATACATCATTTAGTTAAACAGTCGTCATCCCTGGGGATTGAACAAGGATGAAGAACTTTTTGTACATATTGGCTAATATGAAGATACCAGGGCAGAGTTTGACCATATCAGTTTAGGCGATCTGTGATTTTTTGTTGAGAGTTATATTGGAATATTAATTTGATGATTTATTGTGTTATGAATAGTGGCTCACCCATTTAGCAGAATTATTTTTGATGATACTCGTTATTGAAAACGGAAAGAATAGACAAACCGGACATTTAAAAAGAAAATGCAAAAGAATAAATTTCTATGTTTATATATAGACGCATATATAGAAGAGGGAGACAAAAAAAAAAGGGAATGTATCTCTTCTATGTCTATGGATGAGGGTATGCATAGATAGTAAATGGGCGGGGCCACATTCGTGTTGTCAGACATGTTTTGCAAGAAGGGCCAAGGAAGAAGACCGTGAAGGTTGAAACGCGTTGCCCTATGTTTCTGCTTTATGGAATTTTGGAATAAATGAAGGCCACTATATTTTTGTAAGGAGTGCCAGACTTTGATTTATATACATTATGCTTTTGGAGTGATTTAAAATGGGTCCTGTTCCCATTAACTGAGCACCAACCTCGACAGGCGAGCTCTGGAAGGAAGACAGGATTACCTTTGGCTGATATATATATATATATATATATATATATATATATATATATATATATATAATACTTATTTAAAGTGAATTTCGGCCAGCTGTCTTCATCTATTAGTGTGGTATTGCATCACTCAGATTTTGCTTCCATCCAGTACAGCAAACAACATGGAGCAGAGGATCAGCACACTTCAGTCACTTTCTAACTTGACTTTGAGTGACTGAATTTTGCTCTTTCATAGGAAGTACATCCGCCTACAAGATAGTTCTCTTCAATGCCAGTGTTTTTGTTTTTATTTTATTACTTTAGTTTTGTCTTTGCTTTTAGATTCTGATGTGAGAGCACAACTCTTTCTATCTACTCTTCTGTGTTGAACACAGGGCACATTCCAGCTTTATTGGTTCTTGTCTCCTGCTAATGGTGCTGTAAATTCATTTTGGAATGGCCTATGTTTATCTGACAGCTGCTAATTCACAACATATCAAATTGTGTCTATTTGAAACTGTTCTTCATCAAATTGTAATTTTCTGAGTATGGGCAAGGAAGAGCATTTATAACTGCACTCCAGTATGTCATACTGGCGCGTATTTTGATTGAGGACTACGGTTATATTTGTAAACCAATTGAGGGCCAAATTACGTGTTTGGCAGTCTGACCGCCAGACCACCAAGGTGGTCCCAAAAAGGTGGTCCCAAAAAGGCCACTGCACCGGTGGTCTCCAGCCTTCCGTTTTATTATGTATGTAGGCTGAATTACCATCTGCCAAACCAAAAGGCTGCCCGCCAGCTGGGTAACGGCCTGCAATCTTGGCAGTGTGTACTCTGTAGCCATCATGGCCGTGTGTAACCGCCGAGTCCACTACAATAACATAATCTACGTGGCAGTCTCCTTGCAGTGGTCAGCTGACGGCGTTTAGCCTCAGCGGTATGTATTCAGCAAAGCAACAGACAAGTGTCTATTGGATTGTTTAAAAAAACACACAGCTGACATACTTTGGCTCACTGGACACACCTGCAAATCACACTATAAAACACAACCCTTCACAGACCATGATCTTTTGCCTCTCCATTGCAAGAAAGAGACCACAGCCCACCGTTTTACTCCTCAGTGATAGATATGGCATCCCTTTTTTCACCATCCCTTTTAACACCTTTCACTTACTTCTGTCCATTTATTCCCTATAACATTTTTTTGTTAAGTAATTTCTCGTCACCCACTTTAATTTACAGCTATGACACATCCTAAAAATACCTGTTTTTTTAAGATGAGTTGAGAGTCATGGTGGATGAAATCATAAGAGAGGAGCCACAATTATTTGGAGCACAAGTCCAACATACTCCTCTCAGTAGGAAAATGGAAATGTGGCAAAGGACATCCGACAGAGGTAATGCTATAGGCACCACCCTGTGCACAAAGAACATTAGGAAGAGGTGGAATGACCAGAGGGTGAAAGTGTGTTCTCTAGCCTCCTTGCAATACATGGAGTCCATCAAGCCTGGTGGTCCTGCCAGTGCCCCATTAAAACTCTTTCCCTGGGGGGAGATGGTCCTGGCCATCCTGCATCCGGAGGGCCTGACAGGAATAGCTGGGGGAGTGGAGTCTACAACTACCAGGAGGCCCTCTTTCTGTAAGTCAAACCAACAGCCTTCCTGAACATGTCCAAATATACCTTTTTGTCATCTCTCAAATGATGTACCCTCCCCTGGGATTGAGCAATCTACAATGCATGCTCACCTCAGAGGTGTGCATGTCTACCTAGCTGAGTCTTGTCCTGGTATCACAAAATTAAACTATTGAGGACCGGAATGACACCGCAACAAGTTTGTACATCAAGTGTTCCTAAGGCATTAAACTGCTACATCAGATTGGTAGTGGCAGTTAACACATTGACTCAGCACTGCTCATTTGATTACTACATCTACATATACAACAAAGTTGATTGTTTGCCTGTATCTCACACAACTAGGCCTTGGAATTGTCAAATGCACTTCTCCTCCTCACTGTGTTGGCTTAACTGTTAGTAAGATGTCATGTGTATTGCCTCCTCTAAAGTGCAACTGATCACCACTCTAATGAGCTGCTTGAGTACAGTTGTTACTGCAAGCTTCACACGTCTGGTCAGGTCAACAACTTCAATACCATGGTGACATAGCACAATCAGCAAACCTACCACTTAACAGTGGCCAAGGTCTCTACTTACAGTAACACAAAACCTTTGGATGTAGATTCCACATTTCAAACATTTCCACATTTCAAACAATAACAATAACAATGTACTCTATTTCTAAACAGGTCGAGCTGGCACAGCACCTGGCCAGACATTATCCACCGTCCAGATCCCCAAACCACCTCTGGATGAAGAGATGAAAACACCCCTGGACTTATGGACATGGATGATGGTCCCGGCCCATCTGTGCAGCCTGGTCAGATGGCAACATTGAGTCTCACTGTGCCCACAACTACACCTCCCACCCCAGGTGCTTCAACAATGTGCCCCTCAATCTGTGTACCTAACACAGTGGCTACCATCTTGTGCCCCCCAGTCCTGGATCCCGAGGTAAAAACCAACAATCCTGACACTGAGGATTCAAGACCCAGTTGGAGAGGGTACCCTGTGCAAAGGGTACAGGCTGTTTGAGGTAGGGGCCATGGGAGGGATGAGGTGGGCCTGCAGCATGATGTCACTGGGGCCATTCACGACCAGGATACCATTAGCCAAGTCTTGGGGTCTATCATGAGTCCCAAGTCGTGATGGGCCAGGTGCTAACCAAACTCTGGGAAATCACGCAGCTGCAGAGGGACATGAACTAACACATGGAGGCCCATAACACCGCCATGGTCACCCTTACAGGGGTGCTCATGGACATAATTACATCCCTGAGCACAGCTTTTCGCTGAGCAGCTACCCCTTCCTGTTGGGCAAATACGTGAAGCCCAAGTACATCTGCAGCAGACACAGGAAGGAAGGCCCTGCAAGAGGACCAACCACCCTCAGACATCCAGCAGCTGAATCCCCCTCCTTGCAAGCTGGGACATACATGTAAAAATGCAAGAATTGCAGATGGCAAGACACCCACCACTGTCAGTAAGAAACCTCTTCATAATGTCCTCCTTCATGTGTCACACATACACTCTGTGGACTGATCCTGAAGACCATTCCATTTTCGATGGGAGGAGTACTCTGGACTTTGGACTTCCAATGGTATGGCATCTACAGCTATAATTTCATTCTCTATGACTGACCCCTTCACTTTTCATGTATGTTACTTTTTTGACACGTTTGTTTTCCCCTCAGCACTGTAATAAATTCACCAGTTACTAACTCATTGTCTGCTGTCTTAAATTTCACATTTAGCAATGTAGATGTGCAAGAACATGTGAACCATATAGTGAAAAAAGAACTACTTGTGGAAGCAGGGAATGTTGTATGTACAGTGTTCAGCTCAGGATTACAACCATTCCACACACACACACACATACATTCAAGTGTCATGTCAAAGATGTAATTTTATTACATTGTTCAGAATGCAGTCCAAATCATATATTTCACACAAACAAGGTAACATCTCCAAAATGTGATTGTGTCAAAAGCTTCCTCTTAAGACACACTTTTTCAGTATTTATAGCTACAGCTTCCAAAGTTTTCCAAAAACTATACTCCTCACATCATCACAACAAGAGGTCATTGTACAGTCAAAGTCATGACATCTCATGACATACTTGCACTCATGACAAGAAGATGTTGATGAGATCTTGTCGCAAGTCAGTTCCTTCCTCCTCAACAGTATCATCTTCATTTGGCATTTCCAGATTCTCACTCGGTGGCATGGCAGGCTCGCCCGCCTCTGGGTTGTAAGGTATGTTCTTTCTAGGGCGATGTTATGTAGCAGGCAGCAGGCCACAGTGATATGACACACCTTCACAGGTGAGTAGAAGAGGGCTCCCCCAGTCTTGTGCAGACAGCAAAATCTGGCCTTCAGGAGACAAAAGCCTGCTCAACTGGCCGCCATGTTCTTCTATGGACCTCACTGAAGCGGACTTCCCCTGTAGTTGGATTCCTCAGCGGTGTTAACAGCCAAGGATGGTTGAGGTATGCTGTTTTGTAATGAGACATAAGTGCCACAATGAGTCACACATTTTCTGAGTCTAGCACCTGACATTACACACACAAGATCACAACAGATGTAACTTCCAACAAGCCATGCCCTCTCAGGTTGCAGTTGTGACATCAGCTGGGGTATGGTGCTGTTCCGCATAACAAAAAAACCATGGGCTGAGCCTGGGAACCATGCAGACATTTGAAATGTGCAGATCTCACAAGCAGGCAACTTGCATGTTGATCAAATGGAAGTGCTTCCTGTTTCAATAGATTTGTTCACTGGCATGCGTTCGCACAAATCTAATATGGGTGCCATCAATGGCTCCCACCACATGTGGGAGGCAATTAAATCCACAGAAGTCAACATTCACATTGGCTAAATCCTCACGTCTGGTGATCCTGATATAGCTGCCAATGTGTTTCATCATTGTTGATAGCACGTCTTTTAAAACACCACTGAACATAGGTTGTGACAAACCACCAGATATAGCCACTGTATATTTAAATTACCCTGTGGCCAGGAAGTGTACTACTGCCATGAGTCTCACAATGGGTGGCATACATGTTGGATTAGTGTTTTGAGGCATGAGATCTGACTCCAACTGATGATTTGGCTCTTGGATTGTTTGCCTATTTAGACAGAACTGCTTTATTATATCATGTTCTTCCATGGTCTGAAGGTCTGGAAATGGACGGTGGACTGGAGGTTGTCTCATCATCCCTCTACCAGGGTACATAATTGTGGAATAAAATTATTTGGAGCATTAGTCACTGTGTCCAGACCAACAAATCTGATGAGTGACAACAAAGTCATGTGACAAAACATTACTGACAGAAAAAACATTACACCCATTACACATCAAAACTGTCTGCTACTCAAGATCCAGCTATGATCCCCTTGATTGTCTAGACATGTGTCTACAACATATATGTGCCCATAGCACACCTATCTGCTCCTCTCGTGCCCCTTGACCTTGTAAAGTATGTTCCGACTGCCAGAAATACCGTCACTGACGAGTTACAGTGCGCAGCGGTAATATGGCATCTGGGACCAGCAACGCATTACACTGATGATTGCGTGGAAGAATATATATATCAAGGGGTGTTGACATATTTTTAGCTGTTAGTGCACATTTAGATATGTTGTTTTGCATTTTATAGTCTGCAAAACTGTGGTTTCAAATGCCAAAGTGGCGGATACCTGACTTAGTTCATTGGACAATAGGAACTTCCCTCTGCCAGTGGAAGTCGACCGCGCAGTGGGCAGTTTCAAATGTAGCAGTCACAGCCATAGGCTAACATTGGTGAATGTGATGGTTGTGGGTCACTGGCTGTGGCCATCGACAGTGATGACCATTTACGTGGCGTACATGTACGCCATATTTTGGAAAACTACTCACTTGCCTCCTGACACTGCTGCCATCAGCACCTCCACCACGTCAGCTGCTGTGTTCTGCCTTTTAGGAGCCATCATGCCAGGCCAAGCAGATGAAAGGGCTCATGCCGTCTCTCCAGAGGAGCCGGACAGGCTAGTTGAAGAGGTACTTCCCCTGCATGGCCAGCTCTATGGCTCACCAGAGGAGTAACTACCTCATATTGACATATTGGCTTATATGACTCTGTTCAACACCACCCTTTCCTTCCTCACAGGTCACAATGTGCCTCTGAGTCCCAGTGAGTTATTTGGGTGCCTGTTGTCACAATCTGTAGTCCATACATAGGATGTACAGGTTGTGGAGTGTGGAGCCCTGTAGTCTGTGTATTTCAAATGACCATTGCATTGTGTGATGTGTGATAAACCCTAGAGCCTCCTTGTTTTGCCTTCATATGTCTATGCAAGTGAACTTTACAGACAAACAACGATATATGTGATGATCCAATGATGGTAAATGACACAGTAAATGAATTGGCATTACAACATGAGCTGTGCATGTATACTGTTTGAGTCTGTTGAGGATGTTGGTAGCACTGTATAAAGTCTCACTGATCACTGAGCCCAGATCTGGCCTTGGCCGAGTGTGGTACAAGAGTGCCACACAACCCTGAACCCACATATAGGGTGACCAAATGATGTACTGTCATGCATGGAGGTGATGGAAATGTGATGATCATGTAGGTTCTGTATGCTCTGCCTGCTGAGGGCTAGACCTGTTCAAGCCTTTTCACAGTATGGGACATAGCTCTGGCTGGTGCACAGTAACTGTGGTCATTCAACCAGGCCCACTCACTGTAGACCTTCAGCCCCTTGGGTGCGGCCAAAATGGTCTTCATAAGCAAGAGTTGGCCTGAATGCTTTTATATTGACTGCATTAGAAATGGGGGTTGGGGCAACCACCTGACCTGGTACTCTTTTCCATTGACCCTCATTGTCAATGTGTGATAATGACTTTATAACACGGCCCTTACTCCCACAGGTCTGTTGTCACCTTTCCATAAGTCTTGTTTGTACAGTGCTGTCCTAGTGCACAAGTGATAAACACACAGTGCAGATAGTTGGTTAATTCAGGGGAAATCATGACGTGAATCACTAGCTTCGTAACATGCAACCAATCCCACCGAACATACCTTGCTATGTTGGATGTCATGTCTGTTGGAGTGCCACATATGGTAACAGATGTGTCCTGTGATACCAGTACATACCACACCTTAACCACTCAGAAGTGGTATGAGATTCCATTAGGTAGACAACATGTCGACACATCCACAGAGGAGAAGTTTTCAGTGACACCCATGCCATTCCTTTTATTGTCACCGACTTCTTAGGGTGTAGTTGGTTATATTGTAGTTGCCTATATGGACCATAAGCAGCAAGTCATTGTGCCTGGTTGTTTAAGTAGTTTACCATTCAAAAGGTCACAATGGTCTGTTGTGTGCCATTGTGACTCACAATACAATACAGTTTGCTTGGGCCTCGGCTACACGATGTCAGTGGGCTTGCTTCGTTAGTGTAGGCCATGCCCAGGGTTGTGGATAGTCGCCAGGTGACTCCAAAAATGTGTATTTGTGTTCCTGTACATATCACCATGTGTGGTTTACATATGTAGTGTTGCCAATTACAAAATGCTTGTGCTAGCTGTTTCCAAGATGTGTATTAGACAACCAGTAAACCATTAAAACAATAAAATAGTGACCACTTCATTAGTCTATTGCATCCATTTAGGTCACCGCCCATCGGAAGCATTGGATTTGGAAAGCCATCACCCGGAAGGTACAGACTCTGGGGGTTCATCGCCGGTGGAGCGTCCACTGTCAGAAAAGTTGGGAGAAACTGAGACGCTGGGCCCAGAAGATCGTGGAGGTCCAGCCCAGGCTGTCCTCCCAACGTGGACGTGGAAACACGCCTGACCCTGACCCTTCCTGATGGCCCGCATACTGATGGTGGCCTACCCTGAGCTTAATGGGCATTTGAGGGGAGCACACCAGCAACATAGGGGTGGGTCTTGGGCAGATTCCTGCATTTTACATAGCCAGGTTGATGTTTTTGATGCAGCCATCTCCCCATGTATGATACCCAAGATGAGATGTTATTGTGTAGGTATGGTGGATGGTGCATGCTGATTTGCCTTGCCTATTGTACGAGTGACCAGGGACACAACAGAGTACAGTTCACTACCAATATACTCTCTTGGGCAGACAAATGGCTGAGTACAGTGGTCAATCATCTCATGTTGTTTCATGTTGTGGGTGTCATTTGTACCCTACAGTTCCCTTGTCTTCAGTGTGTCATCCCCAACATAAAACAACATAGAGAGGGAATAGATCATTGTACTTACCCATGTGTGTGCTCAAGTGAGCATATTTTCATCTGTACCAACAGGCCACTTGTTCTCACAATGTCAAGAATGCTGGTGCCTCACTATAGTCTCTCATGGTGGCCATCATACATGTGACATGGCATCCTTTGTGTGCATTCACAACTTTGCCTTGGTAAGTAGTGAATGTCCAGTTACATGATATGCGTGGCATCACTGTTGGAAACAGTATTTCCGTCGACATGTTAGCATATGTACCCTGCACTTTTGTATTATCATTTCCACTAATGTTTCATACATGTTACACCTGTCTTCATGGGATGATGTCTGATTCCATCACATATGTGTGCATGCCAAAATCTACTTCAAAATATTTGTGTATGACGGGTGTGCAGTTCATCTGGTACCACAGACAGGAGTGTACTGTGGGGTCACACATGCCCTAAACCATTACTCCATGTCATTTCTCATGAACATTTGCAGGTGCAATGATGAATATGATAGACAGACCTACGTTATTTACTTACAATGTGCATTTCCATGCCATGGATGTGGAATCACTTGGCTATATGCTTGGTACATGTCATTACCTGACTGTTGACATGCATCAGGGAGTGACATGCAGAAATGTTGGAATCATATATGAGTGTGGACACTCAGTAATCCAGTGGAATCTGTGTTTGAATGACAAAAAGGTACAGTGATGTGCCTTCTCATTGAGGATAATGTTAAAGGCCCTCGTCAGATAATGGAGATTTCCTGACAACATTCAATGAATTATTGGCTTTTAGTTATGCAATGTTAGAAGAGTGCTCTCAGCAGTACCAAGCGAGACAGGTGATTTCCCTAGGCCTAGAGGATTGATTGAGCTGTGGATATTTCAGGACAAATCTCCAGACATTTTGACCAGATTTTCTCCATTGTACATGTCAGTGCAAGATGTGTCATCTAGCAAAGCAATAATTAGTACAACTTCTATGAGACTATTCAGACAATATACATATTGTAAAGTAACTATTGGTGACCACTGTGAAATGGGTGTATCAATGTCACGTTCTTCCTGCGACTGTACTTCCTACTGCAACATGGCTGGATTATTTGTCCAACAATGCCTCATGATGTGGTATTCTGTATACATACATATGCTGATTGTGGGACCTTGTGTTGAATCCGTGAGAATGAAGTTGGCATTGCCATATAAATTGAAGCGAACAGGTTAGTGAGGGGTCCTACAAGAGCCAAACCATTCAGGGTGACAAGGTCTCCTACTTGATCCACAGGTATTGTTATTAGACAACTTCACTCATGCAATTGAAGCTGTATGTGAATCTGAATTTCCTGAGTGCAAATATTTACAGTTCATGTAGCACGCACGCATGCAAATGTTGGAGGCCTTTTGGAGGTCCTTGTAGCCGGGGAATACTGTACATTTTGGTAATGTTTTGTTATCATGGCTGTTGTTCAAGTGTGTTGAGACACATGGAATGACCCTATTTTTATTTGTGATTTCAGCATCACACCAGGCAAGCAGAGGAGAAAGGGCTGATATCAGTTGGGAAGCAGCTGGCAATGGTACCTCAAGTCATGAGACAACAAACATGGAGGGACACAGTGGCCCAGAGGGTGAGGGGCGTGCCATGGAGGACACCAGCTCCATATCATAATTTTCAGAGTTGACCTCCAGTGGACACTCCCTAGTGGTAGTGGAATACTCAGGCCCAGCTCCTGTTCCATCCTTGGCCACTACCCTCAGTTCCATCTCCACCCTCCCTTTTGCTTCCCACCCACTTTGCCTGGCCTGCTCCCCCAAGAGTGTTGCTGTCTCCTTCACGCCAGGCACCCTACCCCCTGCCCCTGTCAACCCTGCTGCCGTGAAAGAGGAGGCTATTGACCTCCTAAGGAACATCTCTGTGGGTCAGACTGCCATTCTAAATGCCATCCAGGTCCAGGGCACTAAGCTCCAACAGATAGTTGTGTATCTAGAAGGCATTCAAGGTGCTGAAGGCTCTGGCCTCCTCCCTCACAGCAGCCTTTCACCCCCACAATCCTCCCCCACCACCTTCTTCTTCCCTATCCAATTTTCCTATTCCTATACCTATCCAAAGTATTCTCACACATACACGGATACATACCTCAACAGCCACAAGCGGCACACATAAACACAAACACCACAAAACAAATGAGAACTCAACAGTCACTCATCCCACTCACAATCACCACCACATCCAAGATACCCCCAGACACCATCCCAACGCACATCAACCCAGCCACCACCCCGCCATACCCCCAGACACCACTGCAACACCCACAGACCCAGCCACCACTCACCCTATACTCCTAAATAGCATTCCAACATACACACACACACCACATCCACCATACCCCCAGACACCACCCCAACACACACACAGACTCACCCACCACTCCCACCTTACCCATCACATCCACATCCCAGCCCACCAAGAAACGCAAATGCCCACGCTAACACACGCAACAGACACCAACAAAACACAAACATACTTCAGACACACATGCACCAGCACCAACAACACACAAAGCCACAGCAGACACAAGCATTTTATAAACCTCCTAACCTCTAATCCCTCCTGTACATCCTCCCCACTTTCCAAAGGAAGGTGTCCTGTCTGGCCTTTCGTTACCCCTCCGAAATACCACCTTCCAAAATACAAAAAGACCCTGCCCACAACCCAGCCCATCCCTTCCAAATCCAAGTCCTCCCCGGTGACACTGCCCCCTCCCAGCCATACCTCACCCACACTCAAGAAGGAACGCAACCCCTCCAAAGTGAAACCCACCCCTACTAAAACCAAGCCCTCCCAGCCTAAACCCGACCCCACCCCCTACCCAAGGGTGATCATTGAGGAGCCCATTACATGTGGCAGTGATTAGTGAGGGAGGTTTTGGGGCACAGCAGTGTGCTATGCACGTTTCCATGGACTCGCCATTCACCGTTACTCCATTTTTGGAGTTTTGCCAAGAAAGTTAATTTGGTTGTGCTAAACATTGTTCCTGCCATTACTTTTCTACTTTTTTGATGTTCATATATCATTTGTGATGTATGACTACAGCTGTGTTTGTTTAACCCTGATTGATAATCCATTTAGACTTTAGAACCAGTGCTGGAATCATCCAGGACATGGGTAGATGTTGGATAGATGGAAGTGTGGGATGTAATCCAATTGAAGTGGCATTGCATTAGGTGTTGTTTCATATGGTAAGTATTTCATCTTGGCTTGGCCATTGTAAACATCTATTGGGTTTCATTTCTCCTCCTTATTTAGATTGGACATTTGTATCACTTGTGCAGGTTATTTGTCCCCACATGAAGGGTGTTCAATTGTGCTACCTTCCCATACATTGAATGAGCATGTGTACATTTGGATGTGTGTACCCCACAACTACTTTATCTAACCCTGTGACCCATGCTGTTACTGTTCTATTTGCTGTCCAGACTTGCACTTACACATTTGCCACATAGGCATGACACTCGGTAATGCTAGTGTTTGTCCCTGATATTCATCAGGCCACAATTCCTGTGCAAATAGTGGTTTAGGGGCATGTGCAAAGTGGAATGTGCCCCAGGGCAGCATCCTTCCTGGGGTCCCCCTGATGCCACCATACCTATTTGTAGTGCTACATGCACTACGTGCAAGATAAACAATGGTGCAGGGTGTGGACCATTGGCCTCTGCTTCCATTGGCCTTCACTTCCATTTTTGTTCACGACTCCATTTTGTCGAGTCTGGTTCTGTGCGTAAGGCACTGTTCTGTGTTTTTCCACAAGCTTCGGCAAGCTACAGGGTGGGGTGTTTTTCTGCTCAACTTCGCTCCATCTGCCTGATACGAAGGGCGCTATTTACATTACACGAGCTATCAGTTAGGACAACAGGGGGATGCGCCTGTACTCAAGGAGGAATGCAAACTTCACCTTGGAGCCCTCTCCTGGGAACTTGGCCCGTTCTGAGGAGACGTCTCGAAGGATGAACAAGGTACCGCCGATTGCACAATTTGTAAAGGAGGGGGTCTTTTTCTAGAAAAGACTCCTGGGGGTTAGTAAATACTATAAAGGTTGGGGGCCTGGGTGGACTGGTTTAGGAACTCTCTTCTGGGTTGGACGCAATGCCAGGAGGACTGATTGTCCCGAAAGAGGCTCCCTGTGCCAGCCGATTTGGGTTCCCCGGCTTTGTGTACGGCGGAGGGATGCAGACGCTCTTTTCTGTGAAGCTTTTCAATTTATTAAGTATATTGTGTGTGCGTGCGTAATATGCACTTATTCTTGCAGTCATTTTCATGCTATTGAGCATTGAAGTATATTGTGTGTGCGTGTATTATATGCACTTACTCTTGCAGTGATTCACAGAGTGCTTATATTCTCACCATTATTCTCATGTTATTCTCTTGATATATATATATGTATATATATTAGTGTGGTTAGTTTTGCCATATGAGAACTTGCCCCTTAAATAAACTTGATTATTTTACCCACTAAGGTGTCTGAGAGTGATTGCTTTACATTGTGCCTTAAAATATCCTGAAGTGCATAGCTTTGATATTCTGAAGAGTAAAGCAACACACTATTGTACAGGTATTGTTTACATTGTGTGCTTTGAATATTTATTACACTAATTATTCCCATGTATCTTACATTATCGTGCAATGTGGGTGATATGTGTGATTCCATTATAAGTATGGTGCAGGGGAGGTGTGTTTGGGTTTAATGACACATTCATACAGATGTATCTGTTATTTCACAGTAGGCCATGCCATGTGAACAATGTGAGGGTGTCACTTCAATTTGTCGTGTGAGATTGATAAAGATCTGCTGTTGTGTGACACAATGCTATTAATACATCACTATCCCTGTGACTGGGATGTGCACACATTGAAAGTTTTATAGTGTGTGACGGTGCAGTGTCAGTGACCTGGCCAAAGTTGTGTACAACTCCAAACTGGGGCACAGACAATCTTTCGGACCACGGAGTACATCCCTGTAGGAGGCTGGCCTGGCTTGTAGTGGGTACCAATGGTACTTACACCTTATACCAGGTCCAGTTATCCCTTATTAGTAGTGTGAAGTAGTGTTCTAGCAGCTTAGGCTGATAGAGGTAGCTAAAGCAGAGCAGCCAAGGCTGAACTGGGAGACATGCAAAGCTCATGCAATACCACTTATATCATATAGGTACTATATCATAAGAAAGACAATACTCATAGTTACTAAAAATAAAGGTACTTTATTTTAGTGACAATGTGCCAAACATATCTCAGTGGATATACTCCCTTAGGAGGTAAGTAACACACACAAAATATGCACAAATAACCAAATCAGGTAAGTAAAAAAGTCAGAAAGTAGTGGAAACACTGTAAAACACAATAGGATGCAATAGGCCTAGGGGCAGCATAAACCATATACTAAGTAAGTGGAATGCGAACCACAAATGCACCCCTAGGCAAGTGTAGCGTGTAGAAAGTTGCTGGGAGTGTGAGAAAACACTAAGGGTGTAAAGGAGACCCCACCCCAGGAAAGCAGGAGTAACATACTACTATTTCCCCCAAAACGCACTAAAGTTGTGATAAAGGATTTTGCAAGGACCACAGCAGACTGCAAAGCCTTGAAGATGGATTCCTGGATCTGAAGACCAGTAAAGGAAGGGGACCAAGTCCAAGAGTCGCTAAAGTGTCCAGGGGGGGTAGGAACCCACTAAACCCCGGATGAAGGTGCGAAATGACTGCCTCTGGTTGGAAGAAGATGCTGGTTTTGCACCAGCGAAAGGAGGTAGGAGGTTCTGCTTTGTGCAGAATATGTACCACGGCGTGCTGGTGGATGCACAGTTGTTTCCTTAGCAAAATACCACAAACAAGCCTTGCTACCTGCAAGAGTAGTGGTTCAAGAAAAAGGGTGCTGCCGGGGCCCAGGAAGGACCAGGATGTTGCCACTCAGGAGGGGAGGCAGAAGGGGCCCTCAGCAATGTAGAGAGCCAACTGGAAGGAGGGAAGCACCTGCAGGAGTCCTTGAACATGGGTTCATGAAGACTGAACACAGTGGTCATCGCAACACTGCAAAAAGAAGTCCAACGACACCAGAGTTCAACTCACGGAGCTGAGCATCGTAGGACGGAGTGCTGGGGACCTAGGTTCGGCTGTGCATGCAGGATTTCCTGGAAATGTGCACAGAAGCCCTTGTAGCTGCAGATCACACGGTGAACAGGATTACTGTCTGGGGAGGGGAGGCACGGACTTACCTCCTCCAAATTCAGACAGTTGGACCACTGGACAGTCGGGATCACTTGGGTCCACCACCTGTGTTCCAGGGGCCATGCTCGTCAAGATGAGAGGTGACCCAGAGTACTGGTGAGGCAGTAGTTTGGTGCCTGCTGGAGCGTGGGGAAGATTCCATCGACCCACAGGAGATTTCTTTGTGGCTTCCAGTGCAGGGTGAAGGCAGGCAGCCCCCAGAGCATTCACCACCAGGAAACAGTTGAGAAAGCTGGCAGGATTAGGCGCTACAGTGTAGCTGGTAGTCTTCTGGCTACTTTGTTGCAGTTTTGCATGCGTCCTAGAGCAGGCAGCGGTCGATCCTTGGCAGAGGTCGAAGAGAGAAGTGCAGAGGAGTCCTGGTGGATTCCTGCAAGTCGTAATCTGTTGAGAAGCCCACAGGGGAGACCCTAAATAGCCCTGAGAGGAGGATTGGCTAACTACCCAGGTATACACCTATCAGGAGGGGTCTCTGATGTCACCTGTTGGCACTGGCCACTCAAAGGCCTCCAGAGTGTCCTCACACCTGTGAAAACAAGATGGCAGAGGTCTGAGACATACTGGAGGAGCTCTGGGGCACCACCCCTGGGGCGGTGATGGACAAGCGAGTGGTCACTCCCCTTTCCTTTGTCCAGTTTTGCGCCAGAGCAGGGACTGGGGTTCCCTAAACCGTTGTGGACTGGCTTATGCAAGGAGGGCACCATCTGTGCCCTTCAAAGCATTTCCAGAGGCTGGGGGAGTCTCTCCCCTCCCCAGACTGTAACACCTATTTCCAAAGGGAGAGGGTATAACACCCTGCTCTCAGAGGAAATGCTTTGTTCTGCCTTCCTGGGTCTGGGCTGCCCAGACCCCAGGAGGGCAGAACCCTGTCTGTGAGGTGGCAGCAGCTGTAGCTGCAGTGCAAGCCTCAGAAAGCTGGTTTGGCAGTACTGGGGATCCATAGTGGAGCCCCCAGGATGCATGAAATTGGCTCCCCAATACCAGATTTGGAATGGGGGGACAATTCCATGATCTTAGACATGTTACATGGCCATATTTGGAGTTACCATTGTGAAGCAACATATAGGTATTGACCTATATGTAGTGCACACGTGTAATGGTGTCCCCGCACTCACAAAGTCCGGGGAATTGGCCCTGAACTATGTGGGGGCACCTTTGCTAGTGCAAGGGTGCCCTCACACTTAGTAACTTTGCACCTAACCCACATATAGGTGACTTATATGTTACTTAAGTACTGTGAAAACAGCTGTGAAATAATGTGTGCGTTATTTCACGCAGGCTGCAATGGCAGACCTGTGTAAGGGTTCGTCTGAGCTCCTTATGTGTGGCAAAAGAAATGCTGCAGCCCATATGGATCTCCTGGAACCCCAATGCCCTGGGTACCAAGGTACCATATACTAGGGACTTATAAGGGGGGTCCAGTATGCCAATTAGATTTGGTAAATGTAGTCACTAGCCTATAGTGACAAATTTAAAGGCAGAGAGAGCATGAGCACTGAGGTTCTGATTAGCAGAGCCTCAGTGACACAGTTAGACACTACACTGGCATACACATTTAGGCCACAAACTATGACTATGAGCACTGGGGTCCTGGCTAGCAGGATCCCAGTGAGACAGGCAAAAACACACTGACACACATGTAATATTGGGGGTAAAATGCCAAGAAAGATGGTACTTTCCTACACAACCCCCCCCCCCCAAACGAGGGACAATAAGGGTACCCTTGCCCAGATGAGTCTTCATTGTCTAAGTGGAAATACCTGGAGAGCCCATCTGCATTGGAGTGGGTACTCCCAGGTCTATGTTCCACTGTATAGTCCATTCCCTGTAGGGCGATCGACCACCTCAACAATTTAGGGTTTTCACCTTTCATTTGTTTAAGCCACAATAGAGGTTTGTGGTCTGTTTGAACAATAAAGTGAGTCCCAAAGAGGTATGGGCTCAACTTCTTCAAGGCCCAGACCACAGCAAAGGCCTCCCTCTCTACGGCAGACCAACACTTTTCTCTAGGGGTCAACCTCCTGTTGATGAAAGCAACAGGTTGATCCTGGCCGTCTGTGTTTCGCTCCCCCTGCCGCTGCAGCTCCTCCAGGTTCCTGAGTTCCTGAGTTCCTGAGACCCACCTCACAGTAAGTACCCCCCCTCCCAGCCCCTCGCTCTGCCCCGCGCTACTCACCCTCTCTCCTGCTCCTGCTTCTTTTCTTCTTTTCTTCTTCTCTGTTCTTCTGTTCTTCCTCCTCGTCTGTAATCTTCTTCTGTACTCTTCTTTCCCCCGTCTTCACTCTTCTTCTCTTCTTCCTCATCTTCTTCTGTGGTCTTCTGCCCTCTGTTCTTCGTTTTTCTGTATCTTCTTCTGTGTTCTTCTGTGTTCTTCTATGTTCTTCTGTGTTCTTCCGGTCTTCCTTTCTTCTCTCCTTCCGGTCTTCTGATCGTCCTTTCTTCTCTCCTTCCGGTCTTCTGTTCTTCTGTTCTTCTGTTCTTCTGTTCTTCTGTTCTTCTTGTCTTCGGCTCTTCTGCCTCCTCCGTCCTCTTCTCCCCGCGCCTGCCCTCCTGCTCCTGCCTCATCCCCCTCCCCCACTTGCATCCCCCTCTCTATCTCTCCTATCTAACCCGTTCACTATCTACCTCCCTCACTCCTCCTATCTACCTATCTCTCTATCCCACTATCTAACTCCCTCACTCTCCACCTATCTTCCTATCTCTCTATCTATTTCCCTATCTATCGATTTCCCTATCTATTTTCTCTATCTATTTCTCTATCTTTCCCACCCCTCCCTCACCCCCTCTATTACCTATCTTCCTATCCTCTCACTCTACCTCTCACCCTCACCCACCTCTACAACCCCCCCTCCCCTATCTTCTCAACCCTACTCCTATCTTTCTCCCTTATCTCCTAAACCTCCTAACATTCACCCCCCTCCACCCTTAAACCCCCCTACCCCAGCTCTTCTCACTCTACCTGTCCCCCCCTCCCTCGCGCTTTCCCGCCACGACCTCCTACACGCCCCCCAGCTCCCATTCGCCCCCACCTGACCCCTCCCCCCCCCCCTCCTACCTCATATGGCGGCCGCTGCGCGACAGTGGTAGCGACCCTTGACCCAAGGGTAGGTCGCTCCCCCTGCCGCTGCAGCTCCTCCAGGTTCCTGAGTTCCTGAGACCCACCTCACAGTAAGTACCCCCCCCTCCCAGCCCCTCCCAGCCCCTCGCTCTGCCCCGCGCTACTCACCCTCTCTCCTGCTCCTGCTTCTTTTCTTCTTTTCTTCTTCTCTGTTCTTCTGTTCTTCCTCCTCGCTCCTCGTCTGTAATCTTCTTCTGTACTCTTCTTTCCCCCGTCTTCACTCTTCTTCTCTTCTTCCTCATCTTCTTCTGTGGTCTTCTGCCCTCTGTTCTTCGTTTTTCTGTATCTTCTTCTGTGTTCTTCTATGTTCTTCTGTGTTCTTCCGGTCTTCCTTTCTTCTCTCCTTCCGGTCTTCTGATCTTCCTTTCTTCTCTCCTTCCGGTCTTCTGTTCTTCTGTTCTTCTGTTCTTCTGTTCTTCTTGTCTTCTGTTCTTCTTGTCTTCGGCTCTTCTGCCTCCTCCGTCCTCTTCTCCCTGCGCCTGCCCTCCTGCTCCTGCCTCATCCCCCTCCCCCACTCGCATCCCCCTCTCTATCTCTCCTATCTAACCCGTTCACTATCTACCTCCCTCACTCCTCCTATCTACCTATCTCTCTATCTCTCTATCCCACTATCTAACTCCCTCACTCTCCACCTCCTCCTATCTTCCTATCTCTCTATCTATTTCCCTATCTATCGATTTCCCTATCTATTTTCTCTATCTATTTCTCTATCTCTCCCCCCCTCCCTCACCCCCTCTATTACCTATCTTCCTATCCTCTCACTCTACCTCTCACCCTCACCCACCTCTACAACACCCCCTCCCCTATCTTCTCAACCCTACTCCTATCTTTCTCCCTTATCTCCTAAACCTCCTAACACTCACCCCCCTCCACCCTTAAACCCCCCTCCCCCAACTCTTCTCACTCTACCTGTCCCCCCCTCCCTCGCGCTTTCCTGCCGCGACCTCCTGCACGCCCCCGCCCCCCAGCTCCCATTCGCCCCCACCTGACCCCTCCCCCCCCTCCTACCTCATATGGTGGCCGCTGCGCGACAGTAGTAGTGACCCTTGACCAAAGGGTAGGTCGCTCCCCCTGCCGCTGCAGCTCCTCCAGGTTCCTGAGTTCCTGAGTTCCTGAGACCCACCACACAGTAAGTACCCCCCCTCCCAGCCCCACGCTCTGCCCCGCGCTACTCACCCTCTCTCCTGCTCCTGCTTCTTTTCTTCTTTTCTTCTTCTCTGTTCTTCTGTTCTTCCTCCTCGCTCCTCGTCTGTAATCTTCTTCTGTACCCTTCATTCCCCCATCTTCACTCTTCTTCTCTTCTTCCTCATCTTCTTCTGTGGTCTTCTGCCCTCTGTTCTTCGTTTTTCTGTATCTTCTTCTGTGTTCTTCTGTGTTCTTCTGTGTTCTTCTGTGTTCTTCCGGTCTTCCTTTCTTCTCTCCTTCCGGTCTTCTGATCTTCCTTTCTTCTCTCCTTCCGGTCTTCTGTTCTTCTGTTCTTCTGTTCTTCTTGTCTTCGGCTGTTCTGCCTCCTCCGTCCTCTTCTCCCCGCGCCTGCCCTCCTGCTCCTGCCTCATCCCCCTCCCCCACTCGCATCCCCCTCTCTATCTCTCCTATCTAACCCGTTCACTATCTACCTCCCTCACTCCTCCTATCTACCTATCTCTCTATCTCTCTATCCCACTATCTAACTCCCTCACTCTCCACCTCCTCCTATCTTCCTATCTCTCTATTTCCCTATCTATCGATTACCCTATCTATTTTCTCTATCTATTTCGCTATCTCTCCCCCCTCCCTCACCCCCTCTATTACCTATCTTCCTATCCTCTCACTCTACCTCTCACCCTCACCCACCTCTACAACCCCCCTCCCCTATCTTCTCAACCCTACTCCTATCTTTCTCCCTTATCTCCTAAACCTCCTAACACTCACCCCCTCCACCCTTAAACCCTCCTCCCCCAGCTCTTCTCACTCTACCTGTCCCCCCCTCCCTCGCGCTTTCCCGCCACGACCTCCTGCACGCCCCCGCCCCCCAGCTCCCATTCGCCCCCACCTGACCGCTCCCCCCCCTCCTACCTCATATGGCGGCCGCTGCGCGACAGTGGTAGCGACCCTTGACCCAAGGGTAGGTCGCTCCCCCTGCCGCTGCAGCTCCTCCAGGTTCCTGAGTTCCTGAGACCCACCTCACAGTAAGTACCCCCCCCTCCCAGCCCCTCCCAGCCCCTCGCTCTGCCCCGCGCTACTCACCCTCTCTCCTGCTCCTGCTTCTTTTCTTCTTTTCTTCTTCTCTGTTCTTCTGTTCTTCCTCCTCCCTCCTCGTCTGTAATCTTCTTCTGTACTCTTCTTTCCCCCGTCTTCACTCTTCTTCTCTTCTTCCTCATCTTCTTCTGTGGTCTTCTGCCCTCTGTTCTTCGTTTTTCTGTATCTTCTTCTGTGTTCTTCTATGTTCTTCTGTGTTCTTCCGGTCTTCCTTTCTTCTCTCCTTCCGGTCTTCTGATCTTCCTTTCTTCTCTCCTTCCGGTCTTCTGTTCTTCTGTTCTTCTGTTCTTCTTGTCTTCTGTTCTTCTTGTCTTCGGCTCTTCTGCCTCCTCCGTCCTCTTCTCCCTGCGCCTGCCCTCCTGCTCCTGCCTCATCCCCCTCCCCCACTCGCATCCCCCTCTCTATCTCTCCTATCTAACCCGTTCACTATCTACCTCCCTCACTCCTCCTATCTACCTATCTCTCTATCTCTCTATCCCACTATCTAACTCCCTCACTCTCCACCTCCTCCTATCTTCCTATCTCTCTATCTATTTCCCTATCTATCGATTTCCCTATCTATTTTCTCTATCTATTTCTCTATCTCTCCCCCCCTCCCTCACCCCCTCTATTACCTATCTTCCTATCCTCTCACTCTACCTCTCACCCTCACCCACCTCTACAACACCCCCTCCCCTATCTTCTCAACCCTACTCCTATCTTTCTCCCTTATCTCCTAAACCTCCTAACACTCACCCCCCTCCACCCTTAAACCCCCCTCCCCCAGCTCTTCTCACTCTACCTGTCCCCCCCTCCCTCGCGCTTTCCTGCCGCGACCTCCTGCACGCCCCCGCCCCCCAGCTCCCATTCGCCCCCACCTGACCCCTCCCCCCCTCCTACCTCATATGGTGGCCGCTGCGCGACAGTAGTAGTGACCCTTGACCAAAGGGTAGGTCGCTCCCCCTGCCGCTGCAGCTCCTCCAGGTTCCTGAGTTCCTGAGTTCCTGAGACCCACCACACAGTAAGTACCCCCCCTCCCAGCCCCACGCTCTGCCCCGCGCTACTCACCCTCTCTCCTGCTCCTGCTTCTTTTCTTCTTTTCTTCTTCTCTGTTCTTCTGTTCTTCCTCCTCGCTCCTCGTCTGTAATCTTCTTCTGTACCCTTCATTCCCCCATCTTCACTCTTCTTCTCTTCTTCCTCATCTTCTTCTGTGGTCTTCTGCCCTCTGTTCTTCGTTTTTCTGTATCTTCTTCTGTGTTCTTCTGTGTTCTTCTGTGTTCTTCTGTGTTCTTCCGGTCTTCCTTTCTTCTCTCCTTCCGGTCTTCTGATCTTCCTTTCTTCTCTCCTTCTGGTCTTCTGTTCTTCTGTTCTTCTGTTCTTCTTGTCTTCGGCTGTTCTGCCTCCTCCGTCCTCTTCTCCCCGCGCCTGCCCTCCTGCTCCTGCCTCATCCCCCTCCCCCACTCGCATCCCCCTCTCTATCTCTCCTATCTAACCCGTTCACTATCTACCTCCCTCACTCCTCCTATCTACCTATCTCTCTATCTCTCTATCCCACTATCTAACTCCCTCACTCTCCACCTCCTCCTATCTTCCTATCTCTCTATTTCCCTATCTATCGATTACCCTATCTATTTTCTCTATCTATTTCGCTATCTCTCCCCCCTCCCTCACCCCCTCTATTACCTATCTTCCTATCCTCTCACTCTACCTCTCACCCTCACCCACCTCTACAACCCCCCTCCCCTATCTTCTCAACCCTACTCCTATCTTTCTCCCTTATCTCCTAAACCTCCTAACACTCACCCCCTCCACCCTTAAACCCTCCTCCCCCAGCTCTTCTCACTCTACCTGTCCCCCCCTCCCTCGCGCTTTCCCGCCACGACCTCCTGCACGCCCCCGCCCCCCAGCTCCCATTCGCCCCCACCTGACCGCTCCCCCCCCTCCTACCTCATATGGCGGCCGCTGCGCGACAGTGGTAGCGACCCTTGACCCAAGGGTAGGTCGCTCCCCCTGCCGCTGCAGCTCCTCCAGGTTCCTGAGTTCCTGAGTTCCTGAGACCCACCTCACAGTAAGTACCCCCCCCCTCCCAGCCCCTCGCTCTGCCCCGCGCTACTCACCCTCTCTCCTGCTTCTTTTCTTCTTTTCTTCTTCTCTGTTCTTCTGTTCTTCCTCCTCGCTCCTCGTCTGTAATCTGCTTCTGTACTCTTCTTTCCCCCGTCTTCACTCTTCTTCTCTTCTTCCTCATCTTCTTCTGTGGTCTTCTGCCCTCTGTTCTTCGTTTTTCTGTATCTTCTTCTGTGTTCTTCTGTGTTCTTCTGTGTTCTTCTATGTTCTTCTGTGTTCTTCCGGTCTTCCTTTCTTCTCTCCTTCCGGTCTTCTGATCTTCCTTTCTTCTCTCCTTCCGGTCTTCTGTTCTTCTGTTCTTCTGTTCTTCTGTTCTTCTGTTCTTCTTGTCTTCGGCTCTTCTGCCTCCTCTGTCCTCTTCTCCCCGCGCCTGCCCTCCTGCTCCTGCCTCATCCCCCTCCCCCACTCGCATCCCCCTCTCTATCTCTCCTATCTAACCCGTTCACTATCTACCTCCCTCACTCCTCCTATCTGCCTATCTCTCTATCTCTCTATCCCACTATCTAACTCCCTCACTCTCCACCTCCTCCTATCTTCCTATCTCTCTATCTATTTCCCTATCTATCGATTTCCCTATCTATTTTCTCTATCTATTTCCCTATCTCTCCCACCCCTCCCTCACCCCCTCTATTACCTATCTTCCTATCCTCTCACTCTACCTCTCACCCTCACCCACCTCTACAACCCCCCCTCCCCTATCTTCTCAACCCTACTCCTATCTTTCTCCCTTATCTCCTAAACCTCCTAACACTCACCCCCCTCCACCCTTAAACCCCCCCTCCCCCAGCTCTTCTCACTCTACCTGTCCCCCCCACCCTCGCGCTTTCCCGCCGCGACCTCCTGCACGCTCCCGCCCCCCAGCTCCCATTCGCCCCCACCTGACCCCTCCCCCCCTCCTACCTCATATGGCGGCCGCTGCGCGACTGCGCGACTGCGCAGCGGGCGCGCCATTGGCGCGCCAGAGGCAAGCCCGTCTGCGCCTGGCCCGCGCCCAGCGCCACGACCCCTGGTCCACAGCTCTCCCAAGCCCCGCTGACCCGCTACGACCCCACCACCCTCCACGCCCTCAACCCAGGACGCTCCAACACCTGCTTCCAAGCTCACCCCAAACGCACCCATGGACCCTTCGCCTGCAACTCCTGCAAACGCACCTTCCACCACGCAACAACCATGACCACAAGCCCACGCGCCATCAACCACCTCAAGTGCATCCTAGTCAACGCTCGCTCCATCCACAAACACGCCATTGAACTCTGGGACCTCCTGGACTCCATAGCACCGGACGTCGCCTTCATCACGGAGACCTGGATGAACGCCTCCTCGGCCCCTGACATCGCCACTGCCATCCCCGAAGGCTACAAGATCTCCAGAAAAGACCGCACCAACCAGGTAGGAGGAGGTATCGCCATCGTCTTCAAAGACTCCATCAGCGTCACCACCTCCACCGAAGACACCCCTCTCGCCGCTGAACACCTGCATTTTCAGATTCGCACCGATCCGAGGACCACCCTCAGAGGATCCCTCGTCAACCGTCCTCCCGGCCCACGCGCCCCTTTCAGCGACGCCATCGCCGACTTCATCTCCCCGCACGCCCTCGCCTCGCCGGACTACATCCTCCTAGGTGACCTCAACTTCCATCTGGAACAAAACAACGACCCCAACACCACCACCCTGCTCGACAACCTCGCCAACCTCGGCCTCAAACAACTGGTGAACACCGCCACCCACATCGCCGGACACACGCTTGACCCCATCTTCTCCGCCAGCAAACACGTCTTCTTCAGCCACGCCTCCGCCCTACACTGGACCGACCACAGCTGCGTCCACTTCACATTCCGACGCGAGACCCGCCACCTCCGCACCCAACCCATCCCTCGTCGACAGTGGAACAAGATCCCCGAAGACCAACTCTTCTCCGCACTCGCCGCCAACCAACCCACCCTCACCACCGACCCCAACGACGCAGCCCTCAACCTCACAAACTGGATCTCCAACTGCGCAGACATCCTTGCTCCCCTCAAACGCACGCATCGACAGACCAACACCAAAAAACCTCTCTGGTTCTCTGACACCCTCAAAGAATCAAAGAAAACTTGTCGTGCCCTTGAGAAAGCCTGGCGCAAGGACCGCACCGCTGACAACATGACCGCCCTCAAGAACGCTACCCGCGAACACCACCACCTGATCCGCGCTGCCAAAAGGAACTTTTTCACCGACAGACTGGACAAAAACAGACACAACAGCAGAGAACTCTTCAGCATCGTCAAGGAGTTCTCCAACCCCAGCGCCAACGCCACCGCCGTCACACCCTCACAGGATCTGTGCGAATCCCTCGCCACTTTCTTCCATCGCAAGATTAGCGACCTCCACGACAGCTTCGGACACCAGACCCAACCAAACACCACCGAACCGGCATCCACGGCCATCACCCTCAACAACTGGTCCCACATCAACACGGAAGAAACCAAATCCATCATGAACTCTATCCACTCTGGCGCCCCTTCGGACCCCTGCCCGCACTTCATCTTTAACAAAGCCAACGACATCATCGCCCCGCACCTCCAGACCGTCAACAACTCTTCTTTTTCTTCTGCTACCTTCCCCGAATGCTGGAAACACGCCGAAGTCAACGCCCTACTAAAGAAACCTACGGCTGACCCGAGCGACCTAAAAAACTTCCGCCCCATCTCTCTTCTGCCTTTCCCAGCCAAAGTAATAGAGAAGACCGTCAACAAACAGCTGACCACCTTCCTGGAAGACAAGAACCTGCTCGACCCCTCACAAACCGGATTCCGAACCAACCACAGCACTGAAACCGCCCTCATCTCAGTCACTGACGACATCAGAACCCTGATGGACAACGGTGAAACAGTCGCCCTCATTCTGCTCGACCTCTCGGCTGCCTTTGACACCGTCTGTCACCGCACCCTAATCACCCGCCTCCGCTCCACCGGGATCCAAGGCCAGGCCCTGGACTGGATCGCCTCCTTCCTCTAAAACCGTTCCCAAAGAGTTTACCTCCCTCCGTTTCGCTCAGAACCCACCGAGATCATCTGCGGCGTACCCCAAGGCTCATCACTCAGCCCGACACTCTTCAATGTCTACATGAGCCCCCTCGCCAACATCGTACGCAAGCACGACATCATCATCACCTCCTACGCCGACGACACCCAACTTATACTCTCCCTCACCAAGGACCCTGCCAGCGCCAAGACCAACCTACAAGAGGGTATGAAGGACGTCGCAGATTGGATGAGGCTCAGCCGCCTAAAGCTGAACTCTGAAAAAACTGAAGTCCTCATCCTCGGCAACACCCCGTCCGCCTGGGACGACTCCTGGTGGCCCACGACCCTCGGCACCGCACCGACCCCCACAGACCACGCCCGCAACCTCGGCTTCATCTTGGACCCTCTTCTCACCATGACCAAGCAAGTCAACGCTGTGTCCTCCGCCTGCTTCCTAAGCCTCCGCATGCTCCGCAAGATCTTCTGCTGGATCCCCGCCGACACCAGAAAAACCGTGACCCACGCCCTCGTCACGAGCCGCCTGGACTACGGCAACACCCTCTACACCGGGACCACAGCCAAACTCCAAAATCGCCTGCAACGCATTCAAAACGCCTCGGCCCGCCTCATCCTCGACATACCCCGCAGCAGCCACATCTCCGCACACCTGAGACACCTGCATTGACTCCCTGTCAGCAAAAGGATCACCTTCCGACTTCTCACCCACGCACACAAAGCCCTCTACGACAAGGGACCGGAATACCTCAACAGACGCCTCAGCTTCTACGTCCCCACCCGCCTCCTCCGCTCCTCTGGCCTCGCACTCGCTGCTGTCCCTCGCATCCGCCGCTCCACGGCGGGTGGGAGATCTTTCTCCTTCCTGGCGGCCAAGACCTGGAACTCCCTCCCCACCAGCCTCAGGACCACCCAGGACCACTCCGCTTTCCGGAGACTCCTAAAGACCTGGCTGTTCGAACAGCGATAACCCCCCCCTTTTTCCCCTAGCGCCTTGAGACCCGCACGGGTGAGTAGCGCGCTTTATAAATGTTAATGATTTGATTTGATTTGATAGAACTGCCCACACCCCTAATTCAGAAGCATCAATTTGTACTATTAATGTTTTGTAGTTACAAGGGCTTTTGAGGACAGGTGCAGAGCACATTGCCTGTTTGAGCTCATCAAAAGCCTTTTGACAACTAGCTGTCCATAATACCTTTTAGGCATCTTCTTTGATGTGAGGGCATTAAGAGGGGCAGCTATAATAGTGCTACAATTCTTGATGAACCTCCTGTAGTACCCAGTTAGGCATAGGAAGGCTCTCACTTGGGTCTGAGTTGTAGGGGTAGTCCATTCCATAACGTTTTAGATCTTCCCCTGCAGTGGTGCAATCTGTTCCCCAACTACCAGGTGGCCCAGATAAACCACTTTCTCCTTGACCTATCTGGCACTTTGAGGCCTTGATAGTGAGGCCTGCCTTTTGCAGGGCCACCAACACTTTCCACAGGTGGACCAGGTGATCATACCAGGTGGAGCTAAAGACAGCAATATCATCTAGATGTGCTGCACTAAAGGCTTCCAATCCTTGGAGGACTGTATTCACCAACCTCTGAAAAGTGGCAGGTGCATTTTTCAATCCAAAGGGCATAACTGTGAACTGACAATGCCCTCCAATGGCTGCAAATGCTGTCTTTGGTGTTGCATCTTCTGATAACTTAATCTGCCAATACCCTGCAGTTAAATCAAAAGTGCTTGGATACTTGGCAGAAGCCAGTGTATCTGTTAGCTCATCTGCCCTGGGTATAGGGTGAGCATCAGTTTTTGTTACTTGATTGAGACCCAAATAGTCCACACAAAAACGCATTCCTTTCTTTCCTTCTTCACTATTTGTTTTGGGGAGAAGCACCACTGGGCTGGCCCAGGGGCTTACAGAGGGTTCAATCACTCAAAGGTCTAACCTTTTCTATACCTCTTGTTTGATACAGCCTCTGACATTGTCAGGCTGTCTATAAATTTTACATTTGACAGGTAAACTGTCTCCAATGTCAATTGTGTGCTCACCCCAGGTAGTTGTTCCTGGAACAAGTGAAAAGAGGTCAGAGAATTGTCCAAGGAGATTTATGTAGTTGTCCTTCTGCTAAGCAGTAAGGCAATCTGCTAGTACAACCCCCTACACTAAGCCTTCAGCTTCAGTGGTGGAGAAAAGGTCAGGGAGAGGGTCACTCTCTTCTTCCTGCGCTTCATCTGTGGCCATAATCAGGGTTAAGTCAGCCCTGTCAAAGTAAGATTTAAGGGGATTGACATTAAGCACCCTAAGGGGGCTTCTGGTAGTGCCCAGGTCCACAAAATAGGTGACCTCACCTTTCTTCTCCACAATTAGATGGGGTCCATTCCATTTGTCCTGGAGTGCTCTTGGTGCCACAGGCTCCAATACCCACACCTTCTGTCCTGGTTGGTACTGTGTCAGGACAGCCTTCGGGCGGGTCTGATCAGGACTCTGGTTGAGACACCCCTTGAGGTCACCGAATATCCTAAAGAGGTAGTATAATGGGGCAGAAGAGCAGCTAAAGGCATACACGGAAAGGACAGCTATGAACAGGCACAGGAAAGTAAAAGCAGGGCAACCTTTGTGTGAACAAACAGGAAACAGATTACTAATGGACAAACACGCTGGGCTTGTACACAGAGTAAGGCGCAGAACCTCCAACAGTGACAGGGAATGTCAATGCCTCTGTGCAGTTTGCTCTTACAGATAGTCACCCTGCCAGCCCCATAGAAAGGAGGCAGCAGAAGTGATTCTGTCTCTGGACCCTAGAGCACAAACAAGGATAGTACTTACATACACAAGACACGCTCTTGTGGGTCCAGCTGGAAACACAGTGGCGATTCCTGAGAAAACAGCAATAGCACACTGTCACTGTTAGGCACGAAAGACAACGTATAACACTAGACAAGGATGGGGGCTGGAATTGCCTCCTGGAAACCAGGAGCCAACCCCAGTACAAAGGAGGACACATACACTGGTGAAGACTGATAGAACACTTACCAGACACAAATACCGAGAGGAAACAGAAACAGAAGGGACAAACTAAGAGACAGAGGCAGGAACTGGGAACAGGCTCGGGCTGAAGCAAAGGCAGGACTTGGACTGAAAAACAGGGCGCAAACATCTGGCTGGGACAAACAGAGACAGGACTGGGAAACTGAGAGCAGCCTCTAGCTGGAACAGGCAAGGACAGGGCTGGAATACACAGAGTAGGAAAAAGCAGTAAACAGGACTGAGAAACAGAGAGCAGGTTCAGGCTGAAACAAGGCAGGAGCAGGACAGAGAAACAGGGAGCAGGCTCTGGAAGAAACAAACAGGTACAAGGCTAAGAGATAGGAAGCAGACTATGGGGGTCATTTCAACCCTGGCGGTACAGGACCGCCAGGGCTGAAATGACGTAAGCACCGCCAACAGGCTGGCGGTGCTTCCCTGGACATTACGAGCGCAGCGGAAGCGCCACGGTCGCACCGCCGGGGCTGGCGGTTTCCCGCCACAATGGCCCCGGCGGTAGTAATCCACCAAGGCAGCGCTGCTAGCAGCGCTGCCCAGGGGATTACGAGTCCCCCTACCGCCAGCCTTTTCCTGGCGGTTTAAACCGCCAGGAAAAGGCTGGCGGTACGGGGAGTCGCGAGCCCCTGGGGGCCCCTGCACTGCCCATGCCACTGGTATGGGCAGTGCAGGGGCCCCCTGACAGGGCCCCATGCAGCTTTTCACTGTCTGCTATGCAGACATTGAAAAGCGCGACGGGTGCAACTGCACCCGTCGCACGGCCGCAACACCGCCAGCTCCATTTGGAGCCGGCTCCTATGTTGCGGGCGAGATCCCCGCTGGGCTGGGGGGCGGAAACCAGGTTTCCGCCCGCCGGCCCAGCGGGGATCTCCTAATGACCGCGGCGGGGGTGCGACCGCATTGGCGGCCGCATGGCGGTCCGATCTTGGCCATAATGAGGGCCTTTGTCTGGAACAATCAGGAGCAGGGCAGAGAAACAGGATAAAACTGGAACAGATCAGGAACAAGACTGGAACACCATCCGATAAGGGGTCTGTAACACAAAGAAATCGAACTCCAATGCACGACGGGGATCTTGAGGAAATGGCTGCTTATAAGCAGTTCCAAGCTGGGCTGCACAGGAGAGGTCTCAGGTGTGTGTAGTTTCAGATACTTGCAAGTCCTGGAGGAGAGGATCCGGTGAAAAGGAGCAACTGGACTTCTCCCATAGAAAACAATGGGAAACAGAATCCTGGCTTTCCTGACTACCAGGCTGTGCATTATGGGGATTTGCAGTCCCAGGAAGCAAATGTAGTACTACACAAGTGTACCATGGAGAAAAGAGAAACAAACAAGAGTCGGCGAGGGACTCTAGATAAGTGTTTAAGGTGATTCCCAGGCTTCCGACAGTCCACGTACAGCGCCCCCTAGAGATGGGATGACAGAGTCGTAAAAGTATACCCCCCCCACCAGTAACAAGAGTTTTCAAGTCTTTAGAAACTGGATTAACATCTGAAAATGTAGAAGTTCCACAAGCTAATTCTTTAGGGTGATCTTCAGACAAGACTGAGATTTCTTCATTGCAAGAGCTCTGTGGTGTATTCGTGGTATCAGAAATGGTTTCTTTGCAAAGCGTTTCTACTGCAGGTAGTTGATCTTCAACTCTGTTAACACTGAAAGGTTGTTCTTTGGAAAGAAATAGAACTGGAGTCTCTTCAGAAGTCGCCTTTACACTTTTACCAACATTTTCAGCTCTAGCCTTTGAATTGATGATGGTTTCTTGCAATAAAACACTAAGAACAGTACTTATCATCAGATCTTTGAATACAAAATTCAAATTCAAGCCTTTAGTTTTAGTGGGAAATATTACATCTTTCAGTACTTGAGCTTCGGTTTCAGATTGCTGGTTTTCAGGAGTCTTTAATTTCAGGGACACAGCAGGTGACATAGGTGTGGCTGGTTTTACATCAAGATCAGATACCGGTAGATCAGAGATCTGTTCTTCACTAACCGTTGAGCTGGAAACAGGATACACATTGGCAGGGATCAGCAGGTCAGGATCAGTGGTTGAGGCAGCAACTGTGTCTAGTTCCAGGAGAAGGCTATCATTTCTTATGACATGCTGTTCAGTTTCAGATTGCTGGCTTTCTTCCTTGTCTGAAATCTCCACGGTTTGCTTTGACACAGAAGAGATTTTTAGACTTTCTGAGAAGTCCATTACATTCTTAATAACTGCAGGGATTTCTTCACGGTCAGAAAAATCCATTAATTCACTTGAAACAGGAACTGTCTCTTCATTATCTGAAAATTATATGATAGCGTTTGAAAGGGCAGGAGTATCCCCACAGTCTGAAAAGTCTGGTGTGTGCGTCATTTGAACAGTACTATCTGCAAGTTTGTTCACAGCAGGGCAGGAACCACTGTCATCACTAGATTCAGATTCTTCAACACTGTTGCACAACTTGCCCTTAGTCTCCAGTAAAGTTATATCTTGGTTTCTTATGGTGCAGCTATTGGCGTCTGCATCAGAACTCCCTTCTTCCTTTGGATTTATTTGTTCTGATAGAGGGGCTAAGACACTTCCTTCTGAAGACTCTGATTCATCCTTTGAATCAAGAGGTGTCAAATCTCTCAGAGAAGTCAGAGATTCAGTCAACTGTACAGGGATATTCTCTGGAGAAATACTAGCTGAGAGAGAGTCTGAAGAAGAGACTGATTTATTTAAAACTGGAGCTGTGTTTTGACATTCATTCATAGCAGGGAAAATCTGCTCTATAATAGTCTTTGTAGAGGCACATGAGATAGCATACTGTTCTTTAAGCCCAAGCTGGTGATCATTTTCTTTTTTTCAGGTTTTCAAATTGCCTTGCAGTAGTTTCCATCAGCTGCTCTGTTACTTCTTCTACCTTACAGATAAACAGAATGTCTGGTTCTGGCAACAGTGAAATATGCATTGATGAAAAGAGCCCCTGTGCAAGATTTCTTGTGTATGTTACAACAAATTCATCAGAGAAGTCCAATATCTGCCTTTTAATCTGCCCAAACTGCTCTTTTAGTGTGTGTATGTCCATATTGTTATCAAACCCACTCATAATAGAAAAGGGTTTAGCAGAGCTTTTAGGGATTGAGACTGGTGTATTATCATCCAGTTTGGGAAGAGCGCAAGCCGTTTGAGTGGAACTAAGGAATCCCACAGTCTTTACTGATCCCTTTGATACAGAGTCTATCCTGCTGACTTGAAAGCTCTGAGGGACTGGTAGGTCTTTATAAGAGTCAGCACTGCACTTTGAATTCTGCGAAACTGGCCTAGATGGGCTGAAGCACTCAACAGAAAACAAGGGAATCCCTAGTGTGGCTTCTTGAACAGTGTCAAGGTTCTTTGTTTTGGCAGAGTCCTGGAGGTGAACTTGGGATGCACTAGCATGAGGCAAGGAATTAACCAGTTGTTCTTGAGAGTAATTGTCTTGTGCAGAGGTAGCAAAAGCTCTTTCACTGTTCGGAACGTTCTCCCCTGTTTGAGGCAATAGAATCTCCAAAAACTCATTATTTCTTTGTAATTCTTCTACAGAGAGGGATTGGGGGTCATAATCACAGATATGATAATAGTTTAACATTGATGGATCAGCAAGCCACGCAATGTAGTACTGAATTTGCAATCTTTGATTTTCTTTAACAAGTCTATCCTTTAAACTAAGGCCTTTTTTAGAGGTCTTCAGAGAATGTATAGGTTTAGAAAGGGGTGTCTTAACATGATAGGAAAATATTTTAGGTCTGTGCATGCCTTTACTGCCCGGGAAGCTTGACATTTTTGGTTCGTGTATTCTGTCACGGTTTCGGGCGAGTCTGATCAGGACTCTGGTTGGGACACCCCTTGAGGTCACCGAATATCCTAAAGAGGTAGTATACTGGGGCAGAAGAGCAGCTAAAGGCATACACGGAAAGGACAGCTATGGACAGGCACAGGAAAGTAAAAGCAGAGCAACCCTTGTGTGAACAAACAGGAAACAGATTACTAATGGACAAACACGCTGGGGTTGTACACAGAGTAAGGCGCAGAACCTCCCACAGTGACAGGGAATGTCAATGCCTCTGTGCAGTTTGCTCTTACAGATAGTCACCCTGCCAGCCCAATAGAAAGGAGGCAGCAGAAGTGATTCTGCCTCTGGACCCTAGAGCACAAACAAGGTTAGTACTGACATACACAAGACACGCTCTTGTGGGTCCAGCTGGAAACACAGTGGCGATTCCTGAGAAAACAGCAATAGCACACTGTCACTGTTAGGCACGAAAGACAACGTATAACACTAGACAAGGATGGGGGCTGGAATTGCCTCCTGGAAACCAGGATCAACCCCAGTACAAAGGAGGACACTTATACACTGGTGAAGAATGATAGAACACTTACCAGACACAAGTACCGAGAGGAAACAGATACAGAAGGGACAAACTAAGAGACAGAGGCAGGAACTGGGAACAGGCTCGGGCTGAAGCAAAGGCAGGACTAGGACTGAAAAACAGGGCGCAAACTTCTGGCTGGGACAAACAGAGACAGGACTGGGAAACTGAGAGCAGGCTCTGGCTGGAACAGGCAAGGGCAGAGCTGGAATACACAGAGTAGGAAAAAGCAGTAAACAGGACTGAGAAACAGAGAGCAGGTTCAGGCTGAAACAAGGCAGGAGCAGGACAGAGAAACAGGGAGCAGGCTCTGGAAGAAACAAACAGGTACAAGGCTAAGAGACAGGAAGCAGACTCTGGCTGGAACAATCAGGAGCAGGGCAGATAAACTGGAAACAGGTTCAAACTGGAACAGATCCGGAACAAGACTGGAACACCATCCGATAAGGGGTCTGTAACACAAAGGAATCAAACTCCAGTGCACAACGGGGATCTTGAGGAAATGGCTGCTTATAAGCAGTTCCAAGCTGGGCTGCAAAGGAGAGGTCTCAGGTGTGTGTAGTTTCAGATACTTGCAAGTCCTGGAGGAGAGGATCCGGTGAAAAGGAGCAACTGGACTTCTCCCATAGAAAACAATGGGAAACAGAATCCTGGCTTTCCTGACTACCAGGATGTGCATTAAGGGATTTGCAGTCCCAGGAAGCAAATGTAGTACTACACAAGTGTATCATGGAGAAAAGAGAAACATACAGGAGTCGGCAAGGGACTCTATATAAGTGTTTAAGGTGATTCCCAGGCTTCAGACAGTCCCCTTACAGCGCACCCTAGAGATGGGATGACAGAGTCGTAACAGGTCATGCCATTGCTTTTGGAGCTCTTGGCTGGCCTGAAGGTTTTTAGAGGCCTTTTTCATGTATTCAGCCATTCTTGATCTGAGGCCAAGCACATAGTTCACAATGTCTTGTTTGGGAGCTTTTTAAGGTTTTTCCCAACCCTCCTTCACAAGAGCAAGGGGACCTCTTATAGGGTGTCCAAATAGGAGTTCAAAGGGGCTATTGCCCACTCCTTTTTGGGGTACCTCTCTATAAGCAATAAGGAGGCATGGCAACAGGACATCCCATCTTCTCCTGAGTTTTTCAGGGAGTCCCATGATCATGCCTTTGAGAGTTTTGTTAAATTTCTCAACCAATCCATTTGTTTGTGGATGATAAGGAGTCGTGAACTTGTAGGTAAAACCACACTACTTCTAAATTGCTTTGAGGTATGCAGACATGAAGTTAGTACTTCTGTCTGATACCACTTCCCTAGGGAAGCCCACTCTGGAAAAGGAGCTGTAGTGGTCCTTAAGAGTATAGCTTCAGGATACCTAGTGCCATGGTCCACTACTACTAGGATGAATCTGTTTCCTGAAGGTGTTGGAGGGTCAAGGGGGCCAACAATGTCAACCCCTACCCTCTCAAAGTACACCCCAACCACTGGAAGTGGAATTGAAGGGGCCTTAGGTGTGTCACCAGTCTTGCCACTGGCTTGGCAGGTCACACAGGGGCGATAGAACTCCTTTGTGTCCTCTGACATATGAGACCAGTGAAACAGTGAAATAAGCCTGTCCCATGTTTTACTTTGGCCCAAATGCCCAGCCAAAGGAATGTCATGAGCCAAAGTCAGAAGTAACCCCCTGTACTGCAAAGGGATGACCAATCTCCTGGCAGATCCAGGTTTAGGGTGCCTTGCCTCAGTATAGAGAAGGTTGTCTTCCCAATAGACTTTGTGTGGATCAGTGACATCCCTAGTTTGCTGTTTGACAGCTTGCTGTCTGAGACCCTCTAGTGTGGGACAGGTCTGCTGTGCCACACTCAGCTCTTCCCTAGCAGAACCCCCTGCACCCAAAAGCTCAGCAGTATCAGCTGCCAGCTCCTCTGGTGTAGGTTCTGCACACAGAGAGCATTCTTCTTCCTCAAAAGGGAAATCTTCTGAAGAGGAAGAGATAGTGGGCAAGGATTTACCCTTTCCACCCCTAGCTTTTGGGAGCACTTGGTCCATTTTTCCAGTATCCATGTTTCCCTGTCCTCTTTGCTTCTTGGCCTGTGCCCTTGTGAGAGCAAAGATATGCCCTGTAATGCCCAACATTGCTGCATGAGCCTCCAACTCCACTTCAGCCCAAGCTGATCTTTCCAAATCATTTCCTAGTAAGCAGTCTATAGGTAAATCAGTGGCTACCACAACTTCCTTTGGGCCAGTAACCCCCCCACCAGTTGAGATTCACAACAGCCATGGGGTGTCTAAGAGTGATGTTATGAGCATCAGTCACTTGGTACTGCTGACCAAGTAGGTGTTGTTCAGGGGCAACCAGTTTCTCTATCACCATGGTGACACTGGCTCTTGTGTCCCTGTAGGCCTCAACCTCAACACCATTTATTAGGGGTAGTTGCTTGTACTTACCCATATTAAGGGGACAAGCAACTAAGGTGGCAAAGTCAATATCACCATCAGAGACTAAAACAGCCTCTGTGACCTCCCTAACTAGACCAATCCCCACTACATTACCAATGGTGAGCCCAGCTACACCCTTTTCCTGGCTATTTGTAGTGTTCTTCCCACCATCGCTGCTATTACTAGGGGCACTAGTGGATGCAGTGGGGGCTGTGGTGGTGGAAGCCTTGGTGTTTTTCTTTGGGCAGGTGGGATCACTTGCCCAATGGCCTTTACGTTTACATAAATAACACCATGGCTTATTTTGATTGTGAGAAGAGGATTTGGACCCATCTCACCCAGAGGATTTTTGTGGGCCTGATGAAGACTCAGAATTATTTTTGTCTTTGTCCCCACCCTTGTCATGAGACTTACCATCCTTCTTCTTGCCATCCTTGTCACCACCTGTATGAGCCTTTCTGTTCACCCTTGTTCTGACCCATTTGTCTGCCTTCTTTCCCAATTCTCGGGTAGAGGTCAGATCTGAGTCTACCAAGTATTGATGCAACAAGTCTGACACACAATTATTCAAGATATGCTCTCTCAAAATTAGATTATATAGGCTTTCATAATCAGTCACCTTACTGCCATGTAACCATCCCTCCAATGCCTTCTCTGAACAGTCTACAAAGTTTGTCCAGACTTGAGAAGACTCTTTTCTAAACTTTATCCTGTATTGTTCAGTGATTAAGACAAATCCATCTAAGAGTGCACCCTTCAAAACTTTGTAATTGTTGGCATCACTCTCCCTGACAGTAAAGAGTATGTCCCTACCTTTGTAAGTGAAAGATAGCCACAATATAGCAGCCCACTGCCTTTGAGGGACCAATTGTACCATACAGGCCCTCTCAAGTGCAGAAAACTACTTGTTAATGTCACCCCCCTCCTTGTAAGGTGGGACAATCTTACTCAGGTTTCTTGAATCTGTTTCTCTAACAGGATGACTATCAAGATTGCTGCTGTTGCTGCCACCATGGAGAACTAACCCCATCTTCTGTCTTTCTCGCTCTACATCTAAGGATTCCCTATCTAAGGCCAACTGTTGCTGCTTTAGCCTCAGCCTGGCCTCTTCCAACCTCAGCTTTCTGAATTCCCTGTCTAGGGTGCTGTCCTCAGGGTGAGAGGCTTGGCAAACCTCTGATACAGAGGAAATGTGAGAATGCGCAGAAGTGGTCCTTTCTCTGACTGCCTGAACCCTAGTGACCTGGCCTTTAGGAGTGAAAGGTGTCCTACTGCTGGGTGAGCCCCTCCCCCTACCAGCTTCACTGGGTGGCCTGTAAAGTGAAAGGTCTTTGGAAGTACCCTCCCCAGAATTCTCAGGACCCACCCCTGAATCTATCTGGGTACTCCCCTCCTCTACCTCCTGATCCTCGGTTTGACCATTCTGATTCTGGTCACTTTCAAGGAGAAGGTGAAGAAGGAGATCCTTAGTAGGGTTCTTACCAATCCCCAAACTTCTTTCTATACAGAGACCCCTCAAACTTTTAAAGTTAAGATTGTCATCAGTTGTTTTCACAACTTTGGGAGTAGCCTCTACCATAGACATGGTGAAAAGAAAGAGGTTAGGGGTATGAGAAAACGTTTTGAGCTTTCAAGAACAGAGAGAAAAAGCTTTTCAAACATTTTAGAAACATTTTAGAAAGTTTTTAGAGTGAAAGTAAGACTGTTAAGTTTACTTGTGTATATTTCTAAGTATTAGGAATATGGGCCCTCATTACAACCTTGGCGGTCGTTGTTAAAGCGGCGGTAATACCGCAAACAGTCCGACGGGGAAAAAAATTGAATCATGATCATGGCGGAAACCGCCAACATAGACAGCCACTTTAATACTGCGACTGCCACGGCGGTAGAAACAAACACCGCGGCGGTAACCGCCAGCAGACAGGCGGAAGATAATGTACCTCCCACCGTATCACAAGAGGCCTATCCGCCACCTTTTCTGGGGCAGAACCAACGCGTACAAAAACACAGCAGAAACAGTACACAGAAGGGAAAACATTCACCTGTCAACACCCCACGAGGAACCAGGACGCCATGGAGCCCGAATTGCAGATACTGCCGATGCTGGTCTTCCTTCTCTTCTATCAGGAGCACCAAAGACGTCGGCGACGACCACGGTGAGTACTGCATCTACAACACAGGGGAGGGGGGAGGGAAAAGAGAGTGACAAACACACGCAACAGGCAACACCCCCACCCCCACCCTCACCCACAACACCATACACACAAATACATGAAGCAACATTACACATACACCCTCCCCACCTCCTGGAAGAATGCAAGGACAAAAGGAAATTATTTGAACAAATGTAATCATGTGAAATCTCATTAACAAAGTTCAAAATCCAGTAAATACAATTATGTACACCAACTACACAAGTCTGGATAGTGCACCAATCATTTTCCGTGGACCACAGGGCCCAAAATGCATGGGCGAAGCCCACACTAGATACCCGACTGGAAATGGAGAGAACACTGGAGGAGCATCAGATCGAAATTAAACAGGCACCTCAGGGGGAGTGTGAGGGGGCACCTCAGCCAGATGAACGCGCAACGCCACTGCTGCACAAGGGGGCTCCATGCCCACTGCTTTATCCTAGGGAGTGCAAAGCCGCAGTCTCTCAAGTCTCTCCAGTGGATGGTTTGCCCACTGCTTTATCCTGGGGAGTGCAAAGCCACAGTCTCTCAAGTTTCTCCAGTGGGTGGTTTGCCCACTGCTTTATCCTGGGGAGTGCAAAGCCACAGTCTCTCAAGTGGATGTATCTCTCCACTGGTTCTGGAGGGGGCCTGGTTCCCAGAGTGCTCCATGTGCAGTGTGGCGGTACAATTCACTCACCTGGGTGTGCGTGGCACAACATTGGGGAGGTACAGGTAGCATGATACGCCATGGAGGCAGTAACATACCCCACAACGCTGCAGCTTCGCATTCCACCTGCAGGTGCCAACATTGATGACAGTAATGCTTCATGGAAGCTCCCCAGAGTCCTGGAACTCACCACTAGCCTCGGACGACTGACCACTGGGGATGGTAGGCATGTCAGCCGTGGTGCCACTGTCCGAGGACGTCGTGGGGCCGCTGGCGGTGCTCGCAGCAGTGTCTGTGGTGGCGGTGCTGGCTGCGGTGTCTGTGGTGGCGGCGCTGGCGGCGGGGTCTGTGGTGGTGGTGGTGGCAGCAGGGTCTGTGGCGGCGGGGCTGGCGGCGCGGCATGTGTCCGCACCTGCTGAGGGAGAAAGCAGAATGTCTCCTGCAGCCTCGGACGGCTGCCCACCGGGGAAGAGGCTAGGGACTGTTGCAGCAGCTGTAGACGTGCCGGAGGCAGTGCAGGTGGCGGTGCAGGTGGCGGTGTTTGCCGCCGTACAGTTTGGCGTGGACGTGGACAGAAGGTGTGACACTGGTCCCTCAATATGTGCCACCATGCCCTCTCCTGACTTGCCCTTCTGTTTTTGGCCCTTCCCCACCTTTGATGGTGGCGCAGTTGTCTTGCCACTATCCCCTTTCGTTTTCGCTGACTCCTTGGTGGCTGGTGGTTTCGGCTTCTCCCTCCGGGATGTGGGCACCTTTTTCACCTTGGTAGGTGGCGGAATGTCCTTGCCCTAGCCACATGGCACACTGGCAGCCCTGATGGTTGGCGCACTCCATGACCCCGCAGTTGTTGGCACCACTGTGCCTGGGGATGTGGTAGCTGAGGTGCTGGGCTGGGACCTGGATAGCCTGGCCGTACGGGAAGGACGGTGGGGGAGGTGTAGGAAAGAGGTCAATGTTAGCCAGGAAAAGTTTTTTAGACACACTGGGACGGGTAGATGGAGGGGTTTTGGGAGTGGAGGAAGAGGTCGTGGTTGTTGGAGGTGTACGTCTGCTGAATTTGGGTGAAGGTGCATGGGCTGAAGGCTGGTGTGAGGTTGATGGCTGTTGGGTGGGTGCGTGCCTACGTTTGTGTACTTTGGGAGGAGGGCTCACAGACACACTGGTAGAGGACACTGGGGATGTGTGAATGGTAGTGGGGATGGTGATTGCACGTGAGCGGTGTGTGGCGATGGGCGTGCTGGTGATGGAGGTAGTGGCTGAGGATTTAGTGCATGCATGTGTGAGTGTAGACGAGACGGGGAGGGAGGAGGGAGACATGGAGGAGGGGGACACAGTGGAGGAAGTGGATGCTGGTATGTGTGCATGGGTATGTTGCTTGTGTGAGTGCCTGTGGGATGTGTGGTGCTTATGTTTTCCTGAGCCACTCTTGTGTGTTGATGTGTGTGCATGCTGGTCTGATGGTGTGCTTGGGATAGGTAGAGGTACAGGGGATTGGGTCTGGGTGGAGGAGGTTGGAGGGGGAGGCTGGACACAGGGACAATGGCTACCATCAGTGCTGGGGCCAGAGCCTTAAGTGCTCTCTGTTGGGCTGCCTGGCCAGAATGAATGCCATCCAGGTATGCATTTGTTTGTTGCAAATGCCTCTCAACACCCTGGATGGCATTCAGAATGGTAGACTGCCCAGCAGGGAGGGATCTCAGGAGGTCAATAGCCTCCTCACTGAGGGCAGCAGGGCTGACTGGGGCAGGGCCTGAGGTGCCTGGGGTGAAGGAGATGCCCACCCTCCTGGGTGAGCGGGCACGGGACAGACGCTGAGGGGGAGCTCCCATCAGAGGAGGAGTCGCTGTCGCTGGTCTCTGCTCCTGTCCCCGCCGTGGAGCTCCCCTCGCCCTCCATCCCACTGGTGGCTTCAGACTCCATAGCTTCACCCTCCAGGGCCAAGTGGGATGCAGCTCCCTCCTGCTCCGGTGCCAATGCTCCTCCGCCTGATGATGCTATTGCACAGAAGAAGAGGGAGACCACAAAAAGGGGGGAGGAAAGACAGAAGAAAGAAATGTTCAGTGCATGCAACACTACTACCTTTGGCGGACACAACAGACAGTGAGCAGCTCTCTGCACTATGCCATGCACTTATAGTTCCTAGATTTTTGACATGCTCATGGAGTACGAGGCCTAAGCCCAATTGCTGCACACCTGGAAGTCACAGGTGCCTGACTAGGTGTAGATGGCTCTTACCACTAGTGGGGTTGGGATGCCACAAAGCCTGCCTCACAAGGGACCTTGCCTACTGTGAGGAAACAGGGCTGATTGCAGAGGCCCCCTAACTTTTTGCCCCCATTTTCCACTTTTTGCTGGTGTTTTCCTGACTCTGATGGTGCCCTGGGTACTGCTAACCCGTCCCAGGGCCTGTGCTCTGTGTAAAATGGATATGCAAATTAGGCTAATTATAATTGGCTAAGTTAACCTACCTATAAGTCCCTAGTATATGGTAGGGCATGTAGGTTTAGGGACCACAGCATAGGTGGTGCACACCTAGGTGCACTGCTGAGGTGCCCAGTGTCATTGTAAAGGCAGGCCTGCCTTGCTGGCTGCTTTTAAATTAAAGTTATATGCAAATTCGACTTTGGAATTAAAAGTAGTTCCAAAGTCTTAAACTACCTTATTTTTACATATAAATCACCCCTAAGGTGTGCCCTATGTGCCCCTAGGGCTGGGTGCCATGTAACTATAAGCAGGGACTTTATAAAAATAGTTTTATAAGCACTGGTGAGGTAAAAACAGCCAAATTCGTTTTTCCCTCATTGAAGTAAATGGCCTTCATAGGATAGAATGGGGAGACTTTATTTACAATTTTAAAGTCTCCTTAAATGTTGCATACCAAGAATTTGGTATCAAATGAATTGTTGTAATAAATCCCACAACTTCCAGTTGTTGGATTTAATATAACTTGTTCAGGAAAAAAGTTTTAGACTTTACCTAAAAAGTTGCCAATTTCAGCCCTGCATTGTTTTTGCTGCTGTGCTCTGATTGGCCAGCCTGCAGCAGCTTAGCCAAGCTGCCTTGATGAGGTGTGAAGTGGCCTGGCTTCACACAAAGGAATGTGCCTGTGGGAGAGAATCTCCCCTCAGCAGATGGTGAGGCAGGAAGGGGGAGGGCTGCCAAACTGGTCTTCAAAGGCAGAGAAGGACATTTGGAGCAACCAGCAACACCCCCACATCCTGCATCCCCAGACAACTAGGTGCCCCCTTGATTAGATTAGGAGAGGGCAGGAGAGGGGTGTGTTTATGATTTTTAGCCACACCAGTGGGTCGGCTCAGCCAGATGTAACCTCCAAAAATCAGATTCAGCCATGTTGGATTTTTAGAGAATGTTGCCTTCTGGGATGGATTTTTGCCACACTTCCCAGGAAGTGGTCATCACAGGGGGACAACCCTGTACCTGATTGGAGAACCAGGACCCCCCTGCTTTTCACCCAGGTGCAAGAATAAAACTGGCAGACCTGCACCCACACCTCAGATCCCCACCAAATTTCAAGAAGAAAAGAACTAAAGGAGAAGAAGGACTGCCCTGCTGGACCCCTGGCCTGCACCTGGAACCTGCACTCAGAAGGACTGCACCAGCTGCACACTTGGGCTTCACCACAAGAAGGACTTTGCCTGGCTTCAACTGGTTCAAGGAGGGACTCCCTGTTTGCTACAGGTGAAAAATTGCTATCCAGAGTCCCCTGCACCAACTCCTGAGGAAAGTGACCAGCTGACCACTGTCCAGTGGCCAAAAAGGAGTTTGCGCCAGGTGCATTCTGGGAGTTGAAGTCCGCACCCCCCAAGGACCATCTCAGAACTTCTGGACCCTTGGGTTGAGCTGTGGACCCCAAAAGAACCTTAAAAGGACATCTGGGTGAAGCCCCAGAAGTTTGGAGAAGATTTGAGATTTTTTGTTAAAAAGCTCCAGAGAGGGACCGACCCGCCGCGGAAATTCTAGCCGGCTTGCCTCAACCGCGACCCGGCCTGACTTGGTGGTTCGTCCCGGTAAAGAAAAATCTCCAAAAAAGAGACTAAGTCCGAAGGTAAAAAGTTGACCGGGACCTCCCAGCCATCGTATCCGAGAAGGGCTCCATGGACGTCAGATCAAGATCCAGGTTTACCCCGGTCGAAGGATTTTCACCTCGAAAAAACGACTAAGTCCGAAGGTAAAAATCTCCACCGAGGAATCCAGCATCGCGAATCCGGACAAGGGCTCCAGGAGGTCGGATTCGACTGGCAGGTTCGTCCCGCTGAAGAAAATCTTCAAAATAAAGACTAAGTCAGAAGGTAACTTTTTAACCGAGGCCTCCCGCGACTTGTAGCCGAGCAGGGCTCCATCGCGGTCGGCCTGAAACTTTGACTTTGCCCCGGTCGAGGTGCAACCAGATGACCCGATTGGCGCTTTTTGTTTCTAAGCGCTAGAAAAATAATAATTCTTTAAAAATTCATATCTCCGGTTCCCCTTATCCGATTTTATTCGTTTTTGTGTCATTTTAAAGATAAAAATATAAACTATTTTTATAAATTGGTTTTGGATTTTTACACTGTTTCCTGTGTTTTATTTGATTACTTTTTTGTGATATTTGAATGCTTTACACACTGTCTCCTAAGTTAAGCCTTGACGCTCGTTGCCAAGCTACCAAGGGTTGAGCTGGGGTTAATTTACTGAGACCTAACTGGACCTAAGTGGAGGTTAGTGGCTTGTTGCTAGGTGTAGGTACCTACCTGCCCCTTACCAATAACCCATTTTCCAACATTTTTGGTGGCAGCGGTGGGATCCTGTACTTGTGTTCAGTATCACGTTACAGTTTTAAGTAAAACAAATTAGAAATCCTTTAAATTGTCTTAGTGCAAAAATTGTTTTAAAAAAATAATAATAATAATTAAAAAATTTAATTTGGATTAATTTCTATTATTGAATTTTTGTAATTTTTCTAAATTATTGTTTCCAATTTTTGCAAAAAGTTTTTGTTGACACAAAACTAGGGAACCATGGAGCTTGATCTGGCTAGCCTACCCACACTGACAGTAGTCCAGCTTAGGGGGTTGTGTACTGAAAGAGGGTTGCCTGCAACCACTGACCTCAGGAAGCAAGTCCTGATCAAATCCCTGACAGCATGGGCTGAGGCCCAAGAGGTAGGCACAGAGGAAGCTCCAGAGGAGGGAGAAAAAGGGGAGGATGCTAGCTCTAACCACTCAGGGGAGGGAGGGCATCTGAGCCCAAGTGAGGATGAGGAAGAACGGTCCTCAGTAAATACAGTCACTAGGGGCAGACCCAAAGCTAGTGGTGGGAAGGGGGTCCTTTCAGGAGGAGAGAACCCATCCATCAGGGAAAGAGAGCTGGAGGCCCAGCTAGCGTACATAGCTTTGGAAGCAGACAAGCTGGCCCTAGAAAAGAAAAAGTGGCAAAAGAAAGAGAAAAGAGATGGTGGCAGCGACAGAGAAGTTGAGGTGTCCATGGGTGGGGGAGTTTGCCCCAGGTTACCCAAGGGGGTGGTCCCTGCTCATGTAGAGGGGGATGATATAGACAAGTGGTTGGAGGCCTTTGAGAGGGCACTCCAAATGAGAAGGGTTAGGCCTCAATACTGGGGTTCCCTTTTGTGGGAGTTGGTCCCCAACTCAGGGAGGGATAGGCTTCTGACCTTAAGGGGGGAGGAGGCAGATTCGTACCCTAGTATGAAGAGGTGCTTAACCAAGAAGTTTGGTCTGACCCCAGAGCAGTATAGAATGAAGTTCAGGGACACCCAGGTCAGTACCCAGTCTTGGGTTGACTTTGTAGACACCTCACTAAAGGCACTAGAGGGCCGGATTATTGGTAACAAAGTAAATACTTATGAGGGGTTATACAATCTGATCATGAGAGAGCACATCTTGACCAATTGTACCCAAGAAAGGTTACGCCAGCATCTAGTGGACTATAAGCAGACCAACCCTAGAGAGCTAGGGGAGGCAGCTGATGAGTGGTTGAGAACCAGGGTGGTTGTCAAGTCCCAGGTGGGAGACTCCAAGAAGGGGGGGTCAGGTCCCCAAAGACCTAAGGAGGGAGGTGGTAAGCCCACCACAGAGACTCCCTCTGTACCCCAGAACCCTAAGAAGGAGGAGAGTAAATCCCACTCCCACTCTGACAAGCAGAGACAGGGAGACCCAGGGTTAAAAAAACTCTTGGACAGTAGGGCTTGCTTTGACTGTCAGCAGACAGGTCACTTCAGAGGAGATGCAGCCTGTCCAAAGAAGGTGGTTAGCACTGGGCTGTCCAGTGTAGCCATGGAGGAGGACTCCTCAGATGATGAAGTCCTCCTAGCATTGAGCTGGGAGACAGGACCAGATGGTAAGCTGGTGATCCCTGAGGGTGGAAGTAGGCACTTCCACCCCATTCAGGTGAATGGGATCCCTACCACTGGCCTGAGAGACACCTGTGACAGTCACACTATAGTGAGTGACCGGTTAGTGACCCCAGAACTGTATGTCCCAGGAGAGACAAGGAAAGTCAGGATAGCCACAGGGGAGGTCACCTCCAAACCAGTAGCCATAGTGCCCCTAGAGAGGGAGGGTATCCTTGACTGGTTTAGGGTGGTAGTCAGTGCTGACCTCCCCCTAGATTGTATCCTGGCCAATGACCTGCCAGAGGTGGGTCTGGTCCCAGATGGGGCGGTCGCCCAGGGCGCCCCCCCCAAACCAAAGTCCTGGGGAGTCAGTCCCTACAGTTAGGAGACAGGGGTCCCCAAGAAAAGGAAAGAAGAAAAGGAAGGGTAGGTCACTCTTAAAGAGAGTTCCAGGGAGCCAAAGGCCTTCTGCCCCAGTAGGGGGGGAGCCCAGAGTTGGCACTGGAGAGGCCTCCCCTGACCCCAAGGAAGTCCTGAGTAGTCAGGCAGCTGTCCAGATGCAGGGTGTTGCCCCTGCACTGACAGAAGGCAGAGTGGAAGGAGGGTGTCTGCCACATGAGGTGGTAGCCCCCCACTCTAGACAGCAAGGGAGGTGCCAGGACCCCACAATTGCCGCTAAAGCAGCTCAGCCACCTGTCAGTGGAGAGCTTAGGGTGTGGTTCTGGGGACTGACATCTGTCAGTAGCCTCTGCTGGGTGCTAGCCTTCCTGGCAGCACTGTACCTGGCCTGGGAGGCAGACCCCAGGGCCAATAGCAAAGTAGGCCCCCTGACCCTGTTGGTCATGGTGGGGTTGCTCAAGTGTTGGGTGACCTCTTTGAGTAAGCTAGGTGTTGCCCTAGCAAAGTTAGGAGTAGGGGAGGTGGGCACCTCACTACCCAAGTTGGCAGAGAGAGAGGAGGAAGACCCCCCTAGAGGGAAGTTTCAGTTTGAGATGGGTCCTTTCACTGTTGGGATGGCTTCACTACCCAGAGGGAGTGACCATGACAGGAGGATGTAAGGCAGAGTAGGCCCTGCAAAGGGACAGCGAGTTTTCTTCACTGTCTTCCTCGCCTAACAAGCCAGGAAGACTCTCCCAGGGTTGGGCTGAGTCTCCTGGGCGTGTGGGCTGGGGGGGGCTTGTGTGAGAAAACAGGGCTGATTGCAGAGGCCCCCTAACTTTTTGCCCCCATTTTCCACTTTTTGCTGGTGTTTTCCTGACTCTGATGGTGCCCTGGGTACTGCTAACCCGTCCCAGGGCCTGTGCTCTGTGTAAAATGGATATGCAAATTAGGCTAATTATAATTGGCTAAGTTAACCTACCTATAAGTCCCTAGTATATGGTAGGGCATGTAGGTTTAGGGACCACAGCATAGGTGGTGCACACCTAGGTGCACTGCTGAGGTGCCCAGTGTCATTTTAAAGGCAGGCCTGCCTTGCTGGCTGCTTTTAAATTAAAGTTATATGCAAATTCGACTTTGGAATTAAAAGTAGTTCCAAAGTCTTAAACTACCTTATTTTTACATATAAGTCACCCCTAAGGTGTGCCCTATGTGCCCCTAGGGCTGGGTGCCATGTAACTATAAGCAGGGACTTTATAAAAATAGTTTTATAAGCACTGGTGAGGTAAAAACAGCCAAATTCGTTTTTCCCTCATTGAAGTAAATGGCCTTCATAGGCTAGAATGGGGAGACTTTATTTTAAATTTTAAAGTCTCCTTAAATGTTGCATACCAAGAATTTGGTATCAAATGAATTGTTGTAATAAATCCCACAACTTCCAGTTGTTGGATTTAATATAACTTGTTCAGGAAAAAAGTTTTAGACTTTACCTAAAAAGTTGCCAATTTCAGCCCTGCATTGTTTTTGCTGCTGTGCTCTGATTGGCCAGCCTGCAGCAGCTTAGCCAAGCTGCCTTGATGAGGTGTGAAGTGGCCTGGCTTCACACAAAGGAATGTGCCTGTGGGAGAGAATCTCCCCTCAGCAGATGGTGAGGCAGGAAGGGGGAGGGCTGCCAAACTGGTCTTCAAAGGCAGAGAAGGACATTTGGAGCAACCAGCAACACCCCCACATCCTGCATCCCCAGACAACTAGGTGCCCCCTTGATTAGATTAGGAGAGGGCAGGAGAGGGGTGTGTTTATGATTTTTAGCCACACCAGTGGGTCGGCTCAGCCAGATGTAACCTCCAAAAATCAGATTCAGCCATGTTGGATTTTTAGAGAATGTTGCCTTCTGGGATGGATTTTTGCCACACTTCCCAGGAAGTGGTCATCACAGGGGGACAACCCTGTACCTGATTGGAGAACCAGGACCCCCCTGCTTTTCACCCAGGTGCAAGAATAAAACTGGCAGACCTGCACCCACACCTCAGATCCCCACCAAATTTCAAGAAGAAAAGAACTAAAGGAGAAGAAGGACTGCCCTGCTGGACCCCTGGCCTGCACCTGGAACCTGCACTCAGAAGGACTGCACCAGCTGCACACTTGGGCTTCACCACAAGAAGGACTTTGCCTGGCTTCAACTGGTTCAAGGAGGGACTCCCTGTTTGCTACAGGTGAAAAATTGCTATCCAGAGTCCCCTGCACCAACTCCTGAGGAAAGTGACCAGCTGACCACTGTCCAGTGGCCAAAAAGGAGTTTGCGCCAGGTGCATTCTGGGAGTTGAAGTCCGCACCCCCCAAGGACCATCTCAGAACTTCTGGACCCTTGGGTTGAGCTGTGGACCCCAAAAGAACCTTAAAAGGACATCTGGGTGAAGCCCCAGAAGTTTGGAGAAGATTTGAGATTTTTTGTTAAAAAGCTCCAGAGAGGGACCGACCCGCCGCGGAAATTCTAGCCGGCTTGCCTCAACCGCGACCCGGCCTGACTTGGTGGTTCGTCCCGGTAAAGAAAAATCTCCAAAAAAGAGACTAAGTCCGAAGGTAAAAAGTTGACCGGGACCTCCCAGCCATCGTATCCGAGAAGGGCTCCATGGACGTCAGATCAAGATCCAGGTTTACCCCGGTCGAAGGATTTTCACCTCGAAAAAACGACTAAGTCCGAAGGTAAAAATCTCCACCGAGGAATCCAGCATCGCGAATCCGGACAAGGGCTCCAGGAGGTCGGATTCGACTGGCAGGTTCGTCCCGCTGAAGAAAATCTTCAAAATAAAGACTAAGTCAGAAGGTAACTTTTTAACCGAGGCCTCCCGCGACTTGTAGCCGAGCAGGGCTCCATCGCGGTCGGCCTGAAACTTTGACTTTGCCCCGGTCGAGGTGCAACCAGATGACCCGATTGGCGCTTTTTGTTTCTAAGCGCTAGAAAAATAATAATTCTTTAAAAATTCATATCTCCGGTTCCCCTTATCCGATTTTATTCGTTTTTGTGTCATTTTAAAGATAAAAATATAAACTATTTTTATAAATTGGTTTTGGATTTTTACACTGTTTCCTGTGTTTTATTTGATTACTTTTTTGTGATATTTGAATGCTTTACACACTGTCTCCTAAGTTAAGCCTTGACGCTCGTTGCCAAGCTACCAAGGGTTGAGCTGGGGTTAATTTACTGAGACCTAACTGGACCTAAGTGGAGGTTAGTGGCTTGTTGCTAGGTGTAGGTACCTACCTGCCCCTTACCAATAACCCATTTTCCAACATTTTTGGTGGCAGCGGTGGGATCCTGTACTTGTGTTCAGTATCACGTTACAGTTTTAAGTAAAACAAATTAGAAATCCTTTAAATTGTCTTAGTGCAAAAATTGTTTTAAAAAAATAATAATAATAATTAAAAAATTTAATTTGGATTAATTTCTATTATTGAATTTTTGTAATTTTTCTAAATTATTGTTTCCAATTTTTGCAAAAAGTTTTTGTTGACACAAAACTAGGGAACCATGGAGCTTGATCTGGCTAGCCTACCCACACTGACAGTAGTCCAGCTTAGGGGGTTGTGTACTGAAAGAGGGTTGCCTGCAACCACTGACCTCAGGAAGCAAGTCCTGATCAAATCCCTGACAGCATGGGCTGAGGCCCAAGAGGTAGGCACAGAGGAAGCTCCAGAGGAGGGAGAAAAAGGGGAGGATGCTAGCTCTAACCACTCAGGGGAGGGAGGGCATCTGAGCCCAAGTGAGGATGAGGAAGAACGGTCCTCAGTAAATACAGTCACTAGGGGCAGACCCAAAGCTAGTGGTGGGAAGGGGGTCCTTTCAGGAGGAGAGAACCCATCCATCAGGGAAAGAGAGCTGGAGGCCCAGCTAGCGTACATAGCTTTGGAAGCAGACAAGCTGGCCCTAGAAAAGAAAAAGTGGCAAAAGAAAGAGAAAAGAGATGGTGGCAGCGACAGAGAAGTTGAGGTGTCCATGGGTGGGGGAGTTTGCCCCAGGTTACCCAAGGGGGTGGTCCCTGCTCATGTAGAGGGGGATGATATAGACAAGTGGTTGGAGGCCTTTGAGAGGGCACTCCAAATGAGAAGGGTTAGGCCTCAATACTGGGGTTCCCTTTTGTGGGAGTTGGTCCCCAACTCAGGGAGGGATAGGCTTCTGACCTTAAGGGGGGAGGAGGCAGATTCGTACCCTAGTATGAAGAGGTGCTTAACCAAGAAGTTTGGTCTGACCCCAGAGCAGTATAGAATGAAGTTCAGGCACACCCAGGTCAGTACCCAGTCTTGGGTTGACTTTGTAGACACCTCACTAAAGGCACTAGAGGGCCGGATTATTGGTAACAAAGTAAATACTTATGAGGGGTTATACAATCTGATCATGAGAGAGCACATCTTGACCAATTGTACCCAAGAAAGGTTACGCCAGCATCTAGTGGACTATAAGCAGACCAACCCTAGAGAGCTAGGGGAGGCAGCTGATGAGTGGTTGAGAACCAGGGTGGTTGTCAAGTCCCAGGTGGGAGACTCCAAGAAGGGGGGGTCAGGTCCCCAAAGACCTAAGGAGGGAGGTGGTAAGCCCACCACAGAGACTCCCTCTGTACCCCAGAACCCTAAGAAGGAGGAGAGTAAATCCCACTCCCACTCTGACAAGCAGAGACAGGGAGACCCAGGGTTAAAAAAACTCTTGGACAGTAGGGCTTGCTTTGACTGTCAGCAGACAGGTCACTTCAGAGGAGATGCAGCCTGTCCAAAGAAGGTGGTTAGCACTGGGCTGTCCAGTGTAGCCATGGAGGAGGACTCCTCAGATGATGAAGTCCTCCTAGCATTGAGCTGGGAGACAGGACCAGATGGTAAGCTGGTGATCCCTGAGGGTGGAAGTAGGCACTTCCACCCCATTCAGGTGAATGGGATCCCTACCACTGGCCTGAGAGACACCTGTGACAGTCACACTATAGTGAGTGACCGGTTAGTGACCCCAGACATGTATGTCCCAGGAGAGACAAGGAAAGTCAGGATAGCCACAGGGGAGGTCACCTCCAAACCAGTAGCCATAGTGCCCCTAGAGAGGGAGGGTATCCTTGACTGGTTTAGGGTGGTAGTCAGTGCTGACCTCCCCCTAGATTGTATCCTGGCCAATGACCTGCCAGAGGTGGGTCTGGTCCCAGATGGGGCGGTCGCCCAGGGCGCCCCCCCCAAACCAAAGTCCTGGGGAGTCAGTCCCTACAGTTAGGAGACAGGGGTCCCCAAGAAAAGGAAAGAAGAAAAGGAAGGGTAGGTCACTCTTAAAGAGAGTTCCAGGGAGCCAAAGGCCTTCTGCCCCAGTAGGGGGGGAGCCCAGAGTTGGCACTGGAGAGGCCTCCCCTGACCCCAAGGAAGTCCTGAGTAGTCAGGCAGCTGTCCAGATGCAGGGTGTTGCCCCTGCACTGACAGAAGGCAGAGTGGAAGGAGGGTGTCTGCCACATGAGGTGGTAGCCCCCCACTCTAGACAGCAAGGGAGGTGCCAGGACCCCACAATTGCCGCTAAAGCAGCTCAGCCACCTGTCAGTGGAGAGCTTAGGGTGTGGTTCTGGGGACTGACATCTGTCAGTAGCCTCTGCTGGGTGCTAGCCTTCCTGGCAGCACTGTACCTGGCCTGGGAGGCAGACCCCAGGGCCAATAGCAAAGTAGGCCCCCTGACCCTGTTGGTCATGGTGGGGTTGCTCAAGTGTTGGGTGACCTCTTTGAGTAAGCTAGGTGTTGCCCTAGCAAAGTTAGGAGTAGGGGAGGTGGGCACCTCACTACCCAAGTTGGCAGAGAGAGAGGAGGAAGACCCCCCTAGAGGGAAGTTTCAGTTTGAGATGGGTCCTTTCACTGTTGGGATGGCTTCACTACCCAGAGGGAGTGACCATGACAGGAGGATGTAAGGCAGAGTAGGCCCTGCAAAGGGACAGCGAGTTTTCTTCACTGTCTTCCTCGCCTAACAAGCCAGGAAGACTCTCCCAGGGTTGGGCTGAGTCTCCTGGGCGTGTGGGCTGGGGGGGGCTTGTGTGAGAAAACAGGGCTGATTGCAGAGGCCCCCTAACTTTTTGCCCCCATTTTCCACTTTTTGCTGGTGTTTTCCTGACTCTGATGGTGCCCTGGGTACTGCTAACCCGTCCCAGGGCCTGTGCTCTGTGTAAAATGGATATGCAAATTAGGCTAATTATAATTGGCTAAGTTAACCTACCTATAAGTCCCTAGTATATGGTAGGGCATGTAGGTTTAGGGACCACAGCATAGGTGGTGCACACCTAGGTGCACTGCTGAGGTGCCCAGTGTCATTTTAAAGGCAGGCCTGCCTTGCTGGCTGCTTTTAAATTAAAGTTATATGCAAATTCGACTTTGGAATTAAAAGTAGTTCCAAAGTCTTAAACTACCTTATTTTTACATATAAGTCACCCCTAAGGTGTGCCCTATGTGCCCCTAGGGCTGGGTGCCATGTAACTATAAGCAGGGACTTTATAAAAATAGTTTTATAAGCACTGGTGAGGTAAAAACAGCCAAATTCGTTTTTCCCTCATTGAAGTAAATGGCCTTCATAGGCTACAATGGGGAGACTTTATTTTAAATTTTAAAGTCTCCTTAAATGTTGCATACCAAGAATTTGGTATCAAATGAATTGTTGTAATAAATCCCACAACTTCCAGTTGTTGGATTTAATATAACTTGTTCAGGAAAAAAGTTTTAGACTTTACCTAAAAAGTTGCCAATTTCAGCCCTGCATTGTTTTTGCTGCTGTGCTCTGATTGGCCAGCCTGCAGCAGCTTAGCCAAGCTGCCTTGATGAGGTGTGAAGTGGCCTGGCTTCACACAAAGGAATGTGCCTGTGGGAGAGAATCTCCCCTCAGCAGATGGTGAGGCAGGAAGGGGGAGGGCTGTCAAACTGGTCTTCAAAGGCAGAGAAGGACATTTGGAGCAACCAGCAACACCCCCACATCCTGCATCCCCAGACAACTAGGTGCCCCCTTGATTAGATTAGGAGAGGGCAGGAGAGGGGTGTGTTTATGATTTTTAGCCACACCAGTGGGTCGGCTCAGCCAGATGTAACCTCCAAAAATCAGATTCAGCCATGTTGGATTTTTAGAGAATGTTGCCTTCTGGGATGGATTTTTGCCACACTTCCCAGGAAGTGGTCATCACAGGGGGACAACCCTGTACCTGATTGGAGAACCAGGACCCCCCTGCTTTTCACCCAGGTGCAAGAATAAAACTGGCAGACCTGCACCCACACCTCAGATCCCCACCAAATTTCAAGAAGAAAAGAACTAAAGGAGAAGAAGGACTGCCCTGCTGGACCCCTGGCCTGCACCTGGAACCTGCACTCAGAAGGACTGCACCAGCTGCACACTTGGGCTTCACCACAAGAAGGACTTTGCCTGGCTTCAACTGGTTCAAGGAGGGACTCCCTGTTTGCTACAGGTGAAAAATTGCTATCCAGAGTCCCCTGCACCAACTCCTGAGGAAAGTGACCAGCTGACCACTGTCCAGTGGCCAAAAAGGAGTTTGCGCCAGGTGCATTCTGGGAGTTGAAGTCTGCACCCCCCAAGGACCATCTCAGAACTTCTGGACCCTTGGGGTGAGCTGTGGACTCCAAAAGAACCTTAAAAGGACATCTGGGTGAAGCCCCAGAAGTTTGGAGAAGATTTGAGAATTTTTGTAAAAAAGCTCCAGAGAGGGACCGACCCGCCGCGGAAATTCTAGCCGGCTTGCCTCAACCGCGACCCAGCCTGACTTGGTGGTTCGTCCCGGTAAAGAAAAATCTCCGAAAAAGAGACTAAGGCCCTCATTCTGACCCTGGCGGTCGGTGATAAAGCGGCGGCCAAGCCGCCAACAGGCCGGCGGTCTAAAATATGCAATTCTGACCCTGGCGGGAACCGCCAACACAGCCCGCCAACTTAACACTCCGACCGCCACAGCGGTACAAACAAACAGCGCGGCGGTTCCCGCAAACAGCCCGGCGGCAGACAAAGTACCGCCCACCCTATTACGACCCACCAATCTGCCACCTTTTCCGGGGCGGGAGCACCGCCGATAAGAACACGGCGGAAACAGACTACGAACGGGAAAACGCTCACCTCTACGCACTCCACGCGAGATTCCGGCAGTATGGAGCCAGAGTTGCAGGTCATCCCCGCACTCCTATTCCTCCTCATATACCAGGAGCACGCCCGGCGGCGCGGAAGACATCGGTGAGTACGGCACCTACGACACAGGGGAGGGAAAAGATTACCGGCACACACCCACCCACCCACACCCACTACAACACACACATCAATGCATTCCCACAGATCACTGTCACAACCCACAAACCACCCCCCTCCGAAATAATGCAAAGACCAAAAGAAGAGATCATAAACGGGCAGATATATTGAAATATGTACACCATTAATCCCAATAAATAAATAAACTATGTACAAAATATATACAGCTACTAAATGTAGTCCAACCACTGTCCGTGGATCACAGGGGTCCTGTGCAAAGGGGCAAGGCCCAGTCCCACGACAAGAACTCCACGGAGAGAACACTGCAGGGGCATCAGAAAGAAAATAGGACAGGCACCTCAGGGGGAAGGGAAGGGGGGGCACCTCAGCCACTTGAGTACACGACGCCAGATCCACGAGGGGACTCCATGACCACTGGCCCATCCTGGGGAGAGCAAAGCCACAGTCCAAACAGTCCATACAGTGGGTGGCCTGCCCACTGGGCCATCCTGGGGAGAGCAAAGCCACAGTCCATACAGTCCATACAGTGGGTGGCCTGCCCACTGGGCCATCCTGGGGAGAGCAAAGCCACAGTCCATACAGTCCATACAGTGGGTGGCCTGCCCACTGGGCCATCCTGGGGAGAGCAAAGCCACAGTCCATACAGTCCATACAGTGGGTGGCCTGCCCACTGGGCCATCCTGGGGAGAGCAAAGCCACAGTCCGTACAGTCCATACAGTGGGTGGCCTGCCCACTGGGCCATCCTGGGGAGAGCAAAGCCACAGTCCGTACAGTCCATACAGTGGGTGGCCTGCCCACTGGGCCATCCTGGGGAGAGCAAAGCCACAGTCCATACAGTCCATACAGTGGGTGGCCTGCCCACTGGGCCATCCTGGGGAGAGCAAAGCCACAGTCCATACAGTCCATACAGTGGGTGGCCTGCCCACTGGCCCATCCTGGGGAGAGCAAAGCCACAGTCCATACAGTCCATACAGTGGGTGGCCTGCCCACTGGGCCATCCTGGGAGAGCAAAGCCACAGTCCATACAGTCCATAACAGACCCCACTGCCACTGGAGGAGGCAAGTTGGCCAGAGGACATCCTGCAGCCCTGCCCGAGATAGATCCTGCCCTGCCACGTCTGCCAAAGGGCCAGCGGTTCTTGCCCTGAAGGGCCCAGTTCAGCGGTTCTTGAGACGGCGGGGCCCAGTTCAGCGGTTCTTGAGACGGCGGGGCCCAGTTCAGCGGTTCTTGAGACGGCGGGGCCCAGTTCAGCGGTTCTTGCCTTGAAGGGCCCAGTTCAGCGGTTCTTGAGACGGCGGGGCCCAGTTCAGCGGTTCTTGAGACGGCGGGGCCCAGTTCAGCGGTTCTTGAGACGGCGGGGCCCAGTTCAGCGGTTCTTGAGACGGCGGGGCCCAGTTCAGCGGTTCTTGAGACGGTGGGGCCCAGTTCAGCGGTTCTTGAGACGGCGGGGCCCAGTTCAGCGGTTCTTGAGACGGCGGACGGTCTATGGCCAACTGCTAATTGCCTGGTGGTGCCCTCCTGGGCAGCGGGGATGGTGCTCCTTCACTGCCCACCTGGGCTGTGGGTGGTGGGGCCCTCCTGGCCAGCTGGGCTGGGTCCTCCCTGGGCAGCGGCTATGGGGGTGGTGGGCTCTCCCGGGGCAGCTGCGCCGGTTCATCCCGGGGCAGCGGCTATGGGGGTTGTGGGCTCCTCCTGGGCAGCAGGCCTGCTGCCTGACCTCTCCGACTTGCTGCCCTTGCCCTCCTTAGTCGTGGGCCTGTGTCCCTTTCCTCCCTTTGGAGCTGTGGCTGGTGACTGTCTCTGGGTGGTGTCCGGGGGGGATGTAGAAGGCGGGCTCCTGCGACGCCCCTTCCGCCTTCTGCTCCTCTTCCCAGGGGGTGGGCTGGCTGTCCCCTTGCTGCTGGGCGAAGATCCAGACATGCGGGCTGGCGGGCTCCAATACCCCTGCACCCTTGTCAAGGGGGCTGCAGGGCTGGTGGTGGCTGAGGTGCTCTTCTTACCCCGACGAGAAGGAGGGGGGGGCTCAGGGTCAGGAAAGAAGTTAGTAGTGGCGAGGAAGAGCTTCTTGGGACAATGGAGAGTGGTAGGTACAGTGGGAATGGGAGTGGAGGGAGAGGATGTGGTTGTAGGTGAGTCACGTTTGCTGTCTTTGGGTGCAGGTGCAGGAGGGATAGGCTGTCGTGAGGTGGATGGCTGTTGGGTGGGTGGGTGGCTGCGTTTGTGTGGTGTGGAAGAGGGGGTGACAGACACAGTGGGAGAGGACACAGGGGACGTGTAAATGGCAGTGGGGGTGGTGACTGCACGTGTGCGGACTGGAGTGGAGGGTGTGCTGGTGATGGAAACACTGGCTGATGGTGAGGTGAATGGAGGTGTGAGTGTAGACGTCACAGGGAGGGAGGAGGGAGACGAGCAGGTGGGGGTCACAGAGGTGGTAGTGACTGTTGGCATGTCTGCATCGGAATGTGGCGTGTGTGAATGTCTGCGTGATCTGTGGTGCTTATGTTTGGATGAGCTTCTCTTGGGTGTTGAGGTGTGTGCAGGCTGGTCTGATGGTGTGGGTGGGACAGGCAGAGGAACAGGAGACTGGGAGGAGGGAGTTAGTAGAGGCAGGCAGGAGACAGGGACAATGGCTGCCGTCAGTGCTGAGGCCAGAGCCTGGAACGATCGCTGATGGGCAGCCTGACCCGAATGAATGCCCTCCAGGTACGCATTGCTGCGATGAACCTCCCTCTCCACCCCCTGGATGGCATTCAAAAGGGTAGTCTGCCCAACAATGAGCGTTCGGAGGAGGTCAATGAACTCCTCACTGAGGGCAGCGGGGGTAACAGGGGCAGGGCCTGAGGTGCCTGGGGCGAAGGAGATGCCCGGCTTCCTGGCAGAGCGGGCACGGGGCGAACGCTGAGGGGCTGCTGGGAGGGCGGAGATGGTGCGCTGGGTGGCGGCTGTACCTGTAATGGCGGGGGGCACGGATGGTGCCACCCCCGCAAGGGAGCCCCCTTCCGAGGACGTGTCCGTGTCGCTGCAGGCTCCAGTCGTCCCCGTCGTGGAGCTCCCCTCGCCCTCCGTCTCACTGGTCCTGTCTGACTCTGTGGCATGGCCCTCCTGGGCCATGTGAGATGCAGCTCCCTCCTGCCCCGATGCCACTTCTCCTCCGCCTGATGATGCTGATGCACACAAGCACAGAAAGACAAACAAAAAGGGGGGGGGAGAGAGAAATAAAGGGATATTGATTACATGGATCTCCGGTACAGTTAGCGGACATGACAGACACAGATGCCCCCTGCACTAAGTTGCGCACTTGGGGTCCGCTACGCATTCCGTGTAACATGCCCTACACGCCTAGAGTTGACAACTGCACCCATGGATGACACGGCCCAGGGATGGCTGTACTGACAAACTACTGAGGGTGGTGGCTGGGGACACAGGGGCTTACGGGGGTGCCCAGCCTACAGATATCGCCCTGGCCTAGGGGGACCCCCAGCCCTCCTCCCCCACCCAGACACCTCCACTGCGCGACAACAGAGTAGATAATGCTTGTACTCACCCCCTTGTGTCTGCTGTGCTGCCCTCACGCGCCCATCCAATTCAGGGTAGGCCACCGCCAGGATCCGGAACATCAGGGGGCTCAGTTGACGGCAGGCACCCCGCCTACATTGGGAGGCCATCCCCAGCAGAGACTCGGCGGTCTTCTTGGTCCCGCGGTGGATGTCCTCCCACCTCTTGCGGCAGTGGGTGCCCCGTCGATGGTGGACCCCCAGGGCCCGGACTTCCTTGGCGATGGCACGCCAAATCCCGATCTTCTGATGGGCGCGGACCTATGTGACACGTACAGGGAGGGAGAAATACCACGTTCAAGTTTCTCAGCATTTTCCTTTCCAGTGGCCCAACGCCCCCCATCCCCGCCAGGCCCCCCGCCATGCCCAACATGCCCCCCATCCCCGCCAGGCCCCCCGCCATGCCCCCGCCATGCCCAACATGCCCCCCATCCCCGCCAGGCCCCCCGCCATGCCCCCCGCCATGCCCAACATGCCCCCCATCCCCGCCAGGCCCCCCGCCATGCCCCCCGCCATGCCCAACATGCCCCCCATCCCCGCCAGGCCCCCCGCCATGCCCAACATGCCCCCCATCCCCGCCAGGCCCCCCGCCATGCTCCCCGCCATGCCCAACATGCCCCCCATCCCCGCCAGGCCCCCCGCCATGCCCAACATGCACCCCATCCCCGCCAGGCCCCCTGCCATGCCCCCCGCCATGCCCAACATGCCCCCCATCCCCGCCAGGCCCCCCGCCATGCCCCCCGCCATGCCCAACATGCCCCCCATCCCCGCCAGGCCCCCCGCCATGCCCAACATGCCCCCCATCCCCGCCAGGCCCTCCGCCATGCCCCCCGCCATGCCCAACATGCCCCCCATCCCCGCCATGCCCCCCGCCATGCCCAACATGCACCCCATCCCCGCCATGCCCCCCGCCATGCCCAACATGCCCCCCATCCCCGCCAGGCCCCCCGCCATGCCCCCGCCAGCCCCAACATGCCCCCCATCCCCGCCAGGCCCCCAAGCCAGCCAGTGGCCCCAAATCCATATTGAATTAAACTCACTTGTTGGTCTGGAGGACCGTAGAGTAGCGCATACTGGGGGAGGACCCCATCCACAAGTTTCTCCAACTCCTCTCCAGTGAAGGCAGGGGCCCTTTCCCCAGTCGCAGCAGCCATTGTCCCTTCCAGACCGAGGTCACAGCAACACTTGCAGTATAGGTCCTCTCCTGTGAAAGTTCAAGTCGCAAGTGGATAAGTAGATAGAAAATGGCGGTCACGTCCGCGGCGGTGCGTACCGCGGCGGTGCGTCCCGCCACCGCCGGCGCCCTTCGCCATTGGCTCCTGAAACCCATAGGCTTCAATGTTAACCAATGCGGCTTCGCGCCGCGGTCTTCGCCCGCCGCCCGTCGCGGTGTGCCACGCCAGCGCATTGACCTCACATCCCATTGTCACACTTCACAGGTCAGGCAGCCGCCATTTCCAGGGCCCACATGGCTCAATTTCAACTGCGTCACACAGGCCTAGGCCTTGCATAGCCACTCAGACACGCCATTCACTGCATAGAGAATCGTATACTGTGCTAGCTGTGAGTACGTACCTGTGGGTTGCCTGACTGTGTGCTCCATGTTGTCCTTCCTAGGCACCGTCCGCTGGGTTGGGCGAGGAGACGGATGAATCCTCCCGTGTACCGACCGCTGGTGGACCTGTCGACAATGGAAGAACGCCACATTATCCTGACCTACCGTCTTAACCGTGCCACTATCCATGAACTGTGTGCCCAGCTGGAGCCCGACCTGATGTCCCCCATCCGCCAACCCACAGGGATTCCCCCTCTGGTGCAGGTCATGTCAGTACTACATTTCTTGGCAAGTGGGTCATTTCAGACAACCGTGGGAATTGCTTCCGGGATGTCTCAGCCCATGTTTTCGAAGGTGTTATCCAGAGTGTTGTCTGCCCTGATGAAATCCGTGAGGAACTACATCATTTTCCCTGAGGTGGGCGAATTGGCTACAGTGAAGGGTGATTTCTACGCCCTTGGACATATTCCCAACGTAATTGGTGCCATTGATGGGACCCATGTGGCTTTGGTTCCCCCAAGAGACAGGAAGCAGGTGTACAGGAACAGAAAAAGTTACCATTCAATGAACATCCAGGTGGTGTGTTTGGCTGACCAGTACATCTCGCATGTAAATGCCAAATTCCCAGGGTCAGTGCATGACGCCTACATCCTCAGGAATAGCAGCATCCCTTACGTGATGGAACAGCTACAGAGACACCGTGTATGGCTAGTGGGGGACTCTGGGTACCCCAACCTGTCGTGGCTACTGACCCCAGTAAGGAATCCCCGGACCAGGGCAGAGGAACGGTACAATGAGGCCCATGGGCGTACTAGGAGGGTGATCGAACGCACCTTTGGCCTCCTAAAGGCCAGGTTTAGGTGCCTGCATATGACAGGTGGATCCCTAATGTACTCACCTAAGAAGGTGTGTCACATCATCGTGGCCTGCTGCATGCTTCACAACCTGGCTTTGCGCCGCCAGGTGCCTTTCCTGCAGGAGGATGGTCGAGACGGTGGTGTTGTGGCAGCGGTGGAACCTGAGGAGAGTGACGAGGAGGAAGACGACGGGGCTGAAAGAGACAACAGGGACAGAATCATTGTACAGTACTTCCAATAGGACACAGGTAACATTTCAAAGATAATTTAGTAAATGTTAACTACTCTGCAGCATCTCTGCTGCCTGTCTATTTGCCCCAGTGTATGATGACTGAGTTTTGGCTTTTCCCTCCCTATTTCAGATCTGGGGTCCCCACTACGAGTCCTGTGCTTCGTTTCCCCATGGACTACAGCTTTGTGGCAGCTGTTTGTTGACTTCACCATGTACAAGGACATATTTGCACTGTCATGTCAATTACAATCTATTGAAATCACAGCCAGACTCCTGATATTTTGGTGCAAAATAGGTGTTTATTGAAGTGCTCAAAATGGGATGGGTGGTATCAAGTGGGTGGGGGCTATGGTGAAGGAATGTCCATGGCAGAGTCCAGAGTAACAGTCACACAGGTGCATTGTCCAGAGGCCTGTGGAGAGATGGAGCATGGGCAGTTCAAGGATGGACAGGGTGACAATGTGGGACAGTGGGATGACATCAGGTGGTATCCTTTGCTGGCGGGGGTCTTGACATCCTACTCTGTCTTCTTGCGAGATCTCAGGGCCCTCTTGCGGGGTGGTTCTTCTCCTGCAGGAGGTGGGGGTCTGGTGGGCTGCTGCTGTGCGGGGGCCTCCTGTCCACTAGCGCTGGCGGAGGTGGATGGCTGTTCTTGGTCCAGGCTAGTGGCAGGGGCCCTTGGGTGTTGTTCAGTGTCCGCCCTGCTGTTTACGAGGTCCTGCAGCAGCCCTACCATGGTAACCAGGGTGGTGTTGATGGCTCTGATGTCCTCCCTGTACCCCCGATAGTGTTCCTCCTGCAGCACCTGGATCTCCTGGAACCGGGCCAGTACCGTCGCCATAGTCTCCTGGGAGCGGTTGTATGCTCCCATGATGGTGGTGAGGACCTCGTGGAGAGTGGGTTCCCTGGGCCTCTCCTCCCCCCCCTGTCGCACAGCTGCCCGCCGAGTTGCCCTGTTTCCCTGGGCCTCTGCCCCCTGGCCGGTGTGCCCACTACCACTGCCCCCAGGTCCCTGTTGTTGTTGGGGTGGTGGGTTATCCTGGGTGCCCTGTAGTGGTAGACACACCGCAGATTGATGCGCCCTGGAGACAGAGGCATGGGCCCGCTGGGTGGGAGCTGTGCTGGTGTTCCCAGAGGGGTTAGGGTCTGTAGTGGCCTGTGCCTGTGTGAGGGGAACCGACTGTCCAGAGGTCCCCGATGGTCCGGGCTGGTCATCGGTGTCCAGATCGACAGAGCTGCTGTCATCGCTGACGGCCTCTTGGGTGGGGGGGGTGGATAATTCTGGCCCCTCCGCCGCGGTGTGTTGACGGTCGGGTCCTGCAGGGGTATAGAGGTATGGTTATAGTTTCAATGTGTGGCATATGGGTGTATCTGTGGGTTCTCGTGTCCCCAAGTGCTGGCATTCGTGTGTGGGGGCTTTGGTGAGGGTGGCTTGTGGGGGGGATGTGTATATGCATTGGGCATGCTTTGGTGATGGGTGTCCATGCTTAGTGGACGCATGCAGGCCTAGGTTTTGGGATGTGTGGGTTGTGATGGTGAGACATTGGCGGGGAATAGGTGTGCTGGGGGTGGGGGTGAGGATGGTGGTGGGGGTGAGGATGGTGGTGGGGGTGAGGATGGTGGTGGGGGTGAGGGTGGGGGTGAGGATGGGGGTGGGGGTGAGGGTGGGGTTCGAGGATGGGGGTGAGGGTTGGGGTCTGATTTGGCATGCAGGTGGGGGGGAAGCAGTATTGAAGCTTCAACTTACCAGTATCCATTCCTCCGCCGACTCCTGCGAGGCCGTCAGGATGCAGGATGTTCAAGACTTCCTCCTCCCATGATGTGAATTGTGGGGGTTGAGGTGGGGGTCCTCCGCCAGTCTTCTGCACGGCGATGTTGTGCCTGGATACCATGGAACGCACCTTCCCCCGTAGGTCGTTCCATCGCTTCCTGATGTCTTCCCGATTTCTGGGGTGCTGTCCCACTGCGTTCACCCTGTCGACAATCCTCTGCCATAGCTCCGTCCTCCGGGCAATGCTGGTGTATTGTATCTGTGTGCCGAACAGCTGGGGCTCTACCCGAACGATTTCCTCCACCATGACCCTGAGTTCTTCGTCTGTGAAGCGGGGTTGTCTTTGGGGTGCCATGGGGTGGTGTGTATGATGTGTGGGGTGGAGTATGTGTATTTAAGTGAGTTGAGTGTGGTGGTGTGTGTTGTTTTGTGTGTGGATAGTGTGTGGGTGATGGTGTTGAGTGGCTGTGGCTGTTATGTTTTGGATGCTGGTGTCTCGCTCTTGTCTTCTTTACGAATTTTTAAGCGTAGGGGTTTGTGGGTGATGTGGGTGTGTGTTTTATATTGTATTGTGTGTGTGGGAGTGGTGTGTGTATGTGTATCAGGTGTGTGGGATTCAAATCGTCCAATGTGGCTGAGTTTTGTTCGTTTGTGTGTATTCTGACCGCGCCGGTGTGTCCCGCCAATGGAATACCGCGTTTGAATGACCGCCGCGTGGATTCGTTGGTCGTAATGGCATGGGTGTATTTCTGTTGGCGTGACGGTGGAGGTTTGGTCACCTCCACCTTTCCGCCGACCGCTGGTCTGGCGGTCTGTTGTGGCGGTCGGATTTTCGGAGGTTTGCCTTCTGCGGGTCAGAATGACCGTGGCGGGTTTCCGCGACCGCGGCGGGATTATGGAGGATTTCTGACCGGCGGTAGGCGCCTTTTACCGCCGAGGTCAGAATGACCACCTAAGTCCGAAGGTAAAAAGTTGACCGGGACCTCCCAGCCATCGTATCCGAGAAGGGCTCCATGGACGTCGGATCAAGATCCAGGTTTACCCCGGTCGAAGGATTTTCACCTCGAAAAAACGACTAAGTCCGAAGGTAAAAATCTCCACCGAGGAATCCGGCATCGCGTATCCGGACAAGGGCTCCAGGAGGTCGGATTCGACTGGCAGGTTCGTCCCGCTGAAGAAAATCTTCAAAATAAAGACTAAGGCCCTCATTACAACTTTGACGGGCGGCGGAGGCCGCCCGCCAAAGTTGCGCCGCAGGAATACCGCACCGCGGTCTGAAGACCGCGGCCGGCATTCCAAGTTTTCCCCTGGGCTGGCGGGCGGCCACCGATAGGCCGCCCGCCAGCCCAGGGGAAAACGACCTTCCCACCATGAAGCCGGCTCGTAATCGAGCCGGCGGAGTGGGAAGGTGCGACGGGTGCTACTGCACCCGTCGCGTATTTCACTGTCTGCTATGCAGACAGTGAAATACAAGCGGGGCCCTCTTACGGGGGCCCCTGCAGTGCCCATGCCATTGGCATGGGCACTGCAGGGGCCCCCAGGGGCCCGCGACTCCCCCTCCCGCCATCCGGTTCCCGGCGGGAGAACCGCCAGGAACTGGATGGCGGGAGGGGGAGTCAGAATTCCCAAACCGGCGCAGCAAGCTGCGCCGGCTTGGAGGATTCCTTGGGGGCAGCGGGAAACCGGCGGGAGACCGCCGGTTTCCCTTCTCTGACCGCGGCTAAGCCGCCGCGGTCAGAATGCCCCGCGGGGCACCGCCGGCCTGTCGGCGGTGCCACCGCGTCCCGCGGCCCTGGCGGTTACAAACCGCCAGGGTCGTAATGAGGGCCTAAGTCAGAAGGTAACTTTTTAACCGAGGCCTCCCGCGACTTGTAGCCGAGCAGGGCTCCATCGCGGTCGGCCTGAAACTTTGACTTTGCCCCGGTCGAGGTGCAACCAGATGACCCGATTGGCGCTTTTTGTTTCTAAGTGCTAGAAAAATAATAATTCTTTAAAAATTCATATCTCCGGTTCCCCTTATCCGATTTTATTCGTTTTTGTGTCATTTTAAAGATAAAAAAATAAACTATTTTTATAAATTGGTTTTGGATTTTTAAACTGTTTCCTGTGTTTTATTTGATTACTGTTTTGTGATATTTGAATGCTTTACACACTGTCTCCTAAGTTAAGCCTTGACGCTCGTTGCCAAGCTACCAAGGGTTGAGCTGGGGTTAATTTACTGAGACCTAACTGGACCTAAGTGGAGGTTAGTGGCTTGTTGCTAGGTGTAGGTACCTACCTGCCCCTTACCAATAACCCATTTTCCAACACCTACCAAGATCGCCCTGGCCTAGGGGAACCTACTGCCCACCTCCCCCACCTAGACACCTCGTAATGCCCGCAGAGTCAGCTGAATGAGAGTGTACTCACCCCCTTGTGGCTGCTGTGATGCCCTCAAGTGCCCATCCAACTCCAGATAGACCACCTCCAGGATCCGGAACATCAGGGGGGTCATGGTGCAACGGGCACCCTTTCCACGTTGGGAGGCCCAGCTGGGCCTCCGCCATCTTCTTGCTCCAGCGGTGCAGGTCCTCCCATCTTTTACGCAGTGGGTGCTCCGCCTGTGGTAGACCCCCAGGGTCCGGACGTCCTTGGCGATGGCACGCCAAATAGCCTTTTTCTGGTGGGCGCTGACCTAGAGGAATGGTACAGGGTGAAAGGACATTACTCACCCGGCCGGACTGTCATACTCATTGCCCACCAGTTCCCATCTATGCCATGACGCACATACACTCACACTGCACATGTAGGCCTCAGCCCCCCCCATGTATCTTCCAGCCACACCACTCAAAGCAGGCATTGCCCATTCAGCAAGCTCACAGTGTACTCACCTGTTTGTCTGGAGGACCGTACAGTTGCTTGTACTGGGGGAGGATCCCATCCACTAGTTTCTCCAACTCCTCCGAAGTGAAGGCAGGGGCCCTTTCCCCAGACACTGTAGCCATCGTCGCTTCCAGACACAGGTCACAGCAGCACTTGCAGTGTAGGTCCTCTCCTGTTGAAGGTCAGGTATCAAGTGAGTGAACAGACAGAAAATGGTGGTCACGTCTGCGGCGGTGCGTACCGTCACTATCGGCGTACATCGTCATTGGCTCCTCGGACCCATAGGGCCCAATGTTAACCAATGCTGAATTGCGCCACGGTCTTCGACTGCCCACCGCGACGGTGTACAACGCCAGCGCAGTTATCTCATATCCCCTTGTCCCACCTTACAGGTCGGGCAGCCGCCATTTCAGGGGGCCACATGGCATTAATAATAACTGCATCACACCTATCTAGGCCTGGAATACACACAGTTACAGGCACATTGCAGATTAATACATTTCTGCAAATGACATTTTGTAATACCTCAGTGTTGGCTGACACTCTGCTCGCTGTTCTCCTCCATAGGGCACGTCTGCTGGGGCAGGTGATGAGATGGCGGCATCCTCTGGTGTACAGACCCCTGGTGGACCCGTCGACAATGGAAGAGAGACACATCATAGTCACATACAGACTTGATCGTGCAACAATCCAGGAACTGTATGCCCAGTTGGAGCCAGACCTGATGTCAGCTATCTGCCATCCCACAGAGATACCCCGTCTAGTGCAGGTCCTGTCAGTACTCCATTTCCTGGCAAGTGGTTCCTTTCAAACAACAGTGGCCATTGCATCAGGGATGTCCCAGCCAATGTTCTCTAACGTGTTGTCCAGAGTGTTGTCTGCCCTGCTGAAACACATGCGCAGCTACTTCGTGTTCCCTCAGTTGGAGGATTTGCCCACAGTGAAAGGTGACTTCTATGCCCTCGGACATATCCCCAACATCATTGGTGCCATTGATGGGACGCATGTGGCATTAGTCCCCCCACGCAGGAGTGAACAGGTGTCCAGAAACCGGAAGAGCTACCATTCGATGAATGTGCAGATGGTGTGTTTGGCAGACCAGTACATCTCCTATGTGAATGACAAGTTTCCTGGCTCAGTGCATGACGCTTACATTTTGAGGAATAGCAGCATCCCTTATGTGATGGGGCAACTCCAAAGGCACCATGTGTGGCTAATAGGTGAGGCCAAGGACCCAATATAGTGTGAATAGGTGTCTGGGTATGGGGTTGTCCCTAAGTGTTAGTGTGTGTCTAACAGTTGTCCCTCGATATTTGCAGGTAACTCTGGTTACCCCAACCTGTCATGGCTACTGACCCCAGTGCGGAATCCCAGGACAAGGGCAGAGGAACGCTACAATGAGGCACATGGGCGAACTAGGAGGGTGATCGAACGCACCTTCGGCCCCCTGAAGGCCAGATTCCGGTGCCTCCATATGACAGGTGGTTCCCTATACTACTCACCAAAGAAGGTGTGCCAGATCATTGTGGCCTGCTGTATGCTGCACAACCTGGCTTTGTGACAGCAGGTACCTTTTCTGCAGGAGGATGGGTCAGCTGGTGGTCTTGGTGCAGCTGTGGAGCCTGTGGACAGTGAAGAAGAGGAGGCAGAAGAAGAGAATATCGACAACCGAAACAACATAATCATGCAATACTTCCAGTGAGACACAGGTAAGAAGATGTCACTGCCTCCCACATCTCATGCTATTGTTGGAGCTAGCATAAGTCTGTCATTTTCACTCAGTGTATTGACCCTGACTTGTCACTTTGCCTTTCCATTTCACAGATGTGGGTCCCACTTTGTGCCCTCTGCTATATTTTCTCCTGGCCTACAGCTGTGTTACATTGGTATGTGCACCAGTAAATTTACATTTCTATATTCCATTGATATTGCAATTACACATTTGTGAAAGCACAGACTGACTCCAGATTGTTTTGTGATTGAAGTGTGTTTATTTCTGTGCAAATAAGGGGAGGGGTTGTAAAAAGGGCAGGGGGGATGGTGGAGGAATGTCCATGGCAGAGTCCAGTCTATTTGTTTCACAGGTGCATTGTTCAAAGAGGCATAGGAAGTGGAGCAATGGCAGTTTAAGGATGGACAGTGTGACAAAGTGGGACAGAAGGGTGACATTCAGGGGGGTCTCATTTCCTGGCGGGGGTCTTGGCAATGTTCTCTGTCTTGTTCCTAGATCTGAGGGACCGTTTGCGGGGTGGTTCTCCATCTGCAGGGGGTGGGGTGCTAGTGTCGTGTTCCTGTGGCGGGGCCTTCTGTCCACTAGCACCGGCGGAGGTGGAGGGCTGTTCATCGTCCAGGCTAGTGTCAGGGGCCCCTTGTTGTGCCACTGTGTCCCTCCTGGTGTTGACAAGGTCTTGCAGCATCCCTGCAATGGTAACCAGGGTGTTGTTCATGGACTTCAAGTCCTCCCTGATCCCAAGGTAGTGTTCCTCCTGCAGCCGCTGTGTCTCCTGAAACTTGGCCAATACCGTTGCAATTGTCTCCTGGGAATGATGGTAAGCTCCCATGATGTTGGAGAGGGCCTCGTGGAGAGTGGGTTCCCTGGGCCTGTCCTCCCCCTTTCGTACAGCAGTCCTCCCAGCTTCCCGGTTGTCCTGTGCCACAGTCCCCTGAACCGTGTGCCTACTGCCACTGATCCCAGGTCCCTGATCGTCCTGTGTTAGTGGGGTTGCCTGGGTTCCCTGTAGTGGTGGACACACTGCTGATTGACGTGTCCTGGGGACAGAGGGATGGGCCCGTTGGGTGGGTGCTGTGCTGGTGTTTCCTGAGGGGGAGGCTCTGTGGTGGCTTGTGACTGTGTCAGGGGAACCGACTGTCCTGAGGTGCCTGATGGGCCGGGCTGGTCATCTTGATCCAGTTGTGCAGAGCTGCTGTCATCACTGTGGTCTCTTCTGTGGGGAGACTGGATATGTCTGGCACCTTCTGTCCAGTGACGTTGGGTAGGGGTCCTGTAGGGGTGTAAAAGCATGATTATTGATTCTGTGTGTGCCATCATGTGCAATGGGTGAGTGACCCTTTACTCCAGTGCTTGCATTCTTGGCTTGGTCCTTGTGTGATAGTTGGTTTGGGGTCTGTGTGGGTATCTGTACTGGACATGCTTTGGTGATGGGTGTCCATGCATTGGTGTTACATGCAGGGCTTGTTTTTGGTATGTGTGGGTTGTGTTGGTGGGGTATCTGTGGGTTGTTGGGGTGATGGGTGTGAGGGTAAGGGTGGGGTATGTGATGGCATGCAGGTAGGGTGGGGGATAAAGTAGAAAAGATTTGCCTTACCAGAGTCCAGTCCTCCTGCTACTCCTGCGAGGCCCTCCGGATGCAGTATTGCAAAGACTTGCTCCTCCCACGTTGTAAGTTGTGGGGGAGGATGTGGGGGTCCTCCGCCAGTCCTCTGTACTGCAGTCTAGTGTTTGGAGACCGCGGAACGTACCTTCCCCTGTAGGTCGTTTCACCTCTTCCTGATGTCATCCCGTGTTCTTGGATGCTGTCCCACTTTGTTGACCCTGTCGACAATTCTCCGCCATAGCTCCATCTTCCTTGCAATGGAAGTGTGCTGCACCTCTGATCCGAATAGCTGTGGCTCTACCCGGACGATTTCCTCCACCATGACCCTGAGCTCCTCCTCAGAGAACCTGGGGTGTCGTTGAGTTGCCATGATGTGGTGTGGGTGATGTGTGAGATGGTGTGTGTTGTGATGTGTGAGGGGATGTGTTGGTGTGTGTTGTTTGAGGTGGGTGGATGTTGTGTAAGTGATGGTGTTGTGTGTCTGTGGATGCTGGTGTTGTTTAAGGTAGTGTCTCTCTCTGGCCTGCTTTCAAATCTCTGGTAATAAGGGTTTGTGGGTAATGTGGGTGTGTGTTTTACATTGGATTAGGTGTGTGGGTGTGGTGTGTGTAGGTGTATCAGGTGTGTGTATTTCGAATTGTCCAATGTGGTGGTGTTTTGTATATGTGTGTGTATTTTGAGCGCAACGGTGTGTACCGCCAATGGTTTACCACGGGTGAAAGTCCGCCGCGTTGATTCGTGGGTCGTGATAGCTTTGGCGTATTCTTGTTGGCGTGACGGTGTCAGTTTTGTTATCGCCAGTTTATCACTGACCTTTGGTGTGGCAGACTTGTGTGGGTGTCTGTATTGTGGCGGACTCCGAGCTGTGGGTCGTAATACCTGTAGCGGAATTCCACGGCCGCAGCGGTATGTTGGCGGTCTTCTGCACGGCGGTAAGCGGGATTTACCACCAGGGTTCTAATGAGGGCCATGATTTTCTTATGAAAAGCACCAGTGACAAAGTGGTAAAGCAGTTACAAGTACTTATCCCACCTCTGCACCACCAATTTAGGAGGCTGGCCTGGCTTGTAGTGAGTACCAATGGTACTTACACCTTATAACAGGTCCAGTTATCCCTTATTAGTAGAGTGCAGTAGTGTTCTAGCAGCTTAGGCTGATAGAGGTAGCTATAGCAGAGCAGCCAAGGCTGACATGCAAAGCTTATGCAATCCACTTGTTAGAAATTGGGTTTCTGGTTGGCTAGGGTATGCACCTCAGCCAGGCAGAACCTACCCACTCTAGTCAGGGTTTGTGAGTTACACGTCCAAGATAACCCCTGCTCACTCCCTTGGTAGCTTGGCACGAGCAGTCAGGCTTAACCTGGAGGCAATGTGTAAAGCGTTCGCACAACACACAACACATGTGACGCAAAATGTACACCACAAAGTAAACACAACACTGAGCTATGTAAAAATAATCTGTATTGCACAAAACATAATTAGACCAACATTACACGTAAGTAATACCCTGCTACCTTAGCAGTTGTCAGAGGGTTACACAAGTTACTAATATTCTGCAAGAATATGCAGTTGTCACATTAGAACATGTAAGTACTCAGAATTCTGCCACATAAGCAGTGGTCAGGAAGTATAGTAAAAGGTATATGCACTTGTCATGAACAGTTCCTACACAAAAGAACCATTAGCGAATATATCACAAGTCATATGAATACATACCAGCTGGACATGCCCATAAAATGAACATTTAGCACATATATGCATACTCAGTAAACAGGTAGGCAATAGAAACAGCTGTGAGTCTGTATTAGGCTCCTAGAGCCTAGATTTCCTAAAGAGTACCTGTTTGCTGGAGGAGAAGGCACTCCCAGTGCCTAGAAACGGGCACGGGGGCCCCCGGTGCTCCTGTGCGCAAAACGGGGGCCTCCCTCGTGGTGGGGACCGGCCTTGGCCTCCTCACACCCTGTCCGTGGGGTGGGGGCCGGGCGTGGCCCAGCAACAATTGTGTAGAACAAGGAAAAAGCGGGAAGGGACCTTCGCCGAGGTCTCCTCTCCCGATTTCCTTGAAAAGAGACCAAATTGCCCAGATTCAGGAGTGTTCCACTCCTAGCGCAGCGACCGGGGAAAGGGAATTCCCTTTCTCCCCCGCGTCCTGCGGGTTCGAGAGGCAGCCTCCCTTGTCCCCAGTGTGGCTGCCTTACGGAGTGACGGGGGAAGCAGGGGCCTCCGATGAGGCTCTACATCAGCCTTCCCCCCGGCGGCCGCACCCGATCCGGTGCGCGAGCTGCGCGTCTGCTTTCCCTTTCCGAAGGGAAGCAGCGTGAGGAGTTGGGGCCGGAGTGTGCCCCGGGGGCGCTCTAAAAAGTGCACGTCACCCGGGGACACGGTAGGAGAGCACGAGCTCCTTTCCTTTCTTTCCTGAAGTGCCCCGGGGGCACTGGAGTCAGCGCGAGCCTCGCACTGGGATCCCAAATCTGGCGCCGGGGCCGTGGTGGTGATTTTTACCAGGCAGAGGCGCCGGGGGAGCGCTAGGGGCTCCTCTAACGAAAGAGCTTCACACAGCACAAGCTTAAATCAGCAGCCTGGGCTACGGCGGTTAATTTCCTCCTCAGCTATGAATATAGAGAGCTTTTACCAAGTGCTTCAGGCAAGGCTGGGGAGATCGTGGCAGAGGTCAGGGGCCACAACACCCTGCCCCTGGGAACAACCAGAAAAAGCACAGAGCTGGTGGATCCAGCTACAGGCCAGCACAAGGGGTGCAGATGGTGGTAGTTCCTTCTAGTGACCAGTCAGGTCACAGGTCAGCACAGCAACAGCAGTCCAAGGTGGTTTCCTGGTGAGTCCATTCATCAGCGTTCTGTGTCCAATTTCAGTTCCAAGAGTGTTCAAATTGTGGGGAAAATTCCCCTGAACTTATAGTCAGTTCTTACAGTGTTTTTCAATGGTAGGGAGAGAAGGTTCCAGCCAGTTACAACTGGTTCTGGGAGTGCCCCCTCTCTCCTTTCAGCACAGGCTCCAAACATCAGTGGGGGGTTAACAACCCTATTGTGTGAGGCCAGGGCACAGTCTTTACAAATGCAGGCGTGCCCCGCCTCTCCATTCTCTCAGCCCAGGAAGGCTATACAATATGTAGATGCACCTCTGTGACACCTCCACCCTCCCTGTGTACAGGCTGTCTGAGAAGTATGCACAAAGCCCCAACTGTCAGTCTGCCCAGACGTTGATTGGAGACAAGCTGCAAAACACCAAAGTCATAAGCACAGATAAATGCGCACTTTCTAGAAGTGGCATTTCTGTGATAGTAATAAAAAATACACCTACACCAGTAAGCAGCATTTCTTACCACTGTCACAACCATACCAAACATGCCTACGCTACCCCTCATAAATCAGACAATACCCCTTACACCTAAGGCAGGGCATGTCCAATGCAGTCCTATGAGAGGGCAGCACTCACAGCAGTGAGACACCAAGTTAGGCTGTTTGTCACTGCCAGGACAGACCATGCAACATGGCACATGTCCTGCCTTCTACATACATGGCACCCTGCCCAAAGGGCTAGCTAGGGCGTACCTTAGGGGTGACTTGCATGTAGTAAAAGGGGAGTTCTGGGCTTGGCAAGTAAATTTAGATGCTAGGTCCCTGTGGCAGGAAACTGCGCACACAGGCTCTGAGCTAGCAGGCCTTAGATAGGTTTAACAGGCTACTTCAGTGGGTGGCGCAAGCAGCGCTGCAGGCCCACTAGTAGCATTTAATTTACAGGCCCTGGGTCTAGGGATACCACTTTACAAGGGACTTATAGGTAAATTAAATATGCCAATCAGGTATAATCCAATCATATCAAATTTGTAAGAGAGAGCACATGCACTTTAGCACTGGTTAGCAGTGAAAAAGTGCTCAGAGTCAAAACGTCAGCCAACAAAGGTCAGAAAAATAAGGAGGCAAAAGCAAAAAGTCTGGGGAATGACCCTGTAAAAGGGCCAGGTCCAACACCACTTATATCATATAGGTAAAATATCATACGAAAGACAGTACTCATAGTTACTAAAAATAAAGATACTTTATTTTAGTGACAATGTGCCAAAAATATCTCAGTGGATATACTCCCTTAGGAGGTAAGTAACATACACAAAATATGCACAAATAACCAAATCAGGTAAGTAAAACAGTCAGAAAGTAGTGCACACACTGTAAAACACAATAGGATGCAATAGGCCTAGGGGCAACAGAAACCATATACTAAGTAAGTGGGATGCGAACCACAAACGCACCCCTAGGCAAGTGTAGTGTGTAGAAGGTCGCTAGGAGTGTGAGAAAACACTAAGGTTGTAAAGGAGACCCCACCCCAAGACAGCAGGAGTAAAGTACTACTTTTTCACCCAAAACACACTAAAGTCGTGATAAAGGATTTTGCAAGGACCACAACAGACTGCAAAGCACTGAAGAATGATTCATGGACCTGAAGAACTGTAAAGGAAGGGGACCAAGTCCATGAGTCGCTAAATTGTCCAGGGGAGGCAGGAGACTACTAATCCCCGGATGAAGGTGGAAAATGACTGCCTCTGGTTGGAAGAAGATGCTGGTTTTGCACCAACGAAAGGAGGTAGGAGGTTCTGCTTTGTGCAGAAGATGTCCTATGGCGTGCTGGTGGATGCAGAGTTGCTTCCTTTGCAAAATACCACAGACAAGCCTTGCTACCTACAAGAGTCACGGTTGAAGAAAAAGGGTGCTGCCCGGGCCCAGGAAGGACCAGGATGTCACTACTCAGGAGGGGAAACAGAAGAGGCCATCAGCAAAGTAGAGAGTCCACTGGAAGGAGGGAAGCACCCGCAGGAGTCCTTGAACATGGGTTCAAGAAGACTGAACACAGCGGTCATCTCAACACTGCAAAGAGAGGTCCCACGACACCGGAGGTCAACTCAGGGAGCTGAGCATCACAGGTCGGAGTGCTGGGGACCTAGGCTCAGCTGTACATGCAGGATTGCTTGGAAATGTGCACAGAAGCCCTTGTAGCTGCAGATCACACGGTGCACAGGATTACTGTCTGGGGAGGGGAGGCAAGGACTTACCTCCTCCAAATTCGGACAGTTGGACCACTGGACAGTCGGGGTCACTTGGGTCCACCACCTGTGTTCCAGGGGCCACACTCGTCAGGATGAGAGGGGACCCTGATTACCGGTGAGGCTGTAGTTTGGTGCCTGCTAGAGCAGGGGGAAAATTCCGTCGACCCACAGGAGATTTCTTTGTGGCTTCCAGTGCAGGGTGAAGGCAGGCAGCCCCCAGAGCATGCACCACCAGGAAACAGTCGAGAAAGCCGACAGGATTAGCCGCTACAATGTTGCTGGTAGTCTTCTGGCTACTTTGTTGCAGTTTTGCAGGCATCCTGGAGCAGTCAGGGGTCGATTATTGGCAGAAGTCGAAGACAGAAGTGCAGAAGAGCCCTTGTGGATTCTTGCAAGTCGTAATCCGATGAGAAGCCCACAGGGGAGACCCTACATAGCCCTGAGAGGACGATTGGCTACCTACCCAGGTATGCACCTATCAGGAGGGGTCTCTGATGTCATCTGTTGGCACTAGCCATCCAGAGGCCTCCAGAGTGTCCTCACACCTCTGAAAAAAAGATGGCAGAGGTCTGAGACACACTGAAGGAGCTCTGGGCACCACCCCTGGGCTGGTGATGGACAGGGGAGTGGTCACTTACCTTTCCTTTGTCCAATTTCGCGCCAGAGCAGGGACTGGGGTTCCCTAAACTGGTGTAGACTGTCATATGCAAGGAGGGCACCATCTGTGCCCTTCAAAGCATTTCCAGAGGCTGGGGGAGGCTACCCCTCTCCAGTCTGTAACACCTATTTCCAAAGGGAGAGGGTGTAAAACTGTGCTCTCAGAGGAAATGCTTTGTTCTGCCTTCCTGGGACTGGGCTGCCCAGACCCCAGGAGGGCAGAAACCTGTCTGTGAGGTGACAGCAGCTGTAGCTGCAGTGCAAGCCTCAGAGAGCTGGTTTGGCAATACTAGGGGTCCACAGTGGAGCCCCCAAGATGCATGGAATTGGCTCCCCAATACCAGATATGGAATGGGGGGACAATTCCATGATCATAGACATGTTACATGGCCATATTCGGAGTTACCATTGTGAAGCTACATATAGGTATTGACCTATATGTAGTGCACGCATGTAATGGTGTCCCCGCACTCACAAAGTCCGGTGAACTGGCCCTGAACTATGTGGGGCACCTTTGCTAGTGCAAGGGTACCCTCACACTTATTAACTTTGCACCTAACCTTCAGAGAGTGAAGGTTAGACATATAGGTGACTTATAGGTGACTTATAAGTTACTTAAGTGCGTTATTTCACGCAGGCTGCAATGGCAGTCCTGTGTAAGGGTTTGTCTGAGCTCCCTATGGGTGGCAAAAGAAATGCTGCAGCCCATATGGATCTCCTGGAACCCCAATGCCCTGGGTACCTTGGTACCATATACTAGGGACTTATAAGGGGGGGGAGTCCAGTATGTCAATTAGAATTGGTAAATGTAGTTACTAGCCTATAGTGACAAATTTATAGGCAGATATAGCATGGCATGAGCACTGAGGTTCTGATTAGCAGAGCCCAGCAAGTTACTGTGGAGTGAGAGGGAATAGGTAGGTGTTTGGCTTACCATTGGTTGCGTCCACAACACCATCAATTTAGTGCACCATCGAGCAGCACAAGCAGTGACAGGCCATGTAGGATTGGCTACATGGTGGCACTGGTAGTGTGAAGCTGCCTACAAGTGAATTTCGGCCTTAATCCCTCCATCTCCGCCAACTCAAATGTGGTGGTTGGCCCACCACGATCACGTCAGCGGTAAGAAACATTGTGATTGCACCGGCAGTCCACCCTCCGATAGCCGCATTGGCCTATCTCTCCAACACAGCGGTTGTGATTTGCTGGCGTTGTGGGCGGGTCCATGGCAGTCTTTCATCTATGTAACAGCATGTATCATAATACAGCGGGCAGCCCACTGCCAACGCCACGGCGGTCTCAAGACCGCCAAACTCATTAATCAGCCCCTTAGTCTGTATGACTTGCACGTATGGGCTTCTAGATCGCTTTCAGTGCTCCTGTACGTAGTTGTATATGTGAACCAATTCAGTCTGTATGTCCTGCTTGTATGGCTTTCTAGTGTGCTTTCTGTGCTCCAATTTTCCTATCTATGGGGCTGATTCTAACCCCGGCGCGAGGGTCGGCGGGAGCACCGCCGACAGGCCGGCGGTGCCCCGCAGGGCATTCTGACCGCGGCGCTTTGGCCGCGGTCAGAAAGGGTAAACCGGCGGTCTCCCGCCGGTTTACCGCTGCCCTCAGAATCCCCCATGGCGGCGCAGCTTGCTGCGCCGCCATGGGGGATTCTGACCCCCCCTACCGCCATCCTGTTCATGGCGGGAAAGCCGCCATGAACAGGATGGCGGTAGGGGGGGTCGCGGGGCCCCTGGGGGCCCCTGCCGTGCCCATGCCAATGGCATGGGCACGGCAGGGGCCCCCGTAAGAGGGCCCCGCAAGGTATTTCAGTGTCTGCCTTGCAGACACTGAAATACGCGACGGGTGCTACTGCACCCGTCGCACCTTCCCACTCCGCCGGCTCGATTACGAGCCGGCATCCTCGTGGGAAGGGAGTTTTTCCCTGGGCTGGCGGGCGGTCTTTTGGAGACCGCCCGCCAGCCCAGGGAAAAACTCATAATACCCTCCGCGGTCTTATGTCTGTCTGTCTATCTATCTATCTATTCATCTTTGCAACATTATCTATCTTTGCGATACTATCGATCTGTGCAATACTATCTATATTCACAGCACGGTCTGCCAAGCCTCTCTGTCTATATGTTTTTGCAAGTCTCTTACTCTGTTATTGCTGTAAACCTCTCTTTGGAAGCATCGCTATTTGTACGAAAGTTTTACAAAAATATTACAAAAAAGCATTATCCACCGACAATACTTTTTGAGGTTTGGTGTTACCTTACTACAATCATATGTATGAAATAGCTTCTAATAGGAGTTTCCAGCCAGACTTATCCATTAGACTGCAGTTGTGGCATCCACATTTTCTTGTTCCAGTTACTGCAGTGTGCATCCTGAGGCAGTGAGTTAGGACACTTCACCCACTGGTTGACTTCATCCTGAGTTACAGTATGCCCTTTTACAAAGAGCACATCCACACCCAAAGTAGACCCCTTCACGGTCAGGGACTACTATGGTACTGTGTTCATTTCTATGTCCACAAAATATTTTTGCCTTTAGTCAATTTCTTTTTTAGATTGTTGATAGCCCAGCTGCCTCCCCAAGAATAACATTTTGCACAAACCATGACAGAATAAAACAAGAATGACCACAGCCAAAAGGGTGGCATTCAACACCAGACCTTTTGGCTCTGCCAATGCTTGTTTGTTATTATTGTTGATGCATGTTTTATGTTTCGATATTGATTTTTGTACTTAGTGGAGCATTGTGGTGGATGACAGAAGGGTCCAGCACTGTATTCTGGTACAAAACTTTTTTTTAATCTAATACTAGCTATTTGGTGTATCTTTGTTGTAGAATAAGGGTAAGAGTTGTTAGGTTAGTTATAAAATGTGTTTTTTGTTGTTTGGATTTCTTTTGTTTAGTGTAACTATTTTACCTATACAGGTTCCCTACCTCGGCTTTTGTCAGTCAGGCGCAGGTTTTGTATTAAGACACTAAGGGGGTTATTCTAACTTTGGAGGAGTGTTAATCCGTCCCAAAAGTGACGGTAAAGTGACGGATATACCACCAGCCGTATTACGAGTTCCATAGGATATAATGGACTCGTAATACGGCTGGTGGTAAATCCGTCACTTTTCCGTCACTTTTGGGACGGATTAACACCTCCTCCAAAGTTAGAATAACCCCCTAAAAGGTAGTAAAGGAGTACATGGTATTTTACTTTACAGTACTCCTATACTCTTCCATTTTCTGTTTTTTAATACGTTTGTGAGTTCCATTATCTGGGTGCATAACATGACATTGGAACAGCTTTTTGGTCGTACCAATTGATTGTATCAGAGTGTCGGTTGTAAAATCTGACAATTTCTATCTATTTTCTATTTTCCATTTATCATACAGCTTTTTTAATAGTCTTCAAAGACTAGCTTTATTTTGGGCATTTTGTAACAGTATTGGATGACATGGAGACCTTTTATTTTTAAATCCTGGAGTAATTTTGTTGTTTACTAAAAATATAATTAGCTTACCTTATCAAACAGAATTCTTTTTTAGGTTTTCCTGGGATATTTATTTGTAATTATTTATTTGTAATTAATATTGTTTGCAGTTTAAATGGTGTACTCTTTGGATTGTGTGCCATTTGGAACCTTTGAATGGAGACAATAAGAGAAAATGTCATCCTTAATTTGAAGAAAGAAGGCATCTTCAGCTGAATTCATTTTTGTTGGCCTTAGGACTCTGCGCATTTTACCACTGCTAACCAGGGGCAAAGTGCTTGTGCTCTCTCCTTTAAATATTGTGAAATTGGCTTACACCCGATATGCACATTCAATTTACTTGTAAATTCCTAGTAAAGTGGTACAGATACCCAGGTTCTGTAAATGAGTTGGCGACTATCATTGAGGAGGGCGAGACGCAGATCTCGCGGGAACTGCAATGACAAGCCCCCTCCCCCGTCATGTCCTCTCCACCTGCCAGAATTTATCTAACTTGGGACAGCTCCATACTGTATCATGGAAAGTGCCCTCAGCCACACCACAACGGAGGCAGGCCAGGGAGTCGAATACCTCCATTGTCCAAAGCCTTTGTTGTGTATAGTAGTCCCTGTGGAGATATTTGAATTGCATCAGCTGGAGCCTGGCTGCAATAGCAGCCTCACATGGCATCCCCCAGATTTCGATCCAGTCTTCTTTTTCTAACAACCATATGCCTGCCTCTCATGCCACCAGAATGCACCAAAGGTGTCAGGTTGATTGTTCATCAGCAACTGGTAAATTTTCACGGTTTTATGATCATCTAGATCGCCCGTAAGGAGTTCCCCTCCATTAGGTTAAATTAGGGGAAATTGGAAAGGGTGACCATGTTGGAGGTCAGTACTTGGGGGAGATGAAGATATTTATGAAATTAGCTGAAGTGCAGTTAATACTTAGGGGCAGATTTAAGAGCCCCTTCCGCCATCTTTTTTACGCTAATGTGGCATTAGATGGCCAAAAATGCAGCGCCAGATTTACAAAGTGGCGCAATGCATTACACCACTATGTAACCCCTGGCGCTACATCATGCATGCGCCATACATAATGTATGCAAAAGGGATGTTTCCAAGTAAGAGGCTAAAGGGCTCATTACGAGTTTACCAACACAGGACCGCCAAACTTGCGGGGAGGATGCCACGGCCATGGTGGTGGCATCCCCTCCCAACTATATTACAACCTTTTCACAGGCCTGACCTGGCTGACTGCCGGAAACCTTGAAATAGAGTGTTGCCGTCGGTCTGACCAGCAGGAACAGTGCTACAAGATAGCACTTGGCTCTCCCTGTGGCTCCCTGCACTTGTTCTCCGCCAACCTTTTCATAGTGGGGAAACCGCCATGAAAAGAGTGACGGAGAACCACGGTTGAAATCAGCAGGCCGGTGCAGGTGTTCAGCGCTGCCCTGGCTTATTACAACCAGGACTGCCATCGGCCCCTCTGGGTCATTGATCCTGGCAGGGACGGCAGTCATTAGGCGGTGCGCTCCCCAAACTCGTAATGTGGTGATCCAACTGCCACCGCAAGGCTGGCAGTCTTGTGACCACCAGCCTTGTAATGAGGCCCTTAGTCTGAACATACAAATTATCACTGCAACTTTACTTAGTGGCTCCCCAATGACGACATCTCTTCTTCGGACATCTCCTGTATCCTTGTCCAGCTGAGCTTCAACCTCCTCAGACTTTTTCCACAAAATTCCTCCAAGTCCAAAGGTAAGTGGCAAATGGGGCTCATTCCACCCTTTGTATCCGACTGGCGCTCCATCGTGGTCGGCCATAGTTTTCATATTTGATCCGGTCTCGAACAAATGGATGTCCGTGGTTGACGTTTTGATCTTTCAGGTGCTAGTTTTTACCTTAACTTTAACAATTCATAGCTTCAATTCTACTGATTGGATTTTTGCTGTTGTGATTTCAGACGATGGATTAAAATGTACTATATTTCCCTAAATTGGTGTGGGAACTTCCACATGTTGTGTTTTCACCTTATTATTATTGTGTGCTTCATAAATGCAGATTGGCTCTAAGTTAAGCCTGACTGCTTTTTGTGCCAAGCTACCTGACGGTTGAGCATAGGTTAATTTAATGACTTTTGTGGTTCAACCTGACAGGGATTGTGGCTGTTACTTGAGCAGGGTTGAAACTGTACTCAACAACCCAATCAAAGTAATTCCAGAATGGTTGTCTTTCACGGGATCTCATTCGGAGTTCTCTGTTATTTTGAGAGGTAACACACACATTGAGTACACACTGATATCAATGGGTGTAGAAAATATGGGATACCATACTTTCTCTCCATTATGAGATACCGACTTCGTAATGTGGATAACCTGGTAAAACTGTATGGTTTAACCAGCTCTGGGCTGCAAAATTCAGAATGTGCAATTTTGTCCTCACACAGGTTCCTCCAACCTTCTCCCAGCAGATTTCATGCAGCAAAAAATAGGTGATTTTTTTATGTATGAATATGTGTTTGCAAGCCAATTAATATGAGGACTGCAATGTTTTACAAAATTGAAAACCTGAGAAAGTAACAAACTTGTCAACTTTTATACTCAGCCCGATGCCGGCTCCCACAATGAGTTTTCAGGGTAAGAATGGATATTTGATTAAACTGTGGCCCAAATTTAAAAAGGGCATAGCACCACATTAGTGTTATTTTTTTTACGCTAATGTGGCATTAGGGTGGCAAAAACGCAGCACCAAATTTACAAAATGGTGCAATGCACGCATTGTGCCACTTTGTAAACTCTTGTGCCACATTATGCCTGTGCCCGGCATATTGTATGCAAGGGGGGCGTTTCTTTGTTAGAGGCCCAGAAAAATGGTGCATTGGTATCTATGAGATTCAACTGTGCCATTTTTCTCATCATTTTTAATGCCTGCTCAGTGGAGGTGTTAAACTAAGGCACACCATTGTTTATAATGGGCCTCTATGTACTTTGTAGGATTAGCACCATCATTTTTGGCACTAATCCTGCAAAGTACCACAACAGCGTCACAAATTATGATGCTATTAATCCTAACGTGTGCCATGGTGCGCAGTATCATTAATATGACGCACACATGGTGGCGTTAGGGGCGCAAGAAAAGTAGCTCTTATTTTCATGAAGCACCACTTTTTCTTAGATCTGGCCCTGTGTTTTTGTATTCCCCGTGCATATTAAATGAAAGCAGGTGCAATGATGAAGAATTATCATATGCCATCAGAAACACAAGTGTACATGATAACTGCACATAGCCTGGATAGCCTCCAGGGGATACAACATTTGGTGAATGTAATTCCCTATTGCTTGACATAGGTCTTAGCATCTCCAGCGTCACTGTAAGATCTCTCTTTACCTCTCGCCTCGTGCACTGATCTCATCCTGTGCTTCTGAAGAGGGAGAGGCGTTCTGGGAAGGTGCGAATGGCACATCTCAGGACTCCCGCAGAGAGAGTGTAGGTGTATAATTACTTCTGAGACAAGGGGATCAAAATAAACACACTGAATCATTGGGTTGTATCAAGTGTCTTCAATAAGAAAAGAGCTAGTGGTCCCATATCTGCCTTCACAAAATTCTACTACATTAAAGGAAGAGTGAAAAGGCCAGTTGTCTTGGTTTTGTAAAAGATAAATGGTTTTCTCAGGGCTCACTAACATGAAACTGGCACAGAACTGACTGCAGCAGTGCCGGCTTTCTCATACACAAAGCAAATACAACTTGCTAAAAGAAGTACACCATCCATCACACACAGACCAGGCCCAATGCAGACAGAGAAAGTGCAAGTCGCTTTCATATGCAGCACATCTAGGGGGTCATTACAACATTGGCGGTATAAGGTGCTTACCGCCGTGCAGAAGACCGCCAATACACCGCCGCGGCCGCGGAATCCCACTACAGCTATTATGACACACATCACGGAATCTGCCGAAATTCAGACACCCACACAATACCGCCACACCAAAGGTCAGCGATAAACATGCGGAAACAAATCCTCCACCTCCACGCCAACAGAAACAGGCCCATGCTATTACGACCCACGAATCCACGCGGCGGTCTTTCAACCGCGGTATTCCATTGGCGGTACACACCGCCGCGCTCAAAATACACACACATCTCCAAAACACCGCCACATTGGACAATTCAAAATACACACACCTGACACACATACACACACCACTCCCACACACCCAACACAATATAAAACACACACCCACATCACCCACAAACCCCTACGACCACAATTCACGAACAAAGGCCAGAGAGATAGCACAGCATAGACAACCCCACCATACAGAGGCACACAACACCATCAACCACGCAACATCCAAGCACAAAACACCACATACCACTACACTCACCACACTCATTAACACATACACCACCCCACACATCACACACACCACCCCATGTCACGCCAAAGACACCCCCGCTTCTCCGAGGAGGAGCTCAGGGTCATGGTGAAGGAAATCATCCGGGTAGAGCCACAGCTATTTGGCTCACAGGTACAGCACACATCAATAGCCAGGAAGATGGAGCTATAGCAAAGAATAGTCGACAGGGTCAACGCTGTGGGACAGCACCCAAGAAATAGGGAGGACATCAGGAAGAGGTGGAACGACCTACAGGGGAAGGTGCGTTCAACGGTATCCAGGCACCACATCGGTATCCAAGCCCCCCCACAGAAATGGCTGCACTGGGGGTCACGCACACCCAACCATTGCACACCATGAAACACACACATGCAATAATCATGTACTTATACCCCCGCAGGAACCCGAAGGAACGTCACCACACCACAGGGTCCAGACAACACCACTCCACCCCCAGAAGAGGCCCACAGTGACGACAGCAGCTCTGCCCCACTGGATCTTGATGACCAGCCCAGACCATCGTGGGCCTCGGGACAGTCGGTTCCCCTTGCCCACCCACAGCCCAACACCGAGCTTCCACCCTCTGGTAACACCAGCACAGCACCCACCCAGCGGGCCCAAACCTCCCTACCCAGGACAGGTCAATCAGCGGTGTGTCCACCACTACAGGGCACCCAGGATAACCCACCACCCCAACAACAACAGGGACCTAGGGGCAGTGGTAGTGGGCACACGGTCTAGGGGACGGAGGCACAGGAACATAGGGGAACTGGGAGGGCTGCTGTGCGACAGAGGGAGGACAGGCCAAGGGAACCAACCCTCAACGAGGCCCTCTCCTCCATCATGGGAGCATACCACCACTCCCAGGAGACGATGGCCACGGTCCTGGACAAGTTGCAGGAGACTCTGCGTCTGCAGGAGGAACAATATTTGGGGTTCAGGGATGAGCTCAGGACCATCGGCTCCGCCCTGGGCACCATCGTAGGGGTGCTGACGGACATTCAAAAGACCTTGAGGGACACCGTGGCACTCCAAGGGGCCCCTGACACTAGCCAGGACGACAAACTGCCCACCACCTCCGCCGGCGCTAGTGGACAGGACGCCCCGCCACAGGACCACCACACCAGCACCCCACCCCCTGCAGACGGACAACCACCACGCAAGCGGGCCCTGAGATCCAGGAACAGGACAGTGCAAGATGGCAAGACCCCAGCCAGGAAATAAGACCACCCTGATTGTCCTCCCACTGTCCCACTTTGTTACCCTGCCCAAATCGGAACTGCCCCAGCTCCACTTCCAATGCCCCGATGTGCAATGTACCTGTGAGACTAATAGACTGGGCTCTGCCATGGACATTCCTCCACCATCACCCATCACCATTTTACAACCCCCCTTCATTTTTGTGCACTTAAATAAACACCCTTGAAACACAAAAAATAAATGGAGTCAGTCTATGATTTGTAAATCTGTATTATCAATTACAGTTTCATAATGGGTTACCCATTGGAAGGCTAACATACCTATGTCACACATCACAAGCCCTTCAAGGATGCAAGCAGTTGACACGTAGGTTACCACATTTGTTAAACTGAAATGGAAGGGGACAACTCAGTTAACAAAGAGTGAGTGAAATGGAGGTACAGGATAGAGGTAGATGTGTGAAAGTTAATGTAATGGTAAAAAAGAAAAAGTTCTCACCTGTGTGTCACTGGAAATATTGCTGTATTACTGACTCCCTGTTGTCGTTTTCGTCTTCCTCAGCTTCATCCTCATCACTGTCCTCAGGCTCCACAAGCTCCACAGCTGCTACAACACCGTCATCTGGATCATCCTCCTGCAGAAAAGGCACATGGCGTCGCAAAGCCAAGTTATGGAGCATGGAGCAGGCGATGATGATGTCGCACACCTTCTTAGGTGAGTAGAATAGGGATCCACCTGTCATATGGAGGCACCTGAACCTGGCCTTCAGGAGGCCGAAGGTGCGTTCGATCACCCTCCTAGTCCGCCCATGGGCCTCATTGTAGAGTTCCTCTGCCCTGGTCTTGGGATTACCCACTGGGGTCAATAGCCAGGAAAGGTTGGGGTAACCAGAGTCCCTCAATAGCCATACACGGTGCCTCTGGAGTTCACCCATCATATCAGGGATGCTGCTATTGCACAGGATGTAGGCATCATGCACTGAGCCAGGGAATATAGCATTTACCTGGGAGATGTACTGCTCTGCCAAACAGACCATCTGGACATTCATCGAATGATAACTCTTCCGGTTCCTGTACACCTGTTCACTCCTGCGGGGGGGACCAGAGCTACATGGGTCCCATCAATGGCACCAATGACGTTAGGGATATGTCCAAGGGCATAGAAGTCACCTTTCACTGTAGGCAAATCCTCCACCTCAGGGAAAATGATGTATCTCCTTACGTGTTTCAGCAGGGCAGCCAACACTCTGGACAACACGTTGGAAAACATAGGCTGGGACATCCCTGATGCCATAGCCACTGTTGTCTGAAATGACCCACTTGCAAGGAAATGGAGCACTGACAGCACCTGCACGTCAGGGGGGATTCCAGTCGGATGGCGGATTGGTGACATCAGCTCTGGCTCCAACTGGGTACACAGTTCCTGGATTGTGGCACGGTCAAACCTGTAGGTCACGATTAAATGTCGCTCTTCCATTGTCAACAGGTCCACCAGCGGTCGGTACACCGGCGGATTCCGCCATCTTCTCAAATGTCCCAGCTGACGGTGCCTACGAAGGACAACAGCGAAGAAACAGTCACTATTCCTCCAGGTATGTACCCACAGTCACACACAAGACTACACCAGACAATGAACCCTTCCTGTATGTGTGTTGAGTGTAGGCCTCAGTATGTGTGACGCAGTTGAAAATGAATCCATGTGGGCACCTGAAATTGCGGCTGCCTGACCTCTAAAGTGGGACAATGGGATTGTGGGGTAACAGCGCTGGCGTTGCACACCGTCGCGGTAGGCGGTCGTAGAGCGCAGCGCAATGCTGCATTGGTTAACAATGGACCCTATGGGTCCCAGGAGCCAATGAACAGGTGCGCTGGTGGTGATGATGCACCCCGCCGCGGACGTCACCGCCGCAGACGACATCGCCATTTTCTATCCCTTCAATCACTAGATACCTGACCTTTGACCGGAGAGGACCTACACTGCTAGTGCTGCTGTGACCTCGGTCTGGAAGCGACGATGGCTCCTGCGTCTGGGGAAAGGGCCCCTGCCTTCAATGCACAGGAGTTGGAGAAACTTGTGGATGGGGTCCTCCACCAGTACACGCTACTCTGCGGTCCTCCAGACCAACAGGTTAGTACACAGGGAGCACGTTGTATGGGCTAGGCCTGGGTGGAGAGGGCTGGGTGGAAGAGGGAAGGGGGCAGAAGTCATACTACAGTAAAGCATGGGAATAAATGGGCCACATGGTCAGAGTATGGAGGGGGCCACACACATTGATGGTGCAATTGGTAATGACTGTTCCTCTTCCCTTGTGCATGTCATGTAGGTCAGCGCCCACCAGAAGAGGGACATTTGGCGTGCCATCGCCAAGGAGGTGTGGACCCTGGGGGCCCACTAGAGACGGGGCACCCACTGCCGGAAGAGATGGGAGGACATTCGCCGCTGCAGCAAGAAGACGGCGGAGGCTCAGCTGGAGATGGCCTCCCAACGTGGGAGGGGTGCCCGTCGTACCATGACCCCCCTGATGTTCCGGATCCTGGCGGTGGCCTACCCGGAGTTGGATGGGCGCTTAAGGACATCACAGCAGACACAAGGGGTTGAGTGCAACCTCATTCTGCGGACTTTGCGTGCAGTGGAGGTGTCTGGGTGGGGGAGGTGGGCTGTGGGTGTCCGTAGGCCAGGGCGAGTTCGGTAGGCAAGGACCCTCCGTAATGCAGACCATGTGGCACTCTACCCCACCTCAGAAAATTAGCAAGTTGAGGTATAGTTGTCCCTGTGGCATCCATGTGCGCAGATTTCCACCATTGCCATGTAGGCCATATCCATGAAATTGCATGTGCAGAGGGCAGGAGCGCGGCGTTGTGCATGGGGCTGCTGCGTCTGTCTTGTCCGCCAACGGTAGCGGTATGTCATGCACTAAAACTCTCTTTGTTCTGTCTCCCCCCCTTTTCCTGCTCTCCCTGTCCTTTTGTACATCAGCATCAACAGGCGGGGGTACAGTGGCACCGGAGCACGAGGGAGCTGCATCCCACATGGCCATGGAGGGCCACACCACAGACTCTGAATACACCAGTGGGACGGAGGGCGAGGGGAGCTTCACGTCGGCCACCGGATCACCAACCAGCGACACAGACTCGTCCGCCCATGTGAGCTCCCCTGTGGTGGCGGCACCATCTGTGCGCCCCACTTCTACAGGTACAGCCGCCACTCCCCATACCAGCACCGCCCTCCCAGCAGCCCCTCAGCGTTCGCCCCGTGCCCGCTCACCCAGGAGGGTGGGCATCACCTTCGCCCCAGGCACCTCAGGCCCTGCCCCAGTCACCCCTGCTGCCCTCAGTGAGGAGGCCATTGACCTCCTCAGGTCACTCACTGTTGGGCAGTCTACCATTGTGAATACCATCCAGGGTGTAGAAAGGGCGTTGCAACACGGTAATGCATTCCTGGAGGGCATTCATTCTGGTCAGACTGCCCTTCAGCGAACCCTGCAATCTCTGGCCTCAGCACTGATGGCAGCAATTGTCCCTGTGTCCAGCCTCCCCCCTCCAACTTCCTCCACCCAGACCCAATCCCCTGTATCCCAGCCCATCTCAAGCACACCTACAGACCAGCATGCAGACAAGTCAACACACACAAGTAGCTCAAGCAAACGTAGGCACCACACACACCACAGGCACTCACACAAGCATCACACCCATACAGACACAGCAACATCCACTGTCTCCACTGTGTCCCCCTCCTCCTCTGTTCCCTCCTCCCTCCCAGTCTCGTCTACACACACACCTGCATGCACCACATGTACAGGCACTAGGACTCGCACCAGGACACCCAGCACCACACGCCACTCACCTGCACTCACCACCTCCACTGCCATTTACACGTCCCCTGTGTCCTCTCCCAGTGTGTCTGTGACGCCCCCTCCCAAAGTACCCAAAGGCCGGCAATCACTCACCCAACATCCATCCACCTCACGACAGCCTCCAGTACCTGCACCCAAAACAGCTAAAGTGACACCTCCTACAACCACCTCCTCTTCCTCCACTCCCAGAATCCCTCCAGCTACCCATCCCAGTGTTCGTCAGAAACTGTCCCTCTGTCAAATTGACCTTTTTGCCCCCTCCCCGCCCCTCCAATTCATCTGTCCCGTCGTAGCGCCTCAGCCAAAAAGCCTCCAGTACCAGTGGTGCCTGTTCAAGGTTTTTGGAGTGCACCGGCCACCAGGGCAGGCAGTAGGACCCGGAGCCAAGGCACTGGCAGCCCACCCCCTGTAAAGGCTCCGAAATTGGAGAGTGGACGACGGGACCGTGTCAAGACTCCTGGTGGGACAACAAGTGAAATGGGATCGAAGGCGATTGGTGAGTCAGCTGTAACTCCAAAAAAGGTGGTGAAGGTCCTGACGAAGTCTGCCCAGCCTGTTGTGAGTGTCACGGCGGAGAAGTGCGCCATCATTTCCAGCGATCCAGACACAACCGCCAGCACCGTCGTCACTGGTCCAGAGACCACCGCCAGACTCACAGCCCAGGAGGGCTCAAGTATCGTCACTGGTCAGGAGACCACCGCCAGAGTCACAGCCCAGGAGGGCTCAAGTATCGTCCGCCAGAGTCACAGCCCAGGAGGGCTCAAGTATCGTCAATGGTCAGGAGACCACCGCCAGAGTCACAGCCCAGGAGGGCCCAAGTATCGTCACTGGTCAGGAGACCACCGCCAGAGTCACAGCCCAGGAGGGCCCAAGTATCGTCCCTGGTCAGGAGACCAACGCCAGAGTCACAGCCCAGGAGGGCTCAAGTATCGTCACTGGTCCGGAGACCACCGCCAGAGTCACAGCCCAGGAGGGCTCAAGTATCGTCACTGGTCCGGAGACCACCGCCAGAGTCACAGGCCAGGAGGGCCCAAGTATCGTCACTGGTCAGGAGACCACCGCCAGAGGCACAGCCCAGGAGGACCCAAGTATTGTCACTGGTCAGGAGGCCAGAGTCACAGCCCAGGAGGGCTCAAGTATCGTCACTGGTCAGGAGACCACCGCCAGAGTCACAGCCCAGGAGGGCTCAAGTATCGTCACTGGTCCAGAGACCACTGCCAGAGTCACAGCCCAGGAGGGCCCAAGTATCGTCACTGGTCAGGAGACCACCGCCAGAGTCACAGCCCAGGAGGGCCCAAGTATCGTCACTGGTCAGGAGACCACCGCCAGAGTCACAGCCCAGGAGGGCTCAAGTATCGTCACTGGTCCAGAGACCACCGCCAGAGTCACAGCCCAGGAGGGCTCAAGTATCGTCACTGGTCCAGAGACCACCGCTGGAGTCACAGCCCAAGTGGGACCAGGATGCCACAGCCCCGCTGGGCAATGATGGAACATCATGCCACACACCAATGTCCAGTGTGGAAATCGTCATGCCACACACCAATGTCCAGCGTGGAAATCGTCATGCCACACACCAATGTCCAGTGTGGAAATCGTCATGCCGCACACCAATGTCCAGTGTGGAAATCGTCATGCCACACACCAATGTCCAGTATGGAGATCGTCATGCCACACACCAATGTCCAGTGTGGAAATCGTCATGCCACACACCAATGTCCAGTGTGGAAATCGTCATGCCACACACCAATGTCCAGTATGGAGATCGTCATGCCACACACCAATGTCCAGTGTGGAAATCGTCATGCCACACACCAATGTCCATATCAGAACCGCCATGTCAAAGCACCGCTGAAGAGGGCAAAGACCGCCATGGCAATGCACCGCTGAACAGGGCAAAGGCCGCCATGTCAAAGCACCGCTGAACAGTCCTGAACCGCCATGTCAAAGCACCGCTGAAGAGGTCAAAGACCGCCATGTCATAGCACCGCTGAACAGTCCTGAACCGCCATGTCAAAGCACCGCTGAAGAGGGCAAAGACCGCCATGTACAAGCACCGCTGAAGAGGGCAAAGACCGCCATGTCAAAGCACCGTTGAAGAGGGCAAAGACCGCCATGTCATAGCACCGCTGAAGAGGGCAAAGACCGCCATGTCAAAGCACTGCTGAAGAGGGCAAAGACCGCCATGTCAAAGCACCGCTGAACAGCCCTGAACCGCCATGTCAAAGCACCGCTGAAGAGGGCAAAGACCGCTATGTCATAGCACCGCTGAACAGTCCTGAACCGCCATGTCATAGCACCGCTGAAGAGGGCAAAGACTGCCATGTCAAAGCACCGCTGAACAGGGCAAAGACCGCCATGTCAAAGCACCGCTGAACAGGGCAAAGACCGCCATGTCAAAGCACCGCTGAAGAGGGCAAAGACCGCCATGTCAAAGCACCGCTGAAGAGGGCAAAGACCGCCATGTCATAGCACCGCTGAACAGGGCAATGCACCGGGTAGGAATGAATGGCCCACCACATCAGGCATCCTTATCCCATGTGCAGCTGGGACAGTGACAGGACACTACCTTTCACGGGGAGACTCATCCAATCTGGGCACCAGTCACCCCTTAGTACCAGTATGGACCTGCATCAACTTGAGAGACTGTGGCTTTGCACTCCCCAGGATTGAAGAGTGGGCAACCCACCCACTTGTGAGACTTGAGAGACTGTGGCTTTGCACTCCCCAGGATGTGACAGTGGGAAACCCACCCACTGTAGAGACTTGAGAGACTGTGGCTTTGCACTCCCCAGGATGTGACAGTGGGAAACCCACCCACTGTAGAGACTTGAGAGACTGTGGCTTTGCACTCCCCAGGATGTGACAGTGGGAAACCCACCCACTTGTGAGACTTGAGAGACTGTGGCTTTGCACTCCCCAGGATTGAACAGTGGGCAAGCCACCCACTGTAGAGACTTGAGAGACTGTGGCTTTGCACTCCCCAGGATACATCAATGGGCATGGAGCCCCATCGTGGATCTGGCTTTGCATTCATGTGGCTGAGGTGCCTCCCCTTCCCTTCCCCCTGAGGTGCCTGTAGTGTTTCTATCTGATGCCCCGGCAGTGTTCTCTCCGATTTTGGTCAGGTATCTATTGTGGGCCTCGCCCATGCATTTTTGGATTGTTTGTGCACGGACATTGTTGTGTACATATCTGCACTACTTCTCGGATTGTATATATGTAAATAAGAGTGATTTTAGAATACATATATTTGTATATTTTTGTATGACATGTATATTGGCACATTACAAAGTTTGACCGAAATTCGCATTGTCTTTGCATTCTTCCGGGGGAATTGTGGGTTGTTACTGTGATTTTTGTGACTGCATTGGTGTGTATGTTGTAATGTGCGAGGGTGGGGGTGGGGGTGTTTGGTGGGTGTCCCCCTAACTTTTGCCTCCACCCTCCCCCGTGTCGTAGGTGCTGTACTCACCGGTATCTTCTGCGCCTACGTCGCTGTTGGTCGTGAAGGAGCAGAAAGACAAGGGCAGGTAGTATTTGGAGTTCCTGGTCCATGGAGTCGTCGTTCCTCGTGGGATGTGTAGAAGGTGAGCGTTTTCCCATAGCAAAAGCTGTTTCCGCCGTGTTTTTATCCACGGTGAATCCGCCCCGGAAAAGGTGGCGGATTGGCCTGTTGTGATACTGTGGGCGGTACATTGTCTCCCGCCTGTCTGTTGGCGGTGACCGCTGCGCTGCTTGTCTGTACCGCCGTGGCGGGCGAAGTGTTAAAGTGGCTGTCTTTGTTGGCGGTTTCCGCCAGGGTCATAATTCCCTTTTTTTGTCCGTCTGACTGTTTGCGGTATTACTGCATCTTTAACACCGTCCGCCACGGTTGTAATGACCCCCATAGTGTATTGTAGAAGAAGGAAAGACAGCTTTCACGCACACAGATATAGCAGTAACTTGAGTGCTTTCTAAAGCATAGCTTTCTGCACAAGTGGGTGCAGAATTAAAAGCTTCCTTCAAACATACGAAACAAGTAGAATGCAGGCAATACTGATGTCATCTTCTATCACCAACAGATCTAGTACAGAATATGCATCAGACATGTAAGCACCCCTGACACAGAAAAGATATAACACAAGCAATGTAACTCTGCCTTCCCTTACACACAGAACAGGTACAGCACGAGCAGCAACCAGCAGTGCGCACTTCCTTACCACACACACACAAACAACATGTACAGTATGGGAAATGACATACACACACCATGTACAACGTGGGGACTGCACTACAAGTTCCCTTACATATAAAGGTAGGCAACATACATCTTCAGAAGTGCAAGTGTCTCTCAAACACACAGAACAAACAAGTACAGGACAAGAAGCAGCAACATGATGGAAGTTTTCCTCACACACTGAATATGTCCACACAGAGAAGCATACACAAACATACACACACATGCACGTGCACACACACACATACACAACAGTAGACAGTTAGGGTTGAAACAAAATGAACTTCCAAATATATATAAAGGACCGGGCAGCACATTCAACAGAGGCAGTGCAAGCTTCCTTCACACACAGGTGAAGGTCAAGCAACATCAGGCCATGTTTCTCTCACAAACACAGAACAGGTCCACATACACAGAGGAACACGCACTCACAGGCATGCAAACACATTCTAGTTAGAGTACAGGTGTAGGTTAAATCTCTGATGGTTGGAGATTATTCCCCACTTTACTTTTACCAATTGTCCCCTAGGAATAGGATAACCCATATAGGAGGAGACCCACCACTGGTTGTACAAACAGTAGCAATGTTGTGTGCACCTAACATCATTGTATTTTCTGTACATAGCATACAGCAGTAAAACTGCCCACTCATCTGTGACACAGAAGAGATATAGCAGCAGGAGTACACGCCTCCTTACTCATGTATGTCAGATGCAACACAACTAGATCTACATGCTTTCCTTCAACATACAAAGGTTACAAAACTGTCCATAGCAAGACAAGTTTCCTTTATACATTTTTCAAACAGAGGAAACAATTACACTACAGACTGCTTGAAGAAGTATCTTTTTTCTCTCCCCCACACACACATGTGTATGACATACATATCACACCACAGGCAGTAGCACTGCAAAGTAGCGTCAGACTGGGGACTGTACCTACCAGTTCCTGCAGGCTTTCAAGTGCGCACAACTCCAAATAATAAATTGATGTTATTTCCTCACCTGGAACCAGGAAGTGCTCCCTAAAACCGAGTGGGAAACATTGTGGCACCTTAGTATCACTCACAAAATATCAAAAGTTAAGTGTGCGTAGATTTTCTATGCCTAGCTCCACATACATGTACTACAACAACATACATATCTCCAAGGGACATAGCTGTGGAATCTATAACAGTAAATCTATATTTTCCCATTTGCACTTATCTTCCTTAATTTTGTCCCTTGAAATCTGTTCCATGATATCAAAGTATCATGATATTCTGATTTTCAATTTTCAGTAGCACACTCCCCACTAGGTGCAACAATGCTGTTTGTTAGACCTATTATTTACAATATACATAGAGAAGGTTTTGGTCGTCTCTCTTCAACAGAAACTTATTTGGGTCAGCCTCCTTTTCCGATTTCTTTGAAACAGTATCAGTGACATCTTGGGTCCTCCTAGAGGTCAATACATGACTCATCTTGTGCTGTTTGGTGTATCATTCTGCCTCCTAGGAAGGGACTATTTTCCATCCATAAAGTACATCCAGTCATCACACTTTTTGTCAGATTCATTTCTTCATTTCGTACTTGCATTATATACAAAAGGCAAAGCATTTACAATTGTATTTTATAAGTTTGCACCGCTTTGGCGTCAAAAAATGAAGCAAATGTGGTGCAAAAAAAGTATAAATATGGGACTTTGTTATTTGTTAATCAATGTAGGAGATATTGGTTCATTTTACAGAAAAACAAATTAATTGCTAGGGATGCCAAAGGGTTATTCTTCTAATGGTTATTTGGAACTCCCCGGCTGCTGCTATCGGGCGGCTGATGAAATACAAATTCAGCACATCTGGTGGCTCTATTTCTAGCCAGAGGCATTGGTTATTCCGATGCTTTGTAGTTTTCAAATCATGTGTTATTTAGCTGCCGGAGAGCCTGTAAGTGATGGACTTAGCCCTTTCTGCAAGTTCAGCCTCAAACTTTTTGCCTTTATCCTCCTGTTTTCTGAACCTGTTTCTGTTGGCTTTTAGGACTCTGTGCACTTTACCGGTGCTAAGGTGCTTGTGCTCTCTCCTTAAAACATGGTAGGATTGGCTTATGCCCAATTGGCATACTTGCTTTACTTGTCAGTACCTAGTAAAGCCGCACTACATGTGCCCAGAACCTGTACATTAAATGCTACTAATGGGCCTGCAGCACCGATAGTGCACCCACCTAAGTAGCCCTTAAAACATGTCTCAGGTCTGCCATTGCAGCCTGCTTGTGCAGTAAACTGGTATTTTGACAAGGCAAAATAAACATTTTGCCAATTCCAAACATTCATTTTTATTACATACACACCACCTGTATGGTAGGCCCTGGACAGCCCAGAGTGCAGGGTGCAGTTTATTTAGAAAACTGAACATGTACTTTTAAGTGTTTCATGTTCTGGTAGTGGAGAACTCTTATATTTGTTTTTCACTACTCCAATAGGATAACACTGGAGTTAATTTATATTTAATAAGCTGTAAATTCCAAATGGGAGCAGGTAATCAGTTCAAGTTTGGTGTCTTTGGATTTGTAAAGAAAAATCCTCTCTTATGGCAAAGTCAGATTTTAAATTACTATTTTGAAAATGCCACTTCTAGAAAGCTGGCATATTCCTGCCCTAGCAATTTAGTGCCTGCACGCCATCTCTTGTTCACATGACTGGGTGTAGCTAACAGTTTGGCTTTGTGTATTCCTCATAGACTGCCACAAACAATAGAGAGCTTAGGTATGTTTGGATGGGTCATCATCACTGGCAGAATGGGAAAGCGGAGTTGGGCACAGGCCTACTTCCACTTGAATAGGTTGTGTGCTGCCTTCAGACAAAGGGCTGCACATCCCCTGTAGTTAGTCTGGAGCCAGGGCAGGGGAGGAAATCTGTGCACTTCAAAGGAAAACCTCCAGAAGCTTCTCCCGCTTCAAACGATGGAACTTGGAACTAATATTTGACGTTAGTCACATAATTTTCCGGCACACTTCTGGACCTGTAGAGATCCTGTTAAGAACAAAGACATCTGTGCTACCAAAAGGACAGCCTTTTCGGAGCCAAAGAGACAGAACAGGCAGTCAACCACCTGACCCAGCTACCAGATCCAGCTGGAGTAAGACCCTAACACTAAAAGTGTGCCTTTCAGGTCCTGTACCCTTGGTGTGGAGTGGAGCTGAATTGAAGTTTTGGGCTCTTTGCGACCACGGACGGTGCCATAACCTTGTTGCTCACACTGATTGTAAACACAAAGTTCCATCAACCCAACTATTACAGCATTGTCCTCTCACAGGAAGCGCCATTGCGAATCTCTGGGCCAGCCACCCACGATGACAACAGGATCTTCGTGCTACAGCGATGACCGTCTGCAACACCTGGCCTGCATTTCATGCTAGGACACCAAACATCTGCGATACTTCCCTGCTCCTTGCAGCCCCTTGCACTGCAAAACAGATGTAGAAGGTAACTTTTCAGCTGTACTAATCTAGTCCCTGTATCTGACCCGTGCTCCACAGAGGTCAGCCTGACCTACTGGCTTTCATGACCAGACATCCACAAGTGGTGCTTTAGCTTTTTGGTGCCATTTTCACTTAAATCTTTAAAATTGTGTAACCCCAGTTCTACTGATTGGATTTTTGTCATGTTGGTCTTTGTTTACATGTTGCTCTATTTTTCTAAATCAGTGTGGGATTGTTCTTGGGTTATGTTTTCACTTTATTACTGTTTGAGGTGCTGCATAAATACTTTACATATTGCACTGTACCTGACTGCTCTTTTCTAAGCTACCAGAGGGTTAATTTGGGGTTGCTTGTGCCTCACCCTGACAAGGATTGTGGTTTTCTACTTTTCTACCCGCCCAACCAGCAACCCAATTTCTCACAGTGAGGTATCAGCTCCTTTCAATCTGTACCTGTGTCTGTTTGGGTCTCAGTGCCTTGCAATCCCATTTAAGATGAAGGGTTTAAATCTAGACAATACCTGTGTTTGAAAGTTTGATAGTGGATCTACCCACCCACCACCCAACCCCCTGCCAATATGTCTATCATGAAAACGTCCCTAAAGGAGAACATTCAGAGTTGGCAAAATTACTCTTCCTACTGAACACTGGCATGTCGGGTGCGTATATTTTATTAGATACATCTATGAAGACAAAGCCTGGGTTGTTCTTCAGCCTTCATTCATTGGCTTCTATTTCACACGCTTGGCAAACAGGACATTTAAGAAAGGCAAGTGCAGATCTAAACATAAACCCACTACAATCTGGATGTGAAACAGGAGGGTCGTACTGGCCTATAAGGCAATTTGGCAGTGGCAGAAAGGCTGGTCTGGCTGGTAAGACTGTGGGATGTTTTTCTGGCTGTTTGTGGGCCTGTTTTAGGACTGGTTTAGGTCTGATGTACTGGTGTTTATTGTTGATTTCCTTGATATTACCACAAACATTGCTAGCAGCAAGCACAAATGCATGCAGTCGCTAATATCCTGCAAAACACTTATACAGTGTGTCTTTCCATGACTGACACAATTTGATCCTGCAGATCAAGGGATCCTTCAAAGATGTTTTAAGGCATGGCCAAAATGGCCTCTGTGTCACAGCCCACACCTTTAAAGGGGCCACCTCATTAACCTTTCAGGACAGCTCCACACTGTCTAGAATTAAAAAGTAACCAGTTGTTTACTTAATGTCTTATTTTTTTAGCCAGCCCTGCCGGAGAGAAAGAGAGACTTAAAGAAAATACCTATTTTATTCCGGTTTGATTCAGCAAGCATGCTAACCTTTCAAAGTGCATAGGCTCAGCCTTGCTGCACTGGCCTTTGTCTTTATTCAGCATGTGACATTTACTGTGGAGTAAAGATTGACATGATGTGGTTCCACTCTTAATGCATCGCCCTTTGAGGCTGCTGTTAGGTAATGCAATTAAAGCTTACTACTTCCTGATTCTGAATACCTGTCGCTCACAGCACAGGCAGTGCAGTATACAAAGGCACCCATCAGCACTGTGTACCTAAATGGCTCTGACTGACTAGCTACAGTGTAACAACATAGACTGTAGTTAGAAGGCTGGGTCGGAGCACTAGTCTTTCTGATTTTGTGGCAGGTAGGCTGTCAATGTGAATTGCGGCATAATATGCTCCCTCAGTGATTGCACAATCCACATGGAACCGGTGCAATCACAGCTTAGTACTAATTGACACAGAGTCCCTGTTCCTCACACAGCAGGAACTGAGGTACAATAAACAGAACAAAACCCTCTAAATGCACTAGTGGCATAATGCAAAATGATTCGGCTACGATGGAGAATGTGAATGTGATGGGAAATCCCTGAGTCTCATATACCTCACAGACATTCATTGGCATAGGGCTGAATAGGGACCCATTAGAGGCTGGGAGGCTCTTTTAAGGACTGGAGGCCGCCTGCACCACAGGGGCTCCCGAGGCCTGCATTGCACCCCTGATATGCACAGGCCCTAAAGGTGAGACAAGAGTCTCACAGTACCACATGCAACAGGCTGGTTCAGATTGATAATCTATCTGTTTCTCTGGTGCGGGCAAGCCAGAGAGACACTGTGTGCTGTAATGATGGGCCCAGATGTAGGCTGGTCAAAGAAGAGGACTGTCAATGATGGGCCTGTTAGACTTTTCATCCTTGACGTGGTCTCCCTTAACTTTTTGCCTCTGTTCCCCAGGAGGTAAGCAGGGGTTAGCTGAGGGTGATTCTCTTTTACCCTGACTAGAGTGAGGGTCCTTGCTTGAACAGGGGGTAACCTGACTGTCAACCAAAGTCCCCATTTCTAACAGTGGTGATCAGCGGTTGGGGTTTGGACTTGTATTTGTACTTGACATACAGTGATTAAGTGTACACTACTATTTTGAGTGCAGACCACTACGTGACCACATACTACTTGTTTGGTGATTTTTGAGTTTTTTTCTTTTGCTTGTATTTTTCCCTACATCCATTTTTGTGGTAGTCTTTGATTGACTTCTGAACTTCACTTGGGAACTTTTCTGCTTTTTGGAACTTTGCACTTTTGTTGACTTTTCATCATTTCTCAATCTGGAGATGCATCAGTTGGAGCTGCTTTTGACCTGGAGAAATTGGATCGCTATACCAAGTCCCAGTTAAAAGAGTTCTGTAAAAGCTTTAACTGTCCCATTAAGAGCTCCAAGAAGGAGGAGCTGCAAAAGGCGCTGAGGGCCTGGGTGACAGACAAGAGCACTGGAGGGCACACAGAGGATGAGGAAGATGAGGAGGAGGAAGTGCAGTCTATACACAATGGTATTGTGGGTGAGCCTGTTATGTCCAGGGAGAGGGTCTCCAGGGCAGGTAGCAGTGTCGCATCTAAGGGTCTGACCCTTGAAGAGTTGCAGGACTGTCAGGCAGAGAGGGACACCAGAGGGAGTTGGAGAAAATGAGGATGGCACTAGAAGAGAAAAAGATTTTGTTGGCTCATGAGCGTAGCTTGAGAGAGCTGGATCAGAGGAGCCAGTCTAGTAGGGATGGTGGCAGCCATCACAGTGCAGCCTGAAAGGAGGGTGCACATTCCTAAAGATCTTGTGAAGGATTATAAAAGGGAGGACGACATATACTTGTGGTTTAAGGGGTATGAGTCTGCTCTCCGTATGAATCTGTCCCTGAAGCTCATTGGGGGCGGGTCTGTGGAAGCACTTTGAGGTAGAGGGGAGGGATACACTGACAGCCTTAGGGGATGCTCAGAATTTCACCTACTCTAGCATGAAGGATGCCTTGCTTACAAGGTATGGTCTTACCCCTGGGCAGTACAAGGATACATTTAGATCCTACAAGAAGAAGGAATCCCAAACATGGTTGGAATGTGTTGATTCTTATTGCAGGTCAAAGGATGGTTGGGTGAAAGGCAGTAAGGTAACTACGTATGAGGGGCTTTACAATCTGACTGTTTGGGAGCACTTGTACAGTTTATGCTTTCCAGAGCTGCGCCAGCACCTGATTGATAGCAAGCTGACTGACCCCAGAAAGCTTGCGCAGGAAGCGGACTGCTGGAAGAGAACCAGGGTCCAGAAGAGGTATGGGAGAGACCACGCCAAGCGTGGGCAGGGTCCCTCTCAGAAGAAAGGGGGGGTAAGGGTAAACAGGGGGAGTTCTCTAAAGGGCCCCAAACTGATTCCCAGGGTAAGGATTCCCAACCCCACAGTGAGAAGAAGCCATGGTTCTCCAAAGGGAAGCCAGTGGCAGGTGGTCCCCCATGTAAGTGCTATGCATGTGACCAGGTGGGTCATGTGAGGGGGGAAGCCAAATGCCCCAAAATTGCACTGGCACCCACTGGTGCAACGTCCCAGGGTTTGGCCAGTGTAGTGCTTGGGGAGGAGTTGGTTTCAGGTGGGTGGGAACCAGCTGAGATGACCCTTGTCTCACTAGGGGACAGTGAGATGGTCCAGAGAACCCCAGTGCCTGAAAACACTAAGAAGTACAGGCAGTGGGTGACCATTAATGGACAGAGGGTGGAGGCACTGAGAGACACAGGAGCCAGTGGGACTACAGTGAGGAGTCAGCTTGTGCATGAAGAGCAGATAGATCCCTGGGTACTTCACCAAGTAGTTGCAGTGGACAACTCAGAGCGCCTGTGCAGAGTGGCGCACGTTCCCTTTGAATGGGGGGGGGTCTCAGATTCCTTGAAGGTAGCTGTGAGTCCAACTATGCCTGTTGATTGTTTGCTAGGCAAAGTCCTGGAGGATTCCCCTTGGAAGGAGGTGGAACACAGGTCTCACTTGGAGATGTTGGGTCTGCATGGGTGGGTATACGTATCCACCCGGTCAATGGCAGCCCGTCAGGGTAGTCAAGAGCCCCTGGAGCCTGAAACAGTGGCCCAGGGGACCGCCAAGTAGAGGAAGGGAGGAGGCGGAGCCTGAGGGTGACGACCCGGAGCCTACAGGGGAAGAGGTGGCTGAACTGGGTGAGGTCTCTGAGGTGTCGCAGTGGCGGCAGGAAGGGAAGTCCACCAGGGAAGCATTCTGTGCAGCACAGAAGACATGCCCTACTTTGGAGGGTTTGCGGCAGCAGGCTGCAGACCAGGCGGCTGGCAAGGAGCCAGGATCACACCTGATTTATTGGGAGGATGACCTCCTGTATAGTGAGCCTAAGGTTCCTGAGCTTGGATCAGCCTGTGTGCTGGTGGTACCCCAGTGCTTCAGGGCCTTCCTACTGGGGTTGGCTCATGATGTGCCTTTAGCTGGACATTTGGGGCAGGACAAGACCTTTGAGAGGCTTGTCACCCACTTTTACTGGCCCCTAATGTGAGGGCACTCAGATGCACATTGCCGGTCTTGTCAGACTTGTCAGGCAAGTGGTTAGAGTGAGAGGAAATGTAAGGCTCCCCTCCAGCCTTTGCCTGTGATTAGTACTCCCTTTGAGAGGGAAGGTATTGACATTGTGGGGCCTATGGACCCCAAGACAGCCTTGGGCAACAGGTTCATCCTGTTCTTGGTGGACCATGAAACACGGTACCCGGAAGCCATTCCTCTGAGGTCAGTCACCTGTGGTGGGTCGTGCACTGATAGGGGTTTTACCTGCATAGGGTTCCCTAAGGAAGTGGTATCTGATAGGGGTACAAACTTCATATCCACGTATATGAAGTCTTTGTGGAAAGTGTGTGGGGTAACCTACAAGTTCACAACACCTTACCACCCCCAAAGTAATGGTCTGGTTGAGAGATTCAACCGCACCTTGAAAGGCATGATTCACGGCCTGTCAGAGCCCTTGAGGCAGAAGTGGGACATCCTCTTGCCATGCCTTCTGTTCGCCTACAGGGAGGTGCCTCAAAAAGGACTTGGGTTTAGTCCCTTTGAGCTGATTTATGGCCACCCTGTGAGGGGACCTTTGAGTCTGGTGAAGGAGACTTTGGAGAAAGCTCCTAGTAAACCCCCCCAGGATGTATTTAGCTACATGCTGGCTTTGAGAAACCAGACTGCCCGCTTCAGGAGTCTCGCCCAGGAGAACCTGGAAGCAAGCAAGGAGGATATGAAACTGTGGTAAGACGAGAATGCAACTCTGGGCGAGTTTCAACCTGGTCAGAAAGTGTGGGTGATGGCTCCAGTGAGCCTAGGGCGCTCCAGGATAAGTGGACTGGGCCATTTGAGGTGGTGGAGTGCAAGAGTGAACCCACCTACCTGGTGGACTTGTGGTCTCCAAGGAACCCTTTAAGGGTCCTGCATGTCAACCGCCTCAAACCTCACTTTGAGCGTACTGAACTGTCCAGGCTCCTTGCGACAGATGATGGGGTAGAGGAGGAGAGTGAGCCTCTTCCTGACCTCCTGTCTGCAGAAGAAAAAGATGGGTCAGTGGAGGGAGTGATCCTCTCCCCCTCCGTGACTGAGGAGCAGCAAGGATACTGTCGCCACGTGTTGGGACAGTTTTCCTCACTGTTTTCCCTGATCCCAGGAGTCACACACTTGTGCACACATGATGTGGGCACTGGAAGCAGTACACCCATTAAACAGAAGGTTTACAGGGTGACTGACAGGGTCAGGGCATGCATTAAGGATGAGGTATCCAAAATGCTTGCTGTAGTGGTTATTGAGCACTCCAGCAGTCCTTGGGCCAGCCCAGTGGTATTGGTCCCAACGGCTGCTGCACCTGGTGCCACTCCAGAACTCAGGTTCTGTGTGGACTACCGGGGACTCAATGCGGTCAGCAAGACTGACGCACACCCCATCCCCTGAGCTGATGAGCTCATTGACCGGTTAGGTGCTGCCAAGTACCTCAGTACGTTTGACTTAACATCTGGGTACTGGCAGATTGCTTTAACTGAGGGGGCCCAGGAGAGGTCAGCATTCTCTACACTAGATGGTCACTTTCAATTTAAAGTGATGCCATTTGGAGTGAAGAATGCCCCTGCCACCTTTCAGAGGTTGGTCAACTAGGTGTTGGCTGGGCTGGATGAGTTCCAGTGCCACCTACCTGGATGACATCGCTGTGTTTAGTTCCACATGGGAGGAACACCTGCAACACCTCTGGAGAGTCTTAGAGGCCCTGCAGAAGGCAGGCCTCACTATTAAGGTGAGCAAGTGCCAAATAGGGCAGGGTTCTGTGGTGTACTTAGGACACCAGGTGGGGAGTGGCCAGGTGGCACCCCTACAGCCTAAGATTGACACAATTGTGGCTTGGGAGCCCCCCAAGACCCAGACTGAAGTGAGAGCCTTTTTAGGTCTCACAGGATATTACAGGAGGTTTGTTAAGGGAAATGGTACCATTGTTACCCCCTTAACTGAGTTGACTTCTAAGAAGCAACCCAGGAAAGTGATCTGGACAGAGGCTTTCCAGAACGCTTTTGATGCCCTGAAGGCTGCCATGTACACAGCACCTGTGCTGAAGGCACCTGACTACTCCAAGGAGTTTGTGTGCAAACAGACACCTCATAGCATGGTATTGGAGAAGTACTCTCACAGCTTAATGAAGAGGGCCTAGATCAACCCGTAGCCTTCATTAGCAGGAGGTTACTACCCAGGGAACGTAGGTGGAGTGCAATAGAACGCGAAGCGTTTGCTGTGGTCTGGGCCCTGAATAATCTAAGACCCTACTTGTTTGGGACTCACTTCTGAGTTCAGACCGACCACAGGCCCCTCAGATGGTTAATGCAGATGAGGGGTGAGAATCCCAAACTGTTGAGGTGGTCCATTTCCCTACAGGGGATGGACTTTACGGTGGAACACTGTCCTGGTACCGAGCACGCCAATGCTGATGGTCTGTCCAGGTTCTTCTGCCTTAGTGATAAGAACTCCCATGAGGTTGGGTAGTTGCTCCCCACTTTCAGCTGGGGGGGGACACATCTTAGACTTTTCATCTTTGGCGTGGTCTCCCTTAACTTTTTGCCTCTGTTCCCCAGGTTTTTGATGTGTGCTGGACTCTGATTTTGCTGTTTTTGTTACTCTGGACACTTTACCACTGCTAACCAGTGCTAAAGTGCAAGTGCTCCTTTACAAAATGTGTATGTGATTGGCTTATCCATGATTGGCATATTTGATTTACTAGTGAGTCCCTAGTAAAGTGAACTGGAGGTGCCAGGGCCTGTAAATCAAATGCTACTAGTGGGCCTGCAGCACTGGTTGTGCCACCCACATAAGTAGCTCTGTAATTATGTCTCAGACCTGCCATTACAGTGTCTGTGTGTGCAGTTTTAACTGTAAATTCGACTTCGCAAGTGTACCCACTAGCCAGACCTAAACCTTCCCTTTTCTTACATGTAAGGCACCCCAAAGGTAGGCCCTAGGTAGCCCCAAGGGCAGGGTGCAGTGTATATTTAAGGTAGGACATATAGTAATGTGTTTTTATATGTCCTGACAGTGAAATATTGCTAAATTTGTTTTTCAATGTTGCAAGGCCTGGCCCTCTCATAAGTTAACATGGGGGCTACCTTTAAATATGATTAAAGTGTAGATTCCCTTTGGGAGCGGGTGGACATGTGGAGTTTGGGGTCTCTAAGCTCACAATTTAAAAATAGATATTTTAGTAAAGTTGATTTTAAGATTGTGTGTTTGAAAATGCCACTTTTAGAAAGTGAGCATTTTCTTGCTTATACCATTTCTGTGACTCTGCCTGTTTGTGGATTCCCTGTCTGGGTCAGTTTGACAGTTGGGCTGGTTGCACCTCACACTAGACAGTGAGACAAAGGGAGCTGGGGTGTAGTCTGCATTTCCTGATGAGCCATCTGTGCTAGGAGGGAGGGGAGGAGTGGTCACTTACACCTGAAAGGGCTGTGCCTGTCCTTGCCAACATCAGGGCAGTGCGTGCTCTACGGGCGACTGGAATGCAAAAACCCAGCACTTACAAGATAAAGTAATTCATACATTATGCTGATGCGCTGTTGTTTAACCTTTTGCATTGCAGAGTTTAATCCTGAAGACTTATATTCAAGGTGCTTATAAATACTGTTCATTTGCAATGTATTGCTGCAGGCTTTCAGAGTGTGTCAGGGTGTGGTCCCTTTCCAGGGCCTTCTATAAGCTTTCTCTGCAGCATGACTGGGTGTGGTTTGTGGGCTGGGGCAAAACTCTATATAAGGGAGCCAGCCCAGCTCCACGTGCTCACTATTCAGAGGTCCCGGTGCAGAGCAGCAGCAACTTCCTGAGCTCCTGTTCCGGAGGCCTACTTTGATCTTCCAGGCCTTACCCTTCACTGGGTTGGTGATCCTTGATCAGGGCGGTAAGACAGAGGTCGGGCTGGGCCCCCGATCCCGTTCTTGAAGGCTTTCGAGTTCTTGGGCCTAATTTTCATGATAAAAGATTTTACCTTGAGCGTGTGAATGTGCGCTTGTTTTTTTCTGGCATTTGAATGCTGATATTCGAATCGGCAAGATGCGCGATTCATTTCTTGTGTGTAACTTTTGATATTCAGTGTGCGATACCATTTCATGGCATTCAAATGGTGGCATTCAAACCGGCAAAACGTGCGATTCATTTCTTGTGCTTAACTTGTGATACTCATTGTGCGCATCCATTTCTTGGCACTTAAAAGGTGACATTTGAATCGGCACAACGCGCGATTCATTTCCCACAATTGAACTTGATGTTTCAGATCATATGCAGTGTGCGCGATCATTTCATGGCATTTGCATATTCTTGTTGAAATCAGCAATGTGCGTAATTCATGTTTCTGCATTTAAAAACTATGGGCCTCATTATGACCCTGGCGGGCGGCGGAGGCCGCCCGCCAGGATCCCGCCCTCCATTATACCGCTCCGCGGTCTGAAGACCGCGGAGGGTATTATGAGTTTTTCCCTGGGCTGGCGGGCGGTCTCCAAAAGACCGCCCGCCAGCCCAGGGAAAAACTCCCTTCCCACGAGGATGCCGGCTCGTAATCGAGCCGGCGGAGTGGGAAGGTGCGACGGGTGCAGTGGCACCCGTCGCGTATTTCAGTGTCTGCAAGGCAGACACTGAAATACTTTGCGGGGCCCTCTTACGGGGGCCCCTGCCGTGCCCATGCCATTGGCATGGGCACGGCAGGGGCCCCCAGGGGCCCCGCGACCCCCCTACCGCCATCCTGTTCATGGCGGCTTTCCCTCCATGAACAGGATGGCGGTAGGGGGGGTCAGAATCCCCTCGGCGGCGCAGCGAGCTGCGCCGCCTTGGAGGATTCTAAGGTCAGTGGAAAACCGGCGGGAGACCGCCGGTTTTCCCGTTCTGACCGCGGCCAAAGCGCCGCGGTCAGAATGACCAAGGGAGCACCGCCGGCCTGTCGGCGGTGCTCCCGCCCCGTTGGCCCTGGCGGTAGAGAACCGCCAGGGTCAGAATGAGGGCCTAAGTGTTAGAATTCTAGATGTTACATTATATGTGCACAATAAGTTCCTTACTACAGCTCCTATGGTGTTCCAGAAAAAGTTCAGATTATTTCTTTGTCCTCATGCAAAAAGACTATAGGGGTCATTCTGACTTTGGCGGGCGGCGGAGGCCGCCCGCCAAAGTAACCCTGTCGAAAGACCGCACCGCGGTCAAAAGACCGCGGGGGTTATTTCGACTTTACCACTGGGCCGGCGGGCGACCGCCAAAAGGGCGCCCGCCGGCCCAGCGGGAAAGACCCTGCAACAATGAAGCGGAGTTGCAGGGGTGCGACGGGTGCAGTTGCACCCGTCGCGATTTTCACTGTCTGCAAAGCAGACAGTGAAAATCTTAATGGGGCCCTGTTAGGGGGCCCCTGCACTGCCCATGCCACTGGCATGGGCAGTGCAGGGGCCCCCAAGGGCCCCATGACACCCGTTCCCGCCCCGCCAGAAACAGGCTGGCGGGAAGGGGGTCGGAATCCCCATGGCGGCGCAGGATTCTCCGGGCCAGGGGAAATCTGGCGGGAAACCGCCGGATCCCCTTTTCTGACCGCGGCGGTGGCCCTGGAAGCACCGCCAGCCTGTTGGCGGTGCTTCCGTGTCCCTCCACCCTGGCTGTCCATGACCGCCAGGGTTGGAATGAGGGCCTATGTTTGATTTTGAAAAATAATTCTAGAGGGTTCTTATGTTTCTAGTCACTGTGTAACATTTCATTAAGAGATTCATTGAGAAGTTGTATTAATCATTCTTAATTCCTTCCCAGGTAACAAGACGTCTTGAGGCCTAGTTATTTAGTCCATGCTTAAGTTATCTATGGTTACAGTATGACAATGCTTAGAATCATAGTCTAGTAAAGAATTGTTGAACTTTTGGCCTTACGCAGGGTCATCCACAGTCTTTTTGCCTCCTTCCTCCTGGTTTTTCTGACCTCTCGCTGTTGGCTCTAGGACTCTGAGCACTTTATCACTGCTGACCAGTGCTAAAGTGCAGGTGCTCTCCCGTCTAAAGTTGGTATGATTGGCTTATACCTAATTGGCATATTTAATTTACCTATAAGTCCCTTATACAGTGGTATCTCTATACCCAGGGCCTGTAAATTATATACTACTAGTGGGCCTGCAGCGCTGCTTGCGCCACCCACTGAAGTAGACTTTCAAACCTGTCTCAGGCCTGCTAGCGCAGGGCCTGTGTGCGCAGTTTCTGCCACAGGGACCTGGCATCTAAACTTACTTGCCAGGCCAAGAACTCCCCTTTTACTACATGTAAGTCACCCCTAAGGTACGCCCTAGCTAGCCCTATGGGCAGGGTGCTATGTATGTAGAAAGGCAGGACATGTGCCATATTGCATGGCCTGTCCTAGTAGTGACAAACAGCCTAACTTGGTGTCTCACTGCTGTGAGTGCTGCCTTCTCATAGGATTGCATTAGAAATGCCCTACCTTATGTGTAAGGGGTATTGTCTGATTTATGAGGGGTAGCGTAGGCGTGTTTGGTATGGTTGTGATGGTGATAATAAATGCTGCTTACTGGTGTGGGTGTATTTTTTATTACTATCACAGAAATGCCACTTCTAGAAAGTGCGCATTTATCTGTGCTTATGACTCTGGTGTTTTGCAGCTTGAGTCCAATCCACGTCTGGGCAGAGTGACAGATGGGGCTTTGTGCATACTTTTCAGACAGCCTGTACACAAGGAGGGTGGAGGTGTCACAGATGTGCATCTGCATACTGAATAGTCTTCCTGGGCTGAGAGAAGGGAGAGGCGGGGCACACCTGCATTTGTAAAGACTGTGCCCTGGCCTCACACAATAGGGTCGTTAACCCCCCACTGATGTTTGGAGCCTGTGCTGAAAGGAGAGAGGGGGCACTCCCAGAACCAGTTGTAACTGGCTGGAACCTCCTCTCCCTACCATTGTAAAACACTGTAAGAACTGACTATAAGTACAGGGGAATTTTCCCCACAATTTAGAGACTCTTGGAATCATCTTGGAACTGGACACCAAAGGCTGAAAGGACTCACCAGGAACCGCCATGGACTGCTGCTGCTGTGCTGACCTGTGACCTGCCTGGTCACTGTGAAGGACTTGTCACTTGCTGCCTTTCCCTTGTGCTGGCCTGTAGCTGGGCCCTCCACCTGAGGACCTTGTCTTAAGATTCTGCTCCCCAGGGGCAGGGTGCTGTGGCCCCTGACCCCTGCATCAATTTCTTCACAAGGGGTGCTTCTCCGTGGTTGCGGCTGCCATAGCGCTGATTGCAGCGCGCTTATGGAGCCTTGGGAGCTCGTAGGCTCCTTGCTGCATTGTGCCCCTTTAAATAAGATCACCGCAGCGGCCCGGGAAGGTGGAAGAACACTCGCGCACCGCATCGGGTGCAGGCGAGTGTCTGCTCGGGCCCCAGGAGGGGTCTGATCTTCTTGTGGCTGCACGGCAGGACCAGGGGAAGGCGAAGGGAGTGCCTCCTTCCTCCTGGCCTCTGCGTTAGGAGCAGGACGCTCCTTTTCTGCTGTTAGGTAAAACGGCATTATTGTGCCCCCCCCCCTTGGTGGAAGGGCCAATGGAGGCCCAGGGGGCCCCCAGAGATCGTGGGTCCCGGGAGGGGCCTGTCATTAAACCGGAGGGGGTGCGTGGTGCCCCCCTCCTGCCCTAAGTTGTTTTTGCTGGCTTTGGCCGCCCTCGTGAGGGCCGGTTGAGGCCCTGGGGGGCCCCCAGTAATCACAGTCCCCGGAGGGGCCTGTCTATAAAAGAGAGGAGGTGCATGTCGCCCTCCTCTGACCCCAGAGTATAAGGGAGGCCCCCGTTTTGCGCATAGGAGCGCCGGGGTCCCCATTGTTCGCCTTCTAGGCACTGGAGGTGCCTTCATCCAACCAGGTACTGTTTAAAGGAACAATATAGTTGCAATCCAAAGTTCTTTCTACAGACTTTTGTTTGATTCATATATTACCTACCTGCGTTTGATGTCTTTACATATGTGTATGCAAATGTTCCTTTTATGGACATGCTTGCTAATATGTGTTTCTAACTTGCCATATGTTTTCTAATGTTCCTACTATGGGCATTTTATGATATTCTTATGACAAGTGCTGTGATGTAATAACGTGTTTTCCTGACTACTGCTTATGTTGCAGAATACTGAGTAATCTGTGTGTTATGTGTGACTACTGCTAGGTTGCAGAGTAACTAATGTGTAACGTTCTGACAACTGCTAAGGTAGCAGGATAGTACTGATATGTGATGTTTGGTCTGATAATTGCCTTGTGTACAATGCAGTATATTTTCATATAATCTGGTGTTGTATTTCCTTTGTGGTGGGGATATTGCGTCACATGTGTTGTGTGTGTTGTGCAAACGCTTTACACATTGCCTTTGGGTTAAGCCTGACTGCTCGTGCCAAGCTACCAAGGGGGTGAGCAGGGGTTATCTTGGACATGTAACTCCCTAGCCCTGACTAGAGTGGGTAAGTTCTGCCTGGCTGAGGTGCATACCCTAGCCAACCAGAAACCCCATTTCTAAGATTGGTTGTCAGCGGTGAGGATAGGACTTGCGCTTGCACAATACCATTGTGACTCATTATTTCACTACAAGGATTGCGTTTAGACCATCACATGTTTGGCTTCTCTTAACTTTCTCTCTTTGGTCATTTTTCCTGTTTTCAGTTCTCACGCTTGGGTATTGTGGTTGTCACATTTGAGTTATTTGTACCTTTTCAAGATGGGGCTTACCTTTGATTTAGAGGACCTGCCGTTTTACACGCAGGAGGAATTAGAGGGGTTCTGTAGAGAGAGAGGGCTGCCTGTAGAAGGGGACCTCAGGAGATCTCTGAATTTCTTTGAAAGGTTTGTGACATATACCCAGGGAGGGAGTGTGCTTAGGGGGTACCCAGAGGATCCTGCGTGTAGCGAGGGTTCCCAACGGGGGGGCTCCCAGACCTCATCCCTAGACAGTGGTAGAGAGACTGATCAGGAGGGTGAGAATGACCGGGTGGGGACGTCAGTTGACAGCGAAGGCCCCAGTGATAGGGAGTCCCTTGCTGGGTCCAGTGTAAGAAGCAGGGCTACCTCTCATTTCTTGATGCCTGATGAGCTAAGATATAGGCAGGAAGAGAGGGACCTGAAGTTGCAGTTAGCGTGCCTAGCTGTTGAGGAGATCAGGGCTGAGGTAGAGAAGGCCTTAGTACAGGAGAGCATGGCAGAGGCAGAGAGGGCCTTTGCCAGAGAAAGACTCGCTCTAGAGCGCAGTCTGAAGGTTCTGGACTCACCAGCGCTGCAGGTGGAGTCCAGTGGTGGCAGCAATGTACAGTGCTGTAGCAAAGATGTTCCTCACATACCCATTGATCTGGTACCTAGGTTCCAAGAGGGGGGTGACATACATCAGTGGTTAAAGGAATATGAGAGGGCTCTGGTAGAGCGCAGGATCCCTGAGAAGGATTGGGGAACTGGCCTAGGGAGCTTTATTCCTGAGGAGGGGAGGGATGCCCTACTGACTCTAGAAGAGAGCGACAGGGAGGGGTACTCCACTATGAAGAACACACTGATTGAGAAGTATGGTTTTTCCCCTGAGGAATACAGAAAAAGGTTTAGGGGTGGTAGGAAACTGTCCCACCAGTCTTGGGAGGAGTTTGTGGAGGATTGCTGCATTGCACTAGATGGATGGGTGAAGGGTAGCACAGTAAACAATTTTGAAGGGCTGTTTAATCTGATTGTCAGAGAGCACCTGCTTCATTGTTGTTTTTCAGAGTTACGCCAACACTTGTCAGTGAGTGAGTTCTCTGACCCCAGGGAGCTTGCAAAGGAGGCATACTTCTGGTTGAGTAGCAGAGGGTCTGGTGTGGCATTAGGGGGTGTTCCTAATGAGAGTGGTCTAGGTTTTCCCAACCAGGTGGGGTGGGAAAGGAATGGAGTGTCCCAGGTAGGTCCCAGTGGACTGGGATGGGTGAGGGACCCCATGTCCCGTCTCAGAGGAGAGGGAATGGGGTTGGGCTGAGGCCCAGGGTACCCGAGCTCCAGTCCCAGGTCCTGGAGGGTTCCATGAGTGAACGCCAGGAGGTGAGCCTAGCCTGTGCCTTAGGGCCAGCTGTTCAGAAGGATCCCATTTTGTCATTAGGACTTGGGCAGGTGGCTGGTGATAGCGTTCCGCCGGTCCTGGTGTCTGGTAGTCTCGCTCTACAGCAGAGGAGGCGGAAATCCAGGCATAGGGTTGAGAGGGGGCTGCGGGCCCCAGTGGAGAACCTGGAGGGTCAGGGGTCAGCTCTGAGAGCGAAGCCCCCCAGGAATGACCTTGGTGAGACCATTTCTGGGCTGGGGGGAATCCAGACTCTGTCAGATGGGCAGAGGTCAGGAGACCTGCGCCAGCCAGACTCTTGTGTGGCCCTTGGGGAAGGTGTTTCCCTGGTGGGGGGTAGGTGTGCCCCCCACAAAGTCCTGGTGCGCCAGGCAATGATTCAACCGCAGGGTGGTGACTCTGGGTTGGATGATCAGGTTCAGGGGGGTAAACTCTGACCTGATGGGGAGTAGGTGTGCTCCCAAGGAAGTCCTGGTACGCCAGGCAGTGGTTCAACCCCAGGGTAGTGACTCTGGGTTGGATTGCCAGATTCAGGGGGTAAGCTCTGATCTGGTAGGGGGTAGGTGTGCTCCCAAGGAAGTCCTGGTTCTCTGGGCAATGGTCCAGTCTAAGGGTGTCGTCCCTGGACTAGATAGACAGGTTCAGGGGGTAAACTCTGACCTGGTTGGGGGGGCGGTTAGTGTGCTCACCCCCGTGTGAAACTTCTGGTGGCTTCTCCCGAGGTGGGGGGACGCAGGACTCTGGAAGTGGGGTTCAGGGAGGGGGAAACCCGCTCCGGGCCCCGGTGCAACCCAAGGGTGTCCTCCCTAGGTTGGGTGGTCAGTCGCCAGGTAGTGATCCTGGGCTGGCGAGAGAGTTGTGCAGGGCTGCTGTACCAAGCACCCTGGCAAGTGGGGATTCTGGTGATACCCCTCCTAAAACAGGAGGGCGGGATCCTAGAAGGAGGGGTGGAGGGAGGAGAGGCTCGCCTTTAGCCCCTGTAGAGCCTATAGGTACAGACCTTAGGTTGGTGGATCAGTGGCAGGGTAGAGCTCCTGAACTGATTAGAAATGGAGTGGAGACAGGTTGCTTTGCACCTGGGGCTACCGCCCCCCCACTCGTTATGGTTTCAGAGACCAGAGGCTCCTAGATGGCCTGGGACCTGGTTCTGGCCATTGGCAGCTAGAGAACCCCCGTGGGTTGGTCTAGGCTGCCTGGGAAGCATTGACAGAGAGATCCAAGTGGAGTCAGGAAGGCATAGAACTGGAACATGCCCCTGCTGTTGTGGGCCTGGGTCCTTGTTCTATCGCCCCAATCAGGGAAGTACATCAAGGTATTGATTGTTCTCCCCTGGCTATTGGCTGGTAGGGGGTTGTGTTGGACTTTTGGCCTTACGCAGGGTCATCCCCAGTCTTTTTGCCTCCTTCCTCCTGGTTTTTCTGACCTCTCGCTGTTGGCTCTAGGACTCTGAGCACTTTATCACTGCTGACCAGTGCTAAAGTGCAGGTGCTCTCCCATCTAAAGTTGGTATGATTAGCTTATACCTAATTGGCATATTTAATTTACCTATAAGTCCCTTATACAGTGGTATCTCTATACCCAGGGCCTGTAAATTATATACTACTAGTGGGCCTGCAGCGCTGCTTGCGCCACCCACTGAAGTAGACTTTCAAACCTGTCTCAGGCCTGCTAGCGCCGGGCTTGTGTGCGCAGTTTCTGCCACAGGGACCTGGCATCTAAACTTACTTGCCAGGCCCAGAACTCCCCTTTTACTACATGTAACCCTATGGGCAGGGTGCTATGTATGTAGAAAGGCAGGACATGTGCCATATTGCATGGCCTGTCCTAGTAGTGACAAACAGCCTAACTTGGTGTCTCACTGCTGTGAGTGCTGCCTTCTCATAGGATTGCATTAGAAATGCCGTGCCTTATGTGTAAGGGGTATTGTCTGATTTATGAGGGGTAGCGTAAGCGTGTTTGGTATGGTTGTGATGGTGATAATAAATGCTGCTTACTGGTGTGGGTGTATTTTTTATTACTATCACAGAAATGCCATTTCTAGAAAGTGTGCATTTATCTGTGCTTATGACTCTGGTGTTTTGCAGCTTGACTCCAATCCACATCTGGGCAGAGTGACAGTTGGGACTTTGTGCATACTTTTCAGACAGCCTGTACACAGGGAGGGTGGAGGTGTCACAGAGGTCTCCCGCCGGTTTCCCGCTGCCCCCAAGGAATCCTCCAAGCCGGCGCAGCTTGCTGCGCCGGCTTGGGGATTCCGACTCCCCCTCCCGCCATCCAGTTCCTGGCGGTTCTCCCGCCGGGAACCGGATGGCGGGAGGGGGAGTCGCGGGGCCCCTGGGGGCCCCTGCAGTGCCCATGCCAACGGCATGGGCACTGCAGGGGCCCCCGTAAGAGGGCCCCAAAATGTATTTCACTGTCTGCTGCGCAGACAGTGAAATATGCGACGGGTGCAACTGCACCCGTCGCACAGCTTCCACTCCGCCGGCTCGATTCCGAGCCGGCTTCATCGTGGAAGCCTCTTTCCCGCTGGGCTGGCGGGCGGCCTTAAGGCGGCCGCCCGCCCAGCGGGAAACTCAGAATGCCGGCCGCGGTCTTCAGACCGCGGTGCGGTATTCCTGCGGCGCAACTTTGGCGGGCTGCCTCCGCCGCCCGTCAAAGTTGTAATGAGGGCCTCTGTGTCCAATGCACACAGAAAAAACTGTGCTTTTCACTTTACATACACACACACAAGGACAAGCCACTGACAGTATTTATTATTCTAACTCCATGTGCATTTTCCTACTGGGATAGGTTATGAAGCAAAAGCAAATATAACTGGACTCAAAAACTGCACTTTTACTTTCTTAATATGCTCACTCAAAAGCACCTAAAAACACTACAATGACCGTTTTTCATAGTTCACTGGTCCAGACAAAGCTAGTGTTGGCCTGGTTCTGTCAGGGTTTACCAGCACTAGGAGGACCCGTGTGTATGTTAAACACACACACAAACACACACACGCATACACACACACACAAGCACTGCCTGTCTCGCTTTTCTCAAAAACACTGTTATGGCACATTATTTCCTTCTATCTTTTCTGCAACCTGAATCAGAGGTCACATCCTATTTCTCCCGCTGGGTCAGCAGCCATTTTCGTCTTCTTGCATTTCCGGTCAAGTTTCACAATATAATTTTTAATTGAGAACAATGTTGGCCTGCCAGAGTCTCACCAGAGGTTTCGTTCTTCTTTTTTTCAAATTATCTGCAAATTATAGAAACTGAGCTGTGTGTCACCATAACAGAAAACAGTTGTTCGCTTGGTCAACCCTGGGTTTACTCAAAGAAGAAAACAAAGGCTGCGGGCAGTTGTGACATATTTCAATATAATTTCTAGAGCTCTATGGAACAGGTAAAATACTCCATATCCAATTTGTTTTTAAAAATATTACAGGCAACTTAGTGGCGGGCCACACCGATTGGAGGACGCTGCTCTGTTTTTCTGATTCTTGAAGAACACATTTCACATCTCTTCAGCATCAATCAAACATTACAGTCAGATTTAGTGCCGACCTCCCCCAACAAATAAATGGCATTGTAGGTAGGCCCAGGCGTGTAAGAGAGCAATCCATATACTTAAACTTAAATATTCGTTTAAAAACAATGTTACATCTTTTTATGACACGTGTTAACATCATCAACAAATCGAAAAGCAGCATAATGTATAATAAACATTGCAAAGCTTATGAAACACTTCTTGTGTCCCCATCTGCACTCCTGGTGGTATGAGTGTATCGTGAGGGATAGGGTGAGGGGTGAGGTTTGGCTCTCTGGTTAGGGTCGAGCCTGCGTTGCATCCGCTCGCGCATGCGTATCGCAGCGAGGCGCTTTAATGTTTAGAAAAGGGCTCGGAGCCCTGTCGACGTCATGTCAGTGTCTTTCATTGGTTCGTGGGCTTGCCTGTTAAAATCTGCTTGCTTTCATTAGTCTAAGACATGTATACTTCATGCCTTTTCCGGTGGTTAGCCCTCCTCGAGCGCATCGACCAAGTACAGAAAACGTGCGAGGCTCGCTGTTTTCTGTCCGGCTCGTGGACTACTTTTTTCTCTAATTTACTAGCACGATTTTGCTTGGCAGAAGTCGAGTGCTTTACATAGTTAATTGCACTTTTTCGGGTTACCTACATAAATGCACTTTTGCCGATAGGTGAAAAGTCGGGTTAGGAGTTTACAATGCTATCAGCTCTAACATGAGCAAACGCGAGACCCGTTGCATTGCAAATGCTTGTTTTGCTATGGGAGCGCTTCAATACTGTCAGGGTGGAATTCAGGGACTCAGCGTTTACCCTGATACACGGTGGTGCAAAGGCCTTATTCTTCCGTGTTAGGATTGCAGAACAAGCATTTGCAATGCAACAGGTCTCGCATTTGCTCGAGTTAGAGCTATCAGCATTGTAAACTCCTAACCAAACTTTTCTTGCCACATAAATTGAAAGAAAAAAAATTAATTTAATCGTGCTATGTAAAATCCAGCGCGATTGCGCTGAAATTGAAAACCAAAAAAACAAGCGCGATCGCACTTTGTAAAACCCAGCGCGATCGCACTGCGTGGAAAACAAAAACATAAAGTAGTGTAGAAACCAGCCTTAAACATTGAGCCTCGTATGTTTTCAGTAGTTGGCCAGTGCGCTTGAGGAGGGCTAAACACCGGAAAAGGTATGACGTATGATGCCTTTCACTAATGAAATCAAACGGATTTTAAAAGGCAAGCCCACGAACCAATGAAAGTGACATGCGTGACATGGGCATGGTTAAAAGCCCAAAGAGCCATTACTACAGGGACGGAGAGCTTGTGCGCTTGACCCTAAAAAGGAAGAGCCATTGTTAATGGGTGAATGATAGTGGTTCCTGTCAGGCACATTGGGTTGTAGCAAGAAAACTGTGTCCTATATTCTGTTGGCCAACAACAAAATACCTAGTCCTATCTTTCTCTGACACATGCAACCTAACTACAACACAGGGCAATGGCATACATTTGCTAAACACAAAGTATGCAGTGCTTAATTTGTGCTTGTTGTAAACGGTGCTAAGCACCAGCACTTATTTTTTAGGGCCGCCGCTTAGTCTTCAGTCTCAAGCATTTACAGCGAGCTAAAGACACATTTGGGAAAGACGGAGGAAGAGAAACGCGACAAAGCTTCACAATGGGAGAAAGGAGAAAGCTGCAAGCGTGAGCTGAAGGGACAGGGAGGGGTTTTAAATGGATTGAAGAGGCCCGAGATGGCTTCACTATGCAATTTCGCTGTCCTGTCTTTCAAAACAGCCACTTGACCAGAACATATAACCAATCCGGTACGCTCTATTTATTTATGTATGTGTGTTCCTGCAGTTCTAAAGCACAAACCTAGATGGCCTGCAACAGAGCTCTGGCTACCAAAGGTGCAAGAAAGACAGAGGGACTCTATGAGACCCACAGTTTCTATAATGTAGGGGTCTACCAAGTCCTGAGGAAGGCCCTATACCGTTTTTGGCCATAGATAGGACAGAAACATGGCGAATTCGGAACAAAGCCTAAGTAGGATCGTAACAACCCACCTTAGGTGCAGCTCACTTTTTTACCTTGTGACAGGGAGATATCATAGAATGAGAAAATCTCTCATTACACAATTTTAACAGATTGTGACCATAATAGTGTGCTAAATACAAATACCACACTCAGTCACTTTAAAACACATCTGAAGCTCTCCATGGACCAGTGTCCATGGTTAGGAGCTTACTCGATGATAAAGCATTCCATATAACTCTGGGTGAGAGCCCGGCGTAGAGCTGACTGTACAATATTTTATGAACAAAAACAAGAACTCATCTTAAAAACTTTGGGGGGGTGCATCAGATTAGGATTAGGAATGCTAATAAAGCCTGACCTCAGAAAGGTTGGAGCCTTTCAATGTATTCCTAAATGGAAACGATAGGGTTCCCTAAACCACCTTTCAGGCTGAGGCCCATTTGCTAAACCACAGAGAAAACTGACCATTTAAAATAAAAAGAGAAGCCCCTGGTTGCACTATTTCTCTTTTACTACCCATGCAATGGACGGCTCTCATTCTGTATTGGTAACAATACCAAATATTAATATTGGAAAGTCTGTTTTAGAAGCATGATTTTCCACAGTGGTGCGCATGTCCAAAACTGTTGCTTCCGCTGGAGTTTCATGAACACTCTAGAGCTTTAGAACAACTTAGCTTGGATCTGGATCTTGAGAATGTCTTGTCTAAGATCAGGAGAACAGAGTCTGAATTTCTCTAAGCATGAGAAGATCAAGGACAACAGAAGAAGAACTAGTGTAAGAGTTCCTATGCTGTGAGAGTTTGGAGAAAGAATCATTTCAGCTAGGTTGCAGGGCAGCTCAGAATGTATGTCCCTTCAGTCTTTGAACTTTACCCTCTTTTCCAAGATCAACAACCCAAAAAGGTGTCCACAATGGGTGGACACAATGATGACATGGAAAAGTTAGATGGAATTTTCTCTCTAGGACAGCTTCTAAAACTGCAGAGTAGGCAGTGACTGTGTAGAGTAGGACAACAGCCAATCACTATGAACCTTTTTAAAGGCACTTTTGTTTTGTAAACAAGGAGACAATTGGCTACTGTACGTGCATATATGCATTTAAGGAATCCCTTGTAGCAACCTATGTTTATTTTTAAGGTAACAAACCTTTGGCGAACGATGTAAATAAACAGTCATGTGTAGGCTCTCTTCCCCTTGACAGTGTACTACTCCACCATCAGGCGAAGAACTGATGTGCGTCTTGTCTCAGCTCACCATTGCTCAGCTGTCCTTGCCCTCGCATTCCCCAAACTAAACTTCCTTTTTCAAAAGGGAATACTTGTTATACATTTAAGAACTGTACTTGAAAAATCCAACCATTCTGACTCCAGTCAGAGGAGATCTTCCAGAAAATAAGACTATGGGCCTCATTTAGTTTGGCTGAGGGGGTTACTGTGTCACAATCGTGTTACGATTCTATTTTAACTTATGGAAATCGTAATACGGCAGACGGGATATCCGTCACATTTGTGACAGAGTATCAACTCCGCCAAACTCTAAATCAGGCCCTAAGTGATGAATTGTAGTCCCCCTCAACCATTCAGGTGGAATTTTGAGTGCTCCCTTGCACTTGAAAATGGGAAGAACATTTCCTCTACAGCCCAGGATGTAATTGGCCTTAGAGCGAGAGTGGAGTCATTTGCACATAATAAGCCCAATGCTGACCCCTGTTCAACGAGGACCATTAAAATCCAAGCTCATTAATCGAGCCTACAGGCCCACCGCCGAACATGCAGAAAAACCTTAAAAAGAATGTGGTTTTCTAAAAATCAAAAGAGCTGGTTCCACTATGCTTTCAGGCAACCCTTAGGTAAAAACCTAGAAGCGACGCTCAGAGACCTATGTGAATTGGGTTGTTCAACACACAGTGGAAATCAGTGCATCTTGTCAGTTGCACATGCACAGATAATTAGGCTTAGTTTACATATCAGTTAGGCATCTTCTATGCAAAAAAGTATAATTCGATTTTCTTAAGCGAAGAAAAGGAGAAAAACTGTCAAAATGCCTTCAAATAAGTATAATTTCCCCTTCTCTTTCCATGGAAGAACTTTCTAAAAATGTATATAATCTCACTTTGATGTAGAACTACAGAGCCCTTGACAGTGTAGTAAAACACGGAGAGAGAAGGTGACAGCTTGGTAGTTGAATTTTAAACATCTTATCCTATTTTTGGATCTCTTTGAAACATTAGGATGTTATTTACATTGATCCATGACAAGAGGAGGAGGGTGGATGCACGTGCTCCTTTGTAAATTGTAAGACATACCAGAGGACCTGGCCGGGGCAGTGGAACAATCAGGAAGTGTTTCCGTGAGCGTGGTGCGTGACTGGCAGACAGCGGTTTCGTGCCCATCTCATATAAAAAAAGAAATTCCATATTGTTGGGGTGTCTCCATATTGATAACTTTGTTGCAGTACAATATGCAGCATACAGAATCTTGATGAAAGACAACACAAAACTAACCAAGGGCATAAGAAAGATGCAATAAAAGGCAGCAGAACGTGCTAAAATAGCGCCATGATTACCGCAGCTGCCAACTAACTCAGGAAAATGAGATGTTTTGATTTTCAAAGGATTCAATTACTGTTTTGAGTTACTTGCACAGCTGTGAACTTAGCTCATGGTTTGAGGATGACTTTCAACCAGTCTTGTTTAGCTGTGCATGCTAGGACATGCAGACCCATACCTTGGGAGGGAAATTACAAGTCTCGACATGCTCTGTAATGTCGCCTGAAAAAACTGCTGCTTGAACGTCGCCATCGTGGCATGAAAACATCAACTGCGTGGGAACGCTGGTGTGCTTGGAATATGTAGGCATGTCCATGTACTGTTCATGGCTGCTTAGAGCTAAGTTAGGTATGTACAAAAAGTGCTTTTACAACTGTGCATCTGGCTTGACCTATGTTGTGTTTTTCTTGGACATACCAGTGAGGGCATATATGACTGAGTTGTATTTGTGTCACTAGGTGGAACAAGGATAACAATGCAATGTTGATATACTAGTAGCAACCAATGGCATCGCCTTTCAACAGATCAATACAAATTATAAACTCAGTTTTGGACCAGAAGACCGTACAATCAGCAATTTTTGTAAAAATATTCTATGCACAACTTTTAGCTTCTAAATTGATAGCATCATCTAAAGTTATCATCTTCACTATGTTAAAAGCCATCTTTCTGAGATGCGCATTCATGACTTGAGATATGATTCTGCCTCAGCAGCTTTCAGATTAATTTAGGTCGGAGACTTCCTGTTATGCGTGTTTCATTCTCACTACTCCCAATCGTGCTTGGTATACTAAAATAAAAATGAATCAATACATGTTAATACAAAGTATAACAAGAAACTAGAACACTTGTTCAACTAGATTACAAAACAAGTAACATAAAAAACAGTTCAAAGACTTAGGTGGAAGTTGCAGTCCAGTGGCATTCATCTGCAGTGTATGATGGCATCCCATGTTACTCGTCCTTCTTTGCAGCTCCAGCTCAAAGAGGAGTGAATGCTTTCCTGTACAACGTGTTCTAATCCGTTTTGAGACTGGTAGTTCTGATGGAACATTCCTGCATCAGAAGGCTCTCGAATATTTCACCTGACAGAATTGTCACTCTTTCTTCCTTCTTTCTAAATGTTCGCAGCACTATGGCTTTATTTACTAGTAACCACCAAAATATAAAAATTTTAAGTTTCCCAACAGATTAAGCATATAGAGTTTTTGCACCCATGATGGCCTCCTTCCAAAGCTACAATTCTCAAGACAAAATGAAGATGGTGTCTCATAGCATTACAGGGTCCATAATGCAAATTGCTATTTTAAACCCTGCAGTGCACAAAATTAGAGTTTTGTGACAGGATAATGTATTTTTGGTATTTACCGCAACCCATTCTGCAGTTGGATAAAGGTTTATGAAATCGACAACATGGGTTTAGAAATGGATACTAAATTGCAAATATTAAGGGGTGTGTTTGGGGTGTCACTCCAAGTTGCAATTTGGTACTGAATTTATCAATGGTTCGCGACCTCAATTCCCATCGCAAACCATTAAAAAGTTTCAAACAACTCAAGGGAGGTGATAACTCATTTGAAATGAATGATAAAAGTGTTTATTGGGGAGTAATGTGGTGGTCCATAGGATCACTGCCACCTCAAACTTAAAAAAAGTAAATTATTTCTTGCCAGTTTGCTGAACCTAGTAGGCCATCAATACTTATGAGATTGTTCAGATTGCCACCCACTTAGAATGGGAATTTTGGAACCCGGCCTATTAGTAAATAGGTCAGTTAGCAAAATCAGAATCAATTCACAAAAAATTGGTATGCAAGTCGTGACTGCTTTTTGCAAATTGATTTTTAGTACTTCTGCCCACAATGTGCTAAAGGTTCACAAATGTAGCTTGCCAGATCAGCTAATTTCATGAACACTGAGACATCTCAGCTGCTGATATCTATCCAGGGCCCTCCATTTCTAGATGATCATTTACTTCCTGGGCAGGTTTGTGTAACAGCTACTGGTAATGTTGCTATGTCTTTATGTGGAGCTTGTTCAGTTACATGCACAACTACAACTAAGGGTACCTTCATGTAGTACCCTTTCTGAATCCATAATAGCAAAGAATCTATGCTGAAGAGAATTTACTAAATTTAACAATTTTCTTTTTTTAATTTACAAGCTCTAAATATTTCTATTTTTATTAAACTGCAATCTTTCCAAAGGGTTTGATGGTAGTCAGGTAAATAGGACCTCTCTGGGTAGAGTTCAGTTAATTCTTCTTTCATAGTTTTCAGAGGTTTCAGTATGTGCTTATCTGCTTGAGACTCAACTACGTGTGACTAAAGGATAATTGTAAGCTATTGAGCTTGGTTGAAGACTATCCACACTATCAATGTAAGAGGAGTAAAATAGAAAGAGCCTTAGATATTTCCAAAAGTATTGAAATGGGATTTGGCAATTTAGAATTACAGCTTCCCAAAACATTTCTGACTTCTACTTTTTCTTCATTTCCTCTGGATTTCTTTACTGTACAATTTGCTTTTAGTGGAAGTAAAGAAGAAGATGACGCTGACAATAGAAAATGAGGGCCTGATTTAGAGTTTGGCACATGGGTACTCTGCCACAAACATGATGCATAACCCACCTGCCTTATTATGTGTTCTAGGTGATAATGCACTTGGATTCAGGCAGATGGGTTATCCATTATGTTTGTTATGAAGTAACCTGCCCGCTAAATTCTAAATCCGACCCTAAATCTACACTGTTTGTAGTAGATAAATACAAACGTTAGACACAACCCCAAAAGAATATGGAATCTCATCATTCAAAAAGTTTAACTACTAAGAATTCTGTTCTCTTTGTGTCTTTAAGTTTATGATGTAATAAAGAGATCCTGAGAAGTTAAGGTGATACTGTACCTGAGGTATTGATCATTCCTTGTAGGTAACAAAATTAGCCCAACTACTAGGCCATTTTTTTATGATACAAATTAAATTAAATCACACATTTAAAAGTTCCTGAAAAAGAAAATCAGATTTGCCATGCTAACATTGGTTTAGAATGACCTTATTTAAATTCTGATCTTCAATCTGTTAACATAATGTTATTAGACTGATGATACAGTGCTTAGTACCACAGCACTGAATATGGACATGCAGCAAGTAATAATAAAGCCAAATTATCTCCAATCAATCCGGCCTGCCTTGGAGAGATTACAGTCCGCTTACCTCCGCTGCAATTCAAATCTGTGACTGTAGGTTGCAATAGATTTTATGACAGGACACTAAGTGAAAGTATCAGTAAAATATACATTGGACATTTCCAATCAAGAGCTGTATAAAAATAGTTGCAAAAACATAGGATAAAAGGTCCAGACACTGGTGAATCTCTGTCCAACTGATCTCAAGTCATGAAGGCCCGATGATAATCTCAGCCAAAATTAGCTGGCTGGGAATCAATCAAACTTTCTAAATAACACAACTTTTTAAAACTCAAAATAAGATACAATTCCCTGACAAACCTTACTTTAAAAATGACTGCCACCTTTTATCAAGGGTCCAGAGAATAGTGTGGTGCTTTCATTGTTAAACATGCTTCATATTTACATGTGATGCAGTGAATGTCTTCATACTATATCGTATTTTTGACTTGACAGAGAGTGGTGGATTCTGTTAGAGAAAGATATAAACATACACTTCGACAGAAGAGAAGGAAGTCCAACCTCAACCAGTCTACCCTTTGTCCCTTTTCCTTCTGACCCAAGCCCATTGGGGCACCAATTAAAAGCCCTTTCTCGTTACTATTGCTTCTTTCTGAGTGTGTGTGTGTGTGTGTATGTCCCAATCAATGTCTGCATTAGTTTATTGTTTCTGGCTTCACAGCTTCTACCATTATCAAAGGACTCTGTAGTAGACTCTGTAGCTTGCAAAGCCTCTGTCCCTCCGATTAACTTGCTGGTCCGTAGGATTCCAAAAAAGCTGAGTGGTCTCCACTGTCAATTAATCACTGGTCTCCATTCTCCAACATGATGCAGAATCTGCACCACGATGCCCCACAGTACTGGTGTAACAAGAAATGAGGCAGTCATCTCACACAGGACACCAACAGTGTTCTTCCATGGAAAAGGGTACGTAACAAGAAGGAAGATTGCAAACTAAGCCATGTCATCTCCGCTTTGGACAAAAGAGATACAAAAGAAGTTGGACTGTCCTCACAAAGCATCAGCAGTAAGATGTGACACACACAATACACAGTGAGGGGTAAAAATGTTTAGAGATGAGTGAAGAAAGCAGTGGGTAACTCTTAATGTCTATAAATATGCCCTGTATTTAAAATTCTCTTTCGAAAAGGGAGAGGAAAAAAGGTTATATCGCTCTACAAAAAAAGTATTTACAAACTAGGTGTTACCATAAAGATGTGGTAAGATAAAAATGACTTTTGTGTTAGTGCTAGGAACACTAGGGGGTCTGTGCAAATGTCAAACAAGGTACAGTCTGTGCTAGCATTAGCTGGGCCTGGAGCAGCTACACCAAACTGCGAGAGCCGCTGGAATACCGACGCCTGCTGAGCAAGGAGCTAGGGGGGCAATACTGATGGGGATGATTGTAGGGTGGTGGTGGTGGCGGCAGGGGGGGCTGATGGTTGAGTTTCACTGGTGTCCCCTGTAGCCCACTATTCCGATTGCGTAGTGGTGTGGAGCTGCAGGATTCAGATACATAGCGGGTCATAGTCTGGTTGAGGCCCGGCATGGCACGGGCAAAGCTTGGGTTGTCCAGTACAATGACTTTGACAATCTGCTGGCACTGCACAAGTGTCTCTGGAGTGGGCTGTGATGGCGCCAAGGTGACCTGAAGCATCTCCTGCTGCATATTAGGATGTGTGCTGTGCTGCATCCCACTCACTGGGTCCAGGGCAGAGTTGTGCTGGTACGTTTGAAGCCTGTTGTGAATTGACACCTAGTTTAGAAACAGTCAAAGAAGCATTAAATGTTACAAGACTTTTTGCCCATCTCCTATGACTGGATGCCCTTCACACCTAACAACACCCCACCTCCATTATACAAATTGCAACCTGACCCTTGCTTGTGGGCACAGGCTCCACCCACCCATTGTTATACACATGCAAACAAGGCACCAATACCACAGTTACAATACAGTACACAATAGACTTACTTCTGTTATAATCACAGTACCACCAAAACATCATCACAAAATAAATTTGCATTGTTTTTTCTAATTGTATCCCCTTTGGGTTGCCTTTCTACTGGTAGTACATTAATTTGAAAATTAAGGTGGGCAGTATTTCTTATAATTATCATATAAAACTAAATATATATGTCTGCTTGTCAGATGTTTATATTTTGAAGGTAACAAGCTATTGTGAACGCCCATAGTTCTACGCAGAACACACGGGTGAGATTTGCACAGGTACACTGGGTGAACAACTGAATTGATCAGGAATGTACAAACCATATGATTACACTCAGAAAAGCACAAATAAAGATGAAAGGCGTGTCCAAGTCAATCTACATTCTACTTTGACCAAGATATCAGGTAACTTTATTGTGGTGGTACTGTGGGTTTAAATATAGATTGCATCATGTCCCGGATCAAAAAGAGTCATTCATTCCTAAAGAGGAAATACTATACATGTTTACCTCTTAAAGGGGCTATTAAGTGAACTATATCATAACAATTCTTAAAAAGCAAAAAAATATCATGAAGTAAATATATATCATGGAAAATTGATGATAATAACTTCTCTTGAATTGAAAATTGATGTTCCCTTATTGGAGTGACATTGCCTGCAGGCTTTGAGCAATCCCTGTTCCCTTTGTGATCAAAAGATGAGAGACTATGTAGTGTATTTCAGGTCACCGAACAGAAGCAGTATTTACCATGATAGCAAAGGTGAACAAAAGCATGGAGTGCTCCAGTGGGTAGTGGTTCATGGTGTACCAGCAAGGTTGCTTGATGCATGGAATGATAATGAGGTCATACCTGGTCTTCAGTGAGGACCCTGTGATTGCTTGGAAGGTAGCAGGTCCTGTCACACTGTTTGCTCTAGATCAATAGGATACATCTGTCCACTAGAACACTCCATAAGATATGAAGCTAGAGTCAACTGTAGACATCTAGGTAGTCCATTTTCATGTCTGCTGTTATCAGATAGACCATGTAATAGCTTCAAGATTATAGATGACTCCTCACATACTTGGTGTGACTCTAGAGACTAGCAATTGTGAAATACGCTAGCCAAGCATAAATGGGTCTGTGAACAATTGAAAAGTACAAAAAGAGTCTTAAAAGTACATTAGATGTAGGTTCTCACCATGTTTTCTAATTCATTTCAGGTCACCACCGACCAGGGTATTGAGGAAGAACAGTGAGCACAGTAATATTTGTAGCCTCTTCACCTGGTAGTAAGCAGTGCCTGTTTGATTTAGTTAAGTTGCATGACTTCTTTCACAGTAAGAAAACTTAAGAAGTTACAAAGGCACTTTCAATCTTTTCACAGAAGTAGTGTTTTTCAACATGGACCAATTTCTGATTGAACATCCCTGAACAGGTTCCTATCTACGGAGTGAAATGTGTTGACTGTATTTTAGAATTTCTTGGATGAACAAGTAAAGAATCGTTTTGATGAACATTGGAAGATGTTTGAGTACTCAGTCAAGTGAAACACAAGAAACATCAAGTTGTTTACCAAAATGTTGTCAACAAATCAATATTTGGTTGGATGACTATACATTGATCGAAAGTGCCTCTTCCATTTGTTAAGTTTCCATTGATGGATGGGTCTTTTTGATGGTTGACCTAGGCAGCTGGACACTCTTAGTGAACACATTTTTGATACAAATGTCAGAAGTGGCAGCTTTTTCCACAACCGTCTTTTGTAAATTGAGAGGTACCTTTCACAGTGTGTCTTCTTTTGCATTTTTAGGGGAAGACATTAATAGTGTCATCACTAAATGGAACATTTTTGGATTTCTCAGGCTGATATGAAATGTCTTGCTTCCATAACGTTTGTAAGTGTAGCTTTTGACTTACCTTAACAAAAACAGTATTTGGCTTGTACAATTAACAAGTGCAAGGCAAGATGCAAAGGACTGTGCAAGGAAGGACGACCACTAGGCAGACTCCTAATCTAGGACACCCAGGTTCTTCTTCCTAAAGTGGCTTCTTTTGGCACAAAAGAACATATTTTAGAAGTTTATTTCAGTGATTGTACCTAGTTGGTGACTCAAGGATCATTTAATGAGAATTTGACTATTTAAGTTATAATCTTGTGAAGAAATGGTTCAATTTCAGGGCAAGAATTCTAAAAAAAAACAGAAGCAAAACTACTAGATAGCACAAGTATGCTCAACTGTTGTGAGTAAAGCAGAGGCACCAACATATATGTTTTTTTAATTTTTCACTTACTGTTTTAATTTAAACATTATGCCTTCATTGCATTAAGCGGTATTACATCATATGACTTCTGCGAAGGTCCATATTCATTCTTATATATGAGCCATCAGAGCCCTTCATGGCAGGCTATATATAGGATTTCAGCCTTATGCGATGCATTATTCTTCTGTAGAGATCAAGTCCAAAAGGCAAGTTGCTTTATTGTGTCACATAACTCCAAAATGATTTGCAGTAGTTTTATAGTACATGGGATTCTGTAAACCATGTAGAAACTGCAGTAATTTCTTTATAATCAGCAAATATGATGCACCAAGTCACTAATTATAAAGAAAAGACTTCAGAACTCGACTATTATCGCATAATATAAGTTATTACAGTTGAGTTCTGATCTCACAATGCCGGAAGCCAGAGCCAACAGCCAAGGTGAAAGGCAGGTCAGCTCATGGAGAATAATTAAAGCAGGTGTTTAAAGCAACAAACAGAACCTTGCTTTTCTTTCTTATGCTCTATTTTAATAGCTTACAAAGGCAATAAGAGAGAATATGTTTATTTTTTGCACTCCTCAGTTAGAGAAAAGCTAGAATCTTTCTGCATGTTTCTACATGTTCCTAGCTACTGCAACTTTTTATAACTCGACTTGTATTGAGCAGTTTCTAATTTCCTTTTGCAACAAATATCTAACAGGTTTTTGATGTGTTTAATTTTGCACTAGAGGTTTTATTTTTAGTCACGTTTGCAAACATGCTTTCTCTTTCACATGAAAGAGCTCTACGCACCGAGGTTTTAAGTGGTTTATGGGAAAGGTGGTGGTGTGACCATGTATTATATTGATAAAGTAGCCCATGGCGTATATGATAAGGATACTGCAAGTCACCTCGGAGTTCCATTACTTTATAAAGGAACTCAGTCTTCTGCCTTGTTCGTCTATATGGTTTTGGAACTCCTCCGTGACTTGCAATATCCTTACAATGTACAGCGGCAGGTGCATTATCCCTTACATAATATATGGTAAGTGACAGATTATCTTCATAAATCATGGTGGTCGTTATTCCTTACCAACCACAATAATTATTTTCACAATACTGACAAAAGAAGTATTTCCATGGCCGATCCAATGTAATTTAGTGTGAAAGCGTGTGTGGGTATGTGTGTGTGTGTGTGTGTGTGTGTGGGTGTATGTACATGCATTTGGGGTAAGTCGAAGGGTTGATGAAATATTCTGTCTGCATCTGACGTAGAACGTAACTACCAATTACCTACTGTAAAATAATGAAGAAATATGTATATGTCTGCATCACACGTAGATCATGCCTGAATGTCATGTGACGTATCATTTTGATAAACGTATGTGCTTTCATTTAAAGAAAGCCCATGAGAGGAAGAATATATTTCTCTGTGAGCATGAACTGTATGCTTGAGTATGGATTTTTTAAAGTTGGTGAATACACAGGGGACCCTGTGACAAGCTCTGCATGCTCAGAATCATTTTCTGATGTAAATCCCACTTTAGCCCATCCAGCCGACATCACAGGAATCAATGGGTCCAATGCATACTCAGCAGCCACAAGCTCACCTTTAAGAGATCCCGAAGGGAAGGTTTGAGGACAGCACTGGATTCCAGGAAGGCTGTAGTGACTGCCTCTCCATCTGGAGGGGTGAGTTGGGCCCCTCCCAGCTACTGCTTGGCCCCGTGATAAATTTGTGTCAATCCAGCACACTGCGCTCTGCTGTCCCTGTGAGGCTGAGACCAGCCCCGGTCATCAGTCCTGATTTCATTACAAGACCAGAGGCTAATATTATGCATAACATCTTTTAATGCCAATCCAAGCAGTTCCTTTAAATAACTTTTACAAAAAATCTAGAGCTAGAACACTGTAAACAGACAATAAATATCTCCTGCATACAATGTCCTTCCTCTTTTAAATACTGTTTCAAGAAAGATAAGTACCATGAGAGACAGTGTTAATATGTTAATATTGTTTATAACAATAGAGTAAATTATTTGTAATAATTTAGTTGAAGATAATATTGAGTGAAGTGAGTGCTGCGCATCTAATTTTCAGAAGCTGCAGGGTGTGTGTGTGTTTGTTCAGTTGAATTCTTCACTAATTTTAATTTTAGAAATAGGCTCCTCAAAGCAGGTTAAATCATGATTTCAGTATACGTAATTTAAAAAATTTCAGATAGATGGAGCCATTCAAGTTCACATGAAGGCTCTGTTAACGTGCGTGGTTAGGAACAAGTTGTCACGGGTAATGTGTAGCTCGCACTGATATGGGGCTACAGGCGCTTGTTAAGAACATCAAATAAGCGTTCAGCACATGTAGAGATTCTTACCTCAGCAGTTGTTTTGTTAGCACGCCAGGAGCCACAAGCCATTACTTAATAAATAACATTTCGGGAAATGTAAATAACACACAAGTATGGCACGAGTTGGCTGCCATTTTAAAATGGTCTAAATACAATTCAATAATATAGTATACATGGGGAATGTTCCATGTGACGCGAATTTAAAACAACAATAGAGATAGCAACACAATTTGGTTACAGGAGTAGAATAAGAAGCAAGTTGGATAGTAAGGTTGTTTTACTGGATACTAGGCAGTTCATAGAGAACCTAGTTATAGGGGAAAAATGGAAGAGAGTTTGAGTCGGGATAGCCTTAAAAATGTATTCAACAGAAGATGAAGTCCCTGGTGAGAGAGACTATTGGCATGATAATGTTAAAGAAAAGGAAGGAGTTGGGGTCTGGAGATGAATATGTTAGAAAATGAAGTGATAACAGAAAAAAAGGTAAGAGGAAACAAAAGACTAAAACATATTGAGGGGTCGTTTATGTCTAAAACAGAAAAGGAGGAATTAAACACCATCAAAAAGAGAGGCATCCTTAGCAGCATGCATGGAAGAGGTATCCTTAGCGGCACAAAGGAGAAAATGCATGAGAATTTTAAGGATATTGAATTGGGCCATGGGTCATAAACAGATTTAAATGAAGACTTGGATGAATATATTTTTGATTTACATCAAGATGAGGATTTTGATGAGGAGTTGGAGAACTTTGGAAGTTCAGCCTCAAAGGGGTCATTGATAGTCCCTTTGGGGGAACAAAGGTTTTCGCCTCTCAGTATGATATTTTCTATCCAAGAAGTGGTGAATGGTGGCCCATGGAACACATTAGAATGTTTATTAGGGAATGGATTAAAAGGCCATTCGAGAGAGAAGTAAAAAGAGTACTAAACACAGAATGTGCTAAGGCAGTATCTGAGGACAAGATATGTTGTACCCCAAATATGTACCCAGAGATAGTTATAGTTACATTTTTGTTTTGTTTGGGAAGAGATCCCCACAAGGGGCTTGAAAGATCATTGAAACAGTGTCAAGACCAACTAGTAGATATTTTAGGTCCTCTGGGATGCATTTTGGGAATGTCTGAGGAGGCACATGTAAACTTCCAACTGACATAGATTTGTTGCTGGGATGGAGTCAAAGATCATTAGCAATTCAGGCAATATTTACAGGTCCCTTATATTAGCGGGCATTACAAAGGGTGAATGTGAAAGCCTTGGGACAAGGACTATGGTATGGAGACAGTTTAGGGTTGCATCCAAAATGGCAAAAAAAATTCTGTCCCCTTTGGAGAATTTCTGAGGATACAGAATAATTGTACTAGAATGGAGAACTACATATGAATGGTGAGGAACTGAAGAAGAGACTTGCTCAACTAGGATACCCCAAGCGATTTATCAGACAGGCCTTCAAGAGGGCAAAGTATTAAAATCAGGAGGCAATCCTCACTAGCCAGAAGAGGAATGAGAAAAAAGAGGGAAAATTAGTGTGTGTTACAAATCATTCCAACATAAATTTTAAGGTGAGGAAAATCTTCGAAAAAAAAATGCAACATACTTAACACAAAGAAAGAAGATCAGAGATTAGATAAGCCTATCCTTGCTTGCAGAAGAAATGCCAACCTCAGGGACAAGCTGGTTCACATACAGCTAAAACAGAATGAGGGAATATGCCAAAGTGTTATTACAGGGGCCGCACCTGTAAAGCGGAAACCAATGATGTGGCACGTGCCATGCTTGCCTTCAGCTGTAACTACAGAGAAATGGGAACATAATGGGAATAAAACCACCTTAAGGATATGACTATCTGCAAATGATTCATGTAGTTTATCTACTTTTGTGTCCTTGTGGCCTAGGATATGTTGGGGAAACCAGCAGAGAATTTAGGATACACTATGGGGAACACGGGTCAGCAATTAGAACAAAGGTGATGCAAGCCCCATTGGTTAAACATTGTGTGGAAGCTGGACATGGCGAGGATGAACTAAAGTGGCTGATATTTGAAAAAGTCAAATGGAAATTGGGACATTCAGAAACAAAGATACAGAAGGAGAGGGAGCAACCTTTTGGATTTCCTCCCTCGTTAAGACAAATATGCGGGCCTGAATGAAGAGATGTTATTGTTAGGGCCTTGAAAAAAGTACTTCATGAACTGAACAGATTGGGGTATTATGATGAATGGATCAGTAATAGAATGGAAGAGTATATGTGTCCGCAGATAAAGGTCCATGGTATAGTTTCTGTGGACATAACCCAGGTGTATTTGTCCTTTTCCCGTTTTTTGCATTTGAAGACATGGAATATGATTAATCTGATTGATGCAGTTGTTTCCATATCAGGGACACATGTATGTGAGTGATAGCTGAGGGTTTAGTACCATGCTGTCTCAGTAATTTAAGTCAGCATAACCTGTTGATGGTACAAGATGGCACCCACAGAGGTAGGATAGGGGAACATCTGGCCGTCTAGATGTTCTTGATGAGGCTCTTCCTAGGGGTGCTGTTTGCTTTAGTGTGGTAGAAGCGAAGGCAAGATAACAGAAGATAACCACTATTTTGAAGATCATCACTAATCTGAGTCTAATTGTAAATCTAAGATTATTTCCCACATGGGGTTGGTCATCAGTTGGCAGTAGTGAGCTGAGGGAGTCGATAGTGACTTATTGATGGCGCAGAGAAGTTGCAATCCATAAGGTACAGGTAACGTTCTAGTTGCAAGAGATTCAGGGGGTCAGAGACTCTTTTTAAGAGGAGTGCCGAACCAGATGGCAAAAGGTAACTGATCACAATGCCGTACTTTGCTGAAAGGAAATAGGGTGAATAACAGAAAGCAGTATGATCCTAGAAGATTAGTTGGCAAAGTTGGGGATCACTAGTCCCCAAAGCAACAGTGGGAGATATTGTGCTGCAAAACACGAAGGGGCTAGTAGTCGACTTACTTTAGTATTTTATGTCCTCCAGATAGGCAAGCTCTATATCCAGGTGGCAACCAGTGTGGAGCCGGTACACACTAGACGGGCCCTAGGGAGTAGTTTTACAGAGGCCTAGAATCAGCAAAAAAAGGTAATTGCCTGCAGAGCTATATGGCAAGTCAAGCGTTCCGTTGGCTTCTTCTCTGTACATTTTGTGACAGCTTCTGGTCAACATTTGGCCCTAATGTGTTGGCCTTCTAAAAAAATCTTAGTCTTTGAGTACATCGTATATATAGAGCACATGAAGGCCTATGTTGACAGAAACATAATTTGTTTTGTATATTTTGATAAGTCTGGTCGTAATCTGTCCCCCGTTACAGAAACACTCGGAGGACTTGACTGTGTATGAAAGTTACTAGGATCCTGTATGTCGAGTGGATGAATTCTGTGTGTAGTCTCATTGGGGAGAGGTAACCTTAAGCCTTAGTAGGCTCCTTTCAAGGTTTTCTAATATGTGGTTATTCTCTTGGTTTTTTTCAGATTGGTAACCTTAGGAGCAGTTTTTGTGAAGCTGTAACCAGCTTCTGGACACCAACATGTAAGTGTAAAAAGTTGGTGAAAAAAAAATGAATATATAAGTAGTGTAAAAAGACTGACATAAAAATCACTAATGAACCCATAAAGATTTGCCTAGTTCGAAAAAACGAGAAGGCACGAAACACGAAGAGGACCCAGTATTAATAAAGTGCATATGTAAGTGTATTGAGTAAGATGGCACCTCACAGAAAGGGGATTTGGTAGCATAAATTAATGTGCAAGAAGCTATGGAAATTTTTCTGTGTTGCATGCCTTCCACTAGCAGACTTATTGCTCCAATTTGGGTTTCTGTGAAGCTATGAACACGTTTGGGTGACACTTACTTAGTCTCTGCACATGAGGGTCTTGTGACACATTGGGGTGTTGGCAGATCTAAGGCAAAACTGGAGTAAATATATTATGTTGGAAGCCATGCTCAACAGCAATGTGGAATTGACCTTTGGTTTTTGTTTATTTTAGACTTTCCTGTTCGTCCTGTTAGTTTTTAATCATATACTGTACTGAGGTCCTGAAGAAGGTGGCAGAGATAGTGCAACTCCACCAAAATGTATATTGACAGTTGGTAAACCCAGTTTGACAACACCACAACAGGAGGAGAAGGAAGAATGGACTCCCCCTGAGTTGGGGAGGGGTGTTTGACGTGTCCAAACTGGGGGTTCTAAAGTGTGAGAGATAAAGTATGAATGCTGTAATAGAGGTAAGAGTAAGAAGGAGGGGACAAATGGAGTCCTGTGTTTTTTTCTAGGGTTAATTAGTGAAATTGTATACTATGAAAAGGGTTTGGTTATTCAAATTCTAGTTTTGTATTAGCTACTGTATGGGTTTTTCTGATAAATGCAGCAGACGAGAAGTATATGCTGTGAAAATCAATGATATCTATATATATAAAATAAATAAATAAAAGCAATGATGTCTGTGAAATGACTATGTGAGTATGTTGGATTAATGCTGGTTGTAGAATTGGGGTAGGCAAGTGGGCTCTTTCTGTTAATTTTGACAGTTTAGAGTTGAATCAGGAAGCAAAACAAGAGTTGAATTGGTGGTTGTACAATCTGGAGGCTTTGAATGGCAGGGCAATATTTGGTTGTGCCCCACATACTGTGCTAGAGATGGGATGGCTGGGATGCTAGATTATAAGAAAAACAAACAGGAAGGAAATGGTCAGAACTGGAAAGAAGAGAGGAACAAGTAAATTGTCTAGAACTGGCAACAGGTTTGTATGCTTTGAAGAGTTTCAAGACTCAATTGAAAGGCCAATCCGTTCTAATGAAAATTGACAATGTGTCAGCAGTACTGTATATAAACAGATTAGGAAGAACAGGATCTGGGAGGTTGTCAGAGTTGGTCAAGGAACTATGGTACTTCTGCTTCATCACAAGATAAGTGTAAAAGCAGAGTATTTGTCAAGGGAGATGAACATGATTGTGGATTTGGAATTCACGCAATCTGAAAAGGTTTACCAATTGGAAGTTGTGTCAAACAAGCTTTGAACGATAAAGAATGTGTGGGGTCCAACAAGCTTTGTACAATAAAGAATGTGTGGGGGAACCTTTGCAAGCAGGTTGAAATTTCAAAAGGAACAATATGTGAATTGGAGGCCAGACCTAGGAGTGTGGGAAGAGGATGCATTCCAACAGAGTTGGAAAGGGTTAAGAGCTTATGCATTTCCACTCTTTGCCATGATACAAAGAGTTTTGTTGTAGGTACGGAAAGAGAGATGCTTATTGATACTAGTGACTCCTTTTTGGGTTTCCCACGCATGGTTTTTGACACTGTTGGAGTTGGCTTGCAAATCACTTTTTATGATTCCTGCAAGGGAAGGTTTGCTAATAAATGGAGAAGGAGAGGAGCATCCATTGGTGTAGAGCAAAGTATTGAACCTTCTTGTTTGGAAGGTATCAGGAGATCAGAATGTGTCAAGGGACTTTCAAATAAGGCTGCTGAGCTATTCCAAGAATCAGGGGCACCAGGGACTAGACGCAGGTATAAAGGAATTTGGAGAGTATGGGTATATTGGTGCGTGGAAAGGAATGTGGGTCCCGTGGAGGCTCCAGTGGTAGAAGTGGCAAACTTTTTGTTGGAACAATTTGAGAAAGGTCTGAGATGCAGGGCAATAAATTACTATACATCAGCAATTTCAGACGGTTATTCCCAGATTGATGGAAAATCAGCAGATCAGGATATTATGGTTTGTAGGATTATGAAAAGTATGACAATGAGGAGACCACTGAGGGCAAGATATGAGTGCATGTGGGATGTCAATGTTATACTAACTTAATTCCAATCATGGCCAGTAAATAAGGATTTAGATTTGAAGAGACTTTCAGTAAAATGGTCAGCTTTACTGTGTTTAATATCTTGTAGAAGAGTATTGGATTTTAAAGCCTTGGAAGTAAACATCAGGCTATATGGACTACATGGAGTATATTTTGAAGTTTGTAAAAGAACAAAAACAATGTATTTTTATCCAAGGTTTGATGATCGTAAGAAGTTGTGTGTGGAAGATTGTTTAATAAATTATGCAAGTCAAATTCTGGAAAATAGAAGGGGTGGAGAAAACCATTTGTTGATGTCTTATGTACAACCATTTTGAGCGGTAAGTACAGCTGCAATTGCAAGATGGATTAAATGGGTTATGGGACGAACAGGTCTTGATGTGGAAAAGTTTAAAGCACACTCAACAAAAGGTGCTATGGCAAGTAAAGCTTTCTAATAAGGTGGAAGGTTAGAAGATATAATGAAGGCTGCAGATTAGTTTAGTGCAAGTACATTTTTTAGGCATTATTTCCGACCAAGGGAGAATATTTCAAATGTGGTGTTGAAGAGCTTTTAACATACATAATGGTAGCCTCCAGTTTTGTAATGAAATGACAATCCTCAAAATAAAAAAAAACAGAATCAAGATTTCATTAGATACACAGAGGCTAACATTATTCCACTCTCCGCTCCCTTAAAAAAAGAATTTGATGAACTTTCCATGTTACTGACTATTTAAATAAATGTGGTCTGTTTATTATTTTCAGATGTAAATTAAGAAGAGCATGGAGGAGACAGATTCTTTGAACGGTTGAAGATTAGGAAGTGAATAGTTTGAAGAAGAATTTAATTTCTTTCACGCATTTAAAAGAGGAAGGACATTCTATACAGGAGGTATTTATACTCTGTTTAGTGTTCTAGTTCCAGATTTTGTGCAAACGTTATTTAAAGGAGCTGCTTGGGGTGGCATTAATCAAATTTTGTCTTTAATGAAATCTTGATATTCTTTTCATTTTATTTGGAGAATTGCGATTCTCTTCACCCACACCTTCCGAAGGTCGGCCATTTTCAAGGTCCAGTGGAGAACACCCGGAAATAGGCATAGAAGCACAACTCTCTAGTCACCTCCCAGACGCTGGCCATTTTGGAGGTCCAGGCAACACAGTGGACGATATAGAAATAGAGGCAGCAGAAATAGAAAGATGACTCACTAGGCACTAGGTAAAGCAGGCATCTCATTTTTCCAGAGGGCATTCGAACATAGTGGTAGAAAGAGAACTTAATGAACAACTGCTATATCAGCTGACCTTCCAGTCCAGGACATCAGTAAAAACAATAGGTTGCAGAAATCGAAAGAGGACTCAAAACAAACACAACCCCCTAACAAAGAAACAGAAATCAAACCAAACCCCTACCAAGTCAATCCCAATGAGAAAGCAAGCACAACCCTGTTCAAAAGAAGCCTTAATCGAACCTTTTCTCAACTAAACCAGCCAGACTCTCAACTCTCTGAAGATTAGCATATCCTCCATCAAAAGAGACTTAAAACCTCACTTTTTCCTAAGATACCTCACCAATTGTTTGAGTCACACTTAAACTGGTCATCCTGAGTCTGTTATACGGTTCCCACAAAAAGTAGGAGTGCGTATTAGGATTACAGAACTTCAGGATAAAGGGACTGAGTTTGCATACACTATCAGGAAATGTCAGCCTAATTCCTAGCTAGCACACAATGCCTCACCAAATCCCTAACCTTCCTAGGGTAACAGATGGTTTTGGCAACCTCGAACATGCCCACTCTGATTTCCAAGGAAATTGTGGAAACAGATCTTGCTCTTTTGTTTTTTACTTATGTATGCCCAGGGCAAACACAAGAAAGGACGAATAAAGGTTTTCAAACATCTATTCAAATAATCCTATTCTTGCATAGAGAGAATGAGCTGTGATTATTAGGCAGAAAAACTAAGGATTCTAACCAGCATTACCAACATGGTGAACCGAATAAATAATCAAACCATGGTAATCTTATTTCTGTATCTTCTTACCTATCACTACCTATACTCTGAGAGCATAGCAGTTGTACCCTGTACTAGATCTTGAAGAATAGCCTGAGCTCCCCCATACCTAGATAGCTGAGCCGGGGGGTTTGCTTAGGGTGAAATTGGCAATCCTTCCTTGCAAGATAAAAAGTCAGTGAAAGCAGAGCTGCATATCAAGCACATTATCTGTTCCAGGACAATTCCTCTTATCCCTGCAGGGTAGTGCACGGTATATATAATGAAAACCACACTGTGTTAGAGGCACAGCTCTGATGAGATGATATATCTAGAGTCCAGAAGCTGTTTCCAAATGGACAATGCATGGATACCTTGTTCTATGTTCCTAGTCTTGACCAGAGTGTACAGGTTACATAACGAGAAAGACTTACTGAAAACAAACAGTGTGTACAGCGTATTCTCAGAAATATATCATGCAAGCTTAAACATATAAAATAATATTGCTAAAAATGATGTCAGTATAAAACCATGTAAAACCTGAAACTAAAATGGAGCACCAAAGTGGGCACCATAAGGCTTCGTGATAAGTCTGGAAGTCAATACTCGGGTAATGAGCGTTTGCATCCTCATGCTATTGCAGGCCCTCAAGTAATTTTCCCTTCTTACATTCGTCTCACAAGATCGCAATCAATCAATAATGACAACCAAGTCCCTAGGTATGTCCATAGGTATGTACCCTATGAATCTCTCCAACACATCTGTACACAATTACAAACACAATACCCTGGAAGAATCTGCAGGCAGCCTGTCTGCTGATCAGTACCATAGCCCCGACACAGGAAGCTCATTTCAATGACTCCTGCCTATCATTGTTTGACCACTCATTCCACTCCCTGCTCAATGCCTAAGCACAAGGCCAAATTGTCACTCCTCCTACCAAGCAGTCAAAACCACATACAATACTCAATCACCATCTCAATCACTCCTTTCAACCCCTACACTCACTATACCCCTTTTTCTCCCCAACAGGGCACCACATTTCAGCCTACCACCTCTACGAGCCTGTACTGGTATCCCACCACAAACACCATCCTGGGACTTTTCTGAGTCTGCCTACCCACTCTGGGCTGCAACCCCATTATTCCACCAGTCCACCCATCCTGTACACACGCTGTCCTATTCTTACCAAGATCTCCTTCTGTCACACTCCTACCTACCCCCAATACACACACACAAGGAGCATACCCCTACACTATGGGTGCCCTCCAGTAGAACTCTCCCTCCAATACACCCCGCTGATTCTTAATTACATAGCCGACCAACCACTTCTCTCACAATACTCACAAACTCATGTGTGTTACTTGAAAAGTCCCCAAAACATGTTAATAAAACAGTTCCTGCATTTCATCATGACCATGGCATGGGCTCTATATATCACAACATCCGGTTTGATATGCCAGGTGGCTATAGGAGAGATGGAGTGCACTTCACTGCAGAAGGGAAGAGGATCTTCCTCAGTAACATCAAGGAATGTATTCAGTTCCATGTGAAGCTCAACATTATACACTATAAACACAATGCACAAGAATCTTGCAAGAGCGGGAGCACAAATGCCTTCTTCCACTCATGTATTTGCATGACTCTCGCAAGAGGCACGCAAGCTCAAACATTTCACATATATTTCATGGATAAGAGCTGTGCATAATAGAGTGTGATTACTAGAGTCTGCACACACACAATAAACTTCATTAGGGACAGATTTTCTGTACCTCCTATTTTTTTAATATGATCCAGCAAGACTCCTATGAGTGAGGGAGTCCTGCAGCTGTGAATTTCTGCAAGGCTCCTAAAATTGCAGGAAAAACTAGTATAGTAGATGGCGTATGCTCTCCATTAGCCCCATTTTTTGCATGACTACTGTGCGCAGCAGGGTGTGGTGAGAGACTGGCCTCTCCACACAGACTTCTGTCTCAGATGATAGCTGTGCGTACTAGTATGTGTGGAGGGACTGGTCTTTCCACTGAGAACTCTCTCTTGAGTGACAGGTGTGCGTATTATGATGTCTAGAAGGACTTGCCTCTTCACTAAGACCTCTCACTTGGATTACAAGGGTGCATACTAGAGTTTTTGGTCCGAGTAGCCCCTTCGATGACACCTCTCTCGGATTATGCATAGTAGAAATTAGGCAGGGATGGCCTTTTCACCTAGACCTCCCTCTTAGATCATAGGTGCATGTAGTAGAGTGTAGAGAAGGACTGACCTCTACAATCAAACCTCGTTCTTGCATGAAATGTGTGCATAATAGAGTATGAGAAGGAGTGAACTCTCCACAGAGACCTCTTTCTTGGATGACAGGTGTGTGTAGTGGGGTGTCTACATGGACTGGCCTCTCCACTGAGACCTGTTGACACCAGAGCAGTACGCGCTCTATTGGCGACAAAAATGCAAAAAACCAGCACCCCAAAACAAAGTAATTTATGCATTGTGCTGATATGTTGTGGTTTAACCTTTTGCATTGCAGAGTTCAATCCTGAAAACTTATTTTTAATATGCTTACAAATACTGTTCCTTTGCAATGTACTGCTGCAGGTTTTCAGAGTGTGTTAGGGTGTGGCCCCTTACCAGGGCCTTCCAGAGACTTTCCCTGCAACATGCCTGGGCGTGGTTCTGGGCTGGGCCAAGACTCTATAAAAGAGAGCCAGCCCAACTCCCAGTGCTCACTATTCAGAGGTCCCGGTGCAGAGCAGCAGATTATTCCTGAGCTCCTGTCCCGGAGGCCTATTTGGATCTTCCAGTCTTCTGCCCTAATCCTTCATTGGTGATCATTGTTCCAGGCGGTAAGACGGTGGTTGGACTGTCCCGACACCGTTATTTAGAATTTTCATATTCTTGGTTTAAATTCTTAAATGAGTAACAGATTACTTGCGCGCTACCATTTCTTGACATTTATATGGTAGTTTACAAATAGGCAAGATGCGCAATTTATTTCATAAAGGTTTGACTTTGTTATTCATTGCGCGCTACCATCTCTTGACATTTACATGGTGGCTTAAGAATCAGCAAGACGCGCGATTCGTTTTATGGAGTTTAAACATTGTTGTCCATTGCGCGCTACTATTTCTTGACATTTACATGATGTTTTACAAATTGGCAAGACGTACAACTCGTTTCATGAGCATTTAACTTTGTTGTTCATTGCGCGCTACCATTTCTTGACATTTTACATGGTGGCTTAAGAATCGGCAAAAGAAGCGCGATTCGTTTCATTGTATTTTGATCTTGGTATTTATTGTGAGCTGTTATTCCTTGACATTTACATCGTGTTTTACGAATCGGCAAGACGCGCGATTCGATTAATGATGATTTGACTTTGATATTCATTGCGTGCTACCATTTCTTGGTATTTTACATGGTAACACTCAAATTGGCAAGACGCACGATTCTCTCCTCGAGTTTAATTCATGTCGTATATTGTATGCTACTGTTCTAAGATATTTATTATGTAATATTCGAGTTGACAAGTTATGTGATTTGTTTCCTGAATCCATATTGTGTTATTCATGGTGCTCAATCCTTTTATGGTGTTTACTATAGATATATATATATATATATATATATATATATATATATATATATATATCTGCAATATGCACAATTTGTGTTGAAACATTTTAAGAGTACACAGAAGGGCAGAGTTTCTAGATGCAATATTGTATGGTCCTAGTATACATTCTCAAAACAGGATTTATATGACTGGTTTAAAATTTAGTCAGAATGTTTTTTCTGATTCTCATGTAAAGGAAAGTACTTGAATAAGAAAGTTTTCATTTAATTAATCTTGATTCCCCTACAGGTATCCGGTCATCTTGAAACTTAGTCATTTTAAACTTAACTCTTAGATTGTTCATGTTTTCAGAGTGACTAGGCTTAGAATCATAGTCTAGTCTATGATATAATTTTCATATTGTGTGTTCTAACCTTTTTCTTACTACAGGTCTTCTTCCCAGCTGTTCCCTTCCTAATCCCCTCTTCCCCTCTTGAACTCTCTCAGTCTCTGTGATTTATCTATCAGAGTCTTGGAGCTGTTCAGTGGTGGACGTGTTGGGAACATGCACAGACCCCCAGGATCTGGTGACTCTGACAGAATAGTGAGCCCACTAATTATTATCCTCCTGGCTTGTGTATGTTCTCAACATGGCCACGCTAGATGAGTTAGTCAAGGCTATCACCCAGCTCCAAGCAGAGGTGGTATCATCCAAAGAATTGATAACTAGCTTAACAGAGAGAGTGAGTCAGTTGCAAGATAAGGTAGAGAAGAAGGAACAAAATCCCACAGGTGTGTCTTGGCCAGGTACTTCTTCTCAGGCTTCTGGAAGTAATCCGATTTCCCTAAATGTTCCTTCTGCAATTCCTTTAGCTCCCCCAGAACGTTTCTCAGGTGGCCCTTTGAAAGCGCAATCTTTCCTGGTTCAAGTGGAACTACACTTCACCTGCAGACCAAATACTTTTCCCGATGCCCAGCCCAAAGTAGCTTTCTTGTTATCATATCTGTCTGGGGATGCAGCTACTTGGGTAATTCCTCTTGTGCGTAAAAATAGTCCCTTGTTGTATAACTGGAGAATTTTTTTTCGTGAATTTGAGAGAGTTTTTGATCGTAGAACTGTAACACAGTCAGCAGATCGTGAATTATTAGATTTACGAAATGGGCGAAAAGGTAATTTTGCCAAAGATTGTCCAATCAAACCAAAGAACAAGCAAGGTCCAGTTCAGAAGGTCGCAGCCAATGCACCAGTCGAGTTGGAAAACTAAAACACCCGAGATGCAGAGAAGGGTTGCTCTTGGGTGTCACCGTGGACCCTTCACAATCTAGACATCTTAAACTGGAAAAAAGAGTTCAGGTCAAGAAAAAGATCTATTTCAAAAAAGCTCTAGTCGATTCTGGGGCTACTGGAAATTTTGTTGATGTCCAATTGGTTTGTGCATGGGGGATCCCATGTATTGAAAAGAAGACCCCAGAAATCATCCAGGCAGTCGATGGAAAACTCTTGAATGGAGGTCCGGTAACTCTTCAGACTATCCCCTTGTCGATGATTTTGAAGATAAGATTCAAAGAAAGAAACATAAAGAGAATATCATCTTTGACGTGATCCATGCTCCCCAATATGGGATTATCCTCGGCTTGCCATGGTTAACTCATCACAATCCGGAGATCAATTGGGCAGAACGAAAAATCGTGTTCTCATTTGCGCTATGTAACGAACAATGTCTCCAAAAGATTCAAGTACCAAAAGTTTGCAACTCTTACATTGCTACTGCCGCGGAGAAAGAAATTCAGCTGCCCAAACAGTATTCATCTTACAAAGATGTATTTGATGAGAAAGGAGCAGAGACTCTACCTCCTCATAGATCTTATGACCGTCAAATTGATCTAGCCCCAGGTGCGATTCTTCCCAACTGTTGTGTATATGCCCTGTCAGAACATGAAAATCAACATTTACGAAAATACCTAGATACATTTTTGGAGAATGGCTTCATTCGCCCCTCTAAGTCTCCTGCAGCTTCGCCTTTGTTTTTTGTTACAAAAGCTAATGGAGAACTTCGAACTTGCATCAACTATAGGGGTTTGAACAAATTCACCATCAAGAATAAATATCCTTTGCCCCTAATTCCGGTCTTATTGGAACAAGTAAAGAAAGCAAAAATCTACACGAAGTTTGACCTTTGAGGTGCTTATCATTTGGTCAGAATGAGAGAGGGTGACAAATGGAAAACAGCGTTCAAGACAAGATATGGCCTTTTTGAATACACCGCCATGCCTTTTGGTCTGTTTAATGCTCCAGCAGCATTTCAATTTTTCTTGAATGACGTTCTTAGAGAGTACCTGGACATATTTGCCATAGTCTACATCGATGACATTTTGATCTACTCAGACAATGAAAATGAACATGTCCAACATGTCAAGAAAATTCTTGCAGCCCTTTGAAAACACCATTTATATTGCAAACTAACCAAGTGTGAGTTTCACGTTACCACAGTTGAGTTTTTAGGGGTTATTCTTACCCCTCAAGGTATGGTGATGGCAGAAAAGAAAGTAAAAGCCGTATCTGATTGGCCCACCCCAAAGACTATTCGTGATGCACAATGTTTCCTGGGGTTTGCAAATTTTTACCGGAGGTTCATAAATCATTTCTCCCAGACAGTGGCTCCAATCACTAAGCTACTAAGAAAGAAAGAAAAGTTTGTATGGTCCCCAGAAGCTGATCAAGCCTTCTCGACTTTGAAGGATGCTATCTCCACTGCCCCAGTCTTGACTCATCCTGATGCGAATCAACCTTTCATAGTGGAAGCTGATGCTTCAGATGTAGCAATAGGAGCCGTCTTATGACAACGAAATTAAGACACTGGTCAACTTCATCCTGTAGCTTATATGTCTCGGAAGTTGAACGAAGCCGAACAGAACTATGTCATTGCTGAAAAAGAGCTTCTGGCGATTCGTGACGCCTTTAAAGAATGGAGACATCATTTGTTGGGTGCCAAATACACTGTTACAGTATATACTGATCATCGTAATCCTCAATTCATGAGTTCCGCCAGACTTTTGAACCCTCGGCAATTACGCTGGATGCTTTTTTTTGCCGAATTTGATTTTGTAGTAACCTTCCGGCCTGGTAAAGATAATCGCAAGGCTGACGCCTTGTCCCATCAAGAGTCTACCACGCTGCCTGCATTTCAAGCCTCCAGAGCTATCATTGCTCCTGACAAGGTTCTATGTATCATAAAAACTGAAGATTTCTTTGAAGAAATTTGCAACTCTTTCACTGTTGATAAATGGCAAACATGGGCCCAAGCAGATCCCAAAAGGTCAATCAAGCAAGGTTTACCCTTTCATGACGCTCGTTTGTTCGTACCCACTACCAAACTTCGCAAGATAGTGTTTCATTGGTTGCATGTTATACCTACGGCAGGTCACCCAGATACTCCTAAAACTCTTGAACTGATTCAACGCTATTTTTGGTGGCCTACCCTAACAAAAGATGTAAAAGCAATGGTAAACAACTGTGAAGTTTGTGCTGGCATTAAAACAAGTCATTCAAAACCAAAAGGGTTGTTACATCCACTTCCAACCCCAAGTCGTCCATGTGAGCACATTTTTTTAGACTTTATTACCGGTCGGCCAGTGGTTTAACAGCATTCAGTAATTCTGGTGGTAGTAGATAGTCTCACAAAATATGGACATTTTATCACCTGTAAAAAATTGCCCACTTCTAGTGAATTGGCAACTATTTTACTGAACAGAGTAGTTCGTTATCATGGACTGCCAAAGGTTATCCTCTCCGATCGGGGGTCACAATTTTCCTCCAATTTCTGGAAGACATGGTGTAAAACACTCCAAGTGACATCTACGCTATCTACTAGTCACCATCCTCAAACAGATGGTCAAACGGAGAGACTAAATCAGAATTTGAAACAATACCTAAGTGCCTACGCTGAAAAGGCACTTCATTCTTGGACATTTATGCTCTGGTTAGCTGAGTTAGCTTGCAATAACTCATTCCACACTTCTATTGGCGTTACACCCTTTTTTGGTTTATTTGGCTATCATCCTGACACCTTGCCCATCACAATTCCTCAAGAAAGTTCTCTTACTCCAGCTGTGTCAGAAACCATTCAGCATTTACATCAAAGCCAGAAACTGATTCAACAGCATTTAGATAAAGCCAAACAAAAATATAAAAGGCATTATGACAAGAAACATTGTGAGGGACCGCAATATCAACCAGGTGACAAAGTGTGGCTTTCCACAAAACATATAGACTTCAAGAAGAAGCACATGTTTAACCCTAAATTCATAGGTCCTTATACTGTCCTTCAGCAAATCAATCCTGTGACCTATAAACTACAATTGCCCAGATCCTTACGGATTCATCCAGTGTTTCACACTTCCCTCTTGAAAAAGGCAGTCCAAAAGGTCCACCCTCATCCAGCTCCTGTTCTAGTACAAGGGGAAGAAGAATATGAAGTCAAGAAAGTGTTGGATTCTACACTGAGAGGGCGTAATCTATGGTACTTAATCTCATGGAAAGGTTATGGTCCTGAAAGTAACTCATGGGTTTCCGCATCTGATGTTCATGCTCCAGTAATTGTGAGATGCTTTCGTCGTCTTAATCCAAGCAAACCAGGCCCTAGAGCGCGTCTGGGAGAGGGGAGTACTGTCAACACCAGAGCAGTACGTGCTCTATTGGCGACAAAAATGCAAAAACCCAGCACTCTCAAAACAAAGTAATTTATGCATTGTGCTGATACGTTGTGGTTTAATCTTTTGCATTGCAGAGTTCAATCCTGAAAACTTATTTTTAATATGTTTACAAATACTGTTCCTTTGCAATGTATTGCTGCAGGTTTTCAGAGTGTGTTAGGGTGTGGCCCCTTTCCAGGGCCTTCCAGAGACTTTCCCTGCAACATGCCTGGGCGTGGTTCTGGGCTGGGCCAAGACTCTATAAAAGAGAGCCAGCCCAACTCCCAGTGCCCACTATTCAGAGGTCCTGGTGCAGAGCAGCAGATTATTCCTGAGCTCCTGTCCCGGAGGCCTATTTGGATCTTCCAGTCTTCTGCCCTAATCCTTCCTTGGTGATCATTGTTCCAGGCGGTAAGACGGTGGTTGGACTGTTCCGACACCGTTATTTAGAATTTTCATATTCTTGGTTTAAATTCTTAAATGAGTAACAGATTGCTTGCGCGCTACCATTTCTTGACATTTATATGGTAGTTTACAAATAGGCAAGATGCGCGATTTATTTCATAAAGGTTTGACTTTGTTATTCATTGCGCGCTACCATTTCTTGACATTTACATGGTGGCTTAAGAATCGGAAAAGACGCGCGATTCGTTTTATGGTGTTTAAACATTGTTGTCCATTGCGCGCTACTATTTCTTGACATTTACATGATGTTTTACGAATTGGCAAGACGCACAACTCGTTTCATGACCATTTAACTTTGTTGTTCATTGTGCGCTATCATTTCTTGACATTTTACATGGTGGCTTAAGAATCGGCAAAAGAAGCGCGATTCGTTTCATTGTATTTTGATCTTGTTATTTATTGTGAGCTGTTATTCCTTGACATTTACATCGTGTTTTACGAATCGGCAAGACGCGCGATTCGATTAATGATGATTTGACTTTGATATTCATTGCGTGCTACCATTTCTTGGTATTTTACATGGTAACACTCAAATTGGCAAGACGCACAATTCTCTCCTCAAGTTTAATTCAAGTTGTTTATTGTATGCTACTATTCTAAGATATTTATTATGTAATATTCAAGTTGACAAGTTATGTGATTTGTTTCCTGAATCCATATTGTGTTATTCATGGTGCACAATCCTTTTATGGTGTTTACTATAGAGATATATATATGTATATATATATATATATATATACATATACATATAGATATCTCTATATCTGCAATATGCGCAATTTGTGTTGAAACATTTTAAGAGTACACAGAAGGGCAAAGTTTCTAGATGCAATATTGTATGGTCCTAGTATACATTCTCAAAACAGGATTTATATGACTGGTTTAAAATTTTGTCAGAATGTTTTTTCTGATTCTCATGTAAAGGAAAGTACTTGAATAAGAAAGTTTTCATTTAATTCATCTTGATTCCCCTACAGGTATCCGGTCATCTTGAAGCGTAGTCATTTTAAACTTAACTCTTAGATTGTTCATGTTTTCAGAGTGACTAGGCTTAGAATCATAGTCTAGTATTGATTTCAGGAGATATAATTTTCATATTGTGTGTTCTAACCTTTTTCTTACTACAAGTCTCCTTCCCAGCTGTTCCCTTCTTAATCCCCTCTTCCCCTCTTGAACTCTCTCAGTCTCTGTGATTTATCTATCAGAGTCTTGGAGCTGTTCAGTGGTGGACGTGTTGGGAACGTGCACAGACCCCGAGGATCTGGTGACTCTGACAGACTCTGTCTCACATGACGGGTGCGCATAAAAGAGTGTGCTAAGAGACATTACTCTCTTGCTGAGACATCTCTCTAAAATGATGGTTGTGCATATTAGAATGTGTGTATTAAGGTGTGTCCATGGACTGGTCTCTCCTGTCAGACCTCTCGCTCAGATAATGAGATTGCATAGTAGGGTGTGTACATCGACTACCCTTTCTTTCCTGACCTCTTTCTCAGATGAAAGTCCAGCAAGATCGTAGCTTTAAAAATTAACCATCTACTCTTTAAAGTACTTATCTGTTACACACTTCCTCTCAAAAACAAGGGCAACAATATGCATTCCTAATGGAGCGTATGGAGAACTTATCTAAGGCGTTTTTACTATTCGAGATCCCACAAGAGTCCTGCATGACATAAAGAAAAAGTTAAAAACAATGCCACACTGGCTTGTGTTACTCTGCCCCAGGGAGGCATTCCATGGGCGGAGCATGGCAATTCCCACATTTACCGTTACTGGTGGACCTTGGAATGCGCTCCATTCCGCCTATATATTATCGTTAAACCAACTTAAGTAAATAAAATCCAGAGAGTTAAGGAAGGGACATCCATGCTAGTGGAAGGTGAAGCTGTAAAAGGAGTAATATGTGTCACCGTCACGAAAAATAGGTGAAATATTGCAAAAAATAATTGCAATAAAATATATTTGCAGAAATATAATGTGATGATCAGTTGCTTTATGCTTATTTTAATGTTTGTATTTAAGATGATTTGTTGCCATATGAGATTGACCTTTATTATTCAAGTTAGTATCAGTAAATCCAGCAGCCCTAAAGTGGAATCAGCTCTGTTTCAATCTTGTAATGGCCATCCACAAGAACTACTTTCCCTCCCACAAGATTTTCAACAATTATATACTATTCTCATACATTTCTAGGAAACTTGGACTCATCTGCCAATCTCACACTTGAAACGCACAAGTACACCCAAAAGTCGCCAACTCGCGAGATGAAACTGCACATGCCATCAACAGAATGAAAACCATAGAAGCAGTCCAAACTCTAATAACACCAAAACAGAGGGAATCCGCTATACCTCCCGTTCATGTTCAATGGCCCCTCTCCATTTCTCCTCACTCACCGAGTCCTTGCTCACCATTCGCTGTTCCAGTCTCATAGGATAACTCCCACAAAAGTGTTTCTAACTAAAGTCCCCGCACTCAAACAGGACAACTAAAAAATACCTCTTTGCCTCCAATAAACACAGCTTTTGGTAGCTTCTTAGTAACCTATAAACCAACCTAATCCAATAGCATCTATGCTGCACGGAATACCAGCTCGACTACAAAACCCCATGCAGGCCTGGAAAACAGACAGTCTGTATCCCTATGAAACTCAGAATTGCTTTCACTGTCCTCTGCCTGACAGACAAATACCTTATTATGCCTGTCAAATAAAATCCTTCCTTACGCTCTACGCTGACATGTTATCCTCCAATCCCCTCCACCTATTCACCCCTTAAAATGTGGAAACATCTTGTCCCAGGACAAATCCTTTACTCTGATATTCATTGATCTTTCAGCACCATCCATTATCATTGTCTGCAGAATGTCACATATTATTCACCGGTTCTCCTCGTTGAATGGAAATGACAAATGCAGCCCTCTACTGAGTTAATATTCCCGATCTTACAAGACACACAAAGTTAAAGTGGCATTCATCCTCATCATGTCCACCAAAATCTGCATAATTACTCAATTGGAAGTCCATGTCAATATCTACATGATAGCTCTTCTAAACCTTTCTGCCAGCTTTAATCTGTTCTGCACATTGAAAATAGCAAGATTCACGTCAGAAAAATTAAGCATGCAGAAGAAAGCTAGTAGGGCATGATTTTCCTGACAATGTCTATAATGTATGCATCATAACAGATTCGGTGTCCATAGTTCAAAAAGCCCCAGTCAAATCTTAGTTCATTTCAATTGGCCACCCCCCCCACACACACCTCTTCAGCAGTGGTGTAACGAAACTTGAGTGGTCACCCCTGCAAAGCCCGATACTCAGCCGCCGACTGTCAGGAGCCCGAGGGTCCCCTGAAGCTCGGCGCACCCTGCAACACAGGGCTGTAGGGCCTAAAGTTACACCACTGCTCTTGGGCTGTATCTGGACTCTCAAAATATTTGCAATGTATGACTTTCCTCTTCCTCACCCCATAACTCAGCTGTGTCAGAAAAGCCTATCTAGTCACTGTGGTCTACTCTCATATAATTACCATAACACTATTTATAGTGACCAACAAGCCAAAACCAGGGTCAAAAAAGTCATGCCAGTAGCCACATCTTTGATCTGCAATACATTGACCATATTGCTTCAAGCATAAAGTCAGAGCACTGGCTTGCAGTATTTTAATGGGACAAATTTTAAACCCCTTGTCTTCTTCATAAGTCCCTATACAGCAGAGTGCCAAACTGTCTATCCAAGTTCATACTATCCTACTAGCCAATCATCCACACATTAACAAATAACGAAAGCAGATTTTTCATGTGCTTGTTGAAAAATGCAGCCCTCAAGTGAGTTAATATTCCTGATCTTAAAAAACACACGAAGTTAACACCCTACGGTTTCAGAAAAGTAGATCCCATGAAATTCCAAAAAGATTTCAAAACTGACATTTTCCAGTTGGACTCCCTAGCTAAGTTTCTGTCATTCTGCAGGTGATGAATCAACCACCACCTCTATCTCTGTGTGATTATCAAAATCAATGCTCAGAAACATCCCAAGGAGGGTTAGCGATTTCAAAACAAAGTTTAAACAAATATATTGAAAGAGCAGTCAGATATCCCTATCCCTTAGGACAATCTTTCACTCCGGCTCAGAAATACACAATTTCTCATCACCTTCAGGGGCTCTGCAAGTCCCACTTTTTCTCTGACCATAGGGGTAATAAAACACTATATTGTGGCTGAAATATTGACCTGCAAAATTATTCCTTCCACTATACATATAACATTACTGTAAAGCCAAGGTTAGTAAATGTATTCTTACCGCTACACGTTACCTTGACAATAGTGGTAGTCGATATGGTAGATGTGATATTTTTGTAGGTCAATATTTCAGTCACAACATAGCGACACACCACCACACCTAGGTGCCTCAATTGCCTCTCACAGAACTAGTGCATAGTCTATTAAGGAGAGTGAACAGATCTGTTGTATTGAACCTGTCCCTGTACTAGCCGCAGCACAACAGTAACTTAAGTTCTAGTGCTGTAACACAGGCAGAAATAAAACAAATAAATAACTAAAAAAGTAACATAGCATAGCCTGATTATGCCCAAGCTACTTTAACCTTAGCAGAATGTAAGAGCAATGCAGGGATTTTTGAGGACATTCGATCAGCTCAGCAGGCATACTAGATTCCACCTGTTTACATTACCTAAGCACAATGAAATAATGGCTGTGTCTATTAAAACACAAAGGGCCTGCTCGGGGAAGGCTTTGAAGTGACGGGCCCATAATAACATATGGACCTCCCTAGAGCTTTGCAGCACTATCGCCATCATTTATGGTGCTAATCCAACAAAGAGCCACAATAGCATCATATATTATGACACTATTATGGAAATATGTGCCATGGTGCACCGTATTGTAAATACAGCGTGCACATGGTGTCGTTAGGTGGTGGTGGTGGTGGTGGTGGTGGTGGGGGAGGGAGGTGCAAGAAATCTGGAAAAGTGGGTGACTGCAAGTTTAGTTTTTCCCTTATCTATGGACCAAGTGCTTCCATCAACAAGCTGGCACTACCAACATATTTGAGTCTGGTATATTTGTGAAACATGCATCTCATGTACACAGCTTCCATGCAACAACACTAGAGCACGACTTTACAAACAAAGAAATTACAAGTGCCACTACTTAATCTATTTCTAAATATATTTTATTGTTATTGTGGCTAGCACATCCAGTGACCAAAGAAACAATATATCACATCTGGTGCTGTGGATCTGGGTGAATCAAAGTGGCGTGCTGATGGGGGCAGGGAGAGCATCTCTTACGGCGCCACTGGCGTCCCCCGCAATCGGCATGCATCACCCCCTTCACCTCCTGCTTCAGCAGCTGGAGGGAGCAGCCGTCAAACTGCAAGAGAAAACGTTTCATCAAAACCCCAAATTGGCAATCAGCCCTATGCGCCCAATATAAGGTTGGACCACATGCATTTGTAATTGCCTCACTGTGTCCAGGTTCAGGATTTCCCAGCAGCTCCCTCCACTGTCCCGATAACCAGCGCGGCTCAAACGTAAGCTGTCAGGAAGCCTAGGGTCCACACCAGTGTCCCCATGCTGCGCTCTTGTCAAGGCCTGTTGCAAATCCTGGCGTATCAGTTGAAGAAGCTTTGCCCTCTGGGTGTCAAACTGCAAAACGTGATAGCAAAGGCCAGGGTTAAACATACTGCTTTGTACTTACCATCAATGCTAATGTATGGAAAGCCACTCACATCTTTAAGTGTATGAGGTCACATACCTGGCTAGGGAATGCCACCGACCAGGGATGCTCATTCTCCATCCAGTAAAGTCTGCCCACGACCGCCAATCAAACAGGAAGAACTAAGAGCGGTGAAACATCCAGCTCCAGGTGTTTTCTGCGGCAGCTAGAAGGGATCTGTGCCATTTCTCCTTCCAGAGAGAATGTGCAGACAGAGCGTGAGGCTGCACTAATGTATTTTTCATTCACTGCATGCACTTCTCAGGAGTACTCTTACATCAGGAGTCTTGCTGTGATCATGACAGCAACCAAATCAAGGTTGCTTGAGCGTTCCACTTTCCTTCAGATGGTCGATGAGAGGTACTGGACTATGGTGGAGCGTCCTTGGATGGTGGTTTTCCCCACTCAGGTAAATGTGTTTTGAAAATACAGTGGCATTCAGTGATATTTCTGGATTAACTTTCTAAGAACCTATCATCAGACATTAATCTAGTAGCTTACATAGCTGTATCAATATTACGTTGCATTTCAATGACTAATTGAACTTAACGTCACAAGAAAACAATAAGATCTACTATAGGAAAATCTGTCACCCTATGGAAAATGCTGTGCCATAAGGCTGCTATGGCAACGTCACTGCAGTATATATTATATTATTGTAAAGAATGTTGTATCATTCTAGGAAATTATGCAGCATACTGTAGTGTACGGTAATGCTGTAGGTACGAGCTATACTGTATAAAATGCAATGTTATAATGTAGTAAGTGGTGTCGGGCACAGTAGTAAATCTTTTGTCATTATGAAAAATGGTATGCCATACAAAACTAAATAGTGTGTCATATTCTATTTCGTATGATAATGTAGCAAAGAAAATGCTATTTCATCAGAAAAGGATAAGCCAAGATCTAGGAAAGTGCATGGGGAATTTATCTCTGATTGTAGGAGATTACATGTGGTGTTTTGGAAAACAGTGTACCATGTTAGAGGAAATCATATGAAATATTCCTGAAAACAGTTGGTCATCATGTAAAAAACTTTATGTCATATTGTAGAAAATAATATGCAACCTTGTAGGAAATTACATTGCACATTGTAGGGAGGAGCATATATTAATTCAAGAAGTTAGATATATCATTTTAATTTAAGAAAATGAATGATATAATAAGATCTATTTTAGGAAATGACATGCCGTAATGTAAGAATGTGGGAAATAGTTTGTCATGCGGTAGAAAATTATGTCACACAGGAATGAGAAATATAGTATGTCAAATTTCGAGAATTATGTCATATTTTGGGAAATAGAATGTCATTATAGGATATCTACATAATATTTTAGAAAGTGTAATCGAATGACAAAAAACAAAAAAAATTAAAAGTGATATGGCATACTCTAGCAATTTATATGACATACTGAAAAGAAAGTACTGTCCTCTTGAAAAGATTATGAAAAATGAAATAAATACTACAGCAAACATCAGCTAAACATGCTCATTATAGTAAAGAATGTGTTTTATGCAGCTAAGGTAAAGATACATTGCAGGAAATAATTTTCCACAGCTGTAAGTCATTTCATATGTCATGAAATTGGATGTTAGAGTGTAGAAAAGAAAATGTTATAATGTATGACTGCATATGTTATATTGTGGAAAATGACGTATTATAGAAAGGAAAATATTTGACTATGCAGTATAAACGAATATGACGTGTAACAACATAAAGAAAGTGTCACGTTGAAGGAAATTATAGCACGTCATAGTTGACAATATGGAATGCAGTGGAAAACAATATGACAAAATCACAAGCCAGTACTCAACAAACTACACAAATAAACTGATAAATACATAAACAAATTAATTCATTCATTAATTAGAAGAGCAAATATCATGGCACTATCTGTGAAGTTTTTTTTGTCAATATGCATTAAATTATTAACATATACCTATTACATTGTAGCAAATAGTAGATCAGATGAGGAAATATATGTGCCATGTGTAAGAAGCTGTTTGTCATACTTCAGAAATAAGTCATTTTGTTAAAAAACAAATTGTATTTTGAAAGTATCCTACAGCATTATTTTTCTAAAGCAAATCAGAAGTGCCATCACTGCTAATTCAGTTAGCTATGATTGACTGCATATCTCAATGGCATAACAGCAGGAGTAGAAACTACATATCCCGAGATTGGGATTTTTGTTAGGGAAGTATTTCCCAAACTGTATTAGACACAATGCCAAAATATAGTAAGAGTCTGGAATCCTGTAGGCAATTTTACATGTTTTGTATCAAACTATAAGAGATGGCATAGGCGCCTATATGAAAAAATGTTACAGGATCAGATTGGGTTATCTTGATAATTATACAAGAGTGCAGCACACATTAGGAAAGAATATGACACTTATATATGATGGAAAACATACTTTCAGAAAGGATATGGTGTGTTGTAATGATAGTAGTAGAATAAGGATAGCAAATGACAAATGCCAACAATAACAATACGGTATAAAAGGCAAAAGTTGAAAATATGATATGGATCCTTTTCTCATGCGTTATACTGAATAACTGGAGTGTATCTTCTAATGTAGATAGGTATATCATATAGTAGCGAACAAACTATATTATTACAAAGAATTGACATTCTTTGGTTGAGGGTTTAGAAGTGAAAATATTCAATTGACAAAATTAGTCTATTTCTGATGATATGACACATTGTATAGAATATGTCGCCATTTAGGTAAGTGTGTAAGGAAACATTGGCCCTAACTGTACCAATAATGATGATACCTTGCTTTGCTTCGGCCAATAATACTATCATTTTTTATTTAGCCATATATCCCGTTTCATGCTAAATGATATGGAAAAACCTTTAAAAGTTTGGGGCTGACTAAATGGAGGTCAGTGAAAGAAAAACACACAAAAAATGGTATCATCCACTCCCCCTGAGAAACTGTTTCCCCCTGTCCAGAGTGAAGCACATGGTGGCCCTCCTGCACCAGGAAGTTCACTGGACTCTGCTGTCTGGTGCAATGGTTATGCACATTAGAAAATAACACATCACAGCATGTTAGGGAGGTGCAATATGTGAACACATATGATGAACCTTTCCATTACCCACAACTACAAACAGAAAGTTGATCATCAGTGTTTGACATCAGTTGATATTCCACCATTGTGCTTCTTTAATAATATGGCTCCTCCAGTGTCAATTATAGATACTTTGAAAGAAATATGTCCCCCACTTTGGTGGACTGTACTAAATGTGGCAGATGTGTCTGTGCCACCTTGGCTGAAGCAGGTACAGTGCAGCAATGGCAAATTAGCACGTTACGACTCAAACTTAATCAGGCCATAAATTAAATGTTGTAACACAAGGTAAGTCAGATATGATATGTATAATTGTGGAAAGGATAGTCCAGTGTAGAAAAAGATATATCATACTACATCATAACATATAGGAGATGACATTGAATAAAATATTGTAATAAGTGGACTAATTTTTGTGACAGAATTGCATACTGTAGGACAGCATTAAACATACTGTAACGCTTTTACTCATCTGTATATTCTAAGTATCAATATTGCTGGATACCACTGCATTTCACGAGGTTGATATTGAATGTAAGACAAATGTGAGACAGATGAGAAATGATGTAGCAGCTTTTTTTTTTATTCTGACTTTTGTTAGTAGAGCAAAGCTGTGAATATACAAATGGTGGAAATTTGTGCCTGTGTGTTTGTTGGTGTGTGAATGTGTGTGCACATGTTTACTCTTTCGTGCATGTGTTTGTTAGAGCTTATGAAGCCTGAGTGTGAAAGACAGGTATAAAATTGCTTGTTTATTATTTATCCAAAATGGTAGTCACAGGGACTGATGGTTAAGGAATGGAACTGATCCCATCAGGCATTACCATCTCATCCATTGATACCTCAATGCTGCAGTAGGTGACATATTAGAAAATAGTGGGTCCGATCTCAATAGAAAAAAACACATGCAGACTAACGTCACATATTAATGTTTTAAGAGTGGATGGAAAGGGCTTAGCTAGGCTTAAAGTGCTGCTGAAAATATCTGGGCTCATAGTAGCTTGAATAGAATTGCACACAAAAAGCTGAGTAAAAAATTCCTCCTATGCTTTGTTAAATATTAAACTCCAACAATACCATATCCTTTCTATGCTTTGCTCAATATTAACGTTTCCAAATGTTCACTTTTATCATTTTTATAATACTTTTTTATACCTTTATTATTATCATAATGTGTCCTAAGAATTATCGTCATAATATGTTCAGTGTTTACATTTATACATTTTGTATTTGTCCTTTAAATTGCTCACTGGACGCCCTTCTACAATTAAATTTAAATATTTGCATTTCGCCAGTCAGTGATTCTCCCCATAGTATCTTTTGTCAATGTGTACAATTATCTAATTAAATATTCTTTCCATATTTGTTCCTTGCTTCCATCCCTCCAATTAATGATTCTTTGAAAAAGGTGCTTAACTACTATTTGCTCTATTACAACTAGGTGTCCCTCTGTACTTTGATTAACTATTTCACATTTTTCAATATGTCTTCCCTTCTTTTGTCGTTGTGTGTTTCTACAATTTTTCTCATGTTTGCAATTCTACAATTAATTACTGGCTCCATACTTTGATTAAATATGTGTCTTTACTAATTAATATTCTGTTCAGACACTGTTCATTCAGTGATTATAATTGTTCAATATACAATTATTTTGCATATTCTTTTTCACAAATTTTTACATTGCTCAATAAATTATTCAGTCTGTACTGTGTTTAATGTTCACATTTCTGCAATGTAACACTGTGCATATTTCCTTAACTGGTTTTAGATCTACAATGAATTATTATCACCATGTTTATATTAGTATTCACATTTCTCCAATATTATTTTCACTTCCCTAGTAAATTATATACATTTCTCTAATAAAGTAGTATTTCCTATCACTAAAAATGTTTGCATTCATTCAATTAAGTGTGCTCGGTATACTCTGCTCTGTGTTTACAGTTGCCAACAATTATTTAATCTTTTTTCTTCATTGTTTACATTTTCCTCCTTAATGAATTATTCCTGCCATACTTTGTTTTAACTTAGCATGTATCCAATACTGAATAAATGTTCATGTGTAAAGAGTCTAATGTTTACTTGTGTTCAATAAATTAATCTCTCTGGCCTTAGTCCTTTGTTTTATATTTACTCAATGCATTTTCTCCTAAACTGTTTATTGTTCACATTGCACCAATGTTTTTATGGTTCATTGCCAGTTTTTAATTATCTACACTGGTGCATTTACAGAAGTGTTCATGATTTCTGTCAATATATACTTTAATATGTATGTGTTTAAATAGATATATTTTTCAATACTCTGATAATAGGTAATTCTGTTAAAACATCCTGTTTCTAGTGGAGGTTCTTTCAAATATCACACATGAGGGAAGGGTAAATAGTCTCTTTTCACTAAGATTAGACCTCCTGGGGGCAACTTTGTTTTCTGCAAATGCAGGCATCTGTGCTTTAGCTGTAGGAAACCAAATAACAATAAGAACAGTTACTCTTTCAACCCCCTCAGCATGCCAACAATGAAACACACCTTCAGTAGAACAGAAGATATACTAAACTGCATAGGGGGTCACTGAGCCACTTCATATTCTCACTACCAGACAACATGTGTCTACTTGGATAGAGAAATATTGGGGTAAGAAAACAGTCTGAAATCCCTAGACCCTTCAATTGACAACGATGGCAGTGACCACTGCATGCACCAGTTACTGTTACTAGAAAAAGCATTCATTTAAAGTGTGAGGCCTGTTACCTACAAAATAGAAGTTACAGAATGAGAAAGCGGTAACCAATTGATAACCAGGAGATCCAGAGACAAGTCAGATTTTCAGGAAATCCAAGTAAGGTACAAATTTAACCTATTAATCAAATAGAACTAGTTTCTATAGTCAGTAGTTAGATGTAAGTCTGTCATGTTTGAAGCCCTAGAGGCACTCTGATCTAAACATTCAACCAATAAATTATGATTAATTTACTTATTGTCATAGTGCCCTTTGGGACAAAAATCACCTTGCCAAAGCCCATCCTTACTGTAACAATACAGTCCCCATTTCACAACGCTTCGTAGGAAAACGCTAGGGCATGTCCACAATCTGTCCCTTAGCAAACAGGCTACACCTAATGACTCAGGAAGGAAGTAAACGCAAGTTCTTTGACTGTTGTATATTTTTGTAGAATTTGACCCATTCATTTGAATACATCACACTACCTTAATTTGTCACAAGGAACTTCTGTTTTCCGTATAGGTACAGAATCGATTATTAGGAAGAAGTAGATGGGAATTAGAAAGAACAAAGTAAAATTTAAAATCCTCTGACTATTATGTACATGTCCTTCATCAAAATCTAATTCATTTTTTAATGTTAAAAGGGTGAGCAAACCACACTCCTATTTAATGAAATGTACATTCACAAACATATTTAGGAACATGGTATATATTTTAGAAAAAAATAATGGAGCTAGGAAGAATTCTGCTGCATGGAGCAATCCTAAAAAGGGAGGGGGCATTAATGTGACCAATCATTTTGACCCAGGACATATGCATTGTCTGAATTTAGCGAACAGCTCAAGAGACAATGGAGCATGGGATGGGATGTCACTACATAGCCTACTTACCTTGGTTACTGAGTCACACTTACCTCCACTGTGTTCTCTGAACCTTTCTCCCCAAAGTCTCTTTTACCTTAAAAGGAAAGAAAATACCCAACAGTTAGGCAAAGAAAGAAAAATGCATGGCCATGCAAAACATGGAATCATGTTTTTCATAATGACCAGTAATTGTTAATATAAGCTTTTACTACAACCGAAAAAACAGTATTCATTTTAGCTAGGTAGCTTGAAAAACAAAAATGCAAAATCTACATTAGAAGGCAGTGTTAATCCATAAATATCTCTTTGTAGATGTCCTAGAGTGAATTGTGTAAGGTAATATTTATTTTGGAACCCATGTTCACACATCTTTTTGCAAAAATGGAAACATAAACTGAGATGATAACAACTATAACTACTAGTTAAACAAGCAGGTTTTCACCAATTTTCTAACATTAGTTAAAGTGATTCAGAGTGCTAGTTGACGGGCATAGTATTCCAGAGGTTTGATGCAGCTCTGCAAAATGACCTATCTTCATAGGTTAGTGAATTTTCAATAGGAGCCACCAGAATACAATGATTTAAGGTGTGTCGGGACCAAAGAGAAATATACCAGACACATTTGGTCTCTCAGGTATATGATTTTGCATGTTATCACCATTGGTTTAAATACAACCTTTCCTCAGCAGAGGGATCTCAGCATGGGAGGGGATCACAGTACCCATTATCACACTTTCGTAGTTGAGTGCCATCATTAATATTTAGTTATCCATTAGAGACCACTAACAAATAAATCCTAATATCCATGTATTAGTGTAGGAAAGTGGATTATTGGTAAGGGCAGGTAAGTACCTACACTTAGCAATAGGCCACTAGCCACCACTAGGTCCAGTCAAGTCTCAATAAATTAATCCCAGCTCAACTCTTGGAAGCTTGGCAATGAGCAGTTAGGCTTAACTTGGGAGACAGGTGTGTAAAGCATTTAAAAATCACAAAACAGTAAATAATTAAAGCACAAAACACAACAAAAATCCAATTTATGAAAATAGATTATACTTTTATCTTAAAAATTACACTAACACAACAAAACTCTAATGTAGGGAACCAGAGATATGAATTTGTAAAGATTAAAAGTAATTATATCGCTTAGAAGCAAACAGCGCTCAACGGGTTAACAAAGGTCCCACTGGCCAGGGGGAATGTCCAGAGTTCAGGCCACCCACGATGTAACACTGTTACGCTTACTTTCAGAAGTGTTTCTTGATACAGGAAAGTGGTCCACAGCACCAGCAAAGGGGTCAGAGGCTCTGGTTTGTCTCTTGCAATCTGGGACTACAACTCCCACAATTCACCTCTTCAACTTATGGAGTGGTTTACAACAGTTGTTCCAAATGTCTCCAAACTTCTGGATCTTCTTCCAGAGGTAATGTTTGGGTCCTTGAAGTGTCCACAACTTGATGCAAGGTTCCCGAAGCTCTGAGTTGCTCCTTGGGAATTGAGACAACAATTCCCGGAATGCATCTGGTCAGAATCCTCAAATGGCCACTGGACGCTGCTCCGCTGGGCTCTTCTTGCAGGACTTGATGCACGGACTCTGGGTAGCTCCTTAGTACCTGTAGCTTACAAGGAGTCCACTCTTGGAGTTGTAGAAGTAAGGCAAGGTCCTTTTTTTGTTGAAGCCCAAAGTGTGCAGCTGATGCAGTCCTTGCGAGTACAGTGTCTAAGTGCAGGCCAGGGATCCAGCAGGGCAGTCCTTCTTCTCCAGTATCTTCTTCCAGCAGGGATCTGAGGTGTGGGTGCAGCTCTGCCATATTTACACTTGCTCCTGGGGTGGAAAGCAGGGGAGCCAAATGTCCAATCACAGGCAGGCCACCACCCTCTTGGATGACCACTTCCTGTAAAGTACAGCAAAAATCAATTTCTGAGAGCAATATTCTTTAAAAATCCAAAATAGCAGATTCTGAATTCTGGAAGTTAGGTCTGGCGAGTCTACCCACTGGTGTGGATGAAATTCCTTAACACACCCTGTTCCTGTCCTCTCCTTATCTAATCAGGGGCACACCTGGATGGGGGATACCTGGCTATCTGGGTTTGCAGGAAATGTTAGGGGGTGCCTTGAGCTACTCCAAGTGTCCTTCCTTCCTTTGAAGACCAGTTTGGCTGCTCTCCCCCCCTTCTGTTGCACCATCTGCTGAGGCAGATCTTCTTCCCTAGGCACTTCATTTGTCTTCAGCCCAGGCCACTTCACACCTCATCAATGCAGCCTGGCCAGGCTGCCAGAGGTTGGTCCATCAGAGAAGGGCACTACAGAGCTGAAGTTGGCAACTTTCAGGTGGAGTTCTAAAACTCTTTCCCTGACTAGTTAAATAAAATTCAACAATAGCAAGTTGTTGGATTATTTAAACAATAAATTTGATAACAGACTTGACATATCTATCTCCTCTTGAGGCCTTAATAATTAAAATAAAGTCTCCCCATTTTAGCCTATTGAGGCCATCCACTACAATGAGGGAAAATGAATTTGGTTATTTTTCTTCACCAGGGCTAATAAAACATCTTTTATAAAGTCCCTGCTTATAGTTACACTGCACCCAACCCTGAGGGAACACCGTAGAGGTCACTTATATGTACCAATAAGGTAGTTTAAGACTTTGGAAGTACTTTTAATACCAAAGTCAAATTTGCATGTAACATTTATTTAAAAGCAGCCAGCAAGGCAGGCCCGCCTTTAAAATGACACTGGGCACCTCAGCAGTGCAGCAGCAGGTAGACTACCAATGCTGGGGTCCCTAAACCTACATGCTCTACCATATACTGGGGACTTGTAGGTAGGTTAATACTGCCAATTATAATTAGCCTAATTTGCATAATTATTTTAATCAGAGCACAGGCCCTGGGACTGTTAGCAGTGCTCAGGGCACCATCAGAGTCAGGAAAACATCAGCAAAAAGTGAACAATATGTGTCAAAAAGTTAGGAGGCTTCTGCAATCAGCCTAGTTTTCTCACAATTAGTTAATGACATGAGGGACAAATTGGTGAAACAGACCGAGACTAACCATGTATTTCAAGCATGTTAATAAAATCTGTCCTCGCGTGATAGTGAAAAGGATGGAAACTAGAGTGAATGTGATGCTGAGTGAATGCCAGTTGATGACTATGATCCAGGGGGTATCCAGTGTGTTGGGTGATGGGGTTACTGAACAGGAGGAGTCCCTGGCAATTAATATTCTCTTACTTGGTAATGCCTCAGGGAGTGACAGTATTTATGTAGAACTATACCTGTTATTTTTACAACTCCGATCCTTTGTTTAGGTCCTGAATTGTGGAGGAAATCTAATTGTGCATCCTTCTGCTGAAACCTAATGCACACAGTAAATACTAAGGCCCAGATTTATGCCAAAGTGGCGCAGCACGGTGCTGCAACAAAAATAGCAGCGCCAAGCTTTGCCACTTTTGAAATGCAGTGATGCGCTGCATTTACAGGAATATGTCACACCGCTGCATTTCCCCCTGCGCCGGCACTAAATTTAGTTGCCTGCGCCAACGCAGGCATCCTTGCACCATAGTGCAAGTGTGTCTGTGTTGAGGGGATAGATTGTTTCTGTGCAGGAAGGTGTCCCATAGAAGTACCAAAGCGTCATTTTGAAATGATTGTTTATGTGCAGGAAGGGACATCGTCCAGCACTTAAACAATCGTCCATGGCATTTTGCTTCTTCTATGTGTGCTGCTAAATGCAGCACACAAAGAAAAGGCAAAAAACGAGGAGAAATAAAAACATTCCTCCTCGTTTTGCCATGCTAACGCCACCCCTGGGATGGCGTTAGTTTTTGTCACTGCCACAGACATCTTGAAAATCTAGGGCAGCATCAAAAGTAAAGGGTTGCATTGGAACGCCCACTGCAACACCCATTGCACGCCCCTCTGACACAGAAAATGGCGTCAGAGGGGCCCATATCTACAAGGTGGCGTAATGCCACAACAAGTGATCTTACACTGGAGCGTCACAAAAAGTGACACTCCAGTGGCGCCAGGGGCTCTTAAATATGCCCCTCAGTGGATTAGTTCATTATTTACCAGCTATACAATCATTGACCTTCTCTGCATTACATATGCTAGACTTGGGGATCACACATTAATGGAATTGCCCATTTTTAGGTTTGCAAATACCTTGTGTGTCCAATTTGTTTGTACAAAAACCTTATGGGAGGCACAATTTGCACCTTGGGGTAATAACTAGTCAGGTGCAACCAGAAACTTGCGTCAGATTCTCTATTCCTACAGCATTTGGAAACATGGTCTTAGCAATCTTCACATCAAAGCAATAGAGGAAGGATGTGTCGCTCAGGTTTGTAGGAGGATGCATGTGACATTTCTGACTAAAGCAGGGTAAACTGGTTCTAAAATCTACCGCTTTTACCATATGCCCTATCAAAGTTGTGGATCTAATGCCACCAAAAGAGAACAGACACACCACTGCATGTCTTCGAACTAATAATCCTACTCCCTTTTTAAAAAGAGAATGCCTTTTAATCGCATTATTTTACCCCTGAGCCATATATTTGAAACCCACTGGACAAACCTTGATTCAAGTGCATGTGATATTTGACACAGCAGAATTAGTTCTTATAGATGACTCTGGGATGCTTCACTCTTCTGCCAGCTACGAAAGTGTGATCAGCGAGCTGGAGGAACAGCTCAAAAGAGTTGAACAAAGGGTTTACCAGGTCACAAGTTTGAATCCAACCAAATCCCACTCAGCTCTCTTGGAGGTTGGCAAATTTAACACAATAAACTGAGAAATAGTAACTTCTGTTGCTGTTCACTAACACTGCAGCCAAGTGCCTGTTGCACCCAACAGCATGGTGGAAAATAAGGGAGGTTGGTGGATGAATGCGGGTAGGCCCCACCTCAGGATGTGAGTTGAGAAGTATGGTCCTGGCTGGGAAGAAAGGCTAGGACATACGCGCACTGAGGGAGGCAGGACTGGTGTAAGGACATTGGGAGTAGGCAGGAGTTGAAGAGGAAAGCATGACAGAGTTGAGTGAACAGTCAAATGGAGCTTAAGTAGCACTGGCAGCCTTTTAACATTTTGAACAGGCGCAACTCCAAGCCTGGTGCATGCATTCAACACTCTTTCGAAGAGGTTGCCACCTGTGTCCCTGTCTAGAGCATAGTTAGTAAGGCTGTGACTGGGCGGTCCTAAACAACAATCACCTACGATTTAAAAGGTACTTCTCAAAATGTGGAACACATGGACTTTCCAGATGTTGACATGGCATATTACCTTAGTGAACATGATGTCTGGACTTACAAATTCACTCACTTATCCACTCATTCATCCCCTTCAGTTCATTAATCACTTGCTCCAGAGATCTGTCTCTAACCTGCATGCAATTCAGGCCTTAACTGGATGTTATCTGACTAATAAAAGTTTGCACTAGTCTGCTTTCTGTAACTGTTCTCCTTGGAATGGATGATTGCACGTGTTACCTTCTCTGAGAGTGGGAAGCTTGCTTTGCTACTGCCATCCTGTACCAAACCTGTTAGGAAACAAAAACTTGCACTGCTGCCTGTTTTGTATGTGTCCTGTGATTGTGAAAGCTTGCACTGCTGCTGCTCTACCTGTATTTTTCCTCTGAAGGAGGGATGTTTGCATTAGTCTACCTATTCTATGAAGAAGGTGCAATGTTACTGCAGAATGAAGGTGTTTCCCCTGCTTATGAATTAAAATATGTGTAATGCACTTGGGTAGCATGTCCTATGAATTGGAACTTTTTCACAATATTTGATGTGAGATGTGTGCAGTCCTGGGGACGTTCCTGTCCCCAGGGGGCAATATTCGAGCGCCACAAAATGTTGATAAAAGAGACAAGAAGGTTTCCATTGCAGTACTCTCTGTTCCTAATCTTGGGGCAGGGAGCCACCCCTAAAAACATCTTAGCTCACCCACAATAAATTTTAATATAGGTATGGGAGCATACATGTTGACATAAAGAACATAAACTTAACAAACCTAGGGAACCCATATCTAGGAGACTGTACAATAGTAAACAGAAGCACTCTTGGCTGTTTACAGTGTTAGCTGTGGAACCCTTTTATGAACTTTACAAAGCTAGATAGGTGGGTCTCATCATCATATATGAGTACATTAAGACATAGTAATTCTAGTAGAGGTTTGGCTCTTTTTTCTAGGAGTGTTGTACTTCTTGTATATTTATGGGTGTTTACGGAGACTGTTAAACATTCCCTTAACTTCTCCCACTGCTTCATTAGGTTGTTAGCTACCTGTGTTTACCGAAACTATACTGTCACCTATCTTTTACCTATTTTTGTGTGTGTTAGTGAAAGCTGCATTGCTACTGTTCGAGTTGTTCCTTTGTTGTGTTGTAGGGCTGGGAATAAGGCTTTCCACCACACAAAAGATACCAATTTGGAGTGCCAATGCAAAAGAGTAAACTCTCACAAAATATGTGAGCAGAGTTTACTTTTGTTTTATGTGTGAAATAAGCAGATTTTAAAATGAATTAAATTACTTTGTAATACCCAGACGTGGGTCCCATGCTCGCTACGCCACCGGGTTCAAGCTAGCCTGGCTGATAAGGGGTAATATGCCAAAACCGGTCCCCGGATGCTTGTTTTCCTGTCCAGGTAGGACTTGGCCTGCCTGGGAGCAGGGTCAAGGCTGATTTGCATGTGTTTGGGTCCAAACAGGTATGGCGTGGCAACAAAATAACAATGGATTAAACCCAGATCTGTTGTCTAGGGGTGACTGTCCGACAATGTTCAGCATTCCGTCCGTCATCTTTTTGTCTTGCATTTTTGCCCTAAATGGGAAGGGTATGCTCAGACGTGGGTCCCGTGCTCGCTACGCCACCAGTTTCAAAATAGCCTGCCTGATGAGGGGTGATACCCAGAAACTGATCCCAGGATGCTTGTTTTCCGGTCCAGGGAGGACCAGGCCTGGCAATTTGGGTTGGACTGTTCCCATGAGGAGCAGGGTCAAGGCTGATTTCCATTTGGCTGGGACCAAACTGGAATGGCGTGGTGAGCAAAATAACAATGGATTAAACCAAGATCTGTGACTGGGGTGAATGTTTTATAATGTTCAGTATTCCGTCCATCATCTTTTTGTGTTGCATGGCCACAGAAAGCCTTGGAAACAGTATGGCATAGCCCAAACTAGCGAATTGAAAAGCCAGACCATGAGGCCACCAAGAGCTATGTAAGGCTGTGGCAAAGAAAATACACTCTTAGCCCATGAACCAACAAAGATACACTGCAAGAGTCTTACGAAATTAGGACAAATAGCAATTAAAAATAAAAAGGCAGGCATCTGTCACAATCAAGGAGCCAGAACTCAAAGCAGACCATGATAAATGGATGCTACCTCCTCCGGCCGATATAAGGGCAAGGTCTTGCAGTACTGCACACCAAGGAGCAGTGTGACAGAGAAAAGAACTCCATCAGCTAGAACAGCCCAAAAGAGCTAGTGACATAAATACTAAATTAGTGGTCAAAGACAGATAGGGACATTAACCAAGGGCCAGGAGAACACCGAAGCAAGCAGCAAAGCAAAAATACCTGGGTCTGGTGGTTTAGTGAAACAATGCATCCACTCTGAGGAAATATGATTGACCTCATGGTTACAGTTGTGAATCCCATTATGTCCACTCATCTTTTAATCCTTTTGATATCAATAGAGGGAGTAACAATGAGTTGAGTTATGTTATGTTATGTTAAAATTGCTTATTTAGCGCCTAAACTGCCCAGGGGCCTCGTATCGGTTATACTACAACGCAGAATCATCACTGTTCATAACCGCATAGGACATCACGCTCTAAATAACCAGGTTTTTAGGGCCTTCCTAAAGGGGATCTCTTGAGAACTTAATCTAATATTAAGAGGAAGACTATTCCAGAGTATAGCACCTTGATATGACAACGACCTTCCTCCCCATCTTGCTTTCTTCACTGTTGGAAATGTGACTAACATAGGTGAGGAGGGTCTGAGAGGTCTGCCTGGTGTGTAAAAGGAGGCCAGTGTTTTGAGCATTTCAGGGTCTTGATGGTATAAAGCTCTATGAATATGGCATAATGCCTTGAATTGAATACTTTTGGCTACTGGGAGCCAATGTAAGGAGGAGATTCCGGTCCGTATGGATTGTTGTTTGGGTGTTTTTCAAAGCACTTGTGCTGCAGCATTTTGCACCCTCTGTAGTCTTTGTATTACGTATCTTGGTGATCCTATGAACAGAGCAGTGCCATAATCAAGGCGTGATCCTATTAATGCCTGAATAGCCAGTCTTCTGGCTAGAAAAGGCAGGATTGCTAAAACCTTCCTCAAAGTCTTAAGCAAGACAAAGGAAGTGACATTGAGAGTTGGGGGTCCAACCATACCCAAGACTTTTTATAAGGTCTTTAGGGGGCGGGAGAGTGGCCACTCCTGTTGTTCTAATTGGATTAGCTAATTAATTTTTTGTTTGCCCAAAGAACATAACCTCAGTTTTTCCATCATTGAACTTCAATTTACTTCCCGACATCCATACAGCAACTGCTTTTAGGCAGGGACCTAATGCTGTCCCCAGATCCGGTTGTGTGTTGGAGAGGGAGACAATAATTTGAGTATCATCTGCATATGATACTAAGTTCAGACCAAATGACTGAACAATATCCACTAATGGCAGCATATAGATATTAAAAAGCAGAGGTCTCAGGGCAGAACCCTGTGGGACTCCAAAGCTGCTTATGATACGTTTGGATGTACAAGATCTGTCCAACACCTGGAAGGATCTTCCATGAGTAAATGATAGGATCCAATCTAAGGCTACTCCAGAGATTCCAATCCCCCACATCCTATCTTTAAGAGTGTTTAGGTCAACCGTATCGAATGCCGCACTCAGATCTAAGAGGATGATGGCTGTTTCAATTCCTTTATCCATCCTCTTTTTTGCTTCCTGAGTAATGAACATGTATATTCAGTATATTCAGTGCCAAGATGTCCCTAGGAGTGAACATGCATTTTAGAAATGCACATTATGTCATGTAAACCAGGCCCTTACCTTGCCCAGTAACTTCCAGCATATGAGAGCAGCCACAGCAGTGGCATAAAAAGGGGGCTATGGGCACTAATAGAGGCAAGCAAGATTGCATCCTCCGCACACCACTAGGTAGCCAAAAGGAAGAAATAATTTGGGCTACAGCGCTTCTCACATCATTGGGCCCCAGTGCCAATGCACTTGCTGCACCTTGGATAGAATGCCCTGAAAGCACAGGCAAAACCAATGCATCGCAAAGAACAAGAGACGTCAGAGACAAGCAATTAACAGCCATGCCATCTTCTGAAGGTTGTGTATCACAATTTCGAGGTAAAAAAAAAAACCTCCACAACACTGACTTCTAAATATTGTTAATTTTAGCATACATAAAAAGTATAGATTTTCTATTCTTTACTCCATAACAACTTACCTTCATGATATGTCAATAAATATGTAGGCCGATAATTAAACTTGAGTATTACAGAAGAAAATCCTAGGTGAGTTGCAGATGTTACCACTCTCATTTAAAGTTAATGTAGCAAAATCAGAATAGTATTAATCCCAATGCCTGCCAAAGCCAAGACATACGTAGGCAAAAACAAGTACTACACACCCGTACATGAGCATAACAGAAAAAGGTCTAGAAACACACTGTCGTTCTGTAGGAAGATGGTTCTTTATATAGTGGGCCAAAATGAGGTACACTGTGTAAAGAGTCCAGGCAAACCCCAATTGGCTGGGAGAGGCAAAAATTATAACTTAAATGCTCTCTTTAGTGGCAGTGTGGGTGAGCAAGAAGGCTTATCAGAGGGTCGTGCTAAGCTTTTATTGCACAAACAAAGGCAGTAAATGACACATACAATAAAGAAATCCAACACCAATTTATAAAAATAACACAAACGTTTATATGAATTTAAATACCAAGATCATTGGAATCGGGTAAGTACTTTGAGATATTAATTTTTATAGGTTTCAAAAGTTCACACACTGCAATTTCCAGAGCGACAATGTTATCCTATTGGGTAAAAAAATATACTGCATTTGGGCACTTGTCAGCAACATACGGGACTCTTCTCCAGGACTTAAGGTGAGTATGGGGCAAGGTCCAAGGCAGCACCAACAGGTCACTTCGGGAGGCAGTGGGATGTCCATGTGCAGAAGTGCTTTTCAGCATTGGGTGCCCTAATGTTATCCTACTCGAAAAGGAACATATACTACATTTGGGCACTGAGCACTGACTTACAGGACTGTTCTTTTGGGGTTAAGATAAGTATGGGGCAAGGATTAAGGCAGCTCCAACAGGTCACTTCGGAAGCATTGTCGGTTGAGGTAGGCCTGCACACTTGTTATTGAGGAGTCCTGCACAAAGAGGCTGCCGGCGGTGACTAGGAGTCCAGTCTGGTCAAACTCAGTGATGGGATAAGCCTTTGAGGGTCTCATGACCCCATTGGCATGTCACCTCCCTCAGACTTGGGCTGTGGGGTGCAGGTGGAGAGGTACTTTGAGGTGTCTGATGGCGGCGGTCGGAGGCTCACTCTTTGTCTTGGTTCTACAGAAAAAGGGCAAACAGGACAGCTGGGACTCACTTTCCCTGAAGTCCCTCGATGTACAGGTCGGTCTTCCTCAGCGTTGGTGTCTGGCTGGATACAACAAGCCTTGGTTGCTGCAAGGGGTATGGTAACCCAGGTATTGGCACTGTGCAGCTCCAGTCAATCTCGGTGTCCCCACACTTGGAGGGAGGACAGATGTGACCTGTGGGAGCACAGTAACCTCTTCCTGAGTGGCTGCAGCACTGGTAGTTCCTGTATTGGTTTGGTGCCTGAAGCTGCAGGGGAGTAGCTCCCCCCCTTAAAAGGAGTGCTCTAGTGATTTGCGAAGCACTGGCACCCTGTAGGTTTCTTGGAGTCTGCACAGTGGTAGTACAAGTCGGTTTCTCCATAATTGTCGGGGCCAGTAGGAGGCTGGCAGGGGCAGCACCAAGACAGTTGCTGCTCCTCTGTTCTCGTGTCAGCACTCTTCTTTGTCCACTCCTTCATGTCTGTTGAATATGGGTTCCTAGAATCAGGTGTGCCACCTATGTACAGTATATAGGGATGTTACAGGGAATGACAGGTAATAGCCCCATGGGCTAACTACCTATAGGGTGACTACACCATCTTTATGACCACTTCCTGGGTGAAGTGGGCATTACCATGATGCAGAGGACCTAATTCCACCAAAAACCAAGATGGTGCAATTTTTCTAGTCATATGCACTTCAGGTAGCCCACCTTAGGGATGGTACTAGCCTGAGGGTGTGCCTGAATAGCTAATTGTCCCACCTGTCCTGGTGCCAAATGCACCCTGGGCAAGGGGAAGCATTTCCCCTATTTGAAGGGAGCCATGGTTGCAAATCAAAGGGCCTTTAAAGCCTCCTGTTTTGATATGCTGATTACCAGTCATCCTGCTTGGAGGAGGTGACAACACCTCCTGAGAGAGCAGACATTGTTTCCGACCTCAGAGAGTGTAGGAGCTCACCTCCCGAGGATCAGAAACTCGTCTGTGGAGGCAGGCTGGTCAGGACAAGTCAGCCAGTACACTAGTAATAGGTAGATTTTCAGGGGATACCTACCTATGAGTGCATGTATTAATAAATCCATCACTGGAATCAGTGTGGGTTTATTAATATGAGGTGTTTGATACCAAGCACCATAGGTTTCAGTGAAGTCATTATGTAGCTGGGAAACTCATTTTGACAGTGCCCAGTATATACCTCAAAATGGCTTCCCTGTTCACTTGTACTGTCAGTAATTGAACTGGCCAACATAGGGCCATATCTTCTCATGCAGATCTGTCCTCACATGTAATATAATGCACCCTGCCTTGTGGCTGCAAGGCCTGCTGCTGGGGTGACTTACAAATATTACATACAGTATAAGGGGACATGGCACACAAGGTGTGTGCCATGTTGTGTTTTTACTGTTTAGAGCACCTCATCATGCACCATGCAGTGGCAATCCGTATGAGTTTTATGTTGTCTCACTTTGAGTGGCACAAGCTATGCTGCAGCTCTTATGGACCTTCTTTAGTACCCTGGTACCACGGGTACCATTTACTAGGGACTTACAGAGGTGCAATAGGCCTTGCCAATTGGGGATCAATTGACCTGTTATCTTGTTTTGGAAAAAAGAACTCTGGCACTGGGGACCTGGTTAGGAGGATCCTAGTGCACTCCAGTCAAAATTGCATCAAATACCAGGAAGAAAGTGGGGGGGACTACTGCAACAAAAAGCCAGTTTCCTACACATTCGGCCAAGCAGGACAGGACATACAAACAGAAACCAAGCCAAGGGCCAAAACAAGCTTGGCCACAGTGAGCCTATCGGTCACCACATCAGACTGGGGGATGAAACAGAGCCAATGCACAAACTGTCCATCAAATGCGTGTTACCCTCACCCCCTACCACACACACACAACTTTCAAAGTGCTCCTGGTACAGAGAGAGCAATAAAGCAAAATAAAAGCAAGACCAATGTGTGAATACTATCAGATGGTGTCCAATATCTTGAAGAATAGGAATAGCAATCTACTAAATACAGGCACAAGACACCAATCATTATCCATGACTGCTAGAGCTGAAAGCCCTCCTTGATGGACACAAAGCATATACTGCCATCCATACACAAAACCACAGCATAGCACAAGTTGAGCACCTGATAGCAGACACCAGTAAGCCGTCAGCCTGGTCCAAATGCAGCAAATAGCTCTTGCCCAAGTCCACTGGACCATAGGACTCGCATAGATGTAAGCTGGAGACCAAAGATGAAGGGAAGGCTGAGAGGCGCCCCCGAAACATGCAAACAGAGACCAGAGATTTGTCCTGCTACAGCAGGGACCATGAAAAGCACATTGCATAGCAAACAAACAAGCTACTCAACTCAAGAGATATCAAGATGACAAAACAGGATAGCATTACGCACGTCTGACTGCCCAACAGCAGTCTCAAAGAACATGAGGTAGTGAGGGATGGGGAATTGAGTGATTACAGAAGCCAGCACTCACATACAAACACCTGAACCCCATACAGGCTATACAAGACTCGGGGAACAGACCACACCACATGACACCACATCCCGTCAACAAGAAAGCCAAGTAGAAAGAAAGTGAAAACGTGGAGACAGAGCCCACTAAAGTGAGGCGCCACCAGTACATGAATTGCCGCATCAACCATTCTGTCCCAGCTAGAGCACCTAAGTAGGACAGACCGAGGCCCAGGACAGAGACCTGCTTGCTAACGCAAGGCAGTGGAATAGAAATCAAAAGGCAAATACGAAGTGACAGTACAAGACATATAATGAATAGAGAAAGCAGGTCATCAGCTTCTGGATGGGGGCAGGAAAAATAGGAGAAGCCTGAGTAGAAGGTACTGCCCTGTGGATAAACGACCACAGTATAAAAATGTAAGAAAACAATCAACAGAGTGAAGGGAAAACAGCCTTTTTCTCTTTTATGCAATCTACTGTCTCAGGGTGATGATTCAACTCTTGAACATAAGGAATGGCAATGAGTAACTCACTGCACCATCAAATCAGAATGGGATATCACTGCATGTCTGACAAAAGCAAAGAATAATATCCACGTCTCAAAATTTTAAAGCACTTAAAAAAATAAAACCAAGGTCAACGTGATGATGGAACATGCCTAGCCCCACCCTGTATGTCCTTTCTGTGAGAGTAAATTAGTATTTTAACCGGTCATACATTGTAATTAGGATAGTTATTGCATCTCAAAAAACATCTACAATCCCTTGCAATGATTTTAATAACAATTTTAAAAACTAGTGCAATCTCCGTGTTATGTGTACATTCTTGGGTTATTGCATTTTGGTGGAGGTGTGTGTTTTATATCTTATATGTGAATCCGCTATTTAGCAAGCATTGGCAAAGCCCATAGGTCTGGCATTGGTCGCCAGCATTTGGCAATTCTTGTTTTATTTTCCATGTTTTTTTGTAAAACATTATTGTTCCAGGAGCTGCTGGGGCCTTATCAATTTAAACAACATTGGCTAAAATCTCAAATGTTTTGTGGGTGTAAAATAAAGCAGGCTTTGCTATAGCACTCCCTGGCACTAATGGGAACTACTTTCTGTGTAGATGTGCTCCTTGTGAAAGGCAGCATGCCAAAAGTCAAAGTGAAGTCAGCCAATGGCTGAGACATTACCCTTTGATGCATGTTGGATTGGGTGGAAGAAAAATGTGACTGAAGTAACCACAGACTAATAGATTAAGGCTGGCTGAAAACTCCTATACGTAAGTATAATATACTCATAATTTTAGTAAAATCGAAAAGATCTTGACTTACACAAACTTTATAAGGCTAATTGGTCTGGGGTTGGCTGCTAACCTCTTAACTTTGAGAGAGAAGGACAGAAAGAAGGAAAAAGAAAGAAAAAGAAAGAAAGAAAGCGAACAACCTTGTGTGCAGATGTGCAACCAGTGAAAGAGCAAAAATGCAGTTGCTCAAAGTGAAGTTAATCAGTGAAGTTAACCAGTGGCTTAATTAAGCTTACCCAGTGCCCCATGATGTGGTAGTGGGCGGAAGCAAAATGTGAATGATACAACAACAAACCAATGGAAAAAGAGGGGCGGCTGAAAGCCTCCTTACATAAGGATAGTATACGTTTCATTTTAGTAATCTTAAAGGTTTTTGGCTAACACCATGCCTAAAAATCATAACCCTATATAAAATAAAGTAAAATATAAAACATTCTGAAGGTAACACTTACACTTACACTTCAAGTTTAGTCTCTTTATGCAATTGGCAAGGCTATGCAGCGCTACATAAATGATGCAAACGGAGTAGCCGCTTGCTTAACTGGCCAGAAATCGCTTTAGAGCGCACAAGCGGTACAGAATGCACTATAGAAACACCAATACAGCACAACTGCAAACTTTAAGAGTGATATGCGAGGGGCAACTAACCTGTCGGAGAGCTTTGCCGGGATTGTGATTCGCCTCGAGCTGGATTGGCTTTCAGCAGCAGGGACTTTTCACCTGGTGGTTTCTCTTGTTCCCCTGTGAGGTATGAGTCGGTGAGGAGTATTACAAGGAGGTGGGTGAGCAGCAGTGGTTAACAAAAGAGGGTGAGAGAAAGCAGCATGAGAGAAAACGTAATGCACGGGGGAAACATGAGATTCATCATTATATCATGAGCATAAAGATAATAAAAAAAATGAGAGAGAAAGCAAAGAATTTAATATGATTAGCATCTCCAGTTCATACACTAAGGCGTGTGCATGTATGCAGGTGCGCGTGTATACACACACAAACACACACACACACACACCCCCACCCGGGTACTCTCAGAGACACTGAAAAGTAATTATTCTGACTCAGCAGTGGAGCTGGACCCCTATTTCCATCCAGTGGCGTAACAAAGGCCAGCACGATGCAGAGGGGCCCCAGAACTTTAGGGGACCCCCTCAGCACAGTACACTGTGCACATGCGGCAGGCCCCTGACTGGGTGCAGGGGAAATCAAGTTCCTTACAGGTACTTTGCAGAGGGGCCCCCTTAAGGTTGGGGAGTGGGTGGGTGGGGGGGGTGATGCCATGATGAAGAGGGAATATGAATGTTTTCATGGTGTTAACCCAGACGTCCAAGAGGGAATGAAATAAATGTAATATTGTTACGTAGGGGGTGTGCCCATATGTGATGAAAATAAAAAAATAACATCATGCACATAGAGTGAAACAATATGAATGTGCCACCCCAGTGGTATTTCCCAGTCCTTTCCGGACGCTCTGAGTTAAATTGCCAAGGGTTAAACTGTAAACTGTAAGGGTTCAAATGCTAATGCACACAACAGGGGAGAGCGGACATCTTTGTATGGAGGCTCGGGCAATATTGAGTGCCTCTCAGATGTGGTGGTCCAGTTTGACCCTGGATGTAGGAGAGGAGTACAGGAATCTTATTCAATGAATCATTTTTGAACTGAGACCATATTGCTTCAGTACTGCAAGCATGTAGTCCAAGCTTTGGGTGTCAAAAGCCAGAGGCGGCTCCTCCGCTAGGGCGAAGGATCGTTGCCCCCTCATCCCCCCTGCCAGCAGCAGGAACTGCAAAACTTTTATAGAAACAACATAATAAACTCAGTTTATTATGATGTTTCTATAAAAGTGGGCGGGTTCACAGGCGTGAAGTGGACGGAGGGGACTGCGCAGTGCGCAAGTATGTTTGGCAGCAGTATCGGGCTGGCCAAACATACATGCGGAATGTGATCTCTCCAGCCCGGCACTGTGTGAGAGATCATACACAGGCTTCCAGTCTGCCTGGGAGCACTCTAGCCAATCATGGGCAATCCAAACGCTGCTTTGAGTAGCGTGAGGACCGGCCGCACAGCAAGCTAGGAGCTTGTGCCGGCAGCCTGCAACGACGGAGCAGAGCGGATGAAGTGGCGTGGCGCGGGAAAAAGGTACGTTTGATTTTTATTTATTTATTTATTTTTGCCCCACCCCTTTTCCCTCCCGCAAGCTGTGACTGTTGAAGCCTTGTTCTATTCAATAGGGAAACAAGCTGATTCAGGCCATATACATGCTCCTCTATCCATCACATTGATATAGACATCAAAAGTCAACTAAAGTATTATGGTGTGGCTTGGAATAATTTTGGTCGGAGTTGATGAGCGTTGTTAACTGTGGTAGTAGGAGATCAGTTAGTATTTTACTAAGGATTTTATAATCCACATTAAGGGGGTGATTCTGACCCTGGCGGTAAAATCCGCCAGGGCCAACCACCGCGGGAGCACCGCCAACAGGCTGGCGGTGCTCCCATGGGCATTCTGACCACGGCGGTACAGCTGCGGTCAGAAACGGAAAACCGGCGGTGTACCGCCGGTTTCCTGCTGCCCTGGGGAATCCTCCATGGTGGCGCAGCTTGCTTTTGACCGCGCAGCGGTATTCTGGCGGTCCCCGCCAGGCCGGTGGAGTCCAGGGTCAGAATGACCCCCTAAGTGTCTATAATGGGTGGTAGGAGGCGACATTAGCCAGGTCCTAGTTAGGTTTAGGTATAGAAGTGGCTATGGCTTCTGTTAGACCTGACATGCCTTAGGGTGGTCACCCCTAACTTTTTGCCTGCCTCCCTCCACTTTTTGGAACCCTGTTTTGCTGGCTTTTAGACTCTGCGCACTTTACCACTGCTAACCAGTGCTAAAGTGCATATGCTCTCTCCCCTTTTTAAACATGGTAACTTTGGATCATACCTGATTGGACTATTTAATTTACTTATAAGTCCCTAGTAATGTGCACTATATGTGCCTAGGGCCTGTAGATTAAATGCTACTAGTGGACCTGCAGCACTGGTTGTGCCACCCACTTAAGTAGCCCCCTTAACCTTGTCTCAGGCCTGCCATTGCAAGGCCTGTGTGTAGAGTTTCACTGCCACTTCAACTTGGCATTTAAAAGTACTTGCCAAGCCTAGAACTCCCCTTTTTCTACATATAAGGCACCCCTAATGTGTGCCCTAGGTAACCCATAGAGCAGGGTGCTGTGTAGGTAAAAGGCAGGACATGTACTTGTGTAGTTATATGTCCTGGTAGTGTAAAACTCCTAAATTCGTTTTTACACTACTATGAGGCCTGCCCCCTTCATAGGCTAACATTGGGGCTGCCGTCATACATTGTTGAAGTGGCAGCTGCTGATCTGAAAGGAGCAGGAAGGTCATATTTAGTATGGCCAGAATGGTAATACAAAATCCTGCTGACTGGTGAAGTCAGATTTAATATTACTATTCTAGAAATGCCACTTTTAGAAAGTGAGCATTTCTTTGTACTTAAATCTTTCTGTGCCTTACAATCCATATCTGGCTGGGCTTGGTTGACAGCTCTTCGTGCATTCACTCAGACACACCCCAAACACAGAGTACTCAGCCTCACTTGCATACATCTGCATTTTGAATGGGTCTTCCTGGGCTGGGAAGGTGGAGGGCCTGCTCTCACGCAAAGGACTGCCACACCCCCTACTGGGACCCTGGCAGACAGGATTGAACTGAAAGGGGACCTGGTGCACTTCTTAGCCACTCTTTGAAGTCTCCCGCACTTCAAAGGCACATTTGGGTATAAAACAGGGCCTCTGCCCTACCTCATCAGACACTTGCTGGAGAAGAAACCTGAACCAGAAACTACATCCTGCCAAGAAGAACTGCCTGGCTGCTCAAAGGACTCACCTGTCTGCTTTCTACAAAGGACTGCTGCCTTGCTGTTGGCCTGCTGCCTTGCTGAACTCCTGTCTGGCTGTGAAAGTGCTCTCCAAGGGCGTGGATAGAGCTTGCCTCCTGTTCCCTGAAGTCTCAGGACCAAAAAGACTTCTCTTTTTCACTTGGACACTTCGTGCGCCGCACACCGACGCTGATCGACGCGACGCCTTCGGGACGCCGACCAGAACTTTGACGCACGGCCTCGCAAGGACAACGCCGCCGTGAGAAATCAACGCGACGCCTGCCATGAGATCGAAACTTCGACGCGCAGCCCCGCAGAGCGACGCGCAGCCGGAAAACAAGCAGGAGAATCCACGCACAGACCCGGGACATCTGGTACTCCCCGCGATCCACAGAAAGAGACAGTCCGCGCGCCGGAAAACGACGCATGACTTCCCCGCGTGGAAAATAACGACGCAAGTCCGTGTGTGCTGAGGAGAAATCGACGCACACACCAGTTTTCCACGTATCTCTTCTCCTGTGGCCCTCTGAGGAGATTTTCCACCAGAAACCAGGTACTTTGTGTTTGAAAGAGACTTTGTTTGCTTTCTAAAGACTTCAGACACTTTATATCACTTTTCAGTGATATCTTTACAAATTCATATTGCAACTTTGATCATTTTGACCTGAAAATACCCAGATAAATATTATATATTTTTCTAAACACTGTGTGGTGTATTTTTGTGGTGTTATACTATGGTGTTGTATGATTTATTGCACAAATGCTTTACACATTGCCTTCTAAGTTAAGCCTGACTGCTCGTGCCAAGCTACCAGAGGGTGGGCACCGGCTGATTTTGGATTGTGTGTGACTTACCCTGACTAGAGTGAGGGTTCTTGCTTGGACAGAGGGCAACCTGACTGCCAACCAAAAACCCAATTTCTAACATTGGTGATCAGCGGTGAGGATAGGACTTGTGTTTGTGCAGTGACATACAGTAGCTAAGTATTTCACTACCTACCCACAGTGGAAGGTCAACTTGATTTTTCATCTTTTTTGCCTTTGGTTCTCTGATGTCCTCCTGGATATACTATTGATATTTTGGACTTTGGATTTTGGTTTTTGCCAGTAAGGCTTTATCAGCAATCAGATTGCTTACCTGCTCACTCTTTGTGCCTACTGACCACCTCATTAAGGCTGACCTAAGGAGGCTTTGCAGAAAATGAGGCCTTCCTGTATCAAGGAAATCTACTAAGATGGAAATGCTACATGCCTACATAGTCTGGGGGGAAGAAAGATGGGCAGAGAGAGAGGCAGAAAAAAACCAAATGACTAAGTACCCCTCAGATGAGGAGGGCGACTGCTCAAATGAGGAGGAAGACTACTCAGATGAGGAAAGAGAACCAGTGAGAGATGAATGGCTCCTAGCTCTAGAGCGGTGTATGGAAGAGCTAGATGAGCAGCTTGAAAGGGCTGAGGCAGCAAGACTCTTAGCCCTAGAAGAAGAAAGGACTGCAGCTCAAGAGCTGAGCTGTGAAGAGCTGAAACTGGAGGCCGAAAGGGCTGAGTCCAGTTCAGATGGTGGCAGCAAAAATCTTGCATCCAGTACTGCTGAAGAAGGGCACAAGCCCAGAGATGTGGTGCCCAACTTGAAGAAGGGAGTTGACACACCCCAGGTGGTTCAAGGGTATGAGGTAGTTCCCGTTATGCACAGGGTCCCTGAGAAGGATTGGGGAACTGGCACAGGGAGTCATATTCCTACTGGGGGGAGGGACACTTTACTGGCTCTAGCAGAGAGTGACAGAGAAAAGGGTTCCCCCCTGGTGGACGTCCTGGATATAGAGTGTAGAGACATCCCAGAAGAGTATGGGTTGAGTGTCAGGGACAGTCAGATACTGTCTCACCAGTCTCAGAAGGGTGATGTAGAGTGCTTTTTCAAGGTTGAGTCACTGGATGGTTGGGTGAAGGGTACTGTGGTTAATACATGTGAAGGGCAGAGTGATGTAATTGCTGGAGAGCATATGTCTGGTCCTTATTTTCCAGAGCTACGCCAACACCAGGTGGAGTGTGAGTTCTCTGGCCCCAGGGAGCTTACAATGGAGGCAGACTTCTGTGTGAGTACCAGGGAGTCTGAAGAGGCATTTGGGGGTGCTCCTGAAGGGAGTGGTCTAGGTGGTTCCCAACCAAGTGAGGTGGGAGAGGATTGTAGTGTCCCAGGTAGGTCCCAGGTCCTAGAGGGTTCCATGAGGGAACACCAGGAGGGAAGCCTAGCCTGTACCGTAGGGCCACCTGCTGAGGGAAGCCCGCAGTGTCAGAAGAACTTGGGGGGGTGACTGTAGCCAGCATCCCAACAGTTCTGGTGTCTGGCAGTACCACTCCTAGTGAGGGGGTGCAGAAGTCCAGACATAGGGTTGAGAGGGGGTTCCAGACCCCAGTGGAGGACCTTGAGAGTCAGGGGTCAGCTCTGAGAGCAGAGCCCCCGAGGAATGACCCAGGTGAAACTGTTTCTGGTTTGGGGGAAACCCAGACTCTGCCAGATGGGCAGAGGTCGGGAGACCTGCGCCAACCAGACTCTTGTGTGGCCCTTGGGGACGGTGTGTCCCTTGTGGGGGGTGAGAGTGCCCCCCCAGGAAGTCCTGGCATGCCAGGCAAAGATTCAACCTCAGAGTGGTGACTCTGGGTTGGATACCCAGGTTCAGAGGTTAAACTCTGACCTGGTGGGAGGTAGGTGTGCCTCCCAAGAAGTCCTGCTGTGCCAGGCAATTGTCCAACCTCAGAGTGTTGACTCTGGGTTGGATGGCCGGGTTCAGAGGTTAAACTCTGACCTGGTGGGGGGTAGGTGTGCCCCCCAGAAAGTCCTGGCGTGCCAGGCAGTTGTCCAACCTCAGGGTGTTGACTCTGGGTTGGATGGCCAGGTTCAGAGGTTAAACTCTGACCTAGTGGGAGGTAGGTGTGCCTCCCTGGAAGTCCTGGCCTGCCAGGCAATGGTTCAACCTCAGGGTGGTGACTCTGGGTTGGCTAACCAGGTTCAGAGGATAAACTCTGACCTGGTGGGGGGTAGGTGTGCCCCCCAGAAAGTCCTGGCGTGCCAGGCAATTGTTCAACCTCAGGGTGGTGACCCTGGGTTGGAGAACCAGGTTCAGAGGTTAACATCTGACCTGGTGGGAGGTAGGTGTGCCTCCCAGAAGGTCCTGGTGTGCCAGGCAGTTGCCCAACCTCAGGGTGGTGACCCTAGGTTGGAGAACCAGGTTCAGAGGTTAAACTCTGACCTGGTGGAGGGTCAGTGTGCCCTCCAGGAAGTCCTGGCGTGCCAGGAAATTGTTCAACTTCAGGGTGGTGACTTTGAGTTGAATGGTCAGGTGCAGAGGTTAAACTCTGACCTGGTGGGAGGTAGGTGTGCCTCCCAAGAAGTCCTGCTGTGCCAGGCAATTGTCCAACCTCAGGGTGTTGACTCTGGGTTGGATGGCCAGGTTCAGAGGTTAAACTCTGACCTGGTGGGGGGTAGGTGTGCCCCCCAGAAAGTCCTGGCGTGCCAGGCAGTTGTCCAACCTCAGGGTGTTGACTCTGGGTTGGATGGCCAGGTTCAGAGGTTAAACTCTGACCTGGTGGGAGGTAGGTGTGCCTCCCTGGAAGTCCTGGCCTGCCAGGCAATGGTTCAACCTCAGGGTGGTGACTCTGGGTTGGCTAACCAGGTTCAGAGGATAAACTCTGACCTGGTGGGGGGTAGGTGTGCCCCCCAGAAAGTCCTGGCATGCCAGGCAATTGTTCAACCGCAGGGTGGTGACCCTGGGTTGGCTAACCAGGTTCAGAGGATAAACTCTGACCTGGTAGGGGGTAGGTGTGCCCCCCAGAAAGTCCTGGCGTGCCAGGCAATTGTTTAACCTCAGGGTGGTGACCCTGGGTTGGAGAACCAGGTTCAGAGGTTAACCTCTGACCTGGTGGGAGGTAGGTGTGCCTCCCAGAAGGTCCTGGTGTGCCAGGCAGTTGCCCAACCTCAGGGTGGTGACCCTAGGTTGGAGAACCAGGTTCAGAGGTTAAACTCTGACCTGGTGGAGGGTCAGTGTGCCCTCCAGGAAGTCCTGGCGTGCCAGGCAATTGTTCAACTTCAGGGTGGTGAGTCTGAGTTGGATGGCCAAGTTCAGAGGTTAAACTCTGACCTGGTGGAGGGTCAGTGTGCCCTCCAGGAAGTCCTGGCGGGCCAGGCAATTGTTCAACTTCCGGGTGGTGACTCTGAGTTAAATGGTCAGGTGCAGAGGTTAAACTCTGACCTGGTGGGGGGTAGGTGTGCCTCCCAGAAAATCCTGGTTTGCCAGGCAGTGATCCAGTCTGAGGGTACAGACCCAGGGCTGGAAGACCAGGTTCAGGGTGTCCCCCCGGACCTGGAGGGAGGGGCTACTGATAACAGTGCCCCTACCATGTTGTCTTCTGAGGAGGCCACTCCTAGTTGGAGGGTGCTGGACCCCAGAAGGGAGGGCAGGGGGAGGGAAGCCTCACCCCGGGCCCTAGTCCAACCTGAAGGTACAGACCCCAGGTTGGAGGGCCAGTTGCAAGTTAACAGCCCTGCACTGGTGGAGGAATGGTACAGGGCGACTTCTATAAGCACCCTGACCATGTTGGACTCTAGGGGTACCGCTCCAGGAGGGAGGGTACAGAGCCCCAGAGGGGAGGACCAGGTTCAGGCTGTCATCCCTGACCTGGTGGAAGAGAGAGTGGTTAAAGGGTGCCCAGCACCTGGGGCTACCGCCCCCCACACCCCACAGCCACAGTGGTGGGAGAGCTTTGAGAGGCCTGGGGCCTGGCTCTCATCCCTGGCAGCTGTCAGTAACCACTGTGGCTTGCTGTCCGGGTGGACAGAGTTATCCCTGGGGGGGGGACAAGTGTCACACCCCGGGGGTAGAGTGGGCAACACCACTGTGTTGGTCATGGTGGTACTATCCTGCTCCTGGGATACATCTGTGAGCAAAGTAAGGTTAGCTGCTGCACAGATGGGATCCGCAGGTAAGGAGAAACGTTCCCCATGGGTTAGCTTAGTGGGCCCTGAGAGTATGGACAGAGGGATCCAATTAGAGTCAGGAAGGCGAAGAACTGGAGCATGCCCCTGCTGTTGTGGGCCTGGGTCCTTGTTCTGTCACCTCAAACAGGGAAGTACATCAGGATAGTGATTGTTCTCCCATGGCTTTAGGCTGGTGGGGGGTCATGTTGGACCTGGCTTTTTGACAGGGTCATCCCCAAACTTTTTGCCTCCTTCCTCCTATTTTTTCTGACCTGTTGTTGTTGGCTTTTGACCTCTGGGCACTTAACCACTGCTAACCAGTGCTAAAGTGCATATGCTCTCTGTGTAAATGGTACTATTGATTGGTTTATCCATGATTGGCTATTTAATTTACTTATAAGTCCCTAGTAGAGTGCACTATATTTGCCTAGGGCCTGTAGAATAAATGTTGCTAGTGGGCCTGCAGCACTGGTTGTGCCACCCACTTCAGTAGCCCCTTAACCCTGTCTCAGGCCTGCCATTGCAAGGCCTGTGTGTGCAGTTTCACTGCCACTTCGACTTGGCATTTAAGAGTACTTGCCAAGCCTAGAACTCCCCTTTTTCTACATATAAGTCATCCCTAATGTGTGCTCTAGGTAACCCCTAGAGCAGGGTGCTGTGTAGGTAAAAGGCAGGACATGTACCTGTGTAGTTATATGTCCTGGTAGTGTAAAACTCCTAAATTCGTTTTTACACTACTGTGAGGCCTGCTCCCTTCATAGGCTAACATTGGGGCTGCCCTCATACACTGTTGAAGTGGCAGCTGCTGATCTGAAAGGAGCAGGAAGGTCATATTTAGTATGGCCAGAATGGTAATGTAAAGTCCTGCTGACTGGTGAAGTCGGATTTAATATTACTATTCTAGAAATGCCACTTTTAGAAAGTGAGCATTTCTTTGCACTAAAATCTTGTTGTGCCCTTCAATCCATGTCTGGCTAGGTTTAGTTGACAGCTCCTTGTGCATTCACTCACATAAAGGACTGCCACACCCCCTACTGGGACTCTGGCAGACAGGATTGAACTGAAAGGGGGCTTGGTGCATTTCTTAGACACTCTTTGAAGTCACCCCCACTTCAAAGGCACAACTTAGTATAAAACAGGGCCTCTGCCCTACCTCATCAGACACTTGCTGGACAAGAAACCTGAACCAGAAACTACATCCTGCCAAGAAGAACTGCCTGGCTGCTCAAAGGACTCACCTGTCTGCTTTTCTACAAAGGACTGCTGCCTTGCTGTTGGCCTGCTGCCTTGCTGAACTCTTGTCTGGCTGTAAAAGTAATCTCCAAGGGCTTGGATAGAGCTTGCCTCCTGTTCCCTGAAGTCTCAGGACCAAAAAGACTTCTCTCTTCCACTTGGATGCTCCGTGCGCCGAAATTTTCGACGCACAGCTTGTTCCGCGGCAAGAAAAACGCCGCACACCGACGCTGATCGACGCGACGCCCTCGGGCGACCGAAACTTTGACGCACGGCCTCGCAAGGACAACGCCGCCCGACTTCCCAGGAGAAATCGACGCGACGCCTGCTGTGAGATCAAAACTTTGACGCATGGCCTCGCAAGGACAACGCCGCCCAACTTCCAAGGAGAAATCGACGCGACGCCTGCTGTGAGATAAAAACTTTGACGCACGGCCTCGCAAGGACAACGCCGCCCGACTCCCCAGGAGAAATCGACGCGACGCCTGCCGTGAGATCGAAACTTCGACGCGCAGCCCCGCAAAACGACGCGCAGCCGGAAAACAAGCAGGAAAATCCACGCACAGACCCGGGACATCTGGTACTCCCCGCAATACACAGAAAGAGACTGTCCGCGCGCCGGAAAATGACGCACGACTCCCCGCGTGGAAAATAACGACGCAAGTCCGTGTGTGCTGAGGAGAAATCGACGCACACACCAGTTTTCCACGTATCTCTTCTCCTGTGGCCCTCTGAGGAGATTTTCCACCAGAAACCAGGTACTTTGTGTTTGAAAGAGACTTTGTTTGCTTTCTAAAGACTTAATACACTTTATATCACTTTTCAGTGATATCTTTACAAATTCATATTGCAACTTTGATTGTTTTGACCTGAAAATACCCAGATAAATATTATATATTTTTCTAAACACTGTGTGGTGTATTTTTGTGGTGTTATACTATGGTGTTGTATGATTTATTGCACAAATGCTTTACACATTGCCTTCTAAGTTAAGCCTGACTGCTCGTGCCAAGCTACCAGAGGGTGGGCACAGGCTGATTTTGGATTGTGTGTGACTTACCCTGACTAGAGTGAGGGTTCTTGCTTGGACAGAGGGCAACCTGACTGCCAACCAAAAACCCCATTTCTAACAATCTGCATTTTGAATGGGTCTTCCTGGGCTGGGAGGTTAGAGGGCCTGCTCTCACATAAAGGACTGCCACAGCCCCTACTGGGACCCTAGCAGACAGGATTGAACTGAAAGGGGACCTGGTGCACTTCTTAGCCACTTCAAAGGCACATTTGGGTATAAAACAGGGCCTCTGCCCTACCTCATCAGACACTTGCTGGAGAAGAAACCTGAACCAGAAACTACATCCTGCCAAGAAGAACTGCCTGGCTGCTCAAAGGACTCACCTGTCTGCTTTCTACAAAGGACTGCTGCCTTGCTGTTGGCCTGCTGCCTTGCTGAACTCTTGTCCGGCTGTGAAAGTGCTCTCCAAGGGCTTGGATAGAGCTTGCCTCCTGTTCCCTGAAGTCTCAGGACCAAAAAGACTTCTCTTTTTCACATGGACGCTTCGGGCGCTGAAATTTTCGACGCACAGCTTGTTCCGCTGCGAGAAAAACGCCACACACCGACGGTGATCGAGGCGACGCCTTCAGGACGACCGGAACTTCGATGCACGGCCTCGCAAGGACAACGCCGCCCGACCTCCAGAGGAGAAATCAATGTGACGCCTGCCGTGAGAGCGAAACTTCGACGCGCAGCCCCGCAGAACGATGCGCAGCCAGAAAACAAGCAGGAGAATCCACGCACAGACCCGGGACATCTGGTAATCCCCGCGATCCACAGAAAGAGACTGTCCGTGCGCCGGAAAACAACGCACGACTTCCCCACGTGAAAAATAACGACGCAAGTCCGTGTGTGCTGGGGAGGAATCGACGCACACACCATTTTTCCATGTATCTCTTCTTCTGTGGCCCTCTGAGGAGATTTTCCACTCCAAACCAGGTACATTGTGCTTGAAAGAGACTTTGCTTGCCGCCGCCCGCCAAGCGGGAACCGCCAGAATACCGCTGCGCTGTCAAAAGACCGCCACGGTAATTCTGAGTTTCCCGCTGGGCGGGCGGGCGGGCGACCGCCAGAAGGCCGCCCGCCTGCCCAGCGGGAAACCCCCTTCTACGAGGATGCCGGCTCCGAATGGAGCCGGCGGAGTGGAAAGGGTGCGACGGGTGCAGTTGCACCCGTTGCGATTTTCAGTGTCTGCTATGCAGACACTGAAAATCTTAGTGGGGTCCTGTTAGGGGGCCCCTGCAATGCCCATGCCATTGGCATGGGCACTGCAGGGGCCCCCAGGGGCCCCACAACACCCGTTACCGCCATCCTGTTCCTGCCGGTGAAAACCGCCAGGAACAGGATGGCGGTAAGGGGGTTGGAATCCCCATGGCGGCGCTGCAAGCAACGCCGCGGGACCCGCCGGTTTCCCGTTTCTGACCGCGGCTGTACCGCCGCGGTCAGAATGCCCATGGGAGCACCGCCAGCCTGTTGGCGGTGCTCCCGTCATTTTAGCCCTGGCGGTCGTCGACCGCCAGGGTTAGAATGACCCCCTTTATATTACTTTTCAGTGATATCTCTACAAATTCACATTGCAACTTTATTCGTTTTGACCTACAATTAACCTGATAAATATTATATATTTTTCTAAACACTGTGTGGTGTATTTTTGTGGTGCTATATGGTGGTATTGTATGATTTATTGCACAAATACTTTCCACATTGCCTTCTAAGTTAAGCCTGACTGCTCGTGCCAAGCTACCAGAGGGTGGGCACAGGCTAATTTTGGATTGTGTGTGACTTACCCTGACTAGAGTGAGGGTTCTTGCTTGGACAGATGGTAACCTGACTGCCAACCAAAAACCCAATTTCTAACAGCTTCCCAAGTGGTTTGAGGAAGAATGCCTAACTGTGTATCCTCTGCGAACAAAGATTCGGGTTGCAGAACTACAAAGGTTTCATATGCCACATAAAAGTCAATGAGGTGTCCATCGGAGCCGGGGGATTTACAATAGGATAGCACTTGAATTGCCTAGATAGTGATAGGGGAGCCGAACATTAGTACTGCGCCTGGGGGTATGTCTCCAAGCAGGGCAGCACAGGAAGAATTGGTGAAACATGGATAGGTTCATCGCGGGGCCCACCTTATATAAGTCCCTATAATGTTGAGCAAAAGGTTGCATTAATATCATTTTGCATGAATACATATGTGCTGGTGTTATCCCTAATGGTGTGTATAGGTGACACCATATTTTGGGGACAGATAAGTTATGTCAACAGTTTACTTGTGAATATGAATTTGCATCAAGACACACCAGGCCTTCCATGAGCCTGGTATGTTTGCCTCTCAAGGTGTTTAGGTGGCCTTGGAGATCGGGGTTTATCAGAATCCGGTTTTTGAGGTGGCTTAACTTGTCTTCAGTGTGTTTGAGGTCCGCTTACAGCGATGCTTGGGTGCAATTGTTAGTACGTAGTGCGAGGCCTCTTATCACTACATTGTAGGCCTCCCACTTGTGAGCCATAGTAGAGTCTAGTCAGGCATTTTTGGTAAATGTACTGTATCGTGTCTTTCCAAAAACATATCACAAAATGCATGATCCTTCAGCCACAGTGGTTGTATCTAGTTCTACTTTAAAATCCTCCCCCAATATCCAGGGGGCATCTCCGCATGTTTAGAGAAAGCACTTGAGGGTGAGGCCCAGTAGCTGGACTGATTAGTAGTGGGGGCATACATTTGATCCTACCACCAGAGGCAGTCCTTAAAGGTGTCCCCTAACTAGCACATATCTGCTTTCTGGGTTGATCCAGGAGTCATCCAAGAGGAAAAGGACTCCTGCACAGATCTAAATTGTAGTAACTCGAGTACATGAGGAGTACCGAGTACTAATGATGCAGCCTCTCTATTTATGACGTAGCGCTCCAATGTCTGTATCATTAGTTTTCTGGAGGAAAGTTTTGTGTCCACAAACAATCCAAGTAAGACGTGTGTATTTACCCCATTGGTCTGTGGTTATTATGGGTTATCTAGTGTATGTATGTAGAGCAACACATTCAAGTGGGTGGGAACAGGAAGAGTAATTGGGGTCATTGTGTGCATGAGTATGACTCACAGATGGTGTGGACCCCCTCACGGAGAGAAAACAGCACAGCCAGCAGTCCAACCAGCATCATGCCTAAAAATATCCAACATCTCCCAGCAGAGGTAACGCAATTAAACATCATCAACATTAGCAAAGAGAAAGAGGCAAAAGAAAAACAAGGAGGGGGTACTGAGGACAGAAATCACACAGCTGTTGGGAACCAAAAAGGTATAATGTGTGGAGTGGGCAGCAGTATGCAGCTAGCATCATCTATTTGAAGTATGTAATGGATTTGAGAGCACAGCAACAAATGTGAGAACCACAGAGAGGTTTGTTAGGAGTAAGGATATGCCATGGGCCAGCAAGGGTGGGTGACAGCCCCGTGAGGCCGTTACACCAGCCTAAGCAAACAGAAGTGAATGTATGCCAGCCAGGAGAATACAAAAGGGAGTGAAAAGAACAGGAGGGTGACCATCAAAGAAGAACAGGAGGTTAGTAGACAAAGTCAAACCAGGTCTTCCACCAACAAAGGCATGACCCTGGGGCAGTAAGTGAATTCAGTGTGATCAATGAGTCTCCTGAGTCTTCACTAAAAAGTGATTATTTTTTGGAGGCCTGAAGTGTAGCCGTCATTTCAGTGGCCAAAATGCAGCCTGGCTGCATTTTGGCCTGGTAAGGCAAGTGTCTATACAGGGTCCGAGGCACTTATGCAGATGTCTCCCTCACTGGACTGAGTATCTTGGCTTGAGATGATCCCAACCATACGACGTTTGTCGATCCATGATTGAACTTCATCAGGGTTTGAAAAAAGATGGGGGTGTCCTGGTGGGTGACATTTAGGTGAGAGGGAAACAAGAGGGCATATTTCAATAACAAGCCCTGGAGTCTCCACTTTTACTACCATAGAGGAGGCCCGATGCTGTTGCACCACCAGTGTGAAATGGGGGAAGATTGAGATCCTTGATGTTCCTTCTGGTATTGGATGGCCCTGTTGTGCTTGCTTCAGTATGTGGTCATGCTTACAATAATTTAAGTTTGGCCTCAATCATGCGGTGAGGAGTCCAAGGGGCCAGTGGCCAAGCCAGAACTCAGGAACCCACTTCATGATGCATGTGGGGGATAAACCCTCAGGAGTAATCACGGTGTGCACCTAGTGTTCAATGTAGAGCATGGGATTGGAGCCCCCCTGCGCTCTATGGTAGATGAATGGCCCTAAGGTTATTTCAGTGCATTCTGCCTTGACGTACTGGGCATGATTCTTTAAAGGTCTGGATACGATTGGTAAGCTCAAGTAGGCGGGTTGCGATGTCTGCATGCTGTGGGCGGATGAACTGTAGGGCATTTTCCATGGCTATGACCCTTTCCTTCATTTGTCTATGATCCTCCTGAAGCAGCTTAATGTTGATCGATAATGCATCAGTTTTTGCCTTCATGCCCATGCAAGTTTCTTGGACAGCGGCAAGCATGAGGTCGAACTTATCTTGGGGAGTGTCAAGGGCACCCAATAATGGTCCTGAACGACTGTAAGGCACAATGGAGCGCTTATCACTGGAGCATCTTCCTGGATAGTATCAGTAGTGGTTGCCATAGTCTTAATGGAGCAGAGGTTCCCCATCAATAGTGTTCAAGAGTTGAGAAATCAGCACCGAATTGTCCTGTGACACCTTTCAGATAATCATGTGAGTTGAGAAATTATTCTGCTCGTAATACTAAAATTGTTTCAACATTAGATAATAAATAAAATACTTGTAGGTCCTCAAGGAGAAGCAGGGTTAAGAGTTTCCCAGTATCATGTTTTTGGTACAAGAATATTTTGGACACCCTCATCGTCTCATTTGATGTAAGCACCAGTTCAAGAAAAAAAATACAAATATTTTTCATTTTCGGGAATCATTTACCATTAATTGCACTTCATAATGGAAAATGGTGTTTGGTATTTTGCGCTTTTCCTTTATGATTGCCATATTAACAATCAGGAACAAGAAATGTACTCTACTTTCTTTCTAGACATAGACACAAATCGCTTTGGAGGGAACATTTTTTGCACATTTTAAATCAGTCTCAGTAATGTGAAGACATCCACTCACAAATGGTCATCCATATATCACTGGCTGTAAAAGAACAGCATGCTGCCAATGGCATTGGTCGGAAGCAGTGCTTAATTTGTGCATGTTGTTTCCGGTGCGGAGCACCGGCACTTATTTTTGAGGGCTGGGGCTTATTCTTCTGTCTCAAGCATTTCCTGCGAGAAAAAGACATGTATGAGAAAGACGAAGGAAGAGAGAAACGAAAAAGCGTCACAAAGGGAGAAAGCAGAAAGCTGCAAGAGTAAGTTGAAGGGGCAGGGCTTGGCTGTAAATTGATTGAAGAGGCACGAGATGGCTTAAGGATTGTGCTGCCTCAGTATTCAGTGTTCGCACATTTAAATGCAGCAGCCACATGTTTCAGAGGAGATCTTTGGGCACCGGCATGTTTTTACTTACAAATTAAGCACTGGTCGGAAGGGACCATCCATATGTGAAATGTGCAATTGTGGTGTACAAAACATTATGCAAAGTAAAGAGACTGAAAGTCTACTATGCACAAAAGACATAAAGATTCAAGCCAGAGACTATATTCTTACTCTATACATGATGAGAAGTAGGGATACAGATAGATTTGATGATCCTGGTGGTCTTGTTTTTATAGCACTTAAAACTAATTTATGACTTCAAAGATACTGCACATGACCAAAGCCAAAATGAGTGTTTGGAAACAAATCTTTAGAAACTTCTCAACCTTCCAAAATGAGTGTTTGAGCACTATAGCAATTCCACATTTTCTGCATGGTCACCTCAAATGTTTCACTTTTTTCAGGATTCTTTCTTTGCTAAATTTGGTGTTCTGTACACTTTACCTCACCTAAACAGGAGTAAAGTGCCTGTGCCCCTCCTTTAAACATGGTTAAATTGGCTTATCCTGATTGATACATTTAACTTGCCTATATGTCCCTTGTATGTGGTGTAGAAAATGCACCCAGGGCCTGGAATGTAAATGCCGCCTTTGACTGCAGCGCCAATGTTGCCATATACAAGGTTGCCTGTAAAACATGAGTTCAGGCCTATCATTTGTAGTCTAACTGAAATAGCCTAAAAGGATGATGTCAAACTGTTGGAAAATGGGTTATTGGTAGGGCAGGTAGGTACCTACACCTAGCAACAAGCCACTAACCTCCACATAGGTACAGTTAGGTCTCAGTAAATTAATCCCAGCTCAACCCTTGGTAGCTTGGCAACGAGCGTCAAGGCTTAACTTAGGAGACAAAGTGTAAAGCATTCAAATATCACAAAACAGTAATTAAATAAAACACAGGAAACAGTTTAAAAATCCAAAACCAATTTATAAAAATAGTTTATATTTTTATCTTTAAAATGACACAAAAACGATTAAAATCGGTTCAGGGGAACCGGAGATATGAATTTTTAAAGAATTATTACTTTTCTAGCGCTTAGAAACAAAAAGCGCCAATCGGGTCATCTGGTTGCACCTCGACCGGGGCAAAGTCAAACTTTCAGGCTGACCGCGATGGAGCCCTGCTCGGCTACAGGTCGCGGGAGGCCTCGGTTAAAAAGTTACCTTCTGACTTAGTCTTTATTTTGAAGTTTTTCTTCACCGGGACGAACCTGCCAGTTGAATCCGACCTCCTGGAGCCCTTGTCTGGATACGCGATGTGGGTTTCCTCGGTGGAGACTTTTACCTTCGGACTTAGTCGTTTTTTCAAGATGAAAATCCTTTGACCGGGGTAAACCTGGATCTTGATCCGACGTCCATGGAGCCCTTCTCGGATACGATGGCTGGGAGGTCCCGGTCAACTTTTTACGTTCGGACTTAGTCTCTTTTTTGGATGTTTTTCTTTACCGGGACGAACCACGAAGTCAGGCCGGGTCGCGGTTGAGGCAAGCCGGCTAGAATTTCCGCAGCGGGTCGGTCCCTCTCTGGAGCTTTTTTCCAAAAATTCTCAAATCTTTTCCAAACTTCTGGGGCTTCACCCAGATGTTCTTTTAAGGTTCTTTTGGGGTCCACAGCTCACCCCAAGGGTCCAGAAGTTCTGCGATGGTCCTTGGGGGGTGCGGACTTCAACTCCCAGAATGCACCTGGCGCAAACTCCTTTTTGGCCACTGGACAGTGGTCAGCTGGTCGCTTTCTTCAGGAGTTGGTGCAGGGGACTCTGGTTTAGCAATTTTTCACCTGTAGCAAACAGGGAGTCCCTCCTTGAACCAGTTGAAGCCAGGCAAAGTCCTTCTTGTGGTGAAGCCCAAGTGTGCAGCTGGTGCAGTCCTTCTGAGTGCAGGGTCCAGGTGCAGGCCAGGGGTCCAGCAGGGCAGTCCTTCTTCTTCTTTAGTTCCTTTCTTGTTGAATTCTGGAGGGGATCTGAGGCGTGGGGGCAGGTCTGCCAGTTTTATCCTTGCTCCTGGGTGAAAAGCAGGGGGGCCCTGGTTCTCCAATCAGGGACAGGGTCGTCCCCCTGTGATGACCACTTCCTGGGAAGTGTGGCAAAAATCCATCCCAGAAGGCAACAGTCTCTAAAAATCCAACATGGATGAATCTGATTTTTGGAGGTTACATCTGGCTGAGCCCACCCACTGGTGTGGCTAAAAATCATAAACACACCCCTCTCCTGCCCTCTCCTAATCTAATCAAGGGGGCACCTAATTGTCTGGGGTTGCAGGATGTGGGGGTGTTGCTGGGTGCTCCAAATGTCCTTCTCTGCCTTTGAAGACCAGTTTGGCAGCCCTCCCCCTTCCTGCCTCACCATCTGCTGAGGGGAGATTCTCTCCCCCAAGCACATTCCTTTGTGTGAAGTCAGGCCACTTCACACCTCATCAAGGTAGCCTGGCAGAAGCTGCTGCAGGCTGGCCAATCAGAGCACAGCAGCAAAAACAATGCAGAGCTGAAATTGGCAACTTTTTAGGTAAAGTCTAAACTTTTTACCTGAACAAGTTATATTAAATCCCACAACTGGAAGTTGTGGGATTTATTACAACAATTAATTTGATACCAAATTCTTGGTATGTAACATTTAAGGAGACTTTAAAATTTAAAATAAAGTCTTCCCATTCTAGCCTATGAAGGCCATTTACTTCAATGAGGGAAAAACGAATTTGGCTGTTTTTACCTCACCAGGGCTTATAAATCTATTTTTATAAAGTCCCTGCTTATAGTTACATGGCACCCAGCCCTAGGGGCACATAGGGCACACCTTAGGGGTGACTTATATGTAAAAATAAGGTAGTTTAAGACTTTGGAAGTACCTTTAATTCCAAAGTCGAATTTGCATATAACTTTAATTTAAAAGCAGCCAGCAAGGCAGGCTTGCTTTTAAAATGACACTGGGCACCTCAGCAGTGCACCTAGGTGTGCACCACCTATGCTGTGGTCCCTAAACCTACATGCCCTACCATATACTAGGGACTTATAGGTAGGTTAACTTAGCCAATTATAATTAGCCTAATTTGCATATCCATTTTACACAGAGCACAGGCCCTGGGACTGGTTAGCAGTACCCAGGGCACCATCAAAGTCAGGAAAACACCAGCAAAAAGAGGAAAATGGGGGCAAAAAGTTATGGGGCCTCTGCAATCAGCCCTGTTTTCTCACACAAACTTATTAAAGTAACCCTTTAAGACAGATGGGAAAACCTGCTTTTAAAAATTAATAAGTCAACTCTAAGTACAACTTATTGCCCACAAAGTAGAATGTCCAAAATCTTAAAATTTAACATGTGTTAGCATGTTCCTCCAGTGACTAGAACCCAACAGTTATTTTTACTGGCATGGCTTTAACTGTAACCTAAAAAATGTTGAAACACAGATATAAACTTTAATTTGTAACTTTTGACAGGAAATGGCTAAAATACTCATTCAACTACTTTATTAAACAATAATAATCCTAATGAGTTAAGAAAACTGTTCCCACAGCAGAGAAATGACAGGCCTAGTGACAGAATAGACTGGATGTATGGCATTTGATTCTTATTAGCCCAGGAAGGCCAGCTGGGGTGACCCAGGAACTACATTAACTTGAATAACTTGACTTCATTGAGAGTTTAGTGTGATCTGAGAGCTGAAGAAGGAATAGCGTTTGTCCCCCAGGGTGGCTCTGATCCCAGTGGGGTAGCTTTCCCTAGAACTGGCCTGGAGTGGAGGGGAGGGTACTTCTCATTTTCCTGGCCATGCCTCTAGGTAGACACAAGAGTTCTGTGCAAAGGAGGAAGGGTTTTCCTGTATTTTATTTTAGGAGTGAGGAGCACTGGGTATTTTTCTGCAGTAATGCAAGCAAGATATGCTGTAAAAGTGAAAGGATTACCCCTGGGAACTTTCTCCTAATTGGCTAGGGATTATTCAGGACTTAGCTCCACCCACTGGCCAGTGCACAATATAAATGAGAGACCTGAAGGAACCCATTGCCATACAATAAGCCTGTCTGCTCTGTCTCAAAGATACCTGGGTATTGGGCTCAGGTTAATTTAATGATGTTGGGCTCCATCCTGGAAAGTTAGTGTTAATATTTCTTGATCTGGTATTATTTCTTTCAAATAATATTCCACTTTTTACACCTACCATGTGTAGCTTAACTGCAGCACCCTAAAAACCTGCTGGGAAACCTGTCAAAATAAACTTTTTTAAACCTGGGAAACCCTGCTTTTAAATATTAATAAGTTATCCCTAGCTACACCTTGTTGCTTTCAAAGTAGGATGCCTCTTATTTAAACGTGGAACATCTGTGAAGTTCCTCTAGTGACTAACCCTCCTAAAGCTATTCTCAGTAGGAAGGCTGTTACTGGAGCCTGGAAAATGTCAAGGTACAGAACATTAATGTTAACCTAAAGCTGTAACAGGCAACAGCTAGAATAATCGTTCAAAGTCTATTTTTCATATTTTTCAAGCATTCAGTTCATTGGTGAAGTATTTGGAAAAAGGAATTTTTAGAAAATAACTTTTTCCCTGACAGAAACAGAGAGTCATGCTTGTCATGGTACATATGCTTCTAACACATAGAGACTATGACTCAAAGGGAGGAGGTCAATGAAGGGAGATGTTATTTAGAATAGTCTTCTTTGTTTTCTATTTCATTGCCCTTGTATGTATCACATATGTTGAGGTATGATTGATGAGGTATTCCATAAAAATATTGTTTCAAAAACATTGTGAGACACACATATTGAGTCAAAAGTACCATGATGTCAAAATATTATGGGTCAGAATACAAAAGGTCCCAATAGTATTTTTAGGACTTTTATAAATTTGGTTTCTAAATAGAATTGTACTTAATATTTGGTTTCTAATTATTTGGTTGAGTTTTAATAGTTTTTTGTGGAATAAGTTGCTATTATTTTGATGGTAAATATGTTTAATTATTTGTAGTGTTTTTGATGATTTAAAATTATAATTTAAAGTTGTTTAGTTTATGCCTAATTTGGGGGTAGGTTGTTTGCTTTGTAGGGGAATAGGCAAAGCATTTTTTAATAATTATACGTTTTAAAATTTGTATTTGTTATCTAATTTTGTGCTTTTTTTAGTCATATAGTAGATCACTAAAAAAATAGTAATATGTTTTTATTTGTTTTTAGGTCAATTAGATAATTGATTCTGTATAACATTTCATTATTTTCAGTAGTTTGGATATTTCTTAATTATATTATTTTTAGACTTTTGTGGTGTACAATAATTAATTCTGTGGTGTTATTGTTTTACAAAATAGTAGGTTTTCTTCTGTTATCTCTTGGGTTTGCTTTTGTGGTTGTTGGAATCTTAAGGTAATAGGTTAGGAAGTATTAAAACTCTATTTTTCCATTTGTTATTTAAATAATTCTTAAAAATCACTTTATGTATAATTGCATATGTTTATTTTTTAATAATGTATATAAATTATATAATGCTAAAGTATGTTTATATCTCTGTGGAAATACGCTTGGAGCCTGATTATGAGTTGGGCAGTTGAACCACCACAAATCCAATATGGCGGTAGTGATGAGGCCATCAAGGCAGTGGCATCATTCCCATTGTATTACAATATTTCCGCTGGTCAGCTCGATGGAAACAGTGCAGCAGCATTGGCCTCGGCTCCCTTAGGGAGCTGAGGGCAATGCCGTTGCACACAGCACCCTTGGAACACGCACTGTCGGCAATAACAGACTGAGCATTCTAAGAGTGCTGGCAGGGGGCCCCTGCACTGCCCATGACATTGTAGTAGTAGGCAGGCCAGGGGCCATCCTGTGGCCCCCAGTACTGTCTTCCCACCAGCCTTTTCATGGCGGGGACCCCGCTATGAAAAGGCTGGGGGAAAGAAAAGTCGTGATCAGCATGGCGATGCCAACCTCGGAACCTCTGTGGCTGACCATGACTGACATTCGCCAACCCATCTGAATCCCTGATCCGGAGGAGGTGGAGGTCTCCTGGAGGTCCGACTGTCAGGATCGTAATCCAGAGGTCGGACCCCCAGGATTCGGGCGGTCCAACTGCCACCGAAATTTCGGTGGTCTGTGGACTGCCAAACTCGTGATTAGGCCCTTAATCTTTATTTATTTTAAATACATACAATTTATTTGGTATTAGTATAGGATGGGGAAAATTAAATCTGACCTGTAGCTGACATTGGAGTGAGAGTAGTAAATTTAACTCCTCCAAAATCCAACATTTTCCCTACTGTTGCTTAAGCTGAAGTGAGAATAGTAAATCTGATCCCTCCTAGGTCAAACCCTCTCCCTATTATTGCTCAAGGTGGAGTTGGAACAATAACTCTGATCCTCCCTATTACAAAATTGTCCTTAATGTTGCTTACTTTTGAGAACGAATAGCAAATATAACCCTTCCAAGGTCCAGCACTTTCTTTACTGTTAGTTGCATTGGCATGTGAACAGCAAATCTGACCCCTTTTAAATGCAGCACATTCCCTACTGTCGCTCAGGTTGGAGCAGGAATACTCTGTTTTTTTTGTAATTACTTTAATATATATTTGCTTGTTTTCATTTTAAGTAAGTTTAACATTTTTTTAGCATTTATTTTGTAGTTTTATTTTAAATTCTGTTTTTATTTTAATGGTGCTATTCTATAACGTATTTTAATTGTTTAATATCTATTGTTCATAATGATAATTCTGGGATCCAGATGTGTACAGAATTGAACTTAAAGAAACACAGTGAATACAAATGGAAACTCATCTCTGACACCCTCATCCTCCTACCACCAGCGCCTGTAAAGAAGTTATGTATTGAGCCAGGCATTCGTCCTACCTGATATTCACCATAGTTTTGTCAGGAGGCAGGACAGTGGATTGTCCTCTTGCCTGAACTAAAGCTGTTTATGGGAATTCCCCGGCTAAAATCAGAGTTTGATGGTAGAAGAGCCAGCCAAGAAAGGACCAGAGTAAAATTGTGGATGTTGGTGGGCTTTGGAGGACAGTGCCATTCAACTCGAGTCACGGTGTTGGAGAGCAAGATGGACAAGAACAGCAGCCATAGCACGGGCCCCAGACTAGAACGAGTAAACTGGGCTGAGCGGGGATGGGGGAGGGGCATCAGGAGCAGGTTTAATAGCAGCCCAACCGAGCAGGACCAAGCAGCTGGTGTTCGGGGTGATTTTTTATGGACCATGTTAACTTAGTGGTGCTCTTTTGCAGATTAACATTTCGCCGCCTGCACTGCAGCGCTTCGTTAAACACCATTGCAGTTGGAGGTGGTGAAATGCCCTAGGGCGGTGCCGGGAGGTGAGCAGTGGCACGAGAGGCACCGCTGTAATACAAAAAAAACAGAATAGCAATCATCGCAGGAAAAACGCCATCTTTGAGAGAGTGTCGGGGTTTGCCCCATGGTGAAATGCCGGCAAATCCCTTTTTTTGCACTACTTTTTGACTGAACTGTAGCGCAAAATGATGGATTCACATTTTGCATAATTTCTCTGACATTTCTTGGAATTATGCAAAAGTATTTTATGTGAATTTCACACACGCCTAAATTTGACATGCACACTGGGACCTTACCAATCAATGCACATAACACTCAACTTAGAGACGGAAGTCATTCATCTATTTGCAACTGAAAAACGAATGCTTTTGTCATGAACAGAGTTTGAATTGATGGGTGCTGCATCATCCACTGTGATACACACAGACACGGATACTTGTGCACACACGCATACACATACAACACTCGTAGACACTCATGCGCACATAACTTGCGTATTTGTGAAAGCGTATGATCACAATTTGGGGTATTTGGCATGTATTAACATATGCTTATTTTACCCAACTCATGGTATTCACTTTAACGACTTCGGAGTCAAACAGATGTGATACTATGACCACAAGGTGAAACACAAATTCCTACACCCACAGACAATCATGTGCAAACACCACTGCTTAATTTGTGTTTGTTGTTTCCGGTGTTGAGCACCGGCACTTATTTTTGCGGGCCGGGGCTTATTCTTGTCTCAAGCATATGCTGCGAGCAAAAGACACACATGGGAAAGACGGAAGAAGGGAAAAACGAAAAAGCGTCACACAGGGAGAAAGTATAAAGCTGCAAGAGTGAGCTGAAGGGGCAGGGAGTGGCTTTATATGGTTTGAAGAGGCCAGAGATGGTTTTAGGATTACGCTGCCTCAGTATTCCGTGTTCCCACATTTAATTGCAGCAGCCTCGTGTTTAAAAGGAGGGCTTCGGGCACCGGTACGTTTTTATTTACAAATTAAACACTGGCAAACACAGTTGTATACTTGTTCACACGAGCACACACTCATGCACCCACACTCATGTTAATACACTTGTGCACTAAACTTACCTGCATAAACATAGGCACACACTGATGTGCACACATATGCACACAAACAAGTGCGCACACTAACACTCATACACACACACAGGTTTTTTGCTTATTTAGTTGTTATACTTTATTTGTGGGAGCAGAACAGCGTTCCCTACCACCCCCAAGGCTAACACTGCTTGGAAGCTGGACCTCGGGGAGGCAGACACTCGAATGAGTGGTGGCTCAAGGGCTGCAGGAATGACTAAGCAGGACATATCAGTCTTCGTTCTTTATATCCTACTCAGGGGGGCATCTGCCTTTCGGTCTCCCTTTTCCGTGTACCAGCATCTAGACCCGGAATCACTGATTAAGTACATTAATGCAGGGGAGAGTGAGAGTTGACCCGATCACGCACCGAAGACTTGTGCGTGGCACCATCTACTGTCTGTAATAAACAGCTTCCGATCACTGAGGTCACAGAAACAGGGGCCCACCAACGGACAGTATCTGTTTCTGATCTTGGGCAAAGGCCTAGGGCAGGGCCCTGCCACAAACTCATACTCTGCTTCCAGGGGAAGAGTGAAGAGATGACCCGGCCAGCAAGTTAACAGTGGCATGTTACCCGACTGAAAGCAGACAGTGTTGGGGCGTTCTACCCTCTCCCCAAAGGCATGCCCCGGATCCTAAAGCATGCCTCCAATTATGGAATTTAACCCTAGTGAGCAACTGCTTCAAAGTTGACACACATTTCTCATCCTGTTGGGGTGGGGGGGTGGGAGGGTGGGGCGCCAGGCTTCCTTCCTCTACCAAGTCCTAGAGCCTCGACACAAGCACCGGTTTTTAATAATTATGATTGATAATCATCAACACCTAGTGACTGCCTATTGACAAAAGAGTACAAGTGCCTCCAGTGGTTCAGTCCTAGGTTCCTGCAGATTGCACAGGAACCACTGTGTCCTGCACAAACACTGCACCGTGGAAAGCAATTAACCTCTTACACAGCAACTACAAACATGTTATGCTTTTAGGTTGGTTCTATAACTCACCTGGCTGCAAAAAATGTTCAATCTAAAAAGAGTAAACACAAAGAAACAGTGGCACACATTCACAAGGCACAGCCTATGTTGTGGAGTACATTCAACTCGTAAACGCATACATGTATATCTACAGTGGCAGATGTAAATAGGTCTCTGTATGTACCCACAGAAATATATAAATAACTATATACTCTGAATTTTAAAGGTCTTACATTCAATGCGGATCTGCTCCATCTCTGTCACTTCTGTTATCGACTCTTTCAGGTCTTCCACAAACTTTTGTAACTCCTCAGAGCCCAGGGCACAGAAATGTAGAACTTGTTTCTTTTCAGATCCGGACACAGGGGTCACCAGTGTGATGCCATGGGGGTAATCTGGGGGCCACAATCATAGGTACATCAGAAGAAAGTTGACAAGAACACAGAAAGCTGTATAGTTGTACACTCTTTGGAAACTAAAGTATTTCCTCTAACGAGGAGCGATGCAGTGGGGAGGAGTTAGCAATAAAGGTAACTATTGCACGAGACTTAGGCCCCAGGTTAGGGTGGGCAGCAAAAATCTTGGCATAAAATGTCTAATTATCTCATTTTATAATCAGTGAGGTGCCGCTGTACTAGAAGAAGCCAAACATCACCGGCAGTGATGTTGTTTTAAGTGAAGACATAGAAGCCTTTTCACAAAGGTATTTTCATCCGTAAACATTACTTAGGAGTCGGAAAATCATAATTTACGGATACATCCAGATAGTAAATCCCAGGCAAGGGAAGTGGGCATTCCAACGTATGATTTGCCTTAGAAGTATAGGAACATATATAAACACATATTTTTGTGGGCATCCCATAAGATGCTCCATTTCCCTTGTGAGGAATTTTGTAGAATTCCGCACAGATGGAATAGGACCCCATGGACATGTCATATGTCAATGTTCGTAGCTCGAACAGCAGCTGATTACTACATTGAATCTCAAGGCAATTTTTAAGACTTCTCGAGACTTCAGTTTAAGGCCATCCCCAAGTTTGACTTTAAAAACTATAAAAGTAGTGTAAAGCACATGTCCAAAAGCCAAACAATAGTTTAATTTTCTCCAACAAATATCCAACTATAGGGAACAACAATCGTCATACAATATGTAGACCATACATACATATTCAAGCTTTATTTGTGAAAATAACAAAATGTATACCATAGAAACAATGGGGAAAAACAGTAGTTGAGAACTTTAAAAACAACATTTAGACTTTATTTTCTGTATAAAAAACTGACTTTAGCCTGTATAATTTTATTTCTCATATCTTCAAGATGCTCATATGACCTCTGATCAAGGGCCCAATGCGCGGTCTGACTGCCACAATACAACCCTGGCGGTCAGGCCACCAGGGAACTGCCAGCTCTGCCAAGATCTCAGATCCCTGTGGTCTGGAGGTTGATAGCGGTCCTAATCCGCTGGGGATTACAACCCCCTTATCTCCCAGAGATTTCATGGCGGTAGCACCATCATGAAAAGGCTAGCAGAGAATGGGTACAGGGGCCCCCAGAGGGGCCCCAGCACTGCCCATGCACTTGGCATGGGCAGTGCAGCCGCCCCCCGGCCAGCACCATTGCAATGGACAGTAAACATTGCGAGGGTGCTAGTGCACCCAGCAGGCAACAGCACTGCTACGGGCTCGATTACGAGCCAGGGTGCTGTAGCCGGTTTCCCGCTACCCCAGTGGGCAGAAACTTAGGTTAGAAGGAAACTCTTTATAACACAGGTGGGGAGGTCGCAGCGTAGGCGGTAGCCACCCTGTTGGGAGTTTGACGGACAGGCTTTCCAGTCCGCCAAACTCATAATAGGGCCACAAGTCTTATTTTGCTTCAGTTTCGCACTGTGATTTTAGAGTTAGTCACACTTCGAAATGGAATTTAGTAGCTTGTTACTAGTAACATTGAATGGAGCATATAAGTAGGCAAAGTTTAAGCATTTGATCTAAAATACGCATTTTGCTTGTGTAGATCCACTCACAAAACTGTTAATATTTCCAATTCACCTTGCTGCTCTAATATTTGCTTACCCCTTGAATGTCAATTCACCAAAACACCAGGGGTAGCAGAAGCAACACTGCATGTCTTTTGACCCCAATGCCATGAAAGAACGTGATGTTAAATGATCTTTGACTCTCTGTCACCCTTCTCTCAGCTGTCTGTTTCTCAATTGTCTTTTTTATCACCCCTCACTCCCCTGTCTTTCTCACCTGTTGCTGTCTCTTTCTCACCCCTCCTGTCAACTAAATCTTCCTCACTGATCTTATATCTCACGTTCTGATTTTCTCACACATTCTGCCTCTTTTTCACCTGCCTCCCACCTCTTTTACACCGTTACATATCTCTTTCTCACCTGTCTCTGTCAGATTATCACCTCCATATTCATCACTTTCCCTCCTTTCGGTCTCTCCCTCAGCAGTTTTGTTTCTAACCTGCCTCTGTTCCCCTCTCTCTCCAAACTGTATAAGCACTCTTCCTCCTATTAATCTCTATCACTTTATCACTGCTCTCTCAATTGTCTCCCTTATTTTAGATGTCAAATTCTCACCTGTCCACTGAAAAGGTGAGGCGTATACCGGAAGAGTTTCCAAATTATCTTCTTTATTTTCAAGCTCGAATAATACAGCCTCAACTCCCGTCCGCCCACACCGGCTGCCCAACACCAACTGCCCCCAACACATTCAAACCAACACACACCATTCCAATTTCGATCCATTTTGATCGCACGCATAGTCGCACGGAAGAGCGCGTTGCGTGCACAACCTAACACATCTCCTTCCTTATAACGACACTTACAAAATAACCGTAAACGACATTAATAAATCATTTACATGTTGCAACAAATATGGTAAATATAACACTTATGCACACTAACTATGGTGCGGTTACATCGGTACATAATCACTGAATTTCTTAGGCGGCTTAATGTTCCTAGAAGATCGCCTACAATGTTCTGCAGAAGGATTACATGTTCTAGAAGAACGCAAGCTAACGCGTTCAACCTGTTTATCGTCACACACGTCAGTTTCATTCACAGTACTAGACAAAGATAGACTGCCCTTGTTCCACCATTTACCATCCCCCAACTTAACGGCACTGTTTCCTACACAAATTATCTTCCTGCAGTGGCTAAACCTGGATTAACCCTTCACCATGACCCTCGGATACTTCACCCTCACTAGATCCCCCACCTTCCAATCAGTCATGCGGTTGTGACTCCTTTTGGTTGACTTAACAGCAAGTTCAGAGTCCACCTTAGTTATATATTTATGTTGTGCTGCTACGTGTTTCTCCATAACACCGTCAACTTTATGCCATGGCACACCAAAACAACCCATCCATTCCCTAGTTAACTTTGAAGATGGAATACGGCCGCGTAGCAGGACAAAGGGTGAAACTTGAGTGTCAGAATTGGTCGTGGTACGTACCGCCCACAGCAATTTAGCTAACTCCGACTTGCAGTGTAGACCACTAGACTTGGACAACTGAATATTATCCTTGAGTACCCTGTTGAACCTTTCTACAAGTCCATTGCTACGAGGATGATACAATGATGTCTTGGAATGTCTGATGCCCAAAAACTTCATAAACTTCTCAAATTGAGCTGAAATAAACTGGGGTCCATTATCCGTCAAAATCTCATCCGGAATACCTTCTCTAGCAAAAATGCACTCCAACCACTGGATTACATTGTTAGAATCGGGAACTTTAACAAATTTGACTTCTGGCCATCTGCTGTAGTAATCAATAAGCACCAATCCATACTCTTAGGACCCATAAGACAAACTTACCGGACCAATAATATCTATTGCAAGCTTACTCCAAGATTTATTCGGAACCTCAACGGCTTCTATTGGACTTGGCACAGTAACTTGGGACTTATCGCTGACAGCGCAATGCACGCAATCCCTCACAAAATGCTCTATGCATTTATCAACACCAGGCCACCAAAACCCCTCTCTGACCCTTCTTTTCATCGCACGCATTCCAATGTGGCCTTTGTGCGCTAAACACAAAACTCTCTTCCTCATGCTATCTGGTACTACCATCTGCCTTGATCTAAATAACAACCCATTGATTACTGATAGTTCGTCAAAAACATGTTTGTACTTGTCCTTTAGTTCATCATTAGAGGACCACAAAGACCACCCTGTGGATACAGGGCGCACAACAGATTTCATGTTCGGGTCTGTCTCACATGCCTCCCTCCACTCCTGTTCATTCAGCGCACCATCCAACAGTTTACTCATTGAACACACCATTACATCATCATCGTCTTCTTTGGAACCAAAATCAGTTGCCAATTCTGCAGAAGAGTCGGAGCCGGATAGTCTAGACAAACAATCCGCCAAAATGTTTTTTTTTCCTGGTACATATTCTAACTTAAAATTGTGCTCACGCAATTTGTACTGCCACTTAGCGATCCTCGGAGTGGCTTTCTCAGAACCTTTGGCAGTGAAAAGTTGAACTAGAGGCTTGTGGTCCATCCTAACAGTAAATCTAGTACCCCAAACAAACTGTTTGAAATAACTGAAGCCCCACCAACATGCTAGAGCCTCCCGTTCGATCACAGAGGACATCGACTCAGCACCCTTCAAACTTCTCGACGCAAATGGTACGACTTCGTCCTTACCATCTCTCCTTTGTAATAACACGGCCCCCAACCCTTTCTGGCTGGCATCTGTCATTATAATAGAGTGATCCCGGGTGTCAAAGGGCTTTAAAGGAATCGCATGAGCAATCTCTTGCTTCATACCTTCAAATTCATGGTTACAATTAGAGTCCCACAAGAATTTTACATTCTTCTTCAATAGATTTCTCAGGTTATAGGTCTTTTCTGAGCAATTTGGTACAAACCTGCCATAAAATTCTATCAGTCCCATGAAAGACCTCAATTGATCTTTATTCTCTGGGCACACAAAATCCTGGATGGCTTTCACCAAACTTACTTTAGGTTTGATGCCTTCAGCTGATAACTCAAATCCAAATAATTCACAGAAGACTCACTGAATCGGCATTTAGCGGAACTGAGCGTTACACCTTTCAATTTCAGTACATCTAGCACACAACTTAGTCTCTCGTCATGCTCAGATTTATCTATGCCATAAACCAAAATATCATCCTGGAATGCCTTCACACCACTTAACTTATTGAACATGCTTTCCACTGTTCTCTGAAACAGGGCTGACGCGGAGCGGACGCCAACCCAAAAGGCATAAGCTTGAACTGAAATAAACCAAAAGGTGTAATAAAGGCTGTGTAATGTCTTGAGCTAGGATGTAGACTAATCTGATGGTAAGCAGATGTCATGTCGAGTAGGGAAAATACTTTACCATCTTTGATAGAGGATAGCATTTCTGAGATGTTGGGTAGAGGGTATTGATCTACCCAAATTTGGTTGTTCAAATCACACAAATCCACATACATCCTTAACGATCCATTCACCTTACGGGCTAATACAACAGGTGCAACCCAATCCGAACACTCAATAGGTTCAATTATATCTAGAGTACACAATTTGTCTAGTTCTTTCTTAAAATTGTCTCTTAGGGTGAAGGGAACCTTCCGTACCTTGTGTACCTTTGGTTGTGCATCCTTATTAATTTAAATTTTGTGAGCAAAACCCTTGAACAGGCCTACATTACTATTAAAAATTTCAGGATAACGTGATTCCCATTCATTAGACATGATAGAAGACACCTGCAAATATTCATTTTTCATTACAACTTGCTCAGGATTATTTGGATCTAGCACCAGCATTAATTTACCCTGATCACACCATCCTAAAAGGCATGTGTCATCCTTGGCCACGTAAATAGTAGCAGGTGAGATGTTATTTTTAAATTTGAGTGTTGCTTGGAATTCCCCAACTACATCAATTGCTTTCCCTCCATACCCGATAGGATGGATTGGTGAAGGTTTTAAGATGACTCCACGGGCTCTAAACAAGTCATTCCACTTGGTTTCGCTCAAAAGGGTGAAGGGTGAACCCGAATCAGCCATCATGTGAACCTGAACACCATCTATCTCAACCAAACAAAATGGTCTTCTCATACTAGAGTCCCTTACTTCACCAATCAGAGGTTCTTTGTCATACACCACGAATATTTCCCCTTCCTCACTACTAGAAGAAGAGTAATTACTTGCAACGACACTATTAACCTTGTGGTTGAGTTTGTCTGAACTATTGGGTCCGCTCGATCTACATACTCTTGCAAAATGTCCCTTCTTGTAACATTTAGCACACATTTTATCCAAAGCTGGGCAACATTTAGCATTACCTAATGGGGTAGTACTACCACATCTGTAACACTCTAGAGGTTTGGATACATTTTTCCCAGTCTTGCTTCCTAAAGGTTGCGGTGCATTTCCACTTTTCACATTCCTATTTTTGTATTTAGACTTAACTGCTAACACCTCTGATCCCAGCGACTGATTCTTGTCAGCGATTGACATTTGTTCCATGAACGACACAGTGCTTTCAATTCTGGTAGCAATCTCTAAGGCTTTCTGTAAAGTTAAGTTGGGTGTGGATAATAATGCTTCTTGTGTATTCTTATTATTAGTGTTTTCCACCAGTTGGTCTTTTATCATTTCTTCCTCAAACTCTTTGTAATCACATGAGACAGCCAAAAGTCTTAAAGCCCCAACATAACTGGACACAGATTCGCCTTCAGATTGAACCCTTTTGTAGAATTTATGTCTTTCCAAAGTGACATTTCTGCATTTTTTAAACCTCAAATTGAACTAATTGATTGCAGTCTGATACTCATCTTCTACACCGTCACCCTCCCCTTCAATTGCTAAGACAGGCACTTTGGGAATATACTTTAAAATTTTGCGCCCTTCACTGCCCAAACAATGTCTTAAAATTGCAAATTTCCTCTTGTGGGTGAAGGTTTCACCTTCTAAGGCATCCAAATACGCCTCAAATGCCTCTTTCCATTGTTCCCAATCTGCATCTGGTAACGCTGGATTGGGAACAAAATGAGGAGGAGGAGTGATAGACTGCTGCATAGTGATAATTACAGGAAGTAAGAATGGATATAAATGTAAAAATCAGATTTAGGTGTACCGAGGATTGTCTGTAGTGTATAAAAATGGCAGACAAATATGTCCACAATTCAGTTAATAAGCTGTGTTGGTTGACATGGCCATCGAGGGGTGCGTGTCACTGTAACACGCAAGCAGAATACACTGTGCAATAATGTGATGTACCTCCAAAATGGCCGCCGAGGTGTCCAGCAGAGTGTGGAAGCTGTAGACTAGTTGACGAATACACAGTGCAATGATGAGATGTGCCCTTAAAATGGCCGTCGAAATGTTCAACAGGACGTGGAAACTGTAGACTAAGAGCCGAAAAGTGTACATGCAGCGTGACAGCAGGACTTGTACATGACTCCCAATAGAAAATGGAATTGCAAAACTCTCTCAAAATGGCCGCTGGGGTGTAGACAGCCTCGAATTTCGGTGTGCTTCAAAATGGCTGCTGGAGCGTCCCACAAGGAAAGCAGCGGTCTAGATGTTAAAAAAAAAAATTTACTTAGAGTGCGTCAGGGACGCGTTCAGTTCAGATTCAACGTACGCTGAAATTCCCCAAAGCGCAAAACAGAGCAGATGCTTCCCCGGGAACAGAGCAGAGCGGCCACCAGCCGTCAGATGGAAAGCGGAAATGGCAGACTGCAAAACTGTAATCCGACAGCAGAGATTGTGAATACCGGAAAAGAGGCTGGATGAGAGGACCCTCGTCGCCACTGAAAACGTGAGGCATACACCGAAGAGTTTCGAAATTATCTTCTTTATTTTCAAGCTCGAATAATACAGCCTCAACTCCCGTCCGCCCACAACGGCTGCCCAACACCAACTGCCCCCAACACATTCAAACCAACAGACACCATTCCAAGTTCGATCCATTTTGATCGCACGCATAGTCGTGCGGAAGAGCGCGTCGCGTGCACAACCCAACAACCACCTCCTCAATTCTGATGTCTTTTAAGCTGTCTCATTACCAAACCTCTCACACACATCTTCACTCCTCTCTGAGTTCTCTCTCTCTCTCTCTCTCACATCACTGTCTCTATTATCTCCCTCAACTGCATCCTTCATCCTCTCCTTCTCTCTGAACAGACTCTTTCTCTGTAGTCTGTCACATCTCTCACCTGTCACCTCACTCTCTCTCAGCTGCCTCTTTCTTTTTCTTGCTTTACCTGTCCATCTCTGAGCTGTATCTTCCTTACAATGCTCACCTACCTCCATCTACCTCTCAGTTGCCTATCACCAGCTGCCCCTTTATTACTTTCTCACACCTGTGTCTCCATCTTTCTTAGCTATCTCTTTCTCGTGTTTCTATCTATATCTCTCATACAGTCCTCTATTCCCACCAGACTTCCCCTTCCTCTGACTTTCAGCTGTCTCTGTCACCGATGTCCTTCATTTATCGCTTTCACCTTTCTCACTCTCTTTTACACCTGTCTATGTCTCTCTCACACCTGTCACCTCTCCATGGTGTCTCTTTAATCCTGTTCCTAGTCTCTCACACACACCTGTTATTTTCTCGCCATCGCTCATGTTTCTTTGTAGTGTGCTCTTCCTTTCCTTTTTCCCCATCATTTCCCTTCAAATTCTGTTCCCTCTATCTCCCTAACCCCACCCTACCACTGTCTCCTGTCTCCCTTGCTCCCTTCACATGCCCAAGAGCAGCTGGAGACACAGAGATTCCTTTTTGCTGGTATTTGCTCCCCTTGAAAGAATAAATAATTGTTTTGCAAGTTTGTTACGTTTCTCTGAAGGCAGGGGTCACAAGCACAGTTCTAGATGTCAAAGCAGGCAAGCAAGGGATCGCAGCTCAGAACCCTGGTGACCCCTAAATGACTTCCATATCCAACCCATTCCTAGTTGAGGAAGTGGAGAGGAGCACTGAGTCAAACGTTTTCTTGGAGCATGTTCCTGGTGCTGTTGAATGGTGGTGTTGCTGAATATCAAGGCACCCTAATCTTGATTCCACCCCATGCATCTGTCTTCCACCACCTCACACTTCTTTTCTCTACCTCACTTGCAAATGCAAGACAATTCGCCCTGATATTTTTCATAAATATTGTAAAATAGGTTGATTTCACATACCCAGCTCCCAACGTGATGAATTTTAGGGAAAATACTTAACTGCCTCTTAGATTCCTTCTTCACCCTGCTCCTCACCTTACAAAAGTTTGTCTCCTCCAACAGACAACTTTCCTTCTAGTTCTATTTCTTTTTTCAATTCTGAGAAAGAAAAGTATGGCATTGGGATATAGGAGCCCTCTTCTCACCCACAGATCCTGTAATATCCAAGCTATCAATCACTAACTCCAAAAGATTCACCACAGTGAGTAGAACTTCTGGGCACCTGTCTATCCTGTTTTCAAAGCAGTGTACCATACTCAGCTAAATCTCAAATATGGAAAGCAAGAACTTCCTTCGAGTCACGTGTGTTTCTAGCAGCCAAAGGGACTATGGGGGTCATTACGACCCTGGCAGAAGGCGGAGAAGCGGTGGTAAGACTGCCAACATGCTGGCGGTCTTTTTTTTGGAATTATGACCATGGCGGTTACCGCCATGGTCATCCGCCGCTTCTCCGTTCCGCCCGCCAGGGCGGAGACGACCGCTGGGCTGGAGACCTGGGGCTCCAGCCCGGCGGTCGTCACTATACCGCCGGCGGTATTTGGACCCGGCTGACCGCCATGGATTTCATGCAGTTTGGAACCGCCATGAAATCCATGGCGGTAAGCACTATCAGTGCCAGGGAATTCCTTCCCTGGCACTGATAGAGGTCTCCCCCACCCCCACTCCGACTCCCTCCCCTACACCCCCCACCACCCCTGCCACCCCCCAAAGGTGGCAGGACCCCCCTCCCCACCCCGACCCCCAACATCAGACACCACTCATTCATACACGACACGCACACAGGCACCACCAACACACATACACGCACACACACTGACATACATGCCAACATCCACACACACAGACACGCACACCCACATTCAAACATACACGCACACATCCATACAGACATACCCACAGACATACACGCACTCATTCCCAAACACACAACACCCCCGCAAGCATACACGCACTCACACATCCCCTGTACATACACACACGCACACCCCCATGCACGCACACAACACACAACACCTCCCCACCCCCCTCCCCTAGCAGACGATCGACTTACCTGGTCCGTCGATCCTCTGGGAGGGGACGGGATCCATGGGGGCTGCTCGGCCGACACTACACCGTCAACAGAACACCGCCACGCCGAATCACAGGACGTGATTCCGTGGGCGGTGTTCTGTTGATGTGGCGGTGGAGGTGGAGCAACCTCCACTTCCCCGCCGCCCGCCAGTATGGCTGTTGGCGGCTCTCCATCCGAAAAAGGAAGGAGAGCTGCCAACAGTCATAATACGCCGCGCGGAAAACCACCACCACTGGCGGTCTTCAGCACGGCGGTCCCTCAGCGGTCTTTCAAAAAGACCGCCGAGGTCAAAATGACCCCCTATGTCTTCTGCTATAATGTTAACTTATCTGGAGTTTTGTGGGAAGCTTTGAGACACATAAATGTGTAATTCAATTGTATGTAAACATTAGCACAGCCTTTAGCTCTCGCGTTTGGGATGTCATACAGGATGTGCATCAGGCATGTGGTGCCTACAAAATAAGAGAGATGTTTTTCTGTTTAGTTACCCATTTGAGATCGATTGGCACCTAAAAAAAAACACTCACTAAAGTTTTTTTTTTTTTTTAAAGTGGGTAGGAGAAGCAATGGGGGCCAAAGCAACATGGGGGATGGTGGTGGAGAAGCATGGGGGCAGAATCAACTTGGAGGCACGGGCAATACGGTGGGATGGGGATGAGAAAGCAACTAGGAGGGAGCAGGTGGAAGGAGAAGAAGCAACAGGTGAGAGAGCAAAGTGGAGCGAGCAGAAGATCAAGTAACAGGAGTGTGGACAAGAAGCAATGGGCAAGAGAGGCGGGTGTGGTTCTTCTGCAATGCCATGACCAACGTAGCAACATGGATGACAAACAGCTGCCTCAAACTAAACACCGACAAAACGAAAGTCGTGATCTTCGGGAAAAACATCTCTGTATGGGACCACAGCTGATGGCCAGCAGAACTCGGACCAATGCCCTCTCCATCAGACCACGCACAAAACCTCAGCATCATCCTCGGCTGCCAACTATCCATGAATTGACAAGTCAACATAAGTCACCTCCTCCTGCATTTACATCCTCAGTATCCTCCGCCGAATGAGCAATGGATCCCTACCGACACCAGAAAGACAGTCGCGCACACCCTGGTCATCAGCTGCCTTGAATTTTTAACACTATCTACGCCAGAGTGTCCTCCTAGCTAATTAAAATACTTCACACTCTACAGAACGCCACAGCCAGACTCATACTCAATTTCCCCAAGTGTTAAACCATCAGCCCACACCTCAGGAACCTCCACTGGTTACCCATCCAGAAGAGATGGCAATTCAAAATCCTCACACTCGCATGCAAGGCTCTCCACAGCCTAGGGCTGTTCTACATCAACCATCAACAGAGCTTCTATGTCCCAGCAAGACAACTATGCCACACCTTGCTAAACATTGCTCATACCACCCACATCCATCGCAGCCATAGCAGAAGCCTCTCCTTCTCCTACACAGCAGCCAAGTCCTGGAACAGTCTGCTCCTCTACCTCCAAACAGCTCCTTGCCTGGCGGACTTCAGAAGGAGACGCAAGACATTGCTTTTCGATAGAGACACAGCACCCTCAGCGCCCACATACCCTTAGGGGTGATAGTGCTGCATTTTACATATGCTAAGATTGATTGATTGATATATTCTATTACTGCAAACATGAAAGAATTGTGGCTATGTGGTGTACATTGGCACATGGATATCTTGAATGGGTTCTGGATTCTCTTACACACATTTTGTATGTCTTGTATGTACCTATGATGCATATCTATAGCAGGAACTTAGCACAAAGGCAGCATAGTGCTGTGCAGGGTCAAAGACACACATAAGGTCAAGGAGTTTTAGGAGAGGTAGCTGGTTTATGGACTATTAATGCATTGTTATAAAATATTCTCAAAGAAGTGAGTCTTAGCCTCCTTCCTAAATTGGAGCAGAGATGTGACAGGCAGTCCTGATGGATATGAGGCTGCTGCTCCAGATCCTGGGTGCATAGATAAAAAAGGCCTGCTGCCTCGTTTTGTTTTCTTTTTTTACACTTCTCAGTCTGCAGTCTGATTTCTTCTCAGCTAAAAGCTTTGAGCAATAGGCCCAACTATTCTGCAGCAGGATTAATAACCTATGGAGCTATACTGATAGCTATATTGATAGCTAAGCATAAGGACAGAGCCACTCTGCTATAAGACTTTGAACATAAGCTCAGGAGCTGAGACACAGCTAAATGTCATCTACTTTTGCAAGGCAGCATCAATGAACTTTAAGACCAATGACTTGGGTGCATTTTCTCTGCTATCGCACAGCCCCATGTGGAGGATTATCCAGCCTTGCGATGCGAATGTTATTTCTGCGGTATTAGCATTCAGCCCTGAAAAGACACAACTTCACCGCCTCTGCTCTTCTCAAGAGCAGCCAGTTGCGAAGCCAGCCTTTCTGGGAAAAGAGCATGAAAGCACAACAAAATATTGTTGGTTCAGACTGTGTTGCAGGTAATAACAAGTGAAAGGTTCATGTGTCCTGATCTGAGAGGAGGTTGATTGTGTGCGACAGAAGTTTCAGCAAAACTGTGAATTTAAAAGTACTTGTAGAGAAATGTTCTGTTGAATAGCTCTATGTGTTCAAAAGACATTTTCCTGAAGGGGGTGGGTATTCTTTGGTTTTTCTATCACCATCAGAGAATTTTTTATCATCGTTCTACTTCAGTATAAAACTCCTTCTTAGTTAACCAAACAGTATGCATTTACGAGTAGGCACCTGGACACCTAGCTAGCCACTTGCCTGTGACTTCTAGTTCCTGCTTGTTTTAGACTGATCCAGTGACACCGCAGCTGTCTGGGTTTTCCCGCCAGGGTTTTCCAGACTAGGTTCTCCCACTCACTGTTCATCCTGCCAACATAAGTCCCGCCCACCTCAGGACCTACATAATACAGGCAGCAGCATGACAGTGAATGTATGCCACAACCTCTGGCCCTCCCTCACTCCGAAGATACACCATCACTGAGCTCTACACCCTCCAACCCAAATACCGCAACAAACACTGCCACTGCGCCAACCCACACTCCATGTTAGGACCTTTCTCCTGCACCTACTGCCACTTCACCTGCCACAGTACACACACCAGCCCACCGACCAGCCCCAGCCCTAACACACCACAGACACCACCTGAACAAAAACACCAACTCTCTCAAAACATGCTCACTATCCAGGCATTCCACTGAATTATGGGACCTCATTGCCACCCTCGCACCTGACATCGTCTTCCTTACCGAGACCTGGCTCAACCCCACATGTGACCCAGACTTTGCCAAAGTAATCCTCAATGGATATAAATGACTCACCAGGACCGCACCAACAAGCCGGCAGGAGGAACAGCCATCATCCACAGAGACCATACACAGAGACCCACATGGAACATCTCAATTTCCAGCTCCACATGGACAACAAAAAGAACCATCAGAGGCACCTTTGCATACTGACCCCCAAGGCCCGTGCACCATCGTAGGCTTTGTTGCACTCCTGGCCTTACACTCCAGTGACTACATTTTCCTCAATGACCTAAATTTCCATATCGACAACCCCAACAACAACACTGCATACCTCCTTGACAGTATGAGCAGCCTCAGGTTGACCCAGATCGTCCATGACCCTACACACACCCCAGGTTACATGTTGGATCCAATTTTCACCTCCAGCAACCACGTCAAATACAGCCATGTCACAGAACTCACATGGGCCAAGAACTTCATCATCCACTTCAGCACTTCAGCAACTCAACTGCCCTGATCACAGCCATCAATGACATCTGAACCTTCTCAACCAAGGAGAAACAGCAGCTTTGATCCTCCTAGCCCTGAAAAGACACAACTTCACCGCCTCTGCTCTTCTCAAGAGCAGCCAGTTGCGAAGCCAGCCTTTCTGGGAAAAGAGCATGAAAGCACAACAAAATATTGTTGGTTCAGACTGTGTTGCAGGTAATAACAAGTGAAAGGTTCATGTGTCCTGATCTGAGAGGAGGTTGATTGTGTGCGACAGAAGTTTCAGCAAAACTGTGAATTTAAAAGTACTTGTAGAGAAATGTTCTGTTGAATAGCTCTATGTGTTCAAAAGACATTTTCCTGAAGGGGGTGGGTATTCTTTGGTTTTTCTATCACCATCAGAGAATTTTTTATCATCGTTCTACTTCAGTATAAAACTCCTTCTTAGTTAACCAAACAGTATGCATTTACGAGTAGGCACCTGGACACCTAGCTAGCCACTTGCCTGTGACTTCTAGTTCCTGCTTGTTTTAGACTGATCCAGTGACACCGCAGCTGTCTGGGTTTTCCCGCCAGGGTTTTCCAGACTAGGTTCTCCCACTCACTGTTCATCCTGCCAACATAAGTCCCGCCCACCTCAGGACCTACATAATACAGGCAGCAGCATGACAGTGAATGTTTGCCACAACCTCTGGCCCTCCCTCACTCCGAAGATACACCATCACTGAGCTCTACACCCTCCAACCCAAATACCGCAACAAACACTGCCACTGCGCCAACCCACACTCCATGTTAGGACCTTTCTCCTGCACCTACTGCCACTTCACCTGCCACAGTACACACACCAGCCCACCGACCAGCCCCAGCCCTAACACACCACAGACACCACCTGAACAAAAACACCAACTCTCTCAAAACATGCTCACTATCCAGGCATTCCACTGAATTATGGGACCTCATTGCCACCCTCGCACCTGACATCGTCTTCCTTACCGAGACCTGGCTCAACCCCACATGTGACCCAGACTTTGCCAAAGTAATCCTCAATGGATATAAATGACTCACCAGGACCGCACCAACAAGCCGGCAGGAGGAACAGCCATCATCCACAGAGACCATACACAGAGACCCACATGGAACATCTCAATTTCCAGCTCCACATGGACAACAAAAAGAACCATCAGAGGCACCTTTGCATACTGACCCCCAAGGCCCGTGCACCATCGTAGGCTTTGTTGCACTCCTGGCCTTACACTCCAGTGACTACATCTTCCTCAATGACCTAAATTTCCATATCGACAACCCCAACAACAACACTGCATACCTCCTTGACAGTATGAGCAGCCTCAGGTTGACCCAGATCGTCCATGACCCTACACACACCCCAGGTTACATGTTGGATCCAATTTTCACCTCCAGCAACCACGTCAAATACAGCCATGTCACAGAACTCACATGGGCCAAGAACTTCATCATCCACTTCAGCACTTCAGCAACTCAACTGCCCTGATCACAGCCATCAATGACATCTGAACCTTCTCAACCAAGGAGAAACAGCAGCTTTGATCCTCCTCGACTTCTTGGCAGCCTTCGACACTACATCCCAACACATGCTGATCGAAAGACTCCATCACCAGCACGCCCATCACAACACAACGCTCATGTGCAATCACAACCCCCACTACCATTCACACGTCTCCTGTGTCCTGTCCCAGTGTGTCTGTGAGCCCTCCTCCCAAAGTACACAAACACAGGCACACACCCACTCAACAGCCATCCACCTCACAACAGCCTCCAGCCCATGCTCCTTCACCCAAACTAAGCAGACGTACACCTCCTACAACCACTACTTCTTCCTCCACTCCCACACCCCCTCCATCTTCCCGTCCCAGTGTGTCTAAAAAACTTTTCCTAGCTAACTTTAACCTCTTCCCTGCACCTCTCACCCCGTCTGTCCCCTAGGGCCACGATGTCTAGATCCCAGCCCACCACCTCAGCCACCACATCTGCGTCTGCTGTGATAGATGCACGTCCGGGTGGATCGATGGGGGCACCCGTCAGAGCTGCCAGTGTGCCACCTACAGATGTGAAGGACCACCCGGTTCCGCCACCTGCCAAGGTAAAAAAGGGGCCAGCTTCCAGCAGGGGAAAGTCGCACCACCCACCCAGCAAGGCCTCATGCAAACAGAGAGGACAATGCCAAGGTCCCAGCAGCGACTGCCAAGGTGGGGAAGGGACACAAGACAAAGGGCAAGTCACCTCAGGGCACAGTGCCTCCTGGTGAGTGGCAGGTGACCACCATTTCCTCAGGGATGCCAGCAACCTGTACCACAGTCAACACCGCCACAACGACCGCCACCTGCACCGCCATCTGCACCACCACCTTCACCGCCACTGCCACAACGTCAGTCTGTAGCATCCTCCCCAAGGATCAGCCATCCGAGGCTGCCGGAGACGGTATGGTGTCTCCCTCCAACACAACAGACACCTGCATCAGGGCCAGCACCAGCAGCATCTCTGCCGCAGCCAACGCCGCAGCCACTGCCACCTGCACCACAATCTGCACCGCCACGTGCCCAGCCGGTACCACTATATCGGACGTCAGCAGCATCACCTGTGGGCAGCCGTCAGAGGCTGCAGGTGGCGTCCTCGACCGTGGACACACCACTTGAGGCACCACCACCAGCACTGGCACGACCAGCAGTTGGCAACCTAAGTCGCCGCAGGATGGAGTGTGGCTCTGCCTCCATGGAGTATAATGCTACCTGTTCCATGTACATCTCGTGGCTCAGACACCCAGGTGACAGAAGGTCAACTGTCACACCCCAGGTGCAGCATTACTGGGTACAATGCCCCCTCCAGAACCAGTGGAGAGATGCATCCACTCCCCCTATCCTTGGCAGGATCAAACACTCTGGGCACAATGCCCCCTCCAGAACCAGTGGAGACATGCATCCACTCCCCCTATCCTTGGCAGGATCAAGCACTCTGGGCACAATGCCCCCTCCAGACCAGTGGAACATGTCACCGACTTGAGAGACTGTGGCTTTGCACTCCCCAGGACCAAGCAGTGGGCAAACTACCCACTTGAGAGACTGTGGCTTTGCACTCCCCAGGAGCAAGCAGTGGGCAAACCACCCACTTGAGAGACTGTGGCTTTGCACTCCCCAGGACCAAGCAGTGGGCAAACCACCCACTTGAGAGAGTGTGGCTTTGCACTCCCCAGGACCAAGCAGTGGGCATGGAGGCCCTTCGAGGGGCAGTGGCGTCGTACCATCTTCCGGCTGAGGTGCCCCCCCACCTCCCCTTCCCCCTGAGGTGCCTGTTTTTTTTTCGAACTGATGCCCCTGCAGTGTTCTCTCCGTTTTGAGGCAGGTGTCATGTGTGGCCTTCGCCCATGCTTTTTGGACCACTGGTCCACAGACATTTACAAGGGACAGTGTACGGCCTTGTGTATATAATGTGAACTTTTGTATATACTGATTATTTGATTTTCTCTTGCCATATCTGAATGTTCCAATATAACACTGGTTAGACTCATTTTCTTTTGTCCTTGCGTTCTTCCAGGGGATGACGGGGTGTATCAGTATTGTTCGATGTGTTTGTGTGTATGTTGTTGTGGGTGAGTGTGGGGGGTTGTGGTGTTGCGTGCCGTATGTGTGTCACTCTCTTTTCCCTCCTCCCCTCCGTGCTAGGAGCAGTACTCACCGTCCTCACCGCCGCTACCTTCTTTCTACTTCCTGGTGTATGAAAAGATACACCAACATAGGGAGGATCTGCAATTCGGGCTCCATGGCATCCTGGTTCTTTGTGGAGTGTCGAAAGGTGAGTGGTTCCCCTTCGATGTACTGTTTCTGCTGTGCTTTTGATGGCGTTGGTACCGCTCCAGAAAAGCTGGCAGATTGGCCTCTTATATTAGTGTGGGTAGTACATTGTCTTCCGCCTGTCTGTTGGCGGTGACCGCCGCGGTGTTTGTTGCTACTGCCATGGCGGTTGGAATGTTAAAGTGGCTGTCTGTGTTGGCGGTTTCCGCTTTTGGTTGTGATCTCATTTTTTTTACTGCTGGCCTGTTGGCGGTGTTACCACCGCTTTAACACCGACCGCCAGGGTTGTAATGAGGGCCATCATTTTTTATTCCAACTGCAAACAAGCACTGGTCAACAAAAAGTTTGGAAACTTTTCAAGTTTGTAGCAGTTAGTTTGGCTACTCTGGCCCAGTTTGTATGAACAAATATGACAAGATAGAGATGGGGGGCAATGTGGTAGGTTTCGACATTTACCTGGCCACCAGACAGTTTTCCAGTCCATTTCCAAACTTTACAGAACGACTGCTGTAGACTATTATGGAGTGGTTCTGATGCTGGGGATGCAGGATGAAAAGACGCTTAACGGTGCTTGAGTTGCTGTTCAGTTGATGGGGTTGCCTTTGTGGTGATTTCTCAGTGCATGGGTAATGTGGGACAACGATGGCCACAGAGGTCGGGGACCCATAAAGTTCTATTTGAGACAGCAGAAGGCCAGCTGCTGCTGTGCTACTCATCTGGCGACACAGTGCTTGGAGTGAAAGCTTTTGGTGAAGGTTGGTGTCCCTCTTAGGTGACCAATCTGAACTCTGATGGCACTCCTGGGTCCGTCTGATTAGGGTTCAGCTTCTGGCCATCAACGATTGATCTCTTTGGGTGCCCAATGGCAAGTAGCTGCGGATCTTCTGCAGTGGTTACCAACTTGCCAGTTTGGGCTTCTTCAGCTCTTTTGTCCCTGGAGCTGCTTCCATAGGATTAGCCAACTGATCTTTGGAGTCACTGTTTTGGTCTGGGGCTGTGGCTGGGGCATGACTTTTCCCATGCCAAGCGCCACAGGCACAGTCCAAACTTTGCTAGCGCAAATTGCAGCAGGTACAGCTTAGCAGACAATGCAGCCTCTCTTTGTGCAAGGGCAGCAGGGCTGTCCTTCAGTCCTTTTTCCAGTTCAATGTGATCTGGGGCTCCAGATGCCAGGGGTGCCATATTTATCTCAGGAAAGTGCGCTGAGGCGATCCACATTGCCACTAGCCAATGGGCTACCAGGTCCCCTCCCTCTGGGTGATGAATATCTGGCGAAGTGTTACATTTGGTAATCCCAGGGTGCACCATTCTTGCCACCCTCAAGATGTATGAACCTTCCCTTGACTTTGAGGAGCTTTGTAGCCCATCCTAGAGGTGTGGCTACCTCTGAGCTACATGCCCACAGAATAAACAATTTGGGCATTGGTCTTCCCTCTCTGACCCTGTCTCTAGTCTGTCTACCCAAAGGACATCCTTTCTGGAGTGTTATTGCCATTTGCCCACCAAAGCCGGCTTCCCCTTCAAAGTTTGCCTCTTAGGATAACACCCTGAGTGGCTTCCTGCTAAGGGGAAATAACACCTCATCATTCTGCGATCTACTATTGTTCCTAAGCCTGGGAGTCATTCACACTACTCCCCCCGGAGAGCAGAAATCCTGGCCAGTGCCCGTGTGAGGTCAATGGAGCAGCTGGGTCATGAAGCAGCAACTTTCTAAAAGTTGCATTGTTTAAAAGTGATATTAAATTTGACCTGGGCCTTGTGTTGGGTTTAATGGCACAATTAATTGGATACCTTGCAGTGCTCAGTTAGGTAGTCCCATTCTGGAGTTAGCCAGACTGGGTGGCAGCCAGTAAACCTGGGTTAGACAATGTTTCTACAAAGTTTTCCACAGCAAAACAACAATTTCAAAGTGTTGCTGCTAGGACATATGAAAAATATATGCAAAATATGTGTCCTACTTAATATCCAGAAATCTTTCTGCTCTATAGGCCATCCTGAGGGGAGACATACAGACATTGTTAAGGGAACGGATGACTTTGCCATTGATTGGAATGGCAAAGTCACACTAACAGTGTAAATACTTCCCTTCCAGTCTGCAGTGACGGCTGAGAGCTATTTCATACTTTGTCACACACAGGGTGGCACAATCAGTGCAGCGTCCCTGGGAAGACACTCTGCCTTACATGCCCTTGGTTCCTGGGTACCATATACTAGGGACTTATGAGTGAGTCAATACTTGCCAATTGAGTATAGCCAATTCGATACACACTTTGAAAGTAGACCTCCGTGCACTCTCAGAGTCAAAAATCCAGCAGCATCAGTCTAAAAATTGGGGGTTGAACAAGCAAAAAGAGGCATTTCCTTACACTCAGGTTAGCCTAGCAAAAAGTGAACACTGTTACCGTCCATTGGCCCAGTGGAAAAGTCGAAATAGGGAGCCAGACATACTGCCAGCAATGGCGGTATTCTGGCGCCCGCAGCCCGAGGTTGTAATGAGGGCCTAAATATCTATCTGCTCCCAATGCAAAGTTAGCATTTAATAATCCTACCAAGGTAACGCAGTGTTAGTCAATAGGAGAGATAAGCCCTACAGTAGTGAAATAAACAAATTGAGGAGTTTTTCACTACTGGGAGATATAAAACTTAAAGCTACACATCCTTCTTGTTAAATGCATAGCAACCTCTCCTATGAGCCTTCAGAGTCCACCTCACAGGGGCGTAAGTATTAAAAAAAGAAGGTTGAGATCTAGCAAAAGGTTTATTTTGCCACGTTGCGTTGGTAGTAAAACTGCACTACAGGCTTTAGCGGTAGGCATGATACAAGGTTTAAAGTGCTACATTAGTGCATGGTGTAATGGGTGCTGCAGGCCCATTGATAGCAGTTAATTTACAGGCCCTTGGTACATGTTGTACCATTTACTAGGGCCTTACTAGTAAATGTAATGTGCCAATCAGGTGTAGGACTACCTTACCATTTTTAGACAGAGAGCACAAACACTTTAGCACTTGTTAGCAATGGTAAAGTGCATAGAGTCCTAAAGCCAACAAAAACAAATTCAGCAATGCAGGTGGGTTGACAGCAAAACGTTTGTGAGAACACCACATCAAGGATGTCACGTCTAACACTGAATAGCTAGGGTGCAATGAGAGAAGTCAGGAAGAAGCTGTTGAACTTTTAGCATCTACTGAGCTTAGACGTGAACTAGAGAAACGTGATGTTTGCAGTTCAAATTTCAAGTTTTGAGCTTTGGAACCCAAGGTTTGAGTATAGTGCAGGTCACTAAAAAGGAATCCAACCTTGAGGAGGCCTCCTTTGCAGCAGCACCTACCCTTCTTCCACTAAAGGATTTCAGTCTAGTACATGTTTCTAAGGGCCTCATTAGGAGTTTGGCGGTCCGACCGCTGAACCACCAACACGGCGGTCTGGAGGCCACCACCAGCCTCCAGACTATTGTATTATGAATTCCTCACTGGGCTGGCCAACAGAAACAGTGCAGTGGCATTGGCCTTGGCTCTAAGATAGAGCCGAGGACAATGCAGCCGCACTGTTGGTGCCGCCAGCACACTCAGAATGCTCATTGTCATGGCAGCGTGCATTCCGAGTGTGCTGACAGAGGGGCCTCTGCACTGCCCATGACATGAGCATGGACAGCGCAGTGGTCCCCCTGTGTCCCTATCACTGCCATTCCGACAGCCTTTTCATGGCAGGGTCCCTGCCATGGAAAGGCCGGCAGAATGGCAAGTCATGATCAGCACAGCAGTGCCGACATTGGCACTGCAGTGCTTGACCACGACTTGCACCAACTCATCAGGATCCATAATCCTGCTGGTGGTGGGGGTATTGTGGCAGTCCGACCACCTGCATTCAAGTCTGGCAGTCGGACCATCAAGGATGTGTCGGTCAGACCGCCACCGCGGGTACAGCAGTCCATGGACCACTGTTACTCTTAATCAGGCCTTAAGTCTGAATGTAAAAATGCTGACCCGGTCATGGTCCTTACCCTTACCCCACCCACTCTAACTACGTTGCCAGTCCTCCACAGAATTTGACCAGGTCAAGCCAGAAATCAATATCCAACCATGCTGCTCAGCTGTTGGGTGCCCAAGACCACTTCCACCATATCCCTTTGATGTATATTAGATTTTTGTCTCCATTTTTTTCTTATGGGACCCTTGTTAAGAAACTCATAACTCTTGATCCTCTCAAATTATTCCTATTGATGTGGTTTTATTTTTGTGATTGCATTGTATTATGTTTTACTAAATTGGTTTGGGAAATGAACCTAATTTATTTTTTGACCTTAAGATTTGTTTGGGAAATCACTATACAACACATGCACTTTCTCCAAGAATAGCCTATCTGTGTGTATCAAGCTACAACTGGTAAGTTCAAACTTCTTCACAGAAAACTGCTTTTACTTTTATGTGTTATATTATTTAATTGAGGAAGTGCAGATGCAGTCAAGACTGAGATCCCTCTTCCCCAGTTACCGATCACATTTTGTTATAAGCATATTCAGCCACCTGACTCTAGATGAGGTTGGCGGACCGAGAGCTTGGCAGACAGGACACTCCGTTGCATTTGTGATGGAGCATCTCTCCCACTACACTACAAATCTGGCCCTTTATGTATTCATAGCATAGAATTATATAGTATTACTATTCTAGACAGTTTCAAATTTCTCAAACCACTACACACAAATGAGTGAGGCGAAGGCTGTGACGAGTCTAGGGGATTGATTGACCAGTTCATTTTCATGTGAGTAAGAACCTTCACAGTTATTTTGAGACTATAATTTATATCTTTGTTGTTCAGATTTTGTCTTTATTTGGGAAAATATGATTGTCATTAGGATTACCCCAACTAACATTGAGACCGGTTGTGACCATCATGTTTTCAAAAATACAGAACAAAAATAGAAACAACTCAAGAAGAGGATATCGTCTTCCACTTCCTCTCCCTACTGTAACAACTTGAGCGATGCATTGTCCCGGGGTGAGAATTGCAAGCATTTTCAGATGCAGGACTAATTTCTAATGCAAACTGCTCCCACACCTGTTGAGGTTCTGCACTTATATTTGAGGAAATTGAGCGACTGGGTCCATTAACAGTGAACAGTTTGTATTTCCCATTAAATTGCAAATTAAGTTTAGGGGTGCCAAGTCTGATGGTACCAGAGACCGCGGTGCTGGATCGCGAGAGTAACCAAACACTAGTGAACAAAGAAGTAACTTGAAATAATTTTCCAGTGCAACAAGGTCTGTCATCAGAGTATACTTCTATGCTCCACCAGTGGGCAATAGCACTACTTTTGTATGTTGAGAGAGACGTTTTCAGAAGGATCATTGTCCCCTGGAAACTTACATTCATTTTCATACAGATGATACTGCATTCCCAGCAGGCCCACCGACTTGCAGAAGGTGTACGTGGAAGAACTTTTTTTCTTAGGGCAAAGTTTGAGGATCTGCGGAAGAAAAAGAGACAAGGAAAATGACCCAGAAGCGCAAACGTAGAAAGATAATGAGAAACGGATACGTGGAAAACTTTAAATTACAACAGGTCATAACTTCTCAATGCTCCAAGATACACTTTCCAAAAAATTTAAATCAGTCAAGCGTGGATAGAAATTGGCTTAATTAAGCACACACACTGTCCACAGTTTATGGTTTAATAATAATCCTTGCTTACCCAGACTGCAATTTCATGCCTTTGTGCTGCATAAGGAGCTGTCAAGTACAGTAGCTAATGCTTAAATTAAATGTATTCTAACTTGCCAACTTTTGTACACGTTGGCATCTCATTATTGAGACCACCCATCTTACAGCTGCTGGAATACCTGTTACTCATAAATAATGTCGATAGGAGAGAAATCTGTTTTTCCCCCAGTGGCAACCGTGGTTGGCGCGCAAGAAATAATTAATGAGCATCGATGCAGTTACTTGGAAAGTTCTCTCCTGTTGATATTTGTCATGTCAGAGACAAGTGCGTAGGTGATACTTTTATCAAATTGCCTTAATTTTGCTCACGGGTAAATTTGTCGGCGTTTAATCACTTTTCAGACAGCTTCTGTTGCAAATCACTGGCATATCCTAAAATGTGTGCTTGTTTTTTGTGCAGCTGTGTATGATGGTTTTCAGTTTTTTTTTAAGCCAAACTTTATTGCGCATCCTAGAAGGACCGCAACTGTAGCAGAATCAAATCGGCAAAACGTTGCAACGTCTAATATTTCGTACAGATCAGGGTTATACAAGAGTCAACGGATCAGCACATCATGGTGACTTGCTTACTGCCAAACAAAGCATTATCTAGCATTTTAATCAGTTTACTGCAGTTGCTCCTGAATCCACTTTTAAGGATTCCTGCTAAGCCCCCGGGGTGGTAAGGATAAGTGAAAGGGCAAACCAACTATCTTGGTTCCATGGTAGGGTCTCCTGGCCTCTTCCAGTTTCTCGTGATCTCCCATTTAGCAAAGACCACCGCCAGATCCTGGAAGCGACTTATAACTCTATCTTAGCTGTATGCGAGAACTACTCTAGGAGACAATGATGGGCCAAACAAGGGACCTAGCGCTCTGTGCAGGCGGACAGTGTCTCTGTGACGCCCCTCCAATAAGTGACTAACTCTGGACAGCTCCAAAACATATCATAAAAGTCCACTCCCGTGCATGGGCACGCAGCCTCCAATTGTGAATAGAAGCTACTGAGTTTCCCAGGGGTGAGGTACGCCCTATGTAGGTAAAAAAGTTAATGAGCTTAAACCTGGCATTTCTGGTCACCTGAGCAGTATTGTATAGGATAGTCTCCCAGTCCCTCTCGCTGATATCCTGGCCAAGACCCCCTCCATTTCCCTTTCAGGGCCAACAGCTGGGTCTGGATATCTCCCCGTTAGCACTTGTAGATGCAAGTGATCGTCCTGTATGTTCCTGACACCGTGAGTATGTATTGATGGTGGACGATCTCAGTGGTTCTGACAACCCAGTCCTCCAGTGCTAACGAACTGCCTCAGTAACTGCATTATGTAGCAGGTAATGCCCTTGGAGAAGAGCATATCTTAGTTGCTCAAAAGAGAGGAGCACCACCACTCATATAAAGCTCCCATTGTTGGTACTCCCGCCTCTTGCCAAGCCATTAGCCCACGCCATGTTTCTCCATTCAGCAGCTCTTTGAGGTATCAAAGCGGTATATCTGGCCAGTAAGGGACCTTGATCCGTGTCTTACGAAGGCTATGAATCCAGCACTGTTGGGTGACCCTGTGTTCAGTGGAGTCTCCAGATTAGGCAAGGGAAGGCCGAGCAAGACTTCGATCAGCCAGGTTATTGCTGGGGATAATGGCAACAGTTCTCTGCCTGGCGTATGTCTATCCGCTACCCATTGTGTAAGCCACTGCAGTTGTGCCACAAGATAGTAAGCCCCACAATCCGGTACTGCCAGTCCTCCTTCACCCGCCGGACACTGCATGGAGGTCAGGGCTACTCTACATCTACCCCAGCCCCAAATAAAGCCATTTACTATCCTATTAATGTCCAAAAAGTAGGAGGCCGGCACCCGAACTGTGAGTGTGGTAAAAAGGTAAAGCAGATGAGGCAATACCACCATCCTGAGGAGAGAAACTTGACCGAGAGTGGAAGCACTGTCCAGAAAGCCGCATTGCCCCTAATGGAGCTGATCGCCCTGCCTGTTTTCCACCAGGTAGTCCTCTGAAGCATGATAGATGCAGACCCATAAGTTTTGAAAGGAGTCGTGCTCCCATAATAGGGGCTCCAAGTCCTCCGGTGGCTGATGCAATTCATGGATCAGGAACAAGTAGGATTTATGCCAATTAGCTTTCAGCCCAGACAAGGATCAATAGCATTCTAACATAGTGTAGGCGTCCCTCAGGTCATCCGAGTCATCTCAGAGAAAAAAGTAGCAGGTCATCCTCATACAGTGCTAGCTGGTGGGTATGGCCACCTGCATTCAGGCCGTGGTAAACTGCACCAGTGCAGGCCCAGCAAGCCCGGGGTTCCACCAATAGAGCGAAAATCAGTGTAGAAAGCGGGCAGCCCTATCGGTCCCCTCTCCACCTTCCATCCCTCTAAAATCTTTCGTCCTGTGTGGACTCAAGCCGTCAGTCCTGCATAAAGCAAGTGTGACCACGCAATGAAGCTCTTCACAAGACCCATATGTGCCATAATGCCATAAAGAAAACGCCATTCCAGGCAATTAAAGGCTTTTTCAATATCAATTGCTAATGCCGACACTCTTCCCACTTCCCGGTGTCGCGTAGGTTCTCATTATTCTAATGAGACTGCTGGATTTCGAGTGGCAGAATCGCCTGCACTGTGGGAGACTGAGTCTGACCCACTACAGGTGACACCTGTCGCTCCAGTCTGGGTTTTGCTCCGGCTAACGAGCAGTGCCTCATCTCTACCCAAGGGCAGGGATGATTGGGTAGCCTAGCGCATGACATAACTGGTTTCTCAGGAAAGCCTGGGTCAGTCAGGTCTCATCCGTTTCTCTCAGTTACATTAGTCTCATATACACAATAACAAACAGAGGCAGTATATGTTTCAATAATGTTTTTAATGAAGCAACTGCATTTTAGATAGCAAAGCGTGAGCTGCAATAACCAGGATGATACAGCATAACAAGATTATTATTATGACAAGGAGAGTGAAGCATAAAAATAACGCTACCATATTGTCACTATAGTCAATGGACTAATTCCTACCTATGCTATAATAGAGCATGTTAAGCTCTAATTCTGCCCTTCAGGTTCCCCTGGTAAGACATCATCCCCCATACCGGAGCAAAGGCCTGGAATCTGCAAAAGCAGCTGTAGCGAAGCAATCAACATACGGCAGTGGTTCTCTGGCTGGAATCTCCCTCTAACGTGTAAGGGACTGGGAAGTGTTTTTATAATAAAACAGCTGTTGTTCTGAGATAATGTCCCTATGTGAGGATGTGTGTTTTTCTACGAATGTCGGAGACTAAACTTATACCACGTTCACCGGCAACCTAACTTGCTGCAGCCTTGGAAGAAGCACAGAGTGAGCAAGAATGTCTTGTTTGAGAACAGAGTGCTGGCCTAGGCAAAAACAGTGAGATATATAGAAAATAAAACAAGTCCGTAAAAGCGGCTACTGTAACAATAATAAAGCAAATCCAAATAAAATATATCTAGGTTAAAGTGCACAGGGGCAGGCCTAGTGTGTTAAACCAACATGCATGGAGCTATAACTAAAATGGCTACACAACACTGGGTATTATCTCCAAAGATCATACACAAACGCCTGATGTTGTGGGCCATGCTATGCCCCGGGAAAAAGCCCGCCTGGTTCTGGTGTATCAGGGCTGTCATGTATGGCAAGAGGTGCGTAGCCAAAATTCTGCTCAAGATCTTATAGTCCGTTGGCTGCATGGAGAGCAGTCTATAGACCCTCTTATCAAGTAGTTCTTTCTAAGGCTTCAACAGCAGGACTATGAGGGCCTCTTGAGTAGACTGTGGTAGTTGTCAGGCGCTTTTGACCACACTGTATATGTCCACCAATTTCGGGGCCGGTGGCTCGGAATATGTAGCATAAAATTCTATCGGGAGCCCATCCATTCCGGATGTCTTATTCCTGGCCATAGTCTTTATGACCGCTTTAGCCTCTTGAATGGTAATTATGCCACGAGGTCATCAGCCTCCTGCCAACCAAGAGTCGTCAGTCACAGTCCTTCCAAGAACTCAGCCAATCGGTAGGTAGAGGAGTCCACAACCCCACTGTATAATTTAGCATAATAGTTATGGAATTCCCGATTGATGTCTTCCTGACGATAGAGCCTACAACCATCGTCAGAAGTTAGCTCTAATAGAATCGACACCCGCTTCGCAGGGTTCGCAAGCCATGGCAGGAGCACGCCCGTATTATCTTGCTAGACGTGGGCCTGGACCATATAGTTGTGGTAGTCAAAGCAACACAACCTTCCTACTTTCGTCACCACCAACCACCAGCTCAAGTTGAATCTACAGGTGTTCTGGGAGGCATTCCTCTAAGTCCCTGAGAGATTCCTCCATTGCCAGGGTCTCCTGAAACAGTGTCCGCCATTTCCGGACGGCCTCAGATATGCAGCATCCCCTAACCACTGTCCTAAAGGCATCCCACTCAAATAGGGGGGACCCCACATTGTCCTCAAAATATTGTATTATGCTTCTTCTGATAGTGGTTTTAAAAACCGGGTCATTAAAGGAGTCCGGGCTCAAATGTCACATGGGTATCAGAGGGCGCCGCCTCTCCCATTGCAATCCCATCAGTAAGGGATTGTGATCAGAAATTGTGCAGGGTAGGTAGTCTGTAATCATCAACAGCACATGTACATCTGGGGCGCAGAGGAAGGCGTCAAGCAGACATGGAGGTCATGGATTCCAGCAAAGAATAAGTAGTCTCACTCCTGCAAGTGCTGTAGCCTCCAAGAATCAAGTAGACCCCATTCCCGCTGTCAGTCCATAAACACCCAGGACTCTCTTGTGACCGGCATTTCCCACAAGGGAGGGTGTCAGCGGTCCAACAGGACTGACCCCATCAAATGTGGAGCAAGTGTGTGGGAAAGCTCTCCAAAAAATTATTGCTGGCCATTGTTTGGACCATAAATGCTGTCCAGCACTATATCTCAACCATCTAATTGCCCCAATGCCAGCACGTAGTGTCCCTCTGGGTCCACAACCTGACCCACATGCTGGAAGGGGACCACTGCCCTAACCGATATTAGGACACCACGTGCATGTCAAGTACGTTGTTTAATAAAGCCACCCCCTCCACCTGTGCTGTAAAGCCAGCCCCTTTGCAGCTGTCAGATGCATCTCCTGAAGGAGAGCTATCTGCACTCCTCTGCGCTGCAGGTACGAGTAGATCTATAACTCTTAGTTTTTGAGGACATCCCTCGGCTATTCCAAGTGAGAATTTTATAGGTGACTGGAGTCATCATGAGAGCAGGTTGTGTGATTGAACTATTTGTGTGTGTGGTATGTAGTGACTTCCCTCAGTGCCCCACCCCACCATTCTAGTGCTAAGGAACAGGTATTCTATTGATACACCACAACCAGTGGCGGCTCCTCCGTTTGGGCGGAGGAGCATCGCCTCCCCCTCCAGCAGTAGCAGCTGCCAAACTTCTACACTACAAAAATAATAAACTGTGTTCTTTGTAGTGTAGAAGGGGCGGGGCCACAGGCCATCACAAGCACAGATGGCGAGTGCTCAGCACTACCCCCTCAGTACACATGTATGTTTGGTCAGCTGTCTCAGGCCGGCCAAACATACATGCGCACTAAGCTCTTTCCAACCCGGCAACGCAGTGCCATGTTGAAGAGAACAGGAAGAATCAACCAGTCTGTCTAGGAGCACCCTGGCTTGGCGCTCCGACCAATCCGAATGCTAATGTCATGCTTCCAGCAGCATGAAAGCAGCGTTCGGATTGGCCGCAGGGCAGGCAGGGAGCCTGTGCCTGCGGCAAAGGAAAGACAAGCTGCGCGGTTGTGGTGGCGGCAGCGGTGCATTCAGGTAAGTTTTGTTTTGTTTTGTTTTTTAAATTATGAATTTTTCTTCCCCCCCCCCGGGCGCCGCCCCTCCCTGCCACGTGCCTCGAGCTGCTACTGACCACAACATAACATCCCCAACAGTAGATAACGAAAGTGCCCACAACATCCCATCCCCAGGACAAGTAGGGTTTCCCCCATCACCCAAACAAATTAGACAATAAACCTGCCATTAATCAACAATGGGAGCGTTCACTTAGCGTCCAACCCGAGCTTGCCACCTGTCCTGTTCGCCAGTCCTGTCGGGTCCTTCCCCAACCTTAATTAAGGACCTAAGTGACCAAGCTGCTACTGTTTATGGAGCAGTGGGCCATACCCAGATGGCTGAGGTTACATAAATGTATACAGGTGAGTGAGTGGTCAGGCAAAAACCCCTCCCCACCAGAGACTCTCTTAACAATTAATGCTAGCCGGACATATAATGTCAAGGACTAGCCCTGTTCATTAAGCACAGTACTTAGTAGACTTCCAGCTACTGTTGTGGCTGAGATTAGAAGAGTTAATCTGCAGTACATGGTATGATGTTAGGGAGGTCCCATCTGACAACTCCAGTTGCCTATCCACACTTGAGACACTCAAGTGCTGGGAGTCTTCTCCTGTCAATAGGGAGAGTGAATCTCTGATTGCTCCGCTCATTGCTGCCACCTCCTGAACTGCTCGCTGTTGGGCTCTCTGTGCTCCCTCCCCCATCAGGACTATCCCACCAGGGGGGCACTTATGTCTCTTTCTCATCATGGCTGGTGGCTAGGTCCCCCTAGGAGCTCCTCCACTAGGTCCATCATGTTCATGCATATGTAACCAACTCCAGATCTCCTGGGCTGTATGGAAGAATTGTGTGCCCCTCCAGCAGTGCCACTCTCAAGCGTGCTAGGAAAAACATGGCATACTTGAATCCCAGCTGTCAGAGCCGGCGGTTGGCCTCCAGGAATGATGCTGGTTGCTTTTGAATGATTTTGGTGAAGTCTGGAAAAATCTTAATCTTTTGATTGTCTATCTGTAAATCTCCTTTAGCCCAGGCACAGGCCAGGATACGTTCACGGTCTTTATAGTGTAACAAGATTGCTACCATCGGTCTCAGTGGTGTCCCAAGTGGTGGCAGGCGGGCCAGGACCCTATGGGATCGTTCCAGGGTGTAGAAGGAAGAAAGTCCCTCCAGGGCTACCTCCTTGCGTAGGCATTTCCAGAGGAAGGCCAAGGCGTCTCAGTCCTCCATGCATTCTGGAATGCCCACGATCCTAATGTTGTTCCTCCTCAACCTGTTCTCTCCGTCTTCTGCATGGGCCTTCATAATTTTTACTTTGGCCTTTTTACTTTTAGCACGCAACGTGTCAACATCCAGCTGCAGATCAGTCAATGTTCTTCTCTCTGTTGTAGTCACACGTCCGACTAGTCAAAAGGATTAGGTCTGCTCCCAAGGTGGCAATCTTAGTTTCCAACACTTCGCGAGTCATCGTGGCAGCCTGCAGGATATCCTGAAGGGTAAATCCCAGGGGCGCTTCTCTGGTGGTGACATGTCCTGTGGCAGAGGTCATTAGGGCTGTGAGCCAATATCAGTGACCCGCTTTTGGGCAGCTTTCCCCATCAAGATACAGATGTGGGACTGGCAGTGCGAGGGAATGGAGTTCCAACCTCTACTGACGTGTTGACCAGGTTTGTTCCGTGTTGTAGTTGGCCTCAGTCCCCTCTTCGTGGCCTGTCCATCAGGGATAGGGGGGACCGCAGTGCTCTGACCTAGAGGTCTACTATTCAAACCTCACATTATGGCCCTCAACTTCACGATGCAGTGATGTCTTATTTAGTGGGGGAGGTTAACTAACAGTGCATGAGAGTTGCCACTGCTTGCCTCCCTCAGTCCTTGTGGCTCTCAGGGGAGTGTGCTGTCTCTGATGTGCCTGCCATTGATTGGGCCAGGGCTTATGGGGGACCCACAAGCACTCCTCTCTCTCCCTCGTGACCCGCACCTTTTCAGGAACGCCGGGGCCATGTCACATGCACGGGTCCCAGATAGTCTGCCTCCAGACCCAGTTGAGGCATCAGCCCAGGTGAGGCTCCTCAAGCCAGGGGTGCCAAAACTGCCTCTGTGTCTTCGTCGTGGCAGCAAGCGCCTCGTTCTCTCAGGATCCCAAGAGGGGGAACCTGGCCTCCGTACCCCCAGTGTTGCATAGGTAACGATGAGGATCCTCACCGCAGAAAGGCTCCCCTGCAATGCGTGTCTGTCACTGTGTGTAGGCAGCAGATGGGGGCAGGCAGCTCATGGGCACACTCTCCTCCACCCACATGCAGGGAGGCCCCAGGGTGCAGCGATTCCCTCACAGCGCTATTCACAAATCGAAAACCAACAGCTCTCTGTCGTGTCATCCACCATCAGCTCCACAAGCCCTCAAGGTTCACCTGCTAGGGTCCCAGGACCACTCAAAGTAACCTTTCCGATCACAGTACTCCACACTTGATTGTGCTCACCAGGCAACTGTAGTCAGCATCGGCCCACTGGGCTAGTGCACCCATCACTGCTCAGAGGCTGTCATCTTGGGGCTCTTCCCCTCCACCCAAGTGCGCTTCCCACTGGTTCAAAAATGTCTCAAAAATATCTAGCGCTCTCGCTGCATACTGGGGGCTATTTCCGCTCCTAGCCTCCGGTCACGGGGGGCTATATGTGCAACCATCAATGCAACAAGGGCGAGCCTGCTGCACCTCCACCGGCCATCATGCACAGGGAGGGGCCGGGCCCCAGCACCTCTCACTCAGCGCGGTTCCCGTGCCCTCCACAAGCAGCTTCTAGCTGTGTTTCTCACTCTCACCTCCTTATTCCTCTAGGCTTCTCAACGGAGGACTCCGGGCCATCACAGGGATGATGCCGTGTCGTGCTCACCAGGCTCCGTCAGCTCACCAGACCAAGCATCACCTCGCAGTCCAGAAGCTGCCATTGTTGGGTTGCCATACCTCAGCGGGATACATGTAATAAAGATGAGTCCTGATGAAAGTGGAAGCAGGTTCTTTAATAGGAGTATCTTAGCCACATACAGAAGATCTTCAGCCAACAGTCCCTCACCAACAGCTTCCTCAGAATCTCTCTCCTAACACTCTACTCTGATGTCAACCATGACATCAGTGCCAAGAGATGAGATCCCTTACATTCTAATTCTGCATTCTATTATTACATTCTACCACACACCTTCCCCTTTTTAAAACAAATACAAACCCTTGAAAACATAAAGAACTATGTACAAAACGAAATGATAATACCAAATAAACAAAATGAAAACTGGAATAAAATAGATTACAATTTCTTTGAAACAACTACACGGTTGAGATTCCAGACTCTACCATCTTTAATTCTCACTGCATTCCTGAAAAGCTTGACCACTTCAAATGGACCCATAAACTTACTTCCAGACTTGCTAAATCTAGGGTTTCTAATTAAAATCTTATCACCCACTTTCACCTCAACCTTGCATGTGCTTTTCCTCCTATCATAGTTTTCCTTTCTTTTCTCTAAGCACTTTTCCTCTTTCGCCCTTTCCTCCTTATTTCTGTCACACCATGATACACACTCATTCTTACCCCAACGCACCCAACCTGGCGCCAAACAAGTGTTAGCTTTCTGTCCCCTGAAGACTACAAACGATACCTTGCCTGTAGTGACATGAGGAGAAAATCTGTATGTGTAGAGAACATTTTTAAGGCCATCCTTCCAATTCCTGCCAGCTGCAACTTCCAACTGTATACATTCCTTTATGCACTTATTAAATCTTTCTACTGTCCCATTACCCTCAGGATGATACAAAGAACATTTCTTATGCATGATACCCCTGGACTTACAGTACTCTTCCATCTCATTAGAAACAAACTGGGACCCATTGTCTGTGAGAATGGTGTTCTGTAAACCCTCACGGCTAAACATTTCATTAAAAAAATTAATTACTTTAGTAGTCTCCATGCTGCTACCAATTGCTATTTCTGCCCACCTTGAAAATTGATCCACTAGGACTAGAATATAGTTACAACCACCTTTACCAAATATAGGCCCTACCACATCCACCGCCACAACATCCCACGGTTTAGTGGAACATTCACGAGTACACATCGGCGGCACTCTGGTTTTGTAAATCTTGTCACTGTTACAGCAATCTTAACATTCTCTTACCCTCCTTTCAATCAACAGGTCCATTCCTGGCCACCAATAATTGAGGCGAATTCTTGCTTTGGTTTTACTCATCCCTTGATGACCCTCATGCGCTAATTCTATAATTTTTTCTCTCAACGATACAGGGACAACCAGTCTAGTTCCTCGCAGTAAAATCCCATTCTCCATTGATAATTCCTCTCTAACCTTCCAAAACCCGCCTAACTCTTTATCCCCTTTAACATATGAACTCCATCCCTTACTATGTTCCTTACACACGCGTTGTAGCACAGCATCCTCCATAACCGCTCTCAACCACTCATCTTGGTCAACAATACCTCTAGTCACATTACACACACTAATGACATCTTCTTGACTTCCTTCCGAATTGCTTTCTACCTCAGTACTCAATCTCGATAGACAATCAGCAATCTTATTACTCGGACCTGGGACATAAAACACCTTAAAAGCAAAGTCTTGTAAGCCAACAATCCACTTACTGATTCTTCCAGAGATCATATCCAGACCTCTCTTCATGAACACTTCCACAAGGGGTTTGTGATCAGTGAAAATCTGAAACTCCTTTCCCCACAGGAAATTTTTTAATTTATTGATCGCCCAAAACACACTTAAAGCTTCCTTTTCTATTGTTGAATAATTCATTTCTGCTCCTCGGAGAGTTCTAGAGCAGAAGACCACAGGTCTTAAATCTTGCTCCCCCAGGTCTTGTAAAAGTACCGCTCCTAACCCCTTCACACTCGCATCAGTCATGATCACACACACTTTCTTAGGATCAAATGAACTCAAACTTCCCACTGATGCAATTCTTTCTTTATACTCTCAAACTCCCTTCTACACTCATCATCCCACACAAATTCTTTCCCTTTCTTCAACAATTTCCTCATATTTGTGGTTTTGGATGCTAGATTTGGCAAAAACTTTGCTTGAAATTCAACCATTCCCAAGAATGTTAATAGTTCTTCTTTTTTTTCAGGTTCCTGTAAACCCAAAATGTTCTTAATAAGCTCTTCCTTAGGATACACCCCATTGGGTGTTATCCTATGACCTAAATATTCTACCTCTGGTCTACCAAAAGAACATTTCTTAATTTTAAGAGTCAAACCATGTTCTCTTAAAATTCCCCAAACTTTCCTGATTATTCTCTCATGTTCCTCTTCAGTCTGAGCATGTATCAGGATATCATCTTGAAAACATTTAACGCCTGGTTCTGAGCCAAACATATTGTACATCAAACGCTGGAAAACAGCTGCAGCTGACACTAAACCAAAGGGCATCCTTTTAAACCTAAAAGTCCCAAAAGGTGTGACGAAGGTGGTGTAGTCCCTTGAGTCTTCATGTAGCATGACCTGATGGTAGGCTGATGTGAGATCCAGTTTACTGAAATACTTGGACCCATGTAGCAAAGTCACCATCTCCGTTATATTGGGAAGAGGAAACTGGTTACTCACTACACATTTATTAAGATTCCTCAAATCAACACAGAGTCTAATGTCACCCGATTGTTTTTGTGTGACTACAATTGGTGACACCCATTCTGATGACTCCACAGGCTCAATGATTCCATCTTCGCATAGTCTTTGTATTTCTCTTTCTACATCATCCTTCATGGCAATTGGAACAGGACGCACTTTGGAAATTACAGGAACTGATCCTTCCTTTATTCGGATACGGTGGACATATTTCTTAAGACAACCCAACTTGTCACTGAACACATCCCCATAATCCTTCACAAACTTTGGCCAGATATTTTCCTTGACTTCCTGCACAGGAAATTTACCACCATCCAGTACTTTTTTGATGAATTCATATTTCAACAATATCGGAGAAGTTGAATTAGGATCTAATATGACGTTCAAGTCTCGTTGGTGCGGCCAACTTAAAACACTGTCCCCTTTTACTGGAACATAAATCTTCCCAAAAATAGTATTTCCTTTGAATGAAATTTCTGATTCAAAATAGCCTCTCAGTTGAATAGTTTGACCACCATACCCTCCTGGAACAACATCTGGATCTTTTAGATGGACAATGTGACTTAACTTTTCATCAAATACTTATTTGAAATTAGAGTCAACCACGCTCCAGAATCAAATAATACCTCCACATCTTCATTTAAAATCAAAACTGTGTCTCTCGGGTGATTTTTCTTTTGAGCATTAGCAGAAATCGACAAAATACAATCTTTCACTGATGTCACACTTTTGCTTGACTTACAGCATTTAGCAAAATGCCCCTTTTTATTACACAACTTACACGTGCTGTTGATAGCTGGACATTTCTTATAAGAGGCAAAGTGACCCGTATTCCCACAGCGGAAACATCTCAAATCCTTAGATCTCAACCATTGAGCATGAGTCATCTTATCTTCTCTTATCTTCTCCTTTGTCACCAGTCGTCTCTTTACTATGATCTTCTTTCTTTTAGTATATTTTGTTTACAGTATTATTCTTTCCTCTTTCCAACTCTTCCACACAAGCCAAGGTGTGTTCAACACTTTTTGCTAATACTATGATCTCTTGTAAAGAAGGATCATCCTTGCACCACCGTTCCTGGCGAACTTTATCACTCGAGCATCTCAGCATAAATTGATCTCTTATACGTTCCTCGATGGTAACACCAAACTTACAAGTAGATGCAAGTTTCCGTAAAGCTGTGATATAATCCTCAACACTTTCTCCTGGTTGTTGCTCTCTCATACCAAAGTGATATCTTTTACAAAATAGTACTCACATTTGGTAAATAGTGCAAATCCAATTTTTTTAGACAAATTTAAAATTCATTCAAATCTGTTGCCTCATCACCAGTGTCAGGTAAATTCTCAAAAATTTCTTGTCCTTCGCATCCTAGACAATGCATCAGGAGGGCTGTTTTTCTTTCATTATATAGATTAGTTCCACACACCCTGGAGTAATGTAAGAAAGTTTTTTTCCATTTTGACCATTTTATAGGAGGTTCTCCTGGTGTAGTCAGAAAAAATGGTGGCGGTGAGATGTTCTGCATACTTCCTTGTTATTTACTACCAAAACAATTTAAAAGTTGGAATATAAATGTTCAATATGCTTTTATTGTGCAACTTTGAAAACGACAAAACTTGAATTGAGTTCCCATTCACTTCATTGTAAGTATTTATAAACCTTCCAGCCTTTTTCTAACGGAAATTGGAGTAAAGCACTTTCCACAATAAACTCTTGAGAAGAAGAAGATCTGGCTGAAGAATAAACACTGCACGTTAGTAGACTTCAAATTGATTTCCTACTTAAAACTTCATTAAAATTAAAATGCTGTAAAAAATAGCACGAGCTCGGCAAGAGCGTGCTTTACGTGATGAGCGCGTGATGAGAGAAGGAGCGCGAGAAGATACTGTTGCAGTGCGCGCGTTCGGAGTGAACCTGAACAAAAATAAACACAGAGCGCGTCTAAGGATTCACTTCGCTTTATGAAAAAGTCAAAGTAATTAACCCGACGCGTTAGGAAAAATGATTTCCCTAAAACGCGATGGGCATATTAAAACACAAAATATGAAGAAGCATGTGGAGACACAGTTCGAGAGTGCGGGTGGAAAACTCCGCTTCTCAGCAATTACAGGGGATATGAAAATAAATACAGAAGGCAACTAAAGATGCGCTCGAACGTCTCTTTGCGCACAGCCACACAAAGGAAACGCATGTAAAATTGATAGACGAAAAGGAGAAAGCGTTTCAGTCTTCAAGTTTCGATCCACACATTTCAATACAAAGCGTTTCAATCCAAACAGGGATATCGTTCCTCACCGTTTTGAAAGAAATATCGTAGCTTCGTTTTGAGTAGATTAAAAGGCTGGATTAAACAAGCTGGAGCGAGAAAAGTCCCAAAATATACTGTGTTAAGATACTCCTGCACCCTCGTCGCCAAGTGTAATAAAGATGAGTCCTGATGAAAGTGGAAGCAGGTTCTTTAATAGGAGTACCTTAGCCACATACAGGAGATCTTCAGCCAACAGTCCCTCACCAACAGCTTCCTCAGAATCTCTCTCCTAACGCTCTACTCTGATGTCAACCATGACATCGGTGCCAAGAGATGAGATCCCTCACATTCTAATGCTGCATTCTATTATTACATTCTACCACAATACACACCACAAGGGTTTCCAGTGTGGGCCACGTCCAGGCACAGTGGCATCTCGATCTCTTGCTGCTCCCCAGGGGTCTTCCCTGACTGTGGCCCCAGTCACAGTAGTCAGTTGGCTATCGCTTAAGAGCTAACCTCACGCTCCTCTGCCATCTTCTGCCAGCACGGGCCTTTCCGCTTTCGGGCCTCAGACCACCCCACAGCACTGCTGAAGTTAGTAGTCCACCCCCTTTTTGTGTCAGGAGTAGAAAAGGAGGGGAAAAGGGTCACCTATTAAAGCAGGATTCCCATGGGTTAAGGATCGCCGGGCGGGAGCCGGCAAGGATGTGTCCTACTCTATCGCTAGCCACCCCCAATGGATGATGGTTTTCAGTTGCTTCAAAACTGTAAAGGTGAGCATTTGTTGCAAAATCCAAAAGGTCTTACTGGTAGGCAAGTTTTTCTAGATCAAGCTGTACCTCAGATTCAAGCGGTGCGCTGCATGTGCTTTCCTTCTTATGGGCTCCGTGGCATAGAGTTTAAGGGAATCTCTAGCAAGGTGCTAAAAGGCTAGAACCCTTTATGTTGGGTGCTAAGGAGAATATCAAAGTAATTGACATACAGGATGGTTCAATTAAAAACATGAAATAAAATAAATAGGTAAAATGGAAGGACTGTAATAAAGGTGCCTAAAGTACCAAGTGGGTTTTCAAAATATTTCGAAGAAACATACTTGCCTACAGCATCTCGAGGTGCTGCAGCCTGTATATTACTTCAGATACAACAATAGGTTATACTCATAAGAAGCAAGAGATCTCTGTTAATTATTGTACATACCTTTAGGATGCTGACTGCATAATCTCTTGAGCCAAAATATTTATCTTTGTAGAAAGAAATGTGTTCTTGTCCCTGTTTTTTTCTGTTTTTTGTTCCAATTTCTCCATCACTTGGGATTCCAGTTGGCTGAAATTCAGCAGCTGCCGCCGCAAAAGTCAAGGGGGGGACCAAGGGGGATGACGGGGATGTGGGAAACAACGTAAAAAAAAAAAAACACTTACCTTTCTCATCGCCACAGCTCACCGCCTTGCGCTCTTCTGGTGTCCCAGCATTCACTGGGACACAAGCAAAGGCTCCCCAGCAATTCTGACACTGCTTTCATGTGAAGCGTAGCATGAAAGCAATGTCAGGATTGGTCTGAGTGGCTTGGACTGCCACTCAAACACAACCCTGGGGTCTGTGCAGTTTCTCCAGTCCGGCTGTTCAACATAGCCAGGCTGGATAAACCTAAGTGTGCATGTGTGTTTGGCTGGTCTAAGATGGCTGGCAAAACACACATGCTCACTTAGGTGCACTCTCTCTTCATCCCCACTCCCGCCTCCCATGACCCAGCCCGCCCCCTCCCTGCACTGCTGGCTGAGCCATAAGATGAAAAATAAAACCATAATAAACTATCATTTTATTTTTCATCTCCTGGCTCTTGGCCAGGGGGTGATGCTCCTCCGCCATCGCAGAGGAGCCCCCTGCTGAAATTGTGTCTTTGCCTGTGGAAGTGTCCTGTCACAGAAGATGTTTCATTTGTGCTCTTATTTTACTTCAATATTTGCTCAGCCTAATTTTTATTTTGCGTTCTGTTTTGATTACATAGGTTTTGTTGCATGTGCACTTTAAGCTACAGATGCCATTGATAGTATCAAACATGGATCTTCCATGTGTTGTAAATGTTTACCCGAGTTGGGATGGTCCACTTCGATTCCAGCGCTGCAATAGCTGCAGCTCTGACAAGCATGGGTACCTCCTTTTTAGCTCTGGCATTTGAGGCAGTTTTTTCTGTCTCCTTGGATTAGTGTTCTCAAAACAAATCATACATATTATACATACATAGGAGGGATTTAGTTCAGCAGGCTTTATCTATTGGTCTGTTGACCTCAGGGGCATAGCTTGGTCAGTACGACGGGGTGTGAGCTTTAGGTTTCCTGACAATCACGCTGGCATATAATGCTAAAATAAATTGTACAAGCAGAGTGTATAAGAGGGGGCTTAAAGGCAGTGGAAAAGGAGAGGACTGCAAATTGATAGGAGTACTAACTGAGAGAAAAATAACGTTAAGATTACCCCAACTAACAGAGACCAGTTGTGACCATCATGTTTTCAAAAATATTGAAAAAAGTAGAAACAGCTCAAGGAGAGGATATCTTCGTTCAAGATTTTTAGGCTTTCAAACCAGAGATGAGAGAGGGTGTGTGTGTGTTTTTGTCAGTGTGTGCATGCTAAAATCCCAGCTTAAATCAGACACACAGCTCACCATAACTGACTGAAAGCACCTGTTCCCAAGTATTCACCATAAAATACCTTCATTGGGGGGGGGTGTACCACCCCAAACACTGCCCCCCACCCCCTGAAGTTACGGCCCTGGATGAACTGTCATTCGCATTTTGATTCTCCCACTACAACACACAGCATGGGACAATGGGTCAGCCACTTTTACCCACTGCCTTCCTTTACTTTGAGTAACAGCAGTGCTTAATTTGTAAATAAAAAGGTGCCGGTGCCCAAAGTCCTCCTCTTAAACACGCAGCTGCTGCAATTAAATGTGCGAACACGGAATACTGTGGCAGCGTAATCCTGAAACCATCTCGGGCCTCTTCAATCTATTTAAAACTACTCCCTGCCCCTTCAGCGCACTCTTGCAGCTTTCTACTTCTCCCTTTGTGACACTTTTTTGGTTTTCTCTTCCTCCGTTTTTCCAAAATGTGTATTTTGCTTGCAGCAAATGCTTGAAGCAGAAGACTAAGCGCCGGCCCTCAAAAATAAGTGCCAGTGCTAAGCACCGGAAACAACAAGCACAAATTAAGCACTGAGTAACAGTGCAAAGCTTGTGCACATTGTTCACATCTACTTAAAAATAGTGTATTTCTCTTGAGTGACAAAGCAGCTTCAATGTGTGCATTTTTGGTTTTATTTCTGTATATTATCTTTAAAAAATAGCTAGGATTTTGCTTGCAATACATGTACCTGAATAGACTTGATCTGCATTTCTTTGAGATTGCTATGTCTTTGGTAAGCCCAAATAGGTTCTTGTTTCAATATGGGACAGTTATTTAAAAATGTTTTTTGACTTATGCACTGTTTGTAGACGATTTTGACTTCTGGTACTCAGGAATAATAACTCATTTATATTTTTGGATTATTTGTGACTTGATCTAGGACTTGAGTTGAGTAACCTACTCAAATAGTATTTTTCATATGTATTTCTTGTTGATATTTTTCTAGTTTGCGGTTTGTTCTTTTGCGTTGCATCAGTTGATGTAGTGGGAGAATCTTTTTTAATAATCCTTGGTGATTTTTTTTTTATTGTGAAGTAAGGGCCAGATGTAGGAACAAAGCAAATTGCGACTTGCAATTTGCGAGTCCGAGCGACTTGCAAATTGCAACTCGCAATTTGCCATGCAGAAAGGTGTCTCAGACACCTTCTGCGACTCGCAATATCATTAATCATTAATATTATTGAGGTGGGTCACAGTTTGCGACCCCATTGCGTGTCTGGGCACTAACAGGGATGATGGCCTACTGGAGACAGCAGACCACATGTCCGTGACTGCTTTTTAATAAAGCATTTTTTTTTTCCATCTGCAGCCCGTTTTCCTTAAAGGAAAATGAGCGGCACTTGAAAAAAAATACCGAAACCTTTTGTTTCGGATTTTTTCAGAGTAGGCAGTGGTCCATAGGACCACTGCCTGCTCTGAAAAAATATTTTTGTGTACATTCACAAAGGGGAAGGGGTCCCATGTGGACCCCTTCCCGTTTGCGAATGAGTTACCATCCACTTCAAGTGGATGGTAACTGCGAGTTCATTTGCGACCGTTTTCGCGGTCGTAAATCAACTTGCATCGCGTTGCGAGTCGCAAATAGGAAGGGAACACCCCTTCCTATTTGCGAGTCGGAAACGCATTTTGCAAGTCGGTTCCAACTCGCAAAATGCGTTTCTGCATCGCGTAGAGGCTTTTGCGCCTCGCAAACGGCATTTTTCGCCGTTTGCGAGGTGCTAATGCCTTGCTACATCTGGCCCTAAGTTGTTTCTGTCAGTCGGGTTTGAGAACCAAGGTTGCCAAATCATGGCCACGAATACATTCAGAAAAAGTATATATATATTAAAAAAAAATACATTTGATTATTTTTAATTATTAAAAAAATGACCGACCAGACATTGTCTTCAGGATGCTCCCACTGTCTTTGTACAGCTTCATTATTTACCGGACAGTCATTATTTCACGTCCCCATCGCACCTCTCTACTTAAGAAAATCTATAAATTGTGTGAAGTAGCCAATAGTAACATGTGAAAATATGGCGCACCCTTTCTAGCATTATTTTACATTCCTTTAGTGCATTTGTGGACTCATTTCAAATTGCGCATAATCGAGCTCTATTGCTCCTCAAGTCCTAATAAGTTGTCAGTACACTTAATGTACTGGGATACGATAAAGGGGGAGAACTGCATCATAAATTATCTATCAGGGATTTCCAGATGCTGAATCTGGCTCTTTCATTTCTCAAATTACAGGACTGGTTAACTGGTCCAAATGTATGTTCAATCAATCAATCAATCAAATAATTTCTTAAGCGCACTACTCACCCGTTAGGGTCTCAAGGCACTGTGGATGGGGGAAGGGGTGGGGGGAGGTGGGTTGCTGGTTACTGCTCACAAAGCCATGTTTTAAGGTGCTTTCTGAAGGTTAGGAGGTCCTGGGCCTTGCGTAGGTTGATGGGGAGGGAGTTGCAGGTCTTGGCGGTGAGGTGGGAGAAGGATCTGCCGCCGGAAGTGGTGCATTGGATGCGGGGGACTGTAGCGAGGGCGAGGTCGGCGGAGCGGAGCTGTTGAGTTGTTATGTGGAAGTTTACTTTTTGTTGAGGTAGGCCGGGCTAGTGTTGTGGAGGGCTTTGTAAGCGTGGACGAGGACTTTTAAGATGATCCCTTTGTTGATGGGCAGCCAGTGTAGGGATCTGAGGTGGGCGGATATGTGTTCGTGGCGAGGGAGGTTGAGGATGAGACATGCGGCTGCGTTCTGAATTCGCTGGAGTTTTCTTTGAAGCTTGGCTGTGGTCCCCGCGTAGAGGGCGTTGCTGTAGTCCAGTCTGCTGCTGATGAGGGCGTGGGTGACTGTTTTTCTTGTTTCTAAAGGAATCCATTTGAAAGTCTTGCGTAGCATGCAAAGGGTGTTGAAGCAAGAGGATGATATGGCATTGATTTGCTGTGTCTTGGAGAGAGATGAGTCTAGAACGATGCCAAGGTTGCGTGCGTGGGTGTTGGGAGTGGTCCGAGGGTGGTAGGCCACCAGGAGTCGTTCCATGCCGTCTTGTTGGGGCCGAAGATGATGATTTCTGTTTTGTTTGAGTTTAGTTTGAGGTGGCTTGCTGTCATCCATTTGGCGATGTCGATGAGTCCGGTGTGCAGGTTTATTTTGGCGGTGGCTGGGTCTCTGGTGAGGGAGATGATTAGCTGGATGTCGTCTTTGTATGAGATGATGGTGATTCCGTGGGGCAGAGGATGTTGGTGGGAGGGGGCATGTAGAGGTTGAAGAGGGTGGGGCTGAGGGAGGATCCATGGGGGACCCTGCAGATGATCTTGGTGGCTGGAGACCGGAAAGGAGGGAGGCAAACTCTTTGGGTTCTTAGGGTGAGGAAGGAGATGAGCCACTCCAGGGCCTTGTGTTGAATTCCGGCCTCAAAAAGGCGTGTGCGGAGGGTTTGGTGGCATACAGTGTCGAATGTTCACTGTATGCCTGAATGATCCTTCCCTGTGAAGCTAGAATCTCAAAAAGGACCAGCTGACTGGGTCGACTGCGGCATCAAAGGCAATAATGACCGTAGGGAGATCCATTTTGCTGGATTTCTTAATCAAGCAGAGCACGCTTCTTATGTAATGATGGGACTTTTTTTTTATAAATCCTGACTGATATGGATTTATCGGGTAAGGCATTAAAGATTCCATTCAGGACGGAAACATGTTTATATTTTTTTTTCACTTGTATTTTCTGATCTTCGAAAAAGAGGGAGAAGCATAGAGGATCAGGAGCATCAGTTCACTACAATTTACTAAAGAAAGCTGTGAATAGTCACTGCTTCCCCCCTCTGAGTTTATCAGAAAGACCCAACAGCTCCAGCATCTTTCTCAAGAATGCCTATTCAAAAAGGGAGAGTGTACTATAGTGAAATCCCCTGCCCATATATGTTCACCCACTATCTTTTATAATCTTTATCACAGAGCATATAGGCGGTCATTCTGACCCTGGCGGTTGAAAACCGCGAGGGCAGAGTGCCGCGGAAGCACCGCCAACAGGCTGGCGGTGCTTCATGGGCAATTCTGACCGCGGCGGTAAAGCCGCGGTCAGAAAAGGGCAACCAGCGGTTTCCCGCCGGTTTACCCCTGCCCCAAAGAATCCTCCATGGCGGCGCTGCTCGCAGCACCGCCATGGGGATTCCGACCCCCTTCCCGCCATCCTGGTCCTGGCGGTAAAACCACAGGCATGGGCAGTGCAGGGGCCCCCTAACAGGGCCCCATAATGATTTTCAGTGTCTGCCTAGCAGACACTGAAAATCGCGACGGGTGCCACTGCACCCGTCGCACACCAGCAACTCCGCCGGCTCCATTCGGAGCCGGCTTCATCGTTGCTGGGGCTTTGCAGCTGGGCGGGCGGGTGCCCTTTTGGCGGTCGCCCGCCCAGCGCGAGAGTCAGAATGACCGCCGCGGTCATTTGACCGCGGTGCGGTCTTCTGGCGGTCTCTGCCCGGCAGGCGGTGCCCGCCGCCCGCCGGGGTCGGAATGACCCCCATAATGTCTTGGTTAGCATTTGTGATGGGCTACTAAAGCTGGATATGTACCTCCAGGTTCTCCTATGACTATGTTTGCAGCCAACTCTCCACACCTTCTGGTTGGCCAATGCAAAATATTGATTAGTGTATTATTTGTGTATCATTAGTCTAACTTTACAAATCAGGTGGGGAATTCAATTCCCTTATTATTCCCAGTGAAGAGACGCACCTTCTTGGTTAGGAATGCCTACCAAAAACTCCACGGGGTCCTGAGGAGTTCCTCCCACCTCTCAGCAGACCTTTTGGTCCCCTCCTGGGATAGCATCACACCTCCTTGCAGGAAGGCAGCAGACTGTCTCAGGTTACAACTGCAGCAGGTAATCAGAAACAGCTATTAGAACTTTTGGCCAAGAAAGTGGTGACTATCTAAAGTCACATCACAAAACAAAATAAAATGATGGACAGGGTGTTGATACTTTTCAAACACTCACCCCCTGGCCTAGAAGTTCGGGCCGGACTGTTCCCATGGGGAACAGGGTCAAGACTGATTTGCATAAGGCTTGGTCCAAACTGGGGTGACGTGGCGAGCAAAATAAAGATGGATTAAACCCAGATCTGTGACTGGGGGTGAGTGTTTGAAAAGGTTCAACCCTCCATCCATCATTTTATTTTATTTTGTGATGTTGCTTTGTGCGCCCTAAGTGGCAGGGGTATGCCCAGACGTGGGTCCCTTGCTCGCTGTGCCACTGGATTCAAGCTAGCCTGGCTGATGAAGGGTGATACCCTGAAACCGGTCCCAGGATGCTTGTTTCCTGTCCAGGGAGGACCTGGCCTAGCAGTTCAGGCTGGACTGTTCCCATGGGGAACAGGGTCAAGACTGATTTGCATATGGCTGGGTCCAAACTGGGGTGACGTGGTAAGCAAAATAACGATGGATTAAACCCAGATCTGTGACTGGGGGTGAGTGTTTGAAAAGTTTCAACACTCCATCCATCATTTTATTTAGTTTTGTGACTATCTAAAGTCACCTAAACATTAAAGGCTCCTTCAAATGCGACTATAGCAAGAAGTCCAGTTTAATGTAACAATTAATTTGATACATTGAAGTACTATATTTGGTGGTCCCAAATGGAGGTTAACACTTAAAAGTTGGGCTAGTGTAACCTCATGGTAGCCAATTGTTCTACCAGTCGTGTTACAGCAATTGCGACAATTGTGAGTTTTCTCTGTTAGTGCACGTAAAGCAACAATCAATCAATCAATCATAGCATTTGTAAAATGCAGCACTATTACGCCTATGGGTATCTGGGCGCTGAGGGTGCTGTCGAAAAGCCACGTTTTGACTCTCCTTCTGTAGTTCTCCCAGGGAGAGAGCTGTTCGTGGTGGAGGGGCCGACTGTTCAAGGACTTGGCTGCTGTGTAGGACACGGCCTCTGCTACGGCTGCAATGGATGCGGTGTTGGGTGTGAGGTTTAGTGCTGTAGAATGTAGTTGTCTCACTGGGACATAGAAGCTGATTCTGAAGAGATCTTTCGTGTGGTTGGCTGCAGTGTCAATGTGGGCAGTGATTGCTACTCTTTTTGCTGCCTTGATGTGGTTGTGGTAGTAGTTGATGTCTGCCTTTTAGGCGGCTCTGTCGAAAGGGGTCCTTGGTCATGCACCATTGTTTCTGTAGACGGTGGCAGTCGCATTTGGAGTTTCTGAGACCCAGAGTGTATCAACTTGCTGACTTGGAGGTGTTGTTGGTTTTAGCTGGTTTTCAGCGGGCGATTCCGCCGGTGGATTTGGTGATACAGGTGATGCAGTTTTGGATGGTCTGGTTGAGGTCTGGCGTGGGCTTGGGATGTGTGGTGTCTAGGGCCTGTGCGCAGAGGGTCTCGGATACCTTACCTCAGCTTCAGAGGGGGTGCTAAGGTGCTTGGAGGTGGTGTGCTGGAAATTGGAGATGGTAAAGTGGACGATGATGTGAGTGATCCAGGTGAGTTCAGTCATGTGGGTAAAAGTGACTCTGTCACTAGAAGTAAAGATGGCGTCCAGTGTGTGTCTGGATTTGTGTGTGGGTTTGGTGACCAGTTGGGTGAGGCCGATGTTGCTGATGTTCTCTATGAGTATGTGTCATTGGGGTTGTTAAGGTGGAAATTGAGATGGCCGAGTACAATGCAGTGGAGGAAGCCACTGGCGAGGGGGGGTGACGAGGTCAGCAATGGCGTCAAGGAAGGCTGGGCGTGGTCCCAGGGATCTGTATGCGAGGGTCCATTACGTTGTGTTGTTGCATCAGTCTGGAGTCGGAAGTTGAGGAGTTCCATGAGGGGTGATGGTGCATTGGATGGTTTCCCTGAAGATGATGGCAATGCCACCGCCACGTTTGTTGGTGTGGTCTCAATGTATCATCTTGTACCTGTTAATGGTGGCCATGGCAATGTCAGGGTTTGAGGAGGGTGTTAGCCGTGGTTTGGTGATGAAGGCGATGTCCGGGTCATGGGTGGGGATGGGTTCCCAGATTTCCATGGTATGTTTACAGGAGCATGCGTTTAGCAGGATGCAATGGAGTGGTGTTTGGTTTTCGTAGTCTTCTGTGTGGGTCCAGTGTGCGCAGGTGGGCCCGCATTGCAGGAGAAACAGCAGTGTAGGAAGGTGAAGGGTCACTTAGTTGAGCAAGGGGCGGCAGTGAGGCAGCTGTTGATGGGGTGTCCAACGTTCAGGGCCTGGAGCTCCCTGGTTGTATAGTGGTGGGAGGACCAGGGATCCAGGCGCTGGGCACAGTCCATGCACAGATGGGCAGAGACAGGCTTGCCTTTGGTGCATCTTGGGTGTGCCAGCGGCTCACATGCTGCGCATATCCACTGGGCGGCCACGCTGCCACCTCCATTATATGTCCTGGGAGGTGGGAGGGTTGGGGTAGGAAGCAGGACAGTAGGAGGGCGGGAGTGGACGTGGAGTGAAACAAGCTTTGGTAGGGGCATGAGCAGATGCAATCAGGCTCAAGAATGAGGGCAGAGCTGTCACAATCAGGCTCAGGAATGCAGGTGGAGCTGTCAGCGGCAGGCAGGAGGGTCGTGGAGCAGCTCGAGAGCTGTGACTGGCCGAATGGGCCCAAAGCATAAATATACATGATCTTCTTTTTGATATTGAGCACCCTGCCTTATGTGCTACTAAGGCCTTCCCTGGGGGTGAATTAAATGTTGAAAAGGAAGGTTTGGACTTGGCAAAGGGGCTTATTTGGCCATGTCAGGTTGGTAGTTTAAAGGCTGCACGATTAGCCTGCAGTGGCAGTCCTAGAGCTATGATCTCACTTTGTCACTGCAGTGGTGTCACAATTGAGTGCAGCAGTCCACCACTGACATTTAAGTTACTAGCACGGGGTACCCTTTGAATCATATACAAGAGGCCTATAAGTAAGTTAAATATGCCAATCAAGAATTAGCCAATCACATATACACTTTAAGGGGTCTGAGCACATGGACCTGGGCCTGGTTAGCAGGGCCCAGTGCACTTCAGAATTAAAAGTCCAGCAGCATTAGCCTATAGATATGGGGGGTGATCATAAAAAAGAAGCCTTTTACTTAAAATAAGGTTTTTGACCTTCAATCAGCGGCTGAAGAAAACCATAACTGCATAAACCCAGAAAGGGACGGCACACTTTCAACTGAATTTGTGACCGCTTTCTGGGCTAATACATTGAATAACTTATGGATTTATTTTCTCTATACTCAGTTTTGGAAACAATAAAACAATTTATATCAAACCAAATTCTTATCAAGTTATGACTTGCCACGATTTATGAAAGATATAGGGGGTCATTCTGACCGATGACCACGGAAGCACCACCAATAGGCTGGCGGTGCTTCCTTTGCTATTCCGACCACGGCTATAAAGCTGCGGTCGCCCAGCCGGGTCCGGCGGTTTCCCACCGGATTTCCCCCGGCTGGGAGAATCCATGGGGATTCCGACCCCCTTCCCGCCAGCCTGTTTCTGGCGGTTTTCACCGCCAGAAACAGGATGGCGGGAACGGGTGTCGTGGGGCCCCTGGGGGCCCCTGCACTGCCCATGCCACTGGCATGGGCAGTGCAGGGGCCCCCTAACAGGGCCCCAGCAGGATTTTCACTGTCTGCTTTGCAGACAGTGAAAATCGCGACGGGTGCAACTGCACCCGTCGCACCCCTGCAACACCGCCGGCTCCATTCGGAGCCGGCTTCAATGTTGCAGGGCCTTTCCCGCTGGGCCGGCGGGCGCTCTTTTGGCGGTCGCCGACCGGCCCAGCGGGAAAGTCGAAATGGCCCCCGCGGTCTTTTGACCGCGGAGCGGTCTTTCGAGGGGGGAAGTTTGGCGGGCGGCAACTGCCGCCCGCCAAACTCAGAATGACCCCCATAATGCCATCCAAGGCACTTTTACAGCGCATTGGACAACTCTCAGTCCCATTCTTGAGCATGGACATATGATAACTATAGTGACCTAAGGCTGGGGGACGCACCAAATAGCACACACTCAAAGCATTCGCCAGCAGAGCTCTGGTGCGGAGCTACATCGCACTATTGCTGAGTTATCCCACATTCCATGGTACAGAACTTGGTATGGGTGATAAATATTACACTTATTAAATAGTGGGAGTATCAGTATTTACCTAGTGTAGTATTATCAACCCAAATATCAATGCCTGTGGAAAGAGGCCTATGCTTGCTACATTAATATTTTGGATAAATTAATTCATTTACAAAACTATTTTAATGAAAGTATAATATTGTTTTGAAAAGGAAATATGCTTACATATCTTATTATACTCTATTCAGTGCTCCATTAGTCAATTTGGCAGGCAGTGTAACATTAATATTAGGATAAAACGATACCTTCCCTCGTTATACATCCGTGGTTTAACAAAATCATGATTGTGATTCATGAGAACATTGAATCCTAAATTTGTTACAAGTAGAAGTGTTAGCTGTAGAAATATTTTGCATGAAGACAAGTGAATTGTAGAAATATGTCTCATAAAGAGGACCTTCCACCCAGACTGGGACAGAACAAGATCCTAGAAGGCATGGAGGAGAGATTTAATTAACCTATGAGAATATGGCCACGGCATTTGGACAATGGCAATGCACATGTAATAAGTCATAAAATGAAGGCAAAATAAACAAGCTTCCAATAAATGCTTTTTTCAGCTCTAACTGCAAATTTCTGCGCTGACAACTGAAACCGATCAATTACAGTCCTGAAAGAGTTGAGAAATAATCGCTTCCAGACAGACGTTTCAGTTAGAAAACTAGAATATTAACTAGGATATATATCCCTGAGGCAACTGTCACCCTAAATAGAGAGATACCTACCCTAACACCATCTAATTCTGTCACCAACATTGTTCACTACTGAATTCCAAAAAATACCGTGTCATCCCGTAAGGAATTGTAGCCTGGGCAAAAATAGAATAGACACTATTTAATTTAAAAAGTCATAATCTCTGTTTCGTAGTAAAAACTGTTTTATGAGGGTGATATAACACACTGTTGGGAAGCTGGTTTTCCAAAACACTGCAGGAAGTTAACTAAAAATATCTATGAATGTCGTGTTTTTATATGAGAAGCTAGTTTAGTGACGTATTGGTCCTTCGGGATGCTTTAATCGAACTGTTAATTAATTGAAAATTTGATTTTTATATTTGATATGCAACATATATTATCTGCATAAACATATATTGTATCATATATAAAATAATATTTGAATAAATATTTTGGCATATTATTTTAAAAATAGAAAAGGTAAAAGACTTGCTTAGAATGAATAAATAATATTACATTTTCAAAACCCCCTTTGGGATGTTGACAGCAATTTGAAAATATTAACTACAACCTAATCTGATAGGTTGTTAAATAAAAAAGAAGGGAGAGATAGTACATTGTTAATGAACTATGATCCATCTGGTAGGTAGCATCTCCCTTAGAAAATACATAAACTCTAGATCTCACAAATGCAGTCCCATTGGTAAATTTTATCACAAAGCATACTGCAAGGAGATCTATCTCCATTTCCCATTGCCATCTCAATCAATCAATCAATCAGTCAGTCAGTCATGGATTTGTAAAATCGTGGCTAATCACACATAGGTTGCTGAATGTAGGCATGCTGCTCAGTCAAAGAGCCAGGTCTTGAGGTCCTTCCTGAAGTGCTTCAGTGATGCAGCCTGCCTGAGCTTGAGGGGAAGTGTGCTCCATGTCCGTGCTGCTAGGTAGGAGAAGGATCTTTCTCCTGCTGTACTTTTCCAGATCTTAGGGTCGGCTGCAAGGGCGAGCTGAGGGGAACAGAGACGTCTGTTGGGTGCGAAGAAGGGGAGGCAGTGGTTGAGGTATGCTAGTCCTATGCTGTGCTTGGAGGTGTGGATCTGGAGTTTGTATGTGATGTGCTTGTTGACTGGGAGCCAGTGTAGGTCTCTGAGGTGGTAGGCGATTCGGCTGTGTCGGGGGATGAGTCTGGCTGCTGCATTCTGGACTCTTTGCAGTCTTGATTGAAGTTTCTTGGTGATGCCAGCATAGAGTGTGTTGCCGTAGTCCGGTTTGCTGGTGATGAGTGCGTGGGTGACTGTCTTCCTCGTGTGCGGGGGGAATCCATTTGAAAATTTTCCGCAGGAGATGGAGGGTGTGGAAGCTTGATGAAGAGATGGCGTTAACTTGGAGGGTCATCGATAGAGGGGAGTCCAGGATGATGCCCAGGTTGCGTGCATGGTCATTGGTGGCAGGGCATTACCCAGAGCGGTGGGCCACCAGGAGTCGTTCCAGGCAGAAGGGGTGGAGCCGATCACGAGGATCTATGTCTTGTCTGAATTGAGCTTGAGGCAGCTGGCCTCCATCCAGGCGGCGACTGCTCTCATCCCGTTGTGGAAATTCTTCTTGGCTTGAGCAGATTCCTTGGACAGGGAGAGAATCAGTTGGGTGTCATCGGAAACTATGTTTAGCTCATGTTGTTTGGTGATCTTGGCGAGCGGGGCCATGTAGACTTTAAAAAGCGGCGGGCTGAGTGAGGTTCCTTTGGGCACTCTGCAGCAAGTGTCTATAGTTTCTGATGTAAACAGTTCTAGTCTGACCCTCTGTGTCCTTCCAGCCAGGAAGGACCTGATCCAGTTCAGGGCTTTCTCTCGGATGCCGGCATGATGCAGTCTGTCACAGTGGGTGGAGTGGGAGATGGTGTCAAATGCGGTGGAGAGGGCGAGGAGGATGAGTGCGGCAGTGCCTCCGGGGTCCAGTATGATGCATATGTCATCAGTGGCTGCTAAGAGTGCGGTTTTGGTGCTGTAGTTGCTTCTATATCCGGACTGAGATGGGTCTAAGATACGGTGTGTCTCGGGGAATTCGTTGAGTTGCTGGTTGACACCTTTCTCAGTTACCTTGGCTGGGAAAGGGAGCAGAGAGATGGGTCTGTAGTTCTTCAGCTTCCTAGGGTCGGCAGTGGGTTTCTTGAGTAGCAGGCTGATTTTGGTGTGTTTCTAGTCTGAGGGTAATGTGGCGGTCTCGAAGATGATGGTTCAGCAGAGCTCCGGTGCAATGGTGGCAGTGGCCAGGTTGAGGATGTGTTGGGGGCATGGATCCGAAGGTGCTCCTGAGTGGATGGAGTTCATCAGTCTTTGAGTGTCCTCGATGGTGATGGGGGTCTAGGAGTTCAGTATCTGGTGAGGTGCTAGGTCTGTGGCGGTGAGTGCTGCTGGTGGGCTTTGGTTCTTGAAGCCTTTGTAGATGTTCTGGATCTTAAGGTGAAAGAATATGGGGAAGTTGTTGCAGAGGTCTTGAGAGGGAGGCATGGATGAGGTGTCCGCCCCGGGGTTCTTGAACTTTTTGACGATGGCGAAGAACTCTTTGCTGTTGTGAGTGCTGGTGTTGAGGTGTGCTTGAAAGGCGTCTGTTTTGGTGGCTCTGATGTTCAGGTAGCACGTGGTGACTAAATTTTTGTAGGCTGTGCGGTCTTCAGTGGATTTGCAGAACCTCCATTTACGTTCCAATCGTCTGCAGGTGTGCTTGGATTCCTGCAGGTCTGGCGTAAACCACTTGGGTGTTTTGCTCTGTCGATTCCCTGCTGACGTCCTTAGGGGGACTATGTTGTCGGCAAAGTTTGAGAGCCAGCGGTGTATGTTGCTTGCAGCTTCATTTGCATGCCCTGGGTCCGGTGGGAAGGTGTGGTTGAGAGCGTTGGTGAGCTATGCTTCTGTGACTTTGTCCCAGGGCCTGCCGGGGGGCTGAGGGGTGTGGTGGCGTGCGGTGTTCTTTGTGTCGGTAAAGTGGATGCACTTGTGCTTGGTCCAATGGTGTTCGGAGTTGTGGGAGGTGGTGATGTTGTCCCCTGATGAGAAAACGGGGTTGAGAATGTGTCCGGCTCTGTGGGTGGGGACGTTGATGAGTTGTTTGAGGCCGACATTTGTGAGGTTGTCCAGGAGGTTTGAGGTCATCAAGGGTATCAAGGTGGAAATTGAGGTCGCCGAATAGGATGTAGTCGGAGGAGGTGAGCTCTTGGGGGCAATGAGGTCGGCGATGTCTTCGCAGAACTGGGTTTGGAGTCCGGGTGGAGTGTAGATGAGGGTGCCATGTAGGGAGGTGTCTGGGTTGGTCTGAACCAGGAAATGTAGATGCTTGTGTGTTGACTGAGACTACAACTCGATGGTGGTAGTCAGGCGGAGGCTGTTCTTGAAGATTATGGCAATGCCTCCTCCAGGCCAGCTGGCTCTGTCCTTCGTAGATGATTTTGTAGCTGTCTGGGATGGTCCTGGCAATGTCTGGGGCAGCAGTAGGGGTGATCTAGGTCTCCGTGAGGAAGGCAAAGTCCAGGGCTGTTGAGTCGAGGATGTCCCAGATTTCTACTGCATGGCTGACGAGGGAGCATGTGTTGAGGAGTATGCACTTCAGGTGGCTGTCCAAGCTTGGTGCTGGATCGTGGAGTGGTACTTGGAGGGTGCTGGAGCAGGCACTGCAAGAAAAAGGTCCATGGGTGTTCCTGGGGTTGGCTTGGTGGCAGGCTGATGTCTGGGCTGAGGGCACGTAGAGTGCTGGCGTCGAACTGGCGGGGGATGAAAACCAGGGTCCGTGGCGCTGGGCGCAGTCCAGGTGTAGACAAGCACAGATGGGCTTGCCTTTGGTGAGCTAGCGGCACAGTCGCACTGCGGCCACCATTAAGAAGGGGACGGAGGCAGAGGGGTCTGGTCATCTGGGAGGCAGGAGGGCAGGAAAAGGGATTTGCTAGGGAGGGAGGCGGGCCCGCAGGGGCAGCAGTGGCTTGGGGAAAACGCAAGAGGGAGAAAAAGATAAAGAGACAGAAAAGGAACAGAACTGAAAAAAACAGAAGTAAAGGCATAAGTAAAAAGCAAGAGTAAAGAGAGGCAGAACATACTTACTTGCAGATGGCCACCAGGCCACCAGGGATGAGGCACAGCTAGGAGTCTGCAGGTGGAGGTACACCTCGAACTGAGAGTCAGGCAGGCTCTCAGTTTGTCCCAAGCAGAAGCAGCAGCAGTAGCCGGAGGAACTGCACTCTGGAGGGCAACAGACGCTGACCAGGAGATCAGAGGAGTCACCCCCTCACAGCGCTGCGGCCGCCATTAAGAGGGGGAGGGAGGCAGGGGGTCTGGTCAGCTGGGAGGCGGGAGGGTGGGAAAAGTGCTTTGCGGAGGGCAGGAGGGCGGGACCGCAGGGGCAGCAGCTGCGTGGGGAAAACGCAAGAGGGAAAAAAAGAGAAACAGGCAGAAAAGAAACAGAAGTGAAAAAAATTGAAATAAAGGCAGAAGTAAAAAGGCAGGAGTAAAGAGAGGTAGAAGATACTTACTTTCAGATGTCCATTAGGCCACCAGGGATGAGACGCATGCAGGAGCCTGAGGGTGGAGGTGGGCCTCGAACTGTGAGCCAGGCAGGCTCTCAGTTTGTCCCAAGCAGAGGCAGCAGCAGCCAGAGGAGCTGCACTGGGGAGAGCAACAGAGGCTGACCAGGAGGGAGGGCAACAGATGCTGACCAAGAGGTCAGAGGAGTCGCCATCTTGATTATTTCTTTCATGAATCCATACTGTTTGTGCTAAACAGTGTGCAAGCACACTTGGCAAGAGTTCAAAATAGAAAAAATGACTATAGTGAGGGGGAGGTCTTATGTACACATATATGAGATGATAAATTGCCCCCAACCCCATTTATGATAATGCTGATTGACACATTACATAAATCCATCATTCACTGCTTTTTATTAAACTGAAAATATACTGTAATTAATCTGAACTTCACATTAAAGGGCATTCCTTCGTATAATGAAGCTTTTGCTATTCAGGACTGAAAAAGAAGAAGAGAGGGGTTAGCTTTGATGTTTTTCATAATGCTGTTAATCAGTCGCGGATCCTCCATTAGGGCGGAGGAGCATCGCCCCCTCCCACCTCTGCCAGTAGCAGCCGCTGCAAATCCTTTAACAAACTAATTGATAATAAACCATGTTTATTATCATTTCGTTTGTTAAAGGGGTGGGCCATGGGAGATGACGAGGATCAGGGGAGTTCACTGTGCACTCCCCTCAGAGCGCGTGTATGTTTGGCCGGCTGCTTTGGGCAGGCCGAACATACATGCGCAGTAGGCTCTCCCGGGAGCCCCCTCGGTGGGCGCTCCCAGACAATCCTAATGCTGCTTTGAGCTGCTTCAGGACTGGCTGCAGGGCAGGCTGGGAGCCTGTGCCTGCAGCGACGGGAGAGGAGCAGCGTGGCAGCTGAGAAGCAGGTAAGTGATTTAAAAAAAACTTTTTTAAAATTAATTCACACCCCCTGCACATTCCCCACACGCCGCCCCACATTGCCCCAAGAAAGCCCTGCAAGCCACTCCTGCTGTTAATTGAGGATTTGAAAAATGTCATACTGTCAGAGAGGAAGTTGTTGGGAAGTAAGAACAGGGGTTGTTTTAATGGCCCGGTTTTCTATTCCTACCCATTTCTTCTTAGGTTCTGAGTGATGGATAAAGCAATGTTTGGTTTAAGGTAAGGTAAAGGATAGGTAATAATCCTTTAGTTTAAGAATGTTAAAGCACCTTTTTGTACACAGAATATTTAACATATTTGTTAATGTTTTCTTAATTCTAGTTTTACAAGCTGTCGAAACATTTCACAGAACATAATGGTTTTTTGAAAGTATGTTCCTATTTACTGAGTTGCATTTCACCACACAGTTTGCATTTTGGCAACGTTCTAAAACTAAGGAGAAGCTTTCCTCAACTTTACACAAATTATTTTTTTAGTGTTTTCTGTATATCTGTTTTAAGAGTTATCGCTAATACTTCTAGGTCTGTAAGTTGCTTGTATTCTCATTTAAATGTCTTCAATCATAGTCTTTATGTTAACAATTCTTGAGATTGATGCTGCATTTGATCTTGACCTGTTAACTAGAGAATGAGCTATAACTGTCTGCAAGTCTGCATAGTGCGCATAGGGATATGTGAGACAACAATACTATAAGCAACATGGGAAACAACAGGTCTTTAAAATCTGTTTCTTCTATTTGAATATCCTTTATACTATTGCATACGTTAGTACAATTGCAAAAGATTCTACAGCCAGGTAAAATTATAATGGGGATTAAAGATACCTTTATATGGTTCCTTTTTTTAAGTTTGTGCACTTCTTGACAATAAACCATTTGTTTTGAATTTGGTGAATGAGTTTCCATATGGTGCTTCTAATCCTTGATAAAAATAATTCTTCAAAGGACAATCTTTTAGCATTTCATTTAATTAAGGATACATTGCTGAACGCCTTCTTGGCATCTGGAATCAATACTATATTGTGACTCAGTTTGTTCTTAGTGATCAGCATAATATTTCTCATAAGTCTAAAATTACCTAAGGAAAGAGGAGGCTGACAGTTACTTTCTCAGACCTGAGAGGAAGGGTTCTAAAGATAGCCATTCTGAAAAAGAGTGAACTGGGGAGAGAACCAACTCTTACTGTTTCCATAATTAAGCCTCGTAGGGTAATCAGGAAAAGAGAGCTAATGGTCATTAAATAGGAATTGCATAAGGCATGGAAAATTGACTTAACTAGCATTCTGGTGTGATTAAAATTTGAGTTCCAGGTGAAGTGATATCTATTTTCCAGGGTGGACTCAACACAGGTCTTTTTAGAAAATAGAGATCAACCCACTGAGTAACTTTTTAATACAGTGGATTGAGTGCCTTGGGGTGAGACTCCCTAGTATGTGCCTCATTGGAACTGTGTAAATCTGTGGATCTTGTGGACTGATTTGCTGGAAATCTTCTGTGCAGGAAAAAAGTTACTTAGCGAAGAGTTGTTATATCATTAGTATTTTGTCACTCTGCTTTTCGTTTCATCAATGAGGAGCCGGAGCGACAGAGCACCTGATACTTCAAGAGGCATCCAGAAGGAAAATGACTGTTATACAGTGGCAATCTAAAAGAGATTTTACACTGCAATTGGGGGAGTGTAAAAAGCTTTATATGCTGAGGTTTCTGTAATTTGGATAATCTCTGAGATGACCACCCTACATCAATATGATTGACCTTAGTCTAGTAACACAGATTTTACTTAGGCTTTTGGCATCTAAACTGCTTTAAGAAAGGCTTGAGTAACTATTTATCTTTACTTAGTTTGGGGAATAAGTAGTATATGAGGGTTTCACTGAGTTGGTGGAAGATTTAGTACTTCCTGTAGCATTGCATAGGAAAATTAATTATGGGCTAATTACATTTTTGAAACATTTACAGAAATTGGATGTGAGGGCATCTCGACCTAGAGCTTAGGTTAACTGAAAAGATGATAGAGCTTACACTAATCCCTCCAAAGATATGTTGCTGTTCCTGCGTTTTAACATTATCATTTAAAGAAGAAATATCTAGTTTGTTTAAGAATATCTATATCTGAGATCCATTTGTCTCTGCAGGCTTTTGAAAGCTTTAAGAATATTTATAAACCCATTTACATATGTCAATATATTTGTTGGTGATTACATAGCTGTCTACTATGTAGAAAATGTGTTATTGTTCTCCATTTCTTTAAGTTTAAATCCTATAGGCTTACCACTAGCCGCAGAGAAGAAACCTATAAAATAATTTAAATCTAAAGCAGATATTGCAAAACGCCCTGACAGGAGGGAGACAGTGATTGTTCTAGATGTGGAAAATTAAGCTGAAGAAGCATACACAACACTATGAGCCCAAGTTAATACCAGGAATTCACTGGGACCCCCTCACTTATGACATGCAGTGACTGACATAGATCATCAAATCCATCCCAAGAATTGCTCAACTCAGTGATCAGAGAAAGCTGAAGTCTAGGAACGTTCTAAACATGTTCAAAATCCACAAACCTGACACTCTTGACCAACCATAAGCGGCCTACAGTGCCTCAGTGTTTACTGAAAAAGTTGTTTGTATAAGCTACTGACAGTTTCACAGAAAAAACTCAGAATTCCTTCAAAACTGCAATTGATAGGGAAATTCCCTTCTGGCCACGGTAGACGTTACTGACATACCTTAATATCCCTTTTAAATATGGCACAGCAGCCTATCTAACTTTCATGCAGAAAAGGACACATAGGGAGGACATTCCAGAAAATGCATTACTGGCTTCAAAAATCCAGAGTTATACAGAACAGTTTCTTCAAATGGCTGACATTATTAGACAACAAGAAAAATGTAATGGCACCACTTAAAGCCAAACGCAGTCCATTCTAAACATTCAAGTTATAAACAAGGTATTGCAAACCTAGTTGATTAATGCTGAGATAACCCCTACAATACTGTATAACTTGGATTTTTGGAAGAAGAGTGAAAATGTAATGTGGAAAAATAAATACCATTAGCAAAAAAAGAGTGTAGAGGCACAGTGAACTTACCACTAACAAGTCATTGAAGAGAAACACCTCCCTTTGGTGTGCTGCCTGCTTCTGTAACTTATTTACATCTGTCACTTCAAATAATCGACTACAGCAGACCAGTCGACGGTGTGGCACTGAAAGGACCTGTCAAGGTACAGCAGTATTTAGTATAGAGTCTTTCAATACTTACTAAAAATTTAAATCATTTGTTTTTATGGTAAACATTTGTAAAGATTGATCTCATGGTGCCCTATGCATAAGCAAATTCTGTAGCAAATCACACCCATAACAAACATAGATAATAGGGGTAAAACATTTCAAACAAATATGCCAAATAACAACTCTCAATTAAGAAAAAAAGAAAAAATAACAAATGTTGAATTATTAGTATTTATATTAAATATACCTTGTATTACTTGCCACTTTACCAACCTTTTACTTCACTGCTTCTGGGTTGACTACTTATGCTACTCTCCTACAAGAATTCAATAGAATAAATGATGGCTCAGTTTTAACCACAATTCTACATGAGACAACTCTGTCAAATGTATGTTTGCAACGATCTCTGTATCAGTGCTTTTTTTATCACCTCACGTATGTGCAGCTGCCATTGTTGTAGGGGACACCACTCTTAGATACAGAAAGGTACTGAATCTCTTCTGTGACCATGAAACAAGACCTCATATACTCTGCAGGATCTGTGCATTAATGTACCTCAATAGGCAGTAGGTGTCATTAGTGCATCAGTGTCAGTCATATCACTCCAAATCCCTGTCTTCCATCCCAGGCAGTCTGGAAATGTGAAACTCTAACCAATTATATCACTCTCCAGCTCATTCAGAAGAAACAAACTGACAACATTCTCATTCCAGAAACGTAAACCCCCAACCGCATCCATTTTGAGATCTCATGAACAAGGGGCATTGTAAATTAATCTGACTGACTTTGAAAGCAATTCCTGGGTCAGCTGTTGCCTTGCAAGTTGTTTAATTGTGAAGTGAATTTGTAGATGTTTACTCTGGACAACATAACTTAATAGCATGTACTATACGGCTTCAACCACCTTTAAATGAAGGATATAGTAGCGGTATTGATTGATCCTAATCTAGTACTCATCTACAGTATGGTTTATTGATATTAGGAATTATTATATTGCTTTCAAGTAAACGTAGGAGATAAAGACCTACATGATCAGGTGATATTTTAGTCACTGTACTTCATTTCTCACCAAAGGGAGAATAACACTTCTAAGCATGAATGCAGTCCATAAAACTATAAACATACAAGTATTTCCCCAGGCAGAAGGAAGTAATCAGAATACCTTTGTTTTTTATTTTTACAATTAGAACACACACAGTCAGGTCAGGTACAATTCAGCATGGACCACTGGGAAATACAGAACAAGAATACAACAAGTTTAAGAAAGGAGTCAAGGAAAGGGCCAGTTGTACTCACAGTTTTCATTCCCACAATGGATTTTTCTACTTTGGTAACATAGGTCACATGATCTTCATTGGACTTCAGCTCTTTCAACTGGATCCTCTCATAAATGCCAACCACCATCTCTCGAGGAATGTCTGCGCCATCATCCACGCCTGCAGTCAGAATGGGATTGGACTTGATCATCCTTGTGTGACAACAATTGCCATGACTACTATGTTGAGTAGGTCAAATATAGTTTAAATCACATACACATTTTTATCAGTAACTGTGGTACTGAAAAAGTACTGTGTTACAAACATAAGTACACAGTCCTTCTTATTGCTATGATTTTACAGGTGGACCCTGTTGAGACTTAGGGACTGATTTAGACTTTGGTGGAGAGGGTACTCTGTCACAACAGAGAATGAGTACCCTCTCAACCAAAGCAAAGGTACAGTTGCCTCATTTAGAGTCGGGGGAGTTTCAGTATGCAGATGTGGGAGATCATCTACTCCGTCAGAGTTTTGGCCATGGTCTGCCCACCCAATTAAGAGTGGCCAGACAGATGACAAGTTTTCACTGTCTTTCACCACAAGGTAAAACCTGGCAGTAAAGGGAAGTTAAAATATCAAAATGACCCCCACACCATGGGGAAATCTCCCATTCCAAGTGGGGTCATTGCTTTTTTATTTTTGAGAACAAAATCACGCTTTGGAAATTTAAAAAAAAGTTGAAAGTTGGATAGACAGCTCTGTCCTTCTGACAGAGCTGTCTATCAAACTTTCAGAGCATTTACAAAAACCGCCCTGATAACAGTTCATGTAAATGTAAGAGGTGTCCACTGCGCCAGCGGGCATCTCTAAATTTAGAGGCTGAAGTACCCTCACCATAGATGGTGTACAGTACTCTGCCATGATGATGGTACATAATCCATCTACCAAACTCAAAAGCAGGCCCTAACTTTCCTTTTTTGACAGAATGAAAAACATAAATGTTTGTGGTTCAATGCTTGCATAAATCTCAGTCACTCGGAAATAGTATGGGCCGCATTACTTCTTATTTTTTTGGTTCACTGTGGCTTTTGTCAAAGGCCAGCCACTGGGCTTACTGTACTATTCAATGGGATATTTGTTATAAAGGCATGCAGGTTTTTTGCTTTGTCATTAGCATACAGGAAATTATATTTGCAACTATAAATAAAGAAAAAATAGTGGAACTATCAAGAATTCAACACAGAACAATAGAAAAACGACTCACAATTGTGGCAGTTGATTGCCTTTAGATTCGAGATCCTGCCTGGGAATTTTGTATAAAACTAGAACTATTTTATTTTGATTCCCACCTTGACAAAATGGTCAGGTAGCCTGGTGGGATAAATTGGTTCCTGAAACAGTAAATACCTTTGCTACGCCCAAAGTGTGGACTCCATTAAATAAGGCTCGATGATAAGCTGCAGGCTACTTTGTGGATTATTGTATAGGTGTCATTTTGCAGTGTGATGTATGGGCTGAGTTGAGCAAGAAGGTGTGGTAGATGGACCAGATTGTTTTTGTTAGCAGCACAAACACAATAAGCTTATTGGAGACAAACTACCATTGCTGTGCATGTATGAGATGGGAAATTCTGTGCCAGGACTCACCAATTTTGATGCTTTTTGAAGTACAGGATTCTGCTTGTGATGCAACTACGTTTTGGTGATGGAGCAGTCAACTCAAAAGGAGTAACTGTGATCTCTATATCCCATACAGACACTGTCAGGTAGGTTCTCATTATGCTAATGAGGCTACTGGATTTGGGAGACAGGATCACATGGATTGTGGCTACAACGTAGAATTCAACACCACATGTCGCCTGTCGGCCTAATCCGGGTTCTACGGCTAACTAGCAGCGTCTCATCTCTGGCCGAGATGATTGTGGCAACCGGGCGCATGACAAGAAGACTCCTCAGGAGAATGGTGGTCGATCAGATCCCATCCCTTTCTCTCAGTTACCAAAAAGTCTCATACAGGAAAAGACAACAGAGGCAGAATATAGTTCAATAAGGATTTATTGAAGTAAGTGCATCTTAGATAAAAAGGAATGTATTGCAATAACTAGGATGATAAAACACAATAAAAGCAAGCAGGTGATTAACAGAGTAAAACACAAGAATAGTCCTACCATACTGTCACTAAGAATGAAATAGATGTATAGTTCTCCTACCTCACTATGTCTGAGCACAGTGTAATAAACCTAATCTGCCCTTTGGGTTTTCACCCTTGTGGTACACCATCCCTCATACCTGGAGGATAAGCCTGTAGTCTAGAGAGACACCGTCCCAATGCGGATCAGGGGTCTGGCCGTCTAGGCAAGTAGCTGCGGCGAAGCGATCAGCAATCAGCATACAGTCATGGTCATCTGGCTGGAATATCCCTCTCACGTGTCTGGGACAAAGGGGTGTTTTTTAATAAAACAGTTGGCATTCTAAGAAATGGTCCCCACGTATGAGTATGTGTTTTCTGTGAATGTTGGAGGCACAGCATACCACGTTTGTCGGCAACACTATCTGACTGTAGCCTAGGAGAAGGCACAGAGTGAAATAAATGTCCTACTAAGAACGTACAATGAGATAAAGAAAATAAAACAGCACCGCAAATATAGCTAGAAAAATAAAGCAATGCTGAATAAAATGTAACAGGGTTAAAGTGCAGAGCGGCAGGCCTAGTTAGCATAAAACAATGTGTCTAAAATATGGCTGAAATAGCTTTACAACAAAACCATGGAGGCTCTAAATTTTCAGCATTGCCACTACTTCTGAGGCTTTCTTTTCATTTACTTCAAACAGCCCACGCATTCCTTATACATTTGTATTCTTGTAAACACAACCCCTTCTACTCAGGCTTATCATCTAGTGTCACCCTCTACAGTAATGCAAGTGTACAAAAAATGACCATGGATACAATCACAAAAGAGCCACACCAGGAAAGACTTCAAATTTGATTTAGTTCAGCCATGGAGACCAAGAAGCAGGAGCATTTCGACCAACCTGTGGTCCTGAGAGTGACCACAGGCTGGCCGAAACGTGTCTGCTTCTTGGTCTTCCGGCAGAAATAAATTGAACTCAAGAGAATTCCTGGTGAGGCTTTTTTGTGATTAAATCACTGCCATTTTCCTCTACATGTTAGGGGGCAACAGAGAGCCCTACCATCAAGCCCCAGTCCTATAGGAGGGAACCAACATGTTCCTGGATTCTGGATGGATCTAATGCAAGTTGCTGTGCTTTTGGTTTGAAATACAGCTATCCCTGAGGTTAAAGTCTTCATTTGGCAGTGAATAAGCTATGCTGTGTCAGAGCTGTGGAGAATGACATATGAATGTCATTGTGGTAACACTGTTCTGTGCTGTGTTGTATGTTACATGTTTTATTATGGCAGAAGAGGTAGGGAGCACACTGTATGGAATACCACCACACAATTCACCCGGATGCATTGTGGTAAATGCAGTGTATGATAACACTCACTTGAGTTGAAAGTCTTTCGTTTTCACCATTGTCAGGATATTTGTCCTTCTTCAGCACTCCCAAATTTTACTTCTTACTCTCTATTGAAGAAGGGCTAAATTTCTACAAATCAAACACCTTGAGAGCTAAATCTAGCCATGTTAAATCCATGCTTGATGCTGCTAAAAATTGCCCAAAGTTAATTTTTGATATCATCAAATAGTCAAACTCCCACCCCTCCACCAGAATAACGTTGTGATCATTTTTTACAGAGAATGTGCAATCTATTGAGCAACAACTTATCCCAGATTGCATGCTGACCTGAAAAGCCCAGTGGTCCTGCTCACACATTGACACAATCACTGAGTCGGATTTAGTTGAAGCTTTGACTAAGGTCAAACCTTGAATTGTCTTTCATCACTTTGCTGGCACACTGAGCAAGGAAATGGGCAAGATGAAGCTGCCATACTCAACCTCTCTAGTAAACTCCTCACTGTAACAAGGTCTTCACCATCCAGAAAATGTCAACACTGACATCAATGACTTGAACAAATTGTGCCTGATTTCAACACTTTTCTTCTTAAGAAAGGTATTAGGAAGCTGCACAGCATCTCAGCTATCGTGCCACATCCAGTCCAATACCCTTCTTATTTTTTTTACAATCTGGCTTCATGGAGAGTGGTATCACAGAAATTACCCTCCTTTAAATCGGGGTTGCCTCTCTTCACCATCTAGGCTCAGGGAATCCAGGTCTAATTGTGCAGTTAGATCTTTCGGCTGTCTTAAATATCAGCATTGTTAGAAATGGGGTGTTTGGTTGGCAGTCAGGTTACCCCCTGTCCAAGCAAGGAGCCTCACTCTAGTCAGGTTAAAAGAGAATCACCCTCAGCTAACCCTTGCTTACCCCCTTGTTAGCTTGGCACGAGCAGTAGGCTTAACTTCAGAGTGCTAGGTGTAAAGTATTTGTACCAACACACACAGTAACTTAATGAAAACACTACAAAATGACACAACACAGGTTTAGAGAAATAGTCTTCATGTAATTTTAAACACACACTAACGCTGTTAGCATAAAAATTTACCTTGGGTGTATCAAACATAACCCCACATGGGCGAGTGTGCGTCAAAAAGGGCTTGCGATGCATCAATATCACTCACAAGCGAGACCTTGCATCGTTTCTCCTTTAGTCAGGTCGGCGTGCGTCATTTCTTCTCTCTGCAGACGAGCGATGCGTCGATCCGGTCAGCACTCTGTGGTCCGGGCAGGCCTTGCGTTTTTTTGTACGCCCAGCGGTGTTTGCATCAGAAATTCAGCTGCACGATGGTCCGAAAACCATGCAGCGCAGGTTGCAATCTCAACACCCTCCGTCAGTGATGCTGCACGTCATTTCTCCAGCCGCGGGCGTCGATCTTACGGTCGCGTTGCAGGCCAGCTTCAATTTTCAGCCGCGAAGCTGGCGGCGCATCAATTTTTCAGCCGCAGATCGGAGTTGCATCATCTTTTCCCTGCACGGCGGTCTGTGCGTGGATTTCTCACTCCTGGGCTGCCAGCTTCATCTTTCAGGGTCCCAGGAACTGGATGGGCACCACTTAGCAGAGTAGGAGTCTCTTCAGAGACCCCAGGTGCTGGCAGAGAGAAGTCTTTGCTGTCCCTGAGACTCTAAACAACAGGAGGCAAGGTCTAAATCAAGCCCTTGGAGATCTTCACAAGAAGGAAGGCAACACAAAGTCCAGTCTTTGTCCTCTAGCACAGGCTTCTCCAGGCAGTGGTTCCTCTTGGTTTCCAGAAGTGTTTTAAAGTTTGTGGGTTTGTGGGTTTGGGTGCCCTTCTTATACCCATTTTCTCCTTTAAAGTAGGCCTACTTCAAAGCAAAGTCTCTCTTGATTGTGAAATTCTGCCTGGTCCAGGCCAGGCCCCAGACACTCACCAGGGGATTGGAGACAGCATTGTGTGAGGGCAGGCACAGCCCTTTCAGGTGTGAGTGACCACTCCTCCCCCCTAGCAGAGATGGCTCATCAGGATATGCAGGCTACACCCCAGCTCCATTTGTGTCACTGCCTAGTGAAAGGTGCAACCAGCCCAACTGTCAAACTGACCCAAGCAGAGTCACAGAAATGGTTTAAGCAAGAAAATGCTCACTTTCTAAAAGTGGCATTTTCAAACACACAATCTTAAAATCAACTTTACTAAAAGATGTGTTTATAAATTGTGAGCTCAGATACCCCAAACTCCGAATGTCTATCCGCTCCCAAAGGTAGTCTACACTTTAATCAGATTTAAAGGTAGCCCCCATTTTAACCTATGAGAGGGACAGGCCTTGCAACAGTGAAAAACGAATTTAGCAGTATTTCACTGTCAGGACATATAAAACACATTACTATATGTCCTACCTCAACCATACACTGCAACCTGCCCTTGGGGCTACCTAGGGCCTACCTTAGGGGTGCCTTACATGTAAGAAAAGGGAAGGTTTAGGCCTGGCAAGTGGGTACACTTGCCAAGTCGAAATGGCAGGATAAAAGTGCACACACAGACACTGCAGGGGGAGGTCTGAGACATGATTATAGGGCTACTCATGTGAGTGGCACAACCAGTGCTGCAGGCCCACTAGTAGCATTTGATTTACAGGCCCTGGGCACTGCTAGTGCACATTACTATGGACTTAATAGTAAATCAAATATGCCAATCTTGGATAAGCCAATTACATACACATTTTGTAAAGGAGCCCTTGCACGTTAGCATTGGTTAGCAGTGGTAAAGTGCCCAGAGCAACAAAAACAGGAAAAACAGAGTCCAGCACACATCAACAACCTGGGAAACAGAGGCAAAAAGTTAAGGGAGACCACGTCAAGGATGAAAAGTCTAACAAGCATATTCAAGGAATGAAATAGTGAAAATAGGGAGCTTTGTTTTGGAGAAACGCAACCTAAAACAAGGTGTCCCGAAGGTCTCTAACTTCTCTTCCCACCAACACTGTTTAATCCATATTTTGAACCGCATGGCAAAATTTGGACAAAATCTGAAATCCGTTATCATCAATTTGTAGTTGATAGCCAGATTTAACTGAAGATTTCCTCCCCTGAAGACATCTCTATTCTCTACTACATCCTCGATAATGATGGCCAACAACCACTTAAAATTCAATCCTATTAAAACTGGATTTCTTCTAATCTTTCCCAAAAAATTAAACTTCCCTATCCAAAAGTGGCTTGAATCCTTCTCTCCCCTGAACTGCAATCTGGCAATTGTGGAGAATGCCAAATAAATGGCCTTTGTTCTTGACCATTTTATAGACCTCCAGAGGCAAACCTCACCCATGGCCAAGGTGCAGGCCACCAGCTAAGACTGTCCTGGGACCTGAGGAAGTTCATTCCTGAGAAAGACTGGTTCTCCTGGATGAGACTATGGTACCTCACTCTGGTCTCCCTAAAGTGCATCCAGCTACTCTGAGGTGTGCTCCACGCAGCTGCACATAATTGCATGCTTTGTAACAGACCACAAGAAATTCAACCACATCTTTCCTATTCCTCACACCCTGCAATTGCTCCACATTGATGCAAGTTCCCCATTTATGACTGCATGTATTACTCATAAAGACCTCCACAACTCTACTCTCTCCTACCTGGTTGGAACACCGAACGTCTCTGGAGCTCAACAAAGATAAACAGATGCTGAGTTTAACCTGCTTCAACCTCGAACTTTCACACAAGAGACTGGAGACAAGGCATTCTCTGGTACTATAACAAGACTTTGAAACTCCCGCACACTAGCCTGTTGAGCCTGGCCCTTCCCGCAGGGTCATCCGCAGACATTTTGCCTTTTCCTTCCTTGCTGAATTTATTTTTGTTGGCTTTAGGACTCTGGGCACATCACCACTGCTGGTCAGTGCTAAAGTGCAGGTGCCCCATACTCTAAACATGGTAATATTGGTTTATCCACAATTGGCATATTTAATTTACTTGTAAGTCCCTAGTAAAGTGCCCTATAAATACCCAGGGCCTGTAAATGAAATGCTACTAGTGGGCCTGCAGCACTGATTGTGCTACCCACTACATTAGCCCTTGAAACATGTCTCAAGTCTGCCATTGCAGAGCCTGTGTGTGCGGTAATAAACTGCCATTTTGACCTGGCAAGTTCACTTGCTTGCCAGGCCCAAACCTTCCTTTTTATTACATGAAAGTCACCCCTACGTTAGGCCCTAGCTAGCACAAAGGGCAGGGTGCAGTGAATTTAAAACATTAGGCATGTACTTTTAAGTTTTCATGTCCAGGTAGTGAAAAACTCTTAAATACATTTTACAGTACTGTGAGGCCTACTCCTCTCGTAGTATAACACTGGAGATTCCTTAGTAAATTAATTAAACGTAACTGATGATTGGAAGGAAGTAGAACTGTCATGTTTAGTATGTATGGAATTGTAATGATAAATTCTCTTTCATGATAAAGTTGAATTTATCACTACAATTTTAAAAATGCCACCTTTTGAAAGTTGGCATCTTTCTGCTCTTAGCTCTGTGTGCCTGCTACCTGTCCCCATTATACATCTAGGGTCAGTGACACAGCTGGGCCTTGTGCATTCCCTCTAAACCACCTCAAACAATGGGAGATTAGGTGTGACTTGATGTGCCTCAATGGGACATTAACTGACTTGATATGGGGGTGGAGATTAGCACTGCCGAACTTACACCTGAATAGGCTTGTTCTGTTCATACACAATAGGGCTTAATGACCCTGCACTGTCACTCCATCCAGCTTGGAGCCAGCGGGTACAGATGGTTCCCTGTAACCAGCCCACGCTCCATCGTGGTCAGCCTGAACTTGTGACTTTGTTCCAGTCTGGCACAACCAGATAATCACAGTTGGCGCTTTGCACTTTTATGTGCTATTTTCACCTAAATATTTAAAATTGCATATCTCAGGATCTACGTATTGGATTTTTGTCGTTTTGGTCTTGTTCTGTTTATTAAATTAAGCTCTGTTTTTCTAACCATGTGTGGATTATTTTTGTGTGGTGTTCTCACTGTTTTACTATTTTAAGTGTTGCCCAAATACTTTACACATTGCCTCTTAAGTTAAGCCTGCCTGCTCTGTGTAAAGCTACCACAGGGTGAGCACAGGTTAGTTTATGGTGTGTATCTGGCTTAACCTAACTAGGACTGTAGTTCCTGCTTGAACAGGATGCATACATCTGCCAACTAGAGACCCCAGTTTCGAACACAGCCCTTTGCACAACCTCATGTATGTTCTTGTTCAAAAGATAACTCAGAAACCTCTGTTGGCTTGACCTGTCTTTTAGGTTACTACGAGGGTTAGCTATCTACTTTTTAGCCTTCAACTTCCCTGATGGTATGAATGCGTTAATCTTTGTTTTCCTGGTGCTAATAGGTTGCATGATAAGTTTGTTAACCAGAAGTTAATTTATGCTCTCGTGTAAAGTGCTCTAATGCAATTGAGCGAAACTTGAGCTAAATAAAAACAAAATAATAAAATGATGGGATAGGGTCTCCCTTAGCGAGGCAGCTGCTCTGACACTACTCCAACTGACTAGCTATAATGTTCCCCTAATAGTAGAGAATGCAGGAACTCTGATATCAGGATCACCAGTGTTCCCTACATTTTAAATGCAGCATGAGGTCAAAAGACAAAGCACCTAGCAAATTCTGGCAGATGTCCTGTTACCATCCATCTCTAAATGAGGCTAAACGTCTCCATATTTGTCAAAACAAGCATGCAGAGACAAGCAAATTGAAAGCTTAACATCTAGTAGTCTATATAAGCATCTTCCTCATGTTGCTCTATTGTACCTATTGTATCAAAATGTTTTAGGTTTAGAGCTGGGTAAGGACAAAAAGTGTATATGTTAGGAAGAGCAAGGCCCTAATTGCCAATGGTGCAGCATGTACAGTGGTTCTGGGGCCCAACGTATTGGGGGACTTCTAGACCCCAAATATGGCTATATGGGTGCATACTTCCCCTTGCCTCCATGAGTGCCTACATCACTATTGCTACGCCACTGAAGCAGGGCACAAAATTCACATTGTTTGTTTAGTAGTGACTACGTAGCTGGCCACTAGATATTTAGCTTTTTTTTTTTTTTGCTAAAGCCACTGGCTAAATAACAAAAATCAACAACTAGTTGGTCGGCAGCCATGCAAATAGAAAAACTCCACTACTTACCAGGCTACTGGCTAAATAAAAGAAATAATGTTTGATATGACTGGTGGCCATGCAAATTGCAACAAAATATCACCATTGATGTGCCCGCAGTCACGGACTAAGCAACAGAGATTATGCACTGTTTGGCTGTGAGATGTTCTAGTAGCAAAGACACTTGGCTTTTTACCCAGCACGTGGATAAATAGCAGATATTATGCACTGATTGGCTGGTGGTTCTGCAAATAGCAGAGAAACCTTACACTTTGCCTGGCTAATGTTGAAAAACAGACATTATGCACTATTTGGCTAGTGTTCATGCAAATGGCAAAAAATAAACCTTCACCGTTCACCCAATCACTTGCTAAATATTATTTTTGTATGGAAGTATGTATCCGCCCCATTCTACAAGTCTTCTTAACCTAATATTTATTTAAACAGCCAAATCAATATTCCTCTGAAATATCTTGTCCAGATGAATTGCCTTAATTAAGATTTACCAAAATCTCTCCCCCTCTGCCTATTTTTACACCTCTACCACAGCCCCAAATATACCTCCCTCATGACATCTAAAACGTCCCCTTCAAATCTTTCTTCACAGGTCCTCAAAGCCTTTCCGCTAAGTCAGAGACAGGCTCTGGTTCTAAGAGTTCCCATTCAGAATGTCAGGCTGTATTTTCTACCCTTTTACTAAATGCTGACTGTAAGTCTGTGGGTCTCACAATGCATTCAGCTTCAGTGGCAGTAGTGTAACTCTTCAATATTTCCAGACCCCACTAGTTTCTGCCCCACTTTGTGCCAATAATGCTCACACCAGTCTTCCATCCTGAGCTCTCAATGTGCCTTTGTTGGCCCTCAAAGCCCCTCATATGCTCTCCTAAAAACACTCTGACAGCACCCTGAAAAGTTTCTATTCACCCACACTTCATATTCTAATAACTGCCTCTGCCAAGTTTCTGAGGCCTTTGACCCCTCAACCTCCCACCTTACCAGCATCAAACATTCTCTGCTGTTCTTTAGAACTCCTCTCTTGCCCGAGCAAACTACCCGCCCCAGCAACCCTTCCCATAGTAGCTCTTGGAACCCCTCTAATGGCCCTTAGCATAGTTAAGTGGCCTTATGTCATGCATAACACCATCAATCAGTCCTGGTGTTTTCTCCTGCAGCAGTTTACATCCTATGATTTGGAGCTCATAATTTCAATGTAAAAAGCAAAACTATAAGTCTAAGGATGTATCCTCTGGTTGACGAAATAGCCATGACTGGCCGAAGGCTTTGCACATAACAAGAAGCCACTTGGTAGCTATATCTGAGCCCCATTCTGTTAATCATTAGAAACTGCTGATACTCTGAGACTTTCAACAGCCATCACCATTAACTACCTCACCTGGCTATACCTGGGTTGAAGAAGGTGGTGGGTCTTTAAACAAGGGTTGGTCTATGACTCATAACTCAGAACCATTTACAGGAGGCATGGCCTCTGTGACTAAGGGCCACATGTAGGAACCATTTTGCATGGTGTAAACTGCGAAAATCGCAGTTTGCACCATGCAAAATGCTCATCGCGATACTCAATCACAATTTGCGAGTCTGTACCGACTCGCAAATTGTGAATGCGACTCACAAATAGGAAGGGGTGTCCCCTTCCTATTTGTGACTCGCATTTCGATGCTAAATTGCTTTGTGACCGCAAATGCGGTCGTAAAGCAATTCGCAGTTACCACCAGTGTCACACTGGTGGTAACCCTTTCGCAAAAGGGAAGGGGTCCCCATGGGACCCCTTCCCCTTTGTGAATGTTGCCCAAAATGTTTTTTCAGAGCAGGCAGTGGTCCAATGGACCACTGCCTACTCTGAAAAAACGAAACCAAATGCTTTATTTAAAAAGCAGTCACAGACATGGAGGTCTGCTGTCTTCAGCTGGCCACCATCCCTGTGAGTGCAGGGACTCGCTATGGGGTCGCAAAATGCGACCCACCTCATTAATATTAATGAGGTGGGTCTTTGCGACCCCATAGCGAATCGCAGACGGTGTCTGAGACACCGTTCTGCATCCGATTTTGCGAATTGGAAATTGCGAGTCGCACTGACTCGCAATTTCCGATTCGCAAAATCAGAACTTCCTACATCTGGCCCCAAATGTATTTTGTCATATATATAGCCCAGAATTACATCTGGTCATCCTAGTTCTGGACCATCTGGATGCCATTCTCCTACTGGATTTCCTTCTCCTATGCCTGAATATACTGCTGCTCAGCTGTGCCCTGGGCATCTTGGTCATACAGGTTCACTCTTCCGCGTCCTGGTATTCCTGAGCCTTCTAGTGACTCTGATCGTTCAGGTCTTGGAGGTTCTGGTACTTCTTCTCCTACTATTCCCATTCATACTAATCCTCCTCCTCCTCCACCAGGTTTTCTAGGTGCTCCTAGGGAGCCTCTTCCTCCTTCTCATCCTGCTGTTCCTCATGGTCTTAGTCCTCGTGGTCCTGTACCACGACCCTAGGCCCACCTGCTCCTGCTGCTAGTCTTCCAGGTGGTGCTTGTCCCTCTCCACCTGGTCCCTCTCCTAATTATCACCCTAATCCTCATTGCCTTTCTAGACCTTATCATCCTCCTGCCTAACCCTTCTTGTCCTGATGGTCCATCTGGGCATTCCCCTTCCTAGTCATCATCTTGGCCCTTCTACTGTTCCTCTCTGGTCATTCTTTGCATGGTCTTTCTGGCTCAGGACCTCAGCTCCTCCTGGTCATTTTAGTTCACCTCTTGTTCCTCCTATTCCTCCTCCACCAGGTTCACCTGGTCCTAGCCTCTCTGGTGGCCCTCCTCTTTCTGGCCTGTCTTGTCTTAGTTATGCTGCTGTTCATGGCCATCCTCCTTCTGGTACTCTGTTCTCCTGCTCTTGGTCCAACTGATCCTTTGATCCTATTCTGATCTTCCTGCTCCTCCTACCCCTGGTAGTGCTCGTTTTCCTCTTGGCGGTTCTCTTCTGCTGTTCCTAGTGGCCTTTCTCTTCTTCTCCATCATGATCTTCTTCTTGTTCTTCCTACTCCTGATGCTTTTCTGGATGCTCCTGATGGTTCCTAGTCCTCATTGTGGCTGACGCCCTGCTGTTCCTAGACTTGAAACTCTGTGTGTTGTGCTCATCTTCCTAGAGGTCCTGGACCTTGTTATAGTCTTTGTGGCCTTCCTGTGCCTTTGATTCCTTCTGGTATTCCCCTCAGTCTTCCTTGCATTCATCCTCTGTCTGCCTTCTCCATTGTACTTTATCATTACTGCCTTCATTCTCACACTCCTACCCTCCACCTTCCAAACTGGTCAGTCTTGAGCCAGCTCTATGGAGAGGCAGACTGGGACCTCTTGGATGTTGCCACTGCAGTTTTGCACCCAGTGAACCAAGTCCTGCAGAGGTTCAGGTAAAGGTACTGAGTTTCTTCACAAAATAAAAAAAATGTGGCAGGGGCTGCAGCACATAAGACACACTGTTAAGCTCTGTTTTGGAAATACATTTTAATTCTCAGAAAAGCTAAAATGGAGTAATATGCACTACTCCAGTAAAGCGGATATGAAACAAATGGGGAGGAAGCCTTTAATCAGCAGGGTGCTGGCCCGAAAGCTCCCCTTCGCATCCAGTTAGTCAGTGAACAAGCTTGCTTCACAGAGAGTCCCCAGCTACAGCACTAACTGGGCAGACCAGAACTTTGCTACTGTGCAGTTCAACTCTGGTTTAAAATTATTCCTGTATTTATGCAAATGGCAGCTGGGTGAATAGGCACTACTAAGCTTTCAGGCCCCATTTGGGCCATAAGAAAAATTCACACTCCTGATCCAGACTTTCATTTAACCATCTACCAGACCTCAAAGCTCCCCTCAAAAGCACCCATATGCCTTCCCAAAGTCTTAATGCCAAGTTCTGAGAGTCTTCATCTACACATGTGCCACATCAGATAACTCAAGCCAGCCCACTTTCTCCAGGTGCCCATTCTTGCGTTTGCGTTTCTGAGAGTGTGCACACCTGCCCCAGTCTGCATGTTCCCAGGAGTATGCCCATTTTCTTGTGATTTTGCCCGCTTTACCTCCAGTCTAATCCTTCTCCCAAATGTCTTTGCCCTGCACCTTCCGATTCTCTCAAGCCTCCTATTTTTCCTGAGTCCGACCACTTTCTTCTTAGCCTGCCTGCTTTCTTCCCTCGCTGCTGGCTTTCATTTAGTCTTCGGTTTCTCACCTGAGTCTGACACTTTACCCTGAGGCTGTTACACTTTTCTTAAGCCTGTCAATTCTAACGTATCTGGACTTTCCCCCCTCAGTCTGTCCACTTACCTGCAGTTACACAGTTCTTCCCTGAGTCTACCCGCATTCCTCCACTCTGAATGTTCTCAATGGAATAGTGCCACGCTCTGTTCAGCCTAACTTCCATTAGTCTACTGGCTTTCCCATAAATCTTCCCATTTTCCTAATCACCTGCCAATTTTCCCAAAAAGTCCTGCTTTATCTGCTGACTGCCCACTTCCCCTAGTCCGTCCGTTCTCCTCCAAAAGTGCCCAATTACCCTCAGCAGGCACACTGCTGCCCAGTCCCGCCCGTTGAATTATCCCACTTTCTCATCAGACTGTCTGCTCCCCCTGCAAGTCTGCTCAATCCCCCCCAGCATGCCTGCTTTCCTCTAGCTGACTTTATTGCCCGAGAATGCTCATTTGCCCTTTTTAACCAGTATGTTCTTCAAGAATGTGTCTCATTTCCTTTAAGTCTGCCTTTTTTGCCAGTCTGCTCATTTTCCTCCAAGTCTGCTGACTTTCCTCTCAGTCTGCACGTTTTCCCCTCAACATGACCCCTTTACCCCGACTACCTTTTCCCTATTTGCTTTCCTCTCAGTAAATCCACTTTCTCCCAGTCTGCGTGTTCTTCCTTCATTTTTTGTAATTGTAATTGTATTAATGCAGTGCTTACGTCCCCCTGGCGAGGAGTCAAAGTGATTTTCAGCAGGTAGCACGCTACTCCAGAACCCAAAAAGGAGTAAGTGGATTAGTATAGGGAAATATTAGTTAATTTGAGCAGCATCTGTTAGTTGGATTGAATAGGATAAGGGAGGGATAAAAAAAGGGGTGATTCAAGGAGGAATAGAGGAAGGAAGAGTCTAGAAAGGGTCTTAAGGGAGATCATAGTAGTAGAATGAGGTTTGGGAGGCGTCAGAGAGAAGAGAACTGATGGATTAAATCTGTGACTGGGGGTGAATGTTTGATTTGCTCTGCATTCTGTCCAACATCTGTTGTTTTTGCATTTTTCACCCCAAGTGGGAAGGGGATGCCCTGGCTTGGGCCACGTACTCACTGTGCCACTAGATTCAAACTAGCCTAGCTGATGAAGGGTGATACCCTGAAACCAGTACTAGGATGCTTGTTTCCGGTCCAGGGAGGAACTGGCTTGGCCGTTCGGGTGGGACTGTTCCCATGAGGAACAGGTTCAAGACTGATTTGCATATGGCTTCGTCCAAACTGGGGTGGCATGGTAAGCAAAAAAATGATGGATTAAACCCAGATCTTTGTGACTGTGGGTGATTGTCTGCATTGTTTAGCATTCGGTCCATCATCTATTCTTTTTGCTTCTGCCTAGTTCCTAATAGCCACTTCCTTTTTAAATATAGTCAAGGGCTATTCAAACACATTGGTATCATTGTCATAAATACTGAGCTATGTAAATAATTATATTGAAGGCAGAAGCAGGTAGACATTTACCCAGTGCTTAATTTGAGCAGGTGTTTGCAAGTGGGGGCCCACCGGCACTCTTTTGTCCTCAACAAACTTTGATCCAGAGCAAGAGAGAGAGAGAAACACAAAAGGAGGAAATGAGGAAAAGCAAGACAGGAAAAAATACAGATAAAGGGAGAAAGCAGGGATGAAAAGGTACCTGCAACAGTAAGAAAAAAAGGTAATGAGTGTCTGGTGGCGGAATAAAGAGGCATTAAGAGGAATTAAGACTAGGCAGCCTTGGTATTCAGCACTTTGGCCTTCAACAGAGATGGCCAGGGGCTTCTGAGCAAAACTTCAGACAAATTAAGGACAGCATTTACTCAAACTAAAATCAAATAAAGCTCCTTCGCAGTTCTTTTTTTACAATATGCACCCTGTATTCCCCACACAAGAAAAATCACCTCTTCATAACCTGCCCAAAGGCTGATTCTTTGGTCCTCAGTCTAAGTCTATAAATGTTATCTACACAATATCATAACACATGGCAGTACATGCCCTGCTCTGCTTTTCCAGCCCTCCGCCTCTCTTAGAGATGTGATGAGAATACAGCAAAAGGAAGTGATTTTGCCCTGGCTATGTGTGATTCAACTTTCGCATTGACGTGTTAGCAAGTTTTGACCTTGTGAAAACAAGTGGCTAATTTACTATAGCCCTACATCTTTTTTTCACTCCCCTGGGTCTTAACACTGTCTACAATTAATTGGCAAAGCAATATTTTCCAAACTTGTTTAAAAACATCAGAGGGCCAGGCCCACAAGCTCACCAAAAGAAACAGTACCTGCAAATAAAACACGCTCAATTTATATTTACCTTCATCAGTTCACTGGTAATAAATACAACCTAGAACACCCCACAGTCACATCACAAACTGCCAGGAAATAACTCCTGCCCTCAACCTTTCATAGTAGAAAACAATCACCCATTGCCCTAGTAAGGCTTCCATCCTCATAAAAATGAATAAACTAAGTCCGATGGAATCTAAGTTGGGACTTTGCCATGGTGTCACAGCATTGGGTCTGTTGGGCATGTCTGTGGTGCACAAGAACCCTAACACTACACTATAGCATCTTCAAGAAGAACAAATTACTTATCTTCCTCACCTTTAGAATATCCTCAGGTGCAGGCTGGATCCGGAAAGTTTTACACAGCAGTGCTCCTGTGTGTCAGTAGATGGCGCTGTGAGGCTCCACACTGACTTTCCAATAAGAAGAGATGAACAGAATCACATATAAGTGGTGCTCTTGCGCAATGACATCTGTATCTTCTTTGACTTTTTCCGCGCCCAAGCCTAAAAACCAATCAGTGTGCCAATGTGCGAATCTCTAACTTGGGGCTATTTTAGATAGAAACAAGAGACCATTCCACAGAATGTGGAGGTGGGGGGTGTTAAGGAATCTGCAGTTAGATAAGGTATTTCCTAGAAAGAGTGTTACCAAAGGTAAGTAGCTTGTTCTGATAGATACTTCTAAAGGCAGATTCCTCACCTTTAGAATATATACCAAAATAGTACCTTCAAGGAGGAGGGTCTGTGAAATTGTCTCAGACCAAAACGTCCTGCAGAACTAAAAGAGTTAAATGTCCTTCCCATCGGACCTGATTGTCAAGGCCTCAGTGCTTCATGGATATGTGTAAGGAAGCCTGCATCATGGCATGACAAATGTTAAGAACAGGCACTCCGTGTGCCAACACAATGGCAGCAGCCTTGACTCTGGTGGAATGAGCCCTCTGTCCTTCCAGAGGCTACTTTTTTGTCAGTGCACAGCAGATCTTGATGCAGAGGACTATTCACCTTGACAAAGATCATTTCTGCACTGCCTTGTCTTTCTTTGCTCCAGAATACCCCACCAAAAGTGGATCATCCACTCAATAGCCTGTGACTTTGATTTTAACTTACGTGGAGATTTCGAAAGCAATTAGGATCTGTCATGGAAACAACCTCATGAGTAGGTCTGTGGTTTTTACTTTGAACAAGAGTTGGACTTGCGCTGTTTCCTATGGCATTCATTGATGTATAGGTTTGCTTCATGTTCCTTGACCGCCTTTGGATTTATGAGGGTGCATTCCTCACCCAATTTGAAGTTGGATCCTGAGAACAAAGCCAAAGCATACATCATATGCCTCTATCACAGATATTTGTTTGCTATAACCCTGCCAAGGTTTAAATCCTGTAGTTTTATAAGGGGGCATAGTCCCTATGTACTCTAGTTGGAGAACTTTTAGGATAAAAATCTCTTCAAACTGATGAGGAAAAAGGGAAGCAGAACTTTGGATCAACGTTCAAAGGCGTGGAAACAAAGGCAATGACGTCAACATACAGGGGTGGTGCTTCTATGAGACTCTCACTTCTAGATGGAACAAGGTCAACACAGAGCCACACGGCATCACCTACATGGGCCCAGGATCCATTCTGGGGCCTCAGGATATTTTAAAGGTGAGGGAACTGTGTTTAGAAGTATTTATGAGAACTTGGGATCAAGGGAGACTTCTGAAAGGGATTAAGCAAACCACCATCCTTGTGCCCTCTTCACTGCAACCACCCACACCTTGAATCTGTATTCCTGCCCATTCTTTCTGCCCTTGTTCACGTAAAACTCCCAAAATGAAAGGCACTGTCTTGCAAATGTAGCTTGGTTTGCACTACATGAGGCACATACATACATACGGAGGTATGGAAAGTGCTATTTAAATACCAATGCAATACAACACATGGAATGTACTTCCTGTTGGGCCTCTAGAATTAAAGTTTGCTTCACAACATTTATACGTTCGGTGGAACCCTACTTAGTTATGTTGTGTGGCAACACAAGGGTCATTTTTGTCCTCTTGCTTATTTAATATGGGTCTGTAACTCTAGCAAGCACTATAAGGTCTTTTGACAAACCTTCATAATTCAGGAGGACACATTCTTGTTAAAAGTCATTTATTCTGCCTTTTCATGCTATAAAAAAAAATTCAACATTTATTCAGTCATTCTGTTGAAGGTTCCAACAGCTTGTGATAATATACCAATATGTGTATGCATTGGCATCTGCATAGGACAAACCTAACTCGAAAACTATGGAGCAATGTACATCAAAGTGGGTCTGAGCATCAATTAAAGATTCCATACATAATGCATGGAGAGGAGAGAGTTGCTGGAATCTTTCCCATGTTGTTCAATACGCTTTGTAATGGGAAGTGGGGGGCTCTTTATTCAATATGGATGATACAGTACTGAATGGATAGTAAGTCCTTGAAGGTAAATTCCACAGCAAGAGTAGATGTAAGATAATATTTTGGTTGGCAACTGTCCTGCATGAGCCCTTTATCTAGATTCTCCACTTCCTTATCCTGCAAGACAAAGGACGTATAGATCTTGGAAGTGTATGTTGACCTGGCACTCTCTCCTGTACGAGATAGCAAATAGGATTCATACAACATACAGTAATCTCAAATTTACCAATTGTCTCTTTGATAACTTGGCCTACCCAGTGAAGGTTCAATTTGTCACTGCATTGGTTCATTTCTAGATGGACTAAGGCAATAGCCTCCAAAAATGTGTTCTGAAAAAACTGCAATAACATCAAAATGCAGCAGTGAGAGTACTTACTAGAACCTCATTTTTCCAGTCTTTATCTCCCTTCGGTTGTTGTATTGAAATAATACAGTTTATCCCCTACTGAAGTCTGGAGCCAGGGCTTGGGTTGAAAGGGGGTGTTGTGCACTTCTAAGGTTCTTTTGAAGTTACCTCCACATCAAAGGCATTTTAAGTATAAGTACAGGGACTCTGACCCCATAATTTTAGACACCATGTGGGACTTGTAACCAGACACTGCTAGCTCTACACACTGCACCAAGAGAGTGCTGTGGTGCCAGGAAGATCACCACTTGGACTACAGTGCTCTGTTGTGCTGACTGGCGTTCATGCTCGGCTGCTGGAGAGACTGATACTTTACTAGGGAAACCAGTGTGCTGGCCTGCTGCCAGTCTCCCTGCTTGTGTGCCCCAGTTGTTCTCCTGGGACCAGTGACTGCCCAGAATTGGCTGTGGAACTCTGAGTCCAGCCTCTCTAGTCACCTGCCACTAGCTGGTGGAGAGCGCTTCATTGGGGAGTTGGTTTTGGCCTAACAGAAAAGCGGGTGGCGAGCGCTTCATGGTTCTCAGTGCCTCTTAATTCAGCCAAGAGTGTGTGTTGAGTGCTGTTGCCCGGAGAAGCCCGGCAGCCTTAAGTCATGCAGCCTTTCTGCTTTCCCTCATGGCTGTGCTCCTTTCTACGATGGCACCGGGAGTGTAGCATTGTTCTCCCCTGTGAGGAGAGCCGGGGGGATGGAGAACGGCAGCCACGCCTTGAGCCAAGGTTGGTAGTGGCTTGAAACTATCTGGCATCTCTACTCAGTGGTCTGTGAGGTCCCAAGGGCCTCCAAATGCGTTGCAATGTTGGCCTACGTATTTCTGCAAAACCACCTCGCACAGCTTTGAGCATTCAGGGGCAGCTGCCTTCACTGTGGTTGACGCGGGGACCCAGTGAGGTCTCCCAGCAGATTACTACAGTTTGTTCTTCCCCCCTAACGATTTCACTGGATAAGGCATACGGGGGGCCTGCTGGCTTAGTGTGGCACACGTTCAGTGTTAATGCTCCAAGGGGTGAACCTCGGAAGAAGTCCTGATCCCAATATGAAACTCTCCCCGCACCCAGGAAGGCACTGTGGAGGTTTCGCAAATAAATTACCATATTCCCTGGAACAGGAGCACAGGTGAGCCACTACCTAGGTTTGGTAATATTGCATGTGGTGGAAATCTTGGAAATGACTGTGTAATAGTTAATAGGTGCGCAGAGATGTTGTGCCCTATGTTGACATAGTAACTGATGTGTTTTTCCCCCAACAAACGGCATATGTTGAAAAGTATCTATACAATTCAAGTGTTTTATTAATTATCTGCTGCATTTAACCCCGCAGTGTTTCCTGTGGTATGTAATTTTATGCCCAGCACTGTTCAGGATAGCGAGTACTATATACACAGTAATGTTTTTCATGATGCTTACAAAGTATAAGTTTTTTCATCATAAATTGCTCTCATTTTGAGGCTTGACCATTGCATACTTGGCAAAGTAACTATTGGTTCATGTTGTTTTGGTCTTGTGTTATATACAATATATGATATCTTTATATAAACCTGTGCGGAGTCTCTTTTTTAGTGTATTTATTCTGTCAATAGTGTGAGTTGTTGCACAAATGCTTTGCACATGACCTCTGGAGATAGGCCTGACTGCTCGGTGCCAAGCTACCAGGGGGTGAGCACAGTTTAGCTTTGGTGTGTAACTTACCTGCCCTGACTAGAATGGTGGGTTCTGCCTGGCTTAGGTTTCTAACAATGACATTATGTCCCACCTTCATAACTTCCATTGGAAATGTAGTGTGGCAATTTATTTCTATCATTTCAATCAATTGACCGATATCTAATCTGAACAGAGACAGAGGTAATTCTAGAATTTCCAGAATACACAAAGTGCCTCAAAAGAGCTTGGATGTGAGAAGGTGCCTGGGCACTACTGGCATTTTCAACAAAGGTCCTTGTTGTAGAACAAATGCTACTTTAGGAACAAGAACAGATCAAGAACCTCACAGCTAGAAGGAAGTGCTCCACAGGCGCTTCTGTACCAAGCACCCCCGGCTTTGGTTCTTTTAATTTGGCATAGTGGTGATTTTGCTCCTCTAGTGTAAATTGCATTATGGAATGCAGGTATGATGTTATTTTGCCTATTAGTGTAAACATGGTGCACTTATCTTATTGCAGTGTAGACTGATGTTCCTTCCCTGGATGATTATTGACTGTTTCTTGTTAGAACTTCATCAGAGGCCTGTCACTTACAAAGACAATGGAACATTCTTGCAAGCACTGTACGACATGCTAGATGTGTCACTATTTGTAAGAAAGTCATCCTTTTAGCCAGGTTCATACTCATTTTTTACTTATACTGGTGTTAACTGACTCTAACTGTGCCCAGGGCTCTGCTAACTAGGCCGAGGACCAGTACTCTCATTAAAAAGGTATATGGTAACTAGGTAGAATTATAATTGGTAATGAAGACTGCTGTAAGTCGATAGTATATAATAAGGCAAGGGGGTTTCAAACTACCTATAAGTCCCTAGTATATTGTAGGGTAGGGAGGTGTAGAGGCCCAGTAGATTTCCTGCAATGGAATGTGAACTGCTGTGCTGCCTGCTGTCATTTTTAAAGAGAGCCCTGCTGTGCAGACTTTCTTTAAAAGTAAAATAAATGCAAAATCGACTTTGGAATTAAAGGTACTTCCAAAGTGGGAATCTAGCTTATGTTTACATATAAGTCACCTCTAAGGTCCTCCTAGGTGCCACAGGGGTGGAGTGCCATGTAACTATAAGCAGAGACATTATAAAAACTGTTTTATATACCCTGGAGAGGGGAAAACAGCCCATTTCATTTTCCCCATACTAGATACTTAGCTCCATAGCCTAACATTGGATTTTTTTATTTAAGTATAAATATTGCTAGGAAGTCAAAGACTTAAAAGATTGGCAATGATATATCCAAAAACTTGCCACTGCTGGATTTATCATAACTAATGCAGAAGATAAGTTATAGGACTTTCTTTTCTGGGAGCCAAAATCCAGCCTTCTAGCAGACTATCCTGATTGGTCAGCCTTAACAGACTTATCCAAGCTACTTTGATGAGGTGATAAGTGGTCTGCATAGAGCACAGGTTATCCGGTAGGTGGAGCTCTGCAGCTGCAGAGAACAGGCCAGAAATGGGTCTGGGTAAATCAAAATTGGCTTCAAAGAGAGCAGGACAGTAAGGAATGCCAGCCAGGTCTACCCCCTCTTCCTGTACACCCAGTCAGATGACAGGCCCAGGAATGGAATTTGCAGACGGTCTGGAGGGGAAGTGTTAATGTAAATGAGAAAAACCAGCAGGTTGGTTTAGTCAGGTCGTACTCTCCCGGAGAGTAATATCCCATCTTGAATTTTAAAGTGCAGTGCTTTGTGAGACAAGAATATGCCACACTTGGGAGACGCATTGTGGGAATTGTAGATCCAAACTTTCATGGACCATCTCAGGGCTTCTAGACCCTTGGATTTGTGTTTTAGATACTTTAAACCCTCAAGAGGAACTTCAGAAAGAAGTTCCAGAAGTTTGCAACACCTTTTGGAAAAAGCTCCATAAGTGAACCGACCCGACGTCAAGAGTCAAGCCGACTGACTACCTTCAACCACGACCCAGCCTGGTTTTCAGATCTGTCCAGCTAAAAGCTCTGGAACTCCAGACTTCCAGGATTTGACCGGGGCCTAGCAAAGAAGCAATCCAATAACACTGCATTGAAATCAGCCTGCTGGAGGGGACCGCACCACGTCGAGAGAAAATCCTCTGGAAAAGTTTCTAAGTTTGAAGGTAAAATTTTGACCGGGGCCTCCCGCTTAGTGTATCTCACCAGAGCTCCACTGCGGTCAGGCCTCAAACTTTGAAGCTGTCCCAGTCAAGCACAACCAGATATCCCAAGTTGGCGCCATAGGTTTTTAAGCACTAGAAAGTGTGTAATCTTTAAAAATTCATATCTCCGGTTCGTTTTGGTGTCATTTTGAAGATAAAGCTATTTCGTATTCTTATAAATTGGTGTGGGAGTTTTACTGTGTGTTGTGTCTTACTTATTGTAAGGAAATGCCTCCTTGGCATGGTTGCCCCCTGACTTTTTGCCTTTGCTGATGCTATGTTTACAATTGAAAGTGTGCTGAGGCCTGCTAACCAGGCCCCAGCACCAGTGTTCTTTCCCTAACCTGTACTTTTGTATCCACAATTGGCAGACCCTGGCATCCAGATAAGTCCCTTGTAACTGGTACTTCTAGTACCAAGGGCCCTGATGCCAAGGAAGGCCTCTAAGGGCTGCAGCATGTCTTATGCCACCCTGGAGACCTCTCACTCAGCACAGACACACTGCTTACCAGCTTGTGTGTGCTAGTGAGGACAAAACGAGTAAGTCGACATGGCACTCCCCTCAGGGTGCCATGCCAGCCTCTCACTGCCTATGCAGTATAGGTAAGACACCCCTCTAGCAGGCCTTACAGCCCTAAGGCAGGGTGCACTATACCATAGGTGAGGGTACCAGTGCATGAGCATGGTACCCCTACAGTGTCTAAACAAAACCTTAGACATTGTAAGTGCAGGGTAGCCATAAGAGTATATGGTCTGGGAGTCTGTCAAACACGAACTCCACAGCACCATAATGGCTACACTGAAAACTGGGAAGTTTGGTATCAAACTTCTCAGCACAATAAATGCACACTCATGCCAGTGTACATTTTATTGCAAAATACACCCCAGAGGGCACCTTAGAGGTGCCCCCTGAAACTTAACCGACTGTCTGTGTAGGCTGACTAGTTCCAGCAGCCTGCCACACTAGAGACATGTTGCTGGCCCCATGGGGAGAGTGCCTTTGTCACTCTGAGGCCAGTAACAAAGCCTGCACTGGGTGGAGATGCTAACACCTCCCCCAGGCAGGAGCTGTAACACCTGGCGGTGAGCCTCAAAGGCTCACCCCTTTGTCACAGCCCAGCAGGGCACTCCAGCTTAGTGGAGTTGCCCGCCCCCTCCGGCCACGGCCCCCACTTTTGGCGGCAAGGCTGGAGGGAACAAAGAAAGCAACAAGGAGGAGTCACTGGCCAGTCAGGACAGCCCCTAAGGTGTCCTGAGCTGAGGTGACTCTAACTTTTAGAAATCCTCCATCTTGCAGATGGAGGATTCCCCCAATAGGGTTAGGATTGTGACCCCCTCCCCTTGGGAGGAGGCACAAAGAGGGTGTACCCACCCTCAGGGCTAGTAGCCATTGGCTACTAACCCCCCAGACCTAAACACGCCCTTAAATTTAGTATTTAAGGGCTACCCTGAACCCTAGAAAATTAGATTCCTGCAACAACAAGAAGAAGGACTGCCCAGCTGAAAACCCCTGCAGAGGAAGACCAGAAGACAACAACTGCCTTGGCTCCAGAAACTCACCGGCCTGTCTCCTGCCTTCCAAAGAACTCTGCTCCAGCGACGCCTTCCAAAGGGACCAGCGACCTCTGAATCCTCTGAGGACTGCCCTGCTTCGACGAAGACAAGAAACTCCCGAGGACAGCGGACCTGCTCCAAAAAGACTGCAACTTTGTTTCAAGAAGCAGCTTTAAAGAACCCTGCAACTCCCCGCAAGAAGCGTGAGACTTGCAACACTGCACCCGGCGACCACGACTCGGCTGGTGGAGAACCAACACCTCAGGGAGGACCCCCGGACTACTCTACGACTGTGAGTACCAAAACCTGTCCCCCCTGTGCCCCCACAGCGCCGCCTGCAGAGAGAATCCCGAGGCTTCCCCTGACCGCGACTCTCTGAAACCTAAGTCCCGACGCCTGGAAAAGACCCTGCACCCGCAGCCCCCAGGACCTGAAGGACCGGACTTTCACTGCAGAAGTGACCCCCAGGAGTCCCTCTCCCTTGCCCAAGTGGAGGTTTCCCCGAGGAAGCCCCCCCTTGCCTGCCTGCAGCGCTGAAGAGATCCGTTGATCTCTCATAGACTAACATTGCAAACCCGACGCTTGTTTCTACACTGCACCCGGCCGCCCCCGCGCTGCTGAGGGTGAAATTTCTGTGTGGGCTTGTGTCCCCCCCGGTGCCCTACAAAACCCCCCTGGTCTGCCCACCGAAGACGCGGGTACTTACCTGCAAGCAGACCGGAACCGGGGCACCCCCTTCTCTCCATTCTAGCCTATGCGTTTTGGGCACCACTTTGAACTCTGCACCTGACCGGCCCTGAGCTGCTGGTGTGGTGACTTTGGGGTTGCTCTGAACCCCCAACGGTGGGCTACCTTGGACCAAGAACTGAACCCTGTAAGTGTCTTACTTACCTGGTAAAACTAACAAAAACTTACCTCCCCCAGGAACTGTGAAAATTGCACTGTGTCCACTTTTGAAATAGCTATTTGTGAATAACTTGAAAAGTATACATGCAATTGAAATGATTCAAAGTTCCTAATGTACTTACCTGCAATACCTTTCAAACAAGATAGTACATGTTAAATTTGAACCTGTGGTTCTTAAAATAAACTAAGAAAAGATATTTTTCTATAACAAAACCTATTGGCTGGATTTGTCTCTGAGTGTGTGTACCTCATTTATTGTCTATGTGTATGTACAACAAATGCTTAACACTACTCCTTGGATAAGCCTACTGCTCGACCACACTACCACAAAATAGAGCATTAGTATTATCTATTTTTACCACTATTTTACCTCTAAGGGGAACCCTTGGACTCTGTGCATGCTATTCCTTACTTTGAAATAGCACATACAGAGCCAACTTCCTACATTGGTGGATCAGCGGTGGGGTACAAGACTTTGCATTTGCTGGACTACTCAGCCAATACCTGATCACACGACAAATTCCAAAATTGTCATAAGAAATTGATTTTTGCAATTTGAAAAGTTTTCTAAATTCTTAAAAGACCTGCTAGGGCCTTGTGTTAGATCCTGTTTAGCATTTCTTTTAGAGTTTAAAAGTTTGTAAAAGTTTGAATTAGATTCTAGAACCAGTTTTAGATTCTTAAAAAGTATTCCAACTTTTAGAAGCAAAATGTCTAGCACAGATGTGACTGTGGTGGAACTCGACACCACACCTTACCTCCATCTACAGATGAGAGAGCTAAGGTCACTCTGTAAACTAAAGAAAATAGCAATGGGCCCCAAACCTACCAAAATACAGCTCCAGGAGCTTTTGGCAGAGTTTGAAAAGGCCAACCCCTCTGAGGGTGGCAACTCAGAGGATGAAGATAGTGACTTGGAGGGAAATTCCCCCCCTCCAGTCCTACTTAGGGAGAGCAGGGCTTCTCAAGCCCTGACTCCACAAATAATAGTCAGAGATGCTGGTTCCCTCACAGGAGGGACCAACAACTCTGAAATCACTGAGGAAAACTCCAGTGAAGAGGACATCCAGTTAGCCAGGATGGCCAAAAGATTGGCTTTGGAAAGACAGATCCTAGCCATAGAGAGGGAAAGACAAGAGATGGGCCTAGGACCCATCAATGGTGGCAGCAACATAAATAGGGTCAGAGATTCTCCTGACATGTTGAAAATCCCTAAAGGGATTGTAACTAAATATGAAGATGGTGATGACATCACCAAATGGTTCACAGCTTTTGAGAGGGCTTGTGTAACCAGAAAAGTGAACAGATCTCACTGGGGTGCTCTCCTTTGGGAAATGTTCACAGGAAAGTGTAGGGATAGACTCCTCACACTCTCTGGAAAAGATGCAGAATCTTATGACCTCATGAAGGGTACCCTGATTGAGGGCTTTGGATTCTCCACTGAGGAGTATAGGATTAGATTCAGGGGGGCTCAGAAATCCTCGAGCCAGACCTGGGTTGACTTTGTAGACTACTCAGTAAAAACACTAGATGGTTGGATTCAAGGCAGTGGTGTAAGTAATTATGATGGGCTGTACAATTTATTTGTGAAAGAACACCTGTTAAGTAATTGTTTCAATGATAAACTGCATCAGCATCTGGTAGACCTAGGACCAATTTCTCCCCAAGAATTGGGAAAGAAGGCGGACCATTGGGTCAAGACTAGGGTGTCCAAAACTTCCACAGGGGGTGACCAAAAGAAAGGGGTCACAAAACCTCCCCAGGGGAAAGGTGGTGAGACAGCCAAAAATAAAAATAGTAAAGAGTCTTCTACAGGCCCCCAAAAACCTGCACAGGAGGGTGGGCCCAGAGCCTCCTCACAAAACAATCCTGGGTACAAGGGTAAAAACTTTGATCCCAAAAAGGCCTGGTGTCGAAACTGTAGTCAGTCTGGACACCAAACTGGAGACAAGGCCTGTCCCAAGAAAAGTTCCACTCCAAACTCCAATCCAGGTAACACTGGAATGGCTAGTCTCCAAGTGGGATCAACAGTGTGCCCAGAGCAAATCAGGGTCCACACTGAAGCTACTCTAGTCTCTGAGGGTGGGGTGGATTTAGCCACACTAGCTGCCTGGCCGCCTAACATGCAAAAATACAGGCAGCAGCTCTTTATTAATGGGACAAGTGTAGAGGGCCTGAGGGATACAGGTGCCAGTGTCACCATGGTGACAGAGAAACTGGTTTCCCCTGGCCAATACCTGACTGGAAAAACTTATACAGTCACCAATGCTGACAATCAAACTAAAGCACATCCCATGGCAATGGTAACTTTAGAATGGGGAGGGGTCAATGGCCTGAAACAGGTGGTGGTCTCCTCAAACATCCCAGTAGACTGTCTGCTTGGAAATGACCTGGAGTCCTCAGCATGGGCTGAGGTAGAGCTAAAAACCCATGCAGCCATGCTGGGTATCCCTGAACTGGTGTGTGTAAAAACAAGAGCACAATGCAAGGCACAGGGTGAAAAAGTAGAGCTGGAGTCTGGAAGAATGGCCCAGCCTACCAAGAGAAAAGGAAAGTCAGTTGGGAAACCAACTGCAACACAGTCAGAAAAAGAGAACCTCTCTTCTCAGGAAGAAGTTCTACCCTCTGAGGGAACTGAGCCTTTGGAGCTTGAACCTTATCAGGTTGAGCTCTTAGGCCCAGGGGGACCCTCAAGGGAGGAGCTGTGTAAGGGACAAGAAACCTGTCCCTCTCTTGAAGGCCTTAGGCAGCAAGCTGCTGAAGAGTCCAAGGGCAAGAAAAATGGAACACATAGGGTCTATTGGGAAGATGGACTCCTGTACACTGAGGCCAGAGACCCCAAACCTGGTGCCACTAGGAGAGTGGTAGTGCCTCAGTCGTTCAGAGAGTTTATTCTGACCTTAGCCCATGATATTCCCCTTGCTGGGCATTTGGGACAAACCAAGACGTGGGAGAGGTTAGTCAACCACTTCTACTGGCCCAATATGTCCCAGAAGGTTAAGGAGTTTTGCCTCTCCTGCCCCACCTGTCAATCCAGTGGTAAGACAGGTGGGCACCCAAAGGCCCCCCTCATTCCACTTCCAGTGGTGGGGGTCCCCTTTGAAAGCGTGGGTGTGGACATAGTTGGTCCACTGGACCCTCCCACAGCCTCAGGAAATATGTACATCCTAGTAGTAGTGGATCATACTACTAGGTATCCTGAAGCTATTCCCCTTAGGTCGACTACTGCCCCTGCAGTAGCCAAGGCCCTCATTGGTATCTTTACCAGAGTGGGTTTCCCTAAGGAGGTGGTGTCTGACAGAGGTACCAACTTCATGTCAGCATACCTAAAACACATGTGGAATGAGTGTGGAGTGACTTACAAATTCACTACACCATACCATCCACAAACTAATGGCTTAGTTGAGAGATTCAACAAGACATTAAAAGGCATGATCATGGGGCTCCCAGAAAAGCTCAAAAGGAGATGGGATGTCCTCTTGCCATGTCTGCTTTTTGCTTACAGAGAGGTGCCACAGAAGGGAGTAGGATTCTCACCCTTTGAACTTCTGTTTGGTCACCCTGTAAGGGGACCACTTGCTCTTGTTAAAGAAGGCTGGGAGAGACCTCTTCATGAGCCTAAACAAGACATAGTGGACTATGTACTTGGCCTTCGCTCTAGAATGGCAGAGTACATGGAAAAGGCAACCAAAAACCTTGAGGCCAGCCAACAGCTCCAGAAGTTTTGGTATGACCAAAAGGCTGCACTGGTTGAGTTCCAACCAGGGCAGAAAGTCTGGGTTCTGGAGCCTGTGGCTCCCAGGGCACTCCAGGACAAATGGAGTGGCCCTTACCCAGTGCTAGAAAGGAAGAGTCAGGTCACCTACCTGGTGGACCTGGGCACAAGCAGGAGCCCCAAGAGGGTGATCCATGTGAACCGCCTTAAGCTCTTCCATGACAGGGCTGATGTGAATCTGTTGATGGTAACAGATGAGGATCAGGAGGCAGAGAGTGAACCTCTCCCTGATCTTCTGTCATCAGACCCAAAAGATGGCTCAGTAGATGGAGTGATCTACTCAGACACCCTCTCTGGCCAACAGCAAGCTGATTGTAGGAGAGTCCTACAACAGTTTCCTGAACTCTTCTCCTTAACCCCTGGTCAGACACACCTGTGTACCCATGATGTGGACACAGGAGACAGCATGCCTGTCAAGAACAAAATCTTTAGACAGTCTGACCATGTTAAAGAAAGCATTAAGGTGGAAGTCCACAAGATGCTGGAATTGGGAGTAATTGAGCGCTCTGACAGCCCCTGGGCTAGCCCAGTGGTCTTAGTCCCCAAACCTCACACCAAAGATGGAAAGAAAGAGATGAGGTTTTGTGTGGATTACAGAGGGCTCAATTCTGTCACCAAGACAGATGCTCATCCAATTCCTAGAGCTGATGAGCTCATAGATAAATTAGGTGCTGCCAAATTCTTAAGTACCTTTGACTTGACAGCAGGGTACTGGCAAATAAAAATGGCACCTGGAGCAAAAGAGAAAACAGCATTCTCCACACCTGATGGGCATTATCAGTTTACTGTTATGCCCTTTGGTTTAAAGAATGCCCCTGCCACCTTCCAAAGGTTGGTGAATCAAGTCCTTGCTGGTTTGGAGTCCTTTAGCACAGCTTATCTTGATGATATTGCTGTCTTTAGCTCCACCTGGCAGGATCACCTGGTCCACCTGAAGAAGGTTTTGAAGGCTCTGCAATCTGCAGGCCTCTCTATCAAGGCATCCAAATGCCAGATAGGGCAGGGAACTGTGGTTTACTTGGGCCACCTTGTAGGTGGAGGCCAAGTTCAGCCACTCCAACCCAAGATCCAGACTATTCTGGACTGGGTAGCTCCAAAAACCCAGACTCAAGTCAGGGCATTCCTTGGCTTGACTGGGTATTACAGGAGGTTTGTGAAGGGATATGGATCCATTGTGACAGCCCTCACTGAACTCACCTCCAAGAAAATGCCCAAGAAAGTGAACTGGACTGTGGAATGCCAACAGGCCTTTGACACCCTGAAACAAGCAATGTGCTCAGCACCAGTTCTAAAAGCTCCAGATTATTCTAAGCAGTTCATTGTGCAGACAGATGCCTCTGAACATGGGATAGGGGCAGTTTTGTCCCAAACCAATGATGATGGCCTTGACCAGCCTGTTGCTTTCATTAGCAGGAGGTTACTCCCCAGGGAGCAGCGTTGGAGTGCCATTGAGAGGGAGGCCTTTGCTGTGGTTTGGTCCCTGAAGAAGCTGAGACCATACCTCTTTGGGACTCACTTCCTAGTTCAAACTGACCACAGACCTCTCAAATGGCTGATGCAAATGAAAGGTGAAAATCCTAAACTGTTGAGGTGGTCCATCTCCCTACAGGGAATGGACTTTATAGTGGAACACAGACCTGGGACTGCCCATGCCAATGCAGATGGCCTTTCCAGGTTCTTCCACTTAGAAAATGAAGACTCTCTTGGGAAAGGTTAGTCTCATCCTCTTTCGTTTGGGGGGGGGGGTTGTGTAAGGAAATGCCTCCTTGGCATGGTTGCCCCCTGACTTTTTGCCTTTGCTGATGCTATGTTTACAATTGAAAGTGTGCTGAGGCCTGCTAACCAGGCCCCAGCACCAGTGTTCTTTCCCTAACCTGTACTTTTGTATCCACAATTGGCAGACCCTGGCATCCAGATAAGTCCCTTGTAACTGGTACTTCTAGTACCAAGGGCCCTGATGCCAAGGAAGGCCTCTAAGGGCTGCAGCATGTCTTATGCCACCCTGGAGACCTCTCACTCAGCACAGACACACTGCTTACCAGCTTGTGTGTGCTAGTGAGGACAAAACGAGTAAGTCGACATGGCACTCCCCTCAGGGTGCCATGCCAGCCTCTCACTGCCTATGCAGTATAGGTAAGACACCCCTCTAGCAGGCCTTACAGCCCTAAGGCAGGGTGCACTATACCATAGGTGAGGGTACCAGTGCATGAGCATGGTACCCCTACAGTGTCTAAACAAAACCTTAGACATTGTAAGTGCAGGGTAGCCATAAGAGTATATGGTCTGGGAGTCTGTCAAACACGAACTCCACAGCACCATAATGGCTACACTGAAAACTGGGAAGTTTGGTATCAAACTTCTCAGCACAATAAATGCACACTGATGCCAGTGTACATTTTATTGCAAAATACACCCCAGAGGGCACCTTAGAGGTGCCCCCTGAAACTTAACCGACTGTCTGTGTAGGCTGACTAGTTCCAGCAGCCTGCCACACTAGAGACATGTTGCTGGCCCCATGGGGAGAGTGCCTTTGTCACTCTGAGGCCAGTAACAAAGCCTGCACTGGGTGGAGATGCTAACACCTCCCCCAGGCAGGAGCTGTAACACCTGGCGGTGAGCCTCAAAGGCTCACCCCTTTGTCACAGCCCAGCAGGGCACTCCAGCTTAGTGGAGTTGCCCGCCCCCTCCGGCCACGGCCCCCACTTTTGGCGGCAAGGCTGGAGGGAACAAAGAAAGCAACAAGGAGGAGTCACTGGCCAGTCAGGACAGCCCCTAAGGTGTCCTGAGCTGAGGTGACTCTAACTTTTAGAAATCCTCCATCTTGCAGATGGAGGATTCCCCCAATAGGGTTAGGATTGTGACCCCCTCCCCTTGGGAGGAGGCACAAAGAGGGTGTACCCACCCTCAGGGCTAGTAGCCATTGGCTACTAACCCCCCAGACCTAAACACGCCCTTAAATTTAGTATTTAACGGCTACCCTGAACCCTAGAAAATTAGATTCCTGCAACAACAACAAGAAGGACTGCCCAGCTGAAAACCCCTGCAGAGGAAGACCAGAAGACAACAACTGCCTTGGCTCCAGAAACTCACCGGCCTGTCTCCTGCCTTCCAAAGAACTCTGCTCCAGCGACGCCTTCCAAAGGGACCAGCGACCTCTGAATCCTCTGAGGACTGCCCTGCTTCGACGACGACAAGAAACTCCCGAGGACAGCGGACCTGCTCCAAAAAGACTGCAACTTTGTTTCAAGAAGCAGCTTTAAAGAACCCTGCAACTCCCCGCAAGAAGCGTGAGACTTGCAACACTGCACCCGGCGACCACGACTCGGCTGGTGGAGAACCAACACCTCAGGGAGGACCCCCGGACTACTCTACGACTGTGAGTACCAAAACCTGTCCCCCCTGAGCCCCCACAGCGCCGCCTGCAGAGGGAATCCCGAGGCTTCCCCTGACCGCGACTCTCTGAAACCTAAGTCCCGACGCCTGGAAAAGACCCTGCACCCGCAGCCCCCAGGACCTGAAGGACCGGACTTTCACTGCAGAAGTGACCCCCAGGAGTCCCTCTCCCTTGCCCAAGTGGAGGTTTCCCCGAGGAAGCCCCCCCTTGCCTGCCTGCAGCGCTGAAGAGATCCGTTGATCTCTCATAGACTAACATTGCAAACCCGACGCTTGTTTCTACTCTGCACCCGGCCGCCCCTGCGCTGCTGAGGGTGAAATTTCTGTGTGGGCTTGTGTCCCCCCCGGTGCCCTACAAAACCCCCCTGGTCTGCCCACCGAAGACGCGGGTACTTACCTGCAAGCAGACCGGAACCGGGGCACCCCCTTCTCTCCATTCTAGCCTATGCGTTTTGGGCACCACTTTGAACTCTGCACCTGACCGGCCCTGAGCTGCTGGTGTGGTGACTTTGGGGTTGCTCTGAACCCCCAACGGTGGGCTACCTTGGACCAAGAACTGAACCCTGTAAGTGTCTTACTTACCTGGTAAAACTAACAAAAACTTACCTCCCCCAGGAACTGTGAAAATTGCACTGTGTCCACTTTTGAAATAGCTATTTGTGAATAACTTGAAAAGTATACATGCAATTGAAATGATTCAAAGTTCCTAATGTACTTACCTGCAATACCTTTCAAACAAGATATTACATGTTAAATTTGAACCTGTGGTTCTTAAATTAAACTAAGAAAAGATATTTTTCTATAACAAAACCTATTGGCTGGATTTGTCTCTGAGTGTGTGTACCTCATTTATTGTCTATGTGTATGTACAACAAATGCTTAACACTACTCCTTGGATAAGCCTACTGCTCGACCACACTACCACAAAATAGAGCATTAGTATTATCTATTTTTACCACTATTTTACCTCTAAGGGGAACCCTTGGACTCTGTGCATGCTATTCCTTACTTTGAAATAGCACATACAGAGCCAACTTCCTACACTTATTTAATGTACTGTTGTTTTAAATGCTTTACATATCTGTCTCCTGAGTTAAATCTGCCTGCTCACAGCCAGCTGCCATGGATTGAGCAAGGGGCTAATGTATGGAGACTTTGACTGAACTGTATATTGTCTTGGGGGCTTTATTACTATTGGTGGGTGGAAGTTACCCATTTGGCAGACTTTAACACCCCCAAAACCCTCCCTCGGTCTTGCATGTCAACAGGTTGAAACCCCACCAAGACAGAGCAGACATGACCATGCTGATAGTCACAGATGAAGGGAGAGAAGAGTAAACTGAGCCACTGTCAGACCTCCTCTCTCACAATGTGCAAGATGGGTCAGTGGAGGGAGTTGTACTCTCTCCCAAAATGACAGACCAGCAGCCCAGAGACTACAAGCAGGTGCTGGAGCATGTTGCTGATCTGTTCTCTCTGACCCCAGGTATCACCAGTTGGTGTATACCCGACATTGACCCTGGTGATAGCCTAACAGTCAAGAACATGTTGTACAGGTTGTCTGACCAGGTCAGAGCCAGCATCAAGGGTGAAGTAGCTCAGATGCTGGAATAAGGGGTATTAGAGACCCCTGACAGCCCATGGTCCAGCCCACTCGTGCTTGTGTCCAAACCTAATCCCCAAGGGGGAAAGAAGGAAGTTAAGGTTCTGTGTGGATTACAGAGGACTGAATCCAGTCATAAAGACTGATGCTTACTAACCCTATACCTAGAGCTGGTGAGCTCATTACTATGGGACCATTGTGGCTCCCCTGACAGAACTCACTTCTAAAATGTGGCCAAAGAAAGTCATGTGGACCCCAGAGTGTCAGAAGACCTCTGACACTCTGAAAGAGGCTATGTGTTCAGCATCAGTGTTACTGGCCCCTGAGTACACAAAGGAATTTGTGGTTCAGACAGATGCTTCAGAACAAAGGATTGGGGTAGTGTTGGCACAGATAAATTGGGAGGACCTTGATCAGCCACTTGCCTTCATTAAAAGCAACTTCTACTCAGAGAACAGAGGTGGAGTGCCATTGAGAGGGAAGCCTTTGCTGTGGTTTGGTCCCTGAAAAAACTGAGATGATACCTGTTTGATACGCACTTCTTTGATCAAACTGACCACAGACTTCTCAGATGGCTCATGCAGATGAGGGGCAAGAATCCAAAGCTACTGAGTTGGGCCATTTATGTACAAGGGATGGACTTCACAGTGGAACACAGACCTGGGGTTGCCCATGCCAATGTGGATGGGCTTTCCAGGTTTTTCCACTTAGCTGATGAGGACTACCAGGGTGTAGGTTAGTTAGTCATCACCTTTCATTGGGGGGGTGAGGGTTCAAGTGAGAAAGTCATCCTTTTTGCCCTGTTCAACCCCAGTTTTTACTGACACCAGTGGTAACTGATTTCCACTGTGCCTTGGGCTCTGTTAATCAGGGCCAGTGCTCTGTTTAAAAAGGTATATGGTAATCAGGTATAATTACATTTGGCAATGATAGAACTCTGTAATTCCCTAGTATATAATTAGGCAAGGGGGGTTTAAACTACCAATAAGACCCTAGTATATAATAGGGCAGGGAGGTTTAGAGGCCCAGTAGATTTCTTGCACTGGAATGGGCACTGCTGTCATTTTTAAAGGCTGCCCTGCTTTGCAGACTGTCTTTAAAAGTAAAATATATGCAAGTTCGACTTTGGAATTAAAGGCACTTCCAAAGTGGGAATCTACCTTATTTTTACATATGTCACCTCTGAGGTCTCCTTTAGGTGCCCCAGGGGGTAGGGTGCTATTTGACTATAAGTGGGGACATTATAAAAGATGTTTTATATGCCTTGGTGAGGGAAAAATGGGCCATTTTGTTTTTCTCCTTTGTAGATACTAAGGGCAAGATGTACCAAAGGGTTTTTCCCATTCTGTGTCAATGGGAAAATGTGTTCGTACATATGGCCCTAAGCTCCATAAGCTAGCATTGGAATATTTTATCAAAAATGTCATTCAAGGACTTAAAAGATTGGTAATGATATATCCAACAATTTGCCACTGTTGAATGTATCATGATTTATCATAACTAATACTGAAGAGAAGTTACAGGATGTTCTTTTCTGTGAGCCAAAATCTAGCACTCTAGCAGCCCCTCCTGATTGTTCTGCCTTAACAGGCTTAGCCAAGCTGCTTTGATCATTGAATAAATATGTGAGAGCTGCATAGTAACTCAGATCTGCTGCCTGAAAATACAAGGAGAAGAAGAACTGCCCTGCTGGAATCCTGGTCTGCAACCCAAAGGACTGGACTCTGAAGGACTGGTCCTGCTACACACTGGGAACTACAACCCTGATAACTTTGCCTTGCTTCCAAAAGGATTAAGGAATGGACTTCCTGAAAGCAACAGTTTAACAGAGCTTCCCTGCACCATCTCCCTCAAGAAGTCCACAGTATGGAGTGCATCCAGTGCACTTTGAAGGATTTGGCCAGGTGCATTGTGGGAATGTAGGTCCAAACGTGCAAGGACCATCTAAGAGCTTCTAGGCCCTTGGATTTGTGTTTTGGACACTTTGAACCCTAAAGGGGAACTTCAGGAAAAGTTCCATAAGTAGATTGACCCGACGTCAAGAGTTAATTTGACTACCTTCATCCACGACACGGCCTGTATTTCAGGATCATATAGCTGAAAGCTCCGGAGCTCCTGACTTCCAGGATATGACCGGTGCCTTGCGGAGAAGCAATCCGACATCGCATCGAAATCGGCCTGCTGGAGGGGACTGCACGACGTCGTGAGAAAATCCTCCAGAAATGTTTCTAAGTCCGAATGTTTACAGGGGCCTCCCGCTTAGTGTTTCTGACCAGGTCTCCATCGCAGTCGACCTCTGTGCTGGTCAAGCTCGACCAGATGTCCCAAGTCGGCGCTATAGGTTTTTCAGCTCTAGAAAGTGTTTAATCTTTAAAAATTCATACCTGTAGTTCCCTATATTGTATTCTTGTTGTTTTGGTCTCATTTTACAAATAAAGTTTTGTCCTATTTTTAGAAATTGATGTGGGATTCATATTGTGTTCTGTGTTACTTATATAATATAATGTATTGGTGTTTTTAACTGCTTTACATACCTGTCGCCTGAGTTAAACCTGCCTTCTCGCAGCCAGCTACCAAGGGTTGAGCCAGGGGCTAGTGTATTGAGACCTTGACTGGACCTTTTATTGCATTGGTTGCCTTATTGCTAGTGTTAGCTACATACTTACCCCTACTAATAATCCACCTTCCAACAGTATTTCATTGTAGAATGTATTTAGTGCTTCACAGTCCTGATCAGCCTGTGGAAGGTTCTCATTCCCCTCAGGTTCTCTGGCACTTTTTTTGGGGTGCCTAGTAGATAGCACATTGGTTCCGTACAGTGTTATATGGGAGGTGTTGGGTGTTGTGAGTGATGTTCAGAGACATGTTAATTAAATAGTAGAGCAAACAGGCAGTTGTGTATTGGCCATACATGTTGCAGAAAAGTGTAAGATGTGCAAGCACAAGCAGCTACCTAACCTTTTTAATAGGTGGTCTACATCTACTTTTAGGGCTCTCCACACTAGCACTACTTGAGATTTATATCTCACCTGCTTTGCATGACCTTTAAACGATGTCAATGCCATAAATGTTCTCTGAGTGTGAATATATTTGTAGGGCACTGCTGGTGCCATCTGATACCGGTGTTGTGCGGTTTGCATGACAGAAATGTGCACTGCTGATGCCCTGGTGGTATCTGTTCTGTCTGAGAGGGAAGACTGTGGTCCTGATAGCACACCCGCTCTGGTTGCATGACTGTGTAGGTGTTTGGGAAGATTGCACTTCTGATGGCAATGTTTCAGTCTGTGTGTGTGAGTGTGGACATGTATAAACCACGCTGTGAGGACCGTTTCAGTCCTCATAGGGTTGGTAAACCCTGATAGACCCAGGCAAACATTATCTTTGTGAGGACCGGTGTGTTATGAGGACCAATCCCCATAGTGTGTTTAGGTCATTTCGAGAGAGTACATCAAAAAACTAAAAGTGCAGTTATAGTTGCCTCGGTCCACTTTATAACCTAGCCTACTATCAAAGTGCACATGGAGTTAGAATAGTAAATACATACTTCATTATGGTCAATGGCCACTACTCATAATGATAGGTGTGATATGTTATGTGTGTGTGGGTGTGTTGGTACGCATGTGTGTGTATGGAATATGCACTGCAACATGCGCTGCTGCTTCCTGTGCGGTGTAAAAAAGGAAACGTGCACCCTCTTGCATCCTGCACTTTGACCTTACACACCTTCTAAGCCCTGCTCCCACGCGCTCTAGCACCCTAGTCCCCCTCTTTATCTTTCCCCAAGGGTGTCAATCATTTTGGTGTTTCAATAGTGAAAAGGTCACCGAGCTTCAATGGCATACAATCAAGGTACATCATAGTTAGAAACAGTGGAAGCTTCCCTCATATACAACATGTGAAAGCAGCATAATAATTATATAACAAACACACACACACAAGCAAGGCACAGATGAAGGAGCAGTACAAAATTAATTTGTACAAAATTCATTTCCTGCCTGCGGGATAAGAGCACCCGCTAGCGCGGTCCTTGTGCTTCTTAAGTATAATTTTATTTAACAAAGCTAAAATGAAGGGAATTGCTTGTTTTACTCCACTGCACATGCCACCTGCACGAGAACACATATGATTATAAGTTCAAGTGTTCATTTATTCTTTGTGCTTGCCTGTGCACCAAGAATGCTAACGAGTCACGGCCATTTATCGTGGTTGTTGAAAGGTATGAATATGTGCTGATAATGTGCGATGTACAATTACAATCCTATGTATTGCTCAATTGATTGATTGCAAGTATGCTGCAACACAGTATTCCTCGAAAACAATACATCAGCCACAGAATGTGCATCTATATCGGAAGCACTTACATTATTATATATAATAGTTGTATGTAGACCTATACCCAAGTCCTTACAGTAACATAATTGAAGCGACTTCAGAGTAAAATGGGTGGCCAGACCAGCACACACTGATCATGTTCCAATGACACATTAAAAGGCAAATTTGTGTAGAGATGACTTAAAAATATGACTATGTAAGATACAAGGATATGCTACGATGCATTAACAAGGGTAGTTAGTGCTAAACAAAAGGAAATAACACAACTAAAAAACATACTAGGTAACGATAGTCTGGTAAGGCTAGCAAGTGGACCAGGTAAAAACATGTCTGAACATTAGGACATCAACTGAGTAGTCAGAGAGAAGTGTAGCACGTTATACTGCTAGACTGTCTTGCAGTAAAATCAATACATTGTTCGACCTTTTTCAATGTACCCAGAATCCCAGTGGAAAGTGACTACACAGAAAATAGCACCTCAGGGCTGCTGCAAGGATTATGGAAGCCCCATGCAAATGAAAATATGTATTTTGGAAGCGTCCACTCCACTACAACAAACATTTAATGGCCATTGTTTGCACTCTGTCACACTCTTGTTCCTTTCTGCGGTGGCACCATAAGGCAGCTGCTTACAGAGTCCATGATGTACCACCGGCCCAGGGGGCACCAACTACACAAGAGATGATTCACAGCATGGTGAGAGAGCCATGGTGTACCACCAGCTTAGGGACACCAACTACACAACAAGGGATGAAGCACAGCAGTGAGAGAGAGCACTGACCTCTGAGGTTCCGTATGAAGTCTTCCAGCATCATCTTCCTGTCGGGTTTGATATTGGGGCTGTACATGTCGGTATTGAGAAGGATGATGGCAAAAGCTAGGATGAAGATGGTGTCGGGGTTGTGGAACTGCTGGACAACATCGGGGTTGCATATGCAGTAGCGCTGGCTGGAATACAAAGGGGTTTATGAGAAAACATCAATCTACAGCTTAGCACCTCATTCTACCAGAGACAAATATCACACACAACACACCTTGATCAACTACAGGAGGTGAACTGAGAACCGGCAGCCAATTCAAGATGAAGAAAGTGATATTTTACGGAATCAATAACTAAACTCAATCAATGTGTACGTTTAAGGCTAATCTGGACCACGATGTTTGCATCAGGAAGTGCAATGAATATGAAGGTTGTACTAAGTTTGCCCTCTAAACTGAAGGTTTACTGTGGCTGTACCATAGTTTTTTGGTTTAATTTGTGGGTTTATTATGTTTTGTGAATATGTCAACTGACCCTGCCCTTTGGGGGAAGGAGAAGGGGTTTTGACAATTGTTTTAGGCTTGAAAGGATTTAAATTACACTATACCATAATTAAATTTCAACAATTATGCTTGCCACTTGATTGGAGAGATGAATCGGACTGTTTATTTCATGTTTTCATTTGCAGAAGTTTATTTTCTCCTCAAAATAATGATGTATGTTTGTAGTAAAAACAAACTTGAGATTCAGAAAAAAATGCCGGATCTGCGACTGCAGAATGCCTTTTTACAATGTACTAAGGCCCACTGAGAAGCACTACCCCAAACCTAGGACAGGTAACACGATTTTCATTGGTTTGTCCTGGCAGCCAGACATTTCAAGCCTTTGATTGGAATAGCTCCTCAGAAAGCTGGCATGTCTACTCTGCCTAGTTTCATAAACGTTCAAAATGGTTTCAGGTGAAAGTGGTAGCTTTAGTGATCACTACATACCAAGTACCTACTGTTAGAAATTGGGTCTTTGGTTGACAGTCAGGTTACCCCCTGTTCAAGCAAGGACCCTCACTCTAGTCTGGGTAAAAGAGAATCACCCTCAGCTAACCCCTGCTTACCCCCTTGGTAGCTTGGCAGAGCAGTAGGCTTAACTTCAGAGTGCTAGGTGTTAAGTATTTGAACCAACACACACAGTAACTTAATGAAAACAATACAAAATGACACAATACCAGTTTAGAAAAAATAGGAAATATTTATTCAAACAAAACAAGACCAAAACGACAAAAATCCGACATACACAAGTCAAATTATGAACTTTAAAGATTAAACTAAAAAATAGCACTTAGAAACACAAAATGCTTCGATGAGGTGTTAACACGGCGTCGTGACGGAGTCGTTCCCAACAAGCTGACACCAGCGGCGCCGGACACGGAGTCGCGTAGACCCCCAAGTACAGTACCTTTGGTGAAGAGTGAAAACAAGTTGATACGCGAAGTCGAGGATCGCGGCGTCAGTGCGAAACGTTGAATCTGCGCACTTCGAGCGGCGTCGGTCACAACGTGGTGCGGCGACTTCCAAGGAGTCGCGGACTTCAGCGGGACTGCAGCGGCATCGGGCCTGCGAAGGTCATCGCATTCCAGCAAAGATCACGGAGTCGGTTGCAGGCGGCGTCACCGGATTCAGCAGCAGCGTTGGTCCGAAGTTGTCCAAAGTCGATTTCCTTGGATTTCCACCAGCTTCCTTTCAAGGGACCAGGGACTGGATAGGGCACCACTTGTCAGAGCAGGATTCTATCCAGAGACTCCAGGTGCTGGCAGAAAGAAGTCTTTGCTGTCCCTGAGACTTCAAACAACAGGAGGCAACCTCTAAATCAAGCCCTTGTAGATTTCTTCACAAGATGGAAGGCACACAAAGTCCAGTCTTTGCCCTCTTACTCTGGCAGAAGCAGCAACTGCAGGATAGCTCCACAAAGCACAGTCACAGGAAGGGAAGCTCTTCTTCCTCAGCTCTTCAGCTCTTCTCCAGGCAGAGGTTCCTCTTGTTTCCAGAAGTGTTCTAAAGTCTGTGGTTTTGGGTGCCCTTCTTATACCCAATTTCTCCTTTGAAGTAGGCCTACTTCAAAGTAAAGTCTCTTTTGAATGCGAAATCCTGCCTTGCCCAGGCCAGGCCCCAGACACTCACCAGGGGGTCGGAGACTGCATAGTGTGAGGACAGGCACAGCCCTTTCAGGTGTAAGTGACCACTCCTCCCCTCCCTCCTAGCACAGATGGCTCATCAGGAAATGCAGACTACACCCCAGCTCCTTTTGTGTCACTGTCTAGTGTGAGGTGCAACCAGCCCAACTGTCAAACTGACGCGGGCAGGGAATCCATAAACAGGCAGAGTCACAGAAATGGTATAAGCAAGAAAATGCTCACTTTCTAAAAGTGGCATTTTCAAACACACTATCTTAAAACCAACTTTACTAAAAGATGTATTTTTAAATTGTGAGCTCAGAGACCCCAAACTCCACATGTCCATCCACTCCCAAAGGGAATCTACACTTTAATCAGATTTAAAGGTAGCCCCCATGTTAACCTATGAGAGGGACAGGTCTTGCAACAGTGAAAAACTAATTTAACAATATTTCACTGTCAGGACATATAAAACACATTACTATATGTCCTACCTTAACCATACACTACACCCTGCCCTTGGGTCTACCTAGGGCCTATCTTAGGGGTGTCTGACATGTAAGAAAAGGGAAGGTTTAGGCCTGGCAAGTGGATACACTTGCTAAGTCGAATTTACAGTTAAAACTGCCCACACAGACACTGCAATGGCAGGTCTGAGACATGATTACAGAGCTACTTATGTGGGTGGCATAACTGGTGCTGAAGGCTCACTAGTAACATTTGATTTACAGGTCCTGGCACCTCTAGTGCACCTTACTAGGGACTTACTAGTAAATCAAATATGCCAATCATGAATAAACCAATCAACATTACAATTTACACAGAGAGCATATGTACTTTAGCAGTGGTTAGCAGTGGTAAAGTGCTCAGAGTTCAAAAGCCAACAGCAACAGGTCAGACAAAATAGGAGGCAGGTGGCCAAAAGATTGGGGATGACCCTGTGTAGGAAGTTGGCTCTGTATGTGCTATTTCAAAGTAAGGAATAGCATGCACAGAGTCCAAGGGTTCCCCTTAGAGGTAAAATAGTGGTAAAAAGAGATAATACTAATGCTCTATTTTGTGGTAGTGTGGTCGAGCAGTAGGCTTATCCAAGGAGTAGTGTTAAGCATTTGTTGTACATACACATAGACAATAAATGAGGTACACACACTCAGAGACAAATCCAGCCAATAGGTTTTGTATAGAAAAATATCTTTTCTTAGTTTATTTTAAGAACCACAGGTTCAAATTTAACATGTAATATCTTGTTTGAAAGGTATTGCAGGTAAGTACATTAGGAACTTTGAATCATTTCAATTGCATGTATACTTTTCAAGTTATTCACAAATAGCTATTTTAAAAGTGGACACAGTGCAATTTTCACAGTTCCTGGGGGAGGTAAGTTTTTGTTAGTTTTACCAGGTAAGTAAGACACTTACAGGGTTCAGTTCTTGGTCCAAGGTAGCCCACCGTTGGGGGTTCAGAGCAACCCCAAAGTTACCACACCAGCAGCTCAGGGCCGGTCAGGTGCAGAGTTCAAAGTGGTGCCCAAAACGCATAGGCTTCCATGGAGAGAAGGGGGTGCCCCGGTTCCAGTCTGCCAGCAGGTAAGTACCCGTGTCTTCGGAGGGCAGGCCAGGGGGGTTTTGTAGGGCACCGGGGGGGACACAAGCCCAAACAGAAATTTCACCCTCAGCGGCGCGAGGGCGGCCGGGTGCAGTGTTAGAACAAGCGTCGGGTTCGCAATGGAAGTCAATGAGAGATCAAGGGATCTCTTCAGCGCTGCAGGCAGGCAAGGGGGGGCTTCCTCGGGGAAACCTCCACTTGGGCAAGGGAGAGGGACTCCTGGGGGTCACTTCTGCAGTGAAAGTCCGGTCCTTCAGGTCCTGGGGGCTGCGGGTGCAGGGTCTTTTCCAGGCGTCGGGAATTAGGTTTCAGAGAGTCGCGGTCAGGGGAAGCCTCGGGATTCCCTCTGCAGGCGGCGCTGTGGGGGCTCAGGGGGGACAGGTTTTGGTACTCACTGTCGTACAGTAGTCCGGGGGTCCTCCCTGAGGTGTTGGTTCTCCACCAGCCGAGTCGGGGTCGCCGGGTGCAGTGTTGCAAGTCTCACGCTTCTTGCGGGGAGATTGCAGGATTCTTTAAAGCTGCTCCTTTGGATAAAGTTGCAGTCTTTTTGGAGCAGGTCCGCTGTCCTCGGGAGTTTCTTGTCGTCGTCGAAGCAGGGCAGTCCTCAGAGGATTCAGAGGTCGCTGGTCCCTTTGGAAGGCGTCGCTGGAGCAGAGTTCCTTGGAAGGCAGGAGACAGGCCGGTGAGTTTCTGGAGCCAAGGCAGTTGTTGTCTTCTGGTCTTCCTCTGCAGGGGTTTTCAGCTAGGCAGTCCTTCTTCTTGTTGTTGCAGGAATCTCCAATCTTAGGTTCAGGGAAGCCCTTAAATACTAAATTTAAGGGCGTGTTTAGGTCTGGGGGGTTAGTAGCCAATGGCTACTAGCCCTGAGGGTGAGTACACCCTCTTTGTGCCTCCTCCCAAGGGGAGGGGGTCACATCCCTAATCCTATTGGGGGAATCCTCCATCTGCAAGATGGAGGATTTCTAAAAGTTAGAGTCACCTCAGCTCAGAACACCTTAGGGGCTGTCCTGACTGGCCAGTGACTCCTCCTTGTTATTCTCATTATTTTCTCCGGCCTTGCCGCCAAAAGTGGGGGCCGGGGCCGGAGGGGGCGGGCAACTCCACTAGCTGGAGTGTCCTGCGGTGCTGTGACAAAGGGGTGAGCCTTTGAGGCTCACCGCCAGGTGTTACAGCTCCTGCCTGGGGGAGGTGTTAGCATCTCCACCCAGTGCAGGCTTTGTTACTGGCCTCAGAGTGACAAAGGCACTCTCCCCATGGGGCCAGCAACATGTCTCTAGGGTGGCAGGCTGCTGGAACCAGTCAGCCTACACAGATAGTCGGTTAAGTTTCAGGGGGCACCTCTAAGGTGCCCTCTGTGGTGTATTTTACAATAAAATGTACACTGGCATCAGTGTGCATTTATTGTGCTGAGAAGTTTGATACCAAACTTCCCAGTTTTCAGTGTAGCCATTATGGTGCTGTGGAGTTCGTGTAAACCAGACTCCCAGACCATATACTCTTATGGCTACCCTGCACTTACAATGTCTAAGGTTTTGCTTAGACACTGTAGGGGCACAGTGCTCATGCACTGGTACCCTCACCTATGGTATAGTGCACCCTGCCTTAGGGCTGTAAGGCCTGCTAGAGGGGTGTCTTACCTATACTGCATAGGCAGTGAGAGGCTGGCATGGCACCCTGAGGGGAGTGCCATGTCGACTTACTCATTTTGTTCTCACTAGCACACACAAGCTGGTAAGCAGTGTGTCTGTGCTGGGTGAGGGGTCTCTAGGGTGGCATAATACATGCTGCAGCCCTTAGAGACCTTCCCTGGCATCAGGGCCCTTGGTACCAGAGGTACCAGTTACAAGGGACTTATCTGGATGCCAGGGTGTGCCAATTGGGGAATCAAAAGTACAGGTTAGGGAAAGAACACTGGTGCTGGGGCCTGGTTAGCAGGCCTCAGCACACTTTCAATTCAAAACATAGCATCAGCAAAGGCAAAACGTCAGGGGGTAACCATGCCAAGGAGCCATTTCCTTACACAACCCCCCCCCAAACGAAAGAGGATGAGACTAACCTTTCCCAAGAGAGTCTTCATTTTCTAAGTGGAAGAACCTGGAAAGGCCATCTGCATTGGCATGGGCAGTCCCAGGTCTGTGTTCCACTATAAAGTCCATTCCCTGTAGGGAGATGGACCACCTCAACAGTTTTGGATTTTCACCTTTCATTTGCATCAGCCATCTGAGAGGTCTGTGGTCAGTCTGAACTAGGAAGTGAGTACCAAAGAGGTATGGTCTCAGCTTCTTCAGGGACCAAACCACAGCAAAGGCCTCCCTCTCAATGGCACTCCAACACTGCTCCCTGGGGAGTAACCTCCTGCTAATGAAAGCAACAGGCTGGTCAAGGCCATCATCATTTGTTTGGGACAAAACTGCCCCTATCCCATGTTCAGAGGCATCTGTTTGCACAATGAATTGCTTGGAGTAATCTGGAGCTTTTAGAACTGGTGCTGTGCACATAGCTTGTTTCAGGGTGTCAAAGGCCTGTTGGCATTCTACAGTCCAGTTTACTTTCTTGGGCATTTTATTGGAGGTGAGTTCTGTGAGGGCTGTCACAATGGATCCATATCCCTTCACAAACCTCCTGTAGTACCCAGTCAAGCCAAGGAATGCCCTGACTTGAGTCTGGGTTTTTGGAGCTACCCAGTCCAGAATAGTCTGGATCTTGGGTTGGAGTGGCTGAACTTGGCCTCCACCTACAAGGTGTCCCAAGTAAACCACAGTTCCCTGCCCTATCTGGCATTTGGATGCCTTGATAGAGAGGCCTGCAGATTGCAGAGCCTTCAAAACCTTCTTCAGGTGGACCAGGTGATCCTGCCAGGTGGAGCTGAAGACAGCAATATCATCAAGATAAGCTGCACTAAAGGATTCCAGCCCAGCAAGGACTTGATTCACCAACCTTTGGAAGGTGGCAGGGGCATTCTTTAAACCAAAGGGCATAACAGTGAACTGATAATGCCCATCAGGTGTGGAGAATGCTGTCTTTTCTTTTGCTCCAGGGGCCATTTTGATTTGCCAGTACCCTGCTGTTAAGTCAAAGGTACTTAAGAATTTGGCAGCCCCTAATTTGTCTATTAGCTCATCAGCTCTAGGAATGGGATGAGCATCTGTCTTTGTGACAGAGTTGAGACCTCTGTAGTCCACACAAAACCTCATCTCTCTCTTTCCTTCTTTGGTGTGAGGTTTGTGGACTAAGACCACTGGGCTAGCCCAGGGGCTGTCAGAGTACTCAATTACTCCCAATTCCAGCATCTTGTGGACTTCCACCTTGATGCTTTCCTTAACTTGGTCAGACTGTCTAAATATTTTGTTTTTGACAGGCATGCTGTCTCCTGTGTCCACATCATGGGTACACAGGTGTGTCTGACCAGGGGTTAGGGAAAAGAGTTCAGCAAACTGCTGCAGGACCTTCCTGCAGTCAGACTGCTGTTGGCTAGAGAGGGTGTCTGAGTAGATCACTCCATCTACTGAGCCATCTTTAGGGTCTGATGAGAGGAGATCAGGGAGAGGTTCACTCTCAGCTTCCTGGTCCTCATCTGTTACCATCAACAGATTTACATCAGCCCTGTCATGGAAGAGCTTAAGGCGGTTCACATGGATCACCCTCTTGGGGCTCCTGCTTGTGCCCAGGTCCACCAGGTAGGTGACCTGACTCTTCCTTTCTAGTACTGGGTAAGGGCCACTCCATTTGTCCTGGAGTGCCCTGGGAGCCACAGGCTCCAGAACCCAGACTTTCTGTCCTGGTTGGAACTCAACCAGTGCAGCCTTTTGGTCATACCACAACTTCTGGAGTTGTTGGCTGGCCTCAAGGTTTTTACTTGCCTTTTCCATGTACTCTGCCATTCTTGAGCGAAGGCCAAGTACATAGTCCACTATGTCTTGTTTAGGCTCATGAAGAGGTCTCTCCCAGCCTTCTTTAACAAGAGCAAGTGGTCCCCTTACAGGGTGACCAAACAGAAGTTCAAAGGGTGAGAACCCTACTCCCTTCTGAGGCACCTCCCTGTAGGCGAAAAGCAGACATGGCAAGAGGACATCCCATCTCCTTTTGAGTTTTTCTGGGAGCCCCATGATCATGCCTTTTAATGTCTTGTTGAATCTCTCAACAAGGCCATTAGTTTGTGGATGATATGGTGTAGTGAATTTATAAGTCACTCCACACTCATTCCACATGTGTTTTAGGTAAGCTGACATGAAGTTGGTACCTCTGTCAGAAACCACCTCCTTAGGAAAACCCACTCTGGTAAAGATACCAATGAGGGCCTTGGCTACTGCAGGGGCAGTAGTCGACCTAAGGGGAATAGCTTCAGGATACCTAGTAGCATGATCCACTACTACTAGGATGTACATATTTCCTGAGGCTGTGGGAGGTTCTAGTGGACCAACTATGTCCACACCCACTCTTTCAAAGGGGACCCCCACCACTGGAAGTGGAATGAGGGGGGCCTTTGGGTGCCCACCTGTCTTACCACTGGCTTGACAGGTGGGGCAGGAGAGGCAAAACTCCTTAACCTTCTGGGACATATTGGGCCAGTAGAAGTGGTTGACTAACCTCTCCCACGTCTTGGTTTGTCCCAAATGCCCAGCAAGGGGAATATCATGGGCTAAGGTCAGAATAAACTCTCTGAAACTCTGAGGCACTACCACTCTTCTAGTGGCACCAGGTTTGGGATCTCTGGCCTCAGTGTATAGGAGTCCATCTTCCCAATAGACCCTATGTGTTCCATTTTTCTTGCCTTTGGACTCTTCAGCAGCTTGCTGCCTAAGGCCTTCAAGAGAGGGACAGGTTTCTTGTCCCTTACACAACTCTTCCCTTGAGGGTCCCCCTGGGCCTAAGAGCTCAACCTGGTAAGGTTCCAGCTCCATAGGCTCAGTTCCCTCAGAGGGCAGAACTTCTTCCTGAGAAGAGAGGTTCTCTTTTTGGTGTTGTGTTGCAGTTGGTTTCCCAACTGACTTTCCTTTTCTCTTGGTAGGCTGGGCCATTCTTCCAGACTCCAGCTCTACTTTTTCACCCTGTGCCTTGCACTGTGCCCTAGTCTTGACCCACACCAGTTCAGGGATACCCAGCATGGCTGCATGGGTTTTTAGTTCTACCTCAGCCCATGCTGAGGACTCAAGGTCATTTCCAAACAAACAGTCTACTGGGATATTCGAGGAGACCACCACCTGTTTCAGGCCATTGACCCCTCCCCACTCTAAAGTTACCATTGCCATGGGATGCACTTTAGTTTGATTGTCAGCATTGGTGACTGGATAGGTTTGTCCAGTCAGGTATTGGCCAGGGGAAACCAGTTTCTCTGTCACCATAGTGACACTGGCACCTGTATCCCTCAGGCCCTCTACACTTGTCCCATTAATTAAGAGCTGCTGCCTGTATTTTTGCATGTTAGGGGGCCAGGCAGCCAGTGTGGCTAAATCCACCCCACCCTCAGAGACTAATGTAGCTTCAGTGTGACACCTGATTTGCTCTGGGCACACTGTTGATCCCACTTGGAGACTGGCCATTCCAGTTTTAGCTGGATGGGAGTTGGAAGTGGTATCTTTCTTGGGACAGGCCTTGTCTCCAGTTTGGTGTCCAGACTGACTACAGTTTCGACACCAGGCCTTTTTGGGATCAAAGTTTTTACCCTTGTACCCAGGATTGTTTTGTGAAGAGGCTCTGGGCCCACCCTCCTGTGCAGGTTTTTGGGGGCCTGTAGAAGACTCTTTACTATTTTTATTTTTGGCTGTCTCACCACCTTTCCCCTGGGGAGGTTTTGTGACCCCTTTCTTTTGGTCACCCCCTGTGGAAGTTTTGGACACCCTAGTCTTGACCCAATGGTCCGCCTTCTTTCCCAATTCTTGGGGAGAAATTGGTCCTAGGTCCACCAGATGCTGATGCAGTTTATCATTGAAACAATTACTTAATAGGTGTTCTTTCACAAATAAATTGTACAGCCCATCATAATCATTTACACCATTTCCTTGAATCCAACCATCTAGTGTTTTTACTGAGTAGTCTACAAAGTCAACCCAGGTCTGGCTCGAGGATTTTTGAGCCCCCCTGAATCTAATCCTATACTCCTCAGTGGAGAATCCAAAGCCCTCAATCAGGGTACCCTTCATGAGGTCATAAGATTCTGCATCTTTTTTAGAGAGTGTGAGGAGTCTATCCCTACACTTTCCTGGGAACATTTCCCAAAGGAGAGCACCCCAGTGAGATTTGTTCACTTTTCTGGTTTCACAAGCCCTCTCAAAAGCTGTGAACCATTTGGTGATGTCATCACCATCTTCATATTTAGTTACAATCCCTTTGGGGATTTTCAACATGTCAGGAGAATCTCTGACCCTAGTTATGTTGCTGCCACCATTGATGGGTCCTAGGCCCATCTCTTGTCTTTCCCTTTCTATGGCTAGGATCTGTCTTTCCAAAGCCAATCTTTTGGCCATCCTGGCTAACTGCATGTCCTCTTCACTGGAGTTATCCTCAGTGATTTCAGAGTTGTTGGTCCCTCCTGTGAGGGAACCTGCATCTCTGACTATTATTTGTGGAGTCAGGGCTTGAGAAGCCCTGTTCTTCCCTAAGTAGGACTGGAGGGGGGGAATTTCCCTCCAAGTCACTATCTTCATCCTCTGTGTTGCCATCCTCAGAGGGGTTGGCTTTTTCAAACTCTGCCAAAAGCTCCTGGAGCTGTACTTTGGTAGGTTTGGAGCCCATTGCTATTTTCTTTAGTTTACAGAGTGACCTTAGCTCTCTCATCTGTAGATGGAGGTAAGGTGTGGTGTCGAGTTCCACCACATTCACATCTGTGCTAGACATTATGCTTCTAAAAGTTGGAATACTTTTTAAGAAACTAAACTGGTTCTAGAATCTAATTCAAACTTTTAACAAACTTTTAAACTCTAAAAGAAATACTAACAGGGACTAACACAAGGCCCTAGCAGGACTTTAAAGAATTTAGAAAACTTTTCAAATTGCAAAAATCAATTTCTAATGACAATTTTGGAATTTGTCGTGTGATCAGGTATTGGCTGAGTAGTCCAGCAAATGCAAAGTCTTGTACCCCACCGCTGATCCACCAATGTAGGAAGTTGGCTCTGTATGTGCTATTTCAAAGTAAGGAATAGCATGCACAGAGTCCAAGGGTTCCCCTTAGAGGTAAAATAGTGGTAAAAAGAGATAATACTAATGCTCTATTTTGTGGTAGTGTGGTCGAGCAGTAGGCTTATCCAAGGAGTAGTGTTAAGCATTTGTTGTACATACACATAGACAATAAATGAGGTACACACACTCAGAGACAAATCCAGCCAATAGGTTTTGTATAGAAAAATATATTTTCTTAGTTTATTTTAAGAACCACAGGTTCAAATTTAACATGTAATATCTTGTTTGAAAGGTATTGCAGGTAAGTACATTAGGAACTTTGAATCATTTCAATTGCATGTATACTTTTCAAGTTATTCACAAATAGCTATTTTAAAAGTGGACACTGCAATTTTCACAGTTCCTGGGGGAGGTAAGTTTTTGTTAGTTTTACCAGGTAAGTAAGACACTTACAGGGTTCAGTTCTTGGTCCAAGGTAGCCCACCGTTGGGGGTTCAGAGCAACCCCAAAGTTACCACACCAGCAGCTCAGGGCCGGTCAGGTGCAGAGTTCAAAGTGGTGCCCAAAACGCATAGGCTTCAATGGAGAGAAGGGGGTGCCCCGGTTCCAGTCTGCCAGCAGGTAAGTACCCGTGTCTTCGGAGGGCAGACCAGGGGGGTTTTGTAGGGCACCGGGGGGGACACAAGCCCACACAGAAATTTCACCCTCAGTGGCGCGGGGGCGGCCGGGTGCAGTGTTAGAACAAGCGTCGGGTTCGCAATGGAAGTCAATGAGAGATCAAGGGATCTCTTCAGCGCTGCAGGCAGGCAAGGGGGGGCTTCCTTGGGGAAACCTCCACTTGGGCAAGGGAGAGGGACTCCTGGGGGTCACTTCTGCAGTGAAAGTCCGGTCCTTCAGGTCCTGGGGGCTGCGGGTGCAGGGTCTTTTCCAGGCGTCGGGACTTAGGTTTCAGAGAGTCGCGGTCAGGGGATGCCTCGGGATTCCCTCTGCAGGCGGCGCTGTGGGGACTCAGGGGGGACAGGTTTTGGTACTCACTGTCGTAGAGTAGTCCGGGGGTCCTCCCTGAGGTGTTGGTTCTCCACCAGCCGAGTCGGGGTCGCCGGGTGCAGTGTTGCAAGTCTCACGCTTCTTGCGGGGAGATTGCAGGATTATTTAAAGCTGCTCCTTTGGATAAAGTTGCAGTCTTTTTGGAGCAGGTCCGCTGTCCTCGGGAGTTTCTTGTCGTCGTCGAAGCAGGGCAGTCCTCAGAGGATTCAGAGGTCGCTGGTCCCTTTGGAAGGCGTCGCTGGAGCAGAGTTCCTTGGAAGGCAGGAGACAGGCCGGTGAGTTTCTGGAGCCAAGGCAGTTGTTGTCTTCTGGTCTTCCTCTGCAGGGGTTTTCAGCTAGGCAGTCCTTCTTCTTGTTGTTGCAGGAATCTCCAATCTTAGGTTCAGGGAAGCCCTTAAATACTAAATTTAAGGGCGTGTTTAGGTCTGGGGGGTTAGTAGCCAATGGCTACTAGCCCTGAGGGTGAGTACACCCTCTTTGTGCCTCCTCCCAAGGGGAGGGGGTCACATCCCTAATCCTATTGGGGGAATCCTCCATCTGCAAGATGGAGGATTTCTAAAAGTTAGAGTCACCTCAGCTCAGGACACCTTAGGGGCTGTCCTGACTGGCCAGTGACTCCTCCTTGTTATTCTCATTATTTTCTCCGGCCTTGCCGCCAAAAGTGGGGGCCGGGGCCGGAGGGGGCGGGCAACTCCACTAGCTGGAGTGTCCTGCGGTGCTGTGACAAAGGGGTGAGCCTTTGAGGCTCACCGCCAGGTGTTACAGCTCCTGCCTGGGGGAGGTGTTAGCATCTCCACCCAGTGCAGGCTTTGTTACTGGCCTCAGAGTGACAAAGGCACTCTCCCCATGGGGCCAGCAACATGTCTCTAGGGTGGCAGGCTGCTGGAACCAGTCAGCCTACACAGATAGTCGGTTAAGTTTCAGGGGGCACCTCTAAGGTGCCCTCGGTGGTGTATTTTACAATAAAATGTACACTGGCATCAGTGTGCATTTATTGTGCTGAGAAGTTTGATACCAAACTTCCCAGTTTTCAGTGTAGCCATTATGGTGCTGTGGAGTTCGTGTAAAACAGACTCCCAGACCATATACTCTTATGGCTACCCTGCACTTACAATGTCTAAGGTTTTGCTTAGACACTGTAGGGGCACAGTGCTCATGCACTGGTACCCTCACCTATGGTATAGTGCACCCTGCCTTAGGGCTGTAAGGCCTGCTAGAGGGGTGTCTTACCTATACTGCATAGGCAGTGAGAGGCTGGCATGGCACCCTGAGGGGAGTGCCATGTCGACTTACTCATTTTGTTCTCACTAGCACACACAAGCTGGTAAGCAGTGTGTCTGTGCTGGGTGAGGGGTCTCTAGGGTGGCATAATACATGCTGCAGCCCTTAGAGACCTTCCCTGGCATCAGGGCCCTTGGTACCAGAGGTACCAGTTACAAGGGACTTATCTGGATGCCAGGGTGTGCCAATTGGGGAATCAAAAGTACAGGTTAGGGAAAGAACACTGGTGCTGGGGCCTGGTTAGCAGGCCTCAGCACACTTTCAATTCAAAACATAGCATCAGCAAAGGCAAAAAGTCAGGGGGTAACCATGCCAAGGAGGCATTTCCTTACACCCTGCATAAGCAAAAAAGTCCAACACCTACCAAGTCCATCCATGCATGAACCAGCTACCTCTCCTATCACTCATTGACTTTATGCTTGCCTTTGGCCCTATACCGTGCTGCACTGCCTTTTGACTAGGCTTGCACTGTAAAAATACCACATACATGTATACATCACTATGCCTTCTTTGAGGCTGCGTTAAACTGTGCTTCATGGCATATCTGGAATAAAAGAAAATAAGTGAAGGACCTGCTTTGTGGATGATCATTTTACATGTTATTGCAACAACTTCTATTTGCTGATTTACAAAGGCCTGTCTGGTTCTTTGCACTGCTTTGCTAAGTGTTCTACAATTATGATGGTATGTTTTCAAAATCTCTGTATTTATCTGAATTTTTGATTTATCTTCACTGCTGCATAAAAGAGATATCTCCAATTCAAGTGCACCAAGAGGCATCTGGCCTGACTGCATTTGTGGTATCCCTTTTAACAGCATGGCTGGCTGGTGAAGGCCGGGATGAGTTTGGAACATATTTGAAATAGGGTTCAGACCTTTTTTTCCTTTGAACATGAGTTGCACATTTCATCTTTTCCTGAAATTACACTGGCTCAGTTGTTTTGGAGATTGTTCCTTTTACATCACTCTTATACAGCTCAAAGTAACAATGGTTCTTAAGGGGCAACAATATTAAAGAAAAATACATATAATCCATCTCTATGTATTCAAGACTAACTAAATAGTTTCTTAAGGGGTTCATAACATTTTCATTCGTTCTCCAACATTCAAAAATGTATCCGGACTAATTATACCACCCCGTTGACCAGATTAAAAATGAATGCGAATTTGTCCTCTCTAACTCCGGTGTAGAACAAAGGAACAACTTGCCTCTGGCTATCTTTGCAGTGGTTATTAAACCTGTTGCACAAAAAGTCAATAGTGAGATCGGAGACTCTGTCATACAAGAAACACTTGTTGTAGATGATATTTGCTTGATAAGTGATTTAAGTAGCCCAACATATCTTAATGCATACCTGGACCCGTATTGGGGTTGGAGATGTGCTCAGACCAAAAATAACACCCCAAAAATATGCAGATGCAGGCACCTGACTCCTAATAGGTTAGGTCACATGTCCTCATCTATCCAAACTATGTGGTAAATATTGCAGTCAGTTGGGGACTAGCTTCATGTGGAGGTGGGCGTGTGGTGATGTCAATGTTCATGTATTTTAGGATATAATGTCAGAAATGATATGCAACTCCCATGTAATCCTCTGGAGTACACAGGTGTTCATTGTGGTCAGATTCGTAGCTTTCTAAAATCACTATTGGTCAGCTACTGAACTGGGCCAGCAACACCACAGTAAACACAGGCAATGGAAAATATAAAAACCCAAAGGTAATCAAATCATTAAATATTTAGACATTTTCAACGGGAAGCACATGATGGACTTTGGAGGCCACAATTTCTTAGACATCCAGAGTTGGTGTAAAACAAAGAGCCAAGTTGATAAAGTGATCAGACGCAGAGCAATACTGACCAATGAATAAGACTATGGGATCCACTGTCTGGAGAACATGTGGACATAGTAGAGCTCCTTCTGAACAGCTAGTATGTTGTAGGGCTGGGGGGTGGTGGCTGAATTATGAGTTGTCATTTGACTTACTGAAGTAAAAAGAGCAATTGCCTCAACAGAAATTTGCATTTTGTGTTTTGTTTGGTCCCTTGGGGCCTGATTACGACCTTGTCAGATAGGATACTCTGTCACAAACATGACAGATATCCGGCCCGCCATTTTTCAAGTTCCAGAGGATATAATGGAACTTGTAATACGGCGGGCTGGATATCTGTCACATTTGTGATGGAGCATCCCCTCCGCTAAGGTTGTAATCAGGCCCTAGGTGTTTTCACTTTGAATATTAACATGTGATTTCCTATAATCAAGTGCAGTTATTGAACATGTTCAACAAAGATGTTAATTAAGGGATTTTAAAGCAATAGGATAAAGATTACCAAGTAATATTTGTAAACCTAATAAAAACACAAATACAGACAGAACGAGCTGCGTTATTAAACAACTAAACAGTTCCTCTTCCTGATTCGAGCCACTGTGACACTTGCTTTCAAAGCCACAGAACTGACCACTGTACACACACAATACCTCTCCTCTAAGCTGCTAATGGATACAAGCACTGGGAAATCCAATAGCTCTGGTGTTGGCCACCAGCCTTTTGATAATTCTTCTTTTGTTTAGTCATGGTTTTTGTACAATTTTATAGTTCAGAAATCTGCTGTGCTCTATTCAATCTCAAAAAACATGGGCTAGAGGAACAAATGTTTTGGAGTCTCAAAAAAGCATACATTACCATAGTACTCTATGAAGGTAAATACTTTGTGTGTGGATGTGCTACTAGTGAAAGGGCAGCATGATATAGCTCATAGTGAAGTCAGTCAATGGCTGGAGTGGGCAGAAACAGTACCTCTTGATGCATGCTGCAAATGGAAGGAAAATGTGAATGATGCAACCACAGACTAATGGATGAAGTCCCACTGAAAGCCACTATATGTAATTATGTTATACACATAATTTTTGTAAAATCAAAAGGTCTTAGCTAACACAGACCAAAACAAAAGCTAATCGTTTTGGCATTGGATACCAGTCTTTTGCCTTCGAGAAGGAATGAAAAAAAGAAAGAGTGAGTCAGAGTTGCAAATCCAGAGTTCGTGTAAGCTGCTGTTTGCATTACTGTTGTCTTTCAGAAGGCTGTGGTCGCCACACATTTTTCAGACCAGTCCCAGATTTGGTGCACTATTGTTATTGCAGCAAGTAGATGTTCATACAGACTATTTAGTTCACAGATACATTATGAAACAAAGAATACTGATCAGTCACAGAATACACAGCACCAGAAGGACAAATGTTGCATTACGGATCAGGATAGCTTACTCAGAATTAACCCACTGAGCTGCTTCAGCAAAGGTAACACTGATTCCACTGTAAGAAGCTGTCTACCTGGCTCATGAATGTAAACATAATAAGTCTCTTCTAGCAATAAGAGGGGATTGCTGAATGTTTAAGATCTATAGCACCTTTTCTCAAAGTGTTGCATGTTCTGGCTTTCATCCTTCTTATATCCAAACAAGGATTCTATTATCATGCAGGTGTTTTTTATGTTGTCTCTTATGAAAGACTGGTAGGGCTGTGAAAAAGTCAATAAATCCATTAAATCGCTATTGTTGTAATTCACTCATGAATGGAAAATGATGGACTCCTCTTTGGTAATGTGGCTGTTTAAGCATCACGGACTCTGTTTTGTGAAGACACCACATGTTTTGTATTAAAGCTTTGTATACATACAATAACTTTATTACACCCCTAGGCTTTTAAATTATTTATTGCGCTCTGCTGCCTATTGTTCCTAATTGTTTTTTAAAAAGCTTTTTAAACAATAGCCAATCAGCTGTGGGAGGAAGCTAGCAGAGTGTGATCGATGCTAGTCTCCTGTACAGACCTCCAGAGACTGACATCTCACATGATTTGAAGTTTTTCAGCTCACAGCAGCTTTTATTATGTCAGTGCTAGCAATGTGATTTCTTAGCATCTTTCTCATTTCTAAAATGGGACTAGCAAAGGCCACAGTGACCTGAACAAGAGGTTGGTTGATGGAAGTGTCCGCACATGTGTGGCATTTCCCTTTACATCACAAAAAGGTACAGGGACCTACAGTTTTTCCTAGGAATGCTGCTGGCGCTTCTGAATGACACCTATGCTTCACTTTCTGCATTCAACCTCATTACCATTTCACTCCCACCCGTCACTTCCTATCTCTTTACGTAATTACTGTTTCCCTAGATTTTTCCCCTTGTTGCTTTCTCCCTCCCTTCCTCTTTCTGTCACTCTTGGTCAAAGTCTGATGATGAACAATAAGTCTCTGAGCCCACAAATAAGTAGTGGTGCCCACCACCTACAACCACCAGCTCACTGTAAGCACTACGGTCACCTGGCATCATGACACAGATAAGGAAATATGTGTATGAATTACCACCCTTATTAAGGGGTCTGTCCTACAGAACACCTAATGGGTGAACTCAAATAACACTAGGACATCTCTCTGGGCCTAATATTGTATCAAGGTGAACAACAAGACAGTACAATAGTGGATGATGAATTAAAGATAACAACTGAAAAGGATGTTGTTAATGGCTGCACAACATCAGATGCACAATGCTATACATGGACGGCTGATGCTTGGAGACCAAGGGCCGTTTCAATAACCTGATTCATTGCACATTCATAGTCATCATCCAACAAATGAAACTGCAAAATGCAGAAAAAGTGACACTAGAGCTAATCAAGACAGAATTTGATGCATGATGGCATGGTAGACATTTATGTCTTCTGGTAATTTTGCAGTAAACCAACGAGGGAGTGCTAAAAAAGAAGTGTGGAATTGGTGAGAACTTAATTAGGAATGGGTGGTGGGTATTCTCCAAATACTGGATAGTACACAGGATAAAACTGGCAAATCACCAGCACCTTCTTGGAATTTTCTTAGCCATGCGGAGACAGTAGGTGAAGAAAGAAGACCCTTGTGGAACAATAACTCTTAAGGACATCTGACTCCTGCTGACACCTATAATTGCTCTTTAGTGGTCAAGTGGTTAGCCCCCTGTTTGCCTACACTAAAGACACAACAAGCAGGACTTCTGACTCCAACTAGGCCCAGCTGACCACAGAGGATTAGATCCCACAGGAGCTTGGCTTGGGAAAGACTTTTATGCCTACATGCCTGCCCCAAGGAACTGTAGTCTGCAGAAGTGACAATAAATAACTTTTTCAGCAGTTGGAGAAACATGGGACTTAGTCCTTTGTTCCCACCTCTGAAGTGTCTTAGCAAGATGTCAAGGTAAGGTGTACCCTAGGTGGGCATGAAGACCAGGTTTGTCTCAGTCATAGTTTTTTGCAATGCTGAAAACTTGTTCAGCCGAACCTTGCAGTAAAGCCTCGTGGAACTCTGACAGACTACAACTTTCCATTTTGCCCCACTGGAAGATTCTGAGAACAAAAGAGGTGGCTAAGGGCCTGATTTAAATCTTGGTGGATGGGATACTTCATCACAAACATGACAGATATCCAGCCCACTGTATTACAAGTGCCAGAGGAAACAATGAACCTGTAATACCGCAGACGGTATATTCATCACGTTTTTGTTGGAATATCCTATCCTCCAAGATTTAAATCAGGAGCAAAGTCCCAAGGTAAAATTTTGGACAGGGGCAAGTTATCAAATGTATACAAGCAGCGAAGCGACCTTGGCAGCTATGAAATCCAGCTTGCCCCTCTCAGAATTTCTGAAGTCTAAACCAACATCTTTTGTTGAATTTCAAGGTATTTGGCTTCGAGGGGCCCTAGCTTGCTTTCACCTTGACCGTTGCCCTGCTGGAAGACTCTGACCTCAAAAGTGACTATGTCAAAAAGTAGAAACTCTGATCAGTGCAATCTTTGATGTGTCTAACACCTGCCCCATCATGGTCAGCCTGAAATTGCACCTAGGTCCATGTCTCCTGAGAACAGATATTTCTCAATATAGCTTTACTATTTTAAGGTGCTTTTTGAGACTGAGGTTTTAAAATTTGAATCTCTGGTGCCCTTTGAGTTTACAGCACCACAGCACCAGCCTGTATGCATGGGGGTTAGCTGCCCAATTAGAGTTGGCCGGAGGGAACTGTTCGATCTGGTGTAGAATAAAAAAAGAAAGAAAAATCACTGAAAAGACCAAAGCCCAATATGAAGTTATGGTTAGGTTTTTTTTTATAACACCTCCACGTATGGGTAAACAAAACCTTATAATTTTAATTAAAAGAACAATATTAACCGCTTCTGTGCCTTGGAGGAGGTGACCTCGTCCAAGGCTACAGTTCCCATGTGCCTTGGATGAGGTCACCTCGTCCAAGGCACGGGAACTTGGGGGAGCGCTAGCGCGCCACCCCTGTGCACTCCCCTCCCCCCCCAAGGCGGGGATGGAAGGGGAAGACCTTCCCCTTCCACCCCCTCCCCCCCCCACAACCCCTGTGACGTCAGCGCGCGCTGATTTGTCACAGGGGCCTCCCCCATCGCGCTGGAAGCAGATTGAAAGAGAAATGCTCTGCATTTCTCTTTCAATCACGTGGGGGAGGCCCGGAGGGGCTTCAAAGGGAAGGAAATGTATTTCCTTCCCTTTGAAGTCTCTCCCAGGGTTTCAAAAGCCGGATTGCTTTTGAAACCCCACTAGACACCAGGCAAGGGTCGCTCCCCTAGGGGGCAAATTATATTTAGGCCATTTCTGCCCCCCTTGGGGGCAGATTGGCCTATTTTGATGAGGCCAATCTGCCCCCAAGGGGTGCAGAAACCACTAGACACCAGGGAGTTTTTTTTCTTTACGTGAATTTCACGCAAGGGGAGCGACCCCCTAGGCAAGGGTCGCTCCCTGGGGGGCGGGGGGGTTATTTTAGTCCATTTATTAGGCCGATCTGCCCCCGGGGGGGCAGAAACCACTAGACGGCAGGCAATGGGGGGCAAATGGTACAGATTGGCCGATTTTAGGTCAATCTGCCCCCAAGGGGGCAGAAACCACTAGGCACCGGTGATTTTTTTTTTGGTGCCAATGTCACACACGGGGAGCGACCCCGTAGGCAAGGGTCACTCCCGGGGGGTGGGGGTTGGGGGGGCAAATTTATTTTAGGCCATTTCTGCCCCCAGGGGGGTCAGAAACCTCTAGGCGCCAGGGCAATTTTTTTTGGGTGGTTTTTTTTCGTTTGTTTTTTTAGAGATGGGGAGCAACCCATTAGGCAAGGGTCGCTCCCCTGGGGGACAAATTGTATTTAGACCATTTCTGCCCCCCTTGGGGCAGATTGGCTGATTTTAGATCAATCTGCCCCAAGGGGGCAGAAACCACTAGGCATCGCAGATTTTTTTTTTGGGCGCCAATGTCACGCAGGGGGAGCGACCCCGTAGGCAAGGGTCGATCCCGGGCAGGGGGGGTTGGGGGGTCAAATTTATTTTAGGGCATTTCTGCCCCCCCCCCGGGGCCGGCTGAGCTAGAGGCCAAAATCCACAGGTAGGCACTTTGCAAAAAACACCTCTGTTTCCTGTGAAAATATATGTTGTGTCCACGATGTGTTTTGGGCCATTTCCTTTTGTGGGCGCTAGGCCTACCCACAGAAGTGAGGTACCATTTTTATCGAGAGACTTAGGGGAACGCTGGGTGGAAGGAAATTGGTGGCTCCCCTCAGATTCCAGAACTTTCTGTCACCGAAATGAGAGGAAAAAGTGTTTTTTTAGCCAAATTTTGATGTTTGCAAAGGATTCTGGGTAACATAACCTGTCAGAGCCCCGCAAGTCACCCCATCTTGGATTCCCCTGGGTTTCTAGTTTTCAAAAATGCGCTGGTTCACTAGGTTTCCCCAGGTGCCGGCTGAGCTACAGGCCAAAATCCACAGGTAAGCACTTTGCAAAAAACACCTCTGTTTTCTTTAAAAAAATGTGATGTGTGCACGTTGCGTTTTTGGGCATTTCCTGTCGCGGGCGCTAGGCCTACCCACACAAGTGAGGTATCATTTTTATCGGGAGACTTGGGGGAACGCTGGGTGGAAGGAAATTTGTGGCTCCTCTCTGATTCCAGAACTTTCTGTCACCAAAATGTGAGGAAAATGTATTTTTTTAGCCAAATTTTGAGGTTTGCAAAGGATTCTGGGTGACAGAACCTGGTCAGAGCCCCACAAGTCACCCCATCTTGAATTCCCCTAGGTCTCTAGTTTTCAGAAATGCACAGGTTTGGTAGGTTTCCCTAGGTGCCGGCTGAGTTAGAGGCCAAAATCTACAGGTAGGCACTTTGCAAAAAACACCTGTTTTCTTTAAAACAATTTGATGTGTGCACGTTGCGTTTTGGGGCATTTCCTGTCGCGGGCGCTAGGCCTACCCACACAAGTGAGGTATCATTTTTATCGGGAGACTTGGGGGAACGCTGGGTGGAAGGAAATTTGTGGCTCCTCTCTGATTCCAGAACTTTCTGCCACAGAAATGTGAGGAACATGTGTTTTTTTAGCCAAATTTTGAGGTTTGCAATGGATTCTGGGTAACAGAACCTGGTCAGAGCCCCACAAGTCACCCCATCTTGGATTCCCCTAGGTCTCTAGTTTTCAAAAATGCACAGGTTTGGTAGGTTTCCCTAGGTGCCGGCTGAGCTAGAGGCCAAAACCTACAGGTAGGCACTTTGCAAAAACACCTCTGTTTTCTTTCAAAAAATGGGATGTGTCCACGTTGCGTTTTGGGGCATTTCCTGTTGCGGGCGCTAGGCCTACCCACACAAGTGAGGTATCATTTTTATCGGGAGACTTGGGGGAACACTGGGTGAAAGGAAATTTGTGCCTCCTCTCAGATTCCAGAACTTTCTGTCACAGAAATGAGAGGAACATGTGTTTTTTTAGCCAAATTTTGAGGTTTGCAAAGGATTCTGGGTAACAGAACCTGGTCAGAGCCCCACAAGTCACCCCATCCTGGATTCCCCTAAGTCTCTAGTTTTAAAAAATGCACAGGTTTGGTAGGTTTCCCTAGGTGCCGGCTGAGCTAGAGGCCAAAATCTACAGGTAGGCACTTTGCAAAAAACACCTCTGTTTTCTTTCAAAAAAATGGGATGTGTCCACGTTGCGTTTTGGGGTGTTTCCTGTCGCGGGCGCTAGGCCTACCCACACAAGTGAGGTATCATTTTTATCGGGAGACTTGGGGGAACATAGATTAGCAAAACAAGTGTTATTGCCCCTTGTCTTTCTCTACATTTTTTCCTTCCAAATATAGGAGAGTGTGTAAAAAAGACATCTATTTGAGAAATGCCCTGTAATTCACATGCTAGTATGGTCACCCCGGAATTCAGAGATGTGCAAATAACCACTGCTCCTCAACACCTTATCTTGTGCCCTTTTTGGAAATACAAAGGTTTTCTTGATAGCTATTTTTTACTCTTTATATTACAGCAAATGAATTGCTGTATACCCGGTATAGAATGAAAACGCACTGCAGGGTACAGCTCATTTATTGGCTCTGGGTACCTAGGGTTCTTGATGAACCTACAAGCCCTATATATCCCCACAACCAGAGGAGTCCAGCAGACATAACGGTATATTGCTTTCGAAAATCTGACATTGCAGGAAAATGTTACAGAGTAAAACGTAGAGAAAAATTGATGTTTTTTTCACCTCAATTTCAATATTTTTCTTTTTCAGTTGTTATTTTCTGTAGGAAACCCTTGTAGGATCTACACAAATCACCCCTTGCTGAATTCAGAATGTTGTCTACTTTTCAGAAATGTTTAGGTTTCTGGGATCCAGCATTGGTTTCATGCCCATTTCTGTCACTGACTGGAAGGAGGCTGAAAGCACAAAATCTTTTAAAAATGGGGTATGTCCCAGTAAAATGCCAAATTTGTGTTGAAAAATTGGGTTTTCTGATTCAAGTCTGACTGTTCCTGAAAGCTGGGAAGCTGGTAAGTTTAGCACCGCAAACCCTTTGTTGATGCCATTTTCAGGGGAAAAACCACAAGCCTTCTTCTGCAGCCACTTTTTCCCATTGTTTCGAAAAAAACGAAATTTTCACTGTATTTTGGTTAATTTCTTGGCCTCCTTCAGGGGAACCCACAAAGTCTGGGTACCTCTAGAATCCCTAGGATGTTGGAAAAAAAGGACGCAAATTTGGCTTGGCTAGCTTATGTGGACAAAAAGTTATGGGGACCTAAGCGCGAACTGCCCCAAATAGGCAAAAAAAGGCCTGGCACAGGAGGGGGAAAAGGCCTGGCAGAGAAGGGGTTAAGGGCAGTTATGGTTATGATTTCAAACACACCAAATGCAACGCAGTACTGCGGATGTTTCATTTAGTCATTTGGTTTCTCCTTCCATGGGTACCATGGCTATTCCCCCCCCACTAAGCCCAGAGATTGTAGTGATTCCTAATATCCCATGTACTAACCGTTTTGGGCTATTGGAGGAAGAGGGAGATTTGCCTGCCTGTGTAACACACGCTCTGCACGGAGATGCCATTGAGAATGTTAGTCAGCAAAATAATGCGTTTGTTTCTGACGGTGCGCAAATTTTGAATGAAAATGTTAATCTAGCTCTCGTTTTACGGAAGGTGGACGAAGTAAAGACTTTGGTTGTATCCTTATTGGGGTTGATGAGAGAGAATCTGATGCCAAATTGTAGCTGTAGCTGCCAGATAACAAGAAAGAAGGTGGGAATGGGGATGGTTGGGGGGAAAACTGTACCCAAGCTAGGATTAACACCAGCTATTCCCCCCCCCTAGGGTAGCTACGAATCCCCTTGCAACAGATTGACTCCCGCCCCACATTAAGAGCAATCAGTCTGAAGTTGCAAGGTTACGCCCGAAGTGCACTGGAGCTCCCAGTATTAGAGGCGCCCGGGGGGTGTCTATACTGCAACTCGGCCCAGCCCTGCGGAAGACGCACTTGAGGGGGCTGTCACACCTTGTGGGTTAGATGGAGCAGCTGGCCCCCATGGGATCCCAATTGGTTCAGGTATCTCCTTGACTGGTATTCCACTGCAGGTACGACAGGTACAACACTCAGGTCAAATAAGTAGAGCTAGTACTGTTTTTTTGATTAATGTTCCCAAACTACTACCTGGCTCTTTCGAAGATCATGAATCCTTGACCAATAAGGTTATCCACTGGTTGCGCTTTAGATGCAATTGTCCTTCGGTTATTCGTTTGGATATCCGTGAGGTAGGAAGACATCGTCAACCAGGGCTAAATCATGATTATATCTCTGTTTGTTTTATTAAAAAATCTATGGTGGACCATCTCATGGAATTCATAATCCGAACACGTGACATGTGGGTCAAGAAAAGGGTTGACATTAACCTTTCTTTAAAACCACCCTGCATTTGTATAGAAAGGAATACTAGTGAGCTAGCCCAGCCCCTGGAATGTGAACCCCCTGTGGACCACAACTCTTTTCATTCCCTGGACGCCATTGACCATTAACCCTGGGTTATGCATGTATCCAACTGGTTTCGTACTTTGGGTCTACGAAGGTTTTGGGAAGAACCACACAACTTGGAGAGATCTGATAAGACCCTCTTGAAGACAGTATATTGGTCCCATATAAAGAGTAATTTGGCCCGTTGTACATCTTATGGCCGACTGCCCAATTTATTTACCGACTTCAAGTGGTATCCCCAGTTTGAACAATATCTTGATTTGATTCCTGACCTCCTGGGGAAGGGTCTCTATGCACGCTTCCGCTTTGGGACCCTCCCGCTGTTATCCTTAACTAAAAATTGGGGCGCACCCTTATCCATTGATCTTTGCCCGGCTTGTCTTGGTTGCACTGAAACCATTGAACATTTTATGTCCTTTTGTCCTGCTTACACGACCCCGAGCTCTAAATGGATCCGTGCAACCTGCCGAGATTTGGGCTTGAGGCAGTGTTTTATAGCTATTAGGATTTTAAAGAGTGATACTTCTAAAAATGTTATCCATGCGGTTAGCAAGTACCTTGCGACAGCTTGGCGTATACGACATTGCTCACTGAAATAAATCTTTTATTCTGTTATCATCTATTTTAGGTCGTAGAAACTAGAAGGTTGAAGAAAAGGGATGTATGTCTTTTCGTCATGTTTTAATCTATGTATACATGCATCAAGTCATCAAGCTAACTTGTATATTTTTACTGTATGCTTTTTAAATTTAGCTATGTATGTATTTTATGCTTTGATGGCCTCAAAGACCGAATAAAGCTATTATTATTATTATTATTAGAGGATCTCACTATATTTATACGTCTAGAAAACAATACAAATAAATAATTCCACATTCATAGTTGTCTCTTTTTCAGTGGTAACGATACTGTGCCATGTAAATTCACCTGTATTTGCATCATTTCTAATGCCATCTATTGCATTATGGTTGAATTCGTGAGTATTGCATTTGGTGTGTGAGTTTTGATTTGCACAACTATGGTGGGAGTTATGGATTGTTGTCCTATCCATGGCTTGTACATTTCAGTGGTTTTAAAGATTTAATTAATAGCTACTTTAATTGTGCGTTTAAGTGAATGTCTGAGCTTTTTTATAGACACATTGTATAACAAAACCTACCTATTGCTTTGCTTTAACCATCACTTTTCTTTCAGTGAGTATCGCTAAGACATCACCACTCACATAGTCAATTGATGGTCTACAATTGCTAAATCCAAGCTTTGGAACTCTGCTCCAAAGGAACCATGGGCCAGATGTATGAAATAATTTTGCAGTCACAAACACTGATTTACCATACAATCCCTATTTGGTATTTGGTATTTGATTTGTAATAACCCTATATTACAATATGGTAAAGCCTTTCCAAATTGCAATATGTGGTTAGCAATTTGGAATAGCTGAGAAAGGAGCATTCCTTTCGAAATGCAAATGGCTACAGTGTGCGACCACAATTCCGGATGCAAACAAATGATCGGTTACTGACTCTTAAGTTGGTGGTGACTTATTTGCAAAGGGGAAGGGGTCCCCTTTGGACACCTTTCTCTTTGGAATCAGTCCAAGGGACCACTCACTGCCTGCTCTCCTTGAAGTTTTCCAAAAAGGATTTATTTTAAGCAGCACTGATTTCTTTAAGGAACACGAACATTTTAAAAAAGGTGTTGCAAACTGTGACTTGCCCCATAAATATTGAGGCAATTTTTTCTGCGACCCTGTTAAATTCCTTGCTTTGTGAATTGACCTGTTAGTACATAAGCGGTTCACAAAACCAGATTCCATCCGCAAACCTTTCAACCACTTTTTTCGAATTGAGTCTTCATAATCTAGCCCTGAGATCTCAACCAAGTTTTCTAGTGTCCAAGAAACAAATGAAAGCACATCACTGACATTTAGCCCTTGAGTTAATGATGTATTCATCTGTATCCTCCCACCTTATTCTCTTCGAATGCTCTCACAGGTCAATGATATTTCTTGCTGGAAATATTTTCATGTATTCTACTGAGTCCAAGTAAAGCACAATAATTCCACTTGCTATCGTAGCGCTATATGACAACATTCAATAATAAATACATCCCCTGACACCACAGAGCTAATAAAAAACAGGATGTACCTACCAAGGATAAGAAACATAAAAGGTGATTAATGGGTAAAAAGCACCACGTTTTCAATAATTTACTAAAAATCACTTGATTGGATTTAGCACACAAACATTTATGGGAACAGACCGGTCACTGATTTAGCTTTGGGTGGAATCTCTTAGAGGAGCGTTATGAATGGTGCTGTGTGTACAAGACAAGCTCTAAGAACACACATTCTGGGGTCTTTTGATACACAAGATTGTGCACAATGACCAATGCTTTGATAATACCTTACTGCGAATTGGCAGCCAGCGATGAGATCTAAACACTGGTGAGATGTGCTCATGCCTGGCTGTCCTGTGATCAGCAAGGCAGCTTCATTCTGCAGTAGCTGAAGGCACTGGAAAAGCTTCTCCATTGATCCCATATCACCAATTTTGAATAATCTAAACTGGACTTGATCAGTGCCATTACCTCTGAAATATGTAAATTTGTTTAAAAAAATGAGTGAGCCATTTTAGAGAGTCATAATTGAAAAAAGCAGAGATTGTCCACCAGGCTGGAATCTGTTCAGACAAAACAGTTTGCAGACCACTTTAGCCATGAAAGGCCCATTACTGAAGCCAGGTAATTTTCCTGCAATACGAAATATCTGAGGCGGGATGCGTGCTAGTACAGAAGTAGAGGAATCCTACATACCTGAATGCCTCAATCAACCTTTCCACCTTCTGTGCTTCTCCTTGTACTCGAATGTGGGCCTGGAATTTCCGCAGTGCTTCGTCTAGCTCCATGTTCGAGAAGTCCATCTCATCTACCACGCAGCTGTAGGAAGAGCAAAAAACATGCTTAAGTATTGGACTTCCTAGGTGCTAGCATTAGCTTCTGTATAATGCACTCTGTTAGGAATAAGTCAAAAGATTTAGGAAGTTTAGTATGATTCCCACAGCTTTCATGTGGTGTTCAACCACAGCAGAAGCCCTACCCCATGCCCACCACTGCGCACCAGCACTATTCAGGGCAGCAAGATGATCCGAAATACAGCGGTGACTTATTTGCGGTGCAAAGTGAATACCTCCTCACTGGCTACTTAATGGAAATTACAAAATCATGGTGCATGGGTCACCAAGGTAATGTTTGCCGATCACTACTGACGGCCAACAAATAACAATAGGCACACTGTCCTCACTTTCCTCCAAAAAGGAACCCTAGAATTCCTGCAGGAGCCAGAATATGTAAATTGATGCAGTGCAATCTTGCTCCAACATTTGCAACAACCAACTAGTGCAAAAATGCTACTTAACAGGCAAGTAGACAATTCGTGTTTTGCGTCAGTCAGTTGCTTGGATATCTCTTTAGCATTCTCTTTGCAAAATCAGTGCAAAATTGCACCGGGGAAAAGTTTATGTAGTTTTTTGCTAGGTCTATTGAGAGGCACTGGTATTCTCAAAGTGAAGAATTAAGAAAGAAATGCACCGAAACTCAGAGGATTAAATCATTAGTTATGTTTCTGGATGAACAAAGACATGAAGAGACTTTAAAGTGAACACCAGGAACGAATTCACCTCTAAATGACCGATCGGCGAAGAGCTAATGGCGAAAGGCTGGAACTGCACCAAACTGATGAGCAAAAAACGCGAAAACACACTGACGTTATAACCCGCACTGGTACAGAGCTTCTTGTAGTGTGGTTTTAATATTTAAGGTTAAGTGCAAAGTGTGTTTTTCATGTGCGTATCAGTAGGGTCAGTTCTTTTTCAGCTAACCCATGTGAGGGGTGCCTTTCTTCTCCCTCTCTTTTCCACAGTATTATACAATAAATTTTGATTTAAAATGTTCATTTCACCTGAACATTTAAAAGCTTTACGCTATGAATATATTAAATAGAGGAGCGCATACCGAAGGGGATTTACAGCAGTGGGATGTTCATTGTATACTAATTGCTATTAGTGGTAGAAGCGCATTGTGAAATTCATGTTTCAAAATTTCCATGATAATAAAAAAAATATCTGAGAACAGAGAAGAAAAATGAGGGAGTGAGTGCCGGGGGAGGGGGCAATCGAATTTCAGTCGATCCCAAGGTGCAGAATTATCAATAATTGTGAATGTAAAAATCTGAAGAAAATTCTAAACATATAAAAAAATACTTTAAAAAGTGAGTGGTTAATTTCTATTTTCATACAGAAGGTGTTACAAATGGGGTCTTTGGTTGCCAATCAGGTTACCCCTGTCCAATCAAGGACCCTCACTCTAGTCAGGTAAAGGAGAATCACCCTCAGCTAACCCCCGCTCACCTTCTTGGTAGCTTGGCACGAGCAGGCAGCCTTAACTTCAGTCTAGGTGTAAAATATTTGTATATATTTTTATTTCTATTTTTCCACGCCCAGCGATGTTGCATCAAAAATCCAGTCGCTCAGTATCACAAAACTGCGCTGTGTGGGGTTTGCGTCGTTATAAGCCTCCATTAGCGGGTGTTGCGCGTCATTTCTCCAGCCACGTTGCGTCGATCTTCCATCCGCGATGCAGGTGAAGCACAGATTTCAGCCGCGAAGCTGGCGGCGCGTCATTTCTCAGCTGCGTCTCGGAATGTGCTTTGAAAATGTCCCCGCACAGCAGTCTGTGCTTGGATTTTCAGCCTTGGACTGCCAGCTTCACCTTTTAAGGGCCCAGGAACCGGACAGGGCACCACTTGGCAGGGCAGGAGTCTCAGCAGAGAGTCCAGGTGCTGGCAGGGGAAGTCCTTGATGGCCCTGAGACTTCAACAACAGGAGGCAAACTCAGGTCAAGCCCTTGGAGATTTCTTCACAAGCAGGAATTCACAACAAAGTCCAGTGTTTGTCTCTTTTCACAGGCAGAAGAAGCAACTGCAGGATATCTCCACAAAGCAGTCACAGGCAGAGCAGCACTTCTTCTCAGCTCTTCAGCTCTTCTCCTTGGCAGAGGTTCCTCTTGATTTCCAGAAGTGATCTAATTTTCAGGTGTTATACCCATTTTGGCCTTTGAAGTAGGCCTACTTCAAAGGAAAGTCTCTCTTGTTTGTGAGATCCTGCCTTGTCCAGGCCAGGCCTCAGACACACACCAGGGAGTTGGAGACTGCATTGTGTGAGGGGAGGCACAGCCCTTTCAGGTGTAAGTGACCACACCTCCTCTCCCTCCTAGCACAGATGGCTCATCAGGATATGCACGCTAATACCCCAGCTCCCTTTGTGTCACTGTCTAGGGAGGGGTGCAAACAGCCCAACTGTCAAACTAACCTAGGCAGGGAATCCACAAACAGGCAGGGACCCAGAAGGGTTTAAGCAAGAAAATGCTCACTTTCTAAAAGTGGCATTTTCAAACACACAATCTTAAAACCAACTTTACTAAAAGATACATTTTTAAATTGTGAGTTCAGAGACCCCAAACTCCACATGTCCATTTGCTCCCAAAAGGAATCTACGCCTTAATCAGATTTAAAGGTAGACCCCATGTTAACCTATGAGAGAGATAGGTCTTGCAACAATGAAAAACAAATTTGGCAGTATTTCACTGTCAGGACATATAAAACACATAAGTACATGTCCCACCTTTAACATACACTGCACCCTTCCCAGGGGGCTACCTAGGGCCTACCTTAGGGGTATCTTACATGTAAGAAAAGGGAAGGTTTAGGTCTGGCAAGTGGGTACACTTGCCAAGTCAAATTATCAGTTAAAAACGGCACACACAGACACTCCAGTAGCAGGTCTGAGCCATGTTTACAGGGCTACTAATGTGGGTGGCACAACCAGTGCTGCAGGCCCACTAGTAGCATTTGATTTACAGGCCCTGGGCACCTCTTGTGCACTGTACTAAGGACTTACCAGTACATCAAACATGCCAATCATGGAAATCCAATTACACATATATTTTACATAGGAGCACTTTAGCACTGGGTCGCAGTGGTAAAGTGCCCAGAGTAACAAAAACAGCAAAAACAGAGTCCCGCACACATCAACAACCTGGTAACAGAAGGCATATGAAATATCTGACACATTGGCAGGATACGGGACTGATTTCATGCCTTCAATATACAAATATGCATCTGGTTAGCTGTTGCGTCAACCTTTACTTTTTTATCCATAGGCTGCTTTTGAGAGTAAACCAACCATGGATTCCCTTTAATCCCTTTACAAGATTAGTGGTATACCCATTGAACGGTCCAATAGTGCACCCTCATAAGAGCGGTGGGAAGTTTTTCCCTACCTTCAGAGTTCTGTCCGCCAAGGTGAACCTTTTGTAAGCATGTGCTGATAGGCCGCCACTTACAATCAGTTCATGTAGATCGTTGTGTCCAATGTTGATCCACCAGGTCTGGTCAATGCCAAATGTTCAGGATAACCGTTAACTTTGCTAGTAATTCACTCTACGTAAATGGATATCATGTAGATGATATTAAAGTTTGACAAGAGTTCAATCCCTAATGGGCCAAAACTGGACTCCTCTGACCAAGGTTATCTCATTCTCTAAACATCCTTTTTCTACCCTTCAACACTCCCCATAACAACCTACAAGTTACCTTTATCAACTGTGTAGCATGGCATGCTCGTTGCTCAATACTACCTCTGAAAATACCCTTGAGGACTAGATGCATGCGTATCCAACACAGTAACTGTGTACTGTCCTCAGACTCTTTACTCCATAGGTTCACATTGTTTGCTTAAAGGTCCATCACTTGTTGCCTTACTTATGTCCTTTAAGAAATAATCCTTTATACCCTCCCCTCTTGTAATCTCTGCCTCAGCGGAATGCATTCAAGCGTGGATTACGCCTCAGGACCACTATGTCATATTTGGTCCAGAAGGCAGCTAGGACCTTTTTGTTGCTTTTACAAATTTCCTGCCGCTTGGCGTCAGTTTGTTAGAACATGCTTCTGTAGGAGGCTGGCCTCGTTTGTAGTGGGTACCTAAGGTACACCTTAAACCTGGTCCAGTTGTCCCTTATTAGTGAAATGTTGGCAGTGTTCTAGCAGCTTAGGCTGCCTTGAGGTAGCCTTGAGGCTGAACTAGGAGACATGCAAAGCTCCTGCAATACCACTATAGCTACACAGTACTTATACACAATAAAAGACAATGCTCAGTGTTACTAAAAATAACGGTACTTTATTTTAGTGACACAAGGCCAAAAATTTCTTAGAGGCAATACTCCTTCTGGAGATAAGTATCATATACAATATATATACTAGAGAGCAAAATCAGGTAAGTAAATAGTCATAGAATTGTGCAAACAGTTAAAAATACAATAGAATGCAATAGGCCTAGGGGCAACACAACCCAGATACTAAGAAAGTGGAATGCGAATCACAAATTCCCCCCTAGGCAAGTGTAGTGTGTAGAGGGGCACTAGCAGTGTAAGAAAACACCATAGATAAGTAAAATACCCCACCCCAGAGCCCAGGAAAGTAGGAGTAAAGTACTGCAAGTTTCCTCAGGACACAGTACAGGTTGTGATAAGAGATATTGCAAGAGCCAAGCAAGACTGCAATCAACAAATGGTGGATTCCTGGACCTGAAGACCTGTGAAGAGAGGAAACCAAGTCCAGAAGTCGCAGGAGATTCCAGGAAGGACAGAAGCCCCGGCCAACCTTGAAGATGGTGCAAACGTGGCTTCGCCGGTTAGAAGAAGTGTGAAGAAGAGCACCAAAGAAGATGGCTGCAGGTTCCTGCATGGTGCACCAGATGTCCCACGTCGAGATGTTGGATGCAGGCTGTTTGCGTCTCTGGATTCGTCCAACAAGCCTTGGTTCAAGCAAGGTCGTGGTTTGCGTCAAGATGGTGCTGCCTGGACCCAGGAGGGACCTGTGGGCCTCAACTTGGACTCAGGAGGAGAGGGGGCTCCCAAAATCGGAGTGAGCCCACAGAAGACCAGGCAGCACCCATGGAGTCCCAGGACACGGGGACAAAGAAGATGCAAAGTGCGGTTAGTGCAGCACAACAAAGGAAGGTCCCACGCCGCTGGAGAACAACTCAGCGAGTTGTGAGTCGCAGGATGGAGTGCTGGGGACCTGGGCTACACTGTGCATGAAGGATTCTTGGAAGAAGTGCACAGAAGCCCAAAGAGCTGGAGATGACACAGTGCACTGGGGTACTGTCGTAAACCGTGAAGGCAAGCTCTTACATCCTCCAAATTTGGACAGCTGGACCTTAGGACAGTCTGGGTTGTGTTGGTTCACCACCTGTGTTCCAGGGAGTAAGCTCGTTGCCAGGAGAGGAGTCCCAGAGAACCGGTCATCGTCGCAGAAGGGTGCCTGCAGGAGCAGGGAAGTGACTCCATCACTCCACGGGAGATTCCTTCGGTTCTTCTGGTGCAGGGTGAAGAGAGGGAGTCCTCAGAGCGTGCACACCTTGGAAACTGTTGCAAATGCTGGCTGGAGCTGAAGTTACAGGTCACAGGAGTTGTCCTGGATACTCTGTTGCAGTTACAGTGGTTCCTAGAGCAGTCTGCGGTTGATCCGATGGTCAGAAGCTGAAGCAGAGGATGCAGAGAATTCCTGGAGGAGTCTTGCAAGCTCAATCCGAGGAAACAGCCAAAGGACAGACTCTAAATAGCCCTGAGAGGGGGATTGGCTACCTACCCAGGTATGCACCTATCAGGAGGGGTCTCTGACGTCCCCTGCTAGCACTGGCCACTTAGAGGTCTCCAAAGTGTCCCCACACCTTGGAATCCAAAATGGCTAACACCAGGGACACACTGGAGGAGCTCTGGGCACCACCCCTGGGGTGGTGATGGACAGGGGAGTGGTCACTCCCCTTTCCTTTGTTCAGTTTCAAGCCAGAGCAGGGACTGTGGGTCCCTGAGCTGGTGTAGACTGGCTTATGCAAGGAGGGCACCATCTATGCTCTTCAAAGCATTTCCAGAGGCTGGGGGAGGCTACCCCTCCCCAGCCCTTAACACCTATTTCCAAAGGGAGAGGGTGTAACACCCTCTCTCAGAGGACATTGTTTGTTCTGCCTTCCTGGGACTGGGCTGCCCAGACCCCAGGAGGGCAGAAGCCTGTCTGTGGGTTGGCAGCAGTGGTAGCTGCAGTGAAAACCCCAGAGAGCTGGTTTGGCAGTACCTGGGGTCCATGCTGGAGCCCCGGGGATGCATGGGATTGGCACCCCAATACCAGATTTGGCATGGGGGGACAATTCAATGCCAAATCCATATTCGGAGTTACCATTGTGAGGCTACATATATGTATTGACATATGTGTAGTGCATGCGTGTAATGGTATTCCCGTACTAACGAAGTCCGGGGAATCGGCCCTGGACAGCGTGAGGGCACCTTTGCTAGTGCAAGGGTGCCCTCACACTTAGTAACTTTGCACCTAGCCTTCAGAAAATAAAGGTTAGACATATAGGTGACTTATAAGTTACTTGAGTGCAGTGAAAATGGCTGTGAAATAGTGTGGGCACTATTTCATGCAGGCTGCAGTTGCAGTCCTTAAGAAAGGTTTGTCTGAGCTCCTTATGGGTGACACAAGAAATGCTGCAGCCCATAAGGATCTCATGGAACCCCAATGCCCTGGGTACCTAGGTACCATGTACCGTGTCCTCAGGTCCAGGAATCCGTCTTCAGTGCTTTGCAGTCAGTTGTGGTCTTTGCAGAATCTCCTATCACGACTTTAGTGTGTTTCTGGGGAAGTAGGGTAACTTTACTCCTACTTTTCAGGGTCTTGGGGTGGGGTATCTTGGACACCCTTAGTGTTTTCTTACACTCCCAGCGACCCTCTACACACTACACTAGGCCTGGGGTCCCTAAGTGGTTCGCATTCCACTTTCTTAGTATATGGTTTGTGTTGCCCCTAGGCCTATTGCATCCTATTGTATTCTACAGTGTTTGCACTAATTTTCTGTTTACTTACCTGATTTTGGTTTGTGTGTATATTTTGTGTATTTTACTTACCTCCTAAGGGAGTATATCCTCTAAGATATCTCTGACACATTGTCACTAAAATAAAGTACCTTTATTTTTGGTAACTCTGAGTATTGTGATTCTTATGGTATAGTACTATATGATATAAGTGGTATAGTAGGAGCTTTGCATGTCTCCTAGATCAGCCTAAGATGCTCTGCTTTAGCTACCTCTATGAGCTGCTAGAACACTACTAACCTACCAATAAGGGATAACTGGACCTGGCACAAGGTGTAAGCACCATCAGGTACCCACTATAAGCCAGGCCTGCCTCCTACAGTGGGTGTCCCAAAACTGGGATTAGAAATATATTTCTGCCAAGAAAGGGCAGATGATGCATTGCTATTATCAGACCAGCTGTGAGAAATCACACCCCTATTGGTGTGCTCCATCCTCTTTTTGTTTCTTTTGACTGCATCACTGTATTTTGACTCCATAATTTCCCATTGTGTAATCTACCTTTAAAACACAAAAGGAGATTGAAAGAGTGATGATATGAGGACTGTAGTTGCATGTAAATGCATTGAATTCAGTTTCTGAGCTCCGGGCACACTACCTGCCTATCCTTTGTGTTGAGATAACAGACGTAGCATAGCTGAGGGCTGCAGAGAGAGGCCAACCTGTCCCCTCTGTGTTACAAATGGAGTCTTTGGTTGGCAGTCAGGTTAACCCCTGTCCAAGCAAGGACCCTCACTCTAGTCAGGGTAAGTCACACACAATCTAAATTATCCTGTGCCCACCCTCTGGTAGCTTGGCAATGAGCAGTCAGGCTTAATTTAGAATGCAATGTGTAAAGTATTTGTGCAATAAATCATACAATAACACCATATAGCACCACAAAAGTACACCACACAGTGTTTAGAAAAATATATAATATTTATCTGGATAAATGCAGGTCAAAACGATTAAAGATGCAATAAGTAAATGTTGAGATATCACTGTAAAGTGATATAAATTGTCTTAAGTCTTTTAAAAGCAAACAAAGGGGGTCATTCTAACCCTGGCGGTCCAAGACCGCCAGGGCTAAAATGACGGGGGCACCGCCAACAGGCTGGCGGTGCCCCGCTGGGCATTCTGACCGCGGCGGTTCGGCCGCGGTCAGAAGTGGAAAACCGGGGGTCTCCCGCCGGTTTTCCGCTGCCCAAATGAATCCTCCATGGCGGCGCAGCAAGCTGCGCCGCCATGGAGGATTCTGACACCCCATACCGCCATCCTGTTCCTGGCAGTTCTCCCGCCAGGAACAGGATGGCGGTATGATGGCCCCAAAAAGAATTTCAGTGTCTGCTTTGCAGACACTGAAATTTGCGACGGGTGCAACTGCACCCGTCACACCTTCCCACTCCGCCGGCTCAATTCTGAGCCGGCGTCCTCGTGGGAAGGTAGTTTTACACTGGGCTGGCAGGCAGCCTTTTGGCGGTCGCCCGCCAGCCCAGTGTAAAACACAGAATAGCCGCAGCGGTCTTCCGACCGCGGTGAGGTATTCTGGAGGGGGGAAGTCTGGCCTCCGCCACCCGCCAGACTTAGAATCACCCCCAAAGTCTCTTTCAAGCACAAAGTACCTGGTTTGCGTGAAAAATCTCTGCAAAGAACCGCAGAGGAGGAGATGCATGGAAAAAAAGGGGGTGTGCATCGATTTCTCGGGCCGCAAATGGTGATGCGTTGTATAGTTTTCACACTGGGATGACTGTGCACTGATTTCCGGCACTCGGTCGTGGATCCTCTTCGGGTTGCGTGCTTTTCAGATGCCCCGGGGACAATGCGTGGATTTCCTGTGCAGGCAGGACGAAGTCACAGGAGCTGCGTCAAGCCGGTGGTTGTTGCGTCAAATTTTCTACTGCACGTCAGGCGCTGCGTCAATTCCTCTCTGGAAGTTGGGCTGCGTCGTTCCGGGTCGGATGTGCGTTGATCCAGTGGGCTGTGCGTCAAATTTACGGTCGCTATGCTGGTGCTACGTCGATCTTCTCATTGCGTAGTCGGGCTGCGTCATTCTGGTTTGGCGTGCAGTGACATTTTCACCACAGTGCAGGCTATGCGTCATTTCTTGCAGCCTGTGCGTCGAATTTCGCCGCACAAGGAGTCCTTCTTGTAGAGAGGAAGTCTTTTTGGTCCTGACACTTCAGGGAACAGGAGGCAAGATCTATCCAAGTCCTTGGAGAGCACCTCTTCACCACAGCCAGAGAGCAGCAAGGCAGCAGGGCAACAGCAAGGAATCAGTCCTTCACAGAAAGCAGACAGGTGAGTCCTTTGGGCAGCCAGGCAGTTCTTCTTGGCAGGATGCAGGTTCTGGTTCAAGTTTCTTCTCCAGGAAGTGTCTGAGTTGGTAGGGGCGAGGCCCTGTTTATATACCCAAATGTGCCTTTGAAGTGGGGGAGACTGAAAAGAGTGGCTTAGAAGTGCACCAGGTCCCCTTCCAGTTCAATTCTGTCTGGCAGGTTCCTAGTAGGGGGTGTAGCAGTTCTTTGTGTGAAGGCAGGCCCTCCACCCTCCCATCCCAGGAAGACCAATTCAAAATGCAGATGTATGCAAGTGAGGCTGAGTATCCTGTGTCTGGGGTGTGTCTGAGTGAATGACCAGAAGCTGTCAACTAAACCCAGCCAGACGTGGATTGTAAGGCACAGAAAGATTTAAGTGCAGAGAAATGCTTACTTTCTAAAAGTAGAATTTCTAAAATAGTAATATTAAATCCAACTTCACCAGTCAGCAGGATTTTATATCACCATTCTGACCATACTAAATATGACCTTCCTACTCCTTTCAGATCAGCAGCTACCACTCAAACAATGTATGAGGGCAGCCCCAATGTTAGCCTATGAAGAAAGCAGGCCTCGCAGCAGAGTAAAAACGAATTTAGGAGATTTACACTACCAGGACATGTAAACTACATAGGTACATGTCCTGCCTTTTGCCTACACAGCACCCTGCCCTATGGGTTACCTAGGGCATACCTTAGGGGAGTCTTATATGTAGAAAAGGGGGAGCTTTAGGCTTGGCAAATACTTTTAAATGCCAAGTCGAATTGGCAGTGAAACTGCACAGACATGCCTTGCAATGGCAGGCCTGAGACAAGGTTAAGGGGCTACTTAAGTGGGTGGCACAATCAGTGCTGCAGTCCCACTAGTAGCATTTAATCTACAGGCCCTGGGCACATATAGTGCACTATATTAGGGAGTTATAAGTAAATTAAATAGTCCAATTGGGTATGATCCAATGTAACCATGTTTAAAGGGAGAGAGCATATGCACTTTAGCACTGGTTAGCAGTGGTAAAGTGCGCAGTCTTAAAACCAGCAAAAACAGTATCTAAAAAGTGGAGGGAGGCAGGCAAAAAGTTAGGGGTGACCACTCTAAGTCTGTCAGGTTTAACATGTGTCTCCCCAGCTGAAAGTGGAGAGAGCTACCCAACCTCCTAGGAGCTCTTACCGCTAAGGCGGAAGTATCTGGAGAGACCATCAGTGTAGGCGTGCTCAATCCCCAGGCGATGCTCCACGTAAAGTCCATTCCCTGTAGGGAAATGGACTCCCTCAAGAGTTTAGGATTCTCGACCCTCATCTGCATGAGCCGTCTGAGGGGCCTGTGGTCTGTCTGAACCCGGAAGTGAGTTCCAAACAGGTAAGGTCTCAACTTCTTCAGTCCCCAGACCACATCAAATGTTTCTCTCTCAATAGCACTCCACCTCTGTTCCCGTGGTAATAGTCTTCTGCTAGTAAAGACTACTGGTAGGTCTGAACTCTCCTCATTTAGCTGTGCTAGAACAGCCCCATGCCATGCTCTTAAGCGTCCTTCTGCACAATAAATTCCTGGAAGTAGTCAGGGGCCTTGAGCACGGGGGCCGTGCATATGGCTTCCTTCACGGAATCAAAGGCTTTCTGACAAGCCTTTGTCCAATTCACCAACCTAGGTTGCTTTTTGGAGGTAAGTTCTGTCAAGGGTGACGCAATGGTACCATAGCCCATGACAAACCTACGGTAGTATCCAGTGAGGCCTAAGAAGGCTCTCACTTTGGTCTGTGTTCTAGGTGGTTGCCAGGCCTTGATAGTTTCAATCTTGGCCTGGAGTGGCTGCACCTTGCCACCACCTACTAGGTGTCCCAAGTACACCACGGAACCCTGCCCAATCTGGCACTTGCTATCCTTGATGGTCAGGCCTGCCCGTTGCAGAGCCTGAAGCACCTCCTTGAGGTGGAGCAGGTGTTCCTTCCAGCTGGAACTATAGACAGCTATGTCATCTAGATAGACTGTGCAGTAGGCATCCTTGCCAGCTAGGACTCCGTTAACCAACCGATGGAAGGTGGCGGGGGCATTTTTCAACCCAATGGGCATCACCCAGAACTGGCAATGGCCATCAGGTGTGAAAAATGTCGATCTCTCTTTAGCCCCCTCAGTCAAGGCAATCTGCCAGTACCCTGATGTGAGATCAAAAGTACTCAGAAACTTCGCAGCCCCTAGCCTGTCAACGAGCTCATCAGCTCGGGGATGGGGTGAGCGTCAGTCCCTGTGACTGAGTTGAGACCCCGGTAGTCCACACAGAACTGGAGTTCTGGCTTTGCACCGGTGGCAGCAGCCTTAGGTGCCAGCACCACAGGGCTGGCCCAGGGACTGCTGGACTTCTCAATAACCCCTAGGGTCAACATCTTGGAGACGTTCTCTTTGATGCTGGCCTTCACCTTATCCGACTACCTGTAAATTTTATTTTTCACAGGGGGACTATCTCCTGTGTCAATGTAATGGACACACAGATGGGTAAGTCCAGCAGTAAGAGAAAACAGGCAAGAGAACTCCTCTAACAACTCATAGCAGTCTCCTCTCTGATCTAGAGTCAGGAAGTCAGAGAGAATGACACCCTCCACTGATCCATCACCTTCTTTGGCAGAGAGGAGGTCGGGGAGAGGTTCACTCTCCTCTTCCATGCCCTCATCTGTGACCAGGAGCATACTGGCCTCAGACCTCTCAAAGTGAGGTTTGAGTCTGTTATGATAGAGGACCCTTAGGGGGTGCCTAGGGGTCTTGAGGTCCACTAGGTAAATGGCCTCCCCCTTCTGCTCCTTAATCTCAAATGGGCCAGACCAGCGGTCCTGGAGAGCCATAGGCTCTACTGGCTCCATCACCCAAACCTTGTCTCCAGGTGAGAACTCAACCAGAGTGGTCTTCCGTTCATACCACTCCTTCATCACCTCTTGACTGGCCTCAAGGTTACTCTTGGCCTGCTTCCAGAAGCGTTGGGTTTGGTTGCGGAGGGCCAGCATGTAGCTGACCACATCCTGAGGGGGTGTCTTGGGAGCTTTCTCCCAGCCCTCTCTAACTATGCTTAGCAGTCCCCTGACAGGGTGACCATAGCGAAGTTCAAAGGGGCTGAACCCCACCCCTTTCTGGGGCACGTCCCTATAAGCAAACAGCAGGCATGGCAAGAGGGCGTCCCAGTTACACCTCATTGCTTCAGTTAGGCCATTGATCATGCCTTTAAGGGTCTTGTTGAATCTCTCAACAAGCCCATTGGATTGAGGATGATAAGGGGTGGTAAACCAGTAGGTCACCCCACACTCATCCCACATGGACTTCATGTATGCAGGCACACCTTCAGTAGGGAATCCCACACGGGTGAATATTCCCAGCAGGTCACCACCGGTGCAGTCACTGTTCTCAGAGGGATTGCCTCTGGATAGCGGGTGGCATGGTCCACCAACACCAGGATAAACCTGTTACCCAAGACAGTTTTGGGGTCCAAGGGACGAATGATGTCGATGCCCACCCTTTCAAAGGGGGTGCCAATGACGGGAAGTGGGATCAGGGGAGCTTTAAGCTTTTTCCCTGTCTTCCCACTAACCTGGCAGGTGGGGCAGGCACTGCAGAAATTATGTGAGGCTACCCTCATTCTAGGCCAATGGAAGTGGGTGACAAGCCTGTCAAAGGTCTTGTCTTGGCCCAGATGTCCTGCCAGGGGAATGTCGTTAGCCAGGCCCAGTAGGAAGGCTCGGTAACACTGGGGGACACGTGTTGCCCCAGGGCCTGGAACCTTAGGCTCACTGTAAAGGAGATCATTCTCCCAGTAGATATGGTGAGTGCCAGAGGCTTCACCAGCTGCTTGGGCTGTGGCCTATCGCCTCAGATCCTCAAGGGTAGGGCATTCTTTCTGCGCCTTGCAGAATTCTGCCCTCGTTGGCCCACCCTCTACTTGCAAGCCAGCAAGTTCAGGTAGGTTGCCCAGGTCACCTATGTCCTCTCCAGTTGGCTCAGGGGACTCCTCCTCCTCAGGGGCCCCATCCACCATCGTGGGGACATCTGAGGCAGGTTTCCTGCACCTCTTGCCCTTCCTCTTTGGAGCTGTCTGGGCCATTGTTCCAGGCTCCAGACTCCCTTGACTCCCTTCCCGGGCAGCCATGGACCTTGTGGTCATGCAGACCCCCTCAGGCAAACCTAACATCTCCAGGTGGGATCTGATCTCTACCTCCTTCCATGCAATATGCTCAAGGTCATTGCCTAACAGACAATCTACAGGCATGGCAGGACTCACAGCTACTTTCAGAGTACCAGAGACCCCCCCCCCACTCAAAGGGAACCAAAGCCACCGGTAGGTGACTCTCACGTTTGTCAGCGACTATGACTTGGTGGAATGTATTAGGGACTATCTGCTCTGCTGGCACCAGCTGACTCTTGACAGTAGTCATGCTGTCTCCTGTGTCACGCAGAGCCTCTACCCTTTGCCCATCAATGATGACCCACTGCCTATACTTTGAAGTATTTGCAGGCATGTGAGCTTTAGGCACCATCTCTCTATCTCCCAGAGACACTAGGGAAACCTCTGTCTGCCCCCCAAAGCTAACTGGGACTGTCTCCCCCCTGAGCGCTACACCAGCCAACCCAGGTGTCTGTCCAGTAGCGGACTGTGCTCTTTTGGAACACTGGGAGTCGCCCTTAGAGTCGCCCTTAGAGTGTCCATGCTGGTAGCACTCTAAGCATTTGGGGATGAACTTCCCTGATTTTCTGTCAAAGAACCCTGGTTTCTTCCCAAATCTAGAAGAGGAATGGTTACCACCCCCCATCCCCTGGGAATTGTTTTGGGGGCCTTTTGAGAACTCCGTATCTTTAAGTTTATCTCCCCCCTCTTTCTTACGGTGGGAACCCTGACCAACTTTGTGGGTCCCTCCCCCACAGATGCCTTCTTGGATACTCTGGTGCTAATCTAGAGTTTCACCTCCTCAGCAAGCTTCCTGGGATCAGTCAGCTTGCTATCTACTAAGTGCTGGTGCAACTCTGTAAAAGAAATACTGAGCATATGCTCTCTCAGAATCAAGTCATATAACCCTTTGTAGTCATCTACTTTGCTGTCCCGCACCCATCCATCCAGTGCTTTATTGGATAAATCATAACAATCTGCCCAAGTTTGTGTGGAAAGTTTGGTGCTGTCCCTAAACCTCTGACAGTATTTCTCAGGGGTCAGCCCAAACTTGGTCAGTAAAGCGGCTTTCATGGTTGCATAGACATTCCTATCCTGTGGAGCTAGTGTGAGAAGTGTGTCCCGCCCCACTGCTGGTACATAAAACCACAAGGCCGCCCCCCCCCCCAGTACTCCGTAGAGGTCCCATGGGCCCTTAGTGCAAGTCATAGGCAGCCAACCATTTGTCAATGTCATCTCCCACCACAAAACTTGGCACCACATTCTTGGGTATACAAATATTTTTCTCCCCAACAGGTCCTGCATGTATGCTGCCACCATCAGTGCTGGACTCAGACTGTCTCGCCTTGATCTCCAGCTCCTTAAGACTCAGTTCATGAGCCAACAAAAGTTTCTTCTCAGTCAAGGCTCTCTCAGCTGCAGCCTGATTGGCTGCTCTCTCAGCTTCAGCCTGTTTGGCTTCTCTCTCTGCCCTTCTTTCCTCCTGTTGAGCCTCAATTTTCAACCTTACCATCTGCAATTGAAACCCTCTCTCCTCTCTCCTTTCCTCTGCGGTTAGGCCTTTTTATCAGAGGCACTGCTGCCTGGTTTGGCAGGGGGCACAATTGCAGTGGTAACATCATCCACTGATGGCAAAAAATCCTCTGAGGGGCCAGCCTCTGGATCCTCCTCCTCAGCATCCTCCTATGAATGGGCTTCTGCCCAGGCCCTCAGCGCAATTTGAAATTCCTCCATTCTGGAGGCACCTTGGGTGGGTACTCCCATCTCCCTGCAGAACCTTTTCAGCTGTTTGAAAGTACATGTCTCCAACAGGGCTAGGTCACAATCTCCTGCTTGAGACCCAGCCTGAGACATGTTGCGTGAGGATTTTAGTTAGAAAATTGCAAAAAGAGATAAAAATCAAGTTGACTTTTAACTGTGGGTACGTAGTGAAATACTTAGCTACTGTATGTCACTGCACAAATACAAGTCCTATCCTCACCGCTGATCACCAATGTTAGAAATGAGGTCTTTGGTTGGGAGTCAGGTTACCCCCGTCCAAGCAAGGACCCTCACTCTAGTCAGGGTAAGTCACACACAATCCAAATTATCCTGTGCCCACCCTCTGGTAGCTTGGCAATGAGCAGTCAGGCTTAACTTAGAAGGCAATGTGTAACGTATTTGTGCAATAAATCATACAATAACACCATATAGCACCACAATAATACACCACACAGTGTTTAGAAAAATATATAATATTTATCTGGATAAATGCAGGTCAAAACGATTAAAGATGCAATAAGTAAATGTTGAGATATCACTGAAAAGTGATATAAAGTGTCTTAATTCTTTTAAAAGCAAACAAAGGGGGTCATTCTGACCCCGGCGGTCCTGGCGGTGCCCCGCAGGGCATTCTGACCGCGGCGGTTTGGCCGCGGTCAGAAGTGGAAAACCGGCGGTCTCCCACCGGTTTTCCGCTGCCCAAAAGAATCCTCCATGGCGGCGCAGGTCACTTCGCCACCATGGGGATTCTGACACCCCATACCGCCATCCTGTTCCTGGCGGCTCTGCCGCCTGGAACAGGATGGCGGTATGGGGTGTCGTGGGGCCCCTGGGGGCCCCACAAAGAATATCAGTGTCTGCTCAGCAGACACTGAAATTCGCGACGGGTGCAACTGCACCCGTCGCACCTTCCCACTCCGCCGGCTCCATTCGGAGCCGGCGTCCTCGTGGGAAGGTTGTTTTCCACTGGGCTGGCGGGCGGCCTTTTGGCGGTCGCCCGCCAGCCCAGTGGAAAACCCAGAATCACCGCAGCGGTCTGACGACCGCGGTGCGGTGTTCTGGCGGGGGTACTTTGGCGGGCGGCCTCCGCCGCCCGCCAAGGTAAGAATCACCCCCAAAGTCTCTTTCAAACACAAAGTACCTGGTTCGCATAAAAAATCTCCGCAGAGAAGGAGATGCGTGTAAACAAAGGGGGTGTGCGTGTTTCTCGGGCCGCAAATGGCAATGCGTCATTTAGTTTTCACACAGGGATGGTTGTGCGTCGTTTTCTGGCGCTCAGTCGTGGATCTTCTTCGGGTTGCGGGGTTTGCAGACGCCCCGGGGACGATGTGTGGATTTCCTGTGCTGGCAGGACAAAGTCACAGGAGCTGTGTCGATCCGGTGGGCATTGCGTTTAATTTTCTACTGCACGACAGGTGCTGCGTCGATCCCCCTCTGGAAGGTGGGCTATGTCATTCCGGCTCGGATGTGCGTCGATCCAGTGGGCCGTGCGTCAAATTTCTGGTCTGTACGCTGGCGCTGCGTCGATCTTCTTGTTGTGAAGTCTGGCTGCGTCGTTCCGGTTCGGCGTGCGGTGAAAATGTCACAGCGGTGCAGGCAGTGCATCATTTCTGGCAGGCTGTGCATCGAATTTCACAGCACAAGGAGTCCTTCTTGTAGAGATGAAGTCCTTTTGGTCCTGAGACTTCAGGGAACAGGAGGCAAGCTCTATCAAAGCCCTTGGAAAGCACTTCTTCACCACAGCCAGAGAGCAGCAAGGCAGCAGGGCAACAGCAAGGCAGCAGTCCTTCACAGAAAGCAGACAGGTGAGTCCTTTGGGCAGCCAGGCAGTTCTTCTTGGCAGGATGCAGGTTCTGGTTCAGGTTTCCTCTCCAGGAAGTGTCTGAGTTGGTAGGGGCAGAGGCCCTGTTTATATACCCAAATGTGCCTTTGAAGTGGGAGAGACTTAAAAGAGTGGCTTAGAAGTGCACCAGGTCCCCTTTCAGTTCAATCCTGTCTGCCAGGGTCCCAGTAGGGGGTGTGGCAGTCCTTTGTGTGAAGGCAGGCCCTCCACCCTCCCAGCCCAGCCCAGCCCTCCCAGCCCAGGAAGACCCATTCAAAATGCAGATGTATGCAAGTGAGGCTGAGTATCCTGTGTTTGGGGTGTGTCTGAGTGAATGCACTAGGAGCTGTCAACTAAACCCAGCCAGACATGGATTCTAAGGCACAAAAAGATTTAAGTGCAGAGAACTGCTCACTTTCTAAAAGTGGCATTTCTAAAATAGTAATATTAAATTCAAATGTCACAAGTCAGCAGGATTTTATATCAACATTCTGGCCAAACTAAATATGACCTTCCTACTTCTTTCAGATCAGCAGCTACCACTCAAACAATCTATGAGGGCAGCCCCAATGGTACCCTGTTTGAGTGGCCTCACAGCAGTGTAAAAACGAATTTAGGGGTTTTACACTACCAGGACATGTAAACTACATAGGTACATGCCCTGCCTTTTGCCTACACAGCACGCTGCCCTATGGGTTACCTAGGGCATACCTTAGGGGAGTCTTATATGTAGAAAAAGGGGAGTTTTAGGCTTGGCAAGTACTTTTAAATGCAAAGTCGAATTGGCAGTGAAACTGCACACACAGGCCCGAGACAAGGTTAAGGGGCTACTTAAGTGGGTGGCACAATCAGTGCTGCAGGCCCACTAGTAGCATTTAATCTACAGGCCCTGGGCACATTTAGTGCACTCTACTAGGGACGTATAAGTAAATTAAATAGTCCAATTGGGTATGATCCAATGTTACCATGTTTAAAGGGAGAGAGCATATGCACTTTAGCACTGGTTAGCAGTGGTAAAGTGTGCAGAGTCTTAAAAACAGCAAAAACAGTATCTAAAAAGTGGAGGGAGGCAGGCAAAAAGTTAGGGATGACCACCCTAAGGCTGTCAGGTCTAACACTTTGAAATAGCCATGTCTGTTTTAGCGCACAATCAGAGATGTTCCTGCTGGACACAGGCAGAGGAAATAACAAAGGAATGTGCTGGGAGGGGAGCTTGGCCCGAGCTGCAGCAAAGCATCAAATGGTACCTAAAGTTGAATAAAAAGATGCACAGAATTATGGTTGAGGGTTGGATTCGAAGGTGCCTAGGATCATAGGTCGACAGAAAGTTTGAGTAAAGGTTCAAGTGTTGTTTTGGTATTTTTTGTATACGTAGCACACCACGTGTGAAGAAAGCCTACTGTTTCAGACCCTGTTGCTACCAGGATACAAACGCAGTTATGCAGAGAGACTGTGCTTGCCTGATTAGGAAATAATGTTGTGTGGTGTGATGATCTCTTCTCTGCTGCGACAATACGGCTACCTACATCAATTTTGGACAAATCCTACATGGGAACTCTATACAGTCATTCACATACACAGGCTTCCTTGAGGAATCTGTATCTCCTTCCATCCTAGTTTTTGTGCCTGAACTCAGTCAGGAACTGCCCTAATGGGATTGCATGCAAACTAACCTCCTAAAAACCCTTTTTTAGGCATAAGGAGAGATTACGATTACAAATCCAGAACTTGATGCATCCATTAAAAAAGTTCTTATTTGCAGTTTACCAGCAAAAAATATAATTTTATTGAATTTTTGTGTTACATAGTTAAATAATCAGACAAATCAATTTATCTGCTCTGCTTTGCATAAGAAAAGCTAAGGAATCAAAGCGAGGGACATGCCAGCAAAGACTGATATCCATATAAATGCATCACCTTTCTGTAATAGAGAACATAGACTAGTACAATATATTATTAATCTTCAGGGCTGTTCCAAATGCAGGAACTGTGATAAACAGCATGATCACTATATTTTATGCTCAGTATCCGAGCAGAAGGGTTGCAGTCTATCTAAGCAGGTGTCATTTGTTTAAAAATAAAACCCCACTTGCTATGATGACAACTCCATCCCCTCATTGCAGGATATACATTAGATCTATAGTCTTCAGTTACCATATCGGATACTTATCTGTCAGGTGCACTCATGGGGATCCTGGCAACTCAGCTATTAAGGCCTCCAAAAATCATAAAAATGTTTCTAGACCTGCTGGTCGAGTAACTTGAATAATCTACTCGACCTAGCTGTAATGTACTTGACCTATAAAGGTGTCACAAATTGTGTGATCCTCGGAAAATAGTTTACAGAGACACCTTTTTCTTCAGTCTAACATATGATTGAACCTCCAACATACATGAGCTCAGCATTTCTGCAGTATAAAAAACCTCTTTTGTTTGATTAAGTAGTCTAAAGCTTGCTGCATGTATCACAAGAATCTAACCCACATATAGGGGACACATGGCCTATGACTTGCTTTTAGTTTACTAATAGCATTTCCATCAGGGCAGAAGTGTTTCTCAGTTTGTTTAAACACCCTGTTTTAATACATATATATCTAAACCATGATGTGGTAGCATACTGTCATCAACCCACAGTACATTTTCAAGAAATGTCCAAAAACCATTCCACTAACTTGCAGTTTTACTAATAAAACTATACAGTGTATTAACAACCTGTGAAAACTGGGTTTCAGAAAACATATCCTCTGCATATCAACACGTAAAGTATTATGATTTGTTTTCACTTTATTAAAATATTTAGTCTTTTTTCACACTCTAAAAAGCAGGCCAGACAGTTCACCTTACAAAATCCTGGAACTCTGCAGCCAGAAGGAAAATTAATTGTAAGACAAAGTGACTTTTGACCTCTGCCTGTGAACAAAGAGCAAATGTGACATACAAGAACAAGATTTAAAAGTGTCTTTTATTGCTCCTCCACTTTCTGACTGAACAGAACACCTGTACTTTGTCAACTAGCCTGAAGGGGTGAGCAAGTCCTAAAAATGGATTGACTAGATCAAATATGACTCACCATAGCGAGATGTCAAGTAGATTTTTTGAGCCCTGCTATTATCCAATGGTTAGGTAGCTTGCCTTTTAGTCCAGTGTTCCACTGACAGGGTGAGGCCTCAACTATTGTAGGCACAGGGAACTCCTAAATGTGTGCATCCCAAAATATTTACCTCAATAACTCACCACTAGTTTGATGAATCGGAGACAGCGCTAAATCACAATTTTATGAGGCAATGTGTCCCCAAGATAAGGCACCCCCCAACATCTCAAAATACAGTCAATTAAGTAACAACATACTCAGTAATTGAGTTCAAGATCAGGATTACATTTAAAAGGTTTACTACAAAAATTCAAAAGTGCAATAGAGAGATCATAAATGCAGTCAATGTTATGAGGGCTCTCAGAATAGGATATTACAGAATACTGGGCTAATCTTAAAAAATTCTAAGTCCCAAGTCAGAAGCAAAATCAATAGAGAAACAGACAGTATTCATAGTAGCATTGAGACGTCTTTTGGCTTACCCCCGAAATCGAGGGTTTATATAGGAAATCTCCTGCTATCTAACAATAAAAGTGTTACGTCATCATAGTGTGAACAAAATAATTACTTTCTTAGCAAACCAGAGCAAAGTTTTCTGAAATGTCATATTGCTTGAGTACCTAAGCACTATCCTACTACAAGGATATTGAGTATGCCCACTCTGAGCAAATGTCATCCAGAGATGGCAGGAAAAACTAGTTAAGTTTCAAGTTTCAAGGTTATTTTACTTATGTTACAGAACTTCAAAGGAAATCTACATAAAACAAGTAAACAAAATACAAATTCTCAAAAGAGATAAAATAGCGCATAATCAATACGTTCCTCAGAGAACAATAAAAACTGTAACAGCATAAAAACACTCTAATCTAAATATACTAACGTTAATGCTGATTTGAAAAAACACTTAAAAAGGTTAAACATTATTTAGCAGAACATTTCATTGGGAGGTGCATAAAGTGGCTGTAATACCTCTGACGTAGAAAGTATCAATATTTGTACACATATGGGTCTCAGCCATTTACGCCAATATAAAAACAGTGCTGGACAGACTTAAAGAACAAGATTTAGATCTTGTAGGCCATTTTGACAATGATTACATTCAGCAGAGGTGCCTTACCCTTTGGCCAAACAGACATTAAGCAGAAGTAAACATTGCTGCCACAGAATCCAAAAGCATCTCAACCCCATGCAGCAAATTCCAAGTAATATAAGGTTGTGCCTCATTTACTAAGATGGAATCTAATAAATTCTGGAAACCCCTTTTTTTTAAAGCATGCCTCTGTCTAAACGAAAGCTTATGGTCCAAGTAGACTTCTTTAAACTGGCTTTTAATTGAGGCAATGTAAGTGCAAATACCTAATTATGGTCTAATTGTAACATGTCTACAGCATAAGAAAAGAATCTACAGACAGAAAACTTTTCCTTATTACCAACCAAAATGTCTTTCTTTATCAGGGACCTAAAGAAGTCATCTTCACTCCTTGTTAGACAAACAACCCAGAGTACCACCTCACCAAACTCTGAACAAAAGCTTCTCAAGCCCATTTCCAACATTAGGGCCGCTAGAAACCATGTAAAATTATCATAGTTAGTTTTTTTTTCTTCCCATGAAAGCATATGATTTTTCTTTCAAAAATGTTCATATTCAAATAGTGGGCTTCTGCAAACTGTTGCAATGTCTGCAGAAGCCTGTTTAACCCTTTCGGAGTAAGATCTAAAATTATTATGTTGTCCACATATAATAAGCAAACTATTGCTTTTCACCCAAATTTCGGGGTTATACCCTCGCTCTGTATTAGATGGCCAGGGAGATCTGAAATATATGAAGAAACAAGTAGCGGGGCTAAGAGACCCCTTGTTTTAGCCTGTTTTTATGGTGAGAATTTTCTGAAAAAGACACCTATCACCTCCTAAATGGACTCTACGCCAGGTAGAAGAATGGAGGGAGAGAACTAGATCTAATAGGGTTCCCTGGCATACCCAATTTAGAGAGCATTCTCCACAACAAGATTAACTCCACTTTATCAGATGCTGTGGAGAAGTCTAGATAAACCACATAGATAATCCCTCCTCTCACTGTAACATATTTTTCATTAATAACCTGTGGCTCTGCTATATTCTCAATTGTTCCATATCTTCTCCCAAACCCAGTTTGTTCCACAGGTGTAATTTTATATTCTTCTGCCCACTCATTTATCTGGGTCAGTAAACATTTGGGAAAAAACTTTGTCCACTGCATCTAAAAGGGTAGTCTGACGGTAATTTCATGGCAATTGTCAATCTCCCTTTTTGAATAAAGGTATTATAACACTTTCTGTCCAAGAAGGGGGATTTTTAAAATTTTCATAGCAACTTTTAAAAACCAGGAATAATACTTTCCTCCAAATGGGGGCATCCTTCTCCTTTTCAATAGAGACACTCTGGAATTCCTTTCAGGGGAGTATGTCATATATTGCATCCTAACAAGGGCACTTATTTACATTTTTGTTTTATAACTCTGTTTTGAATGGGTTTATAATGCAGAACCAACAAAAACAATACAGTGCATAGCAATATGAGATATCACAGATATCTTCTTTAAAGACAGAGCACATACAAAGTCAGAAATGTGTGTCAACAGCAGCCAAAGCAGTAATGTTTCCCCTCAGCCCCCCCACTTGTTAGTACCCTTATGAAACCAATTTGTATGTATACTATAAGTACTAGAATTTCAACATAGCCACAGTTGGTTGTCACTTTCGTATCCTGCATGTGCAATCCCATTAGTCAATCAGCAGCATCTGAGCTCCACTCAGAGCTTAATTAATCTGTGACAGTGAAAAGCTCCAATAAGTTTCCCCCCATGCGATCAAATCAGTTAGTGCCCCCTCATCCCTGCGTGTTATCCGCATATGTTGTTCCTCTGCGGCTCCCCATTCCAGGGTATCTTGCATCCAATAATCAATGGAGGGATTCTAGCGCTCATCCAGCTTATGGCCACCCTGCGCCTAGCCAGCACTAGAACCAGTTGTGCTAGTCTGTATGGGACTTTCCTTCCCTGAGGCATGTCAACGGCATTGCTTCTAGACCCAAACCTGTAACCTCCTCAACCTTCCCAGCCACCTCCCGCCAAAACTGCTTCACCTCCCTACAGGACCAAGCCAGATGTAGAGAGGAGGCACCCAACTCACCACATCTGGGACACCCAGCTTCCCTAGTTGGGTCAATCTTGTTGAGACAATCAGGTGTAATATACGTACAGTGTACAAAATTGAAATGTAGGAGCTTAAGTATATTATTGCTTGAGGCTGCGTGCATCATCGACAAGGTTGTATCCCAATCAGTGTCCTCCACTGGATCCCCCAGCTCCCGCTCGCAAGCTCTCCGTGCCACATAGGCCACACCTGGTTGATCCCCACGAAGAGTTCTAGAAAACAAGGTAATTAAATTATTCCCATCCCCCCAATTTATCAGCCCTTTCAACACCTTTGAAGACAGCGGGGCAGCTGGAAAATCACACCAGCTTTTCCGCACCACCCATACCACTTTGGCATACTGCAGGAATTGGCCTGGTCCCAAACCAAATGTGTTTGGGCTTCCTGAAAGGATATAAACTCCCTAATGGGGAACACATCCCCGCTACAAAACATCCCCTCTCTCTCCAGCTTTCCAAAGACATGAAATTATCCATATCAAGGAAGGAAGCCAAGTCCCATATCTTAAAATCCTTCTTAAAGGAAGCACAGTGGACCACCTTTTTATCGGCCTGCTCCCAGATCCATGCAGTATTTCTAACCAGGTATGGGACAGCTGTTTCCGACCGACCACCTTTCATCAGCATATGTGCTAGCATGTTATTGCCCATCAAATGGTTGCCTCTCCCAGTTATCCGACTCAGTTATCCACTTTGCAGCATGTTGTAAGTGCGCTGCATAGTAATCTAGCCTGCTATTAGGGATAGCCAACCTCCCGTCCTCTAAATCCCTCTGCAGTGTGGACAGCGCCACTCTACTGCGGCGCCCAGCCAACACCAATGAGCTCAGCAAACTATCCAAACAATTAAAGAGCCGGGAGGTTAACGGAAACAAAGAATTTTGTACCAGGTATAACACCGTGGAAGAAACACCATCTTTGCTACAGCCGCTCTTCCCGTTACATAGAAAGGCAGCCTGTTCCAGAATAATACCGAGTGCTCAAGGCCTGTCACTACTCTTTCCACATTATGGTGGTCATTCCAACCCTGGCAGTCGGTGTTAAACCTGCGGCCAAACCGCAAACAGGCCGGCGGGGTAAAAAATGGAATTCCGACCCTGGCGGAAACCGCCAACAGAGACCGCCACATTACCACACCGCCCGCCACGGCGGCACAAACAAACAGCGCGGCGGTCACCGCCAACAGACAGGCGGGAGACAATGTACCGCCCACTGTATCACAACCTACCAATCCGCCACCTTTTCCGGGGCGGTAGCCCCGCCGATAAAAACACGGCGGAAACAGCCATTTCGAAGGGAAAACGCCCACCTCCATATACCCCACGAGGAATCAGGACAGCATGGAACCCGAACTCCACATACTCCCAGCGATAGTGTTCCTACTCCTCTACCAGGAGCACGAACGCCGGCGCAGAAGACAACGGTGAGTACTGCACCTACGACACAGGGGAGGGGGGAGAAGAACATATTACGGGTACACACATACGTGACACACCCACCCTCACCCTCACCCACTACAACACACACATCAATGCATAGCAACACATCAGAGTGACACCCCCCAAATCCCCCGGAAGAATGCAAATACAAAAGTAAATGATTCTAAACATTGGAATATATTGTATAACTGGCTTAAAAATATATCTACACATCAAAAAATCTGAGATACATAAATGTACAAGTCCGACCATTGTAGCATGCATTGTCCGTGGACCACTGTGCCCAAATCACATGGGCAAAGCCCACACAAGATACCTGACTCCAACGGAGAGAACACTGCAGGGGCATCAGATAGCAAAACTACAGGCACCTCAGGGAGAAGGGAAGGGGGGCACCTTAGCCAGATGAGTGAACGATGCCAGATCCACGAGGGGCCTCCATGGCCACTGTTCAATCCTGGGGAGTGCAAAGCCACAGTCTCACAAGTCTCTGCAGTGAGTGGTTTGCCCACTGGACCATCCTGGGGAGTGCAAAGCCACAGTCTCACAAGTCTCTGCAGTGGGTGGTTTGCCCACTGGACCATCCTGGGGAGTGCAAAGCCACAGTCTCACAAGTGGATAACAGTCTCCACTGGTTCTGGAGAGGGCTTTGTGCCCAGAGTGCTTCGTGCAGCCCTGCCCAACATAGATGCGGGCCAGCCCCTGCCGCTCATGGGGCAGCGGTGCTTGAGACGGCGGTGCCCAGTTCAGCGGTGCTTGAGATGAAGGGCCCAGTGCAGCGGTGCTTGAGATGAAGGGCCCAGTTCAGCGGTGCTTGAGACGGCGGTGCCCAGTTCAGCGGTGCTTGAGATGAAGGGCCCAGTGCAGCGGTGCTTGAGATGAGGGGCCCAGTTCAGCGGTACTTGAGACGGCGGTGCCCAGTTCAGCGGTGCTTGAGACGGCGGTGCCCAGTTCAGCGGTGCTTGAGATGAAGGGCCCAGTTCAGCGGTACTTGAGACGGCGGTGCCCAGTTCAGCGGTGCTTGAGATGAAGGGCCCAGTTCAGCGGTGCTTGAGACGGCGGTGCCCAGTTCAGCGGTGCTTGAGATGAAGGGCCCAGTGCAGCGGTGCTTGAGATGAAGGGCCCAGTTCAGCGGTACTTGAGACGGCGGTGTCCAGTTCAGCGGTGCTTGAGATGAAGGGCCCAGTTCAGCGGTACTTGAGACGGCGGTGCCCAGTTCAGCGGTGCTTGAGATTAAGTGCCCAGTTCAGCTGTGCTTGAGACGGCGGTGCCCAGTTCAGCGGTGCTTGAGATGAAGGGCCCAGTGCAGCGGTGCTTGAGATGAAGGGCCCAGTTCAGCGGTACTTGAGACGGCGGTGCCCAGTTCAGCGGTGCTTGAGACGGTGGTGCACAGTTCAGCGGTGCTTGAGATGAAGGGCCCAGTTCAGCGGTGCTTGAGATGGTGGTGCCCAGTGCAGCGGTGCTTGAGATGAAGGGCCCAGTGCAGCAGTGCTTGAGATGAAGGGCCCAGTTCAGCGGTACTTGGGACGGCGGTGCCCAGTTCAGCGGTGCTTGAGACGGCGGTGCCCAGTTCAGCGGTGCTTGAGATGAAGGGCCCAGTTCAGCGGTGCTTGAGACAGCGGTGCCCAGTCCAGCGGTGCTTGAGATGAAGGGCCCAGTTCAGCGGTGCTTGAGATGAAGGGCCCAGTTCAGCGGTGCTTGAGACGGCGGTGCCCAGTTCAGCGGTGCTTGAGATGAAGGGCCCAGTGCAGCGGTGCTTGAGATGAAGGGCCCAGTTCAGCGGTGCTTGAGACGCCGGTGCCCAGTGCAGCGGTGCTTGAGATGAAGGGCCCAGTACAGCGGTGCTTGAGACGGCGGTGCCCAGTGCAGCGGTGCTTGAGATGAAGGGCCCAGTGCAGCGGTGCTTGAGATGAAGGTCCCAGCTCAGCGGTGCTTGAGACGGCGGTCCCCAGTGCAGCGGTGCTTGAGATGAAGGGCCCAATTCAGCGGTGCTTGAGATGAAGGGCCCAGTTCAGCGGTGCTTGAGACGGCGGTGCCCAGTTCAGCGGTGCTTGAGATGAAGGGCCCAGTTCAGCGGTGCTTGAGACGGCGGTGCCCAGTGCAGCGGATCTGGCCATGGCGTGGAGGTCATTTGCCACCTGTCCTGTGGCTGGCAGAGCCTTCCTGCCCATCTGTGCTGTGGCTGGCGGGGCCCTCCTGGGCTGCAGTGCTGGGCCTGTTGGTGGCCTCCTGCCCACCTGGGATGGGGCTGGCGGGGCCCTCCTGCCCACCTGGGATGGGGCTGGCGGGGCCCTCCTGGCCAGCTGGGCTGATGGCGGTGTTGTCGGGCGTGCTGCCCTTCCCAGCCTTCCCTGATCGCCTGTGTCCCTTCCCCACCTTGGGCGGTGTGCCAGCTGTCTCCACACTTCCTGCCGGAGCCATGGTAGGGGTTTGAGTCCCTGCTGTCTTCACCCTCTCGCACCGGCCACTGCCTATCTTTGGATGTTTCTCCGGGGGTGGGCTGCCCGTGCCTTGGCTCCGTACTAAACTTGCTGCCCTGGAGGGTGGGGGACTCCACAGTCCATGGCAGACTGTCATGACAGGGCCCGGCTTTGTCGTGGCTGAGGTGCTGACTATAGTCCTATGACATGGACGGGGTGGGGGAGTTGGTGGGAAGAGGTTGAGTTTGGACAGGAAAAACTTCTTAGGAGCAGTGGGACGGGTAGGTGTAGTGGGTATGGGAGTGGAGGAAGAGGTTATGGTTGTAGGAGTATGAAGTCTGGTGTCTTTGGGTGCAGGTGCTGTGGCTGGAGGCTGTCGTGAGGTGGATGGCTGTTGGGCGGGTGGCTGCCTGCGTTTGTGTATCTTGGAAGAGGGGGTCACAGACACACTGGGAGAGGACACAGGGGACGTGTAAATTGTAGTGGGGGTGGTGACTGCACGTGTGCGGGGGGTTCTGGTGTGTGTGCTGGTGATGGACGTAGTGGCTGAAGATGTTGTGCATGCAGGTGTGAGTGGAGACGTGACAGGGAGGGAGGAGGGAGACGAGGAGGAGGGGGACACAGTGGAGGCAGTGGGTGTTGGTATGTCTGTATGTGGATGTTGCTTGGGTGAATGCCTGTGTGATCTGTGGTGCTTATGTCTGCCTGAGCTTCCCTTGGGTGTTGAGGTGTGTGCAGGCTGGTCTGATGGTGTGTCAGGGATAGGCTGAGGTACAGGTGATAGGGTCTGGGTGGAGAAAGTTGGAGGGGGGAGGCTAGAGACAGGGACAATGGCTGCCATCAGTGCTGAGGCCAGAGTGTTAAACGATCGCTGTAGGGCAGCCTGACCAGAATGAATGCCCTCCAGGTATGCATTACTCTGGTGCACCTCTCTTTCTACACCCTGGATGACATTCAAAATGGTAGACTGCCCAACAGTGAGCGTCCTCAGGAGGTCAATGACCTCCTCACTGAGGGCAGCAGGGGTGACTGGGGCAGGGCCTGAGGTGCCTGGGGCGAAGGAGATGCCCACCTTCCTGGGTGAGCGGGCACGGGGCAAACGCTGAGGGGCTGCTGGGAGGGCGGTGCTGGTGCGGTGGGTGGCGGCTGTACCTGTTGTTGCGGGGAGCACAGATGTTGCCGCCACCACAAGGGAGCTCCCTTCAGAGGACGAGTCCGTGTCGCTGATGTCTGCCCGAGTCCCCGCTGTGGAGCTCCCCTCGCCCTCCGTCCCACTGGTGAATTCAGAGTCCGTTGCATGGCCCTCCATGGCCATGTGGGATGCAGCTCCCTCGTGCTCCGATGCCACTTCTCCTCCGCCTGATGATGCTAATGCACACATGAACAGGAAGACCACAAAAAAGGGGGGGGCAGAAAATAAAGACATGTTGAGTGCATGCATTGGCGACACCGTTGGCGGACAGGACAGACACAGAAGCCCCCTGCACTACGCCGCGCACTTGGGGTCGACTACTCAATCCGTGGAACATGGCCTGCAAGCCTATAGACGACATCTGCACACATAGATGACACAGGGCCTTGATTAGCTGTACTTGGCACCCTATAGAGGTGGGGGGCGGGGGCACAGGGCCATGCCTTACTGAGGGGCCTAGCTTACAGAAATCGCCCTGGCCTAGGGATACCCACAGCCCTCCTCCCCCACCCAGACACCTCCACTGCGCGCAAAGTCAACAGAATGAGAGTGTACTCACCCCCTTGTGTCTGCTGTGATGTCCTCACGCGCCCATCCAAATCGGGGTAGGCCACCGCCAGGATCCGGGACATCAGGGGGGTCAAAGTCCGACTGGCACCCCTCCCACGTTGGGAGGCCATCCCCAGCTGAGCCTCCGCCGTCTTCCTGCTCCAGCGTCGGATGTCCTCCCATCTCTTCCGGCAGTGGGTGCCCCGTCTCTGGTGGACCCCCAGGGTCCGGACGTCCTTGGCGATGGCACGCCAAATATCGATCTTCTGGTGGGCGCTCACCTTTGTGAAATGTACAGGGGGGGAAAAATAGTCATCACCATCTGCATGCTCAATGTGAGTGGCCCCCCATCCCTACCCTTGCCATGTGGCACATGCTCTCACCGTCGTTTGATGCATGCTCAATCGTTCCCCTCCCCACCATCATTCATCCACCCCACTCAACACAGGCATTGCCCACAAAGCATGGTCCCAGTGTTCTTACCTGTTGGTCTGGAGGACCGTAGAGTAGCGCATACTGGGGGAGGACCCCATCCACAAGTTTCTCCAATTCCTGAGCAGTGAAGGCAGGGGCCCTTTCCCCAGTCGCATGAGCCATTGTCTCTTCCAGACCGAGGTCACAGCAGCACTTGCAGTGTAGGTCCTCTCCTGTCGAAGATCAGGTATCGAGTGATTAAGCTGATAGAAAATGGCGGTCACGCCCGCAGCGGTGCGTACCGCGGCGGTGCGTACCGCGACCGCCGGCGCACATCTCCATTGGCTCCTGAGACCCATAGGGTTCAATGGTTAACCAATGCTGCTTTGCGCCGCGGTCTTCGACCGCCTACTACCACGGTGTGCCACGCCAGCGCATTTACCTCACATCCCATTGTCGCACTTCACAGGTCAGGCAGCTGCCATTTCAGGGGCCCACATGGCTTTCTTTCTACTGCGTCACACATACCTAGGCCTTGCATCAACACTCATACAAGCCATTCAATGCATTGGGAATCGTGTTATGTGCAAGCTGTGGTTACGTACCTGTGGGTTGATTGACTCTGTGCTCGCTGTTGTCCTTCATAGGCACCGTCCGCTGGGACATGCGAGGAGATGGAGGAATCTTCCCGTGTACAGACCGCTGGTGGACCTGTCGACAATGGAGGAAAGACATGTCATACTGACATATAGGCTTGACCGAGCCACTATCCATGAACTGTGTGCCCAGCTGGAGCCAGACCTGATGTCACCAATCCGCCAACCCACAGGGATCCCCCCTCTAGTGCAGGTGCTGTCAGTGCTCCATTTCTTTGCAAGTGGGTCTTTTCAATCTACAGTGGCAATAGCATCAGGGATGTCCCAGCCTATGTTTTCCAAGGTGTTGTCCAGAGTGTTGTCTGCCCTGCTGAAACACATGCGCAGCTACATCGTTTTCCCTGAGGTGAGGGATTTGCCTACAGTGAAAGGTGACTTCTATGCCCTTGGACATATCCCCAACATCATAGGTGCCATTGATGGGACACATGTGGCTTTGGTACCCCCCAGCAGGAGTGAACAGGTGTAAAGAAACAGGAAGAGTTATCATTCGATGAATGTACAGATGGTGTGTTTGGCAGACCAGTACATCTCCCATGTGAATGCCAAGTTCCCTGGCTCAGTGCATGACGCCTACATCATGCGGAATAGCAGCATCCCTTACGTGATGGGTCAACTCCAGAGGCACCGTGTGTGGCTAATTGGTGACTCTGGTTACCCCAACCTGTCATGGCTACTGACCCCAGTGAGGAATCCCAGGACAAGGGCAGAGGAACGCTACAATGAGGCCCATGGGCGTACTAGGAGGGTGATCGAGCGCACCTTCGGCCTCCTGAAGGCCAGGTTCCGGTGCCTCCATATGACAGGTGGTTCTCTCTACTACTCACCAAAGAAGGTGTGCCAGATCATCGTGGCCTGCTGTATGCTTCACAACCTGGCTTTGCGACGCCAGGTGCCTTTTCTGCAGGAGGATGGTCCAGATGGTGGTATTGTAGCAGCTGTGGGGCCTGTGGAGAGTGAAGACGAGGAAGCCGAAGAGGACGACATAGACAACAGGAACACAGTAATACGGCAGTATTTTCAGTGACACACAGGTAAGAATCCACACCGGCATATTACATATACTTAACCACTACTACGTCTCTACTGTCTGTCCTTTTCCCCCAGTGTATGGTAACTGAGTTGTGACTTTCCCTTCCGATTTGAGAGAAGTGGGCCCCACTGCGTGACATCTGCTTTGTTTCCCCATGGACTACAGCTGTGTGACAGTGGTATGTTGGCATCACAATGTAAATATGCATTTTGGCACAGTAATCTCTAATACATTTGTACTAAATGACAGCCAGACTCCAGAATGTTTTGTGCAATGACTGTGTTTATTTCTGTGCTCTATATTGGTGGGTGGTTGCAAATCGGTGAGGGGTGATGGTGGAGGATTGTCCATGGCAGAGTCCAGACTAGTATTATCACAGGTGCATTGTCCAAATGGCTGTGGGAAGTGGAGCAGGGGCAGTTTAAGGATGGACAGGGTGACAATGTGGGTCAGTGGGATGACAATGGCGGGGGTCTTGGCATCTTACTCTGTCTTCTTCCTGGATCTCAGGGCCCGCTTGCGGGGTGGTTCTCCTTCTGCAGGGGGTGGGGTGCTGGTGGCCTGTTGGTCCTGTGGCGGGGCCTCCTGTCCACTAGCGCCGGCAGAGGTGGTAGGCAGTTCTTGGTCCATGCTAGTGTCAGGGGCCCTTTGTGGTGCCACAGTGTCCCGCAATGTGGTGACTACCTGATTCAGAGCCCCTACAATGGTGCCCAGGGCGGAACTGACGGTTCGTAGTTCCTCCCTGAACCCCAAATACTGTTCCTCCTGCAGGAGCTGGATCTCCTGAAACCTGGCCAGGACCGTCGCAATCGTCTCCTGGGAATGATGGTAGGCTCCCATGATGGAGGAGAGGGCCTCGTGGAGAGTGGGTTTCCCGGGCCTGTCCCCCCCCCTGTCGCACAGCAGCCCTCCCAGTTCCCCTATTTTCCAGGGCCTCTGTCCCCTGGACCGTGTGCCCACTACCACTGCCCCCATGTCCCTGTTGTTGTTGGGGTGGTGGGTTAACCTGGGTGCCCTGTAGTGGTGGACACACCGCTGATTGACGTGTCCTGGGGACAGAGGTATGTGCCCGCTGGGTGGGTGCTGTGCTGGTGTTCCCAGAGGGGGGAAGGTCTGCTGTGGCCTGTGGCTGTCTGAGGGGAACCGACTGTCCCGAGGTCCCCGATGGGCCGGGCTGGTCATCTAGATCCAGGTCGACAGAGGTGCTGTCATCACTGTGGGCCTCTTCTGGGGGTGGAGTGGACATTTGTGGACCCTCCTGCGCGGTGACGTGGCGTTCGGGTCCTGCAGGGGTATAAATGGATGGTTATTGCATCTGTGTGTTCCATAGCGTGCAATGGGTGGGTGCCCGTGTACCCCAGTGCTGGCATTCCTGTGTGGGGGCTTTTGTGACGGTGGTTTGGGGGGGGGGATGGGGATGTGCAGTGGGCATGCTTTGGTGATGGGTGTCCATGCTTTGTGGTCGCATGCAGGGCTTGGGGTTGGGATGGGTGGGTTGTGATGGTGAGACATTTGCAAGGAGTAGGTGTGATGGGGGTGAGGGTGAGGGTGGGGGTATGAGTTGGCATGCTGGTGGGGTGGGGGGGCTGAAGTAGTGAAGATGAGACTTACCAGAGTCCATTCCTCCAGATACTCCGCCGTGGCCCTCAGGATGCAGGATCGCCAAGACCTGCTCATCCCATGTTGTAAATTCTGGGGGAGGAGGTGAGGGTCCGCCGCCAGTCCGCTGCACCGCGATGTTGTGCCTGGATACCATTGAACGCACCTTCCCCCGTAGGTCGTTCCACCGCTTCCTGATGTCGTCCCTATTTCTTGGGTGCTGTCCCACTGCATTTACCCTGTCGACTATTCTGCTCCATAGCTCCATCTTCCTGGCAATGGAGGTGTGCTGCACCTGTGTTCCGAAGAGCTGTGGCTCTACCCGTGCGATTTCCTCCACCATGACCCTGAGTTCATCCTCAGAAAACCTGGGGTGTCTTTGCGGTGCCATGGGGTGGTGTGGGTGATGTGTGGGGTGGATTGTGTGGTGCTAAGTGTGGTGATGTGTATTGGTGTGTTGTGTGAAGTGCGTGGTAATATTGCTGGGTGAAAGTAAAATGCGCGTCTGGGTGCTCGGATCTCTATTTCTCTGTGCGTGGTCCCGATTCTGGAGGAGTGGGGATTTGAGGGTGATGTGGGTGTGTGTTTTATATTGTCTTGGGTGTGTGGGAGTGGTGTTTGAATGTGTATCAGGTGTGTGTATTTTGATTTGTCCAATGTGGTTGTATTTTGTAAGTGTGTGTGTATTTTGAACGCGGCGGTGTGTCCCGCCAATAGAATACCGTGGTTGAAAGACCGCCGCGTGGATTCGTGTGTCGTGATAGTGTGGGCGTATTTCTGTTGGCGTGACGGTGGAGGTTTGATCATCGCCAGTTTCTCGCTGGCCTTTGGTGTGACGGACTTTTGTGGATGTCTGTATTTTGGCGGTTTGCCTGTTGTGGGTCAGAATGACCGTGGCGGTTTACCGCGGCTGCGGCGGTATGTTGGCGGTCTTCTGACAGCAGTAAGCTGATATTACCGCCAAGGTTGGAATGACCCCCTATATGTCTCATGTGCCGCTACAGTGTGGGTAACCCATATACCTAAGTATCTGAAACTCTCCAGTTCCCACCGAAGCCTCACTAACGGTAAGTCCTCCAGTTGTTTACCACAAAGTATCCCTAGAGGAAACAGGAGCGACTTATGCATATTCACCTTATGCCCCAATACAGCCCCAAACTCATCCAACAACCGCAACAACAGGGGCACCGAAACACTTGGCGATCGAAGGTATACCAAAGCATCATCTGCATTTAACTAACTGATGTGGGTGTTATGTCTCACTTGAATAACCCAGGGGGCCAACTCCTCCCGTAGCCATGCTGCTAATGGTTCCACCGCTAAAGAAAAAAGGAGCGGTGAAAGTAGACACCCCTGTCTGGTTCCCCTGCCAACCCACCAGGGCTCCAATAGTTCTCCTCCCACCCGAACTCGTACTGTGGGTGCAGTATACAGCAAGCGAACCTATGCAAAGAATTGGTGGCCAAACCCCATTCCCTGCAGTACCGCCATGAGATAGCCCCACTCCACCATATCAAAGGCCTTTTTTAGGTCTTACAACGCTAGCGCCAATTCGTCCTCCACACCCATGGTTTCATGCAAGACATGCGCCAAACAACATAGGTTAAAAGACATACTACGGCCAGGTATAAAACCTCATTGGTCTTCATGCACTAAGCCCCGAACACCTACACGTAGCCTAGTAGCCATTATCTTACAGAGGATCTTAACGTCACAGTTTAACATTGTGAGAGGCCGATAGGATGAGGGGTCACTCGAATCCTCCCCAGGCTTGAGCATCAGACAAACAATGCCCTGGCACGAGGACTCTGGCAGGACGCCCTGTACTCAGACCTCTTCAAAAACTGCCAATACTTTCTCTTGCAGCAGTAGGGAGTATGTTTGGTAGAGCTCGACCGGGAACTTGTCCCCCCTCACACAGGAGTCTCAGATTTAAACAATGCCTCCACCACAGCACCCACTTCCTCTACAGTTATCTCAGCATCCAAGTCTCTCATATTCTCAGGGTCCAGCTGTGGGAGACGCTGCTGCTGCAGAAACTCTTCCAAATACGGGCGTGACACTGTTTGCAAATGTTCTGCCAGTACTTTTAAGATATCCCTGCGATTGGTAACCTGTACAAGTGCAGCATTTTGGATATGCAGAATGGGGGGAGATTCCACTTCATGCTTTGGGATCCACGCCAGCAACCTGCCGGATTTGTCCCCCTCCCTGTGTAGCCGCTGTCTATATGATCTAAGTGTTAGCTTATCCAGTGTCTCCCAACATCTACTGACTTCCCTATACAATCGGAGCTGCTCTCTTTCTGCCTCTCTTGTTAGAAGGGTCTGGCATTGCATATCCGCTAGTTTCCCCTCCCATTCTTTCAGATCCTGTTCCAATTGTCTGCGCACCCGACATGCCTATGTGTACCTATACACACCCCTCTCAGAACCGCCTTCATTGCCTCCTACTCTGTCCCTCTGGTGGCCCTGGCACCCCAATTCATGTCTATGTAGTCCTTAATTACAACTGCCATTTTTTCACGATACGCAGCATCTGTCAAAAAATCTAGGGGCATGCGCCAGCTACGTGTCACCCCGCCATCTGAACCCCATTCCAGCTGCATCAATACTGGGGCGTTATCAGATAAAAAACTCCCCAAATGTGTTATATCCAACACTTGTGAGCAATTCATGCCACCCAGGAGGAATCAGTTCAAATGACTGTACGTGTTGTGAGTCTTAGAGTGACAAGTATATTCTCTACTCTCCGGGTGCAGTCCCCTCCACCCGTCCCATAATCCTAAATCATGCATGATTGCTGTGAGGGATCTCGTCATCAACAGTTTATTACCCTGTTTAGAAGGGTGATGATCTTTTTCACTGTCCAATATTCAATTGCAGTCTCCAGCCCACACAATAGGAGAACCCACCACTACCCCAGCACCTCAGCTATATTATCGTAGAAGCAATGATCATCTGGGTTGGGTGCATAAGTATTGAGTATAGTAAGGTGAGCACCATCTAATGTAACTTGTAGGAGTATATATTGCCCCTTAACATCAGCTTTGCTGTAGACATGCGTAAATGGAACCCATGGTGCAACCCATATTGCTATTCCCCTGGCAGAAAAGGAAAAAGACAAAGAGAACACTTGGCCCCGCCATTTTTTTTAGCAAGCTTTTGTGATTCCATCATATGCGTTTCCTGTAAAAAGGCTACTTGAATCTTATGCAGCCGCAGGAAAGAATGTACTCTATAGCACGCTGTGTAGTCTTTAAGCCCCCTTCAGTTCCATGTCAGCATATTATTGTGTTGACCCATATTAGTATTTTGTATTCTCCATCCGTTGTCGACTTCCCCCCTGCAGGGGAAAAGCAGATTGAGTACTTATCTCACATCTCACACACAAGCATGCACTGTTACTGTAACCAATAAACACATGCAAACATGCATTTACTAAACAATTCCCAACCCCCATTCCCACCCCGGAGAAACAATAAAACAAATACATCAAAGCGTACTGTAGATCCATATGTGTAAATGCTACCAGGACAAAAGCCTAGAACCTCAAGAAGAATAAAGTTAACTGTCAATGGAAATCATCTCCACTCCCAGGTCAGGTGCCACAGTCAGTCCAGCAGGCAGGCCAGGGGAAACCATTGCCATTGTACCATCCTGTTGAATTTCAATTCTGCCGTCGTCGCTTGCCCCCTGCCCTGTGGAGCCGTCCATTCAGTTCTCCCTGTGTTTCCTCCAAACTGAGTCATCCAAACCAGAGACACGACCAGCGGCAGAGTTGGCCTGCCCACACCTACCCTGTGCAACTTTATCCCACATCTCCAGCCATCTCCAGACCTCCTAAGGGCAGTCAAAATAAGTGGGATTTGCCTCCCGAGTGCACCTTTAAGCGAGCCGGGTACAGTAACATGAATCAAATGTTCATGGCACGAAGCTTGGCCTGCACCTCCATAAATCCCTTCCTCGTTGTTTGTAACTTGTTTGTATAGTCTGGATAAATGGAAATTCTGTGGTTTTCAAAAACAGGTTTGTCCGTTTCACGTGCCGCCCGTTCGATACAGTCTCGGTCCCTATATCTCAGAAGATGTGCAATGATAGCCCTCGGAGGGGCACCAGGCCGAGGAGGTGCGACCAGTGCCCTGTGAGCACGCTCCACTATGAACACACCGGACAGCCAGACAGGCTGCAGTACATCCCTGATCCATCGCTCCCTGAAGACCTCCACAGTGAAACCCTCTGCACGCTCGGGAACCCAAGAAGGCGCACATTATTGCATCGGGACTTACCCTTGGCATCCTCCAGTCTCGCTTCAAGCACCCCACTTATTTCCCTAGTTAGTAGGATGAGAGGTTGGGGAATCGCCTTAAGCTTACTCTTGGTGGTTTTTTGGCTAGCACATACTAGCAAGTGCTTCATGAACATACTAAATATTTCCAATTCATCCCTCTCTCAGGCTTTGAGGGTTTCAAGTTAGCTTCAAGTTTACTTTTCAAGCTCATAATTATCCTGTGATCCAACTGTGTCCTCCCAGTTTTTTTATCAAATTTGGATGAGGGACCTTCAAACTTTCACAAACTGATGGATGGCATATTCATGTCCAAGGAACAAATCAACATACTGTGATCACTAAAGGGTATCTATTGCCTTTAGGTCATGCAACAAAAGGAATGAGGTATAACCTACTACCACATAATCTAAAATTGCCCTTCCCCTTGGAGATTTATGTGTGTATAATGCCGGGGAATCCGAGGGAAGTCTCCCATTAGCTATAATACAATCGCTACTTTTCAATTGAGCAAGTAGGAGCTTCCCTCTCATGTCACTTCTTATCTTTGGTGGAAAGATACTCGAGGGGATTCCCAATGCTTCCTCATCACATAATTGGTGCAAGGCAAAGTTTGATACTTTGCAATTTAAATCCACTCTGAATAATATGTAGGGAGCCTACTCCCTATCAAGAGATTTATTAATAACAGAGAAAACCTTAGCAAATGTGCATCATGAGAAGCATCTGGCGAAATATATAGGCATTTACTAATAAATGATAAAAGGGATGTAACACCCAACTCGTGCTGTACTGAATAAGGTCACTAGAGGGCCTAGCATCAAAATCCAGGATATACTAATCTTCAGACAAAAACTCGTTCACACCATGGCCCTCATTCTGACCCTGGCGGATTGAATCCGCCAGGGCCGAGGGCAGCGAATGCACCGCCAACAGGCTGGCGGTGCATTCATGGGCATTCTGACCGCGGCGGTAACGCCGCGGTCAGAAACGGGAAACCAGCGGTCTCCCGCCGGTTTCCCGCTGCCCATGGGAATCCTCCATGGCGGCGCAGCAAGCTGCGCCGCCATGGGGATTCCGACCCCCTTCCCGCCAGCCTGGTTCTGGCGGTTTACACCGCCAGAACCTGGCTGGCGGGAACGGGTGTCGTGGGGCCCCTGGGGGCCCCTGCAGTGCCCATGCCAATGGCATGGGCACTGCAGGGGCCCCCTAACAGGGCCCCACATTGCTTTTCAGTGTCTGCTTAGCAGACACTGAAAAGCGCGACGGGTGCCACAGCACCCGTCGCACACCTTCCACTCCGCCGGCTCCATTCGGAGCCGGCATCCTCGTGGAAGGTGCTTTCCCGCTGGGCCGGCGGGCGATCTTTTGCAGATCGCCCGCCGGCCCAGCGGGAAAGTTGAAATGCCCCCCGCGGTCTTCTGACCGCGGGGCGGTGTTTGGGCGGTTTCCGCCCGGCGGGCGGCGTCCGCCGCCCGTCCGGGTCGGAATGAGGCCCCATGTCTCCTGGAGACAAATCACATTGACCTTTAGTGAGTTTAAAAAAATGCAATTTATCTGTGCTGTTCTTTATTCCCGGTGCAGTCCAGGAACCCTTGAGCTCGCTGCTAACTACAGGAATACAGTGAATGACTAGTCGAGCTGAACCATTTAGGACACCAGGTAACCAAATCCAACTATATGTTCCATCATTTAAATCTCGAGCTGCAGAGTTCAAAGGTTCCCTGAGTAAAACCTGTCTGCCATTCCTCACTAGGTTTAATTTCAGCCCCTGTTTATTAGCCATCTACCCCACTAACCACTCTGATGAGGAGCCGTGCCTACAATATGATTCCCCATCGCCTCCAATATTGCAACAACATCAATGCCTCTACATTACAGGCATTCAGAGTGTTGTAGAAATCGTATTAGCCATAAGCTTAAAATAAAAGATCAGCCTTGATTTACAGCCAGACTCTGAGCATAACAGAGGCACCAGGATAATATCACTACTTTGAATTAGACTCAGAGGCTCGGTCCCCAAGAAACATTTAGGCAGAGAGGATGTATTCAAAATAAGTCTGCATCGAAAAGTAAAGTAAAGTTAATGACCAGGAACCCACATTACACTGCATGGGACGTGTTTCTTCTGGATTAGGCAACTGTGAAGACCCTAAGTCCACAAACGGTGTAGCCATTGGGTCCAGATAAGCCAGCATACAAGAAGATTGAGCAGTGGAAGCCTCTACCACTGCCGCCTCTGCTATCTTCTCATTTGACCATCATAAATCTCCAGAAACAGTACTGCTGGCGTGTCCTTTAGATCTTATATTTCTTTTGATATTTTATTTTATAAGAAGAAATTCTGGGGGAGGTCGCACGGACCTTTGGACTTTGACAGTGAGAAAGGGTATGGTCTCAAAGACCTCATCAACAAACATTTTAATCAACAATATCACAAATTCAGATAGGGAGTCAGTAACTTGAACGCACCATGACCTATGTGGCCACGAATCACCACACCAGTTTAGTAAAGTCTAAACATTTATTTCCCTAGATTAACAATGCTAAGATCACATAAATCAAGCTCAGAACTAAATTATAAAGATACACAAATAACACTGCTGCCCAAATCTCCTATCGAAATGCAGCTTCTGCAGAAATAATGTGGTTAGGCACTCTAGAATAATCGTAAAGAATAACAACAATATCAAATGAATAATTGAAACAGAATACACTGAGTTATGGCAGATGAATTAGTAAAAATCATTTTCAAACAACAGTCAAATTTGGGATGTGTGGCACCCAATCTATTACACCAATTAGATTGCGCATGTTGGGCTTCATGCAAAAAAGGAAAAATCAGGCCAAAAATCTAATTTGGAAAACATCTTCATATGGCGCTAACAAAAATTAGCGGTTTGCTTCTAGATGGGAAAACATAAAAACCTGCAAAAAAACCAGATGCACTGATTTTCTTCAGCAGAGTATCTTCATGGTCAGCTTCAGATGGGCAGTGACATAAGGGAATGGTTCAGTAAAAAGTGGGCTTAAAGCACCTGAACCATTAATGGCAGTAACTAAGGTTAAACATCAAGAACAGAACAGAAAAGACTGCAAAAGAATTGTAAAGCATATGAAATATGAAAGAACAGAAAAGAATCTAAAGAGCAACTGAAAAGAAAGCTGAGCGTGAGTTAGTAAGGCTGAGCAAAAGACAGAGTGAGAGAGACTAACAGAATCTGGAAAACTAACTGAACTGCCTCCTCATCACTCAAGGTTTTCTATTAAAGTATCAGAAAACATCTAAAATTGTCTGCCATTGGACAATTATTAAGTTGAGTAGGAAAGAACCAATGAAAAAGTCGAATACGTTTCATAATGTAACAGCTTTCTTATGTGGCATCTTCCAGACTCCTGTTCACATGCAGAGATTTCACCAACTGCTTCTTGTGGTGTTAACAAAATGCAAACTGTAAGCCATTGTCCTGCCCCAGCACACTATCAGCTAAGAAAGTTACACATATGTTGCAGCTATGAAACATTTCTCATGTGCTGCGTAGAGCTCTGGGAAAGAATGATAACCTCTTCCCTTCACGTCAAAATTCTAAACCGTTCTCTTCTGACCCAACATGAGTTTCAAATGAAAGAAAACACACATTTAAAATGTGCAGTATAACCATTTCATAAGCTCTACACTAAAACATTTTAATTTCATAAATCATTAGTTAACCATTGTGCAAAGGTAGTAAAATACGAAATACATTTCACAGTGTGTTTATTTCAGAAATACATACATGTAACATTGCGAATTCATTAGTAAAGTGTAGGCCACATTTTAAACCTGGCTCATGTTATTTTGTTTGTGCACTGTTTAAACATACATCAGCTTAGTTAATTAATCACACAATTAGTCAACACTAAATTACGCTCTCTCAGTGCCCACTGCCGGAGGGACAGATGAGAATTTTGCATTGGCCCATCTGCACTTTGCAGGCTATCTGCCTCCTCTTTTAATCCTAGTTTCCCGCTTCGGTATTCTAGGTTGGATCTTTTCATTCCCCTCAGTAGTTTTGTCTAATCCTTGAGCTTTGGGTGAGGTGCACATGTCTCACTAACACTTATATCCTGCGTGGTGCAAGATTTAAAGCTTGGGAACTCTTCCTGTTCCGCACACAAGGTTATCCAACAGAACCCATCACTGCGGATATAGAGTCAAAAATAAATCTTATGGAGCCAACTGAACTTTCAGCTGAGGAAACCTTTTAGGAGACTCTTTACACTGCAGTTTTCCTGCCTGGGAGCCAAAATCAATATAGGCACGAGCCACTTTATTGTAGGTCATTTTGGCTGTCATTGAAGTCACTTCTCTAGGGGCTAACTGTCTAAAATCAAATCCCCTGTCTTTCTTGCTATTGGTCAATTCCTTCAGTATTGAGGTCATCGTCTCCAAAGTACAATCTGATCCTCCTACAAATTTTTCCAGCAGATTTAAAATTGAGGTTAAGAGCCTTTCTTGACTAAATAGTAAGGAGGAGACTTTTGCTTCTTGATGTGGGGGATGACATGGCAGATTATCATTTACTTTCAAATCTGGCACCATAGAAAGATGAGAATACAATGATGGATGATTTGAAAAGCTGTGGCGCTGTAAAAAGCTACTAGAATGCTGTATACCCGTAGATGAGGTTAAGGCGGGAATTCTCATGGGCTGTAACCTTTTAACCTTATTTTGAGGTCCGTATCTCTTGCATAAATTTAATTTCTGGTTTGGTAATGTAAAATCCTCATCAAGGGCCCCAACAGCTACTCTTTGAAGGAGACCCTTCAAGGGTGGAGTAGACAACTTATTCACCACGTTGGAGACCAGTAATGGAAGATCCACGATAAGAGGCCAAGGGGAGGAAAACATATAAGGAAGACTAGAGGGCAACCCTTGTGGATTCTGATCTTTTTGCGGGGGCCACACATAAAATGATGTAGGTGCTATGTCCTCCTCCAAAGGTACAGTAGTTAAAATAACCCCCTAAGAAATAGTCCCCCTTGCACTTTCAGGGAACGCAGCTCCCTTTACCCCTTCACAGAAATTTGCATTTGTTTTACAAACTTCCTAAGATGCCTTCTCTTTTTCCCACAGGGTAAAGTTTTGATTCTTGTCCTTCAACGCTGTGACTAAATGGTCTCTGCTCTGCAATGGATTGGATTTAGTTTTTGTACATGCCCTGCCCTGGGAACAGGCACCCAGATCTCAGCTTCTTTGCAGTCACTGTGCTCCTCTGGAACCTCAAATGTATATGATTCAAGTGTATTTCTTATATTTGGGAAGAAAAGCAGCTCCCTAAGCCCCTTTGGTCACTACACCAATCAGGGAGAGTCCTGTCCTCTGCCATCACTCACAGCCTCCACTGATCTCAAAAGTGCAGCATCAGCCTGCAAATCCGTAAGCAGGTGTATTTACTGTATCCTCCATGGTTACTCCCAAAAGACCATAGTAAAAATACCAGATTCCAGCCTTATCAAAAAAGCACGTCTTGTAGACAGCTAGAATTGCAATACCAGTCCGGTTCACTGTGCTGCCCCTTCCCACAGATTATTTCAAGCTGCTGCAGCCTCTGTTCCCAAGGTTGTTGATGTGTGCTGGACTCTGATTTTCCTGTTTTTGTTACTCTGGGCACTTTACCACTACTAACCAGTGATAAAGTGCAAGTGCTCCTTTACAAAATGTGTATGTAATTGGCTTATCCATGATTGGCATATTTAATTTACTAGTAAGTTCCTACTGAAGTGCACTAGAGGTGCCATGGCCTGTAAATCAAATGCTACTAGAGGGCCTGCAGCACTGGTTGTGCCACCCACATTAGTAGCCCTGTAATAATGTTTCAGACCTGCCACTGCAGTGTCTGTGTTTGCAGTTTTAACTGTAAATTCGACTTGGCAATTGTACCCACTTACAAGGCCAAAACCTTCCCTTTTTTACATATAAGTCACCCCTAAGGCAGGCCTAGGTAGCCCCAAGGGCAGGGTGCAGTGTATGGTTAAGGTAGGACATATAGGCCCTGATTCTGACCTTGGCGGACGGCGGAGGCCGTCCGCCAAGGTACCGCCGCCAAATGACCGCACCGCGGTCAGAAGACCGCGGCGGCCATTCAAACATTTCCTCTGGGCCGGCGGGCGCTCTCCAAAAGAGCGCCCTCCGGCCCAGAGGAAATGCCCCTGCAACGAGGACGCCGGCTCAGAATTGAGCCGGCGTAGTTGCAGGGGTGCGACGGGTGCAGTTGCACCCGTCGCGTATTTCAGTGTCTGCAAAGCAGACACTGAAATACTTTGCGGGGCCCTCTTACGGGGGCCCCTGCAGTGCCCATGCCATTGGCATGGGCACTGCAGGGGCCCCCAGGGGCCCTGCGGCACCCCCTACCGCCATCCTGTTCATGGCGGGTTTCCCGCCATGAACAGGATGGCGGTAGGGGGTGTCAGAATCCCCATGGCGGCGGAGCGCGCTCCGCCGCCATGGAGGATTCCCCCGAGCAGCGGAAAGTCGGCGGGGGACCGCCGACTTTCCGCTTCTGACCGCGGCTGAACCGCCGCGGTCAGAATGCTCGTGGGAGCACCGCCAGCCTGTTGGCGGTGCTCCCGAGGTCAGTGACCCTGGCGGCCACCGGCCGCCAGGGTCAGAATGACCCCCATAGTAATGTGTTTTCTATGTCCTGACAGTGAAATATTGCTAAATTCGTTTTTCACTGTTGCAAGGCCTGTCCCTCTCATAGGTTAACATGAGGGCTACCTTTAAATCTGATTAAAGTGTAGATTCCCTTTGGGAGTGGATGGACATGTGGAGTTTGGGGTCTCTGAGCTCCTAAATTAAAAATACATCTTTTAGTAAAGTTGATTTTAAGAATGTGTGTTTGAAAATGCCACTTTTAGAAAATGGGCATTTTCTTGCATATACCATTTCTGTGACTCTGCCTGTTTGTGGGTTCCCTGTCTGGGTCAGTTTGACAGTTGGGCTGGTTGCACCTCACACTAGACAGTGATACAAAGGGAGCTGGGGTGTAGCCTGCATATTCTGATGCGCCATCTGTGCTAGGAGGGAGGAGAGGAGTGGTCACCACGGGCTGTGGCTGCCCTCACACAATGCAGTCTCCAACCCCTTGGTGAGTGTCTGGGGCCTGGCCTGGGCAAAGCAGGATTTCACATTCAAAAGAGACTTTACTTTGAAGTAGGCCTACTTCAAAGGAGAAATTGGGTTTAAGAAGGGCACCCAAAACCACAGACTTTAGAACACTTCTGGAAACAAGAGGAACCTCTGCCTGGAGATGAAGAGCTGAGGAAGAAGAGCTGCCCTGCCTGTGATTGTGCTTTGTGGAGCTATCCTGCAATTGCTGCTTCTGCCAGAGTATGAGGGCAAAGACTGGACTTTGTGTGCCTTCAATCTTGAGAAGAACTCTCCAAGGGCTTGATTTAGAGCTTGCCTCCTGTTGTTTGAAGTCTCAGGGACAGCAAAGACTTCTCTCTGCCAGCACCTGGAGTCTCTGGAGAGACTCCTACACTGCCCTGTGGTGCCCATCCATTTCCTGGGACCCTGAAAGGAGAAGCTGGCAGCCTAAGAAGAGGAAATCCACGCACAGAGCGCAGTGCTAGGAAAAGATTGACGCGACTCCGATCTGCAGCTGAAGAAACGACACGCCGCCGGCTCCGCGGCTGAAAATCAACGCTCCCCGGAATCGCGACTGAAGAATCGACGCACGGAGCAGGAGAAATGACGTGCAGCATCGCTGACGGAGGCTGGGAGATCGCAACCCGCTCTGCATGGTTTCCGGATCATCGTGCAGCTGAATTTCTGGCGCAAGTACCACTGGGCATGTAAAAACAATTCAAGGCCTGCCTGGGCCCGAGAGTGCTGACCGGATCGACGCATCGCTCTCTGTGGAGAGAAGAAACGACGGGCCCGACCCGACAAAAGGAGAAACGACGCAAGGTCTCGCTCCTGAGTGAAATCGGCGCATCGCAAGCCCTTTTTGACGCACACTCGCCCATGTGGGGTTATTTTTGACGCACCCAAGGTACATTTTCACGCTAACAGGGTTAGTGTGTTTTAAAATACATAAAGGCTCTTTTTGCTTTTTCATTGATAACGACTTGTGTATTGTGGATTTTTGTCGTTTTGGTCTTGTTTTGTTTAGATAAATATTCTCTATTTTTCTAAACCTGTGTTGTGTCATTTTGTAGTGTTTTCATTAAGTTACTGTGGGCCTCATTCTGAGGCTGGCGGGCGGCGGTAGCCGCCCGCCTGGCGGGAACCGCCATATGGCCGCTCCGCGGTCAAAAGACCGCGGAGGCCATTCTGGCTTTCCCGCTGGGCTGGCGGGCGACCGCCAGAAGGCCGCCCGCTAGCCCAGTGTGAAACCCCTTCCCACGAGGAAGCCGGCTCCGAATGGAGCCGGCGGAGTGGGAAGGTGCGACGGGTGCAGTTGCACCCGTCGCGAATTTCAGTGTCTGGATTGCAGACACTGAAATTCTTTGTGGGGCCCTCTTACGGGGGCCCCTGCAGTGCCAATGCCATTGGCATGGGCACTGCAGGGGCCCCCAGGGTCCCCACGACACCCCATAACGCCATCCTGTTCCTGGCAGGTGAACCGCCAGGAACAGGATGGCGGTATGGGGTGTCGGAATCCCCATGGCGGCGCAGCAAGCTGCGCCGCCATGGCGGATTCCTGAGGGCAGCGGAAAACCGGCGGGAGACCGCCGGTTTTCCTGTTCTGACCGCGGGCAAACCGCCGCGATCAGAATGCCCTGCGGGGCACCGCCAGCCTGTTGGCGGTGCTCCCGCCGACCCCGGCCCGCCGGGGTCGGAATGACCCCCTGTGTGTGTTTGTACAAATACTTTACACCTGGCACTCTGAAGTTAAGCCTACTGCTCTGCCAAGCTACCAAGGGGGTAAGTAGGGGTTAGCTGAGGGTGATTCTCTTTTACCGTGACTAGAGTGAGGGTCCTTGCATGAACAGGGGGTAACCTGACTGTCAACCAAAGACCCCATTTCTAACAAAAAAAGATGGCGGGAAAGAGGGGTGCAGGGCAACAAGCCACACTGCTACCTAAATGTGGCCACCTCCACTGCTTTTCGTGCTACCCTCTTGGCTAGGCCCCCCTGTTGGAGTACTCCAGCCAGAAGACTACTTCCTCCACTCACCTCTTGTCCTCTTGTCCTCCTCGTAGCTGTGGGGCTGGCGATTTAGGAAGTTCCAACTTATCAGCCGACAGGGCTGGCAAAGCTAACACGGCAGACCAGGAATCCTGCAGGCCAACCAGCAGAATACGGTCCGTGGCTAAAATCACAGCTCAATCATGGCTAAAAATCAGGCCCACTGCTGGAAAGGGCTGGAGAGGGCTACAGAGTGGTACAGCAGTACAACAAGATTTAGTGATGTCACTCAGGCCCAGAATTCTACAAACTAGTTAGATGAACAACCGTGAACTATTATGAGTAAGTAGCTAACACAAGATACCGGAGCTAGCAGAAGATCCTTGGAAAAGGAAACATTATTTTAACCATGCTGGAAAGGTTTCATTGAGAAGAGCAAGAACAATTTCTTGATTGACTATGTACTGCAGAAATATTGAACAGAGTGCATGCAGGAGAGGACATGCATTTTTAGAAAGATGGTGTCTAAACTGTGGTAAAGCTAGCAAGAATCAGGACACCACCTGTTAGAAATGGGGTCCTTGGTTGACAGTCAGGTTACCCCCTGTTCAAGCAAGGACCCTCACTCTAGTTAGGATAAAAGAGAATCACCCTCAGCTAACCCCTGCTTACCCCCTTGGTAGCTTGGCAGAGCAGTAGGCTTAACCTCAGAGTGCTGGGCGTAAAGTATTTGTACCAACACACACAGTAACTTAATGAAAACACTACAAAATGACACAACACCAGTTTAGAAAAATAGGAAATATTTATCTAGACAAAACAAGACCAAAACGACAAAAATCCAACATACACAAGTCAAGTTATGATTTTTTTAAAGGTTTAAAAATAAAAAGAGTCTTTAGGTAGTTGTAACACCACACTAGCGCTGCTAGCGTGAAAATGTACCTGGTTTGCGTCAAAAATAACCCCGCACGGGCGGTGTGCGTCGAAAGTAACCCTGCACGGCTGTGTGCGTCGAAAACAACTCGGCACGGCGGTGCGCGTTGAAAAAGCCAGCCACACGACGATCCGAAAGTCCCGCGGCGCAGGGTGCGATCTCTCAGCCTCCGTCAGCGATGCTGCGCGTCGTTTCTCCTGCTCCGGGCGTCGGTTTTTCGGTCGCGTTTCCTGCGGCGTCGTTTCTCAGCTGCGGAACCGGCGTCGCGTCGATTTCTCAGCCGCGATCGGATTCGCGTCGATCTTTTCTCCGCACGGTGCTCGGTGCGTGTATTTTTGTCCTTAGGCTGCCAGCCTCTCCTTTTAGGGTCCCAGGAACTGGAAGGGCACCACAGAGCAGAGTAGGGGTCTCTCCAGAGACTCCAGGTGCTGGCAGGAAGAAGTCTTTGCTATCCCTGAGACTTCAACAACAGGAGGCAAGCTCTACATCAAGCCCTTGGAGATTTCTTCTTCAAGATGGAAGGCACACAAAGTCCAGTCTTTGCCCTCTTACTCAGGCAGAAGCAGCACTGCAGGAAAGCTCCACAAAGCACAGTCACAGGCAGGGCAGCACTTGTTCCTCAGCGATCAGCTCTTCTCCAGGCAGAGGTTCCTCTTGATTCCAGAAGTGTTTCTCAAGTTTGTAAGTTTGGGTGCCCTTCTTATACCCATTTTAGTCTTTGAAGTCACCTTCCTTCAAAGGGGACTCACACCTTCTTGTGAAATCCTGCCTTGCCCAGGCAAGGCCTCAGACACACACCAGGGGGCTGGAGACAGCATTGTCAGAGGCAGGCACAGTCCTTTCAGATGAGAGTGACCACTCCACCCCTCCCTCCTAGCAGAGATGGCTAATCAGGAAATGCAGATCACACCCCAGCTCCCTTTGTGTCACTGTCTGGTGTGAGGTGAAAAACAACCCAACTGTCAAACTGACCCAGACAGGGAATCCACAAACAAGGCAGAGTCACAGAATGGTTTAAGCAAGAAAATGCTCACTTTCTAAAAGTGGCATTTCCAAACGCACAATCTTAAAATCAACTTTACTAAAAGATGTATTTTTAAATTGTGAGTTCAGGGATCCCAAACTCCACATGTCCATCTACTCTCTAGGGGAATCTACACTTTAATCATATTTAAAGGTAGCCCCCATATTATCCTATGAGAGAGAGACAGACCTTGCAACAGTGAAAACGAAATTGGCAGTATTTCACTGTCAGGACATATAAACCACATTACTATATGTCCTACCTTATCCATACACTGCACCCTGCCCTTGGGGCTACCTAGGGCCTACCTTAGGGGTGCCTTACATGTAAGGAAAGGGAAGGTTTAGGCCTGGCAAGTGGGTACACTTGCCAAGTCGAATTTACAGTGTAAAAATACACATACAGACACTGCAGGGGCAGGTCTGAGACATGATTACAGAGCTACTTATGTGGGTGGCACAACCAGTGCTGCAGGCCCACTAGTAGCATTTGATTTACAGGCCCTGGCACCTCTAGTGCACTTTACTAGGGACTTACTAGTAATTCAAATATGCCAATCATGGATGAACCACTTACATACAATTTAAACAGGAGCACTTGCACTTTAGCACTGGTTAGCAGTGGTAAAGTGCCCAGAGTAACAAAAACAGCAAAATCAGAGTCCAGCACACATCAACAACCTGGGGAACAGAGGCAAAAAGTTAAGGGAGACCACGCCAAGGATGAAAAGTCTAACACGTGTCCCCCCCAGCTAAAAGTGGGGAGCAACTACCCAACCTCATGGGAGTTCTCATCACTAAGGCGGAAGAACCTGGACAGACCATCAGCATTGGCGTGCTCTGTACCGGGTCGATGTTCCACCGTAAAGTCCATCCCCTGTAGGGAAATGGACCACCTCAACAGTTTTGGGTTCTCACCCCTCATCTGCATTAACCATCTGAGGGGTCTGTGGTCGGTCTGAACTCGGAAGTGAGTCCCAAACAAGTAGGGTCTTAGCTTCTTCAGTGCCCAGACCACAGCAAACGCTTCACGTTCTATGGCACTCCACCTACGTTCCCTGGGTAGTAACCTCCTGCTAATGAAGGCTACGGGTTGATCTAGGCCCTCTTCATTCAGCTGTGAGAGTACTGCTCCAATACCATGCTCTGAGGCGTCTGTCTGTACAACAAACTCCGTGGAGTAGTCAGGTGCCTTCAGCACAGGTGCTGTGCACATGGCAGCCTTCAGGGCATCAAAAGCGTTCTGGCAAGCCTCTGTCCAGATCACTTTCTTGGGTTGCTTCTTAGAAGTCAACTCAGTTAAGGGGGTAACAATGGTACCATATCCCTTAACGAACCTCCGATAGTATCCTGTGAGACCTAAAAAGGCTCTCACTTCAGTCTGGGTCTTGGGAGGCTCCCAAGCCAGAATCGTGTCAATCTTAGGCTGTAGGGGTGCCACCTGGCCACTCCCCACCTGGTGTCCTAAGTACACAACAGAACCCTGCCCTATTTGGCACTTGCTCGCCTTAATAGTGAGGCCTGCCTTCTGCAGGGCCTCTAACACTCTCCAGAGGTGTTGCAGGTGTTCCTCCCATGTGGAACTAAACACAGCAATGTCATCCAGGTAGGCGGCACTGAACTCATCCAGTCCTGCCAACACCTGGTTGACCAACCTCTGAAAGGTGGCAGGGGCATTCTTCATCCCAAAGGGCATCACATTGAAGTGGAAGTGCCCATCGGGGGTAGAGAATGCTGACCTCTCCTTTGCCCCTTCAGTTAAGGCAATCTGCCAGTACCCAGATGTTAAATCAAACGTACTGAGGTACTTGGCAGCTCCTAACCGATCAATGAGCTCATCAGCTCGGGGGATGGGGTGTGCGTCAGTCTTGCTGACCGCATTGAGACCCCGGTAGTCCACACAGAACCTAAGTTCTGGAGTGGCACCAGGAGCAGTAGCCTTTGGGACCAAGACCACTGGGCTGGCCCAAGGACTGCTGGAGTGCTCAATAACCCTTAGGGCTAACATTTTGGAGACTTCCTCCTTAATGCAAGCCCTCACCCTGTCAGTCACCCTGTAAACCTTATGTTTAACAGGGGTACTGTCCCCAGTGTCCACATCATGTGTGCACAGGTGTGTGACTCCTGGGATCAGGGAAAACAGTGAGGCGAACTGTCCCAGCACGTGGCGACAGTCCCTCTGCTGTTCCTCAGTCAGGGAGGGGGAGAGGATCACTCCCTCCACAGACCCATCTTTCTCTCCTGCAGACAGGAGGTCAGGAAGAGGCTCACTCTCTTCCTCCACCCCGTCATCTGTCGCTAGGAGCATGGATAGCTCAGTTCGCTCAAAGTGTGGTTTGAGGCGGTTGACATGTAGGACCCTCAAGGGGTTCCTGGGGGATTGCAAGTCTACCAGATAGGTGACCTCGCTCTTTCTTTCCACCACCTCAAAAGGCCCAGTCCACTTATCTTGGAGAGCCCTAGGCTCCACTGGTGCCATGACCCACACTTTTTGTCCAGGCTGAAACTCAACCAGAGTGGCATTCTGGTCGTACCACTGTTTCATGTCCTCCTGGCTTGCTTCCAGGTTCTCCTGAGCGAGACTCCTGAAGCGGGCAGTCTGGTTTCTTAGTGCCAGCATGTAGCTAAATACATCCTGGGGTGGTTTACTAGGAGCTTTCTCCAAAGCCTCCTTCACCAGACTGAGCGGTCCCCTCACAGGGTGGCCATAGATGAGCTCAAAGGGGCTAAAGCCAAGTCCCTTTTGAGGCACCTCCCTGTAAGCGAACAGAAGGCATGGCAAGAGGACGTCCCACTTACGCCTCAAGGGCTCTGACAGGCCCTGAATCATGCCTTTCAAGGTGCGGTTGAATCTCTCAACCAGACCATTACTTTGGGGGTGGTAAGGGGTGGTGAACTTGTAGGTTACCCCACACACCTTCCACAGAGACTTCATATAAGTGGATATGAAGTTTGTACCCCTATCAGATACTACCTCCTTGGGGAACCCCATGCGGGTAAAAACCCCCATCAAGGCACGTCCCACCACGGGGGCGGTGACCGTCCTTAGAGGAATAGCTTCTGGGTACCGTGTGGCATGGTCCACCAAGACCAGGATGAACCTGTTGCCCATGGCTGTCTTGGGATCCAGAGGCCCCACAATGTCAATTCCTACCCTTTCAAAGGGAGTACTGACTACCGGTAAAGGTTGGAGGGGAGCTTTGCATTTCCCCCCACTCTTGCCACTTGCCTGACAAGTCTGACAAGATCTACAATAAGCAGCTGACTGCTTGTTCATCAAGGGCCAGTAAAAGTGGGAGACAAGCCTCTTATAGGTCTTGTCCTGCCCTAGATGTCCTGCCAAAGGCACATCATGAGCCAAACCCAGTAGGAAGGCCCTGAAGCCCTGGGGTACCACCAGCATACGAGCTGACCCCGGCTCAGGAACCTTAGGCTCACTATACAGGAGGCCATCCTCCCAATAAATCAGGTGAGTACCTGGCGCCCCGCCAGCCGCCTGGGCTGCAGCCTGCTGCCGCAGTCCCTCAAGAGTAGGGCACTCCTTCTGCGCTGTGCAGAATACTTCCCTGGTGGGTCCCCCTTCCTGCTGCCACTGCGACAGCTCGGGGACCTCCCCCAGTTCAGCCACCTGTTCCCCTGTAGGTTCCGGGGCATCACCCTCAGGCTCTGCCTCCTCCCGGACCGTGGGAACTTCTGGGGCGGGTTTCCCGCGCCTCCTGCCTTTCCTCTTCTTGGCGGTCCCCTGGGCCACTGTTTCAGGCTCCAGGGGCTCTTGACTACCCTGATTGGCTGCCATAGACCGGGTGGATACGCATACCCACCCAGGCAGACCCAACATCTCCAAGTGAGACCTGTGTTCCACCTCCTTCCAAGGGGAATCTTCCAGGTCGTTGCCTAGCAAACAATCAACAGGCATGGTTGGACTCACAGCTACTTTCCAGGAACCTGAGACCCCCCCCCATTCAAAGGGAACCTGCGCCACTCTGCAGAGGCGCTCAGAATTGTCTACTGCAACTACTTGGTGAAGTACCCGGGGATCAATCTGCTCTTCAGACACCAGGTGACTCCTCACTGTAGTCACACTGGCTCCAGTGTCTCTTAGAGCCTCCACCCTCTGTCCATTGATGGTCACCCATTGCCTGTACTTCTTAGTGTTATCAGGCACTAGGTTTCTCTGGACCATCTCACTGTCCCCTAGTGAGACAAGGGTCATTTCTGCTGGTTCCCACCCACCTGAAACCAACTCCTCCCCAAGCGCTACACTGGCCAAACCCTGGGACGGTGCACCAGTGGGTGCCGGTGTACTTTTGGGGCATTTGGGGTCCCCCCTCACATGACCCACCTGGTCACATGAATAGCACTTACGTAGGGGACCACCTGCCATTGGCTTCCCTTTGGAGAACCATGGCTTCTTTTCACTGGGGGGTTGGGAATCCTTACCCTGGGAATCAGTTTGGGGCCCTTTAGAGAACTCATCCTGTTTGCCCTTACCCCCCCCTTTCGTCTGAGAGGGACCCTGCCCACCCTTGGCGTGGTCTCCCCCATACCTCTTTTGGACCCTGGTGCTCTCCCAGCGGTCCGCTTCCTGTGCAAGCTTCCTGGGGTCAGTCAGCTTGCTGTCAATGAGGTGCTGGCGCAGCTCTGGAAAACATAAACTGTACAAGTGCTCCCAAGCAATTAAATTGTAAAGCCCCTCATACGTGTTTACCTTACTGCCCTTCACCCAACCATCCAGTGACCTGCAACAAGAATCAACACATTCCAACCATGTTTGGGATTCCTTTCTCTTGTAGGATCTAAACTTTTCCTTGTACTGCTCAGGGGTGAGACCATACCTGGTAAGTAAGGCCTCCTTCATGGCAGGGTAGGTGAGACTCTGAGCATCCCCTAAGGCCGTCAGTGTGTCCCTCCCCTCTGCCTCAAAATGCTTCCACAGGGCTGCCCCCCAATGAGCTTCAGGGACCAGGTTCATGTGGAGAGCTGACTCATAACCCTTGAACCACAAGTAGATATCATCCTCCCTCTTATAATCCCTCACAAGGTCTTTTGGGATGTGTACCCTTCTCTCAGGCTGCACTGTAGAATTGCTGCCACCATCCCTACTGGACTGACTCCTCTGATCCATCTCTTTTAAACTGAGCTCATGAGCCATGTTTATCTTCCTTTCCTCAAGGGCCAGCTTTCTCTGTTCCACCTCAAGGGTCAGCTTTCTCTGTTCCCCCTCTAGACTGAGCTTTTTCAGCTCCAACTGGTACTCCCTCTCTGCCTGTCTGTCCTGTAACTCTCCAGGTGTCAGACTCTTGGAGGACACACTGCTACCTGCCCTGGAGATCCTCCCCTGAGACATAGCAGGCCCACCCACTACATCAGTGTGAGTGACTTGCAACTCCTCTTCCCCCTCTGGCTCCTCATCTGTGTGCCCCTCAGCTGCTTTGGCTGTCACCCAGGCCCTCAGCGCCTTTTGCAGCTCATCCTTCTTGGATGAGCTCTTAATGGGACAGCCAACATTACTACAAAACTGCTTCAACTGAGCCACTTTGTAGCTCTCCAATTTCTCCAAGTCAAAAGCAGCTTCAGCTAGGGCATCTCCAGACTGAGACATGATGAGAGGTTAAAAAAAAATATGCACAGTTCCAAAAACAGAAAAGCAAGTTCTCAAATGAAGTTTCAGCAAAGTCAATCACGGGATCAGCGAAAAAAAAGAAACTGAATGCAGAGAAAAATAGTCCAAGTAAAAAAACAAAAATCACAAGACTAGTAGTATGTGGTCACGTAGTGGTCTGAGATCAAAACAGTAGTGTACACTTAATTACTGTATGTCAAGTACAAATACAAGTCCAAATCCCGACCGCTGGTCACCAATGTTAGAAATGGGGTCCTTGGTTGACAGTCAGGTTACCCCCTGTTCAAGCAAGGACCCTCACTCTAGTTAGGATAAAAGAGAATCACCCTCAGCTAACCCCTGCTTACCCCCTTGGTAGCTTGGCAGAGCAGTAGGCTTAACCTCAGAGTGCTGGGCGTAAAGTATTTGTACCAACACACACAGTAACTTAATGAAAACACTACAAAATGACACAACACCAGTTTAGAAAAATAGGAAATATTTATCTAGACAAAACAAGACCAAAACGACAAAAATCCAACATACACAAGTCAAGTTATGATTTTTTTAAAGGTTTAAAAATAAAAAGAGTCTTTAGGTAGTTGTAACACCACACTAGCGCTGCTAGCGTGAAAATGTACCTGGTTTGCGTCAAAAATAACCCCGCACGGGCGGTGTGCGTCGAAAGTAACCCTGCACGGCTGTGTGCGTCGAAAACAACTCGGCACGGCGGTGCGCGTTGAAAAAGCCAGCCACACGACGATCCGAAAGTCCCGCGGCGCAGGGTGCGATCTCTCAGCCTCCGTCAGCGATGCTGCGCGTCGTTTCTCCTGCTCCGGGCGTCGGTTTTTCGGTCGCGTTTCCTGCGGCGTCGTTTCTCAGCTGCGGAACCGGCGTCGCGTCGATTTCTCAGCCGCGATCGGATTCGCGTCGATCTTTTCTCCGCACGGTGCTCGGTGCGTGTATTTTTGTCCTTAGGCTGCCAGCCTCTCCTTTTAGGGTCCCAGGAACTGGAAGGGCACCACAGAGCAGAGTAGGGGTCTCTCCAGAGACTCCAGGTGCTGGCAGGAAGAAGTCTTTGCTATCCCTGAGACTTCAACAACAGGAGGCAAGCTCTACATCAAGCCCTTGGAGATTTCTTCTTCAAGATGGAAGGCACACAAAGTCCAGTCTTTGCCCTCTTACTCAGGCAGAAGCAGCACTGCAGGAAAGCTCCACAAAGCACAGTCACAGGCAGGGCAGCACTTGTTCCTCAGCGATCAGCTCTTCTCCAGGCAGAGGTTCCTCTTGATTCCAGAAGTGTTTCTCAAGTTTGTAAGTTTGGGTGCCCTTCTTATACCCATTTTAGTCTTTGAAGTCACCTTCCTTCAAAGGGGACTCACACCTTCTTGTGAAATCCTGCCTTGCCCAGGCAAGGCCTCAGACACACACCAGGGGGCTGGAGACAGCATTGTCAGAGGCAGGCACAGTCCTTTCAGATGAGAGTGACCACTCCACCCCTCCCTCCTAGCAGAGATGGCTAATCAGGAAATGCAGATCACACCCCAGCTCCCTTTGTGTCACTGTCTGGTGTGAGGTGAAAAACAACCCAACTGTCAAACTGACCCAGACAGGGAATCCACAAACAAGGCAGAGTCACAGAATGGTTTAAGCAAGAAAATGCTCACTTTCTAAAAGTGGCATTTCCAAACGCACAATCTTAAAATCAACTTTACTAAAAGATGTATTTTTAAATTGTGAGTTCAGGGATCCCAAACTCCACATGTCCATCTACTCTCTAGGGGAATCTACACTTTAATCATATTTAAAGGTAGCCCCCATATTATCCTATGAGAGAGAGACAGACCTTGCAACAGTGAAAACGAAATTGGCAGTATTTCACTGTCAGGACATATAAACCACATTACTATATGTCCTACCTTATCCATACACTGCACCCTGCCCTTGGGGCTACCTAGGGCCTACCTTAGGGGTGCCTTACATGTAAGGAAAGGGAAGGTTTAGGCCTGGCAAGTGGGTACACTTGCCAAGTCGAATTTACAGTGTAAAAATACACATACAGACACTGCAGGGGCAGGTCTGAGACATGATTACAGAGCTACTTATGTGGGTGGCACAACCAGTGCTGCAGGCCCACTAGTAGCATTTGATTTACAGGCCCTGGCACCTCTAGTGCACTTTACTAGGGACTTACTAGTAATTCAAATATGCCAATCATGGATGAACCACTTACATACAATTTAAACAGGAGCACTTGCACTTTAGCACTGGTTAGCAGTGGTAAAGTGCCCAGAGTAACAAAAACAGCAAAATCAGAGTCCAGCACACATCAACAACCTGGGGAACAGAGGCAAAAAGTTAAGGGAGACCACGCCAAGGATGAAAAGTCTAACACCACCCTTCTTTGTGTCAAGGGGGAATTTGTTTCAAGTGCAATAACATCATATCAATGTGCACATATAAGTTTGAAAGTAAATCCACGGTCTGCATGGTGTTAACAATACACAAAAATATAGAATGCAAAAAACCTCCAACACTAGCTTCGGATGGGTGAGTTAGGAATTCTCCTCATGATGTGCCTGACATCGGCTCATGGTAGTTCTTTAGACGAGTATTACACTTAATTCATCTCCACATATGTGTTCAAAAGTTATTATCATGTCCTCTCCTCTTGATACAGCCCATCCCAGCCATAAGACAATACTGTCATATTAAGTGCCAGAGTGAGCCCAGATGACCACAGACAGGCATTAAGAGAAGATGGTAGTAGTAATGATGTAGATTTGATTTCCTCCATTGGACATGGTGGGGACTATGTACTGTTATTGGTCACCGTTTTAAACAGATGCCCCTTTTAAAGGTTTTGAAGTAGGCATTGGCATATATTTGAACATAGTACACCGATGAGAATTATAGCACAATTCTGTTATTTTCTATGGAGCTGCGTCTTCCTATGTTTTTAAAAAAACGTCAGGAGGGAATTCTGCCAAAGTGTAGAAAGTACTATGCCCTGAGTTGTGTCAGTATGTAAAGTACATGAATGGGGATTTCAGCTAATCTTTTCACCTAGTTCTATCAGCCAGTACATTGGGCGCATAGTATATGGAAGGAAGGGCCTTTTGCTTTTGCTTGCTGAGGAGCAAGCTACTCCATGGCTGTGAATTATTGGTTCACAGGCTCATTTATGTTCGCGATTTCAGGTCTATGTTCTAAAAAATGAACTGCCTCCTAGTATTCTGCTGGTTCCATAGTGTAGTGGTCACCATGTCTGCTTCACACTCTGACGGTCCTGGGTGGGAAGAGATGCAGCCAGAGATGCTGATTTTCGAACTTTGGTACCAGGATCGAGTACTGGCATTAGCTCAACATCCTGTGACTCTGGGCAAATCACTTAACCTGCTGCTGCTTAAAAAAAAAATTGAGCTTGTGTAATGTAACCTAGGGCATATGTATCGTGCATTGTTGCGATCACAAACGGCCCAATCGGACCTTTTGTGACCGCAAGAATGCACTTTGGTATGTATGAAATCCAATTTGCGATTCAGTAACATGTTACCGAACACCAATTTGGAATTGCGCATGCATACCGATTCGGTATTAGGAAGGGGCGGGTCAAAGGCGTCCCTTCCAAATACAGACTTGCAGCTGTATGTAGGAATGTTTTGTGACCACATTTGGTCGCACAACATTCGCATTTCACCACCTACTTCAAGTAGGTGGTTACCCATTTGCAAACGGAAAGGGGTCCCCTTCCCCTTTGTGAATGGTAACAAAAACGTTTTTTAAGAGCACGCAGAAGTCCCACAAACCACTGCCTGCTCTTAAAAATGAAAAGGAAACTTTACATTTTTCTTTTTTAAACGCATCCCGTTTTTCCTCTAAGGAAAACGGGCTGCATTTTTTAAAAAAAAGCTTTTTTTTTAAAAACAATTACAGACATGGTGGCCTGCTGAGCCCAGCAGGCCACCTTCCATGTGATTTTTGTGTTTCCTAATGGCTCGCAAATTGTGACCTGTTAATTAATATTAATGAGGTAGGTCGACTTGCAACCCATTAGGAAACGCAAAATGAAACTCATGAAGTTTCATACATTCAAATAGTGATTACCTAATTGCGATTCGCAGAGGATCGCAATTAGGTCATTGCTATTGAAAACAATGATACATCCGGCCCTATGCCGTCTAATGCCCTATGGACAAGTTCTTGCTATATAAAACTGTAAAAAATAGAACAATACTATGCGCGGGCTTAACTGCGCCTGTGCAGCACATGCAGCAAGGGTCTCCTTCCCTGCAGTGAACCGTCCACCTGGAGGAAGACACTGGTAAAATCCATAATGAGAAAGAGAATTACAGCTGGAGGGAGATCGATGGCCAGAGCTCGGCGAGATGGGGCTCTTTGTGCTTCTGTATTCATGAAGGTGATCACAGGAACAATCAAGAGGTGCTTTATGAGCGAGAAAGACAAAACGGACCATTTCACATTGCCTGGCAATAGTGTTGATGTGTTTTTCCCCATCCTATTCCTTTCTCCTTGACGGAAACAAAAAAAGATCACATTTCAAAATATTTAATAGCTACTGTCCTTTCCAGATGGGTTAAAGAAGGTCTGCAATTCTGTGCTGAACAAAGTGCTGAAATGCACATGTTCAAGATCTATTGACACAACCTTCTTGGGTCGGATCACAAAACATTTTTGACTGGAGCTACTTCATGTGCTTGGTGGTAAGTCAAGGCATGCTTGGTGCACACACATTTTACCACCATATAATGAAAGCACTTTTCTGGAAGTGGCAATGTGAGACAAGAATGTGTGCAAATATGTGTTTGGTGATATTTTGTTTTGGTCGGTGATATATTCCTCTTGTTTTTTTGTGCTGTTGTGCTTTGTGCTGCAATATTGCACCATGATGTTATATTGTGCTCACTTTTTGACTGTTGTATTGGGCTTTGCTATGTTTTAATTGTGTTATGCTACTTTGTAAATGTTATTCTATTATGCTTTATGGTTAGGCTGAGCATAGCAGCGCGCAAGTGCTGCTTTTCTGACGTTTTGTTTTGTATCTGGGCTTTAAACCACGCCCACCGCACGCCCATCACTATCACTCGTTAGTCGGCTTGCCCTTCAAAAATCCTTTGGTGACATTGGTAAATGCTTTACGTTTGTCCCTCCGTGGGGGGCCATCGCCCCTGTTACATGGATAATTGCACTTTTGTCGATAAGTTTGTCTGCAAGCGAACTTCTTTTTCCTTTTGTGTCGCTTCACGCTGATGGTTTGAATCGACGCGCTTATGTGAAACTGTTTTACTTTTAAATTTCAATTTATGTGGCAAAAAAGTCTGGTTAGCAGTTAACAACGCTAATAGCTCTAACTCGAGCAAATGCGAGACCCATTGCATTGCAAATGCTTGTTTTACTTTCGGCTTGTCAACAAATGCAACTGTATTCCCAGTCAAAAGCAGCGCATACCGATAAAGTTCCATTTGACAAACAACCATTTATCACTTTCTAATGTAGTAAAATCGTGCAGCTCCAGCTCTTCACCCATTCAGGACAGGAGTCAGCCCAAAACTGCGTCAAGGACCTTCCTTACATTAGCATTTGCAGTGCTCTCTGCAGGAGATACAGCCCCTTGTGTATTTTGAGGGGTCCTGCTGAGCAGTCCTCATTAACTGCAGCCACTTCCCTCGTTAGAATGGATAAGCCAAGCGTCTGCAGCATGCGGTTCCCCCACACCAGTCTGAACGTGCTAAAGGTGGTGTGTGTGTCTATTTGGGATTTGGAGCTGTGAAATGACAGTCTCAACACACATCGCAGTTTTAGAGAGAGGAAAATGAAAGAAGTAGTGTACCCTCCACGTGTATGTACGTACCGGCTTTATACACACTTTGCACACCCTGCGGAGCTGCGTAAATCATCGAGTCTTTTCTGTAGCATGTATCTGCACTGGTGAATGTTTGTTTCATTTTGAAAAAAGATACTGAATCCTCAACTACAATGTGTCATGCTTTATCATTGTTTTCTGCCCTGTGGTGCTGCACATCCACTGGAACTGGGGTGATGAAATAGACGTCTTGGTTTGGTTTAGCTGAAAAATGTTGCTATGCAGTTTTTCAGATTTCCATCATTAGAGTAGAAATCAAATTTGAACCACAAACTCTCGTCCTAAACAATTTAAAACAATATAATATTAGAATTTCAGCAACCAGTTTTTGCAATCAGGAGGAAATAGCAATTGTAATTAAACTAAATCTGATAAAATGGAAATGAAACTGCCTCAGACTGGGGAACTGGATCACAGTGGTGTCAAATCCTTCTGTGCTGAAAACTGTAAGAAGAAAAAGTCTACAAGAATCTGAAACAGAAACCTAGACTCCTAAGAATAAAAACGTAGATTTACTGTTGAAATCTCTTATTTTGTTTCCTTCCTTTTCTTATTTGCTGTTAAATTAATTATTGACCTTGCCTGCTTTACTGATACCTAGTCTGCTTTTGATATACATTAACAATGAGAGGGGAAAGGGCACCTTCTATTGGACTTGCCTCCGTATGCTTCTCTAGACACGAATTCCTTTTTGGACAAGAAGCTCGTGCTGCTACTAAACTAGAGGCAGAACCCACTTGAACTCAGTCAACTGGGCTTCGCAAAAGCATCCACTGAGGGGACGTGGCTAGCAGCATGGCCTCAAATACGTTAACCGTCGTGGCTCTGCCGGGTCCTAGGAAACTGCCCATCCCTGTCTTCAGGTTCATTATATTTTGAAGCACTGCAGCCTTTTTTTATTTCCATTAACTCCTTTTTAAAACTGCAGTGCTTCAAAATAGGTCTGTGGGATGCTTGGCAACACTAGCATCGGAATCAGATAGATCACACTTTCTTTTCGCACCCTTGTAGAACTACTCCAGAATGGACCATATTCTTGTGAACATGTCAGCTGTGGTGGAAGGTAAAATGCACTTAATAGCACTCTCTGATTGCCCTCCCATAAAAATAGTTCTAGCATAGCGCAAGGAGGGTGGATATTAAACCGTGCGTGGCTGAGAGGTGGGATACTGAAAGAGGAACTCGTATTTTAGAGCATTTTTCAATTGAATCACTGGAAAGATCCAAATCATGACGGTATGTGGGATGCATTTAAAGCGGCTATAGGGGGATTTTTATCAGGATGCCTCTCAAAATGAAAAAACTAAAATGAAGAGAGCATACCTTGTTAGAGGCAGAACTATAAACAGCTTAGAAATAACATAAAGGAAAACCTTCTAGATTCATTCAAACAAAGCTCATGACGATAAGAGGGAAACTAAATGTTCTTTTAAATATTAAGGCAGAAATGGCCATAGTGCATTTAGAAAGACACACATATGATCAAGGGGACAAACTAGGGACACATCTGGCAAGACAACTGAGACAGAAAATTTAAATCAATTACATAAGGGACATTGCATTCCGGTCATGCCAAACTGCAACATCTGAAGAGGGGAAACTAGAGAGCTTCTACGACTTCTATTAGACCTTACATTCACAGGAATCAAGCTCAGATATTCACCAAACATACTATCTTGATGCAGCTGATCTTTCCAAACTAATACATGATGAATGTGAAGCCCTAGATTATCCGATCACTAAGGATGAGATGCACCTGGCATATAAACCGCTTGAAGTTCACAAAGCCCATGGCCCTAAAGGCTTCGTAAGGCATATGTACCTATCCTAAAACCCCATTATACTACATGTTTCAATACAACATTGAGGGAGGGAAAAGTATCGCATGCAATGAGTGAAGCACACGTTACCGTATCAGCAAAGTCATCACATAATGTGCATCTTTTAGTCCAGTAGCACTGCTTAATATTGATGCTAAACTCCTAGGTTTAATTAATAGCTCGGTAGTTCCTAGTAAGGGGGGGTCCGGCAATAAGAGAGCTCAAGTGAAGGGGACTATAAAATCAAAAAAAGGGAGTTTTTCTGCCCCCCTTCCACCGGATTTGGAGCCAAGAAAGAGGCACAGCAACAAACTTAGTAAAACCAGTAAGGTTTTGTGCGCTCAAGGCTCACTATCTGAGGGGGGTAAGCTGGCATCTCCCATTGCACCCTTTTTGAGGAACACTTCACGCAGTGTAGAGATGCAGCCTCCACAATCTTTAGAGAACTCTCCTCGTTCCTTGACCCCGTTAGCCACTTCCTTTGAGAATGTGAAGCAGGCAGGTGAGAAAGAGTCTGCACAAAACCAATCTGTTGAGTGTGGTGGGGCACAGGGCCCCTTGTATAAGAGGGCTTTAGAGTCTGGTCCATCCCCTCAGGATTCTGCGGTACAGAACCTCTTGATTTCTTTATCTGAGGAGATCAGAGGTAAATTTGAGGTATCTGAGTATAACCAAGGACAAATTAGAGAGTCCTGCGCGGCACTGGAAACTAAACTTAATGCGTTGGCTGAGAGGATAAGTAAATTGGAGACGGCAGTCTCAGAGCAGGAGGCTTGAGTACTGTCCAATTCCCAGGATATTTCCCAGCTGACACGCAACGGCAAGATGGTTCAGGAGAAGCTAGAATCTCTGTAGAATAACTTACGGAGGAATAATATTAGGTTACTGAATGTTCCTGAAGAGCTGGAAGGGGATGATATTAAGGCTTTTGTATTAACCCTGTTTAAGAAATTTTTCCCCACTTTGGACCAGATAAGGTTGAAAGAGGTTCACCGGGATCCCTTCAGGAGGAAGCCTGATAGGAAGACCCCCAGGAAGATTCTTGTTAACTTTGGTACTTACTATGTAAAAGAAAGAATTTTGTCTGATGCTCTCAAGGCGGGTAGTTTTTCAATGGGCGATTGGTCTTTTGGGATTCGCTCCGATCTCTCCAAAGCAACTTTAGATAGGCAGTGGGAATTGAGGAAGTATATGCAGGAATCCTAGATCCCATGGCGCTACAGTCCAGATGAGGTTCCCGGCCTTTTTGAAGATCATGTGGAATAATACTATGTACAATATTAGGGAGCCTGCGGAAGTCCAGGCATTGATTGAGAAAATTAAAAACCCATGCTGATTGTTTATTCTTTGAGAAAAACTGGCCGGTTTGAGCTCATTTGGGTGGTAATAGTCACCCTTCTGGATGACGAGGGAGGGTTCCCATGGGTGGAGGAGGTATAGGGTTCACTTGGGATATAGGTCAGGTGGTGCTTTTCACGTGGGATGGGAGGTGGGTGGGGAATGGGTGGGGAGATGGGAAACTATGCAAGTGTTTTAAAATGTCCTCAGTAGTGTGGTATGTATTCTTATGAGGGGGTTCAACTTTTTGTTAAGTTTATGGTCCTCCTGCGATAATTCTTTTATCGACAATGGTTAACCAGAAGAGGGCCCTGTTGAAGTTTTTATCATGGAATGCTAATGGCTTACGGGTTCCTGGGAGGAGGAGGAGAATTTTTGAATTCTTAAAGAGGGCAGAGGAGGAAGTAATTATTTTACAAGAAACTAATTTGTTAGAGACCGAATGGAATGTTTATCTTAAACATCTGAATTGGGTGGGTTATTGTGCATGTACTAATCAATCATGTGTGGTTAAGGGGGTGGCAATTTTGATAAAGAAATCAGTATATGTGAAGGTTGCTAATGTTAAGAAGGACCCTAGGGGTAGGTGGTTGAATGTGGAGGCCGCCGTGTACGGTACCTGGTTTACGATCGCTGGGTATTATGGTCCTAATGTTGATGACCCCTCACCCTTTCAAGACCTCTTTAACCAGTTATTGGTTGCTAAATACCCGATTATAGATGGTGGGGACTTCAACGTTTTATTGAACCCAATGTTAGATAAGTCTACACCAAGACCAACGGTGAACTTACCTAAAATCTCGGTCAAGGATAAAACAGGGAATGTTGGATCTTGGTTTAATAGACATTTGACATCAGAAGGGAGGGGTGGGTCCTAGGTACACATTTATTACCAAGAAATATGGCCATCATTCAAGGATAGATTTTTTCTTAATCCAATATCAGTTAAGGGACATGGTAATATCGGTTTGCCATGCCCCGGCACATCTTTCAGATCATTCAGCAGTAATAATGCAAGTTTCTCTTAATAGCCAAGTGCCTACTCCCAGGTGGACAGCTAATCGTACTCTTTTTTTGGACGAGTTGATTGTGGACAGTTTGAGGAAGGCGACTAATCAATTTATTAAACTAAATTATGGATCCACCACATTGCAGACAGTGTGGGATGCATATAAAGCTTTTATCAGAGGTAGGCTTGTGGGGTTGGCCACTTATAGATACAGGGCGGAGAAAGATCAATTAAAACAACTTGAGCTTAAGGTGGCTTCATTGCAGGAGGCTACTTTAAGGGTGTAGGAGAGTCAGATGGGGTATTTTAAAGCTCAGTTAGAATCGGCAAGATCCGAGTTGGGCTTATATTTAGAGAGGAAAGCGAGAAGGGCATGGGAATGCAGCAGGTTTGCCCACTATGAATATGGGGAAGGCTGTGGGAAACTTTTAGCCTGGAAAACCAAATCAGACAGTTCCAAGAATGTTATTTCGCTTGTTAGATCAGAGGTTACGGGAGCTTAATCCACAACCAATTCCGAGATAGAGGAGGCCTTTGTGGGCTTTTTTCAGAGTCTTTACACAGAAGAAACGTCGTTAAAAGCATATTTGGATGCGCTTCATCTCCCTCAGTTAACAGCATTGAACCAGAAGCAACTCACTAGGGAAATAGATACTGGGGAGGTGAGAGCAGCAATTCAGATTCTAAAGAAAGGGAAGGCTCCGGGACCAGATGGTTTGCCTAATGAGTTATATGGTAACCTTTGCGAGGAGTTGGTAACTATTCTGACAGAACAGTTTAATCTTCTTCTACAGGAAGGGGTTGATATGCCTAAGTCTTGGGGTGAGGCAGTTATTAGCCTCCTTTTGAAACCAGGGAAAGATCCGGCCCTTTGTAGTTCATACCGGCCAATATCTCTGTTGAATTCAGATTATAAGCTTTATACCCATATTTTGTCCAGCAGGCTCCAGTGCGTGATTTGCAACTTGATCCATGAGGACCAGAAAGGGTTTGTTAAAGGCAGGTATTTGCACGAGTTGACTCATGATTTGTTGGGTGCGGTGGATCTGGCGATCTCCGAAAAAGTTCCCCTATCGGTTCTCACATTTGATGCAGCCAAAGCTTTCGATCGGGTAAATTGGCGTTTTTTACAATGTGTAATGGAGGCTTTTAAGTTGAGCTTGAAATTTATTGAGGCTATTCAGGTCATCTATAAAGATCCGTCTGCTTGCATTTTGATCAATGATAAGGTATCTTCTAGATTTAGCATTCAGAGAGGGACGCAGCAGGGTTGTCCGTTATCCCCTCTTCTTTTTGATTTATATATTGAACCTTTAGCAGCCAGAATTAGGGCAGATAGAGAGATCCCTCCTTTCTTATGTATGGGCTGGGAGAAGAAGACAGCTTTGTATGCTGATGATCTTATGATATACACCGGGCACCTGACACATGTTTTTTCTAGAATTCTATTACTCTTAAATGAGTTTGGAGAAGTCTCGGGTTACTCTGTTAATCCCGAGAAAACGGAAGTTATGTGTTGGAATACTACCTTTGATAGCCCGTTGGTTAAGCAACAGATTAGATACCTGGGAATTCAAGTTATTCCCAATCTTAATGAATTGGCGAGGGTTAATTTTGATAAGCTTTGTAAGGAGACTCGTAACTTACTTAAGACTTGGGCCGGGCTCCCTCTGTCTTTTATAGGTAGAGTAAATGTGCTTAAGATGGTTATTCTTCCTAAATTCACATTTTTGTTTAATGCGATCCCCTTGGAATTTAAGAAGAGCTGGTCTCAGAAGATGCAAGCTGATTTAACCTCGTTTGTATGGTTAGGATTGCTTGGCAAAAATTATGTAGGCCCAAGGGGAAGGGGGGAATTGCAGCTCCAGATTTCTATAAATACTACTTAGCTTTTCATTTGAAAAATGTTAGGATTTTGCTAAGGGATAGGTCTGAATATACATCCTTTTGGGGCGCAGTGACTCAAGAATTCTTAGTGGCTTGTAGTTTTTTTTGGTATAAGTTTGGTCACCCGAAATTCTTCAAAAAGATTTGTTTAAAGCTTCTTAAGGATGCCGCCAGAGAATGGTGGTTAGTACGCCAAGCTCTCCATATTCATTATTATAGTCCCAGAGCTTCGGTCTGGGACTCTCCTGGTACTCCTGAGTTTCTTTTAGACAGATTGTCTCTGGTGTTAAAGGGAGTGACGAGGTGGGGACAAATTTTGAAGGAAGCCAAGTCGGTGCCCTGGTCAAGACTCGAGGAATTAACTGATTACAAGCTTTCAAGGTTTAAATATTTGCAATTAGCAAGCTGGGCTGCATCCCTTCAAGAGAAAGGGGGAGTGTATAATTATTGGGAAGAGAAATTATCTTCGATCTTAGTACATAAAGAAGTCTCTGTTTGGTATCAGGCACTGCTTGATGCTTTAGATTCAGCGGTTTTGCTTCCCGAGTAGAAATGGGGAGAGGTCTTGCCAGATTTGGAAATAGTGCACATTTGGGAATTATCAAGCTCCATGCTCTGGTCAGTAACTAGATCTGCCGCTGTGAAAAAAAATCATCTGTTCATGATGCACAGGGTTTATTGGTCCCCCCAGAAGTTATCCACTGTGGGGAAGTCTGAAAAAAAGTGTCCACGATGTGGGGAGCTTAATGAAAATGATATACATATGTTTTGGAGTTGCCCAAGTTTAGGTATCTTTTGGTCTGGGATTAATGCTTTTCTTAAGCAGTTTATAAGTACTGAAGTGGAGGTGACCTCCTCTTTTGTATTTTTTTGGTGTTTCCTCCAGTTCTGCCTGGGACCAGAAGCTATCCAGGCCACACAAGTGTATATTGTTTTTGTTGATGTTATTGGCTAGGAGACAAATATGTTTAAAATGGATCAGGCCCATACCTCCAAATGTTTTAGACTGGTTGTCTTCTGTAGATTATTTTTCTTGCTTAGAACGTAGCGGCCCGATGGGTAAAAATGATGAATGCTGGGCCATTTGGGAAAACGCTCGGCAAAATTGAATTATTTTTGGTATATAATCCAATGATTTCCCCCTACTCTCCCCCCACCCCCCTTCCCGGGCTTGTGGTTTGACATGAGCATCGGGTATGCTCGGGAGAGGTGAAGTGCTGTATCTACCTGGGGTTAACCTGGTTAAATTGATTCACCACGCAGGATGCAGGTTGATGACCCTCGAGTGGTGTGGCGGGATTTCTTCTATGAGGACAAAACTAAAAAAAACTTTAAAAAAATATTGATGCTAAACTCCAAACTAAGATATTGGCAGCTAGGCTGGAAACCCTACTAAACACAAATACACCCTGAGCAGTCTGGGTACATTAAGGGGAGAGGAACTCATGATAATTTGTGCAGGTTTGTCCATCTGTGTCAAAAAAATGAGGAATAACAAAATACCAACTGTCCTGATTGGCGCTGACCCTTTGACCAAATGAACTGATCCTTTTCAGTTAAAACCCTGCAAAGATTTGGATTTGGTGTACTCTACATCTCAATGTAATAGCCGGCTACCACTCCCCCTATCAAGAATACTTGTGAATGACAGTAAATCACGACTTAAGGCCCTTAACTAGAGGCATGAAGCCGGGCTGCCCCTTGTTCTCATTGTCCTTCACACTAAGCATTGACTCGTTATCTGCACAATTAAGTGTCAAAGAGGGGATCGAGTCTTTCCCTTTGGGCAGCTAGAACATAAGATTTCACTTGTTGCTGATACTATCCTGCTGTCACTAACCTCTCATCACACATCCATTCCAAAAGCACAGCAGATACTTAGTATTTTCAAAAGTGTCTGGATTGAAAGTTAATTTGGGAAAATCACAGATCTTAAACCTCACTCTTCCCTAATCTAAAGCAGATGCTTTAGCACTGCAAACTCCACTTAAGTGGAGTAAAGACTCAATTATGTATCTGGAAGTCGAGGTCACTCCAAACCCTGATGACCTATATAAACCTAATTTCCTTCCTACGCTGAATGCTTTCCATAACGACTGTCAAAGAAGGAGGTCACTGCTTTATTATCTGTGACTGGGCAGAATGAATGCTATTAAATTGATAAAATGAGCAGAACCTCTTTCACCTCTTTCAAGCACTCCCAATTTTAAATTAGAGAGAGGTTGTTAGTATCCTTAAGCACATGGTATTGACATCTGTCTGGCAAGGTGGGAGGGCGGGGCTCTCATATAAACAATTAAGATGCCTTCAATTAGCAGGAGGCCAGGCCCTACCTGACTTAGTGACCTACAATAGAGCTGTGCAGCTGGGAGTGTTAGCCAACTGGTCTCTGAGAGAAACAGACAAGCATTAGAACCACATGGACAGGGCAGTGACAGGGTGTGGGCTAAAGATCAATGGGCTAGAATGCTACCTCAGCAATTGCCTGTGGTTAGACTTATGGTAAGCATTCCTTCCAATTCCCTTTGTGTGTTAGACGTAATTCCCTAAGAGACCAAGGGTATGGCCCAACGTGGGTCCCATGCTCACTGTGCACTGGAACCAAGCAGGACCCAACTGATGAGCCTCAATCAGGGCAAACCAGATCTTGGGTGGTTGTGTATTGATTCAGAGGGGACCTGGCTTGACAGTTTTGGCTGGACTATTCCTACTGAATCAGGACCAAGACTGATCAGGATATGGCTGGGTCTAATCTGAGGTAGCATGTTGGGCAAAAGACAGATGGGTTGGAATGCTATCCCTAACGAATGCCAATGGTTAGACATATTGCAGGCATACGGCCCACCACTTTTTGGGTGTTTGAAGAATGAGATGCAGCCACACAGAGCGTAGATAAGGGACTTCCCACGTACTCTTACCTACCAACAAGGTTGATTCCAGTGCACAGAGAGTACAGTAGCACTATGTGGTCACCCAGACATACCTACCTTCCAGATTCACCGCTCTGTTTTGCCATTCCGGTACAGTGGCCCTCCTGTTCTTTGCGTGGAAGGTGCCTGACCTCCACCATTAGCAGCTCAGCAAAGACCCAGTGCTCCCATGTCCAGTCCTCGACAGGGTGAGACTGGAAACCAAACCCAGCACTGGTAAAAAGTTCAAAGCAGCCCCACTCTGGAGGAGACGTGAATCGAATGGGTCAGTTGGGGCATGGCATGCCCATCCAGCTCTGAAGGCAGCCCTCTTGTCTTTAGCCCCCGAGCAAAAATTCCAAAGTTGGGGAAAAGCCAGTCTGGCCCTGCTCATGGATGCCCTAAAGCATGCCAAAAGTCTGTGGCAGCTCTTCTAAGAGAGATCCCCCAAGAAGGAAACCCCCTTCTACACCTCCCTGCAGGTTGCAACCTCCTTCAGGCTTCAGATGACTCATTCAGACAGAACATTCTCTCTCCCGGCAGAATTGAGGTACTCTCCGCCATGCGCATGACCAATCATACTCATGCAGTTAGTAAGAGATAACCCCGCAGCTATCCCACTCCCTCCAGTCCAAGCTAAGCGACCCGTGCCGCTACCTAATGGCCCAACCTGGAATATTGTTCCAGGGCTCTCGCCTAATACAAACCCTCAGAAGTGGGCTGGTCAGCATCCTGCCACTCACTCGCCAGTCACCCTGCAATGGCGTACCCTTCCAGAAGTTTCTTTCCCAGCTTCTTGAGAACTCAAGAGGCAAGCGCATAAAACAAGGCCAGTTCCACTTGCAATAAAATGAAGACATCACCCCATCCATTGTGGAATGTAAAAACATTGAATATTTACACAGAGCATGCGCAACCACTGGTACTTTACTTTTAAATGTAGATTACGAATATTTTTACATGTACTCATTGTCCTCCAATGTATGTTTTATTGATATTTATTGGATTCGCCTTTTCTAATGCTCTAAAAGTAAATTAGGAAAAATAATCATATATTTTGCAGCACAGGACTGTGATGCGGGTCTCAAAGCTTTAAATGGACGCAAGTTATTTATTCAACGTTATGGCAACGGGACCAAGTGAGGCCGAAGCAGGTGTAGGAGGGAAGCTGCCTATTAGCAAATAGCTGGGGGCAGGAGGTGTCAGGGGAGCCTCTGCTCACCGAGATGAGTTGACCTATTTTTGAGGTTGCGTGCTTAGGTGAAAATGAAACCAGCTCTGGTCTGCCAATAGCCCTCTCCAGGACTAGAAATTACACTCACAGACCAGAAGGAGGAAGGCAGAAGCAGCACGACGGAACCGTAAGGCTTGATTTGCCCAGAAAAAACGGTGGTGCACACATTTAGAGTCCACTGACATTAATTAGTGACTGCTCGAAAGCAGATGCCCCTTGTACTTTGGTACCCGTTGCTACAGGACAGGACAATAACCTGGTTTACTGTGTCTTTAGTGGTCACTTCCTCCGTTTCCCATAGATCCTTAGCAATCAATATGGGGCTGTTTGAGAGGATACTGGTGGGACAAGACAGCAATCAGAGGAGTGCGAAGATCAATGTGTTATAGTGAATTAACATCCATGCGTTCTTGACCTGAAAACGATTTACATAAGCATGTTGTAAGATGTGACTGAGATGCAGTTTCCACTTGAACAAAGTACCAGGGTCCACTGCACACTGTACCAGTACCGTGGAAAGAAATCAACTGAAGGTAAATTTAAAGTTGTATGGACCAAACACGCAAGTGAAGCCACTGCTGCACACCAGGATTTGTGCAGATCCCCAGAGATGGTCAGAGAGCAGCTGTCATGGTGCCCATCCTCCTATCCTAGGAGCCCCTTTCTTGCGGGGGACAGCCTGAGTGGGAAGGCCAAAGGTATCATATCAACGCGTGTCTCCCCACGCTCACAGCTGATGACCTGTCTTGACTCTTCAACAGTAAACAAGATGGTGCATCAAGTCCACACCATAGTGTGTCGTGGGGCACCCAACGGATGGGGATGTTAGTATCACCAGTGATGCAACCTCCCATGATGGAAGGAGCCTCCAGCATATGGTTGCTTCCCATACAAACACTCGTGTAGATGTTTATGATGAGATATTCTTGTACACTGAAGCTACTGGCTCCACTTGTGGCAATGTGCGTTTCTTCCTACTCAGTTTTTTGTTCCTTTCCACCCAGAATAAAGTGTATCTTTTCCATGTACACCAGTAAGAATGTAAGGCCTCTCCTGAAGGACCCCATTGTTAGATTTTTGAATGCTCCCTTGCAGAATCCTTTCTTGTGTAGTGTCTGATGAAGCATCTTTGAGTGTTTTGGCACAGCTCACTTCCATCCATGTCCGTGTACTTTGCAAATGTCTAGCATCTCTGGTTCCCTTCACAGCGGTGAAGCAGCTGCACTGTGCTTCTGTGCCGCTCCATCCTCTTTCCTTTCAGCGAGTAGCAATTCCCTTTACCTAGCCGTGAGGAGGCCAGCTCAGACTGAAAATGCTACCCATTACCAGTGTGTTCTCTGTGAGTCCAAATGATACCTCTTTACACCGCTCGCTTTCCAAATCCTTTCTTCATATGTTATGTTTGTCAATTAGCTATTTGAGCAAACCTAAGGCACTTGAATATTCAACTGATAGTTACTGTGATCTGAACTGTGTTGGGTGGCCTTGGGGGCTGTAGACAGTAGTCCAAAGGGCCACTGCCTGCTTTTCCCAATGTATTCAGAAACGGAAAAGCAGCACCTGTTCTTTAAAGTTTCCCTTTTGAGAATGCAGACAGGGATGGTGATCTGCTTTTCCTCATAAGTTACCATCCCAGTGTTCATAACTAATCACAGGGAGTCAGAAATATTGACATACCTAATTAGTATACATTACGTAGATTGTTCTCTGAAGCCTTGTGGCTGGACATTTTCTAACATGCCCTATTACTCCAGAACTAAATGCAGGTCGCAGAAAGGCATTGCCTAAATTGTGACATGCCTTTTTATACATCAAGTTCAAAGTGAGCTGCTGTGCGCAACTTGGAGAGTCATGTATAAACAATCTGCATATAAGATCAATTCCGAATAAGTTAGATGAAATACACTACACCCAGATGGGCGCAAAAGTGCATCAATGTCAAATAATTGAATAATGTTACCTCCTAAGGTAGGCCAAGCAGCGTAAATCCCCAGAAGAACAAGCAAATGGCAAGTCCTTCAGCACAACCAGGCAAATGATGCTGCACACAGAACGATAAAATGATCTAGCAAGCCTCTATCCTTTATAATACCTCACTTAACAATACACTCTTTAGTTCTACTCTAGACTGCTACAATCCTATAAGACTCTTCTAAATACATCTAACAATATTACACAGCCACCTTGTGCACCCCGAAAAACGTAAAGGACACATAGGCTCTGAAGGTGCTATGAGACTGTACCCACAGTAGAACTAAACTACGCATAGGCGACTCACATACGCTCACACCAACTAGACATACAAAATTAATATAAATTTTATGCAGTCTATCCATCACTCCTCCTTGCTCCACCGTATGCTCAAGTGCAATGACTGATGACAGGATGGGATTACCATTGGTCATCAACCTCATCAAGAAAACACTTCCCACATAGGCCACACTGCAGTTCAGCATTCTTCCAAACAAAGCACGCTCTCCAGTGTATTGTGCTACCTGGCTTTTAATATTTGGATTATTAACTGGAAATCTTCATTACTCTGAGCCCCGTCTTCCTCAACATAGTCCTAACCCAGGAGACAGGCCATTCTATCAATAAAATACCCATATCTGCCTAAGGAACTCCTTCTGCCCATGAAGATGGTTGTCAAACACCCTTTCAGATAGCCGCAGGACAGGTAGGAGTTACTGGACGTGGTGGTTGAGGCTTTTTACTCCTGATGTCCCTGGGCCTGACCTACAATGGGAGCTTAGCAACTGGCTCAAGCACCCCTTTAGCACTTGACTTTCAGTGATAGCGCAAGTTGAGCAGTCCAAGGCTTCTCAGGGATGAGTTAGGTGTAAAGCAGCACAGGCTCACAATTCAAAATACATCAAGCAACCATAATTTATGATTGTTCAGTCAAATACTGGCTTTTATGGAAAAATTAGCATTTATCTACTAACACACGCTACAGTACAACACAATGCAGAAGATATACACAGTCTCTTTAAGACAAGCCCAATAGAATTACCTGGGTCAGCTTTACAGTGCCACTTCCCAGATTATGGCTGATGGTTATTCCCCCTGTCATGTGTGGTGACGTCCAAGCTAAGCCGCACTAATGTGTTCAAGTCTCATAAGTTCTGCGGGGGCTCCATTATAAAGTCCCACAAGCCCCTGCACTCGTGCGTGTTCATCAGAGCAAGTTCCCCAGAGTCTTGCAGCATAATTGTCAACCATACCTGCTCTCTAAGAGTGGTGGTTTAAAGTCCCAGGGCACACTTATGCAGCTCGACTGTGCCTGGACAGAAAGAAGCTGCTGCCGCCATCCTCAGCGCTCTTCTAATGAAGTGAATCTCTCCTGGAACCCGAGGCCTGTTTCTTATGCTCCCAGACTAGTTGCTCTCACTCTAGGTCACAGCAGCACATAGATTTAGAGTGATGCTCTTATCCTCCCTCACAGCTCCTATCTCATATGGTTGGTTCACAGCAGCACAAACAGGACTCTCTCTCACCATGGCCCCCACCTTGCATATGGGGTCACAGGTTGCAGGAATACATTGATGACCCCTACTTGTTTCACAGCACAGCACCAAGGGCAGTAACCCTTATTCTTTCTGGCAGCCCCACCTAGCATGATGATTGTAGACTTTTGCTCACGGTTCAGCAGCCTGATCAGAGCAGCAATCCCAATGGAGCAGAATCTCATATTCCACTTCTGGTTTTCATGCAATGTGATCCCCACTGGACCTCTGTCCCTCCAAGCACTCTCTTTCGCCTCACAGGGCCCGAGTCTACTGGTCTTGGGTCAGGCAAAAGCTGGTGCTACAGTCCAGGCAGGTGTTCTTGATCCTCCTGAGTGATGTTACGTCACGCAGCATGGGAGACTAACAGACCTGTAGTCCACAGTCCTGGTCATATAAATTCTTGAACATGCATGCCACCATGTGCGCTATTTCCTGACATACCTTCCCACAGGCATACATACATCCCAACCGTGCACAAAATCCAATGCAGGCCAAGAGTGTGTTAAGCACACAGCAGCAGAACTTTCCCAGGGTGGGCCAGGAGGCGCTACTCCTGTGACACAGGTATAAAGGCCTTTTCACTATACTGATCACTAAAAACTGAAAGACATGGTACGCTGCTGTTAGAAATGGGGTCTTTGGTTGGCAGTCAGGTTACCCACTGTCCAAGCAAGGACCCTCACTCTAGTCAGGGTAAGTCACGCAAAATCCAAATTATCCTGTGCCCACCCTCTGGCAGCTTGGCACTGAGCAGTCAGGCTTAACTTAGAAGACAATGTGTAAAGTATTTGTGCAATAAACCATACAATAACACCATATATCACCACACAAATACACCACACAGTGTTTAGAAAAATATATAATATGTATCTGATAAGATGCAGGTCAAAACAATTAAAATGCAATAAGTAAATGTTGAGATATCACTGTAAAAGTGATATAAAGTGCCTTAAGTCTTTTAAAAACAAATGAATGTCTCTTAAAAACAATAAAGGTCTCTTGCAAGCACAAAGTACCTGGTTTGCGTTCAAAATCCCCACAGGGGGCCGTAGAGGAGGCGATGTGTGGAAAATGGGGAGGTGTGCGGCGGTTTCGCCCCTTCGCACACTGACTTGCGTCGTTATATTCCACGCAGGGGAAGACTGTGCGTCCATTTCTGGCATGCAGACTTGGTTCCTCTTCAGGTTGCGGGGTTTTCTGGCACCCCGGGGATGGTGGGTGGAATCCTGGGCTTGCGGAGCGAAGTCACAAGCGCTGCATCGATCCAGTGGGCATTGCGTGGAAATTTCTCCTGCACAGCAGGTACTGCATCGATTCCTTTCTGGAAGTCAGGCTGTGTCGTCCTGGGTCAGCTGTGCATCGATCTGGTGGGCCGTGCGTCGACGTTCCAGTCGCAACGCAGGCGCTGCATTGATCTTCTCCTTGAGAAGTCACGCTGTGTCGTTCCGGTTCTCACCGCGCAGCAGGGTGTGCAACGTTTTTAGCAGGCTGTGCGTCGAATGTTCACCGCACAAGGAGTCCAGTTGCAGGAGTGAAGTCTTTTTGGTCCTGAGACTTCAGGGAACAGGAGGTAAGCTCTATCCAAGCCCTTGGAGAGCACTTCTCAGCACAACCAGAGAGCAGCAAGGCAGCAGGGCAACAGCAAGGCAGCAGTCCTTCTCAGAAAAGCAGTCCCAGTGAGTCCTTTGGGCCACCAGGCAGTTTCTTTTGGCAGGTCTGGTTCAGGGATTCTTCACCAGCAGGTTTCTTGTCCAGAAGTGGCTGTGAGGTAGAGTGTCTACCCCAAGAAGTGTCCAAAGTCTGTGGTTTGGGTTCCTCTTCTTATACCCATTTTGGCTTTTGAAGTAGGCTTACTTCATAGGAAAATCTCACTTGTTTGTGAAATCCTGCCTTGCCCAGGCAAGGCCTCAGACACACACAAGGGGGTTGAAGACTGCATTGTGTGAGGGCAGACACAGCCCTTTCAGGTGCGAGTGACCACTCCACCCCTCCCTCCTGTGACAGATGGCTCATCAGAATATGCAGGCTACACCCCAGCCCCCTTTGTGTCACTGTCTGGAGAGAGGTGCAAACAGCCCAACTGTCAAACTAACCCAGACAGAGAATCCACAAACAGGCAGAGTCACAAAAATGGTGCAAGCAAGAAAATGCCCACTTTCTAAAAGTGGCATTTTCAAACACACAATCTTAAAACCAACTTTACTAAAAGATCTATTTTTAAATTGTGAGTTCAGAGGTCCCAAACTCCACATGTCTATCTGCTCCCATGGGGAATCTATGCTTAATCATGTTTAAAGGCAACCCCCAGGTTATCCTATGAGAGAGATAGGCTTTGCAACAGTGAAAGCCGAATTTGACAGTATTTCACAGTCAAGACATATAAAACACATTAGTATATGTCCTACCTTAACCATACACTGCTCCCTGCCCATGGGGCTACCTAAGGCCTACATTAGGGGTGTCTTATATATAGGAAAAGGGAAGGATTAGGCCTGGCAAGTGGGGACACTTGCCAAGTCGAATTTACAGTGTAAAAACTGCACACACAAACACTGCAGTGGCAGGTCTGAGATATGATTACAGGGCTACCTGTGTGTGTGGCACCACCGGTGCTGCAGGCCCACTAGTAGCATTTGATTTACAGGCCATGGCACCTCTAGTGCACTTTACTAGGGACTTACTAGTAAATCAAATATGCCAATCATGGATAACCCAATCAATAGTACAATTTACACAGAGAGCATATGCACTTTAGCACTGGTTAGAAGTGGTAAAGTGCTCAAGAGTTCTAAAGCCAACAAAAACAGGTCAGGAAAAAGAGGAGGAAGGAGGCAAAAGGTTTGGGGATGACCCTGCAAAAAGGACCAGGTCAAACATGCTGCCACCACCGCACTTGTGCTACTTAATTTTCAGTGAAGGCAGTAGTCTTCCATCCCTTAAGAGTAGCGCTTTGGGCACTCCTCCCAGTTCAAGCAGACATAAGAGAGGCCTTGGTTTCAGCAGTCCAAGCAGACATGAGAGAGGCCTTGGTTGCAGCACATATGCATGATTGATGTTCTCAGATGATTAAAAATTGATAGCAAGGATCCAGATATCACCACAGATGGGGCACTCAAGGCACGGATACATAGCTATCATCAACAAGCAACTTGTCCATCACAACATTGATATACTTCTGGTAGATCTACTCAAGATCCCTACAGAATTTTCCTGACACAAAGCACTACAGAATCTAAATTGGCAGCTTTTACACATCTACTTATGCTAGAATAAGGCTTATTTCCTTTCCTATTAGCCCCAAAGGTGTCTAACAAAGACTGAGATGCTGCAAATTGTTTAAGATAATTGAGTATTGGTCTCTTAACATTTAAAGAGTAACATTTATTTCCTTCAGGAGTAGAATGCTTCGGGAAAAAAACTATTTCCTTTGCTACATAACATTTGGGGCAAATCTTAGGAAGAAATTATTGTGTAGGTCTAAGAACTCCATGGTCTGGAAGAATCTGAGAATTAGGAGGATCAATTACCAATGCCCTAAGCTCTTCTAAGCAACCAACTGAAGAGAAAGCAAGCAGAAGCAAACTTTAAAGTCAGGACTATTTTCGTGACTCCTGGGCACCCTAGTGAGGAGAAGAAAGGGATGGTATGCTGACATAAGACTTCGAGACTAATAGAATGACATAGGCCCTCATTACAACCTTGGCAGGCGGCGGAGGCCGCCCACCAAGGTTGGACTGCCGAGTGGCTGCCTATGCGGCCACAATCCAGCAAGCTGCATTACAACAGAGTTTCCGCCCGCCGGCCCAGCGGGGATGTCGGCCGTAACATTGGTGCCGGCTCCTAATGGAGCCGGCGGTGATGCGGCCGTGCGAAGGCCTGTTGGCGGTACAATCGCAAAAAGAACCCTGGCAGTCTTTGACCGCTAGGGTTGTAATGAAGCCCATAGTGTCTACTCCTATGAACACTAAAATCTGAGGCATTCTTCTTGGCTTTGAACAGGTTCATCAAAGGAAGCACTAAGCAAGTGATCAGGAATTGAAACACCCGTGGATAAATTGATGATGGAAATACAAGAGTTAACTAATACAGTCTCTGTCCCTCCTACATAAATTTCTGATGGGGAGCTCAGGCTCACCTTGGCCACCAATCCAAGGCAACTGGCTACTTCTGACAGCTTCTGGGACCTTGTTCTCCCTGTCTGTTTATGTAGGATGTTGTTATGTGATTGTCAGTCCTTATTGCAAACACATGACCAGAAAGGATAAGAACAAATATTTCAAGTGCTCTAAACACCTCTGTCAGTTCTCTTCAATTTGAGGAGAAACTCCCTTGTCTAGGTTCACGTTCACCGTACACCAACCAAACTTTTTTTCTGAAATAAAGGCATATGGGTTACAACATCTGCAAATCTTCACTTGACAGATCAATGTGAGCCAGTATATTCTGCACCAGAGGCCCTTGGCACCACTGCAGCTCTATCCAACATGAAGGCTTCAAATTTTAGAATGTCCTAATCTGTCTCAAGGTTCTTTTTCAATAAGGACTCCAGATGTTTCTGAATGTTCTGCCACTCCTTTACTACCAGGAATACCCTCAAAGCATCTTCCTGAGCCATTTAAAAAAATCCTAAAAAATTAAAAAATCATCCAGATAAGGAAATATTTATATCCCCTGAAAGTGAAAAAAGGCTTCCAGAGGAGCTAATACCTCAAAAATTCAAGATGCAGAAGACAGTCTGAAAAGCAAGCAGTGCAATTGTAATAAAATTTCACTAGGGAAAACCAAATGATGTGCTCAAATATGCAAATATGCATCCTGAAGATCCACTATGGACAGGAAGACCCCAGAATTAATCAAAGGAATGACATTTTGCAGAAAGACAAGTCTGAATGTTGTGTTTTCCAGCTAGCGGGTGATATGAATTATAACTTCATTCAAATGGGCTCCTTGAAAATGTTTGCCCTTATGAGGCTCTGGTTCCAAATTTCTTCATCAACTGCCAGTTCAAATCTAGAATGCTTTGAATGAGCTCACAATGCAAAAGAATCGGCTTCGTCTATTATCTTCTGCAGTTCAGAGAAAGCTTTGGAGAAGGTGTTTATTCCTCTACTTAATGATATCTGTGGAAAAACTTGCATCTCTTCATACTTATTCCCCGGAAAGAATAACCGGGTGAAGCAAGGGCACTTTAATTCCTGAGAATCAATTTACCTGTAAAAAAATAAAGAGGCCAACTGCTCCAAACCTCTCAGGTGCTTCGCATGGAGCATTCTTTCAGCATGCACAAACGAACTGGGAGCAATGGCTCAGCCTCAGCATCCTATGGCACACTCTTCCATTGAGGGGCAGCCTTATATGATGCTCAAGCACACAAAGTGAACGTAATGAAGTTGTACTGCTGTCAACAAGTACTATACTATACCAAATCCCCATTCCTCAAAGAAAGAGTTGTTTCAATTTCACTTTGAAACTGCTGTTTTCAGGATGAGACAGAGTGAAGCAGATTTTGAAGTCGGTAGTATGGGGACTTATGGGTATGAGGGAGGGTCATAAGATAAAAGAAAGAGTAATAGGACCAACATGCATACAATCTAGCCAGTAATCATTAGAGTTGTTGATAAATTGCTTGTTTTAGCGATGGAACACATGCTTCTCAAATTAGAGCACCCTCAAATGATTAGGACTGTAAAGAGGGAGATTGCACTAAGATGTAATGCATTTTGGTGCCTGATCAGGGGCATGGAGTGTTATATAAAATACAACTACGATGCAATAGGTATGTTCAGAGTATAACGTTAGAGATTTCCAACTTTTAGCTCAATTGCTTTATCCTTAAGAAACTTCTTTTAGATTTGGTTAAACGTTTTCAAAAGTTAGTAGACAGAGATTCTACTTGTCATGGGTGATAGTGACATTCATGGTTTCCAAGCAGCTGAATCAATGCAAATCTATTCCTTACAAATAATGGACATATAATGGACATAATCCCAGACTCCAAACCTATGGGGGCCCTTATCTAATGGATGTGAAACAATCTAGGGTAGGGAATCATCAATACAATAATGTAAAATGTACCCTTAGTTTCACGTTCTAATCTTTATTTAACACATTCTTGCACAGCAGGACATAAGGTCGTCATTTGGTTAAATTGATGTCACTGGATTATTTTAGGAAGCTGGCTCTGTATATACTATATCAAAATGAGAGTCCAGGTTCCCCAGAGGCTTAACAGAGACTAAAGCAGATAATACTAATGATCTCTTTTGTGGTAGTGTGGTCGAGCAGTTAGGCTTATCAGAGGGTAGTGCAAAGCATCTGTTGTACACACAAAGGCAATAAATGAAGCACACACTCAATGACTAACTCCAGGCCAATTGTTTTTATATAGCAAAAATATGTTTTGTTACTTTATTTCTAGAACCACAAGATTCAAATTGCAGGTAAGTACATTTGCAAATAAGTATCCAACATATGTATCAATACCACTTTGTTTCAATTTGGCAAGTTATACGTTTTTTGAATAAATAGCAATAATCTGTTTTAAAAGTTGACTGCAATTTTCATAACAGTTCCAGGGGGGAAGGAAAGTTAGCACAGTTATGAGGTAAGTACAAGACTTACAGTTCCAGTCTCCGGGGGTTAGGATGTCCATAGATGTTAACCCCAAACACCCACCACCAGCAACACAGGGCCGGCCAGGTGCAGAGGTCAAAGTTGAGGTTGATTTGACATCGGCTCATATGGAGACTGGGGGCACTCGGAATCATGCCTGCTTGCAGGTATGTACCCGCGTCTTCGGAGGGCAGACCTGGGTGGTTTAGAGGAGCACCGGGAGGTCGAAGGTCAGCACTAAACACACACCCTCAGCGGCACAGGGGCGGCCGGGTGCAGGGTACTTTCTTATAGGGGGACCCTGGAGGTCACAAAGATGCTGCAGGTGAAGACCAGGGGGTCTGTTTGGGGAAACAAAGGCTGGACAATGAGGTGGGGCAGCCTGCTGGACGTTGCTGCACCGAATGTCGGATTCCCCAAGGCCATGGGGCTGCGGGTAAAGGGGTACCTTTGGACGTTGGGAATCCTCGTCCAGTTCTGTCGCGGTCAGTGGGGCCCTCCGGATTCAGACTGCAGGCGACGTCGTGTTGTACAGGAGGGGTCGATCAGGGTGGGAACTAGCCTAGAATCACCTCAGAACCAGCGCTAGTTGGTTCGGCCACCTGGAAACGGGCAGTGGGCAGTGGTTGCAGAGTGGACAGGGCCGCTGTCCACAAGAGTTCTTGGTCCTCTGGGGTGCAGGCAGTCCTCTTGAGGCTTTTCAGAGGTTGCTGGTTCTGCAGGATGTGTCACCTTCTTTTAGCAGGACTTTAGAAGCTGGAGACAGGCCGGTAGGGCTGGGGCCAAGTCAGTTTGCGTCTTCAGTCTTCTCTGCTGGGGTCAGCTTAGCAGTCCTTTTTCTTTTTTCTTGTGAGGTTGCCAAGGAATCTGATGAGCTAGGTTCAGGGGGGCACTTAAATCCTGGATTTAGGGGTGTTACAGGGGCCAGAGGGCAGTAGCCAATGGCTACTGTCCCTGAGGGTGGCTACACCCTTTCTGTGTCCACTCCCTTTGGGGATGGGGACACAGACCTAACCCTATTGGTTCCAGTCCTCCAAATCAAGATGGAGGATTTTGCAAGGAGGGGGTCACCTCAGCTCTGTACACCTTAGAGGTGGTCCCAGCTGAGGTGGTCACTCCTCCTTATTTTCCCTAATTTTCATGCCGGACTTGCCACCAAAAGTGGGGCTTTGTCCGGGGGGCAGGCATCTCCATTAGCTGGGGTGCCCTGGGGCACAGTAACAGGACGCCTGAGCCTTTGAGGATCACCACCAGGTGTTACAGTTCCTCACACCTCCACCCAGAGCAGGCATTGCTTCCGGCCAGAGAGAGCACGGGCTCTCACCCATTGTGGTCAGAAAATGGTCTGAAAGTGGCAGGCTGGAACAGACTGGTCAGTGCTGTACTAGTAGTTTGGATAACATACAGAGGGCATCTCTAATATTCCCTCTGGGTGCATTTTGCAATCAATCCAACACTGACATCAGTGTGGGTTTATTCTGCTGAGAAGTTTGATACCAAACTTCCCAGTATTCAGTGAAGCCATTATGGAGCAATGGAGTTCATAATGACAAACTCCCAGCCTATATACTCATTATGGCCTACTGCACTTACAATGTCTAAGAATGGACTTAGACACTGTAGGGGCATATTGCTCATGCAGCTATGCCCTCACCTATGGTATAGTGCACCCCGCCTTAGGGCCGTAAGGCCTGCTAGACGGGTGACTTACCTATGCAACAGGCAGTGAGGAGGGAGGGGTGCCATGTCGACTTTGTCTTTTTTCTCCCCACCAGCACACACGCTGCAATGACAGTGTGCATGTGCTTGGTGAGGGGTCCCCAGGGTGGCATAATACATGCTGTAGCCTTTGGGGCCTTTCCTGGCCACAGGACCCTTGGTACCATGGGTACCTTTTACAAGGGACTTAACTGTGTGCCTGGGGTGTGCCAAATGTGAGCACAATGCTACAGAACACGGGGGGCCTGGTTAGCAGGATCCCAGCACACTCTCAGTCACGTTGGCATCAATATCAGGCAAAAAGTGGGGGAGGGGGTGTAACCATGACAACAAGGGCACTTTCCTACAATTATCACACCGAAAAACTCAGATTTGTAAAAGCAAAGACCAGAACTTGGAAAGTTATGCTCCTCTGACATGGAGTCATGTGATAGTCGTAATCTGTGCTACGCAATTCAGCATTTTGCTTTTAAAGGCAATGGCTTCACTTTTTAGTAAGCATGCTTTGCCTCTCTCTGTTTCCTGCATTGAGGAAAAAACAGACAGGTGCTCGCCTGGGAGGGAAAATGAGACAAAGGGAACTAAGTGTACCCAGTCGTACTGTAACCAGCCCAGTTGCCCGGAAACGACATTTGCCTTATTGTGAAAGACGTCCTTCTGAGAAAAAGACAGCAGGCAGTTGCATGATGACCTTCTCTGCCTTTTTACCACCTACCGCTATGAAAATGACAATACATATTGAAGGGCCTCCACTGCAGCACTGACTGTTAGTGTCTTTGTTCATAGGTTCAGTGTTACATATTTCACGTGATACTGCCTGCTCATGGGAGAATCTTAAGCTTAGCAGTTTGAAGAGGAAGGTTAGAATACACCAGCAGAGAAAATGAAGATAAATTAACAATGAGAGAGCAGAAAGGAGTCCACCGTCCCACTGACCGTCTGAAGTACAAAATGCGAGCCAATAAATCTCCTTTCCTAGATGTACCTTATGGCTCTATGTCATTGGAAAATAATTTATACAGGTCCTTCTTTTAACAATTGTAGGAAAATGCCTCTTTTTTGTATGGTCACCCCCATTTTTCCTGGCCTGTTGCTGCTGGTGTTTTGACTCTGCGTACTGGGACACTGCTAACAATGCCCCAGTGCATGTGCTCTGAACTCTAATACATGTCAAAATTGGCTACACCCCTGATTGGCACATTTCACCTACCTATAAGTCCCTATTATAGGGTACCAAAGTGTACCCAGGACCAGTGAGTTAAATGTCACTAGTGGACTGCAGCTTGCACCACTTATTGTTCCACCACTAAAGTGACCACACAAAGCATGTCTCACGGCCAGCCCCTGCAGCCTAGATTGGTAGTTTTAAAACTGACAAATCCAGTTGGCAAAATATTCCTTTTTCCAAGCCTAAGTCTTCCTTTTATAACCTATATGTAACCCCTTAAAGTAGACCCTATATGTGCATGGGTGTCCAGGTATTTAATGTGAAGTACCTGATTACTTATGTTTCACATGCCCTGGCAGTGAGAAAACCCAAAGTCGTTTTTCACTGTGAGACGGCTGGCTGTCCCATAAAAGAAATCACTGGGCTACATAACACCTTATAATGCACAATATATAACTGCAGTTTGGGGATAGCTGGAAAAATACTTAAAGGACTCATTTCAATAATACATTAAAGCTAACTTAATGGTCAAGTCGGATTGTAAAATGCTATTTTGAAAATAACACTTTTAGAAAGTTGTAATTTTCCTGCTTCAACCAAATGTGCCTTTCTGCAGGTTTTATTGTAATTCAAGAGCTCAATGACTCCTTGGATGAGGTGTGAAGTGGCTCCCATGGCTGAAACCAAAGGCTGTGTGTGGGTGAATTTGTCCAGTGTCTCTGACAGGATGACCCACAAACGTGACTGTTTTAAATGGACCCCGTCTGTCACAAACAGATGTAGCTCACACCTGGGGGTTGCTGGAGTTAGTCCAGACCTCTAAGTGGTGTGCCTAGCATCCTGGGACCCTTAGATAAATGTCAGAATGTACTCCTCTTGCATAACACTAAAAACAGAGACTTTATAAACTTTTTCAAGGATTTTTGACTGGAGAACCGACAGAAGACTGGGACTAACCTTCCAAGTCAATCCAACAAAGACGCATTGGCACTGAGCTAACAATTCAGATAGTTCTGAGCTTTTCCAGCATCAAATCTGTTTTAGCAGGACATCATAGTGAAGCAGGACCTGAGGTCAGGGCGGCAAGCAGCAACTTCTTGCCGCTATGCCCCACTGGAGGAATCCAAGTCCTAAAAAAGAGGCTAAGTCTGCAGGTAAAAATCTTCACCGTATGAAGATGCTAAAAGTATCCAACCAGTAAGGGACCTTCCTTGAGGCCTGCTGACTTGGGAAGCTGAGGGGTTTTCAACTTCCATTTCATAGATTAAATCAGAAGGTAAAACTTACAACCAGGTTGAACCCAGACTTTGACCCTGTTTAGCACGGCCAGTTGCCCACGGTTTACAGTTTTTGCATTTTGGCACTAAAACGTAATTCAAACTTTAAAAATTCATATCTCTGGTTCCCCATATTTAGTTTTTTTGGTCTTATTCTGTTCATTAAAATATTTCTCGATTTTTATAAATTAGAGTGGGATTTTGGTTGTGTTATGATGTCATCTTTTTAACTGTTTGGTACTTCTAAGTGCATTTTCATAGGTTATACCTGTCTGCTCTGTGCCATAGCTACCAGAGGCTGAGCTCAAGCTAAATGACTAAAGCCTTTATTGGGACTTACAAGTATAGTGCCATTATTACTTGTGGTGGACTACAGCGCACTCCAACTAAAAATCCACTTTCTCACAACAAATAAGTATTATCAGGTGTATTAGTCTATTTTTGTCACCCATTCATAATTTGACCAGCGTCTAGTGGTCCAGCTGCACTGGCTGGCTATTAGTCAGTACCTGTGGATTTCACTGCCCAACATACCTCTGGTTAGTGAAAGAAAGGATCTCTCCACTACACACTCTATAATGACATCACTTGATGGCCACTAAGTCATACCTTTTGTCAAGAGTTGGTCCTGACCTAGGTGAGAGAGCAGCAAAGCTGCACATTCACAGCTTGTCAGTGGGGATGGGTAAAGGGGAGAATACAAATATATATTAAGCCCACAAGTTGTCCAAGGAGTAAACCAAACAAGATGGACTACATCCTTTCCTGATTACAGACAGCAAGAAATATAACATGACTATTCGATACACAATACACGTATTTAATATGCCATTAGTGTGCAGCTGCAGATCTACAAACAAATTAACAAAGACCATTCCTATAACACACCATGCTAATTCTATTACATTTGGTATGTAATATTGAATTTAAATACTACGCATCTTTTTGGAACTCATTTTACCGACCTCAGAAGAAAAACTATTTGAGCTCATTAAAAATAAGGTATATCATTTATTAGGAATAAACTTTGCAAGGATTTCAATGTATGCCTCCCTAGTTACAACTAGATGTGTGCAGCAGGTGCATAACCGATTGAGCCACTTACCATGAAAGGAACTTGCTAGCAGCAGATTTTATAAAATGCCTACAAAATATGCTGGAACTCATTGTGCTGTTTTATTAGGACACAAACATGTGGCCTGCAGGTTACATGTCATGCTCTTGAACAGGCCCATCAATTCTCTGATGTATAAATGATGATGCAAAGCTTGTGACCAGCAGACAAAACACATTTATCTATTTATAGAAAACTGATGTAACTGCATCAAAAATGTGTCACTCACTTATGCCCTCTGGCTTTACAAAAAATCATTGGCTGTATCAATCAGACCATCTAATTAGCATAAACGCGCCCAAATTCTGCATATGTTGTATATTCAATAGGTATTCAGATATTCCAGTCTTCAATCGGTTAAAACAATAACCATATTTTTACATAATTCTCAGTGCACTTCTTGTTACACTTGAATACTTCATTAAGGTGCTGAATTAACTAACTTCTCATGAACATGTGTAAAAGAACAAAAAAATATTTCATAGTTCTTTATCATGATTCAAATTATTAGTACTGTCTAAAAGTCATCAAAAAGTCCAACTTCTCTTTCTTCTTTCAATATATTCTCCTGATCCGGTGATTCCACCTTTGCTCAATTCGTCAGTCTTAGATCCAGCAGTCGCTATGCTTTCAAACCTCTGCTAGAACTCACAAACCATTGTTCCTTCGTGTCAACTGTAGCACTTATGCAAAACATTTCAGTTCTAATTGATAATTGTGCCTTTCACGATGGACCACTTTCATTCTATGTACCCAAGAATATCATTTCTATGCTAACCTTTAATAACTATCTCCTCCACTTACATATCTTTTGACAATTTAAGTAAAATGCAATTTGATCTGATTAACATCTCGGTAACTCTTTCAAAAGATCAAAAAAATGCATTAGGATTATAAGTTTTTAATTTCTTTGTCTGACTATACTCTTATGTTCTGTGATTCGAAGTTTATTTATTTATTTACCATTAAATAGTATTTATCACACTAAGGGAATCAGATTTTTTTTTCAAGCAGAAAACATAGGACAGTTATGAAAATCGTCTATAAAATAAGTTTATAAAATGAACTAGTATGTGAAACATTTTCAAATTTTCCATAGAATTAAAATAAATCTATTTGAATTGTCTAGGACAAAAGGAAAAAATAAATAGGAACTGTTGCTATAGGATGAGTCTTCAAAGACTTTAGGATCAACATTGTCTACTCTGAGGTTAGCTTTGTACATATTATTACAGTAGTTGGTGTTTCAGTTCCATTTTGAATATATAAAAATATGGGATTTAATTCTGCAGGTAGAACAGAGTTCTAAATTTTATCAGCGTGTCTAAAAATAATTGAGAGATGCTTCTGTCTTTCTTAAACAGAGGTGGTCCTCTGGGCATGGTTTCAGCACTACCGGTGAGTAGGAACCTCCTTGCCAGCTGGGGGTGCAGTCTTGCGAGCTGAAGAATACAGAGTGTTGCGTGGACAGCTTCTAGCTAATCTGTGGATGGAGGCGGTTACTAGCTTCTTAGAGTATGAGTCCTGAGTCGAGAACACACCATTTGGGGGTGGGGAGGACCCTGTCTTCTCGGAGGCTTGTAACCCCAAGGCTACCTTGGCCACAAGCAGGGGAGCTGGGTATTCATGCTTCCTGCCCTGGGCCTCCACTGTCTTCCTCTCGTCTCTCTCCCCCAAACATCCCTTCCCCCCTTGCCGCTTTGGGTACCGCATCGACAAGTTTAGTCTTAGATATATTGAATAAGGCAGCATTCAACACTGGGTAGTTCTTAAGATATATGTTATGCAGTTTCCACATTATTCTGTATATAGCAGGTATGAGTACTGAGCTACACACAGGGGCGTCAGGAGATATGCTGAGAATTTATTAAAAACTGTAACCCAGGCGTGGACACCATGCATTGTGAATGGAGAGATATGCCACTGGTGAAGTATGGGTGGTGTAGCCAGCCACATGACTGTGCAACGTAGTTGAATCCAACCGATGCACAAACATGGTGTAAAGCTTGCTATGTGCAGTTGAATGTATCTGCTGAAATTTGAATATCAATAAAGAAAGTTAGAAAAAAACGTATGTGCCAGATACTTCTGGGTGCCCTGGTGCGAGGGTTAGTGCGTGACCCAAGCCATTTTAAAAGTTCCCTCATTTCAATAGGGAGCCATTTGAGAGCCTTGGAGACCAGGATAATGCGATCAAAGTATTGTGCACCTGAAACCAGTCTGGCCAAGGTATGGATAGCAGCCTCCAGGAGTAACTGCAACTTGGAAGGTCCTGAGGTTAGATTCTGGTCACTCCTCGTAGTAGCAGTTTGAGTTTTTTTTTTTTTCCCATGGTATTTGTGTGTATGTACACATTTTGTGTCTGGTGGGAAGCTGAGCAATTCAGCATAACTGATGAGGGGAGTACAGTTTTGAAGAGGCTTAACCATGCATGTGCAATATTCATTGTTAATTTGATCTCCTGTAGTTGGAAGATGTGCATGCGCAACTTTAAAAACATTTGAAGAATGGATGCAGTAAAAACATGGATATTTTCTTGTTTTTGTAATGTTAATCACAATTTTTGGGTTGCTCGTGTTCTTCTCTATTGGAATTAATATTGCTTTTATCCTTGGTCCTCTTTAGGTAAATATAGGCTGATAACATTTTCTCTCCTAAACTCAATCCATTGTTTTCAAGTTCTAATACTTCTTTTTACTTGTTTTATTTGATATCTTTATAATTCATTGTTTGATCTGAGTACTAACCTTTTTCTCTCCTACACTTTTAATAGCTCTTATCTTTGCCTGCCAGGGACTCGTGACCTGAAGGGTGCTGAAATAAAACAGCGGTGTAGGTAGCATGTAATACAATACTGAAGTTAGGGATTCAAACCAACCCTATTAGTGTTTGGTTAAACAGAGTACAAATAAAAGTGTCCCCATTAGTGAATTAGATGGCCAAAAAAAGCTGGGTCATGATTTCAAATTGGGGTAGATTTAAACACGTAAAGACACTCTGTATTTGAGATTGCTTCAGCCAATATTTGCTTTAATCTCTGGAACATCAACAGTAAAAACCGGCCTAGCAGATTATAACCGAGGCCCCCAAACATCCAAAACCGGCCCTGCCCAATTCCCCTATAGGCAAGTCTGATCCCAGCACCTATTTTTGGAGGGACAAAAAAGGCATGACAATGGGTTTTCACCCAAACTGGGCTTAAACTCAGGATTTTGCCCCAAGCAATGGTGGCACCTGCTACTATTTGGTAAAATTTAAATTGACCAAGATAAGTAGGAGTGTGGAAGGATTTCTCAAATCATAGACTAGGAGTGAAAGGATTATTTGTAGATGACATTGTTGACCTATATAATCCTAAATAAATGTTTCCCTTTTGATTTCTTTTTTTCTTAGGTCTGTGACAGTGCAGTTGTATGCAAGAGATGTTGGTAATAGTTATCTAAAATATACATAGAGTGGACTTTGGCTCAAACCAGAGAAGTATTAGTGTCTCATTTTATGCTCTTGGCTGTTTGTGACCTTCCAGAAAGAGCTTCCACTGAAATGCATGTGGGACTATTTTACATCTGAAAAGTACTCTCAATAACCACACTGTTTGTCACATTCAATTGTTTATCGCCTATATAAGTTCTACACAGAAAGCAACTCCTTTTGCTACTGAAGCATTTAATGTATTAAACAGCATTTGTAAATGCCTATATTCACAAGCATTAGCATATCAAAGCCAGATCTGTCAGCTTTGTACTCGTGCTAATGGATTTTTTATGAGCACTTGAGAGGTGTAAGGCTTCAAGACTTTGAGACTTTCACATGCTTAGTTTCATATCCCTCCAATGTCTTTACGCTATCTTAGATATACACATTTTGATAATTCACAAGACAGTTCAGAATAGCCTTGGCTCTCTCCTGAGGATGTCAACAAGGCTTTTATGTGTCACAGTGGGAATTGTTCCTCCAAAGGATTTGGCCACTGTTTGACAGGAAAATCCATAGGGTCCTAACAATATAATGTCTTTTGTGTTTTATAGCAAAACCCAGCCCAGCCAGAAGCTAGAGACAGAGGGACAATGCTATGTTAACATTTCACTGATCGGATACACCTCAGATTCCAAAAACAAAAAACAGTGATACCTTATTAAACCAGCAACTCAAAACAATATTATCTAACCAAACAGATTTCCACCAAAAAAAGTAAACAGTTGGCATACTGAAATGGACTTGAATATGGCTGTGGAATCCCAAGCTTTGCTGGATGCAAGTTCAGCCAGCAACTTCACAGCAAGAATGTGTTAGCATTAGAGTCTTACAGTGGGTAATCAATGGTAGCCTAAAAGGTGGATATAGGAGCTGAATCTTCAGAAAGCTAAGTTTACGGTTCTATCTAGGGGACCTAAATATCCATGAGGAGAAATTGGAGTGTGCACAGACAATACATTTTGTTCAGGAATTACCAGTTATCCATCTGCCCCAACCAGACATGACAGCTTTAGGGTGGTCACCCTCAACCTTTTGCCTGCCTTCCCCATTTTTTACACTGTTTTTGCTGGTTTTAGGACTCTACGCACTTCACCACTGCTAACCAGTGCTAAAGTGCATATGCTTTCTCTCTTAACACATGGTGACATTGGCTCATACCCAATTGGCTTATTTAATTTACTTAGTAAAGTTCACTACATGTGCCCAGGGTCCTGTAGATTAAATGCTACTAGTGGGCCTGAAGCAATGGTTGTGCCACCCACATAAGTAGCCCCTTAACCATGTTTAAGGCCTGCTATTGCAAGACCTGTGTGTGCAGTTTCACTGTGAAATCGATTTGACATTTAAAAGTGCTTGCCCAGTCTCAAACTCCCCTTTTTCTACATACAAGTCACCCCTATGGTAGGCCCTAGGTAGCCCATAGGGCAGGGTGCTATGTGGGTAAAAGGCAGGACATGTATATGTGTGTTCTATATGTCCTGTTAGTGTAAAACTCCTAAATTCGTTTTACACTGCTGTGAGGCCTGCTCCTTTCATAGGCTAACATTAGGGCTACCCTCATATACTGCTTGAGTGGTAGATTCTGATCTTAAAGGAGTAAGAATGTCATATTTAGTATGGCCAGAATGGTAATACAAAATCCTGCTGACTGGTGAAGTTGGATTTAACATTACTATTTTAGAAATGCCACTTTTAGAAAGTGAGCATTTCTCTGCACTTAAATCCTTCTGTGCCTTACAATCCACGCCTGGCTGGGTTAGTTGACAGCTCCCTTGTGCATTTCACTCAGACAATCCCAAACACAGGATGCTCAGTCACACCTGCACATATCTGCATACTGAATAGGTCTTCCTGGGCTGGGAGGGTGGAGGACCTGACACTTACATGTCAAAGGACAGTGGCCTGCCCTCACACAATGGACTGCCAAACCCCTACTGGGACCCTGGCATACAGGATGGAATTGAAAGGGGACCTTGGGCACCTCTAAGCCACTCTTTGAAGTCTCCCCCACTTCAAAGGCACATTTTGGTATTCAAACAGGGCCTCTGACCCTACCAAATCAGACACTTCTGGACTTCAAGGTACTCCTTGGGACAGAAACTCTGCCCCAGAACCTGCAACCTGCCAAGAGGAACCTCCTGGCTGCCCAAAGGACTCACCTGGACTCCTTTTCTGAGAAGGACTGGTGTCTTGCTGTTACCCTGCTGCCTTGTTGCCCTCTGGCTCTGCTGAGAAGTACTCTCCAAGGGCTTGGATTGAGCTTGCCTCCTGGTTTCTGAAGTCTCAGGGCCAAAAAGACTTCATCTCTGCAAAGAACTTCTTGTGCGGCGCAATTGACGCACAGCCTACCAGAATCGTTGCACAGCCTGCACCGCGGTGAGAAAATCACTGCACGCTGAACCGGAACGACCCAGCCCGGCTCCCAGAGTGGAAATCGACACAGCGCCAGCGTTGCAACCGGAACTTCGACGCACAGGCCACTGGCTCGACGCATTGACGCATTGACGAGCCGGACAGACGCAGCCCAACTTCCTACAAAGAGGAATCAACGCAGCGCCTGCCGTGTGATAGAAATTTTCCCGCATCGCTCACCGGATCAACGCAGCTCCTGTGACTTCGTGCTGCACGCTCATGATTTCTGTGCATCGTCCCCGGGGCGTCCAAATACCCTGCAACCCGAAGAGGATCCAAGCCTGAGCGCCAAAATCGACGCAAAGTCCATGCTAAGTGGAAAAGCATTGACGCATCATCTGTGTGCGCCCGGAGAAACCGACACACACTCAGGAGACACTTATTGCTTTTTAAGAACTAAAGACTCTATTTATCATTTTAACAGTGATATTTCAGTGTGTACTTATCAAATCTTGATCGTTTTGACCTGCATTTAATCAGAAAAAGGTTCTATATTTTTCTAAACCTGTATGGTGTATTTTTGTAGTGCTTATACTGTGTTATTGCATGATTTATTGCACAAATACTTTACACATTGCCTTCTATGGTAAGCCTGACTGCTCAGTGCCAAGCTACCAGAGGGTGGGCACAGGATAATTTGGACTGTATGTGACTTACCCTGAATAGTGTGAGGGTCCTTGCTTGGACATGTGGTAACCTGACTGCCAACCAAAGACCCCATTTATAACACCAGGCATCCAGTATTAAACATCCTAAGTATCAGCAGGTATTAGCAAAGACGGTCCAGAGATACACTAAGGATGAAGATGTCCCCACGATGTATGAAAGGTTCAAAGAATGGGTAACAAAGAATTTAGATGAGTTAGTTCCTCTGCATACTAACCAAAAAATGTCATCCCAGAAGAATAACTTTTGGTTCTAACCAGATTTAAAACAACTAAAAAGAGACTGCAAAAAGCTCGAAAGGAAATGGGGAGCCGAAATGATGAAGAAAACAAATAAAGCTATAAAGCAGCCCCAAAAAAATATTACCATCAAATTTGGAAAGCCCGGGCAAATGATCTTTCAGAAAGGATCGAACAATCAAGGAATTCTTCCAGAGAGGTATTCAAAATAGTAAATGCGTTTCTGGAATGTGAAATTCCGAGAGCTGGGTCCACAGCAAGTAGAACAATGTGAAACTCTAGCACGTCACTTTCTTGGAAAAGTGAGTGACATCTATGATGCCCTGGCAGTTTCAACAAAGGGGAAGCCCTGCATATAAGAGGAATTAGGAGTACATATCAATAAACCTATGCTTTCAACTTTTCCTGTATTAACAAAAGAGGATATTATAAAGGCAGGAACGTTAGTAAAGTCGGGGTCTCCAGTTGACCCGGCTCTAATTAACTTTCTATTAAAATTAGGCAAAATGGTGGCTGGAATGCTGGTTGACATGTTTAATCTCTCCTTGGAAAAAGGCAGTGTCCCGAGGATAGGACGCATGACATTATTTGTCCACTATTAAAAAAATCTAATCTGGATCTAGAGGCAGTTGTAAACTATAGATCACTGATCACCGAGAAGCTAACAATATTCTTCACCCTACAAAATGTCTTTTCAGGCAGGATACAGGACAGAAACCGCTCTTTTATGAGCCATGGAGGACCTGAAAATGACAATGGATCATGGTGGATCAGCAGCACTTTTCCTTCTAGATTTCAGTGCCACATTTGATAGGGTAGCATAATCTACCCTTCTCCATCAGTTGGATAGAGTTGTCATTACAGGGAAGGCACAAAGGTGGCTTGTTTCGTTTCTGGAAAATTGTACCTTTCAAGTCATCAAAGGAGCAGAACTCTCATTGAGTTATCAACTGAAGAGTGGCGTACCATAGGGCTCTTCTTTAAGCCCTACCCTTTTTATTTTGTGGCCACTTGGAGATATCATCAGTTTATTTGGATTCAAGATGGTATCCTATGCAGATGGCACTAGATGGTGTTACGCTATTACCAGATATTGATGCAATCTCTAGAAGACTGAACTGCTGCCTGGAAAGGGTGTTTGAATGTATGAAAGACAGCTGCCTAAGGCTTAATGGGGAGAAAACGGAGGTGATGGTACTGGGTCACAGCACCATGCTTTCGGAAAAGATAGTGTGTCCAAGCTCCCAATGGGAATGACCATTGCCTTAGGAGGAGGTAAAGAGTCTAGGAATGACTCTGAACAACATCTGACTATGGCCCCGCATGTGAAGAAGGTGTTGAGCTGTTGTTTTGGCCTTCTGCGAGTGCTTAGGAAGGTGTTAAAGTGGCTCCCAGTGGAATCACACAGAGTGGTGATCCAAGAGGTTATCTTGTCGCACCTTGACTATGGCAATGCTCTTTATTTAGGGAGTCCCAATGCAGTAATAGTCTAAAGAGTATCCAGAATGCTACAGCTCACATTCTGTTGGGAATACTGAAAGCACAGGCGGCGACCACAGCACCTAAAACACTTCATTGGCTGCTGAGAAAGTGCAGAATACAATTTAAGGCACTCTGCATTCTGAACCAGGCAAAGTACAAAGTAGGCCCTATCCTCATGCAACATATGGTGATTCCCTATAATGGGAATAGGGACCAGAGGTCCAATAAGCAAGAGCTGTTGGTTGTTCCCAAAATCAAAAGAGTAAGAAGCGGGGGAGGTCATTTAATACCGAGCACCTAAAATATGGAATGCGTTATCCAGAAATCTGCGACTGACAACAACCACTTGTGTTTTAGAAAAAAACTAAAGACCTTCCTTTTTCTTCAATCCTCTTGCTAGGCTTTCCACTCCATCGCTTCATACAGGCGCTGGGAAACCCTAAATGCGGGTAGCCATGTGCTCTACAGATGGTTTGGAATTGGAACTGAATCACCTTCATTCACTGTACGAAATGAGAGGAGGAGACTCCCTGTCCTATCATGAAGATATCTAAAAGGGTTGTCACATCCTCTCCAGATTTCAGGTGGGACAAGCTAGATTCTTTAAAACAAGCATTGGCACTGCCAATAAGTCTGGTTTATAATGGAATGTCAAACCAGACCTATGAATTCATGTCAGTTAATAACTGCCCTCTTCCTATCTGGGCTGCTGCCATAGAAAAACACCACAGATTATCTAGCTATCTGAGACACTTTGATAGACATGTGTGTGCCCCTAGATGATCAAGCTCAGGCAACTGGATAAATAAACAAAATGATCACATCTGTGTGGAGGGTAAACACTTTTTTTGTTGAAGCACACAACTTCTGCCCAATCAAAACTTGTACTCCTGGATTCCAACATGCCGGAGAAGCCAAAGGCCCTATGGTGGTGATACTCACATGATTGTCTTGTGACAGCTGCAAAGTAAAACCAGACCATAATGGGATTGATGAGCTCTGGAGTGTAGCGACAGGAGTAAGAGTAAGACTGGTTATAGCAATGATGAATGACTTCATGTTAAATCAGAGGAAGTCTATGTGGTCCAGCAAGAATGACTGCGGGGGCAAGTAGAAACAGGCAGCAAAGCGGTGTGAGCAGTTGCCAGCTAATTAGAGAAATTCATGTAGGCTTAATGGACATGCCAGATTAGGGTGGGTGATTTAGGGGTTCAGAATCTTTTTCACTACAAGTCATGAGGTTTAAGTCCAAAGGAAAGCATTGGCACAGGCAATATTTTCACCTGACATGGCTACACTGATTAGGAAGGAATAAAGAAATCAAACACATGAAACAAACATTGAGAACCAGTTCTGGGTTTGGAAAATTGGTACAACGGATTTTATTTTATTTTTATTGCAAACATATGCCTCAGAACTAAAAGTAAGAAAATAGAGGAATGTTTGCTGTCCCATAAACATAGTAGTCTTATGCTTCCAATGAAAATATCAGGAAAAATAAAACGTACCCTATTTAAATGTAATATAATGTAATGTAATGTAATATGTAATAGTGTAATAGTGTACATACTAGTGTTTCCTAGCAGTCAGGTGCACTTATTACAGGTGTTGAAGCTAAATTCTGATTGGTGCAAAGAAGAGCCACTATTGGCTTTGACTTACTGACCTTGAAGACATGGGGCCTGATTTAGATCTTGGCGGAGGAGTTACTCCGCTAAAATATAAATCCCATAGGATATAATGGCATTTTAGATTTCGGAAGATGGTATGTCCGTCACCGTTGTGATGGAATAAACCCTCCGTCAAACTTCTCCACCAAACTCTAAATTAGGCGCAGAGTTTAAAATGCACAGTTTCGACTGCAAAATTAAAAAACATAAAGAATGGAATTAAAAAAGTATTGACAAACTATGATATTGGCCCTCAAGCCCTGAAACTTAAGTGCACTTCTTACTAGGCAAATGTGTGCACATGATTAAGCTAAATGCCAACAGTCACAATACAAAGACAATAATTTACAGAAGTGGGCTGGCAAATTGCCCATGTTGAATGCTGTGGTGGGCAAAGCCCTCTATGTATTGTGTATCATGTGTTTTTTACAAGGACGTGTAGGAAAAGCTCAGTCTGTTTCGAGGCTGGACCTAAAAAGGAACATCAATGAGATTAACAAATATTGGCGATGCCAATAGGTCTGGCTTTAAAGAAATGTTTTATGGCAATGTGAAGTATCAGAAGTAAACAGCATGGAAATAGAAATGTATTTATCTGATAGCAAAGGGTAATAGAATAATATTGGTGTAGGTTAAAAGGTCAGGTAAGAATTGCACTGTCAAGCCAGACCTCCAAACTGTGCTGCTACCAGAACAAAACAACATCAATTATTTTGTTATTGATGGCACTTTAATATTGTTACAGTGCCATATGTGTGCCCTTGAAAGTTCAAGCTTAGGCAGCTAGATAAATAAACAAAATGATTACAACTGTGGAAGGCAAGCACTTTTTTGTGGAAACACATAACTTCTGCCCAGTCAAAACTTTTACTCCTGGTTCCTAAATTGTGGGTGGACCCATAGCCCCTTTCTTCTGAAACTCACATAATTGCGGGCAACAGCTGGGCTATCATACCAAGCCATAGAAAGGTGGTGCCCAAAGGTACCTTTGAAGGCCACATTAGAAGAGTGATGGTGACAGCACCAAAGCTGAGTCAAAAATGAAAGAAATATTTAACTAGCAGGAGTCTGAACAAAGGAGATTTGCCAATAGCCAACAGTTGCCAGTGTGAAGTATCCTCCAGTTGAAGCTCCAGAGTAGGAGAACATTTTGGTTGGAGCTAATGTAAGTAGCCGCTGCAGGTGAGCTTTAGGGTGTCATAGTATTCTTCCTGACCATTAATGGGAAATGCAGCATATAGGCATTACAGATGCCTTGTAAAAAAGGGACTTCTACAAAAACAAGATAAAATTTCATCGGGAACATGCCCAAAGAGGCATGCCTCCTGAAGATCAAAACCAACAATATCGGTGGGAAGCAATATCAAGAACAGAATATCGAAAACAAAATATCAACAGGTAAATCTAGATTTTCTATGCCTAATTCCAAATCTATGTACCTACAGCGGTACATATATCTTCAAAGTAATGTTATGTGGAGTTAGGAATAGTAAATCTGTGCTTCCCTATGTGCACGTCCCTTTCAAATTGTGTCCCTCAATAATGTCTTCAGTAATCTTGCACCACAATATTGCTAGTGTCGATATTCAGTAGCACTACTGCCCAAAGAAGGAGAGACAGCACTGACGACTGTGACAGAGCCAGGCCTGTGAGAGCAATTACTTACAACGGAACAGGAAATTAGATTGCAGGTGCCCAGAAAATTTCGGTTTGTTCATATTTGCTCAGAACCTAAATAAATGCAACAAATATGTAGTTCCCTAAGGTCTCAGCCTGGCAACCTGAAAAGGAGACAGTGACGCCATTAGATTCTGCCAAAGCTTTCCTGAGCACAATGAGAAGCAACAGCTTCTCAGAGTAGTATAAGGGAGGCAAAGTTATTGTTCTGAATCTCAATAGGTGTAGTCTCAGTTGTCTGTTGGCACTCTGTTTGGTTTTAAAACATCCCTGGGCGTTTGTGCTCACTACCCGCAGCATCTTAAAATTCGAAATAGACAGAGGTATTTTGTCAAAAACCAAACCTTCCTCCCTTTTTGAGAGATTCTAGAAACATTCTTCATATGTCCTTCCAGGTGTACATCACCTCAGAACTAAACATGCTATTTTGTAACAATACTGCCATTCCTTTTTATGAAACTGTTTAATGTTTTATGATAATGGAAGTGAAAAACAAAACAGCAGCATCTCTCATTTATACCCGGGCATTTACCATATGTGACGCCCGATTGTATGTTATAAGGATGTTCTCTAATGCCTTAGTTACAGTTCAGCATAATTTCTTCAAAATGTGGCCACATTAGTCCCAGGCGTCCCTGGGTGACCATGGGCTTTACATACAAATTTGTATGACTTGGCACATTAGTCGATGCCACCCACTCATGTTTCATCTGCTCTCCCATTCTTTCCCCGGGACCTTCCCATTCCTCCATTATCCCCAACAGCGCCATTTTAGGGTCCTTCATAAGTGGTCCGTTCATTTCCTGTGTAAATATCTGTTGCACCCGGGTCAGGGGTGAATAATTACAAGGCATTCTCATATGGAAGAAAGGTTAGACCTTGGATCTACATCTGAGACAAATTGGGGTGTGGCACCTTCCCACCTCGCAGAGTCTTTTAGTAGTGTAGTATATTCAGCAGTATTGTCTTTCTCATCCAGATTGCTTTGCATCCGCAAGCACAAACCTCTCTGTTCAGTGCTCTTTTAGGATATCACCTGCCTTGACTATAGCACTCACTGCCCCCAAACAACAAACGTATATCATTAAAAAGTCACAACGAATAAACTACCCCATGCCCATAGTCAATCCCTAGTGTGCACAACCAAAGGTGGCACTTTCCTCTTCATGTCCATGGGCTCTACAACTTCACATATTCTGGCCTGTGGTAGGAAATAATCATCACTCCCCTTCACTCTGTCCCTCTTGTCTCCTTGGATGGATCTGATATCATATTAAAAAACATATGCTTTTTCTGTCCTCCTCAAAGAATACTCATTCCCTTTTCTTCCTTATAGACATGACAGCCAGAAATCTTTTGGTAGATAAAAAGCGTTTGTTGGCAGCAAGAACTCGTCTCTGGCACAGAGTTTGCTGTGAGAGTTTAAAATTTCACAAGATCAGGTGCCTATCTTAGGAGGGTAAACTTGTCATTTGTATCCATTGTCTCTGATGTAAAATAATTGTTTATCAGTTATGATGCACTAAAAATTCGGGTAGGTCCTACTGCTGAGTCATTACCAGTGGATGAAAGTACATCCTTGATTCTGAAACTGCTCTCCTCAATCAACCACAATCTCTTAATCCAGGTAAACGACCCTGTTAGAGTGTGAAAATAACATGCGTTTAAAAGTGCAAGGCTGAAATGAAAATGAGGCCTACGCTGATAATTGCACCGATATTTCAAAAACAAAAATAAATCACTGTCTAATTGAATGTATTTTTATGTTTTACTAACTGAGAGTAATGGAAAAATGACAATTACATGTTCAGAAAATAAATAGTTTGAGTTTCATGAAATGTTGTTCACTGCACATTTTATTTAATATTTAAACAGGCCTACGTTAAGCTAATTCAGATGAAATAATGTGATGTTTAGAAATTGCTGATGTGGATGGAAAGTCACTGCCACTGTTCTGTCCTTCATGAAGCATCATGGTGAAGTGGAGGGAAATGTACTAATATTGATACAATTGTTTAGTTCTTGCTAGATGGAGTTCCACAGAAAACAATGGCTTTTGGTAGTTTTATGTAGTTCGAAACATTTTATTTCTGTGACGGAAACTGGTGATGGTAGTGAAAGGAGCTGAACCAATGAGGTAGAAAAGAACACAAGAATTGCAACATGAAGAAATGTGCTTTAGTTTTAATTGGTTCTGTCTAAAACCACCTAGGGTCTAAACCAATGGTAGAGTATCTAGTTACTTTTTAGGACTTTAATATTGTGATGTTAGCTCAGACTTGGGGAGATTTTGCTTTGTCCTTTGCTGTGCTCCGATGTGCTTTTATTTCTGTTAGTGAAATAATGTGCTATGTGCCACTTGCAGTTCAGATGCATTAATGCCAAATATTACTTAATTGTTCACTATATGTCACTGTCTACGGAAGATGACCAGAAGATGCTCCACTGATGAAGAATTTGCTGCCTGCTGAACCCATTAAGGAGAGGTATAACATAGTGTGCGCATTTGCCTTTCTTGCAGGTTTTCATGTTTTCTCTTCTAGAAACCCAACCGCTATTTTTGCTAGCGCCACAGACAGATGTTTCCAAATTAGTTTTTGTCTTCTTTTTCTTTTTTGGTCAACCTGTGTTATTTATGTATCTTTATAATCTGGTTATGCGTTTGATTTACGTGATTTTAGCATTGTTAATCTAAAGGGCAATAAATGTTCGAACTTTACTACACTTGTGGTGATTCAAGCAGCATTGAATGTGCTACAGGCATTTAGTGGTAGCCAATTTAGTCATTTCTGTGTAACTTTAATGAAAACAAATTTCTTTGTTCTAGATGATAGGCCAGCACAGGGAAAAACAACTATAAAAGGTGCAAGTCAGTATTCCTTATGTGACCAGTAAATCCGGCATTGCAATACTTGGTTCTGGAGAAGACTAGTGCTTGAACAAGGTATCTGAGGTCCGAGCTAGGATGGAAGTTGTTGACAGTCCTAGTGGTGCAACATGTAAAGAGGCGCACATAGCAGTTGCTTTGGCGTGCAATTCAAGGCTAGGTTTAGAATCCAGTCTTACACATCAGGACTTGATCCTTACAGTTTCTAGTTCTCCTGCCATTTTGGTGGTGGTTTGCTGGCAGAGGAAATAAAAAGGATTGACATTTTCTGCGCATTCAGTTTAAGTTTCATCTGGCACATTCATTTTTGTATATCATTTAGGCAGTTTATGACGGTCAGGAGGTTATGGAGCAGCCCATCTTCCAGAAGATCTGGGTGTCACCTGCATATTGGTGGAAGCTGACAACATGTGTTCGCAACAGTTCTCCAGATGCTCTACAATTAACTTGAAAACGATGAGAGCAAAACAGAACCTTGTCGAACCACAAAGAGCGATGGGATGAGGGTGGACGTCTGGTTCCCAATCCTCACTTGCAAGACATGTTTGGAAGATAAGAGTGAAAGCAGTTTAGAACAGAGCCATTTTCACCCATTCTTTCTTCAGGGAGTGCAAGCAGGAGGCGAGGCTGAGTGGTTCTAAGAGGCAAGATTCTACATTGTCTTGAAGCTGAAGGGACTCATCAACAATCTTAAGGAAACTAACTGCTGTGTAGTGGTTCGATCAGAATCTTGACTGAAAGGAGCCCAGGATTCTGTTGATGTTAATGTGAGGGTTCAGTCAATATGAAATGCACTCTTCAGCATATTTGGTGAGATATGGCAATACGCTGATTGGTCTAAAATATTCAGTTTTGGAGGGAGTCAGCATCCATCCTCTTTATGAGAGATCATACTTGCCCAGTTTTGAGACGACCTAGTACCATGCCTGCTTGGAGCTAGGCATTGACACAAGCCAGCCATTTGGGTGCGAAGATGTTTTTTTGAGTTCTGTGGACTTGGCTACAGGCATAGGATTGTCTGCATAATAGGTGGATCTGGTTTTTGAGATACCTTTATTTAAGTCTTGGAGGGACATTGAGGCAAAAGTCTTTCATTCCCTTAGAGGGACACAGAGGCAAAAGAGTGCCAGTCCTTTGGAGGGACATTGAGGCAAAAGTCTTCCATTCCCTCAAAGGGACACAGAGACAAAAGAGTGCCAGTCCTTTGGAGGGACATTGAGGCAAAAGAGTTCCAGCCCTGTGGGGGGGACACAGAGGGAAAAGAGGTCCAGTGAGCAAGTGTTTGCTTGGGACTAAAAGTGGGCACAGCCTTGTTGTTGTAAGGGAGATTATCAATATCTTCTCGAAGAGCGTTTAGCTTGTTGGAAAAATGATTGGCAAAATTTATTGCGCCTTTTGAAAAAAGTAACAGAGGATTGTTGTTTAAAAATGTGAAACACTTACTTAAGGTGGCTTCTTGTGAGGTTTAATCTGTTACTGAAATGTGTGTTTACAGCGCTCCCTGCTATTCTACTATCACAAAAACAGGAATAAATAAAAATGAAAAACAACATACAAAAAAAGAAAAAAAAGTGCTGTGATTACTACAAATATCATCCTCACCATTAATACAAGGAGCAAATTGTAGAGTGCAATACAGTAACTCAGCTACATTTCTCTAGAAGAGACCAGGCCCTTCCTTCCTAATGACTTAACACAGTTAGCATCAGCAGAAACCATGGATGAATGCCACTCAGCGGTGATGGTCTTGATACCGAAGTGAAAGACCACTAAAATAAGTCATAACCCAAGGTACAACTAGACACCCTTCAATGCTATGCTGTATCAGCTAAATATTGTACAACAGCCTGCTGAAGCATCGTGTAACTAATAAACATGTTAACAAAAATGTTATGCATATACAATTAAAAAGTAACGTTGAATTAGCATTTTAGAAGCATTCTTCATCCTTACAAAAATACCTCTAAGTAAATTATCTTTAATGAAATGGTCGCATGAAAAACAAGGAACAGTATCAACAAGCTGTATGGTTACTTACTCTAGGACATCACGATTAAACTGCTTCTTGCTGTTCCCCAGGAATTCTCCAATCATCTGCCTGCTGAGTCCTTTTCGCTGAAGTAGGAAGTGCGCTACCCCGATGGGTGTGTCGGGGATAAACCCTCGCGAGATGAGGAACTGTGTACCTTTGTCTGGATTTCTAGAAAAGACAAACAACTAGAGTTAGTTTCTGTTCCTCACTCTTAATGACCAGCTGTGAAACCCCTCCCCTTCTCCCCCAGTTTGCCCATTCAGCACTTGATTCTTGTATTGTAAAGTCAGCCTTATTGGTTCCCTCTCATGTGCAACACTCTTCTTTATGTGTTTGACAACCTCTGTGTGATTTACATGGTGTAGTGCATTGACTGGTGTATCAAGTAAGGTTACTCAGACTAAGTACACTAGGCCTGAAAATCAGGCCTCAAAATAAGTACAAGTTTTAATGATTAATCCTGTGCAAGCGGTGGAATATTTTTAACTGATGGTGTAACAAATTTCAGTTTTCATGCTAGTGGGCTGCCAGAAGTAACAGGAACTAATGCTTCTGTGTTTTCGAATACCACTGTATGCAGCTTTGTGTAGCAAGCATGGGGTTCCAAGCGAGTAACCCAGGCTACATACACAATGCTAAGGAGGAAAAGACATATTAAACTCTCTTTATGCAGGGAAGGGGGGAGGAGAAACTTATTGCTGTGCACCAGTACATTCAACTGAAGACCTTCTAGTGTACAGCTCTGTAGAGGCACACATGGCTATGCAACAAACTAAATGATAATAAGACGCAGTAAATCAAATAAGGAGGTTTAGACTAACTAGTTGACGATGGACAACAGTTAGTATCACTGAGTTGTTCATTATTGTGATCATAAATATTACACGGTTTGAATTAGACTAGCACATAACCTTGAGGTAGTTTACTCATATGTTAAAGATTAGATTGTCTTGCTAAACCTCCTTGCTTCACGACTAGTCTGCTGTGTTTAAGTAAAATGGAAATTACATTTGTTTATTAAAAAATACATTAAATCCTAATTGTTAGAAAATAGCAAGGTTTTTGTGTGTGCTGCATCTGAGGGGTCATGTCTCTTTATCTGTACACTGCACCACCCATGGATTCTCTGACTTACTTCACTTAGGAAGCACAACTCAGACACGGGGGCGAAATACCTCTCTGCTTCCTTTTCTCCACAGAGAAGCTACCTTTCGAGGCTAAGGAATTCTGCTGGATGTGACGCCCTGAAAAGTGAGGGGTTCACCACATCACCTACTATTAATAATGTGGTAAGTAAGAGCTGGAGGGGGGCAGGAATTGCAGGTTTACCCTGGTGCCGGTCCATGCACACCCACATTAAGAAGGACCATGCACCCAACATCACATCACACTTCCAAAAGGCCTGTGTAAGTCTTACTTTGTAAGCACATAATTTTTAAATGTTTCATTATGATAGTAATTAGATGAGCCCTCTTCGCTGTTTCCCTATTTCATATCACACATCACTAACAAAAGACGCCGGGCTAAGACGGATTCATTGAACGTTAATGGCGCTGAAAAGTTAGACCAATGAGAGAAAGCACAATCTCCAAGTTTGCATAACATAACCTCAAGGTAAATGTGTAAGGGGTGTTGGAAGTTTTAACCCTGGTGTCCAATGGACGAAGCGCACCCGTGTGTATCCTCATACTGATGGCTACATCCCCCTTGTGAAGCCTACTTGTACACTGAAGATCAGTGTGAGATTGTATAAGCTGTCTGTGTAAAGGAATGCAGCATCTCAGTGTCAACTTTCAAGTGCTTTAGGTTTCGTGGCAAAGAGGTCTGTTTTGTTGTCCTGAGGGAAAACATCTCTTCCTGTCTGCTGAGTCATGTCTGAATCTATCTGCCTCAGTAAAACCCCTCTAACTGGATTCACATCTCCTAGTGCTTAATTTGAGGCGGTGGTTTCTGGTGCTCAACAGCAGCACTTAATTTTCAACACCGCAATAATGACAGTTCACCACATGGTGGCGCAGTCTGTCTAATTTTAAGATGAGCCCAGCAACCATGTTTAATGATTCAACATACATTAAAAATGAATAATTCTTGCAACCCATGCCTTTCTTATAGCTTCGAGTGGCCTGGGCTAGTGAGAATTGTCACACTTGTAGGGGCATGATGGTTAGTAGGTGTGCTGGTGCTGTCACTGCAGTGCTTTATTTGAGCCTGTGGTTTCTGGTACTCACCCTACTGTTAGTCTAATTTTGAAGTGAGCACCAGCTACCCATGACATTCTTATAGTGTTAGGTGGCCTGAAATAGTCTGAATTGTCACACTTGTAGGAATACAACGGTTAGTAGTTATGTGGGTACTGTTGTTAGCAGCGCTGGCAGGGGCAATGAGCGGAGAAGGATGTACCACCTATTGTCTTTTTCTTGTATGGTGGTCTTCTAAGGGGGGATGCCAATCTTGAGCGGAGGTTTCTTTGTTGAATGTATTTGGTTATTTTGTTTCTGATAAAAAGCGGTCCTGTTCCGTGTATAGCTTTGTGGGTGACACAAGCAGCTTGAAGGTGGATCTTCTTGCAATGGGCAACCAGTGTAGTGCTCTCAAGGCAGGGGAGATGTGGGCTTGTGGCTTTACATGTAATAGTAGCCTGGCAGCACAGTTCTGAATACTAGTAGCCTATACCTTGTGTGGAAGTCCGAGGTGGGGGAAGATGCGTCACAGAGTCTTCAAGGTGATGAAGCTTGTTTGTGCTAATTTGCCACTTGGGCAGTCATTGTTAACTTCGAGTCCATGGTAATTCCAAGGTTTTTAACTTCCTGGGATAGTCCGAGATCGTCAGACCAGAAGCACAGTGGGTCATAATTTTTCCACTCACCACATATGAGTATTTCTGTTTTGGAGGCATTTAGTTTGAGATTGCTCCAAGTCATCCACTGATCAACGGCTCTGAGGCAACTGAAGATTTGTGAGTTTTCAGTGTCTTTGGGGCATTCCAATTTAAGTAGTATTTGTGTTTCATCTGCATAGTTGTAGCATGTGAGTTGAAAATCATTGATCAGTTCTGGTAATGATATCATGTAGATGTTGAAAAGCAAACGTGATATGATTGATCCTTGGGGGACCCTTGCTTTTGTGAGGTACGGTTTGGGTGAGAAGGGGAGAGAAAAAATAATATTAGTTCTCTTTTGAAGGTAGGGTGTAATCCAGTCGAGAGCAGTCCCTTCTATGACAGCTTTGTGGAATCTTTGGATTAGGGTGTCATGGTCAACCGTATCAAAGGCAGCCGAGAGGTCCAAAAGAAGTAGTGCAGCAACTCCATTGAGGTCGACTGTGTTTTTAAGATCATCCCAGATTGCTATGAGTGCCGATTCAGTGTCTCTTCCTGGGCAGAATCCAGTTTGGTAGTCTGAAAATATGGAATTGTCTTCAATTAATTGTGTCATCTGGGCGAATGCTGCTCTTTCTATCCATTTGCCCAGGAAAGGTCAATTTGTGATTGGTCTACAGTTGTTGTGGTCCTGCGGGTCTAGGTTTGTTTTCTTTAATAATGTGCGTATGAATGTCTTTTTCAGGTCTTCAGGAAAGGTTCCTGTAGTTAAAGAGTTGTTGATGATTCTTCTTACAGGTGTGGCAGCAGAAGTAGATAAAAGAATGTTACTGAAGATGTGTGGTGGACAAGGGTCAGAAGGCCAACCGGAAGGCCTGCTAGCTTTGACCACATCCATAAATTCACCTTGTGATATTTGTTTGAAGGAGTGTAAAGGCTGGGTTGGTTTATTTTTAGAGGGGATCTTAGGAAAGGGGTTGGTGCTGATGGTTTTCTTCTGTTTTAAATAGGAGTCCAATGTGTCTGCCTTAGTTGTGTAATGAGCTGCCAGTTTGTTTGTGAAATCTTGAGTAGTTGGATGACTTCCTTCTATGCATTTAGGTTTTTGAAATTCATTGAGAATTTTATAAAATTCTTTGGTTGCAGATTTAGCATTATGGATTCTGTCTGTTTAGAACCTTTTTTTAGCTTTTTTGATTGATGATTTGTATATTCTGTTAAGTTTGCGTAGCTGCAGATTGTTCTGAATGTTGTTTGTTTTGAGCCAGGTCCGCTGCAACCTTCTGGTTTGTTGCTTTATCTTTTTAAGTTCTGTGTTTCTCCAAAGTGTTGTTTTTCTTTTGCCCTGTTTAGTTTTTCGGAGTGGTATTCAGATATCAAAAGCTTCCTGTAGCCACTCATAAAGTTTTGGAACACAATTAATTGTATCTATATCTGTGTTTGCTGTTAGTTGTGTTTCTAAGTCATCAAAATTGAGTTTGCTCCATGGTCGATAGGTGCATGTATGTAAGTAATTGTGGGGTGTGTTGATGTATGGTGTTTTATGTTGGAAAGTTATCAAATGGTGGTCAGACCATGTGATTGGCGTGATACTATGAACAGTAACTAGTTCAGGCTTGGCACAAATGACATCTAGGATGTGTCCATCGATGTGTGTGGAATTCTGTACAATCTGATATAGGTTCAATGTGACTAGGAAAGTAGTGATAGCTTTTGGATGGGGTATATTGGGTTTGTCAAACCAAATATTTAGGTCCCCAAGAATGCATAGGTATGAGTATAATGTATTAAGGTTTGAGATTGTATCTAGAAAAGCATCTGGGAATGCTAAGTTGTTAGGTGGAGGTCTGTAAGGGAGGAGAAAGTTACAGGACGAAGTTGGAGTAGGGTGGCATCTGGTGAGGAGGGCTTCACAACCTTGTATGGAAATGTCTGTTTTACTGAGATTTATTGTTTGTTTGAATATAATAGCTAGTCCACCTCCTCTCTTGCCTAAACGGTTTTGTGTGATGGTTTGGTAGCCCGGAGGAAGGGCTTCATGCAACACTGCGGCCATGTCATCTCGCAACCATGATTCTGTTATGAATAGTAAGTCAGGTTGTGTGTTCGTGAGCAGGTCGTAGATGTGGTGCTTGTTTTTTTAGAGTGATCGAGCATTTATGAGCTGGCAGTTTAGAAAAAGTGTGTTAGTGAGAAGGATGAGCAGTATCTTTTAACCTTGTAGCAGATGTGTTGTTAGTTGTGATAACTGTGTGAGGGCCACAATAGTCCTGTTTTTCAATATAGTGTTCCTCTTCTAGCAGGCTTAGGAGGCATTTTGTTGGGTCTGTATGTGTCAGTGTTGGCCTTAGTGGCTAAGAGAGACAGGAAGAGTGTACTTTGTTTTTTAGGGTAGCCTTATCATGTAATAGACAAGGGGATGCGAAATTGTTAAGAGTGGCATGCTGTTTATTTTGTTTGTGTCTGTTTAGTGTGGAAGGAGTATGGGTTAGGGGTGGTGGAGGAGCATGTGGATCATAATGGAAGGCTCTAAATTGTGCAATGGATGAGAGGCGGGTGAATGAATGTTGCTGTGTTGGGGTGCTTGTGGTAGATGTATGTGAAGAGTGAGAATGTAGGGGTAAAGGTTGGCCAGGATTTGTATTCTTTGTGTAGTCATGAGGGTGGGAGTGGGTGTGATGGAAAGTATGATGAAAGTTACAGTTATAGATACTCCCTGCCTATGCTTATGTCAGTGAGTGTTACAAGGAAATAATTATGTCTGACAGCCCATGTTTCCAACTTATGCTGGGTCTGCAATGTCCCTTAGATTATAATTTTACTGTCTATAGCATGCTTTGTGTCTCACACAGGTTTCAACATTTCAGCAACATTATTAAACACAAGGTAAACACCCTTAGATCTGATTGTTGTAACATTCACTCAACATAATAGCGCTCTGTTGTAAATTCAAGGTATGTTCTTGATGATTATGATGAGTTCCTGGAGGTCACTGAAGCAGTGGCAGAGCATTCGAGCCATGGACAATGCATTTACCCTATCAATTCGTGGGAGAAAAGATTCCCCATGGTGGGCATGATTGATCCTTTTGAAAAGCAACACAGGTGGGGAAATGAAGAGCAAAGCAATGTGGGTGCAATCCTACATGTACTAAACTAGGCAACAACCAGGCTAACTTTCTAAAGGTAGAAGCAAGGGAACTAGGCTAGGCATGGGTGGAAGATGTGGACTTAGAAGATCTCCTAACAGTGGAACTGTGAGGAAAGTAGTTTATATTTGGTGTGGTTGCCCAAACTCACAGTGCAATAAAGACACAATTCAGATGTGTTTGTTAAACCTGTGCTCATTCCTGGATAGCTGTAGCTCAGAACAGTCAGACTTTAACAGAGGAACAGTGTAAAAAATGTAGTAGTACTAAAGTAGTTGAATAAGAAGAAAACGCAACACAATAAAAATCTGACACCAATTTACAAAAATAGGTTGTGTTTGTATCTTTAAATAGACACCTGAACAACAAAAATCCACCTGAAGGTGCATGAAATACGAACTTTCAAAGAAACTATAAGTCACATATTTTTAATAAGTGCAATAAATCATTGTAATCTACAACGATTCACAGTTTAGGTTTAATCATGAAAAGAAGCTTGAAGACAGCTATAAAGACACTGTTGTGGCAACCAGCTCTGGCAGGTAGCCAGTCACAGGAACCAGTAAGGTCCAGTTGAACCGTTACCTCGCAAATAAAGCTGTCTCTAGTCCAGGGTCTATGGGGAAACCACCATAGAAATCAATTGTGTGATCCTAATGCAAGGGATGCAGGGTGCTGAAAACGTCCAAGGAAGCTGTGGATGTTGACCCAGTGTCTAAGGTTTTCCTGTAGTCACCTCTCAGTCCACAAATACGGCAGGGTGACTTTGGCCTCAGGAGCTGGTGTCCTAAAGTCTGGGTGAAGTCCAACCAGAAACCCTTATTCCCTAGTCTACTGGTCTTCGGTTTCAGCAAGGCCAGAAATGTCCTTCTCCTGGCAGTAACTCCCTTGCTGGGTGACCAAACTGCACTCCAATGACTCTGCTGGGCCCTGCAGTCTCTGGTGCAATGTTTGAGGACTGGGACTCGGTCTCCCAGGGTCCACTTCAGTGGTCACTGGCAATCAGAATGGTGTTCTTGGCGCCCAACTAGCCAAGGTAGATTTCTTCAGCTTTTATGGTCCTGTGGCTATAACAGGGAGTCATCCAACTGATTCCTGGAGTCACCTTCTCTGTCTGAGGATCGGAGATGACTTTTCCTTGAGCAGGACAAAACAGGCTGGTCTTTTCTTTGCTAGCCCAAGGTGAAGCAGGTGCATTCCAGTCTTTGGTGTAGCCTCTCTTTTTTGGGTCCATGGAACAGCAAGGCAGCCCTTCATCGGTTCTCCTTTCCCTAGAAAGGTGATCTGAGGTCTGGGGGCCAGGGCCTTTTATGCCCACTATGAGCTTGGCAGGATGGGGTAGGGCTAACTAGCCAATCAGGATACCAGGTCCATGTACCTGATGACAACTTCCATGAACTGTGGTATCTAGCTGTCCCAGGGTACACTATTCTCCCCACTCACAACATGGCAGAGTCTTTCTCTAGGCGTGAGCTCCTTCGTTCATCACAGATGTGTGGCTCCTGGGGGGGCTACATGCCCACGGAAAAAACAGTTTGGCAACAGCCTATCCCTCTCTATCTGATCAAATGAAAAGCAGCCCTATTCATGTATGGCTACCACCTTGAAGCCCACCTTTTGGGCTCACACCTTGTTTGGCCATCTTGCTAGAAGGAGGGTACACCTCTTCCCTCAGCAGTACCCTTTGTGGTCCTTCCTGGGAGTCAGTCAAACCTCTCCTCAGAAGGGCAGAAAGCTGTCTCAAGGACAACAGCTTGGGTGCAACCATAACCGGTCACTGGAAACTTTGAGCAACAAAGTGGCAACTTACTAAAGTTACCATTTGTGATAAAATAACATTAGTTTCCCCTTGAGCAACTTGTTTGATACCTTTAAGTACCATATTTAATAGTCCCATTCAGAAATTAGCACAGCTGAGTTTGTCAGTGAATAATCCTGTACTCACCACAGGGCTACTAGTAAAAATGACAATGCAGGTTTTTACTGTCAGGACATGTAAAAACAAGTCACTACTTTTTATGGGCGAGCACAAGGTGCTCTGTTCATTTTGTAATCTCTCTTTGAGCTTGAAACCACCCCCATGCCACGTCAGTCACTAACATTGGTTCGTGGGCTTGCCTTTTAAAATCTGCTTGCTTTCATTTGTGAAAGGCATGCATACGTCATGCCTTTTCTGGTGTTTAGCCCACCTACACAGCACCGGTAAAGTACCAAAAACATACGAGGCTCAATGTTTTCAGCCTGGATTCTGGACTACTTTATCTGTTTATTTTCCACGCAGCGCAATCGTGCTGCATTTTACATAGCGCGATCGCGCTGCATTTTTTTTTGCTTTACTACGCTAATAGCTCTAACTCGAACAAATGCGAGACCCATTGCATTGAAAATGCTTGTTAATATACAGCACTCTGCCTTAGGGCTCATTAGTTTTGTCTTACGGGTGACTTATATGTATTAAAAAGTAAGGTTTGTGTGTGCTATTACTTTAAATGGCAAAGTTGAATTAGTAGTTTAAAACTGCTCTACCACTCTGCAGTGGCAGGCTAGGAGAGATGATTCATCGCGTCACACTTCTGGTGGCACAACGAGTGCTGCAGTCTTTGAGGGGACAGATCATGGGTACCTGTGGTACCATATACTAGGAATTTATAAATAAGCTAGTCCATGCTATTTGGGTGTAAGACAATTAAACGTACCCTTTTAAGGGTCAGAGCGCATTGACTGAGGCCTGGTGAGTAGGGATCAGTGCACTTACAGAGTCGAAAAAACATCAGGCCAAAGTTACCAAAAAGTGAAAAGAACAGTAACAGTTAAAGTAGGTGAATGCAGTAATAACATGCAGCTATGGAATGTCACCAGAGACCAACCAGATTGCTTTTATTATCTTAAAGATAACACCGGCTAATAGCAAACGTCATCCCTAATAGCTTCTTGTATCGCCTGAGTGACGTCTTGTATATGATGTCTTGGATCTGAGTGATACGTTACCCTGTGAAAACCTAATAAAGAAAGTTTGACCAAAATAAATGAATTAGGTGAATGCATAACTAAATAAATTTCTGCGCAAGAGTGCCCTGCATTGATGGCTTGAGGTGTGAGTGGACAGACAAGTATGGTGCAAGTTATTGACAACTAAGTTCATGGATCATTAGTTGTGTAAGATTCTAAGACTACCCCTTGCGAAAAGGCTTTCTAGCCCAAAGAGCTGATGGGATTTGTTATTTATTGTATAATTAAGGAAATGGCAATTAAAGCAGTCTCACGGTGATGCCGCAATGAAACACGCAATCAGCGAACTGAGAAAACAAAATACAGCATAAAAACCTGTAAAACCATGACACAGCCCTGTCCTCTATTGTTCACAGTTTTGACGCGCCCCTCGCTTTCACAAACATAAGTGTTTCTGATGCACGTTATCCCCAGTCTAAGGTGCCTAAATGCCGCCTATCTGCCATTTGATCCCACGATTTGCATAACGTTTGACCTGCTGCAAATCTCAGGGCCATACTCCTGTGATTTACACCCGGAATGTAATTGGTTGCTGCACCACTAATTACCAGCCAATTGTGATAGGTCCTTATTGTAATAAACACCTACTGGCACGCACTATGATCATGTGTTCTGCAGATTCAAAGTGGCCGACAATATCAGCCGAAAGTGAGGGTTGGGATCGAATGACCCACTAACTAAATAGTGTGGTGGCTTATGCAGGTGGTGCTAACAGCCAGTTGCCCACTTCCTGCACCCACCAATTCATCTCGCCTCTCTTTCCAGAGGAGAAGCTAGTTTTTCAGCACTTAAGCTTCAAGCCTCTTGGTCCCTGAGGCCCAGGTGACTCGACGTTTCCTAATTACAGTTTAATAAAATCATTAAATCCCTCTACGGAGATGCACTGTTGTTTCTTTATGATTATGCGTCATTTTTAATTCATGGTTATTGTACAATTATGATCAATTATTAATGGTGATTGTTATTAATTGTCACGTATGTTAAATAATGTATCAGTGAATTATTTTATTATGCAGAAGCTATGAATGTGCTGCTCACTGCATAAAAACATACAAGGTATCTGAATTAGGAATCTAAGGAGAGACACTTTAAATTCAATCGTGGAATAATTTGGCCCTTTGAATTGGCATGCAACATATCCAACAAAAATATATTTTGGTTCCTTACACTGAGACCTTACACGTCATGTGGGTATTTGCTCACTTATTGAACTGGTTTGGTGGGATTCATCTTAGAGTCAGTCTCGGAGTTTACACTGCACCCATGGTTGGCTGAACTTGGTTTATAGGGCAATACTTGTGTTCATGACTTGCCTTCTCAGAATGGGATGGGCGTGAAGGCTCTGGTATAACCACAAGCATTGTGTGCTCACTGCTTCCATGCGCTGCATGATTGAGGGGGGCACTGCTAGCCTGTGAGATGCTAGTTCTGTGCCAGTACTAATTCAACCCTTCACCAATCTTCGTTGATTTTCCAGAATACCAGCCTCTGTAAAAAGTCTGGTTAATTCATGTTCAAGCCTTAGTCACCTTTGTTTGGCCAATAAAAAACCATGGATAAGTATGAAAAGCAATTTTACAACCATTTTTCAAGCTTTCGGTCCTTGCTCAATGTGTGAACATACAAAAGAGAACAATAATTGTATGATAGTTCATGCATCTTTGGAGAGCTTTATGTTTATGGAGACAAAGAGTTGATGTGTTTCTTCAGTAATTTCTTCTAAACAAAATATCAATTATAAACAGGTAATCGGAGACCTCGTCGCTAAAGGACAGTATAGCTCATAGAAACGGCAACCTATGGGGACTTGAACTATCCGATTCTGTCGGAGCCATGGAGCACAGTGACTATGACTTCATGGCATAAGCTTGTCTATCCCCAGTTTTCGTGCCGTTTATAAAATGTATCTGGTTACATAAATTGCTGGTTTGTCTCTGGGTGGAGGACTACCATCTGAAAAAGTCACCCACAGGATGACAGTGTTGTATGTGGTGGTACTGCTGTGGAACAGCTGCATGGTCCGTATGACTTAGTGATAATGTAACTTCACGTAGTATGGCTTACTTTATGTAATATGGTTTACAGCTGTACGGCATCAGAAAGTCATGCTTTTTTCACTGCTCCTGAAAGTGACACACAGATATAGCTCCATCTTTACGTGCCTTCACTCCTGCATCATCAGCAACTGTGCAAGTTGCTTTCAGATCTCTCAGTCTCCATTCTATCATTCTTGTCTAGTGCCCTCTAAACATTATTTCGAATCACATTCATCTTCTTGGGTTAATCAACATCACACACATTGCAACATGGATGGAGCACATCGTCATCTGCCACTTAAACAGCACATTATGCTTCACATGTGGGCCATGTCAAATAATATTAGAATATTGGAATGTTGGGAGCTCCATTGAAAACAATGGAGTGCTCCGTCTTCTAATGGCCGGTAGAAGCCCAGCACTCCAACATTCCAATGTTTTTGTTCACAGCTGTTGCTATGAACAAAGGCCTCACGGAGCCCGAGGGGATTTCATTCCCCTCGAGCTCCGTGGGGTCTTTGCTTTATTTATTAGAAAATTCTGCCCTCTAGTGGCATAATGTAGTAATAGCCTTGTAGCCCTCTGTAGCTAGGCTATACCGGCATTAAAGTGCCACTCCCTTGCCTTTGTCTTGGGCCTTTAACTCTGGAGCAGGCCTTTAATGGCCGGTATAGCCAGCTATGGCAGGCTATGAGGCTATAGTGTCATAGTGTTAGGCCACATGAGTGGCAAAAATGTCCTATATAAATGATAATCATAAAGTAAATAATGCATGGTTAGAAGGGATCTTTGCTAGAGAAGGAATTCCTGATGAAATTCTGACCGACAATGGTTCGCAATTTACTTCGGGACAGTTTGCTAAATTTGAGTGGGGCGTTGAGTGCAATCGTGAATTCGACAATATTAAACAAGAGATTTCCCAAGCTATTCCCTTGAAACCATTTGATACTAGGGATTACACAATCATCATGACTGATGCCAGCCAAAAGGGGTTAGGAGCTGTGTTATTGCAAAAGAGGGATGGAAGGGAGGAAGTCGCTGCGTTTGCCTCTAGAAGTCTGAAAGGTGCCGAAGCAACCTATTCTGTGATTGAACGTGAGGCCTTAGCGTGCTGGTGGGGAATTAACCATTTCAAACAATTTGTGTGGGGCACAAGGTTCACAGTTAGAACCGATCACAAACCTTTAGTCCAACTATTTACAGCCAAGGGTGCGGAGAAGGCTACTCCACGTATAGCTAGATGGCAGTACAAATTATATGAACACAATTTTAAGTTAGAGTACGTGCCTGGCAAGAAAAATATTTTGGCTGATTGCTTGTCCAGATTGGGAAATACTGATCTGTTAGAAGAAACTTCTATGCATACCAATCTCAAGGATGAGGATGAGGATGTTGTTGTTTGTACCATAAGTGAGCAACTTAATGGTGCGTTAAATGAACATGAGTTGAAGAAGGCTTGTGAAGAAGATCATGATATTAAGTCTATAATGCATGGGGTTTGTTATGGGGTGGTCACATTGGTCTCCTGATAGCGACCTTAAGAACAAATTTAAACACGTATTTAATGAGTTGTCGGTAATCAATGGTCTTTTATTCAGGTCGGAATTATTGGTTGTGCCTAGTGGAATGAGAAAAAGGGTCCTCAACCTCGCGCATGAGGGTCATATAGGTATGCGCGCTATGAAAAGGAGAGTCAGAGATGGATTCTGGTAGCCAGGAGTGGATAAGTCTGTTGAGCATTTTGTAAGAGATTGTGTTTATTGTGCTGCCAGCGACAAGTCTCAAATCACAGTTCCAAGTCCTGTTGAAGCCATTAGTGTTCCTGATAAACCCTGGAGCAAGTTAGCTATTGACATAATAGGACCTATGAATTTATCTTATGGGTTCCAGGAATATGGGTTAGTATTGATAGATTTCTATAGTAGGTGGCCAGAGGTGAAATTTGTTAAAGTTCCTGACTCTTATAATGTGATTCAGTGGTTAGAAGGGATCTTTGCTAGAGAACGAATTCCTGATGAAATTCTGACCGAAAATGGTTCGCAATTTACTTCGGGACAGTTTGCTAAATTTGTGAATTTCTTGGAAATCAAACATTCTAAATCCTCTCTGTACCATCCCAGGAGTAATGGTTTAGTGGAAAGGTTTAATAGAGTCCTCAAAGACAACATTCAATTGTCTAAAGTGAGCGGTTTGCATTGCAAAAACGAACTGGATAAATTGTTGTGGGCTGTGCGCACTACTAATAATTCAGACACGCAGGTTTCTCCGTTTGTTTTATTGCGTGGACGTGTTCCATCCTCAAAGCTAACCAGGGATTGGATGGGTCGTTTTTGTGTGCCTTGGTAAAAAGTTGAGGGTGTGATGGAGAAACGTCGGGTTGCGCAGCAAAAGTATGTGCAAAGGGGTTCGCTAGACAACCACCGTCGCAAGTTTGACTGGAAGGTTGGCAACTCAGTGAGTCCCCGAGATCCACTGGTCTACCTAAGTTCTCTAGTGGTAAGACAATTGTCCAAGTTGGTGACAGCGCTGTAAAGCTTGATGATGGCAAGTGGTGGAATAAAGACAAGATATCCCTCACTAAGTCTGTTGCTACGGAGAAGGTAAAGGACGGTGAAGGTGGTGAGTGTGTTGTACGTCAGGAATTTCAATTCCCCTATACATCAATTGCTGCCAAATATCCTAAGAGAACTGTCAAACTACCTAAGAAATTCGATGATTATGTTGTGCGTTCTAGTCATCATTCTACTAAGGTAAACAATACTCCAGTACATCTGTACAGACGCTCGTCCAGAACTGTTAGACCTCCTAAGAAATTGCTTGTTTACATGTACTGATGATTTTGTTATAATATTTTAATGTAAATGCATGGATGTGCAATGTCTTTATATTCATGAATAGTTCCTTTAATCTATTTGTTTTCACTATTTGTTGTTAACATTGTAAAGGGAGGAGATGTGTTGTGTATGGGTTCTTCAATCGTTCCTTGTTCTGTGGAACCGATGTGGAGATTCTTGGAATGTAGAATGTTGGGGGGGGATTTGTGTAATGCGATGACAGTTGGATTGGGATCGGCGGAAGGAGGACGGGAGTAAGGAGCTGTCTGGATTCCTTTTACATAATAAAAGTTATATTGTTTACTCGGAATCGTGGACCCTGATTCCTTTCAATAATGTAGTAATAGCCTTGTAGCCCTCTGTAGCTAGGCTATACCGGCATTGAAGTGCCACTCCCTTGCCTTTGTCTTGGGCCTTTAACGCTGGAGCAGGCCTTTAATGGCCGGTATAGCCAGCTATGGCAGGCTATGAGGCTATAGTGTCATAGTGTTAGGCCACATGAGTGGCAAAAATGTCCTATATAAATGATAATCATAAAGTAAATAATGCATTGGACCTTTTGTGTCAGGGAACCTGGTTTGATAGCATCATAGCTCAAGTCTTTCTATATAATGTTGGTTGAGTTTTGTCTTTTGCCCTCTTAAGAAAAAAAGTGGAGACATTTGTTATAATCTTTTTGTTCCCCTATGGTGAATAACTGGGGCAGATACATCTGGACTGCCATTGTGTCAGAATGCTGGATGGTGCTACGGGTTAAACAACTCAGTAAGCCCAGTTTGTACCCTCGGATATCCATCCCTGCAGAGCATCCTTTACAACAATATTGGTAAATGTCAATATATATATATATATATATATATATATATATATATATATATATATATACAACAATATTGGTAAATGTCAATATATATATATATATATATATATATATGCATATATATATATATATATATATATTACCTAGTGGCACTCGCTACTAGGTAGTTATAGGTAGGACCACGGTTCTATATCTCTGCCAATTCCACTCAGTAGTTTTTGAGAAATTAAGTGGAGAACAAATTTGTATATCCGGGGTTGCAAAGGATTCATGACCCCTAACGATCTTGTGCTGAGATCTGATTGGCTGATAACACTTCAACAACAGAAGCTGTTGAAGTGTTGCCAGCCATCTTGGGACTCAGCTTCAGCCGAGTCCCAAAATAAAAGTTAAAAAAATACAAACGGGGCCGGGGTATGAACACCCTGACCACTTAGCTCTGGTAGTGGGGAACCAAAGGTTTTACGAGTGGAGAGATGGTGGATCTGCGAATCTGCTTGTAAAATAAAAAAATAAAAATGAAGACAGACTCCCGCGCTTCGTTAGTTCAATGCCCTGGGTGGGCCAAGTCCTGGGGACCTTTTTTTAAAACAAAGTGGGGGAGGCCTTCTGGCCCCCTCCCGACGCCCCGGAGACCGCCACCTCCCTGGAGCTCATTTTTTTGGGAGCTGGAGGCCTGAGCCCCCGCTATCCTGAGAGCAGCCACCTACCCAGGGCTTTAATGATATAAAGGGGGGTTCTGTTTGCCCCCCCCCCACCCTGGGGACCACCACCTTCTCGGGGCAATCTCTTAATTAATGTGGGGGGCCCTGTGCCCCTGGGGCAACACGTTATTCAGAGCAGGGTGGCGCGTGCCCTCCCTCGGTGCCCCAGGGACCACATCCCCAGAGCAGCACTATATTTTGGGGGAGGGGCCACGACCCAGGGACAACAACCTCCCTAGGGCTATGTAAATGTTAAAGGGGACAGCAAGGCCTCCCTCGAGGAGCCTCTGATGCCCCAGAGTCAGCCCCTGCTATGTCCAGGGGTGCCCACCACCGGTACATAGCTGATGGATGTTTGCAGCCAAGCCACAGCAAACACTTTGGGTTTTGATAGCAGGACCTTTAAAGCAGGTCCTGCAGTCAAAATCTGAAATTTCATCTCTTTACTCTGCACGAGTGCAGGGGACAGAGATGAAACGTCAGCAAGTACGGAGCTGCGATCAAAGTATCTCCGTGCTTGCTGCAGCATTAGCACTACGAGGGAAGCCTTAAAGCTTCCCCCACAGTGCCAGGTAGCCCATAAGGGCTTTGTATTAAAAAAAAAAAATGTAAGTACGGACCATGGGGGAGCCCTTGAGAGCTCCCACACTGTCCCACATAGCCTGTAAAGGGCTTTATAATAACAATTTAAATAAAAAATCAATTAAAAAGTAGGGACCATGGGAGAGCCCTTGAGGTCTCCCCCCATGGTCCCTACTTTTAAAAAAAAAAACTAAAATTTAATACAATGCCCACAAAGGACTACAAAAAAACAATTAGAAAGAAAACCCCCATAGCTCGGTGCGAAAAGAAATATACTTTTTTAAATATATTAAATACATTTTTTTGTGAAAAACAACAAAAATATCTTGTTCTAAGTATATGAGATATTAAAGCCTAATAAAACTCTCTCTCTCTCTCACTTTCGTTCTGTCTCACTTTCAATCAATTTCTCCCACTCACACACCCCACTTACAGACCCACTCGGACACTCACACGCCCACTCACATACCCACTCAGACACTCAAGCACCCCTTCAAAGACCAGTGCACAGACCGATGCACCCACTAAAACATTGATATATGCACTCTCACACCCAGACAATCTGACAGCCACTCTCACCCCAGATACACCCTCTCACACCTATTCAATCAATCAATCAATCAGTTTATTTATAAAGCACTCTACTCATCCGTTAGTTTCTCAAGGCACTGGGGGGGTGGGGAGCTACTGGTCGAAAAGCCATGTTTTGAGGTGTTTCCTGAATGTCAGGAGGTTCTGGGTCTGGCATAACTGGAGCGGCAGCGAGTTCCAGGTCTTGGCGGCGAGGTGTGAGAAGGATCTTCCTCTGGCAGTGGTGCGTCTGATGCGGGGGATGGTGGCAAGGGCGAGGCCGGCGGAGCGGAGATGGTGTGCGGGGGGTGTGGAAGGTGAGTCTGTCGTTGAGGTATGCGGGTCCTGTTTTGTAGTGGGCTTTGTGAGCGTGGGTCAGGAGCTTGAAGGTGGTCCTCTTTGGTATGGGTAGCCAGTGCAGGTCTTTGAGGTGGGGGGAGATGTGATTGCGGCGTGGTACGTCAAGGATGAGGCGAGTGGCTGCATTCTGGATTCGTTGTAGCTTTGATTGCAGTTTGTCTGATGTTCCAGCATAGAGGGCGTTACCGTAGTCCAATCTACTGCTGACCAGGGCATGGGTGGCGGTTTTTCTGGTCTCGACGGGGATCCACTTGAAGATCTTACGGAGCATGCAGAGAATGTTGTAGCAGGAAGAGGAGATTGCGTTGACCTGCTGAGCCATGCTGAGAGTGGTATCCAAGATGAAGCCTAGGTTGCGAGCGTGGGTGGTGGGCGAGGGCGCAGTGCCTAGAGTCTTGGGCCACCATGAGTCATTCCAAGCTGAAGGGTTGGGGCCGAAAATGAGGACCTCAGTTTTGTCAGTGTTAAGCTTGAGGCAGCTTGATTCCATCCAGCTGGAGATGGCGAGAAGTCAGTTGTGGAGGTTGTTTTTTGCAGTAGCAGGGACATTCGTGAGGGAGAGGATCAGCTGAGTGTCATCTGCGTATGATATTATGTTGATGTGGTGTGTTCGTGCGATGTTGGCGAGGGGGGCCATGTAGACATTGAAGAGCGTAGGGCTGAGTGAGGAACCCTGGGGGACGCCACAGATGATTCTGGAGGCTTCTGACTGGAATGGTGGAAGGCGGACTCTCTGGGTTCTGCCGGTAAGAAATGATGAGATCCAGTTGAGGGCTTTGTCGCGGATTCCCGTGCTGTAGAGACGTGTACGTAGGGTGCGATGGCATACCGTGTCGAAAGCAGTGGAGAGATCCAGCAGGATGAGTGCTGCGGTTTCGCCTTTATCGAGCATGATCCTTATGTTGTCAGTGGCAGCGATGACTGCGGTCTCGGTGCTGTGATTTTTTCTGAATCTGGATTGGGAGGTGTCGAGAGCTTTGCTGTCTTCTAGGAAACGGGAGAGTTGGGCATTGATGACTTTTTTGATGACCTTCTCACACCCAGAGAAGCTGCGGCTAACTCCCACCACGCATGATGAAAGGGCTGTGCACAACGTGGGTTTGGGTGGTTGGGGGGTGTTGGCCACAGGATCTGGCTGCAGGCCACCTCTAGCGGGCAACCTCCCTGCGCATATGTGAAGTATGTGCACAGTTGGGTGCACCCATATGCTACTAACTGAGGTATTCACAGACTCATTCAGTTACTTGCACACCCACTGATACACCCACTGATACACCCATTCAAACTCACGCAGCCCATTAATAGATCACCATTCTATTGACACATCCAGTTAATCAGCTGTAGAACACTGACACACCCACACACTTACCCATACAGTCACTGACAAAGTCACTGGCTCATTATTACAGCCACTTACACACGCAATCACTCAACTATATAACTATTCACACAACAAATCACTCACATGAACAGGCACTTACATTCCCACTCATTCACCCATACAGCCATTCACACAGCTGCTCACTGAGTAGCACAAGTTCTCACACATCCACTCACTATCCTATTAAAATCTGACTCACCAACTTAGATTATGCTAAAGCTACTCATACACCCACTGAGTCTCGCATACAGTCAATGAGACAGCCACTCGGTTATACGTACAGCCATACAGAAAGTGACTCAGCAAGTCACTTACCAATACAGTGACACCCATTCACTTACCCAGACAACAACTCTGACACCCACTCACTCAGACGTGCAGCCACCCACTCACTAAATTAAATGGAGCTGCTCACACAGTCACTTGCTCACATGTATATAGCAACTTACACATCCATTCAGTCTCCGATACAGCAAATGATCCAACCACTCATACACCCACATACACACTCACACACCCACTCACACACCGATACAACTACTTACACTCACTGGATGATGTCCTCAGTGATGGTATCATGATATCATATGAGATGTCATCAGTGATGTCACTGACCATGTCATGAGTGATGTAATATGTGAAATCATAAGCAGTGCATTACGGGAGCGTCAGTTATTTTTGACTCAGGTAACTATAACTGCTGAATTTCTATGTTTTTATACGAGTAAATTCAGGACCTAACTATAACGTCTATGGAACCCTTGTTTTTTTCAGTGACTATATATATATATATATATATATATATATATATACCCAAAAGAATGGGGGGCACTCATTACTTGTTCTATAAGGAGCTTTATGTACAAATATGCAAACACTGGCCAGCACGATACAATGGATGGGGACATGCCATGACTGCTGTTTTTTTCAGGTTTAGGGGGAATGTTAGCCACTATGCACTACCATATAAGAAACTTTCATTTTACTTACAATAGGCCAACTTAATTATGATGGAACATATACTATACGAGGCCTTGAGGAAGCAATGTATATCGCAAAACATTTGTTGGCAGTATTTGCATATGTATGATTAAAGCTGCCTATGGAGAAATTAAAGAGTACCCCTCATTCTTTTGAAAAAAAGTTGTTTAATTGACATCATATATGGCAAAGTGTTAATAAGGTTGCATCACACTGGTCTGGGGTGCACATTTAGCATACGAGTATTTATTATTAATAATATTTAATAATTTGTGATAATATATGAGTGTCTTTTATAGAAAACTGACCACCTGAGTTAAATCAAAGTTTTGAAGATAAACAAAAAAGTTTTGATAATATACCAAGGCCGACTATATCCTCCATATGGGAAAGGACCAGACCACCTCTCCTGTTACACTGTGGGCACCTTACATATGTAAAATATAGGAACTCGAATAAAGAGAAAAGCCACACATATCCTTCTCATGCACACAAAAGATCCTGAGAGCCAGGTCTCATGGTGGGCCCTCTTTGCTGTCCGGACAATGAATGGTCTACTGCTCACCTGACAATCAGGTGCGCATGGCTTTCAGTCTCCTCTCTTTAGGGCATGGTGGTCACACGCTTTCAAAGCAATCATGAGATTACCAATCTCAACAGACCCTTACAATTATTATACAATCATTTTAAAGATTCACAATCTAATACTATGGCGGCATTCCTCGCAGAAGCGGTTTTAATGACAAAATAACAGTGACTTCCTACTGGACAAGTGACTAATGCCAGGGCTCACTTTAAGGGTCGTCATTGAACATTCCAGTTCATGCTTGGCTCAATACAAAGATGTTCTGGATGAAAATAAATGAGGTTCAGACTTGTCTTTTTGAGACCCTTTCTTCACCATTGCTTAGAAGATGAAGAGTCCTTAAGGGGCGTCAGCCAGAGACTCTCCTTCTCACCACGCGGAAAGGGAGACGGTTTGCCATCCCAAACAGGATGACCTTCTCTTGAACACTTTTGTAACAATGTGGATGATCAATACTGCAAGCACAAAAAACTCTTCTTAGCACCTCAGTGCCAACAAGTGCAGTATAATCATTAAGGATGCACCGCCATCAGGCAAACATTTCATGAGACTCCAGCATTTCTATGCACAGTTTTTCCAAAGTGGGCCACCGAGTCAATACAGGAAAGAATGCATGATAATGCATAAACAATAAAGTAAATACATAGTACACACCCCAAGCGCTCCATGAATTCAAACAGAAAGTAGATATATTGATATTGAATGGATCTGGGTCAGCGAATGGTCTCTAGACATAAGATATTAGGATATCCATCCAAATAGGGTTTTGCAAGATTATTTTTAAAACTGTGTGTATAAAACATGGGTATGTAGAATTAGGCCACAAATGTACTCTGTAATAGTATCCAAACAACTGTAGTTGAATACTAAACTACATGTTTTCTAACTGCTTAAAAAATAAAAATAAAACCTAGGTAAATTCTGGCAGTTTGTCCTAATTTGGGGTAGCTATGTGTAATATCATATATAAAACCTCAAAAAACAGAGGGCTGGATCAAAGTTTTTTTTTTTTTGCCGTTAATACATCTTTGATAGTAAATACAAGAGTGTTTTCTGCAAAGATTTTTTACCACTTTATCGTCAAAGCTGATTTGTGAAGGTGGTAATAAGTGATGCAAATGTTTTTGTCTACTTAAACATATGGACTGCAACTGAGGTACAGCGCCACATAAACATGAATACAGCACATTACAGTAATGAAACATGGCAACAACGCAACTTTAATAGAGCACAGCAATAAAATACAAAACAATGCAACAACAATCGCAGAACACAATACACAAAACTTAAAGACAGCCCATCACATCAACAAACTAAAACGACGCAACACAATGACAGCATAAGAACACAAGGGCAAACTAATAATAAACAACATGCCTTCACAACAAACAACACAAAACGAACAACACAGCAAAACAAAAATAACACGGCAGCAGCACAAAACAACAGAAGAGTACAATACGATAATACACAAAAATGAGGCAGCAAGACTTCATAGTACCTCAATTCAACATTGAAATTGTGTTGTATTTGTGTGCAGTGTAAAATGTTTTGTGTTGGGTTTGTGTTCTGATATTGTGGTGTGTACTTGTTTTATATTGGAATTGAGTTGGGGTTATGTTTTTATTAAGTTTCGTTCTATGGTGAAATTATGTCTTTTTGTGCTAAGGAGTGTTGCGTTGTTTTGCATTACTGCATCGTGATGGTGTCACATTTTTCTGTGGTTGTGGTATATTGAGTTAGCTTAAATATTGTCATTCTTAGTGCTTCAATAATGTGTGGTGTTGTTGCCTTTTATTGTGAGGTATGCGGCTCCTTTTCAGGCTTTAACAAGGGCTGTTATTTTTCCACAGAAAACCAGAACATTCCATTATAGTTCAAGTGCAAAGTACAAATGTATTAAAGGCGGTGACATAATTCTGCGTTAGTTGAACTATTTAGCACAGCAATCGCCCTAAAACCATAGCATGGACCATGCCATAGCACTGCCCCCCCTCACTTTATGTGATCCGGTACACAAGCACATTTACAGCCTTTTTCCCTGGCTCGCACAATTACAGCCTTCTTCCCTGGCTCGCACATTTACAGCCTTCTTCCCTGGCTCTGGAAAGGTTACTGGTTGCCTTACTGCTGTTGCTGTGCTTGCTGTCTGACGTCTGTGTCTCGGTGCCTCCTACACCGATGACCTGAGAGTGATGAAGTCTTCCTAGGCTGCAATTTCCCGAAGGAGCTCTGAAGACATACGGTTGTCAATTATGTTCTTTTGTTTCTGGGGTTTCCTCAAAGTCTTTTCTATTTCTCTCCTGTCTCCAAGACCGTGGGACTTACCTCCCACGGACGCCGCCTATGATGACTCACATCTCAGCTCACCGCCTGCTCAGGCCTCCTTTTCTTTAGTGTCCCTGTCATTTCTTCTGCTCGCCTACAAACATGCGCTTTAGCTTGAATAGAATATTTAGACGTGCCCGCCTCTTCCATATGCTGTGCTCGCTCTGACTCACAGCTCTTCGGCAGAGACTGTCAACTTATTGTCAACCACTGCAAGATGTTAGTGTGTGAAGTAGACTTCAATTCTTCAGTCTGTGGTGTTTTCGGAATGCACAAATGTACGTTTGCGGCCTCTATAGTAATACTTGCTCTTTGCTTTCTAGGGGACCATTACAAGGCCCAGGACTTTGCCACATCATCTCATCCTTCAGGCTTACACGTACCAGGGGTGGCGGGAGCTCCAAGAGAAGTGTACGGGTATTATAGGTGGAACCATCAGTTTCCCTTGAGAAATGAGGAATTACTGTGGAATGACTGTCGGTGATCACCTCTCTCAAGGCTATTATGGACACCATCTCCAGTCCTGAACTTTTCACTTACAAATTTTAGGGTGTGTTAATTTAACTAGTAATAAAATGGGAGTAAAATAAGACTACAACACTCAGAATGCATTTGTTTATCACACAAAATTTCAGGATTAAAAACTGTCCATAATGACTTGGAGAAAGGTTGTCATCCTAGATTAGATATTTCTGAGTCCGATTTCTTGTTTCACCTGGAGAGTTTGGCTGTTTTCAGCATAGATAGTCTCGAGAAAAACAACAAGTATTTGCAATGCAATGGGTTTTGCGTTTGCTCGAGTTAGAACTATTAGCGTTGTAAATTCCTAACGGGACTTTCCTAGCCACTTAAATTAAAAATTAAAATTAAAACAGTTGACATAAGCAAGTCAATTCAAAGCGCCACAGCCACCATGAGCGTGAGCGCAAGAGTTATTGGCTCCTTGTGTGAATGTCTAGAAAGGATCGCGGTTGGGATGAAAGGCAAACCGAAACCGGAGGAGGGGCCATCATACGCTGTAACAGGAGGAAGCGTGACGTAGTGTGATGGCCAACAAAAATGTTCACTTAGTGAAACCTCGTTGGAGGGAACTCAACACACAAAGCAGGGACATTTCACAAAATGCACCAATACAAATGAAGCATTAAAAATATGCATAAGAAATAATGAGTCGCAAGAGTGGGTGTGGTTAAAAGCCCACAGACAGATTACAACAGGGCAGAGCGTTGCACGCTTGACCCTAAAAATTATTTAAAGCAGACGTGGAAATTCCAATGGGGACAATAACAGTTTTGACTGACCCAATCAGAATTAAAAGGGACCTCATAATTGAGGTCCTAGTAACAAGAGATGATTTTCTAGGGCAGTTATAAACCATTGGAGTGAGATTCCTGAACAGACAGAAGTGAGTTCTAGTGGATGGGTTCTAGAAGGTAAATAGATAAAAGCCTACTGATGCTCATGTAGGAATTTCATGATTGGCACCCCTTTGCTCATCAGGAGAAAGGGACTGGAGCTGGAGAGAAACCCTATTATCACTCTAAATCCAAGAACTATTTCCCTGGGGAAACATCGTTTACAACAAAGCATTTACCATGAAATGTGTTTACAACCACATGCCTTTATTACGAATATACCTTTACCACGTATCCCTTTACAATGAATTTCGTTCTAAAGGCATGAATGGTAGATGTATATGCGTGGTGAAGGTTTTAAAGGTAAGTATTATTTTGTTTTATTTTGTAAAGGCATGAATGGTAAAGGTGTTTGCGTAGAAAAGATTTTGCAGGCAAGTACAGGTTTAGGTTGGATATGGGTTTTGGGGAGGTAAGGGCATTTTGAGTTTTTAGGGAGGGTATGGGATTTAGGGTGGTAGGGGTATTGTTAGGTTTTAGGGTCGGTATGGGTTTTGGGTGGTAAGGACATTTTAGATTTTAGGGTGGGTATTGGATTTAGGGTGGTAAGGGTATTTTTAGGGTTTAGGTTGGGTATGGGTTTTGGGGTGGTAAGGGCATTTTAGGTTTTAGTATGGGTTTTGGAATGGTAAGGGCATTTTTTAGGTTTCAGGGTGGGTATGGAAATGAGGGTGGTAAGGGTATTTTTAGGGTTTATGTTGGGTATGGGTTTTGGAGTGGTAAGGGCAACGTTGGAAAGTGGATTATCGGTAAGGGCAGGTAAGTACCTTTACCCAGCAATAGGCCACTAACTCCCACTTAGGTCCAGTTAGGTCTCAGTACATTAAACCCAGCTCAAGCCTTGGTAGCTTGGCAATGAGCAACAAGGATTAACTTAGTAGACAAGTGTGTAAAGCAATTACAAATCACAAAACAGTAAATAAGTAACACATAAAACACAATAAAAATCCAACACCAATTTATAAAAATAGATTATATTTTTATCTATAAAATGACACTTAAATGATTAAAGTCAGATAAGGGGAACCAGAGAAATAATTTTTAAAGAATTAATGTTTTCTAGAGCATAGAAGCAACTAGCTCTGAAAAGGTTAAAAAAGGTCACACTGGAAAGGGACAAAGTCCAGAGTTCAGGCCACCCACAAGGGCACACTGTCACACTACCCTGGACCCCCACCCCGCCCCTAAAACCTAAACTACCCCAACCCCCCACCCTCGCCCCTAAAACCTAAAATTACCCTGACCCCCCACCCTTGCCCCTACAAAGTAAAATTACCCCCACCCCTGCCCCTAAAACTACCCCCAACCCTACCCTAGCCCCACTTACGTGACCGCGTCCTCTCCGACCCGAGTATGTTTTCCTCTGCCTTAACCACGCACGTCCGTTATTCAGACATGCATGGTTAAGGCAGAGGAAAATAGGGTTGTTGTTCAGGAAAGTGTTGTTCCGTTTTCGTGGACAAAACATCTTGTTGTTCCTGTGTCGTTGTTCAGGCTGCTTCCCCACTAAAATGTATAAAGCGCCAGACCTCAACTGTGTGCTTTCAGAACCCATTTCTCAAATGTGCGCTTATCTCTCCCAAAACTCCAACCCTTCAACTCTTGAAGTGACTAACATTCTTTTTCGCCTGAGCACCAACACCAACATTCCAACGATGACATTGCAGGGTGGCTGAGCTCTTGATAAAGCTGCAACTTTCTGCATAACTGAGGTAGACATATTAATAGACTACTTAAGAATACGCAGGTAAAACCTAGGGAATGCACTCTCTATTAGTAATCCAAGTGTCCCCTTCAATCCTGTTCAGAATAAGGAAAACTAGAGACACACTGAACAGACCCTACTGGCTTCACCACTGCTGAACAGATATCCCACTCAGACCAAAAGTCCATATACTGAGGCTCATAGATATCTATAGTGAAACAGGTGCAGTGGCACAAGGGATCTAGGATGTGAGGGGCCCTCCGTACCTCTTTTGTGACTGCGTTTTATTACACAACGTGTGGAAAGGAAGTCCATTTGAAAAGGAGGGAGAGATATTGTTTACTAGACTGGGCTTGTAGCCTCCCCATTGCCTGCCTTTAATGGGTTTCATCGTCAGTCTCATCTGCTGCCTCCTGATTGGGCAGTGCGTGCCAGCTTCATTTCCTGTTCTTTTCTCTGGAGCATGGACCAAGTACTGATTGCTACAGCTTGATTGTGGTTCCTTCTGCTGCTGATGCTGTGATTGAGGTACTATTTTTTTCTAGCTAGCACAGTCATCTCTGTTGCTTCGTACCTCTCATCCACCACCCTCCCATTTATCCATGTTGCTTGTTCGCTTCCACCAAACACCCTACCGTGCTCCATGTTGGTTCTTCCAACCCAAGCTCACCATCCCGTTCTCAGTGCTGCATCTCCTCCTTCAACCCCTACCCCTCAACCACCACCCTCCCAATTGTCTGTGTTGCCTCTTTCCTCCCTCTCTCACCCTCTTGTTGTGTCTTGTTGTCTGTGTTGTCCTCCCACAACCACCATATGAAAAAAAGCACTACGATGTGGCCAGCACTGCCTGCGTCATAGTACTTGTTTTTTATAACTTGTAGCCATGCTGCAGAGCAGCCACATTGCACTACTGCATAGCTAAAAGACATTTGCAAAGCCAGTAGCTTTCATATAAGCACGATCTATTGGTTTTGCCAATGCTTGTTCTTCTTTGCTTTGAAACCTACAGCACCTTGGCTACGACGTTTGTAAGCTCAATGAGGGTTTCACAACAGTCGGCAGCGATATAGAAGAAATTAATCTGTCCAGGTTGTGATACCTCCAGTTTTTTTCCAACTTAAAAATTGAAAACAGAGGTTCCAATTCATTAGCTTTCAAAACCACACAGGTTCCTTCATCAGCACTTAAACTACAGTTTTACGTGCGGCGAGGAAACGCGTGTGGTCTTGAAAGCTAATGAACTGGAATGTCTGCATTAAACATCAGCTGAAAGGCATAACAAACTCCATAGCATCTGCAATTACCGCACACGTCCCTTGTAGCCCCTTTGAATAAATATTTTAGACTTCTTATGCACCCGGTGAATTCTACATGGCGTGATCCTCTCACTGCAGGGGCGGGAGCAACTTTCTGAATGTATAAAGTGGGTGCGTTAAATCATGTCTTAACATACCAATATTAAGGGAGAGCGGAGGGAAGGTGGAAAAAGAGTGAGAATTACATAGCCTACGAGGAGGCAAAGCACTATGAAGAAAAAGAAAGAAGTGTTAAAGAAGAAAGACTGAAGATTCTGAATGAAATTCCAGGTGAAGGTTTACTGATGGTTTCTACTGGGTCCAATTGTGGCACATATGGTTTATGCCGCTTAATTCTATGCCCATGCTCAGTTTAAATATCATGATAAGTAACACTGGTTAAATAAAAATATGAACTGAAACTGACAAACAGTACACCAAAACAGATAACCAAATCCAAGATGCAACTGTAATTGAGTAGAATTTTCACCATAGCTGTTGGACTTTTTTCGCTTATCCAGGGTCATCCCCAATCTTTTTGCCTCCTGCCTCCTATTTTTTCTGACCTGTTGTTGTTGGCATTTGAACTCTGAGCACTTTACCACTGTTAACCAGTGCTAAAGTGCATATGTTCTCTGTGTAAATTGTATGGTAGATTGTTTTATCCATGATTGGCATATTTGATTTACTAGTAAGTCCCTAGTAAAGTGCACTAGGGATGCCCAGGGCTTGCAAACCAAATGCTACTAGTGGGCCTGCAGCACTGGTTGTGCCACCCACATAAGTAGCTCTGTAACCATGTCTCAGACCTGCCATTGCAGTGTCTATGTGTACAGTTTTAACTATAAATTCGACTTGTCAAGTGTACCCACTTGCCAGGCCTAAACCTTCCCTTTTCTTACATGTCAGACACCCCTAAGGTAGGCCCTAGGTAGCCCCAAGGGCAGGGTGCAGTGTATGGTTAAGGTAGGACATATGGTAATGTGTTTTATATGTCCTGACAGTGAAATATTGCTAAATTCGCTTTTCACTGTTGCAAGGCCTGTCCCTCTCATAGGTTAACATGGGGGCTACCTTTAAATCTGATTAAAGTGTAGATTCCTTTTGGGAGTGGATGAACATGTGGAGTTTGGGGTCTCTGAGCTCACAATTTAGAAATACATCTTTTAGTAAAGTTGATTTTAGGAATGTGTGTTTGAAAATGCCACTTTTAGAAAGTGAGCATTTTATTGCTTATAACATTTCTGTGACTCTGCCTGTTTGTGGATTCCCTGTCTGGGTCAGTTTGACAGTTGGGCTGGTTGCACCTCACACTAGATAGTGACACAAAAGGAGCTGGGGTGTAGTCTGCATTTCCTGATGAGCCATCTGTGCTAGGAGGGAGGGGAGGAGTGGTCACTTACACCTGAAAGGGCTGTGCCTGTCCTCACACAATGCAGTCTCCGTCCCCCTGGTGAGTGTCTGGGGCCTGGCCTGGGCAAGGCAGGATTTCACATTCAAAAGAGACGTTACTTTGAAGTAGGCCTACTTAAAAGGAGAAATTGGGTATAAGAAGGGCACCCAAAACCACAGACTTTAGATCACTTCTGGACATCAAGAGGAACCTCTGCCTGGAGAAGAGCTGAAGAGCTGAGGAGAAGTGCTGCCCTGCCTGTGACTGTGATTTGTGGAGCTATCCTGAAGTTGCTGCTTCTGCCAGAGTAAGAGGGTAAAGACTGGACTTTGTGTGCCTTCCATCTCGGGAAGAAATCTCCAAGGGCTTGATTTAGAGCTTGCCTCCTGTTGTTTGAAGTCTCAGGGACGGCAAAGACTTCTCTCTGCCAGCATCTGGAGTCTCTGGAGAGACCCCTGCTCTAAGTGGTGCCCTATCCAGTCCCTGGGCCCTTGAAAGGAAAGCTGGTGGAAATCCAAGGAAATCGACTTCAGACCGCCGCCGCTGCTGAATCCGGTGACGCCGCCTGCAACCGACTCCATGATCTTCGCTGGAACGCAATGACCTTCGCAGGCCCAACGCCGCTGCAGCCCCACTGAAGTCCACGACTCCATGGAAGTCGCCGCACCACGTCGTGACCGACGCCGCTCGAAGTGTGCGTATTCAACGTTTCGCACAGACGCCGCGATCCCCGACTTCGCGCATCGACTTGTTTTCACTCTTCACCAAAGGTACTGTACTTGGGGGTATACACGACTCCGTGTCCGGCGCTGCTGGTGTCGGCTTGTTGGGAATGACGCCGTGTTAACACCTCATCGAAGCATTTTGTGTTTCTAAGCGCTATTTTTGTGTTTAATCTTTAAAAATTCATAACTTGACTTGTGTATGTCGGATTTTTGTCATTTTGGTCTTGTTTTGTTTAGATAAATATTTCCTATTTTTCTAAACTGGTTTTGTGTCATTTTGTAGTGTTTTCATTGAGTTACTGTGTGTGTTGGTACAAATACTTTACACCTAGCACTCTGAAGTTAAGCCTACTGCTCTGCCAAGCTACCAAGGGGGTAAGCAGAGGTTAGCTGAGGGTAATCCCCTTTTACCCTGACTAGAGTGAGGGTCCTTGCTTGAACAAGGGGTAACCTGACTGTCAACCAAAGACCCCATTTCTAACAATAGTAAACCAGTAGATGTCCCAACACTCACATGTTAGCAGGTGGACAAGAAGAAACAATTTGCAACTGGCCAGCTACCATTTCAACAAGGGACGGAGAAACAAAAAGGAAAGAGTTGTGTGTAGAAGCAGAGCTGTACACAACTACAGAAGATCTTTGCCTACCCACGCACTGACACACCCAGTCCTCCGTGAATATTCAGGTCATTCAAGCCAGTTATTGGACTTCACTGCATTTTGACGTGTTTCCCATTCATAGGGCCTGATTTAGAGTTTGGCGGAGGGGTTTACTCCGTCATGACTGTGACAGATATCCCATCCGCAGTATTACGATTCCATTATAGCCTATGGAAATCATAAGATGGTGGATGGGATATCCATCACGTTTGTGACGGAGTAATCCCTCTACCAAACTCTAAATCAGGTGCTCTGTGTCCTAGTACTGGCAACTTCACCTCTAGATTAAAAGCCAATGCAAATTCACTTTGCTTCACCCTCAGCATAGACCTCTCCTTCAAAAAACACATCGCCAAGAAAACAAAGAAAGCACAGTTTCAGACCTCCCACCATAAAAAAGTAAAATCCTACCTACCTGACACTGACTACAGGTTTACAGTTTAATCCTTAGCCTAGATAATCTGGATGGAACCTTTCCGACACCAGTATGGCATCACTAAAAAAGGCATCCTGTGTGTTTCAGCTGGTCCTATCAAAGTCTTGAAAATCTTCGAACACATCACCCCAACACCGAAAGAACTACAGTGGGTGCCCCTCCAAGTTCAACCTGTTTTCAAAACCATCTGCATTGCCTACATGGCCATCAGAAACAGCACCCTCCTAACCACCTCAGAAACACAGACCCAAACCAGGAGCCAGCACATCACTAGTCTGCAGATGAGGAATGGAAGAAGGTAAGGACCAGAAGACAGACATTCAACATACATGAATCAGGAATCTAGAATGACTCCTCCATCAACATGAGAATGGCACTTACCCAACTGTAATTTAGAACAGATTCAAGGTCGTCACTTCGAAAGAGCACACTGTAGGACCCTACATCCAATCTGCCTTTCTAGTAAACGTCATCATATTCTTGGTACACACCTAGGGGGTCATTTTGACCTCAGCGGTCTTTTTTAAAGACCACCGAGGGACCGCCGTGCGGAAGACCGCCAGTGGTGGCGGTTTGCCGCTCGGCCTATTATGACCGTTGGCAGCTCTCCGTCCTTTTACGGACGGAGAGCCGCCAACAGCCATACTGGCGGGAAGCGGGGAAGTGGAGGTTGCTCCATCTCCACTGCCACGCCAACAGAACACCGCCGAGCGAATCACGTCCTGTGATTCGGCATGGCTGTGTTTGGTTGGCGGTGTGGTGTCGGCGGAGCTGCCCCCATGGCTCCCGTCCCCTCCCGGAGGATCGTCGGACCAGGTAAGTCGATCGTCCGTGAGTGTAGGGGGGTGTTGTGTGTTGTGTGGGTGCATGGGGGTGTGCATGTGTGTATGTAGAGCGGGTGTGTGAGTGCGTGTATGCTTGCGTGGTGTTGTGTGTATAGGAATGAGTGCGTGTATGTCTGTGGGTATGTCTGTAGGGATGTGTGCTTGTATGTTTGAATGTGGGTGTGCGTGTCTGACTGTGTGTGTGGATGTAGGCATGTATGTCGGCGTGTGTGCGTGTAAGTGTGTAGGTGGTGCCTGCGTGCGTGTCGTGTGGGTATGGGTGATGTGATGTTGGGGGTCGGGGTGGGGAGGGGGCCCTGCACCTTTGGGGGGTGGCAGGGATGGTGGGGGGTGTAGGGGAGGGAGTCGGGTGTGGGTGGGGTGTAGGGGAGACCCCTATCAGTGCCAGGGAATTAATTCCCTGGTACTGATAGTGCTTACCGCCATGGATTTCATGGTGGTTCAAACCGCTGGAAATCCACGGCGGTAAGCCTGGTCCAAATACTGCCGGCGGTATAGTGACGGCCGGCGGGCGGATGACCATGGCGATAACCGCCATGGTCATAATTCCAAAAGGTAAGACCGCCAGCCTGTTGGCAGTCTTACTGCCGGTTCTCCGCCTTCCGCCAGGGTCATAATGACCCCCCTAGTGTTCAGTACTTCATCCTTCCCCAACACATACATACATACATACATACTGAGCAAGATACACTTCCACTCTTGAGTACTGTACCCCTCAATCATATTCTCTTCTGTGTACCATCTTGAAATCTAAGTATCTAGGTATGTAAAATATTCTATAGGCACACTCTCCTTATGTACTATATAAATGTGAATCCATCTTACTTGCAACCCTTCCAACACTTTGCAATGTACTGTGTGAAGGTGATTTGACTTGATTATATCACCTTTGTAATGCTTTGCAAGGGCACAGCTTTTCATTTCTCTCAAGGTGTCATCGTCGATTTCATGATGAGCTTCGCTGAAATACATCTCATCATGGGGAGGCCAGACTTTCATGACCCTTGCAAGCTAGACCACAAGCTCCTGAAAAGGGCCTTGTCCAATGGGTCCATAAGGCCTCTATGTTTTTTACTCATGTCTGAGTATTAATATTAGTGGCTCCCATTGTAGAAAGGCATATTTTATTTCAAAGAGACATACTGTGAATGCTTCAATAGCATTGGTCTCTCGCCCACGTGGACTTCCCACACTTAGGGCCAGATATAGCAAAGTTTTGCGAGTCGCAAATGGCCCGATTCGCAATTTGAAACACCGCAAAATCGGAAATGGGATGCAAAAATCCCATTTCCAAAGTGCAAATTGCGATGCGAGCCATTACCGACTTGCAAAAATAGCGACCTGATTTAGCGACCCGCAAATAGGAAGTCGCAATTTGCGAGTCGCAAACCATATAAAAGAGCTAGTCGCAAAAAGCCCATTTTGCACACCCAAATTACCACTAAGTCAGAGCAGGTGGTAACCAGAACCAAAGTATAAAAGGAGACCCAGAAGGCATCTGGGTTACTCAAAATGGCTGAAATATATGTGATAGCAAGGAGGAGGAGAGTCCACACCGCCCCGCACAGGAGGAGGAGGAGCCAGAGACAGGAGAGGATATACAGAACCAGGCAGACATTTTTCCAACAAACTGAGGAGGAGATTTATGACAAATACAGACTCAGCAGTGCAGCAATATTAGAATTAACTGAACTACTCAATCCGCAGCTTCAACGCCACACTATGCGCGGCAGCGCTATCACCACACATGTGCAAGTGCTATGCTCACTGCACCTCTTGGCCTCGGGTAGCAATCAGGGGGTGATTGCAGTGGCAGGTGGGGTATCCCAAAGTACCCTCTCACGATTCTTCAGATGTTTCCTAGATGCCATATTCACACACATGTCCAGATACATATACCTTCCCAGGAATGAGGCAGAAATTAACAGCACCAAGTTGGACTTCTACAGAATTGCCAACTTCCCCCATGTAATAGGGTGTGTGGACGGGACAAATATACAAATCTGCCCACCTGCAAATCTGGAATATGTGTTCCGCAATAGGAAATGTACCTACTCACTGAACATCCAGGTGGTATGCGACGCCCATAATGTCATCACTGACATTGTAGCCAAATTTCCAGGGAGTACACATGACTCATACATATTCAGGCACAGTGGGATACACCAACGCCTAGAACATGGGGAGTTTGGAGACGGATATCTATTAGGTATTGCTGACTACACCCTGTAGCCATACACACAGGTCACTGTAGAAACCATCCATGCCCTGCTAACATTGCTTATTTTTGCCAAACAGGTGACAGTGCCTATGCGCTAAGACCATGGATACTTACCCTGTACCTAACACCTGGCAATGAGAACGAGAGGCGATATAACAGTGCACATCGGCAGACCAGAAATGTCATTGAGAGGACCTTTGGACTGTTAAAGGCAAGATTCCGATGCCTCCACAGAAGTGGAGGTGCGCTCCAGTATGCCCCAGTAACAGCATTCAAGATCGTTGGCGCATGCGCAATCCTACACAACATTGCCACCAGACATGTGCTACATCTCACCCCTGAAGACACAGATTCGGAGGATAAGGAGCAAGAGCTACCACATCGCCAGCCTGGGGATAGAAGCATTGCAAATCAAGGCAGACAGAGACGGGACCACATTGCAACCCAATACTTTGGCAGGTACGTGGCAACTGTCACCACACTAATTGATGTCACACAAACAGAGCCCAGTTGTGTAGTGGAACAAACAAAACCTTTTTATTAGTGAACTAAATGATGAAAGAATTTATCTGTCTGTAAGGGGCTGCACATGTCCACTTTGTATGAGGACACATTGACTTCATGTGCCTCATGAGTCCTGATGTGTTATGGCCTACAACCTCCTCCTTGGTCGCCCAGCATGGCTCATTCCAGGTGTGTCTGCTGACCCCTGCCATGCACTTCCACTCCTCAGTACACGTGTGTCAGTTGCAGTTACACTGCTGATAGTGGACCCCTCCTCACTGTCCTGAGGGGTCTCACCTGGGCCCCTTGCCACCTGCCTGGCCTCCAACATGTCCACTGCGTGGCTGATGCGGCCTAGTCCCCGTGCCACATCCCCAGCAAAGTGGCCAGGTTTGACCTGCAGACTCACGGTCCGTCTTGACAGGCCTGTAGTGTTCGTGGCAAGATGCCCAATGGACGCTGCCATGCAGTCAAATCTTGTGACTAGGTGGCGCTCGCGGCGCCTTGCACTGTGTCTATCAGCCACCAGTTCCGTCACTAGTGGCTGGATGGACTGGGTGAGTTCGCTCACACTGTCATTGAGTCTTGCGAACTGCGAGTTCACATCAGCCAGGCCATGTTTCATGTTATGTTCAAGTCTGTGCAAAGCACCTGATATCAACCGCAACTGTCTATTTTGCAGGCGCTGACCGGTAAGGAGGGATGCCTCGACTACAGACATTGCTGCCTCACCTAACTCCTCCTGGGGCACCACCTGACCTTGGCATCTGCGTCTGCGACATGGCTGTGCTGCTGGCTCTGGACGTCTCACTGTGGGGCTGGGGCCAGGGGTCATGTGTTCGTCCTCCATGTCCTGCACTTGTTCTGGAGGGGACTGTGGTGGTGTCATGCTGGGCCCTGGAATAGCTGCTGCAGGCTCCTGCACTGCCTGTGGCCTGCTGTCCCCTCCCTGGATGGTGTGGCTGGTGGGGGTGTCGTGTGGGAGACCTGTGGGACATAGGGAACACACTGTCAGTCTCTCACATCTGTTGTATGCCTCATAATAAACATTTGCCTATATGCTGACTACTGTACTACATTGCCCATAATGCACCATTCTGGTGGTTGCTAGTCTGGAATGGAGCTAGTCTGGTTGTGCCTGCTGCTGTGTACTGGGAGAGTGTGGATACTGCATTTGTAGGTGTGAATGCATATTTCATGGTACTCACTTTTGGATGTCCCTTGCACAGAACTGTCCAATGCTCCAATTCCTGACACAGCCTCAGGCTCCAGTGTCTGCTCCACCAATTCCTCAATGCCTGTCGGTGGTGGGATGGTGGATGGGCATCCTCCTGTGCCCCTCATTTCCCTGAGGCGCTCTGCCACCCTCTCCTTTGTTCTGGAGCGCAGGTTGTACCACCTTTTTTTTTATTTCATCCAGGGTTCGGTGGCTCACCCCAATGGCATTGATCCTCTCCTGTATTTGCAGCCAGATCTTCCTCTTCTCAGTGTCTGGGACACTCTGGGCTGCCTTGACAAAAAGTTGGTCATGGTGCTGGCAGCATTCTTCTGTTAGCACCTCAAGTTCTTTCTCAGAAAACTTGAGTTTCCTTTTCCTCCCTGCACTGCCTGTGTCTTCCATGGTAGCAGCAGCTCCTTTCTCCTGGTTGTTGCACATCAGTTTGAAAAGGGTGTGGTCCTCCCTCCTCCCAGGTGTATTTGATGACTTCCTGGTTCTGATGTCATCAGCAAGAGCCAGGAAGTGTTTTTCCAACTGTTATGCTGCACCTGCATGCAATTTGCGGGCCAGTCGCAATTTGCGACATCCGACTCGCAAATTGCGAGTTCACTTTTTGCGAGGTCGCAAAAAGCGACCTCGCTAAAAGCGAACTCGCAAACTGCAGTGCAACATCATTTGCGAGTCGCAATTTGATGTCGCTTTTTTTTCTTGGATCCCATTTTGCAAGTCGGAAATTGAGATTCGCATTGACTCGCAATTTCCGACTCACAAAATGTTTCCTACCTACATCTGGCCCTAACTCCTGTAATCCTCATTGCTGAATTGGAGATGTTGCATTGATGTTTGTGTACTACATTCTAGGGCTTGGTCAGATCTTGTTTTCTGCCCTTCTAAGTGACTGAATGCCAAAAGAAAGCAGACAGGTGTACACAATTCACACAGCCATTAGATGAGTCAGTCTTTATCTCAGTGTCTACCAATGACTCCTTGAAGAGAAGGTACTACCGAATATCAAGCCCCAGAATATTGTGGTGCAACAGTATTGAGGGCAGAATATCGGGGGATCAAAAGGTAAGTGCATATAGGGAAGTATAGATTTACTATTCCTAACTCCACATCTATGTTCCCTTAAGCTATATACTGTGTAGGTACATATATGTTAAGTAAGCTATAGACAATCTAGATTTATTTTTTTCAATATTTTGTCCTCGATATTATGTACCAGTGATTTTCTGTGGTTGATAATCAAGATGCACACACTTGAAGAATCAAGACTGTCAGCTGCCACTACAAGAAATATAGTTATGGTCGGGATAAATAGAAGCTCATGCAGCTTGAAGTAATTGAAGGAGATCTGTTCACAGTGTCTACAAAACGCATCAATGTCTGGCACCTTTCTTGGAGTATTATGGTATCCTGACAGCATGGCAGCCACACAAAGACACCACACGTTCCTTGGGGATATGATGTTTCCCATGCAGTCTAATTAATGATAAAAAGCTTTTACTAAAACAAAAAATGTGCATGTCCCTAATGTGGATGGCCCTCAACTTTTACCAGGCGTGACAATAATGATGCTGGTAACCTTGGAAGTGAGATATTGTGAGATGGAGAGTTCATTTCAGCTTTGCCCAGTAGAAATGTCTGTTCCAAAAATTAACTAATCCTCTCATAGTGGTTTCAAAGTCAATTTGGCAATGTAGTCTTCTAGAGTCCAAAGTGTGGTGGACCCTGCTTTAAATCGCCTCTCGTTCCTCTCAATGGTGGCCACCGGGGCCAGGATCTCTGGGCCTGGGAAGATGGGGTATGTACATAGAACCTTTATTGCAGTGGCGACTGGTGACTTTTCAAAGTGGTAGGGCGTAAAAGGTAGGGACAAGTTTGACTTAGTAAGTGAGCCCTACTAACATAAGGAAGGAACAGGAGGGTTCTCCCCTGAGAAAATGTTGAAAAAGGGGCAAATACAGCATTTTAAGCTAATTTTGTCAAAGAATTTGTTGAAAAAGAAATATGAATCTAGACCACATATACAATGCACATGGCAGCTGACTTGTCTCATGAATGGTATTATTGTAAGAGGAGAGGCCGAATTTTTCTAGTAAAGTACACCTGCACCCCAATAAGCATTATCTAGGGACATTGTGTTGGACTAAACCTGACTTGCATTTTTATCTGTCAGAAATCTAACATAAACTAAAAATATCAGTGGACAGTATGAGGCTCAACACCCACCATGAAGGCTGTACTGTGAAAACACACCTCCTTCCCTAATAAATAAGCCACACACAGAAACAGTCTTACCTCTGCATCGTGACTTTTATTGAACAAGCATTTGGAATGCAACGAGACTTTGTTTGCTCGCGTTAGAGCTATCAGCGTTGTAAACTCCTAACCGGACTTTTCTTGCCACATAAACGAATAATGAAAAGTAAAACAGTTTCACATATGCAAGCCGATGGTCAGCCATGAGCGCGAAGGAAACACAGAAAAGGAAACAGAAGTTCACTCACAGTGAAACTTATTGCCAAATGTGCAATTATCCATGTTACCGGCAAAAGTGCAATTATCCATGTAACCAGCAGAAGTGCAATTATCCAGGTAACAGGGTCGATGTCATGCAAAGCGCTCGACTTCTGCCCAGCAAGATCGCACTGCGCAGGAAATGAAAAGATAAAGTAGTCCAGAAACCAGCTGAAAACATGGAGCCTCGTATGTTTTCAGTAGTTTACTGGTGCGCTCGAGAAAAGCTAAACACCGGAAAAGGCATGACGAATGCATGCCTTTCACAAATGGAATCAATCGATTTTTAACCCCTTTGCAGCCAGGCCTTTTCCCCTCAGGTGCCTGGCCTTTTTTTGGGCTATTTGGGGAAGTTCGCGCTTAGGCCCTCATAACTTTTTGTCCACATAAGCTATCCATGCCAAATTTGCGTCCTTTTTTTCCAACATCGTAGGGAATCTAGAGGTACCCAGACTTTGTGGGTTTCCCTGAAGGAGGCCAAGAAATTTGCCAAAATACAGTTAAAATGTCGTTCTTTTTTTAAAAAAAATGGAAAAAAGGGTTTTTTTACCTGAAAATTGCATCAACAAAGGATTTGTGGTGCTAAAATCACCAGCTTCACAGCTTTCAGAAAACCCAATTTTTCAACACAATTTTGGCATTTTACTCAGACATACCCCATTTTTACTATTTTTTGTGCTTTCATCCTCCTTCCAGTTAGTGACAGAAATGGGTGTGAAACCAATGCTGGATCCCAGAAAGCTAAACATTTCTGAAAAGTAGACAAAATTCCAAATTTAACAAGGGGTAATTTGTGTAGATCCTGCAAGGTTTTCCTACAGAAAATAACTGCTTAAATAAACAAATATTGAAATTGAGGTGAAAAAACAGCCATTTTTCACAACGTTTTACTCTGTAACTTTTTCCTGCAAAGTCAGATTTTTTAAAGCAATATACCGTTACGTCAGGTGGACTCTTCTGGTTGCGGGGATACACAGGGCATGTAGGTTCATCAAGAACCCTAGGTACCCAGAGCCAATAAATGAGCTGCACCTTGCAATGGGTTTTCATTCTATGCCGGGTATACAGCAATTCATTTGTTGACATATAAAGAGTGAAAAATAGGTATCAAGAAAACCTTTGTATTTCCAAAATGGGCACAAGATAAGGTGTTGAGGAGCAGTGGTTATTTGCACATCTCTGAATTCCGGGGTGCCCATACTGGCATGTAAATTACAGGGCATTTCTCAAATAGAAGTCTTTTTTACACACTGTCTTATATTTGGAAGGAAAAAATGTAGAGAAAGACAAGGGGCAATAACACTTGTTTTGCTATTCTGTGTTCCCCCAAGTCTCCGGATTAAATAGGTACCTCACTTGCATGGGGAGGCCTAATGCTCGCTACAGGGAACACAACATGGACATCACATTTTTACATTGAAATCTGATGTGTTTTTTGCAAAGTGCCTAGCTGTAGAGTTTGGCCTCTAGCTCAGCTGGCACCTAGGGAAACCTATCACACCTGTGCCTTTTTTTAAACTAAACACCTAGGGGAATCCAAGATGGGGTGACTTGGTGGCTCTCACCAGGTTCTGTTACCCAGAATCCTTTGCAAACCTCATCATTTGGCCAAAAAAACATTTTTTCCTTCACATTTAGGTGACAGAAAGTTCTGGAATCTGAGAGGAGCAACAAATTCCCTTCCACCCAGCATTCCCCCAAGTCTTCCTATAAAAATGGTACCTCACTTGTGTGGGTAGGCCTAGCGCCTGGGACAGGAAATGCCCCAAAATACAACATGGACACATCACACTCTCCCAAAGAAAACAGACCTGTTTTTTGCAAAGTGCCTAACTGTGGATTTTGGCCTCTAGGTCAGCCAGCAACTAGGGAACCCTACCAAACCTGCATATTTTTTAAATCTAGACACCTAGGGGAATCCAGGATGGGGTGACTTGTGGGGCTCTCACCAGGTTCATTTACCCAGAATCTATTGCAAATCTCAATTTGACCCAAAAAAAACACTTTTTCCTCACATTTCAGTGACAGAAAGTTCTGGAATCTGAGAGGAGCCACAAATTTCCTTCCACCCAGCGTTCCTCCAAATCTCTCGATAAAAATGGTACCTCACTTGTGTGTGTAAGCCTAGCGCCAGCAACAGGAAATGCACCAAAACACAACGTGGACACATCACATTTTCCCAAAGAAAACAGACCTGTTTTCTGCAAATTGCCTAGTTGTAGATTTTGGCCTCTAGCTCAGCCGGCACCTACGGAAACCTACCAAACCTGAGCATTTTTGAAAATTAGACACCTAGAGGAATCCAACATGGGGTGACTTGTGGGGCTCTCACCAGGTTCTGTTACCCAGAATCCTTTGCAAACCTCACAATTTGGCCAAAAAAACACTTTTTCATCACAATTCGATGACAGAAGGTTCTGGAAACTGAGAGGAGCCACATATTTCCTTCTACCCAGCGTTCCCCCAAGTCTCCCGATAAAAATGGTACATCACTTGTGTGGGTAGGCCTAGTGCCCGCAAAAGGAAATGCCCCAAAACACTATCTGGACACATCAAAATTATCAAATACAAAACTGCCTGTTTTTGTGGGGGGCACCTGCGTTATTGTTCCTGGGCTCAGCAGCCATCTAGGGAAACCTACCAAACCCAGAAATTTCTGAAAAGAAGACACCCGAGGGAGTCCAGGGGGGTGTGACTTGCGTGGATCCCCCAAAGTTTTCATACCCAGAATCCTCAGCAAACCTCAAATTTAGCTAAAAAATCTAATTTTTCCCACATTTCTGTGTGGGATCACCGCACCGGTACCGTACCAGGACAAATTTCCTACCCAACGTCCCACTCACTCTCCTGGTAAAAATGATACCTCACTTGTGTAGGTGGGCCAAGTTCCTGTGACAGTGAAGAGCCAAAAACATGTTGAAATTTAGAGGGAACCAAAGCAGGTCCAAAAGGGCAGTTTGAAAAAAAGAATTTTAGGCTGACAAGTGCAGCAGAATTTTTATCAGTATAGATGAGACAACGCTGGGTGGTAGGAATTTTGTGGATTCCTGCAAATTTCAGAAGGTTCGATCACAAAAATGTTGGAAAAATGTGTGATTTCCAGCAACGTTGGAGGTTTGCAGGGCATTGTGGGTAAAAAAATGGTGCGGGATGCATGTGAAGCACACCATCCTGGAATCACCCAGATGTTTGGTTTTCAGATGTGTCTAGGTCTTGAGGTCTTGGGGATTTTTCTACATGGCAGCGTCCCAAAGTCCAAAAAGTGTAGCCCTCACCATTCCAAGTGGAACAGTTTTGAGAGTTAGCCAAGCTCTCATGGCCCAAATGTAAAACCAAAACCCAAAATAATCAAATGTCCTCTTGCTTGCCGTGGGATAAGATGTTTTAGTGTGCAGGGGGAGAGCTGAAAGACTGTTACCCCATTCAGTTGGGGTGGGGGTATAACCAGGCCCATACTGGTTGGTAGCCACCACCCCACTATTTTATATATTTTTTTAATTCCCTGGCATCTAGTATGCTTTCTGCCCCCCCCCCCCGGGAAAGATCCGGGGTAATTGCCCCATCTGCCCACCGGTGGGCAGAACAACTTTGGACACATTTATTAGGGGTGGGGGTATGGCCATACCCCCACCTTCTTATTTTGGAAAAAAAATCTTACCTGGTCTCTGGTGGGCTTTCTGCCCTCCTTGGGGGCAGATGGGCCTTCCAAAAATAGGCCGGTCTGCCCCCAGAGGGGCAAATATGGCCAACAGTAATGTGCCCCCCATGGGGAGTGACCCTTGCCCAAGGGGCTGCCCCCCAAACAAAACACACACATACACACACACCAATCCCTGGTGCCTAAGTGGTTTCTGCCCCCCCAGGGGCAGACCAGCCTAATATAAATAGACTGATCTGCCCCCAAGGGGAGCAGAAATTGCCTAAAATAAATTTGCCCCCCCCCCCAGGTGAGCGACCCTTGCCTAAGGGGTCTCTCCACTTGCGTAAAATTGGCACACAAAAAATCCCTCGTGCCTGGTGGTTTCTTCCCCCCTTGGGGGCAGACTGCCCTAATAAAAATAGGCTGGTCTGCACCCAAGGGGGGAGAAATGGGCTAAAATAAATTTGCCCCCCAGGCGAATGACCCTTGCCTAAGGGGTAGCTCCCCTTGCATGAAGTTGACGCAAAAAAATAAAAATACCTGGTGTCTAGTGGTTTCTGCCCCCCTTGGGGGCAGATTAGCTTAACAAAAAAAGGCATGTCTGCCCCCAGGGGGCACAGAAATAGCCTAAAGACAATTTGCCCCCCAGGGGAGAGACTCTTGCCTAAGGGGTTGCTCCCCACATATAAAAAAATAAAATAAAAAAAATCCCTGGTGTCTAGGGTTTTCTGCCCCCCGGGGGCAGATCGGCCTAATTACAATAGGCCGATCTGCCCCCAAGGGGTGCAGAAATGGCCTACAACACATTTTCCCCCCCAGGGGAGCGACCTTGGCCTAAGAGGTCGCTCCCCTCATGTGAAACTGACAAAAAAAATCCCTGGTGTCTAGTGGTTTCTGCTCCTCTTGGGGGCAGATTGGCCTAATACAAATAGGCCGATCTGCTCCCATGGGGGGCAGAAATGGCCTAATTACAATTTGCCCCCCTGGGGAGCAATCCTTGCCTAAGGGGTCGCTCCCCATATATAAAAAAACAAAAGAAACAAACAAAAAAAAATTATCCCTGGTGTCTAGCGGTTTCTGCTCCCCCTGCTGGCAGATCAGCCTAATTATAGTAGGCTGATCTGCCCCCGGGGGGGCAGAAATGGCCTAAAAATACATTTCCCCCCGGGGAGTGGCCCTTGCCCAAGGGGCCGCTGTGAGAAGGTAGCCTCTTTCTAGTCTTGTTACCCCCACTTTTGGCCTGTTTGTGAGTGTATGTCAGGGTGTTTGTCACTGTTTTCACTGTCTCACTGGGATCCTGATAGCCAGGCCTCAGTGCTCATAGTGAAAACACTATGTTTTCAGTATGTTTGTTATGTGTCACTGGGATCCTGCTGGTCAGGACCCCAGTGCTCATAGGTTTGTGGCCTATATGTATGTGTCACTGGGACCCTGTCACACAGGGCCCCAGTGCTCATAGGTGTGCATGTATATGTTCCCTGTGTGGTGCCTAACTGTCTCACTGAAGCTCTGCTAACCAGAACCTCAGTGGTTATGCTCTCTCATTTATTTCAAATTGTCACTAACAGGCTAGTGACCATTTTTACCAATTTACATTGGCTTACTGGAACACCCTTATAATTCCCTAGTATATGGTACTGAGGTACCCAGGGTATTGGGGTTCCAGGAGATCCCTATGGGCTGCAGCATTTCTTTTGCCACCCATAGGGAGCTCTGACAATTCTTACACAGGCCTGCCACTGCAGCCTGAGTGAAATAACGTCCACGTTATTTCACAGCCATTTTACACTGCACTTAAGTAACTTATAAGTCACCTATATGTCTAACCTTTACCTGGTAAAGGTTAGGTGCAAAGTTACTTAGTGTGAGGGCACCCTGGCACTAGCCAAGGTGCCCCCACATTGTTCAGAGCCAATTCCCTGAACTTTGTGAGTGCGGGGACACCATTACACGCGTGCACTACATATAGGTCACTACCTATATGTAGCTTCACAATGGTAACTCCGAATATGGCCATGTAACATGTCTATGATCATGGAATTGCCCCCTCTATGCCATCCTGGCATAGTTGGCACAATCCCATGATCCCAGTGGTCTGTAGCACAGACCCTGGTACTGCCAAACTGCCCTTCCTGGGGTTTCACTGCAGCTGCTGCTGCTGCCAACCCCTCAGACAGGCAGCTGCCCTCCTGGGGTCCAGCCAGGCCTGGCCCAGGATGGCAGAACAAAGAACTTCCTCTGAGAGAGGGTGTGACACCCTCTCCCTTTGGAAAATGGTGTGAAGGCAGGGGAGGAGTAGCCTCCCCCAGCCTCTGGAAATGCTTTGTTGGGCACAGAGGTGCCCAATTCTGCATAAGCCAGTCTACACCGGTTCAGGGACCCCTTAGCCCCTGCTCTGGCGCGAAACTGGACAAAGGAAAGGGGAGTGACCACTCCCCTGACCTGCACCTCCCCTGGGAGGTGTCCAGAGCTCCTCCAGTGTGCTCCAGACCTCTGCCATCTTGGAAACAGAGGTGCTGCTGGCACACTGGACTGCTCTGAGTGGCCAGTGCCACCAGGTGACGTCAGAGACTCCTTGTGATAGGCTCCTTCAGGTGTTGCTAGCCTATCCTCTCTCCTAGGTAGCCAAACCCTCTTTTCTGGCTATTTAGGGTCTCTGTCTCTGGAGAAACTTCAGATAACGAATGCAAGAGCTCATCCGAGTTCCTCTGCATCTCTCTCTTCACCTTCTGATAAGGAAACGACTGCTGACCGCGCTGGAAGCCTGCAAACCTGCAACATAGTAGCAAAGACGACTACTGCAACTCTGTAATGCTGATCCTGCCGCCTTCTCGACTGTTTTCCTGCTTGTGCATCCTGTGGGGGTAGTCTGCCTCCTCTCTGCATCAGAAGCTGCGAAGAAATCTCCCGTGGGTCGACGGAATCTTCCCCCTGCTAAAGCAGGCACCAAAAAGCTGCATCACGGTCCCTTGGGTCTCCTCTCACGACGACGAGCGAGGTCCCACGAATCCAGCAAGACTGTCCAAGTGACCCCCACGGTCCAGTGACTCTTCAGTCCAAGTGTGGTGGAGGTAAGTCCTTGCCTCCCCACGCCAGACTGCATTGTTGGTTTTCGCGACTTTTGCAACTTCTCCAGCTCCCGTGCACTTCCGGCGGAAATCCTTTGTGCACCCGGAAGCTGGGGTCCCCGGCACTCTAACCTGCATTGCACGACTTCCTAAGTTGTTCTCCGGCGACGTGGGACTCCTTTGTGTGACTTCAGGCGAGCACTGTTTCACGCATCCTCGTAGTGCCTGTTTCTGGCACTTCTCCGGGTGCTACCTGCTGCTGTGAGGGCTCCTTGTCTTGCTCGACGTCCCCTCTACCTCCTGGTCCAATTTGCACCGTCCTGGTCCATCCTGGGCCACAGCAGCGTCCAAAAACGCCAACCGCACGATTTGCAGCTAGCAAGGCTTGTTGGCGTCCATCCGGCGGGAAAACACTTCTACACGACTCTCCAAGGCGTGGGGGATCCATCCTCCAAAGGGGAAGGCTCTAGACCTTGTCGTTCCTGCAGTATTCACAGTTCTTCAGCCTAGTAAGAGCTTCTTTGCACCAACAGCTGGCATTTCTTGGGCATCTGCCCATCTCTGACTTGCTTGTGACTTTTGGACTTGGTCCCCTTGTTCCACAGGTACCCTCAGTCAGGAATCCATTGTTGTTGCACTGCTGATTTGTGTTTTCCTTGCATTTTCCCTCTATCACGAATTCTGTGTCTTTAGGGGAACTTTAGTGCACTTTGCACTCACTTTTCAGGGTCTTGGGGAGGGTTATTTTTCTAACTCTCACTATTTTCTAATAGTCCCAGCGACCCTCTACAAGGTCACATAGGTTTGGGGTCCATTCGTGGTTCGCATTCCACTTTTGGAGTATATGGTTTGTGTTGCCCCTATCCCTATGTTTCCCCATTGCATCCTATTGTAACTATATTGTTTGCACTGTTTTCTAAGACTATACTGCATATTTTTGCTATTGTGTATATATATCTTGTGTATATTTCCTATCCTCTCACTGAGGGTACACTCTAAGATACTTTGGCAGATTGTCATAAAAATGAAGTACCTTTATTTTTAGTATAACTGTGTATTGTGTTTTCTTATGATATTGTGCATATGACACTAAGTGGTACTGTAGTAGCTTCACACGTCTCCTAGTTCAGCCTAAGCTGCTCTGCTAAGCTACCATTATCTATCAGCCTAAGCTGCTAGACACCCTATACACTAATAAGGGATAACTGGGCCTGGTGCAAGGTGCAAGTACCCCTTGGTACTCACTACAAGCCAGTCCAGCCTCCTACAGCCGCTCCTCTTATGACATAAACAAAACCAAAAAAATCCCTGGTGTCCAGTGGCATTTCTGCTGCACGATTGCATTGCGATCGGGCAGCAGAAATGCAGAGAGAGACATGAAAGGAGAGGAAAGGCCTTTCCTCTCCTTTAATGCTTCTCTCGCCCACTCAACGTGATCGGAGGAGAAATGCTTTTGCTGAGCTTCCAGTGCGGTGGGGCAGCCTCTGATGAGGTCAGCGCGCAATGGCGCAATGACGTCTTCAGACCCCACAGGGGGCTTGGGGGAAGGGGCGGAGAGGAAGGGGAAGCGATTCCCCTTCCATCCCTGCCCAGGGGAGGGGGGTGTCAGGCACCCGGGGTGAGCGCTAGCGCTTCTCCTGTGGGCCCCTATCTGGACGTAACAGTTAGTTAGTTAGGCAAGCCCACGAACTAATGAAAGTGATGGGCATGGTTAGAAGCCCACAGAGAGATTACAACATGGTTCAGAGCTCTTGCGCGCGCTCGACCCTGAACAAGGACAATAGTCAGAATACATCATCTTCTAAATACAATCCTTATATTACATAGCAGATTTAATTATCATTGAAATGTGGTTCACATCCAGGGGAAAACATGCCCAATATGCCTGTATCAAATAAACTAGTACACAGCAGATGCCATAAATATCCTCAAACAAACTGGGAAATTGGAGAAAAAATAACCTAAAACAAAAGAACTGCCCCCAGATAAATCAGTTCTGGAAGTAAAGAGGTTTTTGGAAAAATGTGAACTGGTGAACCATTGAACTCTACATGAAATAGACTGTGAAGTGGTATCACTGCATATGCAGTTTTCATTTTATAAAGAGGATGTCTCCGCTTGAAGCAAATTGCTTTTAATTTGCACTGGTAGGTAGAACATTAGTTTTCCAAGGCAGGCCAGGATGAATTGCTGCCGCTAAAACAAGGTAGCTGCCTGTCGTCGTGTTCCTCGCAATGGCGGGTGTAAAAAGGCAGGACCATCCTGCTGCTCATGTTTATCTAACTTTCCAGAACATTCCAACAAATGTGAACTACATTGTTTCTAACCTTTAATATCTGTGATAGACTGCTTACAAAATGAAAGAATATTCCTTCAACGTAAAGATTTTTTCTAGTTTCATCCTGATTCTATTCTGATAGCTTGACATGAAATACACACATAAACCGTGATTAGTAACACTCGGGTGTCTGGAATTCTTGATGTCCCAGTATGCACATCTGTGAGAGAGCATGTGACATTATGGCCAGACCTGCCAACTTTGGTACTAAGGAACATGTTTGAGTCTGGCTGTCGATTCAACATCTTGTGATTCTAGGCCTATCACTTTTCCAGTGCTAATAAAAAAAATGTGATTGTGCGTAATGCAACTGGTGCTCATGTAAAGCGCTACAATCAGGTAGAGTTCACTCTAGATAAAACTGCAAAAAATGCATTTAAAACAAGCATTTGCAATGCAATGGGTCTTGCATTTTCTCGAGTTAGAGCTATTAACGCTGTAATGCCTAACTGTACTTTTCTTGCCACTTAAATTGAAAATGAAAAGTCAAACATTAGTTGACTTAAGCGAGCGGATTTAAAGCGCGATGGCCACCGTGAGCGTGAACGTGAAGGAGAGTCACAAAAGGAAAAAGAAGTTCGTTCACAGTCAAACTTATAGGCCAACGTGCAATTATCCATGTAACAGGGTCAATGGCCAAGGCGGTAACAAAACTCCCCCAAGGAGGGATAAAGGTAAAGCATTTGCCAATGATAACAAAGGATTTTTGAAAGGCAAGCCCATGAATGAGTGATAGTGATGGGCATGCGGTGGCCGTGGTTAAAAGCCCACAGATAGATTACATGTCAGAGCGCATACACGCTCGATCTAAAAAGGTATTGTTAGAAATGGGGACTTTGGTTGTCAGCCAGGTAACCCCCTATCCAAGCAAGGACCCTCACTCTAGTCAGGGTAAGTCACACACAATCTAAATTATCTTGTGCCCACCCTCTGGTAGCTGGGCCCTGAGCAGTCAGGCTTAACTTAGAAGGCAATGTGTAAAGAATGTATGCAATAAATTATGCACTAACACAGTAGAACACCACAAAAATACACCACACAGTGTTTTGAAAAATGTATAATATTTATCTGGTAAGATGCAGGTCAAAACGATTAAGATTCAATAAGTACACGTTGAAATATCACTTAGAAAATGATATAAAGAGTCTTTAGTTCTTAAAAAGCAACAAATGTCTCTTGCAAGCACAAAGTACCTGGTTTGCCTTCAAATTCTCTGCAAGGGACAGCAGAGGAGGAGTTGCGTGGAAAACGGGGATGTATGCGTCAATTTTTCTGGCGCAAACAGACAATACATCATTGAGTTTTCACGCAGGGCAGGCTTTACGTTGATTTCCAGCGCAGAGACTGGGATCCCCTTCGGGTTGGGGGTTTTCAGACGCCCCGGGGACGATGTGTTGAAATCCTGGGCATGCAGGACGTAGTCACAGGGGGTGCCTTGATCCGGTGGGCGTTGCCTCGAAATTTCTGCTGAACGGCAGGCGTTGTGTTGATTCCTCTGCGGAAGTCGGGCTGCGTAGCTCCGGCTCAGTTTTGCGTCGATCCAGTGGGCCATGCGCCGGATTTCCAGTCGCAACGCTGGCGCTGCATTGTTTTTCTCTTCGGGAAGTCGGGCTGCAGTGATTTTCTCACTGCGAGGCAGGCTGTGTGTGCCAAGACATATAAACTACACAGGTACATGTCCTGCCTTTTACCACCATAGCATCCTGCCCTAGGGGTACCTAGGGCCCACCTTAGGGGTGACTTATATGTAGAAAAAGGGGAGTTTAAGGCTTGGCAAGTACTTTTAAATGCCAAGTCGAAGTAGCAGTGAAACCACACGCGCAGGCCTTGCAATGGCAGGCCTGAGGCATGGTTAAGAGGCTACGTATGTGGGTGGCACAATCAGTGCTGCAGGCCCACTAGTAGCATTTTATCTACAGGCCCTGGGCACATGTAGTGCACTTTACTGGGGTCTTACAAGTAGATTAAATAAGCCAAGTGGGTATGAACCAATGTTACCCTATTTTAAGGGAAAAAGCATTTGCACTTTAGCACTGGTCAGCAGTGGTAAAGTGCGCAGTCTAAAAACCAGCAAAAACAGCATCCAAAAAGTGGAGGGAGGCAGGCAAAATGTTAGGGGTGACCACCCTAAGGCTGTCAGGTCTAACATGTGTCCCCCCCAGCTGAAAGTGTGGAGAGCTAGCCAACCTCCTGGGAGCTTTCATCGCTAAGGCGGAAGTATCTGGAGAGACCACCAGAGTTGGAATGGTCAATCCCCGGGCGATGCTCTACCATAAAGTCCATCTCCTGTAGGGAAATGGACCACCTCAAGATTTTAGGATTCTCGCCCCTCATCTGCATGAGCCATCTGAGGGGTCTGTGGTCTGTCTGAATCCGGAAGTGAGTCCTAAACAGGTATGGTCTCAGCTTCTTCAGTGCCCAGACCACAGCAAATGCTTCTCTCTCAATAGCACTCCACCTCTGTTCCCGTGGTAATAGCCTTCTGCTAATAAAGATGACGTTGGTCTAGACCCTCCTCATTTAGCTGTGCCAGAACTGCCCCTATGCCATGCTCTGAAGTGTCTGTCTGCACAATAAATTCCTGGGAGTAGTCAGGTGCCTTGAGCATGGGGGCCGTGCACATGACTTCCTTCAGAGAGTCAAAGGCTTTCTGACAAGCCTCTGTCAAATTCACCAACCTAGGTTGCTTTTTGGATGTGAGTTCTGTCAAGGGTGACACAATGGTTCCATAGCCCTTGATAAACCTCCGTTAATAACAAGTGAGGCCCAAGAAAACCCTCACCTCGGTTTAGGTTATAGGTGGTTGCCAGGCCTTGATAGTTTCAATCTTGGCCTGGAGAGGTTGCACTTTGCCACCACCTACTAGGTGTCCCAAGTACACCACGGAACCCTGCCCAATCTGGCACTTACTGGCCTTGATAGTCAGGCCTGCCTGTTGCAGGGCCTGAAGCACCTCCTTGAGGTGGAGCAGGTGTTCCTCCCAGCTGGAACTATAGACGGCAATGTCGTCTAGGTTGGCTGCGCAGAAGGCGTCCTTGTCAGCAAGGACCCCGTTGACCAACCGTTGGAAAGTACCGGGGGCACTTTTCAATCCAAAGAGCATTACTCTGAACTGGTAATGGCCCCCAGGAGTGGAGAAAGCAGATCTCTCTTGAGCGCCTTCAGACAAGGCGATCTGCCAGTACCCTGACGTGAGGTCAAAGGTACTAAGGAACTTGGCAGCGCCGAGCCTGTCTACAAGCTCGTCAGCTCTGGGGATGGGGTGAGCATCTGTCTTCGTGACAGAGTTGAGATCCCAGTAGTCCACGCAGAACCTAAGCTCTGGCTCGGCACAGGAAGCAGCAGCCTTGGAAACCAACACCACTGGGCTGGACCAGGGACTTCTCTATCACTCCAAGAGCCAGCATCTTGGAAACTTTATCCTTGATACTGGACCTCACTTTGTCTGACACCCTGTAAATCTTATTCTTCACAGGAGGACTGTCTTCTGTGTCAATGTCATGGACACACAAGTGTGTGAGTCCAGGAGTGAGGGAGAACAGGGAAGAGAACTGCTCCAACAACTCGTAGCAGTCTCCCTTCTGATCGAGAGTTAGGGGGTCAGACAGATTAACACCCTCCACTGACCCATCACCTTCTTTGGCAAAGAGGAGGTCGGGGAGAGGCTCACTCTCCTCTTCCATGCCATAATCTATCACACGGAGCATCCTGACCTCAGACCTCTCAAAATGAGGCTTCAGTCTGTTGTGGTGGAGAACCCTTAGGGGGTGTCTATGGGTCTTGAGGTCGACTAGGTAAGTGGCCTCCCTCTTTCGCTCCTTAACTTCAAATGGGTCAGTCCAGCGGTCCTGGAGAGCTCTAGGCTCTACTGGCTCCATCACCCAAACTTTGTCACCAGGTGATAATTCAACCAGAGTGGCCTCCCGGTCATACCACTCCTTCATCACCTCTTGACTGGCCTCGAGGTTGCTCTTGACCTGCTTCCACAAGCGCTGTGTCTGGTTGCGGAGGGCCAGCATGTAAATGACCACATCATGGGGAGGTTTCCTGGGAGCTTTCTCCCATCCCTCCTTTACGATGCTTAATGGTCCCCTGACAGGGTGATGATAGAGAAGTTCAAAGGGGCTGAACCCCACCCCTTTCTGGGGCACCTCCCTATAAGCAAAGAGAAGGCATGGCAAGAGGACGTCCCACTTATGCCTCATGGCCTCAGGTAGGCCAGTGACCATGCCTTTCAGGGTCTTGTTGAATCTCTCAACAAGCGCCTTGTTGAATCTCTCAACAAGCCCATTGGTTTGTGGATGGTAAGGGGTGGTAAACCAGTAGGTTACCCCACACTCTGTCACGTAGGCTCTCATTATTCTAATGAGACTACTGGATTTTGATCGGCTGAATCGCCTGTGGCGTGGGAGACTGAGTCTTAACCCACTACAGGTGACACCTGTCGCCCTTAATCCGGGTTTTGCTCCAGCTAACTAGTAGTGCCTCCTCTTTACCCAAGAGCAAGGATGATTGGGCAGCAGAGCGCATGACATAGTTGATTTCTCAGGGAAATCGTGGTCACTCAGGTCTCATCCGTTTCTCTCAGCAACATTGGTCTCACATACACAATGACAAACAGAGGCAGTTTATGTTTCAATAAGGTTTTAATGAAGCAACTGCATCTTAGATAAGCAAAGCATGTACTGTAATAACCAGGATGATACAGCATGACAAGATTAGAATTGTGACAAGGAGAGTGAAGCATAGAAATAACGCTACCATATTGTCACTAGAGTCAATAGACTAATTCCTACCTAGGCTACAATAGAGCAGAGCATGTTAAGCTCTAATTCTGCCCTTCAGGTTCCCCTGGGAAGACATCATCCCCCATACCTGAGCAAAGGCCTGAAGTCTGCATAAGCAGCTGTAGCAAAGCATTCAGCAATCAGCATACAGTTGTGGTTCTCTGGCTGGAATCTCCCTCTAACGTGTAAGGGACAAAGTAAGTGTTTTTATAATAAAACAGCTGATGTTCTGAGAAAATGTCCCTACATAAGGATGTGTGTTTTTCTATAAATACCAGAGACAAAACTTTTACCAAGTTCACCGGCAACCTATCTTACTGCAGCCTTGAAAGAAACGCAGAGTAAACAAGAATGTCTTGTTTGAGAATGTAGTGCTGGCCTAGGAGGCGAAAACATCTAGATAGAGAGGAATAAAACAAGACCACAAAAGTGGCTATTGTTAAAATAATAAATGAAGCTGAATAAAATATATCTAGGTTAAAGTGCACAGCGGCAGGCTTAGTATGCTAAAATAACGTGCATGGAGGTATAACTAAAATGGCTACCCAACAACTCATCCCATATGGACTTTATGTACGCTGACATTAACTTTGAGCCTCTGTCAGACAAACCTCCTTTGGGAACCACACACGGGTAAATATCCCCATCAGAGCTCTATTCATTACCGGTGCAGTCACTGTCCTTAGAGGGATCCCCTCTGGATAGCGGGTGGCATAGTCCACTTTATCCACGATGAACCTGTTGCCTAGGGCGGTTTTGGGATCCAAGGGACCAATGATGTCAAGGCCCACTTTTCAAAGTGGGTGCCAATAACGGGGAGTGGGATCAAGGGGGCCTTAAGCCTTTTCCCTGTCTTCCCATTAGCCTGGCATGGGGGGCAGGCCCTACAGAAGTTATATGAGGCTACCCGCATTCTAGGCCAATGGAAGTGGGTGACAAGCCTTGCAAAGGTCTTGTCTTGGCCCAAATGTCCTGCCAGGGGGATGTCGTGAGCAACAGAGGAAAACCCAACAAACCCTACCTGACCTGGGCAAGAGTTCCTATAAACTCTGCCATATGGAGGTGGTGCACGCCGAACGCGGATTCCCGCTGCAGATCGGCTCAAGGTCCATTTGTGGACTTCCTCTGTTAAATCAAGACTTTGGCAGCACGTGGATTTCCCGGACTCAGACCTAAGTACATACCATTCAAGAGGCAGTGTTGTCCCTCGATAGTCCTATGAGGCCCAGAATGAAAGGGCCGAAAAGCGTTGACACTTAACATATCCAGGCGAGGTTGGGTTGAAAAAATGTATTCGACCCTACAGAGTTGCACCACACACTGCTAGAAACCCCAAGAAGAAATTGACAGGTGTCCAGCAAGTGTGGGTACAAGAACCTACAACCATCGCATTTAAGTGGATTACAACTAGAAATGTTACCTGTAACCACTACCTCTCTCAGAGGAGATTAAGTTGGGGACAACCCACAGTTGACAGACTGCTCCCTCTTAAGTCTTCATTATGTATTTTGAAATTGTTGATGTTGTGTAACTCGTATTTGTTGTATTTTTTGTGCTATGTGTTTATATAATTGAGTCCTTTCGTCACAAATTGAATCATTTATGAGTCATTCTTTGCCCCTGCTGAATCTGATCCAAATAAATATTGTAAAGAAATTAGACCACGAAGAGAGTATTGATCACTCTTTCTTCTGAATTTAGAGAAATTATCCTGGCCTTTCGACCAACTTTGTTCCATACTATGGGGATGTCATGAGCCAGGCCCAGTAGGAAGGCCAGGTTAACACTGGGGGACCACCAGCACACGTGCTGCCGCAATGGCCCGAACCTTAGGCTTACTGTAGAGGAGATCATTCTCCCAGTATATATGGTGATCGCCAAAGGATTCACCTGCTGCTTGGTCTGAGGCCTGTTGCCTCAGACCCTCAACACTGGGGAACTCCTTCTGCGCTTTGCAGAATTAATCCCTGGTTGGCCCTCCCTCCACTTGCCAGCCAGCAAGAACAGGTAGGTTACCCAGGTCGGCAATATCTTCCCATAGTTGGCTCAGGGCCCTCCTCTTCTGGGACCCCGTCAACCCCCACCAGAATATCAGGGGCAGGTTTCCAGTGCCCCTTGCCCTTCCTCTGTGCAGCTGTCTGGGCCATTGTTCCAGGCCCCAGACTCCCGACTCCCTTCCCGGACAACCATGGACCTTGTGGTCATGCAGACCCACTCAGGCAAACCTAACATCTCCAGGTGGGATCTGAGCTCTACCTCATTCCAGGCAGTATGCTCAAGATCATTGCCTAACAGACAATCTAGAGGCATGGCAGGACTCACAGTTACCTTTAGAGTACCAGAGACCCCCCCCCCACTCAAAGGCAACCAGAGCCACCGGCGAGCCACACTCGAGATTGTCAGCGACTATGACTTGGTGGAATGTACTAGGGATGATTTTCTCTGCTGACACCAGCTGACCCCTGACAGTAGTCACACTAGCTTCTGTGTCACGCAGAGCCTCCACCCTTTCCCCATCAATGGTGACCCATTGCTTATACTTGGAAGGTTTCGCATGCATGTGGGCTTTTAGCACCATTTCCTTATCTTCCAGGGATACTGGTGACACCTCTATCTGCTCCACAAAGCTAACTGGGACTGTCTTCCCCCCAAGAGCTACATTAGCCAACCCGGGTGTCTGCCCTCAGTGAGGGGCCGTGCCCACTTGGGACACTGGGAGTCGCACTTAGAGTGTCCATGCTTGAAGCACTCTAAGCATTTGGGGGCAAATCTTCCTTGCTTTTTGTCAAAGTATCCTGGCCCCTTCTCAGACTCAGGTTGGGACTGGGTACCACCACCACCCTGGGAGCTGTTTTGGTGACCTTTTAAGAACTCCTTATGTTTACGTTTTTCTATCTCCTCTTTCTTCTGTTGGGAACCCTGACCACCTTTGTGGGTGTCCCCCCAGGTACCTTTTTGGTCACTCTTGTGCTAACCCAGAGGTCCGCCTCCTCAGCAAGCTTTCTAGATCAGTCACCTTATTGTGAACTAGGTGATGGCACAAGTCTGCAAAGCAAACACTGAACATATGCTCTTTCAGGATCAGATTATATAGCCCCAAATAGTTATCTACTTTACTGCCCGCACCTATCCATTCAGTGCCTTACTGGAGAAATCAAAAAAGTCTACCCAGTTCTGTGTGGAGAGTTTGGTGCTGTCCCTGAACCTCTGACCGTACTTCTCAGGTGTCAGCCCAAACTTGGCAAGCAAAGCAGTTTTCATGGGTGTGTATCTGTTTTGATCCTTAGGATCCAATGAAAGGAGTGTGTCCCTTCCACTACTGGTACATAGCACCACAAGGCCTCCCCCCATTGCTCCTCAGAGAATCCATGAGCCCCTAGTGCAACTTCATAAGTAGCCAACCACTTGCCAATGTCATCTCCCACCACATAACTTGACACTACATTTTTGGGTATACAAACCTTCCCTTCTCCTGCAGGTCCTGAACGTGTGCTGCCACCATCACTGCTGGGCTCAGACTGTCTTGCCTTAATATCCAGCTCCTTGAGACTCAGTTCATGAGCCAACAAAAGTTTCTTTTCAGCCAAGTCTCTCTCAGTTTCAGCCTGTTTGGCTTCTCTCTCTGCCCTCCTCTCCTCCTGTTGAGCTTCAATTTTTAACTTTGCCATTTTTAGTTGAAATTCTCTCTCCACCCTCCTTTCCTCTGCGGTCAGGCTGTGGCTAGAGACACTTGCTCCCTGGTCTACAAGGGGGCACAAATCCAGGGGTAACTTCCCCCACTACTGGCAAGAAATCCTCTGGGGGGCCATCCTCTTGGTCCTCCTCCTCAACATCCTCCTCTGAATGGGCTTCTGCCCAGGCCTTCAGTGCCATTTGGTATCCCTCCTTTTTGGAGACACCCTGGGTAAGTACTCCCATCCCTTGCAGAACCCCTTCAGCTGTTTGTCAGTATATGTCTCCAGCTTGGCTAGGTCACAATCTTCAGCTCTTGCTTGAGACCCAGCCAGAGACATGTTGAATGAGGGTTTTAGTTAAAAATGTCAGGCAAAAAACGAAATTGCAGAAAAGGAAAACAAATCAAGTTGACCTTCAACTGTGGGTAGGTAGTGTACACTAAGCTACTGTATATGACTGCACAAATACAAGTCCTATCCTCACAGCTGATCATCAATGTTAGAAATTGGGTCTTTGGTTGGCAGTCAGGTTATGCCCTGTCCAATCAAGGACCCTCACTCTAGTCAGGGTAAGTCACACACAGTCCAGATTATTCTATGCCCACCCTCTGATAACTTGGCACTGAGCAGTCAGAATTAATTTAGAAGGTAATGTGTAAAGTATTTGTGCAATAAATCATGCAATAACACAGTAGAAAGAACACCATAAAAATACACCACACAGTGTTTAGAAAAATATATAATATTTATCTAGTAAGATGCAGGTCAAAACTATTAAGATTCAATAAGTAAATTTGAAATATTACTTAGAAAATGATATAAAGAGTCCTTAGTTCTTAAAAAGCAACAAATGTCTCTTGCAAGCACATAGTACCTGGTTTGCGCTCAAAATTCTCCACAAGGGACCGCAGAGGAGGGGTTGCGTGGAAAATGGGGAGGTGTGCGTCGATTTTTCCGACGCACACAGACGATGCGTCGTTGAGTTTTCACGCAGGGCAGGCTTTGTGTTGATTTCCAGCACGGAGACTGGTATACTTTTTGGGTTGCGGGGTTTTCGGACACCCCGTGGACGATGCGTTGAAATCCTGGGTGTGCAGGACGAAGTCACAGGGGCTGCCTCGATCCAGTGGGCATTGCGTGGAAATTTCTGTTGCATGGCAGGCACTGCGTCGATTCCTCTCAGGAAGTCGGGCTGCATTGAATTTCCGGTCGCAACGCTGGCACTGCATCATTTTCCTCATCGGGAAGTTGGGCTGCGTTGATCCGGTACAGTGTGTGGTGATTTTCTCACTGCAAGGCAGGCTGTGCGTAGTTTCTTGCAGGCTGTGCATCGATTTTCAGCGCACAAGGAGTTATTTTGCAGGAATAGTCTTTTTGGTCCTGAGGCTTCAGGAACAGGAGGCAAGCTCTATCCAAGCCCTTAGAGAGCACTTCTTAGCAGAGCCAGAGGGCAGCAGGGCAACAGCAGGGCAGCAGTCCTTTGCAGAAAAGCAGTCAGGTGAGTCCTTTGGGCAGCCAGGCAGTTCCTCTTGGCAGGTTGCAAGTTCTGGTTCAGGGTTTCTTCACCAGTGGTATCTTGTGCGGAAGAGTCTGAGTTGGTAGGGTCAGAGACCCTGCTTGAATACCCAAATGTGCCTTTGAAGTGCGGGAGACTTCAAAGAGTGGCTTAGAAGTGCACAGGGTCCCCTTTCAGTTCCATACTGTCTGCCAGGGTCCCAGAAGGGGTGTGGCAGTCCTTTGTGTGAGGGCAGGGTACTGTCCTTTGACATGTAAGTGTCAGGCACTCCTCCTTTCCAGCCCAGGAAGACCCATTCAATATGCAGATGTATGCAAGTGTGACTGAGCAGCCTGTGCTTGGAGTTGTCTGAGTGAATGCACAAGGGAGCTGTCAACTTAACCTAGCCAGACGTGGATTGTAAGGCAGAGAAGGATTTAAGTGCAGAGGAATGCTCACTTTCTAAAAGTGGCATTTTTAAAATAGTAATATTAAATCCAACTTCACCAGTCAACAGGATTTTGTATTACCATTCTGGCCATACTACATATGACCTTATTACTCCTTTCAGATCAGAATCTACCACTCAAAACAGTATATGAGGTAGCCTTAATGTTAGCCTATGAAAGGAGCAGGCCTCACATCAGTGTAAAACGAATTTAGGAGTTTTACACTGCCAGGACATATAAACTACACAGGTACATGTCCTGCCTTTTACCTCCACCGCACCCTGCCCTATGGGTTCCTAGGACCCACCTTAGGGGTGACTTATATGTAGAGAAAGGGGTGTTTAAGGCTTGGCAAGTACTTTTAAATGCCAAGTCAAAGTGTAAGTGAAATTGCACACACAGTCCTTGCAATGGCAGGCCTGAGGCATGGTTAATAGGCTGCGTATGTGGGTGGCACAATCAGTGCTGCAGGCCCACTAGTAGCATTTCATCTATAGGCCCTGGGCACATGTAGTGCAATTTACGGGGGCCTTGCAAGTAGATTAAATAAGCCAATTGGGTATGAACCAATGTCACCATGTTTTAAGGGAGAGAGCATATGCACTTTAGCACTGGTTAGCAGTGGTAAAGTGCGCAGAGTCCTAAAACTGGAAAAACACTGTCCAAAAAGTGGAGGGAGGCAAGCAAAAAGTTAGGGGTGACCACCCTAAGGCTGTCAGGTCTAACAGGTATGGTGATTTTTTTCCCAACATGTTTTTGACAAGATTTTCTGCACAACTTGTCCAGGTTTCATACAGAGCAGTACACATGTTAAAGCAAAAATTGTATTACCTTAGATTTAGCATGGACCTTTGAACGAGGCCCTGATTGGATGCAAGGTCCACAGATCTACAGGATGGTGCTTGTATGGTCTTAAGACCCTGTTGCTGTGTTTTTATGACAGGTTTGAACCTCATTTTTTTGGTTCTGGCAGACCGGGTATTTTTTCATGTTATGAGATCTGTGTCAGAGTCTTCTGGCAAGTGCTTTTTATGAATATGACATGTTGCTCAGGGAGATCGGGATCCACCCAAATTGGTGTTCCATTTTCCATTAGTAGCCATGGCCCTAATGACCACTCTAAGACACCACCAAAGGTCGGTGGCAGCAGATTATAGTAATGTTGTGTGGGCCTTTTCATCTGACCTCCAGTGGGGAACTCGTATTGAATTTCTCTGGAAAATCACTGTGGTATGCCCAAGCTGGTTCCCCTCGTTCTATCTGAATGTGTGAAGTGTGCATGAGGGTGTTTGGGTACATGCCACGTGCATCTGCCTGGCGTTGGATACACATAACTGAAAGAGGAAGGAAGGTTATTTGCTGCACTGGACCTGGTGCCAAATCTGTTCCAGCAGCTTGTGATCAGACCAGACTAACATTAAAATTAAGAAATGACTAAAAGACATGGTGAAGCATGTACAGTTCTTACAGTGAAGATGGGCTGTCTGCCCAAATGTCACATTACATGCTTTGTGTGCCAGTCTGGAAACAATATTCAAACAAAACAGGAGGATCATTTCATCTCAAACTGGATGCAATTGGCACACTGAAAGGGAATATTTACTTTACAGTGATTAGTTTTGCCCACCCTTTGGGGTTGCCTTCGAATTTGAGCAGTCCAATTGGCCCAACTGCCCAGGAACCGGATGTAGGATGTTCCCTTAAGGATATCCACCTTTACCTCAAGGAGCTCAGCACATGTTTGTGGAGAAAGGCGAAGACCAGAGGCAACATTCTTGGCTGCCTCCCTTCAAGGGATAAGGACTGTACCAACAGTACTTAAGGAAACATCTATTTCTTTTGAAGGAACCATACAAGTGCACCTCCCTGTAAGTGGAGTATCTTCCTTTTCAGACAGAATCCAAGTTCAGAATCTTGCCAAGAGAAAATGGTCGAAACAGTGCCAGCTGAGACAAGAACATATCAGCGCCTATCCACTTCCCCTCTACTGGACGCTGCGTGTGAACTGAGTATGGCACTGATGATTTTGTGACACCAGTGTATCTGCACCCTGCACTTCCGTTCTTCTTCACTCTGTGTATTGTATGATAATATCAGGCCTACATGCCTGCACCCTCTGTTGCAACGCATTTTTCCCCTAGAAGCACCTGTGATAGTGTGATGTTCTTGAGTTTGCACCCTGCAATGCAGTGGTCTTTCTGCAGCAGTGATAAGTGTGCAAGACCCAAGCGTCTGAACCGTGCATCCTTGTACATCTTTTCTTCAAGTGAATTTGATGACGCAAAAAGCCTGTTTGTCCTACTTCCTTTATAATGCACCATTTCCTCATGCAAGGTAGATGCATGGCCATGTGAGGCCTGAAAGCTCCGCCAGTTGTATGCTAGTTACAGACCTATCCCTTGCTGAACAGCCGCTTGAGTTGAGCCTCTTGTGTCTTGTGCCCCGCCTGTCGCTTCTACACCCTGAGACTGCTATTCAGTCCCCTCAGTACCCTTAGTAAAACTAGGGATGAACCCTATGAAGTTACCCCCACCCCCCAAAAAAATAGCCTCTGCAACGACAGTAGACAGATGGGATGTACAGAGATACTGCTATCAGAAAAGTTGGTAATGACATAAAACTCTCCGACGCTCCTAAGTATGCCCCCTTAATAATAATAAATGTGTTATGGCTTTTGCAGGGTCATAACACTGCATGCATGTTGTATTTATTACATGTGATACATGTGCTGCACAATCTATACTTTCTAACTCATTTTCACCCTCCAAGAGAAAGCCTGGGCTGTTTGACCTCAATATTCCCTGCACCTAACTGCCATTCATATGCGCATGTTCTGCACACTGGAGAACTGACCTGACAGTTTGACTTGTGTGTATTTTGGTAGAAACTGTGGAGACATAGGAAGGAGAAGTTGTTTAATTAAATCAGCAGTAAAAGCATACAGGAGAATAGTGGGCAAATGTGTGTGGGGGTGTGTTTAAAGTTTTTGCAATAGAGGTGTGCTTCTAGAACGAGATGTTCATGGCATTCGCACTGTCAGATATAGGCACGGGAGTAACATAAAAAAGCTGTTCTGAGGGTGTGTCATCGACTTAAAATTCCCAGGCAGAGTCTGTTGGTAGTGTGAGAGCAAGGACCAAAATAAGAGTGTTAGACTTGGCATCCTTGGCGTGGTCTCCCCTAACATTTTGCCTCTGTTTCCCATGTTGTTGATGTGTGGTGGACTCTGTTTTTGATGTTTATGTTACTCTGGACACTTTACCACTGCTATCCAGTGCTAAAGTGCAAGTACTCCTATGTAAAATGTATGTCTAATTGGCTTTCCATGATTGGCATATTTAATTTACTAGTAAGTCCTTAGTACAGTGCACTAGAGTTGCCCAGGGCTGTAAATCAAATGCTACTAGTGGCCTGCAGCACTCGTTGTGCCCCCCAACATTAGTAGCCCTGTAAACATGGCTCAGACCTGCCACTGCAGTGTCTGTGTGTGCAGTTTTAAACTGCCAATTCGACTTGGCAAGTGTACCCACTTGCCAGGCCTAAACCTTCCCTTTTCTTGTATGTAAGATACCCCTAAGGTAGGCCCTAAGTAGCCCCATGGGCAGGGTGCAGTGTATGGTTAAGGTAGGACATATACTAATGTGTTTTATATGTCCTAACAGTGAAATACTGCCAAATTCAGTTTTCACTGTTGCAAGGCCTATCTCTCTCATAGGTTAACATGGGGGGTGCCTTTAAAATATGATTAAAGTGTAGATTCCCTTTGGGAGCAGATAGACATTGGAGTTTGGGGTCTCTGAACTCACAATTTAAAAATACATCTTTTAGTAAAGTTGGTTTTAAGATTGTGTGTTTGAAAATGCCACTTTTAGAAAGTGGGCATTTTCTAGCTTAAACTATTCTGTGACTCTGCCTGTTTGTGGATTCCCTGTCTGGGTTAGTTTGACAATAGGGCTGTTTGTACCTCTCTCTAGACAGTGACACAAAGGGAGCTGGGGTGTAGTCTGCATTTCCTGATGAGCCATCTGTGCTAGGAGGGAGGGGAGGATTGGTCACTCACACCTGAAAGGGCTGTGCCTGCCCTCACACAATGCAGTCTCCACCCCCTGGTGTGTGTCTGGGGCCTGGCCTGGGCAAGGCAGGATCTCACCAACAAGAGAGACTTTCCTTTGAAGTAGGCCGACTTTAAAGGCAGAAATGGGTATAAGAAGAGCACCCAAACCCCTGAAAATTAGATCACTTCTGGAAATCAAGAGGAACCTTTGCCCAGGAGAAGAGCTGCAGAGCTGGGGAGAAGTGCTGCCCTGCCAGTGACTGTGCTTTGTGGAGCTATCCTGCAGTTGCTGCTTTTGCCTGTGAAAGGCGACAAAGACTGGACTTTGTTGTGCATTCCTGCTTTTGAAGAATCTCCAAGGGCTTGACCTGAGCTTGCCTCCTGTTGTTGAAGTCTCAGGGCCATCAAAGACTTCCCCTGCCAGCACCTGGACTCTCTGCTGAGACTCCTGCCCTGCCAAGTGGTGCCCTATCCAGTTCCTGGGCCCCTGAAAGGTGAAGCTGGCAGACCAAGATTGAAATTCCATGCACAGACCGCCGTGCGGGGAAATTTTCAACGCACCTTCTGAAAAAGCAGCTGAGAAACGACGCACCGCTGGGTTCAAGGCTGAAACCAATGCCCCACCTGCATCACGGCTGGTCGATCGACGCAACGCGGCTGGAGAAACGACGTACAACACTCCCCGACAGAGGCTGTTAACATCGTAACCCCACATAGCGTGATTTTCTGATACCGTGCAACCTGATTTTTTACGCAAACCTCATTGGGCGTGGAAGAACAACGCAAAGCCTGCCAGGACCCGAGGTGCCTGTCCAGATCGACGCATCACTCTCTTATGGAGAGGAAAAAAGACGCATGCCGACCCGACCGGAGGAGCAACGACGCACAGTCCTGCTTGCGAGTGAGAAATAGACACATCGCTGGCCTTTTCCGACGCACACTTGCCAGTGCAGTGTTATTTTGACGCAACCCAAGTACTTTTTCACTCTAACAGTGTTCTCACTGTTTTCTAAAGGATTTGAGATTCTTAGGGCCAGATGTAGCAAACTTTTGCGAGTCGCAAATGGCCCGAATCGCAATTTGCGACCCTGCAAAATTGGAAATGGGATGCAAAAATCCCATTTCCGACTCGCAAAATGTGACGTGAGCCATTACCGACTCGCAAAAATAGCTACCCCATTTTGCGACCCGCAAATAGGAAGTCGCAAACCAAATGCAATAGCCACTCGCAAATTGCGACTAGTCGCAAAAAGCCCATTTTGCACTTCCAATTTACCACTAACTTAGAGCAGGTGGTAACCAGAACCAAAGTATAAAAGGAGACCCAGAAGGCACCTGGGTTACTCAAGATGGTGAAGATATATGTGATAGCAATGAGGAGGAGAGCCCACGCCGCACAGCAGAGGAGGAGGAGGAGCCAGAGACAGGAGAAGATATACAGAACCAGGCAGACACTTTTCCAACAAACAGAGAAGGAGATATATGATAAATATAGACTCAGCAGTGCAGCAATACTAGATTTAATAGATTTACTCAATCCGCAGCTACAACGCCAGACTGTGCGCGGCTGCGCCATCCCTACGCATGTGCAAGTGCTATGCTCACTGCACCTCTTGGCCTCGGGTAGCTATCAGGGGGTCATTGCTGTGGCAGGTGGGGTATCCCAAAGTTCACTCTCACGGTTCTTTAGAGCATTCCTAGATGCCTTACTCACACACATGTCCAGATACATATACCTACCCAGGAATGAGGCAGAAATCAACAGCACCAAGTTGGAATTCTACAGGATTGCCAACTTCCCCCATGTCATAGGGTGTGTGGACGGGACACATATACAAATCTGCCCTCCTGCAAATCTGGAATATCTGTTCCGCAACAGGAAGTGTACCCACTCACTGAACATACAGGTGGTATGTGACGCCCATTATGTTATCACTGACATGGTTGCCAAATTTCCAGGGAGCATACATGACTCCTACATTTTCAGGCACAGTGGGATACACCAACGCCTAGAACGTGGGGAGTTTGGAGACGGATACCTCCTAGGTATAGCTGAATACACCTTGCAGACATACACACAGGTCAATGTGGAAACCATCTATGCCCAGCTAACATTGTACATTTTGTGCCAAACAGGTGACAGTGCATATGCACTACGACCATGGATACTCACCCTGTACTTAACACCCAGCAATGAGAAAGACAGGCGATACAACAGTGCACATTGGAGGACCCAAAATATCATAGAGAGGACCTTTGGACTGCTGAAGGCACGACTCAGATGCCTCCACAGAAGTGGAGGTGCCCTCCAGTATACCCCAATAACAGCTTTCAAGATCATTGGTGCATGCGCTATCCTGCACAACATTGCCACCAGAAGTGGGCTACCTCTCACCCCAGAAGACCCAGATTCGGAGGATGAAGAGCAAGAGCTACCACATCACCATCATCGGGATAGAAGCATTGCAAATCAAGGCAGACTGAGACGGGACCACATTGCAAACCAATATTTTGGAAGGTACGTGCTAACTGTCACCACACTCACTAATGTCACACACAAAGAGTCCAGGTGTGAAGTGGAACTAACAAGAAATTTTAATAATGTGCACCAAAAAAACTATATACATTAACTACAGTTCAGGGGCTGTAAAAGTCCACCTGGCATGAGACACATTGACCTCATGTGCCCCTACTCCAGGACAGTGCGGAGCTCACACTCTACGCCGGCCTCGCCCAGCATGGCTGGTGCCTGGTGTGTCAGCAGTGCCCTGCCTTGCGCTACCACTGCGCAACACCCTGGTGTCACTGGCTGAGACACTGCTGACGGTGGAGCCCTCCTCGCTGTCCTGCGGCGTGTCAGCCACGCCCCTAGCCACCTGCCGTGCCTCCATGATATCTACGGCGTGGCTGAGACGCACCAGTCCACGTGCCACATCACTGGCAAAGTGGCCCATGTCTACCTGGAGGCTGACCGTGCGCCGTGAAAGGCCAGTGGTGTTCACTGCCAGCCTGACGATGGAGGCAGACGTTCGGTCCAGCCGGTGCATTAGCTGCCTGTCACGGCGCCTTGCACCCTCTCTCTCTGTTATGAGTTCTGCCACCAGTTGTCTCATTGAGAGTGCAAGGTTGCCGACATGGGTATTGAGTTGTTGCAGCTCTGTGTCTACCAGCTGCATGCCACTGTTCTGATTTTGCTCCATGCGCCGCATGGCCCCTGATATTCTCCTTATCTCCCGTGTCTGCAGGCGCTGACCCCGTAGGAGTGCAGCCTCGGTGGCCGACATGGAGGCGTCCCCTGACTCAGCCTGCGGCACTGGATGGACATTTACACGTCACCTGCGACGCTGTGGAGGCTCTGTGTCATCTACACCGGCACTGTGGCTGGGACCAGGTGCTGGCTCACTCACCAGTATGGTAACTGGTGCATCATGAGGGGACTGTGTGTGGGTGGTGCAGGTCCCTGTGGTGGCTTGTCCTGAGTCCTCTGCAGGCTGGTGGCTGACCTGTGGCCCCTGGATGCTTTGGCTGGAGGTGCTGTTGTGTGGGAGACCTGTGGGACATAGGGAACACACTGTCAGTATCTACCATCTGTTATCAACTTCCTAATAAACTGTTGCCTATCAACTGCCTACTTGACTACATTGCCCATAATGCACCATGCAGGTGGTTGCTACTCTGAAATGGAGCTATTTTGGTTGTGCATGCTGCTGTGTACAAGGTGGGTGGGGGTATGGCATATATGGGTGTAGATGCATGTCTCATGGCACTCACCGGTTGATGGTCCTGGCTCTGAAGTGTCCAGCTCTCCCATCCCGCACACTGCCTCTGGCTCCAAGGTCTCCTCCACTCTTTCCTCCAGGGGTGTGGGTGTGGTTGGTGGTACAGTGGATGGTCCCCCTCCAGTGCCCCTCATCTCCCAGAGCCGCTCTGCCACCCTCTCCTTGGTCTGGGAGCGCAGGTCATACCACCGTTTCTTTAAGTCTTCTATACTCCGGTGGCTGATACCCATGGAATTCACCTTGTCCTGGATTTCGGTCCAGATTCTTTTCTTCTCCACCTCTGACACACTGAGGGCTGCCTTACCAAACAGTTGTTCATGGTGCTGACAGCATTCCTCAGTCAGCACCTCCAGCTCTTGTTCTACAGATTTTGCTTTCTTGGTGTCTCTGCCATGGTAGCTGCTCTTACTCCGGTTTGCAGTGTAGCAGTTGAAAATGGGTGTGGTCCTCCCTCCTCCCAGGTGTATTTGTAAACTTCCTGGCTGTGATGTCATCATCAGGAGCCAGGAAGTGTTTTCCAGAGTGTTCTGCTGCACCTGCATTCAATTTCCAGCGCAGTCGCAATTTGCGACACCCACTCGCAATTTGCGTGATCGTTTTTAGCGCGTCGCAAAAAGCGACCTCGCAAACAGCGGACTCGCAATCTGCGGTGTGACTTCATTTGCGAGTCGCAAATTTAAGTCGCTTTTTCTTCTTGGATGCCATTTAGCGAGTCGGAAATTGCGAGTCGCAACGACTCGCAATTTCCGACTCGCTAAATTTTTCCTACCTACATCTGGCCCTTATTCTTAAAAAATTCATAACTTGACTTGTGTATGTTGTATTTCTTTTCATTTTGGTCTTGTTTTGTTTAGATAAATATTACCTATTTTTCTAAACCTGTGTTGTGTCATTTTGAAGTGTTTCCACTGAGTTACTGTGTGTGTTGGTACAAATACTTTACACATTGTTTCTGAAGTTAAGCCTGCCAGCTCGTGCCAAGCTACCAAGGGAGTGAGCGGGGGTTAACTGAGGGTGATGCTCCTTTTCTCTGACTAGATTGCGGGTCCTTGCTTGGACAGGGGGTAATCTGACTGCCAACCAAAGACCCCATTTCTAACAAAGAGCCTGTCTGTCCTTTTCATGTTTATCTAGGAACGTCGGCCCTTTCAAAGTGGAACGTCATATGGAAGCACTGCTGCTTAACTGTGCACGTGGTACCAGAAGGGCGGCCACCGTGGCCAGGGGCTTCAGTACCTGCAGGAACACTGGCTGCACGCACAAAGAGCTCATTCAGCTCCACCAGTGGGTCTCGCCTTTGATGTGTCCAGTGACAATTGCTGACTTCTCTCCAACACAAATCCGACGCCTGCCTTAAACCAGGGCTGATTGAGACAGTAGTGTTTTTTTAATTAGACCAGATGCATCGTTGTGGGTTCCAAATCACCTCTCCAGAGATGTTCATTGCTAAATACCAATCTTAACAGGCATTTTTGTCTCCCATTTCAACAAAGATCTACTAAAGTTAGCAGAACAGCCTGAGAAGATTTATGGCCCCAATAAAGATAAGCAATGCCCTTTGTGTGATGTTGTGAGTGCTGGCAGGGAGGGCCCTGAAGAGAGAGCTACGAGGACAGCATTGGAATAAAGCCAAAACAAATGTCTGGGACGTGGAAGGAACAGAATGCTGCAATAAAACGCAGGCAGTTACCAGCCTAAAACACCCACAGTGAAAGGGAGTATCAAAGAAATGGAAAAAAAAGTCTGTCACAGCAACAGATAAAGAAACCAAAGTGGAACAATACAGTGGTAGGTCACTGTTCTAAAACAGGTAGAACTGTCTACTAGCGGGTACACATTTTTTGTGGACACTGCAACCAACAAATTAAATTGCTTTCTTCCACAGTATAGGTACACTTAAGTATACACCAGGTCGAACGCTAACGCTCGGCCTAAAAAAGCCCCACAGAAAGACAATACAAGTCACACTGTCATTAAATATCAGCCATTACAATTAAATAACAAGCAAACTACCAATCTCCCAGCTAAGTTAAAACATCTGAGTGACATTCTTACCACCATTCAACAATCGCATAATGTTTTCCAAATTTCCAAGGCATCCTTTTAGTTTCTGAAAAGTCTCAAGCCCCTAATGCTCTGAAGGTGCACTTCTTAACTTCAAACAGGTCCCATCATATGATCTCTGTACCTGATTATACTCACACTGGAAACCACAAGACCGTCCTTCAAGTAACTGCAGAATCGCCATAGCTAAAGTATCTCTTTTAATGGTAACCTCAGGTTATTATTCAGTCAGCCAACTGTTCGTATTAGCGTTAATACCCAACTTCACCATATGCAGCCTCACTGCGTATGCATTGATAAGACCACACATTTTACAAACCGTGATATAAGTATGCTTTCCCCAAAGCCCGGCTTTGCCCAGGTCACCAGCGGGCTGCGCATGACACCTTTCAGCAGTGGGTAAAAACCCCACTCTGCATTTTATGTATGTTCCTGTTGTAGCCGGGCATGTCACTCGAGTACATTATTCAAAACACTGCTTAAATGTGAGTACTGGCCATCTGAAAACCTTTAACGAAATATGTATTAGCAAAAATGTAATTTAAACTTGTGTAGCACTGGTTTAAAATCAGGTACATATTAATTTGCTGAAAGCTTTGATTCATTACAGAATCCATTCCCAAATGGAGCCAGGTATGACGTGTATCCTTGCACTCCCCTTCAACTCCAAATGCTATCCTTTCATGTTCATTCCTGCCCTCTTTGAGTTTGGTGTAGTGTGTTTCTGAGTATTGAGTTGCACAGAAGTCAAAACACAGAGTCTGGGTGAAGTGTGCAGTAAACCACAAACTATTAGTTTGATTACCATAATACATGTAGAGTATCAAGAGAGTGCTGAGCAAATGGGAAGCAGCAGCCGAGGCTAGATGTTGGGCACAGGAAACCATAACACATCCATTCACTGCTTGCTTACTGGTCCTGGAAGTGCTAGTGCATTTTGTGACTCACAAGGAACAGAGAATAGCCAATCACTTTAAGGCTTAAAAATAAAGCCACACCATGATTGACCATGTTCTGTGTTGCTCCCACCCCTACGCTGCCTTCTGAGCTTGAGAACTGCTGTGTACAGAACAAATCTGTGCATTGCTCTCATGCTATTTTAGTAGTAAACAGCATGAGAACAACACACGTATTTGTGGGAGGAGGTGAAACTAATGCTTCAAAAGAGACTAGGGAAACCGGACTGTGTTCCCCCTGCTCCTCAACAGCGATGGCTCATGAGGACTAAAGTGCGCATGTCTGGTTGGCCCCACTAAGAAACCTGTTCAAGCAGACATGCACACTTAACTGAATACCTGTTGCCTGCCAATCAGCATCAGCAAATTTGGTCACGGGATGCCCAGAAATTGAGCACAATGCTTAACACAACGTAGAGCACACTGGGTCACCCCATATGAATTCATTTTAAAAAATCTATAGATTTTTTTTAATTAAGGGTAATGCATGTGGCGGATCATAACTCCAATGAAGAAACCACCCCTGCTTTATTGATCACACCACTTTGATGGTTGATAATAAATGACAAGTAGGCAGGGCTTTTGTCCTGCCATGAGGATTTTGGGACTGTACACATTTAGCAAATGTGGGTTCATTGATGATGTGGCCTTCACAATTAGTGAGAGACCTGCAAACTATGAAAAGTTACAAGTTGGGTTTCTGATAATGCTGTTGTATATCGGACTGCATGAAAAAAATCTATCCTTACCAAAAGGACTTTAATTGGCCATGGGCCTCTACCATTCTTGTCAAATTCTGTTAAGACTTTGATCTTGAATTGACTTTCTAAGTCACATTAAAAATGTGGTGTTCGTAGGAAGCTAAGTATATACATTAAATATTCCTCAAAATGGCTTCCACTTTGTTCTCAAAATGGCTTACAATATTTTGATACATTAATTTAATACATTAAATAATCCTCAAAACGGCATCCATTTTGTTCTCAAAATGGCTTACAATATTGTGTTCTAGTCACAAGGAACCATGTCTTGAAAGAGAAGGCTTCACTTCGTTTGTGAGTTAAAAAGATTTTAGAAAAAGCTAAAATATGACATCTAGTGTAATCCAGTATCAATCTGTTATTCCCTTACCTGGTACAGATTAGGGAAAATTATATTGCTTGCAGTTTGGAAGTTTTATGTCCCCTGAAAATAAAACCTGCTTGCCACCACGGTCTGGTACATCCTAATTCCCAAGATACAGTCAGATCTATAGAGGGACATTGTACTGGGTTACCATAATCTGTGGTATGAAGCCGTGCCTCAGAGTAGTAAAATTATATGTCAGTGAAAAATACTTAGAACAGAGACACAGAGTCAACAAATTAGCATCACAAAAGCTCGGCTTGTTGACACCGTATTATAGACCCCCCTTTCAATCTGCTGTGACGATGTTGCCAAAAAGCAAGAAGTTTCAGTTCCTTATTCTGGTTGCACCAATTATCCCTGCTGCAAGTTGCAAACCTGATAAATATGGATACTGAGCACATCATTCTGAGTAATTATGGTTATGAGTTGATAACACAGATTTTCCATGTTTTGTCATGTGCAGACTCAAAATATGTGCTATTTGCCAGCACCTTTTGCACTAGGTTTTCTGAGCAGGCAAAAAATTTGAATACAAAATTAGCACCCAAATTGAAATCGCAATTTCATTACAAGACCGGAGGGTACCATTATACAATAACCTTCTACTGCTGCCCCTCATGCAGCCCTTTAAAGAAGAATAATTCATCATAAAGTATTAGAATGTTCAGTGAATATAAATATCCAGCGCACACAGTCATCATCTTCTTTTATTGGCTGCTGTACTACATTTAAGTACTTCTGATTTTGTTATGTTTCTCTTCTTTATGGTATATTTATTATTATTTCTGTCTCTAGTTTCTTGAGAATTTGTATTGATTAATTTTAACTCATGCTCTGCCCTCCAAATTATGTTTGGGCTTAGTAAGTATTTATTTGGTAAACTTTTTTACTCTTTAATAACTGCTAGTATAGCAGTTAAAGCCACAAGCTGCTAGCTCACCAGATTTGTCCATTTGGTTTCTATGCTGAGATTGCGTTTCAGTTGTCTTCTTCTAAAGGAAGGGGACGGCTTTCATTTGGCTTCCCGCCGAGATCTTCTTGTTAATTTTAGAAGCTTTCCACATCAAGCATGAAAGCGGGGGTTTCCTGTTTAAGCCTACATGCTTCGCCAATGTACAGCGTTCAATTTTATTAAAAAGTTAACAGAGGGCGCAATAGCGTAAACTGTGGCTCCGCTATCGTGCACCTCACTAAAATAAAAAGAAGACTAGGAGTCCTTCATTATTTTTTATTTGGTTGCCAGGCACCTCCGTATCATAAGAGCGCGTTGTCGGGCAGCTTAACAAATTTCGAAAGATGCTGCTGTAAGCATTTTATGAGCATCTCTTAGCAACCAGATGAGCCAGGAGGCAACTTTGTAACCGAAAACGAGGGTGTTAGAACAAGCCCTTTGGTTAACTCTTTTTTAAATAAAAACTGGACTCTTTGCAAGTAATTGGCTTCCCTCTAGTGGTGTTCTAGAGGTACCATACAATTTGCTGTAGGTATAATTTTAGTAATACTGTTGGCCTGCTTGTACATTATATTTGATTAATTGACTTGCATAGTTATAGTTATTCTGTCCATTTGGTGTTCAAAATCAACCTCTTGTCTCAAGCCTGTCATATTATTATTATTATGGAGTTTTAGAAATGGGGTCTCTAGTTGGCAGTCAGTTTGCACCCTGTCCAAGTAGGGACCCTCTCACTAATCCAGATAAGGGAGATACCCAGTTCAGATAACCCGTGCTCACCCCCTTGGTAGCATGGCACGAGCAATCGGGCTTATCTCAGAAGCAATGCGTAAAGCATTTGCATATCACACTTAACACAGTGAAAACACTACAAAAGGACACCACACCAGTTTTAGAAAAATAGCCAATATTTATCTATGTAGAACAAGACCAAATATGATAAAAATCCAACAAACAGTAATAAATATATGAATTCTGCAAGATTTACTCAAAAAAACAGTTCCTTGAAACAGAGAGCTCCATCTGGGGCTATCACGGCATTGTGATCAACATAACCAACAGTTCAGGCCGGCCGGGGTGTCGTGGGCCAGCTACGGTGTTGGGAAGACCCTCAACAGTACTTTTGGATTTGCAGGGCACAATGATCCTCCAGAGAGCGTCGTCCCTGGCACCGTGGTGTCAGTTCCAGAGTCAGTGCGGGAGTCGTCGGGCCCTTGAAGTCACACGCATTGCAGATCAAACTCCGGGCTGATGAAGTCAGGAGCACTGGCGTGGATGGCGTCAGGGCTGCGGTACGAATCGGGATGATGCGACGTGCGGTGCCCACAGGTCATGGTGAAGGCAGCGGCTCGGTGACGGCGTCCAACGGCATCTGTGAGACCAGGACTGCGGTGTGAAGCAGGGAGGTGCAACGTTTGGTGTCACCAGGTCACGGTGCATGCAGCAGTGGGGTCGCAGCTGAAGCGCTGTCTCGATATGCCCAAGCCAGTGGTGCGGGACAGGACGGTGCTTTGTGACCCTCAAGAGCGGTGTCCACAGGCCACGGTGCGGGCAGGGATGCCTGGTGACGACACTGGAAACGATGGTGCTGGCGTCGGTGGACCGGGGCTGCGGTGTGGGACGGGACGGTGCTTTGTGTACCTCATAAGCAGTGGCCACAGGCCACGGTGCAGGTAGCGGCGCCGGTGTCAGCAGGAGCAGCAGCGTCGGGGTGCCCAGGCTGCGGTGTAAGCAGGCGATGCTGGAGTGTGGGCCCACAGGTCACGGTGCGAGAAGCGGCTCAGTGAAGTCTTCCGATGACAGCTTCAGTGAGACCATGGTCGCAGTACGAAGCGGAGCAGTGTGGCTCTGTGCGATGTCAGCAGGTCATGGTGCAGGCCAGTGGCATCGTTGGCGGTGTTGCAGTGGTTTCTCCTCTTGAACAGCACAAAACACACAGTTCCCAGAGCTTCAGGTCGAGGAAACTGAAGTCTTTGGAGTCCCTGAGACTTCCAACAGGAGGAGAACTCTCTCAAGCAGGACATACACCAATGTCCACCCTTTGCACTCTTTTCAGACAGAAGCAGCAACTGCAAACCAGTCCAGCAAAGCAACACAGCCAAGGGACAGAACTCCTCCTCCAGCTCTTCAGCTCTTCTCCTGGGCAGAGGTTCCTCTTGATTCCAGAAAGATTCTAAAAGTCTGGGGTTTTGGGTCCCATACTTACACCCTTTCGGCCTTTGAAGCTGGCAAACTTCAAAGCAAAGTCTCAAGTTTTTGTAAGATCCTTCCTTGTCCAGGCCAGGCCCCAGACACACACCGGGGGTTGGAGACTGCATTGTGTGAGGGCAGGCACAGTCCTTTCAGGTTTAAGGGACCACTCCTCCCTCCACTCTAGCTCAGATGGCTCATCAGGATTTGCAGGCTACACCCCATCTCCCTTTGTGTCACTGTCTAGGGTAGAGGTGCAAACAGCACAACTGTCAAACTGACCCAGATGGGAAATCCACCAACAGGCAGAGTCACAGAATGCTTTAAGCAAGGAAATGCCTACTTTCTAAAAGTGGCATTTTCAAACTCACAATTTAAAAACCAACTTCACTGAAAGATGTATTTTTAAATTGTGTTATTAGAGACCCCAAACTCTACATTTCTATCTGCCCGCAAAGGGAATCTGCGCTTTAAAGTTATTTAAAGGCACCCCCCATGTTAACCTATGAGGGGGATAGGCCGTGCAACAGTGAAAACCAAATTTGGCAGTATTTTACTGTTAGGACATGTAAAACACACCAGTATATGTCCTACCTTTTAAATACACCCTGCCCCTGGGGCTACCTAGGGCCTACCTTAGGATTACCTTACACGTACCAAAAGGGAAGGTTTACCCACTTGCCAGGTCGAATTGGCAGTTTAAAACTGCACACACTGACACTGCAGTGGCAGGTCTGAGCCATGTTTACAGGGCCTCTAATGTGGGTGGCACAACCATTGCTGCAGGCCCATTAGTAGCATTTGATTTACAGGCCCTGGGTACCTCTAGTGCACTGTACAAGGGACTTACCAGTAAAGCAAATATGCCAATCATGGATCACCCAATCACCAATACAATGTACCTAGGGAACACATGCACTTTAGCACTGATCAGCAGTGGTAAAGTGTGCTGAGACAATAAACCAGGAAAAACAAAGTCCAGTATACCATAAAAACAGGAGGTCAGAAGGCAAAAAGACAGGGGAGACACACCAAAAAGCTGCCAGGTCTAACATGGAGCCTACCAATCCCCAGGCTTTTCCTGTGATTGACCTGATGGGAGATTCTTTTAGATAATTTCTGGAGGAGGAACGTAGGTGCTCAGTGAAAGAGGTGGTGGATGCTGTGCTTGCTAAGAGGAAGAGGGATGCTCTCTCAGAAGAGAATTATTATTCCTTTTCTGATAGGGAGTCTGCTTCTACCTCTGTATACCAGAAAAGGGGTAAAGCTTTTCTTAAGAGGAGGTGTAAAAAGATGCCTATGGTCCTGGTAGCCTTTGTGCTACAATATAGTTGGGTGCTCATAACAGCACAAAAGAAAGAGGATACCTTGACGGGGTACAGGGAAAGGTTCTCCATGGCGGCATGCTAAGAAAGAGTGACCTTAATGGCACAAAGGAGTCATAGGATGTTTTGACATCCTCAGTGGAAACATTAGAGGATGATGAAAGAGAGTGGAATTAATATGTTTTTGACCAGTAGGAAAGCTCTGATTTCTTAGAGAACTTGGATGATGATTTGATTTAGGCTTCTACCTCCGCTGAGATAATGGACCCCATTCAGTGGAAAATGTTTAATTCTACCATGATAAAACAGCCACAAAGTGCGGAATGATGGCCCTTGGACCACTTATCCAAATTTCTAAAACTATGGGTTAGAAAGACTTTGGACAAAGATACCAGTAATTTGTTGAGGGCTGAGTACCCTAGACCTTCTACTGATGTCAAAACTTGTTCTACTCCCAATTTAGACCCTGAGATTATCACCTTTCTGTTTAAGTTTGGTAAGGACCCCAGGAAGGAGATTGAAAAATGTCTGAACCAATGTCAGGACAAAGCTCTTGATATGCTGAGTCCTTAGACTCACATTCTTGATATGGCAGAGGAAGCCAGGAGCAAAACTAGGAGGGTTGACGTTGACTTGTTTAGAGGTTGGGCACAATGTGCCATTTATCTATTGGGAAATGCTATTGCAAGCCTGATCACAGAAAGAAGGAAAGCAGTTCTAATGAGAATGAATCCCAGACTGGCTGACTTGTCTTTGAGGGAGAACATGGGAGATCCAAAGGGTTTACTTTTTGGAGAGAGCTTTGGCAAGTCCCTTGGGCTCAAAATTATATGAGAAGAGTCTTTGGCTCTAGAACTATTTTTGGAAGGGCTGACAGGAGGGGACTGGATGTCAGCCATGGTTCCTTCAGGTCCCAATATTAAAATCAGAATGCAAGAAGTTACGATAACTATGAAAGGGGCTACCATCCCAAAATAAAAATCTTTCCTCAGAGTGGGAGAAATTCAAGATCCTGTGGGGGAAGATCGAGAGCTCAGGGCACAGGATCTCAAGGTGAGCACCATCTGTTCGTCCTATGTAAAAGTGAGGGAAGGTTGAGATTTTTCAATCACAACTGGGAGAAAATTACAGGAGATGCCTGGGTTCTAGAAACCATTGCTGGGTTCAAAATAGAGTTCTGGGAAACACCAGTACAAATCAAACACCCAAAGTAGTTGGCATTAAATTCAGAAACATTGAGTCTGATAGAAGCAGAAGGGATTCAGATGTTGTAATAAGGGGCTTTGGTTCGAGTTACAGATTCAGAAAAGGAGAGGAAAGGTTTTGTTAGTACAGTTGTTCTAGTAAAGAAGAAGGACAAAGGTTGACGTTCTGTCATAAATTGGAGCGATTTGAACCAGTTTTTGGTTTACAGACACTTCAAGATGGAGGGTATCGATCTATTGAGACATTTTTCAGGCAAATGATTGGTTGGTGAAGTCAGACCTAAAAGACGCATACTTCACAATACATATGGCAAGGGTCAGCCAGAGATTCTTACGTTTCAAATGGAGGGGTGTTCTCTATCAGTTCCTCTGTCTCCTATTTGGACTGTCCTCAGCTCCATGGTGTTTCACCAAAGTGATTTGTCCAATGGTAGCCTTCCTCAGAGAGAGGGGCATCCAATTATTAATTCAATTGGATGATATTTTACTGATGTCTCAGGACAGGTCAGAACTTTTGAAACATTTGACATGGACAGTCGGACTTCTGGAGAGTTTAGGTTTTTTAGTAAATACCAAAAAGTCTGTCACGGTTCCAACTCAGAATATAGAATTTCTAGGATTTCAAGTAGATACAGCACTATCCCATCAAAGATAAAGAAAGAATAAAGGGAGTTCTGTTAAAGGAGGTGATCATTTTAAGGGACCTTGCATGAGTTTTGGGACTACTGTCATCATCCATTTAGGCCATCTCCCCGGGTCCTCTACATTACAGAGGCCTTCAGAGACTGAAAGCTTTGGGTCTAAGAAATGTTTTATGGTATAGGGACTCATTTCCCCTGGCACTGGATGCTCGGGAGGATTTAGAACTATGGAATGAAAAGGCCATCTTTGGAAATATTCCCAAACTCGTGCTGGAATCAGATGCTAGCAGTTTCGGTTGGGGAGCTCACCTGGACAGTTTAGAAACTGGTGGAAGATGGTTCAAGGAGGAACTGTTACTTCACATAAATTATCTAGAGATGTCTGCAGGTCTGAATATCTTGAAGAGCTTCAAGGATTTATGGAGGAACTCTGTTATACTGATCCACTTAGACAATTTTACAGCAGTTTCATATATAAACCGCTTGGGAGGTTCAAGGCCAAAGTTTCTGGCAGACATGGTGAAACAAATTTGGTATTTTTGTTGGGATCACAAGATTGTGTAGAGAGCAGAATTTATTCCAGGCCTTCAGAATATAAAGGCATATTAGAATTCCAGGTACCTCAGGGACTTCAGCAATTGAAAACTGAATCCACAGGTTTTCAGTATGATTCAATGGCTATGGGGTCCCGTTCAAGTAGACTTGTTTGCTATCAGGCTGACTTACCAGGTACCCAAGTACTTCAGCTGGAGACTGAATCCGGAGGCAATGCAGGAAGAGCTAAAGATATATTGAATTATTCTTGGGCCCCGGAACTAGGAAGAGGTACAAGGCTGTTTGGAAGAAGTGGTGTAGTTGGTGTATGGAGAGGGGTGTCAACCCCTCGTGGAAGCTCCTGTTTCCTGTAGCAGAGATAGCTAATTTCTTAGCTGATTTATAAAATTCAGGTCTTTCATTTAGGACTAATTATTGTTATAGATCAGCTATTTCTGTGGGTCATGCAATGGTTAACAATTTTTTCAATTGTGAGTGACCCTTGATTAGAAGGGTAATAACAGGCATGAGATTACGGAGAGCTCCTGGGGTTCATTATGAGTCTGTATGGGAGGTGAGTTTGACACTCAAGATTTTTACTTCATGACCAGGTAATAGTTATCTTTCTCTTAGACAGATCTCTTGGAAGCTAGCTTCTTTGCTCTGCTTGATTTCTTTTAGAAGGATTTCTGATGTTAAGGCGTTGAACATTTTGAATAGATTCTGTTCTCCTGAGGGGGTACACTTCGATAGTTGGAAAAGGACAAAAACTATGTCTGATTCGATCTTTTACCCTTATTTTCATGAATATAAAAAACTATGTGTGGTGATGTGCATGACAGCCTATGAGAACAGAATGTAGGGGTATAGAGCAGATGATAACAATCAGTTGTTATTGTCATATGGTAAACCTTACAAAGCAGTCTCTACAGCAATGTTAGATGGGTGTGTGTGGTTATGAGTGAAGCAGGTGTGGACCTTTACAAATTTGATGCCCACTCTTCCAGAGGTGCCATGGCTAGTAAGGTTTTCTGGTCAGGTGGTTCACTTCCAGAGATTATAAAAGCGGCAGACTGTTCAAATGCCAATACTTCTGCAAAATTCTACTTGAGACCTGTGGAGCATGTAAGTTATGTGGTGCTTAACAGCTTTAAACATGCTTAATGGTAGCCTCCGATCTTGTAATGAAATGGAGATTCGCCTATTAACATGCAAGGAGAAAATGGAGACTAACATTATCCGACCCCCCCCCCACCATATGAGGAGAAGATGAGAAAAGAGAAGTTTTAAAAAAAGAAAGATGTTTGTTTCCATTTAAGTAAAGACATATATGAACTTAAAATGCAAAGTTTAAGGTATTACTTAAGTAGGATGTTTGGTTATAGGATACTATTAATTTATGTTTTTAGCATCATATTTTCGTAGATTAATTTTTATTTTTTTATTTTTCAGAGAGAATTAATTATAAGGATTGTCAGAAGGAGAAGATGTTATCCTGTTTCGTCACAGCCTAAAAGAGGATGATGACTGCATGCCTTGGATAATTATATTCACTGAACATCCTAATGCTTTGTGATGTATTATTATTCTTTAAAGGGCTGCATGCTGGGGCAGCAATGAAAGGTTATTGAATAATATTAACCTCCGTTGTCTTTAATGAAATCAACATTCTCTTTGCATGTTAATAGGAGAATATCCATTCTGCCAGAAACTGTGGCATGTGGCTCACTTAGAATGAGGGCATCAATCTGTTTCTTTTCATGTTTTTTGCTGCTATAATTCCTTATCTACATTGTACTTTTAGTATTTCCTTCTAACTAAATCTGTTTTTTGTATCGGTATGGTTAGTTTGAGGAATGTATTTAATCTTTACTTATGATTGTCACCATTAGGGTTCTCTAACACCAAAATGCTGATCTAACGCAAAGTTTATTTTACAAAAAATGAGGGTAAAATATGCGTTTGCCCTTGAATGTGATCAATATGCTATGTTTAGCTGCCTTTCATTATAACCACACAGGCTATTTGCTTTTCTTTTCAGTTATTGTAGATGCATTTGGTATTACCATAACTGATTACAGGTAAAACATACTACCTATGACCCCATGAGATCGCATAGAACCAAGAAAGTGGTATAATTTGACCTTTGGTGTTGAGGACAACACAGAAGGCATTATTTCTCCTTAACAATAATGACCACTGAGATTGTGTCCTACCAATAACTAATACCCATGGGAATTTCAATGCTTTCAGCGCTGTAAATAGAGAAGCAATGCTCATTAGAGTGGAAGCAGACACATTGTGTACCATAAATATGAGTATTTACCCTGATAAATAGTATGCGTCATAAATACCATGAAAGGAGAAACCATGGTAGTTATAAATATTACAAAAAAGAAAAACAATATAAATCAGATGTATTTCTAAGTAGTAATTACCCCTCAATGTAATATTATGGGGAGACAGTGACAATTGAAGTACTGAGCCACCAGAAAAAAATAAGTTATTACAAACTTCTCTGTAGTTATTGCGCCAGGAGAGGATGACCATTAGGAAGGATGAGAATATTATCATCAGTTATTGTAGCAGAAATTACGATCAGTTATTATGCCAGCCTCTGCTGCTAGGCATTAAGCCAAGTAACAATAATGAGCAGTGTGGTAGAAATTACATTCTTTATTGTGCTAGAAAAAGTAAGCGGCTTGGTGTGCGGAATGACCATCATGTGGTGTACGGGAAAAAACATATCCAAGGGCTAGAAACTGTTATATTATTGCGTCAGGAAATAGAAAAAACTTTATTAAATATGGCTAGTGTGGAAGTAAATAATGACTGGTGCTACACTATTCATTTACAGTTTATTTTTATGAATTGATAAATACCACATTCCAGTTGCCTCTCCTCCAGCGCTAGCGAGGACGGACAATGATCTGTTGGACCACCAAGAGCTAAAATTAATGATCACACAATTTATAGTCTACATCCTAGCCATGTCCCATGCAGCAGCAGCGGTTCAAGCTGGTAAACCCTCAGAGAGGAAAAAAAGCTGTGATCACAGACCATTGTAAAGGTGAGGCTGTCTTTGACCTCTAACCTGGTAGTGCAACGTTCTGGATAGAGGTGTCTTCAGGCCCTTACACAATCAGAGACGGTTCCCCTCTTGAGTTAGGCGCGTGGCAGGAATTTCCAAAGGACTGTACCTTGTGCATGCAAAGTTCCACCGCTGAAGTTCTTGCGCATGGTTTTGTGGATAGTCTAAAGGCTGCACACCGCAGAGGTTCAGCTTAAAGTGGTGAAGTATGGCCACGCAGCCACTGGTATACTGGGCAGAATGTTGAACTTGCGGTCACAAATCAGCTTTCTTCTTAGAGAGATATCAACCAACAAATCTAAGGTACCTTTAGAACACATTGGCGAAGTTCGTGCTCAAACATGCAAAAAGTCATGTGGATGTAAGCAATCCCAAAAACAATGCAATGCAATCATGAGAAAAATAACGGAGGTCCAGGGCAAATAGATATAAACATTGAAAAATGCCACTAGTTAAGATATTTAAGTGGGAACAACTGGGATAAAAAAATAAGCTAACTGTCCAAAATTATTCAGGGGCCTATGATTTAAGATAAAGATTATATTATGCGCCCATTAAGAATTATAACAGTACAAAATTGCCCAGAAATCTTAAAAGTGTCTCTGTCGGTCTGTTTGCCTAACCAAGATCACAATAGCTCCAGGTAAGCATGAGGTGGAGGTTGGGCTCACGAAACAAAGTAAACTTGGTATTTAAATATGTGTACTCTCAATTAACTTAAAGAGGGGTAGGCCGTATAAGGTGACTAAAATCGGTTCCAGGGAATTGAATCAGTTTGGTGAGATCTTGCAACATAATGATTTAAGGTGACAAAAACAACACCCGACTGGGGAAGTCATGATATGTGGGCTTCAGGTGAATGCTGCAGGCTTTCTACGGCTGTGCAAAATTTGCAAAATTTAGTTTGGCATAATGGCGTGAAATTAAAGGAAAATTAAGCAACTATAACGACGTACAAAGTTACACTATCCTGGTGATGAGTCAGGGAACATACAGCCCAGTTCTGAATTGTTTTCAGTTCCTAGACAAAGCCACTTGCTAAGTAAAGTTCTTCTTTTAAAAGGGAATCAGTACAGCACCGAGTGTGTCAAATATTTGGCCACCAACTTGGCAATATAAAGGCACAGCCTTAGCTCATGTATGATTGCTATATCCCAAGATTTCCGATAGGAATCTATTTTAAATGGATCACGATCCCTCTTTTACATCAGGGGAAGCAACGCAAACTCCACAAGAATTTTCCTCTCTGATATCAGGATCCCATTTTCTGTAAGAAATCAAGGCAATATCCACTGTTGTTTAGAAAACATGCGCCGCTGCTGTCTGCCGTTACTGTCCTGAAATGACAGGCTATGTTCTAAGCAGTGCTTAATTTGTGCTGGTGGTTGCAGGTGGTGGGCCCCGGCACTCATTTTTTTTAATCAGACTTAGACTCAGTGCAAGAGAAAGAAAGGCATAAAAGGGAAAATAAAGCAGGGATGATAAAGAACCTGCCGGACTGAGCTAAAGAGTCAGGAAGTGTAGAGTGGAAGAAATGGCCATGCAGAGCAACCAAGGCCAGGCAACCTCGGTATTCAGTGGCCCGAGCATTCGGCAGTATATCTGCAGCGAGCTCCTAAGGAAAACTTTGAGCTCCTGTGCTTATTTTTTGCAAAACATAATCACTGGTTTTAAGAGGTGAGCCATTGCACCCCTGCCCTAGAGACTGACTTCAAGAAGAGATGTGTCTGATTAGCCATTCTCCTACTCTCTCTTGAGGCCCCATGAGACGTGTCCTAATGTTTGGAGAATGGACCCAAAAAGAGTTCAGCAAAGTTATACACAGCTAGACTCTATGTGACTCAAAGTAGGTTTCAGTAAAGCAAACAACATTTATGATAGGCCGGCAGGAGATGTATGTCTTACAACGGTTGAGTCCCGCGTCACTCTGCACTGACAGCACACTGTTCATGCACCGCTGCAAGATAGCACGCCCTTGCTTAGGTTTAGTGGCACACCATTAGTGCAGTGGCACAGGGGCTCAGGGGTCTGACGGGCCCACTGTACCCATAACACGGCATTTTACTGCAACCCAACAGGTGGGCAAGGGGCCTATTTCCCTTTCTTGCATTAGAGCTCATGGCAGGCTTCATACACCGATACCAATGGTTAGGTGGGCCCTTTAGGAAATTCCTAGATTTGTGGTGATTAATTACAGCCAATCCCAGAGAACCTAGTACACACAGCATTGATGCTGCTGGGCTTTAAAATACCACATTTCCCCTTAAATGTTTAATTTTATAGATATTATTATTGGAATTGTACTGTTTCTAACTATGTTTGACAATGTTCTACTGTGCCCATCTTGAAATATTTTAAATCAAATATCTTTATAAACGGCTTCTAAACAGATCTGTATACATATTTATTTTATTTTTTTCTGTCGAAACAGCACAATAATAGCTTGTACATCTTTCATAATGACAAAATACTGAATATTGCACCTTGTGTTAGTGTTTGAGTTTACAGCCCCTTACTTTTTTAAGCGAGGTGGGAAGAAAACATGTCCAGACCCAATTCAAAAGCAATTTTTATAGACGCATAGCCACTTTAGGAATTCACAAACGTCGGTTTTGCACTTGTAAAAGGATTTAATCAAACGAAGATTTTTTTGGGACAATCGACCCAGTAAAGAGTTCGGCAACTTTACATACAGCTAGGCCCTCTCTGAAATAACTCAAAATTGGTCTCAGATGAGCAAACAACTTTTATTCAGCCAACAGCAGATGTATCTCTTACACCGGCTGAGTGCCCGTGCCAGTCCACACTGAGAGCAGGCGGCTCAAGCACCGCTGCAAGATGGCACACCGTTGTCTAGGTTGGGTGGCACCCCATCCTGATGATTATTGTCTTTATTAAGAACCTTTGTAAAGCGTGGCGGGTAGCAGTGGCCACCACCGAGTGCACCACAGCAACTAAAACTGCAACACTTCGGTAAACCCCGCAGTCCCCCAATTCATTTTTGCCCCCGCTGGGCCTCGGTGTTATCATCTCTATGTAAAAAAACCTGCATTAACGTCAGCCACAAAGAAATGAAAATTGAAAAAAAATCTTATTTCATCCTCTTTTAACCACTTGGCGGCATATAACTTTAAGCTCTATTTTAGGGAGAGCTCAGAAGTCTGCAGAAGTTGCGTCAAGAAGGGAAGGCGCATGTTTATGTAGCTGAAAGTAGCTCCTTCTCGGCTTACCTGGGTCACGGGAGGCAGAGACAGGCTCCACCCTCCAGGTGCTCAGAGAAACACGCTCCTCCACTTAGGGCCTCGCGACATTCTTCTTGCAAGCTGTGCTTTCATATTCTTACGCACACAAGTTCCGCTCAGGGGGAGCAAACAGAAAGTCGAAGGACATGAAAATCATTTTAATTACAAATGTGCGCACGCGAACGTAGATGCTCCCTACTGGCGCTTAATTAGGAGAACATTCCATTTCAAAGCTGCAGGCGACCAAAGAAATAATGCTGTGTTCGGAAAAACCATGATGAGGACTCAGGGGCAGCTCCTTCCCAATTGTGAAGCAGCTTCGCGCCACTGGCTGAGCCAGCTGATGAAAAATAAAATTATATTTTACCTTGTTTTATTTTTCAGCTGCTGGCTCAGCCAGCATGTGCAGGGAGGGACGGGGCTGGGACATGGGATGAGGAGGAGTGGAGTGCACTAAGTGCCCATGTCTGTTTGGCCGACCGTCTCAGGCCGGCCAAACAGACATGCACACTTAGGTTACTGTACAGACCCCAGTGCACTGTCTGCCGCTCAGACCAAACCTGATGCTGCTCTCATGGTAGGCATAGCATGAGAGCAGCGCAAGGATTGAATGGGGAGCGTGTGCTGGTGTCCCAGGAACTGCTGGTACACCAGGAGAGCAGAGGAGCGAGGCGGTATCAGCAGCGTTGGAATAGTATATATATATTTTTTTTAATTATTATTATTTTATTACCCTGCATTCCCCCAACCCGCCCCTCCCCTTGAGATTTGGAGTGACTGCCACTGGTTGTGGTGTCACTGTTCATCATCATCACTGATAAAGAAAGAGCAGGAAGTCAGCTGCAAGCGCTCAGCATGGACATTCCCCACCATGGATCACGGAGCTTCAGCTCTCTCTCCCCCCCCTCTCTCTTTCTCTCTCTTCCCCCCTCCCCACATTCCCTCCCCGTCTGCTTCTGTAAACCTGGCACTCCTGAGAGACCCCTATACAACTGTGCTTCCACTAGAGAAATCTGTTGGTGTCTTGAAATACAGCAAATGTGAGGGTGCTATGCATGGAGGCAAACGGAGGTATTGTTTCTGTGTAGCTAGATTGCTCTGTTTAAAGGACGAAGGTCCTCAACCAACCCAGGATGGCATGCTTCTTACAGGGTCCCTGCTCCCACCACTATCAGAGATAGAGGTGACGGGGCTACAACCTTCTGTGAAATGACGGAAAGCATTTAGGGGGGTGGTATCATTAGTAGGTGGTCGTTTGAGACCCTAGATGTGGGTGTCAGATAGCAAACAATGAAGAGAAAATAGTTACAAATATCACTTCATGGGCATTGTTCAGTGTTTGTTCTTGTCCTCAAAGGGTAGGGGCTGCGAGGAAAGGGTATATATAATTCAACCCACTTGTAGCAGGTCAATATGTTTCTGTCTGTACTTATCACAAACAGGGTGTGAAGGCATTCTTCAGGACCATGAGCAATACACTCTGACAACAAAATAAGTGAAACAACAAATGAAGGAACACAACCTTGGTGGTGAATTAAACAATGTTCATCCATTGGAGGTTAGACCCTCTTAGTGTAGTGTCTGGGGTCTCAATTCAGCTCTTCTGGTCAAGGCTATGGCAAACCTCTTGGTGGATGCAGCCACAAACCGCACACCAGGCTGAGGAGACGACTTCCCCCAATGCTACCTCCAGTGATTTTCTTCGTTCTATTCCTCTGCTTCATTGTATTAAAATGAACAACCTGGCAGAAAGTACCTGGATGCATCATAAATCCTTGAGGTTACTGAAAGAGTGCATTGACCACTACAGTAAACATGGCAAATCAATCAAAATATATGAAAATTCTGTTTTGGCGAAAAAAAGAGATGAAGCCACAAGCCTCATTGTTTACATGCATCGATTATTGTGTGGGTTGTGGTTGTTCAGGGTATGATGACTGGACGGGTGGCATCTCCATGTTAGTCACTTTCATAACCTTTCAGTTTATATCACCAAAGAAACAGAAAACGGATACACAGAGTCACTGTGACAGATGAGAATGGACAATTTTAAATGGTTCATTAGAACACCTAGCATAATGGTGGCTCTAGGGAGACAGATACAAGTCACTCTTTAAAAACATTGGTAATTTATTATCAGGGAGCAACTAACTTTTGAAATATAATGACTATCAATGCAAAAATGGTGTGTTATACGAGAGCCATTCTGGGTCAGTGCATATAATGGAGCTTAACATCCTCCAGTGTGGCAAACCTGAAACTGTATCCGAGGAAGTTTAATCAAAACTGGACACCGTTGCCACGAACAGCTTTTCTAAGTCCCAACTTGTCAGGATTTCTGGAGTAACTCTTATGGGTTACTTCTAAGGCTCCAATAACCTCAGCTGCAGCGCTTGGTAACAGGACTCACTACAGTGGTGGCCACCAGCAAGGTCTATTGCAGGTCCAATTGATACTGGTCAGCTGGGAAATTTGGGAACAGTCCTCTTGCAGCTTCCTGTGCCCCCATACCCACACAGGTGGTTAGCCAACTGACCTTTGGAGTCAACTTCTTTGTTCTGTGTACAAGAGGGAGCAGGTCCAGTCTTTCAGAGCTCCTCTCAAGTCACAAACAGCAGGTCTGGTCCTCTTCTGATCTCTGTCAGGTCCAAAAATTGTTCTGAAGAGAGTTCCTTGAGGTGTCACATTTATGGTTGGCACTAACCAGCAGGTGGGTGTGAATTCTGAACACACTGTTACCAAAGGGGAAAAAGTTGCCGGGGCAACTCTACGCATGTTTTCAGCAGTACCTGTTTACCTTACTGCAAGCAATCCCACAGTGCTACTCACTCCTAAAATTCAATAAAGGGAAACCCTTTGCCTCTAGTGCAGAACTCTTGTGTTCACTCAGAGGTGAGGGCCAGGTAAATGAGCAGCCCCCTTTCCCTGTGTACACTCTAAACCAGTTTTAGAGGTGGCTTCCTCCCTGTCTTCCACTGGGCCTTGTGCCAGCTAGGTTTGTTCCAGCTGGGTTTTTGCTTCTTCGGGTCCCCCCTTACAGTAAGCTATGAATAGGCACACTGTACCTCTGTTTCTTTCAAGTTAAAAAAGTTCTTGGGCCTATTGAAACTGTTCTTCCTGGGATGAAAGGAATAAAACACCTTACACCCAGTTCATACTTTCACCAGGCTTAAGCCATTGTTCTGCTCTGAGAGCAGTTTTCACACCTCATTGTGATCAAGAACTTGGTTGGACAGCTGCTGAAGAGCTAAAGTGAATTAGCGTCCAGGAGCTTCTGTCAGGGAACAGGTAACTTTGTGAAGTTACTTTTACTAAATATGTATTTAAAAATCCAAATTGAACAATCAATTGGACTTTTAATAAGTATGAGAAATAGTCCTTGAATTACTATTTTAGGTGTTTCTTGTCAAGCGTTACAGATTACTTTGACATTTCCTAGAATTTCCTAGAATTCAGCCACAGCCTTGCCCGTGAAAACAACTTTTGGAGCCAAGTCATTGGAGGTATATGTCAACTTTAATTTCACGCATGTTCAACTTTTAAATATCAGGCGCCCTATAGCTTTGGACAACAAGGTGTACTTAGGATGACTTATTAATATTTAAAAGCAGGGTTTTCCACCTGCCTAAAAGAGTTATGATGATAGCTTTGACAGCTGTCTTTAGGCTGTTCCAATCAAGTTACAAATTATAGGCCCAAACAATTCTTTCCAGGCCCACTCTGCAGTCTATAGGTGGCATTTAACTTCCAGACCCTGGGTACATTTTCTACACAGTTTCTAGGCTCAATGAGAAGTGTGGCTCAATGGTTAGAGCGGCAGACCCTGATGCAGAAATCTGGCCTGGTTCAATTCCTGCCTCGGCAGGTCTTGGGCTCACCTTCCTTGGACCTGATAATTCTCACATCGGTGCCTAATCTAATTCATGGGTCCCACTCTGTAACTCTGGGCAATAGCTTGCTTAATCTCCACAATGGCCCCAACAGTGCTGGGATGCCTGGCTTCACCTTGGAGGTTGCCCAGGAGTGGGCACCTCACAGGGAAAAGCCAGGAGGGGTTCCACAGCGGTATGCGTACATCGCCTTGAGACCCTAATGGGTGAGTAGTGCGCTATACGAGTACGAAGTTTACAGTTTAGGCAAGTAAATATGTCAGATGGGGCAGCCAATGTAACAACGTTTAAGGGGGGCACTGGCACTTTACTCCTATTCTGAAGGGATAGAGTTTATAGAGTTACTAAAACGGCAAAAATAGGGTCCTGAAAAAGGGGTGACCATGCAGAAAAGGCAGATTTGCTACAACAGTTATATTTTTATCTACATGAGATATTTATCCTTCTAACACTATTTCAACTCTTTACCAATATCCAAAATGATTTTGAATTGTTACTGATTGATACATATGACTTCTGAGAGCACATACAATATTTGAGAGGAGGTTACTCTTCTGCTGAAAAAGGCACTTCAGTGGAGCTAGGCTTGCATAAGGAAATGGTTGCGTATACCCAAGCAGAACTTGCCTATTGTAATATGTTTGGGAGTTTGTATAGACAGAAATCTCCATCAGGAGAAGTTGTGCTTCCTGGGGTCCTCTCTATTGAAGTCTAGGGTTTTTTAACTAGCCGTGTGAGTCTCATAACCTCGTCAGCAGTAAGCCCTTGATGATTCCAGTGTAACAGTTGATTGCTGAAAGAAACATAAACATTTTTCAACTAGAACCAGTCAGTAACTTTGTATGTTCTGTTATGGGGAAGTAAACCATTTGTGTGTATGGCTTGCAGAAATTGACCCTGCAGTAGAAAGTAGGAGCATGTGTTACACCACATCCTTGAATTCTTCTTTCCAGAAAGAAAGAAAGGTTGATTATCTCATGTGCAAATACAGCAGTCACTGAAAATTAGTGTGGCAGCAATGTTAGAGATGAGTATGCTTCCAATATCTTGGGGACAATCAGAGACAGAATTGTTTTCCAGCTAAAGGAAAGTACAGCACAGAGTACATTCTTTCACTCTCTTGGTGATCAATGGCAGTTCACATTCTTGCCATGGATGACACTATGAGTAGGGTAATTGTTGGACTTGGCCCTCTCCGTGGGTTCAACCCCTAACCTTTTGCCTTGATCCTCTTGTCTTTCTGAATTAATTTTTGTTGACTCTGCACACTTTACCATTGCTAATCAGTGCTAAAGTGTTTGTGCATTCTCCGTTGAACATGGTGAAATTGGCTTACACCCGATTGGTGCATTTAATTTACTTGTACTAGTAAAATGGTACTACATGTACCCAGGGCCTGTAAATTAAATGCTGCTAGTGGGCCCACAGCACGTATTGTGCCACCCACTTAAATAGCCATTTAAACATGTCTCAGGCCTGCCATTGCAGCCTTTGTGTGCAATTTTAAACTGCCATTTCTCCCTGGCAAAATAAAGCCTTCCTTTTTAATGCATACAAGTCACCACTAGGGTAGACCCTAAACAGTCTTTAGTGCAGGGTACATTACATTTAAAAAGTTGGACATATACTTTTTAGGTTTACGAGTCCTGTTAGTGGGCTACCTTAAAACATTTAATACTTGATACCTTTTGTGTGGAAGCAGTTAGGAATGACAGGTTTGGTGTATGATGAATTGTAGTTTAAAATTATCTTTACTGGTAAAGTCTGATATTAAGTCACAATTCTGAAAGTGTCTTTTGAGAAAGTTGGCATTTTCTTCTCCCAACCATTCAGTGCCTGTAGCCTGTTTCTGAGTCACATGACTGGGTATAGTTGACAGTTGGCTTCTGTATATTCCTTTTAGACAGCATCACAATAGAGGGTCTGGGTGTTGGCAGGATGGGCCATCTTGGCTTAATGGTGGAGTGCAGAGCTGTGATCTACCACACTTGCACTGCAAACCCACTGGGCTGGGCCAGCTCACACACGAAGAACTTAACACTAGCCTGTTTTGTTCCCAGACAGGCTTGTACCAGGGAAGGGAGGCAGGAAAATCTAGACACCTCTGTAGTGGGTGGGTGGACTCCAGAGACATCTCCCACTTCAAAGTGAGCACCAGGTATACAAAGGGAACTCTCAGACCCACTCTTCAGTACACTCCTGGTCCTGCGGATACTACAAAAGAAGGACACCCTTCTGCCCTGCTGCTTGAGGCCTGTCCTGCTTGCTGAAAAGGAAGACTGGACCTGCGCCCTAAATCCCAGAATTAAGTGACTCTAAGGATCAGCTGACTGACCTCCTTTTTTAGAGCTACAGAGACATAGCAAACTCCAAAGGCCTTCCTGCATCTGCCCAGCTGACCTGCAACTGTCTGGACCCTGCTGACCTCTGCTGGAGTGAGTTCCTGATCCACAAGATGTGCCCCTCAGGTCTTGTGCCCTTGGTGTGGCATCAATTGAGCATCTTCTTAAAGAAAAGGAGAAATCCTGACATTTTGGACTCTTCATGACTGCAAATGGGCTTGTTTGTGCCAAGATCTGAGCGCTTATGCCAACCACCAAACAGAAGCTCTGGTGAACCCAACTTTTCATGCTAAAGCGACAGCCTGCGACAACCAGCAACACGAGATCTTCACTTCGTGCTACAGCACTGACAGCCCGCAGTGACTTCCAACGCAAATCTCCAGCAACGACCGTCCGTGATGCCCGACAGGATCATCCATGATGGCCAGGCCTGCTCTTCGTGCTACAGCAATGACCTTCCATGACACTCTCCCTGCTTCTTTCGGCCTACCCCACCATGAACCGAACTCTTCACGCTCAACTTTAGAAGGTAACTTTTTCAGTGGGACTAAGCTGGCCCCTGTATTCAGCCTGCGCTCCATCACGATCAGCCTGAACATGTGACTTTCACTTGGTCTCACACGACCAGATAGTGCTTTTAGGCACTATATTTGTCTTAAAATTTGAAATTGCATGTCTCTGGTTCTACTGATTGGATTTGCATTGTTTTGGTGTTAAACAATGTATTATATTTTACTCTATTTTTCTAAATTAGTGTGGGATTTTTGTTGTGTTGTGTTATCATTTTTTTACTGTTTGTGTGCTGCATAAATATTTTACACATTGCCTCACAGTCAAGTCTGACTGCTTTTTTGCCAAGCTACCAGAGTTAAGCACGTTAATTTGGGGTTGCTTCTTTTTTACCCTGACCAGGATTGTGGCTGTTGCTTGAGAAGAGCTCACAACCCCCTCAACCGACAACCCAATTTCTCACAGTAATGACAATAAAAGCACATCCCCTAACTGCAGCAGAAGATATGGACAGCAGATACTTGATCTCCTTCCCACTTTAATACATATCCATGCCTACTCACTACAGCTCCATAATCCCTTGTTTTCTCCAAGTGGCATCACTCATGCATGAGGCAAAAGCCGCCATCACACCTGAGGAACAGGGAGTGCGACTAGAGGTATTTTTTAATGTGTTTTTTAATGTTGCAATAAGACCAATTGAAGGGTAGGACAGATCAACTACAACACCCCACAGCTTCTGTTTCATGCAAGCATGGCCAAGGAGCCAGAGGAACTGCCTCCCTTTTCATACAGTGAAGACAGATAAAGTTGTGGCACCAGCTATTGTAAACCTATCCAGCCAGCACTAAGCCCTGCCGCCCGGGATGTGTCTTTCAGCCACCCATCCCTTCTCCAGAAGCTCTGACACCCTGATTATTTCTCCAATCTCAGTTTGGTGATTCTGCTCAGAAGCCCAGTGTAAAGAGAGAACAGTCTGAAGAGAGGCATGACATGGTGCAAACACTACTTCAATGCAGAGTGCCTAGTTAATCCTTGAGTCAGAGGGAGAAGTAGTCTCTTGGGATTGAAGGAGCTTCTGCAAGAGCTATGGCAAACCACACTGGACAGATCATACTGCGAATGTGATGCTCCACTCCACTGCTTTACAGGTCTTACAACTCTACCACAAAAAACACAAGCTGCTCTGCTTCTATGTTTATCAGATCACCATGCACTTCATCGGGGCTTCTTTACAATCTGTGTCCAAAATGTCCTTCTCGCAGTTTACCTGATCCAGTCCCACGTTCGGCCAACTGGGAAATGCTGACACTTCTCATTTTCGTGTATGGCAGCAAGATACTTACAACATCTAATATTATATCCTGATCAAACATCTGTTTTATGGTCTATATCCCCTGGTAGTTTCTGATCGAAACTGCATTCATGTTGATTCATGCATAATAAGTAAAATAATAGACAAACGTTTTCATTTGTGGGCATGTGATTTGCAATCAATTGAATATGCCGCGCAGCAGCGAATGCTGAGAGTTATGATGCAAGTGGCTGTTACTGAAGGCCATCTGGCATCTCATGGGACCCTTTCTGACACTGGATTGACTCTGCTGCGGTCTTACAAGGCTCTCCGAGGTATTGCTGTGGCTTGAGGCTGGTTCTGCCCCAGCCCTTTTGGTCTGGATTTTCAACTTTCCTTTCTGACATGATATGGACTCTGCCCTTCCCCTTCTGATACTTCAGAGGCAGAAACTCCATCCAGATTTCAGGTCCTGTTGATACCCCAAAAGCCAGCCTTTGGCCAGGCCCAAAATGTGGGTCTGGGGATGGATTGAGGAGCAGCATGAAATTCAATACGCACTAGTATGTAAAGGATAAATACAAGGAACAGAACAACAGAACCAAGGGTAATGGTGGAGCCTTCTGCTGAAAATGTCACTCTACAGTGCCTTTGTTGCCTTTAAAAAATGCTGAGGTTTCTCTCAGTTCTCTCCTTGTTTTTCGGTCTGGGCCTACAGATGCTTTGATGACTATAATCGAGAGCTAACAGAGTAGCGTGGTTCAAAAACTGTACCACAAGGCATGAAATAGACGAAGGCAGATATAACCGTACTTAACTGAGAGAGTACTCTACATTGTGCATTGAAATAAGAATCTATCATGCTGTAAGCAAATTCAGCCTTCACCAGAAGTAAGGTGAAGGAGTTGAGGCTGTACCTCTTGTTCAAAGGAACCATTTCATTGCATTTCCTTACCTGATCTGTGTGTGCATGGGATGTCTGTGCAGCAGAAGCTTATTCAGTTAGGAGCGTAACTCAGGGACCTGGAGCCCCTGCGGTGCAGCGGTGGGGCCAACCCTTCCAGGGGACCCCCGACCCTTCAAGACGGCCCCATTTATCCAAAGGTCAAAGAATATCAGTGTTCTATGCAGCCCTGCCAAGTACCACGCATCAGGCGTTAGAGTAATGCATTTTTAAAGTGGTGGTCTTAATCACTGCATTTGTCGTAGTAAATCATGGTGAGTCAAAATTGCTAGTAGATAAAACTCCGACATTAACAGGAACCTTTATAACCAGTAGGGTCAATTTTGACACATACCCAGTTCTGAAGGAGGGAAGGCAAGAGAGTAAGCAGGAGCAGATGGGGAAGTGGGTTTGCATGACGGTGGTTGACCCACTGGCTTCCCTTTTTCCCTCAGTGTTCCCCTGCACCAATGCGGCGCGCCCCCACTCGGCTTCTGCCCACCCATGGAGCTGATATGTTTATTGAAACAAATTGTTGCATAGATTTTCACTGTCGTCCCATGCTTACACCTAGATCTACAGGACAGGGTGTGTCCTCTCACAATAGTTCATTTGTCTCGGTAGGTGCTGTTGGGCCTACACCTAAGCAGGCATGGGTGGTTGGCTGCACTCTTAGGGCTCATTGAGAAATGGCCCATGTCGGGTGCCTGTCCCTCGTTAGGAGCGCATTTCCTGCTGCTGGCTGCCATTATTGTGTGCTGGAATCCAGGATTTGCAACAACTATCTGAGTCTGCTGGCAGTTTGCGCAAAACCCCAGGACAAATGTTTCTCTTTCACAAGGTTGGTTGAGCAAGCGCATTACTCTTACATTATATGTGCATGCTCGAACCCCATGCACGCTTTTTACTGCTGAAAGGGTTTCATGTGAAGGCCTCTTCTCAGCTTTGTATTCATTGAAGGCATCCTCTCAGCTTACTTTCCATTGCTGTGTGATAAGTGGTAGGTAGCACTTCATGCCTCCTGTGTGTTTTGCACAGGTTTGGTTCCATATCTATTTAAGGTGGGTGGTACAAGATTAGCCAGAGCACACTGTAAGTGAGATGCTGTGGACCCTATTCTAGCTATTCGCCCTCAGAGATGGTGCACTCTGCATCCTTTCAATACACGACCTCCGGTATCAAAATCCTATCAGTGTATCACCTTTATAAATAGCCCTAGCTAAGGTTGAGCCCAATCACTTCACCTAACTGCCAGGCACCATGATGGCATCACATCATCCCTTACCAACTGAAATGGGCTCTGTGTATGGCGAATGGGGTAGCACCTTGCTGGTACACCCCCACGGTATTCCCAGCTGCCTATGGGACAGTCTCCCTAGGTCCTTTAATGAGGGTGTTGAGATTCCTTCTTCTGATACCCCCTTAACTAGTAAGATCAAATGCACCACATTTGGCTGCCTTGCAGCTCCTAAGGTTAATCAAGAGTCGTACCTCTGCATGTAAGAAATGACGAGTGAATCCTTTTTACGAGTCACACTTAAAAAACATCCATCCTTCTGGCACAGATAGACCTTAACTGGGGACCTTGCCTTAAGCTTACTTAGAAATATTACCTCAAGTCCTACATGTACCAAAGGGGCCTATGCCTAATCACAGGGATATCGGTAGGGTATCCCTCCACAGTGCTCCATCCAGAGCAACAGGAGTGATAGAAGAATGTTTGTAACTACGTGGGGTTGTGGAGTACTGCCAGCAGCATAGCAAGGATGCCATTGTCCCTGGTGGAAGCAAAATAGGCTTTTTTACTGCTGTGTGGGGAGTAAAATTGAGCAATTATCAGTGTTTAATGGGCTCCCTGGTCTATGGGTGCTGGAACAACTGCACCGGTTGCACCAGTGGTTTATCTACCCACATGAGTAATGCATCTACCACATAAGTGCTTTGGGACTGGAGAGAGTGAATTCTAGCTTTTTGACATTTTGTAGACTGAACTTTCCTCAAACAATGGATGTACGATGTACGAATTTCTCAAAAAGTTTAGTACTTCAGCAAGCAATTTCTTATTTTCACGTTCTTATTTTCACGAAAATGTTGAGCGAATGTTGCCACTAGTCTGAAACAATTTACTCATACTAAAAAACCTGTAGGTTGTGTTGCATCATTGGTCATAGGAAATCCCAGAACCTGATTTTCTCTTTTGGAATTCCTGGCATTCTTGGCTTCAAATTCCTCTGATTTCAGGCTTGAGATTCTGCCTTTTGCTGGTTTCAAATTCTTCCTATTAATTGGGTATGTCTCTGTATGAGTTCAAGCAAGATGGCTTCTGCAAGACCTATGGCAAACCACACTGGGCAGATCATACTGCAAATGTGGTGCTCCACTCCCACTGCTTTACAGGTCTTCCAACTGCTCTGTGATCTGCTCTGTGTCCTGCAGCGCAAGTCATTGCAGTTGTTGAGTCGCAACTCCTCATATCCATCTGCTGACTGCCTGTTCACTCGCATTGGGCTGCATTGCATCTACAATAACCAGCATACTTTAAGCGTGCATTATTATCCAACTTGAAGGTATTGGAAATTGGCTTCTACTTTAAAGTTTTTAATTAAATACCAATCCACCTTATTTGCAGTTCTATGTGCCGGTTGCATAAATCTACTCAAGTTTCCAAATCCTATGTGTGAGTACCATACGCAGCTGAGGTTTTGCTTTGTACGCCTGTTACTTGTAGTCCTGTCTGTTACATTATCATGTCTGCACAAGAAGCAGCAGAATGCCAACAAAACACGGACTGGGAAAGCTACTCGCAAATGGATTCGGGAAACATTAGAGTTCTGTGCATGACTTCTTCTTTGAAGGCAGGCTGGTAGGCTCTTCGCAATCTACATGACCTTAAAAATTGGGGTATCCAGGTTTAGACACTTGTGACAGAGCCTCAACAGCCACCATATAAAGGAGATCACTTAGCTGGGCAGATAGCCAGTGCTACAGCCACTTCATCATATTCTCCCTACAAAAATAAAGTTATTTTAAAACGATTCAGTATATGCCTAATTATGACGAGTTCAAGCAAAGCTAGGTGTTTCCTGTTTGTGCATATTGTGCTAATACTATATGATCAACAAAAAATATTTTTTGTAATTTCAACAATAATGAAACTGTGATATTCTGCTAATGTCATGCAACTGCCTATCAAAATTCTATTGTCATAAATAATGCAAAACTATGAAATGTTCTTAATGTTACATTTATTTGGAAGTATGTAAAATAGTATTCAAACATCTAATGAGAAGTAGGGATACGCATTCACTGAATGGTTTTTGAGTACATTTCAAGATAAGTTTGCCATCCTATAATCAGTGCATCCTTATTTAATGTTCTTCCAGATCAGGAATTTAGAGATTTAGTATCAATTTACTCTAGATGACAGTTGTATACGAAGTACCTCAAAAGTTGGAAAATATTGTAATTGCCTGTGTTGAGAAAGATATTCTACACATAGCACACACGGACAAGTGTCTGTTTCCCCAATGTTTTTAGTATTCAATGCGGAAAGAAAACTAATAATGCTATAACATAGTTTGGTGCAGAGGGCCTTTGAGTTTTAAAACATCTTACACCTCCGTTAGTGGACGATGATAAACTAGAGGAGTTGAATAAATGTTAAATGTGTTATATCCTATTACCTGAAACGGTTTTCCACATCCTGTCTTACCCCATGGTTGTTTCCTGTCCTGAATGATGTAATGCCTGTCACCTGAAGATTCCAAATGTGACTATGTGCCACTGAGCTGACTGCAAGTTGTGGTGGTGTAAATAAACGTCTAGAAGACTTCTACCAGAGTGGTTTCACATTATTTCAACATTGGCGACGAGGACGGGTGTGCGATCCGTATGTCGGACAGAAAAAAATGGAAAGAAAATAAATAAAGTTGGGGAAAGATTTAGGTCAGAGAGTCCCTGTGAACCAGCATAAAAATGATGTCGCAGGGCTTAGGACATTTGCAGACACATGGAACTTCAAGACCTTCCAAAACGCGAGGAGACCAATAGGTACAAACACATACAACAAAAATATTCAAGCAATTACTGAATGCCGAAAACAGCATACTGAAATTGTACAAAGAGAAGAGAGAAAGTGTACGTCTTTGGATACAACTGTAGATGTTTATGGTGCTAAGATTAAAAATAGCGTTGTGTCAAGAGAGAAAGACAGTGCATGAGAAGATGTAAAAATAGAAATAAGAAGATGCATTCTGGTGATTTACATCAGACAGAGCCAAGATCATAAGAGGGTTGAAGGAACATGAGAAATTTCAGCGATGCAAGGATTGTGAAAGGGAATTTGTAGAATTGAAAAAGTGATTGTATCTGCACCTGCTTTACAACTGCTTGATACAAAAAATGGGCATTGTAAGTACTTATCTAGCAATGCTGGTTCGGGGGTTCTATTACTAGAAATGCGAGATTTCATAGGCATTAACACCACTTATGATTTAAACCATGGGTACTCACAAACTTTTTCTCGGGGGCCAAAATTGCAGTATGGTTTGCGGCCGAGGGCCGCACTGAAGTGACAGCGGGGGGCGGGGCTTAGAGGGGGCGGGGCTTAGAGGGGGAACAACCACCCCACCCCCTTTTTCAAAACAATGCCCCTACCCCAGTAACACACACAGCGCGCACACATACAGCGCCATCTGCTCTCACCCCTACCCCAGTAACACACACAGCGCGCACACATACAGCGCCATCTGCTCTCACCCCTACCCCAGTAACACACACAGCGCCATCTGCTCTCACCCCTACCCCAGTAACACACACTGCGCCATCTGCACACAGCGCGATCTGCTCTCACCCCTACCCCAGTAACACACACTGCGCCATCTGCACACAGCGCCATCTGCTCCCACCCCTACCCCAGTAACACACACAGCGCCATCTGCACACAGCGCCATCTGCTCTCACCCCTACCCCAGTAACACACACAGCGCCATCTGCTCTCACCCCTACCCCAGTAACACACACTGCGCCATCTGCACACAGCGCCATGTGCTCCCACCCCTACCCCAGTAACACACACAGCGCCATCTGCTCTCACCCCTACCCCAGTAACACACACTGCGCCATCTGCACACAGCGCCATCTGCTCTCACCCCACCCCAGTAACACACACACACAGCGCACACACACAGCGCCATCTGCTCTCACCCCTACCCCAGTAACACACACAGCGCGCACACACACAGCGCCATCTGCTCTCACCCCTACCCCAGTAACACACACAGGGCGCACACATACAGCGCCATCTGCTCTCACCCCTACCCCAGTAACACACACAGCGCGCACACACACAGCGCCATCTGCTCTCACCCCTACCCCAGTAACACACACACACAGCGCACACACACAGCGCAATCTGCTCTCACGCCTACCCCAGTAACACACACTACATTAAAAACAAATAAATAAATAACCAAAGAGCCTTACCTGACTCAAAGCACTGTAAAGATGCCACAAATGTGGAACAGCAGGCAGGCAGGCGGGCAGCAGACTTGGAGCCGGTGACAGGAAGCAGACGACCAAAGCCCCATAAAAGTTAGCTGCAAGCGCTGACTTTTATGGGGCTTTGGCTTCCAGGATCGTCAGGGCAACGCCATAAACAATGGCCGCCGTATGTAAACATAGAGGAGGGCCGTGGGAGCATGCTCCGGCGGCCCTCTTCTATGTTTACATACTGCTGCCATTATGATGTGCCGTTTGGTGTGCGTCTCGCGGGCCGCCAAGCTAGGTCCGTGGGGCCGCTGGCGGCCCGCGGGCCGTACTTTGAGTACCGTTGATTTAAACCCTTGAAGAGTGGAGAACAAATTAGTCTAATGTGCAGAAAGAAGCTCTGACAAGTTGCTGAGGTACTAACTATTTTAATAGTTATGCTTGGAGCTTTGAATTTGTCATTAGGACAGATCATCATCACCCATTAGTATATATATTCACTGCTAAAGGAGCAGGAATGGTGACAAGCAGTACTTCCAATTGGATGCTGCACATGCAAGAGTGTTGCTTTCGAATGGAGTACATGCAACAGAAGAAAAATAGTATTGTGGATTGCCTGTTCAGATTATCAGTCGAATGCGATGAGGCACAATGGTTGTGAGCACGATAGCCGTTTTGTGGCAAGGGTACAGGAAGTAACTAGGGGATGTATTTCTCTTGAAGCATAGATGTGTTTTTGGAAGAAGATATGGTACTAACAAGAAAGTGAAAGAGAATGTGATGGGAAGTCGGCTTGCCAAAGGGGGTGCTGTAGGTGATCATTTGGACAAATACAGGTATGTGAGTCTGAAGTTACCATGTGAACGTGGAATTTGGTTAGAAAAGAAATCTTGTTTATTTAAGACAAACTGAGGAACAAAGTTATATCTTGTTCCCCATTGGCAGTCACATAGTTGTGAATGTTAATACAAGGCGTGGTCATGGTAATTTGCGCTGGTCAGGTTTACACAGTTTTGTCGAAGAGAAATTTTAAACTGTGTTCCTTGCACATGGATTGTTAAAATCAGAAGGTAATCTGCTATTAAGGAGATTCTAAAGAAAAGAAAAGAGGATTTGAAAGGGAAGGAAAGTAAACTGATTTGTGGTGGGAGGCTGGGTGTGAGTCAAGGAAGGCATATTTGTAAGAGAAAAAGTGTACATATTTTCAAAACCGGCGAAGATTGCGAGAGTGGACGATTATATGATGAAGCTAAGTAATAGAAATGTGTGGAAACCTAAAAAACTCAAGTTGCCCTAATGTTTGTGGGAATGAAAGATGGGGAGTGGGTGAATAAAAGAGAGGCAAGGAGAGAGATGAGCAGAGGAGTGTGAGGGTGTGAAACCAATGTCGATGTTGAATTCGTGAAATTAGCCAATGTGAATAATAGTACCATGTACTTTACTTGATGTTGCAGCAATTTTATTATATTTTTTCGCCTGCACTTTTTGTTAACCAGTATATAAACTGAATGTGTATAATTTTGTTAGCCAATGTGTAAATTGACTATATATAGTTTATTCTTATATGCTGGGATTCATGTTTACAATTCTGTTGACTTTATATAGGTTATTCTTATGTGCTGGGATTCATTTTTACAATTCTGTTCCATATCATCGGTTAAAGTTCATTTTTGTTTCTTTTTACTTGGGAAGGAAGATGTGTTGTATCCTGCTTAAGTGCAGCACACATTAAGAGTACATTCTAAATACAGAATTCCAAAAAGGTGCCCTAAAGTTCTAGGATTGTTAGGTGGCTGACGGTTTCCTCCATTTAAGTTTGGCCTTGATAACTCTCCTCAAGCCTTTCCATGCTGGCGTTAGCTCAGTGACAAAATGTGGGAGGGGAAGCGGGCTATTGGCTGAAAGGCTGTACTTGAGAATACGAATGGGGAGGATGCGAGCAGTGTAATGGACTGTGTAATGGACTGGCTTCTGTTTCTCTAACACTGCTGCGCGGAAAGAGGCAAATTAATAAACATATAAAAGTTAGTTCACTAAATTAGATGCTGTGTTCCAGGTGGAGCTTAAGGTACCAATCTCATAAGGATAAATTAGCTGAGGTGATAGCACCCTGGGGACAGGAGCAGGTCAGAGGTTTAGAAGTCTTTCATTAAGCAACTGTGAGTAAGATTGTAGTAGATAGAGGAGATGCCCATGTGGTTCATGTGACAGTGGAGTAAGCCTTCATCATGCTTTAACACTGACTCATAGTTGGAGAGATTGATATGTGGCCATACAACTCAGAGACCAAAACTCAATAAGAACAATTCCCAGGTATATAGGACAGAGATTTCAAGGTCAAGATTGGTCAGTGGTTGACTTAATCCACAATGAATGAGGTGGCCGAGGTCAAAGCCATTCGATAGTCACTGGAATGCCTGGTACGGGAGATGGGTAGCTCCAAAATACCTGATGATCTTCTGCCATATGCAGATCCACAAGGTACTCTCACTGGCGCCCCTTACTTCCCAAACTGGAGGCAAACTTAACTGCACAGACTTCTTGCTTCTGGTTTGGTAACTGCTTCATCATAATGTTCCAGTTGCCACAAGGAATTACTAATGATGAAGGAGCCTTAGTGTTCCCACTGAAAGTGCTATGCTTGGTCTAGGATGCTGATAGAGACACAAAACTGCTGGGGTCTTTTTGCTCCTACAACAAGCTTTACACATTGTTGGAGTGTAGTTTTATAATCAAAATTAACATAAAATGTTTAAGAATTAATGCATAATGGTGCCGCATAGAAACTATATTAATGTGCTTTTACTAAACGTGTGTTTGAAATGTGCCCACGGGGAGTGGTCACCAATGTATATGATGATAATTGAAATTGACTAATAATGAAATATTAATGTACTAATGTATGATTTTGTATTAGTATCAAGAGTTATATGTTAAGGTTTTGCTAATTAATCACTAGGCCTTAGTTTGCATGGGTCGGGGCCTAGCTGTACGGTTTCATATTAAATGTGTTTTTCTAACGTGCAATTTGCTGACTTGCTGAAGGACATGTAGTTGTACTTTTCCAGAAGCTAGAAGATGTGTGTAACCGTAGTAAATTCTTTCTCATGAGACTCGACTTGCTCAAGGAGACATTCTTGCCGAATGCAACAGTGTAAACTTGCAACAGGTACAAGGTCGCCTGAACTGGTATAGATAATGGAACTACTGACTGGGTCTGTGAGAGGACCGCAAGAACATGAAATTGTACCTGACATTCTACCCGTTGGAGACGTCAATTACGGAAGCCAATAAACTACGTGAGAACTGTTGTGAGGTGATAATCTTAATGAGGCGATAAATAAATAATTGGATGAAGAAAATGGCGCACCAAAACTTCCCCAATTGGAAATTAGGGGACTGTACAACAAGTTTGATATAATCGTAGGACATAAGGAGAAATCAGCCATTACGTGCCTTTGCTATTGCCTAGACACTTTGCCACTCTGTTTAAAGACTTCGAACCATCCTTACTTTGCCTTGCCCGATTCATACTTTTCTCCTTATGAGGGAAGTGTTCCTTATTGCCCGTCTTGCTGAACTTTGCTGTGTTTCTTGGCTGATAGCGAATCAACTGATGTCCTGAGGACGAAAACTGACTCTGTATGCTGACCCATTACGGAGGGTAACTATAGGATGATGAAATTGTAATTGTCTGTTTGCCTTTTCTTTCAAGGTACAAACTACTCTTTTGATAGGGACCATAGTTAGATATTTTCCAAATTTGTGTTACTAAATTGTTTTGCATGAAGCCCAACATGCTAATGCTGATTCGAGGTTAGTTAAGGAATTCACTAAACGGACGCAAGCAGACAAATGACTGAATCTATGCTTTGTTGAATGATGCGCTAATGATACTCTGCTGAGAATAACCCATGTTGACGTCGTGCTTTGTTCTAATGTTTATGATTTTTGCTTTGATGAAATCTTATTCGAGTTGCCATATTATAAACGTGTTGATGTGTTTTCTAGTCTTGAGACTAATAAACTTGCTAGTAGAGTGTAATCAATAGGGAATAAATATCATAAATCTTACAAAATATTGTGTGGTTTTTCATGACTGAGAGGTCTTGGTGTGATTTGATTCTTACTTATGCCATTATCCAAATTGAATCGATTTGTTATAGTGAGTATTGATGATGTTATTGATCTATTGATTGCTATGTTGATTAATTGTCTCGTCCTGAGGTGTCTTCAATCAGGGTCAAAAGATTCATTGGCCTAGAACGAGTCCCAGACTAATTAATTATTTAATAAGGAACGCGTTATCAATAGCCCTCTAGTCTAAGCTAGAACCCATGCTCTTGATATACAACCAGTTAGGGTTCTGTAAATGTACTTTGCAGTTTCTTCTACTTAGTTGTTGCACGTTCCATCCACAAATATCAATCACCAACTAACTGATTATTACCGTCTCATTAATTTGGCTAAAGATTCTTTTTTTGACCTGGGAATCAAATTCAGAATGAAAGTAGGAATTCATTAATGTGTACGAGGTGCAGTAAATGTACAGTTCTTCTGAGTAGGCCTCTCATTCATCAAATATTCAGGGATATGAAAAATACTAACCCTCATCACTCGGAGCTTTAATATAACTGTTTTAAGAAGGCAGACACACCTTTTAAATCAGAAACTTACATCTAGTTTTCCATTCTGAGTAACCATTTATTTTCTTTAAGTGTGCATCCCATGTATCTATAAGTATAATGGAAAGGTGACCTTCAGGGCTAAACACTAAAAATGCGCATATTTAGATTAACAGTTCTGAGTGCTTCTGGGAATCTACTTATAATTCAACACACATTCGAAGAATGATAAACCGAGAGCCAAGGGGATGTTATCGTAAAGTATATCCGGCAGCACAACATTTAAAGTCAGTACACATCAGCAAGGTCTAGTTCCTAAAATCACTTTCATCACAGTTAATTTAATTGTGACAGATAATTACAATTCCGATTAAAAAACAGATTCCGACACACTTTAAAGCTTTCCTTTTCTAGAAGTGCCCATCGTGGTCATAGCTAGGGTGACAGCAAGTGGTCAACTTTATGTAACCAGTAGGGGGGTGCACAATGTCCCTATCAGTAGAATGGATAAACTGTAAACTTCGTACTTGTATAGCGCACTACTCACCCGTTAGGGTCTCAAGGCGCTGTACACATACTGCTGTGGAACCCCTCCTGGCTTTTCCCTGTGAGGTGCCCACTCCTGGGCAACCTCCAAGGTGAAGCCAGGCATCCCAGCGCTGTTGGGGCCGTTGTGGAGATTAAGCAAGCTATTGCCCAGAGTGGGACCCATGAATCAGATTAGGCACCAATGCGAGAATTATCAGGTCCGATGAAATTGAGCCCAAGACCCACCGAGGCGGGAATTGAACCCTGGTCCTGGGCCAGATTTGCGGGCCAGATTTCTGCATCAGGGTCTGCCGCTCTAATCATTGAGCCACACTTCTCCACCAATGGATGCCCCTAGGCCTCGAGGGTAAGTGTAACGTCACTTCCTACGGAGAAAACAAACCGGTATGCTGATCCACTGACCTTAGAAAACAGATATGCTGGGATATGGCACAAGAATTAACGGGAGCCACAACTTGACTCTGGCTCAGTTTGGCGTTAATTGATTTGTGTTGAAATGCCCCTTAGCTGTTGGTACAAAGCATTGAGGTGGGGAAATACAGAAAGTGGTGGGTACCTTAGTTTCAAGACTGATGTGGGTCTATATTTAAGAAATTAAATGAAGGGCTATGGTTTATCGTCATCATTCCTTCTGTACCTTCAGATTAGGGAATACACAGACAGGGCAGATGTTGCACCCTCGAAGTTGTTCTCAGTGTTTTTAAAACAGAGGGTTGGCAAGAACAATTCCAGGAAAAAGTTGCTGTTACTTTGGTAATAATTCTCATGCATTGAATATGGAAAGATGTGTCAATTAATATGCATAACGGTTTTAAGTCTTTTTTTAATGGTGCCATTTGCGTGTGGTGTAGCGTTTTGAAAACTGGAAAGCCTAGAGACCTGAAAGAATAAACACATTCAACATTTTGTCAGTAGAAAATTCATAGTTTTAGTTTCTTGAACTAAAATTTACTAATGTGCAGAAGAATGTCACCTGGTAATTCCTACACATCTTCTTGTCCAGCAATACGGTAATTATATGACTCCCCAGTGACACCATTTTGGAGCAACATATCCTGAAAAATTAAAATAGTTCATTTTTCGATGTAACCTAATATCCATAAGTGATTACCATAGAGCATAATTAAATGTAGTGACCCAGAAACTCTTCTGGTGACATTAAGGTACGATTAGCTCCAGCATTAATTGTCAAAGCCCCGTGTGCCCAATAAGAAATATTGCTGTCCTCCACATGTTCAGTAAGAAGTATTGCCACTCCCCACATGTCTAATATCAGATATTATTGTCTTCAAAAGCCTAGTATGAAATACGTATTACTGTACAGTAGGAGGTGTCAATGCCTTCACAAACCCATTAAACAGTAGTCTCACTCGCCACATGCTCTGTAAAGGATATAAGCACCTTTACACATGTGGTAAGAAATTAATGATAGTCTCCCCGTGCTCAGAAATGGATATTGCCAGTCTCCGGTATTCTAGAATGATTAATGTCAACCATATTTGAGGCAGCTACTAAAGCCCTACTTGGAAGTTGGCAATGGAGCTTAGAGCTAGAGCCACGTGAGAATCTGACTTGGTCTTGCTCCAGCAGGAACAATCCAGCCTGAGCTGCCAGGCCGGGATCCCAATGAGCAGGAATACTAGCCCAGTTCTGGCCTATTTGTGCCTTTTCAGTAGAGTGCAGCTTGAGTACTATGGCACAGTGAGCACGGGACCCACATCGGGCATATGTATCTCACTTAGGTTGTTACAGTGAGGAAAACAAAAAAAGTGATGCTGGGACGCTTGAATTAATTTCAACAACTGGTAATTACTCTGGGCTACAGATACCCACCATACCAGACACACAGACATTAGTAAGGTATACAAAATTACAGTTAGCTAATAAAACTATTGTCTCTCCTCAAATGGCCTTACAAGTATTCTGACGGAGCAAAACTTTTATATCCACAGTTTGTCACACTGGGTTATCAACACCAAAACCATTGCCTACTACAGTACTCTGTAAGATTCCATGTATCAAACCACCAATCTGTAGGCATCAATCCACATCAGAGAAAAAAAATGCATTCAACATTACTAATAAACTATCAGATACTTCCCTGCAATTGAAATAAAGTGGCCTGACCATTTTCTGATTCAGTTTCATGCATCGTCTACAATCCTATCATTGTCTTACATCACTTCATCAACTTGGATATGCTGCGTGAAACTTGATGCTCTCTATTCTAAGTTGTCTCATGCCATTAACAATCGATTAACTAAATTGCTTTACTAAATTTACCAGCCTAACCACTCCCAAACTCAATTCCTAATGTGAAACTACCTCCCAAAAGAAAGAACAATTCAGTTACAATCAGGGGCGTAGCTTGGTCAATAAGATTGGGGTGGGTGGTGAGCTTCCTGTTTCCCAACAATTACGCTGCAATATCTTTTTAAAACACATTATATGAGAAGCACAACATGAAGGGGGCCTAAGGGTAAGTGGAAAAAAAAGAGGAGGGTAGACTGTTGGGGGCACTTAAAACACAAAAAATTTCAAACTCATCAACATGTGTGGTTGTCAGTGTGGGCATGTAAAAATACCAGGTGAAATTCGACAGACACTTCTCGATACCCGACTAAAAGCACTTGTACCCAACTCTTTACTACAGAATACATTTTTTAAGGGGATGTAACACCCCTAACACTCCCCTCTTGAAGTTATGCCCCTGGTTACATTGTCTCTCATAAGCAAAGATGAAATCACCAAACATTATAAAACATTTCAAACCTACAAATTGCTACCTTCCACCTATTCCACACAACTTGAAACATATTAATTAATGTTCCACTGTGTTGAAGAAAGTTATTTCTCCACCGCCGTGAAGGTCCGCTTGCCGTATTTAGATGTTGGTGGTCCCTTGGCCAAAATCCCCCATTCAAACCGATGTCTCAGCCAAAAAACACCACCTGCGTCAACAGCGGGAGAGGGAACAGAGGATGTCATTGGTCCCCCAGCCACCCATCCCGCCGTGCAGATGCAGATGTGCCTTACCGTCAAGCAAAAGGTGGCAGCCCGACCTCCACTTCTGAGTTGGCGGATTGTGGGGGGGATGAAAACTCACATTTTTTTCCTGATTCCACCTCCGTTTTCGACTGGACATGACTGGACAACACCTGCTGCCATTGCTGGTCCGACCCACAGGAAAAACTCAATCCCTCCATCGCCGGACTCGAAGGTAGGGAACCCGCATTGCCAGGTTACGTTGGGTGGGCACTGCATGGGAGGTCGGACTACTACAGGCATATACATGCCACAGTAATTGTATTTAAATCACTGTGACATGCATATGTCAGGGAGACAAATGTGTCACACATGGCTGGGGACACACTGGCACAACACACACACTGCACACATACATAGCTGTCATTGTGGTGTCATCACTCAATGCAAAATAAATGCTGGGATCACAATAACGGTACACTCACTCTTGACAATGGTGTCCATGTGTGCGCATTGCAAGGGGACCTGTAGTGGTAGGTTTGTGCTATCTGTTGTGCATGTCTGTCAGACCGTGTATGTGTGTGTGTGTGGATTTGGCTGGCTGAGGTGGAAGGAGTTGGAGATGTGGTTAAGTCTGTATGCATGTGAGACCAATCTTGTTGTGTATGTTGTGTTGCCATGTGACACATTCAGGTGAGGGCTATTGTTGTGTGGTGGACATTGTCATGATGTTTGTAGTTGTGCTTGTGTGTGAGTGTGTTTGTGTAGCTGAGTGTGTAGTTGTGCTGGTTGTTGTGGTAGTGTTGTGTGTGGGTGTTGTGTCATGGATGTATGTCAATGTGTGTTTTCGGCATGTATGGGTTGTTTTGGAATTGTAGTGGATGATAGTGTGTATGTAGTGTGTTGTATAGTGTGCTGTGCAGGGGAACACATATAGCTATGGTACAGTGTGTGTGTGTCACTTACCTCTATTCCATAGCCGTTGTACGAAGTCAACTAGGTCCCACCATCGTCTCCCTCCGTCATCAATCCTTCTCCAGTCCACCGCTTGCAGAGGTGTAACATCTAAATACGGCGGGTGGAACACTATCGAATTGACGGTCTTCTCAGGCCCACCGCAGACGCAGCTTGGTGGTAACACTGCCAAGATCTAAATCAGGCCCTTAGTCTGAAGGTGTTTCAGAATTAATAGTCTGTGAGTCACACAGATGGCCAGCAGAGCTCCCCCATACATCAGTGATAGAGCCAGGCTCCCCAACACATTGCAAAACTCAAAAATATAGCCTACTACACATATTTGTAGTATTGACCGCATGACAATATTCCCTCCAAGAGAACAGGCAGGTGCCTAGCAGAGCTCATTAGAATCTTACACGGGTACTAAAGTGTAAATATTTTCAGGTGAGAAAGCTTGTTTTCAGTTTTCGCATCTCTCAACTGCTAGGACGCATTAATGCCTCGTAGATGGGCACTTAAGTAGGCTAAGTTAACATTAGCATGAAAACATGGCCACAGCAGGCAGTAGGCATTTATATCCTTCTATAGATTATCCAGTAAGTGTATTTTGGTATGCTCAGAACTGTTTAAATCATCTCTATTTTGAATGACCCTCTTTGCCAACTGCACACTTGTATACAATTAATACATGTTAGGAAAAGCAAAACACTAGTATGTATACAATCTGCTATACTAACAAAAAAAACATCTTCTGACAGATATTTGCCCTGGTTGTAGTATTTAAACAGACACCTAAAAAATACTGGACAATGTTAAAAACCTACTGTATGAAGGGGATTCTTGTGTTCTTGTTCTACGCAACCTCTCTCAGTCTTTGAAACAGCTGATTATCATAGGCTAATTTTAACCGATGCACACAAAAGGTGATTGGAGGAGTGCATGCAAATAACCTAAACCACTGGCAATCTCTCAGGGCAGCATTCCAACCCAGTATTTCTATCCACTGTCCCACTCTAGACAGACCCCTGCCTTATGCAAATCAATACTGACCATACTCCTAATGGGACAGTCCGTTCCGAAAGGAATGGTCCTCCCCAGAAGGGAACACTAGCAACCTTAGACTGGTCTAGGCCTTATTAGATGTGGTGTGCGAAATGTGTATAATCACGCAAAATCCTGGCAAAATTACATGATATTACTTGTAATTAGGAGACCTTCAAATCCGTCATTTAGCTACTTATTTTAACATGAAATGCGTCCTTGCATCAGTTTTTGACTCATTTTATGTTTATATTTCCAGAATGTTCACCACAAATGGTGTAGCACAAATGGTTATGTTGGTATGTTATGTTATGTAGATTTGTAGAGCGCATTATCACTCAGGAGGGTACCCTGATGAGCCTGTGGTAAATGTTCACTGTGATGGCACTTAAATGCAAAAAGAGATGTAATGGCATCATTTCCGGAATAACAAGTGTAAAGTGAAATTTCCAAAATGATGTGAATTATGCTGGTGTATTTTACGTTTTGCCCAGGCCTACTTATTAGGTCTCATAAGTGAGCTATAACTGGAATCCTGTGGAATAGTGATCAAGGAATCCATGTTTGGGCATACAATTGGCCACTTATGGCTTGACCACTTAAGGCTTTACATCAAACACAGAAAAGGTGATAGGAGGAATGTTTACAAATAGTCTGGAAATCACTCTGGGTAGTAGTTCCCCCGGCAAGAAAGACAGGTATATCCATGCGTGGATCCGATGCCCTCTGTGCCCCAGGGCTCAAGCTATACCTCAATGACAAGCTCAAAGTAGGACAAAGCATTCTGGGGGCGATTGTGTTACTGCCAGGAAGGGACCTGGCCTGGCAGTTCATGCTAGACCTAGAAATGCAGGCTATTAAATCAGGACCAAGAATAAATTACATATGGTTAGTCTCTGTGTAGAATGGTATAGTGGGTGGAAAACAATTGTTGTTTTAACCTTAACCCATGAGCAACACTTGGGCTTTCAAGGTCAATTTTTGAGCTGATTCTTCTCTTTTCTGATCAATCACTTATCAAATGCTTAAGATGTGAAAGTCTATCACAAATAGCGCTTTCATTCTGTGAGCAGTCCTCGGAGCTTTTTCTTACCTCTTTGCTCAATGTGTATCTTACACAACAGAATTTGTTGATCACATCCTCAAGAATTTCAATCCAACCATATATGGAAAACATCGAGTTCTACATAAGATTAGCATAACAAAAAATGCTTTTCCTATTATATATATATATATATGTGTGTGTGTGTTTATATATATATGTCGGTTGCCACTAGGTAGTTATAGTTAGGACCTAGTTTCTATAGAAAGAGATTTTGTTTTGCCTATAACTTTGGCGCCGCTTGACAAATCTTCACAAAATGTTCACAACTTATACCTTGCTGAGTTCAGCTTCTGTCTTGAAAGTTTCGGGGTGATCTGTCAAATGGGGGCTGAGAAAAGGGTAGTCCCAAAATGCGTTTTCCTCATTCATTTTTCCATAGGACCTTTAGACACGCCTGTACCTGAACCAATGGCCGGAATTACACCAAATTTGGCATGAAGCTAGATTCTGTTGCACAGATCACACTTTTTGCGATTTGTTGCAAATCTGTTCAGTAGTTTTGGAGAAACTTAAGGCCAAAAAATATAGAGATATAGGGACGCGGATCTTCCGTGGATCCAACTGTCCCCATGCTGATATCTGATTGGCTGACAACACTTCAGCAAGGAAATGTTGGCAGCCATCTTGGGACTCGGCTTCAGCCAAGTCCCAGAAAAAAATGAGAAAAAAGAAAATGGGCCAGGGTAGAGTCACCTTGACACCTTACCCTGGTGCTGGGGTCTCTGAGAGACCCTGCCAGGGATAAAAAGCATTTTTTTAAACAAATCTCAGAAAAATACACACACGGATCAGCTGATTTTTCTGAGATTTGTTTTTTCTAAATGCGGTCTCCCGTGTTTAAATTGCCCCGAGTGTGCTAGGTCTCAGCCCCATCATAGTGGAGGGGGGGCACAGGACCTCTCCTTGGGCTTTAATAAGCCCTAGGGACCACCACCTCCCAGGTCAAAAATGCTTTTTAGTGAGTGAGGAGGGCCCGAGGGCCTCCTCCACTGCCCTGGGGACCACCACCTCCCTGGGGCTATCAACTTAATTAATCCAGGAGGGCCTGTGGGACTCCAGGGACCACCACCCCGGGCCAAAAAACTATTTATTTTTTGGGGGACACAACACCCCCTGCTGCCCTGAGAACCACTACCCCCGGGGCCGGCTCCTGCTATGTCTCAGGTTGCCCACCCCGGGGACATAGCTGTTTGTTGTAGCTTGGTTGCAGCGCTGCAACCAAGCCACAGCAAACACTCTGGTGTTTGACAGCGTGACCTTCAAAGCAGGTCCCGCTGTCAAACAGTGGAGCTTTCATCTTTGTCCCCTGCACGCGTGCAGAGGACAGAGATGAAATGCTTTAGCAAGCACAGAGCTGCCCCCTCTCTGATCTCTTTCCGGCCCCAAGGACCCCATTTCCCTCGGCCCAATGCATTTAAAAGAGGAGTGACACTGCCTGGCCCCCTCCCTGAACCAATTATGGCCCTAGGGACTCCATCAGCCCAGGGCCATGTATATTTTAAAAAGGAGGAGGGCCACATGGCCCCTTCCCTGAGCCTTGTTAGGCCCTGGAGACCCCATCCCCCAGGGCCATTTTTAAAACTAAAGGGGGGCCGAGTCGCTCCGTCTCCAAGCCTTAAGAAGCCCTGTGGACCCTTCCCCCCCGGGCCACTAATTAAAATTAAAGGGAGGGGACACACGGCCCCCCCTCCCCGGGATGATTTGGTCCCGAGGGCCCCATCCCCTGCGGCCTGGTGCATTTTTATGTGGAGCGAGGCACATAGCCCCCAACCCTAGCCTGCTTTTAGGCCGGGGGACCCCATGCCCTGGGTCCCTGTTCATTTGTTAGGGGGAGGGGTGCATGGTGCCTCCCTCCCTGGGCCACTTTTAGCACCAGGACCATATTCCCAAGGACCCAGCAACATATTCAAGGGGGAGAGAGGCATGTGGCCCACCTTCCATTGGCTGTTTTTGGCCCCGGGGACACCATCCCTGGGGCCCTGTGCATGTTTTAGAGGGAGGGGGTCAGGCGGCACCCGTTTCTGGGCCGCTTTTAACCCCAGGGACCCCTTCATCCAGCCCCATCAACATATTTTATGGGGAGGTGGCACGCAACTCTTTCCCCAGGCCAATTTTGACCCCTTGGACCCCAACTCTGCGGGCAGGGAAAGAGATCCGCTCCCAACGGACAGGAGCATTTTTCAAGCTCCCGTCTGCTGGGAGCAGGCTTGGTGTTTGCTGCTGAGAGCAAACACAGGTTTCTCTGCCGATACTGGTGTTAGCAGGAAAACCGCTATATCCCGGGGTGGGCACCTCGGGACATAGCAAATGAGCAGGCCGTGGGCGATGGGATCCACTGGGCCATTAATGGCTCAGGGAGGGGGTTGCGTGGCCCCCACTCCCCTTTGCACAAATACGTCCAGGCCCCGGGAATAGGGTCCTGGGGCCAAAATCGGCACAAGGAGGGTGGGGTGCGTGCCCCCTCCTCCTTTTCAAATATGTCTGGGCCCAAGGGGGGGCACGTCCCCACTGCCCCATTTTCAACTAATATGGGCCCTGGGGGATGGGGTCTACGGGGCTGAAAACGACTGGTGAGAGGGGCCATGTGCCTCCAGAAACTAGAGCTGGACCCCAGGGATTGGATCCCTGGGGCCAGAATCAGCCTTGGAGGGGGGGGCGGGGCATACACACCCTCCTTGCCCAAAATTTAAATAGCACTCTTTCTGGACCTAAATCTAAGCTTTCTGCCAAATTTTGTGTAAAGCTGTTCAGCAGTTTTGGCTGTAGCTGTGTCTAAAGTTCCTACGGGAAAATGAATGGAGAAAATGTTTTGAGGGCGCTCTTATTTTTCTTGGCCCCCATTTGACGATAACCCCACAACTTTCCATGCACAAACTAGGCAAAAAAAGAGCACTTTTTTGGAAAGTTTTGTGGAGATTCCTCAAACTGCACCAAAGTTATTAGCAACACAAAAATGCATTTCCTATGGAAACACAATCCTAGCTGTAACTACCCAGTGCCAACCGCCACTGGGTGATATATATTGATATATATATAGGGTTGCTATGGGTCTGTTAACATTGTTTTTGTTTCAAATAACTTTACATGTTTGCATTTTAAATGTATTGCAAGATTATGTACATTATGTTTATACAAAGAATTATACTAGTTGATTTATTGTAATGAAAAGTTTGAAGGAAGGACATGTGTTAGCAATTAATCTCCCGAGCAGGATTTTCAATAGAGCTGTCAAGGGATTGGTCCCTTGAGCCAAAGCTGAAAGCTCCCAGATGCCAAGATCTGTGACTCATGAAGATTTGTATAAATGAAGCACAACTTTTTAAGAGATTTACTACGTATGTATCAAGGAAACTGTTTTTCATTACAGTTAACCGAGCAGTGCTTGTTTTACAGTCTGCGCCAGAGGATCCCGAGCCTTGGATGTGCCTGCCAACAGCCAAGTGTGCAGAGAAATTTATAGATAACATTGTGTTTTATTTCTTCAAGGCTAGGGACAGCTATTAACACCTGTCACCGGTGCTATTATTTCTTCCTCTGTTCCTTGTAGAAGGTGGTGGGGGGAGAGGATGTTGTGGCAGCCATCGGCTCCGCACAGCATGTGGTGCTCACAGTGTGTGTCTGTGACCCTGCATGGGCTTTTTTTGAACCCACAGGCCATATTGATGGTCATGGATACAGCCATCTCATGGGCACTACCAGATATTAATTCAATTAATAGGAGGGACTGAATACTTTGATGGCAAAAAACGGTGGGGGTGCAACAATGTGCCTTGCCAAGGGCAACAAAACACCTTGCAACTACACATAACATTTGCAGATTAAGGGCACAACAAAAAGCCTTGACAAGATGCCCTGGGCTCCACTGGGAATGTTCTCACTGCCACGCAGGCCCATTGGCTGCAACCTCTTACAGTTTTAACTTGCGGCATCGCTCTATTTTCCCATCCACAACTTTGAGACTAAAGGCTCCTTGGACATGCGTAGGGTGACCACCTGGCATAGAGGCAAATTCTGGACAGGACTGTAAAAAAGTGAGGACAAAGGGTCAAAATTCAGGACAAAAATTCAGGACGAAGGGTCAAAATTAGGGACAACAATTCATGGACAAACGCCAGTTTTACAGACACATCCAAGGAGAGGCCATATCCCACTACGTTATCAGTGCATTTATTTACTATTTCCTACATAGCACTATTTATTCACTATGGTCTTTTTGTGATTGCCTCCTCATATGCTACATTCAGGTGGTACATTACATCCTTGTTCAGTAGTAAATTAATGCCCTTCAGCACGGTGTGAAGGCCATCATCCTATGAAAATCAACCCAATCTTTCTTCGAGAGAAAGCATCAGCAACATTTTGATTGTTTCTAAACATTTTAAAACCCATGGCAAATAGTTTGGGAAACCTTAAGGTAAGTAACCATATGCTTGTTTAAACAAATTGAACAAAACACCTGGCTCACCTCAACCTCCAGTGGACTTTAAACCTAAAACAAACTTTAAAGAGGCAGAGGTGGTGTGTGCGACAGTCTCACATCCAATGTCAGGATGTGAGGTACCCATAACTTGTCTGTAGTCTCACAGCACTAGAGTGTATGTCCTGGATTCTACAGTTATCTCAGAGCTGGGAGCCAGGACTACCAATCAAAGAGAATAAGAGAAGGATGAAATTGAGATCATATGGGAGATACACAGCAACTTATTCAAAGGGTTGTTGCTAAGAACAGGATAAATAAGAGAAGAACAAAGTGGGATAATTCCTAAAATCGGTCAAGATGAGTCTGCCAAGAGTATCGGAAAGTATTGTGTACCTGGGGAGTTATACTAGCATAGAGGAGAGAAGCAGAAGAGGCACTGTCAAGTAGTTGAAAAAGCAGCACGCACCCACCCAGGAAAACTCTTATGGTGCAATGGTCCGCTGTTCGTGCTTGTGAAGGGTGAGCACGGGCAAGACTCCTTGTAAGGTTCTGATGGGCAGTGCCCCATTCTATCCATGTCTTAAAATGGTTTTGCAATCGAGCCAATGTCAAACCAGTGATCTGGCTTATCCCTAAATGTCAATGTGCATGTAGAATCTTCAAAATATTTGGGATGTAAACTGCATAAACAAAATGTAAAAAAATGAGAAAGATTTTTAAATGTAATTAGTGCGTCTTTACCGTATGGTAGTGTTTTCCCCATTATGTACAATGAGACCTCAGACTTAACTGGGAACAAGTTACCTTTCGATACCTAGGGATTCATATCTACCATTTCATCAATGATCTGCACAATGAAAATCTGGAAAGAGCAATACGGTCCCCCCAAGACCATTTTGATCTTTTGTCTTCTCTTCCTCTTTCAGTGATGGGCCACGTGGCAATAGTGAAGATGGTGTGTTACCCCGATTATTGTATTATTTTGCAACCCTTCCCCTGCTTATCCCTCATTCCTTCTTCAGACACATCCAACATCTGATTTTGTTGCTGGGGTGCCATTGGGTAACTCTTTCCACTCTAAAACTACCTGTGACAACGAGTGGGTTAGCCCTTACAGACTTAGAACACTATTCTGCTGCACAGCTCCAACGGGTGGCCAACTGGATGGGGTTTATGTGTTTAAGGAGGGCTTCCTGCACTACTCATTGTTTCCTATTGCACTGAACAGCATCCAGGGTAATCCCTCACAGCTTTTCTTGCCTTGCTAGGACTTCTAAACTTACTAACACAAAGAAACCCTATGCTCTTGCACTACCTTTGCTAGGCCTTCCCACTCGCACAGTACATCTGCGCTCGGGGCAGCTCCGTCAGTGGCATGCTGCATGCGTCTTAAAATCGGAGGATTTGTTTGTAGACGCCAAGCTACTAGATTTCCAAACCCTTGTGGCAGACTTCAATCTTCACCTGGGTCAACTCCTTACTAACAAACACTTTAAACAATTGTTCAATCATTAAATGCCCTATTTCATGTCTGCCACCTAGCACTAACCCCACATGAGGTGTGACAGAAGCTCTGCACCATTGGGAGTGGAGGCAAACTGATAAGATGGGTGTACAGCTCTTTCCTGCACATGGAGACAATTTCAGAGCTTCTCTCCATACTACCTAGGAGACTGATGTGACCAAACCTCTGCAAGATAGAACTGAGTTAAAACACTGGAATATCCCCACAACGTAACCACTGGCTGCCACTTTAAGTTCATTCCGAGAGCTTCTCTGGGAATACATTCCACCTGTTGCTTGCCATTAGCTCTCTGGTTTGTAACTCCCATTTCTTTGCTTTCGATTTGCTGGCTTTCTTTGTTTTAGGCTTTCTAGCTTGAGTTTGCCCCTTCTGAGGGCTCCCTTTCTGTAAACAGGCCTGTAAATGTTGTTCTTATCTCATCACATTTGCTGTGCTTTCAAAGAACACGGTTAAATGTCAGGCTCTGTCTTCGACATGAGCTTGGTATTTACTTTTCTTTCTCTGACTTCAAAGTGAGAGGATTTGGGTGACAATCTTGCTGGAAACTGGGTGTAAGAAAGAGTTTTCATCTATCACATGACAACATTTAAATGAACCTTGCAACCGTGCAAGTATTTCAAAATATATCAGAATTAGGAACACAAATGAATCACATTTTTGTTGGAAACAAATATTTTAATATGATTAAAACACATCATTACACCAGGTGATGCAATATCCACACATTATTTTCTGTGCAGTGTATGGTTGTTTTAGTAAAACTGTATGACTGTGCAATTGTAATGATAATTTCAATCAAAATTGTGTTGCCTTAATGGCACTGTGGATACCCTACTCTATGCACTCAGCTCTACTCTGCACCACTCCACTCCACTGCACTCTACCCTGCACCACTATACTTTACACCACTCTATGCCACTGCACTCTGCTCCACTCTGAACCACTCCACTCTACACCACTGCACTCTATGTCACTTCAAGCTTAGCCTCTCTATTATACTCTGTGCCACTCTGCTCTATGCCAATGCACTTTACGCCACTCTATACCACTGCACTCTGCATTCCTGCATGCTACACCACTCCAGTGTAGGCCACACCAATCTACTCTGCACAACTCCACGCTATGCCACTCTGCAACACTGCACTCTTTGCCAATACACTCAATGCCAGTGCACTTTACTCTATAGCACTCAACTCTATCCCCCTTCACTCTACACCAATCCACTGTACGTCACTGTAATCTACTCTGCATCACTACACTCTATGTCACTGCAGTCTACACCACTTTACTCTATGCCATTACACTCTATGCCACTCTACGCAAGTGCACTCTACCCTGCACCTCTTGACTCTATGCCACTTCACTCTACTCTGAAACAGTCTACTCTACATCACTGCACTCTATGCCACAGCACACTATGCCACTCTACTCCACTCTGCACCTCTCCACGCTATGCTCTGCACTATAAGCCACTGCAGTCTATACCAATGCACTCTACTCTGCATCACTATACTCTATGCCACTGCTCTCTGTACCACTCTACTCCACTCTACACCACTACACTCTGAAACTCTACTCTGCAACACTGCACTCTCTGCCACTGAACACTATGCCACTCTGCTCTGTACTACTGCTGTCTATGCCAGTACACTCTACGCCACTGCACTCTATGCCACTCTACTCTGCATCAATCCACTCTATGCCACTGCACTCTACAGCACTATACTCTACTCTGCATGGCATCTCTCTACACTACTGTACTCTGCACACTCTATGCCACTGCGCTCTATGCCACTCTACTGTATGCCACTCTACTCTATGCCACTCTGCTTTGCACCACTGCAATCTACTATGCACCACTCTAATCTATGTCTCTGCCTCTACGATGCTACATTGTACGCCGCTGAATTCTATGATCCTGCACTCAATGCGACTGTGCTCTACATTACTATGTTCTGCAACACTGTATGCCAATGCACCCTACACCAGTCCATTCTACTGTAGGCCACTCCAATGTATGCACTCTACGCAACTCCACAGTATGCCCCTCCCCAACACAACACTCTATCACACCACAACACTCTGCTCTACTCTTCATCATACCACTCTCCGACACTCTGTGCCACTCTCCTCTATGGCACTAACTTTTTATCATGCTGAACAGCAGCCACTCTGGTGTACAACATGGCTAAAACACATTGGCAAAGCCAATAGCGCTTGCATAAACAAGATGTATTGGTTTTGTTAATGCTTGTTAGTACTATGAGGTCTCGAGGTCCCTGAAAGCACTTTGAATGTGTAAGTCAAAATTATTTTAAACATTCATTACACACAGCATAATATAGGCTGCCACAAAGGTGCAAATACATTTAGGTTAAAGATGAAAAAGCTCATCCAAATATAGATTAAAAAAATATACAGATTATACCTTGTGCAAGCATTTTTTATAACTGTCCATTAAAAGCACACACTCCACAGCTCAGAACACCCTTACAGTACGTCTCAAAATGAAAATATCTTTGCCATCAGGAAGCTTCAAGTAACTCCATCAATTAAAGCTGATACAGGTTTCCAACCCCTTTTACATTTGCAGATTTACCAGGTGTGAGCATTTGCCATTTCTTTCAGGAAGCAGGCACCCTGGCAAGAAGGCCTGTTTCTTATCTGTCTACCCTTCCCTAATGATCAGAGCACAGGACTCGCTGCCTTCCATTCCAGCTGGGAAAACTGACTCTTATGTCAAGATCCAGAGGCCAATATTATGTAGTAAATTCCTTTATTGGCACCATTCGGCACCATCTTTAAAGCTTATAGAACTTGGAATCTTTAAACATTCCATAACATAATAAAAGCACCTAGCAACCGTCCCCTCTCTTCTTTTATTGCTGCTGCTCACTCACATAAGGTCATATTTTTGTGTACTCATTTGTACTTGAGTGTGTAAGTTAAGTGACTATAAGTGTATAAGTGGCAATGTGATTCCATAGTATTTTCATTTCCTAACGAATTTATGGCAGTTTAAGTCGTTTTTTGCTTAGATGAGTATAATTATACTGATTTAAGTATTTGGATTAAACTTAAATGACTAGTTTTGATTGGAAAGCATGTGGGATTTACTTCTATTTCAATTGTGATCAATTGCTAGTTTAACATGATTGTGTATTTATTGCCACCTTACTTCTGTAGCATAATTTGTGTTCAAAAGATACCAATGTTATTGGCAGTGGTGGAAAATGCAGAAATCTGTCAGATTTGACCAAAGTATACATTGGAAAGTGAGTAGTTTAAAAAAAAATACAACCTGCGTGTGAGCCGTACAGTTTGACACGTTGTAACTGTCTTCTTTAGCTGTTGCGGTATCGCAGCTGCGCGTATGCATGTTAGCAGCCATTCTAGTCTAGACTGCAAACTCAATTCAATGCTTGCAAAAAGCGTTTTGGGCCATTTTGGACTTTCTGACTTGCTGTGCAAGAAGAGTCTGACAGAATGTACACTGAAGAGTCTGACAGAACGCGCATTCTTTGTTGAGTATGACACATTGAGAAATGCTCAGTAGTTTTGGTCTTTTCATTGCATTGCGGATTACTTAAAGTGGAATAAATGTCTTCATTTCTTTCTAAATGTTTTAAAACTTGATTAAATTCCTGGTAGAGTATTACTCTAGGTAATTTTATCACATATTTTACAATTGTTCTTTCTGTGAGGCAAAGGGATATTAAGGGCCATATGTACGAACACATTTTCCCATAGACACAGAATGGGTAAAACCCTTTACTACATCTGCCCCTAAGTGTTTTAGCATGGAGCAAGGTGAAGGATCTCAGGAACTGAGTCTAGAGGTAAGACACAATAGGGTTATTGAGAGAATAACTTTGAAGGTTTCTAATAGGATGGAGAAAAGGCTGGAAATGTTGGCATCAAAGAGCCCATGTGTGGAGCCCATTTTTTGAGGAAGAACGATTTTGGTCTGCTAATGAAGCAGAAGCAGGTTTGAAAACTGGAAGCAAGGTTCCATGTGATGGCGAGCAATGGATTAGCAAAGAAAAAGAGATCTACAATTGTAGAACGTTTGCTCTGTTGACAGGCAAGTTGATGATGGTGAGGGCATACAGGATGGGCAAGAGAAAGGCCCAGAAAATTAGAGTGGAAAAAGATCAAAGAGCGCAAACTTAAGCTTATAATTGTGATGAATCCTCCGGAAGTGCAGAGGTGGAACTTAGTTGCTCGTCAAAATTTGAGATGGAGGATTTAGACAAGGTTTCTTTGAAAAGGAAAGTTTCCAGTGGATGGTAATAATAAGATATTTGACATGACTGAGAAGGCATATGTGTATAAGAATAGGATTGATGTTTAGAAACTATGCCAATGATTTCAGAGGGCAATTTGAGAGAAGAAAGATTATTTTATTAAAAATAGATCCGAAGCTGGTGGATCTAGCCAGTAAAGAGTAGTACCCTAGTGTTAATGGCTTATTATTAGGTGACGCCTTTATAAAGGATCTTTCAAGATATGTGGGTGCATTTAGTTCCCTACTTAAATCTTAGAAGGTGATAAAAAAAGGTTTTCCAGGAGCATGTTTTTGGGATTGCCGGGAGAACAAGGGGTTGTGTTCCCGGCCGTGGTCAAGGCATCTACCAGAGGCTCCTTTGCTCATGGCAACAGAAACTTCCAAGGACAGCAATCTTTCTGCAGTGGGAGATTTCATCCCCAGAAGCAGAGAGGTCAGAGTAGCAATGCCAGAGGTGAAAGAAAGAACAAAGGTAAGATTAGACCTTTCTGTTACCACCTTAAAACTGGGTGGAAGACTTGCCCAATTTTATCAGAGATGGTTTCAGATTTCAAGCGATCCTTGGGTGATAGATATGGCACGTGGATTTTGGAACGACCAGTACAAAGCTGTTTACCAAGGAAGCTGGTTTTCTCTTCAGATCAGATGAAGTTGATAGATTTAAAAATACAGGAGTTGATTGCAAAAAGAGCAGTTGTGTTGGAGGAAGATCAGGTGGACTGTTTTGCAAGCAATATATTCCTAGTGGAAAAGAAGGACAAAGGTATGCGTACAGTTATAAATTTGAGAGAGGTAAACGATTGGGTGGGTTATCCCAATTTCAAGATGGAGGGAATGCACTCGCTGAAGGATGTGCTGCAGAAGGGAGATTGGATGACCCGGGTGGATCTGGAAGATGCTTATCTGACAGTTCCAATTTGGGAGGAACATCAGAGATTTCTGAGGTTCCTATGGAAGAGGAGGTTGTGGAACTTTGTGTGTCTGCCTTTCAGACTCTCATCAGCACCATGGTGCTTTACAAAAATCCTTTGGCCAGTGGCTGCTTATTTGAGACAAAGGGGTATACAAGTTATCATCTATTTGTACAATATCTTGATTATGGATCAAGACAGGGAACACGCGATTTCACATACGAGGTTGGCAGCGAGACTGTTGGAGGATTTAGGATTTGTGGTAAACAGGACAAAGTCAGAGTTCATACCAGGACAGCACACATAATTTCTTGCTTTTATAATTGACCCAGTGGAAGGAACGTTGGAGTTACCAAAGGAGAAGCTGAAGAGAATAAGGACAGAGATAAAGAATACTCTAAGATTGAACAGTGTTTCACTGAGAACATTACCCTGAATTGTAGGTCTTTCGTCTTCTACTATTCAGGCTATTTTCCTGGAGTCCTTGCATTATAGGGCCTTACAGAGATAGAAAGCAAGACACTTAAAGGATGGATTGAGGTACTCAGATACTCTTTGTCTTACACATAAAGCAAGACAGGAATTGAGATGGTGATTGAGAAATATGGAGGCATGGAATGGGCGCACAGTTTTTTAACATAATATGGATTTGGTTGTAGAATCGGATACAAGCTTGGAAGGATGGGTGCCAGTTGTAGATTGCTTAGAACAGGTGGTTGCTGGACTGAGCACGAAAGGAATATGCATATACATTGTTTAGAGTTGCTAGCAGGTTCTTTTGCAAACATGTGCTTTGTAGAACAGACAATCAATTGTTCAGTAGTATTGCAGAAGCAGGTGTCTTAATAAGAAATGATTAATGAGTGTTTTTGTATTTTGAATAATGAATTATATAGAAAATGAATAACGTAGAAAAGAAAAAAATAATAATGCACACGTTTGAAAATGTGACCTCGGAGAATGGCCACCAAAGCTCACGAAATGTACTAATTGATGATTAATAGTAATGGAATATTGAAAATGTTTTAGATTAATGTAGTAATATGTCATATTTGGGGATATGAAGTATGTTCTTACTTATTAATTGTAAGCATTAACTTAGCAAGTGTCTGGGCCTAGTTACCAGGCCTCGTTCAGAAGCTGAATTTCTTAGCGGTTAATAAAATATGCTGATGGAGTGAATTAAACTATTAAATGTTCATTGTTTTATTAAAATGCTTAACAGAAGCTTTCTATGACAACCAACTAACAGGAGACAATGTCCTTAAAACTGTAACAAGCGATGTGTAATGTGTGTGAGATGTACTTTCCCAGGACGCGAACAGTGAAGACACTGACTGGAGACGAAGATGCAACAATTTGTTACCTGACGAGCCGGATGATGAAGACATCGTAAAGTGGACCAATCAACTTTGTGTAATAGGGAAATATTAGAATTCATAGATTTGGTATACAAATATTATTGGGTAGTGTATAAACGTATGATTAATTGACCAATAGGGAATTAGGGGATAGTTTGGGTGACTTTGATAAAACAACACGACATAGGGAAAATTAGGCAGACTAAAGAGAGATTTAGGGAATTACTGCGATATTGAGAACAAGAAGAGATTTGTGATTCTGTCATTGTGCTCATATTCTCTCACTGAGAGCCTGATGTGTTGCTGATCGATTGACGACCTGAGGAAGATGACTGATTCTCCTTGCTGACTCATACTGTGGATAAGTAGATATGACAATGTGACTGTAATGCATGTTTTTTCATCCTTTTCCTTCTAGGTACCAACTGTGCTGTGTTGATAGTCCCTTAGCTAGATGTTTTCCAAAATGTGTGTTCTAAATTGTTTGCATGAAGCCCCACATGCTGATGCTAATCTGGGTTAGTTGAGGCTATTCACCTGACGACTGATGAATTGCAGGGACAAATGGGTGACAAGCTATCTTGCTGAATTCTATGTATCATATTTCACTATTGTAGCTGACTTTGCTATTGATCTGCACCATTGCCTTAGAATGCGTTGTGACTCAAACCTTGATTAGATTGTGTTTCTTTCGTCATTTTGAACAATCAGTATTGTTCTTATATGTGTTTCATTTGATTGTGAGATTAATCCACATAAATTTAGCATTGTTAATATAAGGGAAATAAACTTACTAAACTTTACTGAAGGTGTGGTTATTCACGGCTGAAAACATATGGTGCGTGACGATTACTGACTCCATTGATTATTGAATTGACTAATGGTTATTGATTATTGTGTATTGATTATTGTTTCTGTTCTGGAGCTATGGTAAGAACATCTTAAATGAGTCAAAAGGTTAATCGACCTATACGTGTCCCATTGTAAGTTTACTTATTAAGGATCGACGCGCTAACAGTATTGAGGATGGACAATGTGTCAGCGGTGAGGTATGTCAACAGTCTGTGAGGACCACATTCACAGGGGCTGGTAGATTTGGCAAAGCTCTTTTTGAAGTGCTGCATGGAAAAGGGCTTGAATGTACAGGCGGAGCATATCTGAGGGTTGAAAAATTCAGTGGTGGATTGGTTTTCAAGTAATTTCCACATTTCCAGCGATTCGATGTTGGACAGAAATATATTCAGGCGTCTGAGCAATTTGTGGGGTCCGTTCCAAGTAGATCTCCTTGCAAACAGACTGAATGCTCAGGTAAAGAGATTTTTCAGCTGGCGCCCAGACACGGAAGCAGCAAAGGTAGATGCGTTTCTCCAGGATTTGAAGAGGTCTTCGCCCAAATGCATTTCCAATGTTTACCATGATCAGCAGAGTGACAGGGTTGATTTACAGATGGAAGTAGACTGTGGTAGAGGTCACTCCTTTGTGGAGCTCTCAGGCTCGGTATCCAATCATGTTGGAGATGAGTGTAGACTTCCTTGGGTTGCTACCAATATTTCTAGAGATTTTACAAAGCCTGCAGGGAGAAATACACAGTTTAGTAGCACGGTCTAGTAGAGGCATGGAGACTTTCAGGAGAGTATAGAAAAAGTCAGGACTTTCATCAGAGGCTACTAGACTCATTGACGAATCATGGGTACCAGAGATAAGAAGGCATATCGATTGGTATGGGGTAAATGGTTTTGCTGGTGGGTGGATAGGGATCTTGATCCCATTTCAGTTGACAAAGTTCAAGTAATTAATTTTTGGGCAACATTTTTGCTTAAGATCTGGCATACATGACAATGAATATGTATAGATCAGTAATTGCAGCTGGACACATTTTGGTGAATGGTTTAACTGTAGGGCAGGATGTAATAGTGAAGAGATTATTAAGGAGTATTGAGAGTGCTAAACCTCCAGGTACTAGCAATACAGCCCTTTGGGATATTTCTAAGGTACTACATTTTCTGGAGAGTTCGAGACGATAATAGCGATTTCAATTTGAGGGATTTGTCACTGAAGTTGATTATGTTGTTGTGCTTAAGTTAGTTTTTTGGGTAAGGGCAAGTTGTATGCAGCTTTTGTGGATCTAAGATCTGCATTCGACTTGGTCCCTAGGACTAAATTATGGGATTGCATACTGGAACAGGGAATGCCCAGGGCTCTAGTGCGACTCTTGATGAATCTTCATGCACACACATATGCCCAAGTCCGCTGGGGTAAGCCTGGCGAGGTTACGGACAGGTTCCATGTTTTGAAAGGTGTTAGACAAGGATGTGTCTTGGCTCCCACTCTGTTTTCCCTGTTTATTAACGGGGTTACCAAATATTTTGCAACACATCCCACGGATGCTCCCCAGATAGCGGGAATGAAAGTACCATTGCTCATGTTCGCGGATGATACCTTGTTATTATCAAAGACAAGGCAAGGGCTCCAGCAGGCCCTACTCAGATTTGAGTTATTTTGTGATGAGCATGAGCTTGAAGTAAATGTTTCTAAAACAAAATTTATTGTACTAAGAGGTCGAACACAAACTGTGGCAAGGGTTAAAATGGGTGGTGCTATTCTCGAGCAAACTAATGAATTTACATATCTGGGTGTGCATTTTAGTGATAATTTTAGTTGGAAACCCCAGATTGATATCCAAGCACTTAAACATGTTCAATTAGGCGGTGCCCTTCTTAAGGAATATAAAAGATCATTTACCCGCCCGATGTCCCCACTTATGGAAATCTATGGGTCAAAAATTCTTCCCTCTGTCTTGTATGGGGCTGAGCTTTGGGGTTATAGCAATCTGGACCGACTGATGCTGGCCCAAAACAGATTTACAAGAGGGGCGGTTGGTCTCCCGAGGTCATCCCCACGCATCCCGCTCCTTTATGACCTTGGGCTCCAACCGGTGGAAGATCAAGCCAGATTTCGGCCCTTGGCCTTCTGGCGGAGGTTGTGGTCTACCCCAGAGCTGTTATTATATGCGAAAGCATGCCTCGAGGTAAGGGACACCCTAGGATCCGATAAGATCGGTTGGTTTAAGGGTGTTAGAACCACCCTTTGTGCCATGGGTCTAGGTGCCCTTTGGCACAACCCAGACTCAGCTACTTTTCCTTCAAAAAAAGAGCTGAAACAACTATATTGGGAATGGGTGGTAGGCATAAGACACTCATCCCTTATAGGTAGTTCCCTTACAACAACATTTGTACACGTGAAAGATGTCTCTGCAATTGAAAAGTACTGGGATGTTATTACAAAACCTATGGACCGCAAATTATATCACCAAGTTAGAGTGGGCTCAATACCATTAAGGTGTTTAACCTCAACCTGGGGCACTGGAGGCCCAGATAAATGCCCATTGTGTACTGAAATGCGGGAAAATGTGAGCCATTTGTTCTTTGTCTGTCCATTATATGCTGCCCCAAGGAAGAAGTGGTTGGTACCCCTATGCAAAAGTCTGGGCACACAATCGGCCGAGACTGCTTGTAGGATCCTTAAAACTGATCTTTCACCTACTATAGCAATAGGGGTGGCCAAATTCCTGGGGTGGGCATGGTTAATTCGTTCCGAAATACTAAAACAGCTACATGTTTTAGATAAGTAAATTATCTTGAACTTTAGAACTGAGTTTTTAAAGTAATGTACTTTTTTTTTTTTTTTTTTTTATATGTTAAAATATTTAACAAATGAAGCATTAGATAGATTTAATACGTTCTTAGTAGCTTTTATGAAATATTGTATTTATTGTTCTAATCGTTAGCACTGTTAACTTTATAAGTATTATGACGTGTAGCATGTCTTTTATGATGAAATATCGAATAAAGACTTCATTGACTTGTTGTGCTTAATGTCTTTTTGTTTGGTTTCTGATGTCTGTGCTTTGGAGGTATCTTTTAGATCATATACCTCAGAAGGTATAGGTGTTCATATGAGACAGAGAACTAAGACAAATTTTTCTTCAATATTTTACCCATACTTCGATTAAAGACAAACGTTATGTGTTGTGCAGTTTGTTAAGGAGTAGGCATGCAGAACGATTATGCTAAGATCCACTGGAGTGGAACAGTTGCTTATTTCATTCAGACATCCACATAAGGCAGTTTGCTTGCCAACTCTGGCTAGACGGGTGAAAGAGATGATGCAAAGAGCTGGTATGGATGCAGGTCTGTTTAGTGCACATTCTGTGAGGGGTGCAGCTGCTTTAAAAGCTTGCATTATGGGTGGAAGTTTGTAAGACATTTTACGTTGTGCTGATTGGTCTTCTGTTCAGACGTTTTTATCTTAAGCCGGTGGAGAGTGCTGCAAGATGTCTAGTTGATAAGCTTTAAACTTGTATAATATTGACCTCCTGGTCTTGACATACAATGTATGTTTTTTCACAGCCATGGTGGGCTGAAAATCTGGATTTTATTAAAAACACAAAGGCTAATATTATCCCTCCCAATACTATCCCTTCCCTGATTTTTTTATTTTTTACCACAGAACAAGTTTAGAATCTTTCAGAAGTTTTGATGAATTCTTTGGAGGAAATGATTGTTTTTCTTAAAGAAGAAATGTATTTACAATTTGTGGATCTCATTTGGATGTATTTTAACAGTCTAAGTTCGCAGTTCATAAAAGAAGGAAGAGGACTGGTTGCTGGGGGTGTTTATTACAGCAGGGAAAGTAAATGGAGCACAAATCTCTGCAGCCCGATATATTCATCCTCATCACTGGGTGGAACTTGTGGCAGCAGAGATTGGGTGGTCGCACTTAACCCATTCTTGCATGAATTCGGGAAACTTTGTACCTCGCTGAAAAGTAAAATCCCTGAATTTGCCAGACTATGCTGAAGTGATTAAAAACATGACTACCACTATCTATGTACAAAGAAACAAACGTGTAGTAGAAAGTTAGCATAAAGTTGAGAGTTGGAATAAAGGATTACACTTTTTGCTGAGGTCAAGAACCGCAAATCGCAAAACTGTTGTTAAAAATGTGTACCTGCTCTAAAACACATAAGGCCTGATTCACAAAGGTAAATTCATACTTTTGTGTAAACGTACTATTTTTTGGGCATTCACAAGCTTCGGGTTTAATGTTACTAATAGTGATTTTACAACTGTGGAGACTCTGCACTCGCGGGCTAGACTCTGCACACAAAAAGATAGGCCTGTCCTATATTTGTATGTGCCAAATTATCCTCCCCGACTGTAGAGTCTCAGAATCATGCCCAAGGTTATTAACTGGTTGCCTCTGATGACGTCACAGGCAAACAGTGCCTCAAAATAACAGGAAGCCATTAGAACACTGTGAGAAAACTGATGTCACCTTCTTACTCCAAGCAGTACCTGTACCAAGCATGAACCTGCAACAACACCACCACAATTGATGAACTGCATGTACCTGCAAACCCTGAGCCACTGATGAGCTTCAGGGGCTCTTTTTAAGGTCACAAGTTGAACTATTTTGTGGTCTATACAATGACGATGATAGGAAATAAATGACTTCACCTGTCTCTTCACCACAAAGACGTCACAAGAAGCGGCATCATTGATGTAAATTATAAAACAACTGAAGTGAATGTACAAATACTCAAACTATCAAACTCTTAATAAAGCAAATAAATAATTATTTTAGTTAGTAAAACATTGGAATACTGAGAGCTCTATTTACGACAGTGGAGTGGCTTTGGGCTTATAATGGCTGGTATGAGCCTTCTGCTAGAACACCAATGTTTGTCTTTCTGTTTCTCCCTTTTTAATTTAGAACAATTTACCCTTAGTGGGTGTAATGTTCTAATAGCCTTCTAGCCTTTCTAGTTTAGGCTATACCAGTTGTTAAAAGCCCTCACCCTCGTTTTAGGCCCAAGCCGGTATGAAGCAGTCATATGCCAGGGGCACACCTGCAATATGGTCATTTAGTTTATTAAAACCGTTTTCTTGCAGCCTTTTTGTATTTTAGATAAAAAATGAAATAGAGGTACTTAGTAATGGAAACTTTTCAATCTCACCAAAGAAGAAAAAACACAATAAAGAAGAAGAATAAACAAATATGGTGATTTCCGTTTCTTGTAAATCTACAAAATCTACAGGAATTGCTGTGGCTGTCATTACCATGGTAAAGTTCATAACAAGACTCTGCACTCCATCTTCTCTAGTCTGATGGGTCTTGGCTTGCAAAGAGGCACCTTTCTGACTATAATCCATAGCTGTTCCCAGACTCCTATTATTTCTTTGATGTGTCTCATATAAATCCCACACATTCTCTACTACAACTTCTCTCCCTACAAGTATCATTACTGGGAGATTGAGCATAACCCTTGTGTCCTCCTCAGAAGGTGTCCAGTACCAAATAAAATGTTTTAAACTGGCCATCATGTGGAGAGAAAAAAGGTAATTTTCTTTACCCAGGCCTGCACCTTTTAAAATCACCAACCTTAGGCATTCTGGAATGTTGCCTTGTTTAATGACATCTCTTGGGGTTTTGCGATGTATTTTGACAACATTCACTGGATGGTCTCTTTGAGCCTTCTTTTTCGCTTGTTTGATATGAGAGTGTTGGTGTTGGCTCTAAAGGGTAACCACTGCCTTTATAGGAGGGGAGACGGTGGTTAATTATTATTTTATTTGGGTTTCAGTTTACCACTACAGGTTCAACCTTACATTATCAGAGTTCTGACTCTTGAAGCTGCTATTCTTTATCATAATTCTTTTGGTTGTTGGCAATATTCTTGATACCAGCAGATGGTCTTCTTCCATGTCTGGTGCTGTTTTTCTTATATTTATGAGCCATTTGTCACTTGGTATTTGCAATTGGGTTTCCTCCCAGATCAAGTCCATCAGTGTTTTGTGAGTATGGAAAATCTTTTTAGTGCAAAAGAAGAATTGGAGGCTTGTGTTGTATGCTCAGTTACTAGCCGAAGCCCAATACAAGTTATAATGACAAGTCCGGTAGTACGTAGCTTCCTCTGCCTTTTAATGTTTGCACTCTATGTTGAATTGTAGGATGTCGGACAGTGGGGAAGGAGTTAACAGGATCCTGCTCACATGTCGATCCTAGGATGGGGTACAGCGACCCTGGCCAATTCTGGCAAGGAAGGGGACAATCATACCCTCATTTAAAGTTAGTAAAAATGCTGTTTTTGTGTGGAAAATAGGAGCAAAAATTGCATTTCGGGCTTTACATTTTTCTTCCTATGTTGACTTTGCCTGCAGTAGCAATGAAACCACAGGGAATGTGGTAAAAGAAGCAGACTGTAAGAAATCGGGTTTTTGACTGAGGGGGTGGAAACCCTACTCAAGCAACAACCACAATCTTTGTCAGGGTGAACCACAAAAATCACTAAATTATTCTGTGCCTGACCCTCTGATAGCCTGGCACCAAATCAGGCAGGCTTAACTTAGAGGCACTGTGTAAAGTATTTATGCAGCACTCAAACAATACCAAACACAACACAGGACAAATCTCACACCAATTTAAAAGAGAACATTTCAATAATTTTAATTACAAATTAATAAATAAATGACAAAATATACAAAAATTATTTAAATCCAAGCACTAGAACCAGAGTTATGGTTTTTAAAACATATTTAGTGAAAAAATAATGCCATAAAGCGCCAATTGCAGGCAGGCCAGGGCAAAGTCAAAAGTTAAGGCTGAATGTGATGAAGTGCAGTTCAGATACACAAGGTGGATTGGGCCCAGTCTCAGCTTACCTTTGTACTTAGAAGAAATGTTGAAGAAAAGTCAGGAGAAGGTAGTGTTCAGTGAGTTAAGGCAGCAGGCTTTGTTGGAGGAGGAGTTGTCATCCACATGTTGAGCTGGACTAGGTCATGGTGAAGCCATCAATGAATGCAGAAAAAAGCTCAGAGTGGGAGAAGCCAAATTTCCAGCCTGAGGATGTAATCGTCATCATGTGGAGTCTGTTGCCAGGGAGCCCGGTGAAGATTTATAAGTTCAAACTTAGACAGCTTTTCGGAAGTCAAAAAACACCAGTAGGATGAAAGTGCAAGCCAAAGAAGGGCCCACAAAGCTGAATACCATCAATATGAGGTCCTGATGAAAAAGATTTGCTGCTGTTCAGAAAAACATAGCAGAAACTACTGCAAAGTCAGGCAGACTAGCAATGCACCTTGGGCAGATTGGCTGGTAGGTAGGGCCAGTATTCTGTCAGTTCTGGCATTTTTTGGTGAAAATGTCCAAATCCCAGCTCTTACGGTTTGGCAGGAGCAGCACCTCTAACACCACTTCAAAGAGTACAGGGCCCAGGGGATATTGCTTGGTGGGGGGAGGTTAGAACTCACTCCAGCAGAGGCTGGGTGCAAGGTTCTAGGTCTCTGGAGCTTGTGATGTCCCTGTAGCTCACGCAAGAGGCCATAAACCACCCCTTGGATTCACTCTCATAGTTCTGGCTTCAAGGAGACGGTTCTCTCTCCTTCAAGCAACAAGACAGGCATCAAGCAGCAGGGCAGATCTTTGAAGAACAAGGCAGGGTCAAGCAGCAAGACAGTCCCCTGGTAGCAGCAGAGCAGTTCTCTTAGGTACAAGGCAGGCCTCATGCAGCAGGGCAGTCTGCTTGAGTAGAAGGCAGTACTTCTAAAGTTTTCCACAGATCCAGGAGTATACTAAACAGGGGGTTCAGGAAGACCATTATTTATACCTGGTGCCAGCCGTTGAAGTGGAGGTATCATTCTGACTACCCCCACATCTGGTTCTGCAAAGTTCTTCAATTCCCCTGCAAAAGCTCCATGAAGTCTGGGGTGACAATAAACTGATGTCAGGTTCTGAAGGCAGCACATTGAAATGAAAGTGGGTCTGGGAACGGTTTTTCCTCACCTATTCTGGCAAGGTGGCTCATTCTGTCAATATCTAGTCCCCTATGTCTCACTGTCTGGGAGGAAAACACAAAGGCCAACTGCCAAGCTATTCACAGTCATGTGACTAAGGACACTGGCAGCACGCACAAAATGGTTATGGCAAGAAAATGCCAACTTTATAATTTTCAGGATTGTGACTTAAAATCTGACTTTACCATTAAAGAGGATTTTAATTTACAATTCATTGGAGTCTAAACTTGACATACCTATCTATTCCCAATCAAACGTTAGTACTTATTAAATGTAATAAGGTATATTCCCAATCAAACGTTAGTACTTATTAAATGCAATAAGGTAACCCATTGTTAGCCAATGTGAGAGATAGGCCTTACAGAAGTGAAAGATAAATTTATCATTACAAGGACATTTAAAACTTATAAACACATGTTCTACTTTTTTAATACAATACTTTCTGCCCTATGGGCTGTTTAGGGCCTACCTTAGGGATGGTTTATATGTTTTGAAAAGGAGGGTTGAACCCTGGCAAAAGATTTATTTTGCCCAGTCGAATTGGCAGTTTAAAACTGTGCTACAGTCTGCAATGGCAGGCCTGAGACTTGGTTTAAAGTGCTACTCATGTGTGTGGCACAATGAGTGCTGCAGGTCCACTGGTTGCATTTAATTTACTGGCCCTTGGTACATGTAGAATCTATACTAGGGACTATATAAGTAAATTAAATATGTCTATAAGGTGTAAGTCAGTAGTACCATGTTTTACGAGAGACTACAAGCAGTTTAGAACTGGTTAGTAGTGATGAAAAGCAGAAAGTGCTAATGCCAACAAACACTAAGTTCAGAAAACAGAAGGGGTGAAGGCAGAAGGTTTGAGGAAAGACCATGTCAAGGAAGACAGTTCTAACAAAGACATTAAGTGGCCATTATACAATGACACTGTGCAGTGAAATGACAGTTCTTAAGATTAAGACCACAATTTTAACAGGACATTCTCCACTCCCCGCAATTTTTCAGGTATGAGGGACTCATTGTCTTCTGCCCTAGCAGCATATTTTTTTACTCCCACCATAAGGTGGTGGTTTTAATGACAAACAAGTTTTTGATGGGTAGCAGCATTATTATATTTTAACTGGCCGCTGGCCTCTATTCTGGCGGGTCCTTTATATCATTACCAAAAGACCAGAGATAAGACTATCCAGTGCCAAAGGGTATACATCACTGTGGCTGACATGACTGGACCATGGAGTATTCCATAGGTGACATGAAGGTCAGGTAAGTGTTTTGCCTCCTCTGAGTTGCTGCTGCAAAGCCAATCACTGCTTTTTAAAACATTTGTTATGGTATTTTATGTGCAGTAAAGAACATTTGTCAAGACCATATGTGGATCATCCACTTTAACAACATAACCACATATGATATTTCATTGTGCATCAGTCAAGGACAAAAAAAATACATTTAAACAACAAAAAGGTAGAAATACCACAACAACAACAGTGTGCTGTTTTCCTCGGTCTGATACATAGCTTTCCTATATAATAAGCAGGGTCCTTGTGCCAATCACTGTTACACAAAAATGCTTCTTTGGGATGAAAGGACACTCCCAGTCAATATTTTTATATTCAACATGTTCACTCTCATCCCAAGAAATGGTCTGCATCTGTCAGACAAAGTCCAGGGTTCACCACCTTCCTGTTTCACAACTTCTTCATGATGGTGCCCTGCCAGCCATCTGTTGAAATCAAAACTCCTGATACCAAACAAGGCGAGACACAGGTTCTTGAGTGCAGCACGGGGTTAAGCTGCATCATGTAGCGGGGACACCCAGCAACTACCACTCTTTGCATGTATGGAATTGTATCCCATCCTCATTATCTGTGTTATAATCAAGACTCCTGACACCAAAGGTGGTGAGATACAGTTTTTTAGAAGAGGCAACACACACTAATTGCCAAAGCATGAATTCATAGGCTTAAACAGAGCTATTTCACACCAGGAGTACACTGGAATGCCACAAAATTATTCTATAATGTTCTTGTACCTTGATGGTATGCAAGTTGAGGAGCTCATTATCAGGCTGTGATAGTGCATTCTACACTCATTGCGTTTCTTATGTTAGGATACAGTAGGTTCAGGACTGTTTGGAAGCTACATTGTTCCCTTGAATCCAAGTTGATTTTTTTTCATTTCCATAATTGAGGACAATCAGGTAATTTCACGGTTAACCGTACACCCACCCATGGTGCAGCTGGCTTGAAAATGCATTTCCGAAACAAATTTGTCATAGGCCTCTAACACATGCCAAGAAGATGTCCCTCTTGCCCATTCGTTGGGTGGAAAATGACATAAGAGAAGGCCCTGCATATCCCTTGACCGTGCTACTGCCCCTGCTTCACATTAATATCTACAAACTAGAATGTCAGGCCAGGTCTACTGTCATGACTATTATGAGTATATAAGGAACGTATATGGCATCACGTGCTTTTATTTCAAGGGTTTAAAATCGAAAACAAAGTTAGAAGTTTGTCAGGCACTGAATGTGACTAGTTCGTCAGCTAGAGCAGCTCACATTTGAAAGCAGGTGCCTCTCTCTAAATTCAGGAAAACTTGATTTCTACAAGATGAGGAGGCGAGAGAAAGGAGTGCATGCTGCTGCGTCCTTCAGAAATGTTGTGGCATTGCTGGAAAGACATCTACACTACTGGCCTGCTATAACACTGACAGAAAACTGCAGAGAAGCCAAAAGCCCTGCATTATTACATTACTGCCAAGAAACTACTGGGAGATAGCACACAGTGGCGGCTTGTGGGAGGGAAAAGGGGTGGGGCGGCACCTGGCGAGGGCAGGGAGAGAAAAAATATAAAAGAATCTTTTTTTTTTAAACTTACCTTAATGCAGCACTACTCCGCTCCTCCTTCCTTGAGTGCAGGCACAGGTTCCCAGCCTGCCCTGCAGCCAATTGGCTGGGAGCGCCCAACCAGGGCACCCCCAGGCAGACTGGGAGCCTGTGCCTGCTCCCTCAAGCCCGGCAACACAGTGCTGGCCTGGAGAGAGCACACATACGCTCTGACTGGAGTGCACAGTGCACTCCCCTCATCCTCGTCACGTGCATGGCCCGCTCCTTTTAGTACAAAACCATAATAAACATGGTTTATTATGGTTTTGTACTAAAGGGTTTGCAGCTGCTGTTGCTGGTGGGTGGGTGGGGAGTTTAGCGAAGGAACCGCCCATGATAGCATATACTCAGGGCCAATACATCTATAAGAGGAGGCAAGGCTTTAGGGAAATGTCCCTAAAATGTGCCTTTTCAGATGATGAAAGTGAGTGCTTCCGTGGTAAACTGCTATTTTGCCAAGAGCGCTGAAAATCCCTGACTCATTCCAAAATGGTAAAAATCCAGCCCACTGCCATAATGCCTTTTAGAAACTCCTTTTTTTCAGTGTGGTTTTCTTGCGATAAATCATTTTTTGGACTTAATCGAGAACACCGTTATTGAACACTTTTGGTCTGTAAATCATTTTTGGAAATGATACCCATATGATGATATACCAGGATTCCATAAAATTATTTGTCATCAAGCACTGACTTAAGTAAGAGCAAATGGTGGGCCAAGAGGAGCGGCACCCTGCTTAGCATAACTACTATTCTATTTTTCACATTGCCCTTTACTCGAATGAAGTATTTCTTTACAAGTTTCCACGTTGCCCCTTCTGTAAGGCATCACAGACAATGGCATTTCCAGGTGGCAACAATGTGTAAAACACTCCCGCCACGCCAGCTGCCTCGTTGCTCCATGTGGGAAGCAACATTACGTTGCCACAACTGCAGGCCACTTTACTCATTACTCCAACTGCCTGTAGATGTAATGGCGAAGACATCTGAGTGGCAGAAGACCTGCTCCAATCACAACGCTTCTCTTTCTGTGTCTCTCTTTTACCTTTAAGAACAGTATAACCACTCAAGGGCGTCATATAGAGCCTGCCTGCAGTTCGGGCCTAAGACTCAGGACCTGGGCCTTTGACTCTTTGTAAACGGGTTATATCACTTAACTGGTGAACCCAGAGGTTGCAACTTTCGCCTCGATTGCTCACTCAGTAAAACGTCTGTTTACCTGGGTTTACACAATCGTTCTTGAGCACAAGCCCTGCAATCCATGCCTGGTTATTAACAAGGTAACTTCTCAGTCTCTAAAAGTCATGTAGGACGTTATGCCACACATGCCTCTGAAAATGTGACATTTCAAGCAGTAAACGTGATTGCTACAGCTGGGTTGATGTCTTGTAATGCTGTTCTTTACTGCAACCTTGGAGGAGAGGTATCTGCCAATCAAATTAGCGTTGTCATTGATGAGTGTTCTTTGTGGTCATGGTTCCTGTGCTCTTTTGTGGATACTGCACTATATAAAAATGCAATTTTAGTGGATACAATATTTAAAGCAACTTTTTTCTCCCTTGAGATTTTGCTTCTTTATGCCAGAATATAAAGCACACTGCATTTCACCCAGGTGAAATTATGCAGCCTATAGCTGCATATAGAAAAGGTTGAAATGATTATTCTGCGGCTCCCTTGATTCAATTTCACATTCAGTCATATTGATTTCAGGTGACATTTTCTTATCTGTTCAGAGTGTCGGTGAAATCTGGGACTCGTTCCCTGGCAGCGTATAGAGCAGTCGACTCATTGTGCACATCACTTCCCCACCACATCGTTATGAGTACAACTTCAGCCACAGCCTTATTGTTCTCACCACTAATCTGGGCTACGCAATGAGTGATGTCACAATGGGTCTCAAGACCCAAGCTGACATCATCAAAGGAACTTCCTAAATGCCTATTGATTGTTAGAAATGCAGGTCTAGGTGAAGAGTACTGATTTTCAGTTCTACACTAATGTTGGTTACTGGTATAGTAGCACAGTTAATTGATGATGCCTTGTACCTAATGCTTCATAAATGATGGCAGAGTTTAGTAAAATATATAGATAAAGGCAAGTATGTAAGGGCATTGAATTTAAAAAAGTGTGTATAACAGTTAAGAACATGCCTTTGTCTACTTACACATTGAAGAGGTTCAGTCCAATGCGGTAAAGGCGTTTCCTCATGGTGTCTGTGGAAAGCGTGGGTGATTTGCAGCTGGCTGGATTCTCACAGTGGTACCTGGGGAGACTCAAAATCATTGCTTGTAGGGCTTCTTTAGAGGACACCTCAGATGCTGACTTGGCTGAGGTGGAGGTGCTGGTGCTGCTCATCTGTTCAGAGTTGTCTGCTGTCTCTGACTCCGTGCCCTTGCTGTGTCCCATTTCGTTGTTGGAATCGAACATTTGCTGCACCATCATTTGTCCCTGTTCCACCAGACCTCCTGCCAAACCATTGGTGTTGACATTTACCTCTGTAAATGTGTGACTGTTCTGAATGATTCTGGTATCTACCAGTCCTTCTAGAGCATTGGAAGATTCTGTGTCATTGACCCCAGTGCCTTTGCTCTCTGTGGGCTTGGAAATCTGGCCTGGGCCAGCCTGGGCACTGCTTAGGCAGTTAGACATTGACACAGAGGTAGACGATGAGACAGAAATGTTCTTATTATCAATTTGAACTGTGACATCCCTGAAGGCCATCATGAGGGTGCTGCTACTTTTAGGCAATGCATCCTGCAAGCCCTCATCTTTCACTTGATCTTGCAGCTCAGCTTTGTCCATTTCCTGATTCTGCTGCATTGCACTAAAAGTCTCTCTTATCTGGTACGAGCTGCCATCTTGAAGTGAACACATGGTCTTGAGGCTCCATGTGCTGAGGGCATCATCAATGGACTTCGCCAGAGACTGAACCTGTTCTGTAAAAGAGTCCTCCAATTCTGTCAGGGCTCCACTGATTGTGGCTGGCAAAGATGGTGACCTCACCAGTGGAATCCCGACAAAGTTGTACCCTTCAACCAGGGCTTTCTCAGCTGAAAAACTTTCAGAGTTCTGGACTCTAACCTTTCGTAGGGATATTCGCCTGGGCATGCGGCTCTCGAGAAGTGAGTTTCGTATCTTTTCAAAGTTTTTACTGAGCTGGTACTGGCGAAAGGCCGTCTGGATCGTACATGCAGCCCTGCGCGAGACCAGGTGTCCCCCATATTTCTGCTCTAGCATTTCGACCTGAAACATAAAACAAATGTTAATTAACACTAACATTTACAAGGTCAATTGAATGCATACTTAAGTCATACATGTATGTTATGCTAAAGACCGAACTTTGGTAATGAACCTTTTTAGTTCCTGTTGACAGAAACCCATGTCTCAGTATTGCCAAGGATTACCTTGCAGCTAGACCATTGTCAATGGTAGAGAAAGCCTAGTTCATTATTTAAAGTTTACAATTTCTATTAAGCACTATACCCCTAGGGTACCCAGGTACTTGCTTCTGGGGTACAAAGCCAAACTTCCCTTTGCTTAACTACTAGGCCACCATCAAGTAAAAATGTCAGATGAAATCCAATTATACCTACCTATACATCTGTTTATAGAACACTGCAGAAAGGTAGACTAACATTACACAGTGCTAGTCCATGTATACCTTTGATCAAACTAATAATACCCCTGTTTGGGTGGCTCAACAACAGATGTCTGAATCATAGGAGAGGAGGACTGTGAGTGATCGCTTGTCTATTGGCCCTTCAACTATTTTGACCTCTGCCTAACAGATACCAGCATGTCAGAAACCCTAAGATAATTATTTACATGATCCTTAACTTCTTTTTTTAGATTTAAATCAGTTTTTTGAAAGACAAATTCAATAATTGATAAACCAAGAATGTGAAAATCAATTGTCATAAACAACATACCCAACAAGAAACACTACCAAAATGATACCATTAATTGTTTTTCTTTTCCTTGACCCAGTAGTGTCTGAATGTAGGAAACTGGTGATTTATATGGTTTACCATAATGAGGTGTAGCATGCAAAGTGTCCAGGGGTTCCCTTACTAGTGGACAGGGGCTTGCTCTAGCAATCCCAAGGTGCTGTCTTAGGGGACGGTATGGTCGAGCAGCTATAGGCTTACCAGAGAGGAGTGTTAGACATTTGCAATAGGCACAGAGTCAATAAATGATGCACATGACTCAATAAGGAGATCCACACCGATTTATAAAAATAACAGTTATCTTTATATATGTTTAGGCACCAAAATCAATTTGATCAGGTAAGTACGTTTTGCAAAATAAATTAATACAGTTTTGAAAAGTCGGCACAGTGCAATTTTCTAAAGCTGCAATGTTAACCTGTAGAGCAAAAACACATACAGCAAACAGGTAAAACAGCAAATTACAGGACCAATCGTCCAGACTTAAGGTGAGTATAGGGCAGGGTCCTAGGCCACACCATCAGGTCACCTCAGGAGGCAGAGGTGCAGTTCAGCATTGGGTGCCCTGTTGAAGTTAATGGGGATCGTCTGGTTTGAAAGATACTGCATGCAGGAACTGGGAGGCCAGGCGGGTGAACCAACAAGGGGGCTCAGATCTTGTGATGCTCGGGGGCACCTTTGGTCCTCTACTCCTGGGGCCGTGGAGTCTGGGTGCATAGTTTCCTGAGGCATCGGGTTTCTGTCAACAGAGGCAATCGTGGTAGAGGGGGCCTGCAGAAAGAGGCTGTAGGCCTGGACCAGTTGTCAAAGTCAGCAGGCAGGCTGGCATGGTTGGCAACGAGTCAGTCACTGGTCTTCAGTTTTTGCTTTCATGTCTCTTTAGGGTCCTCCTTCTTTCAGGCTGGCAGGGTGTGATTTTCTGGTGCCAGGGGCTCCCCTGAAAACTGGATTTTGGGGTGCTAGGGGAGTGTAGGGTACTAGTCAATGGGCTACTTATCCCTGGGGTCACTACACCCACCATTATGATCATTTCCTGTGGGAAGTGGGCATAATCCTGTCTCTGAATTCCTAATTCTGCCATCTCCAAGATGGCAGACTTTCAAATTTCATGTCCTCATCGGGTAGCCCACCTTAGGGGGAGAACTGGCCTGAAGGTGGATACCCCTCTCTGACTGATAATGTTCCCACCTTTCCAGGCACCAAATGGGCCCTGGGTTAGGGGTTCAGCATACCTTCACCTTGAGGGAAGCCAGATGCACATACTCAAGGCTCTTTGAAAGCTCCCTGCCTTGGAATGCTAATTCACAGGGCATCCTATTGGATGGAGTGTGGAACACCCCTGCCGCAGCTGTGTGTTCCACACCCCAGAGCAGCAGTTCCTGACTGCCCAAGAGCGCAGGCTCTCACCCTTGTGGGTCAGAAACTTGACTGTTGGTGGCAGGCTGGTTAATACCAGTCAGCCACCACACTAGTAGTTGGTAGGCTTTTCAGGGGGCACCTCTAAGGTGCCCTCTGGGTGCAATTATTAATACATCCATCACTGAAATCAGTGAGGGTTTATTAGTGCAAGCTGTTTGATACCAAACATCCCTGGTTTCGGTGAAGCCATCATGTAGCTGCGGAATTCATAGTGACCAGGGTCCAGCACATGTACTTAAAATGGCTTCCTGAATCATTTACCCTGTCTAAGAATCGACAAAGACATAGCAGGGGCATATCTACTCCTGCAGATATGTCCACACATGTAATATAATGCACCCTGACTTAGGGCTGGAAGGCCTGCTGTAGGGGTGACGTAGATATATTGCATGCAGTGTGTTTTTATTTTTGTCTGTATCAAGGCGCGCAGGTGGCAATGGCAGTCTGCATGTGTGTTAGAAATGGGGTTTTTGGTTGGCAGTCAGGTTACTACCCTCTGTCCAAGCACAAACCCTCATTCTAGTCAGGGTAAGTCACACACAATCCAAGATTATCCTGTGCCCACCCTCTGGTAGCTTGGCACGAGCAGTCAGGCTTAACTTAGAAGGCAATGTGTAAAGTATTTGTGCAATAAATCATACAATACCACCATATAGCACCACAAAAATACACCACACAGTGGTTAGAAAAATATATAATATTTATCAGGATAATTGTAGGTCAAAACGAATAAAGTTGCAATGTGAATTTGTAGAGATATCACTGAAAAGTGATATAAAGTGTCTTAAGTCTTTAAAAAGTAAACAAAGTCTCTTTCAAGCACAAAGTACCTTGTTTGGAGTGGAAAATCTCCTCAGAGGGCCAGAGAAGAAGAGATACGTGGAAAAATGGTGTGTGCGTCGATTTCTCCCCAGCACACACGGACTTGCGTCGTTATTTTTCACGGGGGGAAGTCGTGCGTCGTTTTCCGGCGCGCGGACAGTCTCTTTCTGTGGATCGCGGGGATTACCAGATGTCCCGGGTCTGTGCGTGGATTCTCCTGCTTGTTTTCCGGCTGCGCGTCGTTCTGCGGGGCTTCGCGTCGAAGTTTCGCTGTCACGGCAGGCGTCGCGTCGATTTCTCCTCTGGAAGTCGGGCAGCGTTGTCCTTGCATGGCCGTGCGTCGAAGTTCCGGTCGTCCCGAAGGCGTTGCGTCGATCAGCGTCGGTGTGCGGCGTTTTTCTTGCCGCAGAACAACCTGTGCGTCGAAAATTTCGCCACACGAAGCGTCCAAGTGAAAAAGAGAAGTCTTTTTGGTCCTGAGACTTCAGGGAACACGAGGCAAGCTCTATCCAAGCCCTTGGAGAGCACTTTCACAGCCAGACAAGAGTTCAGCAAGGCAGCAGGGCAACAGCAAGGCAGCAGTCCTTTGTAGAAAGCAGTCAGGTGAGTCCTTTAGGCAGCCAGGCAGTTCTTCTTGGCAGGATGAAGGTTCTGGTTCAGGTTTCTTCTCCAGCAAGTGTTTGATGAGATAGGGCAGAGGCCCTGTTTTATACCCAAATGTGCCTTTGAAGTGGGGGAGACTTCAAAGAGTGGCTAAGAAGTGCACCAGGTCCCCTTTCAGTCCAACCATGTCTGCCAGGGTCCCAGTAGGGGGTGTGGCAGTCCTTTGTGTGAGAGCAGGCCCTCAACCCTCCCAGCCCCCGAAGACCCATTCAAAATGCAGATGTATGCAAGTGAGGCTGAGTACCCTGTGTTTGGGGTGTGTCTGAGTGGATGCACAAGGAGCTGTCAACCAAGACCAGCCAGACATGGATTGTAAGGCATAGAAAGATTTAAGTGCAAAGAAATGCTCACTTTCTAAAAGTGGCATTTCTAGAATAGTAATATTAAATCCAACTTCACCAGCCAGCAGGATTTGGTATTACTATTCTGGCCATACTAAATATGACCTTCCTACTCCTTTCAGATCAGCAGCTACCACTTCAATACTGTATGAGGGCAGCCCCAATGTTAGCCTATGAAGGGAGCAGGCCTCACAGTAGTGCAAAACGAATTTAGGAGGTTTATACTACCAGGACATGTAAACTACACAGGTGCATGTCCTACCTTTCCCCCACACAGCACCCTGCTCTAGGGGTTACCTAGGGCACACATTAGAGGTGACTTATATGTGGAGAAAGGGGAGGTTTAGGCTTGGCAAGTACTTTTAAATGCCAAGTCGAGGTGTTAGTGAAACTGCACACACAGGCCATGCAATGGCAGGCCTGAGACAAGGAAAAGGGGCTACTTAAGTGGGTGGCACAACCAGTGCTGCAGGCCCACTAGTAGCATTTAGTCTACCAGCCCTAGGCACATATAGTGCACATTACTAGGGACTTATAAGTAAATTAAATAGTCCAATCAGGTATAATCCAAGATAACCATGTTTAAAGGGAGAGAGCATATGCACTTTAGCACTGGTTAGCAGTGGTAAAGTGCGCAGAGTCTAAAAGCCAGCAAAAACAGTGTCCAAAAAGTGGAGGGAGGCAGGCAAAAAGTTAGGGGTGACGACCCTAAGGCTGTCAGGTCTAACAATGAGCTAGGCGAGGGGCCCTTTAGGGTGGCACAATACATGCTGCAGTCCTTAGGGACCCTCTTTGGTAGCCATGCCCTAGGTACCTGGAGTGCCATTTACTAGTGTCTTACAGGGGTGCCAAACGTATAACCAATTGGAGAACACTGTACAGTTTTGGGAAAGAACACTGGCACTGGGGACCTGGATAGCAGGAACCCAGTGCACTTCAGTCAAAGTTGCATCAATTATCAGGCAAACAGTGGGGGCACTACTGCAACAAAAGCCCAGTCTCCTATACCTCCCCCCAGCCAAAAGGCCAGGAGACTCAGTCACAACCTGGGAGAATCTTCCTAGTCTGTCAGGCGAGGAAGAGTAAGAAGACAGGCTGATTGTTGAAGGGTCTACTCTGCCTTATATCCTCCTGTCCAAGCCACTTCCTTGGGGGAACTGACCTACTCAACAGTGTAGGACCCAATTTAAAATGCACTTTGGCTGCTGTTTTAGTTTCCTCACCCATTCTTTCTTCTTTGGGGTTAGAGGTTTCCACCTCTACTAACCCTATCTTAGCCAGCGCCATCCCCAGCTTACTCAAAGAGGTCACCAACAACTTGAGTAACTCCACCATGACCAACAGGGTTAGGGGGCCTAGCTTGCTATTAGACATTTGTTCAGACCACCATGCTAATGACAGTGCAGCCATAAAGGCTAACACCAGCAGAAGCCACTGACAGCTGTCAGAGCCCAGAACCACACCTTTAGCTCTTCACTGACAGGCGAAGGTGCTAACTTACAGGCTTCTTGGGTGCAGGGGGCTTATCTGCTGATTTTGAGAGAGGGGTTACTACATTCTGTTGCAAACACTCTCCTTCCACTCTCTCTTGTGTTAGCTGAGGAGCCACCATCTCAGACATAACAACTGCCTGACTAGTCAGGGCTTTTTGAGGGTCAGGTAAGGCTATACCACAGCTAACTTTTGAGTTCTCTCCTACTGGGGCAGGATCTCCTTGCCTCACTGGAACTTTGGCTAAAAGTTGCCTACCCTTCCTACTCATTTTTGTCCAAGTATTACTTGTGCCAGTTGCTGGTTCAGCAGCTCCAGCATCATTGGGAGAGGTCTAGTACTGGACCAGTATCTCTTTTGGGTTCAGACCAATCTCTGGGAGGTCATTGCCAAGGAGACACTCAAGGGAGAGTTCTAGACTGACTACCACCCTGCTCCATTTAAGGGACCCGGCTATACCTAGGGGTACTAAGGCCACAGGCCTATCAGTAAGCTCTCCTGGAACAATCCTTAAACTTTTAGTTTCTCCTGGCAAGTACTGGTCTGAGGACACCAACCTGTCGTGCACCAAGGTATCTCTCAGGGCAGAGACTGGGGTTCCATTGACCAGTAGGTGGTAAAAGTGGTTGCTTCCCTCTGGAATCACAAGCTCACTTTCTGGCCCCACTTCCCAGCTGAAGGCTACAAGGAGGTCCTCATCTGAGGAACCATCCTCAAAGGCTACACTGGCAACCCCTGGAGGTGTATTAGTGGGTGTGTTGTTACAACAGGAAGTGTCCTTGGTTCTTTTCCCTGTTGGTTTACAGTCAAAGTACTAAGCCTTTTTGGGATCCTAGTTTTTATCCTGGTACTCATCCTTGAATTATGAATTGTCTCTAGGCCCACCCTCTTGGACAGGGTTTTGGGGACCTACAGAAAACTCTTTAACTTTTTCTTTAGACTGTCCACCAACTTTCCTTTGGGGGGGCTTAGCAACCTCTTGCTTTTTGTCACCCTCGCCATGGCTCTTTTTGGACACTCTAGTTTTGATCCAATGATCAACCTTCCTTTCCAACTCCTGGATGAAGACCAAACCCGGGTCCACCAGTAATTGATGCAACTTTTCAGAGGTAGAATTACTTAACAGATGTTCTTTCATAGGCAAATTATAAAACCCATCATAATCTTGCACCTGACTTCCCTTCAACCAACCATCTAGTGTTTTCTCTGAAAAATCTACAAAATCTATTCAGGACTGACTCGAGGTTTTCTGAGTCTCCCTGAAGTTGATCTTGAACTCCTCAATGGCGAGTCCAAAGCCCTCAATCAGGGTATCTTTCATGGGGTTGTAGGACTCAGCATCTGTCTCATCCAGTGTCAGGGGCCTATCCCTGCAGTTTCCTGAAAACAGCTCACAGAGTAGAGAATCCTTGTACTTTTAGCCACGTTTGCTCATTTGACAAGTCCACTAAAAAGGCTGTAAACCATTTGGTGATATCATTACCCTCTGTATATTTGAGGACCATCCCTTTGGGGATCTTAGGGTCAAAAGCTTCTCCTTTCTCTCTCCCTATTTAGTTTTTTTACCATCTCAAGTTTTTACTTTTCTATAGCTAAGAGTTGGGCCCCTAGGTCTATTCTCTTAGCTACTTTCTGAAGATCAGCATCTTCACTAGCTGCATCATCTGGGGTACAGACAGAAGTGCCCCCAGTGTTATTACTGTCAGTAGGACTGCTGGTGGAATCATCGTCCTCTTCAGCATTCTCATTAAGGCTGTCTTTCCTTGCCATGCATCTATCATTTTCTGCAAGAAACTCTTGCAGATGGGCTTTAGTGGGTTTAAATCATATGGCAAGTTTCAATGCTTGGCAGAGGGCCTTAAGATGGACCAACTTAAGATTTTTGTAGGGGCTCAGGTTGAGCTCCTGGGATGAACCTGCTGCCCCAGTCATGGTTTTAAAGCAGTTAGGACCTTATTAGAAACTTTAAAAGAAATTCTAAGCATACCTCTAAAAGGGCCTAACTAACTAGAATACTTTTAAATTCTAAACAGTTTGGACTGGGAGATTTAACACAAGGCCCTAACAGCTAATTTTAAATACGTTAGAAAAATCAATAATTTGAAAAAAAAATGTTCATAACTAACAACATTTTTGGATTCCTTAGTGAAATCACCTGTTAACCGAGCGGTACAGCAAATTTCAAGTCTTGCATCGCACCGCTGCAACACAATGTAAGAAGCTGCCTTGTTATATGGTATACCAAAACGAGGTATAGTGTGCAAAGAGTCCAAGTCAAGCAGAGGGGAGTGTTAGACATCTGCATTAGACACACAGTCAAAAAATTATCAACATGACTCAACTCATCACTCACCATTAGGTCCAATCAAGTAAGCAAAACAATTATCACTAACTCATTTCCTTACCACCCACACCCTATTCTCTCAAAGAAGAGCCACAGTCCATTCTGATTGAAGCCTATCAACCCCATATTATCCAGAAGACTCCCAGACAGAAGTATTCCAGCCTGATTGAAGTCATATTGGAAATCCCACTGATGCTTTCAGTCCTGTCGCCACGTCTCATTTTTAACCAGTAAAAGGGTGCTTTATATGCCAGCCTCTTGGGGAGCATGTCGGGAAAAAAAGAAACATAGAACCTACCGATTCTGAATTTTCAACCTCAAAATCTTTTTCCCCTACCTCAATGGTTAAATGAAAATCAGTACAATGCCAATGCTGTAAGATCTTTGAAAATTTTGGAGACCCAGCAATGATCTCTGTACGTTGCCGTCATGGCGGTTCCTGACAAGGTACAAAATGTTTGGTGGATGACTGCCGTCGGTTTTGATGGCCGTCCACCAAACTCTTACAAACGTTATTTTTTTCAAAAGCAAACTCCTGGAAGTTTTTTGCACAGGATTTGAAGGCTGTTGTCAGGTCTCACAAACCTGAGCTAGATTCACATTCTTGCTGTTCCAGGGATTGACTCCTGATGGTAAGTGTATCTTGGCCCTGTTTTACGCCCTTCACTCTGCCACCATGCCATCCAATTTTTTATTCCACCGCCCTCACTGTATTCTCAATAGCAGTGATTTGCTCGGCTGAATGTGAATTTGCGTGCAACATAAATAACTAAGCTTAAGAGGGCCCTCTTCTTGCTGGCTAGACACATTTCTTCTTCGTGATCTGCAATTTCTCCCAGTGACTTTTATTGTGGTGCTCTCCATGCGGATTAAAAAAAATCCTTTTTGTATTTTTTTTCTCTCCAACATGGCATCTCTGAACAAGATGGTCTGGACAGAAAATTGTCTCACAAGCTGCCAAATCATGGTCTAGGTTGTTGCAAGTTTACGCTGCAGTCCCGAAGTTTGTAAACCATGACCTTTGGCCTGTCAATATAATGTGAGCTTTATCATCTAATTCCGGTATGCTATGAATGATTGTAGATTTGTGATTTTTATCAGGTTGGATAGTTTCTTTCTCCTTATTGATTCATTGTTTAGTAATAGCATGAATCTGCCTTTTAGGAAAAAGAAGTATCGTTGCTTGCTATTGTGACATGCATGTGTATAATTGTCATGCCATATTCTCACCAGCATCTTGGGAAGCAATCACTGACTGTTCAAGCATTTTTGATTCCGTGTAGAATAGTATAAAAGCCCATATTTTAGCTTACAACTAGAAAGGATAGAAAATTGGGCATATTTTCTCAGAACGTCAGAAAAAAGTAAAGAAAACTATTAGACTATTTTTATACAATATTAGATAGTTTCTTTGCATTCGTTTTTTTATTATTCACCTGTGCTAATGTTCTAATAAACACTTTAATCAACGCTTGCTATTTAGCAGTGTATACTAAAATGTTGTAGATGAAATACTGCCATTTTACTCACTCATCTGAAGCAATGTGAGGGCCACACCTGAATACATCATTTTAGGATCTCTGTAGAATAACCCACAGGTACGTCGGTGAGACTCCTGTCAGTTCTTCACTCTGCAGACTCACAGGTTATCAACACACGTCTTGTGGCCAAGAGAGATGCACCTGGAGGGCCCCGGATATTGATCAAATCAGTGGCTTAGAGATCGGTTTGTGACCCTCCAGGGCTGTAAACCTGAGATTAGTCAAAAGATTACCAAAGTGAAGAAGTCCGATCAGTGCACATAAACTTTTCATCCTTTGGCTAGGAAAAGTGTCCTCTCTACTTCTAAAGGTTTTGTTAGACATAATAAGTGAAAAGAAAGCCCTGTGTGATCTGTTAGCACCTGGACGGCGTTAACATACAAGTAAATGTGCCCCAGCTGCTTACTGCCCAGATTACCAGACGATGCGCACCATCCATGAGAAGGGATATGTATTTGTGGTAGACACTGAGCCAAAATATAGCATGGAGACATTTTTCTTTGGTAACAATCCTCACGTTGACCTCAATACATGGAATCCTAGTGAGCACACTGAAATAAACCCACCTCTGCAGTGTATTTCCTACCAGCACCTAGACGAACCATTAATTTACCAGTAACACGTGCAGTGATTCCAGGGCAACTCCCACTTACCACGGATCCTGTTAAACTAGATCCACTCATGTTACCGGGGCAATTCTGACCAGTGGTGGCAGACGACCCCCTTCCTTCACAACAAAACCAACAAAATCAGCAAGCCAGATGAGCAATAATTATTAGCTGTTTGCAGTTAGCACAGACAGAACATCTTACAGACAATGGGAAGAGGACCCCATGCACCCACTCGTCAGAGCACGCCTCTACTCATCAACAATGTGCTACCTTGGGGGGGGGGGTTGCTAATGTTTGCACTGCCATGCGCAATGCCCTATCTGTATCTGTCTTACCAGCCATCTTAAAACAAATCCATGAAAACAGAAGGCATCCTCCCTTCCTGTTCTTAGGAATGCACTTAATCAGGTACTATGAAACCGTTTCTGAAATAACTCTAGGGGATATTTAAAAAAATGAAGCAGAGGTGCTGTCCATTAGACTCAACTTATGGGTTCATGCTCACCCAGAGGGAAAACCTGGGGATTTCCTTGCTTTAGATGCTGCCCAGACTCCAGTAAGAGAGATGGACTGAGAGCCCATCTCCCATTCCAGACCTGCCTCTCGGTCCATTTTGGCTCCTTTTAAATAAGTGGTTAGTGTTGGAGTGCGCAGGGGTTGGTGAAGAGATAGGAGTCTGGTGTCTGGTTGCCGAGACCTATGTGAGGCAAGCCTAGAATCCGTATGCAGACCAGGACTGCAGGCCTTACACATATTCACACATTAGACACATATCGCCAAAGGGAATTGTTGCTGGATGAGTGAAGAAATTGTCTTAGAGAATGATACGAATCGAGGATAGCTGCTAGTCTGCTTCTAGAGCCTGCACCCACCCACCCACATTGTGGAGTTGTACACATTGATACCTGAAATCTACACTTCTATAGGAAAAGATACTCTTGGGACACAACCACCCAAATTTAAGTTTAGATCAAAACCCGAAACATAGGGTGTGCCTAGAGAAAAAGGCTAACAGCAGCAAAAATACAGAGAAGACACAACCAGAAATGGGCACATCTCCTCCTAGGAGATCCAAATCCCAATGCACATGAGGAGACAACTTGCCTGGCTCCACACTACATATGCAGGTGCAGGGGTAAGCGAACAATTTAGTGCCAGGAGGCAGTCTGAAGGACATTTGAGCGATACGTCCATGGACTAGGATCCCTGGCAATGTGAGGGTTGTGCTCACCTCAGACTCACTTCAGGAATACATTGTGGGGATTTTGTACATTTATTCAGATTAGCAGCTAATAGTATGGAGAAATATGTTAGCTCAGTTAAAAAATATTAGTAGGTGTACAATTTTGCATTGTGTGTGTTATAATCACTTGTGCTAATGTGCTCACAATTATCACTATCACTAGTATTCAGATTAGTTCATCATAAATATATGTTACTGTGTCTAATTTCCCTGTACCAAATGCGGGCCCCAAATAAACAAATCACCCTATTAGTATCTCCTGCAGGTTGATAGCAGTCTGCAGTCTCAAAATGTACCTGTCCCTGTGACAGCCCACCGGTGTGCCAGAATGACCCTTGTGTGTTTTTGACACATTGCGGACCTTTAGGATCTATATGCAGATCAAAGGGCTCAGAGAAATCTACCGGTGGGGCCAAAAACAATCGGCTTGCCTCAAGACGCTCTAGTTGTCCTAAGGGACACTAGGAGCTCCTCGAAATAGCAATAATTAAGTGGACAAATAAAGGTGTTCTGTCCTATCATCTTTAATGCTTCTGGTGGCTGTGGTCATCAAAGGATGCAGCTATATTTTCAGATGTATGTCACTGCCAATGACTTCCCTGTGATGCTGCAAACTGAGAGGAAGGAGCTGCGACTGTACACCTTGCATGAATTCTTCGCTGATCTCTAAAAGCAGGCTTGCATTGAAGAGACCAAAGACTGGGCTTCCTTGGCGCTCGCCTTTGTTATTCTCATAGCCAGAAATGATGGGTAGAGGTCAGTTTATCTCTTTAGCAGTCAGGAATATTAGAGTTTAATTGGACAAGGACTTCTCAGTGATCAAGCATATCTCTGAGGCATTGAAAGTAACTAATTGCCAACTCTTGGTGACAAGAACCTTTCACCACTCCTGGAGGCTTCCTAACAATGGGCGCCGGTGAGAGGAGTGCTGCAGATAAGATTATTGTAGCTAAGCTACTCCGGGCTCCGTTCTTGCACAATAACGAGGCCCCCACAGTTGCAAAGGTGTGGCACGAGTCATATTAAAATCAAGAAAAGTCTCCATGTTTCACCAACAATGGAAAACTCCATTGGCTGCTGGCACCTAGTAGAATCAGTTTTATGTTTCTACCCGTTGCTAGGCCATCAGGAGTCATGGGCAATACTTGGGTGATTTTGTGGCTGCAGCGTTGTCCCAATATATATTTGCTGCATTTTCCACATAATCCATCATCTGCCGCATAATCTGAAGATTTTAACAAAATATTATTTACAACTGGAAGGCATCAAAAGTTCCTAAAAATGCGGCTCCATGTGTTGCTGCGTTGTTGAAGGCCCTCCACAAAGGCTGAATGGTCATATCTTATTTCCTCTCCCTGTGTGTACTCGGATGTCAGACTGGATCTAATGTCGTGAAACCTTTGCCCAGATAGTGCTAGCATGTGTAAAAATTACAAAATAATGACGTAATACTACCACAAAAGCTTATTATGCCACGTAATTTGCCTTTCTTTCACACACAATTTAGTAAACTCTGCCACATAATGTGTTCCTTCTCTATTGAATAATTCCAGTGGCTAGGCAATATTTCCTGACTGGCTCACTAGTTAGTTTCTGCCAAACCAGAACCCGTAATTCGATATGTTTTCGAAATGTTCATGCCTTAATACCAAAGGTCACCAATCTTTAAGCATGCAAGACTCAAATAACATAATTCTCCTTGCCACTAGGTGTTTTACCATGGTGGATATAATGCATTGTAAGAGTTATTGCGCGTTATTACTCCTTAACATAACATAAAAATACATAACATTTAACAGCAAAGCATAACATACAGTATCTTACAATACATTACACACAAAAACGTAACAGGACAAAGGATAGCATGACAGAGTAGCAGAGCATGACAGATATCAAGCAGCATACCATGATGTGACATAGAATGGCGTGACGTGGCACAGAATGGCGTGACAAGACTACAGAATAGAATAGTGGAGCAATATATAGTTGCATGACACATGACTTGCTATTGCATACAATAGCATGACATGACAAGGGGCATAGCAAGCAATGGCGCATCAGGTGCAGAGGCACCTGCGCTCAGAAGGTTGTGGAACCCAAGGCACCCTTATTATAGCTATCTTTTTCCACTGAACTGGAGGTCAGGTCATTTTCTTCTCTTACTGTAGGGCCCAAGACAGCCCTACTGTGGCCCCTGTCATACCTTATATTAGGGTACTTCAATACGACAATAAATGGAAATCATAGCATTGTTTGTGGAGCCAGGCTGAAAATCTAAGGGATATTGAAGCCCGGCAGATTTCCAGCCATTCACACTCTTCATATCAAATAGCAGGATGTGTTCTGAATGTACCAAGCTGTCCAATTGGGCAGACCTGCGCCATATCCTGTTGCTTCTCATAGAAAACGTGGTTGACGGCCATATTGGAATAAAGACATTATCCGTGGAAGGTCGGGAATCATACAGAGGAGGGTGATGGAAAGTTATCTCCACCTTTCATTGGCTATTAATGAGACGCTTAAGAGTCGCAGGGGTTCTGTCTCCAAAGGGGGCACAAAATACCACACAGAGGAAGCATGTTTCACTTGGCTTCACAGAAGATCATAACTTCGACCACCACCTGATGTCTCACCTATCTGTGTTTTAAATACATATTCTCAAAGTAAGCACATGTTCCCTGCCCTGTAGGCTCTAGTGGGTAACTATTTACATAAAGTTATCCATGGCATTTGAAGAAGCTACTATGTTTTGATGTATTTGTCTGTTTCTTCTGGTCTCTCCCTTTATGTGATGGAAGGTCTGAGGCGTGCACTTTGCAGCAGGTCTCAGTCTGGCAGAAAAAGGTTTAACTTCCAGTGACAGCCTTCGACCTCGCACGGTCACACGTTCATTTTTGTGGGATCACATACCCTCCTGAGGGTTCCAGAAAGCATCCTTTATTGTCCATTTCTCTAAAGTCAAGCTCTCTCTGCCTATCATATCTTTCTATCAACCCCCTCCCCGTGGCTATCAACCATTGCTTCTCCCTACCCCTCCCCCACACAGTCGACTTCAAGTCTTCATCACTAGCTTATTACCAGCACAGATAGGTAAGTTAATGATTATAATAATGGTGTGGGGTCAGTTGTGAGGATCTGGGTGCCCTTTCAGGTGTTGGTTGGAGGAAGAACCAGTATTGTGCTTTCCATAGCATGACATCTGTATAATACTAGCAGAGCTCATCTGAGGGTTGTTATAGAAAGATACGCAAAAATAGTTTGCATATTCTCTGTAGCCCCATGCAGTCACAAACATACCTGTCGGTGAAGGTGAGGATAATGGAACATCATATAGTGCTAGAAGCCTCATTTAGAGTTTGTTGGACTGGTTACTCTGTCGCAAGCATGACAGATATCTCATCTGCCTGATTATAAGTGAATACAGGAGAAAGGATGTGTTGTTATGGCCAGAGATGCAGATTTTGGAGCTCGGAAGCCTGGTTTGAGTCTTGGTGTCAGCTCAACATCCTGTGATTGTGGGCAAATCACTTCATCTCCCGGTGCCTAAAAAATAAATGTGACTTTGTGTAATGTAACTGGGGATCCAGTGCCTTCAGGTCAAGTTCATGCTTTATAAAACTGCATTAGAAAAAAAAAAGCAATTGCCATAGAGTATAATGCCCTTGTAATAAGACAGAGCGAATATCTGTCACCTGCTTGACAGAGTAATCCATCCACCAAACTCTAAATCAGATCTTAACTACAGTTATGTCTTTTTAACTCCTCCATTCGTCAGCTATACAAGCACTGTTACTGCTCTGTAAACTTCCTTGGAGAAATCTGATCAGCAAATTTATTCTGCTGCATGATGCCTGGTACCTGCTTCATCTAATGGGAACAGCAAGAATTTGATCAAGAAATAATTAATTAAGGAAGCTTTAAAAACAAAAAAGTTATCATTGTGTTGCAATGTAGAGCAGGTGGTAGTAGATGGCAGTCTATTACTGATAATTATAAGGTTGCAAGTAGCCATCTCAAAACATGTGTAGGCATCAAAAGTTCTTCACTGCTTAATCCGTCCATCTAAAGGCAAGATCCACCTCTAGGAAAGCTGCTGGTGATGCATGCCCAACTCCCCCCCACCCCCCTTCCTCCTAACCAGAAAAAACACAGTCTGCTTGAACTTTGTGCTGAGAATCAATAACTGAGTCCCCTGCTGGCTGCAGGACACCACTTCTCCTCCACCCGCCCACCCTCCCTTTTGTGAAGCGTGAAAGGACAAGCGCATTCTGCCGTCTCCCTGCTCTAATAAAACCTCAGAAACGCAAGTAATTGCTTACTTGAAACTACGTCTCTCGGGGGAACAATCCTGCGGCAAATGACAAATATGGAAGGAGAACATGATTTCAGTGAGCAATTATTTTGTTATGTGTTTCTTTACTGCTGCAAAAAGCAGTTGTGGGGAGCAGAAGTGAAGACCAAGCAGCCATAAACTGAATCAAGAGCTGCTTGGAAACGCTCAAAGTGCGGGGTTGTGCTGTTTTTCACAAGCATATCTTATTGGATACCTGACATAGCTACAGTTTCACCTTGATTAGGTTCTTCCATCCAACATCATCCCATGCAGGAAACTGATGGTCTATCCCATGATTCTCTTTCTATCCTCTCAGTGGGTCCACTTGGGCCCCCTAACTGTGTGCCTGAGAAACATCTTTCAAGCCAAAGACTAGGATTCTAACTATCTACAAAGACCCACAGTGCATTGTCTAATTACTCACAAGAATTATCCTGAGTAACCCAACCTATTGGCACGCGTCACACAGAGGAGGTGCAGTTGCAACTGCTGGTTACCGCTAAGCAATGCTTGTGGGGTAAGGTAATCGATGGGTAATGGTCAATCCTATGTTTAGAACTGTGGACATCTATTTATCAAGATTAGCCCTGTAAGTGTGCACATTTCTGATACTTTTCCTGCTAAAAGAAGTATAACACATTTTCAGTCGGCATAACACGTAAAGGTACACCTAGGGCACAAGGAGGCAGACAGGAAGTCGGACAAACAATGAGATCGCTGGTTAGGCAGTTTCCCCTTAGTTTAAAGATCCTTCAAAACCAACCATGACACATTTCAAGAATGTTATTTTTCGGTGACCAAAGAATGTCTGACCCATGACAATATCATCCGACCTACGTTACTGTTTCACACACTGTTTTACCTCCATAATTCAAATTTTCTGTACGAGTATAACGTGTTAGAAATGTGCACGCAAACGTCCTTGTGTGGAAGATTCATTGGTAAACTATTTCTAAAGCGAGATTGAAAAGAAAATATTGAGAATTGGAAATTTCTTTCTTAAATTTCCAACTTCTGTCTTCCTTCTTCTTCACACTGAAAGATCAACTGCTCACACAAACGACCTCTTGCTCGCCAGCTCCAAGATATTTGCTGTTCACCAAACTGTTTTTGTGGTTTCCATGACCTGGTCCAATACCTAACCTTCAATGCTTTCCCCATATGCTCTAAAGCAAGAAAGGTAACTTTCAGCAGAAAGATTACACAGCTAGAGATCTGCAAGAAACCACTTTGATCCTCAACTCACAGCCTCAACGAACATCACTGAGTGGATTCTGGTGCTAAAATGCAAACCAGGTGCTAAGCATCACCGAACGGATGCCGATCTAAAACTCATGCCAGGTACTAAACATCAATCAGTGGATTTTGATGCTAAATGCTAAAACACCTGGTGGGTCTGACAAAGTAGCCAAGTAGAATCTCCTTTGTTAGAACAGAACTGAATACATCTGTGCAGCCACTTTTCTCAGTCCTCAAACATGCTTCATACTCACTAAAGATGAACTTAAAGTGAAGGTGCAAGTGTCTCATTTGCAAGTGTGATTGTGCTCTTCGCCCACAGTCTGCATCGCTTTTATAAGGAAGACAACTATCCCAGCTCTGGGGCTCCTATGAAACATGCTCAAGATACCTCTTGTAGCGGATGGGATGAGGCCAACCTACTTCCCTTCATGCCATAGCTCAAACTATCTACAGAGTTCGAAAGTTTTTGATGTGACAGATCAATTAAAATAGTATGCACCTTACTACGTAGGCACATTCTGGAAGGGCAGACTGTACGTATTATCCTAAGGGATGAACAATGCAAACAACTGAAACAACGAAAAATAGACAGAACACCTTTTTCTATTCACTTCTATCCATATAACAGAGATCCTTGTATTACTTTATCCTCATCACTTTATACCAGTGACTGTTAGACTCCTTCGTGTTATTTAAAGGATAAAAAGTACAATTCTTCCTAATGTCAAAAAAATAAGTAAAGTGGGTCATGCACAGCCAAAGGGCATACAGGAGAATCAGAACCAGTAGGCTAGCATAATAAAAAACATAAAATCAGCCCTGTTGAGAAGTGCAAGTGCTCAGCTAGGAAACAGTAGGAGGTACAGGTGCTCAAAATAGTGTCTGCCCACTGAAAACACATAGCACAAGACATACATGTGGGATATAAACAAAAGCTAAAAATGTGACAAATAGAGAGACTGGGACTCAAACCACACGTCAGGCCAGGCAAAGAAACATTAGAAGAACAGTGGTGAGCTTGAAGTGGGCGGGATCACAGGTGACACTTGCAGAAAAAGTTTGCCCATAGGTCTGCTGCATAAGATGACAGGTTCACTGATGGATCTCATGTTGTGATTTTAGCAGCACTCCTACTGCCAATTCTCACGGTGCACCACAGCTCACTTGAACAAATCACACATCTCACTTGAACAATTCACTTGTATCCCAATAGAAAACTAAATCAAGTCTAAGAACTGCATGATGCTTGAAGGCAAAACGATAATTTCATTGTATGGACTTTGTTGATCAGGAGCACAAGAAATATCTTGTTGTAGAGGATTTTATAGAATCTAAGGGTGCCTATTCACAAAGGTAAAAATGCACATGTATGTTTACTCGTGTGTATTCACACATCTACTCCTAGGTGTAACTCTACACTTTTTAGTATTCACCACTTAAAGTGTAGATTTACACCTAAGTGGAGACTTATATGTTTGCACACTATCGAATCAGGGAGTGGAGCTTCCTCCAATAGGATTTAAGTTAAGAGTGTAGAGTTACTATGAGTAACTTTTCTCACTTAGGTGGAGATCTCTGCCACTGTGTTGAGACCTCCCTACGGGAAAGAACCAAGAAAAGTATTAAAGATTATAACTTTAAAATAACCTGAATAGAATATTGTAATGTAAAGTATCAGTGTAAATGATTTTAAATATTAATTTTAACTTGGAACTAACAGAATAAAATACAATGGTTCAACACACTAACTTATCAAATTAAATCTGTATTAAATAATTTATTAATTTTAAAATATGATTTTGAATTATAAATAATAATTTTTAAACAATAAATACAAAACCCCACCTTTGTTAGATGTTATGCTTGTGTTTACATTTAATAATGGTGAAAAATTATGTATTTACGAAATGTTTTACTAGTACACATTTTAAAACTGCATTGTTTAAATCTAATTGTCATGTTTTAAACAATAAACTAATGAATTGATTATATACATATACATTTTGACATTAAATGTATAACATCTTATATGTACATGCAATATACATATGTGTATATATGTGTGTGTATATGCACACAGACACCAATACACATACACATAAACACACCAGATTTTACGAATGCCCTTCTGCCATAATACCTGAGCAGTCTGCAAAACATAGTGATACTAATGCTTTACTATAAAGAGAGCTGTGGTAAACCCAGAGGACTATTCAACGCACAACTCAAGCTGCTGTTTAGTTGGTGTATTGTTCCGCCTTCTGGGAAATACTGCCATTCGAATGAATGAAGGACTATTTTACGTCGGAAACGTGCACTCAGTCATAATGTTGTGTGCCATTTCTGTTTTTTATCTACTACATGAATGGTGTACAAAAGGGAATTCTTTTTTGCTACTTTTTTCACGGCATTAGTAAAGGCAGTAGGGCAGGCTCGAATAAGGTTAACTGTATTTGTGCTTGCAATTAATGAAAAACACGTGTGAACGCATGGGTTTACATAGGTTAGCAAATTAAGCCACGTCCAGTGGCTTTGCCAATGCTTGTTATAATAGTATCTGAGAATCATGTATGCGAGAAACATCCTTGCAAAGCGACCACCCTCACAGGCCATTTTTCCACTACTGTTCTTTGGTGCAGAAGAGTTTAATGTTGTATCTGGACTCAAAAATGAACAAACCGATCCCGTGCACTGCACGGCGGCCAAGGGGCGGGGCGTCCATGCTGAGACGAACACAGGCGAGGAAGAGCTGCACTTAAACACGCTGTGCGGTGCTTCAAGGAGCCAAGCGGAAGATGTCGAGCTGTGGAAAAGGAGGGGTCGGGGCTGCCTATTTTCTGCCTAGGAGGTTCGTGTAGTTGAGAGATAATTCGCCAAATATTCACATACTCGGCACTTAGTAGCTACGCGGGTTCCGGTAGGCGCTCGCGAGAACACTGTCTGAAAACACACAGCACATACACATCCTTTCTAAGCTAAACTCTCTAATTATCTGTTGGAAAACGCGGTTTAATAGTAGAGCTATGTTTACATTGTCAGACGTGCATTCAAAGGCTACCAAATTGGAGCCATTATTATCCCCTCGTTTTCAGCTTCCTGGAGCACAAAGCAGTTAGTGATGCGTGACAAACGCCTGCATCTCCCTCAGTTATTTTCACGCTAAACAGAGTATGATCTACTGGCTTAACCCAAACAACACTGTAAGGCTCGGGAGAACTAGGGCAGGCCTACATTTTATTCCAAATTAATACTTCCCCTCTCCCAAACCTCAGCATTTCTGTATTCAAACTTTTTAATGATCGCCCACCCCCTCCAGGCCCTGCTCTACATCATACTGAACTCCTCTGAAGAAAAGACAAAATGGCGGCCCCCGTGGCCTGCTTTCCCACATCAATCCATACTGTTCACAATGTCCCTTCTCTTGCGCCCTCGCCAAGCAGTGAGCCTCGCTCTTGCCACCTGCTGTACCTGTTTGTTCTTTAGGTCAAGAGATATCTCATAATCGGAGACCGTAGCATGGGAACAGGTGGCAGCACCCCTGCTGCGCTGTGCTCTCACCGGGGAGGAGTTGTGGTGAACGTTGGCTTTCGGCACCAGCGTGGGGCACCCCGCCGCTTGCTCCTCCGGCAGCTCTCCGTGTTTCGTGTTTAACGTCGGGGCATGAGAGCCACACTCCTGACCAGTCTGTCTGGCAGCATCCGTCCCTTCCGCCGTCTCACAGCCAGGCTTCTTGACGCGGGAGCCGCAGGAATCGTCACTGTGAAATAAAATGCAATTTTGTTTTCTCTTCTTTTAGTTTGACTTTCTATGCGCCTACACAATCCCTTGTTCATCTCTCCTCTCAGCATGTACAGTGGTTGGTTGCAATCCTAGCACCTACATTGTTCTGAAACGGGGCACTAACCCCCCAACACCGGAATGATATTATTGAGTGCACAGAACATATAAAGCCCACATTTTGTGGAAGAAAACATGTTCACATTTTATGACATACACACAAGACACGTACGAATGTCACTGACCTTGGTTATGTCCATTCTTAGAGCACCTCACTCCTTCTCAGTGTCACTACTCACTCACACATCATGGGAGTCTTTCCTGGGAAAACTGGAGTGTTCATTCCAATAGTCTTTGATTGGCCTATGCATGCCCAATGTCTTGGACACAAGTGTACATCAGCGCACACATACACACCACACAACACAGACATACAGAGAGCGTACACAAATCACACACCTACATAAAACACAGAAATAAACATACACCCAAAATCATTTCCCACCCGTGCGCCTGTGAAAATTTCCATCCAAGCATGGACAATAAGCAATACTGCTCAGTGAGCAAATGTCAGAAAAGGAGACAATTGAACTTTTGCCTAATGTTTTTCTGCCCTACATAAATGTTTTTAATTGATCGAGGCCCCTATAAATTACTGTATTTATAGTAACAGGCAGCAAGGGACCCAAGCTTTAACCTCATATTTTTCACTTTTTGTAACCCTCCTTACACTTCACATAGGCCATGCTGCAAGCAAATTCAGGCCGAACTCCTCTGTGCTTTAGTTCAGTGTGTTTTTCTGTGACACAGATTGTGCTTACAAATTCGGGTGGCAGAATATTGAGCATAGTGCACGAAGGGACTGTATTCTATTTGAGTTTTTTAATGGAATTATTTAAGATGAAAACTGGATAGTCAGATTTTGTTTTCACTGGTGGAAGAAATAGAAGACCTCTGTAGGTTTGGAACTAGTTTGCCTTTGACAAAAGGTCTTCCAACTGACAGAGACATTGGAGACAGGCTTCCAGTGGCTGAATAGAGAGTCATTGTCTCTCCATTTGGGGGACAAAGGTGATCAGAGTGGAGAGAAATGAAAAACCCCACTTATTTGAGAGACCTACGTTTTGTTCAAATAGAGAAAGGTACACCAACTCCTTCTGTTGATAGTGAGAGAATTATTTTGCAGTACTGTACTATACAATACTATATATAAACATGTCAACAGGTCATTTAAATTACACAAAGAATAATTATGTATCCAAGAGGTCAGAATTCATATGATTGTACCTGAGAGGCAATTATGACTTGGGGGCTCATTATAAGGTTGGCGGTTCCAGGGATGAGGCGGCCATTACCCGGCTCCCTCACCCTTCGCCATATTCCGATGTTTTCACTGGGCTGATCAGCAGGAACATCGTATTGCAACGTCCCACATGTCAGCCTGGCGGGAACAGTGCTACAGTAGTGGTCTAAGGGAGCCAAGGCCAATACTGTAGCATACAAGCACCCTCGGAATGCGCACTGTCTGTAAAGCAGACCGTGCACATTCCAAGGGTGCAGGTGGGGGGGTGCAATGCCCATGCCATGGGCAGTGCAGGAGCTCCCCTATGTGCCCCTGCACTGTTTCCACCAGCCTTTTCATGGTGGGGTCCCCACAGAGAAAAAGGCTGGCAGAAACTGGACTCGTGATCAGCGTGGCGGCACTGAATCCAGCGCTGCTGTGGCTGACCACAACTCCGATCGCCGTCAGCCCGCCGGGAACCATGTTCCTGACGGGCATGGCGGTCTGACCGCCAGGGTCGTAATGGTGCAGTCCGACTGCCACCGCTGCATCGGCGGTCCTAGGACCACCAGTGCATAATCAGGCCTTTGTATTATCACAGATTGCACCTTAGACATAAATTGGGAAATCCCAGTATTTTAGCGGATCCACTTTACAGAGAAGTGTCTGAATTAAGCTGTGAGAGCTTTGAACCCAGTGGCATTAGGGAGGTCATATGTCCCCTTGTTTGTCAACTGTCAATCAGAATGCTTTATTCTCTTGAGTGCTACACTATATAGATAACCAAAAGTTTAGACCAGAAAGTGTAAGTTTAGACCTAAAGTCTAACTTTACATATAGTAAAGTTAGACTTTTGGTCTAGGTTTACACTTCTGGTCTAAGTTTAGACTTAAATTCTAAACTTAGACCAAAGGTCTAGACCAGAAGTGTAAAGTTAGATCAAAGGTCTAACTTTACTATGAGTAAAGTTAGACTTTTCGTCTAAGTTTACACTTTTGGACTAAACTTTGAATTTTGGTCCAAGTTTTCCCTTTTGAATCAGGCCCGAAATGTTTGGCATGGTGATATATTCATTTTACATATTTTATTATTTTAAAATCATTTACTCATGTTTGTGGGATATGGGATATATTAGTGAATAGCTATTATTGTCAAACAGTTTAATTACAATTAAAGAAAAAATAATTTGTTCGTGGTAACATATTGTTTTTTATGTGTCTATGTTTTCTGCCATTGGGGATGGTTGTGGGATTCTGCTTGCTGTAAATATGATTTAATAATCTGAAAAAATGTGCTATTCTGATATATTTGTTATTTATTAAACTATGTAATTGTTTATATATTCAGTATTTTCAAAGTTTGAATTGAAAATGATGAAATAAGTTTAATGTGCATTTATATTATTTTTGTGTAGTAAATCTGAATCTCTCAATGCATACAAACAATGCACTTTTCCCAGTGTTTGTTGGACTGGGGTTAGAACAGTAAATTTGACTTCCCACTCCCATGTATGCAGTTTTCCCAATGTTTGCTGGACTACAGTTACATTATTAAATCTCACCACCCCCGAAGATGTGTGCAATGTAACAATGTTTGGTAGTCAGGTGTTAGAACAGGAAATATGACCCTCCTGCCTCCAACATCCATTTACGCCAGTTGTTTGTTAGGTGTAAGTTAGAATAGAAAATCCAACTTCCTTCCCCCAATGTATGCACTTGCCCCAAAGTTAGTTAGACTGGCGATGGAGTAATGTGTTTTTCTGTTTCAAATGTTTCTACAGAAATTGGATATTATCACCTTTACTGAACATGTTTTCCCAAGGCATCTCAGTTTTCTTTTCTGTTATTGTTTTTAATTGAAGTCATTGAGGAATTGAGCCTTCCCTAAAATCATTCTACTTGTCAAGTTGTCAGGCAAGCCGAATAAATACTATATGAGCACCTGATCCCTTCAAAGGTGCTTCCTACTTTTGAGTAAACATATGACCTGTGGTTAACGCTAGTCTCAGGCAGGCGCACAATTTTGGCACAAGTCCATGTATGCAACTCTTTGTAAATGTGTGTCAAAATTCATGGGTAGATGCATAGGAACGCCTATTCACCACCTGTCAAACGTCTCCCTTACGTAAATTAAAGCAAAGTAAAACAAGGCAGCGCATGTTGCTTTTTCTTTTCACAAAGGAACGCAAATCGCCATTTACATTGGTTTGTGAATACCAACATAGATTTTGTGTCGGGACTGCTTCAAAAAAGTGATTCAAACCTGATGCAAAATCTGTGCAGATCTGGCCCCTGGAATCTGCAAAGGAATCATAGCTAAGCTGGCATAAACTAACCCCCCAGTTTTTGACCCGCCGTTGCATCACAAAAAGCAGAAGGGATTGATCTCACATGTGACTAGCATATACACAGCCAAACTGGGATTTTATTTACATCGTCTAAATGGACTGTCCATTGATGAAGGTCGGTGCACTTCCATCATGCTGATGCACAAGAAAGGACGGAGAAACGAAAGGAGTCAGTCACATGTCTGTTTATCTTGACAAGTGACTGATTCTGCCCCAGCCCTGCCCAGTGTCAATGCGCCAGCCTGCTGACGCTTCCTTTGATTTCCTCTTTTGCATGACATCTTTCCCTGCAGGGCATCCCTCATCTAAAAACTCGGATTTCAGTACTATTAAAAAAGACAAAGCTTAATAAATTCGAAAAATTGCTTTCATGAGTAGAACTAAAAATAGGAGACCAAACTGAAACAGCCACAGGCCTGCAGACTCTGTGTGGGATGCACATCACCAAAAACTTCTCTCTAGCGCGAATAGAAACTCGCTTTCAGCTAGCAAGAACTCATTTTACTAGACTGATTCCTAAAGAAAACATTAGCACATAGTACTGCAGGCCGTGACAAGCCAGAGAGTGACCAAGGCGGCATATTAACGATACACAAAACGGGGACATACAAAAAAGAGCTACTCAGAAAAATTACTTTTCTTGGAAATGCATGTTGCTGGGAATGAGATGCCGCTTCACAGGTTCGGCCTGTTCTCATTTTCTCTTACTGATCTGCATCAGCATGTCTTGCTCGTTTCTTACTGAGAATTGCATTCAGCGCTGGAAATGGGAAAGGTTTACTCGGGGAACCCATAAGGTGCGGAAGTCAGGAGAGGCAGAGACACAAAAACAAAGTTTGACATTCAACTTACACATTTATGTTTTTCATAAACTCTTGTAAAGAAATTGGCAGCAAGGACAAGTTCGACAGTAAATGTGTTCCGGCTTGCTTAATTCTTCTCAGAGAGGCTGCATTTCATCCTGTAGTGTCGAGGCTCTTGCTTCAGAGATCGTTGTGTTCTGTTTTGTGCCGAGCAATTTCCACGGTATAATCACGGGCGTTGCTTGGTCAGTAGTGGGGTGGAGGGGACCTTTCCCAACAATCATGCCGGCACATTTTGTTGCCATATATTAGATGAGAAGAAAGACACGAGGGTGGTTACGGGGCAGTGGGAAGGGAGAGCAGTGCGGATTGTTAGCGGTACTTACAACAAAATGCAGGCAGTGAAGTCCGCCCTTGTTTTTACATGTAAAACCATTTGTATGTTTAGATCCCAGGACATTAGGGCAAATGGGGACTAAGGATTGGTTTTAGGTATTATTGCAATTTATTCTGTTTTACATCTTGCTGAGCCTACCTATACTATTGCTCGCCTCATGCTGACTGGATCGTTTCACTGTGTATTTTGCTGTAAAAGGAGGCCCATTTTGAAGGTGAACAGAGAATGTCTCTTAGAGAGCAGTCTGTCCGTACTTACAACTCACAATAATTTTGACAGTGCTCTTGAGGCAAAATCTTTTGTCAGACCTCTGCTGGGATGCCGGCTTTGGTCAGGCATCTGACTACTGATTTTTACATCATGCTAATTCCCTGTGTATGAGAATAGTTTGACTGATTAATTATATTTTTGCCTTCTGTAATGAGCTAAAACTTTGAATACACCTTTATTGTTATGAACTTATCTGATTCAAAGAGTCTTATTTAATTGAATACGTCATTTGATTCATTGTCATTCCTAATATTTTCAGGAGTACATTTGCTCATTTATACTCTTGAGGACAGCACCACCCCCGATACAGCGCGAGCATCTTTTCTTTAAATTGCCTGATAAGATGGTGTCAACAGTTTTGGTGGAGAATGTTAGTAACACAACAGATTAGGAGACTAAATAAGATCTAGGGATAAAATGCCCCCTTCCTTGGACCTAGCTACACTCTTGGTTCTAATGGGCTGGATAAATTGGATTATTGTCACTGTTCCTAAAGAAGTTATCAAATGAAGGAGTGTGAGTATAAGTGGGGCATGTGCATGGCGATGGATTGTACTTTGACCAAATGCATTATGGTACTTGTAGTTTGAGAGTGCAGAATTTGATTTACTGGTTCCTAAGAGTCTTAATTATTGTGATTTTATCATGATTTTGAGTTAAGTGATGGTGTTCACTATTATGTCCATTTGGGTATCATGGCAAAGACGTTAGATTTTAGGGACTGAATAGATCAAAAATATTGAATTATTGTGATTAATGTTGTTATTATGTTTGGTAAACTGATTTGTTGAAATCTAAGATCTTGAGAAAAATCCATATTGTTAAAATTATCAGCCAAATGGAAGTGTGCATTGTGAGGTGCAACATTCACACCACAATAGGGTATACGTTCCTGAGTTCTTAAAGTTCAGTTGCAAGTGTAGTTTAATCTAGACTAGTGATTGCGTATTCCTTGCTGCACAGGAATTAAACACACTGACCAACAGTGGGTAGCTGATGGGCAAGAACCTGCCTTAATGTAATTAATTGTACCATAAAGGCTACCACTCTCCCCCTGTAGTGAGATTTTAGATTGACTTCCCTTTCCCACATTTTAGGTAAAGCAGGCAGGAAAGCTTGTTAATAAAGTTGTATTTTTAATTTCGGTGCAATGTCATATTGAGCCACATTGCAATTGGTTGCTTATTATTATGGGTCAGACTGTGATTGGTTGGACTTTACTGCAGCCACTTTCTAACTGGTTGGTTATCACTGGTTATTTCACATAGTTTGTGAAGAGTTACATCTGGTGAAAATGGGTTATGCATTTTAAAAAGACAATTTCTATAGATTTGGGGGATAGAAATTACTTCCGGAATATTCTCTTGTCTCTGAAATGATGCTACATTCAGGGCTTCAGACACGGATGTGGTTAAAAGAATGGAAAGAGATCACATCTGGTGACAGGAGCATGCAATTTCTTTTTAAGGGCATCTTTAATGTGAAGAAACTTGAACATCTGAGGCGTGTGATATGTGAAAGAAAACCACACCCTAGACCTGTAAAATCTAAAGCGATGAATGAGTATGATCATACAGCAACTGAACAGGAACAAAACAAAATAAAGAGGAACGTTAGGAATGCTGTAAGTCATTGGTTAGATTCAAGCTGGGGAATGCAGAGAAAAGCATGGAGAGAGGATATGATGTTGTGAGTGGGTGTGTTTCTTGCAGTTGTTAATGGAATAGATACAAAGAAAATCGGAGATGGAATTGATGAGATTAAAAACGAGAAAGAAAAATAAAAGAAATACACAGAGAATGATTTTGGAGAGGAGGATGGATTCTTGGATGAATTATTAGTCTTAAAACCTCTACATAATGGCATTTCTCAAAAACATAGTTGGTCTGATCATGATATAGCGTTGGGAGAACCGAGTATGATTACACATACAGATGGAAAGCCAAGTGCACCAGAGAATGAAGCAAGTACTAGTAGGATTATTTTTATTAATATAATTACATCTACTGTTGATACAGCTATTATTGCTTCAGTTACTACTGTTACTGTAGCAAAATCTAGTGAACCAGTGAGGACAGAAATTCATATTTTCCAATTAAGAACTTATTCATGTTCAACCAAACCGGGTTCTCTAAAGGGGTCGGCACAACTGTCAACCTAATGGCCGTAGCACTATTATTTGACCAATGTCAGCACGCCAAGAAGTCACTCTTCCTCTCCTTCATAAACTACAAAGCAGCTTTTGATCAAGTAGACAGAAGCAAATTATGGTCCAAGCTTGCAAAATGGGGCATTCTGGCCCACTTGTTGAAAGCAATAGCCGTTCTCCACACAGACACCTGGGTAAGGGTTAAATTGGGCCACAGGACGTACCTCTCCAGAAAAATTCCTACCTCTCAGGGACTGCGGCAAGGATGTGTGCTTGCACCTCTTCTTTTCAATCTTTTTTTGGCCGATTTACCGGTGACACTAGACAAGGTGAATTCGCACCCACCAGGGTTGGGGCAAACTGCTATAGCATGCTGGATGTATGCCGATTATCTTATTCTCTTTAGTCATACCAGAATAGGTCTGCAAAGGCTACTCAACACAACAGCCGATTTTTCAGAAGAAAATGCTCCTATGATTAATAAAAAAATCATGCCCTTTAGGACGGCCGCACGGCCGTGGCACCAGTGGTACTTGGGCAACAACAAAATTGAAAAAGTGCACAAATATAAATACCTAGGGGTTCTTCTTGACTGCAACGGCTCCTTTAAGCCACACCTAGAATGCCTAAGCCGGAAATCCATCTCGCACACATTTGCATTTGACTGCGTTAAAAAAGCAACCAGCTCTTCAACCTGTCTGCACTTTTTGAAGGTCATCCAAGCCAAACTAATTCCAACAATCACATATGGCAGCGAAGCTTTGAGGGGCAGAGGCGAAGAGCACCTGGACAAAATGATCATCAAGCTTTTTAAGAGGCTATTCAGCTTATCAAATCGTGCTTCACCGGCCCTGGTCCGCCTAGAATTTGGCCTGACCAGACAGTCTCTAGCAAGGAAAGGGGCATTTATTAACCTAAGTTTCAAACTGAAAGCAGCAAGGGAAGGCTTGTTAAGTGCGCTTATCTGGGCCGCAATGGCCACGGACACCAACTCTCCCTCTCGTCTTTACCTTGAGGCCTCAATGGCGGCATTGGATCTGGTAGACCAATTGCCTCAACTCAGCTCGCTCCAGCTCGTCAAGCGTGTGACAAAAGCAACAGTCAAGACTCTCTCGCAGCAACTGTACAAAGAAGTCTTATTCAAACAAAGCCACGCCTGGCTCATCTTGTCATCATACAATACTCTTGTCCCAAAATCTTACCTGGGGGTAGCACTCAACCCGCGGACTAAAGCAGCTTTTACGAAACACCGAATGGGCTGCCTTCCAACATACGCTCTTCTCCCAAGGTGGTCGCAATGTAATATGACAGGCACTTGTTGACTATGCGGGCTGGCTCCAGGAACACTGGTCCACCAGATATATCTTTATAAAAGTACTACGATGGACCATAAAAAAATGTTAACGACCAGCTTGGCTTCAAAGAAGGCTGCGCAGGTGCAGACCGGCGATTCTAGTGGGATTCAAAGGGAACGATGTGCAGCTCAGCTGGAGGCTGGTATAATACCTGGACAAATTAGGGCATCTACTCCAAGAGACTGAACAAGTAGGACAAGTGTGCACAAGTAGTCAGCAAGCAACTTTGTAATTCTCAACAATCCAGCTGAAAATTTTAAACTGACCCTTTTTCTTTTAGTCACATACCAATTGTGTGATGGTTTTAATTAACTGAACACACTAATAAATAAATAAGTACAAGTGAATTAAGAATGGAATTTGGAGAAATTTGGCAGCGTACCGTTGACACAGAAAGGCTAACTGCATACAATGAGGATGAGGTAATATATCTGAGTGAGGAATCAGCTAGATGTGCATGTGAAGTATATGGAAAGCTTGATAATTTGGAATGTAACATTGATTTACACAAAAAGAAAAACAAGTGCAGAAATTACAGATGGATATGAGTGAAGGTGAGGTGAAAGGAATGGGTCTATTAACTCAGCAAACACATATCAAGAATGTAGTCAGTAGTACAATTATTTAAAGAAATACAGAGATAAGTGGAAGAAGAAAGGAGAAGTTAAGGCACAAAAGAAAAAGACAAAAAAGAGGTGAGTGCAAGTGTGAGTAAATCTATATCAGAAATGGTTGTTGCAAGAATCTTTTTGCAAGAAGAGCTTAGAGACGCTTACCAGTCAAACCGTACCAAGAGGTGGATAGATTAAAGATGATTTCAGAGGTGGTTTGGGTGGATATGAATATGTTATTTGAAAATATTGTCCCCCAGTGATTTATGACAGAATGTAAAGAGGCCTCGAAGAGTGTACTCTAAAAATAATCCAGCTCCTATGCTTATGGAAAAATATAGAGAAGTGATAACACATTTGAAACAAACGGTTGCAGAAATAGAGGGAAATTTGTCATAGATCATGAGAATTTTTTAAGAGCGGAAAGAATCAGTGCACCCATATTATGAAAGGTTGATACCAATATATAGAAAGTTGAATATCTGCCAAAAGAAGAATTTAAGATTTTGTATCAGCCTTTGTTTTAAGTTTGCACCCAGGCGCAAGAAGGCTTATTTCATGGATTATGTTATTTGATTCATTTTCAATTTTAACATAGTCAGGAGCACATTTCCTCATATACTCTTGAGGACAACAGTGCCCCAGTTTCTACATAGGCACTTTAGCTTCAGATTATCTGATAAAACAGTGTCAACAAAAACATCCTAAGTGGCTGCAGGTTGCTGCTCCGAATGGAGAGCAGACGACACGAGGCATTGCTGAAAGTTTACCAGTGTCAGCAAATTACATAGGGACAACTTCAGTATATTTCACTGGGTCCAGCCCGAATCCAGGATCTAGCTGAATAATAGATGCCAGATATGACTGGTTCCCCATTATTTCCAGCACTGATTGTATTCAGGGGGAAGAACCTGAATGGAGCTTCAACAGTAATGCAACATGAGACAGAACCCAAAAGGGCCTGCCTATTCGCAAACTGCATTTTGTCGTGATCTTTGTAGTTCTACAAAATCGATTACGAAATCTATTACAATCACAGGCATATGTGCAAATGTTACGCCTTCCTAACTCCAGTATTTTTGGTGACGCAAAGTCCTCCTCCACTGGAGAGTCTCTGCACACGTAAGTAGATATTTTAGTAGTAAATGTGAGACGGAGAGAGAGTAGTGATTCGAAAATGGGGGATACTGACTGCTAAAGGGGAGGAGGGGAATAAGGAAGGGTTAAGGAAGGGTCAGGAAGGGGTTTAGGGAGAGACATCCATCCGCAAAAGAGTAAGCCAATTCATGTTCACAAACCGCAATTCTAAAGTTACTTCAGTCAAAAAGTGACTCAAACCAGTACTAAAGTACACAGAACTGAACTGAAGTAAGTCCAGCACAACACTTGGCAACCCACTAGTGCTGCAAAACTCTTCCCTAGAAATCAATGGAATAAGGGACTTGAAAATAAAACCCTATAGTATATAACGTTACATTAAAATAAATTATTTTAAATAGGTAAAAATATAGACGGAAACAATTTAATGTATGTATAACCATTTTAAAATATTTTAGTAACCTTTTTGCATTTAACAATTAATGTAACAATAAGTTGTATTAAATATAATGAATTGACTTTTAATTAATTCATTAATTCTATACATCACTTTTAATTATTTTTAAAACATTATTTTATTCAGTTCTACATATACAGGGAGTGCAGAATTATTAGGCAAGTTGTATTTTTGAGGATTAATTTTATTATTGAACAACAACCATGTTCTCAATGAACCCAAAAAACTCATAAATATCAAAGCTGAATATTTTTGGAAGTAGTTTTTAGTTTGTTTTTAGTTTTAGCTATGTTAGGGGGATATCTGTGTGTGCAGGTGACTATTACTGTGCATAATTATTAGGCAACTTAACAAAAAACAAATATATACCCATTTCAATTATTTATTATTACCAGTGAAACCAATATAACATCTCAACATTCACAAATATACATTTCTGACATTCAAAAACAAAACAAAAACAAATCAGTGACCAATATAGCCACCTTTCTTTGCAAGGACACTCAAAAGCCTGCCATCCATGGATTCTGTCAGTGTTTTGATCTGTTCACCATCAACATTGCGTGCAGCAGCAACCACAGCCTCCCAGACACTGTTCAGAGAGGTGTACTGTTTTCCCTCCTTGTAAATCTCACATTTGATGATGGACCACAGGTTCTCAATGGGGTTCAGATCAGGTGAACAAGGAGGCCATGTCATTAGATTTCCTTCTTTTATACCCTTTCTTGCCAGCCACGCTGTGGAATACTTGGACGCGTGTGATGGAGCATTGTCCTGCATGAAAATCATGTTTTTCTTGAAGGATGCAGACTTCTTCCTGTACCACTGCTTGAAGAAGGTGTCTTCCAGGAACTGGCAGTAGGACTGGGAGTTGAGCTTGACTCCATCCTCAACCCGAAAAGGCCCCACAAGCTTATCTTTGATGATACCAGCCCAAACCAGTACTCCACCTCCACCTTGCTGGCGTCTGAGTCGGACTGGAGCTCTCTGCCCTTTACCAATCCAGCCACGGGCCCATCCATCTGGCCCATCAAGACTCACTCTCATTTCATCAGTCCATAAAACCTTAGAAAAATCAGTCTTGAGATATTTCTTGGCCCAGTCTTGACGTTTCAGCTTGTGTGTCTTGTTCAGTGGTGGTCGTCTTTCAGCCTTTCTTACCTTGGCCATGTCTCTGAGTATTGCACACCTTGTGCTTTTGGGCACTCCAGTGATGTTGCAGCTCTGAAATATGGCCAAACTGGTGGCAAGTGGCATCATGGCAGCTGCACGCTTGACTTTTCTCAGTTCATGGGCAGTTATTTTGCGCCTTGGTTTTTCCACACGCTACTTGCGACCCTGTTGACTATTTTGAATGAAACGCTTGATTGTTCGATGATCACGCTTCAGAAGCTTTGCAATTTTAAGAGTGCTGCATCCCTCTGCAAGATATCTCTCTATTTTTGACTTTTCTGAGCCTGTCAAGTCCTTCTTTTGACCCATTTTGCCAAAGGAAAGGAAGTTGCCTAATAATTATGCACACCTGATATAGGGTGTTGATGTCATTAGACCACACCCCTTCTCATTACAGAGATGCACATCACCTAATATGCTTAATTGGTAGTAGGCTTTCGAGCCTATACAGCTTGGAGTAAGACAACATGCATGAAGAGGATGATGTGGTCAAAATACTCATCTGCCTAATAATTCTGCACTCCCTGTAAAAGTTACCATATAATAATATTTAACGTAGGGAGTATTTTACCAAACTTTTTCCAAGTTGAATAAACCTTTTTTACTTTCCCATGTACTTTACCATAACGAGACTCTGCAATCGGGACAAAGATCTCCGTACAATAAAGTAGAGGGAAAACTAATATATGCTTTACTGTGGGGAAAACTTCACATTCAGGTTCAGAGATCTCCACATGGCAGAGTATAGTGAACATTTAAAAGAGTTTATTCAATCTGGAAACAAAATATAAAAATATTTCAATGTAAAATAGTAATGAATGTTATGGGTTTTTTTTAAATGTAGAAATAAACAAACAAATGCCACAACATTAATAATTGCATTTTGTAAGCAAATTAAATTACATTGAAAATATTTTCCTCAAGTTTAAATAAAAAAATAAATTCCCAACTAAAAGAAAATAATAATTATGCAGTGGTAATCATTAAATGTGATTTTAGTATTAATGAAGATTAATATAACTATATTTTAGCAATACAAAATGATGATGGACGGAGTGCTGACAATTTTAAACCACTCAACCCCAGTCACAGATCTGGGTTTAATCCATCGTTCTTTTGCTCACCAGGCCACCCCAATTTGGACCCAACCATACGCAAATCAGTCTTGGCCCTCTTTCCCCAGTCCAGCAAGAACTGCCGGGCCAGGTTCTCCCTAGACCGGAAACAAGCATCCTGGGATCGGTTTCAGGGTATCACCCTTCATCAGCCAGGCTAGCTTGAATCCAGTGGCACAGTGAGCAAGGGACCCACGTCTCGGCATATCCTTCCCACTTAGGGCAACTTTAGCAACAAAAAAGGATGATGGACGGTGTGCTGAAACTTTTCAACCACTCACCCCCTGTCACAGATCTGGGTTTAATCCATCACTCTTTTGCTCACCAGGCCACCCCAGTTGGGACCCAACCATATGCAAATCAGTCTTGACCCTGTTTCCCCATGAAAACAGTCCAGACCGAACTGCCAGGTCAGGCCGTCCCTAGACCAGAAACAAGAATCCTTGGACCGGTTTCAGGGTACCACCCTTCATCAGCCAGGCTAGCTTGAATTCAGTGGCACAGTGAGCAAGGGACCCACATCTGGGCATACCCTTCCCACTTAGGGAAACTTTAGCAAGACAAAAGGATGATGGGCGGAGTGCTGAAACTTTTCAACCATTCACCCCCAGTCACAGATCTGGGTTTAATCCATTGTTCTTTTACTCACCAGGCCACCCCAGTTTGGTCCCAACCATATGCATCAGGGAAGAAGCAGAAGGATCTTGCCAGTGGGAGCCCCTGCATGGCAATGCTGGCAGCTGGGTGAACTCAAGGGAATTCCTACGCCTGGGTACACGCTCCATATTACTCATGAATGCTCACTGGCACACAGATCCTCCTAGATGGACCGCCCCCTGGTTCACAAAGGATAACAGGACACAGAAATGAGATTGGAGCAGTCACATCTTGCACACAGGAGAGACAAGGACTTGCTGGACTAGACCTCCTCAGGCTCTGACAATGCTGCTTGGGACGTGCTGAAATATTTCACAGGGGGCACCTGAGGGGGGGCTGAAGATTCAAAGTGGGAATAATGCTCTCTAAACAACAACATCCTCATATGGGCCTTCAGAAATGGGAGGGAACCTACACACACTCAACATTGGGCGAACTGCTACTCCATGCCTGAATACTGCCCACTCTTCTGTACACATGGTCACTTGTCCACCTAATGGATGTGCAGCACATGGCATTCATGGGGATAATACTTGGCCTGCGAGGGAATATGAGGTTCTTGTTAGATTGTCGAGGTTTGCCCTTCCCTAATAACTCATCGTAAGAAACGGAACACATAAGTAATCAGAAAGAGATTCTGTTGCAGAATTTTCCTCTTTTTGGAAGTCATGGAAAACCAATTGAAATCAACCCCCACATTTTTAGTTCCAAGTATGAAAACCCCTCACCCATTAATTAGTGGCAAAAGTTATCATTAGGCTCCTCTTCCCCCTGATCTGTACTTTTCAGTCCTCGAGGCTCTATGTCTGGCTCTTAGCAGAGAATCTTTTCGGTATTGTGTTCCACTGGTCACAGGAGTTGTATACAATTTCTTTCATCTCTCTCTCTTGTTTAATGAGGATATTAAAAGGCGTCAAACTTAAATCTCTGGTGAAGAAGATATAATTGAATTTTATTTTGTACCTCCCTTGCAGGTGATTAAAAGCACTTAAACTGCTAGGAGCTTGTTTTGTGATTTGATGTCAAAGCCTCAGTGATGTCACTTCCTGCAATGTCTTTGGATGTGGTGAACTGACAACAGAGAGATTTCAGGGGAGGCACTGTTCCTAATAAGATAGAATAGAAAACGTCTTAGACCAGGTAGCAGACCCTCTCAGTAGCACATGAAATCATAGCACTGAAAAAATGTATTTTGTAAAAGCACAGACTCCAAATCATAGACTACCAAATTTTCAATCTTACATAAATGTTTTCCTACCACAAATTCGACTTGCACTTTATTCCACTATCAACCACTTGTCATCATGGAGGCTAAGACTTTAATTAGAATAGTAAAGGGTGCGGGTTTTAAGGAAAGCGAGAAATGATCTTGGCTGAATTTAAGAATTTAATTCAGTTCAAGGGCCCTAAAGTACTAAGGTTGGATCTCAGTCCAGCTGCTGTATTTGTGCACCCTTAGTGGTGTGCAACATAACCTGCATTTTGCGCTTTGACCAATGTACTTATCAGTTGCTGTGCAAAATGCCCATTCACAGGAGATTGCAGAAATTTCTCATTCATTATGTGTGTTGAGGTAGGAGCCTTTTTGCAACCCCCAGACAATGGCTGCAAAATGCTGGAACGGGGGCCTTAGAGGGACAGCAGACCTCAATACCTGCATTCAGATCTCCTGAATGGCAACATTTTGTAAAAGCAGCCCATGTCCATTTAAGGGACTCCTGATGTTTTCAAAAATAAAAGTTGCCTTTTAAGGATTAGCACTGAGGCGGGAGTGAGGGGCAGAGCGGTGGGTGCAGTGTTTACCTGGAACATTGTGAGCTCCCCAAAAGCCGGCAGCCACCATTCACATGGTGAATGCTGCCCTTGTAACTTGTACTTTGCAAATGTGTTGCCGCCCTCTTTCTGGCCTCAGGAACTCATCGAATATTTGAGGCCGCAATTGCTGTTGAAAATCATTGCTACATTGCACACTAACAGTACATATCGGAAAAAGTGATTTTCAAAACTTTTCCTACTCGCAGTGTGTGTTTATTACATTGCACCACACTATTTCGGGGTCCCAAAGCCTGTGGTTTTGTGAATTACGCCCTGCAAATCAGTTGTATACATAAGGCCAAAACCATTTGTAGGCAGATATTTAGGTAAAATCGACATCTTGATAGTCATGTTTTGCAGCATGTGTTTTTGCAAAATATGTTTTTGCAATCTGTGTTTTGACACGGAACCCTTTCTGTCATTTGACCGTACCCAGTGGAAGTGCTGTGACCCGCCCGTCTTCTGTAGAGCCCACCTGTGGCCCCCGGTAATGTACCTGGCTAGTGCTCTCACAACCTACCTGCCTCACTTCCTTTTGTGACGCCTGCTGCACTCAGTTTTTTCCTGGGTGCTGCTCATGCCATACTGAGCAACCAAATTACTATAAGGAAATAAAAATCCTCTACATGGTTGCCAGAGACATGGCTGCGAGGCCCGTGATTGGCTGCAGATTCCTAGTTTACGTCACAGAGTGGGTGATGTTTTTTTTCCCAAGAGATCACTCCACTGCAGCCCAAACCATGAAATTCATTAAAAAGCATGAAGGGTCCGTAGGGCTCCAGTGGCGGCGAGGAACTCAAGGAGGTCCCGGGGGGGATTGCCAAGTGACAAGGCGTATCTCCCCCGGGGTGTTTGGGGAAGTGGATTAGCCCAGGGCGCCTTTTGGGCGCTTTGGGCTATTGCCGGAGGTATTTGTAGGGGGCCATTTTGTGCCCCCGTCGCCATTTGGTGTTAGCCCCGGGTAGGTTGGGAGCATTTTTCCAGTGGCCAGCGGCAGATAGTGTGGAGCGGTTTTGGCGTTTGGCAGGTGTAGGTAGGATTAGTGGTGGAGTGCGGAGGTTTAATAGTTTAAAACAACAAAAAAAAGAGACAAAAGAAAGGATTTGAGGGAGCAGGGCGACGCCGTTAGTCCTACCTCGTTTGAAGGGTCGCGGAGGGCCTGAAGTGTATAGCAGGTAGGAACCTTCGGGTTTTTTCTGTTCGCGCCTTGTGAGTTTTTTGCAGAGTTATGGCAGCGGAAGCAAAGGTGCAACAAGCGCTTCGCTTGTTGGAGGAGGTCGGCTGTCTGGATCTACTGCGGCTGGAGGCGGAGGAGGCCGTCCATCCCGTGAGGAAGGCGGCGAGCAGTGTGGCGGCAGCAGTTCTTGCATGCTCGCTGCTGCGCCGCTGCCGGCCCCGAAGAGAGGGGTGAGTTGTTCGCTGAAGGCGAAGGAAAAGGCTAGGGTGCTTGGCAGGCGGGTCCAGGGTCGGGGCGGAGTGCAGGGAAGCTGCGGCAGCCGCATCAGGCCCTGAGGGCCAAGAGAGATGTGTGGCTGGGGAGGAGTAATTCCCTTTATGAGGATCGGAAGGGGATTTGTGGACAGCAAGGGGCAGAGCTGGAGTCCTCGGGGGATGACAGCCTCCTGGAAGGTACTAGCGCAGGTGGTGGGAGGGTGGGGAGAGTCTCATCTGGCAGTTGTAGATATAGAAGCATGGGCCTCACCAGGCAGCAGCCCTGAAGGTGCTTGGCAGGCTTTGGTGGTTATGAGCAGCAGGGGCAGGAATGGGCTGAGGAGATGCAGGAGTGGGGGTCTGGGGACAGCTCTAAAGAGGGGGGTTAGGGGAATTTTCAAGTTTTTCTGACACCCCCCCATTTCTCTGGGAATGGAGTGATGAGGATGGACAAGGGGGGGTTGAAGAGGACGGAATTACCTTAAAGGTGCGGCCTCCTCAGTGTACTTATGGGCGAGGTAAGGTATCCAAAAAGCAGTTAGTTAGGGAAGCAGTTTTATGTAAGCTGACAGACGTTAGAGAGGGCAGGGAGCAGGCAGGTTTGGGGCGCAAAGCAATGGATGACAAGGGAATAACCGGTGCAACGGGTATTTTATGGCAGGGCAAGACGGGACAGCAGGACCTGGAACGGGCAGGGGCGGCTCGTAGACCCCAGGATGAAGAGAAGGCTGGGCCCCGAGCGGCTAGCCGGATGGTGGTGAAGAGGTCAGCGGAAGAGGTGGTTGGCGGAGTTATGGTTGCTCCGCAGGGAAGGCGGAGCAGAGTGGGTTTTGCGCCCCCTGATCCCGCGCCCCTGTTGGAGTGGCGACCTCGCTCTGAACTACAGGTGCGGAGAGGAACCTCATGGGGTAAGAAGGTGATGCACCCCAGAGGTACGACGGGGTGAGGCGCAGGCAAGGGATCTGGGGGGCGCCCTGCCTGTGGATGCGATGCCAAGGGTGGATGAGTTGGACTACGATGACGATAGCATGGAGGAAGGGGAATTGAGGGAAGGTGCGGAAGACGAATGGTGGTGTGACAGGGGGGGTGTCTAATGTTGTTCAGTCGTTGCAGGATACCGAGGTGACCAAGGACGGATGGAATCGGACAGGGCGAGTGACTCAGTAGCGGCACCGGCCTTGTTGACATGGAAGAGGCAGGCCACGGTGGTTTCAATGGCAGTGGAAGCGAAAGTGGAGGTTGGGCAGGAGCGCCTGCATAAAGATGTTTATGTGGCAGATGTAGGTGTGGGGCCAGACGAAACGGTGGTGGTGAGTGCGCCTCAGAAGGACAAGGAGGACAAAAAAGCAGATTACGGTATTGGGACGGGGGGGGGGACAAAGTCAAAAAGCTTCCGTACATGGGTACTGCGAAGCCTCTGGACTCGCATTTGATGTTGACAACGAAAGAGAAGATTTGGCGCTGGAAATACGTTGAAATGCTAAAATGATTACATAGAGAGGTGCGTTCCAAGGAGGGGTCAAAAGAGGAGGAATACGAGCTGGCTAAGCGGGCAAAGGTCCCTGTGACCATTGAAAATTGGACGGCTGCCTTTTTGATTTATGCTAGTGTATAATGTGAGTGCTTCCCAGAGAGGGCGGTGGCGCTATTAAAATACATGGATGTGATCAGGAAGGCGCACTTGAATTATGGCGGTTACGCTTGGGTACAATACGATGAGGAGTTTCGAGTGCGTTTAGTGGCGGATGACTCCGTTTTGTGGGGCGAAATTGATGCAGATTTATGGCAGCATACCATGGGTCCGGCAAAATTCGGGAAGACGGTTTTTACAGCTACCGGTCTGCCCATCACGTATCGGCCCTTTCGAGACCGCCCCACCAAAGAGCGGGTCAGGAGCCAGCGCGACAGGGACCGTCAAGTCAGGTGCTTGCTAGGATTATAACAAAGGGCTGTGCACTCGGGAATATTGCAAGTTCTGGCACGAATGCTTGCGATGTGCCGGGAAGCATGCAGTCCTGCATTGTTATGCCACAAGCAACTCCGGAACGTCGGGACAAGGTCAGGGACCTGCCGGTGGTGCCAGCTCAGGGACACAGGGAGCTGGTAGGTACAAGGGTGGGCAGGGTGCTCTGGGAAAAGGCTCATACACCGGTTAGGTTGGACAGATTGCGTTTTTGGCTTGCTCAATACGATCGCTGGGACATGGCGCGTCTTTTATTTAGTGGTTTCAGTGAAGGTTTTCGCTTGCAGTATACAGGCCCGCGGGTGCGCCGGTGGGCGGACAATCTAAAGTCTATGGTCGGCCGGCGGGAAGCAATGGTGCAAAACAAGTTGGACAAGGAGGTTGCGGAGGGGAGGATGGAAGGGCCGTTTGTTGATTGGCCTTTGGATAACCTCATTGTCTCTCCCATTGGGGTGGTACCCAAAAAAGAAGCCGGTTACTTTCGGCTTATTCATCATCTCTCGTGGCCGGAAGGGGGCTCGATCAATGATTTAATTTCAGAGCATTTGACCAGGGTATCCTATGCGTTGTGGATGTCGCGATAGACTTGGTGGAGGTTTTTGGCGAGAAGGCCTTGATGGCTAAAACAAAAGACATAAAGTCTGCTTTTTGCCTGCTACCGTTGCACCCGGATGACTTCAAGTCGCTGGGTATTCAGTTCGAGGGGCGCTGGTATGTGGACAAGGCGCTGTCCATGGGATGTTCCATTTCATGTTCGTTATTCGAGCAATTCAGCACTTGTTTGCAGTGGATATTTTCTCGTGTCACAGGACATAAAGGGGTGACGCATTACCTTGATGATTTCTTTTTTGTGGCCCCACCGAATTCTGACCATTGCGCGGTCGTTCTGCGGCAATTTCAAGAACTCATGGGGGACCTGGGTGCGCCCCTGGCCCCCGAGAAAACGGTTGGACAGTCTACGGTAATAACCTTTTTGGGCATTGAACTAGATACCAATTTGATGGTGGCCAGGTTGCCCCTGGAAAAACAGAGGAGCATGATTGTGACGATCTCTCATATGGTGCAAAAAAGCAAGGTAACTGTGAGGGAGGTGTGGTGTAAAGAAATGGCTCCCTGTTGCAGTTACCCCCCACTTTTTGCCTGATACTGATGCTGACTTGACTGAGAAGTGTGCTGGGACCCTGCTAACCAGGCCCCAGCACCAGTGTTCTTTTACCTAAAATGTACCATTGTTTCCACAATTGGCACACCCTGGCATCCAGATAAGTCCCTTGTAACTGGTACCTCTGGTACCAAGGGCCCTGATGCCAGGGAAGGTCTCTAAGGGCTGCAGCATGTATTATGCCACCCTAGAGACCCCTCACTCAGCACAGACACACTGCTTACAAGCCTGTGTGTGCTAGTGAGAACAAAATGAGTAAGTCGACATGGCACTCCCCTCAGGGTGCCATGCCAGCCTCTCACTGCCTATGCAGTATAGGTAAGACACCCCTCTAGCAGGCCTTACAGCCCTAAGGCAGGGTGCACTATACCATAGGTGAGGGTACCAGTGCATGAGCACTGTGCCCCTACAGTGTCTAAGCAAAATCTTAGACATTGTAAGTGCAGGGTAGCCATAAGAGTATATGGTCTGGGAGTCTGTTTTACACGAACTCCACAGCACCATAATGGCTACACTGAAAACTGGGAAGTTTGGTATCAAACTTCTCAGCACAATAAATGCACACTGATGCCAGTGTACACTTTATTGTAAAATACACCACAGAGGGCACCTTAGAGGTGCCCCCTGAAACTTAACCAACTATCTGTGTAGGCTGACTGGTTCCAGCAGCCTGCCACACTAGAGACATGTTGCTGGCCCCATGGGGAGAGTGCCTTTGTCACTCTGAGGCCAGTAACAAAGCCTGCACTGGGTGGAGATGCTAACACCTCCCCCAGGCAGGAGCTGTAACACCTGGCGGTGAGCCTCAAAGGCTCACCCCTTTGTCACAGCCCAGCAGGGCACTCCAGCTTAGTGGAGTTGCCCGCCCCCTCCGGCCACGGCCCCCACTTTTGGCGGCAAGGCTGGAGGGAACAAAGAAAGCAACAAGGAGGAGTCACTGGCCAGTCAGGACAGCCCCTAAGGTGTCCTGAGCTGAGGTGACTCTAACTTTTAGAAATCCTCCATCTTGCAGATGGAGGATTCCCCCAATAGGATTAGGGATGTGACCCCCTCCCCTTGGGAGGAGGCACAAAGAGGGTGTACCCACCCTCAGGGCTAGTAGCCATTGGCTACTAACCCCCCAGACCTAAACACGCCCTTAAATTTAGTATTTAAGGGCTACCCTGAACCCTAGAAAATTTGATTCCTGCAACAACAACAAGAAGGACTGCCTAGCTGAAAACCCCTGCAGAGGAAGACCAGAAGACAACAACTGCCTTGGCTCCAGAAACTCACCGGCCTGTCACCTGCCTTCCAAAGAACTCTGCTCCAGCGACGCCTTCCAAAGGGACCAGCAACCTCTGAATCCTCTGAGGACTGCCCTGCTTCGATGACGACAAGAAACTCCCGAGGACAGCGGACCTGCTCCAAAAAGACTGCACCTTTATCCAAAGGAGCAGCTTTAAAGACCCCTGCAATCTCCCCGCAAGAAGCGTGAGACTTGCAACACTGCACCCGGCGACCCCGACTCGGCTGGTGGAGAACCAACACCTCAGGGAGGACCCCCGGACTACTCTACGACTGTGAGTACCAAAACCTGTCCCCCCTGAGCCCCCACAGCGCCGCCTGCAGAGGGAATCCCGAGGCTTCCCCTGACCGCGACTCTCTGAAACCTAAGTCCCGACGCCTGGAAAAGACCCTGCACCCGCAGCCCCCAGGACCTGAAGGACCGGACTTTCACTGCAGAAGTGACCCCCAGGAGTCCCTCTCCCTTGCCCAAGTGGAGGTTTCCCCGAGGAAGCCCCCCCCTTGCCTGCCTGCAGCGCTGAAGAGATCCCTTGATCTCTCATTGACTTCCATTGCGAACCCGACGCTTGTTCTAACACTGCACCCGGCCGCCCCCGCGCCGCTGAGGGTCAAATTTCTGTGTGGGCTTGTGTCCCCCCCGGTGCCCTACAAAACCCCCCTGGTCTGCCCTCCGAAGACGCGGGTACTTACCTGCTGGCAGACTGGAACCGGGGCACCCCCTTCTCTCCATTGAAGCCTATGCGTTTTGGGCACCACTTTGAACTCTGCACCTGACCGGCCCTGAGCTGCTGGTGTGGTAACTTTGGGGTTGCTCTGAACCCCCAACGGTGGGCTACCTTGGACCAAGAACTGAACCCAGTAAGTGTCGTACTTACCTGGTAAAACTAACAAAAACTTACCTCCCCCAGGAACTGTGAAAATTGCACTGTGTCCACTTTTAAAATAGCTATTTGTGAATAACTTGAAAAGTATACATGCAATTGAAATGATTCAAAGTTCCTAATGTACTTACCTGCAATACCTTTCAAACAAGATATTACATGTTAAATTTGAACCTGTGGTTCTTAAAATAAACTAAGAAAAGATATTTTTCTATACAAAACCTATTGGCTGGATTTGTCTCTGAGTGTGTGTACCTCATTTATTGTCTATGTGTATGTACAACAAATGCTTAACACTACTCCTTGGATAAGCCTACTGCTCGACCACACTACCACAAAATAGAGCATTAGTATTATCTCTTTTTACCACTATTTTACCTCTAAGGGGAACCCTTGGACTCTGTGCATGCTATTCCTTACTTTGAAATAGCACATACAGAGCCAACTTCCTACATTGGTGGATCAGCGGTGGGGTACAAGACTTTGCATTTGCTGGACTACTCAGCCAATACCTGATCACACGACAAATTCCAAAATTGTCATTAGAAATTGATTTTTGCAATTTGAAAAGTTTTCTAAATTCTTAAAAGTCCTGCTAGGGCCTTGTGTTAGTCCCTGTTAGCATTTCCTTTAGAGTTTAAAAGTTTGTTAAAAGTTTGAATTAGATTCTAGAACCAGTTTAGTTTCTTAAAAAGTATTCCAACTTTTAGAAGCATAATGTCTAGCACAGATGTGAATGTGGTGGAACTCGACACCACACCTTACCTCCATCTTAAGATGAGGGAGCTAAGGTCACTCTGTAAAATAAAGAAAATAACAATGGGCCCCAGACCTTCCAAACTACAGCTCCAGGAGCTGTTGGCAGAGTTTGCAAAGGCCAACCCCTCTGAGGATGGCAACACAGAGGATGAAGATAGTGACTTGGAGGGTGATTCCCCCCCACCAGTCCTATCTAGGGAGAACAGGGCTTCTCAAGCCCTGACTCCAAAAATAATAGTCAGAGATGCTGGTTCCCTCACAGCAGGAGAGACCAACACCTCTGAAATCACTGAGGATAACTCCAGTGAAGAGGACATCCAGTTAGCCAGGATGGCCAAAAGATTGGCTTTGGAAAGACAGATCCTAGCCATAGAAAGGGAAAGACAAGAGATGGGCCTAGGACCCATCAATGGTGGCAGCAACATAAATAGGGTCAGAGATTCTCCTGACATGTTGAAAATCCCTAAAGGGATTGTAACAAAATATGAAGATGGTGATGACATCACCAAATGGTTCACAGCTTTTGAGAGGGCTTGTGTAACCAGAAAAGTGAACAAATCTCACTGGGGTGCTCTCCTTTGGGAAATGTTCACAGGAAAGTGTAGGGATAGACTCCTCACACTCTCTAAAAAAGATGCAGAATCTTATGACCTCATGAAGGGTACCCTGATTGAGGGCTTTGGATTCTCCACTGAGGAGTATAGAATTAGATTCAGGGGGGCTCAAAAATCCTCGAGCCAGACCTGGGTTGATTATGTTGACTACTCAGTGAAAACACTGGATGGTTGGGTAACTGGAAATGAAGTGTATGACTATGTTGGGCTTTATAATTTGTTTATGAAAGAACACATTTTAAGTAACTGCTTCAATGAAAAGTTGCATCAGTATCTGGTAGACCTAGGTCCAATTTCTCCCCAAGAATTGGGAAAGAAGGCAGACCACTGGGTCAAGACTAGGGTAACCAAAACTTCCACTGGGGGTGACCAAAAGAAAGGGGTTACAAAGCCTCCCCAGGAGAAAGTGGGTGACACTAGAAACAAAGAAAAAGAGTCCCCTGTAGGCCCCCAAAAACCAGACCAGGTGGGTGGGCCCAGAGACACAACCCAAAACAAAGGTGGGTACCAGGGTAAGAGCTGGGATGCCACTAAGGCATGGTGCCATAACTGTAAACAGACAGGGCACCACACCAAGGACACTTCTTGTCCCAAAAACAAACCCCCTAGCAAAATCCCAGGGGTGACCAGTGTAGCCATTGGGGATGACTCCTCAGATGAGGAGGTCTTCATAGCCTTCAACTGGAAAAAGGGCCCAACAGGTGAGTTGGAGATTCCAGATGGAAGTAGACACTTCCACCACCTACAGGTGAATGGAATCCCAGCCACTGCCCTGAGAGACACTTGTGCCAGTCACACTATTGTGCATGACAGGCTGGTGTTCTCAAACCAGTACATCCCAGGTGAGATGGCCAGAGTAAGAGTTAGCCCAGACAGGGTCACTAATAGGCCTGTGGCTTTTGTGCCCATAGAAGTGGGTGGAACTTTTAGCTGGAGAAGGGTGGTAGTCAGTACAGACCTCCCCCTTGATTGTCTCCTTGGAAATGACTACCCAGAGGTTAGTCAGAGCCTAAGAGAAGAACTGGTCCAGGGCCAGTCCTCTCCCAAGGCTTCTGGAGTGCCTGCCTCTGCAGTAAATGCAAGTAGGCCCCAGAAGAAAAAGAAAAGGAAACAGAGTAGGAAAGGTGGACAACCTTTAGCCAAGGTTCCAGCAAGCCAAGGAGATTCTGCTCCAGTAGAGGAGAACTCCAAAAGTGGCTCTGATAAAGTCCAACCTGACCCACAAGAAGTCCTGGCTAGTCAGGCAACTGTTAAGCCTGAGTGGGTGGCTCCTCAGCTAACAGAAGAAAGAGTGGAAGAAGGGTGTTTACTACAAGATGTGGTAACCCCCCACTCTAATACAGCAGACAGGCACCCTGAACCCAAAGAAGCCTGTAACTTAGCCCCTTCCCTTGTAGGTGAAGAGCTAAAAGGGTGGTTCTGGGCACTGACAGCTGTCAGTGGCCTCTGCTGGGTGTTAGCCTTTATGGCTGCACTATCCTTGGCATGGTGGTCTGACCCCATGCCAAATAACAAGTTAGGCCCCCTGACCCTGTTGGTCATGGTGGGGTTACTCCAGCTCTGGGTAACCTCTTTGGGTAAGCTAGGGGTGACCCTGGCTAAGATAAGATTAGCAGAGGTGGATACCTCTAAACCCAAAATAGAGAGAATGGGTGAAGACATAAAAAGCACAGACAAGAGGCAGTTCAGACTAGGTCCTATCACTGTGGAAGTGGGTCAGTTCCCCAGAGGGAATGACCTGAACAGGAGGATGTAAGGCAGAGTAGGCCCTGCAACAAACCAGCCTATTTCCTCTACTCTTCCTCGCCTGACAGACTAGGAAGACTCTCCCAGCTTTGGCTGAGTCTCCTGGCCTGTGGGCTGGGGGGGGCTTGTGTAAAGAAATGGCTCCCTGTTGCAGTTACCCCCCACTTTTTGCCTGATACTGATGCTGACTTGACTGAGAAGTGTGCTGGGACCCTGCTAACCAGGCCCCAGCACCAGTGTTCTTTCACCTAAAATGTACCATTGTTTCCACAATTGGCACACCCTGGCATCCAGATAAGTCCCTTGTAACTGGTACCTCTGGTACCAAGGGCCCTGATGCCAGGGAAGGTCTCTAAGGGCTGCAGCATGTATTATGCCACCCTAGAGACCCCTCACTCAGCACAGACACACTGCTTACAAGCCTGTGTGTGCTAGTGAGAACAAAATGAGTAAGTCGACATGGCACTCCCCTCAGGGTGCCATGCCAGCCTCTCACTGCCTATGCAGTATAGGTAAGACACCCCTCTAGCAGGCCTTACAGCCCTAAGGCAGGGTGCACTATACCATAGGTGAGGGTACCAGTGCATGAGCACTGTGCCCCTACAGTGTCTAAGCAAAACCTTAGACATTGTAAGTGCAGGGTAGCCATAAGAGTATATGGTCTGGGAGTCTGTTTTACACGAACTCCACAGCACCATAATGGCTACACTGAAAACTGGGAAGTTTGGTATCAAACTTCTCAGCACAATAAATGCACACTGATGCCAGTGTACACTTTATTGTAAAATACACCACAGAGGGCACCTTAGAGGTGCCCCCTGAAACTTAACCAACTATCTGTGTAGGCTGACTGGTTCCAGCAGCCTGCCACACTAGAGACATGTTGCTGGCCCCATGGGGAGAGTGCCTTTGTCACTCTGAGGCCAGTAACAAAGCCTGCATTGGGTGGAGATGCTAACACCTCCCCCAGGCAGGAGCTGTAACACCTGGCGGTGAGCCTCAAAGGCTCACCCCTTTGTCACAGCCCAGCAGGGCACTCCAGCTTAGTGGAGTTGCCCGCCCCCTCCGGCCACGGCCCCCACTTTTGGCGGCAAGGCTGGAGGGATCAAAGAAAGCAACAAGGAGGAGTCACTGGCCAGTCAGGACAGCCCCTAAGGTGTCCTGAGCTGAGGTGACTCTAACTTTTAGAAATCCTCCATCTTGCAGATGGAGGATTCCCCCAATAGGATTAGGGATGTGACCCCCTCCCCTTGGGAGGAGGCACAAAGAGGGTGTACCCACCCTCAGGGCTAGTAGCCATTGGCTACTAACCCCCCAGACCTAAACACGCCCTTAAATTTAGTATTTAAGGGCTACCCTGAACCCTAGAAAATTAGATTCCTGCAACAACAAGAAGAAGGACTGCCTAGCTGAAAACCCCTGCAGAGGAAGACCAGAAGACAACAACTGCCTTGGCTCCAGAAACTCACCGGCCTGCCTCCTGCCTTCCAAAGAACTCTGCTCCAGCGACGCCTTCCAAAGGGACCAGCGACCTCTGAATCCTCTGAGGACTGCCCTGCTTCGACGACGACAAGAAACTCCCGAGGACAGCGGACCTGCTCCAAAAAGACTGCACCTTTATCCAAAGGAGCAGCTTTAAAGACCCCTGCAATCTCCCCGCAAGAAGCGTGAGACTTGCAACACTGCACCCGGCGACCCCGACTCGGCTGGTGGAGAACCAACACCTCAGGGAGGACCCCCGGACTACTCTACGACTGTGAGTACCAAAACCTGTCCCCCCCTGAGCCCCCACAGCGCCGCCTGCAGAGGGAATCCCGAGGCTTCCCCTGACCGCGACTCTCTGAAACCTAAGTCCCGACGCCTGGAAAAGACCCTGCACCCGCAGCCCCCAGGACCTGAAGGACCGGACTTTCACTGCAGAAGTGACCCCCAGGAGTCCCTCTCCCTTGCCCAAGTGGAGGTGTCCCCGAGGAAGCCCCCCCCTTGCCTGCCTGCAGCGCTGAAGAGATCCCTTGGTCTCTCATTGACTTCCATTGCGAACCCGACGCTTGTTCTAACACTGCACCCGGCCGCCCCCGCGCCGCTGAGGGTGAAATTTCTGTGTGGGCTTGTGTCCCCCCCGGTGCCCTACAAAACCCCCCTGGTCTGCCCTCCGAAGACGCGGGTACTTACCTGCTGGCAGACTGGAACCGGGGCACCCCCTTCTCTCCATTGAAGCCTATGCGTTTTGGGCACCACTTTGAACTCTGCACCTGACCGGCCCTGAGCTGCTGGTGTGGTAACTTTGGGGTTGCTCTGAACCCCCAACGGTGGGCTACCTTGGACCAAGAACTGAACCCAGTAAGTGTCGTACTTACCTGGTAAAACTAACAAAAACTTACCTCCCCCAGGAACTGTGAAAATTGCACTAAGTGTCCACTTTTAAAATAGCTATTTGTGAATAACTTGAAAAGTATACATGCAATTGAAATTATTCAAAGTTCCTAATGTACTTACCTGCAATACCTTTCAAACAAGATATTACATGTTAAATTTGAACCTGTGGTTCTTAAAATAAACTAAGAAAATATATTTTTCTATACAAAACCTATTGGCTGGATTTGTCTCTGAGTGTGTACCTCATTTATTGACTATGTGTATGTACAACAAATGCTTAACACTACTCCTTGGATAAGCCTACTGCTCGACCACACTACCACAAAATAGAGCATTAGTATTATCTCTTTTTACCACTATTTTACCTCTAAGGGGAACCCTTGGACCCTGTGCATGCTATTCCTTACTTTGAAATAGCACATACAGAGCCAACTTCCTACAGTGTTGCTCGGGCATTTGAATTTCGCTTGCCAGGTGGTGAGAGCGGGTCGGACTTTTTGTAGGCGTTTGGCTCTATCCCTGGCAGGGAAGCAGTTGCTACATCATCATGTCCGTCTTTGGGTAGGAGTGAAGGAAGATTTGCGAATGTGGTGCGTCTTTTTGGAGAAGTTCAATGGTATTCCCTTGCGGTCTTGGCAGACAGTGGAGTGGGATGTACAGATTTTTTCAGATGCGGCGGGGGCCTCCAGTTTTAGCCTGTATTGGCAAGGGAAGTTTTGCGCGGAATCTTGCCCGGCATCGTGGATGGGCGGGGGGAGGAGCATAGCATTCTTGGAATTGTTCCCATTGGCGGTCGCGGCAGTCATCTGGGGGCCGCTGCTCGAGCATAAAAGAGTACTTTTCAGGGTGGACAACTTAGCGGTAGTGCTCGTAGTCAACAGGCAGTTGGCTCGCGATGTGCAAGTGCTGCAGCTGCTGCGCGTTTTTTGTTACATTGCTTGCGCCACGATATTCAATTTAAGGCAAGACACGTACTGGGAGTGAACAATGACATTGCTGATGCTTTGTCTCGTTTGCAGTGGGAGCGATTTCATGGGCTCATTGCGGGCGAGCCCTTGTCCAGGACGCGGATGCCAGTGGCTTTATGGTCGGTAGGAGAAAAAGTATGTTCAGGTTGGTTTTGAATTCTTTGGCTCCATCGATGCGCCGGGCATGTGTGCGAGCCTGGCAGGAGTTCAGGCAGTCGGGTGCGCGTTGGCACGCAGACGAAAAAGGGAGAGTGGATGATGTGTTGCATTTCATTATGGAGCTGGTGGAGAGGCGACAGTCGCGGATCACTATTTCAGGAAAGTTGGCGGGCGTTGCGTTTTGGGGAAAAATGTTCTGGGGAGACGCCCCATCCGCTGGTGAATTGGGACACCGGTTTCTGGATGGTTGGGGGAAGGAGGAAGGAAAAAGGGGGGAAGGTAGACAACCCATTTCATTGGCATTGCTCAAAAGAATTTTGTGGAGTCTTGGGACTGCATGCTATGATGCGAGGGAATCAATACTGTTTAAGACACTCATGTCTTGGATGTTTTTCGGGGCGTTCAGGGTGTCGGAACTGTTGGGATTGGGAAGCATGCTGGGTTTGCGTTGGGATGAAGTGGATTTTCGGGGAGCTTCTGTATTACTGCGGATTCGGAGTTCAAAGACGGATCAGGCCGGTTTGGGTACTCATGTGGTGTTGCCGAGTTATCCGGTGTCTATTTTATGTCCGGTCAGGCTGGGTAAGGAGCTGCAGAGGGTTGGGCACATGGGAACAGAAGTGTTCCAGCATCACAACAGGGGTAAGGTAACGGCGCGCCAGCTTTTAGCAGTGCTGCGAGCGAGCTTGCGTTCTATTGGGCAGGATGCATCTAGCTTCGGTACGCATTCCTTTCGCATCAGCATGGCGACAGAGGCCGGTTTAAGGGGATGGCGGACAGGGCGAATTATGCGCTTGGGGAAGTGGAGATCAGATGCGTTTAAGCGGTATGTGAGATATGGAGTTTCCGGGTTGTGAATGATTATTAACCTTGTTTTTTTCCTGCTGCATGTTCTGTGTCAGGCCAGAGACACAATTCCTCTCCATTTGGTTCTTCGGACATTCCTTTGTCAAGTGGGCACACTGACAAGCGGGGCGCACAGCTATTGGGGTTAATTTGGGTTTAGATGCAGACCGATATAGGGTGCGATGGTGTGGGAAAGGGGTAATGCAATGGGACCAGCTGCTGGGGACATTGCAGGCGGAAAAAGGGCGGGGTGCTTGTCCGGATGTTTTAATCATACATTTGGGTGAGAACGACTTGGTAAAAAAAACGGGACTTTATGTGCTTAAAGCCATGAAAGCAGACTTGTTAAAGGTCCGGAGACAATGGTATGGGTGTCATTTGATTTGGACAGCATTTGTCCCGCGGCGGATTTGGAGGGGTGTGCGAAAACCGGGTGCGATCGAGAAGGCTCGGCGTAAGATTAATAAAGAATTGAAAGTTTTTTGTAGGTCTTACGGCATTTCAGTGTTGTAGCATGAGGATCTTCGCTTTGAGGATCGTGAATTTTTAAGAGGCGACGGAGTACACCTGTCCTTTATGAGCATGGAGTTGTACGTGCTCCAGGTAAAAGAAGTGTTGAAGGCATTGTTAGGGGAAAGGTAAGGTGATTTATCTGGCGGCGCTACCCTCCTATTGGGGGGGGCAGAAAAAGGAGGGACTCCTTTTTCAGGTGGCGGAAATGAGACAGTGCACAGGGCTATGACAACAAGAGGGGAGGACGGCAGAACCAACGAGGCATTGACAGGAGGGAAAGGACTGGACGGCAGCTGGACAACTCAGACAACAAGAGGTGGAAATTCAGGTTTTTTTTGCGAACTGGCACGCTCAGAGGGTGTATGATGCAGCAGGAGACTATTAACAGGACAATGGACTTTTGCAACTAATCAGGACAATGAAAAGGTTAATAAGAGGCCATGTGGTAAGGAATGGGAGGGGGGAGGGGAGGCGAGGGGGAGGTATGTTAGGATAACTCGATGTATAGTGAGGTGTTAGTTTTGTGAGGCGCTTAGGCCAAGGGCAAAAGTTATTGTTGTAAGTGCACCTGTTTCCAATAAAGCGGGCTTTTACACACAATAAGGCGGTATGGCGTCCTTCTTCCCCAAGGAGGTCCTGGGGGGGATTGCCGAGTGACGAGGCTTATCCCCCCTGGGGTGTTTGGGGAAGTGGATTAGCCCAGGGTGCCTTTTGGGCGCTTTGGGCTATGGCGGGAGGTATTTGTAGGGGGCCATTTTGTGCCCCCGTCGCCATTTGGTGTTAGCCCCGGGTAGGTTGGGAACATTTTTCCCCACCCTCCCTCCCATTGGTGCACCTAGTTCAAGGGGTGGGTTTTCTATAGTGTCCTGAGGTTGGCGGGTGGTGGCGAAAGGATCACCCACATTGGGCCTTGTTGGAGATGGGTGCACGGGGGGACAAAAAAGTTTTTGTAAGAAAGTCGCATGGAACAGGTGCAGGCGGAAATGAGACAGTGCACAGGGCTATGACAACAAGGGGGGAGGACGGCAGAACCGACAAGGCATTGACAGGTGGGAAAGGACTGGACGGCAGCAGGACAACTCAGACAACAAGAGGTGGACATTAAGGTTTTTTTTGCGGACTGGCACGCTCAGGGGTGTACAAAGTAGCAGGAGACTATTAACAGGACAATTGACTTTTGCAACTAATCAGGACAATGAAAAGGTTAATAAGAGGCCATGTGGTAAGGAATGGGAGGGGGGAGGGCAGGGTAGGGGAGGGAGAGGTATGATAGGATAACTCGATGTATAGTGAGGTGTTAGTTTTGTGAGGCGCTTAGGCCAAAGGCAAAAGTTATGGTTGTAAGTGCACTTGTTTCCAATAAAGTGGCCTTTTACACACAATAAGGCGGTATGGCGTCCTTCTTCCCCAATCTTTTTTCTTGCGGTCATTGCTCAGACTGCGGTGTGCACACCAGTTAAATAAATCATGGCCGCGGAATCCCCGGATGCCGAGAAAGGCGCCTTTTGTAGGCATGAATTTTTGTTCATTTCACAATTCATAGATTCTGTTAACTGCGTTCCGAAGGACGGGAGAAAAAGATACATATTTTTCCGTATAGCAGTTTCTAAGATGGCGGCGTGTGCCCATGTCATTGATAAGGTGGCTCGGTGAGTTAAATGCCCGCTGACAAACTAGAAAATTATCTATTCCAATTCTGGCAAGACTTGGTAACTCTTTAATTCTTTCAAGGTTGGTAAATTGTGTTGCATTGTAATATTGTTAATCTTTGCAAAAGCATGCATGACTGGCAAAGGCCGAAGAGGTCGTCACAAAGCATTGACAGCCTACAACTGCATTCCGTAGGGGAAGGCTTCACTGTATGAATGACATTGGCGGCCATGGGGGTGAGTACACGCATGGACCACTGTCTCCTCTTTCTGTGACCCTTTTGGAATCTACCACTTTCTGGCATTTTAACCCCTCTAATACTGGCGTTCTTTTAATGCTGCGATGGAGGTTATATGTCTCTTGCAGGCCTGCCACTAGGTATTCACACCTACTACCAAATTTTCACAGGATTCCTGCCTTGTTAATATATATTTCCGAAAATCCTTGCAAACAGCTACTTTGCACCATGATGGTTTGAAACACTGCAACATTGGGCAAAGCCCAAAGAATTGACTAGGTTGCTATGCAGGTGCTGTGCAAAAGCAGCACTGTGGTGTGCAAGGCCATAGCATTATCAGTGAGATTTGGGAGGTGTGAATATCAAATATCCCCCCAAAAAGGAGTGGGCTGGAGAGGTGAGATGACCAAGGTTTGGTATAGACTCTTCCCATGAGGAACAGAGTCAGTATTGATTTGCATTAGGTAAGCCTCAGTCTAGATGGGCACAGCGGGCAGAAACAGTGGTTTGGAATGCTACCCAGTGTGATTGCCACTGGCTAGACTATTTGCAAGCTTTCAATCCCATCAACTTTTGAGTGCTTGATTGCCAGAAGTATGCCTGGAAACTTGAGACTGACGCAGCTTGTCAAGCCTTTTACTGCCAATGTCTTTGAATTCCCAAAAGTAATACATTTGCACCCATTCAAGGATTACTAATATTAGTGCAAATGTACTATTTTTTGTTTGGTAAACCACTCATTTTAGATATATATAAGAGGTCCCAATTAAAAAATGAACAAGTTAAAGCATCTTAGTGAAATGAGAGCAATGAGAAAAAACAACACCGACATAGCAGACACAACTCAAGGCCCCCAGACCCAACTACCAAACCAAGAATGCATTGAAGATGTGTCACAACCTAAACACACCAGCTCAAGCTGCACCCTTTCCCATCCTGCCTGGTAGTTCTCCCTGGGAACCATGACTATGGTCACATACAACATAAATGATTTTATCAAGCGAGTGAATGCCCTACGTATTAAGTCTGAGTCTTAAATAGAGGAGGGTGCTCAGGCAATTAATTGAGTGAGCCAAGCCAGAGCTGAGCCGTGGGTCTGGCTTGGGTCTAAGAGTCTGTGCATGAGCTGAGCCATGAAAATATTTGCCAGGTATATTGTGCAACAGACATAATGTAAAAATATGATAAAATATCTTCCAAATTCAAAAAAGAGTTTCTCTTTAACACGTGGAAGTGTTTCACCTTAGTCCATTAGATTATATCACTGCATAGATGGATATTTATGAAAAGTTTTTAGAAACAGTCACGGCTCACCACGTAACGACAATGTCATTAGTGAACTAAGAGGCAAGTCAATAGTCATGTAAACATAAGCACGGCCTAGATTCTTATTAAGACGTAGCAACATTATAGTCTATTGAATCAAACATATAAGGTGCTTTTACACTGCACACCTCAAACTAAAGCTTGTAAAAGTGCGGTCATTGTGATAATAAAGAAAAAGGAGGCTCTGTGAAATAAAATATGTGGCCAGGATAACACAGTTCGTACAAGCAGGGAAGCCAGCTTGATTCCAGTTACCTCGTTTTACATTTTGAAATTCAGCCACCAGATGGATATCTCTGCCTAAGGTCACTGTTTTGTCTTTCATTCTTGGCTGACAACAAGAATAAATGACCCAAAAACCAAGCCATGAATGTATTTACTTAAGGTGTGTCACATCCCCCCCTGAAGCTACGTCCCTGGTGATGTGACCTAACCACAGTGCTTATTTTGTGTCATTGGTCGCCGGTGCTCGGCACCGGATCTTAGGTCTTAACTCTCACATATAAATGACAGTCGACTACATGGTGGCACTGGCCATCTATTCTTAAAAGGTGGACTTCAGCGGCAGGTTTTACAATCCGATATATAGTAGAAAGGTAACACTATCCGCATATCCAGGCCATTCTCACAGGTTCGGAGCCCAGAGTAGTCCATATTGTCACTTATGCAGGAGTGGGATTCTTGGTAGGCAGAGCCAGGACTGGCATTTGGTGGCACTGGCACGGTGCCCGGCTGGTGTACGCTAAAGTGGCCTTCCGAGCAATATCTTGGGCTCTGGTGATTATATATTTTTTACAGATTAAGCACAAACTAATTGTGTTTGGCTGAGACCAGATACTTCCACTTCCTTTGCCAACATCTGTGCAAATATTTAGCTGAGGATTCATCAGAAGCTGTACAAAGACAGACTTGTGGGAAAACAGAAAATGCACCTTACTGTGTGCAGTGAAATATCACATAGTAAATGCCTAGAAGGCACTGCCTAGAAGTAGTGCCAGCCTCATTATACATCAATAAAACGCCTACTTCAAGGCGCTGAAAGGGATTGTAGTGCTGCCTCGGGACAAATCCTTTCCTGAGAGTAATTCAATGGCTTTGTTTTTGGACTTTGTGCATGTTCGCGCCCCCTCTGTATCACTCTGTGGCTGGACAGATTCCTTGCTAGCATTTGAATGACATCACCCATTAATGCACTTTTTAGGACCCGTCCTAGTTTACTATATCGGACGCAGTCTGTGGAAGCGACCGATTTCACATTCACACTTGTGCAACACATTTCTCACGGAGCTGCATTTTTTCCTGCTCACATTTATCCAGGTTTCGCCTAGTGAACACCTCAGGACGGGGGAAGAAATGTAACAATACCATGCACCAAAACCGAAACTGCATCCCATCCCTCTTTGCGCTCTGTAAAACTGTCACACGCTAAAACGTAACATTTATAGTAGTTATAACACTCTCCCCGGTTTTCCCTGGGAGACTCCAGTGAGGTAAACCTGCGAACATTTATCAGGGAGGGGAGGCCTGACAAAAGGCAAACATGGAATGTGCTGCATTGAAAAACAATCCTGCATGTTATGCCTCATTTGTCTATTATAAACTCGGGTTATAAATACGTGTTAAAAAACCTCACCCTGGATAACGGCTGCATTGGTACCGCAGGCATTTCACTTATTTTAAACGTTTTTTTTCCTATTTTAAAACAGGTTTATATCGGCACCCCTGAAACTTTAACGCATTTTTTTAAATTAATATTTACATATATGTATCATTCCAGTTAGGGTGCAGCTGTCAACAATGGGACCTTGTGAGTAGTCCCAGGAATTCCTTTTCACCTTGAAGTTACAATCGCATAAATAAATGGCCATATAAATTACCCCTTCATTCCACCCACCCAGAGATGGAGCAACGGTGCCTTGGCATGGCTTAATACACAATTAAAAGGCACGTACCAGTGGCGTAACAAAGGCTCCCGCAGCCCCCGTGATGCGGGGGGAGGGGGAGTGCTCGCCACAGTACACTGTGCATGAGCGGCACGCTTTAGACTGGGTCCAAGTGGGAGGGGGCCCTCGAGGTACTATGCAGGAGGCCCCCCTAAAGTTCGTGGCCTCACTGGCATGTAGATTTATATTGCTGTTACTTATTCCTACCATGCTATCCCCATAGTTTTCAAAACAGGCTTTTTGGTTCCTTGCTCAGTAGTTGACAAGAAGGTCCTCGGGAAATATATGCAGCATTACTTCCTGTGGAGCCATTCAATAACACTCGTTATTGAACCTCACCTGGCTTATGGGCACAAGGAAGGGGTGGGACAATAGCTGCTGTTATTGACTAGCTTGAATGTTAATGAAGGTGCCACCTGAATGTGCCAGTGTCGTCAGCTCCCTCTTGTGTAGTCGCTGTATAGCTCTGCGGTGTGAGAGGGGAAGATGGAAGCCTCCATCTGCTGCAACAAAGTATATATCTAGGAAGCTGATTGGCTATTCTACTCCTCACAGACCAACAAAGCAGGTAAGAGGCCTTTTTCCCCGGCCATTATCCACCCCACTAGAAACAATAGCTAAGAAGTGTGGCAGGCACTGAGGGCTCCCGTATTCAGTGGCCATAGTGTGGCCGTCATTCTGGTGCTCTCACCTTCCATGCTTCACGCCATGTCCCCAAGGACCCCTCCATACGTCAAGTCCACAGAGCAAGAGCTGATAATGACACTCACCTGGGCCCGCCAGCACCAACCTCCTGAATTCAGACCATGCCAGGGTGGACTTCCTGACTGCCAGAAACAATATTATCCCTGCCAGTGGGGAAACCTGCTGCTGACCACAAAGGCATGATTAACTAATGCTCCATTTCCAACCTACTGTACGTTGCAAGTATTACTAGAGGAAGAGGCACATTACAGTTCAAGGGATATCTGGATCCCCACAACCTGCATCACAAATGCATGCAAGGCTTAAAAAGCGAGAGAAGTTCTAACAATGCATTGAGAGAGAGTACCCGGCAGCAGACGCTCACGCAAGGCATGCATGTTATGATGTCACCACGTGGAGGTGCCAAATTACAGCAAAAGCCCCCCAAACAACCTTTTCCCATAGCATTAAAAGCGCGCCAGGAGGCAAGAGTCGCAAAAATTCCTGAAAGTTCTCTGATTGTATACTTGGTGAAATGTGTATGAGAAGGACGCCATTTTCCTCTCATTGCCAAATGGTAGGCTAGGATGGTATTGAGATTTTTTAAAAATGTGTGGTTAAAACAAGATACAACCACTGCCATCCTTGACTGGCCATAAATTAACCAGAGATAGAAACAGGGCGTTTGCTACTTTCTTTCTAGGTGTTAAGTTTTTCAATGTTCCTTAAAGGGTTCATTTTAAGCACACAATCCATCCCTGCATTGATAGGTTTGACCCCCTGCGCACCCCCTAATGATGAGTCAGCCCTCTAGTGTTATTCTTTTGTCTGTAACTCGTGGTCCACAGATTGAGCTGTGTCTGGCACATGTCTGCAGTTGTAGGTAACATAAGATTCCTCTTGAACAGTTTTTCAATAAAACGACTGTCTCAGGAAATGTTTTATTATCAGTTCCCCTCCTTCTCAGGCATGTGCCAAAGCCCCCCCCCCCCCCCCCCCCCCCCCTGTTCCCACACAGTTATCATTTCCTCTTACCACTAGTGAGCGCCAAATTCCAGACAATCATCACAGGGGCTTCTGTTCCCCTCCTAAACCTTCATCTGAATAGGCAACTTCCATTCATCCCCTAAATTCCTCACCCTCTGCATTCAGCAGCCTTCTCGGTTTCCCGCCCTTTCCTCCTTTCACCCTTCAAGGCAGCTTTGATTCTCCTGTTGGCCCCTATATTAGGTCTGGCTTGATAGCAATCCGTTTGCGGACCCACTGTTACCAATTCTTTAATGCACACAAAGTGGGCCTCGGCTCCGCCCAGAGGAGTATCTCGCTCTCTCACCTCATGCTATCAGCTGTTTGGTGTCTCATTCCACCCCCAATGGAATACTTGCATGGCGACGCATGAAGGACTATATCACATCTCAAAAGTACATGGAATCGGAACACATTAAAAAGAGGTATTTATTACAGAAATGAATCGTCTTTTGTGTTTCTTCACTTTTTTTTTGTTTTTTTTTTACGGAAGAAGGTTTGCCATTTTCATTTTCAGTCAGGACTCTTAATACAAGCCAGACCTATTGACGTTGCTAATGCGTGTCTTAGCTTCCTGCCACAACCTGTATTGCTCTCTGTGGATTTGTATTACATCTGCGTGTCAGCCATATTGACATGATTTTGGATGACAGGAAATCAAGATAAATTCGGACAACTCTTACCTTGTAGTCTGGCGCCCAGGTGCATGTCTTCATTTTCCTCATGATTGATTGACTGATTGATTACACTTTTAACACAGTCAGTAACTGCAGGTCTCTAAGTGCCTTTCTTAGCTCTACCTGTAAGTGTGTTTTGATAGTTGTAAATGATGAGAGCAGATGCTGCTAAGCTGGAAACCCCTAAAGGCCAGTCAGACATTTTCCATGTATAATCAGGAGAGACAGATTCCTGCTACTAAAAGCGTGCTCAGGGCAATAGACTGTTACCATCTGCAACAAATATGCAGAAAAGTGTACATCTAGGCATTTAAGGGCAAAACAACCTATTTTAAACAGAATGGGCCTAATAAACGGTGCATCCAACTTGGACAACATTTCTCTCCTGCCTAGCTCAGTCACCAGGAACACTGCCCAGCTCTGGCCTTTCTGCAAGTGTTCTCTGTATGGCTCATGGAGTGTTGGGGCTTCCCGGGCTTTGGGAATGTTGGGGTTTCTAGGGGGATAGAACCTGCGGTGAGAGGATCAGTTGGGTTAGGTCGGTGGCAGTTGCTGGCTGCTCTCTCTCGTCCTGCTATGTACACTCATACTGTCCTGCCCATAAAGAATTACAATCCTCAACCCTGACATTGGCATCACCACCAACCACCAAAGCTCTATGAGAGAGGGATTGAAGGGGTAAAATTGGCTTAATATGTAAAGCTATTGAATGCAGCTTTCAACAATAGAGCCCAAATAAGATATTAATGGAGCCATTTTCTAGGTATCCTAATCATATGATATCCATCAGCACCCACTTTCCAGCATGAGAAATTTCCAAAAGTTCTCGGTTTTGCTTCAAAGAATGTCAGGTGTAATATCCCAGGTACCGTTGTACACCACATGCATAACCAAGATCTACCTCTGTGGTTTAGCTCTCCATCGGTAGCTTAGCAGAGTATTCAAGCTGATGACAGGAGTTTGGAATGCTAAGAAAAAACACCCACGGACAGTTAACTTAAAGTCGAGGGAGGGCAGTACATTAAACAACATAGATCTAAATCTACCAACAGGAAAGCTAGTGCTTCTATAATCTGAAACACCACGGAAAACCAGGAGGTCTTAGAGCACCCAGGATCAGCAATATCACCTCGCAGAGGTTTCTAGCATCTAAACGTTCCAACCACAAGCACTAAATTTACAAAATGAACAATGTTACAACAAAACCTATTACAATCAATGAGAACCTTGAGCCATTCAGTATTCTATCCTCGGGTAATGCAAGTAATATTTCAGAGATATCAATCCCAGTCTAAACAGGCGTGGTCCAGTTATGACTGCTACTGTGTAGGTCCAGTGTTATGTCTCAGTGGGATTGGGCCACTTCTGTACCAAATGTGCCCAAAGTCTTGGTGCCCCACTGCGAGAAATTAGGTTGTTGGTTGAGTGGGGGGTTAACCCTACTCAAGCAAAGCTACAATCCCTGTCAGGGTGAACAATAAAAGTCACTAAATTAACCTGTGCTTATTCCACTGGTAGCTTGGCACAAAAGCAGTCAGGCCTAACAGAGAGACAATGTGTAAAGTATTTATGCAGCACAAAAACACAAATCCCACACTGTTGGACTTTTTTGCTTATGCAGGGTCATCCCCAATCTTTTTGCCTCCTGCCTCCTATTTTTTCTGACCTGTTGCAGTTGGCTTTTGAACTCTGAGCACTTTACCACTGCTAACCAGTGCTAAAGTGCATATGCTCTCTGTGTAAAATTGTATGTGATTGGCTTATCCATGATTGGCATATTTGATTTATAAGTAAGTCCCTAGTACAGTGCACTAGAGGTGCCCAGGGCCTGTAAATCAAATGCTACTTGTTGGCCTGCAGCACTGGTTGTGCCACCCACATAAGTAGCTCTGTAATCATGTCTCAGACCTGCCACTGCAGTGTCTGTGTGTGCAGTTTTAACTGTAAATTCGACTTGGCAAGTGTACCCACTTGCCAGGCCTAAACCTTTCCTTTTCTTACATGTAAAGCACCCCTGAGGTAGGCCCTAGGTAGCCCCAAGTGCAGGGAGTAGTGCGTGGTTAGGGTAGGACATATAGTAATTTGTTTTATATGTCCTGACAGTGCAATATTGCTAAATTCGCTTTTCACTGTTGCTAGGCCTGTCCCTCTCATAAGGTTAACATGGGGGCTACCTTTAAATCTGATTAAAGTGTAGATTCCCTTTGGGAGCGGATGGACATGTGGAGTTTGGGGTCTCTGAGCTCACAATTTAAAAATAAATATTTTAGTAAAGTTGATTTTAAGATTGTGTGTTTGAAAATGCCACTTTTAGAAAGTGAGCATTTTCTTGCTTATACCATTTCTGTGACTCTGCCTGTTTGTGGATTCCCTGTCTGGGTCAGTTTGACAGTTGGGCTGGTTGCACCTCACACTAGACAGTGACACAAAGGGAGCTGGGGTGTAGCCTGCATATCCTGATGAGCCATCTGTGCTAGGAGGGAGGGGAGGAGTGGTCACTCACACCTGAAAGGGCTGTGCCTGCCCTCACACAATGCAGTCTCCAACCCCCTGGTGAGTGTCTGGGGCCTGGCCTGGGCAAGGCAGGATTTCACATTCCAAAGAGACTTTACTTTGAAGTAGGCCTACTTCAAAGGAGAAACTGGGTATAAAAAGGGCACCCAAACCACAGACTTGAGAAACACTTCTGGAACCAAGAGGAACCTCTGCCTGGAGAAGAGCTGAATAGCTGAGGAAGAAGAGCTGCCCTGCCTGTGACTGTGCTTTGTGGAGCTATCCTGCAGTTGCTGCTTCTGCCAGAGTAAGAGGGCAAAGACTGGACTTTGTGTGCCTTCCATCTTGAGAAGAAATCTCCAAGGGCTTGATCTAGAGCTTGCCTCCTGTTGTTTGAAGTCTCAGGGACAACAAAGACGTCTCTCTGCCAGTACCTGGAGTCTCTGGAGAGACTCCTACTCTGCCCTGTGGTGCCCATCCAGTTCCTGGGACTCTGAAAGGAGAAGCTGGCAGCCTAAAGACAAGAAAATCGATGCACAGAGCGCCGTGCGGGGAAAAGATTGACGCAAATCCGATCTGCGGCTGAAAAAACGACGCACCGCCGGCTCCGCAGCTGAGAAACGACGCTCGCAGGAAACGCAACTGAAAAATCGACGCACAGAGCAGGAGAAACGACGCGCAGCATCGCTGACGGAGGCTGGGAGATCACAACCTGCGCTGCAGGATTTTCGGATCATTGTGCAGCTGGATTTTTGACTCAAGTACCGCCGTGCAGAGTTATTTTTGACGCACACCTGCCCGTGCGGAGTTATTTTTGATGCACACCAGGTACATTTTCACTCTAGCAGCGCTAGTGTGTATTTAAAACTACTTAAAGACTCTTTTTGATTTTTAATTGATAACTTGACTTGTGTATGGTGGATTTTTGTCGTTTTGGTCTTGTTTTGTTTAGATAAATATTTCCTATTTTTCTAAACCTGTGTTGTGTCATTTTGTAGTGTTTTCATTAAGTTACTGTGTGTGTTGGTACAAATACTTTACACCTAGCATTCTGAAGTTAAGCCTACTGCTCTGCCAAGCTACCAAGGGGGTAAGCAGGGGTTAGCTGAGGGTGATTCTCTTTTACCCTGACTAGAGTGAGGGACCTTGCTTGGACAGGGGGTAAGCTGACTGTCAACCAAAGACCCCATTTCTAACATTGGTGATCAGCGGTTGGGATTTGGACTTGTATTTGTACTTGACATACAGTGATTAAGTGTACACTACTGTTTTGAGTTCAGACCACTACGTGACCACATACTACTTGTCTTGTGATTCTGCTTTTTGTTCTCTGATGTCCTCCTGGAAATATTGCTAATATTTTTGGACTTTGGATTTTGGTTGTGAAGCCTTTGCAGAATGGAAGTCAATTTCTGGCACCTATTTATGTATAAAAAGTGGCAGCTTAAAGCATTCTGCATGGAAAGGGGACTGGCTGTGAACAAGAAATCCAAAAGGGAGGATCTTGAGTCAGCCCTGTTTCAGTATGAGTTGAAACGTTGTCAGGCAACACCACCAAATGAGTCTGAGGAGGAGAACTCCTCTGAGGAGGAGGACTACTCTGGGGAGGAGGGCAGTGGCCCTGAGGAGGGAACAGAAAGATATGATTGGCTCCTAGCTCGAACCCGGAGTATGGAAGAGCTAGAAGCAGAACTTGAGAGGGCTGAAGAGAAGAGAGCCTTAGTCCTGGAAAAAGAAAGGATTGCAGCTCAAGAGCTGAGCTGTGAAAAGCTGAAGCTGGAAGCCATGAGGGCTGAGTCCAGTTCAGATGGTGGCAGCAAAAATCTTGTATCCAGTACTGCTGAAGAAGTGCACATGCCCAGAGATGTGGTGCCCTACTTGAAGGAGGGAGTTAACACACACCAGGAGGTTCAGGGGTATGAGGTAGCTCCAGTGATGCGCAGGGTGCCTGAGGTGGATTGGGGAACTGGCATGGGGAGTCATATTCCTACTGGTGGGAGGGACACTCTACTGACTCTAGGTGAGAGTCACAGGGAGAGGGGTTCCCCCCAGGTAGAAGTCCTGGTTATGGAGTGTGAAGAAATCCCAGAAGAGTGTGGGTTGAGTGTCAGGGACAGTAAGGTGCTGTCTCACCGGTCTCAGGAGGGTGATGTGGGGTGCTTTTTCAAAGCAGAATCACTGGATGGTTGTGTGAAGGGTACTTTGGTTAATTCATATGAGGGGCTGAGTGATGTAATTGCTGGAGAGCATATGTCTAGTCCTTATTTTCCAGAGCTTACGCCAACACCAGGTGGAGTGTGAGTTCTCTGACCCCAGGGAGCTTACAATGGAGGCAGACTTCTGGGTGAGTACCAGAGAGTCTGAAGAGGCATTTGGGGGTGCTCCTGAGAGGAGTGCTCTAGGTAGTTCCCAACCAGGTGAGGTAGGGAAGGATTGTAGTGTCCCAGGTAGGTCCCAGTGTAGTGGGATGGGTGAGGGACCCCATGTCCAGTCTCAGAGGAGAGGGAATGGGAATGGGCTGAGGCCCAAGGTGCCCAAGATCCGGTCCCAGGTCCTGGAGGGTTCCATGAGGGAACTCCAAGAGGGAAGCCTAGCCTGTACCGTAGGGCCATCTGTTGAGGGAGACCCCACAGTGTCAGGAGAACTTGGAGGGGCGGCTGTAGCCAGCGTCCCACCAGTTCTGATGTCTGGCAGTACGACTCCTAGTGAGAGGTACAGAAGTCCAGACGGAGACGGAGGGTTGAGAGGGGGGTTGTGGACCCCAGTGGAGAACCTGGAGGGTCAGGGGTCAGCTCTGAGAGCAGAGCCCCCCAGGAATGACCTTGGTGAGACCATTTCTGGGTTGGGGGGAATCCAGAATCTGTCAGATGGGCAGAGGTCAGGAGACCTGCACCAGCCAGACTCTTGTGTGGCCCTTGGGGACAGTGTGTCCCTTGAGGGGGGTAAGTGTGCCCCCCAGGAAGTCCTGGTGTGCCAGGCAATGGTTCAACTGCAGGGTGGTGACTCTGGGTTGAATGGTCAGGTTCAGGGGGTAAACTCTGACCTGATGGGGGGTAGGTGTGCTCCCAAGGAAGCCCTGGTGCGCCAGGCAGTGGTTCAACCGCAGGATGGTGACTCTGGGTTGGATGACCAGGTTCAGAGGGTAAACTCTGACCTGGTGGGGGGTACGTATGACCCCCAGGAAGTCCTGGGTTGCCAGGCAGTGGCCCAGTCTGTGGGTACAGACCCTGGACTGGAGGATCAGGTGCAGGGGGTAAACTCTGACCTGAAGGGGTGGGCGGTTTGCCTAATCACTCCCCCGGTGTGATTTCAAGGGGTACTCTCCCTGAGGGGCGGTGCAGAACCCTGAGAGTAGGGGCAGGGGAGGGAGAGCCTCACCCCTGGCCCCAGTGCAATCTAAGGGTACAAACCCTGTATTGGAAGGCCAGGTTCAGGGTGTCCCCCCTGACCTGGAGGAAGGGGCTACTGCTAACAGTACCCCTACCATGTTGTCTTCTGGGGGGGCACTCCTTGTTGGGGGGTGCAGGACCCCAGAAGGGAGGGCAGGGAGAGGGATGCCTCACCCCTGGCCCTGGTCCAACCTGAAGGTACAGACCCCAGGTTGGAGGACCAGTTGCAGATTTACATCCCTGTACTGGTGGAAGGATTGTGCAGGACTGCTTCTACAAGCACCCTGACAATTTTGGACTCTGGGGGTGCCGCTCCTGCAGGGAGGGTACAGAGCCCCAGAGGGGAGGACCAGGGTCAGGTTGTCATCCCTAACCTGGTGGAAGAGAGAGTGGTCAAAGGGTGCCAGGCACCTGGGGCTACCGCCCCCCACTCTCCGCAGTCACAGTGGTTGGAGAGGCCTGAGGCCAGGCTCTCATCCCTGACAGTTGTCCGGGGCCATTGTGGCTTGTTATCCTGGTGGACATGCCCCTGCTGTTGTGGGCCTGGGTCCTTGTTCTATCACCCCAATCAAGGAAGTACATCAAGGTATTGATTGTTCTCCCCTGGCTTTAGGCTGGTAGGGGGTCGTGTTGGAGTTTTTTGCTTATGCAGGTTCATCCCCTATCTTTTTGCCTCCGGCCTCCTATTTTTTCTGACCTGTTGCTGTTGGCTTTTGAACTCTGAGCACCTTACCACTGCTAACCAGTGCTAAAGTGCATATGCTCTCTGTGTAAAATTGTATGTGATTGGCTTATCCATGATTGGCATATTTGATTTATAAGTAAGTCCCTAGTACAGTGCACTAGAGGTGCCCAGGGCCTGTAAATCAAATGCTACTAGTTGGCTTGCAGCACTGGTTGTGCCACCCACATAAGTAGCTCTGTAATCATGGCTCAGACCTGCCATTGCAGTGTCTGTGTGTGCAGTTTTAACTGTAAATTCGACTTGGCAAGTGTACCCACTTGCCAGGCCTAAACCTTTCCTTTTCTTACATGTAAGGCACCCCTAAGGTAGGCCCTAGGTAGCCCCAAGGGCAGGGTGCAGTGTATGGTTAAGGTAGGCCCGCCGCCCGCCAAGCGGGAACCACCACTTAGCCGCTCCGCAGTCAAAAGACCGCGGAGGCCATTCAGACTTTCCCGCTGGGCCGGCGGGCGCCCGCCAAGGGAGCGCCCGCCGGCCCAGCGGGAAAGGCCCTGCAACATTGAAGCCGGCTCCGAATGGAGCCGGCGGTGTTGCAGGGGTGCGACGGGTGCAGTTGCACCCGTCGCGATTTTCACTGTCTGCTATGCAGACAGTGAAAATCATGCTGGGGCCCTGTTAGGAGGCCCCTGCACTGCCCATGCCAGTGGCATGGGCAGTGCAGGGGCCCCCAGGGGCCCCACGACACCCGTTCCCGCCATCCTGTTTCTGGCGGTGAAAACCGCCAGAAACAGGCTGGCGGGAAGGGGGTCGGAATCCAAGCAGCGCCGCCATGGAGGATTCTCCCAGCCGGGGGTAATCCGGCGGGAAACCGCCGGACCCAACTCGGCGACCACAGCTTTACAGCCGCGGTCGGAATGCCATATGAAGCACCGCCAGCCTGGAGGAAACGCGACTGAAAAATCGACGCACGGAGCAGGAGAAACGACGCACAGCATCGCTGACGGAGGCTGGGAGATCACAACCTGCGCTGCGGGATTTTCAGATCATCGTGCGGCTGGATTTTTTACTCAAGTACCGCCGTGCAGTTATTTTTGACGCACACCTGCCCGTGCGGAGTTATTTTTGACGCACACCAGGTACATTTTCACTCTAGCAGCGCTAGAGACCCCATTTCTAACACACACAATTTAGAAAAACAGAGTCAATTTCAATAAATCATTTGACACCAAAACAACAAAAATATAACCAGTCGAACCAGAGTTCTGAGTTTTTTAAAACTAGCACCTAAAAGATCAAAGCACCATTTGCGGCCATCTAGTTGCCTCAGATTGGGTCAAAGTAAAAGATATGACTGACTGCAATGGAGTGTGGGTCGGATAAAAGAAGTGGATTGAGCCCGGTTGGTGCTTACCTTTGGACTCAGAAGAAAAAGGTGAAGTTCAGCAGGACAAGATTGCAGGTGGTATCAGTCAGGGAGCCGCTGGATTATGTTGGGGTGAAGATTTCCACATTTGGATTTAGGGGTTGATTATGAGTTTGGCAGATGGAAACATCTGTCCTCCAAACTCCCAACCCCATTATGACTTTCCCACTGGGCTGAATGGCGGAAACCAAGGATTCTGCCGGTCAGCCCAGTGGGAAAGGTGCAGCAGCATTGTCGCCAGCTCATAATAGAACAGGGCAATGCGGCCACCCGCAGGGGCACCAGCACCCTTGAAATGCGCACTGTCTGTCATTTTATTTTTCTGCTGCTGGCACAGCAAGGGGGGCGACGCTGCTTCGCCTGCTGAGAGATTGGGCTGTACAGAGTACCAAGACTTTAGGGAATAGTAGTTTGGAAACAGCTAGTAGTGTTTGAAATTTGCCACAAGAGGGGTGCCCGCGGGCCTGGGAATACCCATTGGACCATTTAGCTTTTACTTTGGACTGGGAGGGAGCTAGTTGATCAGAGCATCAAATCTTGATAATTCAGAAAACATTAATCCTAGCGCAATGATTTAAACCGTTCAGGAGTCGGTGCAAACAGCCTTGGTCAAAAGGACACATCACAGGGGTCTAAGGTGAAGGGGGCTAGTGAGCTTATTCCCTAGGTAGGGTTAGCTTCTCTTTTTCAGGCCAGTAGCTTGTTTTTGAGGCACAGCAATAGGGATTCTCTAGTGCCCTAGTTTGATTTTAGATTTGTCAGAATTAGCAATAGATAGTCCTGGCTATATTTCATTACTAAACCAGTGCTACACGTAATTTCTGAAACCCCGTACTGGAAGTTTTGATACCATCTTATGTTGAAATCACTATGTTGTCACAGAGGTAAACAGAAGGACTTCCAAGGATGTCACACAAGTACAACCACATCCAGTGCTTAATTTGAGCTGGTGGTTTCCAGTGCCGGCAAGGCTCTTTTTTTTTAGGGCCGGCACGCCACTTATTTTTGAGGGCCGGCACTTATTTTTCTGCCTCAAGTATTTACTGCGAGCAAAATACACATATGGGAAATATGGAGGAAGAGAAAAACAAGCGTCACAAAGGGAGAAAGCAGAAAGCTGCAAGAGTGAGCTGAAGGGGCAGGAAGGAGCTGTAGATCAGTGGTTCCCAACCTGTGGGCCGGGGACCCCTGGGGGTCCGCGAAGCCTCCTCAGGGGGTCCGCGGCTGCTTAAAAAATGTAATAATATTAGGTCCCAGCTATCAGTAATGACTCCTTGGGAGTCCCCGTGTTCCAATAATGATTCAGTGGGGGTCCCAGGGCTCCAGTATTGATAAAATGGGGGTCCACAGAAGTCAAAAGGTTGGGAACCACTGCTGTAGATGAATTGAAGAGGCCTGAGATGGCTTTAGGATTAAGCTGCCTCAGTATTCTGTGCTGGCGCATTTAATTGCAGCAGCCCTGTGGTCAGATGAGAGCTTTGGGCACCGCACGTTTGTATTTACAAATTAAGCACTGACCACAGCACACATTTAGGGGCACACGAATAACCAACCTTAGCTATGTTGTGTCACATGGGTTTTAAAAAGACCAGCGCTGCACTCTAGCGGTATGGGCCATCAAACGTCAGTCATTCCATCGCCGGATGAGGGAGCAGTAGGCACTCTATACTAGGGGTCTAGAACACAATCTGTTCCCACACCACCACCCTCCCCGCGCGCCCAACCCCCCTTACCCTCCCCCACGCCCACGGCACAGCTCCGCTGCACATACAAGACCAACATTTGAACCACCTCTTTTGGGTTCGAAGATGTTACGCTCAGAGGCGAAATAGGTACTTAACAGATAAAAAAGGTAAAAACATGAGGGATGCAATTTTCTAGCGCTGCCAGAATCTCCGCCTGTTTAATTCGCACAGAAATCCACCAGGTACGATGGTAAGGTAATTCTGCCAAAAAGATGCAAACACTTTATTCCAAAAATAGCGAGAATTGGGAGCGCTGCATGGAGGGCCAATGAGACTGGGTGTGTATGAGTTAAGGGTCGTTATTTTAATAAGTAATGCCAACAGCCTTGGCCAAGTCTCGCGCGTCTCCCTGCCTTTTGCCAGCCGGCCCCATTGTGTGAGGCGGGACCTGAGATAAGCAGAATGCACGTGGTGATGAAATGTGAAGTTGACAAAGAAAATACACCAGCCGGCGTTCCATCTGGTCTGCAAAAGGAAGGCAGGCACTTTGTTTCCTGTTAAATCATACATAAAACATTATTTTTTTTTGACTGTGTGGGTAGGAAGAGTTAAAAAAAAAACCTGGCCCTGTCTTGGTGGCTCTTCATATGTGGTCTTGCTTGCATAGGCCTTAGATGAACGTGCTATGTAGCTGACGTTCTCGGGATCACAGTTCCCAAGACAACACGGCATTGCAAGACATCATCACTGTATGTCTAGGAAAGTCATGATTTACACCCCCAACCCCGATAACGTCATCGCATGCAAAGCGTACCTGGCAGAAATTCCTGTTGGCCAATGACAAGTGGTGTCTAAAAGGTGCGGACAATATGAGATTTCCGACATCTAGTGAATTTTTACAGAGAACATTCGGTTTGACTCTAGTTGCATCCTGAGGCTGGTTACTCGTGTCTTATGGTGTCTAATGTTTTCAGATGGTGTTTATCCCACCCAGCAAGTTTTGTTTTCCCACTGTATGTATAACATTTGATAACCAAATCAAATGTACTACAACTGATTACAGTTTGAACTAGCCAGCTAGAGCAGTGGCAGGATTACACATTCAAGGTCGTGCTCACTGAGTGCCAGGGAAGGGGCAAACAGGCACAGGAACCCTCAAGAGTAAGAAGAAACATCCCCAGGCATACCTGTAGTATGCCATGTGTCCGGAGCATTGCCAGACCCCATGACTATTTGCCAAGGACAGCAAAAAATATATTCAGGCATCCTCACTACAGGTACCCAGGTACCAGTACTACATGTCAAGGGCCGCAAAAACATCCCCAGCTTGAATGCTAAATATTCGGAATAGTACAAAACACAGTCATCCATCACCATGTCATGGAAAGCAAAAATATACCAGACCATCATCACTACATGCTGAGAACAGCAGCAAACACAAACTTGTAGTCACTTCATGTTACGGGCCTCTCAGAACTTTCCCAGCTACCATTACTACATACAAAATGCAGGGAACAGTAACAAACATACCCAGTCCTCCTCACTACATGGCAAGGACAGCAGAAAACATATAGAGCAGCAAAAAATTGTCCAGGGATCATGGCTGCATGCCAATAGCATTAAAAAAAAACAGGCATTACCACAGCAAACAACATCCACATGATGAAAGCCATCATGCTTCTGTGGCAAGGGCAGCAGTATCCAGGCCTTATCACCATATGCCGAGAAAAGCAAAAAACATTGCCAGGCATCTTTGCTTTAAACCACTGGGAGGAATAACTCTTACACTTGACAAGGAAGTAGGGACCTTCTGGGTTGCTCCCACTCTTACATTTTAAAGGCCACTTTTGCAGCCTTTGGAAGTGGCTATTTTTGTTGTATTGCCTCATTCATAGGACCAATAAGTGATGAATAAATCCAATGTTATTGGAATTAGAGATCACAGTCATACTTCTAGCTTGCATATTGGTTGGAATATTTTAGACCAGGTGCCTCTAACGAGCAACTCATGAGCTACCAGTAGCTCTCCAGCTACTTGTTAGTAGCTCTTCTGTGGTCAGCCCAGCCCAGCCTACTAGTACAGAAGCATTTGCTAGGTTGAATTAATATATGTATAGCGAAATTAAAAACAAACATTTGAGATATAAATGTGTGTTTTCAGAACCCATAAGCTGATGTTTAGAGAAAAATGGATGAATGTTCAAAATGTATTTAAAGATATTATTTGAGTGATAAATCACATGGTGTTGGAGAGGCATATTACTCATATTATTACTTTCGGGTGCTACTCGGATTACAGCTATTGGTGTTTTTTATTACTCATGTAGAGGCATTTCAAATTGATAATTATTTATTTACTTTACTGTTGATAACCCTGTTGAATGCAATGATGTGATCACTGCTGACAATCTTGGAGGGGGTGGTCACTATTACAACACCAATATTAGTAGCTCAGGGTGATTTTCATTGAACTTAGTAGCTCTTATAACAGAAAAGGTTGGAGACCCCTGTTTTAGATGTAATATTAATTATGAAATTGTGATTGCAGTGTTTGCATATGGTATGCATATAATATGTAAATACATATATTGGGAATATAATGTCAGGCAACAGGTTCAGGTTGAAGTTGAGGCAGGCAATTCAAGATTTTAACTCAATCCCTAAGTACACTATATCCTAATTTCTCACTTTTTTGTTTTTCTGGTGTTCTGGAAACCACAGTCATTCCGTTGTCCTGTGTATGGCACTCTATTTCACCCCATGCAATGCCAATTCCCTGTCTTTTGCCTTCATCTCTCTGTCCTTCAGCCTACCACTGATAGCTCCCATTTAGTTATTTCCAAAACATCCTCCCATCCCCGCTATCCACAAGAGCCACCCTATTACCATTCTATGCTTCAACTTACCTTCCATGAGAGGAGCCTCCACTCCCTTTGTGAGTTTTATCTTCCTGTACTTTTCCCTATATCTCTCATGGTTCAATCTGTAAAGGTAACAAGCAGTTCCCTCCTCCAAGGAGCAATATGCATTGTGGCATTGGACAGGTGTGGGGAAAGGGGGTTCTAAGCCCTCAGTGCACCTCACTGAACTGAATAGGAGGCCAAATCTCCTTCCATCTGTAACATTGACAGTGTGGAGAGGGCCCAAGGAGGATCTCATACGTTTTAGGGTCTGCCAGTTCTCTGATGCATCCCCTGTCACTATTCATGGAGGATGGGACCAAGTCACCCTAGCTTCTGGACAGGGCAGAATATCTATAGGTGACCCTACACTTAACAGTCGACACCATAAGACGTCCGAGCAATCTGCCAGTCTTCGTTGAGGATTGGTTGTCACCATCAGTAGTCAATAGGAACGGGAGAGTATGAAAAAACCTGTAATCATGAGCTAGTGCACATTTTGTGCGATGTGTCCCAGGAAGTAGGTCTTCAGGCATGCTCTCTTCTTCTGGTCAGAAGCATGAATGAGAGCACGACCATTGTTAAAAAGTGGTGGGATCGCTTCTACTGTTACTCCACTCAGCATGAGAAGCCTGGGGCCAGCTTGCTTCACCACCCGCAGTGTGCTGCGGTGCATACTGCCTCACAGACCCGTCCTCCAGTTCATACAGCGATTAAAATACTTTTTCATTCTTCTCAATGTACTTATCTTGTCTCCCTGGATCCCTGCCGACAACATCAATGCAGCCTCTGGTCTTCTTAAACCAGTTTGTGGTTGCTAGCCTGCCATCACAAGCAGCCACAATGCCCCCTGGCTGCCATCTTCTTCGGTGCTGGGCTCCAGGATCTCCATCATCACAAGCAAACAGTATGTCCCTTTTGCCATGGCAAGGATCTGAGCACTAAAATCTTGACACCATCCAATTCAGCCTCCCAGAACACTGTCATCCTCTCTAAGGATAATTTCATCACCAACAAGCATAGACATAGTGGTTGGGGTGCACTCAGGGGTAATATTGTGTTTCTTGAGCAGTGACGCTATACAGAATTACTGCGTGTTTGCTAATCATCATTTCCCTACGTACAGGAAGTAGAGGAATTTTTTTTTTGCTATAGGTATTATGTGAAAATCGTAAAGCAAACAAAACTAACACTAACTATTCAAAACAAAAGAATGCCACTGGATTCAACCAATTATTTTACTGACCACACTGTGGGGTAGGTGTTCGTATATAAAATTTCTAATATATCTAATATAGAAACTATAAACCTCCTGGTGCAAATATAAACAGAGCTCTTTCATCAGAAAAGATAACAGTCAACATCGCTCTCTCTCGCTCTCTATCACATTATACAGCATATAGGAGCGGCTACCAAAATGCCCCAGATTCTGTGAAAAAAATGCCACAGAATTTGTGAAAAAAGACTCAAAACACATCAATAATGTACCATAACCATAACCAAAACCTGAAGCTCGCAACTGTTAGACCTGGCATCCTTGGCGTGGTATTCCCTCTGACTTTTTGCCTTCCCTCCTCCTGTTTTACAGACTATGGGGGTCATTACGACCCTGGAGGAAGGCGGAGAAGCGGCAGTAAGACTGCCAACAGGCTGGCGGTCTTTTTTTAAAGATTATGACCATGGCGGTTACCGCCATGGTCATCCGCCGCTTCTCTGTTCCGCCCGCCAGGGCGGAGACGACCGCCGGGCTGGAGACCAGGGTCTCCAGCCCGGCGGTCGTCACCATACCGATATTTTGACCCGGCTGACCGCCATGGATTTCATGCGGTTTGGAACCGCCATGAAATCCATGGCGGTAAGCACTATCAGTGCCAGGGAACTCCTTCCCTGGCACTGATAGGGGTCTCCCCCACCCCGCACCCCCACCACGACCCGCTCCCCTACACCCCCCCACCACCCTACCACCCCCCAAAGGTGGCAGGACCCCCCTCCCCACCCCGACCCCCAACATCACATCACTCATACACACACAACACGCACGCAGGCACCACCAACACACACACACCGACATACATGCCAACATCCACACACACAGTCAGACACGCACACCCACATTCAAACATACACGCACACAACCGTATAGACATACCTACAGTCATACACGCACTCATTCCCAACCTCACAACACCACCGCAAGCATACACGCACTCACACACCCCCACTACATACACACACGCACACCCCCATGCACCCACACAACACCCGCCCACCCCCCTCCCCTAACAGACGATAGACTTAGCTGGTCCGTCGATCCTCCGGGAGGGGAGGGGATCCATGGGGGCTGCTCCGCCGACACCACACCGTCAACAGAACACCACCACGCCGAATCACAGGACGTGATTCGGTGGGCGGTGTTCTGTTGACGTGGCGGTGAAGGTGGAGCAACCTTCACTTCCCCGCCGCCCGCCAGTATGGCTGTTGGTGGCTCTCCGTCCGAAAAAGGACGGAGAGCTGCCAACGGTCATAATACGTCGAGCGGCAAACTGCCACCACTGGCGGTCTTCCGCATGGCGGTCCCTTGGCGGTCTTGGCAAAAGACCGCCGAGGTCAAAATGACCCCCATGTTTTTAATGTCTTTAGAACTCTGCACACTTTACCAATGCTAACCAGTATAAAAGTGCTTGTGCTCTCTTCCTGAAACATAGTAGAGTTCTCTTTTACCCCACTGGCATATTTAATTTACTTGTAAGTACCTAGTAAATGGCACTATCCATGCCCAGGGCCTGTAAATTAAATACTACTAGTGGGCTTGCAGCACTGATTGTGTCATTCACTTTAGTAGCTCTTCAAAATGCCATTCAGCCTGTGTGTGACATTTTGACCTGGCAAAACAAACCTTTTGCCAGGCCCAAAACATTCCTTTTTAATACAGATAAGCCACCCCTACAAGCCACCCCTACTGTAGAACCTGGACAGCCCAGAGGGCTTGATGCAGTGTATTTACACAGCTGGAAGTGTACTCTTTAATTTTAAATGTCCTGGTAGTGAAAAACACTTAAATGCGTTTTTCACTACTGCAAGGCCTACTGCCCCTATAGGCTTACATTGGACTTACCTTATTAAATATCAGTGATCATTTCCATTGGGAGCAGATAATCAGTCATGTTTGGCGTCTTTGGAAATGTAATGAAAAATCATCTCTCGTAGTGAAGTCAGATGTTACATCACAGTTTTGAAAATACCACTTCTATAAAGTTAATGCAAAAACAACAGATGATGGACAGAATGCAGAACAAATCAAACATTCATCCCCAGTCACAGATCTGGGTTTAATCCACCAGTTTTTTTGCTTGCCATGCCATTCCAGTTTAGACCCAACCATATGCAAATCAGTCTTGACACTGTTCCCCATGGGAACAGTCCAGCGCGAACTGCCAGGCCAGGTCTTCCTGGACCAGAAACAAGCATCCTGGGACGGGTTTCAGGGTATCACCCTTCATCAGCCAGGCTAGCTTGAATCTGGTGGCATAGCAAGCATGGGACCCACATCTGGGTATACCCTTCCCACTTGGGGTGACAAATGCAAAAACAACAAATTATGGTGATACCCTGAAACCGGTCCTAGGATGCTTGTTTCCGGTCCAGGGAGGACCTGGCTTGGCAGTTCAGGCTGGACTGTTCCCATGAGGAACAGGGTCAAGACTGATTTGCATATGGCTGGGTCCAACCAGGGGTGGCGAGGTGAGCAAAGAATCAATGGATTAAACCAAGATCTTTGTGACTGGGGGTGAATGTTTGATTTGCTCTGCATTCCATCCATCATCTGTTTTTTTTTGCACTTCTATAAAGTTGGCATTACCCTGCCTTAACTGTTTAGTGCCTGCAGCCGGTCTCTGGGTCACAAGACTGAGTGTTGCTGACAGTTGAGCTTTATGTAGACAGTCACAAACAATAGAGAGCTTAGGTGTGACTAGGATGGGCCATTACTGGCAGGATGGGAGAGCGAATATGGGCACAGCCCTACTTACGGTTGAATAGGCTGTGTCCTGCCTTCAGGCAAAGAGCTGCAAACCCTCTGTAGTTAATGTGAAGCCAGCTCCGCCTACTTCAGAGAAAGGCCTAGGTATACATATCAGACCCCAGACACCAACTCTTCGGGGCAAGTCTGGACCTGTGGATACTCTGCCAGGAGAAAGGACTGCTGTACTGCTGAAAGTATTGCTACTCTGCTGGCCTGCTGTGCTTCCTGCTGCCCTCTTGCCTGAGTGAGAAGGAGTGTACCCGCATCTGTTGAGCACAGGACCCCAGAGTGACTCCATGGGCTACTTGTCTGGCCTCCTAATTTCAGCCTCAGGGTTGGAAGGCTCTAATCACCTTGAGCCCAGCACTTGACTTTGCCATCAATGAATCCTACCCTGTCAAGTGGTGCCACCCTGGACCCTTGGATGTGGGCGTGAATGTGCGCTGCCAGCCCATCTCTGGATCCAACAGAACCAACGCATCACCTCTGCTGCATGGTGAAATCCCAAGCAGAACTGACACATCACCTCTGCTGTGAGGGTTCTTGAAGTGCAAGGACTTCTCATAGTCACAGCCTGCATCAGAACTGCCGCTTTGCAAAGCTTCACAGATGCAGGTCCTTGCATTGCAAATCTCTTGCTGAGGGCAGCCTCCACAACAACACAGGTTCTCACATGGCAGCCTTCCAGCTCCTTGGAACCAAAACATTGCCTCGACTGTGCGACACATCTTTGACGATGAACTTCATATCGCAAGCCCTCATCAACGGGATTCTCGATAATGGCACAGGACCTCGCATCGCAGCTCCTCTGAACTGATGCATCACCCCGGCTGCACAGCGCATCCTCGGAACGGGAGCTTGCGACTCTCCACAACCAGGAATTAAGGTACTCTTGTTCAGTGGACCTTCAAGGTCCCTGTAGCTGGCCTGCACTCCATCGTGGTCAGCCTGAACATGTTACTTTGCCCCAGTCCAGCGGGACTAGATACCCACAGTTAGCACTAGGTTTACTGAAATCTTTTAACATTGTATTTCTCTGGTTCTACTGATTGGATTTTATTGCATATGTCTTGATTTATCTATTAATGTTTACTCTATTTTTCTAAATTAGTGTGGAATTTACCTTGTGTTGTGTTTTCACTTTATTACTGTTTGAAGTGCTGCATGCATACTTTACACATTGTCTCCAAGCTAAGCCTGACTGCTCTGTGCCAATCTACCAGAGGGTTGAGTGCAGGTTAATTTGGTGTTTGCTTGTGCCTCATCCTGACATGGATTGTGGTTCCTGCTGGAGAAGGGTTTCACACTCCGCAATCAGTAACCTAATTTCTCACAGTGACGAGACATAACAAGCTCAATAAATGTATCCCTCGCTAAGGAAACTGTTCCCGATCAATGGAACAAGCAGTCATTACCTCCCTAAAATGATGGCAAATTAAGAAGATTTATGAGCAACTACAAGCAACTTCTAACCTGCTTTATCTCACTACAACACAGACATTCAAATGGCAGAATCACAGATGTTGGAGTCAGGGTTCCCGAGAAAAGTCCTGAAGACAAAACTCTTTAGGCAGACAATCCTTTGGCCAATTTCAAACACAAGAACAGTGGTTAGGAATCTGCCCCAGACACTCAGACTTGAGCAGTGTTTCTGATGTTTTGTGGCTCATGGGATACTGTGTAATGGCAACAAATCAGGATGTGTCAGTGCTTAATTTGTGCTTGTTGTTTCCGGTGCTAAGCACCGGCACTTATTTTTGAGGGCCGGAGCTTATTTTTCTGCCTCAAGCATTTGCTGCGAGCAAAAGACACATATGGGAAAGACAGAGGAAGAGAAAAACGAAAAAGCGTTACAAAGGGAGAAAGCAGAAAGCTGCAACAGTGAGCTGAAGGGGCAGGAAGTGGCTGTAAATGGATTGAAGAGGCCTGAGATGGCTTCTGGATTAAGCAACCTCAGTATTCCATGCTCACACATTTAGGTGGATCAGCTGCATGTTTAAAAGGAGGACTTTAGGCACCAGCACGTTTTTATTAACAAATTAAGCACTGGGATGTGGGATATCTTCAATAACAAGGACATATCCAAAGTTCTTAGTAGTAGTACAGATACACAAGGGTATTACCTCTTGAGCCTTTGCAGTGCAGACTAACATTTTTAATGAACTATGTTCTATCAAACTAAAAAAAAAAGTGCCTATTCTGGCGAATTCCCTATCCGGATGAGACATATATTGTAAATGCGTTAGTTGTTTGGACTGAAGATGAGAGCAAACTTTGAGCACAAAGCCCCCAAAACGTGTTTCGCCAGAATCATTTTTTAACCGCTGAATTAATACTTGCCAAATTAAAAATGGACGAGTAATGAGTTGGCTTAAAATGGTAAACCCAGAAACTATAGAGTCATCCTGCAAACAATTCCTCAATCAAAAGTTTACACCCATATGTGGTGTCATTGAACGGATCAGAGCATGCCTAAACACATGACATTATAGCTGGAAACACTTTAGCTCAGTTAGCAGCCCTGTAGTGATAAACACCCTCGAAAATAAAAAAGGAATGAACACATATTTGTATAAAAAAACTACTAGCAGCTTAAAAACAAAGATACTTAGCAGGTTTTCATACACCTCTTAAATTAATAGGTGCTGGTAGGTCACATGAAGTTTAATATTTGTTGTCAATACCAACATATGCGCTTCCAGGCTGGAGCACTGCTTCTACAATGAAACCACTTTCAAGCAGTAAAGGCACAGCGAAGGCCCTTACCAGCATGGCAATATTTCCCGAGGAGTCAATTATGACTTTGCTCAGTCGGATATGAACATCGTCCTGTGAAGAAATGCACTCCAGCGGCCTTTTTATTAGTGGAGCCGGCACTGTGCGGCCACCAAGGTATCGGATTCTTGTGCTGCTCTGTGCATTTAATTTTAAAGGGACAGCAGCACATCGCTCTAGGACCGAAAACTATTCTATGCGGTCAGTTCACCCCATAGATGGTAGTAGAGGAAGTGACATCACGCACCCTTCCATCCATGTTAAGAATAAGACCCTCATTATGAGTGGCTTAGTGTTTTGTGGGATGATTTTTTAAACTATAATTAACTATTGCCCATCATACTGGCTTCCACGTAGGGGAGCAAAGAAGAACCTCTACTACTGTTTATCTTGAGCGAGTTTCTGTTGTTCATGGCCTTCATTTCTGTTTTCACGGTTCGTCTTCAGGTGTTCTTGGGCCTGCCTTTCTTCCATTTACCTTCTAGGGTCTTGGTGAGGGTTGTTCCTGTGATGGAGTCTTGTTCTCATCTGATAGTGTGTCCTATCCATCTCCATCTTCTGCTCATAATTATGGTGTCCTTGCTCTCATGCCTGCATCTGTAGAGCATGTCCTGGTCGGAGTTTGTTTGCGGTCAGGAAATGTACAATATTCTTCTCAGGTTACTGGCGTAGAAGGCTGACAGGGTTAACAGTTTGGTGATATTGCTTTTCGTCTTCCCACAAAATTCTCAACTATTCAAGAGTGTGGAAAGAATGCAACTCTGCAAAATTGGTGCTGTTGATGGTATTGCTAATCTGAGATAATTATCACACTACTTACTTTCGGGTGCTATAACCATCACCTATTGGGTTTGCCCGTTTGAATGGGAAATGACCTGCAGATTTTCCCCCATATATATTTTCATATTTGACCAGTGATATTTATCCATGAATGCAGTCTGTTCACAAACTTCGGACATGTCGATGTGTTGGGGACATATTTTGGAGTTTATTGGACCAATTGTAATGAAGGCCTAAAGGGCTGACCTTTTGTTCTTAACAGCTCACCAGCCTCGCATACCATACTGTATGTGCAAGTTAAAAGCAAAAATTAGAAATTACAGAAAGTAAACCAGCATCAGAGAGTTGCCTTTGTGACCCCCCTGAAATGAGGGGTAGTAAGCACAGGGGTGCAAGTGGCACAGGAAAGAAAGTAGTAACAGCTGGTACCCCCTAGCTGTCTTTAATTGCCATTCATGCGCTAAGACAGCGGCTCTTAACCTTTTGACTGCTGTTGACCACCACTGAATCAGTATTGGAATCTAGGGACCTCAACTGAGTCATTATTGGAAGGAGTTCTATGATCTGAACCTCAAAACAATACACAAATGTAAAAACAAGCATACACCAAACTAATTTCCAATATTGAAATATTTTATCTAAATTCACAATGAAAAATAGAAAAAGTCTTCCTTACTTGTTTACAGTTTCTTCATTTTAATTTATTCATTTAAATATTATTTACTTCTGTAAACCATTTGTGGACCCCCTGAGTAGGTCTCGCGGACCCCCAGTGGTACTCAGACAGCAAATTTACTACTGCTGCTCTAGGATGTATGACACAGTTGTAACCTTTCCTTACCATCTAAAATGAATTGACAGGTAATGATGTGGGAATACGAGACAGCCCTGAAATGATTTTAAATGGATATTACTAGGACTATTGCTCCTGAAAGACTATTATACAGTAAAAGCACAGATAAGTACATGTAGAGCTGCAACGCACTGAAAGGTGTTGATGCAGCCCTTCCAAATCTGGCTGCAGTAATAATAAGGGGGAATTAACACTTCATTGGTTCTCAGTACTTTAAATGGGGCATTGCTGATACTTTAAATCAAGGTGTCCGTGCTTTTAAGAAGGTTCCGCCACATACTTGCATGTCTATAATACCCTCCTAGGGATACTGTGGCAGATGGAGCCTTTTGGTACAGTATTTGTTTGTTCTCAGATAAAACAGCGTACCCGACACAGACTTTCTGGGCATTGAGTTTCTCTAGTTGGATTAATCTCACACTGGCTTGATTCTGGTGTTCTAGCTTTCATATTTAATGTCAAACCACATTTACCAATTGGAGGTGCATGCAGGTTGAGATCATTTGCATTCTACCTGAAGCAGTTAGCGTTCTAGTGTCAAGGATACTGAGGCTGCCCCAGCGTTCTGAATAGCTGTGTGGTGATTGGACGGCATTCAGAGCTATTTAGAATTTTGAAGATGACTGGATTTTTCTGTCAGCGGAGAGTAAGGAGAAAAAGTGAGAAGGAAGTGCTCCAGAGGGCTACGCCCAGTAGGGATCTGGTCCAGGGAGCTGAGTTGAAGGTATTGCTGGGGTGCTTTTCTTCATGAGATTTTCTGTGAGTCTTTTCATTTTTAGTGGGTTGGCACATTTACTTTATTTTATTTTTTATAGAAAAGGCCTTTGCTACAGAAGGCATGTAAGAAGCTGATGCACACACGTGTAGATTGTAAGAAGCTCCAGAAGAGACAGTAGTGTTAACCGGTAACACTGACAAGCCTCCCGGCGGTAGACAACTCTGGTGAAACAGGATCACTGACAGAATATTGGAAACACAAATACAATGTGGACAGATTATCATGTAAAAAATATTGAGGACCAAAATATTGAGAAGGTAAGTAGGAATAGGTAAGTATAGTTTTACTATTCTTAACTCTACATCTACGTAGTTTGAAGATATATATTGTCAAGGTACATATAGGTGATGGTATATATTGTAAAACTTTCCTTACCTATAGAAATTTACTGTAAAAAAAAACGCTCAGCTCAGAAAGGTTGAAAAGCTAAAACCTATTTCTGGGTAAGGAGAGAGGTCATGCAGGCCTGCTGTTGAAAGTTAGGTACTATGACCCTATTGATAGTAAGAGGGAGATCATAATGCTATTTACAATTGCAGGTGAAGCAATTGCAGGGAGAACCCCTTCATGTTTATCCAGGGCCGGACTTGGGAACCAAAGCAGCCCTGGCATAAATGCTCATACCAGGCCTGCTCCCTTCATTTCCTTGTGCACTCTTTCTCTTGCCATCCACCCATTTTCACTCTTTCTCTCTCTTCGTCCTTTCTGAACACTTTCTTTCCGCCTTCCACCGTCATCCCTTTCTTTCTCTCTCTCCTAGAGCCTCTAAGTGCCTGCTGCAATTATCCTTGTGGAGCTGGAGAAAGTGACAAGGCACCAGGAGTGGCCCTCTGTCTACCCTAACAACTGGCCTCCAAGGGCTCCAGCCTCTGGGGAAATGCCCAGTGGAATACAGGGCCTGTCTGAACCTGCATTTAGCGCTTCGAAGTTAAGGTGCTAATTCTGAATGTTGCTTCCATTCAAGACTTGGAGTTGGTGAGACCTTCTGTGCTTACTTATCAAATGTAGATCTGGTTCAAGATAAAAAAAGTTCAAGTTCTGGAGGAAAGACGACCTTAGTGTTCATGCGGAGCACCACATAGGCTGGAGAGAGTTTTAGAATAAAAACATTCTTTGCTCTCACGCTCACATATAAAGCTCTCCCTGGACTACAGAGAACACCACTTATATTGGCAGTGGGTTGAGTTTTTCCTGAAGTGCTAGCAAAACACTTACAGTGTAGAAATTGAATTTCCGTGTAGAATGTATGGACTGTCTTTGGAGCCCTGAATATATCGATAGATACATATATTAAAAGCATTTTTCCTGTGTTCACCTCCATTTTATAGGTGTGCTTAAAGTGGTTCACAGAATCACGCAGATATTTAGCTGGAGGTCTATATAGTTACAAAATGATGGAATACATACTTTCAGCACATAGGGCCTGATTCACAAAGGCATTTGCACTTGTAAAACACGCATTTGCAATGCAATGGGTCTCGCGTTTGCTCAAGTTAGAGCTATTAGCGTTGTTAATTACTAACTCAACTTTTCTTGCCATATGAATTGAAAATGAAAAGTAAAACAGTTGACATAAGCGAGCAGATTCAAAGCGCCATGGTCGCCATGATTATGAGCATGAAGGAGAGACACAAAAAGAAAAATAATTTTGTTTGCAATCAAACTTATCAGCAATCCTGCAATTATCCATGTAACAGGTTCAGTGTCCAAGGCAGTAACAAAAACGCCCCAGGGAGGGACAAACGTAAAGCATTTACCAATTATAACAAAGGATTTTTGAAAAGCAAGCCTCAAACAAGTTAAAGTGATGGGCGTGCGGTGGGCGTGGTTAAAAGCCCACAATACTTACAACAGGTCAAAGCGCTTGCGCGCTCGACCTTAAAAACCTATGTGAGTACACATAGCAAAATATACGAAAGGAATTTATCAACAATGACATTGCAGTCATAAATCCTCTAATTAAGACATAATATTACCCTATGACAGTCCACTTTTTTGCAGGAGTAAATACTATGCAGGGGAACGAGTGGGCATTTCAAGGTGTGTTCAGCCTTGACAGTTTGTGAGCGCCCACAAGCACATTAGTTTGTGACTATTGACAAACTCCTCTCAACCTCTCCCACACTTAAAAAGGCCAGAGATTTATTCCAGGCAAGTGCAGGAGAGTAAATTGTTCTAGGTTGGGAAGTAGAGTGGAACACCCCCAAACTATGTGAGGTGCAGAGGAAATATTTTTCTTATGAACAAAAAAAAAAGAATAAATTAAGCCAATGCACAAAGGTATTGGACTTCTATTGGAGCAGTATTCTATGCATATGGTTTTGCACTGCGGAAATGCTATGGCCAAACAAACCTTGGCAAAGCAAAGAGCCTGGCCTTGGAAAGTGGTGGGATGGTTAATTTATTTTTTATTTGTAGCAAATATGTGCCACAAAAATAAAAATAAAATATGCCACCAACCATATGAGGTGGCCACATGGTTGCAATAACAATATTACATTTGAACAAAAATATCTATTGCATTTAATTTTAGTAGGATAGTGTTACTATCCTTAATTTTAGTAGGATAGTGTGGCTGCGTCCTAAGAGTACTCTGAAAAGATATAGAAACCATTTTCAGTTTTATTGTACATTACAGGCAGTACCTCAGACATGTAATGAGATCAGTGGATTGTAGGGTGAGGACTGAGGGCAGGTATAGTAAAATATTTTTTAGAGGTTTAGAAGGCGTTGCTGTCCACAGAAGTTAGTTCTAAACCCCAGCAAGACTACCTTACCTAAAAGGTGTTCGGAAGAGGTACTTCAGGAAAAACCTTGCAAAACGTGAACGGAGAATCCGCTTGGACAGAGGCACAATTTTGAAATCACTGTAGAAAACGCAGGCTCTACAAATTACCTCGTACCTAGGGAAAATAAAACCACTAATGCATGGGCGTCAATTCACCAAAAGGCCGTGGCTAGTGGAAGTGACATCACAGGCTATTTGACATTACTTTCACCCACATACTTACAGATACACACACGCATTCACACGTACACACGCTCTCTCTCAGATAAACACACTATTACCTGCAAGCACGCGCACAAAGTACATTTAAAAGTATTTTTTGCTTACCTCAGCTGCAAGGGAGAGTCGATTTCCAGCTCATTGCCCTCCATTTTTTATGTACACCAGTAGTGAATAATATAACATTATTCATTATTAATGTAATAAAAACAATCACAGAAAACAAGGAAAGTGGAGCCCAAAACAATGTCCATAAGTAGCAGGGGCAGCCCCTCGACAAGCGTCGCCCCGCTAAGAAAAATGCCACAGAACGGAAATATAAAATGGTAATAAACTTTCATTATTACCATTTTATTTTTCAGCACCCTGTCTTGAACCGAGTGTACTTGTTCAAAGTGCGCATGACCATTTGGCCGGCCATCTTGCGATGGCCAGCTTGGCATGCACACTTTAAACTTCTCTAACCCTCTGTCTTAAGACAGCTGGGTTAGAGAAAGCACAGGCCTCCAGCGCTCTTGTGAGCACTGAGGGAGGCCGCTCCCATCAAAACTGATGCTTCTTTCATGCTGGTTATCAGCATGAAAGCAGCACCAGAATTGGCTAGTGCAGTTTCTTGGCTCCCGTCGTGCGTTGGACCTAGGAGAGGAGAGACGACGAGAGGAGGACGTCCATCCTAAGGTGAGTGCTGTTTTTTTATTTTATTATTATTGTATCCCCTTGCTGCCCCCCATTGTAAATAAGAGCCAGCCGCAGCTGATAAGGACGACATGCCCCTCTGTTCCTAGCACTGATTTTGGCACCTCAAGGCCAGGGGGCGCAAAGGCAATGCCAGGGGTCGCAAGGGGCAAGCCTGGGGTCGCAGCTGCGACCCCTGGTGACCCCTAAATGACATCCATGCCCTAATGATGCAGTTATAGTGCACTGTGATATTATGACACTGTTTTACCTCAGAACTCATAATGAGCACCAAAGTGTTTTGGATTTTTTTCTTTTGATGATGATTACCGCCAGAAGGTAATCGAGGCTCAGGTGTCCTGGTAAAGTGTCTGGTAGGAAGTGTTTGGTAATAAGAGAAATTATGGGTTGTATTTGTGTTTACATTTCTGTTATCGTAATATTGCTCTTCATATATCTGCTTCTTTTCTTCCCTCATCCCTCTTTTTGTTCTGCTGTTGGGACACTTATTTAATATTTACTAATTGGAGTGCTGATGCAAGGACATTTAGAGCCCCTAACAAAACTACATTTAGCCATTTTGATTCTCAACCTTTCCTAGCAACAGGAACAAACATAGGTTTACACATCAGTTTATAGAAATCCGCTTGTCCCTCTCTTGGGTGACATATTTCCTAGGATTTATGGTGGATATCACATCATTCACCTAGAAGCTTCCTCCAAAGATGATCTCTGTTTGGGCATATCCTACGCAGACCACATTTCACAAATGTAGAATCTCACTCCAAGGTTCATTAGTGGCTTTCCAACATGGATTTCAGGGATGGCAAAGCCGCTGGCCAGATCAAGCTGGGTAGACAACTTGAATGGCTTGTCTATGGGGGGGTCAGTAGGGAGGTGTCTCCACATCAATGCCTTGAAACTAATTGCTATCTAGAGTCTGGCCAAGAGGAAGACATAGATGGTCATTTTGACTTTGGCGATAAAAGCCGCCTACTGCCGTGGTGATGGCCACCAGAATACCGCCACCGCGGCTACCATCCGTCCGCCATATTATGAGCACTGCTGGACTTCCGCCACAAGAAAGGCAGAAATCCGGCAGTGTTCATGGTGGCGGACGGTGGTAAGGTGGCGCTGCTACCACCAGCACCGCCATGTCGGTAGAACGCCGCCAGCTGTATCATGATCTGTGATACCACTTGGCGGGGTGCTGCTGGCGGTAGCAGCGCCCCTTCCCGTTCCCTGCCGGAAAAACTCCTCGTCAAAGGTAAGTCAGGCTTCCGACAGGGAGGGATGTGGGAGGGTGGGGGGGTGTTGTGTGTGTCCCCGAGTGTGTGCATGAATGTGTGAGTGAGTGTGTGAATGCGTCTGTGTGTGTTGTTTGCATGGTTGCATGCATGTTAGCGAATGCATGTAAGAATGGTGAAGTGAGTGCGTGTCTGCATGTCAGTGTGATTGTGTGTAAGAAGGTGTGCAAGCATGTCTGGAAGTATGCGTGTATGAATGAGTGTATGTCAGTGTGAGTGATTGGGTGTATGCGTGTCTGCGGGTGTGTGCATGTATGGGGGCTGTGTGGGTGAGTGAGAGGATTGGAGGGGCAGGGGTGTTTGGATTGGAAGGGGTAGGGGGTGTTTGGATCAGGGTGGGAGGGTTAGTGTGTGTATGGGGGTGGGGTTTTGGATGGGGGGTTAGGGGGTGTCAGGTGTGTGTTGGGGAGTGGGGGAGCCGCCTGCCGGTGACAGAAAGGAATTCCCTGTCACCGGTAGGGCCTACCGCCATGGTTTTCATGGCATTGCTAACACCACAAAAAACATGGTGGTAGGCAGGCTCATAATGCGCTGGTGGTACTGTGCCGGCAGCTGGGCTGGAGATTGATATCTCCGGCCCGGCGGCTGATACCGCCATGGCCGTCTGAGTGGAGAAGTGGCGGGTTGACTGCAGCCAACCCGCCATTCTCATAATGTGCCGGAATGTCCCGCCAACCTGTTGGCGGTACTCCTGCCACATTTACACTCACCGCCAGGGTCATAATGACCCCCATAGTGTTGTGTCTTCCTCAAAAAGATCCTTTCTGCTGTGAAGTATGTGCGCAAACTAGCAGGTACACACCTCTCACAGACCTCTATAGGCATCTCTGGGAGAACTGCCTTCAGAACCACCTAGTGATTTTTGTGGAATATCTCCCCATTCTGTCTAACTCAACAATAGATTGGTTCTCCTGTAACGCCAGTGAGGGGAGCATAATTTTGTCTTCAAACTCTGGTCCATTTGGATTGCCAGCTTTCTATGCTTATCAACAGGCAGTTAGTTTCGGGAAGACTGTGGATTGCTTCTTGCAAGACAGATCATATCTTCACTCTTCCAGCTCCCTAGCTGTCTACCTCTTCCCATGCATGTTTTTTCTTCAGACTGACTTTGCTCCCTCCAAATTCACCTTTTCAGGTGTGGTTCCCCCATGTACTAAAACTGTTAATGTATATTCCCCACCATCTTTCACTGTTTGGCCCTTTTTTCCTGAGCACAGGGAAGACTTTGCCATGGCCTGACCTTTTAAGGCAATCTGAACCTTTTGCAGCTGGAAAATCTCTTGCAGTTTTGACAATGGCTTGGTCTTTCAGGTCTCGCTTTCGACTAAGTGAATGAGTCATGAGCTGATGGAACCTGAGATGCCTATATATCAACCACATCCACTTGGCTTTGTTGTTGATTGGAACAGAATACAGAACCACATGCTTCCCTTTTCTTCTCCATTGTGAACTTCATTTAAGACCTTTTATGCAAAGGCTTTTCATTTGGAATGGGATGATCAATGTCTACTTTTCATCTCATCCTATCTACTCCTCTGAAGTTCTGTCTTCATAGTTAGGGACCTTATGAAATGGATTTACCTTAAAAGGTGCCCCATTCCACCAATATTTGTCTTTGTTGGATATTTTTCAAATTCTCTCTCTTTTCCCACCTCCACTTTTTTTCTTAATGGACTCTCTATCTCAAGCTTGTTGCTCTCTTTTTCTTATTTCTTGCAGAAGTGTCTCTGTCATTGAGGCTTTAACAATGTATGGCTTACATTCCTCTTCAGGTAGAGCCATGTCCTATGTTTCAGCTCGGACCAAGAGAGCCCCAGCTCCGTTCAGTGCATTATCTTAACTTTCCCTCTCTCCTCTCTTTGTGTGGCATAGGCTGTCAAAGGGATTACTATTTGAGGACCATTCTCATCAGGGCCTCCACTTCTTAATGACTTCTAATCTCATTCAGGAGACCCACAATATGTTATTTTGTCTGACCCTCGCTCACTATGTTTGTACGGTAACATATCGCTTTTGAAGGTCCACTCCCCAAGGAGCGCTATGGCATTGAAAGTCTTCTGAGCTGCACTGAATTTAAAGCACATCCAAAGGGTTGTGGATTGGTCCAGCACCACCACGTTCAAGACCTTCTACCTGAAGCCAGTGAATCACTTGGTTGGTAGATCTTGAAAGGGCTTTAAACACACCTATCATACTTCCTCTCATAGTTTTTTGCCAACATCTGTCTTTATAGTTATTTATTGTTTATATACAGACATCTGCTTTGCTTGTCGTCTTCCAAGACTTCCATCCCCCACACAACTGCCTCTTCCTTCCTTGCAAGTTGCTCTTAATAGCCTGACAGTCATTCAGTCTTGATTACAACTGATTTTCTTCTGCTTCAAACTGGACAAGTCTTCCATACTTGGTTTCACTAGATAGTTCTTCTTTGCTGGTATTTGCAATGATGAAACAGTTACTAGAAGCTGGTTCCTTTTATGAATATGGCCTGTGACTTAACTTTTTTATAACTTTATTGCTACTAGAAGCTGACATTAAAAAAGAGACAGGTATAGTATACTCTTCTCCTTGATTTCAATAAACTATCAGAGTTTCTTATAATTAAAGCTAGGCTAATCACCATTAAACTATAACAATACGTTACCCTACCTTTTCTTTATCTCTGTAACAAAATCATACAATTTTAGACCTCACTGCCCATTGTACTTGACCAACATAATTTTCTAGTATCCATTCTGAGCGGGGGTCAGCCTGCTTATGGCTCCTCTATGGTGAGATGAGGATTGCTCCTTGACAGTGGGCAATGGGCCTGGTGGTAGGAATGTGTTTTTCTTTCTCAAGGACGGCCTTGGGACTATGCCCAGTCTTTTCCTGCACTTCAAAAGATGCCTACCCTGTAATTGGCAGATGTAGCTCACATCCAGGCCTGCCTCCATTGCCTCCATTTTGTCTTCCTATATAACGTAGCCAAGGGGTAGGGAGGCTGCCCCAGAACTGGTCTGGAGTGACCACAAGGGAGGGTTTGCTCATTATCATAGCCACACTTTTGGGTGGCACAGGGAGCTCTGGCCAAGGGAAAAAGGGTTCTGCCATGTTGGATTTAGAGAAAGAGGGGTACTGTAGAACAGTTTACAGTAAAACACAAATACCTCTGGACATGTGGGGAATCGGATCAAGGACTGGCCTGCTTGGAGAAGAATCTTAAAGAAGACTGGAACTGCTTGCATTGAACTCAGAACTGTAGATTCCTTTGTTTTGAGATTGATCATTTGAGAGATTCAGTGATTGTGAGTGTGTGGGGTGATTGCATTATTTTCCCTTGGGGGAATTTGTTTATTTCATTGAACTCAGAACCCCAGAAGTGACTCCTAGGGACAGTTGGCTGACTTTCTGCTTGAGCTACAAGGACAGGCAAGCTTCCAGATGCCTCTCTCCTTGAAACTGCCCAGCTGACCAGTGTCCCGGACCCTGCGGCTGGCCTCTACTGGTGTGAGCCATAACCCCAAGTAGTGTCCACCAAGTCCTGACCCTTGGTTGGTGTTAGGGTGGACTCAAAACGCCGGTCGGCCTCAACTTGTTGGTTTGTCCCACTGAAGGAGATATGACTTTCAGAATAGTTTCTAAGTCCAAACATAGAGGGCTTCAGCGACACCGACAGCAAGCCAATCGCATAGAGGCCTTTCTGGTACAGACCCCGAACTTCGTCCACTCAGAGCTTCTTAGCTTATGACCACACCAGGACCCCATGCTTCAACAGCCTGCCATAGTTGAGGCCTGCCTCGAATTCAGCTGGCAACTTGCCCCACCGATGACTTGTCGATGACCACTTTTTCTCCATAAAAGTTTCTAAGTCATAAGGTAAACTTTCCACCTGGACAAACCTGGGCCCTGTCCTCAATGGGTGATCAATCGCAGTCAGCCTTAACTTTTGACATTGACCCAGTCTAGCATAATCAGCAAACAGTTGGTGGTTTGTGCCTTTTAGCTCTATTTTTAATTCAAACTCATTTAATTCTTATCTCCAGCTCTTATTGTGGGGTTCTCTTTTTGGTGTCATTTTATTTATTAAAATATTCTCTATTTTTCTAAATTGGTTAAGCCTGGCTGCTTTGTGCGAAGCTACCAGGGGGTTAAGCACAGGGTTATTAGTAACCTTAATGATCCATCCTGACAAGGATTCTGATTATTCTTTGAGGTGACTTCTAACCCTACTCATCTAATACTCCAATTTATTGCAATTACTATAAATGTACACTGCTGTACAGCATCATTTTGATGATATTGTTTACATGGTGTCCTATGAGCCACTTCAGCCATGCTTACAACATTCCTTCTCTCATACAAATGTGTAACTTAATGGAGGCAGCCTCTAACTGCGTGGTTTTTAGAATGTTGATTAGTTTAAAGCTAAAATGTTTGAATCTGAAAATTGCAGAAGTATTTCGAACTGGCAACTTCAGCAATGTAATAATTCATCCAGCATCACTGTGTTATGTCACTTAAGCCAGTCTTTAAACATATTATGAGATGTCAGCTTCATTTCGGCAAAACGTCTCCAGGATACTTGGGTGGAGAGCGTGTGTATGTGAGAGAGAGAAAGAGAGAGAGAGAGAGAGAGAGAGAGGAAGAGAGAAGAGAGAGACACACAGAGCAAAAGAGAGAGCAAGAGACCTTGAATCAGTCATTTGTTGAAAATTATAGATTTATCTGTTTCATGAAAGCTGTTACAGCTTAACAATAACCTCAGTCAACATCTGCACTATCGTCTGACAGCTTGCACCAAACCCTGGAATAATATTAGAAATGACCTGTAGAATATTACATCCCTTTCAGGCTTTAAAAAAAGTTAAACAACTATTTACATTTAAAAAAATTATAATTCATTGAGGAAAGTTGGTAGTTTTAGCTGACTGCTCACTTTGAAATGTGGGCTTGGGATGCTACTGTACTTCGTATTTCAAATTTTTTAACTGATTGTATACATGTTGTGCATATTATATCCTATGTTTATGATAATTTGACTATTTGTTATTTACTGTATGTAGGAAATTGAAAAACTGGTTGAGGGGGTTGAAACCCTGCTCAAGCAGCAAGCACAATCTCTGTCAGGGTAAAACACAAGCAAAACCAAGATTAATCCATGCTTAACTATCTGGTAGCTTGAAACAAAGCAGTCAGGTTTAACTTAGAGGTAATGTGTAAAGTATTCGTACACACTTCAAATAACAGTAAAGAGAAAACACAACACAAGAGAAACCCCATGCCAATCAAAACAATTACTAAAATTTAATAAATTACAATAATCCAATAAGTAGAACTGGAGGAATGCAATTTCAAAGTTTTACGTAAAAATAGTGCCTAGAAGCACAAAGCGCCAAATATGGTTATCTGATTGTGCCAGATCAGGGCAAAGTCACAAGTTCAGGCTGAATACAACGCAGAGCAGGCCAGCTACAGGGACCAACTTAGGCCAGCTGAACAAGTGTACCTTAAATCCTGGTTGGGGAGCGTTGGTAGATCCTGCATCGAGGAGAACCTTCAGGCCCCCGTCCGAGGTCCCGAACTGGGGTGGCACCACTGTGGGGGGGGGGGGGGGGCAGCAAGACTCACAGCAGACTAAGGGCCTCATTAAGAGTTTGGGGGATGGAAAACTCCATCCACCAAACTCCCGGCACGGTGGCCGCCACAAAAGTGGTGATCGTGATCTCCCTGCCGAAGTTAAGGGTTTCCCGCTAGGTTGGTGGATGGAAACCTACGTTTTCACCAGCTGGCCTAGAGGGAAACAGTCTACAGTCTGTGGCTCATAATCGAGCCGGCAGCAATGCTGTCACCTGCAGGGTGCACCAGCACCCTCACAATGTCCACTGTCTGCAAAGCAGACAGTGAACATTGCGTCGGTGCTGGGCAGGGGGACCCTGCACTGCCCATGCCAAGTATATGGGCAGTGCAGGGATCCCCCTGTGGCCCCTGCCCCTGTTCTCCACCAGCCTCTTCATGGCGGTGTTACCTCTATGAAAAGGCTGGCAGAGAAAGAGGTCGTAATCTGCAGGATTGGGATGTCTGCCACTGCCACACCGCCAGGATCTAAGATCCTGGTGGAGCTGGTGGTTCCCTGGTGGTCAGACGGCCAGGGTAGTTATGTGGCGGTCGGACTGCCATACTCGTAATCAGGCCCTAAGTCCAGTCACTGGGTCAAAGACGGTTGGAGCCTTTTCTGTCCCTGAAGCTCTGATCAGGAGGCCCGCTAACTACCTTTGGAGTCACTGTGGCGGCCCTGGGTTCAAGGTGGTGGTCCAGTCCTTTCACTCAGGCAGCAGAGCAGCAGGGCAGCAGCGTAACAGGACAGCAGAGTAGCAGTCCTACTTGTAGCAGGTCCAGATAGGTACTGATGAGTAAAGTCTGAGGGGCCAATATTTATACCCTGTGCCTATTTTGAAGTAGGAGAAGGTTCTAGACGTTTCCACCCCTTTAGGTGTTTTGAATGTCCTGCCCTCCTGCCCAGGCCCCAGCTTGTCTGAGCCTTTCTAATGTGCAAATATTTTAGGTGACAAATTCTCTCTCTCATAAAGTTATAGATGGCCCATCCTGCCAACACCTATGCTTCTTTGTCTCAGTCTCTGGGAACAATACACAAAAGACCAACTGCCAGCTATGCCTAGTCATTTGACCACGAACAGGCTGAGGGCACCAGATGGTTAGGACAAGAAAATGCCAACTTTCTAAAAGTGGCATTTTCAGAGTTGTCAAACCCCTACTGGAGCGAAGGAGGTGTTATCTCAAGTATATCCTCCTTTTAGCTAAGCAATAAACCCACAAGATACTTGCCATGAATCATCTGACCATTGACAATCCTTAAAATGTCAATATATTTCGACCTATACTCAAGCCCAAGGGGTTAAAGGTCTTCATGGGGGTAATAGGACTCCCTAGTATAATAACCATTCATACCATGCAGGATAATATCTTTTTATCTTACCACTCCATCCTAGTGGTCAGATGACTCAATGAACCTAGTGGAAGGCTTAGCCTTTGACGATGAGGTAACGTCCTCTATTTTATCAGCACCACCATATTTAAGTGACACAACTATCAGTCAAACCATCACCAATATGAATGACTCGGAGGCACTGATGGAAATTAAACACACACAGATCAAAACATTACTTCGTGGTCTGCTAATGACTGAGTATTTTCGTAAGAGGCAATGTGGCACCAAAAGGACTTATTGAATTAAAGGAACTGTGGATCTTCATGAAGGATGCAGAGTTCAGGAAGAACTGGTCACTGGTGGCATGGAGGTTCACCAGGGACTTTTTAGTCTTAATTATACGGATTGCGAAAAGACTCTCAGATGCCTTACTGATTCAAATCAAGACCAGTGAGACAGCACTAAAAACACAGGTGTCCAACACTGTGTTTAAAAAGAAATTGGAAGAGACCAATAAAGTCATAAATGAGTTCAACGAACACTTATTGATATCAAAAATACAAATGTTCCAGAAATATCTGAGAAAATTCTCCATGGAAGGGTCTTTCCCTATTCCAAACTGGACTTCCAGAGTAAGAAGAGTGAGGAATCAAATAGCTCTTCTGCAAGACGCTCCAGTTCTGAGTCAGATTAAAGTGAATCTAAGTACCCTAATCCTAGAACAAGAGGAGGGGGAGGAACAGAAGAGGACAGTACCATAAATAGTACTTTGGTCCACCACAGTTATAACAGTCACAGATGGAATGGAACCTCTACCAAGGACCCCTCTACAAACTCCGATTGGCAATGTACCATGGTTTTAACCACCTATGCCATTTTTTTAGCAAGGGGCTGAGGGAGGGGCGGAGGAAGAAGACCACAGAGTGCATTGGAACAACAAAGAGAACAATCTCCATAACCAGTGACAAGCAGAGAGAGGCAGTAGTAGTCGATCTCAGCAACAAAAGACTCACCGATTTACAACTCAAAGTACTGAACAAAGGATTAGGATATATCCCTATACAGAAACATGGCATTTTCCAATTGAGAAAAGAGATGGCTGAGTTCTTTTGGGTCAATCACTTGAAAGCCTTCTTCAAAGATAAACCAGGAGACCAACAAAGGCCTGGAAAGGAAATCACAGTTTAATCCACCAACCAACACTTTACCAGTTGAGGTACAAGCCTTTGAAAATGCAGAGACAAAAGAGATTGAGTCTCTCAACAAAAAGAATGATAGGCATTTTCACAACCCATCTAATGTGGAGTTGAAGGCCTTTTCAGATTTGACATAAGATTCTGAAATAATAATAAAACCAGCAGACAAAGGTGGGGCTCTGGCAGTATTAGCAGTTGAGATGTAGAGACAATAATGCAAAAAAACAATTAAATGACAACAGAAATTATTTAAAAATTGACTAAGGATCCCACAGGAAATATAGTGGATGACATTGCATACATGGTATAAGAGGCAGAAGAGAATGAATGGATTACAAAGCATGAAGCATAATTTTTGATCGACTCCAATCCGGTGTTACCATATTTCTACATCTTACCCAAGATCCATAAAGGTAAAATGTGTCCTCCAGGCACACGATTGTAGCAGGCACAGAATCAGCATTGGAACCACTGTTGAAGTTTGTGGACCATTTTTAAGACCTCTGGTAAGCAAAATTCTGTCCTTTGTACAGGATACTAATTATATTTTCAACATACTGAACAACATACCATTTGATCCCAGAAACCAATTTCTGATGACACCAGTTAAAGCCCTCCTTACAAGTATACCACAAGAGGAATCCTCGAGAGTGCTTGATAACTTACTATCATAACAAGAATGGACTTCCATAACACCTAAGGCGTTAGTGATAGATTGAGCACATGGAGCTCTCATGACGAATTATTTCATGTTTGAGGATTACTTTTCCTTAAAGACCCATGCAACATTTATGGGCAGAACCTTGGTCCCAAGTGTGGCTTGCCTAACATACGCTCCTTTGAGAAGGAATACATCTACACTGATGTCAATCAATACCTTGACAATATAAAGGAACAACATATCACCAATATATTCGTAATTTGGACAGGCTCAGAAGAATCAGCTATTTAATTCCCACTGTGTATTAATGGAACAAATGTGTTCCTTAAGTTCACATTGACTTTGAGCAAATGCAGAGATTCCTTTCTTGGACCTCATGATAAGACCACGAGATAACACTCTGAAGAGCGAAGTTTACTGCAAGCCCACAGATGGAACAATCTGATGCAATATGATAGCAACCACCCTAAGGCTTTGAGGAACAATCTACCGGTGGGCCAATTTCTCAGGTTGTGACAGAACTGCTCTGAAAAACAGGATTACAAATGGCATGCTCAACATCTAACTGCAAAACTTAGGGAGAAAAACTGTCCAAGTAAAGTGATCCGCATGGCCCAGTAAAGGGCATCCAACACTCCGAGGTCCTATTACAAAATACACAAAGACCAAGTCCTGAACAGTTGATTTGTGACTACATTCAGGTTACACTCCAATAAAGTTAAAAAATAGCTAAAAATACACTGTAACATTCTAATCAGGATCATTAAGACTGGAGAAGCCTACGTTCTCAGTTAAGAGAGGAAAATACATAAAGAACGAATTTGTTCATACACACCCGAAGCGTCAGAAGATCAGAACTAACATTCCAAAACATTGGAATCTACCACCAGTAGTAGGACATGTCCCGTGTGGACACTGTAATGTCTTCAGATTCACAAAAAGAGCAAAGCAACTGGATCTGGGTCTTTCCACCCCTTGGCTCCTTAAGGGTTTTACAAATTGTGAGTCAACCAATGTGATATATTTGCTCACATGTCTGTGTGGTGAGAGATATGTGGTTATGACTACACAAAAGATAAGAGTTTGGATTAATGAGCACAGGAGTACTAACAGATGCCTAAAAAATACAACCAAGCTCATGAGACATTTTCTTGAAAATAACCATAAGAGTACAATTTGGAATGCACCATCATAGAACAAATAGCTCCATGTGACTCTGACGTAAACAATAGGCTTTTTTACATGGAACAGAGATCGACATACCGACGAGGTACATCCAGTAGAGGCTTGAATGATGAGGTACAATGGACCAAACTCTAATGGGTTCGCTGGCTGCTGACATGGGTACACTGCTTCGTCTTGTAATTTTTGTAACAAGGCCAATAATAATGCAGTGATGATGTCTCATGGTATGAATAATTTTGATGGGCCTGAGGTTCATAGACACAGATCTAACCCTCCATAACTTTAAAAATGAGGCCACAGCTGCACTTTTTCATGTAGGAAGAAATAATGTGGAAATCACACTAGGGATGTCAATTATAAGCTTGGGTAGTATAGGAATAGTCCTCACACAGAGATTTACACTACAGAAATAAGTCATATGGTATTCAAAGTAATTCCACATAAATAATATTTGTAGAAACAAAAACTAATTTAAGATTCTGCCTAAACCTTTTTTGGGAGTGGAGGCTATGGATATGGACTCTAAGCACCATGGTCCTCAGCATTTCCTTAAAAAAATTGTATGGTGTCCTTATCAGCTTTATCTGGATAGTAATTGTTCAATAGATCAAGGTACAGTGGGAATTCACATTACCCCCATCAGCCATAAATCTCTAGGTCCCCTGTTCAGACTACAAGTCCCATCTGTCCCATATAGTGTAGCTACAGAGCGGCTTGAGTTACGGGTTCTGACACACCATTATGGGGACAGATACATCATGTCACCCGTTAACAAAGTGAACGAGACGTCTGGACAGGGACTACAAGTCCTAGTGGCCATAGTCAGAACACCCCGCAAAGCTTGGCCACATCGTTGCGGGATAGCCTGACTACAAATTCCGGCGACCACTGTGAGCATGTCAACAGCCGGAGGAGTCCACACAGCTGAGCTGTATTTCTTGCTGACAGCCCCGCAAGTGAACATACGTGACAGGTGGATTTTCTTTTTTAACAAAGCCCGAATAGAGCAGGGCATTGACTATACAGCAGTGGAAGAGGAGCCCTGACTAGGTGCATAGGCAACGTTTAACCTCTTGACAAAGTAAGTGAATGTGTGGGGATTTATTGAGACAATGAATGCACAGGTGTGAACTAACGGGTGGTTCACAAACTATACTTTATGCATGTGTAGTTTTGCGGTGCGGGAAATGGGGCGCACAGGTAGCGCATTAATAATTTTGCATGGACAGTTGTTTTGCTTTACCAGGTGGCTCGCCTGATGTGGCTTCTTGCTCACGTCCGTGAGCATCATTGAACACCCCCCCTCCCTGCTGGCCACCTGAACTTTATTATTTGCTCCACATGTGACCATAGGTTTGCAACACTTTACTGCAGCACGAAGGGGAGTCTAACCGACTCTCCCCTGATATTTCACTTTACAAAACGGTAGTGCCCGTGACCCGCTAGCGTGACACTACATTCCTCCCAAAAACCAAACAAACAACAAAATGGAAACATACAGAGGCATCAGACAATCACATAAAATATGAATGTCTCATGGCAACTGATCCCCCCAACTTCTGGGAAAGAGCCGGGTTGCCTCGTAGCTCATATCTGGTGGCATGGACCTGTCTGTGTGGTCGTCGGCTGGTTCCCCTTTGGAAAACAGGGTAATTCTGGTCCTCTCGGAAGTGGAGCGGGATTCTGCTGAATTAGAAGATGAAGGCGTAGGGAGAACATCACTATCCCCAGATACAGAACCCTGATCACTGTCAGGGAAATGGGACAGGGATTCCGACCCCTACGGACAAGATAGAGGATAGAATCGTTTGAACATGGAAACGTTCCGAGTGACGGCCGCACCAACATCCAACCTTACAAGGACGTCGTCCAAAAGGCAAGCAGAATTTACTTCCTGGGGACTGATCTTTGAGAAGCACTAGGTCGCCACCTGCAGGTCTGAGCTCTTGGCAATCCGGCATCAACTGGCCCTTTGGTTCTTGTCTAGCCTCTTCTGGTGTACTTGTCGGTCACTTATCGGGTCAAGCATCCACAATGGTGGGGAATGGAGTCTGTTACTACACGCCTGATGGAGACACGCCCTGGAGCCCGGCCGGTTGTGGAGTGGGGAGTTTGGCGGTAGCCTCTCAAAAATGCATATACAACATATTCAGGGGATTGCCCACTTGCAGAGGATATCCGGATAACCTTATTCAATGTTCTTATGAAGCATTCTACTTCACCATTCGCCTGAGGCCATCTGGGGATGATTTTTCTGTGTTGAATCCCCCTCGTTTTGAGATAAGATGCAAAGTCATGACTCTGGAAAGGAGGTCCATTGTCAGTCTTTAACTCTGATAATAGGCCAGGGGTGGCTAGAATTTTCTAAATTTTTGGTATCACACTGTCAGCCATCAAAGTGGAGATGACTTCGAATTCCGGGTACTTCGATAAGTCATCTATTATTACCATGGTATGCCTTCCATCTGGAAGGCTCCCAAAGTCTAGACTGGCCGAAATCCAAGGTTGTTGTGGCCCCGCTTCCGTCTCTACGGGGGCATGTCCAGTAGGCTCTCCCGAAACTTAGCACCACCCAAAGGAACATACCAGCTCCTGGACCTTCTCATCCATCAAGGGAAACCAAACTTTGGTTCGCAGCCGACCCTTCGCCTTCACCATCCCTAGGTGCCCATTGTGGGCTAGTTGTATTACGTGGTCAGTGAGAGAGGAGGGAATTACCAAATGGTGTCCTCTCAACAAACACCTGTCAGGGTCAACAGACAACTCCTGTCTGACATGGTAGAGACTCTCCATTTCGCGTTTGGAATCTAGGCCAAGTAGTGACAATTGTTTCTTCACAGAAAGCCTCTGATTTGACTGGACTACTTCAAATGCTTTCTGTATACACTCGTCTTGGTGTGTCACCTGGCGTATGACTTCAGTGGAGAGAGGTAGTGGTCGAGACCTGTCAGCTGCGTACCTTACATATTATTCCACTTCCTGAGTGTCCTCAAATTCTGCCATTGTGGTTGCCCGAGGGTGTCGACACAGGTAATCAGAGGGTTTATTGGACACAGGTCTGTATTCGATGCAGCATCTGTATTCTTGCAGTTGAAGTAGCCATTTCTCTATTCGGGCTGGTGGCTTTGAAGCTGTCCCATTAAACAGAGGGATGCAGGGCTTATTATCAGTGGTTACCATAAATGGGTGTCCATACACATACAGATGGAAATGTCTGTACCGCAATTGCCTCCTTCTCAATTTGCGAGTACGTTGTTCTGTGTCGGTCAGGTACCGGCTGGCAAACGCTATCGGTGACCATTTGTGGTTGGTTTGTCTTTGGAAAAGTACCGACCTCAAACCTTTGGGACTAGCGTCCACCACAATGGTTGTTTCCTTGCGGGGGTCGAAATACCGGAGAATGGTGTCGGTGGAGAGAGCGTTCTTAGCAGCTTTGAAAGCCGCTCCTGCGTGGGCCTCCACGACCAGGGCTCTGAGGCTTCCGTCAATTCACTGAGAGGCTGAATTAATGTTGACAGTTCCTGGATGAAACAAAACACCCACAGTAGCTCACCATCACTAGGAAACTGCGGATCTCTGTCACAGGTGTGGGAGGAGGTGCTTCCTTGAGGTCTCTCACCTTCTCGGGATCAGGTGCCACTCCGTCTGAGGAGAACACATATCCAAGGAAGTGGATCTTCTGCTTGAGAAACTCACACTTTCCTTGATGGAGCGTTAAACCAGAGTCCCTAATGTGCTGTAACACTCCTCCCAGCCTGCTCTATTGATCAGAAACAGTTGAGGGATACACAAGGATGTCGTCACTAATGTTGATAACTCCCGGGAGGCCAGCCAGTGGTTCCTGGATCACATTTTGGAATACCTTGGTGGCGCTTGAGATACCGAAACGGAGTCGTTTGTAGCACTGGAGGCCTATCTGCGTGGAAAAAGGCGTGATGTATCGAGACACTTTGGCCAGGACGAGGTGATGGTATCCAGATCGCAAGTCTAGTTTTGAAAACCAGCATGCCCCACTTAGCTCGCCTATCAGGTCATCAATCGTGGGGGTCAGGTGCCTTTCTCTTTTGATTGCAACATTAGGAAGGCACATATCCACACATATCTTCACTTCACTGGGTTGCTTGGGTTTCCGGGCGACAACAATTGGGGATACCCAGGATGTGGGCTTGGTCATTTTCTCGATTTATGCCTGCTGCTTCGAGTTTTTCTAACTCCTTTTCCACTTGCGGCATTAGATGGAAAGCAATGCGTTGATGTCTGAGTGCTACTAGCTGTATAAATTCATCTATGTGCAGACTATTTCCTTGCTTCGTAGACAACCAATTCCATCAAACACTTCTGGGAAGCGGCTCAGGATGTCTGTCACTGACTCTTGGTGTACCCCAAATGTGAAAGTGATTATGCCAATCGCTTCTGTTGTCTGGCATCCTACCAGCATCCCATGACCACCCTCCACAACATACACTTGGGCACCTACTGAGCAGGGCCCATAGGCAATGGTGATCCTGAAACAATCTCACAGGGCAGGCGGCGTGTTTTGTCCGTAGGCGTAAACCCTTATTTTTTGCAGGTTTGATACTGGGGGCTGGAGTCATCTGGTGATGCAAATCAGAGGACATGATGTTGATGGAGGCCCCTTTGTCCACCACGGCAAGAGTAGGGTGATCGCCCACTAGTATCTGGCACCGTGGCAGTTGTTTAAAAGACTGGATGGCTGCCCCCGACTGTGACTAATGAGTGGATGATGTGTTCCTCTTTGCCGTCGTCGTCCATGTTGCTGTTCCTCTCAGGTGCACTCAAGGCAGCTTTGATTGTGGTGCTCTCTACTCTTGGTTTTGTGGATCTGCACACTTTTGCTAAGTGGTTGATCTTGCAGCACCCAGCTCATAGATTTCCCCTCACTGGGCAGTCGGTGGAACTGTGTGGTGGCCCTCCGCAGTACCCACACGCTTTGGTGAGTGGGTGATTGTTCCTGGGCTTTGTTTTGGCAGGTGAGCACATCACCGCATTGACCAGCTCTGCTTTGACTGGTCTGCGTAGCACCGCTTCCATGTGTGATGCACAAGCTTTGGATCGTTCTTTCGTCCTTCCCATCATTAGGATATCCGCTAGGGATCTTCAGGACTCCTCTGGAATTCTCTCTTGTAACTTCGCCGAGACCCACCCCTGAATTATCTGTCCCCTTATTTCTTCAGTCTCGTTTGCGAACTCACACGTGTTAGCCAGTTCCTTCAGTCTCATGTAGAACAACTCAGTTGACTCTTCGGCTTGCTGCCTGGCTTGAAGGAAGATGAAGCGCTTATGGTCTTTATTAGCAATTGGCACAAAATGCATGTTGAGGGCAGCAATGATAGTTAGGTGGGTCTTGGGGGTGGCTTTAATAAGTATTTTGGAGATTTTGTATATATCTTGGTCTCCAAGGTGTAGTATTATGACTCTTTTTTTTTGTGCGTTTTCAACCTTGGTAGCTTCAAAGAATAATAGGACTGTTTCAACCCAGTTTTTCCATCTGAGCGCTTGCGCAGACAGAGCTCCTTCCATGACGAACGGTTCAACAGGTGGTATGCTGGACATCTTGCTGTGTTTGGTTGTGTGGGTCACTGTTAAACTTTTATGTGGGGTGATCTGACCTCTGGTTTGCTCCGCTTCTGCATTACGCTTTCTTTCTCTTATTTTCCCTTTTATTTTTTGGGTGCCACGCTGACACGGTCTCCCTTGTTGCTGGTAAGTTTCAACTGCTGTCGATATAATTTTATAATTATTATTATGATTATTTTATTTATTTTTTCAGGACTGCCAGATTGTGGAATCTGCTGGCTGGAGAAAAATCTGAGCCGCCTGCACGCTTGCGATGGACTGATGCAGACACGATGAGGCAGGCCTGGCACTCCTGGGCATCGGCTGGGAGTGGCCGCACCGTGAACGAACAAAATGTTCTGGCAGACCAGCGGGGGATCAGCCACAGGATACTGCAGCTGCCAAAATGACCATTGGAGCAAGGTGCGCTGCCTCAACAGCGCGTGGCACGAGCACTGTAGCGAGGTGTGCGGCCGCCACAGCGAGCAGACTGCAGTGAGTGTGGGAGTGACCCCCTCATTGCCAATGTAGTATCACGGTGCGGGGAATGTGGCACACAGGTAGCGCAGTGATAATGCTCTGACACTTGTTTTGTTTTAACAGGTGGCTCAGCGATGCAGCTTCTCGCTCACATCCGTGAGCATCATTGAACCCCAACCACTGCCAGCCACCTTGACTTTATTATCTGTTTCACACGTGACCACGGGGTGGCAACACTTTACTGTAGCACAAAGGGGAGTCTAACCGACTCCCTTGATACTTCACTTTATAACATGGTAGTGCCTGCAACCAGCTGCATAACTGGCGCAACACTACACGCATGCTCTACCCTGGGGGCACAGAAACGGAAAATGAGCTTCTGAAATTAGTGTGTGTGTGAGAATGACGCATCCACCAGTAATGAAATCGGTCTGATGTACGATGTTGGCACGTGGGTGGATGAACTATGCCATCTATACATATTAAGACCGGGGCCTAAAAAGCAAAAACAATGTGGGCACATGGGAGAATTACGAATTATGTCATATATACATTGTTAGATGCCTGCCCCCCAAAGCTAACTGGGACTGTCTTCCCCACCCCAGTGCTACACTAGCCAACCCAGGTGTCTGTCCAGTAGTGGGCTGTGCTCTCTTGGAACACTGGGAGTCACCCTTAGAGTGTCCATGCTGGTAGCCCTCCAAGCATTTGGGGATGAGTTTCCCTAATGTTCTATCAAAATACCCAGGCTTCTTCCCAAATCTAGATGAGGAATGGTTACCACCCCCCCCCTTTGGAATTCTTTTGGGGGCCTTTTGAGAACTCCTTATCTTTAAGTTTTTCTCCCCCCTCTTTCTTCTGTCGGGAACCCTGACCACCTTTGTGCCTTCTTGGACACTCTGGTGCTAACCCAGAGGTCCGCCTCCTCAGCAAGCTTCCTGGGATCAGTCGGCTTGCTATCTACTAAGTCCTGGCGCTCTCTCAGAATCAAGTCATATTACCCTTTGTAATCATCTACTTTACTGCCCTGCACCCATCCATCCAGTGCTTTATTGGAGAAATCATAACAATCTATTCAAGTTTGTGTTGAGAGTTTGGTGTTGTCCCTGAACCTCTGATGGTATTTCTCAGGGGTCAGCTCAAACTTGGCCAGTAAAGCAGCTTTCATGGGTGCATAGACATATCTATCTTGTGGAGCTAGTGGAAGAAGTGTGTCCCTCCCCACTGCTGGTACATAAAACCACAAAGCCGCCCCCCAGTGCTCCTCAGAGGTCCCATGGGCCCTTACCGCAACGTCATAGGCAGCCAGCCACTTGTCAATGTCCTCTCCCACCACAAAACCTGGCACCACATTCTTGGGTATACAAACCTTTTTCTCCCCAACAGGTCCTGCATGTATGCTGCCACCTTCACTGGTGGGCTCAGACTGTCTCGCCTTGATCTCCAGCTCCTTGAGACTCAGTTCATGAGCCAATAAAAGTTTTTTTCTCAGCTAAGGCTCTCTCAGCTGCTTTTGCTTCTCTCTCTGCTCTCCTTTCCTCCTGTTGAGCTTCAATGTTCAGCCTTGCCATTGAAATTCCCCCTCCTCTCTCCTTTCCTCTGCGGTCAGTCTTAAAACCACCAAAAACAGTGTCCAAAAAGTGGAGGGAGGCAAGCAAAAAGTTAGGGGTGACCACCCTAAGGCTGTCAGGTCTAACATACATTTTACGATCTGAGTCTAAAAAAACTAAATGTGAAAAATGAACATGTATGCAGCCCGCCCTAGGTGGTGTTGAGGATAGGGCAGTGGATGGGATCCATTACTATGTTCAGTTGTAGTGCTGCCTTTTGATAAAGGGAGTGGATGAGTGTGACTTGATTGCCACAATGAAGGTATGGGTGTAGCATATGGGTGATTTATGACCTCACCTATGACTCTATACACGCTCTACAGATGTTTTGATATCGGGGCATAAAAGTGAAAATGGACATCTTTTTTTCGGCATGTGTGCAAGAGTAACTAGGTCGCCATTATCAAAGTATTACGGCAGTTAGATGGCGGAGAAAGGGACGTGTGCACACAAATAATACACTCATATGGGTGGTATACACACTCAAGGGAGCAGAGAGGTGAGTCATAAGTTGTTCCACTCTTTCCATAATGATGTATAGTCTACATGTATTTCTAGTTTGCAACTAGAGAAGGTTTTCCCCCCACACTGTACCATTAAGTCTGTAGTTTAATGAGACTTGGTAAGTGCATGGCTATATACTCTAATCACCAGTATATGACATTGCTAGCACCTTTTGCTCTAGAATACTAGTATATGGATGGTGGGTGGAAGTCACTTATATGTAGAGGTAGATATTCTGTAGAGGCGAGAGATGGGTTTTTGTTAATGGTGACTTTGTGGTGGTGTGTTTTTTTTTTTAACATAAGGCTATAAATGCTAGATTTCGAAATTTAGAGTATCAAGGTATTTCCCTCACTCTTCATATACTAATCGTGTACGGGATAAGGGCTGGGGAAACAGCAATAACTATAGCCCTATTTTAGTATGAACTGGTAGGATAAAAAATGATTTTCCCTCATGGCATCAATGGTGGTCATACTAGGGAGTCCTGTTACTCTGATGAAGACCTTTGACCATTGGGCTCGAGTATAGATTGAAACGTTGGTATTTTGAGGATTCTAAATGGTCAGATGATTCAAGGCATTTCATCAGTAAACCAGGCGTTCTGTTTTTGCCATTACCAGGGGTACTCATCAATAAAAAGACATTTCTTTGGGTATAACCCTAGATAATTTTAATCTTTTTGAACTGGACCAGTGCATTTGTCCTGAAAAAAGATATATAAGAACTCTCAGGTCCTGTGGCCCTGGTTGAGTCCTCTGGGGTAGCATTGTTCCTACCCCAGCTTGGGAGGTTGCCGAGGATGAAGTGTTGATGGGGTCACGCTCTGGGTGGCTGAGGCAAGGCCAGGGCCAGGCAGAACCCACCACTCCCATCAGGGGTGGGTGATTGCACTCACTGTATAACATCCGCTTACCCTTTGGTAGCTTGGCGCAGAACAGTCAGGATTATCACAGAGGCAATGTGTAAAGCAATGGCACAGTACTACCACACAACAATTACACTGAGGTCACAAAAGACACTTCACACAAGATGTATGTAAATAAAGTTTGTAATCCACAAACAAGTTGTTTAACACAACAGGAACATCATGTACATTTGTGCATCAATCACATTTAGAAATATAATTAGTAGTTGTTAGAAATGGGGTCTTTGGTTGACAGTCAGGTTACCCCCTGTTCAAGCAAGGACCCTCACTCTAGTCAGGGTAAAAGAGAATCACCCTCAGCTAACCCCTGCTTACCCCCTTGGTAGCTTGGCAGAGCAGTAGGCTTAACCTCAGAGTGCTAGGTGTAAAGTATTTGTAACAACACACACAGTAAATTAATGAAAACACTACAAAATGACACAACACCGGTTTAGAAAAATAGGAAATATTTATCTAAACAAAACAAGACCAAAACGACAAAAATACGACATACACAAGTCAAGTTATGAATTTTTAGAGACTACACTCAAAAATAGCGCTTAGAAACCAAAATGCTTCGATTTGATGTTAACACGGCGTCGTGACTGAGTCGTTCCCAACAAGCCGACACCAGCGGCGCCGGACACGGAGTCGTGTAGATCCCCAAGTACAGTACCTTTGGTGAAGAGTGAAAACAAGCCGATGCGCGAAGTCGGGGATCGCGGCGTCCGTGCAAAACGTTGAATCCGCGCACTTCGAGCGGCGTCGGTCACGACATGGTGCGGCGACTTCCACGGAGTCGTGGACTTCAGCGGGGCTGCAGCGGCGTCGGGCCTGCGAAGAGCGTCGCGTTCCAGCGAAGGTCACGGCGTTGGGTGCAGGCGGCGTTACCGGATTCAGCAGCGGCGTCGGTCTGGAGTCGTCCGAAGTCGATTTCCTTGGATTTCCACCAGCTTTCCTTTCAAGGGCCCAGGGACTGTATAGGGCACCACTTGTCAGAGCAGGAGTCTCTCCAGAGACTCCAGGTGCTGGCAGAGAGAAGTCTTTGCTGTCCCTGAGACTTCAAACAACAGGAGGCAAGCTCTTAATCAAGCCCTTGGAGTTTTTTCACAAGATGGAAGGCACACAAAGTCCAGTCTTTGCCCTCTTACTCTGGCAGAAGCAGCACTGCAGGAAAGCTCCACAAAGCACAGTCACAGGCAGGGCAGCACTTCTTCCTCAGCTATCAGCTCTTCTCCAGGCAGAGGTTCCTCTTGGTTCCAGAAGTGTTTCTAAAGTCTGTAGATTTGGGTGCCCTTCTTATATCCATTTTAGTCTTTGAAGTCACCTTTCTTCAACGGGGACTCACACCTACTTGTGAAATCCTGCCTTGCCCAGGCAAGGCCTCAGACACACACCAGCGGGTTGGAGTCTGCATTGTCAGAGGCAGGCACAGTCCTTTCAGATGAGAGTGACCACTCCACCCCTCCCTCCTAGCAGAGATGGCTAATCAGGAAATGCAGGTTACACCCCAGCTCCCTTTGTGTCACTGTCTGGAGTGAGGTGAAAAACAACCCAACTGTCAAACTGACCCAGACAGGGAATCCACAAACAAGGCAGAGTCACAGAATGGTTTAAGCAAGAAAATGCTCACTTTCTAAAAGTGGCATTTTCAAACGCACAATCTTAAAATCAACTTTACTAAAAGATGTATTTTTAAATTGTGAGTTCAGGGACCCCAAACTCTACATGTCCATCTACTCTCTAGGGGAATCTACACTTTAATCATATTTAAAGGTAGCCACCATGTTATGACTATGAGAGAGACAGGCCTTGCAACAGTGAAAAACGAAGTTGGCAGTATTTCACTGTCAGGACATATAAACCACATTACTATATGCCCTACCTTATCCATACACTGCACCCTGCCCTTGGGGCTACCTAGGGCCTACCTTAGGGGTGCCTTACTTGTAAGAAAAGGGAAGGTTTAGGCCTGGCAAGTGGGTACACTTGCCAAGTCGAATTTACAGTGTAAAAATACACACACAGACACTGCAGTGGCAGGTCTGAGACATGATTACAGGGTTACTTGTGTGGGTGGCACAATCAGTGCTGCAGGTCCACTAGTAACATTTGATTTACAGGCCCTGGGCACCTCTAGTGCACTTTACTAGGGACTTAACAGTAAAACAAATATGCCAATCATGGAGAACCAATTACGTACACATTTTAAACAGGAGCACTTGCACTTTAGCACTGGTTAGCAGTGGTAAAGTGCCCAGAGTAATAAAACAGTAAAGTCAGAGTCCAGCACACATCAACAACCTGGGGAACAGAGGCAAAAAGTTAAGGGAGACCACGCCAAGGATGAAAAATCTAACAGTAGTACTAGGCCCAACTGTGTTAATATGACAATGGAAATATGTACGTGTGAGGAAAAAATATTACCTTCCCTCCCAGCACTCTCATGCCATGCAACCACGTTGGCAGCACGAGATCCATCCTAGCAATCACCCCCAATTCAATATCAAACAGATATAGGATGCATCCTGGTTCCCAATGATGGCAGCAATGTGTACATACAGAGAATCTCAGCACTTTTAAAATCGCTCTGTGGCCTAGGCCGCAAAGCTACTCTTCAATGTCAATCATAATGATAAACAGTGTGCACTGCACCCCCACCATGTGGTACAGTCAATCCCAGGCAATCACTCGCTCCACACCTCTAGGCAGTGCCATGGATATCAGGCAGGCTAGTGTACACCCACTTGCACACACTAGCTTCCAGTACTCCAATGCGGTTGTAGTATAACTCATCAAACAGCATTGAGTTTCCTTGTAGTTTATTCAAATAAGAAAGCACGCCAACACCAGTGTCTGCCTGTTCTCCACCCTGGTCAACTCCAACTGCCCCTTCCTCCAGTTCTCCACATCCTCCCCATTCCATTCTTTCAACTACAAACATTCCACTAACTCTACATTCTAAGTAAGAACTACATTACACAACACATCTTCCCCCTTTGGGAAATAAACAATAAGTAAAACATAAATCACAAGGAAGGAAAGGAAGGAAAATGATACAAAGTAAACTAATTTACAATACAGATCCTAATTTACAATGTAGTCCTTTAAATGCAAAGGTTTCTTAATCATTCTACCCAATCTGCTCCTGTAGGTTACATTCCTTCCAAGATTGTCCGGATGGTCCTTGGACACTTCCACTTCCTGTGCCGGGATGTCATAATTGTCCAAAACATCTTCTGACGCCGAATCAGCTTCTAGGATGTTAGCAGCTCCAGAGAAAGTGTCTTCATAAACAGGGTCTAGCCACAAATAATTCTTCATAGGTACAGCAGAATTCGCCCCAACAGCATCACCCAATAACTTAGTACAACGACTCATATGCCACACATGACCGTCACTTAATTTGGCAGAGTTTTTGTATACTTCAAGAACTGTTTTAGGCTCTGAAAACTTAATATCACCTTTTTTAACTTTACCTGGTAGTTTAACCCAAACAACATCACCTTTCTTCAGACTAACGTCTCTTGCCACTTTTTTTAAATCCACATAGGTTTTATACAACTCCTGTGCTTTCTGAATATTCTCCTTAATTTCAACAGGTGACCATTCTTTTACTCTAGATTTGCTTAACCAACCCTGATTATCCTTTGTAAATGGAATTCTACCCCTCATAACTGTAAAAGGGGTATAGCCTGTTACCGTTGGGGTGGTTCTGTACATCCAGATCATTTTCTTAACACTAGTTTTCCAATCAACATTTCTAAATTTAGCTAGTTGTACAGAATCTTTAATAACTCGATTAAACCTTTCCACTTCTCCATTTCCACTAGGATGGTAAACAGAAACTAACTTGTTTTCCATGCCATTTCTCTCAAAAAATTCTTCAACCTCCTCACTCTTAAATTGCACCCCATTATCAGTTATTATCTTCCTAGGCAGCCCTTCCCTTTGAAACAGTTCATCCAAGAATATCAGAACATTCTTTGAATTAGCTTTAGAAACAATTTTAATCTCTGGCCACTTTGAGAAGTAGTCTACTGCTACTATAATGTACCACTGCACATTCTCCTCTACAGTTGGTCCCATTATATCCAGACCTATAACTTCCCAAGCCATCTCAGGGCAAGGCACGGGATGTAAAGTAGGTTTTAAGGTCACCAGCGATTTGTCAGCATTCACGCATAAATCACAACTCCTAACAATTCTTTCAATATTGACATCCATACCAGGCCACCAATAGTTCTCCTTAACTTTCTTTTTAGTTTTGACAATGCCAAGATGTCCTTCATGATTTATTTTAATAATGGAGTCCCTTAATTTCTCAGGTGGAATTATCCTATCACCCCTCAATACCTTATCCTGTTCTACAGATAACTCATCTCGTAACTCAAAGAAAACTCTGAATTCTGCTGGCATTCCATTTTTCCCTGGCCAACCTTCTTGAATATACTGTTTAAGCGTGGTTAATATGGGGTCATTTGCTACAGATTCATTCCAAACCTCAGAACTAATGGCCTTCCAATCATAACTCCCTGACCAGGCGACCATGAACTCTTCGTCATCACCCACTAATTCTTTAAGTGGTAAGGGCAATCTGCTCAAACAGTCCGCCACCTTATTTTTAACTCCTGGAACATATACCAAATTGTATTTGAAATCCAACAATCTTATGGACATTCTAGCTATTCTTGCCGTTGACTTTAACAAACCTTCCGTAGTCAACACCTTGATTAGGGGTTTATGATCGCATCTGATTTCAATGTGAAAGCCCCACAGAAAATTTCTAAAATGTTCTAATCCTCAAACAACCGCCAGAGTCTCTCTCTCAATAACTGAGTACCTCTCTTCTGTGGGAGAAAGCGCTCTAGAGGCAAAGGCTATAGTAACTTCCTCACCAGTGATACCTTTCTGGCTTAATACAGCACCAATACATCTATTTGATGCGTCAGTAGTGAGAATAGAAGCAAGGTTAGGGTCAAACCCTGACAACGCTTTGCCCTCACAAATCTCTCGTTTTATACATTCAAAATCTTCTTGTAACACATCCGTCCATACAAATTTACATCTTTCTTTCAGCAGTTGTCTTAAGTTAAACGTTTTCTCAGAGAAACTCCTGACAAACCTTGCATAAAATTCTGCTAAGCCAAGGAACGACCGTAATTCGTCCTTATTTCTAGGAGCTGGGGCACCCCTAATGGCTGATAACAACTCTTTTTTTGGTTTAATCCCCCTCATAGTGATTTCATGTCCTAAATAATTTAAGCATTGAACTCCAAACTTACATTTCGAAAATTCAGCTGTCGGGCCATTCTCTCTTAAGATACTTAATACACAATTAACCCTCTTATCATGTTGCAGTCTGTTCCTTCCCATAATTAAAATGTAATCTTGAAAGACAACTACACCTTCCATATTCTTAAGCAGTTTGTGCATCAGTTTCTGGAAGACCGCTGCCGCTGAGGCCAGTCCAAAAGGCATACGAACATAACGGAAACAACCCTGAAAGGTCATGAACGCAGTCAGATTCTTACTATCTTCATGTAATCTCACCTGATGGTAAGCGGACGATAGGTCAATGGAAGTGAACCATTCCATGTCTTTTGTCAGGGCAAGCATTTCAGAAATTTTTGGTAAAGGAAACCTCTCCACTACTATGTTGTTATTTAGGTACCGCAAGTCGATGCATAGACGAATCTTCCCATTGGCTTTGCGTACTGCGACCAAAGGTGAGATCCATTCAGAGGCATCCACCTCTTCAATAATACCCTTGCGTAGAAGAGACTCTAATTCTTTATTTACTTCGTCTCTTATCACCCAGGGAATATCACGTGATTTGTGGACTTTCGGTACAGCATTATCCTTCAGCACAATTCTATGTGTAAAATTCTTAAGGGCACCAATATTCCCAGAAAAAAGTTCTGGAAATTCGTTCCTCAAAGTAACACTATAACTTTTATAGTCACCCACTACCTTAACCTGTTCCACACCGTTGGGATCCAAAACAATATTCAGGGCCCTTTGATCCAACCAACCCAATACTGCTGGTCCTTCTTCAGCAACATATAATTTGCCCACGGTTCTCCTGCCCTTGAATTCAAAAAACACTTCTCTAAAACCAATTATAGGAATGGATTCACCTGTAAAACTCTCTGGAGACACATCTGTTGGATTTAATGTGGAGCCAAGAACCTTTTGAAATTTATGCTCCCACATATTCTTGTTTATAATTGTGTACGGGGAACCAGAGTCTGCTACGATCAGTACACGCACTCCCCCCAAGAGAATTTCACAAACAGGCTTATTTCTAGATTGTAAACTTAAGTGTGATACACAAGAATTTTCTATTTGATTTACTTCCATGCAATCTTCTACATCAAAATCACTGTTAATACCTAAGACATACTCATGGCCCTTTGAATCGGCACTGGAATCAGAATTGCATTCCGAATCGGATTCACTGATCACCGCTGCAACTTTTCTACCTCTTCTACACACTTTAGCGAAATGGCCCTTAATGCCACACTTAGCACACTGTTGGTCAAGCGCCGGACATTTCTTGTAAAATGCTAAGTGCTCTTTACTCCCACATTGAAAACATTTTCGTTCAATATTCTTAGTTTCCACCTGTTTCCTATGTGTTTCTTCCTTATTCGTTTTAAATTTAACCTTGCTAACTACTTCATTCTGTACTTCTGTTTTTTCACAATAAATAGCCTTTGCACATTTATTCGAAATTTCAGCTTTTTTGACTAGAGCCACAACTTCCTCCAACTGTGACTCTCCATGTACCCACAATCTTTCTTGAATGTGAGAATTATTAACATGCATAATGATTTGATCCCTGATAAATTCATTATGCAACCCACCAAACCTACAAGTAAGTGCTAGTTTTTTTAGCTCGGAAACATATTCTTCAATAGATTCTGTTTTCTGTTGTTTCCTACTAAAAAAATTGTATCTGTCAATTGCAATACAGACTGATGTTGAATAATATCTGTCAAGGTCTTCTAAAGCATGAGAAAACACATTCAAATCCCCATCTTGTTGAACTTTTTTTTCTATTGAGTTATACACCTTAAGACCCATAGGACCCAAACAGTGTAATAAAATGTTCTTCTTTCTAGTTTGAGTCAAATCTTCATCATCAATAGTATCTAAATAGTTCAAAAAGTATTCTTTCCACTCTAGCCACTTGACATGTTGATCTCCAGTGGAAGTCAGAAAAGGTTGTGGAGGAGTAAGAGTAAATGTTTGAGCAGCACTCATTTTTGTTTCTTTACTTTACAAAATTATGAAAGAAGTCTCTCAAAAAACAAAAAGGTACATCCAATATGGCCGCCGAAAAGACACCTCAAAGAGTTCTAGTGTCCAGGAGGACGTAGCATTTAGTACACGCCCTGAACACAACACCGAGATCACAGTGAGTGCGAAGGAGCGGCGGTGTGAAGTCGAGGAAGGTAAAGCAGACACTTGGGCTTCTTTACTAGCTATTGCTGCAGAGCTTTGTTGTGGACTGAGCGCTGTGTAAGACCTCTTTTGCCTGGGCACGTGTGTAGCAGTGGAAACAGCGCGCTCCTCTTAAAAAAACACCTTGCGCCCTTCACCGAAGCTTGAGCGCGAGCATTGTATGTGCACACGCAATACAACACAGCCGAGATCGCACAAGAGCGACGGTTGATGCCTCGTGGCGTTGATGTCTCACGACTTGAGACAGCACAGCGCTAGTCCGTTCGTCCACATAAAAAAAAATAATAACAACACACGGTGCAGCGCAGCGGTACGGGCGGGATAAACTGCTTTAGAGATGCCCAGTCACAAAAAGGGAAATGTGTTGGCGCGCTACTCACTCCGGGTGGCCTCAAAGACGAGACGAATCAGCGAGGGTTTCAGACTTGAAATGTAGTCGTCGCCAAAATTCTTGTAGTATAACTCATCAAACAGCATTGAGTTTCCTTGTAGTTTATTCAAATAAGAAAGCACGCCAACACCAGTGTCTGCCTGTTCTCCACCCTGGTCAACTCCAACTGCCCCTTCCTCCAGTTCTCCACATCCTCCCCATTCCATTCTTTCAACTACAAACATTCCACTAACTCTACATTCTAAGTAAGAACTACATTACACAACAGCGGTGCTCTGACATTTGGCAGGTGAGATGCCAATGAGTTTGCAGACCCCTCTTGGAGCCAAACCTTCCTCCACCCTCCAACCAATTCCCGCTCGCCAAGAGCTAGAGATGTATTAGCATTGCCCCGGATACTAGGCCACTCTCAGCGGTTGGTTACACTTATTCAGGATCCCAGGGCAAAGGTGAGGGGAAGAAAGAGAGAATAGCTGAACAGGCAACAGTTGACAAATTGAGGTTTGGCCACAATTCAGGAAGTTCAGTCAGGGCTCTCCACACCTGCCTGCCAGCATGGGCCCAGGCTGCAAAGCATGGTGAAGGGTCACCTTGGGACACACGTTGTTCACAGTGACGCCCAGCCAAGCCAGACACTCAAATCCACAAATAGTTACCAATTGCGTGCCTCCCAGGAATGGAAGCACCACGTGTGGGTGCAATGACTTAGGCTATAGCAGGTGTCCCAGTTGCCCACAAATACTTACAAAATTTACACCTCCCTGAAAGGAAGTACAACGTTGGGTGTGCAATGACTTGAGTCTCACCAGAAGATTCCGATCACCCACGAACAGTTGCCAATTTTTGTGCTCTCCTGGTATCGGCACAATGTCTGGTGCATGATGACCTGAGTCGCATTAGACGATTCCGATCACACATGCAAACTAACCAATGCAGTACCTCCCTGGAATGAGGCACAAGGCTGGAGCACAATGATTTGTGTCACATCAGACAATCCCAAACACAATACAGTATTAGTTCCAATTCCATACCTCCCTGGAATGAGGCACAATGTCTGGTGCAAGATGACTTGAGTTGTACCAGACAATTCCGCTCACACAAGAAAAGTTATCAATGCAGTGCCTCTCTGGGATGAGGCACAAAGTCTGGTGCACGATGATCTGAGCTGTACCAGACATCTCTGGTCATGCGCACTGTGACGCAAGTTCAGCAGTGCAGCACGAGGTAGAATGCAGCACTGATCCTCATACAACCACACCTCAGAAGGTGGCAACCAGTGATATGGACACCGCACACAATAAGCATGCAGTTGGGTGTCACATGAGAGAAATGTGTCACACTTAACAAAAGCGGGCCATACGGGGTCCTGCAAATGGTGAATCCGCTCAATACCAACCAGACACTTACACGTGATGATCCTTAAATATGTGAAGTACTTTGAAGGCACTGCACCAGGCAAATCCGGTCTCCAGGCCCAATACTTAGTTCCAAGCTCACACCACTGCTTCTTGGTGGAATCCAGCAGACAACGTAGATCCGTAGGAGGGCACCGCTTTCCTGATGACACAAGTGAAGGTGTTGGTCCCTCGCAGGAAGTCTTTGATGTCCCTGAGACCACCACAAAGAACAGGGGGAGGCCAAAAAGCCCCTGGAGAGCACACTTTAGAGTGCGACACTGCAGCAGCCAGTTTGCCTTGGCCAGCCACGATACAGGAAGGGTGTGCGGTCCCTTCCCAGGGCAGTAAATACTCCTGTGCACAACAGATTCTTATGGCAGTGTGCACCACGCACTTCAGGGTCTCTGTCCCGTGTTCCTGCAAGTGTATCTCTAAGTTGCTGAAGTGTGATACACCAAGTATACTGAGTTGTGCCTTTGAAATTGGGGAGGGGGGGTTCTAAGGATTACCCTTTGAACCACAATTGCCTCCCCTACATTTCAGTCCTGTCTGCCATGGGGCTGTGGAATGCAGATCTTAATCTTTAGTGGGGCTATGATCTGGCTCCGAGAGGTCAAGTGTCAAAATCTCTCCTTCCAGTCTATCCAGCCAAGCCCCCAATTGGCAGAGGTCTGCTGTTCCAGTTGCCCAAGTTTATAGTTGTCGCTGGGGAATGCACAGATAGTTTCCTCCAGAGGAATGAACCTGAATTAACAAGTATCTTGTGCGTTTATTTTTAGAGTTGTGACTTAAAATCCACCATCACCATTGAAGAGGGTTTTAAACTGACCTTGCAGTAGTGAAAAATGAATTTAAGAATTGTTCACTACCAGAACATGTAAAAGTTAAAAGTACATGTCCAATCTTTTAAATACAGCGTACCCTGCACTATGGGCTTTTTAGGGCCAACCGTAGGGGTGCCTTTTATGTATTAAAAAGGAAGGTTTAGGCCGGACATAAGGTTTATTTTGCCAAGTCGAAAGGGTACTTTAAACTGCACACATGCAATGGCAGGCCTAAAACACGCTTAAAAGGCTACAAAAATGAGTGGCACAACCAGTGCTGCAGACCAACTAGTAGCATTTAATTTACAGGCCCTTGTACAAGTAGTACCACTTTATTAGGGGCTTACAAGTAAATTAAATGTGTCAATTGCGTATAAGCTAATTTCAACATATTTAAAGGAGAGAGCCCATGCACTGTAACAGTGGTAAAGGACACAGAGTACTATAGCCAACAAAAACAAGATCAGCAAAAATGAGGGAGTAAGGCAAAAAGTTTGGAAAGATCACCCTAAGTCTGATAGGTCTAATACTAAAAAAAAAAATTATGGGCCTCTTCAAGCTTTTCTTCATGGCAATGTGAACACATTCTACATAGTAAAGTAAATCACCTAAGATGAACAACCCATTGAAAGGAATTCGAAACTACTAGTGTTTCTCATGTCTAGAGCTGGTGACGTTCCTGTTTCACTTGTCTATGCTCAACATGCGAAAATTAATCCAAATGTATGTAATTCATAGCCCTTAAATTTGCAAATCCCTTTTAACAAGAACAAACAAGACCACTAGATCGCAATAAGACACACATAATTGCGATGATTCTGATTGGAATACTCAGATTAGGCCCTCAAATTAGTTTTCTCCTCAACCCACTGCTCTCTCATGAAGCCCTCTTGGATGACCCTTTCCAGTTAAGTACTTTCTAATGTTCATGTTGATGGCCATGTTGCGAAAAGACCTTCTCTCGTTATGCAGCATGGCTATGTGGAGACAGGATCCTTAAGTCAAAGACATTTGTAGAGGTCGAGCAAGCATTTTGATAGGTAGTTGACATTATTGCACCGTAAGCAGCGGAAGGGAACACAGTGTCCATAAAACTGTTCAATAGCCAGCATCTCATCAGAGAGTGGCCATTAATCTTTGACACATAGGTATCTTTCTTCGATTCTCCCTAGCCATTCGTCTCCTTCTGTCCTCCTGCCACTGCACTGAGATGGGCAACTGAGAAATGACTCTAATTTAGAGAGCAGCCATCAGTCTGACCTGGTGTATGTTACACAATAGTGTAGCTAAGGGTGGCATTTGGACTTTATGAGCACAGTATTAGCTGTAAATTGCCAAGTGCTAGAGGGAGCTGCAAAGGCACTGCCCTGGGCTCAGACAGAATCACAAGAGCAACAGATAAAGCGGGGTATGTTATTTAATAGGGTGGCCAGATGGTTAACTTAACTGCTGACATTTATTTAATGTGTGCACTTGGCACAAAAGGAGTCTGACAGACGACTGTACCCTGCAAACCTGCATTGGTACGGAGACCTGCTTCAGCACTGGCTGAGACACCAGAGCTTCCCTGCACTGCTCCTCTTTTTAGTACTGAAAATATGGGTCAGAAAGGATGTTCAGAGTCGGAGATCCTCTGTTTGCCACACCACCCGGACCCCAATCCTCTCTGGCGAACCACGCCTCCTCAGTCACTGGCAGTCCTACAGACCCATGCAAAGGGCCAGCCTTCGAGGCGGGCTGCATATCAGCATCAGCTACAGAAATCATATGGGCTGCTCTAACTGAAAAGAGAGGCGGTGAGCCACAGAGTGGATCTGCAGATTCCTCCTGTGGTCCAGGGGGTGAGTTCTGTGGACGCATGACATGAACAGCACCTGGTCCATTCTCCGTTTACCTCCAGACTTTGGCACCATTGCTCTGTGCCTCACTGCTCCAGCCCCATCACTCTGTCAGGAGGCCCACCACAACACCACTCCACAACTTGAATAGATAGCATCAGAGGCTGAATAGGGGAGACACTGCTTGCTGAACTGTGGCCCTGGCACACGGCCTGTTGTCTCCATGGCATTGATACAGCCCTCTTTCACTTGTCTATGAGCAATGACCCAAATGTATGTCATTCATGGCCCTTAAATTTGCAAATCCCCCTTTAACGAGAACATACAAGACAACTAGATCGCAAGTCACTAGAAGGAAAGTTTTTGAGAGGACTCCTGCTCAGAAGTAGCATTCGGCGAACATCCATGTTTATCCTTCATGCTGAATTGAATCAGATTTGAATGTGCGGTCCATGTATGTATATATGTATGTACATGTTATTTCAGTAGTGGAACCTATCCAAAAGGCAGCGAGTGCTGTAAGTAGTCAAAGGGAAGCTTAAAGTCAACGAGAAATAGTAGGGAAAGCTCGGTTGTGAAGGGTTAGTGCATTGTGATGACCTACATGGACGCAGACCCTATAAGGTCACGCCACTCAGGCCCTTCTTCACACTGCCATGTTCGCTGATTTGCAGTGATACCATGATTCTGGTAATTACATGGTCACCTCTGATAAGAATGACATAGCATTTTTTAAAGGCGAATAATTCACTGTAACAGTATTTCCGCATGATGTTTATCAATTATTGGTATGAACGTGTCAACGCCTATTTTCCCGTGCTAACGAGCACGGCTTTCACCTGCTGAGAAGCGGGATTGCATTATTTTGGTATGTGGTGATTTTGCTTTTCTCTAAATGCACACAAATTGTAGAAAATATACCGAAAAATCACTTTCCACATATTTAACACAATATTTTACACCGACAATGTATACTAAATGAGGGCATTACTCTTTGTTGAATGCAAAATATTAATAGCATATTTGAAACTATACCGATCACAAGTTTACTCTGAGTTCCTACTGACAATCTAATTCCTCATAATTACTGTCTCACTGTAGATCAGACAATATATTAATAAACGAACGTAATAATGACGTAACTCTACAATGTAAGTTAAACAAAAATTATCACTACTACCCTGTTTTAAAATAAGCACAACCTTGACTATGTTTTCTCTAAAACAATAATTCCTTGCCCTTAACCAATCCGAGATCCAGCACAAAAAATAATAGAGACTTGGGGCCTGATATATTTGATGATGGACAGACCATCATTCCGCCAGGGGACAGAGTAAATTACTCCGTCCCTATGGCAGAGGGACTATCCTCCAAATTTATAAATGACAGCCAAGCAGGCAGTCATTTAAAATGCATTGGTGGGAACCGCCGTCCTGGCAATGCAACCTTGCACCAGTTTCCTTTTTTTTATTTTCAAAAAGAAAATCTCGAAATGGGATTTTTGTTTCTGAAAGGAAAAAAATGTAATGCTCCCCCGTCGTGGCTGTCAACTCATATGGCATAGGGGTCATTAATAGCATTTTACTGTCCCTCACTGCCAGGGTTTTCCTGGCGGTGAAAGAGTTTTAAAAAATGGTCCATCCTTATTGAGTGGCTGCACGCAGGGCCATTTCTTTTATGGCCCGTACTCCTTTGTGCTGTCAAAGAGATTTGGGGCCATATGTACGAAAGCCTTTTCCCATAGACACAGAATGGGTAAAATCCTTTGGTACATCTGGCCCTTGGCTATGGCGCTGATGGAGTAGTCACAGCTAGCCAAACCTATGGTCCACCCACATTTAAATCAGGTGGGTGGACCATTGTGCTGAAGGTAAGGATGCTGCGTCACCTTTGCTGCAGAGTATTCTTACCGCCAACATAAATCAGGCCCTTATTCACCAATAGATCATTCATAGGATCTCACATTTAAAATTTAGGTTCGACCCCTTACCACATATGTAGATTGGGCATTTTACCCAGATTATCTATAATGACAATCCAATTAATGCACATAAAAAATGAAATTAAGAAACATGAGATAAAAATCAGAGCACAGGAGTTAATGAATAAAATCACTGTGGTATTCAAGTGATAAAATACTAACTAAAACTAATTTTATCAACTGAGATAAACTAATTTGGACTTGATGAAAATTACAAAGCTAACTACATTTTGCGTGCAAGCTTCTGTTTGTACTCAAGACAAAATTCCAAGGGTGACTCAGACGGTATTTGCCCATGCACAACTTGCACATGTGCTATTTGCCATTGTACAAACTGCGTGCACTGAGCGGTTTCCCTACATGTTTACAGCAGGTAAAAGCTAATGAGACTCTTGTGGCAAGCAGAGTGAAAATCCCGATTTACGCACCTGCAACCATTAAGCAGGTTTGACGTTCTCCAGAAAGCAGCTCAGTTAAGTTTGTCGCTACCATTAGGATCACGTTTAAATTCATTTCATAAGCCCCTTTCTCTCAGCCCGAGGCGTGAAAAACATTATTTGGTGCACTGAGGGTACATTTATCTTACTCTGCAGGACTTAATTATTTGCAATTTAACCCAGGACCATCGTTGTCGCTATGATGTTTGGTATATGTGACCTTTTATGCACGGAAAATAAAACATGGCAGCTTGCGTTAGTGTTTGGGCCTCCTTCTGGCCTCGGGAGGGTGAAAGTAGTCTTTCTGCCATTTCAACTCAGTTCTCGCGCCTTCTTGTCCTGCGGGTAGGTTTGTTCATCAGAGAAACTCTTGACAATAGCTTGCCATGGCAATAAAGCTGAAAACAGAAATTAATGTTAAAGTTCAGGAGTGAGGGGTATCGGACCTCAGCTGAGAAGAAAGGCTGAAGGGCCAGATGTAGGAAGCCTTTTGCGCCTCGCAAACGGCGAAAAAAGCAGTTTGCAAGGCACAAAAGGCCAAACGCGATGCACAACCTCAAATTGCGAGTCGGTACCGACTCGCAATTTGAGGCTACGACTCGCAAATAGGAAGGGGTGTTCCCTTCCTATTTGCGACCGCATCGCCATGCAGAGTTGGTTTGTGACCGCGAATGCAGTCGCAAACCAACTCGCAGTTACCATCCACTTGAAGTGGATAATAACTCATTCGCAAAAGGGAAGGGGTCCCCATGTGACCCCTTCCCCTTTGTGAATGCCAATAAAAATATTTTTTCAGAGCAAGCAGTGGTCCTATGGACCACTGCCTACTCTGAAAAAAACGAAACCAAATGGTTTCGGTATTTTTCTTTTTGCAGCTCATTTTCCTTTAAGGAAAACGGGCTGCAAAAAGAAAAAAAAAAACTGCTTTATTCAAAAAGCAGTCACGGACATGGTGGTCTGCTGTCTCCAGCAGGCCACCATCCCTGTGAGTGCCTAGATTCGCTATGGGGTCGCAAACTTCGACCCATCTCATAAATATTCATGAGGTGGGTCTTTGCGACCCCATAGCGAGTCGCAGAAGGTGTCTGAGACACCTTTCTGCATTACGTATTGCGAGTTGCAATTTGCGAGTCGCTATGACTCGCAAATTGCAAGTAGCAATTTTCAACCTACCTACATCTGGCCCGAAGTCCCTCAAATTATTGGTGACCTCCTATGCTCAGGAACAAGGCTCTTCACTCACAGCTCCAGTCAGTGTTTCAGCAGTGGTACTAGAACCATTTACCAAGTGGGGGTGCGACCCATCGACTTAAGTGCTTTTTTGCCATTACCATGCTGCTGATATATAATTTGCGATATTTGTAACCACATATTTTTATTTATGTGAGGAAACCTGAGTGCACTGTGGTATTCTCTTTTCACCTATGTCTCAGCAAGCGTGTCACTAGTTAAAATTACAAAATAAAATTTTGGTCAGAGAAAGGAACGGTAAACACATCCCCTCATATAAAAACTCAAGCCCTTTGTCAAACAAAGTTGCATGTCATGAGACAGTCAGGGGCCTAACCACCAGTCCTGCAGCCCAAGGGAGAGGTCCCCCAGCCTTCCATACATACAAGGGGTCCCCCTCTGCTTGTCAGCTCGAGGTATTGTGAGGGGCACCTCGCCATTCATTGGAGAGGGGGCCCTTAGGGTTCCCTTATGTCATCCCCGGTTGAATCCCTCAGTGCGTCTGGGACATTTGGTGTCTTCACTCGCAGGCAGCTGGAATATAATGACCAACCAATATGTGTCCTTAAAATGGATGTACTTTGATGACGCCTTCGCCTTGAAAAAGCCCCAGGTCGACTCACCAAAGGGGGTCAAACATGTGTCAGCTCTCTGGCTTTTCTGTCCAAAATGTCTATGACTTCTGCTTATAATGGACATTTACAATTAACTTTGGACCTTAAGGCTTATTGCTCAATTGTCTACAATTTTTGTTGCAAATGGACTTCAATAAATAACTCTGAATTCATTGACTGGGTTTTCAATCTTTTATCACTTAAGGCTAAGACTTGGGGCAAAATGGCCCATATCCCATCCGATTACTCAGGAAAACTTAGAATAGGGCATTCCATAAGTAGAAAGAATTGGGCCATAGCAAATTCGTTCTTTGGATTTACTGCTATTGGAATGTACGAAACTCCAGGAGTTTCATATAACGATTCACAAGGGTTGCAAATGGGTTATCATCAATGTGAAATTGGTGTTACCTGCGAATGCTTTGCGACCGTATTCACGGTAACAAAATAATCATACATACCTATGCTATTCGGTATTAGGAAGGGACGCCCTTGACACGCCCCTTCCTAATACCAAATCAGTATGTAGTCGCAAATCCAATCTGTGATTTGGTAACAAGTTACCGAATTGCAAATTGAACTTGATACATATCAAAAATGTTTGATACATCTGGCCCTATAGCTTGTGCCCTAAACTAACTATAAGTCGCGACCCGCCATGTGCAGTTTTTTCGTCAAAAATTTTACTGCAAATATTACATTGCTATTATCAATGATGTTATCAAAGATGTTATGAATGCCGTCATTTGTGTGGTCATTAGCAGTGCATGGCGAGGGCGTGAGTTATAGTTACCTTGGGGCACGGGGCACAAGTTATAGATAACTCTAACAAAAATATGGTTTTATACGTAAAAAATGAGAGCATAACTATAACGTCTTGTAGTGAATCCTAGTTTGTTTTAACAGGAGTTAGCTTAGCCGTAGGCTTGTAAACTCGTGCCCCCGTCACCCAGTGACTTTTAACCTACTTAGCTTGCTCTGTCTTAGTCCATTTAATTATTTATTTCCTTAAAAATGGCGGCCTTGTTTATAGTTAGGCCACTAGTTATGGGTTCTATTATCAGTGTCACTGCGCCAAGGCGTCGAGATCAAGCACGAAAGACAAACATACAGTAGGCATTCACACTTAGGGATTTTCCCTCTCTATACTTTTGAGGGATTGTTGATATTAATTGCCGTCCCAAGCATGTCTGTTATCTATTGTTATGAATAACACTTATGTCAGGGGACCTTGTAGATCTATATAAATACAACAAACTTTTAGACAGATAATCAGAGGGATTCCGACCAGAGGGCATCGCCACCATCGCTGATACCGATGCTGCAGTCATCTTGACGCTGACCCAGTCTTCGTGTCCCTGCGGAGTCTGAGATAGAGACCTCATTCCAAGGTAACGAGGGTTGGGGGCTCCTCTCATGGATACGGCTTTGGCAGATTAGGTTTAACGAACCCAGCTCTCCTTTTTTAGGTAGGAGGTTAGACTTACTCTCCTTAGGGTATTAGGGCTTATTCCATTTTACATATACATATATTTCTTTCATATATTGCATAATGGTGGGGGTCTTTATAACAATGACTCTCCTCTTCACAATACTGTTGCTTGGTATATTCATTATCCTAATCATTGCAGTTCATGCAACTTATCACAAATTGCAGTTATGTTGAATAAAAACTATTATAACTTCACTGCATCTGTGTTATTGCCTTTGTTTGTATGAGACATAATACATCTGTGAGGAAAGGGTAATTTCCGTTTAACCACGACAACCCTGAGAGATCTTACTTTGAGTCCATGCGTAAGCGACTGCTACAAATCACCTTTTACTATTGTGTTTCTGGTGCGGTACTGCTAGTAAGCCGGTAAGGTTTGGACAACAGTTACAACTAGTTGTAGGAAGAAACTTAGTCACCTACAAACGAAAGTACTGTCATCCTGAGACCAGCAGTCTTGCTCAGAGCAAGAGTCCAAACTACGACATGGCGCCACCAACGATGGTGTTTAGGCACTAATTTACGGATACCCTGACTATCACTGTCTCACAGACAACAGGTACCCTCAGTACCATTATACGGAGACGTCCGTGGTCTTTGGGAGAATCCTCCTCAGCCAAACAGGTAACACCTAATTAGGCTGTAGGTTGTTCGAGCTCGAACTCACAAAAGGAAAAACTTCCCCTATTTTGGTGTTCCGTTTCTCTAAACAACTATGGCTAATACCATAGACATTCCTGCAAATGCTAGACATGCACTTACACAACATTTATTAGCACATGGCCTTACGGAAGAGGGCGAGGATGTTACTATGATTATAGAAGCGAGTGAAGCCTACCAAACAGAAACATTTTACTGTTGGATTGCCTTTCCTGAGGCTGACCAACAGACGCACACATTTCACACATATGACATTGCGGACGTACCCATAAGATACGAAGCATACCAGTATCATGAAATATCGCTCACATATCAAGAGCATCAGAACTGGTTTGAAGGCGCCCTACCACATGTACTACGACGGGTGAGGCTAGGTCCTTTAAGTAATGAAGGGCCTACATGGCCCATGTTTGCCACATATACACCTCACCCAGGCATACAGACTATGCCGATTGTAGATTTAAGAATATTATATAATGAATTAGTGGCATTATATAGACGATTGGTCCAGTTCGTAATGCGAACATTGAACACTACACCAGCGCGTCCAGCACCGCCAGTAGCTGGTGGATATCAATTGGCTACTGGGATTAATCCACAAACAGTGCATACCATTATGGGTAAAGTGCCCACGGAACGAGAAAAAATACCGTTCTGGATTGCTCAGAAAACAAATCAGCTGGAAGCTGTGTTCCCCCATACGGGGCCACAGGAGAAACATAGACTGCTCACTATGTGCTTGCCTTTTGGGATGGTTCCCTCGGTGGATGAATGTGCCACTTGGGGTACAGTCTTCGCTGCCGTTTATACTACCACATATGGTACCCCTACACTTGCCAATTTACCGGAAGTGTTGAAACAAATGCAAAATGAGCATGGGGCTGCACCGGCCATAGATCTGGGGATGAAATTGATGCGTAACTTTGACGCCGTCTCCTCGATAATATTAAGTAATATTAAAGGGGAAGCAGTGGCACTGGAGATACGCCAGCGTCTCCGGGAAACTCCACATGTGGAACAGGAGAGACTGCTACCGAAAATAATATCTGATACCTATACTAGTATAGGACGAGATGGGCTGGGAGCCAAACCTAAAAAGTTGGACATACTGAGTCCCGCCCATAAGGAAGGTACAAAGCAAGCACAAGAGGGTTCTAAAAAGCGCTGGGACAAACAAAAAGATTTCAAAGATAGGAGAAATAAAAGAGCTGATTCTCCACATCCGGAGTACTCCGAAAGGAGGTATAATCTCAGGAATAGGGATTACATTAGAACTCCAGACAGATATACTGATTCACGTCCTTCTCGTTCCTTTCAGGACGCACCGGATAGACGTAGCGAGAGAGGGGGCCGCCAAGATCGACGTCCGGAATACGTGAAAGAAAAGAAAGACTCGCCGCAGTCTACCATTAAAAAAGAAGAAAAGATTCCTCAGCAAAAGCCACAATTTAAAAAGAAGAAAGTGGCAGCACTGACCGTTAAAAATGCCGGTAGTATTGAGAACACTGTTCAGGAACAAGAGGTGGGCAGTGACTCTGTTGGACAGCGCGGCAGAGGTCACGATATGTCGCCAGAGTCTGAAAGATCATCTGGATGCGACAGCAACTAGCGATTACATCGCAGTTGAGACGGCGGATGGCCGCGTTCTCCCACCCGATCAGGTTTATGATTTAACAATTCAGATAGAGGGAGACGTGGAACGCATTATTAGTGTAATATTCTGGGATGAAATTACTAGTGATATCCTGTTGGCCGAGAGAGATTGGCCACCTGATCATGTCCGCAAGCTCCCCCATGGGGAAGATGTCATTTTGCCTTCTTTCTCCGATCTTGTTCCGGAGGCAGACAAAAAAGCCTATGCTGCTGAATGGGCTTTACCGCAGGCACCTGCATTTTACCGTAATCATGTAGGTTGGGACAAGGACTCTCCTTGTCATGTTATTCCCGTTCGGTCTACACCACACCCGCAGCCACAATACCCTGTTAAACATGAAGCAAAAGCTCCAGTGATGGAGATACTGTCACAACTTGAATACCAGGGAGTAATTGAGCCCTGTACATCGGCAATGAATAATCCGCTGTTTCCCATTGCGAAACCTGATCATTCATATAGAATAGTGGTTGATTATAGACACTTGAATAGTCATACACGCACATATGCTATACAAAATTCACACAGCACAGCACTGATTAATAATATAGTGCGTAAAAAATACAAAACTACATTGGATATATCTAATGGATTTTTCTGCCAGAATTTAGCACATGAAAGTAGAGACCTAAGTGCATTTTCCTTTGGCTCTCAGAAACGCTTTTGTCGTTTACCCCAAGGCTATAAAAACAGCCCAGGACTGTTTTCGGCCCGTGTAACATCAATCTTGCACGAGCTTGATTCCGAGGCATTATCCAATGTGGATGATATCTATCTCACTGATGACACCCTTGACATTCATCTTGCAAGGGTCGATCGGATAATTATGGGATTTGCTGCCTTCGGATATAAATTTAATTTTAAGAAAAGCAAGATAGCCTTTCTTAGTGTATTGTTCCTAGGATATGAGCTATCAAACGAGGGGAAGAGCCTGGCCCCGCACTTCCTAGAAAAGTGTGCTCAGCTACAGCCTCCGAACACGCTTAAGAAATTACAGTCATTACTGGGTTTCTTTAATTTTGGCAGAACATACATTCCAGATTATGCTGAACGCGTCAAGCCACTATATGACTTAATTCAGCCCAATTTTTCTAGCAGGCGGTGGACAATTGAACACACACACATCCTTAGGGACATACAACGGGACATGCTGGAGGCTAGACACTTGTACACACGTGACAATAAAACGAATTTGGTCATCAGAATAATAGCTGGTGCCCTTGGATTTACCTATGTCACCTTTAATGAGGGTGACACGGTGCCGATAGCATACAAATCACATTTGTACTCCAATGCAGAGAAACGTTTTGCTCCTACTGAAAAAATTCTGACAGCAGTTCAGATGGCCGTCATAAAAGAGAGGCCACTTGCCCAGGGGAAGCGCATTATTGTTGTCTCCCCGGTACCGGCCTTAGAGGCTGTCACTAAAGCGAGCGTTCCAAACGCTAAGGCATTACATCCACGCTGGATTCAATGGGCAACGTCTCTGACCGCCACTGATGTTGATTATGTGTTTGACCCAAGACTTCAGACACAAGAATTTCTCCAGTATGAACAGTAGTACCCCGCTCCCTTACACATATTGCCAATAGACAGTTATGTTACCATCATTTATACTGACGGATCGGCACAACCGGCTGTGGGTACTAAACATCAATACTCGGCAGCTTGCGCAGCCGTGTGCGGGGTAATGGAAGACGGAGTTTTCCATCCTCATAATACCTACATTCAGACCTTAGGGGACTGCACAGCCCAGTTGGCCGAGCTTAAGGCTCTTCTTCTAGCGCTCGAACATTCAGAGCCAGGAACACAGACTTTGATCGTCTGTGATTCGTATTACTGCGTCCAGTCATACAATGAATACCTCAATCATTGGAAACTGAACAGGTTTAGAGATTCTAAAGGAAACACCATTAAACACAAAATGTTGTGGGGAAGGGTGGCTGATCTTAAGTATAAGCTGCCATGTGTCCATGTAGTTCATACATTAGGGCACCAACGTGTAGGAATACATGTTGCCGGTAATACATTGGCTGACGAAGCAGCCAAAGCATCAGTAGCTACGGCTTCTGTGGCTGCAGTGACTCGTTCTCGGACGAGGTTGGATAATGAAATACTGATTGCCGTTAAAGCCTCGGCTGCAGGCAAGCCCCTTCCGAAAGGATACCCTACGAACTATACCTATCATATCAGTGCACAGAATGTTTCTTTTGCAACAATTCCTGATGTTGGTGATCGAGTGATCCCAAATGAAGACCAAAGATTGGGGCTGATTACAGCTGCACGTGAGGGTGTCGCTTCTGCGCATGCTGGTATACAGGCCACTATCACCATTCTACAACAACGGTACTGGTGGCCTGGTCTATGCAGACGGTCTAAACAGTATGTCCTTTGCTGTGACATTTGTCAGCAGATTAAGGGCTCAAATATCAGACGCCCTCCGCAGACATCTCTCTTAGTGTCAGACAAGCCACTCCATTGTGTGTACCTGGACCACTGTGGTCCCTTGCAACCTGATGGTGCATACAAATACATTTTAGTGGCTGTAGATTCCTGTTCTAGATTCCTGTGGGTATGGCCACAGCGGTCGGCTGACGCCCGGACTGTTATAAAAGATTTGCTGATCTTTATCGGTACATATGCGGTTGCAGCATTCCATTCGGACCAGGGCCCTGCATTTGCCTCTAAGGCTTTCAGGGACGCCGTGAGGACGATGGGTGTTGAACTCCATTACTCCTCACCATACCATCCCGAGGGAAATTCGGTCGTGGAGAGGTGGAATTGTGATCTAAAGCAGTCCTTAACAGCTCGAGTATTAGGTTCAGGCCGCAGTTGGTTACATCACCTATATGGGGTCCAGAGAGCACTGAATAATCTGCCAAGACGGTCCTTGGGGGGAAAGTCTCCATATGAGGTTCTCTTTGGGACAACTATGTATGTCCCCCATCTTGATGCCCCTGGTATGGTGGCAGCAGAAACACCAATTGACATAAAAGAACGTCTCGCTGTTTTACAGGAGCTTCAACAATTCCGTGATGATAAATCATCTGCAAGTGCTGCCACCTTGAGAATAAGGGACTTGGCGAAAACTTTGACTGGCTGGATTCCTAACGTTGGGGATCTGGTTCGTAAGAAGATCGCTGTGAAAAAAGAGTTTGGTCCATCATACAGAGCACCTGTACCGGTCTTGGGAATAAAAGGCACCAGGACTGTCATCCTTCCACCGTTGTCTGGTTCCAAATCAAACAGATTCATCTCCATTGATGACATCAAATTACACCATGTGGCCGATTCTTCACAGTAGACCAGGAGGTCCCTTGGGTAGTTCCCGATCCCCTCTCACTACCCAACAGGACATCCCTCTACATAGTAGGATGACTATCGCTACTACTGACTATGCAACTATGTCAGCTGCTGTTCCAGACACTTCTTCAACCATGGGGAGGGCGGAAAATGAACTTTTGTTGGTTCCAGTAACAACTTCGGAGAACACCCCGCTACAGGATTTGGCTGTATTCTACACAAACTCTTCCACAACTAATAACGTTGTCTATCAGGAACTCCCGCGAACAGTGGATGAGAATTTGATGGGTCCGGTCTTTGCGGAGACTTCCTCTGGCTATTTTGTAGACATTGATGATTTTTCTTCAGATTCATCCTCAACTGAGACTGACAAACTTTCGAGAGGTAGCAAATTCTATCAATGGCTTAAGAAGAACTATTTGGTATATCCATGAAACTATCTCTGGTTCTGTTTGACATTTATTGCATTATTTTTATGGATTGGTTTTGTGACTGTTTTCTTTTTACTAATTAATGGTCACTATAATGCTGATCGCTCCTCAGTGGAGCCTGTTGATGTAATTTTAACACCACATCATTCATCACATAAGGTCCGACGTGATTTGTCCCCTGTCAATATTACAGCTATTCCAATTCCTGATGGGATTGTTTGGGACAAAGTTCAGTTCGATATATACGGGCCTACAGAGATAATTCAAGTACCATACGTGTTCAAGATTTCTATGTCTGATGTTATTACACCTAATGTTGTCTCTGATGATTGGGATGTCCAAACAGTTATTTCCATGCTAACTGAAATGAAGGACTACTCCGCTTTTGGAAGTGATGGTGTATATGATTATACAATGAATTATGATGAAATGTTCTGCTATAATAATTGGGGACATCACTACCTGCACCGTGCAACTAGATATAGGCCTCTCTTTAACTACACACAATGGGAACACTGTTCAACACCACAGGTGGGGAGTCCAAAGTATTTCAGTGACAAATTCACATACTTTTCTGGGCATGATACGAAGAAAGCTGAATCATATTATTTTAAATTACCTACAGCACAATTTAGAAAACTCTTGCTAACAGATACAAAACTGATTTATTCAGATTCCTTTGTTTCCCGACTCTCGATTGAAGGTTATGAATATTGGAAGAACACTATCGATTTGAAGAGTGTATGGGGAACACAAGATTGGAAAATACAGGGTAGGGAGGCTTTGTTTCGAGCTTGCTTAATTCCTGTGCAAATGATTTTTTGGAATGACACTGTTGAGCAGACATCATGTCTGGGGTTAGCAAAAATTAAAGATCTAAACACGCCCAATATTCCTACATCGACAAAATTTAGAGATTGGCAACACTTTCTTAATGTTTCAGAGGACAGGCTAGATGCATTGGTTAAGGCTGGTGCTTATAATTCTTCACTTTCCCGTCCCGGGGGATGGTTGGTATGGCCCACCGACACTGATGAGTGTCAGGCGTTTTTTGAACTCTTCAAGGGGTTTTTCCATTCATAGGCCAGACCCTTGCTTTCTATCAGGTCAACATACTGGTATAATTACAACATACAGTGTGGGTAAGCTGTGCCAGCAATGGGTGCAGACAAACACTTTAACAGCGGTTAAACAACACCTGAACACTCTTTCTGACAGTATAGATTTACAAGATTTCCTATTAGGTCCTAGGAAACAGCGCTCGAAACGGTTTTTATATGCTATGTATAATGAAATTTGGAAACTTTCTCAAATTGAGGCTGCTGCACGTTTACGGCAACTTGATAAGGAGAATTTGGAAAAACATTGGCTGTTGTCGACAATGGCATGAACACCCTATCCAACAGGATATACTCACTGTCGAATATAGTGTCATCTGCTATTGATATCACTCAGACTGATTTGTCCCGGTTATATCATGGGCAAACACAGCTACGTTCCATCATGCAGCTGGGTTGGACATTGCAGATGCTGAGAAGTGGCCACATTCCATGGAAATACATTAATGGGAGTGAACTATTCGCGGCTTTTAATTTTTCCAGGGAACAAGAGACAATGGCTAAAAGGGAGGCTCGTTTCACCTTGCTTCAAGTAGAAAAATTAGATAAGTTGCCCTTCACAGTAGCAGAGAGTCCTTCAACTATCTGGCTCTTACACAGCATTATTAATTTACCGTTTTCGACCTTTCGTTTCTCAAGCTGCCTGAAACATCTTGCAGTGGGACGATATGAACGGCTAGGAGATAGCTTTATTAAGGAAGAGTGGGAGTTGCCCTTTGAGTATCGATGTCTGAACGGCGAACAGGAGGTCTTTCTTAGCAGAAGTGAATGTGAGACTAATGTTCGTCATTCCATGATATGCAAACAGGTGTCTCTTCACGGTCTTTGCAATGCGGGGGTCGCAAATTTGGTCTGTTTTCTGAAGGGTACTCCCGTCCCCTTGATTCGTTCAGTGTTTCATGTAATTTCTAATGGGAGTTATGTTCTACTGAGCGATGACAGCTGTTGTGGCTTGCGACCTGAATTGCCTACGCAATCTCAGTCACGAAGGTCGTTACGTGTTGTGGCCATGTTTTGTTTCCCCCCACACGAGAGATACAAGTATCTGAAATGTGGCCCCACATTGATACTATTAATGTGAACTATGACAAGTTGAGTAGACTGAAGGCGCTATTGTTTCAAAAACAGGTCGCCTTGACATCCGCAAAAGAGACGTATGCTCTCCAGATTGCGAGATCATAAGCCGAGAAACAATCCCTTTTAAATACCGATTTCCCCAAACACTTTGGAGCGTTGGTATCCAGAATATTCAATGCTTCAAGCACCACTGGGATTGTTCATTTCTTTAAGGCTGTCGGGTCTGGTTTCATGTCCATCTTCCAGACTGTCTTCGGAGTCATCCCATCAGCCATCCATTCTCTCTTTTCCAGTGTGTTTGGTGGCTTTCCAATTATTTTGGCTTTAATTGGCGGACTACTACTGCTATTTTTTCTGATTCGCAGTGGTTGTTTTTTTCCAGCGACACAGAGCAATGGAGCCGCTCCCGTCAACCCCGCTGTGCCGTGAACGCATGGTTCGGATCTTCGGTACACCTTTGCTGGTGGAACTAGAGTTTGACTGGTCATTGTCATTCCGGCCTCTACTCTGGTGTGTACAACCGGTGTTCCGCTGCATATGGTGTCTCTTTGAACATCTGCCTATGGTCTGTCTTGCTGTTGCACCAACATCTCCTGTGGACCACGAACTGCTGATGTCCCCGATGAGGGTTCATACACGGTCATGCCCCTTGAGACTGAGGTTGCTCCGCGAGGCCACCTATGAGCCTTCTGTTATACGATCTAACATGAATGAGGACGCTACAGCGAGTGTCGATACACCGATGAATATGGCTCACTTCTGCTCTGTGGATCTGTTTGTCCGTCCAGCTCTTGATTTCACTTCAGATGATGTTGACTCATTTTTAAGATCCTTGAATGGTGACTTCGATGACATTCTTCAAGATCCTGCATATAGCACATAATTTGGTGAATTCGCTTGCCAGTTCCCGGTTCTAAAAACTAGCGATTATACTGAAAGTTTGCTATACTTGTCATAGTTGATATTAACATCTCTGAATGTTTTTTAAACGAATTTTAACACACAGCATTTATTTTTTGTCATTAAGTACATTTTGTTAGCTTGAGTTTTCGTTTTCGTTTTTTTTTGGCTTTTAGTTCAGTAGCAGCTTTTTTGGCGATTGAGTTTCTTTACCTTCATCATACCTGTTACGGCAATGGGGAGGGTGTAGTGAATCCTAGTTTGTTTTAGCGGGATAACAGGAGTTAGCTTAGCCGTAGGCTTGTAAACTCGTGCCCCGTCACCCAGTGACTTTTAACCTACTTAGCTTGCTCTGTCTTAGTCCATTTAATTATTTATTTCCTTTAAAATGGCTGCCTTGTTTATAGTTAGGCCACTTGTTATGGGTTCTATTATCAGTGTCACTGCGCCAAGGCGTCAAGATCAAGCACGAAAGACAAACATACAGTAGGCATTCACACTTAGGGATTTTCCCTCTCTATACTTTCGAGGGATTGTTGATATTAATTGCCGTCCCAAGCATGCCTGTTATCTATTGTTATGAATAACACTTATGTCAGGGGACCTTGTAGATCTATATAAATACAACACACTTTTAGACAGATAATCAGAGGGATTCCGACCAGAGGGCATCGCCACCATCGCTGATACCGATGCTGCAGTCATCTTGACGCTGACCCAGTCTTCGTGTCCCTGCGGAATCTGAGATAGAGACCTAATTCCAAGGTAACGAGGGTTGGGGGCTCCTCTCATGGACACGGCTTTGGCAGATTAGGTTTAACGAACCCAGCTCTCCTTTTTTAGGTAGGAGGTTAGACTTACTCTCCTTAGGGTATTAGGGCTTATTCCATTTTACATATACATATATTTCTTTCATATATTGCATAATGGTGGGGGTCTTTATAACAATGACTCTCCTCTTCACAATACTGTTGCTTGGTATATTCATTATCCTAATCATTGCAGTTCATGCAACTTATCACAAATTGCAGTTACGTTGAATAAAAACTATTATAACTTCACTGCATCTGTGTTATTGCCTTTGTTTGTATGAGACATAATAAATCTGTGAGAAAAGGGTAATTTCCGTTTAACCACGACAACCCTGAGAGATCTTACTTTGAGTCCATGCGTAAGCGACTGCTACAAATCACCTTTTACTATTGTGTTTCTGGTGAGGTACTGCTAGTAAGCCGGTAAGGTTTGGACAACAGTTACAACTAGTTGTAGGAAGAAACTTAGTCACCTACAAACGAAAGTACTGTCATCCTGAGACCAGCAGTCTTGCTCAGAGCAAGATTCCAAACTACGACAGTCTCTGTAACCTTCGTTTTTTTTAAAGTGAATTGCTATTTAAAAAAAAATCTATTTCCTAACTGTATCGTACTTGTAACCAGTGGCGGCTCCTCTGCTATGGCGTAGGAGCGTCCCCCTCCCACCAGCAGCAACCACTGCAAATCCTTTAACAACGAAAAGATAATAAACTAAGTTTTTCATTTTGTTGTTAAAGGGGCAGGGCATTGGGGATGATTGGGATGAGGGGAGTGCACTGTGCACTCCCCTCAGTGCGCATGTGTGTTTCGCCGGCTGTCTCGGGTCAGCCAAACACACATGCGCACTGTGCTCTCTTCAGCCCGGCACTGTGTTGCCAGGCACAGGCTCCCAGTCTGCCTGGGAACACCCTGGCTGGACACTCCCGGACAGTGCTAACGTTGCTCTGAGCCGCGTCAGGATTGGCTGCAAGGCAGGGTGGGAACATGTGCCTGCTGAGGAGATGGAGGATCGGCGGCACGCAAGTAAGTGTGTGTTTTTTTAATTTTTTTTATTTTTTTAATTATTATTATTAAAATTCCCTTCACCCCATGTGCCGCCCCGCCCCTTGTAATCCCCGTGAGCTGTGACTGCCTGTAACCCTTGTTTTTTTTTCCAGTGAATTTCTATGTTTTTTTTATTTTTTTATTTTTTACGTAAAGTAATTTTCATTACTGTACATTAATCCAACCACTGCCGCACCAGTCCCTGTGGTCAATCCCCCTAACACCCAGCCCCACTATGGGCACTGCCTTTAGACATGCGCGACAGGAGCTCCCCGCAGAGCCTGTCTCTCTGGGTGAGAGAATATGTTTGAGAAGTTGTCTCTGGGTGTGAGAGTGGCCGTGAGAGTGCCTGCCTGGGTGTGAGAGTGGGTGTGAGAGGGTCTATGTGGGTGTGAGAGTGTCTGATTGTGCTCCAATAGATGAAAGATGCATTCACCTCATTGAAGGATTTCAGATCGTTTTTCGATATGGAATCGCAGAGTAAACACACTTGCTTTGTCTTTGCCAAGCCCAGGAGTTAGGTTTGGTTGTCCTTTCCAGAAGTGGAGCTTCAACTGGGGCACCTGCTAAGTTTATATTTGTAAGTGTTTCCTGTTGAGGTTTAATTTCTGTGAAATGAGCATCATGGCCAGAACGGACGCTCACCTGCTCATTTATCCAACAAGAGTCCACAGTTTTGCACAAAATGTCGGTTAGTTAGTAAGTGCCACCTCGTTGGGTGAATGGCCAGTGTGTGTGTGTGGGGGGGCACACATTCTCCCCCAATCCCTGGCTATTTTGGACCCCTCGGGCCCCATCCTCGGGGCTCACCACTATTAAATGGGAAGGTGGACTGAGCGGCCCCCTCCCCTGGCTGATTTCCGACCCCAGGGTCCCATCCCCTGGGGCTCACTAAAATGTAATGTGGGGGGCGTGCAGCCCCTGTCCCTGGGCTGATCTCTTTTCATGAAACAGTGCTTTAAATTTGAGATTTTATTTCCACAAACGATTTTTGTTTTAGGTTGAGTATGGAAAAAGGACATGTAATATCAACCACTTGGGCTGTGACAAATTTTCAAGATGAAGTATACTTAAAGAAGATGTTTGATATGAGCGAGCCATGGGGAGAGATTTGTTTATTTAATAATTGAGGGATGGTATATTAAACACTATTGGGGGTGGATACTTGCTAGTTAGTGCCATATTTATGCAGTTTTTTTGCCGAGTCGAATATTGTTATCACAAACATTACCGTACTAAGGAGGTTAATTTGTATTCCAAAAATGTGTGATTTGAACAAAAGCAGTTAAAAGGAGTTTAATAAATTATTATGCAATGGGTATGCCATTCAAGTGATTTTAGTAATAAAGATGTTATGTTTGGATGAATTTAATAGTACTCAAGCAAAGAGAAATTCTAAGATGACTGGTTATTTGTAAGAGATAGTTTTGTCGTTTTTCCATGCTATGTCACGTTTGATCGGAGGGGTTTACACAGTATACCCCATACTGCATACTTTAAAAAATGAAACTGCAGATTTGGTGTTGCTAACACGATGAAGGCTCACTCCAAAATGTGTTGTTAGCTTCTTGCCATAAACACTTTCTGATAACTGCCACTGGAGTGCCAATCTCTTCTTGAGTGGGAAACTTTCCTGATATATATAGTTATTTTATTAGATGCTTATGAGTCTCTGTTGTATTTATATATTACAATATGTAGATATGATCATAACAACTGTATCTAAAAGTATTTCACTACTGAAATATTGAGGAAAATATACAAGTAACATAAATATACTTATAAAAATGCACAAAATATTAGTATGTGTTTATACAATACAACTTTATATCTCAATATATTATCTTCATTATTCATGTATACCCTTTCTATGTAGTTATGTATCTATATATTTATTACTTTACTCCTGCTGTAGAGAAAAAAGGAAAAAAAAACTTTGACTGCCTCCAATGCACTATTCTGTCTCATCGTATACTTCTTTGAATATATCCTCTCCCTCCACTCTGACTCATCCCAAACCTCATTCTACTACTATGATCTCAAAAATAATACTTTCTACACTCTTAGCTCCTCTATCCCTTCTTGGCTCACCCCCAAACCTAATTTTACTACTCTGATCTCCCAAATACCAGTTCTAGATTTTTTCCCTCATGTACCCCTCTTTTGACTCATCCCAAACTTTATTTTACTACTGTGATCTCCCTAATCCCTTTGCGGACACCTCCCTCCTCCATCTCTCATTTGACTCATCCCAAGACTCATCTTACTAGTATGCTCTCCCAAATCACACTTTTCTAGACTCTTCCTTCCTCTAACCCTCCATTATCCGATTCAATCCAACTACCCCAGGCTTGCATGTCCACCTCGCAAATTAACAGCTCATATTTTCCTATACTAATCCATCACTAATCCTTTTCAGGTTCCAGAGTCAGCATGCTACTCGCGCAAAAGCACTTTGACTCCTCATCACGGGTAGTAAGCGTTATATATATATATATATATATATATATATATATACTGTATATATATAGACACACACAATTACAATAGGCAATTAATCATAGCCTGTGACAGTTAAATTTAGAAAAGGAAAGGAGTCCTGATAATCAGGAGCAAAAGTCCTCACACACCACATATGGTGTCATGCTTCATCATCGGACAGCTCCTCGTCAGGCCGGCGCTGCAATGCCTGACGGGCACCCCCCAAAGGGGGGCTCTTTGCCGGAGATCTTTTTATTAATGATGAAGCCGCGGAACCAAATGTGGGTCCGAAAAAGAGGAGGAAAAAAGGAAAGGACAAAGTAAAATTGGCTCAAAACCCTCACTAAATGGTTTATTATTTGCTGTTGGGAATTGGTCAAGATTAAAAGAAGTTACAAGGGAGTGAAACAAGAGATAATGCTCAGGCACTCGTACAAAAAATCAAGGCAAAGGAATACCTTGCAATACTCCTGCAATCTAACACTCACAGTCAAGACGTCACATTCGGGAACGCAGCCGCGGGGGTAGGTGCACCACTGAGCGCCGGCAACACTACAAATTCACTGTGAACCGGGCAACAGGCCTGCGTGATCCCATGATACCCTTTCTCAGAATGGAGTTGGGTGACTGATAGGAAAGAAAAGCCAGTCCGGTTTATCTCTAGTAAGTGACTGATGACGTCTTGACTGTGAGTGTTAGATTGCAGGAGCTGAGAAAAGGGATAATAATATTTGTTTCCTTTATTTTCAATTGGAATAATCCAATGATTTAGTAGGTCCTGAAGAAGCGTCAGGGGATCCTTTTGGACCATAAGAGACGCGAAACATGTCGACCGCATATTGACCATATACTGAGGGATTTCGGATAATTACCGTCTTCCTTTGCCTTGATTTTTTGTACGAGTGCCTGAGCATTATCTCTTGTTTCACTCCCTTGTAACTTCTTTTAATCTTGACCAATTCCCAACAGCAAATAATAAACCATTTAGTGAGGGTTTTGAGCCAATTTTACTTTGTCCTTTCCTTTTTTCCTCCTCTTTTTCGGACCCACATTTGGTTCCGCGGCTTCATCATTAATAAAAAGATCTCCGGCAAAGAGCCCCCCTTCGGGGGGTGCCCGTCAGGCATTGCAGCGCCGGCCTGACGAGGAGCTGTCCGATGATGAAGCATGACACCATATGTGGTGTGTGAGGACTTTTGCTCCTGATTATCAGGACTCCTTTCCTTTTCCTTGTATCAGCTTTGGAACAGTGTATTATATTTCATTATCAGGTTGACTGGAGGGCATACACTGGACCATATAATCCTCCAATCCCTTCTCTTTATTTGACATAGTTAAATTTAGAAGTCAGCTTGGTCCTATGTTTGGAACAATGGTTGTCGCTGTGATAGAGGAAAGCGATACACACATGCTGTTCTCAATCACACAGCTTCCAGCATGGGACCCAGCCAACAGGACCAACAACCAATCCTTCTTGAATGTCGACAGAGCGTTTGTGGAAGGGGAATATAGACATTAAATAAAAAGCTTCAACATGCTCCAAAGTCTAACCAAGTGCGATTGTGGCGCCTTACTCCTTTTCTAATTTGTAGGAAGATTACAGAATGTAAAATTTTTTAGATGCTATATTTTGTTTACTGATGTAAACTTTTTTTTAGCACACCCATTTTTGTAAATAAAGGTGAGTCCCATTTACTAAACACACATCCAGTCCTAGTGGGCAAGGATAAAGGCTTGGCCAGAGAATGTAATGTGTAAGTGAATGTGAAAGTGATTATTGGAGATAAAGCTGCACAGTATTGATCTCAAGCAGCCTATTAGACCCATATCAGTCTGTGTGTCAATGATAACCCTCATCGTGTTTAAGGACAGGAAGTGTGCTATGTATAGACACATGAAGGAGTTTTTTTGTTGTTTCAAGCCCCACTCCAGTGGGCACAGGTACCAGCTTGACCAGGGAATATTTTATGTTACTACCTTACCATGCCATTTTATGGATTCAGGACATGGGATGCATATTGGTAGGATAGAGAAGCTGTTACTGTGTTGCTGGGATAACCTAGATGAAATGCATTTCCTGGATTAACAAAATACCAGTGTCAATGTGCACCTAATTGCTATGCATTTGCGCTACAAAATAACAAAAACTAGTGGTTCATAATCTGCACCATGTGTCCATTAAACTGGTTAAAACATACTCTCAAAGTGGATATTTCAGGATTCATCTGGTATAAGTTCCATCACCAGTGCTCAAGATGTAAATATAACTCCTCGTCCATGTTAAGTCCATCTAGATGTTTGGTGGATAGGATTCTATTTCCTGGGGGTGTAATCCTGATGAGACCAAAAAAAGCTCAGCTCCTCACTGCTGGAGATGATAGTGGTTAAAACAATATTTACCACCTTATCTGCATGGCAAACTACTCCTGATAGTAATTCTGATGCAAGTAGGCATGTGCTTTATAAAAATCACCCATTCATTCATTCATTCAATAATCACGCTGTAACAACTCCCAATGTAAACATCAATGAAGTAACAACTGATATTCTTTCAATACATTTAATTATCATCTTTTGTGGATAGAAAAGTCAACCGCAATTTAATCAACTTAGTCATTCTATCTTGCGTTCTTTCTGGTAATTCTATCTCCCTATAAGAAATGGGGCCTCTAGTTGGTAGTGGTTTGCACCCTGTCCAAGTACGGACCCTCACTCGAGTCAGGTTGAGAGAGCCACACAGCTAAGATAACTCCTGCTTACCCCCTTGGTAGCTTGGCTCAAGCAGTCAGGTTTATCTCAGAGGCAATGTGTAAAGTATTTGTGTGTACACACACACACACACAGTGAAAATACCACAAAGGTACTCCACACCACTTTAGAAACTTACCCAACATTTATCTGAGTAAAACAAGACCAAAATGACAAAAACCGAACATACACAAATAAAGATATCACTTTTAAAAGATTAAATGCAATATTAGTTCCTTGAAATCAATGAAGCGCTTAACTGAGGCAAAGTACTTGAGATCTGTCAAAAACGAAGACAGTGCGGGCCCCAGGGAGGGTGGTGCACCCAGAAGGTGGTGAAGCCAGAGATGGGTTGCTCCTTACTGTTGCAAGGGAGGTGATGCGTCAGTTCTTTAGTGCTAGGCAGGGGAGGTGATGCATCTGTTCCTTACTGCCAAAAGGGAATTGATGCATTGTTTGCGGCATGAAGCATTGGTTCCTTACAGCAATGTGGTGTAAATGAAGAAACTGGCCCCCAGGGTCATGCATCAGAAGACAAGCCACAATGTCAAAATAGTTTATAGAATTCACTGCTACCTCTAAATGCTTCCCAGCGCTAACATGAACCATGACGGAAAATGAAAGATGGACACACTGTTTATGTGAAAAGATAGTTCTTTAATTGTCTTCTAAAACTGAGCAAGTTGTTAATATCTCTTAATTGAAGAGGGATGGAGTTCCAGAGCTTAGCTGCCAGGAAAGCAAAGGTTCTGCTACCACTCTTAGTTCTATAGATCCTAGGGGTGGCCAGGAGAAAATGCTTTTTAGACCTTAAGTCTCGTGCTGTACAGTACAGGGTAATAATAATGTTATATATCCTTTTTCTTTTTTACTGGTAGCCAATGCAGGCTAGCCGGGGTCAACTGAGCTGACTGACATCTAGGAATATGTAACAACACTCTTGCTGCCGCATTTTAAATAATCTGCAGCCTCCTGATTACATACTCTAGGCTACCAAGGTAGAGTGAGTTCCCAAAATCCAGCTGTGGCAGGATGGGACCTTGGATTACTATTCTCAGAGTCTCCACAGGGAGTCATCTAATCATCTTCCTGAGGGCTCTTAAAAGGCAAAATAGGGCCCTACTACCTTCCTGGCCTGAGATGTCATCGTAAGGTCTTTGTCTAGGAGAACTCCTAGGTTCTTAACCTCCTCTTTAAGGATGGGATGTTCCCCCAGATGCATGGGCCTGCTAAATTGATCCCACAGGAACGGGTTATTTCCAATGACTATCACCTCAGTCTTATCACCATTCAATTTGAGGCAGTTCTAAGTCATCCAACTATGTACTCGATGCAGACAAATGGACAAATTCCCAAAAGAGGCCCTTGAATTAGGAGTCAAGGAGATGACAATCAGTGTGTCACCTGCATAAGACACTGTTAAAAATGGGGTCTCTAGTTGGCAGAGGTATCTACCCTTGTCCAAGTAGGGACCGCAATCCTAGTCAGGGTAAGTCACACACAATCCAAATTATCCTGTGCCCACCTTCTGGTAGTTTGACACTGAGCAATCAGGCTTAGCTTAGAAGGCAATGTGTGAAATATTGTGCAATAAACCATAGAGTAACACGGTGAAAACACCACAAAAATACACCACATACGTTTAGAAAAATATAGGATAGTCATCTGGTTAAATTAATGTCAAAACGATAACGTTTCAAAAAGCACAAGTTGAGATATCACTTTTGCAAGATTAAAAAGAGTCTTAAATCTTAGAAATCAACAGTTGTCTCTTGTTAAAACAAAGTACCTGGTTTGTGTAAAAAATAACACACACAGAGACGAGAGGAGATGCATGGGAAATTTCTTTCCACGCTGCAAGGGGTTTTGCATTGATTTCCAGCATGCGGTCTTGGTTCGTCACTGCAATGCGGGGATCTTTTTGATGCCCACGGACGATGAGGGGAAAATCCTGAGCATGCGTTAAGAGGTCACAGGCATTGCGTTGATCCAGTAGGCGATGCGTCAAATTTTCTGTCGCACAGCAAGCACTGAGGCAATTCTTCACTTGGGAAGTTGGGCTGCGTCGTTCCAGTTCGGCTGTGCATCACATTTCTGGCCGCAAGGCAGCTGTTGCATCGAATCTTCACTCAGGAAGTCTGGCTGCGTCGTTACGGTTCGGCTGTGCAGTGATTTTCTCATCGCAAGGCAGGCTGTGCATCGTTTCCAGCAGGCTGTGCATCGATTTTCGGTGCAAAAGGAGTTTCCTCAAGAGATTAAGTCCTTTTGGCCCTGAGCCTTCAGAAAACAGGAGGCAAGCTCAATCCAAACTCTTGGAGAGCACTTCTCAGCAAAGTCAGAGGGCAGCAAGACAGCAGGGCAATGGCAGGGCAGCAGTCCTTCTCAGCAAAGCAGTCCAGATGAGTCCTTTGGGCAGCCAGGCAGTCCCTCTTGATAGGTTGCAGGTTCAGGTCCAGAAGTGTCTCATTTGGTGAGGTCAGGGACCCAGTTTTCTATACCCAAAAATGCCTTTGAAGTGGGGGGAGACTTCAAAGAGTGGTTTTGAAGTGCACAAGGTCCCCTGTCGGTACACGTCTGTCTTCCAAGGTCCAAGTAGGGGGTTAGGCAGTCCATTGTGTGAAGGCAGGCCACTAGCCTTTGAAATTAAGTGTCAGGCCCTCCACCCTTCCAGCCCAGGAAGACCCATTCAGTATGCAGATGAGTGCAGGTGTGACTGAGTATCCTGTGTTTGTGGTTCTCTGGGTGAAATGCACAAGGAAGCTGTCGCTCAGCCCAGACGTTGATTGGAGGCAGGCTGTAAGGCACAGATGGATTTAAGTGCAGAGAAATGCTTAATTTCTAAAAGTGGCATTTCTAAAATATTAAATATTAATATAATGCAGGATTTTCTATTACCATTCTGGCCATACTAATTATGACCTGGTTACCACTTTCTGATCAGAATCTACCACTCAAACAGTATGAGGGTAGTCCTAATGCTGTCCTATGAAAGGAGTAGGCCTCACAGTAGTGGATTTTTTTTTACCTACATAGCACCCAGCCCTATGGGTTACCTAGGGCCTACCTTAGGGGTGACTTATATGTAGAAAAAGGGGAGTTTAAGGCTTGGAAAGTATTTTTACATGCCAAGTCGAAGTGGCAGTGAAACAGGCCTTGCAAGGGCAGGCCTGAGAACTGGTTAAGGGGCTACTTATGTGGTGGCACAACCAGTGCTGCAGGCCCACTAGTAGCATTTAATTTACAGACCCTAGGCACCTGTAGTGCAGTTTACTAGGGACTTACAAGTAAATTAAATATGCCAATTGGGCATGAGCCAATGTTACCATGTTTTAGGGAGAGAGCACATGCACTTTAGTACTGGTTAGCAGAGGTCAAGTGCCCAAAGTCCAAAAGCCAACAAAAACAGGTCAGAAAAAGTAGGAAGAGGAAGACCAAGTTTGGGGATAACCCTACAAGTAGTGGTGTTACAGGAAAGTCCCAATGTGTCTCAAATGTAAGAATTCCTTGCAGCATTGCTACCAAACATGTGTGGAATTCCAAGTGTGAGCTGTCTGTAATTACTTACTTCACATGCTTACTGAAGAGGCTTTATGACAACAGATTTTAGTCCAATTCCACAAGAGTTATCAATTTGTAATATGAATCAGGATAACTCTACAGTTTAAGTATAGTCAATTAGAGTTTGGAAAGAAAGGAAAGCAGGTAATTGAGCAAGTGGAAGGTCTGCATATTGCCCATCTTTCATTTAAAGTGATGTGACTATTTTTTTCAATGTGGAAGGAATTGAAATCGTTCCATGCTGAGGGCACGAGGGTGGTACACAATCAAATGACAAACAATAGGAATAATTTTCTTGGTAGAAATATCTTATTTTTTGCTCATGCGTCAGAAAAAAATGTTATTTGGACATCAATGCCCAAGAGAAATTCAGCTTAGGAATATTGTGGGGGGTCATTTTAGACCTAGGGGATAATTTTAGGTTTTGCGGTGTGGCCACCAAACCATCAGTGTTTTGGAGGCACCACATACACCATACTGTCAATGGGTAGACAGTCACACCTAGCGCTAGCCTCCAGTGAGGCAGATATTTACCCTCCAAATGGGCTTCCACTGTGTTTCAAAGCTGTGCAAATCATGCACTAACTTCTAGCATTATTGAGTTATTATATGTGTTGTAGACAGCACAATATTGTTGACAATGGAGCAATGACCACATTTTTAGAGTGGCAGAGACACAAATTAGATCATTATGACTGAGGTCACTGATTTAGTCATGGACATCCTTCACTTCATAATCAACTTTTAGGATGAAATGATTTATATGCTTTGGGTACGGTATCACCTTCATTGAATGTTACATAGGTGAATCTGATGGGACCAGCAATTACTCTGATGACCACATTTGTTTTGTTATCAAATGTATGTAAGTGTTTTGCTTGAAGCATGTCCTGCTGCAATGCTCTTAGAGAGTGTGTGTTCGATTGTCCAATATTTACCTGAAATGTCGAAGCGTATTAATTCATACAATGATTTTATGCATTGTGCAAAGTATGGAATGTGAGTTCTGCCAAAACTGAAGAAGCCCAATAATTATTCTAGCTTTTTAATGGTATTTGGTGGTTTGAGTTGTGCACATTTTTCTAGATTGTGGTGCACCAGGTTCTTTCCTTCATCAGATAACTCGTATCCCAAAAACAGGACACTGAGAAACGCAATATTAGTTTTCTTGAAATTGAATTTATAGCCTATTTCGGCAAATCGCACAACATTGCGGGATACCCCTCTTAAATATTCCAAGAGATCATCACCCGTAAGGGACATATCATCTACATAGGACAATGCCTAGGGTCAATTTCCTGTAAAATGGATGTTACGCATGCTGAGAACAGTCTAGGACTGTTCTCAAAACCCTGAGGGAGCCTACAAAATTTTCTGTGCAAGCCTAAAGGGCTAAATGCTGTTAAATCCCAGCTTTCAGACACTATATTTTGGCAGAAAAACCCGTTTGATATATCCAGGGTTGTTTTTTATTTTTTGCTCTCCATATTATTAATTAGTGATGTACTGTGTGCATTTTAGATAGCAAATATGCGTATATGACCATTTAAGTGTCTATACTCTAAGACTATTCTATGAGATGTTTAGCTTAGCTACAGGAAACAAGGGGTTGTTCATTGGTGAGACGCAGAGCTCAAGTACACCCTGGTATTCAAGCTGTGTGAGTATTTCTCTCACAGGTGCTTTAGTCTCATGTTTAATTGGATATTGAGGTTGAGGCTGTGGTTGTGATCTAATAGCTATTATGTGGTATGGAGAGGCTCTGTCCCACCCCACATAATTGTGATACAGTGCGGGGGCTTGTGCCATTGTTCAATCTACTGAGTAAGCTTCCCATAATTCCTAGGAACGAGAAGTGAGAAAGAAGGCACAATAACTTCTTCCCTGAATGGAAGATTGCAGACAAATTCTGGTGGCCAATGAATTTCTACCAATAGGATATCGTAGCACTGTGTCAAATTTTCCCAGAATATTACTTTAATTGTGCGCTCAATGTCTCCTTCAAGGTGCAATTTCAGTTTGTAAACTCTGTCGGGGAGGAGACGCGTGTGTCTGTGGTTTCGACTTCTATATAGTCATTAGTTGCTGTTGCATCCAGAAGCCCTTGAAGATTCTGGCAAGCTATTGTTACCTCTGGTGTGATGTCTAGCAGAGTCAGTGCCCACTTCCTGCTCTTCACTAAAGCTCTCAACATGCGTGGCATTTTGCGGCGAAATAGCTGCCGCGTCTTTCTTTTTAAATTGTTAGTTCTGTTCGGGAGGTTTATTTTCCTTTTTTATGGAAGTTTCACCCAAGTGGTGTGAATCTTTTCTTGATTCACGTACTCGTTTCATTGTTTGGAACGCTCACCTCTTTCACTTCGGTTACCCGGTGAGTCCTGAAAGGAATGAGATTTGCGTGTATCAGTATATTGGTATCTACTGGGAATTTTCAAACTATCTCTATTTCTTAAGTTGTATAGTTTATCAGACTTATCCAGACGCGGAGATTCTCCTCTCTGTTTTATATCATATTTTTTGTTTTTGTTTGTCCCAGCATTTTTTTTTAGAACCCTCCATTGCTTGCTTGGTAAAATCCTTATTGGCTTTACCTTTCAGTTGTGGTTTACTCAGACTGGCTCCTAAACTGACCCAACCTATACTAGAATAGGACCCAGCAATAATCTTTGGCAGCTCGCCTCCTGATCCTGTACAGGAATATCCTGGAGTCGCATGCAGACTGCCAGAGCTACTGCTTCCCTATTAATGTTACTTAATATTATTGAGGATACTGTGGTAAAGTTGCCCATTAGTTGCATCCCCAAGTCTAGGGCCGGGGCAGCCCTGTATTAGGCTTGAATTTGTTTCAACACTTCCGGAATATTCACGGTGTCAGTGTACCGCATGCAGTAGTATTGAGTGCAGGAAATTCTGCACCCCATGTGGTGCAGTTGTACACGGGGGGAACCATCCTGGATGGCAGGCATATTGTGAGATTCCTTAGTTTATCTTGAGGTCGCCTATGGGGAAACACTGCTTCCAAAGTGCTAGCCAAAATGGAATTTCTTCATGTTTGCTGGGTACCTTACCCATGACCGAATGTATTGTTGCAGGATTAATGCTTGCCGTAATCATGTGTGGTTACGCTGCAGAAGTCCTTGCCGGGCCGTGTTTAATGTTTGCATCACAAATTGTATTAAGCGTCTATGTACTTGTACTAAATTGCTATACAGGTGGTGCACTTGCGCTACTGCCATGGTTTTAGCATTTGGGTGTGTATATGTGGCCAGCTGTAGCCATGTGGGGCCTTCATTACTTAAAGGACCTAGTCTAATGCTGTGTACAATGTGTGGTAGGGCACCATCAAGCCAATTTTGGTGTTTTGATACGATAGAGGTATTTCTAAGTATGTCTGTATTGTGCAGAAGTATTAGCAATAGTGTAGTACTGAAACACGTGTGTTCCCATCCGCTGCTGGAAAGTTGACCCAGGAATAAAACATTTTGGTTCTATATGCCGCATTTGCCTCAGCTACAAATGTGACCGCTCCTCCCTCATCTGTAAGGCCATTATTTATTAAATGATTTGTGAGGGGGAGACTCATGTTTGCTGCAATTACAACCCATTGGGGTTCTGCCATGTGTCAAAGTTTGTATAATTCAGAGATAGGCACACCAGGTAGGGATCTTGTGCCGTGTGACAGCTGTTGGTCTAACCCTTCCTGACAGCTAGCAGCACCTCACCAATATGCAAGAGTAAAAAGCGATTTTAGGTAGTCCTTAGCATGTTATCTGGATTTCTTAGGGAAATCATGGTGGAACAGATCTTACCCCTTTCTCTCAGTCACATATGGCTCACACACAGGAAGGCAAAACAGAAGCACAGCTAGGTTCAATAGGTTTTATTGAATTAACAGCATTCTATATAAAAAAAGCATGTATTGCGATTATGAGGATGATAAAACATAATAAAAGCATAGGGAAAATCCCACCATACTGTCACAACAATGGTTCTAAAATCCCTACCAGCACTACTGAGATCCCCCACAAGAGCATTGTAGTGTAAGCCCTAATCTGCCCATTATCCCCCAGTGCCCCCCCATGGAAAACCCCATCTGTGATTGTAGGTAAAGAAGAGGTCTATTGATCTACCGCCAATTCTCCCAGATAGAGGGAGAGACAGCGTCAAGTCTCAAGAAAAACTTGAAAAGGCGGGGTGGAGTGTATGATGGGAACAGGTTGGAATTTCCCTCTGTCGTGTAGGGGCAGCGAGGTGTGTTATAATGAAACATCTGATGTGCTGAGAAAACTGCCCTGACGTGACAACACATGTACTTTTGTGTATAAGAGTTGTGGACATTAACGCTTTGTACCGGCAATAATTTGTAACTTATCACCTACAGCCTTGGACAGAGCACAGCATGAGAATGTTGTGCAGAGAAAAGAATAACAGAAGTCTGCGTAAAAGGAGAAGCTGATAAAGTAATAAACATCTCCACTAAAACAAGGCTTTATCTAAAATAATAGAGAAAAATGAATGCGTCAGAGTGAAAGGCACAAGCTGCAGGCCTATGCTAAAATAACATGCCTATGTACTAGTTAAATTAACCTCACAACAGTAGCATGCTTCCTAGACATACATCTAGCGCCTTGTGTGTTTACCTGCCACAGGGTTTACGAAGGTACAAAGCAAAATGAGGTAAAAAAGATGTTTCCTTGCTAAGGGGTCAGTAGGTGCATGGCCTTCTGTCACAATAGAGACCACTCATACTGTGCCGCTAATGGGCTCATGCAAAACAAAGCTCATGGCAAATTTAAAAAACTACACGGTAGTGACCATATTCAAAGTGTTGCCAGTGATGAATAAAAGCATCTGAACCCAACACAGCTAAACGGTTATTTTCAATTATCTCTGAACATTCGTAATAATAGGTTTTGAGTAAAGGTTTGACCTTGAAATTTAGCTCACTGTTTTTTTTTTTTTTTTGTAAACTCCATTTACTGCGAACGAGATGAAACTGGATGGAGTTAGGAAGCCACTAAAAGCGATCAGTGAGTCACCGGGCACTCTGAAAAGATTCTCCATAACGCAAAAAAAAAGTCCCGGAGATCCTTGAGAAGCCCCTCGACCTGTGAATCATGCATTTCCTGGAGAGCGGAGACGACGCAGATTCAAAGGAGAAATGTGCGCGTGCCTGGCAGCTGTGTGCGAGTAATTCACATCACGATGCAAGTGGACAAGACTATATGACATATGTCTATACTCATGCATCCATATTTCCTGAGTCTCCGGGTGCCAGAAGGCATTCAATTAAGACTGGAGATCAGGAAAGACTCGGAAATGGACGCCACAGCCCCATCTCTTCTATAAGCAGTGCGCCGGCTCCATTGGATACATTTAATAAAGATTGTCCGTAACCAGCTTTAAGCTGTCGCGCAACAGGCAGGTAAATGATGTATGGACCGTTTGCAAAGCTGGAAAGATACCACACTACTGCACCTTTCTTAATATATATTAGGAATTATCACTGGATTGAGTCAAGTTTATCATGATGCCCCTTTTGCTGTTCTGGGAAAGGTCTAGATTTGACTGGTGTCAGCTTGCTTGACCTACGCAGGCATGAGCATCAACTCTGCATTGCAATTATTTTCATCTTAAACCTGGAGCCAGATGACCTCTCGACCCGCGTGTGGGTTCAAGCACTTATACAGAGGAGGGCCAGTAACCACGCTATGCATTCTATGCGGGATCAGGGGTACCACAGATGTTCACTGGCTACACTTGCGTGCACATGGCATAAAGTGACATGGGACACAACACCCATGCCATCCTGCCTAAATACAGGAAAGGCTTGCGGTGGTAGCAGGGGGCAGGAATGAATTAATAAAAATAAAAAAAGCTTACCTGAATCGTCGCGCCCGCCTCCGTAACCACTGCGCTTCTCCTCTCCTGCAGGCAGGCTGCAGGCACAGGCTCCCAGCCTGCCTTGCGGCCACTCCTGACACTGCTCAGAGCAGCATCAGGATTGGCTGGGAGCAGGAGTCTGTGCAAGCTCTCTCCAGCCCAGCTGGAGAGACACTACTGCGCATGGGTGTTTGGCTGGCCTGAGACGGCCGGCCAAACATACATGCTCAGTGAGGGGGAGTTCTGTGCACTCCCCCTCAGTGCTAGTAAGAACCTGTGACCCTGCCCCTTTTTCTAAAAACAATAATAAACATAGGTTTGCAGCAGCTGCTTCTGGTGGGGAGGGGGGGGGGTGGCGACGCTCATCCGCCCTTATGGAGGAGCTGCCCCTGCCTAGAGAGAACTGCATCATCAAACAGTAATCCATGTAAGCACATAGAACTGTGGATGGATCGTAAACAGGGAAAACAGAACACAAAAACACCAAACTTTTAACAGTGCACTCACACACACAACAGACAACTAGCCTCTTGCACAGTAGCAGATTGTTGTAAGGGGCTCTGGGGAGCAGCCCCCCGCTTCCTGTAACGCCCCACATTCTGCGCTTAGCCTCTCTGAGTCCATGAAAGCATTACTTTTTTTTTTTTCTTGAATACTGCCAGTGCGCAGGTCAGCCCTCTCTGCCTCACTTCCAGGCTCCTGACGACAGGAGGAGGAGGGGGCTGAGTGGACTCAGAAACAATCCATCTATAGATTGCTGTTAAAACACTCAATAGGTGGATGTCTGCACTGCACGTTTCTGAGGGACACAATTCAATTACGGTCCCCTCACAAAGGCATAATCCATTTTATTCAGCAGACATATTGGGAATACCTCAGGCAGCACAAAATAACTGCTAAAATGTATTTGTCAGAATTCACGTCACTGCATCTCAGAGAAAAGTGAGAAGCCAAACAGGGAGCAGAGACACACAGGGAGCAGAGACACACAGGGAGCAGAGACAGGATCCCCAGCTAATCTTCGTGTAGGGCTTTGCTTCCAGTCCTATCAAGAAGCTGGGAGAGAGACAGGTGAGTTTTTGACTTTTCAAACCTTCCCAGCTGCAGTGGCAGGTGCCACAAATCTCAAGTGGGGTGGGGGGCAGGGGAGGTGCAGGGGACAGGGGAGGAAACAATACAATACAAAATAAATTTTAAAAACGTACCTGGCCGCCACCAATGGCCTCGCTCCTCTTCCCTTCCGGTGGTGTTGGTGTCCCAGTAGTCCGTGGGACACCAGCAAAGGTTCCCCATGCAATCCTGGTGCTACTCTCAAGCATGAGAGCAGCATCAGGATTGGTCTGAGCGGCTTGATCTGTTGCTCAGATAGCGCACTGGAGTCTGTGCTGTTTCTCCAAACCGGCTGTGCAACACAGCCGGGTTGGAGAACCGTAAGTGCGCATGTCAGTTTGGCCAGCCTAAGGTGGCTGGCCAAACTGACATGCGCAAGTAGTGCACTCCACTCCTCCTCCCCCTTCCCATGGCCCATCCCTGCCCCTCTCTGCACATGCTGGCTGAGCCAGCAGATGAAAAATAAAATGATAGTAAATATTGTTTTATTTTTCAGATGCTGGCTCTTAGTCAGTGGTGCGAAGCTCCTTTACGATTGCGGAGGAGCCACCCCTGCGGCTCTGGCTGACTTCTTCATAGGAGTCATGGTTTGCTGATTCCAATGTCCAGCACCGAATTCCTGCACTGCTGCTGTCATAAAGCCTCAAAGTTGCCAACAAAGGAAGCAAGGTTAGTAAAAAAAAGATTTCTGTGCTCATTTATGTATGTGTTGTGAACGATTTAAAGTGAATGGGATTGACTGAAAGCGTATGTGTGAGTGAGTTTGTGAGTGTCAATGAGAGTGAAAGCACGTGAGAATGAGTTTGAGAGTGTGTCTGAATAAGTGAAAGTGAGTATGAGGAAGTGAGAGCAGGAGTTTGAGTGCATTAGAAGGAGTGAGTGATTGGAGATTGTGAGAGGGAGTGGAAGTGAGTAAGGTGTGTAGCTTTTAATGGTGCGGTAGATGCAGTTGCACCATGGCCCGGAGTCTGATTGTGAAAGGGAAAGTGTGCATAAGTGTGTTTGCGAATGAGAACCAGTGAGTATGAGTATGGTTGTATGTTAGTAATAGTGAGTGGGAGTGAGAATGAGAAAGTGAGAGTTGGAATGAGTGAGAGTAAACGTAAAGGGGAGTGAGTATGAGCGTGGCAATTTTTTTTTTTTTTAAATGGGTGAACTCCTGTCAGGTATTACACCATACCAATTTTAAAGACCAATAGCTGCCACTGCTACTGCAGACAGGCTTGCAACAATAACTGCATCAAACACACCACAGTCCAGTGCATGACACTCGGAACACTTTATAGATGCAAACTGCACCCCTACACATGGCATTCCGAGCACTAGATTATGATGTTATGATACCCAGCACTCTTAATGCTATTCAGTTACATACAACACATTGGTAGATGGCGGGAGACATAGGGTGGTTATGGTAATTTTAGGAGTTAGTGTTGGGTAATGGTATAGGGTGGTACGGGTGTTTTTAGGGATTAGGGTTAGGTAGGGGCATAGGGTGTTTTTATATGGTTTAGGGGTTAGTAAACATATTTAGTAAGGGTGTTTTAGGGTTTAGGGGTAGGCAAGGGTATTCACAGGTAAGGGTGTTTCTATGGTACAGGTGATGGGTAAGGGTAGAGGGTGGTAAGAGCGCTTTTTAGTGTATAGGAGAGGGTAAGGATGGTAGGGGGATTTTTGGGGTTTAGGGTGGGTAAGGAAATAGGGTGGTAAGGATGCAAAAAGGGTGAGTTACCCCACATAGAAAAAAAATATTCTCATATTTTTTAAAAAATGGGGGAATTTGGCTGTTTCAGTCTCCACCCACCCAATTAAGAAAATATTGAAATGTGCAATGATTAAAAAGGCTGGGGGAATTTTAAAGGGGTCTTCCCAATTAAAAAAAATGAAATTATTTTTAATTATGTTTAAGATATATAATATAAAAAAAATCACCTTTTTCCTGACTCCAGGCCATTAGCAGTGCATGTGAACATTTTCATAGAGGTTTTATTTATTGCTATGAGGATCTTATCACTGTGTACCATACGGAAAACTGAAATTCCTTGAGTGTGACAATTCTGAGCCAAAACTTAAGTAAGAGACAACCTAATTTTACTTGCTCCAGTTTGTCCATGGATCCACTCTGCTCCAAAAGGACCTTAAAGTGGTCTGTGTCACTTCTAACCTTTTCCCACCTACCCCCTTGCCCAAGTCCTTTGGAGAGTCACCCTATGTTTGGCTGACGTGAGCAGCCCAAGGGTTCACCTGCCCTATTTTTTTTTTCAACACACCCATGAAAATAGAGAAAGTGAAACTCACCTCTCACTCCGATAAAGATTCGGAGGGAATACAATTAGTCCTATGGTGATTTTACCAAATTATAGGTATTTACTTGATTTCCCACAATAACGGGGCCATCTGAGTCATCTTGATGAATATCTAGCATTCAATGAAAAAAATATTTTCCATCTTCAGTTTGCAAGGTTCCTGTAACTAAGTCAATATATCTCTGGGATACTATGAGTTGCCATTGTCTGCCTGATGTTGCTTGTCTCTGATTAGAAGGAAAGGAAACGTTAAGGAAACACCTTCACAACTTATCAGTTTTTAAGTCTAGCTAACCCATCCTTGTATTCCTTTAAAAGGAAGCTGCCACTATTAGAATTTTCATTTTGAATTCTATTTAATTGCGTACATGTGTGACGTAGTTTGTCTATATCATAACATGCATTTCAAGCTTGGTTATATTTTAACATGGACAGTGTACATTAACTTCCATGGAGTGTGGGGTGTAATCAAGTCTGCTCGTTTTTTAACAAATAACTGTTTAAATTGTGCCAGCAACGAGGTGTGTGTCAATTGCCATGCTTTTGTGAAGCTGGAGAAAACTTCATTTCTCTGAAGTTCTTTCATAAAACACAAAAGCACAAGGAGATGGATGGACTGAATGGATTAATCTCAGACACTGGAAATCTCTCAGGCAACATCTCAATCTATGGGTTTTTTTTTACACACCATGCCGCCTCAGGTTGAACCCAACCATATGCAAAGCAGTCTTGACCCTGCTCCTCATGGGAACATTGCAGCCTGAACGGTCAGGCTAGGTCCTCCCTGAACTAGAACACAGCAACCTGGGACTGGTTTTCCCCTTATTAGGGCCCTTCAGTCAGGTATAACTTGGTTCCAGTGGCACAGTGAGCCCGGGACCCAAGTCTGGGTATGCCCAGCACAGTTAGGACAGCAAATGCAAAAAGAAGGTGTGTATGGAATGCTCAAATTAATCTCAGCCTCTGGCAGTTGCTCAAGCTGTGTCCCAATCCATCATTTTTTGCCCACTGCACCACCTTAGATTGAACCCAGCCATGTGCATATCGGTCTGGATCCAGCTCCTCATGAGAACAATCCAACCCGATCTGCCAGGCTAGGTCCCCAGCAATATTAATATATTCACAATAGCAACTAGGCCAAAGGAGTTCCAGGACTGTTCCCATGATTTATTCAGACCTAAGATTCAAAGTAAACCTCTCCTACAGTCAACCAATTGGATTTTCCTAAGAATTGGAATAGATGCCTCATCTACTAAATAGTGGCATGCATGCTTCATCATTGGCTGTCTATCCATACCCTGGTAAGATAGTACTACCAGGGCAGACTCAGCTAAGAACTCTTGGGAGTGCTTGGATAAAGTACCAACTGGATAGAAGCAGGGATCCAGATAATATACATAAAAACGCCTGTTGGTATACCCCAAAGATTTTCTTTATTAGAGGGTACCAGAGGCATGATAAAACCAATCTAGCTCAGGTTTCCTAGAGATTGTAATGTTCCCGGAAAACCATAAACCTATGCCAGCATGTTTCAACCCTCTCTATGAGCCCAGTGGGGTCTAGGGGCCTTCGTCAGAGCCAACACAACTCTCCCTGCCTATCACAATAATCTGTCACTCATACATGTGAGGCCTATTGCTCTCACCTGACTGGGAATTGACTTCACTTTCCGAAGTACCTACAAAGGTTAAAACAGAGATTCATTAGTCTCTCCAAAAAGGTTAGGTACTTGTAGGAGCATTTATTGATATATAAAGAACTCTCTCCTAAATGGACCATTACCTTCTACTGATACATAAAATGGTTCCCACTTCACTTGTGGATTTGAACTCCTACACTAAGGGGTTCACACCTGTTATAGATTTGCCTTGTCACCTCCCCAAACAATATTTAACCACACCTTCACTTGTTGCTTGTTCCATTAAGTTGAGTGAATACCCATTTTGAACACCATTTCTTCCCTGCTATGATTCTCTGTTAGTCCTTGGGCTAGGTTCTGTTTACCTCTAACCCCACAGAATTATCCTTTCAAATAAATCACTTACGTTTTCTCAATAATTCCATTAGTCAGGTGCCTGCAATACCTCTACTATCCTTGAGCTATCATGTTCGATTTTATGCATGTACCCAGCAAACCAGAACATAGGCAATCCTGGGACCGGTTTCACCCTAGTTAGGGCTCTTCAGCCAGGTATAGCTGGTGCCAGTGCACAATCAGTCAGGGACCCACATCTGGGCATACCTGGTGCACTTAGGGCATCAAATGCAAAAACAAGGTGATGGATAGAATGTTTGAATTAATCTCAGCCACTGGCAATCACTCAAAGCTGCATATCAATCCATTTCTTCTTACCCACCATGCCACCTCAGGTTTAACCCAGCCATATACAAATCAGTCTTGACCCTACTCCTCATGGGAACAATATAGCCCGAACAGACAGTATAGGTTCTCCCCGTATTGGAACAGAAGAAACCCAGGACTTGTTTCACCCTAGTCATGGCTCTTCAACCAGGGATAGCTTTGATCCCGTGGCACAGTGAGCCCAGGACCCATGTCTGGGCTACCCAGGGGTATAAAACACAGCAGCTGCAATGTTGCCACAAGGGTAGATGTCCTTTCAGGTTTTGTCTGGTAGGATGGAGGAAGGAATGCAGCTGTATACTTCTTATATTTTGAACACATAGTAGTGTTCATTGTCCCGTGTAACAAAGCAGGAGCTGATCCTTCCTCAGTCCATAGATCACCATGTACAAGAAAGGTATAAGATACTGGTTGAGGAACAGGGTTGGACACTGACCGGGACTGAAACACAGAGGACTGACTTCAGGTCTGGCGCCACAAAATGTGGGGAAGCTTTTCATGATTGTGCATACAAACAGACTAATATACCTATGTTTTCAAGTAGATAATTGTAATGTAGGTAGGGTCTAGACTAACTTATTAAAGAGGTGTAATGAACTATGATTGGGGAATATCTAACATTTGCACTAATATGTTTAATAATATATGAATGAACAAGCAGGTTTTATAAAGCATGCAATTACCTAAAGGTGTTGTGGCACTGAAAACTGATACATAAATGAAAGAAATTGCTAGACAGCACATCTTAAAAGGGGGAAATAAAAAGTCATGATTTCAGCTGTTTCCGAAATGTAACAAGATTGGATTGATTTCTAACATGAAATTGCAGTTTATTCCACAGCTGGCAGGTGGTGTAAGCAAAGCTGCACCCACCCCAGGAAACTGTATTTATCCTGGGGACTTGCATGTAAAGCGATGCAGACATCTACATTTTCTGTCTGGTTGGTACCATCTGAATTTGCCAGCCGAGCCGTTGAGTTTAGTACTGTATAAGGCTTTGTGAGCCAAGCAAAGCACCTTAAACACTACACGCTTCTTAACTGGGAGCCAATGCAATTCCATTTGGACATTAGTCACCGAACTGTATTTAGGGACTTTCTTTAAAAGACGGCAGCTGTGTTTTTCAGCGTCTGTAGTTTTTTTTTTAGAATTGCTTGTCGAGTACCCATGTAAAGGGCATTGCAGTAGTCAACTCTGGATAACACAAGAGCAATAATTACTGTTTTTTTTTTAAGCTGAAATGGTAGGAAAGCCAGTATTGTTTGTTTGTTTCTTTTTTTAGTTTTTTTTTTTAGCGACCCAAGCAGTACGAAGCAGGATGACATAGTTTTATTGACTTGATCGGAGAAGGATAAGGTAGAATCAAAAATTACCCCCAGGTTTCTCACCTTGGATTGGCTCTGAGGGGGGGGGGGAGGACTTGAGGCCACCAGGAATGACCCCAGAAAGTGGGTTCCTTTCCAAAAATAAGGACTTCTATTTTGTCTGAATTCAGTTTCAGACAATTGATAGTTATCCACTGGACAATTGCGTTCATACAATTAGTAAACCTGACGGCAGCTTCTTCCACCTTAGCTGGAATGGATAACACGATCTGGGTGTCGTCGGCGTATGCTATGGAGACAAAGCCATAAGAATGAATTAGCTTTACCAACGGTGCCACATAGATATTAAACAGAGTGGGGCTAAACAATGACCTCTGGGGGACCTCGCATGGAAGAGAGAATGATTTTGAATGGAAATCCCCAAGAGTCAAAAACTGCTGTCTATCACTTAAAAAGGAGGAAATAAGTTTCAATGCATCGCCCTTGATGCTGATCTTGGATAGTCGCTCCAGCTAAACACTCTGGCTATCCATATCAAATGCGGAAGACTGGTCCAAACACTGCTCTGCCTCTTGTCTTTAATGGCTCTTATCTCTTCTGCAACAGCAATCAAGGCTGCCTCAGTATTGAGGCCAGATCTAAATCCATATTGTGTAGTCTCCAGCAGATTGTTGTCTATAAATATCTTGATAAACTAACATTGAGATGTTTTTCATGCAGTTTAGCTGGATAGGGGAGTCGAGATATGGGGGAATTATTTGTTTTCCACCTTGGGATCCAGGGATGTTTTTTTTTAATAGTGGTAGTATTGAGACCTCTTTCCAAACAGTGGGGAAAAAACGTTGCAATAGTGACGATCAACAGATCGGTTATATGCTGTATTGTTTACAAACCTTACTATCATTCTAATAGGTATGATTTCTAGACAAACAGTGTATAATAACAAAATGAATGTGGTGTAAAATACCAAACACTGCATGTGTGTAGTGATTTCAGGCTTCAGAGTGAGGCTGTCGGGCTATGAGTAGTTCAGAGAACCTAAGACATATTTTAGCTGACTTGTAACACTGTTGTCTCTATGAACATAGCTCAGCGGAGAGGTAGTGAGAGCTACTTGCCTGCTTTCCTTTTCTCCAAAAAGGCTTCAGTTTCCTAGTGGGGCTTAGGAAATCTTTTTGGCATGACACCAATAATTTGGGGGTAACACAACAGAAAACTGATAAATGATTGCATCTCAAAACAGAGGCCTCAGAGGATAGTGACGTTGTAAGTGACGTGACTTGTGCATCTTCCGGTAACGCAAGGAGTTTTATGTGGAACTGCTGGAACATGTTTTCCATGTGCCTCGTCTTCATCATCAGGGTCACTATGTGTTGCTCTGGAGGATCCAAGGCTGTCAAGTGTTTCAGATTCTTACTCTTAGTTGCCAAGACGTATTTCTGAACTAATTCAAGTTAATTTCATGAATCTGATAAATTGAGCTAATGTGCATTTTGTTTATTAAAAGGAGCAGTTAGGATGGCTCAGGTGTTTGCTCCTCCCATGTAACATTCCCCCCAGGATTTCATTCACTGTTGGATTTGTCCTCCCCTGGGGGCAAGAAGTGATATTGAGGAGAGCCACTGAAGGGTTAATAGTTCATTTTGTCAGCTCAGAGTCCAAATCTAGTTGGTTTCTACAGTCTACTTTCAATTATGATGAATCAGCCCAGGCTCTAAAGCTGATTCCTGCTGTGTAGTTTACATGCATTTCTTTTTATGATAGAAGGCTGATGTTACCATTGCCCCCACATCTACACTGCCACACTAATCTTGTATAATAATAGAGACTGACACCAGAGTTGTAAGAGTTACCCTGCTAAGGGGTAATTACTGCTAGCTATTATCTTTTAGGAGGAGCATGGTTTGGTATTTGAAGCTGAGCTAGCCTTACAATGTACATGTGTTTGATATGAAATAGTTAAACTGTACTACTGGTGAGAAAGTCTGATCTTTAGTCTCTCAAGGTAGATCACTCCTGGCTGAGGGCAGGTCTATGATAACTTTACTTTCCTGATTGATGGTCTGTAGTGCCCAAGTTGGTATCTTCTCCAGAGTCCCACCTGAAACTGTCACTGCAGACTCCCACCATCCAACATTTTGCCATAAATTACTGTTGCCACAACCAGAAAAGAAGCGACCTACCACAGGGCTCTTAACTCTATGAAATAGTTGAAGGCAGTGGTACAATCTTTGTAGCTTTTAGCGTCAAAGGTCTAATAGTGTTCTGTAAAGTGCATAATCCCATTTGCTTTCCTGCATCTCTAAATAGAAAGGAACTTGCAATAGAAGGTGATGGTGGGCATCAACCAGTAAGTTATAAACCTCTTAAGTATATTTTCTATATTATATGTATATTTGTAAATGTAATATTTTTTATAAAGTTAATGTATTGTTTAATATTTAAAACTTGATATACTCACCTATTTTATTATTATATTTTTTGTCATTTTTATTTTATAGTTGATGTTTGTGTACTTTACATACAACGTATGTGAGGTCAATATTTGTGTCCTCTATATTTATTCTGGACCTTGCCCTCTCTGCAGGTTCACCCCCAAAGGCTTTGCCTTTTCCCTCCATTTTTTTGCTTAATTCATTTTTGTTGCCCTTTAGGACTTTGTGCACTTTACCACTGCTTACCAGTGTGAAAGTGCTTGTGCTTTCTCTTTGAAACATGTTAGATAAGCTTATGCCCAATTGGCATATTTAATTTACCTGTAAGTCCCTTGTAGAGTGGTATACCATACCAGATGCCTACGGTCTGCAAATTAAATGCTAGCAGTGTACTCTTAGCACTTATTGTGCCATCCACTTCAGTAGCAGTTTAAAACTGTCAACTTGGCAAGTAAAACCCCTGGCCAAGCCTTAAACTCCCTTTTTATTAATTGCAGATCCCCCTAAAGTAGGCACTAGGTAGCCCTTAGGGCAGGCTGTTGGGTAATTAAAAGGTTGGACATGTACTTGCATGTTCTGATAGTTAAAAACTCCTAAATTCGTTTTTCACTACTGCAAGGCTTACCCCTCTCATAGGATAACATTGTGGATTCCTTATTACATTTAATAAGCTGTAATTCTTAATTAGGCGTAGGTAGATATGTTATGTTTGGTACCTATGAAATTGTGTTGATAAACCCTCTTTAATGGTAAAGTCGTATTTTTCATTATAATTTTGAAAATGCCACTTTTAGAAAGTTTGCATTTTCCTGTCAGTAGCCCTTTTGTGCCTGCAGCCTGTCTTAAGTCACATGACTGGGTGTAGCTGACAGCTGGACTTTGTGAAGTCCTCACAGACAGTCACACGATAGAGGGATTACGTGTACCTCAATGGGACATCTGCTGTCAAGATGGGGGGCAGAACTGAGCACAGCCCCATGTACAACTGCATAGCCTGTGCTCTGCCTTCAAACAAAGGGCCTAACAACCCAACATTGTCATTGCATCCCTCTTGGAGTCAAGGCAGGGGAGTTGGGAAATTCCATGCACCTTAAGGAACTTTTCCAGAAGCTGCTCCAGAAGAAGGGCACCAGGCTATAAATATGGGACCTTCATACCCACTCTTCAGTTCACTACTGGACCTGTGGAAGGAATGCATGCTGCTGTGCACGCTGCCAGACTGCTGTTATACCTGGAAGGACTGCTTTGCTACTTGGACCCTGCCTTTAACCCTCAGAGGCCAGCCCTGCTGTTGCGCCATGCATATTCACCTGCACCCAGAAGTACCAGATATGACTCCAAAGTCTAGTTTGCTGGCCTCCTGTTCAGAGTCACAGGGACATAAAAGGCTCCCACCATCTTGAACACGCACCTGGACCCAGCCTGAGGGTGTCCTCAACCCCCAAGATGTATCCCACCAGTTCTGGAGGCTTGGTTGTGGTGATAAAGGTACTCAGATGGCCAAAAAACAAAACAGAGGACTTAGACACATCTTTGCTTAAAGTGCTCTGAGAACCAGGAGGAGACTAGGACTAACCTGCTTGTTTATCCATCCGAGGTGCATCGATGGTTGGATTGACTTTGCTGCTTCTCCTGCTACATTCTTCTCTGCATCAGTAAATCATTTTCATCAGTCCTTCATGAAAGGGGTATCTGACTTTGTGGAATTGTCTTTGGTTATAGCCCTCTGCCTCGTCCCACTGGAGAGTTTCAACCAAGGGATTTAGAGTCTAGCAGATGGGGTTATTCTGTCACAAATGTGAGGGATATACCGTCCACTGCATTACGATTCCATCATGTCCTATGAACATCATGAGACAGTGAGTGGACTGGATATCCGTTGCATATGTGATCATGTTATCTGTCCTCCAAACTCTAAATCATTCCGAACGTAGAAATCTTCACCACAGCTTTGACCCAAGGCCATCTGACGACAAAGCTCCCGCCTCTGAAACTTTCTGCAGTCTTGCCCCACTGAATTCTACCTTCTCAGAACACTTTCCTCAAGAATTCCAAAGGTAAGGGCTGACCAGGCCCAATCCACTTTTTGTCTCAGAACGACGCTCTATCACGGTGGGCCTTAACATTAGACTTTGTTCCGGTCTTGTGCAACAAGATCTCAATGGTTGGGGCTTTGCTTTTTTAGGCACTAGTTTTCCCTAAAAATTTTAACAATTCATAACTGTTGTTCTATTGATTAGATTTTTGCCGTTTTGGTGTCAAATAATTTATTAAAATTTACTCTATTTTCATAAATTGGTTTGGGATTTTTCTTGTGTTGTGTTATTACTGTTTGTGTGCTGCATAAATACTTTACACATTGCTTCTAAGTTAAGCTTGACTGCTTTTTGTGTTAAGCTACCCAGAGTTAATTTAGTGACTTTTTGTGGTTCACCCTGCAAGGGATTGTGGCTGTAAACATTAAATCAATTAAAAAAAACACTTACCAGCATGCCCCCGCTCCACTCCTAAGTCTCCTCTGCTGCAGGCACAGGCTCCCAGCCTGCCCTGCGGCCAATCCACATGCTGCTCAGAGCAGCATCAGGATTGGCAGGGAGCACACAACTAGAGCGCTCCCAGGCAGAGGGTGCACCCAGGCAGACTGGGAACCTGTGCCTGCTCTGTCCAGCCCAGCAACACAGTGTCTGGCTGGAGAGAGCACACTGGGTATGTGTGTTTGGCTGGCCCGAGATGCAAAACGCCAAACACATGCACTCTGAAGGGGAGTGCTTTGCACTCCCCTCAGTGCTGGTCACCCCGTGGCCCTGCCCCTTTACAAGAAGACGATAATAAACACAGTTTATTATCGTCTTCTTGTAAATTATTTGTAGCTGCCACTGCTGGCGGAGGATCAAAGCTCCTCCGCCCTAACGGAGGGCCCTCCCCTGCGTGATCTGCCCTGAAAGTAACTGGATCCCCTGGAGTAGAGAGCTGTGGCTCAAAAAAACGTGGCCTACACTTTTGCCTTAATAAATGCAGTATAGCAGTGGAACACCACAGCCTATGGTGCATTTACTAAGGCAAGAACCCCTATGGTAAAATTGGTTTAAGGTATAGAGGTTAAAGAAGGTGGAAGGTGCACTTAGGGCATTTTATCTAAATCTTAAATTAAGAAGCATATATTATTGTACAAACACCTAAAGATCTCTGCATTTAGGGGACCAAACAAATCAGCATGACATTTATCAAGAAAGTGGCTCCTGCTGTGTTTCTAGATCACCAAAGGTCCTTGAGATTCATATCTCAATCTGGAGGGTCAAAACCTCATGGGGCTTGCAAGCTGAGTGCTTGTCTTAGAACATTCACGAGGCATGAGATTCTACTCCATATGTTTAGTATACCATAAAAAATAGATGGTCTTAAACATAATTTTATTTTTAGGTGGCCATGTCAATATCTCCCACTGTGAATTTTGGACTGTTACCTTAGTACTAAGATTTTATTGACGACACCCGACAGCAGTTGGTGTCTAAAAACAATCACTGGCTATACTAACAAAGAGTTGAACAAGCAAAGGATCATAGGGCAACAAACAGTGGTAGTTTTGACTTGTTTGATGAAGTTACTTGATGAAGTCTACTAAAGGTGAATCAGAAGTTGCAAAATGTGCGTGACCAACTAAAGGCAACTTACAGTGTCATTTATGGGAGCAGCTAGTGACATCTGCATCAGGGCTTAAACACATTGCATGTGTGATAAGAGTGACTGTGAAAGTTCATGTCAGGAGTCAGACCTTCACTGACTATCTCTTAATGAGCCATTAATAGTGGAAAACCATTACACGAGTGAGCATCCTGTTTGGGTGTCAGGAAAGCCAGGAATCAAGAAGGATGTAAAATGAAAAATCAGGGAAGCTGAATTGATTAGGAAGTCGGGTAACTATTCGGCCTATGTCATTTAGAATAGATTGTGTCCACTTGCTCTGTATGATGCACACACATGGCAATTCTCTTTTGAGGTTAGCTCGTGTGAGATGGCGGGCAATGGTTCAGGCTAGGAACTGAGGTTAGTAATGAAGTCCAGAAACAGGCAAAGCTCACATTTAAGCAGTCAAATGATTTTTACGCTCTAGGTTTAATAGCAGAGTAGAGAAGCAGTCAAGTCACTTTATCTTTGTTTCAGAGCTTGCACTAGTTCTCTCTTTGAGAGTTTTCAATATGATTGTTAGAGCTGACATCCTTATGGTGGTCTTCCCTCCGTTTGCCTACCTCCTCCACTTTTCTGACCTCGGTTTTGCTGGCGTTAGGACTCTGAGTACTTTACCACTGCTAACCAGTGCTAAAGTGCATGTGCTCTCTCCTTAAAAACATGGTAATACTGGGTTATATCCAATTGGCATATGTAATTTAATTTATTTATAAGTCTCTAGTAAAGTGCACTACATGTGCCCAGCTCCTGTAAATTAGATGCTACTTGGGGGCCTGCAGCGCCGGTTGTGCCACCCACCTAAATTGCCCTTCACCCATGTCTAAGGCCTGCTATTGCAGCCTGTGTGTGCAGTTTTAGCCTGCCATGTTGACGTGGCAAAATAACTGCTTTGCCAGGCCCAAACCTTCCCTTTTTATACATATGTCATCCCTAAGGTTCATCTTGTACAACCCAGAGGGTAGGGTGTATTGTACTTAAAAGGCAGGGCCTGTACCTTTACGTTTTACATGTCCTGGTAATGAAACACTCCCAAAGTCGGTTTTCACTACAGAAAGGCCTATTTCTCCCATAGGATAACATTGGGATTACCTTATTACATCTTATGTGTAATTCACAACCTGGAAGAGATAAGTTTTTAGAAATTTTGCATTTTCTTACTTCAGCCTTTTGGTGCCTGCTGCCTGTCTCTGATCACTTGTCTGGGGTTGGTGACAGCTGGGCTGTGTGTATTCCCGCTAGACAACCACACACAAAGGTGTGACTTGATGGGCTGTCATGGTCCATCATGGCAGGGAGGAGCTGACCGCAACCTCACTTAGACCTGAATAGGCTGTGTGCTGGGCCCACACAAAGTGAATCTGGAGCTACGGCAGGAACAGCAGGACCTCTGTGAACTTCAAAGGCATGTCTTTGAATTCCCACCTATTACTAAGGCCCAAATGCATATAAGTATTGTACCTCTAACACCACCAATTCAGCACACTTCTGGATCTGTGAATACTTTGCCAGGAAGAAACACTGCTGTGCTGCTGGACTGCCACTCTGCTGGACTGTTGCTTTGCTGGACTCCTATCTTGCTGTGCGGCCCTGCTACCTGCTGTTCCCCTACCTGGGTGAGGACTGGACCTGCATCACTTGAACCCAAAGTGACTCCAAGGGCCAGCCAACTGGTCTCCTGATCTAAAGTCTCAGGGACATAAAAGACTTCCAATCAACCTACATCTGCACCTGGACTCTGCCATCTGTCAGTCTGCCCTGCCAAATTGTGCCATCCCAGACCTGGACCCTTGGAGGTGAGACTTAAGGTGCTTGTTCCAGAAGAAGAAATGCATCCTCTGTCAACCCAAACCTTCACAGCCACTGCGTTGATCAAAACTGGGTTGTTGCTCCTGTTGCGGGGTTCAGAACCAGCCCATCCTCCTGTTGAGTTGGTTGGAACTATCTCAATGCTCTTGTTACGTGGATTGGAACTGGTGTATCACCGCTGTGGCGAGAACAGACCCTAACTGACCCTCTAGACCCGCCGCATCTCAGAACCGACGCTTCGCCACCACTGCGTAATGAAAATAGATGCATCTCTTCTACCAGGTAGGGAAAATCAGCGCATCTCCTCCGTTGTAGGGATCAACATCAGCACATTGCTTCTGCTGCACCATGCATCTTCAATGTGAGCACCACCAGGCATAAGGTACTTTCACTCAGTAGGCCTCACTGGGCCCATGTATCTGGCCCATGCTCCATAGCTGTCGGCCTGAACTTTTGACTTTTTCCCAGTCCGGTGTGGCCATATATCCCCGATTGGTACTTATTGTGTCTAAGCCCTATTTTACAGTTTAATCTTTCAAAATTCATAACTTAAGTTCTACCTATTGGATTATTGTCATTTAGGTATTGTTTTATTTCTTACATTTTGCTCTATTCGTCTAACCTGTTGGGGAATCTTTTTGTGTGGTATTTTCTTTGTGTTGCTGTTTGAAGGATTGCACAAATACTTTACGTATTGCCACTTACGTCAAGCCTGACTGCTCTGTGCCAAGCTACCAGAGGATGAGCATATCTTAATTTAGGGAGTGTTTGTGACTTACCGTGACTAACATTGTGGTTCCTGCTTGATCAGGGTGCATATCTCTGTCAACCAGAAACCCAATTTCTAACAATGACCATGCTCAAACTCTCAAAGACAGTGATCCATAAAGGATGATTAGTTTCCCTACCTCCCCACGCTCCTCCTGCATTTTTCTTTCCCCTGCATGCATTATTTATGGTTTTTGTGCAAGAATGTGAATATGTAAGTAAGGTTTAATTGTACCAATATTTTTCACTAGCATCTTGATTTGAGTGAGACAAGGGACTGGGAGACTTCTTCATATATGTGTAGATGGTCTGACTTGTGCGGCTGATGTCACTAACAACTGTAGAAACTCCATTACGTTTCTGAAGTTTCTGCAGTATAACTTTAGAGAAAGGCTACGAAAAATGTAATTGCTGTGGAAATAGGTCGAGGAGGCCCAAAGGAATGTTGTATTGTGTAGATATCCACCAAAATTCCTAAGTGCCTTTCCCACACTGATTGTGTACTTAAAGGCTCAGTTGGATCATTTTTTTTATTAAAGTTATAATAAAAGCAGTTTATCAATATTTGCCGAACTTTCATGCTGAAAAGTTAGCAGGTAAGATAAAGAAGAACTAAAATACTGTAAGTTTGACCTTTGTGAGCAAGTTAAGCACAATAAATCCCAACACTACGAGTTTATGCTGGCTCACTGTTCCTTGCTATCTTATTTTTCAAAATTCGGCTAGACGTGCAGAAGTTCTGATAGTCATTTTAGGATGTTGATCAGCAAAGAGCTACTTCATATTTTCTCCCACGTCATATGTGGCAGTCCTCTCATCAAGATGTCCATTCATGTAGCCTTTATCCATTTGTGCCTTAGACACAGAATGAATACATGTAATAAAGAGCACAGATGTCTTCACAGCAGCATCGCCATCCTTTAATATGTCCTTAGGAGGGGAAAAATATGTTTTTGAAGTTTCAGGACAGTATATTTTCTTTAGGAGCCATTCAAGTTACAAGGAAAGGATGAAAGGATGTGATATCCATCATAATAGAACATCCCCTTCTTTGGGATTGTGCTAACCTTGACAAGGCTTAATTAGCCCTTCATATAACTCATTATTCTCTCTAAATAGCACATGATTCTTAATAGGAGGCCGCATCGCCACGGTTTATCATTACCATTACTTTGAACCATTTCCTTCCTTAAGCCATAGTGTTGCCTATGGGTGTATTCAGCTTTGATTAATAAACTCACCACCCAGTAGAAGTCCACATGATTTTCTACAAGACCGGCGAGATGAACTGCTGGGGCACAGCTAAGACGTTCTTTTCATGTTCTTGTCTCAAAGAAATCAGTTTCAGGTATATCACCATGTAACACTCACATGTTGTTACCTTTGGCTCCGCCACCATTCTCAGATGGGCAACTGTGCCAATTTCGCTTTTAAATATTTGAATAGCTGGTATAGTCATAGAAGCATTCTTATTGCATGTAAAGTATGGGGTTACTGAAGGCTGCCTATGGCTTTTTAAAGCTTTTTTTGTTAATACACAAATCCAGTTAATTTTCCCTATGCTGGTGTATTCATCTGTAGGAAAAAAATATGCGGGGCTGTAATGTTTCATCAATTGCTACCCATTAGAAGTTCATTATGGGCTGGTAACATAAATACTATGCATCCCTCCATTTCCAGAGACTTCCTCGCTAACTTGAGCCAGCTGATCACATAGGTTGCTCCTCTGTAAAACCAATCAACCCATAATAGTAAGTGTTATTGTCTTGTTCTTCTATACGTTTTTATCTCTCTCTACATTGACCCTCGATTTAAAATGTCCATTGCATTGCTCTGTCACAATAAAGATTAATTGTCAGTTTGTAAAATGGATGCATGGTTGACTGAGTTTTCCAAGTCTTCAGGCCAATACCTGCTGTTAAAACCCGTAGAGTATTGGAGGAAGGCTTAATATATTGACACTTGCTTCACCAACTCAGAGTTTCCACTAGTTGGGCAGGCCTCTCTGAAAACCACCCAAGGTTATGTAAATCACTTCTTCATTTTGTACCTACTTCTGCAAGCCTAAAGTCCAATTTCATATACAATCGGTAAACGGCATTGAGGCTAGGATATTGGTGTAATTCTGGGCCCATTTTTCCTTTCCATACTTCATTCTGTTGTCCCAAGTTTTTAGAACACTGGTTCATAGCACAAAGCTAGGAAACAGCCATAAGGACTGGTAGCCACCATTCCTTTTGTTCAATAGATAGCCCTAGACATAGTAAATTCAGACTAATGTCTTTCTCTTTTAAAGCTCCTCTCTGCTCTTATTATGTAAATTTTTATTCAGTGGGCATTTTAAACGTGTGTATCAGCTCATGTTGGGGGAATTTTGGTCAATGGCATTTCCCAGACTATGCACATTCTAATGGGCATTCAGACACATTGTCAAAATCTATCTACTGACCTTCAGAGATGACTGCAGATATATTTCTGATATGTAAATGTACCCCTTGCAGTGATTGACCTAATTCTCTGTAGGGCCTTGGTTGAGCCAGCCATCTCTGCAGGGTCACCCCCAAACTTTCTGCCTTCCTGTTTTCCAAACCCATTTTTGTTAGCTTTTAGGACCCTGTCCTCTCCTGTATACATGGTAAAATTGGCTTACACCCAGTTAATCAATTTAATTTACTTATACGTCCCTTTTAAAGTGGTACTAAAGGTACCCTGGGCCTTAAATTAAATGCTACTAGTGGGCCTGCAGCACTTATTGTGCCACCCATTCACGTATGCATGTCCTTGAAAGCATGTCTCAGGCTTGCCATGGTAGCCTATGTGTGCAATTTTGCCATTGCAACCTGGCAAAAAAAATCTTTTACAAGCCTAAACCTTTTTTTTTAATACATATGTCAACCATACGGTATGCCAAGAACAGGTATAGTGTAGGGTGCATTGTAATTAAAAGGTTGGCCATATACGATTACGTTTTTATATGTCAAAGTAGTGAAAAACTCTCAATTTGTTTTTCACTAAGGCACAGCTTACCTCTCCTGTAGGATAACATTGGGTTACCCTAATACATTTAATGAGAGGTAAGTTTTGTTTGGGAGCAGGTATGAATACCAGATGTGGTGTTTGAGAAACTTTAATGTAAACCCCTATTCAATAGTAAAGTCAGATTTTAAGCAGAACCACTGGAATTATGCAGCAGGCAAAGGCCAAATTATGTGGCAGGGTAGACTAAATAATGCAGCAAGAAAAAGCAGATTACAAGGCATAATGTTGCACATTTCCTGAGATAATTCTTTCATTTTTCTGTCATTTGTGCACTTGTTAATACCATCTGGGCATAGGTTGCACCTCATTAGTACCAGTTTAACACCCAAACATAGCAGTAAGCAACCAAAAGGTGATCAGTTAACCTTTGCAAAGGGCTTTTCACTGCAGTGAAACATTGATGCATCTTTAGTAACTTTTAAACCTTTTGAAGTACAAACAGTTTTGTTTGATAAAAGCTTTAGATTATGCAGCAGATGATGGGTTATGTGGCAAGTGTGGTAGCTAACAATTTTGCGGCCACGCCATCCGTGATTTTAAGTCATAATTCTGAAAATGCCACTTTTAAAAGTTGGCTTTTGTGTGTCCTATCCATTTACTGCCTGCAGCCTATTCTGGGTCACATGACTCTGAATGACTCTGCTGTTCGGGTTTGTATTACTTCCAGACAGTAACACAGGGGCAGCTTAGGTGTGGTTAGGATAGGCCATCCTGGCAGGATGATTGCATAGGCCTATCTGCTCCCAGTCCAAAGTTATCACTTATTAAATACAATAAGATAGCCCAGTGTTAGTCAGTGGAGGAGATGGGGCTTACACCAGTGAAAAACGACTGTAGGAGGTTTGTTTTACTGCTAGGGCATGTGTAACTTAACTACACATGTCCTACTTTTTAAATACAATGCACCATGCGTAACGTAGAGGTGACCTATAGGTATTAAAAAGGACGAATTAGGCCTGACAAAAGGTTTGTTTTGGCAGGTAGAAATGGCAGTTTAAAACTGCACTAGAGGTTGCAGTGGCAGTCCTGAGACAGGTTTAAAAAGTGTTACTTTACTGGGTGGTACAATGAGTACTGCAGGCCCAATAGCAGCACTCAATTTACAGGTCCTGGGTAGTACCATTTACTAGGGGCATACAAGTAAATTAAATGTACCAATCAGGTAGATGCCAATTGTGCCTTGTTTAAGGGAGAGAGCACAAGCATTTTCAAATGGTTAGCAGGCAAAAAGTGCACAAAGTTATTGGAAACTAAAACAAGTTCAGTAACTGAAGGCAAAACTCTTGTTGAGACCCTGCAAAGAGGGACAGATCCCTTACAGTGCTACACTGAACAAACAAGAATATAGTACCTGGTAACACTTCTCACCTTACCTTCTCTATATCCATGGACTATATAGCTATTACATGACACCACAGCTCCCTGATCATATGGACACAGGGTTACTCCTAGCTCTGGCTTGTAACTCAAACTTATTACTGTATGATCAGCTCTTCTATAAGGTTTCCAAAGGAACCTTTACTTTCACAAAGATCTACCAGCAGGCATATATACAGAGCTTGCATTTAGTAAGGTGCATGCCCCTCACTCTGTGCCCTTTACCATGAAACATACTATTTACTTGGGAAACTCTGCTTTTGTCTTAATTTGACAATTTTGCCTTAATTAATCTCCACAATATGTTTCAAAATATGATAATCTTTCTGATTTCAACTATTGATATAGCCTGGACTGTCCCCAGTGCCAGGAACCCTGGTCCTCCGGTCACCTACAGATACTCTGCCAAAGAGCTCCGAGCCCTGGACCACAGCTGCCGCAACAACAACTGCTGCATCACATCTCCTCGATCAACAGTAGGACCATTTTCCTGCCACTCCTGCTGTTTAGCTTAGCCTGCAACTCAGGACCTCCTGCCCTCAAAGAAACCCCTGCCACACCCATTGCACTGACCACAACCACCCCAGAACCACTCCACTGCCTCCTGCTCAACGCCCAATTGCTCTGCAGACACACCACTGAAATCAGGGACACCATCACTACCCTTACCCTGACGTTATCTTCATCACAGAGACCTGACTTAACCCCTACTCATCCCCTGACATCATCACCAGGATGCCCAACAGCTACAAAATGATACACCAGGACCACCCCAAAAAACATAGGAAGCATCGCCATCCTCCACAAAGAAACCATCCGCTGCACCACCACCGAAGATTACACTACACCGATCATGAATCACCTTAACTTCCAACTCAATACCGACAGCAAAACTACTATCACGTCCTGGTTTCTGCAAGGTCATCCCTGAATTAATCATCCCACCCGCCATTGACTCCAAGCATTACATCTTCCTTGGCAACCTCAACTTCCACCTCAATGACCCCAAAGAAGCAAACTTCACCAAGCTCCTAGAAAGCATGAGCAATATTGGCCTCATCTAACTTGTCACTGACTCAACACACAGTGCAGGACACACCCTCAAACAGATCTTCACGGCTAGCGGCAGAGTCAAGTACAGTCATGTCACCAAACTCACCCGAGCTTCTCCCACCGCAACTGGAACAAATTAACCAAGACCCAATAGACAGGCACCCTCAACACTACCCAGCCCAACTCCAGATTAAACATCAAACAGGCTGACCAGAATTTCCCCACCTGCATCACCAACGGTGCAGATAGTCACCCCCATCATGCCAGCCAGGACAGCAGATCCAACAACTAAGTCAGTTTATATACACCAGAACTCAGGACAATGAAGTGTAACTGCAAAAAGGCTAGAGAGAAGATGGTGCACCAGCAAAGATCCCACAAACCGAGCCACCTTCAAATATAGCCCTCCAACACCTGACACAAAAAGAAGCACCCTGGCAGACAAGAAACCCTCCTCCGACACCACCAAACTCCAAAACGACCACCCCATCTCTCTACTCCCCATTCCCGCCAAAGTCCTTGAGAAGGCCATCAACCGCCAATTCACTGAACACCTGAAGAGAAACAACCTACTGGACACCTCCCAGCTTCCGCACAAACCACATCAACGAGACTGCCCTGATAATTTTCGCTGACAACATCAGACCCCTCCTTGACAGGGGAAAACAGCGGCTCTTATCCTCTTCGACCTCTCCGCTGCATTCAGTACTGCATCTAACCACACAATCATCAAGAGACTCCACCAAATTGGGATCCAAGGAGATGCCCTCAAATGGATCTTATCATTCCTTGCAGGACAAACCCACAGAATCCGCCTACCACCCTTCAACTTGGAACCAAAGAGTACCATCTGCGGAGTCCCTCAAGAGTCATCACTCAGCCCCACTCAGTTCAACACTTACATGACACCCCTAGCCAACACTGTCAGAACATCGTTAGAACCCAGGGCCTCAACATCATTTCCTACACAGATGATACTCAGCTCATCCTCTCACTCTCAGAAGACCCCACCACCATGTGAAACTTCCGCAACTGCATGATGAGTGTCACCGGCTGGATGAAGACCAACGGCCTGAAGCTCAACACAGACCCGACCGAAGCGCTGATCTTTTGGAACAACAGTTCTCCGTGGAACATCACCTAGTGGCCTTCCGAACTCAAAATCAATACTGAGTTAGAAAGAGGACTAAAAGTGTCTAGCTACAGCTCTTATCCCTAGATCAGTGATGACTGCTTTCCCTTGAAGCCAGGTAATTCTGCACCAAATGTGATCTCTCCTGTACCAAATTGCTATAATGTTGAATTTTGCGCTAAATGTTCCAGCCACAATGAACAATTCTGGAAATCAAGGACAAAATAGGTTGTTATGCCTAAAAGCCAGCTGTCGTGCCAGTGGGGAACAGGGTGGTATATGTCCTATTACCCTCATGCAGCAGTCCTGGTATTGTTGCTTCCAACATCCTGTTTCTGCAGTGCTTTAACTCCGGCAATGGTCCTTCTTTGTAGCCTGTCCCAGCTGTGCAGCAGCTGCCCTAATGGGATCTCAGAAGCGATGATGAGTGTCAGCACCCTACATGGCCTATGTGCTGACGGAGACAGCTACACCGCTGCCGCAATGAGACTTGTCGCGAAAGCTGACACAGATTTCCACTGCAGTGCGGAGAAAACAAGTGACTCTATAAAAACACGTGTTCATTGTCTATCAAACCCAGCATCTTCCCTTTCAAGTCACACATCTTCCATTTAAGCACAGCAGGATTAAATCTGGAGTGCTCAAGTTAGCACACCATCACTGTAGTTTATTTTAATTTGGAACTTAGTGAATCTATAAAAATATCCCTTGTTGTCTAAGCCCCACTGCTTTTGCCACAGGCACTTTCCAGTCACTGTATTGAAAGCCCCTTGGGCTGTTCCTACATGCATTATGCATTGAGGCTTTACATGGAGTTTCCCTGACCCATTTACCCTTGTTGTGTCCACAATGAATGGATGATTAGCTTAATCTCTCTTACCGAAGGTAGCTTGAGATGTGTACACATACTATAACAGGTTCCTTGTTCAGCTGAGCTGCTGCACAGTAGGGGCAGGAGGTGCCAGCCAGTTTAGGACTCAACCACTTCACTGCTGCATGGCACCACCAAAGATACTAACTTTGCATTAATCCAAATCTCTGTATGATTAGCAATCCAGAGAAGCAATGAGAAAATGTAATGGTCTTTTATGCTGCAATTATTAATAACACCTGCATTCCAACAGCCTTCGACGTGAATTATGGGTAGTTAGGTAAAGTAGCTCCAGTGCTTAATTTGTGCCAGTTGTTTCCTGTGTGGGGCACTGCCACTTATTTTTCTGCCTTATGCGTTTACTGCGAGCAAAAGACACATATGAGGAAGAGGACAATGAAAAAGTGTCACAAAATAGGAGAAAGCAGAAAGCTGCAAGAGTGAGCTGAAGGGGCAGGGAGGGGCTGTAAATGGATTGAAGAGGCCTGAGATGGCTTTAGGGTTATGCTGCCTCAGTAATCCCTGTTAGCACATTTAATTGCAGCAGCCGCGTGTTTAAGAGGAGAGCTTTGGCCGCAGCACATTGTTATTTACAAATTAAGCACTGAGTAGCTCCTACCCCTGGCATGTCTTTTCCTACCCCGAGGGGCACTGATTATGCCACCCTTGTGCCTCAAGGACATGAAGGCAGGGACAGAAAGGGTTCTAAGACCCTTCTTTCCTTTCCTTGGTGGCCACTCCTTGTCCTTCCCCAGCTCGTCAGGGGCAGGCGGAATGCTGTATAAGTGCTAACATTGCGATAGCAGGAGGGGTCAAAGGATGGGCAGTATTATTGCAGACACCGCTGCTAGTTTGGTGAATCCACGTCAAAGCCCCATTTAAATTCCTCCTATCCTCCTTGCCTTCCTCAGCTTTCCAAAACCATTCACTGGGACCACACTGCAACTGAGTGTGGAAACCTTCTCCCCTCCTCCTCCTATCAAAACGCACGGTGCTTCCATGATTAAATGATTTTATTTAAAATAAATTTGAGTGCATTAAAAAATGTACGATGCACTGCCTTCGATGAAGTTAATGCAAACGAGGTGGCTTTCGGAGAATAAATCATGAATTCATAAGATAATCACAAGGTAACACAGCAGCACAATGAAATCCCAAAGTTTGACAAATAATACGTCTTGCCTGTCCCTTTTAATATCCTTAATACACTCGTGATTCCTTCGGAGATCATTAATCGATGCTTAGATTGATTTTCGACTTGGCTTCTGTTGTATTTTTTGCACATTTTCAACATAAGATGTGGTGATTATAAAGTAAACGTGGAAAGCACCGAACTCTGTAGCCTTTGCCTCTGTGCACCCTGTGTTTGGAGACAGAACCTGAACCAGGGCGGTTCTACAAGATGGAAAGGACTGTGTCCAAGTAACCGTTTGAGATGCGCCTCCTAAAAATAGGATGACAATCACAGACGCAGATGGAAATACTACCAGGGAAACCTTGGATTGCGCAGATTTTTCCGACAACTAAGCGTAGTGGAAAAAGGCGGGACATTCAGTGCTGCATGACACACAACAGAGACTGAGATGGACTCACTAGAAATTACAAAAATATACAGCTGGCACGTAGATGTTTAAACGGGGCATTGGACAAGGTCTTCAAGATTTCAAAATATTTTGGTAGAGGACAACTCATCCACTAACATTTGTGGCATGCTGCATCATCAAGGCAGGTGAATACCACCTAGCTGGACCCAATCACATTTGTGAGTTCAGCCACACAGTAAACATAATAGAATCCAGGTAAGCTGAAAAGATCTCTATTATTAGGTGGGTATCACTGATATCGTTAAAATAAGTTACTAGTGGATGCCTACAGCAATTAATGTTTCATGCATCTATTCTCATTTGCCAGCATGTTTTGGCCATCCCTATGCCCAGAGGTCTCAACAGCCTTCTCCAGGGCTATGGGATCCCTAATAGGTCTACCTTTACTAGCATGCAACATGAACATGGAGGCATAATATTCTCTTCCCTGATACCTATCCAATGTGTCTCCTCGCTATTTGGGCTTAGTTAGGCATCTCAGTTCTCATAAGAAGGTTTTGACGTACTGTAGGATAATCATTTTGAGTCTCTAATGGATGGCAAATAAAGCAATAAAGATCATTCGGGGGTCTTGAATGCTGTTTTGTTTATTAAGTAGCTTCAACCCTTGCTCATCCTCCAATCTAGCTCAATTGACAATGGGCTTCGATATCCTTCGGTTCTGCAGGCATAATCCTCACAGGCTTTTGAGCCTGCCGATATCGACATCAAGTTTCATACAACTGAAACTGTGTCCCTCACTTCGGTTCATCCATTGGAGAAACTTAGGATTCTATTATAAAGAGCTCTCCTTTGAAATATGTACTCTCAATCACTTATGTGGTGGCATAATTCTGTTATGAAACAAAAAGCACTGTCAACATTTCATCGTTCATAAGTGAGGGCCTGATTTTGTGTTTGGTGGATAGGATTTAATGCACTTGTATTAAGGATATCTGTGGTTTGTGATGAAATAACCCATCTGCCAAACTCCAAATCAGGCCCTACGTCTTCTTCCCTCTCTCCTTATTTCTTAGTTTTGGATGCAGATAAAGGTCTGTATTATTTGAATGACCCTTCTTAGGTACCTGAAAAAAAGTTCATTTTAGAATTCAGACGGACTGTGATGTGTAGGACATGTAAAAAGGCCTCTTTAATCATATTCAGAAGGAAGATCAGCTCCAGGATTTCTCTGGGATTCCTGTGGCATCTTGATCAAATTTGAAACTAATCAAGGAAGAGTTTCTTGGAAGCAGAGATACAGGGGGTCCTGTTGCCACAACTACACAAGGAATCTATCTGTGTGACTTTTTACAGATTTATTCAGCCCTATTCATTAGTGAGTGGAGACATAGGTGCATTCAAACAGTCTGATAATGAACTGTAAACAAATTCCCCCACAGATCTTCATGCAATAACACACTCTACCTTAGCTCACTTCATAAAAGCAGTTGCATTATTCACCTCATTATTAACATACATTTTTCCCCACATATACAGCAAATATGTTAGCTTAGAGTAACACTGAAAATTGTACTTCCATCGCCAAGTTCTTGGTGAATTATCTGGCCTTGTGAGATCTCCTCTTTCTGTGGTGCGGTGTGGGCACTCCTCTCCACCTTACACCCACTGGTTGGCAGTCCCTTGTTATCTAGGTCAGTATTACTGGAAAAAAGACAATTGTACTAGTCTCTGTAATATCTACCCATCTTCAATTTCTAGCTAGTTGATAATTCTCATATAAGACGTGTAGCTCAAATCCTCATTTTAAACAATGAATTTTACAACACATATTGTTTATTAGAATTTTCACAGTTTTATTTCATCTGGGCTAGTGAGTTTCGCTTCTTTTCGGATGCATTTTCAACCCGGTAGAGCATTAGAGCTTCTCTTTACATCCTCTTTAGATACCTCCTCAACAGGCTACTACCTGGGCAAGGGGAAAACTATGGGTAACCTAGTAAGAAGTGTATCACAGATTACACACATGAGGTCTTTCTGCAGCTTATTCTCTTGAAGTTATTAACCTGGATGATTGCCAGCTTTTATTGATAGTTGCGCCCCCTCAACTCCATAAAGCTAATTTTGATTGAGGGTATAGTGACTTCGATGAAATATTTAAAAACTAAAATAATGAGCAGTGACAAGAGCTGGAGTAGACAGATGGTCTGTTCCTGAAGGATAGTGCTGTATCAGTCTCCTACTACTGGGACTTCAGGAGCACAAAGAACTGTTGATCTACAGTCACTTAAATATCCAGAATGTAAGACGCTGAATGGGTCTTTAAGCTGTTATTTGTGAGAGTAGATGACACCAGGCAGTTTGCAGCACTGACATTAAGATGGATTATTCTGCCAGTGCATGACCCAGCAGCATGTCATTTGCATAGTTTTACAGCAGTGTGTGCACAATATGGGAAGCACAGGCAACCAGGAAAGTAATATACTAGACATGGGGCCTGATTTCGAATTTGGCGGACGGAAAACTCTGTCTGCCAAACTCCTGACAGGGTGGCCGCCGCCTACGTTGTGACCTCTCCACCGGAGTTGATAAGAGTTTCCCACTAGGTCAGCAGGTGGAAACCTAAGTTTCCGTCCGCTGGCCTAGCGGGAAACAGGCTACAGCATTGTCGCCAGATCATAATCAAGCCGGTGGCAATGCTGTAGCCTGCAGGGTGCATCAGCACCCTCTCAATGTTCACTGTCTGCTTTGGAGACAGTGAGCATTGTGAGGGTGCTGGCCATGGTGTCCCCTGCACTGCCCGTGCCAAGTACAGAGGCAGTGCAGGGCCCCCCCTGGGGTTCCTGCACCTGTTCTCTGCCAGAATTTTGATGGCGGTGGTGCCGCCATGAAACCACTGGCGGAGAAGAAGATCGTAATCCTCAGGGCAGCGGCGCTTGCAGTGCTGCCCTGGCGAATTACGACTGGCACCACCTCCAGACTGCTGGGATCTCTGATCCTGGCGGAGCTGGCGGCCCGACCACCAGGGTTGTAATGTGGCACTCAGACTACCGCATTGGTGGCTTTCCGACCACCATCCATGAGTCTGGCGGTCTAGTGACTGACAGACTCGTAATGTCCCCCATGGAGTGGAAACTATGACCCCCCATGGAGTGGAAACTAATAGCCCTCTGTTTCTAAGGCTTTTTGGTGTCCTTTTTAACCCTATTTGTTCCTCAACTATCATGTACCACCTTTTGCTTCCCATTTCTATTTCCCTCCTCCTCACTGTCTCTCTCTCTCTCTCTTTCTGAGGAATGATTAACATGCAAGTGTCCAGTCCATGTATGTAGTAACTTGCTATATGTGAAAGCGCTCAGACCTTGTCATGCAGTGCCAACTTTAGAGCAAAGCGACTGGTGCTGTAGTATGTGGTCCTTACCTCGAGGGGGCACCTTTTGTGTGAAAGGCTGTGGCCAGAAAAGAGCAACTTGCAAAGCGCTTTGTGTAGACAGTGTTTATATGGGGATAATATTAACAGCTAGATAGTTCAGAAAGTTAATGCAAGTGATGGAGAGATCTCTGATTTATTTGTCTCATAAAGTAGCATAAAGGGTTAATGCTGCTGCAAAGCACAACATACAACATTCAGATTGTAAATTTACATTTTATGTTGATAGCTCAGTCGGTTACTGTTTTTGCCACAGAGATCCTTTTGTTAGTTGCACTTAATAAAGTACAATCCTTCTAATATAGCACAGTGAACTACAATACAGCACCAAAGAGATGCATAGAAACTGCATAGCAGGGGTTGAGAACCTCATTGTTTTTTCTCAATCTTTTGCTATTCCAAGGTTGCTGAAAAGATTCTTATTAGTATAGACAACCACAATTGCTGTGATACCATTTACATCCTGTTTGTGGGTCAGGTTTAATAACACTTTGCATAGAGGTAAACTTGGAGTGAAGTATTATTTTGGGTTTTACTTTCCAGCACAAATCTTGATTTATGCTGAAAGTAGCCCTAAAATAATACAAACTAGTTTTCTGTGTTCCTATGCTCTACTTTGCATGAAGGGTGTCTATCATGAGAGGTACATGTGTTCTCATGCCGCCAACACCATGGGTTTTGACACTAATCCCTATCTGCTAACATTGGTAGAAACGGATTTGCATAAAGAAAATTATGCATCCTTGAGGCAGATGTAACATTAGAGAATAGTTTTATTTTCTCCAAACTTTTCCAGCTTTACATGTGTATGCACTATGAAGCACACATCCAAGCCTGAAAAGTGTTACTATTGTTAGGCACAGTATTGTATACTGGAATAGTACACTTTCAGTATAAAACCTATGCTTGACATCACACACGCACGTGCAAGGGTATATGCGTTGAAGCAAGGCTAGAGAAGAGAGCAACATTACTATGTCCTAGTAGACAAAGTGCTGTTGTACTTTCTACCTTTCACTCACGCAACAACTTTATTTACTGCACTGCATTTGTGAAAACCTTGTAAACATGTTTCTTCATTTCTCCAGACCAAGCACTCTCAGCACATAGGAGGTCATTATGAGTCTGGCGGTCACTAGACCGACAGCCTCGCAGATGGTGGTCGGATCGCTACCATTGCAGTGGTCCGAGCTCCTCATTACAACCCAAGGGGGTTAGGCCACCAGGGAACAGAGATCCAGGAGGTGGTGGTGGTCCTAATCCACCATTGCAGCGCTGCAAGCAACACTGCCCTGGGGGTTATGACCCCCTTCTCCGCCAGCAGTTTCATGGCGTTACCACCACCATGAAAATCCTTGCGGAGAACGGGTGCAGGAGGCCCCTGCACTGCTTTTCCCACTGCTTTGCCCATGCACTTGCTTTGCACACAGTGAACATTGTGAGGGTGCAGGTGCACAGTGCAGGCTACAGCTCTGCCGCCGGCTCAATTACGAGCAAGAGACAATGATGTAGCCTGTTTCCCACCAGGCCAGCCAGCGGAAACTAAGGTTTCTGCCCGCTGACCTAGCAGGAAACTATTATTAACTCCGGCAGGGAGATCACCACATAAGCAGCTGCCACCCTGATGGGGGTTTGGCGAATGGAGTTTTCCGTCTGTCAAACTCAAAATCAGGCCCTTAATGTTTACCAGTATGTGACTGCTACATCTTGTAGTCCCCGTTGTCTTATATAACTTTTCCTTTAGACAGGGGAGGTTGCTCCTTAAGAGCAGAGGAGCGTCACCCCGCCTGCTGTGAGCACAGCAGGTTAAACACAAATAAATAAAATGGTATAATAATGCCATTTTATTTTGCCACCAGCTCACTCTGTGTACAGCGCAAGTTTGAGGGCATGGGGCAGAGTTGAATCCTGCAATTGCAGGATGACTGCTGCCCCTTTCAGTGCGCATGTCGGGTTGGCTGGCTGTCTAGCTACGGCCAGCCCGACATGTGCACTGTCGACCCAGCAATCCCAGGGTTGTCAAACAGCCAGGGGATTGCTGGCACAGCCCACCCCCAGCCTCAAAATGAGTGCTGGGTTAGCCTGCTTCCACCAATCCTGGAGCTGATACTAATGCTGAATACAGCATGAGAGCAGCTCCACGTTTGGTTGGATTTACATTACCACTGAGCAGGAAGGAAGTCCATCCATTCCTGCTTGTGGAGGCCAGAGGAGAAGTGGCGCACTGGGGAGAGCCCCAAATATGGTGAGTTTGGCACCATTGCGCCCCACTATATATTTGTCCTGCAGGCCCCCAATGCCTATACACTGATTTACACACTTCTATAATTCATTGACGATAGGTGTATGTAATGCAAGGCACCCTGACACCCTACTTTCACATAAGTAGCACTATAGAAGAAATTAGATAAGAATGACTGAATGGCTAAAGAGATATGAGGGACACAATTTGAGAGTGGTAATGAGGAAATCCATGGGAAAAAAAGGTCATGGGTAGGCGCTAACTGAGATTGTCACACGGGGAGCCACCAGTGCTAAATCCGGCCATTATGTCATCTAGAACTAAACATATATGAAAGAAATAAATACTTTTTTTTAATAACATTGCTTCCCTCTCTGCTCCCAAATGTGTTTTTAAGAAGTGTGTCCCGGTTACTCTCCTACCCCCTGGCGCCTACGCTCGCTCCCATCGTCCTCTCTGTTAATGCCTCCGCCCACAGGCGGGGAGGGAGGGAGCTGGTTCACCAACAGTGATAGGATGCGGGTCAGCAGGCTTGCAGTCAAAGCGGGGCACAAAGCATCAAGCTCAGCCGCCCTTACCCACTTACTTCAGGGGAGGTGCAAATGCCCGCACGAAGCCATTGGCACCACCCTCCCATCAGGTAAACAAAATGAGTAAGAGAAGGGAACACACACTATGAAATGTGATGGGTAAGAAAGCGACACAAAAACTGAGAGAGCAAACAAAATAATAAATCAGTGGAGAAAGAAAGGGGAATGAAATATTGATTTTGCCTGATACTGTGAATGGCAGCTATTTTTTAGCCAAGATTGGGAAATGAAGCTCTTGATCCGCTACAGAGCAGTTATGTAACCCATCGTGTGAGACATTATTGCCTTCCCGGAGAGGGGTGGGAGGTGGAGGGAGGTCTGACAATCCCCTGTGTGTCCTGCAGCACAATTAACATTCCAAAGCGAAATCTGGAAAATGAAACCATTAATTTGTAGGAGGCATTTTTTTTTATTATTTAAATTAACCCCAGTTGTATAATTTTAGCTACACCCTTGCTTGTTTTACTTTAAGGCTAGAAGGCTGCACCAATCAGTCAGCTAGTACGCCTCAAAAAAGCTAACTGAGTCATCTTCTCATAGTCTTTCCTTGCAATAGAGACTGCCAGAGGTCATTCCAAGGGCTGGGAGAATCCAGTATGAGGCAGTCTTATCTCTAGTGGTGGACGGCTGAGACATTCTTAGTACGTCTTCATATTTTTCACCTAATATATTCAATCACTGACTAATAAATCGAAGGGAGAACCAACGCGGGCAAATTTGGTTGCAGAATCCTACTTTGACATTTCGAGAGTGTTGACTCTAATTTCCAGCGTCTTGATTCACTTGGGTGATTAAAGACAGGGATTTATCCTGATATCTTAATAAATCAGACATGATGATTGCTTCAGGAGAGTAGTAAGAACAGAACAACTTAGTCTGAAACCTGATGCACAAGTAATCACCCTTAGAATCGCCACAGCCTGCAGAACAACTAGTCCAGAGCTATAACTCCACTCAAGAGAGGACCCTACATCCTGATTCACCGCATGGCAGTGCTTTCTCCCAGCGGTGTACTTTTCTTCCTACTGTATAAACATCTCTTCATCTAGAGTTTCTATCAAGCTAATCATAGGATGTGCGGTTTTCGTCAAACATCACTTGCTACGTGTTCCCACTTAAGAAGACTTCATACCTTTCAACATCTATTTTTGAATACAAGGTGCTCTTTGATATCGGCATGTAGCACCAAGAACCATTAAGAGGACTGTGGTCTTTGCAAGTCCCACACTATACCATACCTAATGCAACTTTCTTGAGCAGGCCTTCCCTTTTGGCCACCACCTAAGTTCTTCCAGGCTTTGCACTGCTCTTGAACCTGCTAATGCTAAAATCACCCATGAGCCTTAGACATTTCCTGGAACATTATTCCTCTACTGTACACGTTAATGGGCCATTCTAAAAATGATTTAGTTCAGTCCAAATGTATGCACTCATTTGATACTTCCTGGGACCTTTGGGATATTACGTGCATCATTAATGTTAACGGCTAGTCAACATTATTTTTTAAAATCACTTTGGAATCATTCTTCAACATTATTGCACTGTATCTGCATAGACATTAACCAAGCATTGTCTGAGTTGCCTCTTACAACTCTGAGGACCTCTTGCATGGTTAAGTTTAGAGCTTAGACCTTGTCCATGCTACCAACACGAGAGCCAAGGACACAGTAAAGAGCCTTTCATTCATCTCTGTTTGCAAAATGCTGAGTGCAGAGTTGTGGAGGCTCAGCTGTAGCTTAGAAAATGTTATCACTCTTCCAGTCCTACCTCACTCGATGGAAAATTCATTTGAAACACAGAACACTAAAGTGTCTTATCTGGAAGCACAGCAATGACTTTGCAGTGACACTAACGCTCAAATGTCTCTGTAGTGTGTAAAACACATGCACCATTTCCCTTCGTGTAACTTTGTCACTTTAGAGGTCTTTTTTTGCTATTAGTAGTATTTTTTCAGCGTTGCCATTCTAATGTGGTTTCACTTTCACTGGCCAGTTGCTAGTTCATTTTGCAGATCCTATCCTAATACAGTATGTTGATCCTAATTTAGGATCTTATGCATAAAGTATAGTCCCCTTGACCAGTGTGTTGTCGACTAACACATTGCTCTCTAGGACACACAATTTATAGATTAACCTTTGCATCTTACTTAAATGTAGTCTTCAAAAATCTGGAAAACAGATTTATCTATACTAGAAAATGTAATTCCTCATATATGTTTACCTGTGGAGAGTTAAAACATCCTATCCATAAAGTTGACCTTTAGGTTGTATTCTATCAGAGTCCTTATAATGCGCAAATCTAACTCCAAAGGGTAGGTGAGTGATGTGCATATCAACACGTGAGGATAAAGATACTTGAAGGACACACAGGGCTTCATTAGAAGCTGGGGGTGAATCCCAATCCCAATTTAAACAGACGTTTGCAAAGGGTTTCGAATTCTAAAATGTGTGATAATTATTGAATCCTCACTGTTTTCATCTGACAAATCTTAGAGGGCAAGCCTTCTGAAGAAAAAAGGAAAAGCATTCAGAATTTGGTGAATTGAATACCGATTCCACTACATGCCTCATTTTGAAGGTGAAATCTCATACATTTATCCTATAAATGACCCACCATAGTCCACACAATGTGTAATTAAGGCCTGCTGGTGTGAAAATGCAAAGAGATCAGAAACAGATGAGATGAGGTGAGGGAGAGAAGGTGGTGGTTGTAGGTGTTGTGAGATTGCTGACCTGCAGGTATAATATCTTACTGTACGTGTTCATTTTACAGTGAGTGTGCATCCTTGCTGGTTCTATTGCAGTAATGTACTGTTTAAATGAACAAGAACTGCTGCTTGGACAGTTTCAGATAGACCACCCTTGTTATGATAAATGCCCAACAAATTGAATGGGCAACAAGGAACCAGAACGCTTTACTTTCTTTCTTTCAATTTGTCTTTATTAGGGTCGATCATTATCCATTACAGCATTACTTTATCAAGTGGAGGAACATGATACAACAGTCTTAACTCAAACAACAGCTTCATTAATCAAACCAGGCAGTTCACAAGCTCCCTTTTCTGACTGTCAAGCAGAGTCCAAAGGGAACAAGTCCTCTCACAGTGTGAGTCCACTCAACTTTTCATCCAGCATTTGTGAGGGGGAAACCGACCTGAAACAATAGAAAAACTTCAGATATATTTAAAGGGCACACCTCCCAAAAAACCCATACAGCTATCTAACCAATCTCCAGTCAACATGCAATATTCATGGGAAGTTACCTTATTTGAATAACGCACATTGACACCCGAAGGAAGCTTCTAAGCACTTCTTATGTCTAATGAGCCACCGAGTCACAAGTGAGTAAGCTAAACATATGTGCTGAAGATCACAAAATCGTAAGGTGCTGAGCAATGGCTACAGATTTTGTTACCTCTTTTCTTGACAGAATGTAGTTTAGCCTTTAATTTTATAATTATAGACCATGTGTGATGGTTTCTTCAGAGTTTACATATTTATTGCTTTCTCGCAGGTATGATTAAATAATACACAGAGAAACTGCATTAGTATGGACTGCCCAATTAATATCCTAATCTCTAAATGGTAAAATGAGACCAAAACCCAATGGCTCAATGTGCAGGTTTTTTTTTCTCTGGATATGTGAGCCACGGATTATTTGTCATGACCGGGTCCTCTACAGGCGCGGCTCCTCTGCTATAGTGGAGGAGAGTCACCCAACCCCCCGCCAGCAGCAGCTACAAACCTTTAACAAAATAAATTATAATAAACTATGTTTATAACCATTTTGTTGTTAAAGGATTGGGACCATAGTGCATGACACGGACGGAGGGGGTGTGCACAGCACTCACCTCAGTGCGCCTGTGTGTTTGGTTGGCCAACTCTGGCTGGCCAAACACACATGCGCACTGGGCTCTCTCCAACCCGTCACTGTGTGTTGCCGGGTTGGAGAGAGCAAGCAAAAGCTCCCAGTCTCCCTCTGAGTCCCAAGCCAGGACGCACTGGACAATCCGAACGCTGCTTTCATGCTGCCAGCAACATGAGAGCAGCGTTCGTATTGGTCACAGGGCAGGCTGGGACCCTGAGCCTGCAGTGGAGGTTGAAGAGCGGTGCGGTGGTAGCAGGGAATCAAGTAAGTGGGGTTTTTGATTTTTTTTTCTTCTCTTTTCCCCCAATACCCCCTGCCACACGCCGCCCATCGCCTTTTCCGCACCATGAGCCACTGCTGGTGCTGTACCTCACAAAGTGGTTGCACTCTGTTCCTCTGTCACCCTATCTTTCTAAGAGTTTGAAAATTATTTTTCATTTACACTTTTCTCTACATCCATAGCCTACCTTCACTTCTTTAATCTGGATTAAGTTATTGCCATTCTACAAGAACTGTTTATTATCTGTCTCACTTTTATTAACTGGTCTCATCTTGAAAAATGGTCATGTTTGATCCATCTGTGGATTACTATTCTCTGCTTATCTTCTCAAGTGTCTTTTTATTTCAGTCTCACCTTAACTTTGGCATCAATCTTATCTCACTTATAGCTCTTTGATGGCACCTTGAAGAGAGACTTATTCCTGTCTTTATTATAATATTCAGTATGCCCCATTCTCTTTTCTTTGTGTGTGATTTCCTTTGATTTTGTCATAACTCATCATGAACTGCAAGCACTCTATTTTTGCTGATGATTCCAGGTCTTCATTTGCCTTTCACCTTCTCCTAAAACTCTTATAAAATCAAGGGTTTACTATTTTGTCTTACATCTTTTGTCTTCTTTTTGATTTGCGGTTTTCAACTCTGGTCTAAACCATCCACCAAACCAGAGACACTAAATATCCCCCTGTGAGTGTATATATATATATATATATATATGTATATATATATATATATGCTGCACATAAAATTCGAACGATGGCACTCCATGCAGATTATTGTCCTTTATTTATATCCAAAATTTCATATCAATCCATGTAACTCAGAAATCACAGATTTAGGGCGACGCGTTTCAACCATCGCCCATCGCAAGACCGTGATGGTTGAAACACGTCGCCCTAAATCTGTGATTTCTGAGTTACATGGATTGGTATGAAATTTTGGATATAAATAAAGGACAGTAATCTGCATGGAGTGCCATTGTTCGAATTTTATGTGCAGCATATATTGAATGGGTCCTGTGCCCATTGTCTGAGCACCCACCTCGGTAGGCGAGCGCAGGAAGAATAGCAGGACGTCTTTTATTTATATATATATATATATATATATATATATATATATATATATTCTGCATACGTATTTGGCTCCTTCTTTTTATTTCATGAAATAACTAATTTTAAAGGTTACCTGTTTCTGTCGAAGGCTACAAATTAGTATTCATGACTCTTGTGTTTAGTCCTTAAACTGTTACAGTAGACTAATCTTTCCAATACTAATTGTGTCTGTTCCCTTGAATTTTTTTTTTCTAACAATACCTTATCTCCATTTCTTTTTATTCTAAATTCTTGTTGCTCCTATTCATAATCTGCAGGTTTTACTCTATTTTTGCCAATGGCTTCCTACCCCTTATTCTTTTAAATTCTACTTTGTGGACTTCGGTGCTCCTTTTTATCTACCTCATCCTTGCATCAGCACTCGCGTTCATGATACCGTAGGTCTATCACCTGCTCGCTCTGTGCTTCTTTATGTTTTTTCACTTTCTTTTCTAGGCCTAGGGACATTCGCCAACTTTCTTGCACCAAAATCTAAATAAGGCCCAAAATGGGAAAAACTGATAAAATCCTTCACACACATTCACACTAGATTAAAAAGTCAAAACGTGCATTATATTGCATGCGTAAAAGCAAGCTATTGAAAACAGTGTTTACCTCATCTCAGCTAACTCTAATGCCAAATATTTTATGCAGGCGGCTTGTCATTGGCAAATTCTGAATTGGCACATTGCTTCACTGAAACTTAGTGATGTAAATACAGACATAGGGGTCCTCCCAGAGCAGAGTTTTTTTTTAACTAAAGCATTTCCCAGTTCCTTTTTCTTTTAGTTCTCTGGGGCTAATCTCAAACCAAGGTGATAGATGTATCAGTTTCCTACAACCTCTCTGGCATAATTTTGAATTTAGCTAAAAAGCCACAGAACAGAAACATTTTCTGGTGCCACTCTGAATATGCAGAATTTAAAAGAGAGTATGGGCAACTTGTGCAACACAGCCTCTTTCCAATACTGCTTAAAAAAAGATTTCAAATGTATACACGTTAAAAAGGGTTGGAAAATAAAACTGGAGATTTGAATGAAGTAAAGTGAATACGAACTAAGAAAATAGTTAAATGACTGCTTGAGGGTTATTCGTAGTTCATGAAAGAAGGGAATGATGTGCAAAATATCCTGAAATCTATAAGAATGCAAAAATGATCCACTCCTTTCATGCTCAGTTGACACATCGCCCGGTTTCCATTTTGAAAGACGAAGAAAGGTAAATGGCTGGTTTCTTGTTTGGGAAAATATTTTGCCTCTCTCTGTTTAACAGCATTGCCTATTGGGTAGATTATCAGTTTGCCGCCCATTTTCATCACCAAATCAAAGTGCCTTGGCAGTGTAGAAGGTAACCTGATATCACTTATTCTTTTGTGCTGATCCTCATGATCATTCTTCTTTCCTACTGTCCCTTTAATTGTGATTTGAGTTTCTCCGTCAGCTAAAACCCGAAAAAAACCTTCTTGGCAGGCATGATGTAATTGTTCTGAAGACACTCCTCGCAAAATGGCAGCTCAGATTAATGCATCTCTATAAACAGAAAAGGACTAATTTGCCCCTTCAAACTTTCTCTTCTCCGCAGTTCTCTTCTGTCGGAGGCAGTGCTTCATTTGTGCTTGTTGTTTTCGGTGCTGAGCACCAGCACTTATTTGTGAGGGCCGGGGCTTATTCTTATGCCTCAAGCCTTTGCTGCGAGCAAAAGACACATATGTGAAAGACGGAAGATGGAAAAACTAAAAAGCGTCATAAAGGGAGAAAGTAGAAAGTTGCAGGATGAGCTGAAGGGGCTGGGGTGGCCGTAAACGGATTGAAGAGGCCTGAGATGGCTTCAGGATTACGCTGCCTCAGTACTCAGTGCTGGCAGATTTAATTACAGCAGCCTCGTGTTTAAGAGAAGGGCTTTGAGCACCGGCACCTTTTAATTTACAAATTAAGCACTGGTCGGAGGTATACTCGTACATTTGTCAACGTGCCCATGTTGTTTTACAGTCCACCAGTCATTTCATCATTGTAACAAAAGGCAAGGTCTATGAAATCCCTGTTATAATCTAAAATCTCTCTCAGATTAGATGTTCTACTGGTGGGTATTCTTAACACCGCTCCCTTCAGCTTTTTGTTGGTGAGGTGTTGTGTATTTGTATAGCACACTAATTACCTCTGAGGGCATCCAGGCACATTGCAGGAGGGTTAGGCAACTGTCTCCTTGGTGAGGTTTCACGAAGAGCAAGGACTTCAGCTTCTTGCGGAACTTGAAAAGTGATGAGAAGGCACTGATGTGGTGAGGGTGGCCGTTCCAAGGTTTAGAGAAGATATAGGAGAAGGTGCAGCCTCCAGCTGTGTCTTTGCAGATACCGGGTGTGCGTGCCAGGGAGTGTTTGGCTGAGCGGATGTGCCTAGGATGGGTGTCGAAGTGTATCCGCCTGTTAAAGTCTTCAGAAACAGTGTTGTGTAGTGCCTTATATGTGTGTGAGCAGTTTGAACTGAGCACATTTGTCGATTGGGAGCAGTGCAGTTCTCTGAGATGTGGGGTGTTATGAGTGTGATGAGGTAGGTTGAGGACGAGTCTTGCAGAGATGTGATGAATGGTCTGGTGCCTGTTCAGGAGCTTCTTAGTGATTCCTGCATAGACTGTGTTGACCCAGTCAAGTCTGCTGGTGGCCAGGGTCTGTGTAATCATTTTCCTGGTGTTCTCTGGTAGCTATTTAAAGCTCTTTTGCAGTATTCTACGGATGTGCAAATAAGTGGAGGTAACTTCATTTACTTGGGCTTTCATAACGAGCCTGTTGTCCAGGATGCTTACACAATTTCTTGTGTGGGTAGTAGAAGTTGGTAAGGGGCCAAAGTCAGCTAGCCACTAGGTGGAGACCTAAGTACTGGCTTTCCTTTCATAGATCTCCACTTCAGTTTTGTCAGTGTTTATTTTGAGGCAGCTTGATTTCATCCATGTGTCTACTGTGGTGGTGAGGTTGCTTTTCTAGTCGGGGTCTTGTCTGACAAGGAGACTATCATTTGGGTTTCCTCTGTGTAGCAGAGTATGTTGATGTTATATGATCAGATGAGGTCTGCCAGCGGAGTCATGTTTATGTTGAATAATGTTAGACTGAGAGAAGAACCTTCGAGGACTCCACATATGAGGTACTTGGCTTCTGACATGTAGGGTGGCAGGTTGACTCTTTGTGTTTTTTCTGTGAGGAAGGAACAGATCCATGTAAGGGCACGCCTTGTGTGTCTATTTAGTGTAGCCTTCTGATCAAGGCGGAGTGGGAGACCATGTTGAAGGTTGCAGATAGGTCAAGCAGTATTTGGGTCGCTGTGCCTCCACAGTGGAGGATCAGCCTGATATTGTCATTTGCTACGATAAGGGCAGTCTCAGAGCTGTGGTTGGACCGGAAACCTGATTACGTGGTGTCTAACTGCTAGTGAGTATTGAGGTAGTGATAGAGTTGCTTACTTATGGATTTTTCCATCAACTTGGCCAGGAGGCTAAATTAGTGATTCCTCCACAGAGTGTGTTGCTGGTAACTATTTGAAGATCTTTCACAGCATTCTAAGGATGTGGAAGCAAGTGGAGGTCACTGCGTTTACTTGGGCTGTCATTTTGAGCTTGTCAGTAAGAATGACGCCAAGATTTCTTGCATGGATCATATGTGTTGGTGAGGGTCTGAGATCTGTTGGCCACCAGGTGGAGTCCTAAGTGGAGACTTTTCTTCTAAAGATCACAGCTTCAGTTTTATCAGTGTTTATTTTTAGGCAGTTGGATTTTATCCATTTGGTTACTATAGTCATGCATGTGGCTAAGTCACATTTATGTTGAATAACACTAGACTGAGAGAAGATCTTTGGGGGACTCCGCAATGAGGTATTTGGCTTCTGACGGGTAGAGTGGCAGATTGACTTTTTTGTTTTTCCTGTGAGGGAGGAACAGGTCCAGTTGAGGGCAGGTTCTTGTATGCCTGTTTCTTGTAGTCTTTTGATCAAGATGGAGTGGGAGACCACGTTAAAGGTTGCAGAGACGTCAAACAGTATAAGGGAAGCTTTGTCTCCACAGTCAATCAGCCTGATGTCGTCAGGTGCTTCAATGAGGACAGTTTCAGAGCTGTGGATGGTTCAGAAACCTGACTGAGTGGTGTCTGAGAGTTGGTGAGTGTTGAGGTAGTGAGAGAGTTGCTTGCTTGTGGCTTTTTCCATGACCTTGGCCAGGTAGGCTAAAGGGAGATTGAGACGTAGTTTGCTAGTTACATTGGGTCTACCGAGCATTTCTTTAGGAATGCATTGACCATCACATGTTTCCAGGCATCCGGGAATGTCTTGGAGGTGATGGAGCTACTCAGGATGCAGGTGAGGACTCCACTGATAGGGGCGGTGCCCATATTCTAGATATGATGGGGCAAAGGTCTGTTGGTACCCCGGAGTGGATGGTCCTCATGATGTTGGCTGTTTCTTCCTTGGTGAGTGTTTCCCACGCAATCATGGTTTTTCTGTGGGTGTTTGTGGGTCGAAATTGTTGTAGTTGGCTTTGATTTTGTTGCTGAAGAATTCTGAGAGGTTGTCACAAAGGTCTTGCAACATGTGATGTTGTTAGTAGTGGCATCTGGTTAAGTGAAGTCTTTGATGAGCGTAAATATTTATTTTCCGCTATTGAAACTGTTGTCTATGAGCTCTATTAAAGCCTTCATCCCAGGGCTGTTTTTGTCATTTTCTAGGTGGTTTGTTCTCCATCTTCTTTTTGATTGTTTGCAGTGTTGTTGTGTTGCATGGAATTCCTCATTGTACCAGCTGGCCTGCTTCTGTGTTCTCCTCTGTGTGTTGTATTTACAAGGTGCCAGGGAGTCTGAATATTTTGTGATCCACTTCCCCAGATCGTTGCTGCCACTGTTGAGGTCATCGATAGAACTGGCTAGTTCAGGCACAGGGTGTATATCCAGTTGGAATCCTGGATACTGCCCCAGCTGTGTTTGTCCATGCTTGTGGTGGCATGTCTCATTAGATAGGGATGTTGATTTAGAATTGAATGACGGTGTGATCAGTCCAGGTGAGCAGCATGGTTTACGGTGATTTCAGTGCCATTTAAGGTGGTTCAGATAGGGCTGAGGGTATGTTTGACAGAGTGTGTGAGAGCGTGTGACATGCTGTGTAAGCCCCAGGTTCCCTAAGCTCTCAAGGAGTGCAGTAGTGTTGGTGTCACTCTTCTCCTCAAGGTGCAAGTTAGTCTCCTAGTAGGATGTAACTGGTGGAGTCGATGGTGAGGGGTGATGAAGAAGGTGGCTCCAGGTCCCAGTGGTCGGGTAGACGAGGGTTCCACTCAGAGTATATGTTTCTGATGCTCATAGCTTGAAATGTAGGTGCTCGATGTAGGAAGTTGTGGTGGTTGTAGTGCAGTTAAAGGGATCTTTGAATATTATTGTGATTCCTCCCCCTGGTTTGTGTTTGCGGTCCTGAGTTTGTATCCTGCGGTGATAGCAACGGTGATGGCTGTAGCCAACTCCAATGTCAGCCATGTTTCCGTTAGAAGGTGGAGATCTGGAGTGCTGTTGTATAGGATTTCTTAGATTTCCGTAGTGTGCTTGCTGAATGAGCTGGTGTTCAGGAGCAAGTATAATAATTTGTCTTGGGGTGCATGTTGGTGGGAGTGGAAGATGTGCTGTTTGTGTACTTTCATGCCTGGACTACAGGAACTCCCTCTACCTGGTGGCTCCATGACATGTGACCAGAAGGTTACAAGTCATCCTAAATGTGGTGGAATGGCTTCTGCTTAACGTTTCAAGACATATCTCAGCTAAGAATCTCTGGTTTCTCTTCACTGGCTTCCCATTGATCAGCAGGTAAAGTTCAAGACTCTACACCTGTCACATAGAGGACTTCATGCAAAAGTTCCTCCTCTGCTACAGGCCCTTATGGTATCCGATATACCGAGCAGGGCACTTAGGTCAACAACTTATGAAAGTGCCTCAAGTGCACAGGATAGGATCGGTGAGCATTTTGTCTCTTATCTCATTCCCAAGCTCTAGAACTCTATGCCCATTAGCCTGTGTCTGATGGAGGATGACTCTATATAGCTTAGTCCTTACCCAGAGAGGGTTCGCTGATAAGCATAGGTGCCAGTAATGTTGAGGATGCTAACGCGGGGAAGCCTTTTGGAAGCCATGCGCTCTATAAATCCCAAAAAAACATTAATAACGTAATTAACACCATAGAGTGGCTTCTCTGAGGACTGAGAGATCTTGGTTTCAATGATGCTGGCAATCACAAAATCCCTAGAGGTGCGAGGATAGTAGAGGAGGTACTTACTGAACCTTAGGGTGATGTAAACACTGATGTTTGTTGGTGTGGCTAAGGTTTTATTACTATGGAGCATACACACACGATATTCAACAAACTACTACTCTGGAACAAATGACAATCATAAAGTACTTCGAATTATGTAGTACATTTCACCTTTACACTATGAGTTCATTAGAATACCAGTTCACTAACTCAAGTAAAGTTCAGAAATGTGTTATGAGAAACAATGAGCTTAAAAGTGCTAGGTTTTGTGTGTATCTCTATCATAAATATCCTTGCAAGGGCTTTTATTTAATGCTCCATACTGGATTCCTTGAGACGTCATCCTAATCATGTCATTTCATTCCATTTCATATGGTTGCCTAGACCAAGTACTCTTATTTATTTAATGTTAACACTCGTTAACAAAGGTACTTTATGTCTGTAAATAGGTACATCATGGGTCAAGAATGTGCAGTATAAATAGAAGAAATAAGGTGCAGTTGGCCCAAAGAAAGAAGAATTGTAAAATATGGTTATGACTCTTGGTTTGTGTAACTTAATGTATTATTCACATAGACATTGACACATGAAAAATATCTATCGCCTGATGAAGACAACCTATTTTTGATATGATCTGTTCGAAATATGTAAACTCAAAGCAAGCCTAGAAAACAGAGAAGTATCATTTAGAGCAAATGATTTCTATTAAATCCAGGCAGTCATCTTGATCACTATATTCAGTTAAATGTATTTATTAATTTATTAGAGATCTGTATGCGACAAAATTATGTCTTTTTCATTCAAATTACCCTTTACAGCTCTACAGATTTACATCTCAGTCAGTATTCACTAATTATTTAAATGACATCTGAAACTAAAGTTTAATGGTAATATAAGTTTTAACTTGAAAAATGTTTTATTTGTTTTTCTTCTGTGTCAAGGGAGCTATTATAGAATATGTGATCTGAATTATTTACTTAATTGCTGCAATAACTATCACCTTTAACAGGACCCTGAAATTCTCTAAGCTGGTTAGCTGTGGTCTTGTTCTGTAAAGGGCTGACAACCACAAGGAGAAATGGATTGGGAGGAAGCTGTTCTCCAATATTGTATTATTGAGGCACTAACTCTGTCAGTCACTTAAATCTGAGGCCTAATTAAAATCAAAGAGCATCAGCAGTGAGTTTCACTGCGAGTTTAGTTTCTGATCTCTATGGTTTTCATTTCATACTGTGACTGCAGGGTTTCTGTTTCTGGGCGTATTTAGGGGGACTTGTGGATGACTGGCTAATGTTAAGAAAATCCACCAGTCTCTTATTAGTTGCAACAATTGTTTTGGATAATAATTCTCTATGTCTGTCTAGGATTGCTGCATGGTAACCCACTGCTGATTTAGCAAGTTTGTCCCTGGATGCCACACCGCAGTCCTGAGACAGAGAGCAATTTGATGCTGTCCATCCCCCAATGCAACATCATCTAAATTATTAAGCTTTTTGAAGTGGCTACCACCTGAAGCTTGATTGCATGCAATGCGTCCAAGAGAGAGACCTCCAGCTTCCTCGGAAACATGCATACATTTTTGCGACCTATGGAGTGTTGCAATGTGAGTTTTGTTGATAACGGCAGATGACTTATGTCTGTGCACTTCATGTGTTCCATCAGCACCTTCTCACCGATTGTATGAGCTATCAGCTCTTCCTATGGGTTGTGGATACAGAGATTGTACATGCAAGAAAGACTCTCTCATGTGGATTCCCCTCCCACTGCTTTTCATTCACTTCTTAGGACCATATAGTCTTTGTCAGAACTAACCACTTCCATGAATTCTCTTGTGTTGCCCAGCTATTGAACAATCTCTATGGGATAATCATAGTATATAGCACATCTCTCTTTGCAGGTCCTTAACTTTTTCTCTTGAGGCAACTTCCAGTGATATTTTGTGCACATCACTGAGACGCTCTTATACCACTGGAAGATCTTTTGAACATATATAACTTCTGGTCCATGCCACTGAATGCAACTCCTCTTTGTTGACAAACTCCATTCGGAACAGAGGAGCATATCCCATATTTACGCAGCTCTTCCCCCTTAGAGATGGGCAGATTGGTATGCAAAAAAACGCTGTTGTAGTGCCACAGATGCCTGATAGAATTAGGGTTGCTAAGGCTCAACTAATCAAAACTGACTCTCTGGGTTTCAGCTAAAGAGGCATGGATCTTCAGGACAATAATGCTGGTGTTGAAATGCATCGCTTGGAACTATGGAAGACATTGGGCAAGGCTCGATTTACTACTGATGTTGAACCAGAACTTTTTCAGCACCAGTGCCTTTAGGACATCGCTGCATAACATTCAAGGTCTGTCCTTTCTAGACCCAAGAGACACGATTCTTTGTTCCCAGTGATGGCAGAAGGTGCAGCCTCTTCTCACACTCCGGAAAACATTCTTTGGCAGTGTCTTCACCTTTGTACGCGGTGGAAGTCTCAATGTTGCAGAGTACCAAATGGTGGCAGAGAAGTTTTTCTTGGTTGCTCGACTTTGCATCTTTCACACCCACCCTAGAATGAATCTGTCCATGAAATCGTGATTTAGCACCTCTTCCAAGGCTCTGAGCTCTAAAGAGTCCTGAAAAAAATCACTCTGGCAACTCCTGATTGGTAGGAGGTTTAGGGATTATAGTCCTCGTGCCAGCCTAGCAGCACCACCTCCTGCTAGATGACAGGCTGTCATTGGAAAGTTCAAAATAAACCCAGTGAATGAATGGTTACTTGATGGAAAGACACTGATTATAGAGCAAGAAATGAGGAGTTGTAAGTCCCTGGCATCCTCAACTAGCAAGGGGAAAAGAACACACAGCAATGCTGCATCATGCACTTACTGGATAACAGACTAGTGGTCATGCAGTGATGATTGGACCTTTGGTGGCACCAGAAAGTCAGCTCTGTAACACTTAAGCGTCCCTGGATCCTGGACTAGCACAGCAAAATGCAGAGATCCAGAGAAGACTGCTTCCTGCCTACCTATACCGTATAATAAAGCACCTTCACACAGAAATGCCAGTACTTTTGTATAGCCTTTTGTGTTGTTCTGAACTCCACCCACTACCAGAATTTTTACAGCCATTCTCCTCTGTTCTGAATACTTTTTGAGCACTTACAACTGACATCTACTGGAACCAGTTGCGTTTTGGGTATTGAAGTATGTTTGTACATCTGGGAAAACAAGGAAATTCTATTGATGAAAAACCACTAATCAAAACCATAAGCAACTTACAAGTAGCTACAAGATCCCCCTGAAACAGTAGACATATTAGACCATTAGGTATACAAAAATGCATGTGAGGAACTGGATCCAGAAGAGATTATTTGCATGTGCTCAAAATATTTATTAAGGTGCATAAAGATAATGCAATCGCCCCAGTTGAATAAGCACATGTAACACCAAATGAAGGCATGCAAATCACTGGGAGGGGTTGTAAGGAAAAGAGAGGAGGAGAAAGAAAGAGACTCATGGATGGACGGACAAAAGAAAAAGACGACAAATAGGTGAGAAGGAGAGAGTTGATGTAAACATACAGCAAGGTGGAATCTTAACTGTGCTTGTGCTAGCATCCTGTGCCGACTCCAACCCTGTAATCATTCCACATTTTTAAATTGCTACAGCGAGGAGGCAATTCTTAAGGTATCACAGGAGCTATTTGTGGCATGTATTGTCCGTATATGAAATCGGTACTGAGCCATAATGGTATAAAATGTTTTGCATTCCTTCAAATTCTGTGTCTCCCAGAGTTTGGATTTTGTAAGTTTGTGTATTAGATATCGGACATAAAAGCACAAGTTAGCATGGGCCGATGGCTGACAAACATGCCAAACCTGTCTACTTTTAACACACACCCACATGGTGGTCACTATCAACTTTGCTTTCACCGCACCATCAGTCCCTAAGTCTGATGTCTTCATAGCCTCTGTTTGGAGGTGTTGAATGTATAGGCAGTAGGTGCCTCCATCCATAAGCACCACACAGTGGAAGATTTAAAGACACTGAATGAGTGAGTGAGGATTTTCATTCAATGTGCATCCATGAGCCAAAGCCATTCCAGATTTTCATGATAAACAGTGACTTTGTAATGATTCCTACTTAACCTCACTGCATGTAAACGTGCCTCATGGCGAGAACCTAAACATCTGGCACAGCACTGGCCAGTCATACTCTAATTGCAAACAGACTGCAAACACTAAAGGCCAAACGCACAAAGGGTTGACTTCATACACATCTGTGATGCATCTCTGATGCATAATAGGCATATCACAAATGAGCAATCGGCCATGTACACCACAAAGGTTCCTGATTCACAAATGGGATCCGCAGGTTGACATTGCTTTGCTTTCACAAGTCATTGTTTTCAGTGTGTTATTTCAACTGGATCAACTAAAGTGAACTAGGGCTACAACTCCCATGTGGACAACAACTATTTGGCCACACCACAGGTCGATAAACTGTGTAAAACTCTCACTTGGACATTTGCATGTGCACAGGATAAATGTACTCACTTGCAAAAAGCCCTTTGTCAAAAACACAAGCATCGTTTTCACATGTATTGAAACAAGTATTCCCTCAATTTCACAATGTCTATCTGTGTTCAGTCTATACATACTCCTTCCATGCCTTTTCACTCTGGATAACCTTTAAATTGGGAGGTCACTGAAGCCATTGGTGAGAGTGTATCATTAGGTGTGATGGTTGTTTATCTACTCTTTAAAGAACTTTTATGGGTTATGTTCCCCATGCCCCATCTATCATGTTATGCATTTAATCTGGAACAAATGATGCAGTGATCTGGAAGACATTGGTGCTTGGAGTTCCTCTGCCTAATAAAACTCTACTTGGATCACAAGGACCCACCTACTTTGTGAATTTCTTTGGAAATTTGCTACCACAGTAATCTACTGAGAATGCATCATCCGTGAAAACACATCTATTTGGCATTGCAGATATTTTCTGGAATTGCACCTAAGACATATTTCAGCCAATCATCATGGGGAAGCATATTTTAAAACAAGCATTTGCAATGCAATGGGTCTCGCATTATCTCAGGTTAGAGCTATTAGCGTTGTAAATTCCTACCTGCACTTTTCTTGCCACATAAAAAGAAAAGTAAAACAGTTGACATGAGCGAGCCAATTCAAAGCGCCACAGCCGCCATAAGCTTGAGCGCGAAGGAGAGACACAAAAGGGAAAAGAAGTTTGCTCGCAGTCAAACGTATCGGCAAAAGTGCAATTATCCATATAACCGGGTCAATGGCCAAAGCAGTAACAAAACTGCCCCAAGGAGGGACAAACCTAAAGCATTTACCAATAGTAGCAAAGGATTTTTGAAAGGCAAGGCCATGAACGAGTGATATTGATGGGTGTGCCGTGGGCATGGTTAAAAGCCCACAGATAGACCACCACACGTCAGAGCACTTGCGCTCGATCTAAATACAATGAGGCTGGGGTGTGTAATTTCAGCACTATACTGTAAAGATGTTGATGAAAAGGCTGATGTGCAGCATCTAAAGATACTGGATGGAGTGTAGACACTCCTTGTATTGAACCATATGTGTATGCTAGGGATGGCCCCGTGTCACTAGATCCACCACGTCTATCTGCCATGACATCTCTTTCGCACTGCAGCGCCACATCATCCCAAGTTGTCAGAAACCCAATCGGATGCCTCAAGTTACAAAGCTTTAAAGTTAGAGTCAACATTGATCGTAACATTCCATACTGAAATATTCAGCAACATTATTATTAAAGACGCAATCGTCTGCTAGGTGTTGGTACAGTCTGACAGCCTACGAATGGCCCGAACAGCCCATCAATAAAAAAAATTATTATGGTGCTCCATAATCAGACCCATCAAAGGAGTCTAAGATCTTAAAAATCAGTGTCTGATTACTGCAAACACTTCTTACCTGGCATCATTAACACTCTCCTAACTAAACTGCAATACATGCATAAAGTTGCAGCAGGATGCACAGAAGGTTTCGGGAATTATGCCCCAAAATGGCGAAATAAGACCACATAACAGCAACAATTGAACTGACTCCTGGTGGACAAGAGAATTATTTTTAGGGCCGTGTCATTGGTACTTAAATACATGTATGGCCCAGATAGCTTAGAATTGGAAAATAAACATAATATAAATCAACTGAGACATGATTTATGACTGCTCAACCCTTCCCTCAACAAATGGAGGGAGGATTCACATTCAAAGCTCCAACCTGTGAAACTATGCCTCGGCACCCATCAAGGATGGGTCTAGTTTGCAAAAGAACCTCTTATTGGCCAAAAGGTGAGCCTTCCAGACTTTAGTCACTGTATGTTTTTATGTTGACCAAAGGTGAAACATTGGCAAAGTCACTCACATTTAACATACTTAAAGGGGACACGAACCAAAGACCTGCTTGAGATCCACCAAATCAATGCCCTGTGGTTGTTAAGTATTTAGCAGTCTGTGTAAAGTTTTGATGTACGACTGTCCAGAATGTTAGCCCATATCTGTGTTGTCAGGCTGAAGCTAAATACTATGGGTGAGGTGGGAATAATCTACAGCATCGAGCAGATGCATGGCTGAAACTAATAACTAAAGTAGATCATGCAAAACAGAAAGGATCAATTGCTTTACATATGAGCTAAACACTCACATGCCGCAAGTCCCTTCTCCTGGGTCACGTTCTGGGCAAGCCTCAGCCAGTGGGTCAAGGAAAGTAGTGTTCTATTTGAGGGATTGTCCAAGCAAGAAAAACAATTAAAACTGACCCTGATGTATTCTTACGAAAAGATCCACACATGGTTTCTGCAAAGAATAAGTAGAGATTTCCTCACATGTGCTCAAGCATAGCACAGCTACACTTCTTCTGACTTCATGGCAGCAAGGCGGAATTTCAGTATCTCTTCCTTCTGCTCAGACCCAAGCTCAGCAAGCTGTTTTCTGGTGCTTGGCTGAATCCCATTGACTTAATTAACAAACCTAATTGAGACAATGCAAATCAGTACATACAGGCAGCTTTTCTGCTACAGAAAAATTCCAAAGTACTTGCATATGATTTCTCAGGATGTCATTACTCTTGGTAGACGCTATAAAATGAATCTTCCCTGCACTCTACACTGCTATCCCTACCCACCACGACCTCACAACACACAAATCTAGTTCAGGGAGCAGTAACAGAGGAAACCGCATATGGAAAAGTGCTACAGCAGGCCCGCTGGCAGCATCAAGCGGTTTTGAACTTGCACCTTGACTGACACCTAGAGAAGGGGCGGGAGCAGAGCAGGTGTCCTGTGAAATCGATTATCCCGTGAAATGGAGCTTTTCATGGTTCCACACTTGTTGCTGACTATGGGGCCTGCGCAGGGAAGGGGGTCATCATAAAGTTTTTTTAGCTCCACCTTTTGTCCCCACACACCCAAGCTGCTCGAGGTTTTGTGCCAGGGGCGATGGGCTCTGTCAGGGTAAGGGCACCTAGGCTGAAGGACTATGAGAGTTTCTGTTTAGCAGTCGCATGGCTTTGGAAATGTTCACTTCTATGGGGCAGACTTAGAATAGAGGAAGCCAGAGGCCTGGAATCAACAAACTACAGGTAAAACATGCGTAGAAATAATAAGTAAGGAGACATATAAGACAAGTGCCAAAGGAATGAAAAATGGTGTGTGTAGCGTTGCGAGGGCGTGTGGGTGAGAGAGGGATAGAGAGAAACATATGATTGTCTGATGGTGTCCCGTTAATAATATGTGCTGCAGGTATTTTTCTCTATGTACTGTGCCATTTTAAGGTCTAGCAATGGGATTACCAGACCTATTGTGTTGATTTAACACAGAGTAGGTTTTGCATAATCCTTCAAACCATTGGCATGCTTGCTTCAGGCCACTTCAGCATTGGCTTGAAATTGCTGTCATTCACTGTAGGAAAGTACCATCATGCCTGGCATGTTACCCCCATATTTCACTGTATATATGTTGTTTTAGTTGTATGTGTCACTGGGACCCTGCCAGCCAGGGCCCCAGTGCTCATAAGTGTGCCCTGTATGTGTTACCTGTGTGATGACTAACTGTCTCACTGAGGCTCTGCTAACCAGAACCTCAGTGGTTATGCTCTCTCATTTCTTTCCAAATTGTCACTAACAGGCTAGTGACCAATTTCACCAATTTACATTGGCATACTGGAACCCCCTTATAATTCCCTAGTATATGGTACTGAGGTACCCAGGGTATTGTGGTTCCAGGAGATCCCTATGGGCTGCAGCATTTCTTTTGCCACCCATAGGGAGCTATGACAATTCTTACACAGGCCTGCCACTGCAGCCTGAGTGAAATAACGTCCACATTATTTCACAGCCATTTACCACTGCACTTAAGTAACTTATAAGTCACCTATATGTCTAACCTTTACCTGGTAAAGGTTGGGTGCTAAGTTACTTAGTGTGTGGGCACCCTGGCACTAGCCAAGGTGCCCCCACATTGTTCAGGTCAAATTCCCCGGACTTTGTGAGTGCGGGGACACCATTACACGCGTGCACTATACATAGGTCACTACCTATGTATAGCTTCACAATGGTAACTCCGAACATGGCGATGTAACATGTCTAAGATCATGGAATTGCCACCCCAATGCCATCCTGGCATTGGGGAGACAATTCCATGATCCCCCGGGTCTCTAGCACACACCCGGATACTGCCAAACTGCCTTTCCCAGGGTTTCACTGCAGCTGCTGCTGCTGCCAACCCCTCAGACAGGTTTCTGACCTCCTGGGGTCCAGCCAGGCTTGGCCCAGGAAGGCAGAACAAAGGACTTCCTCAGAGAGAGGGTGTTACACCCTCTCCCTTTGGAAAAAGGTGTCAGGGCTGGGGAGGAGTAGCCTCCCCCAGCCTCTGGAAATGCTTTGAGGGGCACAGATGGTGCCCATCTCTGCATAAGCCAGTCTACACTGGTTCAGGGATCCCCCAGCCCTGCTCTGGCGCGAAACTGGACAAAGGAAAGGGGAGTGACCACTCCCCTGACCTGCACCTCCCCTGGGAGTTGCCCAGAGCTCCTCCAGTGTGCTCCAGACCTCTGCCATCTTGGAAACAGAGGTGCTGCTGGCACACTGGACTGCTCTGAGTGGCCAGTGCCAGCAGGTGACGTCAGAAACTCCTCCTGATAGGCTCTTACCTGTGTTGCTAGCCTATCCTCCTTCCTAAGTAGCCAAACGTCCTTTTCTGGCTATTTAGGGTCTCTGCTTTGGGGAATTCTTTAGATAACAACTGCAAGAGCTCATCAGAGTTCCTCTGCATCTCTCTCTTCACCTTCTGCCAAGGAATCGACTGCTGACCGCGCTGGAAGCCTGCAAAACCGCAACAAAGTAGCAAAGACGACTACTGCAACCTTGTAACGCTGATCCTGCCGCCTTCTCGACTGTTTTCCTGGTGGTGCATGCTGTGGGGGTAGTCTGCCTTCTCTCTGCACTAGAAGCTCCGAAGAAATCTCCCGTGGGTCGACGGAATCTTCCCCCTGCAACCGCAGGCACCAAAAGACTGCATCACCGGTCCTCTGGGTCCCCTCTCAGCACGACGAGCGTGGTCCCTGGAACTCAGCAACTCTGTCCAAGTGACTCCCACAGTCCAGTGTCTCTCCAGTCCAAGTTTGGTGGAGGTAACTCCTTGCCTCCCCACGCCAGACTGAATTGCTGGGTACCGTGTGATTTGCAGCTGCTCCGGCTCCTGTGCACTCTTCCAGGATTTCCTTTGTGCACAGCCAAGCCTGGGTCCAGACACTCTAACCTGCAGTGCACGACCTCCTGAGTTGTCCTCCGGCGTCGTGGGACCTTCTTTTGTGACTTCGGGTGAGCTCCGGTTCACTCTTCTTCGTAGTGCCTGTTCCGGCACTTCTGCGGGTGCTGCCTGCTTCTGAGTGGGCTCCTTGTCTTGCTGGGCGCCCCCTCTGTCTCCTCACGCAATTGGCGACATCCTGGTCCCTCCTGGGCCACAGCAGCATCCAAAAACCCTAACCGTGACCCTTGCAGCTAGCAAGGCTTGTTTGCGGTCTTTCTGCACGGAAACACCTCTGCAAGCTTCTTCACGACGTGGGACATCCATCCTCCAAAGGGGAAGTTCCTAGTCCTCTTCGTTCTTGCAGAATCCACAGCTTCTACCATCCGGTGGCAGCTTCTTTGCACCCACAGCTGGCATTTCCTGGGCATCTGCCCACTCCCGACTTGATCGTGACTCTTGGACTTGGTCCCCTTGTTCCACAGGTACTCTCGTCAGGAAATCCATCGTTGTTGCATTGCTGGTGTTGGTCTTCCTTGCAGAATTCCCCTATCACGACTTCTGTGCTCTCTGGGGAACTTAGGTGCACTTTACACCTACTTTTCAGGGTCTTGGGGTGGGCTATTTTTCTAACCCTCACTGTTTTCTTACAGTCCCAGCGACCCTCTACAAGCTCACATAGGTTTGGGGTCCATACGTTATTCGCATTCCACTTTTGGAGTATATGGTTTGTGTTGCCCCTATACCTATGTGCTCCCATTGCAATCTATTGTGACTATACATTGCTTGCACTGTTTTCTATTGCTATTACTGCATATTTTTGGTATTGTGTACATATATCTTGTGTATATTTGCTATCCTCATACTGAGGGTACTCACTGAGATACTTTTGGCATATTGTCATAAAAATAAAGTACCTTTATTTTTAGTATATCTGTGTATTGTGTTTTCTTATGATATTGTGCATATGACACCAGTGGTATAGTGGGAGCTTTGCATGTCTCCTAGTTCAGCCTAAGCTGCTCTGCTAAGCTACCCTTTTGCTAGACACCTCTTCTACACTAATAAGGGATAACTGGACCTGGTACAAAGTGTAAGTACCCCTTGGTACTCACTACAAGCCAGGCCAGCCTCCTACATTCACCTCTTAGCTGAGCCCAGAGGAGTAGTTTAGTCTCACTGTCATGCTGTTAGTGGTTTGGATGTGTTTGTTGTTCCTCCTTCATTGCTTCCATCAGAATGCGTGAGGGACTATTTCATTTTATAAATGAAGCAACCATTGGTTTGATTTTCTTTTTTTCACCGTGGCTGACATCTTCATAAGCTTCTAATAGCACTCGTATGAGTCTGACCGTCAGATGACCATCCCACTGGGGTGTAACATTTCAGATTGAGACAGCCTGATCTCTACATCAGCAGTAAAAGACTCCATCTTATGAGACTTCGGGCATGCTCGTGGGGTGCAGCCATCTGTTCTCCAGCTCTCCAGCATGGTGGCTACTGTTTTTCAGCTTTTTCTGTAAGCTCTGTGCATACTTTTTACACTGCAGCTGGGCTGCTTCATATGCCCCACAACAGGATAACAAGGAGCAGCTGAATGCTCAGCATGCGTGGCAGCCTCTTTTCATCCTGCTGCTGGGCGATGCAGTTGTTCAGCACACCCTGTGGTTCCTTCTCATCCTGCTTCCAGGCCACTAGTATCAAGTACTGCACAGCCAACGCATCTGCAAAGTCAATGTGTCTGGCTTCTATCTCAAAATGCAAGCCAGACCTATTGGTCACACCAGGATGAGATGATATGATAAGAAATAACACTTGAAGTGATTGGTGCATGTGATAGTCAGTTAACAAAAACATAGAATGGAGTTAGAAGACTCTTTAATCAAAAATTGAGCGAGATCACATTGACATTTACATTCACAAAAGCCCAATTTATATGGTTTAATTGTTAATCTACCATCCCAAGAGGTAGGGGGATGCTACTCTTCCATTGTAGGAGGTAGACCGCAGGCTGATTTCATTATTTGTCTTTAACCCTCTCTAAAAGATCACAAAGTTGCTCTCCATTCCATGACTTGGAATGATTCTCAGCTACAAAGGTCAGGCAAATTGACCGGTCTCTGCAGATGGGATATTCCCAAAGCTAAATGTGAATACAATGCAGCCATTGTATTCCCTTTGTTTCCTTTCATGTGTATCCTCCCCATGAGAAAGTAATCTTTTTAGCATGTCCACCCCAATGTTCCGGACAGACACTGGTAGCAACTAACCTTGACTGTGCCCTGGGCGCTGCTAAACAGGCCCAGAGCCAGTGCTCTGAATAAAAGGTATATGGTAAAATGTCACAGGTCTGTCATTGCCAATTGTAATTGTAAGTCCCTAGAATAGATAAGGCAGGTAATTTTACAGGCTCAGTAGCTTTCCTGCACTGGAGTGTGCACTGCTGTGTTGCCTACTGCCATTTTTAAAGACAGCCCTGCCTTGTAGACTGTCTTTAAAAAGTTAAATGTGTGCAAATTCGACTTTGTGATTTAAGGTACTCCCCAGTGTTAAATGACTTTATACTCACATATAAGTCACCACCAGGGTCTCCCCTGGGTGTCCCAGGGGTGGGCTGCCATGTAACTATAAGCAGGGACAATATGAAATATGTTTTATATGCCCTGCTGAGGGAAAAACTGCACATTTTCCTCATCGTAGATACTTAGCTCCATAGGCAAACATGGGATATTTTCCACAAGCATAGGTATTGTTAGGGAGGAGCTAAATCTGTCATGAAAGGACTCAAATGAATGGTAATGATAAATCCAACAACTTGCTATTGTTTGATTTATTATAACTAGTACAGAAAATTACTTCAAATGCTTTCTCTTCTGTAAGCCAAATTCCAGGCTGCTAGTGGGCTCTCCTGGTTGGTTAACCCTAACAGGATTAACCAGGCCGCTTTGATGAGGTGATAAGTGGCCTGCACTGAGCATAGGTTATCTGATGGGGGAGGTTGGCAGATGCTGAGGCCAGGTAAGGCCAGGAAGGGTGCTGGTAAATCAAACTGGGCTTCATAAGGAAGCAAGTCAGAAAGGAATGTGGCCAGGCCTGCTCTATTACCTTGTACCACACGGATAGATAGTGGGCTAAGGAATGGAATTTGCAGATGTGCAGAGGGGGAGTTAATGGAAATGAACTACACCAGTGGGTTGGTTTAGCCAGGTCTTGCTCTTCTGGAGGAAAATCATCCCTCTTGGAATGTTAAAGTCCAGTGCTTTATGGGAAAAGAAGATGCCACACTTTGTAGGAAGTTGCCATGTCTCTGGGAGGCACCCCGCAGCTCATCGGACAAGGATGCCCACTGACTGTCCCCCCAGGTTGATTGAATAAAAGTGGCTGATCTGCATTGGAATTCAGATCTGCTGCCTAAAACCACAAGATAAAGAAGTACTGCCCTGCTGCAACCCTGGTCTGCAACCCAAAGGACTGCACTCTGAAGTACTGATCCTGTTGCACACTTCAACAGCAGCCCTAAGGACTTTGCCTTGCTTAAAAAAAGGGCTCAGGAGTGGACTTCCTGTAAGCAACAGGTTAACACAGCTTGTCTGCTCTAACTTTCACAAAAGTACTCAGCCTGGAGTGCGTCCAGTGGACTTTTAACAATTTGGCCGGGTACATTGTGGGATTGTATTCCCAAGAACCATCTCAGAGTTTCTAGGCCGTTGGATTTGTGTTGTAGATGCAAAAAGATTCCTGCCTGGAAACGAGAAGGACTGCCATGCTGAACCCCCGGTCTGCACCAAGAAGGACTGCACTCACAGGGACTGCATCTGCTGTACACTCTAGGCTTCACAAAAGAGGACTTTGCCTGGCTTCTAAAGGATTCAGGAGTGGATTCCCTGTAAGTGACTGGTATAAAGGAGCTACCAACAGTCACTTGCATCAACTCCTACCAGAAGAGGCCAGCTGGACAGCATTCAGTGGAGTTTTAAGGATTTGGCCAAATCCATTGTAGAAATTAACATCCCAAGGAGCAACTCAGAGATTCTGGAACCTTGGATTGGGGTTGTGGACCACCTTCCTAGATCAAGAAACACTTCTGGAAGTAAGTGCAAAAGTGTCATATTGCAAATGGCTGGAACTCTTGACTGTGTCTCGGTCCAGTGTAACCTTTTGTTTTTTTTAACCCTTTCAGCGCTATTTACTTCTAACCACTAGTTTTACATTCAATCTTCAAAAAGTCATATCTCTGGTTCCCTATTTTGGATTTTTGTCGCTTTGGTGTAATTTTATAGATACAAATATTTCCTATTTTTATAAATTGGTGTGGGATTTCCATTGTGTGTTGTGGCTTACTTATTTACTGTATTGGTGTATTTAAAATGCTTTACATACCTGTCTCCTAAATTAAGCCTGTCTGCTTGTTGCCAAGCTACCAGGGGTTGAGCCAGGGGCTGATGTTTTGAGATCTTGACTTGACCTAACACTGTCTGGGGGTATTATTGCTAGTGGTCTGTGCGTACTTACCTCTACTAATAACCAGCCTCCAACACTCCCTCTCCTTGTTCCCACCTGTAATTTCAATGCAGCCACCTGTCAACTGTCAACCTAAACGGTCATTGTACTGCTTGTCTTTGACTAGCCTAGTGATGGTGAGAATAAATCTTCTGTGAACTCTTTCTTGATCCGGTAGTTATTCACTTTTGCACCACCAGCTTTTTCCGGCATTGCAGCAGATGACCTACAACTTGGGATGTTTGAAGTTGTAAAGGGTTTTTGCCAATGTTTGCAAATGTTTGTTGAAATCTTTGCTAGGTTTGTTAATATATTCCCTTTTTGACATTCTTGTGAAAATCATCACTTTTGAAACAATTCTTGTCACGTATATATTGTAGCGCTAAATAATAGTTCTGCCTGCGGAAGATAATGTTTCACAGAAAACAATGTTCTTCTCCCCTGCAAATTCATTATGCATTGGAAAACTCCACAATATGTAAAATTGCAAATAAATATTCAGCATATATTTTCCAGCATGGAGTTTTAATGCAAATATGCAAGCAGCATGAATCACACGCCATGGGCCAGCCAAGTATGGTTTTGCTGACTCTATTGGTGTTAAAATTATCTTGTTGTACAGAGATAAAACTTTGGACGGTGAACAGTGTGGAATAGAAGGTGTGATGACTTATCTCTCACTCAACAGTACATCAATATTGTCCTCTCTGACCAAAAACTCATAGAGAAAGACAAGAATGGTCTGGAAGCTTCCGCACCAGGACCTCTGGTTGAAACTACTATAATGGTAACACTGCTCTATGGTCGGATTCCATTATTTTTTATGTCATGCCCACAACTGGCATCGAGGATGCTTCCAGGCCGTTTTACCACATATGGAAACTGGGGCATATATAAGGGGACAAAGGGGCCTTATTTAGATCTTGGCAGAGGAGTTACTCTGTCACAACAGCGATGGATATCCCATCCACTGAAATCTAAATCCAATTGTGTTTTTTATGGGATTTAGATTTTGGCAGATGGGAAATCCGTCTCCCTTGTGACTGAGTAAACCTTTCGCTGAGATCTAAATCAGGCCCAATGTGATTTACCTAAGACCATACAGTTTAGTCACCTGGAGAAGCCACGATTAGCACCTAAACTCTTGGACCCCAAGACAAAACATTTATCCATTAGATCCCACAGCATCTCAAGTGTTTGAGCTGGTATAATTTCAGGCAAGATTAACAATCCTGGTTTACAGGGAGCCCAGAGGAGTCATTCCAGCTGACCTTGAACATTGCACATCTTGCAATTTACTTCCCACTGCAGGGGGGTCAGTTCCTCTGACTGGTTGGGGGTATTCAGAGCTCCAGTAATAATGGTGATTCTAATAGTTACCACACTTTCTTGAAATTGACTGAATGTAGTCAGTAAGGCACAACAAGACCTTCCTGGAACTCACTCTGTCTCTGCTCAGATGGCCTCATCACAACATCTTCAGCAAAATAAGAGGAGGATAGATATTGAATGAATGAATGGGGGAACTTGCATAACTTACAACAGCACAAATGGAATCAGTTATAGGCCTGATACAGACAACAAATATGCAGTTATAGGAAGTGGATACAAACTAATTGTGTACAATTGTAATCGGTATGGCTGTGCATTTCTAAATGGTTGTGTGAGGTGGGTATAACAGCAACTAACTATCTGTGCAACACATGCTGTAGCTTCTCAAATTCAGGGGCATTTTTTTTAAGAAAGTGGCGCATTGGTCCCGACGCACCTAACATCACCATGGTTGAGCTGTATATTCAATACTGCATACCATGGCAGTTGTTAAAACAATAGCATACATTTTTGACGCGATTGTGGCGCTTTGCTGCACTGGTGCCAAAAATGTTGATACTAGTGCAGCAAAGTACAGGGAGACGCATTGATAAAAATAACAGAAAAATGGCGCAGTGAAATATAAATTTCACTGCGCCATTTCTTCGGGCCTCCCTGCGCCGAAATGAGGTAGGCATAATGTGGCACAAGGAGTAGCAAAGTTGCGGCATGCAAGCATTGCACCACTTTGTAAATACGGCTTGGGGGAAAGGCCACCTTAGCGTAAAAAACAAATTATGCTACGGCGGTGAAAGGTGGCGCTAGCGGCTTGTAAATATGCCCCTCAATGCTTAATTTGTAAAAACGAGCTAGATATGAATCCCATGCTGGACTCAAGGCTCCAGGAAGGGCAGCCAGCTGCTGAGCAGAGAGGGGATGCGGGCTGGTGAAGCAGTCCTTACCTCTCAGACACTAAAAGCAGGTCAGGTCCCAAAAGCAGCAGCAGCACCCCATCCCCGCCCCTACCACCTGCTTGCTCTTTGGCCCTGTTGTCAATTGAGCCAGACAGCCGCATGCACGCACGTTTCTGGCACAATATGTGGGTTCTGGGAACGTACCTCCGAAGTAGAAGTACATTATAAATGCCCATTTAGCATGCAGTGGATATGGTGCACCCGCAATGTGCAGCCATTCACAGAGATGGTGATGCGAGGGTTGACTCCGGAAACGGAAGGCAAGGAGCGCACTGGGTTTCAGCACAAAAGATCACAGACAGGCGCAAGTGCATTCATTCTGAACTTAAAACTCTCAAGCCCGTTACAAATGACACCGATTTCTTTCGTGAGCAGAGGGAGGCCGAAGGCACCGATTATTCATTCAAGCTGGCTCTGACGTCGAAAAGATTACAGCGGACAGAAACGGGAATGAATTCAACAAACCGGCCCACCGAAGGCTGCGCCACTACAATTAAGCTCTAACGACTAAGCCACTTGTCACACGCAAACATAATGCAGACTATTGATCCGCAGACCAATGGCACAGATAGGCTGATAGAAAGGAGGGGGGTGATTAAATTAAATAGGCATTTTTCGGAGATTATACCATCCACTTTTAAGATTTTGGAATAATCTGGTGCACAATAGACACGTAGAAAAGAGCCGAGTTCCCAAGCGAACAACCTACCGAGGGCAGAATGCCCTTTATGCATTAGATTTCAGAATTGTATTTCATTTTTCTATTCTAATACTATATTGATTAAGAATCTGGCAAGAATACTGGCAGAGCTATAATGTACAGAGCAATGAATCAGAGTTTATCAAAGATAGGCTCATGCTCGGAAAGCTGATGATTGACTAATTTGGGACATGCAACATATGCAACCTCGCTAATACTATTACAAAACCAAAATCTGGGATTGGGTTTAAAATGAGGTATTGAAACCAACACCAATAATGAAAAGGAGCAGGGAGAGAGGTCCTCTTTTCACTTGTAAGGTTTTGCACAATGGAGTAACAAAGAACATAGATTTTCAGAGCTAATATGATAGCAATAGGAGTACAACATTCGCTATTTACTGATGATATTAATTGACACCGAAACATTAGCCTGACATCTTTCTTCAGTGGATAAAATTACAATTAGCCACTTACATATGGTTTCTACTTGATCTGTTTCCAGGCATGTGTGTTAATCAATATCTGCAAAATTTTACATTGAACCCTCCATTAACGTATCTAGACAGATCCTTAATGTTATTATTTTTTCATATCTATTGGATTCAGTTGGTATTTTAGCTCATTAGAATTGACCATGCTTTTTCTGGTTGACATGCATAGATCAATGTCGAAACCCCAAAATGTAGCAACTGGATCGACTATACCTTGTTGTATCTACATTGAATTTCCACAAGAAATAAGTAAATCGGGACACTTTAGACTGCTCTGTGGCTTAAAAGCAGTCTTTCACTTAAAAAGCTTTAAACATTTCAGAAAGGGTAGATACTGTAAATTGAGTTGAATGGGCCAAAACCTCAAAATCATGTATCTCTATAAATCAAACTATACCACCACAATGTCTGAATCATATACAGTAGTGAACTCAACAATGTTTTGATTAGTGAAGCAACTTCTGCAGATAATGGTTAACTTTTTTGAGCCCTTCAGCTCTTGGTAAAAGTGGAGGTGTTGCATTCCTACTAAATAAAAGTTTTACAAGTTTGAGCAAAAGGGGACTAGGTTAAATTAAGGCTAACACTAGGTGATGGCTGAAAGTACTTGTTAAAACACAGTTGAGATTTCTGAATGAATGGAACAGGATCACACTATTAAAATACTGGGGATCATTAGAGATTAGCAAATCAGCAATGTCTTGGAATGTTACATTGGAAGAGCAGGCCCCATACATGTAGTGAAACCACAAGTTATTCCGTTCAATATGTGATAAAGCTATTAGACAATATGGGGGTCATTCTGACTCCCGCCGGCCGCGGTAACTGCAGGGCCGGCGGGAGCCGCCAGAATACCGCTGCGCGGTCAGAAGACCGCCGCGGTTATTCTGGGTTTCCCGCTGGGCTGGCGGGCGACCGCTAGAAGGCCGCCCGCCAGCCCAGCGGGAAACACCCTTCCATGAGGATGCCGGCTCCGAATGGAGCCGGCACAGTGGAAGGGGTGCGACGGGTGCAGTAGCACCCGTCGCGATTTTCAGTGTCTGCATGGCAGACACTGAAAATCTTTGTGGGGCCCTGTTAGGGGGCCCCTGCAGTGCCCATGCCACTGGCATGGGCACTGCAGGGGCCCCCAGGAGCCCCACGACACCCCATACCGCCATCCTGTTCCTGGCGGCCGAAACCGCCAGGAACAGGATGGCGGTGTTGGGGTCGGAATCCCCATTGAGGATTCCCCAGGGCAGCGGAAAACCGGCGGTACACCGCCGGTTTTCCGTTTCTGACCGCGGCTGTACCGCCGCGGTCAGAATGCCCATGGGAGCACCGCCAGCCTGTTGGCGGTGCTCCCGCGGTCCCCAACCCTGGCGGTCTCGGACCGCCAGGGTTGGAATAACCACCTATGTCATATAATCATCTACATTCCATGCTGAGATTTAAGAATCTTAATTGCCTTCCGTTGCATACAAGCAAAGGGGATCTGCTGGAGGTGTCATTTACCCATGAGGAATTGTTTGAGTGCAAGGAAGCTAAACATTGAGGCTGGAGTCATTACTGAAGGTAAGGAGAGCTGCCTGGATTCCAGATACACACACTGGGAAAGCACTATGCAGTAGAGCAGAAGCAGTGAAATATGATTCCCAGTGGGCCATGGACTCTTGTCTGGAGAGGAAGTGGCCATCTAGGATCTTTGAGTATGTATTTCCTTGTGGTGCTTGCTATCCTTGCTTTCTCAATTGGACTAGAATGTTGCTGGCACTGGATCTCACTGCCTGGCTGTAGGTTTCAGGCGTCAAGACCTCTGGTTACTAAAGGATTATGGACATTATAATTTACAGTGAAGCATTCTTAAATCATGTGTGAAAGCAAAAGTAATTCCTTGTGAACTTCTTTGAAGACTTGGGTTATATGTTATTTTAAGAGTTCCTGTGTTGAAACCAGACAGATTCTTAAGAGTAAATTCCATATTTATTTACATCTTAAATGAACATGGCGTATAAGGTATTAGATTCTCTGTCTGTGTATACATCAGTAAGTGTATAGAACCACAGACTGTTAATGATGTTCTTTAAATATTTTCAAGTTCTGCAGAAGTCGAGTAGAAACTCATCTTCCATTAAAAATGTATTGTGACACAGGTTGGAGTACTTGTTTTAAACACAGAGAGATACGTGCAATTTAGCAAGAAATACAAGTTCTGTTTGTTTCCGGAATTGCAGTCTAGTCTATAATAGAGAGTTGGTTATATAAAGTTATTGCCACAGTACATCACTTCAAAATTACAAGTTATGTTCGGCAGACCATTAACAAGTTACTTAAGGTATCTCTTTGTCTTACGGAGATCCACTGAATGCTGCAGCCCTCCTTGACCCCAGAAGTGTTGAGGTAGACTGTGGCATCCTGCCTGTTTTCTTTCTTATCCAACTCCACTCTATTCTCTTATGTGTAGATTTTGGGGGGAGTTGAGGTTGAGAGAGAAAAAAAAATCTCTTTCATTGAATCTTGCACAAAATGTTAGTGCAAACCTGACAATCATAATGAGAAATATGTCGAGTGAAGGAATTTCACATAGGTCAAGGCTCTTAAGTAAGTGGTGAAGCAAATAATCTCAAGTATATTCAAGAGCTAATATTTTTAGTTTTATTTTAAGTAAATTCTAACTGGAAATACTTCCATTATAAAGTTTTAATGCCCTGGAATATCAGAGATGGGGTCCGTGTTTATATGGGTAAGCAAAGTAACATAAAGTCTAAAGCAAATATGGATGGCCTTTCACTCAATAACACTCAAATTAAATCTAACTGGGAAAATCATGTTCTGCACCTGTGAGGATGGATGTAGGCAAATAGAATAAATACCTTACACTTGTTGAGGGCATGGGTAAAACACTGTCATTATCTAAAATATATTTAAGGGCATGGTTCTAGGGAACCAGTTTAGACGTTCACATATACTCCATCTGTGTTCTCTTATTGTTGTCTAATGATTGCAATATGAAATATTGAGGCTATGCATATCGTGGTACAAGAATATTGTGGACCAAATATCGAAGAACAAGAAATCGAAAGGTAAGTAGAGGAAGTATAGATGTACTATTCCGAATGCCACATCTTCATACCTTCAAGATAAATATAACATCAAGGTACATATCCCTAATTCCTTTAAAAAATCCACACCCCGCCCCTTACAAAAAAAATAGCCAGACACAATCCCTTAATCCACCCCTGCCCCAGCCCGACTTAGCTCACTGCGTCCTCCATGGAACAACGCATGGCTTTTTCTGTGCCTTAACCACACATATGCGTTGTTAAGCACATGCGTAGTTAAGTGTGGTTACGCTTGCGTGGGAAAAGTCCACGTCCTTAAGGACACGTTGTTAAGGACGTTTCACTATTCAGTGGGCCTGACGCATTGATCAGAAATGCCGTGGTGGCTGGCAATCCCTGAAACTGATGGGGTGTAAAGAGGTGAATCAAACTACAAAGAGTGAGCGAGCAGAATTGCTACTTAAAAGATGTGGAGTGGGAGTCCACATCTTTTAAGTAGCAGAAAGTTTGAAAAAATGGGACCTAGCAGTGCATTATAAATTAAACATTTTAGATGAGTTGGACAAAACAACACAATGTTTTACAGACAGCTCGACAGAGGCAAAATATTTAAATACTTTTATGGTTTGGAAGCCACAGACCCCCCAATACACAGACGTAATGGTGGGAAAGGGGTGCAGGGAATAGATTCCCACACAACAGAATTTTCAAAACCTTATGGCAAAACAGTACATTTTTTGTCTAATGTACATAAGAAATGATAGAACAATCATGGGTTTTAAACAGTGATTAATTTGTAAAAAACAAAAAAAAAAAAATGAGTGTAGGAGACCAGAGTTTCAGATTTTTTTTTTTTTTTTTACAGCAACACACCGCTCAAGTTGCAGAAGGCCAGGGTTGTCGAATAAAAAAGCGCCCTACCTTGATACAATTTATTGACTTCGGAAGGATGAAGGGTTCAGGCAGCCCTGCTACGTTTTGAGATATAGCCTGCGGGGTGCTACCGATGAACGCCGCGAGGGCTTGACTCATTAAGTATACTCATTTTGTTACGTTTCTATGACTCAATGACGTCCCTTCCAATTTTTTATGTACCTTAGCATTCAATAGAGACATATTCTAGAAAAATGAAACGTTTGCAAAAAGTAGAAAGCAAACAAACTCTACTGATCAGTGTGTCTGCACAGGGTACAGCACTGGGACATGCAATTGCAAAATACACTGAAAGTGGGAAAACTCCAGAAAAGTAATATATAGCAACGCAGCGTCAGTAGAAGCTTTTTGAGAAGAGCAGGACTGCAGCGTCTTTACTGTGTGGGAGTTCAGTGTGTGGGCGCCAGTAATGACAGTGGAGAATGTGAGCTCGGTAGCCGGGGATGGACTGAAGAACTAAAAACCGCCCTTGCAAAAATGCTCAAATCACCCCCACTTCCTTGATCGCCTCGCTCTACCTCTATTTCCATCCATCCACTCCCTATCGATCCTTCTCTCACTTCTCCGTGTCTGGGGCCATGAACACTGCTGGAAACCTGGATACCTGCGAGATTTGCAGTCAATGGACAAAGCACAACTGAGTTATCTTTAATAACACCTGTCTTAAGGTCAGCAAAATCAGTGTAAATCAGTAACAAGTGTCTGGCACTTTGCTAGCGTAAGCAGAGGTACAGCAGTGAATTGGAATAATCTTGAATTTGTTTCTCCTCTGTTCACCTCAGGGAACGTTTGGGTGGGAGGATCTTGCCCCGAGGACCTGTCATAGAAGGTATCATTGGATCAATGCATAAAAAGAATGACTTAATTAATGAGCCTTGTAAGGAAAGGCCCTACAGAGTGAATCATCTATGTGATTTCCATAGACTATGGTCAAGGGAGGATCACATTAGCAAATAGCATGTTTATAATTGAGGGATCACCCTTACCGTTCCTCCTTGTGTTCACTGCCGCAGTTGCTGGCGAGGCCTCTGCCAGAGCCGGTTTTCACACAAACCGCAGGGGTAGTCCATTATGGACTTTGCAGATAGCGTGTGGATGTACTCGCAAGCACAAACATGCTCTGTCACACACTGCCTTTCCCCTCCAGGCCTCTTGCACTCCTCAGTGTGTCCTCCCCATCTGCAGCACCTCAGGGCCTTTCACTGTCAAAGTTAAATATAAGCATAGACTGGGATGCATTCATAGCGCGATCAACTTTGGATTTTGCACCTCCACCTGACAGGCTTCTCACTGCAGCTCCAAAAAGTCTAGGTGTACCTCACCCACAAGATTCTGACTGTGATGTAGGACTGCGCTCCTAACTTCACAGGCGTGTAAACAGCAGAGTCCCGGATTGAGTGTCCCACAGGCCTGTAACTGAAACTTTGGAGTGAGCAACTATTCTCACACGACTGCCATGATCTTTACAAACTAATTCATTTTAAGACCCGCTCCCACGTGCCACCTCCCTCCGCCTCACCTCCATTGCGCCGGCCCCTCCTCATTAGGGAAGCGAGCCACGACTGCAAACGAGTGCATGTCATAGCACCCTCAGAGATCCTAAGTTTGTAGGTAACCAGCTACCACAGCGCCCTTCCTGTGCACATGCGCAGTGAAGCTTGCTCAGCAGCGCAGGCTGGATTCCCATTTAAAAGTGCAGAGGCTCATTAAGGCTTTTACAAACCTTGCTCGGAATAATGCTAATAAAGAAAGGCTGACAATGGATAAATGTAGCCCTATTGCTCCCACTAAGAAACCACCCCTGCTAAAATGTGCTGTACTTTACCTTCTGCAACTCCTGAGAAATAGTCTAAGGCAATTATTCTTAACCTATGGTCTGCAGAACTCTTGGGGTCTGCAATATCTACTCTGAGGGTCCCCAACTGGTTAGAAAATGAAATAATATTCACAGATTAAGGAATTATCCCTATGTACAACAAAATTAAAACATTTAAATTGCTCTGTGTGAAGGAATTTGAAATTGGCGGATAACAAGTAACTTGGTATCCTTATCTTGATTTGTAGGAGCAGAACAGGTATAGCAAAAGGAATACAGTATGGATGATTGGGAGCCCCATTTGAAACACTTTTAAACTGACAAAAAGATAATGCATGTGGAACAAAAAAAACTAAATCATATGCGGGAATCTTTTAGCAATGATTGAACATTTTAAAATGCTCCAACCTTCGGATTCAAATTTTTGGGTTTTGAATATGTCTTTGTTTCTGAATTAATTTAAACGTTTCATAATTTGTGTATTTGATGTACACTAGTTTTTGTATTTTTGTAAGGTTCACTTCATAGAAACTGCATTGGTGGGGGCCGCCCGGCTGCGAGTAGTGAATTAGTGGGGGTCTACGGAAGTCAAAAGGTTAAGAACCGCGGGTGTAAGGTAAAGAGTAGACTCCATGTTCCCATCATCAGTTCAGTGCTGTATTTGAAATTCATGAGGCAAGATCCGCCGCCATTTGGGATGCGCAAAGCACTTTGAAGACGAGAGCGTGCTTGCGCGCAAGTGTCTAGAGGTAAAATGTAATTACTCAAAAATTGCGCAGTAAACACTTACGGGTTGCATTGATCTTACTTCAATCCCCCGCAATAACCAGAACTTCAAACCAGTGTATAAAACCCCCGAAGAAGCATGAATATGTGTAATCACAGCGCGCGCTCACGTGCCTGACCCGGCTTTCTCCTCAGTGCTCAGCAGGCCCTCCCCCGCTGCTCTGCAAGGATGCACATTTCCCATATATTTCCCATGCCCCGCTTCTTACTTTCCTGCTCTGCGGGCACTCAGTGGTTCACAGAGCTGCCCTCAGTCTAGCGCTGGGGAGGCCTTCGCCAGTGAGCCCGTGGCAGAAGCTCGCTAAAATGGCGGGTCACTGATTTTCAATTCTTTCATTGCCGCAGGCTCGGACTTTCTGCTCTCTACAGTTGATGAAATCAGCACCGATGCTAACTGGGTCATGTTAAATAACTGGAAAACGTATCATGCAAAGCACTTTGGATGAGCACATCATGATAAGGACAAGCTTAATTGTATTAGAAGCAAGGCCTATTTTTGTCATGTAAGGCCCCAACGGGTGTGTAGCATTTTTTTTTTCTTCTTTTCAGGCAGGTCCATGAAACTCACAATAAACCAGACCGCTTCCCAACAGCTCTTCACTGTGTCCTTTAAGAACTGAACACATCTCTTTGGGTGCGAGGATTTGAATAAAAGTGCAGTAGACACCAAGACTAACAAAGCGCACACTTTATCCTCTGCGCCACCTAGAGGTTGGTTTATAACAATATGCCTAAAGGGTAACACTGGATGGAAACCTCCTAACAGATCTAATCATGTTCAGAAGAGCAGCTTTCAGAGTCAGGTATGGGGTAAATTTCTCAGAGAAGGAGGGGTCTGCTCTTTCTCTCTGGGCAATTAACTATTCTGCTTCAACTCTGGGTGAACGCATATATTTGTATATGCAGCAAAGCTGAACAGACACCTGGATGTCCATGTCTAACCAAGTCTATAAACTCTCCCCCCAATTTAGTGATTGCGGTTTCAGATCAGGTAATACCCATAACCTGTGGCATTAATGCAGCCGCGCTCAGAACCCCCTATATTTGCTCATGTTCCTTGCTCAATCCACTCCCCTCTTGCTGGGGTCTCATGAGACTTCTAAAGTGTATTTACAGCTTCATGGACTCTGGAATGATGGACATGAGCATTATCCGAGGGTCCACCTTGGCTTCCAGCTACAGGACCGCAGTAGCCACACAGCTCTCCCTCCATTCTAACCACTTTATTCCGTATTGCTTCACATTCACCTTTTTATTAAATATAGTTGAGAGGCTCCCAACCTTAATTCCAGTGGCTGCAAACGTGAACTTAATCGTACCCATCTTCATATATCATGAGAGAACCTTTGATGAAGCCATATGTAAGGCTGTAAAGTCCTCTAAGGTCCCGATCCAGCCTTCCTCTGATTCTTTCTCACTTACTGAATGAAGCTGGGGGATAGTACACGGAATTAAGTTGTCCTGGGCCACTCTAAAACCCTTTAATTGTTTCTAGCTTCTAGAAGAATGTCCCTCTATAAATAACTTTGTATCACTCCTCTACCCTGCATTTTTCCTCTAGTCTCACACTATGCACCATGAACATATCTGGGAAATCTCAGCTGTCCTTCTTGAGGCCATTCACAATGCCAAACCGCGACACAGTGCCGTCTTGCACACTACTGGTCACCTGCTCCACCACACTAACAGATCCACTCTTCACAACCACTAGGTTTCCACACCACCATCAGTTGTAGTTGAACCACCTTCATTCTACCACTTAGCCTTCATCATTGACTATCCCATCATGCCTATTGATCGCTATAGCTTTTTGTGAAGCACTATGAGTGTGGACCAGGCCTCAGCTGCCAATCATCTTGCTCTGCACCCCTGCTGATGAGGTGTGGCACACGGAGCAGGGTCTTGTGTGCTGGTGATCGGCACATTTTCCCTTGGCAGCTACAGGTGTACAAGGTTTCAACACAAGTAGGCTGCCACTGATGGCTGCACAAACCCCGGGGAGGTGGAATGATGGGTTGGTGTGAGGAATCAATGACTGGAGCTCCTGATGCCCAGGTCTTTTGGGAGTGCCAACACTTCTAGTATTGATCAACCAATTAATTCATTAATTAGTTCATTTTAAGCTAACCAGTCATAAAATCAAGTCGCTTATAAATTGCTTCCTAGGTTCCAAGTTTCTTGGTTCTAATTCACTTTAGTTTTGACTGAAACACAATATAAAGTGAATTGTCCAAAGGCAAGTAGAGTGAAGCAAGGACACTATAACTCACATTTATAACATTCTGATGTCAAATCTATGCTCTTTGTACTGGCTGTATAATGGCAAAACTCCTAGGAAGAAACTAGAGTGTGAACAGAAAACAAATATATTTGAATGTCGATTTTTAGAGGCAAGAATGACTTGAAAGAATTGAAAAGAAAACGTAAGCACTTGCAAATGTATTTTTGCTTCTGCAAGACTACAGATGCTCCTCTCTAAACTCCATGTTATGGCGACATGTGTACCCTCAGCTCAGGGTCACTCAATCCTGAACCACTCCTTTAGGAATTGCAGCCTTTGTACAGTCTTGTCTTTGAAGCCTTTGTGCCTGGCCCTTGTTAAGAGTACCTCAACTTACAACCTGTGTACAACAGCTGTCCCTTCTGGGACAACTGGCATATAATGTGCCAACAGGATGTAAATTATTTCATTCTGGAAGGCAACATGAAAGTCTACTGGAGATTAAACCTACAAAGGCACTTCACTGCTGTGCATGTGTGGGGCAAGAAACAAGAACAACCTTTCCAAAAACACCACCTGAGCCAGCCATGCTTCTGCAGGTCCAGTACCAACAGCTAAGGGCTGTCGGGAAGAGGTATCATTTACTTGAAGTCAAATGTTCTTCGAAATGCTCCTAGATAGGCTGTGTCTTGATAGAAGTAGGCAGGTTCCTATCCAATGTTTTCCTAGTGATCGTAACCGCCAACTTTCTCTGTGTACTCTCCGTACGTTAATCATGCATTCTTTATATTAACTTCCTCATAATTAATCCTTTAAAAAAACTTTTGGGGCGTATGTTTCTTTGAGTCCACAGAAACCCAGCCTTAATCCATTGGAAATAACATCTCCATTCAGATCTCAGCCTTAAATCAAAAATAAATTAAACATAAGCTGGCACTCACTTTCTATGACATTTGGAGTTCATGAACAACATGTCCTTTTGCGTCTTTGGTCCTAAAATGTATCGGATTTTTGATCGTTTTCTTTATTGTTTTCATAAACAACACAAAGTAAAATAAGTTTGAAAAGTGTTTTTAACGTAAACTCTTGCTTTGTTGAAATTTAAAATCCACAAAAAAATGTTGGATTGAGAGCGTACTCAAAATATTTGGGAATCACCAGTCACTGTCAGAGCCATTATTTTTATTTAAAGACCACAAAGTATGACCTCACTCACAGACCTCAATACTTTAAAAAGACTATCCACATTCACATACCTCAAATCATTAGTTAGTTAGCATTTGCAGATTTCATATTGCATTAGCATTCTCATCCACCAACCTCAAATCATATGACAATTAGTAATGAAAGACCTTAAGTCATTACCACATTGCAACACATCACCAGTAACACATTGCAAATTGTTGGCCAATCACCTCAAATCATTAGACTTCGTTGACAAGCCTTCAATTGTTAGTGAATCACCATTCACATATTTCACAGCATTAGGAAATTGTCATTCATACACCATCCATCACAAATTCCAGTTGCATAAAATATGATTAAATAATTATCTGGTGACAATGATTGTGCACTGACAAGTTCCAGTCTTTGACTAATAATTGCTAAAGACCTCAAGTATATGATTACATATAAGTTACAGTGCATGATGGTTCAGTAATGATTAGGTCTGTGAATTATGATTTAGTATTGCTTTAAGATAAGTGAAAGAGATCAATTCAATAATGATTCGGGGTCTTTTAATGATTCAGTAAAGATTTGAGATCTGTGAATGATGAATCACTAGTTGGATGATGTCTAAACGATTCACTAATAATTTGAGGTCTGTGAAGTATAATCCAGTAATGATTTGAAGTCTATAAATGATGAGGTAATGATTAGAGGTGAGAGAATGATTATTCACTGATGAGTGCAAATCTTTGAACAATTCAGTAGTAACTTTTCGTTCATAGCATCAATTAAATCAACCCATTCTCTTTCTCCTGTCCCCTAGATTTTGAACCCTATTATTGGGGTCTTTGGCTTATTTACACTTAGATTACTATTTTCTTTAATACTCAAGGATACAGAATAATCTTCTTAATAGATCTCTGAGGGGCCACAATGCTGGTTTGTGCTTGATGTGTCCTCAACTGAAGAGAACAAATCTCAACTGCGCATCAGACATTAAATTGGTACAGGACTGGATTATCTTTATAATTTCGTACCACACCTTTATATGGCCCAATAAGCATAGGGCCTGCTTATTTGATGCCTATAATTACTAGAAAGACCTCTTGTCACAATCTGTCACAACAGATGTGCCTGCAGTTACCCAAACGTAACCATGCCATGTATGTTGGTTGCGTGTTTTCCATTTCAGCTCCTTTCCTCTGGAATGATCTACCATCCTACCTCCAACAATTCCGCACATTGGTAGACTTCAAGAAGAAGCTGGAGAGCAACTTTTTATGAGATGATTTCAAGACCACTGCCACGTTAGGAAGGTAGGTGCTTTGACATGCTGTTACTCACCCAACTGAAGTATGCAATTAAAGATTGTCTCATGGTTTATAGTTTGATTATGATGATTCAGTAATGATTTTACATCTGTGAATTATTATTCAGTAATGATTTGAGGTCTGTAAATGATAATGACGATTCACCATTGATGAGATAGTTATGAATGAAAATTCTCTAATAAATTGAGCACTATGAATGAAGAATGTGTAATATTTTGCAGTGTGCTTATGATGATTCATTAGTGATTTAAGGTCTATGAATGATGATTTGCCAATTAGTCAGTGCCTGTTAATGATGACTCACTATTGATTGTCATTCGATAGTCATTCAAAGACCTCAGATCATGAGTGAATTATTACACAAAGAGTTCACTTTTAAAAAGTAATCATTCAATTTACATATGAATCTTCAATGTAAACTTCAAATCACTACTAAAACTTCTTTAAACCACAACTAATTATTTGACGATCATCAACATACACAAACCTTACTGATATCATGTTGGAAAATGCCACTGTTGGCATGGTTACCCCCTAACTTTTGCCTTTTGTTGATGCCAGCTTTGATTGAAAGTGTGCTGGCACCCTGCTAACCAGGCCCCAGCACCAGTGCTCTTTCCCTAAAACTGTACCTTTGTCTCCACAATTGGCACAGACCTGGTATACAGATAAGTCCCTTGTAAAAGGTACCCCTGCTACCAAGGGCCCTGTGGCCAGGGAAGGTCTCTAAGTGCTGCAGCATATATTATGCCACACTGGGACCCCTCAGTCAGCACATGCACACTGCCTCACAGCTTGTGTGTGCTGGTGGGGAGAAAAATACTAAGTTGACATGGCACTCCCCTCAGGATGCCATGCCCACAACCCACTGCCTGTGGCATTGGTAAGTTACCCCTCTAGCAGGTCTTACAGCCCTAAGGCAGGGTGCACTATACCACAGGTGAGGGCATAGCTGCATGAGCGCTATGCCCCTACAGTGTCTAAGTCAATTCTTAGACATTGTAAGTGCAGGGTAGCATACAGAGTATATGGTCTGGGAGTTTGTCAAACACGAACTCCACAGTTCCATAATGGCTACACTGAATACTGGGAAGTTTGGTATCAATCTAATGCCAATGTGGGATTTAATGAGAAATGCACAAAGAGGGCATCTTAGAGATGCCCCCTACATGCCATCCCAACTGCTAGTGCTAGGCTGACCGGTCTCTGCCAGCTTGCCACTTCCAGACCTGTTTCTGGTCACATGGAGTGAGTGCCTTTGTCACTCTGTGACCAGGAACAAAGCCTGTCCTAGGTGGAGGTGTTTCACACCTCCTCCTGCAGGAACTGTAACACCTGGCGGTGAGCCTTCAAGGTTCAAGCCTGGTGTTACAACGCCCCAGGGCACTCCAGCTAGTGGAGATGCCCGCCCCCGGACACAGACCCCACTTTTGGTGGCAAGTCCAGGTAGATAATGAGAAAAACAAGGAGGAGTCACCCCCTCAGCCAGGTCCACCCCTAAGGTGACCAGAGCTGATGTGACCCCCCTCCTTAGAAAATCCTCCATCTTAGTTTGGAGGATTTAGCCCAATAGGAATAGGGATGTGCCCCCTCCCCAAAGGGAGGAGGCACAAGGAGGATGTAGCCACCCTCAGGGACAGTAGCCATTGGCTACTGCCCTCCAGCCTTAACACACCCCTAAATTTAGTATTTAGGGGTGACCCTGAACCCAGGAAATCAGATTACTGATGACCTATAAAGAAGAAGGGCTGCTGACCTGAAAATCCCGCAGAGAAGAAGGAAGACGACAACTGCTTTGGCCCTAGCCCTACTGGCCTGTCTCCTGATTCAAAGAATCGGCAACAGCTACGCAACCTGCGGGCCCAGCGACCTCTGCCAACTCAGAGGTCTGCCCTGCAACAACAAAGGACCAAGAAACTCCCATGGACAGCGGCCCTGTCTAAACCAGCAAGAGGAAGCTATCTTTAAAGGGACTCACACCTCACTCCAGAAGCGTGAGTCCCCACCACTCTGCACCCGATGCAGAGAAACCAACGACCCAGAGAGGACCCTCAGGTGACTCTGACGGCGTATCCACCCTGGTCTAACCTCTCTGAACCCCTACGACAACGCCTGCAGAGGGAATCCCGAGGACCCCCCGACCGCGACTGCCCAGTAAGAAGAAACCAGAAGCCTGGAAGAAGCACTGCACCCATAGCCCCCAGGCCCGTGAAGAACCAACCACTGCTGCAGCAGTGACCATCAGGCGGCCCTTACCCTTTCCCAGTTGCTGGCTGTCCCATGAAGCCCCACCTGTGCCCTGCCTGCAACATCTGAGAGACCCCCGAGTCCCTCCATTGATTTCTATTACAAACCCGGCACCTTGTTTGCCCACTGCACCCGGCTGCCCCTGTGCCGCTGTGGGTGTACTTTGTGTGCCTACTTGGGACACCTCCAGTGCTCCACAAACCCCCCCCTGGTTTGCTCCCTGAGGACGCAGGTACTTACCTGCTAGCAGACTGGAACCGGAGCACCCCCTGTCTCCATAGGCGTCCATGTTATTTGGGCCCCACTTTGACCTCTGCACCTGACCGGCCCTGAGTTGCTTGTGCTGGGTGTTTGGGGTAGAGTTGAACCCCCCACGGTGGGCTGCCTAAGCCCCGGAGACTGAACTTGTAAGTGCTTTACCTACCGTATTAACCAACCTGTACTTACATCCACCAAGAGCTGTTGCATTTTGCAGTGTCCACTTTCAAAATAGCTTATTGCCATTTTATGCCAAACTGTGTACATTACTGTTTTGATTCAAAGTCCTATCTATACCAATGCAAAGTACCTTACAATTAATGTACTTACCTGCAATTTGAATCTTGTGGTTTTAAAATAAATTACGAAAATAATATTTTTCTATTTAAAAACCTATTGGCCTGGAGTTAAGTCATTGAGTGTGTGTTCTCATTTATTGCCTGTGTGTGTACAACAAATGCTTAACACTACCCTCTAATAAGCCTAACTGCTCGACCACACTACCACAAATAGAGCATTAGTAGTATCTATTATTGCCTCTGTCACGCCTCTTGGGGAACCCCTGGACTCTGTGCACACTATCTCTCATTTTGATATAGTATATACACAGCCAGCTTCCTACACATCATCATCCCAAGACCATACTTCATCAGTGAATGCTCCTATGCATACCTCCCAAAACCAACATGCCATTTACATAGTCCAAGCCATTACTATAGCATTATTACATCATTGAAAGAAGTCAAATCATAGATAAAGTCACTCACAGACCTTAACTGACCAGTGAAGCATTACTGTCAGATGTCTTATTATTAGTAGATGGTCATTTACATACATTAAATCATTACTCTGTCACAAGCCTCAGATCATTAGCTGATCATTCCTGACAATAATGTAGTAAATATACAGACTCAATAATATTTATTCAGAAGTCAGAATACACTTCTAAATAAGATACACAATAGCACAGAAAGGATCTTTTTTCACTCTGACTCCAAATCAAGGCAGCCTACACGTCAATTTGGAAAGCCCCTAGAAAGCAACCATGCATGGATCAAGGTTCTATGCAAATAGCTCTGCACTGCGGCTAGAATGGGAAAGATGTTTGAGCACAGCAGGGAATCAAATAACAGCTTTTCTTCTGATGCTTTAAGAAACTGGATACATTTGGCCCACTGCCCCAGTGCAGAGGCTCTCAGGAATAAGATGGTGATATTTACTAAGACCCGGAGTCAGAAATGTTTTGTAGAAATGTCTGAAATGTGGTGACCTTAGATTCCCACCTGCAGTGTACTAACACAGGCACCCCTATCTCTGCATGTTCCTCATGACTGTGGCATGCCAGGCCTGTCACTGGAGTACTTCTGCTGGAATGTGATTTTTTTCCATTGATTTTTCCAGTATACCTTTTTCGTCACATTTAAAAAAATCCCTGTTAAAAAATCATGTACCCTTGCCTTTTTCAGGGGGAGTACTGTGTTATGTGTATTTAACAAAATAAATACAAAATGTTTGGAAATACCCAGATACCTCCACGTTTCTGTATTTTTCATGGCAATCTCTCACCTTAACACCAGCATTGCTGCCTTTATCCATAAATATGGTAACATGGACAGGTATCACCCACACTGTCAGATTTCACGTTTGCTTTTTAGTGCTACGTGTGGGACAAAGGATTCCCGCCAGTCAAGACTATAAATCCCAAAGCTTCAGCCATGACAGCGAAGGGGATTACAACTGAAAGTTAAATGTGTGTGTATGTGTGTGTTATTTATGAAGAAGAACTCCACCCTGGAAAACCATTGAGCACAACCAAGAGACAGCAGGTGTAATTATGCTGCAATAAAAACTCTTGCGGAAATAACAAAGACCTTGCAGCTAATGGAAGCTCTGTTAAAAATGGCCACTAATACAGGTATGCTGCTGCTTGGTAAAGTAGCGTATCAAAATACACATCGGAAAGAATTATGTTTCTCCTGGTCTTATTTTATAATGTGCATCATGATTTCTTTAGTTTATGCTTTAGAAATCTTTGATAATTATATGACTTTTTTCGAGTTTTGCGGGGATTATAGGTAGTTATAATCTCAGAATAGCACGGACATCATCAGTCCTCAAATAGAATGAACAGTAGGCATAATTAATGGAATGGGATTGGTCTTGGTCTAGGGTTGAATGTCACAAAATATTAGCAGTATTTCTTCGGTATACATAAGTAATATAGATGGGTCTTGCGGTAGCTTGGGAGAAGGTCTGGGGCGACTGTAGTGAGTTGTGGTCCTGATGCCGAGTATGTAGCAACATACAATCCCCGCAAGCCTTGAAAAAGTCCCAGTCTTGCGAGCCCTCATGGGGCGAAATACTTGTTGGCTGAAACTATATCCAACATATATTCCACCCAAAAGAGGGTTCTAATACAAGCTGTACAGCCATTATAACCAAATGACATATTTACGGAATGGAACTCTAATTTTATGTTTGTCTATACTCTTGTTTTTGTCTGAATTCATAAACATTGACACAATTAACGAAAAACTTTGATCAACACATTAATCTTTGTTGCCACCCAATACTGACTCTTCTGCGCAGTAGTAGAACTAGTATATGTTGTCTGACCCATCTCAGTGACACAGTAGGACACGTACACATAGTCGGTTCCGACAAATTTACACTCAGTCATTTAGTTCTTGATTCACACTCACTGAAGTCTGTCTGAGCAGTTTAATTGCAGGTTCTACATCCTTTCTCACTCTATCAGTCAGCTTCCACGTGGTGGTCATTATGCCCATAAGGTATTAGTAGAGATCTCTGATTGGTCACCTTGCAGCGGTCATTAACTGGGGCGATAGGGACGTTTCTTACAGGAAGTGTGTGTTTAATGACTCTGGAAAGCTGGATAGAGGAGGTAAAGACCTTCCCTAAACTAAAGCGGCAGTCGGATAATGCACAAGAAGAAGCGCTTTTTACAGCTGGCCAGATTAATCACGAGAAGGTCGATGGCTGGACGCGGCACCTGTGGATAGTATTTATTTACCAGTTAGTGATGCAGAGAGGCCCTTATTAAAGCCCGGCTTGCATTTTTCCAGCACACAATCAGCTCTCTTCCTGCTGTCGGTTCCGTGTCATTGTAGTTAATTACCGGCTGAGGTGCAGTCTAGCTGCTTCCGGATTCCAATCTTCTCAGCGAAAGTCCATTTAGATTTGTTCTGCCTCGTGCATCACTGGATTGAAAATGAGGAGCTCCCTGTCCGAGCATCCTTGGCCTGATTGTTTCTCGGGGCTGCAGGAGAGAGAAGCGGCTTAGCTCAGCTGACCATAGCTATTGGCCAGGATCCTCCCACAGGCGGTGAGTAAACCTTTTTTTTTTTTTAGTAGAATATGTATTGGTATTTTCTATTAGGAAAGACAACAGAGTATTTTATTGTTAAAATAAATCGAACAAACTCTTCAGCCTGCTCATGCTATCTACTTGTAAAACCCAATAACCATATGCAGACATATAGCCACACATGTTCTGACTCTGTTGTATATGTATGTATATGTACGTGCATAGAGGCACGAGCTGGGCCCATTTAAAGTTTAAAATGTCTAAATTTCTGTGTAATTGAGTTAGGTTTTCTGGGAGTCTTATTGTCAACCTTTCACGCAGTCATCGTTTCTCTTGTTGCAAATCTCCCCATCTCTCTCTACTCCACTATTTTAATTTCTCATTTTAGATGCCTCAAGGCTCAAGCTCAGCCTTTTCCCTGGCTTTCTTCACCTACAAAGAAGTACAGTTCGTAAAAGATTGTTTTCCATATGAAATAATGATTCAATGGCACCTTTCAAAAACCGCAGTCCTGCCAAAGATCCCAGTTAGAACTACTTCACCCCAAAAGTTTCTAATCATTGGGCGCGCTACCAGCCCCTCCTCCGCTGTACATCGCTCTCTCCCCGGTATCTCCAACCTTATTGGCTTGGCATATTCTGGCAGGGGACCACAAGAGCACAGAAGAAATAATCTATTCCACCAATCTGTGCTACATATCAACATTCACTTGTGTGCAGTCATTTAGGATCAGCAGCCAACTCTCAGCAGAAAGAAATATCCAAGGCATCAAACAAAGATAGAACTTCTGAAATAAAGTCTTAACCTTTATAATATACTAGGTAATTACCTGGAAGAGACTATTCCTATGTACCTCGATAAAACTAGATCAATCTCAATAAGTTTGACTTTAGTGGCGGTAGAATCCGTGTGTAAGGTCCTTAACAGTCAACATGTAGCGACTTGAGAGCTACTGGAAACCATTTTGTGACTTAAGACTTAAGACATAAGAATGTATTGTGACCACGTAAGAACAAAAATTAAGAACTGAGATAATATTCTCTGTTTTAGCAGCAGTCAAAGACTATTTAAAAAAACATGGGAACAGTGATGCTGTGCGCAATGGGGGCTGAGTGAGTGTGGGGGGCTTTAGGAGGTGCCACAGGCGTGGCTAAAAAAACAAAATATTCTGTAACTCTTTTCAGTCTTTCACCTTCAAGTAACTACATATAAAATAACGTACAACTTAAATGATAAACACATGCAATTTAAGTTAATCAGTGGGAAATTCACTATCGTACATTTTAAAACTTCTATTAGTTAATTCACTGCAAAGCAACTAGAGAATGTGTAACCAGAGTCACAAAATTGAATCCTGCTGGGTGCAGTGGATAATAGTGACTTGTGTATGTTTAGCGCTGTGAGGTCCTAGTCTGTGACAGAAAGCACTGCGAATATGTAATTATTTTGAACTTGCATTACACACAGTAGAAGATAGGCTTCTAAAAACGTACAAAAAAATTGAAGATTTAAAAATGTGCTGCCAAAATATAGATTTTAGTAATATCCTGATTGTACATAGTGCTTTAAAAAAAAAAATTACTAACTTTTAAAAATCACGTACTTCACAGGTCAGCAGGTAACTACCTTGCTAAACCTCTCAAAAAGAATTAATTTGTGTAATCAGGAAGCTTCAAGTGATTCCATCAATTAAAGGCTATACCAACTCCCAAAAACCCTTTACATTTGCAGATTAACCAGTTGTGCACACTTACATTTCTTTCAGGCACTCAGACACCCTGTCAGGAAGGCTTGTTTAGCTGTCCTCTCCTCCCTCGGTGTCACAGCACAGGAGGCTCCCAGACTTACACTTCAGCTGAAGCATTACAACTCTCTGAACTAACCATCTCTAGAGAGTTCTCTTTTCACAAAAAGTAGGGGAACTGTTTTTCTTAAATTAAAAAAAATAAGGGCATGTGTGCCCCTAAAATCCTGCCCACTTGGACAACTTCATTTTATGGGTTTTTATAGACCGCACTAAAGAGGCAGCGTTTTAGCACTGTCATAACCATCATGTAACACTGTTACTGAAATAGTACAGACTACTGTAGAAAGCATGCAAATCTTAGAGCTCAAGATGGATTTCTGATTGTCACTTCATTCCCTTTCTTGTCCGTTTCATGGTGTTTAATCAATGAGAATACCGAAATCCGTGAATATTAGATGCATAAAACATCCTCAAGTTCTCATAATAAAAAATGCCTCTTCTAAATATGGAGGAAGGCTGCTACATATGGCTGGGAGAAATTATTAGGCACATTTCAACCTTTTATTTTTGGCTGCAGAGCAAAATTAAGGTTGGTCTGTGGGTGAAAGAAACCCCAACCCAACACAGTTGCTTTAAGGAGCAATGTCAGGGGCTGAGCAATATAATTACCTCAATGGCAATTAACTCAATACAATTACCAGTGCTAGACTGCTAAAGTAACTCTAGTTTCTGTATTACTCGCTGCAAGGGATGAGGAATCCTTTTCTGCATGCTGCCTCTTTAAAAAAAAAACTCAGGCAGGCAGATGAACAACCTGTGAATTGCAAGAGGTTTTTCACCTGATTGTAAGGAACTAACCTGCACACCCCTTCCAGAAGTCCAGGCCTGGAGGGGCAAAACTTGGAAGATTGAGTCTCACTCAGGCTGGGGCCAGGTGCGCCTTCAAGATGGGTCAAGGTTTTTCTGTCCCTGAGGCTCTGAGAACGAGGCCAGCCAACCAGCCCTTGGAGTCACTCTAATAGCCCTGGGTTCAAGCAATGGAGCATGGTTCAAACAGCAGAGTAGGCCTCCAAGGGTTTGAGGCAGGCTTCAGGCTGCAAAGCAGCTCTTCCGGGTGCAGCAAAATAGTCTTCTGAAGTACGCAGCAGGCAGCAGGCAGCAGCAGACAGTCCTCTAAGAGTCCTTTCGCAGGTCTAGAAAGTGAACTGAAGAGTGCTAATGTTCATGAATACCCACAAACCCTTGAGTTATCGGATGTTCACCAGCATTTGCAAGTAATTGTTCCCACCCTGGGATTCCTATAAATTGCCAACAAGAGAAGATTGACTCCTAAGTACAATTACACCTTACCATTGAAATTTTATGTGTGATTAAATCAATTTGTTTTGTGAAGATTAGCTTTGAATTAGACTTGTAAATAATGCTATTTGTGCAGCTAAACGTCAGGTATGCCAATATTCTTGTGAATCTAGTCCTCATGCTTTAGATGGAGACAATGGCATACAATTGTGAACTATAGTTTGTGTTTCCAGTAATACACTTGTCAGTTTTGTGGGATGCTGAGAAACTACCAGCAATAGAGCTGTGCCCCAATCACAGCTCAACTACACAAAAATCTGATTATTCTAGAACTACGCAGATTACTCAAATGCATCTGCTGTCCTTGGAAAAAGCCAACCTTGATGAGAACATACGCAGCCTATAGATGACAACTAAATTGGCATTCATAGACAAAGCCAATGTTGTGCTATAAGTTTGTTAATTAAATGAAACAACCTCTTATCCAGGTTATAATAAAAGGCTCTTGGTTTTTATTATTGAAATAAACCCCAAACTGTTTATTTGGAATTTCAGCAACAGAAGGGTCTAATCTGCCAATTTTCTTAGATAGAGGTGGTATTTCAAAGCTGTGAAGGATTATTCTTCAGGCACAGCGGTCCCTCGAACCCACACCCTTACAAGCAAACCGATCAGGAGGGAGAGGAAATGGGGCACAAGAGGAGTCCACCAACAGGTGATTTAGGAGCACACTCAATTTAAGGGTAGAATGAAAGAAAAATGTGCCAGTTGAAAAGAAATGCCCAGGTGTTCATATGCCTAGACAAGGAAATGAAGTGGTCTTACTATTCCTTGCTGTTAGAAATTAGGTCTCTAGTTGTCAGAAGAATACACCTTTGTCCCAATAGGGAACACAATCCTAGTCAGGGTGAGTCACACACAATCGAAATTATTCTGTGCCCACGCTCTGGTAGCTATGCACTGAGAAGTCAGGCTTAACTTAGAAGGCAATGTGTAAAGTATTTGTGCAATAAATCATGCAATAACACAGTGAGAACACCACAAAAAGACACAATTTATCTGATTAAATTAAGGTCAAAATGATCAAGATTTGATAATCACAAGTTGAAATATCACTTTTGTGATGATAAGAAGAGTATTTAGTTCTTAAAAGCAACAATTGTCTTTTGCAAGCACAACGTACCTGGTTAGCGTCAAAATTACATGCGCGAAGACCGCAGAGGAGGAGATGCGTGGAAAAAGGTTGGCGTGCGTCGGATTTCCGGGCGCACACAGACGATGCATTGATTCTTTTCCACACGGCAAGGGGTTTGCATCGAATTCTGGCAGGCAGGCTTGAATCCTCTGTGCAATGCGGGTTTTTTTGATGCCCTGGGACGATGTGTGGAAATCCTGGGCATGTGGGATGAAGTCACAGTTGTCACGTCGATCCGGTGGGCAATGCGGTGGAGTTTCTGTCGCACGGCTGCCGCTGCGTCGATTTCTTTCACAGGAAGTCGGGCTGCGTCATTCCGGCTCGTAATGCGTCAATCCGGTGGGCTGTGTGTGGAAGTTCCAGTCTCAGCGCTGGCGCTCCGTCGATCTCCACTCGGGGAACCGGGCTGTGGACAAGAACGTAGTGGGAGTTTCTGCAAAATCAGAATGACTGGTGATGCTCCTTGGGTGGATCTATAAGCAGGAAGGTCCTGGTCTCCTCTCAATTTTCAGAGCACTTTTTAGCCAAAAATGTTGGGAGTTTGGCTATCTGGACAAATTTAATATTATTTCCAGAAGTCCAGGACTGGAGAGGCAGGACTTAGATGGTTGGATCTAACTCAGGCTGGGTCCAAGTGCGCATTCAAGATGGCTTGAGCGTTTTCTGTCCCTGAGGCTCTGAACAGGAGGCCAGCCAACCAGTCCTTGCTCTGGTAGCTTTGGGTTCAAGCAATGGAGCAGGGCTCAAACAGCAGGGCAGGAACTCCAAGGGTTTAAGGCACGCTCCAGGCAGCAGAGCAGTCCTTCCAGGTGCAGCAGAGTAGTACACAGCAGACAACACCAGCAGGCAGTTCTCTAAGAGTCCCTCAGCCGGTCCAGAAAGTGAACTGAAGAGTGGGTCTGAAGGCCCTGTTTATATACTTGGTGCCTTGTTTGAAGTGGAGACGTTTTTAGAGAATCCCTTTTTAGTGTTTGGCATTCCCTGCCTCCTCTGCCATAGCTCCAGCCTGGCTGCAGGCACAATGGTTTAGTGTGAAGTTATTTGTGTGAAAGCAGGGCACAGCCAGACTGTTAATTTGCAAGTAAGGCTGTGCCCAGCTCTGCCCCCCCATCCTGACAGGGATGGCCCATGCAGGCACATCTGCACCCTCTTTTGCGTGGAAACTACACCCAGTCATGTGACTCAGGAACAGGCTGAAGCACCAAATAGTTAGGGTAAGAAAGTACCAACTTTCTAAAAGTGGCATTTTCAAAATTGTAACCTAAAATCCAACTTTACCATTAAAGAGGATTTTGAATTACAATTTCTCAGGCACCAAACATGAATTCCCAACCTGTTCCCAATCAAATGTTAGCACCATTAAATGTAATAAGGCACCCAATGTTATCCTATGGGAGGGGTAGGCCTCACAGTAGTGAAAACAGATTGGTGTGTTTTTCACTACTAGGATATTTGAAACTTAAAAGTACATGTCCAACCTTCTAATTACAATGCACCCTACTCTATGTGCTACCCCACAGGGCCTACCATAGGGGTTGACATGTATATAATAAAAGGGGAGTCTAAGGCTTTGCAGGGAAGTTATTTTGCAAAGTCAAAATTGTAGTTTAAAACTGCACACAGGCTGATGTGGCAGACCTGGGACATGTTTTAAAGGGCTACTTAAATGGGTGGCACAATATGTGTTGCAGCACCACTAGTCATATTTAATATATAGGCCCTGGGTGTATGGTATACCACTTTACTGGAAACTAAGAAACTAATAAGAAAAGAAAATATGCCAATCAGGTTTAAGCCAATTTTACCATTTTTAAGGAGTGAGCACAAACACAAGCACTTACTGGTTAGCAGTGGTAAAGTGTACAGAGTACTAAGGCCACAAAAACAAATTCAGAAAAAATAGAAGGGCGAAGGCAAAAAGCTTGGGAGCCAGGTCCAACGCAAGGCAAATACAAAATCTGAAAATTTTAGAACATGCAAATAAGTCTGTAATTAGATCTCCAAATTTCTGTTCAGGGCAGTCCATCTCAGGACACCCTAAACGTTTTCTATACAAAGGACTTGTCCTAATACAGCACAAAAACATAATTCAGCTTAATCACACAAAAAACACTGACCACACATTAGGACTTATGTGATCCCTTTTTAACTTAGAGTAATATTAAATACTGTAGGAGCTCTTCTCTTGGTTACAGTTACAATGTTACTTTAATTAAAGCATATTTTCATCTTTTCATCCCCACTATGAGTGACAAAAATATATTTTTTAAATGAAGGGCAACCATGCTCTCAATGTGTACTCGCTGTCTGGCTCTTCCTTTAGGTGACTGTGACAGAGGAGGCAATGCAAAGAAGATCAATTACTCTGCATTGCAGGCCTCCAGAGAAAGACGAGAAGCTGCTAGTGGAGAAATGTCACTCATTTAGCAATGTGACAGGGTATCGGCCAATCACATGTTAATCAGCGGTTCCTTGCTGGAGTGTGGCATGGGATGGAACTAATGTGTGAAGAATTCCTTCCCTGGATATCTCTATCCTGTCTGAGATAAAGAGCACATCTACATCAGGATGGCACCTGCTCAATTGCTTCTCCTATGGCTATCTCCACAATACCCGGGGAGTGTACTAGCTTCTTGAAATTTATTTGAAAAATCACTAGTAATATTTATATCTCCAGAAAAAGAACAAGCTAGCAGACAAAATACTGATTATGAAATGTTGGCTCAGCAGTAAAAATCAAGGATTCATAGGCACAGGAAAGTATTTTCCATGCTCAAGGCAAAATAGGATTTTACCTTCTGTAGTGCTCCCCACAAATTGAAAGAATACTATTCCTCGGGCCTTTTGCAGGAAGCAGGCATTACCACTAGGTCATATGTTAAGGTTTTAACTCCTCTTTTGGAGTCGGAGGGCCTGCAGAGGCCATCTGTTTTGGCTTAAAAGAGTTCTTTCAGAGTGGAGTTTTTAATAGATTGAAAATAACCACTGGCTTAGTAACACACACGCCTTTGTTTTATCCCTGGCTCTCTTCAGTTTAGACAACAGATAACGCGTACCTAGAATATTGGGCAAAAAATAATAGATCAGGAAATCTACCTAAAAGATGTGCATTATGAAAATTTATAGAAGACTTCTATCTCTTACTTGGGCTAAAATGTTTGTATATGAAATTGAAATTGGAAAATCTGGTTTGTTTTTCCCAGTATTACATTTATAAACCTACTTTTGATTTTATAGAACACATAAATTCCTAGAAATATGGAATTGCCCTGTGCACCAGTACACAAGTACCCCACTTTTCTGTATGGATGTTACCACTAACACAACTACTAACCTCATTTTGTGTCCTTGACACAAGGCCGAACATTGGCCACAAACAGAGACCACATTACTAATTGAATTGACACTTAGCTCTAGTAACAGTGGTTAATATTTCAAAACTCAAGTGTGTTTATTTTACCAACCTCAAAATGGAGAACAACGTTGATACTTCTGTTGTTTTACTCTGTTATAGGTGCATTAACCCGTTCAGCTATCTGGCCAATGTGACTTCGAGTCATTTAACATGGCGTTCCACCATTAGGCCACTGTTCACAGCAAAGTCCAAAGAAGTGGTTGTAACTTATAGCAATAAACCCTTGTATTCAGGGCCTTCTGCCACACCCACCCGAACCCCCTAGGGCTAAAGAAGAAGGCCTCAGATGTCCAGTCTATTGGTGCTTCAGAGGAAGGACAAGTCTACTTATATTCAATCCAGTGGCAGCGTTTCAAGAGGGCAGCGATAGCGGCACAAACGCAGTTTCTGGTAAAGGCTGAGGGGATATGTGGAATATTTCCAAAACTGAATTGATCGGAAGTACTGAGGTGTGAATCACAATTTGTAGATATGCTAACAGCTCCATCACAGGATAGGAAAAGATTACAGGGTCAATTATTTGTCCGTGCGTCTGAAGCAGATTCGTGTGCAATTGAGGAAAAACATGTTCATTGCTTACTTGAGCATTGCATGTGATCCTGCTTTGCAGTGACAACATCAATAAACCCGAATAAGTCATGTTAAAACCCAGTGGAGCTTGGCCGGGTAGTCCTCGCTCCTTGAGACGTGTAGGTTCTGAAACCAACATGTGACTGAAACACAATTATACAAACAAGCCTGTGACTAGTAAGTGCAAGTCCAGTGTATGCTGTGTTAGGCTATTTGTTATGTTGTTCTGGATATGGCTGCTGTAAACACTAATAACAAACTTAAATAACTAGCACAGTATGCTGTGAACCCCATTGTGTGATTGTCGTGTATGTGTCTTCCTTCATCTTCTCACCTACCGTCAGCCATCAGGATAGTCATTGTTTTTTGGTTGTTGTAATAACTGGTCTATATAAATGTTGTGAGATTAAGAACATAATATGATTATTATATTGTATAATAATACTGTATTACATGTTACATGGTCCAAACGTAAAGAAATCTAGCTCTGAATAGAAGTAGAAAACAAAACAGAGCACAAACAGTCTGTTTTACTTGTTTCACTATGCTTAGGGCCTGGTTTAGAGTTTTTGGAGGTGTTTTACTCCGTCACTAAAGTGACGGATATCACGTTTGAGTATAACGATCCCATTTTAGCCTATGGAGATCATAATACGGCCAATGGGATATCAGTCACATTTGTGACGGAGTAACCCATCTGTCAAACTCTAAATAGGGCCCTAGGTCTAATGTCCTGCCTACCCTATTCCCCATCAGAGGGTAGCTCAGCTGGATGGAAATACTTGACTCAGTCATACCACATGGAGTTACAATGGGAGGATTAAATTCCATTATTTTGGCCTTGCCACTTTTGTCTGCCACTGCAGACAGGGATGAGTCATATGACAATTTGCCAAAGGTCTCCTCAAAAACAGCAGCCCAAACTGGATGGTAGAGAAGCCCCATCGCCTTCCAACAAAACACGTCTCCACACATAGTTCCATTTGTTTGGGCCTCATCATAGAGGTCATTTTTGATTCATTGACATCAGCTTGCGCACAGAAGCAGTCCTAAATTTATATTCCCAGTCCATTTTGAAATGCGCAGAAAAAGGTTCTGCTAGGTTAAAAAACCTAAGTGCACATCTGGTTTGGAACACAGACTACAAGTAATGTATTCCCTGTCATCGTTTCACATTCAACAAAGTAGCTCCAGCGTTTTCATTCTATTGATTTTAACATAATGTTCCCTTCGTGAATGCAAGGCGCCAATAAGTTATTGACTCTGCCCCAGGACTCCCGGATCTCAGATTTACTGTTGTTCTAGGAAAATCTCCTAATTTAATTTCAGAGTTTGTTGCTCTATAGCTTTGTGACTCTCAGACCTTGTTCACTTATAGCTCATGAATCTCAGAGCTTCCTAGCCTAAAGTTTTGTGAATCACAAAGTGTGCTCGCCTACAGCTTTATGATCCTCAACGCTTCTTCGCCTATAGTTTTGTGAACTTCAGAGCCCGATGGCTTATAGCTTTGTAAATCTCAGAGATTTTTAGCCTATAGGTTAATGAACTTTATAAATCTCACAGAGTGTTTTCCTAAAGCTCTGTGAACATCAGAACTTATTGGCCTACACCTTTGTGAACATTAGAGCTTGTTGGCCTATAGGTTTGTTAACCTCAGAGCTTATTACCCTATAGCTTCACAAACCTTGAAGCTTGTTAGCCTAAAGCTTTGTGACCATCCACCCTCATCAGCCTATTGCTTTGTGAACCTCAAAACCCATTAGCCAATAGCATATTGAACCTCAAACCTCATCAGCCTACACGTTTGTGAACCTCAGAACTTCTTGGCCTATAGCTTTGGGAACCACAGAGATTGTTGACCTATAGCTTTGTGACCTCAGAGCTTTTGTGATTGTAAATTTGTGAGCCTTAGAACTCCTGGTCTATAGCTTTGTGAATCTCAGAGGACGTTGGCTGTAGCTTTGTGAGCATCAAAGTTTGTTGGACCATAGCATTGAGAAACTTAATGCTCATCTGTCACTAGCTTTGTGAAGCTCACAGTTCATTGGCCGATAGGTTAGTGAACCTCAGAGATTGTTGGCCTGTAGCTTTGTGAAGCTCACAGTTCATTGGTGTATAGCTTAGTAAAGTGAGAAATATATAGATTATAGGGCAGAAATGTGGTGAAAAACACAGGCTTGGTTTCCAGGCAGCATATGGTAGCATTGTTACACCAGATTAACCCACTGTGAAAGGCACTGGGTTGAGTAAATCTCACATATTGTTGAGCTTTGGGTATGTATCTGAATACTACTCCCTCCATTTCAGATGGACGCACTGCTGCTTGCACCAGGATCACGGTACATCTTGTGTTTTAACACCTGCTACTCATACACAAAGCCCTCCTGCACAATGCTTCACAAACCGTGGGCTAAGTCTTCATACAGCTTCCCAAGCATTGATCTGTCACTCCTCAGCCTAGCCATGCACCTCGCTCACTGCACCACGATCAGAGCACAGCCTCATGCAGGTCCCATATACACAGCACACCTCCCAAACCCACAGTAATGGGCCACTAATATCCACACTGCTACCCAGCGCCCATATCTGTGCTGGTTCTATCAGAAGCATCCAGTGGCTTAACGAAACTTGAGGGCCCCCCTGGATAGTACATGGAGGCCCCCCCCTCCACGCTCACACAGGAGTTCGCAGGCCAGGGTACTGTGCCGAGGGTTTCCCCTGCACTGCGGGGGCCTTTGTTACGCCACTGCAAGCATCTCCCATCCAATGCTGCTATGTTTTCACTGAACACACAAGTGTATGGCCAGCTTTCCTTGTCGTACGCTTAGAGTTAGGTGTGAGAAAGGGAAAGTGGACAGTGGCCTAATGCAAAATGATACCCCCCCTTGCAGAAAGTAATAGGCGCCCTCCTAGTGTCCCATACCTCAGAGAAATGCAATACCTGGGCTCACTTGGGCCTCCTTGAAGGCTTGGAAGCCCTGCATTACGCAAAATGGATAGAACACCCACAAACATAGGCCTTTGCAGATATTCAACACCTTGAGCCATCAGTCCCACCACAAACACACGTGTAAAGTTACTCTTTAAACAGGTACGAGTTACAGTGTTACCCGGGTTGGTATGCGTGGGACACACAAATGGCTTGGAAAATGTCGACAGGAATAGGTTGATTACTGTGTCAGGTACAGAAAATGTTCAGATATGTATAAGTTAGAATTGTCTATGGAAGCTTGTGTTAAAATGAATGTATAGCAAATTGCTATTTCTCGTATGTTTAGAATATTAAGACCCCTGCCACAGTAGTGTTAATTTAGATGTATAGTTAGGAAAAAAACAATACATTTTAAAAAACATAAATAATTGCAGGACATACTGTGGGTAAAGAGGCACACTAAGGGGCACATGAACAAAACACTGATTAACGATTCAGTAATTTACCGACTCCAAATAGCGATTCGCAAATAAGAAATAGTCATTTGTGATTGGCTATTCATATGTTCATCCCAGTTGCAAATTCGCTTAAACACCATTTCGCACATGCAGTTTACCACCACCTCCGCCTAGGTGGTAATAATGTGCAGACTGTATAAACAGCCATAGAATGAATTGGATTTTTCCAAAATGACTACACTATATGTCATGGCAAGAAGGATGAAGATTTTGGCAAGTCTACAGAAACGGTGGAGGAGACAGGAGAGAAACTTCAGTCTGAGGATCACACTTTTTCAACAAACAGCGGAAGGGATATACACCAAGTAAAGGACTGGGTAGTGCAGTAATCCTTGATCTAATGGCTAATTTGAAGCCTCAGTTTGAGATCCACACCTTATGCAGTAGGTCCATCCCCACCTATGTGCAGGTGTTATGCAGTTTGCAGCTATAAATATCTGGTACCTATCAAAGTGTGTTTGCAGCAGCTGGTGGTGAGTCCCAGAATGCACTGTTGTGATTTTTCCTTGTGTTCCTTGATGCATTCTTAATGTGCATTAGCAGCTACGTATATTTCCCTAGAAATGCACAGGAATTACATACCACCAAGATAGCTTTTTATTGGATAGTCAACTTTCCCGATGTCATAGGATGGTGTAGATGGTACACATGTGACAGTGCCCACCCTCTGCCATTGAGTATATATCCTGCAACAGGAAATATACAGATTCTATGAATATACAGGTGGTATGTAATGTCCAATCTGATTACAGACACAGTAGCACATTTCTAAGTGAGCATCCATGATTCATTCATATTAAGACATTGATTGACACTCGTGTAAGGCTACAAGGAGGAGAGTTTGATGACGGATATATTTTTGGTAATTTTGATTGCAATAGAAAACCACAAATAGTGTTACTGTGATGTGCCAAAGAATACATTGCTGTTTTATAGGTGATTGGTCATATGCCATATACCTATGGATAATGACTCCATATAATAATCCAGCCAAATGCAGTGAGTGTCATTACAACGTGGCACATCGAAAAACGACAGGTTTTATTGAGCACACATTTTGAATACTGAAAAATAGATGCAGATGCCCGAACAAGAGTGGTGGTGCCTACAATAAATACTCTTCTGAAATTTGCTGCAAGATTGTTGCAATATATGTACACAATGGAGCAACTGACAGAGACTTGAAAGTTACTGTATCTGAGTCTGAAACTGATGATGAGGAAGAACATCTACTGCCACATACACAACATGATGCATCAGGAGCAGCAGAGGCTCAAAGGCCCCATGCAACCATTGAGGATTATTATTCTGGGTAAGTGAACTACTAACACAATACTAGATAATCAAACTCAAAGGCATGTTTGCAGGTAAACATGAACCAAACTTTATTCTTATGTTTTGCTAGGATATAAGCAAGGAAATGACATTACATAATGTCACTAGTATTGTTGAAAAATATTTGAACATGTGTACAAATGCACAGGAACTCCAAAATACACATGAGGATAACAGCCTATGACTTATGTTTGTTATGAACAGAGTGCTGGCACCCCCATTTACACCCCAGCTCTTTGACGCCTGGTTTCATGCATATTCAGACTGTCACTGACAGATATGCCACTGACACCAGATCGGTCATCACTCGCTGGACATACTACCTGACTGACACCTGCTACCTGGGTGGTTTGATGTCTCTACAGCACTTGCTACCTCTATTAGTCCACATCCCACATCATCGCTGTTGCGCACTTGGAGGTTAACAGGACACCTTGACAACACAGATGTCGCATGTGGAAGTCTGTCAATTGATCTCGTCAGTCCATCAATGTGGACACTGTTGGCATTCCCTACGTCTCTGATGTTCATTGTTGGTATTAAAATCTATGCATTGAGTCTTTAATGCATCTGTGAGGTTGTCAATCTTTGTATTAACGGAGCTTTCATTATCAGCGAGGGTTGTTGTAATATTATCTAATCTCGTGGTTATACTTTTCTCAATATCAGTAAGTTTTGTAGTAACCACCTTTATTTCCTTCTGTTGCAAGTGCTGAATCTTGAGCATCGATGCCTCCAGGCCACCAAACACTTGCACATTTTGAAAGATGTCCACACTTTTTATGTTTGTTGGGATGGAGTATTGACAACTCAGCAAGTGTGACGTCTTTGTCTTCCATATAGCTCTCTTGGCCTGACTACAGCGTTTGCCTCAAAATCTGTGCGCTTCTCCACAGACTTGATTTGCTGACTGTGTCTGTTCTACGACTGCGGGACTCATTGGTTCAGCTTGAGGTGTTGTGTTATGCCCTCAACATCAAGTGGCTCTTCAGCTTGCATCTGGCAATCCTCAAGCCCCTCGCTTTCAGAAGCATCACTCAGATGAGCATGGATAGCCTTGTGAACATGGAATCATAAATAATGTCTGACCTATGGCTAAATAATGTGGGTTTTATTTTGTTGTGTTGAAAAAATAAGTCTGAGAGCAGTCATATCAGCTATGGTGAATGTACTACATCTCCCAGGATGCACTGTTAATATACAAGGGTCACTTATCTTATTGACATATATTTTGGGCCACATTTTTATTTTAATGTTATTATTTTTAAATATGCACACACATTTAAACAATCCTGTACTATATTTAATATGTTATTGTAAAGCATAACGTGTATTTGGTATATTTATCAGGGTCTTGTTGTTCAATAACCTTGAGAGATTCCGGGAATCTCAGGTGTATCAGTTGTGCTGAATCCTCCCACTGGTTCCAAAGTTGTTTCCACAAGTGCCTCCATCCATTCTAATGAATACCAAATCGCTTTTTTCAACCTCGGCTAATTTTCTACATTCCAAATTGTGATAACCAGTTTGCGATTCACAAACAATTGCTAAAGGTAAAGGCTATTCGGAAATTTCACGCCTGTGCCCCCAAATGTGCGCATGCAGATTTCTCCTCTCTTACTCATGCAGATTGCCTGCCAAGTGCACCGAATCCCACTGGTGACAATGGGCAGATGGAATAGCTCTACAGCTGTTAGACAATCCCAATTTGTAGAAGTAAGAGTGATGATGTAGCTGAAGGTGGAAGTTAAGCAAAAACAATACAGTGTTTAAGTATGCCCAAGGGCCATGTTATACTTTATCCTCCAGATAATAGGGTAAGGCTGCGGGAAAGTTTAAAACAACATTCTAAGGGTGTGTTTTCATAGGAATACTGTTTTATTACTCTGCAAAGTGATTGCAAAATTACCTCAAATGTTAGCACGATTAGGGTGTTGACTTAAAATTCAATAGTATTTACTCTTGGGAAACGTAAACAACATTATGTAGATCGCCTGCCTAAATTATTAGGGAGGAGTGGGAGTATGGTCCTCTGCCACACTTCCCAATATTAGAAACTTGGTAGGTTTTATTTCAAGACAGGTTCAACCTGTCTACCGAAAAACAGTTGTTTTCAGCATCATCACTTCTGGAAGAACCAAGAAAGCCCTGCTAACCTTCTCCACGGCAGAAGACTGCAAAAGGCTTTCCAGATACTTGTAAACCCTGCAAAAACAGTTCCCACGAACAGCAGAGATTAGCTAACTGTAAGCTTCTACATGTGACATGTCAGGCGCAGAGAAATTTCACAAGGAGCCAACTGCAGACTCAATTTTAACAAGTGGAACAGACCCACTGATGCACTTAGACACACATCACTGTTCCGTGAATGAACGTGTGCACATGCACTTACACAGACATGATTTTTACTGAGAACACAGATGAACAAGCGTTATGTTCTGACAGAATATCCAATAAACACTCTAAAGAAGGCCCTATTTTTACAAAGCAATGCAATCATGCTCAACTTAAAGGATCAGCAAAAGAATCAGGCCAACTGTTAGCTTGGCCTCTTTTGTAATGTTATATAGGCTAGAAGGAGGACAGCCCCACAACCTCCTTCTCCCTCTTTGTTTTTGTACAACTGTTAATTTGACACTCCCCAATAGTGGTTGACAGGCGCTGGGATTAACAATATAACAGGTAACAGCCGTGATTGCTGGTGTTGCTGGCACTTACTGTATAGTTTAGGTTAGAGTTTCTCAACAAAGAGAATAAAGTTATATAAACGTAGCCTCTTAATCCGGGCTCTCTTTTCCATGTAGGGACATTCGGAAGGTATGCTGTGCCGCATTCACCCTCTCATGTAACGGGTTATCAGTGCGTAGACCTGCGGAAGCCATGTGTGGCATCATACGCGTGAGTGGGTGGGACACACGTACCATGCACATAGCAAAGACACTTAGAGGACTTGTTCTCGTGACCCTGAAATTGATTTTCACTGTTAAAGGGAGAAGAGAGGTTCAGACCAATGGGTAGACAGGTGCTTGCATCACTATTTCCATCCTCTTGGGAGAAGGTGGACTCTCTCTATTGACGGAATTGGAGCCTCAGGCTCTACTTCATCTGCCAGTGTGAATCTGAGGCCTCTTCAAGGGAGCGCACCCTTTCACTGCTAGCCACACACTGCAGCGCATACAATAGCATTTCAGTAGTTATGCAACGTGTTGTGACAAACGACCTGTTGTAGTTTATCAACATCATTTTACATTAGCAACTGCTCCAGTGGCGCTGAAGGAAATGTCCTCAGATTCGTGGCGCACATTGTGGTTTTACAAAACTAGTACTTGACTTCTGTGTTTTTTGTGTTATACTGAGTCAAACAGCATGCACATAATCCAACTGGGAACTACTTTTAAGCACCTTATCTTCTGTTAATAGAGATTTGAGTAGTGCTGTATAACCATTAGTATGGCCTCTCAGAGTTAAAGCACTGGACTTAATTCTAGTGGTGGTGCAATTGAATGTCTGCACGCGAATACCAAGGCTGGTAGTCTTAAACCACCAAATACTTCTTACTACCAGGCACCTCCTGCCTCATTATCTCACTCTGGCAGATTCCTGCTTTCTCCCTTTGTGACAGGTTTTCTCCTCCTCTGTCTATCTGATGTGTGTGTGCTGTTTTTTTTCCTTATTCACCCTCAGTAAACACCTGGGCCCATATTTATACTTTTTTAGTGATCCAATTGCGCCTTTTTTTGCGCAAAAGTGGTGCAAACGTACAAAATACAATTGTATTTTGTAACTTTGGGCTGCTTTTGCGTCAAAAAATGGCGCAAATGCGGCGCTAAAAAAGTATAAATATGGGCCCTGATGTGGAAATACAAGTGCCGGTCCCCAAAAATTAATGCCAGGGGCCTCCGCCAGCAAACACCAGCTCAAATTAAGCACTGCTTAAGTCACTTATCAGTAGTGGAAAACTAGTTTTCACAGATAGCACCTATATAATGTAAAATTATCCAACAACCTTTTTATAGATTAGAACAGTGGTTCCCAACCTTTTTTTACTTATGTAGACCCCCACTTTATCAATACTGGAACCCGGGGACCCCCACTGAATCATTATTGGAATCTGGGGACACCCCCACTGCGTCCTTAGTGAAAGCTCGGGACCTAATCTTTTAAAATTATTAAATTTTCTAAGCAGTCGCAGACTGCCTTAGGACACTTTGCGAACCCCCACGGGTCCCCGGACCACAGGTTGGGAACCACTGGATTAGAACATTTTCACTAATGCAGCTTAGAAGCATTCATGAAAGAACTGCTTTCCACAGAATTACATTTCTTTTGAACCAACTTAATGTAAAGGACTTTCCTATGAGAGCATGCTTATCTGTAAAATATATAGAAATATGGATAACCTTTCATCTCCGTGATGTCAAAGACAAGGACTATAGAACTCCCATAATCCGAAATCACTAGGGTTGCTGAAATGAAGTCCCAAATTCAGAATAGAAGAGCAGCACAATATGTTTTGCTCTTATTAAGTCCACCTTTTCATTCCTATCCCACCACCAGAAGGGCCTTCCAAGGACTAAGAAATTAAGACCCAGGACTGGCAGAGCATAACGTAAAACTCCTTGCTTTGGTTTTGCTCTTTCACTTCACCAACCCTCTCACCTAGATGCTTCGACCTTTGCCAGATCTACAACAATTCAATAAGAAAGAACATCGGGTAATGTAAGAGCAGATGTGAGCGCTGGGCTATTCTAATCCCCAAAACATTATTGCACATTATATCCATGCCCACCAGCAGCACAGGTTCCACTCTGTGCAGGATGCCATTTCATTCAGCTCTCAAAACCAGAACCAGAAGAGGTTGCTGTCTAAGTCATCTTCCAGTCGTGGAAGGCCATTTCATTAAGAAATGGTGCTTGTGTCTTTTTCAGCAAGACTAGATTCACCTTGGGGCCACTATTTCTCTCAGTGCAAATGCTCATGCCAATACTGAACCCATAAGGCATGAAAAGCAAGGTGATGGATGCAGTGCCTGAATTAATCTCAGCAACTGGCAACCGCTTTTGGCTGCATTACAACCCTTTGCTTTCCACCCACCGCGCCACCTCAGTGTGGCCTCAGCCAGATGCAAATCAGTTTTGACTCTGCTCCATTATAACTCGTGACCTGCAGGTAACACACATTTCTTTACGGCAAAAGCAGTAACCTACTCGGTTTACATAAAATACAAATCTGTTACCTGCATATTACATGTTGTGCTTTGCAGCAAGCACATTAACTCTCTATGCCTTTTTATTATGAGTGAAACCTGTGACTAGCATGTACACAGATTTATCCAGCAAGTGCTTTTACCACCAGAGTTAATGTTGTTTCCCCCTGGGAATTGCAGAATATTCAATGATCTGTGCAGCAGATGGCCTAACCTGTGAGAAGACCAATTAAGTAAGTCCACACAGATTTACTATCACATTTGTTGTTGTTGCCAATCTCTTTGGTGCAGAGTGTGTAAACATAAATGTGCATGTTGACTGTGGCTCCACCCCCTTTCTAGTGGTGCCCTGTAAAGCCCCAGTTTGGGGGATCTCTGCATAATTAGTTTTCTGTTTCCATCAGAGGGTGAGGAAAGAGCTGACTTCCAGCAGTTCTCTCATTGCTGACACACCCTAAATGACCCATTTAAACTTTCCAGCCTGCCCCCATCTTTTTTCAATTGGTTACACTGTCAATTGTTGCCATGCACAGTTGGAGTGAAAATGTGCCACACAAACAACTATGGACTTTGATTCACCAAATGCCAGGGGTGGTGGAAGTGACATCACACGCCTCAGTAAGAGACTATTCCATTTGTTTTAGGGTCTACATCCAGTCACGCTATTTTACGGAATTACGAAAATAGTCCGCACTTTCAGAAGAGAATTAATACTTAAATGTTCAGTTGTGAACTCACAACCTGAAGCAACAATTCCAAACACCATTGGAATTCGTGTGGCCCATTTTGAATTTGGATTGATCAATCTCAGACATAGTTGAGCACTGCAGTGCAAACAAAATGGAAATTTGGATTTCTAATGACTTTTCACATTTCCAATGGATTACTAGAGCTACAAACCACAGAAAGCATTCCATTACTGTAGAGTATATGTGAGGGAGACACGGCTTGACGCATATGAATTTTACACTAGAAAGCATCCATCCCCTGCGGTCTTCAGGGCACACCATTCAGCCCACACCTCCTTCTCACATGAGAGATAGTAACAAGGAGAACTGGCTGCAGACCACTCTTGTTGGAAAGCTGGGAAAAAGCCTTGAAGATGCTCGGGTGCATGCAGCATTTGTTTCGCCTCTGATTCCCTCATCTCTTTAATCGGCTTAGACTGATGAGCCACAGAAAAGATCAGCCGGGGTCTTTAGCTAAGGGATTTCTGCTCAGCCCCGAAGATCTGACTTTCCGCAAATGAACTGCGAGCACACCATTTAATCTAGGACACAGAGAGTCGCGAAGGCGCTAATGAAGCAAACTCTAATTAAAAACTGGATGGGTGAAGGATATTAACAGCACAAGCCCTGCAGAGTGTACACCATGCGAGGAAGCATTTCTATTTGGAAAGAAAAGAAATTAAAGTGTGGAGAACATTCTATATTCGTTATGTGACAGATTTCTGCCCATGTCCCTGAGCGACTGAGTCACCAATACCTTTCTACGAAGAGTAGGTCCTGAACAGTCTTCACTCTGTCTGTTTCTTGATCACTCCCAACTTCCATTAATCTGATGTTTGCTTTGCACTTCTCTTGCTTCCACCATTTTATGCTGCCACTTTTTCAGTTTCCTTTTCTTTCCCCCTCTCTCTCACTCACAAACACATACACCTATTAATGTAGGTGTAGTGGTGTTTTAGTGCATCCAGAGTCATCAAGTCTGTTGAAATACATCTATAAATTAGTCCCTCTTCCCCCACCTTCACAAACCTTTGGGAACTGCCTTGTTAGAAATGGGGTCTCTAGTTGGCAGGCAGTTTGCACATTGTCCAAGTAGGGACCCTTACTGTCAGGAAAAGGGAGATAGCCAGCTCAGGTAACCCCTGCTCGCCCCCTTGGTAGCTTGTCATGAGCAGCCAGGCTTATCTCAAAAGCAATGTGTAAAGAATTTGCACACAGTAATACAGTGAAAACACTACAAAAGGACACCACATCAGTTTTAGAAAAATCGCCAATATTTATCTGTGTAAAGCAAGACAAAAACGAGAAAAATTCAACATACAATAATAAAGATATGAGTTTTGCAAGAATTAACTTAAACATAGAGTTCCTTGAAGTCGATAGCTCCGTTTTAGGCTATCACAGTGTCGTGAACAACAAATCCAACAGGTCAGGTTGTCTGCAGTGTTGCGGGCCAGCTACAGTGTCAGGAAGACCCGCAAACAGTACCTTGGAAATGCAGGGCATTGTGATCCTCGCGATGAGGTCTGGAGTGCTTCGTCGCCGGCGTCTGTTCCAGAGGTCGGTGTGGGGGTCATCGGGCCTTTCAAGTCACACGCATTGCAGATCGAACTCCGGGCTGATAACGAAGTCAGGAGCACTGGCATTGAAGGCATCGGGGCTGCGGTGCGAAGCAGGACGGTGCGACGTGCAGTACTCACAGGTTACGGTGCAGGCAGCAGCTCAGTGACAGCATCCTGTGGCACTAATGAGACCAGGGCTGCAGTGTGAAGTGTGGCGGTGCGATGTGCGGGGTCTCCAGGACATGGTGCAGGCAGCATCCTCATTGTTGCTGAAGCGCTGTTGTCTGTAGGCCCAAGGCAGCGGTAAAGCATGGAGGGGCTCCATGCAGCACCCATGGGTAGTGGTGCAGACAGGGGCGTCAGGTGCCAATGCTGGAGTTGATGGCACTGGCATCGGTGGCCCGGGGCTGCGGTGTGGGATGGGATGGGATGGTGCTCCGTGTACCTCCCGAGCGGTGTCCTCAGGCCACAGTGCAGGCAGCGGCACCGGTGTCAGCATGGATCGGTGGCATCGGGATACCAAGGCTGCGGTGTGAGCAAGGCTTTGCAGAGTGCGGGACCCACAGGTCACAGTGCAAGCAGCAGCTCAGTGATGGTGTCAGGCGGTGGGAGCGGTAAGACCAGGGTTGCAGTGCAACGCGGGGCACAGCTCCGTGTTGTGTCATCAGGTCACGGTGCAGGCAGTGGAGTCGTTGACAGCGTCATGGTGGTTTTCCTTCTGTTGCAGCACACAGTTCCCAGTGCTGTAAGCAGATGAATCCGAAGTCTTTAATATACCTGAGATTTCCAACCGGAGGCAAGCTCTACTTCAAGCCCTTGGAAAACCTTTACAGGCAAGATACACAGCAAAGTCCAGTCGTTGTCCTCTTTAAGGCAGAAGCAGCAACAGCAGAAAAAAGTCCAAAACAGGCCAATCCAGCAAAGCACACACAGCAAAGGGGCAGTACGCCTCCTCCAGCTCTTCAGCTCTTCTCTTTGGCAGAGGTTCCTCTTGATTCAGGAGTGTTCTAAAAGTCTGGGGTTTTGGATTCACTATTTATACCAGTTCTGGCCTTTGAAGTAGGCAAACATCAAAGGAATTTCTCTGTTGTTCACAAGATCCTGCCTTGCCCAGACCTGAATACAGACACACTCCAGGGGGGCAGAGACCGCATTATGTGAGGACAGGCACAGCCCTTTCAGGTGCAGGTGTCAGCTCCTTCCTCCCCACTCTAGCCCAGGAGACTCCTCAGGATATGCAGGCTACACCCCAGCTCCCTCGGTGTCACTGCCTAGAAGGAATTCACAAACAGCCCAAGTGTCATTCTAATCCAGACGTGGATTCAACAGGCAGGCAGAGGCACAGAATGGTTTAAACAAGAAAATGCTCACTCTCTAAAAGTGGCATTTTCAAACAGACAATCTAAAAACCAACTTTACTAAAAGATGTATTTTTAAATTGTGAGTTCAGAGACCCCCAACTCCATATTTCGTATCTGCTCCCAATGCGAAATGACACTCAAGAGGAATTTAAATGCAATCCCCATGTTAACCTATGGGAGAGATAGGCCTTACAACAGTGAAAAACGAATTTGGCAGTATTTCACTATCAGGACATGTAAAACACCTTAGTATATGTCCTACCTTAAACATACACTGCACCCTGCCCAGGGGGCTACCTAGGGCCTACCTCAGGGGTGCTGACATGTAAGAAAAGGGAAGGTTTAGGCCTGGCAAGTGGGTACACTTGTCAAGTCAAATTGTCAGTTTAAAACTGCGCACACGGACACTGCAGTGGCAGGTTTGAGCCATGTTTATAGGGCTACTAAGATGAGTGGCACAACCAGTGCTGCAGGCCCACTAGTAGCATTTGATTTTCAGGCCCTGGGCACCTCTAGTGTACTTTACTAGGGTACTAAGATGGGTGGTACAACCAGTGCTGCGGGCCCAATATTAGCATTTGATTTACAGACCCTGGGCACCTCTAGTGTACTTTACTAGGGACTTCTTAGTAAATCAAATATGCCATTCATGGATAAACCAATCACCAATACAATTTACACAGGGAGCACTTGCGCAGTGATCTGCAGTGGCAAAGTGCACAGAGACTATAAATCAGCAAAAACAAAGTCACGCATACTATAAACAACAGTAAGTCAGAAGGCAAAGACAGGGGAAACACGCCAAAAGATGCCAAGCCTAACATGCCTCTATTGCAGCCAGGACATAAAGATTTGAATAAATAACTCTATCACCTTAAATCATTTTTGAGCCCTCTGTGGGTGAAAATAATGCTGAACTTGTGCCACATCCTTAACCCAGCTGTCACCTACCACCATAACCAGTTTCTGCATTTTGTTTTTTACATGCAAGGTTGTAGTATGGTACATTCAAAATGAGAGGGGCATTAGACCGATGTTCAGAAGGTGGTAGAGCAGGGATTAGGAACACTAGAAACCCCATAAACATATTTCTTCCTTTACTCTGTGATCCTATTCACACTCCTTTCAAACTGATGCAAACTGATTTCACAGCTCTTATTGCTGCTTGGGGAAAGACAGCATATCCACAATAAGACTTTAGGCTTACAAGTTGTACACAACTTCTGATCAAAAAGCTGCAGCTTCACAAAAAGAAGCTGCTTTCATTCAAGCCGTTCTTTGACAAAGCAAGCGGAGTACGCACACTGTTTCCCTACAAACTCATGTCTTTGGTCTGGTGAAAGGAGTGTGAAGTCTAAGGAGTGTGGCCGTCTCTAAATTCATGGACATTGAAAATTAAGGAACCAAGAGACAATCCCTGCACTCCTGACTCCCCCCCCCACAAACCGCAATAACCAACAATAGTCTTTAGCTGTTTTGATACCACAAGAAAGATTATCCAAGTCACATATATCTTATCTACTAGGAGTCCACAGAGGTTGTTTTTCTTTTCCATGTAACATTTTAGAGCTCTATAAACATCTATATTATACATAGGTTTATTAGCTGAAGAAATCATGGGGTCCAAGTTGAAAAACCGGAAGGATAACTTTATGATGTAAATGAATTTCTGAAATGGCCTCCAGAGGAAAGGAGGGAGCCATCTAAAGGACAACCTCTTCCTTGTGGAAGAGATGCATTCAGTGGTGCAACACAAAATTATGCTTCCTCCCCCAGCAGAATGTGATGAGAGGCCGCTAAGTCTCCCATATCTTATAAATACTCATTAGTCTTGGGCTGATTGGGGCCCCTCTTAAATTGAGACCCGCTAGGAATTGCTGCCCTCACAAGGAGGGTGGCCTGATGAGGTAAGCAGACCACCAGGCCTGTCATTGTTTTTAACTAAACCAATCTGTTTTTTAAATGTAGCCTGTTTTCCTTTAAGGACAACAGAACACATTTAAAAAGAAAAGTCTATACAACTTTTTTTTACGAGTAAGCAGTGGTCCTAGGGACCACTACCTACTTTTCATAAAAATTTTTTTTTACAAAATTGACAAAGATTAAGGGGTCTTTTAGAGACTCGTGTCCTGTTTTGGAGTGAGTTACCACCTCCCTTGAGGTGTTGGTAATGTATCAATGATCTGCGACCATTAGAAATCGCAACTTAGAAGGGATGCTCTAAATACGCTCCTTTCGATTTGCATTCAGTATGTAGTCATACACCTGTTTTGCGATTTGGGAAAAGGTTACCAATTGGCAATTTAGGTTTTGAACATACCCAAAAGATATTTTGCACTTCCAAAGGATCTGATTTTGCAAATTAGAGGCTTTGTGACCACAAAATAACTTTGAATGTACAGTCCATGGTCATAACTCACATTTTATAAATCATGTAACGCTGTTATGTCTTCTATGAGCTACGTGTTGCACTGCCACACTCGACAAAACTTAATAAGCAATGCATAGCAGCTGATGAGAGTGGCATACTATTTAAGGACTGTCCACTATCGACAATTGAAATACGGTTTTGTTTCATCTTTAAAGGTTTCTTGCTTTGCTACTATTGGTACAATCTTCCATAGATGTCCGATTTATTAAACAAGTTTTTGTACATTTAAGTATCTTACTCAGAAAGTACAAGTCAGCATCTTTTTACATCACAGAGTCTGTGATATATGCTGACTCGTACTGACAGATGCGTATCTAAATCAGTGAACTATCATCATACACAGGATTTGCTGAAGGAAGTCAATCTCTCCAGGGGTATGAAAAGAGAAAATTTAGTTGAACTGAAATTTTTGAGTGCTATTGTTGCGCTACCAATAAAAAAAAATTACCACTGCTCCGCACCGCTCCTCTCGCTGCTGCAGGCACAGGATCCTAGCCTGCCCTGCGCCAATCCTGACGCTGATCAAAGCAGCGTCAGGATTGGCTGGGACCGCCGAGCCAGGGCGCTCCCAGGCTGAGCCCAGTAACCGTGTTGCTGGGTTGGAGAGAGCGTACAGCGCATGTGTGTTTGGTCGGCCAGAGACGGCCAGCCAAACACACATGCGCTATGAGGGGAGTGCACAGAGCACAACCCTCGGCTCCTCACCCCCAATGCCCGCTCTTTTTACACGGAAAGGATAATAAACACGGTTTATTATCCTTTCCGTGTAAAAGGATTTGCAGCGGTTGCTGCCTGCGGGGAGGAGGGGGTGACGCTCCTCCGCCCATACAGAGGAGCCGCGCCTGCACAACAGCCTTACACAACAAACTCAGGATTCATAATCAAAACATGAGCTCAGGTAAAGCAGAAATACACCTGTGGGGCAGGTTCAACTGGCATACCAGGGCCCAGATTACTGAAAGGGTGCATTGTCCTTGTTTGCACCACAGCGTACCTTTAGGCAGATGCGACAGCCGCAAACAGGAACAATACTCCCTATTATAACACATGCGCTGCCCTCAGGGCAGCCCTAAATTCTTTCTCTCTTTTCTGTGGGAAGTGCATTAAGTGAAATACAGAACAACAGCTTCAAAACCATTCTGTGTTTCTCTGTGCAGGCGGCAGCCTGCTGCACTTTAAACAGGTGACAAAGATCCCCTGCAGGCCAGTGCGGTGAGTGACAGCACCCGCCTGCAACGGGATATCTGGGAGGTTCACTTGACTTTCATTCCCCCTTCTAGAGGGCTGCCCTCAGAAGGCGCAGTTAGTGCACCTCCTAAGGGCATGTTTGCTTTTGCACCCATGTCCATAATATGGCACGGCATCAGAGTCCAAATGATTCCCTCATTCGCATGGGACCACGCCCCCACGCAAACGAGAGAACAGCTTCTGAAGATTGCGCTGGTGCTACATGTGCCCCAGCGCTATCAGTACTGCAGAAGGGGGGTGCGCAAGTGTCTGTGGGTCCACAGCACCCCAGAGGTGCAAAAACCTGGCACACATCCATCACCATCTCAGCGCACTAGCTTTAATCCGGCCCCTGAAGGTGCCATGCTGCAGAAGTGTTACAGTGCCAGCTGTTCCCGCTGAGGCGATGTCACATTTGTAGCCACTCCTACCCCACGGATGGCAGGCTGAGTACATCCTTTACGGCTTGACAGGGCACAGGTACTTCATGCAGAAGCAACACACAGGTAGCTGCCCCTTTTGCAGTGACAGCCCATGACTGGCTATTCCCTTTCCAGTGGCATCACAGTGAGTGTCTCCTTCATTATAGTGAGAAGCTTTACTGCATTGGCAGCACCCAGAAAGCTACTCTCGTTGCACCACCAGGGCACAGTAAAGCATCCGCAGGTGTTGCCATTGGGCAGATTGCAATATTCTCTCTGGCCCTTCTTATCTTTGGTCTGTGCCTTGCAGGCAAAGAGGCAGAAGCAAAGCCTAATAAATTACACTGCAAGAGAGATGATCCCATAACAGGGCTGTGGGCCAGGTTGTGCGATCAGAAGCACATAGGTGATAAAGAGTAATAGATTTAAATGGTAAAGAAATGGTAAAGAAAAACGGGAGGGAGGCAAATTTAGAGCGCAGAAAGAAGGACTGAAAGGGGGGGTGGCAGGACCAAAAGCAAAATGAAAATGAGGATGGAAGAAATAAAGAAAAAGAAAGGGACAAAGGCAGACAGCAGTAAGAAAACAAGACCAGAAAGTAAGACGGATGGAAAGAAAGTCTGGAAGAAAAGAAATGAAAAACGATATACAGACAGAAGAAGTGAATGGAAAGCAGCAAGTACATATGGAACGGAGCAAGGAAGGTAACAAGAAAATAAGAGACAAAACAGAAGGAAGCAATACATGGAAGAAATAAGAAGGGGAGGAAGGGATGGGAAATGGAAGGAAGGAAAATAATGAAAATGGAAGGCTGCAAGGAAGGAAAGAAAAACATAATAAGAATGAAGAGCAGGAGAGAAGTGTGGAACGAAGGCGAGAAAGAAGAAAAGAAGAAAAAGAATAAGAATAAAATTAAGCAAGGCAGAAATAAAGGTAAATGAAATAGGGAAAAAAAGAAGAAAGGAGTGAATGTCAAAATGGAGAAAATGAAGAAAGAAAGGTTGATTAAAAGAAAAAAGGAAAGAAATCGGGGAAGAAGTACAGATGGGAAGAAAAAAACAGACTAAGGGAAGAAAACTGTAAATAAAAAAGAATGGTGGGAAGGAAGATGAAAGGAAAGATGTAATGGTGGAATAAACGATGAAAGGAATGAAAGAACAAACAATGCAAGTAAAGCTGGAAAGCAACATTAAAATAATATGAAAAGAAAACAGGTCTAAGTACAAGAAAAGAGAAAAATGGGTGGAAAGGGAAAGGAAGGAAATAAGAAAGAAAATAAGGGATAAATTAAGTGATAGGGAAAACAGAAAATAAAGAGCGAGAGAGAAAGACAGAAAATTAATAAAAGCTGAAGATTAAATGAAAGGAGGATGAAGAATGAAGATGTAAATTGGAGGAAAGAAAGACAAATATGGAAGGAACAGAGAAAAAGAAAATCCTAAAAGAAAAAGCAGTCAAATGAAAAATAGAAACAAGAACGAAGGAGCATGGTGGAAATAGAAAGAGGGTGGAAACTTAAATTATTGAGATAGAAAGAACAATGAAAAACAGAAAGCGAGGGGCAAAGACAAATAAATGAAGAAAACATTTTAAAAAAGAGAGGAAATGTTAGAAAATGGAAAAATAAATATAAGGGAGAGAAACAAAGGAACGGAGGCGTATGAAATCAAGGAAAAAAGCATTTGAACACACCAAAAAAACAGTTGACAAGAGGGGGAAGGGGATATTGAAACTTCATGGGTAACTGGAGAAATAGGCAAAAGGTGGAGGAGACCGGTAGGGAGGAAAAAAGGAACAAAAAATAAAAAGTTAAATATTTATATATTAGAGCAACAAGGACGCTATGAAGGAGGGCGGATTTGGGCAAAGGAAGGAGTTCAGTACAATTAACGAGAAAAACCGAGCAAGGAGAAGGGCAGGCACATAGCTTCAGGGGAGGAGAGTGTCACCCCCCACCAAAGAAATGCATTCTTGGCCTGATAGTTGGGTCAGGGAGCCCTGGTTTGGGTCCGCTGTGTCTGTTTTTCTTCCTCGACCCAGAATAAAAGACAGAATATCTTTGCTGTAAGACAGGAAAGAGAGCAAGAGAGAGAGATAATGTGGCTGAATTCCAAAATTTGAAACTGATAACCTTGAATCGATTCCAGCTTCCCTGCTTGTCCAAATTGTGTGATCCTAGGCAGATACATTTTTTTCAGAACCTCCTTTTACTTTATTATCACATATGAGAGCACTTTTAAAAACTTGAGTTCCGGAGGTGCACTGAACCAGCACCTCTAATGATTGATTTAATAGACTATAATGTTGTTCCATCTACAATAAAAATCTAGGACATGTTTAGGACTTACATGTCTACTTTAGGGTTTACATGAAGGGCCTGGGGTCTATACACTAACTGAACTGTGTAGTACATTTTGTACTACTACAATAGCAGTACAAACATACATAGATTGTGAGTAGGCCTCGAGGCCCTTCAGTTTGGTGAAGACTTGTATGTTACATGTTTGGAGGCAATTTATAATTGTATTTTGTGGATAGCCAAAAAGTAGTAAACTTACTCACAAAGTGTAAATTACTTAAAAACATATATTACGTTTCTGAATCAGACTCATATAGTGACTGGATTACAAAAAAGTAGTAAATATGCATCCACAGAAGTACTCCCTGAAAGGGTACAGATGTATTACTTTTTGGAATTCACAACAGGCAGCAGTAGACTTGGAAAGCTGTGCCTGTCTCAGGTTTCCAGGCATACTACTGGCATTCAAACACCCAAAAGGTGATAGGATGAATATTTAAGAATAGTCAAACCACTCGCAATTGTTCGGGGTAGCATTCCAACTAATTGTTTTTCGCCTGCTGTGCCACTTTAGACAGAAGCCTCACTAATGTACATCATTACTGACCCTGTTCTGTTCCTCATGAAAACAGTCCACCCCAAATCTTGGGGATCTCACCTTCCACACTACAGCCCACTGCTTTCTTAGTTTGGAAATTTAAAATACACACCCCGCCGAATCTCGCCGACTAAACTATGCCCCAGGAGAAGGACAGAGGCTTGGATAAGAGAGCAGCTTGTAAAATGGAGGTGAGAGAAACTGAGAACTAGAGGTAATCAAATGAGAGCGAGCTGGAGGTGAGCAGGGAAAATCAGAGATTGAAGTGACACCGGTAGATATTGTGGCGGGCATGCTAGAAATGTTGTTGGCTGCGGTACAAGGTAGTTCCATCTGCATATTATGCTTTTTCTATGCATTATGAGGCCCTAGTTAAAGATGGCCCATCTCTGCATGTTCTGGTATAAAGTGGTGACCCATGGCATAGTGTATGCATTATAGGCATTAGTGAGGCCCTGTTCAAAGCATCTCTAATTGGCTTACTGTGGGAATCCTAAACAATTTGTTGGCTTTCCATGGTATAATGGTGGGCCTTGCATTGAGCGGCTTTGCTTTGCAAATTATCAATATAATTGCACCCATTATTTCTGTTGTGCATCCTAGCATCAGATGGACATCTTTGACATTGGATGGCTATGCTTAGCATATGATTGGCATCTCTGACATAGGCATGTAAGTCAGATTCTGTCCTTATGAAACATGGAAGTACTTAATGAAAATGGTAACCTAATGTTAAGGACAAAACGAGTGGATTTACTAAGTGTAAACCTGGTACTTTGGTAAACAAATATGTAGGTTAAAAAAGATATGCCAAGACAAGACTATGTGAAGAACTCACTCTTACATCTCCATTTTCAACTGAGACCTTGTTGGCTTCTCTGGTTCCATTAATTATCAATATTTCTGCCTGTTGTTCTCAAAGGCTGTGTGAAGTCTTTTTTAATATTTGAGGGTGCCACAAAAAAAGCCCTTACTTACGAATACAGGATTCTGCTATATTTTAGGGCCTGAGAATGGTCTGTACGATTCCCAAAGGTCACGTCTCCAATGCTTTGTATTATATCATACTTTTGAAAAAACATGCGTGGGAAACTTTAATAGTAATTAGTGATTGGTTCAAGGGCAACTTCTTGTACCATACTAATCTGATATTTTATAAATTGCTGCTGGACAAACTGTCCCTTGTACAATCCACTCATAGGAAAAATTAGATTACCTGCCCTGATTTTCCACATGAGTAGCTGCTACCAGGTTTAGACAGACTTCCAGGTGCTTGATGTTTGTGGTTGGTTGTGGTGTTTCTAGCCTGCTGCTTGAGTATGACTGCCAAGCCTGGAGTTCCTGGGAGGTGAAATGTCCAGGATACGGAGATGTGTACATCCTGATGGGAAGAATTCCTGTCACCTGCCCAGGATGAGAACTACAAAGACACTTTGACTAGCTGCCATGCTTTTGAAGATTCGTCAGGTGCTATGCGGATAAAGGTTTAGAGTCCCTCAATTGATGGAGAGGAATTATATATATTGGTAATTTGGCAACATCACTACAGTAAAAACCTTAAGACTCAGAAACTGACTTTTCCCCACCCTCACAAGCCTACATAAACACTTTATTGGAATGCTATTTAATCTTGTGCTTTGTAGATGATTATTTTGCTAAAAGACTATTGTCCGGCAGGATTTGTTAAATTTTCCACTTAACAGTGGAGTTGTTTGTTAGGGAAACTGCATTTCACAAAAACTATTTTGTTGTTTTTTGGCCATGTTGGTTTCTATTTGTTACAAAATAGGTTACGAGGTCTGTATCCCTCCGAGCAGTTTTCATCTCCATGTTCCCTTTACCATTTTAATCTCATTTTTGTGATACTAACTGCTTTTGTTTTATTACAACTTGGTGTAGCTTTTTAATCTCATTACTTCTCCACAGTACACCACATCACCGTTTCATATCTTTAACCAATACTCTAAGCGCTCAGCTACTCAACAGAGGGTGAGTAAGAGGATATACTTAAGGTAAAGATTGGTTTACACCAGTGGTTCAGCCTCATCAGGGGAGATGAGGGGCCATTCACAGCTCATATAATTCCAATTAGTAATGCAAAGCAGCAAAGACTTCATGAGCATCTTTAAGAAGAAGAGACGCTACACAATTCACAAGTTTCTGAACATACATCCCTCTTGTTCCTCCAGGTGAGTGACACCCTAATCGGTTAGTGAAAATTGTACTATCAATCTTTATCAAGACACTTTCTTTAAAAAGATATAAATAAGGGGTTCCTGTGAATAATAACTAGGGGCCCACTTACCTTTCAAAATCTTCATCTTTTCCCCACTTTTCCGGGTTATCTCTGCTGATGCTGCTGAGCTCTTTTCACTCCAACTTCTTGGCCTTCTGAGTATTACAGACACACCATCCAATCTAAAGCTCACCAGCTCCCTCCAAGATCTGGCCCCCATCTGGGTGATGGAAGCTCACTGTCTTATTTTTGCACACTTAGTACTACTACTCATAAATAGAAATTTTGAGGGGAGGCAATTCTAATATATACCCTGACAGTGGCCTTGTGATGCTCTCGTGCAGGAAAGACTTGTAGACCCCTTTAGCACGGCTATTGTTTGAGCAGTTTTCAGTCTGATAGCCGTTTCCAGGAAATTTTAGGCATTTTTTAAATCCCATCATGGTCACTTTCACAGTCAGAGCTCCAAGAAAAAGTAGGAAGGCCTCAAAGTTCGAGTGATAGTTTACATTTCTGCAACCACTCACCTTAAGTCTTGAATTTTGTCACAGCCTATGAAACCAGGGATCACAGCGTACTATTTAAAAGATTAGAAGACATGCCTAGAGTCAAGAATCAGGCATTGTCTTGGTTTGGAGATTGTCAATCCTAATGATAAATAAAAGAGAAACATAGGTCCCTTTCTTTCAGAATCTCATGCCCTCAAAGATCCTCTCTCTTGTTTACAAACGTTAATATGGATTTGTCTCTTCCACTTTTATTCCTTGCTAAGCTCCCAGTAACGACTGAATGTTATGTGGGTGATATGCACATATGTCTGAACATGTCGACTAAATTTAAAGGACTTTTTATATTAGCTGTTTGAAGGTTATACAAAAAAGAATGTTCAACAATGATCACAAACTAAAAGCGAAGTCATTACTTTTGACGGGAAGTGAAAAGCGGCTAAACAGAGGTAAAAACCTCAAATATTGAGTGTCTCTGCCCTATGCTAACAAGGTGAAAAAACCTGTGTGTCATTATGGATGCATAGACATCCCTGTACCGACACAGAAAAACAGTAACAAAATGTTGTAACATCCAGTGTCTGTTGCTGAGGTGGCATATGATATTTTGTCTACTGCCCTTAGAGCATTTGCTTCAGAAACATTCCTCAACTCCATAACATATTTTTTATTGCTGTGAGTTAGTTGAAAGACCTCTCAAAAACTAATTTCTTCATTATAAATAATTAAAGATTGTAGGGTTAGAATAGTGCGTTGTCCTCATGGGGGACTCTATGGTACCTTCACATTACTTGCAACCTGTAGCCAAAAGGATAATGTTCAAGATTAGATGTGTGGCTTTTATATAATGGAATCAGCTGGATACAATGTGCCCATGCATATTAGGTTTGGTCCCACATTTAACAGAATATAACTGTTGACTTTCCCTAAATTAAGGTAGATACATAGGACTGGATGTTCATCCTCACCGCAAGCGACAAAACCTTGAGATTCGCTTAAACAGGCAAATCAAGGTGGCCGTCATCTGGAGCTCTTTTAGAAACTAACGAATAACCTGTTTTTGAAGTGTTAAGGAGCAGCTTGACAATATTGCTTAAATGTTCTCTATATAGATGCAGTGTAAAAGTGTGGTATATCAATCAATCAATCAATTTATAAAAATAAATATTTAAGCAGAGTTTGCAATATGTGGGCTGGATCTAAAGTAGCACAGAGCTAATCTTAGTACGCTTTGTCAGAAGATTGGGATAAAAGACAATCTGGTGTATTTCCAAAGATGCTTTGGAGCAAATCTGTGGAAAGACCAATGCAAATCTAATTTATCTATTAAGCTGTCCCCCAGGAAAAAATAATTGCAAATCAATGCAACGTATCCTCAGGGATGAAGGTAAACATGGTTTTCCCACCTACAGGACACACCAGGCAAGACCAGACAACTGCTCGCAGAAACAAGCTGCACTGACATACACGTTCCCCAACTCCACACATTCAAGATCATTTACAAGCCCAGGGTGAAGGGGAAAAGAGAGAAAGGAAGGTACTTAAAAATCTGGAAAGAAAAAAAGAAAAGTAGGAAAATGGATGGAAAGAAGAGGTAAGAAATAGGACTGAGCTAGGGAGAGAGAAAACGACAGGAGGTGTGACTCACCTTGGCAAGGAGCAGGCAGATGAAGGCTTCTGGTCAGCATCAGCGGCCGGACAGCAGAACTGATGCAAGACATTTTCATTTCTGTGGAGAAAGAAGAAAACGTGTTCAGAAAGTACCCAGTTAGACCAGTCAAGCAAATGAACACTGAAAGTAGGGCGGCTCTGGTACATCCGGAGTTGAACATAAATGCAAAATAATAAAACTCATAACTATAATAACTTTTTATAAATGTAGTGCTTCATTATGCGCTTCTACTGTTTGTAGATTCTGTAAAGTATGCATGATGTTAATATGCGTTTTAATGAGGTTTGGTTTACCGACCACACAAGGAGAGAGGATGTGGCGTAAAGGGAGAGGATGTGGCGTAAGGGCCTGAGCTACCGACTTAAGAGGTGGGGGAGCCAGCTTCAAGTCTCGGCATTGGATCAACATCCTGTGATTCTGGGCAAATCACTTAATCTCCCTGTGCCCACAATTCAGCACCTTGAGACCCTCTCAGGTGATCTGCCCTGCTTTACAAATCTTGGATTTAAGGATGGAAGGCTATGTTGAACTTTTCGGGATTCTAACCTATGACCTGACCTGCAGATCACAGCAAATGTCGGAAGCAAGCTTTTATGTCACTGAGCAAAATCTACCATGTGCTTAGCCAAAAACATTTACTCTGTTGAAACACTAATGAAGAATAAAAAAAATGTCCTTCTCCTTCCTTCAAGCTGCTTTCCTCACTACACATTCATCAATCTCAGTCTCTTGTCTAATCTTATATTGGCATGATGGCAGTTACTAATAGTCCTGGAGAAGCTCACAGCCAAGGATTGTTTCGATGCATTATTAGCCCTTTGTTCCCTATTTGTGCCAGCAAGGGCCAAATTGGCAATGATGACCAGCAGTGCCATTACTGGTATTGTAATTTGTTGTCTAAATAGACACATGAGGGGAAGGGCATGGCCTGGCACTGAATAAATAGGGAGTACATTGCGGAACTCCCGATAGGCAACTGATATGTTACTTCATCCAACTTTATAATTGACCCCCATGCACTCGAAATGCTTGGCAACATACAAGATACCCCATGCGGCTAATCCAGAGGTTTGGTGGGGGGCGGGGCTGTGCCAATTCTGAGGAAATAGCTGTGGCAGGCCTCTGCCCATATCAAGATGGTGACTGCTGCTGGATATCGGCTGTCAGTCCTTCTCTAGACAGTTGGGGGAAAAATCATGTACATGGACAGAATATGAAAGTCTAAACATGCTCCGAGAGGCCAAGAGGAGGAAGGAGAAGTTGGAATTTGCTCAGGCATGGGAATCCCTGGTTGAAACAGTCTGGCATCAGAGTACAACCCTTGACAGATAGCATCACCGAGATGAAGATCTACCAAAACTGGCTTTCTTCGTGGAGCTACACATTGGCAGGAATGGGACTCCGAATACACACAACTTTGTGTATTCTGGCTTTTTCCAAGGTGGGGCCTGATAATGAATAGCTGAGGCTTGTGCCTGACAAGTCTCCCTCCGCTGAGAGCCTTACAGTGGATGGGTGTGAATTTACCTTAAAGGAAGCTGGTATCTGCATGTGCCTGTTATATAAATTCATGTTAAGTGTATGTTAGGTTGAACGCCTTATTGTTATAGTAATTGTGAGGGGAGTGAACTATGCAATGAGAGGAAAATGGGATGGCAATTGTAACTTAAGTGTTTAACAGCAAGACGATGGAAGGAAATTTGCAGACAAAAAATAAGCAGAGGTGCATGCGTATACCATTAATGCTTATTGGGAGGATTTGATACCGTTTCTAAACTTGAAATGTGTGGCAAATAAGCCTTATCCTTGAAACTCCAATACATTTAGAATTGCCATAATAAATGGACCCTTTGGAAGCTGAAGGGGATTGGGCCAAAGTCATCCCTACACAATGTTTACAGATTTAGGGGGTGATTCCAAGTTTGGCTGGTGGCTGGCGCCGCCAGCCAAACGGGAACTGCCAGAATACCGCTGCGCGGTCATAAGACCGCCGCGGTTATTCTGAGTTTCCCGCTGGGCGGGCGGGCGACCGCCAGAAGGCCGCCCGCCCGCCCAGCGGGAAACCCCTTCCCACGAGGATGCCGGCTCCGAATGGAGCCGGCGGAGTGGGAAGGGTGCGACGGGTGCAGATGCACCCGTCGCGATTTTCAGTGTCTGCTACACAGACACTGAAAATCTTAGTGGGGCCCTGTTAGGGGGCCCCTGCAGTGCCCATGCCATTGGCATGGGCACTGCAGGCGCCCCCAGGGGCCCCACGACACCTGTTACCGCCAGCCAGGTTCTGGCGGTCAAAACCGCCAGAACCAGGCTGGCGGTAAGGGGGTCGGAATCCCCATGGCTGCGCTGCCTGCAGCGCCGCCATGGAGGATTCCCCAGGGCAGCGGGAAACCGGCAGGACACCGCCGGTTTCCCGTTTCTGACCGCGGCTGTACCGCCGCGGTCAGAATGCCCATTGGAGCACCGCCAGCCTGTTGGCGGTGCTCCCGTCATTTTAGCCCTGGCGGTCGTCGACCGCCAGGGTTAGAATGACCCCCTTAGTCTCTTTAATGCCAACGAGGAGCCTCCAACTAGGATCAAAATCCTTGCTTGGGCTGCCCATGTTAAAAGTTAAAAGCTATAAAGAACACCCGATGTATTGTAAACTAAAGTTAGGCAACCCATTTAAAACTGCATTATTAGTCTGTCCTAGAGACATCTTTAGCCGACTCACCAGCCTCATGTTTTCCCAAAAAATATAATAGAGATTTGGCAGGTGTCACCCTTTTTTTACTGACAAACAAAATGCCTAATTGGACTTTAATTGGGTCACTCGCTTTTCAAACCTATATCACCCTTCAAAATGGTTTTCATTCTCTATTCACCTTCAAGGGATCACACTCTTAAACACATAACTTCGCACTGCTCTTTTAAGTCTGCCCTTTTCATCCATTGGTCTGTTCCAGTGTCATTCACATTGTGCTTGCAGCCACCGAAGCTATATAGCATGAGGCTAGGGATCAGTCTACTTCCGCCAATATCTCTCTTCGCTGGGAGTGAGGGCATTTTCCTTGTGCACGTTGGCACATCTGCATTGAATGTAGTCCACTTCAGTGCCAGGACTAATAGGCTAATCTCGGTTTTCATTTCTGCTCCCAAATGTTTTTTTTTTTATTTATTTTAGCGCTGGCTCATTTTTTATTTTATTTCTTTTCTTTTTTTAAACATTTGCACATCACTATTAGAAAGTGGCATTTTTACTTTTTTATTATGTTCCCACTTTTAAAAATGTATTGCCTATGTTTGAAAATAAATAAGAAACATTGAAAGCTTGTCCTGGCCAGACCTATTGCCTTTGCCATTGATTATGTGTTTTTATGTGTAACCAGTTCTGCACTGAGGTAAATATAACCTCCAGATAATAGGATTACGAAAGATGCTCCCGGGAAGTTGGTTAAAATGACCGTGCTCTTAGGCTCCCTTTTTGAAAGTGTTCATCAATACAAAATTGCTTGCTCAGCCTACGCCGCTGTTATATTTTATTTCGGCCTATGTACAACTGCTTGGTAAATTTAGATAACTCATTATCAACACCCTATGCATTTAGCCTTTTCTATAATGTTTAGTAATTTTTCTGACAAAGGTTGCTCTAATATCAGTAAAGTTGAGCTTATTTTGCTCCACTGATGCTCTCGCTAACTAACATCATGAAGTTGCCCATTATAATTTTTTTGCCTATTGCATATCGATCAAGGCAGGGCACGTATCTTTAAAAAATCCTGATTGAGAAGCTAATTCCATGATTTCCTGGGTGTCTTTGATTCATAATGGCACACGATTGCTGAAGACGGCAAGAAGTGAGAGAAAACTGAGATACACATACATAGTCTACTATTGGTCTATTTTCCATGTGGTTATAATGTTTAGTTTTTTGGAAATATAACAGTTTTGGAACTTGCCACAAAGATCCTGTAAAGGGCATACATGGTTTTGAAACATTTGGGATCATTACAAAGCGGTAGGCCTTGAATAAATATGAGGTTTTGTTGGCTTCCTCAATGCAGTGGGATCAGTAGGCTTGTTTTGGCTCTAAAAGACACAGAAACAGTTGTGATGCACTCATTAGTAATTACTTATAAGACAATCACATGTAACCTTCTTAATATAATTTGATAGGTAGTAGTATCATCAATATGGAATTCATCACAAAAACAGTCCAATAGTAGTATTCAGTCCTTTAGGATTTATTCATGAAAATTTCAAATTGTCCTGGGCAATAACCCGTACTCCGTAGTGTGTAGAAAAACAACTCGATGTGCATTTCAACTGTATGTAAATTACATTCTTTCCGATGGAAAACGCAATGCCCAGAAGTATCCAAATGTAAGAGAGATCCAAAACAAGTTGAACATGATATATTATTTTCAAAACGGCTGCGTGTACTCTATTAGAAATATCTAGTGGCAGTGACCGAACGAGCTTCAAGTATCTATGCATTTTCCATCGGAAAGAATGTAATTTACATACAGTTCGTTACTGGATCGAAGGTGCTCTGTTTTGATGAAATTTCAGCCCTGAAGAAGACGTTTGGGTGAATGCCCTAAGACGAAACACGTGTTGAAATACACATCGAGTTGTTTTTCTACACACTATGGAGTACAGTTTATTGCCCAGGACAATTTGAAGTTTTCATGAATAAATGCTAAAAGACTGAATACTACTATTGGACTGTTTTTGTGATGACTTCCAGATTGATGATACTACTACCTATCAAATTATATTAAGAAGGTTACATACAATTGTCTTATAAGTAATTACTAATGAGTGCATCACAACTGTTTCTGTGTCTTTATGTGTTTACTATGTAAACCAGTTGGGGGACATGGGGTGTTCCCCTGTGATTGCACCATTTACATACATTATAACACTATCATCCTTGAGAGCCGATTCTTTCCCCCAATTTACACCCTATCAGATTAAATCTTGTTTGTTTTGGCTCTATCACAGGCACACCTGAGACCTCTGTATCGAATGTAACAAGTCAATCTATGTGTTCGTAAACTATGCTGTTTCAAGTCACGTTGCACTTTCCGGTACCACCATCCTGTGTCTGCCAAGTGCCTCAGGCACCATTTGATGGTGCGGAGAGGCTTTGCCAATTTTAACATGCTCGATCTAGACAATTTGTATACATTCACCATATAGGAATCCAAATGCCCTGAAACATTTCATAATGTAGCACGACTTACAGAAGGTAATATCTTCCAACGCTGAAAGCAGGAAAATCATCCATGAGTGGGGGAGGCCTTACAACCATTAACATAGAAAAGTTACTGCCATTTCCTAAGTCATCGGGGTACCTCTTCATTACCTACCCATTCTTACAATCAATAAATCTACTGGTATTATTGAAAAAAAACTCTAAAGGTTGCATGCACCATTGTAAACACTGTAAACCCCCCTGAGGCCAATAGAAGCCAGGCCTGATACCATATGATTTATACTGTGATGGAAATTGCTTCACTAATGGGGTGAGAGAGGATGTTGATTAATGGGAACGGCAGGGATTCTCTGGTCAGACCAATAACAAAAGCATTTGACTTCTCCCAGGGATGCTGAGCCACGTTGCCAAGATTCTTAAGATGCCAATGAGGTTTAAGCAGCGTCGGCTTAATGAGGTCTGTTTGCTGAGCCCGACAAAAGAGAAAACAGGATGTGCAACCTCTTTTGAAAATGATGTTTCACAGCATACTGAATCCCACAACGCAGATAACCCCTAATGTCTCTCCCTCATGCTAAGAGTGGTGTCTAAGAATGACGTAGCTTCACACTGTGGGTTTCACCCCTGTGGTTCTTCCAACCTGTCATTGGCCTTTTTACGATGACGGAGGGTTGAGCTAGTCCAATTCTCTCCTCGCTGATTGGTGCACCCTGCAGCCATCCTCATTCTGTGGCAGGGACCGTCTCCGTGCAGTGTTATCTCGCGCTCTGCTTCTCGCCGTCACAGTTCGCTTCTGATCAACGCTGTCTTTCATTTTGCCTCCTTAAGCTCATTCCCAAATCGCCCTTAATTCAAAGCTCCGCTGCAGCAAACAGGAAAGTCGTAAACAAATAAACCTCATAAATAAACCCATTTCCTTGGTCGTAAAATTCTTCGAGTTTGAATGTTGCCAGAAATCTTGTAAATGTTGCTGGGAACAGGGAACACATCACCCAGGGGCGCCGGGGTGTTCCACATTGTGTATTTAGGGGATGGAAACAAACCTTCGCATCTCTTTTTGGAGAGGGTGCGGGATCTTAGTGAGTTCAGCGGGAGCTGATCGAGGTCAGCTTGAGGTGAAGAAAATCCATAGGACTCTGAGATCCCTAGCAATCTGTAAAGTGTATTGTACTGCATTTGTACAGCGCTATATATACCTCTGTGTAGGGCATCGAGAAGCGTCTTACGTTGACTGGGGCAGTGCCTGCGGTATTATTGCCTTCAAAATATTGACTTAAAAACATTAATCAATATTTTCGCCTGCCCGTGTTTTAAAGTGGGACATATATTGTGAATTGGCAGGATCCTCTCAAATAGCTATTCTAAACCAGGCCCCTGTCCATGGCTGTCCAGTCTAATCGCGCCGTGATTGTCTCTGTGGCATAAATCTGCCCCAGTTCCATTCCTTGCTGCATTTAGGCTCCACCCAAGAGAAATGCGAAGAGATGTTTAGGGAAGACGAAGAATAGCAATCATTGGCAAAGCCAATAGGTCTTTCCTACACTAGAGCTATTGAATTTGTCAATGTCTTTTAGCCATGTTGTGCAGAAGCACAGCTGCTAAGCAGCTTTACTGAAAGTTAGAAAAAAAATACTAGGGCGCTGCCATCGCTGGCTGCATCAAAGCACTTTTTTTCTGGGATGGGAGGGGGCAAGCAAAAATGTGGGTAGGATTGATGGAGTCAAGCAGCAACAATGTGGGAAGGTTTGTTGGAGGGACGGGACAAGCAACAACACGGGAGGGATGGGGTAACCAACCACATTGCTTAAGGGGGTGGGAGGGACGCGGCAAGCAACAACAAAGAGGAAGCCGAGCAGAAGCTATGGGGCAAGCAACAAGGAACTGGGAGGAAAAGGTCAAGTAACACTAATGCGGGAGGGACAGAGCAAGCACCAGCAAAGCAGGCAGGATGAGGGAAGCAACAACAATGCAGGAGGGGACAGGAGGGTCGAGGCAAGCAACAACAATGTGGGAAGAGCATGGCAAGCACCAACAACGGAGGTGGTGGGTGGGAGACAGGGGCTAGCAAGCAGCAACCAGGAGGATCAAGAAAGCAACAGTGCAGGAGAGGGCAGAAGAGACCAGGCAAGCAAGCAGAACGCAGGAAGTGGGCAGAGAAGGGCGGGCAAGCAACAATGCGGGCAGGGGAGGGTGGTACGCAGCGAGGAAGCAACAATGTGGGAGAGGGCCAGGTGGGACGAGGCAAGTGAACAACAACGCAGAAGGGGCAAGAAACAACGCGGAGCAGGATAGCGAGGAGAAGGCCTGCAAACGCATGCATTCGTATGGAGTTCTGCAACAAAAAGAAAAATGCAGCTCAAAAAGCATGAGCAGTGGAAGGACCCAGGGCACAGAAACAGTAATTGGGCTATGCTCCGGGCGTGGGTCAAACACACAAAAAGGAAGGGACAAACACACGAAAAGGAGGGGAAGCCAGCATGTGTTGATCAAAATAAAGCAAGGAAATGAGAGTGACAATGAAACTAACCAATTGTACGCAATGGGCAGGCTTTAAGCCTCCAGTAAGTAAACAGAATGTCTCACAAATGATAGCGCATGCGCTGTCACAGGTTAGCCCTAAACAGGGGGATGTGTAATGTGGAACCTCATTTTGTACCAAATATCTGAACTCCTATATCAAGACGTGATGTTTTGACACAACAATGTTTCACACATCTTATTTTTACCACGTACTGTGTTCAGTATCACTCGGCATAGTTGCTGTGGAAATTGTAAAGTATTTTTATGGTTACACCCCACTACATAAACATATGGGTTCTACAAGCTCAGCCCATGTGAAGATGTAGGGTGCAGTTTTCAGATATTTCCATCAATCTTTGGTAGGATTTATCATATTTCACATAGTGTACATGCTTTTTTTTAACATAAAGAGTTTTGAAGACCAGAAGCTCAAAAGATCTGCATATAATAGTCCTGCCGTTACTGGTGGGCAAGCGACCAACGTTAAAGAAGACCCAAGCTAGAACCAAGCCAGCGGTCTTACTTGTTCCTAAATCTGTACGGAGTGGTTCACCCATACGATCCCAAGAACAGGAAGATTGGAACCATATTAATACATTCCACCGTAAGACCCAGAGCAGTCGCTTCTCTCAGTCTCATTCCTTCTGTAAACAGTCACATTTGAAACTTCCTTGGCCTTAAAACGATCTTTCACTAATGGTGCAACCAAACTCTGGAACTCCCAGGCAGCAGCTAAGAAGCCAAGTAATCCAATCTCTTTCAGCAAATTACTAAAAACTGACCACTTCCATCTTCAAAGGTTCCTCATTAACAAAACGCAAATTGGTATGTACTTCCAACTCTTCTATGATGAGCAGATTAAACATAACCATATCCTCTTGTTATTTGTCAAGTGTGCTATTATGGTGCCATGGCGCCTTCGAAAATTGCTAAATAAATAAATGTGCTTGATCACAGCTTAAATTTAAGGTTGGTAAGATTAGTTTATGGAAGATGGCTACAGTCACATTAGAATCAGGGTATGTAATGCGAGTTCTGAACTGGGGGCCAAGATTAATGTCAGATTGTATGGATTACAACTGATCAACTGAGTTTTCTTAACATTCATTGTATGCAAGTATATTTCATGTGGCTATCCTGAACATTTTTCATGGAGCACTTGTTCCTAGACCTATGCTGGACACTCGCACATTACGGTAACAAGATATGCTAAAACAGAGGAATGATTGTCTGGGCGTTACAGATACAAAACATGGAATTGGAAAAGAAATACTGTAAAACATCCAGTCTTGGAATGGAATGAAAAGGAGGCAATAGTAAAACCAGTGGAAAGTCTCATGGATGTCAACAAGTTTCCCTACTCCAGCAATTATTTTTGTTGTGATCTCGGTATATTCCTCCCTTGCTCTGTAACCTTCCATGTGGTTTCACTTCCTTGCTCTGTGACGCTTCCTCTCTCAAGGCGCTTCTCTCTCACCTCGTACCATTCCCTTCATTCCCACACAATCGGACTTCCTCTAGGGCTGCCTTATTAATTTCCAAAACGTGCTGCGCACCGGTGCTCGTTTATTGCCGCTGCGACATCTCTCCTTTGCCCTTGGCTTTAGTACCCCGGCTCTGAGCGCGCGCAGCGTCTCACTCACTGGAGGCCCGGGCCTCGCGGACAATGGGCCATTTATTTCATTCCACTCACGGGCCGTTCGCAGATGTGCTGCGGGTCACATTCTCCTTATTCCGCCTGTTAACTGTCATCGCTAATGGGACGCGGCACATGAAGGTTCTCAGGTGAGACATTATTTTAGAAAGCGCATCATTGTGTCTGAGCTGCAGCCACAGTGCCTGTGGTACTGCTTGCTGAGAAAAGCATTACCACAGCAGGTCACTGTGGCTTCACAGTCTGACAGTGGGGCTTTTCATTTCCAGGAACGTTTAAGTGTAAATCTCACAGAAGGACCTAGCCATCTCCTCTCATAACTTCTGGAACTCAAGTCCCTCCTGCGTGGGCAAAGAAGCGTGGCGGCCATTTTGATAGCATACATTCTGGTGCTTCTTGTCAGACTTTGCTCACTCTCCAAGCTGATACCTTAGTTTAGGGAAAGGGCCTCGTGTGCTAATCCCATACACAAACAAGAGATGTGCAAGTTTTATACCGAATGGTTTGTAAATGGAAATACAGTTTGCGATGTGACCTATGTATTTAGAGATCACATCACACACTTTACATTAGCAGAGGATCGTAAAATGACCCTCCTTGTGAACATTAATGTCAGGTCACATTTAGTGGTCTCCGTGCTTGGCTGTGAAGGCAGTAATGGAGGCCTTCGTGGTCCATCAGATTTCCATCCGTGCATTTACATTGGCAAGTGAGAACGGTTTTTTTTCTTTAAAAAATCAGCCCATATCCATTAAAAGGATAGGGGCGGTTTTTAGAAAAAGGCTTCCCGTATGGGAACACATTAGGGGGAGTCACTGAGGCCACATACTGGGAACAGCTTCCCCTTTGCGAATTAGTTATCGCGCTAACTCAGGGACCGGTAAGAGATCAATGGTCTGTGACCGCAATTGTAGTCACAAATTATTTATACATTCCACAGTAAATCAAAAATAAGAGGGGGATGCTTCTTTCACAGCTCCCCCCCCCAATATTTTTTTATAGATTCTTAATGTAACTCAAGTGCCTTTTTATGAAACGGAAAGACTTTTCCAACTCGTTAAAAAGCTTTGATTAATTTTTAAATGATTTTCTGTGGTTTCAAACAAAGTGCTGTTTAAATCACAGGAATTGTGACTGCAAACCATCTTTATACAGGAGTCCATATGAAGTGTTATAAAAAAACCAAAACGGGCTGTTAGTTTTTAAGAAATTTTCATAAAAAGGCGCATCTAAACAGCTGGAAAGCAATTGATCCTGACAAATGAGAAACACCAAGGCCAGGGCATAATTCCTAAAAAAGAAGTGGGGAGGTGCTAACTATGTTAGACAGTATGCACATAACATAATGGCGCATGACATCACAGTGTTTAACATCACAGAGCGTGACACTGCACATGGCATCACAGAAGTGGCATCACAGCCCTCTGGAAGTGACATCACAAGACGTGACATCAGATCCTAAGACCTCACACATATGTTCAGCAGGTCTATCATGAATACATCTGAGTGCATTACAATACTTAACAAATGTGATTTTGCATCTTAGTTGTTCCAAGAAAGTGACGCAACCCTGACACGATAGCTGGGCCTCAACATATACATTTACTTTTTTGAAACCCTGCCACAAAGATATTGGCAACAAGGAGACAGGTGGCAATCAACCTGCTCTGCCTAATTGGTTGCAAAGTCTGCATTTTAAAGTCTTACTGGGTTAAGGCACCTGCTGCAGAGACCTTTATATGCCAACTAAATCTTAAGGAATAACAACAATGGTAAGAACTCTGGAGGTTAACGTATTTGCTTGAGAGATCTGTGTTTTGTCTAGTCCCAGTTTTGAATCAAAGTAACATATGTCTCCTGTAAAGCACATTATGAGGCACACAGATGACAGATTCTTTATGTAAATGGGCATGTGGGTTACTGCTTTGACAGAGATCCTTTTGATGCTTGCAATTCATAACTTGTAATTCATCTAATATCACACAGTGAACTATTAAGGACTCGTTGCTCTTACACCTTGCAACCCTTCCTGTCTTATATAACACATCCTGTACACTGATTTACACACATATGGTTTATTGTCAATGTATTATGTGCATGTGTGATGTAAAGCGCTCTGACACCCTGCATTGGGATGAGTAGCGTTATAGCGCTATAAAAGAAATAAAATAAAATTGTGGTATTTAAATTGGTTTTGGTGTAAATTCTGGGACAGACCAACACATCTGACATTCTTACACAGCATGCATATGTCTTCTATACAGGGTCTGAAGAAAGTCAAAAACATGCCTCTCTTAAGTACCTGAGAAGGGATAAGATGTGTGCCTTTGTTTCTCCATTGCATTTAGTTGTGAAACTCCCAATAGTTCCCAGCCAGACTACACCAATAAAAGGAGGCCTGATGGCCTTGTTACTGTGGCCTTTGTTATGGACCCAGCTGGAATCTGATAGGTTTCCTTCCCGTCTGCACGTTGCAGCTCAGAAGGAAAGCAGGAATCATGCAGGCAGTGATGAATGTGTTCCGATGTCTAAAACTTACACCAGGACAAGTGCAGAGACGTTGTTCCAGCTTTTGGCTGCGATGAAGGAGTAAGTGTGACCCCCTGTCTTGCTTCCGTAGATGCAGGGTTTTATGTGAGGCACACAGAAGTGGAGCATAGGTGTCTGGAGGATTGATAGAGTTGGAGTCGGTCGTTGAGGTAGGCGGGGTCTGCATTGTGGAGGGCTTTGTAGGTGTGGATGAAAAGCCTGAATTTGCAGCATTTCTGAATGAGTAGCCAGTGCAGTTCTGCGAGGTAAGGTATGATGTGTGCACTTTTGGAGATGTTTAGGATGAGTCTGGTGGCAGTGTTATGGATGGTTTGGAGTCTTTGAGTGAGTTGCCTGGCAATGCCGACATATAGTGTGTTACCATAGTAGAGTCTGCTGTTGATGAGCGATCATGGCATTTTTCTAAGAATCCAATTCAATTACATTATTACCAATAGAGTGGCCAGACTTGTACCTATTCTTCACTTTAGAAAGTTTCTAAAGCTAATTGTATATATTTCCATTATGGAAATGAGGAGACCTACTCGTGTTTAAAGTCAATACATATTTTTAATTTATTGATCTAGTTTTTTACTCTTTTCATTTCACTATCTGGGCTTTTCATACATTTCTCCCAAGAAGCTCTATCATTATAAAATATTTCATAGTAGTAGCATCACATATTACAAAGCATGCACCTCAGTCTCCCGCATCTTGTAGCCTGCCATCTGCTCTGTACACAGCAACAGCATTGCAGTGCCTAGCAGAGACAGACAAAGAAGAAACCTCTTTGAGTCCATTAAAGGGCTGGGAATTATAATTTATTCATTTTAATTATTGGAACGGAAACACAGATTTAATTAGAATACAAGCGAAGGGGTTTCAAATAGTGTGGATAGATGGAAATAGGAAACATTGTTCAGAAAGCTTGACTGACTTAAAGTGTGTGCTCAGCTGATCTGGACTGTAAAAGCAGAGGCAGGCTATGGAAGCCGAGCGGAAAAAAGGTATTTGCTTGTCTACAGTTCCATAAGCAAAAGGTGGATTGGATTAGCATCAAACAGATGGGTAGAGCAGTGTGCATGCACCGTAATAATGCGCAAACTTGAACTTCTGCTCATATTTAACTTTGTTTCCTTTCCTTCCATCCTTTTTCACAAGAACTTACACCGTTTTCCAGATCGAAGTTTGACCAGTTGTTGGCTGTGGCAGAATAACCTTAGAAGGCTCAGAGAGTACTGCTTTGTATCACTTTAATTCTTCTCCATTATACTATTTTGGGGGAGTTTTGTTTCTTAGTCTGAACCAGTGTGGTACCAATGTGGTCTTTTTATTCTACATTTTTATAAGGTTCTTAAAATTTGCTAAGCACATTCATTTTATCATCTTTTAAATATGAAATCGGTTCTAAGCCAAATATCTATTTTACCACTTCCATGTCTGCCATAGCCTCGTTCATTTTTCCTCGACTCTCATTAGTTCTTTTGGCCTACCATCTATACGTGATATCCCCTTAACTGCACTATTGCCTCAAAAGAGACTTTGTGTTGTCACTAGTTCCTACCACTAACTAATCCTAATTTAAACTCTTTTCACTAATTATGAGGCGTAACCTTTAGATTAGTTAACCCTACACATTGTAATGGAAGGCAAGGCATTTTTACGTGCTGAGATAAGATTGAATGGGTCAGTCAATCAATCAGGGATTTGTAAAGTTCGGCTAATCTCCCGTGAGGGTCTCAAGGCACTGGGGGAAGTAGGGAGGGTACTGAGGATCAGTCAAAGAGCCAGGTCTTGAGTTCCTTCCTGAACAGAGACAGGGTGGGAGATTGCCTGAGATGGATGGGGAGTGTGTCCCAGGTCTTGGCGGTGATGTGGGAGAAGGATCTTCCTCTGGTTGTGGTTTTTTAGATGCGGGGGACATTGGCGAGGGCCTGGTCGGCAGAGCGGAGTTGTCTGGCGGGAGTGTAGAAGGAGAGTCTGTGGTTGAGGAAGGCTGGTCTGGAGTCCTGTATGGCCTTGTAGGCGTGGGTGAGGAGCTTGAAGGTGATTCTCTCGTCGATAGGCAGCCAGTGTAGGCCTCTTAGAAGGGCAAAGGTGTGGCTGTGTTGTGGGGCATTCTCGATGAGACGGGCGGCAGCTTTCTGGATGTGTTGTAGTCTTTTCCGGGTCTTGGGTAAAGTGAACATGATAAATGCAGAACACCATGAAATTAATGTTGTGATTACTGTCTTGAATGAGTTATGGTAATTTGAGGGAACAGCCTCAAGCATCCTTGAAGCGTCTTGAATGAGTTATGGTAATTTGAGGGAAGGGTTGAGAATAAAAGTAAAAAAAAAAAACAGTTCAGCCTCAAGCATCCTGTCTTTGGTCCTCGAGGAAGTGCTAGTATGAAGCACAAAATGTATGTATCGATGTACTACAAAAATAATTGTTGTAATTCAACCAGATGGACATCATGTTGTGTATGAAAATCATGGAAAAAATAAAACACTGGTCAACACTTATTTCTCATTCAAAATGATTCCAGTCCTCTTGGATTGCTTCTGTAAGTCATGTAACAAATATTAAATTGATTATATGTTCATTAGTTTGTACTTCCAGTGAGTATGCTCTTCAACAACACAGGGACATTTGACTCCATAATGCTGTACTGCATATCATCGACATGGACAAAACATACACCTTTTTTTAATCAACTGTACTTCCTCTAGCTGTCTGTAAGAATAAGGAAACTCATTTCTATTAACCCACTGAATAACACATTTGGCAGTGGATTAGCATTATTAATTATTTTATTGTAACATGTTTTCAAAGAAAATTTTTTAAATGATCATCTTAGCCATAACTGATCCAAACTGATTGCCTTCAATAAATTATAATCAAATATGGAACACATAAAGGGCAGTGGTTCTCTTGCAAGCTCAGACCCTAAAATGTCAACAGTAACCCCTTGAAGCATCTCATATTATTCAGGATAAACTTCAGTGTAACAAAAAAGCTTGCAACTCATGGTCGGTATTTGGCCCGGTTTCATATCCTTGAGCTTGATGAGCTATTTTATTCCTTTGACATTTGAAAACATCTTAAAAGTCTATGGAGTGGGTCGAAGTTATGGTCCAGCACCCTCAGTGAGTAAACATCTTAGTCCAAATACAAATAGGTGACTTTGGTGCAGACAGAGATCTTGGTAACCAGATTTGGGAACAACCAAGACCCACAGGAATAGATTCTCAGTAAGTAACTATTTGGTGGATAAAACATTGCAATGTATGCACAATTAACAATATACATATCATATCTGGTCATTGATCAAATATTGACATCCTTCACAGTTTACACTTAGCACCGGAAATCTAATGAAACCATTAAACAAGAGGCCTTTCTACTAAAAGACCATGGGCCAGATGTAGCAAGATATGCTTTTGCGAGTCTGAAATTGCGAGTCGTTGCGACTCGCAATTTCAGACTCGCAAAAGCATATGCAGAATGGTGTCTCAGACACCTTCTGCGTCTCGCTATGGAGTCGCAAAGACCCACCACATCAATATTAATGAGGTGGGTCGCTTTTTGCGACCCCATAGTGAGTCCCTGCACTCACAGGGATGGTGGCCGGCTGAAGTCAGCCGACCTCCATGTCTGTGACTGCTTTTTAAATAAAGCAGTTTTTTTTCATTTTGCAGCCCGTTTTCCTTAAAGGAAAACGAGTTGCAAAATGAAAAAAATACCGAAACCATTTGGTTTCGTTTTTTCAGAGTAGGCAGTGGACCACTGCCTGCTCTGAAAAAATATTTTTGTCGACATTCACAAAGGGGAAGGGGTCCCATGGGGACCCCTTCCCTTTTGCAAATGAGTTACCACCAGTGTGACGCTGGTGGTAACTGCGAGTTGCTTTGCGACCACATTCGCGGTCACAAAGCAAGCCTGAATTGCGATGCGAATCGCAAATAGGAAGGGAACACCCCTTCCTATTTGCGAGTCGCATTCCGACTCGCAATTTGGGAATGAGCATCGCGGGAGGCCGTTTGCATGGCGCAAACTGCGTTTTTCGCAGTTTGCGACATGCAAGCGGCTTGTAACATCTGGCCCCATATCTCTAACTCCCAGGCAACCTGAGCCCTCCTCTAACACCTGCACTGGGGCTTTAAGTTTGTGGAGGGAACCCCAAGACAGCCACCTCCATTTTGTGAGCCCAGCTTTTCCCCTGCGCCCTAACACAGCCCAGTGATCAAGAAATCCTAGAAGACCCACGTAAGGAGCCCAAGACTTTCTGGGAAATCTTGTTATTTGTTAAAAAGTGTTTATACTGTTACCCGTGCCTGTTTACTGTAGGCTCCCTGTGTTTCAGGCAGCTTGGCCTATTTAAACTGCTGTTTTTTTTAGCCGTGACTGTTTGAAATTTCTCTGCTAGTTTGTGGCAAAAGGCTGCATAAATCCAACCTCCCCCCTCTTTTTTTAAGAAAAGAGGCTACATACACCTCAGTGGCTAACCAGAGTGTGTTTAGGAGACTGCCTAATCTGTTTCTGTGATCTAAATTGTATTTAGAAAGTGTCTGCATCACCTGTTTGTGCCTTGAAAAAGCCAAATATCTGAATGCCCGACAAGCAGTATTTCAGTCTTTTACAATCTCTCCCTTACCTGGAAAGTAGACTCTGCTAGCTTGGAAGTGTGGATTCCGGCTGTATGTATCAAAGGAGATTCTGAATAGAGTAGCAGCTCCCTCCTCCCTTCCACAGGGGCTTGGGATCCAGTTAACCTGGGCCTTATGTAAGTTTCTATTGGTTGTTGCACATGTTTTTGTGATTGGTTGTTGGGATTAGTATTTCTATTGTCTTAAGGATTAGGGTTGGTGTTGTGATTGGTACTAGGGTTGAGATTCCTATTGGTTTGTCGTTTTAGGGATAGTGTTGTGATTGATTGTCAGGACAAGGGGTATGATTGGTGAATAGGGCTGGGTCTCCCATTAGTTGTTTGATTTAGGCTTACAAATCTGATTGGTTGGGGTTAGGACTAGGGCCCATATTTATACTTTTTTAGCAAACTTGCAAAATACGATTGGATTTTGTAAGTTTGCACAGTTTTTGCGTAAAAAAAGTGGCACAAATGCGGCGCTAAAAAAAAGTATAAATATGGGCCTAGGTTTCTATTGGCCAATAGGGCTATTTAAGTCTAGGGTTTAGGGCATCATAGCCTGGACGTGGAGGATAAGGGCGGAGAGGACAAGAGCATTTGCCTGTTTGGGCCTGTTCAGGCCTGGTCGGGCCTAAGGCCAGAAATGCTGCCCAATTTTCCAATTACCAGAAAGGACCTTACTCCCTATGCTTGCATCAACATGCAAACACATTATCAGCAAATACATCCAACTCTTGCATCACAAACTGGGCTCATACAAATTGCAATGTCTCATCAACCAACACAAAACCCCACATACCACACCTATACACACATCCACCACACCTACAACAGTAAAACACCTTAATTCTCACAGCAAACACTACTCTGTCCATTCCCACTAACACAATCTGCCATCTCCCACACAACACAAAACCACATTATACATTACTTTCAGCCATCCAGATAAACACTTCCTGTTCATACAAACCAATAGCACTATCCTCAATTTGCTCCTGCCAGACCCCCTTTTATCATGACAATACCTAAAACTAGTCTTCCAACACACCATCTACAAACACCCTCCCCCTCTCTTCACCAATTACACACAACCATACAATCCTTACACTCCACTCCACCACACATATTACCTTTTCCTTTTCCAGTTATCAAAACTAACACAAACACCCCTCACCCACATCCTTCCCCTCTTACACACCTCATACACTCTTCTCCAAAACACAACACTCCCTGTAATATTCTAATACCACTCACCAGCACTAACACACATACAAATCCTTCACAGAAAACCACTACATCAATATCTCCTCTCAGTATTCCACAAAAACAAATCAGACCACACACATCAGCACATCAAAATAACAAAAACTTGCATAATAATTTCTGTCACACCGACTCCCACCCTCATGACTACCCAAAGAATGCAAATCCTGACCAATCTTTACTCCTACATTCTCACTCTTCACAAACATCTACCTCAAGCACCCCAACGCAGCAACATTCATTCACCCGCCTCTCATCCATTGCACAACTTAAAGCCTTACATTATGATCCACATGCAGCTCCACCACCATACTCCTTCCACACTTTACAGATGCAAACAAAATAAACAACATGCCACTCTTAACAACTTTGCATCCCCTTGTCTATTACACAATAAGTCTACTCTACAAAAAAATACACTCCTCATGTCTCTCTCAGCCACCAAGTTCACCACCAATGCACACAGACCCAATAAAATACCTCCTTACCCTGATGGAAAAGGAACACTACATTGAAAAACAGGACTATTGTGACCCTCACACAGTTATCACAACTAAAAACACACCTTCTAGAAGCTCAAGATGTAATGCTCACACTTCTCCAAAACAAAACAACACTGCCACAAACACACATTTTATAAACTGCCTGCTCATAAATGCTTGATCACTTTAAGAAAAAAATCACCACATGTACGACCTGCTCACGGACACATAACCTGATTTACTATTCATTACGGAACCATGGTTAGAAGATGGCATGGCCCCAGTGTTGCATGAAGCCGTTCCTCTGGCCTATCAAACCATCACACAAAACAGTGTAGGCAAGAGTGGAGGTGGACTAGCTATTATATTCAAACAACAATAAATCCCAGTAAACAGACAACATTTCCACACAAGGTTGTGAGGCCCTCCTCATCAGAGCAACCCTACACCAACTTCCTCCTGCAACTTTCTACTCCTTTACAGAACTTCACCTAACAACTCAACATTCCCAGACACCTTTATAGAAACAGTCTCAAACCTTATAATATTATACTCAAACCTATGCATTCTTGGGGACCTAAACATTTTGTTTGACATATTCAATATGCCCCCATCCAAAAGCTATCACCACTGGCCTAGTCACATTGAACCTACATCAGATTGTACACAATCCCACACACATTTGTCATTTTTGCGATGCCTGAACTAGTTACAGTTCATAGCGTCATGCCAATCACATGGTCAGGCCACCATTTGATAACTTTCCAACTTAAACACCATAAATCAACAAACCCTATTGCAACCTACATATATCCATCTATCGACCATGGAGCAAACTTAATTTTGAAGACTTAGAAATACAACTAACAGCCAAAACTGATCTAGATACAATCAATTCTGTTCCAAAACCTTGAATGGCTACAGGAAGCTTTCAATATCCTAATAACACTCAGAAAAACTAAACAGTACAAAAGAAAACTAAAACCTTGGAGAAACACAGAACTTACAAAGATAAATCAACAAATCAGAAGGTTGCAATGGACCTGGCTCAAAACAAACATTTAGACAAACTTCAGCTACACAAACTTAACAGAATATACAAATCACCAATCGAAAAACTAAAAAAAAGTTACTACTCAGACAGAATTCTAAATGCCAAATCTGCAACAAAAATGTTTTATTTAAATCTTCAATTAATTTTGAAAACCTAAATGAACGGAAGTCATCCTGCGACTCAAGATTTCACAAACTGGCAACTCATTACACAACCAAGGCAGACACATTGGACTCCTATTTAAAACAGAAGAAAACCATCAGCACCAACCAATTTCCTAAAATCCCCTCCAAGAATAAACCAGCCCAGCCTCTGCACTTCTTCAAACAAATATCCCAAGGTGAATTTATAGATTTGGTCAAAGCAAGCAGGCCTTCCGGTTGCCCTTCTGACCCTTGTCCACCACACATCCTAAAAAACACTCCTTTATCTACTTTTGCTGCCACACATGTAAGAAGAATCATCAATTACTATTTAACTACAGGAAATTTTCCTGAAGATCTGATAAAGGCATACATAGGTCCGTTATTAAAGAAAACAAACCTAGACCCACTGGACCCTGACAACTACAGACCAATCACAAATGAACCTTTCCTGAGGAAACTGATAGAAAGAGCAACATTCGCCCAGATGTCAGAATTCATTGAGGACAATTCCATACTTTCAAACTCCCAAACTGGATTCCGCCCAGGAAGAGGCACTAAATCGGCATTCATAGCAATTTGGGATGATCTTAAAAACACAGTCGACCGCAATGGATTTGCTGCACCGCTTCTCTTGGACCTCTCAGCTGCCTTTGATACTGTTAACCATGACACCTTAATTCAAAGACTCCACGAAACCGGCACAGAAGGGACTGTTCTCGACTGGATTATAACCTACCTTTAAAACAGAACTAATATTATCTATTCTCCCCCTTTCTCGTCCAAACCGTACCTCACAAAAGCAAGGGTCCCCCAAGGATCAATCATCTCACCTATGCTTTTCAACATCTACATGATGTCATTACCAGAAATTATCAATGATTTTCAACTCACATGCTACAACTATGCCAATGACACACAAATACTACTTAAATTGGAATGCCCCAAAGACATTGAAAACTCACTAATTTTCAGTTGCCTCAGAGCCATAAATCAGTGGATGATTTGGAGCCATCTCAAACTCAATGCATCCAAAACGGAACTAAAAACATGTGGCGACTGGAAAGATTATGACCCACTGTGCACCTGGCCTGACGATCTCGGACCACCTTCTCAAGTATCCAACGAAGTTAAAAACCTTGGAATTACCACGAACTCCAAGTTACCAATGAATGCCCAAGTGGACAAATTAGCACGATCAAGCTTCACCACCTTGAAGACTCTACAATGCATCTTCCCCCACCTCGGATTTCTACACAAGGTGCAGTCTACTATCTCTCTTGTACTATCCAAATTGGATTATGCCAACGGCCTCCACCGTGGATCATCTCTATCTATCATGGAAAAAACTACAATGCATTCAGAAATCAGCTGCCAGGCTACTACTACATGTAAACCCACACGCCGGCATCTCCCCGGCCTTGAGAGCACTACACTGGTTACCCATTGCCAGAAGATCCACCTTCGAGCTGCTTTGTATCACCCACAAAGCTACACATGGAACAGGACTTTTCATCAGAAACAAAATAACCAAATACATTCAACAAAGAAACCTCCGCTCAAGATTGGCACCCTGCCTTAGAACACCACTATACAAGAAAAAGACAATAGGTACTACATCCTTCTCCGTTCAAGCAGCCAAACTATGGAATTCCTTACCCCCAAGTATAAGAGCCACGGATAACTATCTTGCCTGCAGAAGACTACTCAAGAGTTGTCTCTTTCCTTCATAACCACCATATTCAAACAGCATTGGATTGCATATGCATGTGTTGATAAATATTAATAATCTGATTATGTGTATATTCTAGATATGTATAGTTCTTAAAAAAATATGTATTGTAACTATTCCATAATAATAAATTATACACACTCTTCAAGCCAGTTTAACAAATGTATATTTACTCACAGTTTTATATATATATATATATATATATATATATACATATATATATATATATATATATATATATATATAAACAAGTGCATTTGTATGTATATATGTGTGTGTGTATACATATATATGTGTATATTATTCAATGCTTAACATATTCCATATTCATAGGTCATTACATAGCTCCTAGATAAGTTGTTATATTAGATACTTACGAATCTCTGCTTTCGTTTTTGTATCACAATGATCAAATGTTTTATTATCTATTTAATCTGCAAGCATTTTGCTATTCAAAAATTGAGGAAAGATAAATTAATGTTAGAAAAGTACCCTTCTTAATTAACTTTAAATATTACAAATCTTGAAAGTCTGTGTTTATACAATACTACTTTTCTTCTAATATTATTATACCCATTATTGTATTTCTTGCACATATATTCCCTTAATAATATGTATTTACATATCTATTTATTACTCTAGTCCTACTGTACTAGAGAAAAATAAAATAAAAATAAATACAATCTGTGAATAAAATTCAAATTATAAATAATTAAATAAAAAAATACATAAAAAAATTCAAATAAAAAGTATATATATATATGTATATATATATATATATACGTATATATATATATATATAAATAATATAAATATACTCTCTTGTAAGTTTTACTGTCTCCCCATCACCCTATGTCTCTATCAATCTATCTTCCATCCCCAATCTGACCCATCCCAAACCCATTCTACTACTTTCATCTCCAAAATAACCCTGCCCTCCTCTACTGCATCTAGCTCACCCCAAACCTCAGTTTACTACAATGATCTCCCAAACCACCCTACTAAATTCTCCCTTATTTGTCTCACCTTTGACTCATTCAAAACCCCTCCCCTCCCCTCCTGGTACTGTGATCTCCCTAACCCCTTTCCACAGACTCTTCCCTCCTCCATCTCTTCTTTACTCATCCCATGCCGCATCCTATTACTATAAACTCCCAAATAACATTTCTGCATTCTTCCCTCCTCTATCCCTCCATTACTCTAGTCAATCCAACTAACAAACTCACATATCCTCTGCTCAAATTAACTCATAATAATAATAAAACTGTACTCATATTTCCCTATACTAATCCACCACTAATTCCTCTTAGGTTCGGAGTAGCGTGCTACTCGCAGAAAAGCGCTTTGATGCCTCATCAGGGGTAGTAAGCGCTATATAAATACAATTACAATTACAGAGCAGTCAGACATAGCATGTGGCAATTCTCTATTGGGCTGCATGAGTTATCCAGGACTTTTTGTGGTTTACTGAGTGTAATGTCTCCTTAAAGAAGTAGCAGCCAAGTTTGTAGATTTCAAAGGCTGAACGAAAAATGGATCTTCAAGGTCAAGGTGGTAAAACTGGGCGACATTGCGGACTATGATTTGAGTACATGTTTGGGAGACTGTTGATGACACAGTAATATGAGAGGCCTTCATTATCAGGATCTGAAAGCGAACGGTGCCTCTTAGGGATTATTATGTAACGTGTTGATTATCAGTCACCATTTCCAATCTATACCCAGTGGTGAAATGTTTGCTTTTTGTTTCATTTAAAAAAACTGTTAAATTTAAATAATTTATAATGTTAATAAATAATGGCAAAATGTCCAGTTTAATGAACTACTACACAACAAATGTCCAATTTAATTTAAAAAAAAGCAGACAACAATTATTTTTCTTAGCTTTGTAAGCCTGGAAAAGCAAGAAAGACCGAAGTGCTATCTAGCTATATGATTTAAAAAACACAGCATTATGAGTACAAATGTGGCCAAGTGTTGGTGCAGTGTATATTTACAAACAGAAAGAATCATGAATATATATGGGTAAATCCTCCTTTAGGAGCAGGCAAATGAGGATATGAGTTATGTTGAAAATTCATAGGTTGGATTAGAAAGGTGTAATGAGTACAAAACAATTCCTGGCCTAAAATAAACTATATGTGATGCATTTTAAACATTTCGATCAGATAAAAGATTTTTTGTAGTACCTAAATGGAGCATGAGTTGTGGAGAAGTGTGGCACAATGGTTAGAGCGGCAGACCCTGAAGCAGAGATCTGGCTCAAGACCAGGGTGGAAGTCCTGCTTCGGCAGGTATTGGGCTCAATTCCCTTGGACCAGATAATTCTTGCCTCTGTGCCTAATCTAATTAATGAGTGCAACTCTGGGCAATAGCTTGCTTAATCTCCACAACGGCCCCAACAGCGCTTGGATGCCTGGAGGTACCCAGGAGTGGGCACCTCACAGGGAAAAGCCAGGAGGGGTTCCATAGCGGTATGAGTACAGCACCTTGAGACCCTAACGGGTGAGTAGTGTGCTATACAAGTGCAAAGTTTTTTTTATGAAACCACTTTGTTATTTATACATTACAGTATCTCTTATGAGTGGCAAGAGTAGCAAAATACAATATTTCAAGAACTGTGGATTGTTCAACGCCAGAGGGCCTTTTCCTCGGTTTTGTTTTGAAATAAGATCAGGTTATCAAATGATTGTCCAATAAAATGAAACCAGAAAAGATATGTAATATATTTTCAATCTTCTCCTAGTTTTAATGCGTTTGCACATCCCTTTGCAAGACATGCATCATTTTAAGCGTTTTTGACATTAGTTCAAGCATTTCTACGTGAAAAAGGAGATCTTCTGAGGTTCCAAAGAACATAGATTCTCTCCAAGAGAGCAACATATGTACATTGCGCCGGGATCCTTCTAGCGACCACAAGAACCTTTAATTTTTAGTATTTTATAAAGCACACGACTAGCCTTATGGGCATCCTTGAGTTGGAACACAGTAAACACAGAACAGTTAGGATCCAGTAGACTGTCTGTAAAGAGAAGAGTTTTCAAAGACTTCTTGCACGCCAGATGATCAGGACTGAGTATAAAAACACATTTTGTGACAGAATGCTGCTGATGTAGAGAGCAAAGGTGTTGGACCTGGCTTTTTGACAGGGACATCCCCAAACTTTTTGCCTCCTTCCTCCTATTTGTTCTGACCTGTTGTTGTTGGCTTTTGACCTCTGGGCACTTTACCACTGCTAACCAGTGCTAAAGTGCATATGCTCTCTGTGTAAATTGTACTACTGATTGGTTTATCCATGATTGACTATTTAATTTACTTGTAAGTCCCTGGTAGAGTGCACTACATGTGCCTAGGGCAGGTAGATTAAATGCTACTAGTGGGCCTGAAGCACTGGTTGTGCCACCCACCTCAGTAGCCCCTTAACCTTGTCTCAGGCCTGCCATTGCAAGGCCTGTGTGTGCAGTTTCACTGCCACTTCGACTTGGCATTTAAAGGTACTTGCCAAGCCTAGAACTCCCCTTTTTCTATACATAAGTCACCCCTAATGTGTGCCCTAGGTAACCCCTAGAGCAGGGTGCTGTGTGGGTAAAAAGCAGGACATGTACTTGTGTGGTTATATGTCCTGGTAGTGTAAAACTCCTAAATTCGTTTTTACACTACTGTGAGGCCTGCTCCCTTCATAGGCTAACATTGGGGCTGCTCTCATACATTGTTGAAGTGGCAGCTGCTGATCTGAAAGGAGCAGGAAGGTCATATTTAGTATGGCCAGAATGGTAATATAAAATCCTGCTGACTGGTGAAGTCGGATTTAATATTACTATTCTAGAAATGCCACTTTTAGAAAGTGAGCATTTCTTTGCACTAAAGTCTTGTTGTGCCCTTCAATCCACGTCTGGCTAGGTTTAGTTGACAGCTCCTTGTGCGTTCACTCAGACACACCCCAAACACAGGGTACTCAGCCTCACTTGCATACATCTGCATTTTGAATGGGTCTTTCTGAGCTGGGAGGGTGGAGGGCCTGCCCTCACAAAAAGGACTGCCACACCCCCTACTGGGACTCTGGCAGACAGGATTGAGCTGAAAGGGGGCTTGGTGCATTTCTTAGAGACTCTTTGAAGTCACCCCCACTTCAAAGGCACAACTTAGGATAAAACAGGGCCTCTGCCCTACCTCATCAGACACTTGCTGGAGAAGAAACCTGAACCAGAAACTACACCCTGCCAAGAAGAACTGCCTGGCTGCTCAAAGGACTCACCTGTCTGCTTTCTACAAAGGACTGCTGCCTTGCTGTTGCCCTGCTGCCTTGCTGAACTCTTGTCTGGCTGTGAAAGTGCTCTCCAAGGGCTTGGATAGAGCTTGCCTCCTGTTCCTTGAAGTCTCAGGACCAAAAAGACTTCTCTCTTTTACTTGGACGCTCCGTGCGCCGAAAATTTCGACGCACAGCTTGTTTCGCGGCCAGAAAAACGCCGCACTCCGACGCTGATCGACGCGACGCTCTTGGGACGATCGAAGATCCGACGCACGGCCTCGCAAGGACAACGCCGCCCGACCTCTAGAGGAGAAATCGACGCGACGCCTGCCGTGAGATCGTAATTTCAACGCGCAGCCCCGCAGATCGAAGTCTAGAGGAGAAATCGACGCGACGCCTGCCGTGAGATCGTAATTTCGACGCGCAGCCCCGCAGACCGACGTGCAGCCGGAGAACAAGCAGGAAAATCCACGCACAGACCCGGGACATCTGGTAATCCCCGCGATCCACAGAAAGAGACTGTCCACGCGCCGGAAAACGACGCCGACTTCCCCGCGTGGAAAATAACGACGCAAGTCCGTGTGTGCTGGGGAGAAATCGACGCACACACCCTTTTTCCACGCACCTCTTCTCTTGTGGCCCTCTGAGGAGATTTTTCCACTCCCAACCAGGTACTTGTGCTTGAAAGAGACTTTGTTTATATTCTAAAGACTTAAGACACTTTCTATCACTTTTCAGTGATATCTTTACAAATTCGTATTGCAACTTTGATCGTTTTGACCTGAAGATACCCAGATAAATATTATATATTTTTCTAAATACTGTGTGGTGTATTTTTGTGGTGTTATGCTATGGTGTTGTATGATTTATTGCACAAATGCTTTACACATTGCCTTTTAAGTTAAGCCTGACTGCTCGTGCCAAGCTACCGGAGGGTGACCACAGGCTAATTTTGGATTGTGTGTGACTTACCCTGACTAGAGTGAGGGTTCTTGCTTGGACAGAGGGCAACCTGACTGCCAACCAAAAACCCAATTTCTAACATTGGTGATCAGCAGTGAGGATAGGACTTGTGTTTGTGCAGTGACATACAGTAGCTAAGTATTTCACTACCTACCCACAGTTGAAGGTCAACTTGATTTTTCATCTTTTTTTGGCTTTTGGTTCTCTGATGTCCTCCTGGATATACTATTGATATTTTGGACTTTGGATTTTGGTTTTTGCTAGTAAGATCTTATCAGAATGGGATTGCTTACCTACTCATTCTTTGTTCGTACTGACCACCTCACTGAGGCTGACCTAAGGAAGCTTTGCAGACAATGGGGCCTTCCTGTAGCAAGGAGATCTACTAAAGCGGAGATGCTACATGCCTACATAGTCTGGGGGGAGGAAAGATGGGCAGAGAGAGAGGCAGCAAGAAACCAAATGACTAAGTACCCCTCAGATGAGGAGGAGGACTACACACATGAGGAGGAAGACTGCTCACATGAGGAGGAAGACTACTCAGATTTGCACAGTGACCCAGAAATAGATGAATGGCTCCGAAGTCAAAGGCGACAGGAGCAACAATTAGAGGAGTATCTTGCAGAGGTGGAGGCAAAAAGACTCTTAGCCCTGGAAGAAGAAAAGATTGCAGCTCAAGAGCTGAGCTGTAAAGAGCTGAAACTGGAGGCCGGAAGGGTTGAGTCCAGTTCAGATGGTGGCAGCAAAAATCTTGCATCTAGTACTGCTGAAGGAGGGCACAAACCCAGAGAGGTGGTGCCCAAATTGAAGAAGGGAGTTGACACACCCCAGGCGGTTCAAGGGTATGAGGTAGTTCCCGTTATGCACAGGGTCCCTGAGAAGGATTGGGGAACTGGCACAGGGAGTCATATTCCTACTGGGGGGAGGGACACTTTACTGACTCTAGCAGAGAGTGACAGAGAAAAGGGTTCCCCCCTGGTGGACGTCCTGGATATAGAGTGTAGAGACATCCCAGAAGAGTATGGGTTGAGTGTCAGGGACAGACAGATACTGTCTCACCAGTCTCAGGAGGGTGAAGTAGAGTGCTTTTCCAAGGTTGAGTTACTGGGTGGTTGGGTGAAGGGTACTGTGGTTAATACATGTGAAGGGCAGAGTGATATAATTGCTGGAGAGCATATGTCTGGTCCTTATTTTCCAGAGCTACGCCAACACCAGGTGGAGTGTGAGTTCTCTGACCCCAGGGAACTTACAATGGAGGCAGACTTCTGGGTAAGTACCAGAGAGTCTGAAGAGGCATTTGGGGGTGCTCCTGAAGGGAGTGGTCTAGGTGGTTCCCAACCGAGTGTGGTGGGAAAGGATTGTAGTGTCCCAGGTAGGTCCCAGGTCCTAGAGGGTTCCATGAGGGAACACCAGGAGGGAAGCCTAGCCTGTACCGTAGGGCCACCTTTTGAGGGAAGCCCCGCAGTGTCAGAAGAACTTGGGGGGGTGACTGTAGCCAGCATCCCAACAGTTCTGGTGTCTGGCAGTACCCCTCCTAGTGAGGGGGTGCAGAAGACCAGACATAGGGTTGAGAGGGGGTTGCAGAGCCCAGTGGAGGACCTTGAGAGTCAGGGGACAGCTCTGAGAGCAGAGCCCCCCAGGAATGACCCAGGTGAAACCGTTTCTGGTTTGGGGGAAACCCAGACTCTGCCGGATGGGCAGAGGTCGGGAGACCTGCGCCAGCCAGACTCTTGTGTGGCCCTTGGGGACGGTGTGTCCCTTGTGGGGGGTGAGAGTGCCCCCCAGGAAGTTCTGGCATGCCAGGCAAAGATTCAACCTCAGGGTGGTGACTCTGGGTTGGATACCCGGGTTCAGAGGTTAAACTCTGACCTGGTGGGAGGTAGATGTGCCTCCCAAGAAGTCCTGCTGTACCAGGCAATTGTCCAACCTCAGGGTGTTGACTCTGGGTTGGATGACCAGGTTCAGAGGTTAAACTCTGACCTGGTGGGGGGTAGGTGTGCCCCCCAGAAAGTCCTGGCGTGCCAGGCAATTGCCCAACCTCAGGGTGGTGACTCTGGGTTGGATGACCAGGTTCAGAGGTTAAACTCTGACCTGGTGGGGGGTAGGTGTGCCCCCCAGAAAGTCCTGGCGTGCCAGGCAATTGCCCAACCTCAGGGTGGTGACCCTGGGTTGGGGCACCAGGCTCAGAGGTTAAACTCTGACCTGGTGGGAGGTAGGTGTGCCTCCCTGGAAGTCCTGGTGTACCAGGCAGTTGTCCAACCTCAGGGTACTGACTCTGGGTTGGATAACCGGGTTCAGAGGTTAAACTCTGACCTGGTGGAGGGTCAGTGTGCCCTCCAGGAAGTCCTGGCGTGCCAGGAAATTGTTCAACTTCAGGGTGGTGACTCTGAGTTGAATGGCCAAGTTCAGAGGGTAAACTCTGACCTGGTGGAGGGTCAGTGTGCCCTCCAGGAAGTCCTGGCGTGCCAGGCAATTGTTCAACTTCAGGGTGGTGACTCTGAGTTGAATGGTCAGGTGCAGAGGTTAAACTCTGACCTGGTGGGGGGTAGGTGTGCCTCCCAGGAAGTCCTGGTTTGCCAGGCAGTGATCCAGTCTGAGGGTACAGACCCTGGGCTGGAAGACCAGGTTCAGGGTGTCCCCCCGGACCTGGAGGGAGGGGCTACTGATAACAGTGCCCCTACCATGTTGTCTTCTGAGGAGGCCACTCCTAGTTGGAGGGTGCTGGACACCAGAAGGGAGGGCAGGGGGAGGGAAGCCTCACCCCGGGCCCTAGTCCAACCTGAAGGTACAGACCCCAGGTTGGAGGGCCAGTTGCAGGTTAACAGCCCTGCACTGGTGGAGGAATGGTACAGGGCGACTTCTGTAAGCACCCTGACCATGTTGGACTCTGGGGGTACCGCTCCAGGAGGGAGGGTACAGAGCCCCAGAGGGGAGGACCAGGTTCAGGCTGTCATCCCTGACCTGGTGAAGGGGAGAGTGGTTAAAGGGTGCCCAGCACCTGGGGCTACCGCCCCCCACTCTCCACAGCCACAGTGGTTGGAGAGCTTTGAGAGGCCTGGGGCCTGGCTCTCATCCCTGGCAGCTGTCAGTAATCACTGTGGCTTACTGTCCGGGTGGACAGAGTTATCCCTGGGGAGGGGACAAGTGTCACACCCCGGGGGTAGAGTGGGCAACACCACTGTGTTGGTCATGGTGGTACTATCCTGCTCCTGGGATACATCTGTGAGCAAAGTAAGGTTAGGTGCTGCACAGATGGAATCCGCAGGTAAGGAGAAAGGTTCCCCATAGGTTGGCTTAGTGGGCCCTGAGAGTATGGACAGAGGGATCCAATTGGAGTCAGGAAGGCGAAGAACTGGAGCATGCCCCTGCTGTTGTGGGCCTGGGTCCTTGTTCTGTCGCCTCAAACAGGGAAGTACATCAGGATAGTGATTGTTCTCCCCTGGCTTTAGGCTGGTAGGGGGTCATGTTGGACCTGGCTTTTTGACAGGGACATCCCCAAACTTTTTGCCTCCTTCCTCCTATTTGTTCTGACCTGTTGTTGTTGGCTTTTGACCTCTGGGCACTTTACCACTGCTAACCAGTGCTAAAGTGCATATGCTCTCTGTGTAAATTGTACTACTGATTGGTTTATCCATGATTGACTATTTAATTTACTTGTAAGTCCCTGGTAGAGTGCACTACATGTGCCTAGGGCAGGTAGATTAAATGCTACTAGTGGGCCTGCAGCACTGGTTGTGCCACCCACCTCAGTAGCCCCTTAACCTTGTCTCAGGCCTGCCATTGCAAGGCCTGTGTGTGCAGTTTCACTGCCACTTCGACTTGGCATTTAAAGTTACTTGCCAAGCCTAGAACTCCCCTTTTTCTATACATAAGTCACCCCTAATGTGTGCCCTAGGTAACCCCTAGAGCAGGGTGCTGTGTGGGTAAAAGGCAGGACATGTACTTGTGTGGTTATATGTCCTGGTAGTGTAAAACTCCTAAATTCGTTTTTACACTACTGTGAGGCCTGCTCCCTTCATAGGCTAACATTGGGGCTGCTCTCATACATTGTTGAAGTGGCAGCTGCTGATCTGAAAGGAGCAGGAAGGTCATATTTAGTATGGCCAGAATGGTAATATAAAATCCTGCTGACTGGTGAAGTCGGATTTAATATTACTATTCTAGAAATGCCACTTTTAGAAAGTGAGCATTTCTTTGCACTAAACTCTTGTTGTGCCCTTCAATCCACGTCTGGCTAAGGGGGTGGAGGGCCTGCCCTCACACAAAGGACTGCCACACCCCCTACTGGAACTCTGGCAGACAGGATTGAGCTGAAAGGGGGCTTGGTGCATTTCTTAAAGACTCTTTGAAGTCACCCCCACTTCAAAGGCACAACTTAGGATAAAACAGGGCCTCTGCCCTACCTCATCAGACACTTGCTGGAGAAGAAACCTGAACCAGAAACTACATCCTGCCAAGAAGAACTGCCTGGCTGCTCAAAGGACTCACCTGTCTGCTTTCTACAAAGGACTGCTGCCTTGCTGTTGCCCTGCTGCCTTGCTGAACTCTTGTCTGGCTGTGAAAGTGCTCTCCAAGGGCTTGGATAGAGCTTGCCTCCTGTTCCTTGAAGTCTCAGGACCAAAAAGACTTCTCTCTTTTACTTGGACGCTCCGTGCGCCGAAAATTTCGACGCACAGCTTGTTTCACGGCGAGAAAAACGGCGCACTCCGACGCTGATCGACGCAACGCTCTTGGGACGATCGAAGATCCGACGCACGGCCTCGCAAGGACAACGCCGCCCGACCTCTAGAGGAGAAATTGACGCGACGCCTGCCGTGAGATCGTAATTTCAACGCGCAGCCCTGCAGATCGAAGTCTAGAGGAGAAATCGACGCGACACCTGCCGTGAGATCGTAATTTCGACGCGCAGCCCCGCAGACCGACGCGCAGCCGGAGAACAAGCAGGAAAATCCACGCACAGACCCGGGACATCTGGTAATCCCCGCGATCCACAGAAAGAGACTGTCCACGCGCCGGAAAACGACGCCGACTTCCCCGCGTGGAAAATAACGACGCAAGTCCGTGTGTGCTGGGGAGAAATCGACGCACACACCCTTTTTCCACGCACCTCTTCTCTTGTGGCCCTCTGAGGAGATTTTTCCACTCCCAACCAGGTACTTGTGCTTGAAAGAGACTTTGTTTATATTCTAAAGACTTAAGACACTTTCTATCACTTTTCAGTGATATCTTTACAAATTCGTATTGCAACTTTGATCGTTTTGACCTGAAGATACCCAGATAAATATTATATATTTTTCTAAATACTGTGTGGTGTATTTTTGTGGTGTTATGCTATGGTGTTGTATGATTTATTGCACAAATGCTTTACACATTGCTTTCTAAGTTAAGCCTGACTGCTCGTGCCAAGCTACCGGAGGGTGACCACAGGCTGATTTTGGATTGTGTGTGACTTACCCTGACTAGAGTGAGGGTTCTTGCTTGGACAGAGGGCAACCTGACTGCCAACCAAAAACCCCATTTCTAACAAAAGGCAATATCCTTTTTATACTTTAGTAGTGAATTCATGGATAATAGGTTAATATATCAAGCTTTGTTAGTGAGGAACTGCTATCACTTCCTCATTGAACCTCGAAATACAGTCCCCACACTAGAAAGCTAAGCGTAATACTTCCGCCTTCAGTCCGCACAATCTAAAGCACATACCTCACATAATGATGCAATATACTGCTGACACCACCCCATTATCATGCTACTTCCAATGATGATAGAATGTACTTTTCCACCATCCCCCACTCAACTACAATGTAATTTTTCCAGACACCATCATCAGCATCACTGACTCACAATCAGTGGCGGCCGTCAGCTTTAGGAGGGAGGGGGGCAGGCGGGGCACACACACACACACTCATTCTTTCACACACAGACACGCACGCACGCATGCACATCCATTAACAACACTCATACCAATCAAACATGCACGCATGCACCAAATATTCATTTTAAAACATCACACACATCCATTCTTTCACACACGCACGCACGCACATCCATTAACATTCATACCATTCAAACATGCACACATGCACCAAACATAAATTTTAAAAGATCGCACACACTCATTCTTTCACCACACCAAACATTCAATTTGAAACATCACACACACACACTTACCTTCGGCCTCCAGGACCCAGGAGGGTAGAGACTGCTGCCTAGGTCAGCCAATGAGGGAAGGCAGCAGTCCCAGCCTCGTCACAGAGTGGGATGGGGTCAGTGAGACTGCTGACCCCACCCCACTCTGTGACGAAGTGTCACTGATTGACACTCGCCCTGGGTGCTTCAGGGCTTAAACCTGAAGCGCCCAGGGCGAGCGTCAATGGGTGACACTTTCCTCGTCACCCAGGGGAGGGCCTCAAGGCACCTTTGCTGAGCCGAGGAGGTCATGCCCATAGGAGCTGTGACCTCCTCAGCCCAGCAAAATTCAGCTCAGGCAGCCAGGAGTCTGCGCAAATCGCACATGGCTCACTCCTGGCTGTCTGAGCTGAAAATGAAGAGTGTCTGTCAGGCTGGCCTTTGTTCAGCCTGACAGACACTCTTCATGAGGGGCAAAAGGTGGGGGGCGTGGCCCCTCCGCCCTAAAGGAGGGGCCGCCACTGCTCAAAAAACTCTCCTTCCACCCCCTCCCTTACGCAAAATACATGGCCCTCTACCACAGAGAGGCACAAAGAACTATTTCCGCCCCCACATTGAATTAGTGTACTGCTTTCACCATCCTGTCCTTGACCCAGGATGTCCTTCTTCCTCCGTCTCAGTGAAGAGCAATCTGCTGCTTCCTTCTGCTCACTGAAATACAATGTACTGCTCCCATCCTTTCAGTGAGCTACAATGTGCTGCTTCCTCTCTTTCGGTGAACAACAATGTACCACTTCACGCTTCTCCCTGAGCCACAATGCACTGTGTCTTCCTCTCACTGATGCAGTAGTGTAACAAAACTTGAGGTGGTCCCCCTGCAAGGTACATGAGGGGCCCCCATCCAGATTATTCAGGAGCTCTGAGTCCTGGGTACTGCGATGAGGGGGCCCTCTGGAGCTCGGGGCTCCTCCTCTCCGCCGGGGCTGCAGGGGCCTTTGTTACACCACTACTACAATGGACTTTTTCTTCCATCTGACAGAACCACAGTGTCCTGCTTCCCCACCCCTCAGAAAGCTTCAGGCTACCGGTTCCTCCATCCCACTGAACCACAATGTACAGCCCCCATCTTCTCACCGAACCACTATGCACTATGTCCTTCCTGTCAGTGAGCCACAATGTACTGCCTCTTCCCCTCACTAACCCAGAATGCACTGCTTTCAGCCCCACCCACTGAATCATAATTCACTGCGCCCACCCCATCACTAAGACGCCTTTCACTGCCTCGCCGACCCGCCGCGTCCGCCGTCTCTGGTTGCTCCGAATCAATGAACTACAATGTAGCGCTTCCACCACCTTTACCACAACATCCGCCTCCACTCCTCCTGTGCCACACACTGCCGTCTCCACCGCCGTAAATTACCCTCACAGACGAGTCCCCACAATGCTCTGACTGAGGAGTCCTCAGGATCCCAGAGAAGCACCATCATGAAGTCATGCTATTGATTTGTTGCTGATCTGTTGTTCACTGGAAACAGCGAGAAGTGGGCTATTTGAAAATACTTCAATTAAAGCTTTTTGAAAGCACCACGAGAACCTCATTCTGTTTAACCTGCCTGACACCACATAAAGTACACGGAAAGCACTCTTCAAAAGCAAAGGGCGATGAGTTAGAAGCTTATTTTGCAGAAATATCGTAATACACGGCTTGTTCGTAAGCCTTATTCTAAAACCACACTGCTGTCAGCTGGACTGCAGGAGGTTTGCTTAAATACGGCAGCCATGCAGAAGTACAGGATACTGTGGGAAGGAAAACCTTTCTCTTAAACGCATTAGTACTCTGTTTCTCCCTTTATCTGCCACAGGATATAATTTAGTCCTGATTTTAGCAGCTCAAGTCCTGGTTGGCTGTCACGCATTAGATGTTATTGAGTGGAATCGCAACAGCCGTATTTGTTTTTTAAAAATTGATTTTCAAGATGTTCCCATTAGCATACAAAGTGTTTCAAGGCTTGCTGCTTGGAGAGGTGTCAGAGCTAGTCTCTAAATTGGAACATGTTCCTGACACATACTGGGAGGCTAGAAAAACTCATATATTTCACATTTGAGGGATTTACTGAAGCTGCTACGTGGGCTACAGCAGCAGCAGCGCCCTCACACCACGACGCCCTGCTACTGCTGCCCACACCGAGCTACTCACAGAGAGGGAGCAGATGGACGGCAGCCAGCGCGGCTCTAAACGTGGGCACAGGTGGCAACCTCTGTGTGCTTCAAGACAATGAACGAATGGTGACACTCCGGCCTCTAAGCACCCAAGAAAGGTGGCACTCCCTGTGCCTCTAAGCACCCAAGGAAAGGTGGCACTCCCTGTGCCTCTAAGCACCCAAGGAAAGGTGGCACTCCTGCCTCTAGGCACTCAAGGAAAGGTGGCACTCCCGATGCCTCCAGGTACCGGACAGAAAGATGCCACTCGGTCTGCTCCTAAGCACCCAAGAAGATGGTGGCACTCCTTCTGCCTCTGAGCCCCCAAGGAAAGGTGGCACTCCCTCTGCCTAAAAGTACCCAAGGAAAAGGTGGCACTACCTCTGCCTCTTAGCACCCAGGAAATGTGCCTCTAAGCAACCATGGAAAGGTGTCACTTCCTCTGCCTCTAAGTACCCACAGAAAGGTAGCACTCCCTGTGCCTCTAAGCACCCAAGGAAAGGTGGCACTCCTTCTGCCTCTAGGCACTCAAGGAAAGGTGGCACTCCCGATGCCTCCAGGTACCGGACAGAAAGATGCCACTCGGTCTGCTCCTAAGCACCCAAGAAGATGGTGGCACTCCTTCTGCCTCTGAGCCCCCAAGGAAAGGTGGCACTCCCTCTGCCTAAAAGTACCCAAGGAAAAGATGGCACTACCTCTGCCTCTTAGCACCCAAGGAAATGTAGCATTATCCGTGCTTCTAAGCGTCCATGGAAAGGTGTCACTTCCTCTGCCTCTAAGTACCCACAGAAAGGTAGCACTGCCTGTGCCTCTAACCACCCAAGGAAAGGTGGCACTCCCTCTGCCTCTAAGCACCCACGGAAAGGTAGCACTCTCCGTGCCTCTAAGCACCCATGGAAAAGGGTCACCCGCCTCTGCCTCTAAGTACCCACGGAAAGGTAGCACTCCATGTGCCTCTAAGCACCCATACAAAGGTAGCACTCTGTGCCTCTAACACCCTACGGAAAGGTGGCCCCTAAGCAACCAAGAAAAAGGTGGCACTCCCTCTGCTTCTAAAACTGAAAAAGGACTGGTGATACTCCCTTTGCCATCCAAGCACCTGAAAGAAATGGTGGCACTCCCTCTATCCCCAAGGACTGTAAGAGGACGCTGGCAACAGGAACTCTTTTGAAGTCTAAATACAGGAGAGAATCGCAACACTCCCCATGCTCCTAAGTATCCAAATGAAAAATGGCACTCCCTCTGCGTCTAAAATAAAAAATACGTGAGACGGGAAAGGTGGCACTCACTCTGCCTTCCAAGCATTAGAATGAAAGGGGACACGTCCTCTGTGTTTAAGGACAGGAAAGAATGGCAACACCTGCTAAGGCGTTAGACACAGAAAGGAACTATGGTACTCCCTCTGCCTCTAAACACTAAAAGGAATAGTTGACAATCCACCTGCCTCTAAACATTAGCAGAAATGGTTGATACTCCCCATGCCTCTAAATATGGAAAGGAGCAGGGACATTCCATCTTCATCAATTTGCAGATGAGATGCTGATACTCCCTCCCTCTAAGCACCACAGGACATAGTTGCATTCCCTTAGCTCTAAATTTGAAAATGAATGATGACGCTCCATCTGCCTCTAAGCACAAAAAAGTAAGGGTGGTCCACCCTCTACCTCTAAACACACAAAGCAATGCTTTAACTCCTTCTGCCTTTAAGCAGGGCATAGGAAAAGAATGACAAAGTCCCAAACATCTCACACCACAAAAAGGAACAATAAAAAGATGCCTGCTTCAATAAACAGAAAAGTGGTAAAGGTCTGTATGCCCTACAACCAGAAGTGATATTCCATGCACTACCAAATATATGGAATGGCAGGATGAGTGGGTCACCCCAATACAGAAAAAAACATGTTTAAAGATTAGCTGGGATATACATAAAGATAACTGACTTTGATTAATTTGTATGTGTAATTTACTCTTACACTTTTGAATAACTTTCCTACTCACAAATGTGAGTGTAAAGTTATTCAAAAGTGTAGACTTACATGTCTCCACCCCCTAAAAAGCGAGTGTAACTTAACTTACAAGTGTAAGTTACTACTGACAAAAAAGAAAAAGGAATATGTCCATCACCTCACCTGGCAAACCACTAGTACTGCAACACCGGTCCAAAGACAATAATAAAGGTCGAGTATTGAAATAAAGCCCCATAGAAAATAATGTTAAATGCAATGATATTATTACAAATAGTTGAAGATATAAATAATTATACTTTAATGTTTAAAAAATCCAATCTAATACATATTTATGATTTAATTATAAAATGTTTTAATTGTTTTTAAATTTAAACATTAAAGTGACATTATTTTTTAAACTAAATTACTTCTACTTAATTCTATAATCACTTTTAATAATTATTAATGCATAATGCTTTTTTTTTTTACTATAGTTGAGAATGTATTCTTAATTTAAATGTGAAAAAAAAGTTGTACTTAATTTATATATCGCAATTAAATAAAGATGTAATTCAAAATTAAGTAAATAGTGCTGCAGCAGTTTTGTTTTGTTCTACATTTAAAATAAATCTATCAATTCATTTTAGAATAATGTTTCACATTAACATATTTTTGCTAATTTATTGAAGAGTTGAATCGACTTTTTTAATTTTCCTCCTTGTACTTTATCACAGGGAATTTATTATTTAATTTAAACTTGAGAAAAATAAGTTTTATTTAATTGAATCTATTTCAATTAAATAAAGATTTCATTCAAAATTAAGTAAATTGTGCTGTAGCACTTTTGTTGCTCTATGTTTAAGGTAAATATATAAAATGATTTGATATCAAAATTTAGCATTAAAATATTTTTACTATTTTATTGTAAAGTTAAATAAACGTTTTTTAATTTTTCCTATACTTTACCATACGGTGATCTCCACCCAGACTGTGGAGTCTCCCTATGGTAAAATAGAAGGGAAAAGTAAAAAAGTTTATTTAACGTAAGAAAACAGTAAAAATATGTTTATGCTAAATATTAATGTAAATTAATTGTATATTTTTATTTTAAATGTATCACAAAATAAAAAAGTGGTTAGACTATTTTGAAGCATTCTTCCTATCATCATCTGTGTGACTGAAGAAATGCCATAGGTGGCCTAGTGTGTGCGCAGAAGTGGGTCCCTTGCTCATTGTGCCATAAGATCCAAGATACACCTGACACATGAGGCTTAACAAGGACGAAACCAGGCTGTGGTTGCTTATGTTCCCTTTTAAAGGTGTGTCCTGCCTACCAGTTTGGGATGGACTGTTCCCCTGATGAGCACTTGCAGTACTGGTTTGGCTAAGGCATGTCTTTGTCTACAGTGGCACAGTGGGGAAAAAATGATGGGTTGGAATACTACTCCAAATTATTGCTAATAGACTATTTGCAAGCATTCCTTCCATTTCCTTTTGTGCTACTGGGGAATTGCTATTGTACATCTCCTCCTTGGCAAAGTCTGGCCCCAAATTCAGAAGAAAATGGTATAATGCAATCTTTTCCAAGACACACAAGAGAATTTCCCTATCTCCAGGAACACAAAGAACACAGTTGTGTGAGTGTCTCTCACTAAAGACATAAATGAAATAGTGAAAATAATTCCCTATTCCAGTACAAAGAGTGGACTGGTGAGACTCTTTCTTTTATAGGAAGCAAAAGCAAAGGGAATTAAGAAATTCTCTAGTGACACAAAGTGAACATGTGACACTTCGTCCTAGACAGAAATAATAATGGTCAAACGGTGCCCAACTTGTGGCAAGCAGAGGTGAAGCTGTTTTCTGAGACATCCAAAATTGAGAAAGGAATACCGGTTTCCCCAAAGAGTCAAGCAAGAATGTAAAATTGCCTTCAAGAGTAAAAAGAGGGTATTCAAATTCCAACCTCTTGCCACATGAACCAAAATGGAAGGTAATACATCTGATGTGAAACGTGTAAATTCATGGTGTGAGCTTATTTATAAACATAAACAAATTATAAAACAATGCCTTGAAAACAGTGAGAGAGTGGCACATCTTTTCAAATGGGAATGATTTAATTCTCTTCAGGGGAAAGAGAAAGAAATGACCAAACCTTCCTATAGATGCAAACGGTGGATCTCCTATATGACCACATGTTTTTCATTCAACAGTGTCGTCAAGAGACTCATCAGGACCATGTGCATTCTTTGTTTGATGGCAAAGATCCTATTGGTGCACTTTGTGAGAAAGGTGACTATTGGCAAGGAGTGTTTTGCTCCTGTCATCCATCATCTCAGGTGACTGTCACTCACCTGGCACCTTGCCTTGATTAATCCCTCTAGCAGGTTTGGTCTTGTCCCTTTGTTACTCACATTTAATACTGACTTTACCTTCGCTAATACTATCCAACAAGTATTGCAGCAGCACTGTCTAGGTAGCCACTCTAAGTACCTTCAAGCCTATTCTAATCTGTGCCCAACACTATAGTGTAGACTGCTTTAAGATAACATTATTTTTCTCTAATTCTAGTCAGGACAGTCTTTAAACAGTAGTCTTCCAGAGAATCAATAGACAATATCCACATTTTTCAGTGTTAGACATTATCATGAGGCTTCAGACTGGCCGCTTATTTACAAGGGTCAGAAAAACATGTGGATGCCTGATTCACAGACAGTGGTTGAAAATTTACTTATATAGCTTTCTTCCTCTGTTTGGAGTAAACTTTGATCATCGTTGATTTCATAAAGCATTTGACACTCCTGGGACAATGCAGAAGTAAATGAGAAACTCTTGTGAAATATCTGTTACTCACTCCAGTTACAAGTTAAGCTCATGTGAATGTACGAGAAATATATTTAAAACCGGTTGTATGTAACTGTTAGAAATGGGTTTTTTAGTTGGCAGTCAGGTTACCCTCTGTCCAAGCAAAAGCCCTCACTCTAGTCAGGGTAAGTCACACACTATCCAAGATTATCCTGTGCCCACCCTCTGGTAGCTTGGCACGAGCAGTCAGGCTTAACTTAGAAGGCAATGTGTAAAGTATTTGTGCAATAAATCATACAATACCACCATATAGCACCACAAAAATACACCACACAGTGTTTAGAAAAATATATAATATTTATCAGGATAATTGTAGGTCAAAAAGAATAAAGTTGCAATGGAAAATTGTAGAAATATCACAGGGAAGTGGTATAAAGTGTCTTAAGTCTTTAGAATGTAACAAAAGTCTCTTTCAAGCACAAGTACCTGGTTAGGAGTGGAAAAATCTCCTCAGAGGGCCACAAGAGAAGAGGTGCGTGGAAAAAGGGTGTGTGCGTCAATTTCTCCCCAGCACACACAGACTTGCGTCGTTATTTTCCACGCGGGGAAGTCGGGCGTCGTTTTCCGGCGCGTGGACAGTCTCTTTCTGTGGATCGCGGGGATTACCAGATGTCCCGGGTCTGTGCGTGGATTCTCCTGCTTGTTCTCCGGCTGTGCGTCGATCTGCGGGGCTGCGCGTCGAATTTACGAACTCACGGCAGGCGTTGCGTCGATTTCTCCTCTAGACTTCGATCTGCGGGGCTGCGCGTTGAAATTACGATCTCACGGCAGGTGTCGCGTCGATTTCTCCTCTAGAGGTCGGGCGGCGTTGTCCTTGCGAGGCCGTGCGTCGGATCTTCGATCGTCCCAAGAGCGTTGCGTCGATCAGCGTCGGTGTGCGGCGTTTTTCTCGCCGCGAAACAAGCTGTGCGTCGAAATTTTCGGCGCACAGAGCGTCCAAGTAAAAGAGAGAAGTCTTTTTGGTCCTGAGACTTCAGGGAACAGGAGGCAATCTCTATCCAAGCCCTTGGAGAGCACTTTCACAGCCAGACAAGAGTTCAGCAAGGCAGCAGGGCAACAGCAAGGCAGCAGTCCTTTGTAGAAAGCAGACAGGTGAGTCCTTTGAGCAGCCAGGCAGTTCTTCTTGGCAGGATGTAGTTTCTGGTTCAGGGTTCTTCTCCAGCAAGTGTCTGATGAGGTAGGGCAGAGGCCCTGTTTTATACCCAAATGTGCCTTTGAAGTGGGGGAGACTTCAAAGAGTGGCTAAGAAGTGCACCAGGTCCCCTTTCAGTTTACTCCTGTCTGCCAGGGTCCCAGTAGGGGGTGTGGCAGTCCTTTGTGTGAGAGCAGGCCCTCCACCCTCCCAGCCCAGGAAGACCCATTCAAAATGCAGATGTATGCAAGTGAGGCTGAGTACCCTGTGTTTGGGGTGTGTCTGAGTGAATGCACAAGGAGCTGTCAACCAAGCCCAGCCAGACGTGGATTGTAAGGCACAGAAGGATTTAAGTGCAAAGAAATGCTCACTTTCTAAAAGTGGCATTTCTAGAATAGTAATATTAAATCCGACTTCACCAGTCAGTAGGACTTTGTATTACCATTCTGGCCATACTAAATATGACCTCCCTGCTCCTTTCAGATCAGCAGCTGCCACTTCAACAGTGTATGAGGGCAGCCCTAATGTTAGCCTATGAAGGGAGCAGGCCTCTCAGTAGTGTGAAGACGAATTTAGGAGTTTTACACTACCAGGACATATAACTACACAGGTACATGTCCTGCCTTTTACCTACACAACACCCTGCCCTAGGGGTTACCTAGGGCACACCTTAAGGGTGACTTATATGTAGAAAAAGGGGAGTTCTAGGCTTGGCAAGTACTTTTAAATGCCAAGTCGAGGTGGCAGTGAAACTGCACACACAGGCCTTGCAATGGCAGGCCTGAGACAAGGAAAAAGGGGCTACTTAAGTGGGTGGCACAACCAGTGCTGCAGGCCCACTAGTAGCATTTAATTTACCAGCCCAATGCACATAAAGTGCACCTTACTAGGGACTTATAAGTAAATTAGTAGTCCAATCAGGTATGATTCCAGGTTACCATGTTTTAAGGGAGAGAGCATATGTACTTTAGCACTGGTTAGCAGTGGTAAAGTGCGCAGAGTCTATAAACCAGCAAAAACAGTGTCCAAAAAAATGGAGGGAGGCAGGCAAAAAGTTAGGGGTGACTACCCTAAGGCTGTCAGGTCTAACATGTGTCCCCCCCAGCTGAAAGTGGGGAGAGCTACCCGACCTCCTGGGAGCTCTCATCGCTAAGGCGGAAGTACCTGGAGAGACCATCAGCATTGGCGTGGTCAACCCCTGGGCGATGTTCCACTGTAAAGTCCATCCCCTGTAGGGAAATGGACCACCTCAAGAGTTTTGGATTCTCACCCCTCATCTGCATGAGCCATCTGAGGGGCCTGTGGTCTGTCTGAGCCCGGAAGTGAGTCCCAAACAGGTAGGGTCTTAGCTTCTTCAGTGCCCAGACCACAGCAAAAGCTTCTTGTTCAATAGCACTCCACCTCTGTTCCCGTGGTAATAGCCTTCTGCTAATAAAGACTACCGGTTGATCTCTGCCCTCCTCATTCAGCTGTGCTAGGACTGCCCCTATGCCATGCTCTGAAGCGTCTGTCTGCACGATAAATTCCTGGGAGTAGTCAGGGGCCATGAGTACGGGGGCCGTGCACATGGCTTCCTTCAGGGCGTCAAAGGCTTTCTGACAAGCCTCTGTCCAATTCACCAACCTAGGTTGCTTCTTGGAAGTGAGTTCTGTCAAGGGTGTTACAATGGTACCATAGCCCTTGACAAATCGGCGGTAGTATCCTGTGAGGCCTAGAAAGGCTCTCACCTCCGTCTGTGTTCGGGGTGGTTGCCAGGCCTTGATAGTTTCAATCTTGGCCTGGAGTGGCTGCACCTTGCCACCACCCACTAGGTGTCCTAAGTACACCACGGAACCCTGCCCAATCTGGCACTTACTGGCCTTGATGGTCAGGCCTGCCTGTTGCAGGGCCTGAAGCACCTCCTTCAGGTGAAGCAGGTGTTCCTCCCAGCTGGAACTGTAGACAGCTATGTCATCCAGGTAGGCTGCACAGAAGGCATCCTTGCCAGCTAGGACCCCGTTAACCAACCGTTGGAAGGTAGCGGGGGCATTTTTCAACCCAAACGGCATCACCCGGAACTGGTAATGGCCATCCGGGGTTGAAAATGCGGATCTTTCCTTGGCCCCCTCAGTTAGGCCGATCTGCCAGTACCCTGAAGTAAGATCAAACGTACTCAGGAACTTGGCAGCGCCTAGCCTGTCCACGAGCTCATCAGCTCGGGGGATGGGGTGAGCATCAGTCCGGGTGACTGAGTTGAGACCCCGGTAGTCCACACAGAACCGGAGTTCTGGCTTCGCACCTGGGGCAGTAGCCTTAGGGACCAATACCACTGGGCTGGCCCAGGGACTACTGGATTTCTCAATGACCCCTAGAGTCAACATCTTGGAGACCTCCTCCTTGATGCTGGCCTTCACCTTATCCGACAACCTGTAAATTTTGTTTTTCACAGGGAGACTGTCACCGGTGTCAATATCATGAACACAGAGGTGGGTCAGCCCAGGAGTAAGGGAGAACAGGGGGGAGAACTGCTCCAACAGCTCATAACAGTCTCCTTTCTGATTTAGAGTCAGGGAGTCAGACAGAATGACCCCGCTTACTGACCCATCACCTTCTTGGGCAGAGAGGAGGTCGGGGAGAGGTTCACTCTCCTCTTCCGTTCCTTCATCTGTGACCAGAAGCATGTTGATCTCCGACCTCTCGAAATGAGCTTTTAGTCGGTTCACATGGAGCACCCTTAGGGGATTCCTAGGGGTTTTGAGGTCCGCTAGGTAAGTGGCCTCCCCTTTCCGCTCCTTTATTTCAAATGGGCCAGACCAGCGGTCCTGGAGAGCTCTGGGCTCTACTGGCTCCATTACCCACACTTTGTCTCCAGGTTGAAACTCTACCAGGGTGGCCTTCTGGTCATACCATTGTTTCATCACCTCTTGACTGGCCTCAAGGTTATCTTGGGCTTCTTTCCAGAAGCGGGTCACCTGGTTGCGGAGGGCCAACGTATAGCTGACCACATCCTGAGGGGGTGTCTTTGGAGCTTTCTCCAATCCCTCCTGGACAATGCTTAAGGGTCCCCTGACAGGGTACCCATAGAGAAGTTCAAAGGGACTGAACCCTACCCCTCTCTGGGGGACCTCTCTGTAAGCAAAGAGAAGGCATGGTAAGAGGACGTCCCACTTACGCCTCATGGCCTCAGGGAGGCCACCAATCATGCCTTTCAGGGTCTTGTTGAATCTCTCCACAAGACCATTCGACTGGGGGTGATAGGGTGTGGTGAACTTGTAAGTTACACGACACGCATCCCACAGAGACTTCATGTATGCAGACATGAAGTTAGTGCCTCTGTCAGACACTATTTCCTTGGGGAATCCCACACGGGTAAATATCCCCATCAGGGTTCTGGCCACCACCGGTGCAGTTACTGTCCTCAGAGGGATTGCCTCTGGGTAACGGGTGGCATGGTCCACCAAAACCAGGATGAACCTGTTGCCTAAGGCAGTTTTGGGGTCCAAGGGACCAACAATGTCGATGCCCACCCTTTCAAAGGGGGTGCCAACGACCGGAAGTGGAATCAGGGGGGTTTTAACCCTTTTTCCTGCTTTACCACTGGCCTGGCAGGTAGGACAGGATCTGCAGAACTTGTCTGAGTGTGTCCTCATTTTGGGCCAATAAAAGTGGGTGACAAGCCTGTTAAAGGTCTTGCCCTGCCCCAAATGTCCTGCCAGGGGAATGTCGTGAGCCAGACCCAGTAGGAAGGTTCGGTAACATTGGGGGACCACCAGCACACGTGCTGCCCCAAAGCCCGGAACCTTAGGCTCACTGTAGAGGAGATCATTCTCCCAATATAGGTGGTGATCGCCAGAGGCGTCGCCGGCTGCCTGGTTTGAGGCTTGTTTCCTCAAACCTTCTAGAGTGGGACATTCTTTCTGCGCCTTGCAGAATTCCTCCCTGGTGGGTCCACCCTCAACTTGCCAGCCAGCAAGCTCAGGTAAGTCACCTAGGGCGGCAATGTCTTCCCCAGTTGGCTCGGAAGCCTCCTCCTCAGGAGCCCCGTCAGCCACTGTGGGAACAGCTGGGGCCGGTTTCCCGCACCCCTGGTCCCTCCTCCTGGCAGCTCTCTGGGCCATCGTTCCAGGCTCCAGATGCCCTTGACTTCCCTCTCGGTCAGCCATGGACCGTGTGGTCATGCAGACCCACTCAGGTAACCCTAACATCTCCAGGTGAGACCTGAGATCCACTTCTTTCCAAGCAGTGTGCTCAAGGTCATTGCCTAACAGACAATCTACAGGCATGGCAGGACTCACAGCTACTTTCAGAGTACCAGAGACCCCCCCCCACTCAAAGGGAACCAGAGCCACTGGTAGGTGACTCTCGCGATTGTCAGCGACTCTGACCTGGTGGAATGTATTGGGTACTATCTGCTCTGCTGACACCAGCTGACTCTTGATAGTAGTCATACTGGCTCCTGTGTCACGCAGAGCCTCCACCCTCTGCCCATCAATGGTGACCCACTGCCGGTACTTGGAAGTATTTCTGGGCATGTGGGCCTTGGGCACCATTTCTCCTTCTCCCAGGGACACTAGGGAAATCTCTACCTGCTCCCCAAAGCTAGTTGGGTCCATCTCCCCCCGAGTGCTACACTAGTCAACTCAGGTGCCTGTCCGGTAGTGGACGGTGCCCTCTTGGGGCACTGTGGATCGCCTTTGTAGTGACCATATTGGTAACACTCCATGCATTTGGGGCTAGATTTTCCTGACTTGTCAAATGTCCCTGGCTTTTTCCCAAATTTGGAAAAGGAAGGGTTGCCACCCCCTCCCTGGGAATTCTTTTGGGGGCCTTTAGAGAGTTCCTTATCTGTAAGTTTATCTCCCCCCTCTTTCTTCTGTTGGGAACCCTGACCTCCTTTGTGGGAGTCCCCCCCAGGTACCTTTTTGGACACTCTGGTGCTAACCCAGAGGTCCGCCTCCTCAGCAAGCTTCCTGGGATCAGTCAGCTTACTATCCACTAGGTGCTGGCGCAAATCTGTATAAGTAACATTAAGCATATGCTCTCTCAGGATCAAGTCATATAAACCTTTATAATCTGCTACTTTGTTGCCCCGCACCCATCCATTCAGTGCCTTACTAGAGAAATCAAAGAAATCTACCCATGTTTGTGTGGTTTGTTTGGTGCTGTCCCTGAACCTCTGACGGTATCCCTCAGGGGTCAGCCCAAACTTGGCAAGTAAAGTGGCTTTCTGGAGTGGGTATGTGTTTTGATCCGGTGGATCCAATGTGAGAAGTGTGTCCCTCCCCAATGGCGGCACATAACCCCACATAGCTACCCCCCATTGCCCTTCAGGAACCTCATGAGCCCTTAGTGCAACTTCATAAGCAGCTAACCATTTATCTATGTCATCTCCCACTACAAAACTGGGCACCACATTTTTGGGTATACGAACCTTCTTTTCTCCAGCAGGTCCTGTCTGTATGCTGCCACCATTATTGCTGGATTCAGACTGTTTTGCCTTGATCTCCAGCTCCTTGAGACTCAGTTCATGAGCCAACAATAGTTTCTTTTCAGCCAAAGCTCTTTCAGATTCCACTTGTTTGGCTGCTCTTTCAGCTTCTGCTTGTTTGGCTGCCCTTTCAGCTTCTGCTTGAATCTGTTTGGCTGTTCTTTCAGCTTCAATCTGTTTGGCTGCTCTTTCAGCCTCAGCTTGTTTGGCTTCTCTTTCTGCCCTCCTCTCCTCCTGTTGCGCCTCAATTTTCAGTTTTGCCATTTGCAATTGGAACTCCCTTTCCTCTCTCCTTTCCTCTGCGGTCAGGCTTTGCATGGAGACACTGCTCCCTGGTCTGGAAGGGTGCACAATTGCAGTGGTAACACCATCCATAGATAGTGAAAATCCTTCTGAGGGGCCATTTTCTGGCTCCCCTTCCTCATCATCCTCTAAATGGGCTTCTGCCCAGGCCCTCAGCGCCACTTGAAAGTCCTCCTTTCTGGAGGCCCCTTGGGTGGGTACCCTTAATGCCCTGCAGAATCCTCTTAGTTGTTTGACCGTGTATGTATCCAACTGGGCTAGGTCAAAGTCCCCTGTCTGAGACCCAGTCAGAGACATGTTGAGTGAGGATTTAGTTTTTGAAAATTGTCAGGAAAAAACGGATTTTCAAAAAGAGATAAAAACCAAGTTGACCTTCAACTGTGGGTAGGTAGTGAAATACTTAGCTACTGTATGTCACTGCACAAATATAAGTCCTATCCTCACCGCTGATCACCAATGTTAGAAATGGGGTTTTTAGTTGGCAGTCAGGTTACCCTCTGTCCAAGCAAAAGCCCTCACTCTAGTCAGGGTAAGTCACACACTATCCAAGATTATCCTGTGCCCACCCTCTGGTAGCTTGGCACGAGCAGTCAGGCTTAACTTAGAAGGCAATGTGTAAAGTATTTGTGCAATAAATCATACAATACCACCATATAGCACCACAAAAATACACCACACAGTGTTTAGAAAAATATATAATATTTATCAGGATAATTGTAGGTCAAAAAGAATAAAGTTGCAATGGAAAATTGTAGAAATATCACAGGGAAGTGGTATAAAGTGTCTTAAGTCTTTAGAATGTCACAAAAGTCTCTTTCAAGCACAAGTACCTGGTTAGGAGTGGAAAAATCTCCTCAGAGGGCCACAAGAGAAGAGGTGCGTGGAAAAAGGGTGTGTGTGTCGATTTCTCCCCAGCACACACGGACTTGCGTCGTTATTTTCCACGCGGGGAAGTCGGGCGTCGTTTTCCGGTGCGTGGACAGTCTCTTTCTGTGGATCGCGGGGATTACCAGATGTCCTGGGTCTGTGCGTGGATTCTCCTGCTTGTTCTCCGGCTGTGCATCGATCTGCGGGGCTGCGCGTCGAATTTACGAACTCACGGCAGGCGTCGCGTCGATTTCTCCTCTAGACTTCAATCTGCGGGGCTGCGCGTTGAAATTACGATCTCACGGCAGGTGTCGCGTCGATTTCTCCTCTAGAGGTCGGGCGGCGTTGTCCTTGCGAGGCCGTGCGTCGGATCTTCGATCGTCCCAAGAGCGTTGCGTCGATCAGCGTCGGTGTGCGGCGTTTTTCTCGCCGCGAAACAAGCTGTGCGTCGAAATTTTCGGCGCACCGAGCGTCCAAGTAAAAGAGAGAAGTCTTTTTGGTCCTGAGACTTCAGGGAACAGGAGGCAAGCTCTATCCAAGCCCTTGGAGAGCACTTTCACAGCCAGACAAGAGTTCAGCAAGGCAGCAGGGCAACAGCAAGCCAGCAGTCCTTTGTAAAAAGCAGACAGGTGAGTCCTTTGAGCAGCCAGGCAGTTCTTCTTGGCAGGATGTAGTTTCTGGTTCAGGGTTCTTCTCCAGCAAGTGTCTGATGAGGTAGGGCAGAGGCCCTGTTTTATACCCAAATGTGCCTTTGAAGTGGGGGAGACTTCAAAGAGTGGCTAAGAAGTGCACCAGGTCCCCTTTCAGTTTACTCCTGTCTGCCAGGGTCCCAGTAGGGGGTGTGGCAGTCCTTTGTGTGAGAGCAGGCCCTCCACCCTCCCAGCCCAGGAAGACCCATTCAAAATGCAGATGTATGCAAGTGAGGCTGAGTACCCTGTGTTTGGGGTGTGTCTGAGTGAATGCACAAGGAGCTGTCAACCAAGCCCAGCCAGACGTGGATTGTAAGGCACAGAAGGATTTAAGTGCAAAGAAATGCTCACTTTCTAAAAGTGGCATTTCTAGAATAGTAATATTAAATCCGACTTCACCAGTCAGTAGGACTTTGTATTACCATTCTGGCCATACTAAATATGACCTCCCTGCTCCTTTCAGATCAGCAGCTGCCACTTCAACAGTGTATGAGGGCAGCCCTAATGTTAGCCTATGAAGGGAGCAGGCCTCTCAGTAGTGTGAAAACGAATTTAGGAGTTTTACACTACCAGGACATATAACTACACAGGTACATGTCCTGCCTTTTACCTACACAGCACCCTGCCCTAGGGGTTACATAGGGCACACCTTAAGGGTGACTTATATGTAGAAAAAGGGGCGTTCTAGGCTTGGCAAGTACTTTTAAATGCCAAGTCGAGGTGGCAGTGAAACTGCACACACAGGCCTTGCAATGGCAGGCCTGAGACAAGGAAAAAGGGGCTACTTAAGTGGGTGGCACAACCAGTGCTGCAGGCCCACTAGTAGCATTTAATTTACCAGCCCTATGCACATAAAGTGCACCTTACTAGGGACTTATAAGTAAATTAGTAGTCCAATCAGGTATGATTCCAGGTTACCATGTTTTAAGGGAGAGAGCATATGCACTTTAGCACTGGTTAGCAGTGGTAAAGTGCGCAGAGTCTATAAACCAGCAAAAACAGTGTCCAAAAAAATGGAGGGAGGCAGGCAAAAAGTTAGGGGTGACTACCCTAAGGCTGTCAGGTCTAACAGTAACTCTGGTGTACACTTTCATTATTTTTCCCCGATAGAAAAATGTTCACTGCCTCATCTCCCGTTCTGCCATGTCCCGCTAATGTGAGCTGTGTTTCCTTCACATTAAAATCAGCCCTCGATAAAAGTAGATGTAGGTGTGCAGTCCGGCGGGAAACTCCCTGTAAACGTTTGTGAAGACAAGCAAACCTGCCAGTGTGTGTATGTTCCCCTGTTTTTCAGGTGTTCTCACCCAGATTTCCCTACTCCGCTGTCCTGTCGGGAGATGTATTCAGATGGAATATTACACCACCCTGACGTGACATTATTCTCTTGGTCAGTCAATGTGCTCCGCCAAAGCAAGGCTGCCAGCAATTCCTCTTAGTTAATATTCTGGGTTTGGTGAGAGACCGTTCCCATCTTGAGCCCCTAAATTATGGAATGATGGGCCTCATGCCTGACTCTTCATGGACAGAAGAAAACTTTCGAACACTTTGCAACAGTTCGAAAATGTGTGTCTTCTGCTAAGCTCTGAACGGATTCTCACCAGCATAGGGATGCTCGAAGAGGTAGTTGCGTATGTTTAATGAATTGTATTAACTCATTCATTCCTTCATTCACTTATGTGTGGGCAAATCACATTGCAAGTGCAAACGTTTGTGACTGCAGAACGTCAATTTACACTTGTAAAGTGAGCTATTTTGGCGCGGATCCGCAGCTAGCTTTCTGAATTGGGATTTATATGCTTACCCGTTCTACTTACTGTAACTGGTGACGATCAACGAGGAAAAGATATGGAATACATCGGGTGCACTCTCTTACCTTTATATGCAAGAGCAATACCTTTGGCACCAGTTTCTCACGGATGGTTCTGTTAACGTTTTGCCTTATTTACAGATCTCTTTGTTAGGGTTGTCAATTCCCACAGAAGGATCCTTTTCACCCTTGTTTCTTCCTCGACAGAAAAACTGTGACCATTGGGTTTCCTAAGCGAGCACTTGTAAATCGGCTTGTGCTTCCGCATGCTGACTGCTGTCCATCTAGATCATGGGTACTCACAAACTTTTTCTCGGGGGCCAAAATTGCAGTATGGTTTGCGGCCGAGGGCCGCACTGAAGTGACAGCGGGGGGCGGGGCTTAGAGGGGGCGGGGCTTAGAGGGGGAACAACCACCCCACCCCCTTTTTCAAAACAATGCCCCTACCCCAGTAACACACACAGCGCGCACACATACAGCGCCATCTGCTCTCACCCCTACCCCAGTAACACACACAGCGCGCACACATACAGCGCCATCTGCTCTCACCCCTACCCCAGTAACACACAGCGCGCACACACACAGCGCCATCTGCTCTCACCCCTACCCCAGTAACACACACAGCGCCATCTGCTCTCACCCCTACCCCAGTAACACACACTGCGCCATCTGCACACAGCGCCATCTGCTCCCACCCCTACCCCAGTAACACACACAGCGCCATCTGCTCTCACCCCTACCCCAGTAACACACACTGCGCCATCTGCACACAGCGCCATCTGCTCCCACCCCTACCCCAGTAACACACACAGCGCCATCTGCTCTCACCCCTACCCCAGTAACACACACTGCGCCATCTGCTCCCACCCCTACCCCAGTAACACACACAGCGCCATCTGCACACAGCGCCATCTGCTCTCACCCCTACCCCAGTAACACACACAGCGCGCACACACACAGCGCCATCTGCTCTCACCCCTACCCCAGTAACACACACACACAGCGCACACACACAGCACAATCTGCTCTCACGCCTACCCCAGTAACACACACTACATTAAAAACAAATAAATAAAAAACCAAAGAGCCTTACCTGACTCAAAGCACTGTAAAGATGCCACAAATGTGGAACAGCGGGCAGCAGACGTGGAGCCGGTGACAGGAAGCAGACGACCAAAGCCCCATAAAAGTTAGCTGCAAGCGCTGACTTTTATGGGGCTTTGGCTTCCAGGATCGTCAGGGCAACGCCATAAACAATGGCCACCGTATGTAAACATAGAGGAGGGCCGCGGGAGCATTCTCCCGCGGCCCTCTTCTATGTTTACATACTGCTGCCATTATGATGTGGCGTTTGGTGTGCGTCTCGCGGGCCGCCAAGCTAGGTCCGTGGGGCCGCTGGCGGCCCGCGGGCCGTACTTTGAGTACCGTTGATCTAGATTCTAGACTCAAACAACACTGCACCCAACCCCCCACCAATCCACTGATCATTAGGCGGTGCCATTTGAAGCCCTTACCATGGTCTCCAGAGCCATGATTTGGGTCAACGCAATGCGTAGGAAATCAGTCTCCATTTTAGGCTTACCTCTGTGCTCTTCAACAGAATAGCAACTAGCGAGATTCCAGCACAGGGGTGATGCTTCTACAGGGTGCCACCCCAGTAAAGGTATGCCAGCGTTTTTTGCGGGGTCCGGGTCTAAAACTACAAACGGAGCCTCACTTTTTCCGTTTATGGCAGATGGCACAGCCCCTGATTCAAAGTTTAAAAAGTTGTCCTCTAGGTAAAGAGAAAATGCGACAGGTACAGCACATGCGGCCTCATCATTCCTAAATAGAAAATATCATGTTTGCTTTAGAAATCAACAAACTAGGAGCCTAATGTGCCCTTTGACTCTGTGACGGTCTCGTCCCTGCTCTGCTTTCACTATTTATGCAGCAGGCACACATCTGTGGAGCTTTATTCCATCTCCAACCAACCAAATCCACATATCTGAAATCCCAAATGGAAGCTTTTATTTCCATTTAACTTTGCGCTTTGCGGTGCTATAGATTCTGCAATGTGCTGCTGGCATTGTGGGGCACGGTTCCTGCTTGCGCCAACAGCATAACAAAGTGCGGAAAGAAAATGTGACGTCCAACAACGTGGCCAGTTCCTTAAGTAGGTTTGCTGCACATCCAGTTCTACACAGTTTTTTGTAAGACTGCAAGAGACCACTATGTTGTTGGGCAGCTGTACATTATGAAAACATTACTATAGGAAAGGGAACATGACAATAATGAGGCATTATTGCTTCTCTTCCTTTAGAAGTAACTTAGGTCGCTTCCCCTTAAGGCACCTCTGGACCGTAATCAATTGAATGAAGAGCTAATCAAATTGCAGGTAAGTGGATTATCTGATCCTTTTATTGATGTCAGCACTAATAAATGACAACAATAGCCTCTTTTCTGGTGGCTAATGTGTTCGTGAAAAAGCTGGGGATCTTTAACAGATCATACAATGAAGATTGGGGCGCCCAAGGATTTTTAAATGAGAAAATGAACGGAAAATGTTAGAAATAAAAGTATCCTTAAGGAAATTACAAATGGGCCACAAGCAACCACAAAAGCATGCAGCATCTTTAAAAAGACATAGGGCCTTATCATTAGTTTGGCGGTCTTGAGACCGTCAAACTCACGGTGGCAGTGGGACCGTGACGGGTTGGCGGCCGTCAGTCATGGTCAGCCAGAGCGGTGCTGAGTTCAACACCGCATTGTGCCAGATTTTTCATGGCGGGGACCCCGAATGGGTACTTGTTGATTTAACCACAACGGCTACTGGCTGTGCCTTGTGCACTGGCTTTGTAGACCTGACAGTTACAATGAGGCGAGTATTGCATATAGGAGCAGGCTAACACCTGGTTATTTCCTGAAATAAAATGAACCACATCACTCCTGCCCTCCCATCTCTTAAATGCCTACCTATTGAGGTATAATGCTCCTTCAGAAGAGGCTGCATCACCAACAAAGACCTAATACTCAATACTAACCACTACTTAACACAGAAGTTAAGAATACTGAGTGCCTAAAGCAATGTCAGAGACATGGACAAACTCACTATTGACACTCATCTAAACAAGCACTGGCAAAGCCAATAGGTCTAACCTTGGTAATCTGGTGCTATGGTTATTATTTTATTGCAAGTAAATGCTACAAAAATTAAAAAGAAAGCATACCTCTCCCTAAGCATGGTCAAGTCAAGATTTGGCTACCAAGAGGATTTGTGTCTTAGCGATATGTGGTCGTGTTATGTGCTTTGCTGGAACAAAAAGTCTCCAAATGTACAAATCATCACCAATTTATCATCAGATTGAATGTTCCCCTGCCCCCCTACTTTAAGCAAACATTCATATCCAGCTGAATATCTGTTTTGTTTCTCTGAGCATCTGCATGTAGTGTTAGTGAATTACCAAAATACTGTAGAAAAAATGTTATGATATACAAATATTGTGTAAAAAATATTGTCCCCTCAAATATATCATCGGACAGAATAAAGAAGCTAAGAATATTTTTTAAGGTATATAATATTTTTTTTAAATGTCAATGTATAAAAACTTTTAATAAATATTTTGATAAATACTAGTTATTGTATCGTCAGAGGGTATAGTATTATGTTTTTAGTACAATGTGTAATTTCTCATCTGATTTTTTTATTCTAATATAATTTTTCCATTAAGCAGCAGGTTGTTGGGTTTGTAGGGGATTAGGATAGGAAGTTGTTTAAAATGTAAATGATTGTTTTTAATTTATATTTTATATGTAATTTAATGTATTGTTAAGTGATTCTGTAAAATAATTAATTGATCTGTTGTTATTTTAAATATGTGTTTAATTAATTGATTGATTAGTTTATTCAATTCTAAAATAGTTTCAAGTAGTCTTATATTTATAATTTATTCACTTAACACTATTATTTCTCATTTTATACTATTTTGTACTTTTTATTAATATCAATTGCTGATGTTTGTTTTTTAGTAGTAGGGAGGAAACTGTTTTAAGGATTTATATTTGAGCTATTTTCAAGGTAATAGTAATAAATACTTTTAGATTGAATTGAACTTAATGTGATATATATTTAATCAATATATTTGTATTTTAAATGGATTTACTTTATTTTTTTGTTCTTGTTTTTTTTATTTGGGAGCTGGAAAAGTAAATCTCCAAAAACCACCACTTTCCCTATTTTGCTTATATTGGAGTGAGAACAGTACAACCGAACCTCTTCAAACTCTAATGCTTTCCCTGCTTTTGCTTAGTTTGGCCTGGGAATGGTAAAACTGATCACTCCAAATTCCAAGACTTTCGCTACTATTGCTCAGATTGGAGTGGAAATGGTAAATCTAAACCCTCCAAAGTCCAACACTTTCCCCTACTGTTTGTTATATGGGATTGGGAATAGTAAACCTAACCCCTCCGATGTGGAGTCAGAATAATATACCTAACAGATCCAAAATCCAGCACCTTCCCTCCTCTTGTTTAGAGTGGAGCGAGAACAGTAAATCTAATGTCTCCCAGCCCTAGCTTTTTCCTTGCTTTTTTATATTGAAGTATGAATCGTACATCAAATGACTCCAAAGTCCAACACTTTCCCTGCTTTTGCATTCAGTGGCATGGGAGAAGTACATTTGATTCCTCCCTCCAAAGTCCAACACTTTCCCTGCTGTTGCTCAGCCTGGAGTGGGAATGGTAAATCTGACCCCTCCAAATCCAACACATTCCAAACTTTTGCTTAAATCGAAGCGGGTATAATAAATTTGACCCCTCCAAAATTTAACACATTACATACTTTTTTTATTTAGATTGCCAATTGTAACTCTGACCCCTCAAAAAAACAACATTTTCCCTACTGTTGCACAGATTTGAGGGAGAACATTAAACTTACTCCCTGGGAAATCCAACACTTTCCCTACTGTTTCTAAGTTTGGATTAGGAACAGTAAATATAAGCTTGCCAAAGTGAAGTGGGAACAGTAAGTCTAACCTCTGCAAAGTCCAACACTCTCCCTTTGTTTGCTTAGGTTGAAATGGGAAATAGTAAATGTGAACACCTCCCTCCAAAGTCCAACACTTTCTCTACTGTTGCTTTGTCTGGCGTGGCAGTAGTAAATGTGACGCCTCCCTTCAAAATCAAAGACTTTCCCTACAGTTGCTAAAAGTGGAGTGAGAACAGTAAATTTGACTCGTCTAAAGTTTACCACTTTCTCTGCTTGTTTTGTGTTTGAAGTTGGAATAGTAACTTTGACTTACTATACCTATGTTCAGTGCTTAAAGTGGAAATATAGACGTGCAGGAACTCACTAACTAGAGTACCTGTTTGCTGCTGAGAAGTGCTGGTACTTTCCCATTAAAAGTATTTCAGCAGTGTTGAGAAGTGCAGATACTATTGCTTCCAAATTAAAGAAGTGCGGGTACTTAGTACCGGATAGTACCTGCCCATTTAAAACACTGCTTATGTTAAACTGGGAATAGTAAATATGACTCCTTCAAAGTCCAACACTTTGCCTACTTTTGTTTTTATTTTATTTTTTTGTATTCATTTTTTTTAATATGGTTTGATATATTTTCATTCTAATCATTTGAATCTATTTTATTTTTTGTTTACATATTGTTTTAATCTATTTATATTGACTTTACAATGCTAATAGTTATTTTAAATATTTGTATTTTTAATTGTGTTATTATTTTAAAGTTTTAAATTCAAAATAAATTAAATAAAATGCTATATATACCCAAATACTGAAACTGAAAATTTCGAAATACTTACCTATTTTTTGGACAACATACTGATCTACAATATTTTTTGTCAAATTTTCGTATCTTACATACAAAGTATCTAAATTCGATATTTCAGTTCCCAATATTTTAGTCACAATAGTTGTGTATCACAGCACTTTTATTCCGGATATTTTGTCATACAAGCAAAATGTCAAAACAGGTGGTTCTAACGCCATTATCAAACACTGATGTTAGAAAACACCAACAGTTTCACATTTTCCTCTTGGTGTATTATTTTACAGAGAGGGGTTTCAGGTTTCCCACTTTCGCCTATTTGTTTTCCTTGAGGTATCTATCCCTTGCATACAAGCCTTGCTCTTATCTCCCATTGGCCCGCGCTCACAGTTGTGCACGGTTTTCCTTCTGCTGCCCTTATTATGATTAATTAACCTGCTACTTACTGGTAAACTTCATTACCCTATTAGGGGTCCTCCTCGTCCCACTCAGTCCTCAGATGGTTCCCTCCCTCCCTGGTTGCACATAATTGTCTGCAGCTTGGTATCACAAAAGGAGGAGGTGAGGGGGAGGAATAAGATATAAAAACATGTGTTTGCAATGCAAAAGGTCTCATGTTTGTACAAGTTAGAGCTATTAGCTCTACTGGACTTTTCTCGCCGCATAAATTGAAAATAAAAAGTAAAACAGTTGCCATAGGCAAGCAGATTCAAAACGCCACGGTTGCCATGAGCATGAGCGCGGAGGAGAGACACAAAAAGAATCTTGCTTGAAGTTTGCTTGCAGTCAAGCGTATCGGCAAAAGTGCAATTATCCATGTAGCCAAGGCGGTAACAAAACTGCCCCAAAGAGGGACAAACGTAAAGCATCTACCAATTATAACAAAGGATTTTTTGAAAGGCAAGCCCTGGAACAAGTGATAATGATTGGCGTACGGTGAGAGTAGTTAAAAGCCCAAAGATAGATTACAACAGGCCAGAGCGCTTGCTCGGTCGAACTAAAAAAAGAGAGAGAAAATAGAAGTTCTTAGGTGCTACGCTTGTCGGGGAAGGGGCAATCCCGCAGCTGTGAGGACTGAGAGGAGGAGGATCCCATGAGGGGGTAATGATGAGCATTACTTTCCCTCGCCCTCTGAACCCCTCCTCCATCCATCACTCTACCCCACAAGAACAGTTCTGGTCTGCATCAAAAACGTGCTTTATCTTTTCTGCTGCAGATTTGCTCTGTATTTTACCTCCAAAAACGGCCCAATACCAAACATTTATCAGTGTTATTTTTCCAACGGTTTTGTATCTTTTCTTTTCTGTGGCAAAATAACGACGAACACACTTCTGTGAGAGCTTAATGGTTGCCTCAAAGATTATTGGTTTATACTGAACCGCAAAAAAAGTTCAGGGGGAGGAAATTACGAGAATGATTGCGCACAGCAGTTAGCTGGAGCTCTCAAAAAGTAATCAACACAGGGAGAGGCGTTTTGCAAAAAAAATAATAGGTCGCCCACATTCCTCATCCTCTCCCTCTTGACAAAAATCCGATAACTCTGGCGAGGCGCTAGGAAACATACTGTTGAGCAGACTGGCTTATAAAGCTCCCTTCACCCTGGGAGCAGCTGGTTAAACCATGCTACGTCCAGCCTTAGGCAAGAAAGGTTACGATGAGAAAATTAATTGGAGATCTCAATGTTCCTGCCAATAAACAGGAAGCCTGCCAAAAGGTGAGAAGCGAAACCCTCGTTCCCGCCATCTTCTCCGCTCCAGCGCCGCCCACCCACGCAAATCTCAGAACCGCGGCCTCCGCGTCCCTGGTGCAAAAAAGGAGAAATGTGTATGTGCCTGGAAGGGATGAAGCTTTGCCAAAATGTGATTCTATTTCTGACTTCGGCTGCATTGGAGCATCTGTGGGCTGAGCAATCGCGAGCAGCCGCTGCGGCCCGGAGGCCGCCTGCTCTGTTTTTTATTATTTCGTGTGTCACTGTGAGGGTCTCTTTTCATGGAGACCCTGTTATAGCTATTGTTGGGACTGAGGGGGTGGCACGGCAGCATCACTGGGGCCCGGCTTTTACTCTCGGTTTCAAACCTCTGTCTCTTACCCAGGATCGGTACCAAACACAGGATGTCAACCCAAATACAAAAGAGATTTAAGTATGTATATAACCCCATACATCTGACTTTCTAGATCACATACAACAGACCCTCAGAAAAAGGCCACCAGATGCTAATGTGCTGTGAGGAGGGGCATCTGCGCATCAGCCTGGGGGGCCGTAGTGCATTAACAGCCCCAGACAGTTTCTTAATGCACACTGGGCAGTGGTCTCAGATTATGGAGGGGGTGTCTCCTCTTGCTTCGACGGATGACCTTGGGTCACAATAAGAGCTTGTGCAGTCCTCCACCGTACCCACACTGTGGTCCCCTCCTCTGCCAACAATCTGGTACAGGGGTCAGAGCATTGTCACCTGGCTTCCTGTTACAGAATACTGTTGTATGTCCTACACATTGCCTGGTTTCATATTTTCCTGACATTTTTATCACGGCTTTGGTGCTTCCTGTCATGCCCTGGGGCCCCGCCCAGCTCCTTCCCATGGTCCGGTGTGTTCGCAGCTGGTGAGATGAACGGTGGGTGTTTGCTTCTGCCAGTTAGTGATGTGAGAAGAAGAATATATCTTACCTGCTGCTTTTGAAGTCAGTTTTGTATACCATTATAATAAATACCAGGAATGGATTTTGTAGGAGGCAGGCCCCCGTCTTCCCTTAAACAGGGGAAACATTATTTGCTTCACTTGAGAGCTGGGCTGGGGTGAAATGTCACATATGATTCCTCTCGACCCCTGTGCCTGTTTTTCTACAGTACCTGTACTTTTAATATTAAAGGAGGGCTCCTGTGGCCCTTCCGTAATCCTAAAATGAATTTAAAATTGACATAATAAGACTCAATATATATTTCAGGTGCCTTTGGACGACTCAAACCTATCTGCGAATAGTATTCTCGCTGGCTACACACCTCAAGGCCAGGGGCATATCTTCCGGGATGGAGGGTTGGGGGTGGGTGCTGCACCACCCCCACCGATAAAAGTAGTTTCTGATGAATAGTTGGGTACAGGTGTTTTCAGTGGGGTATCTGTTGGATTTCACCTGGAATTTCTGCATGCACACACGTGCAAAAACACATACACACTCACTCTCTCGTCTCTCTTTTAAGCCCCTCCTATGCACCCTGTTTGTCGTATGATGTACTTTAACATTATATGTAAGCGTGATTGTCGGGAAACTAGAAGCTTCCCCCCAACCCAATCTTACTGATGAAACTACGCCCCTGCCCACGGGGACACTTTATTGTGTATAACTGTGAGTGTGACTGAACGATATAGATTTCTGTTAGTAGGACGTTGGCACCCAACCATCACGTCCCTATCCGTAAATAGAAGGAAGCTTTGACGTCATAGACCCCGGAAGCAGAAGGTTTAGACACTGGTCATTCATTTGCATTCAACAAGGCTTGGACTAGCTTGGAAGAGCCCTGGGTTTTATTTGTATGTAACTGAAGATTTGCCTGAGAGATGAGCATCTTATTCTCTATCAGGAAAGGCCCAGACCAAGTCAGACATCACAAACATCCAGCATCATTCCTGCCAACCCTAGAGGGATCGAGGGACATACAGAGTACGAAAGACGGAAAGGATCATTACAGTATGTTCACTAGAATGGGTTTTTAGTTCAGAAAAAAAAACGAAACTGATGTAAGTGTTCGTCTTTGAGTGACTGGTCTATGTGGGTCAAGAAATGAATGATGCGAGTCTTGTGTCCGATTCTTGTGGTCTCCATAAGTGAAAGTTCAGAAGCCTATATCCATTGGGTTAATTTGCAGGTACATCGTAACATGTGGGTCTGCTGAGGACTACGTAGGTGTCAGTGGGCATGATACCCGAGTGTGACTGGCCAGCACACCAATTGGGAGTGCCTAAGGTTTCTCGGAGGAAGAGACATATGAGGGAGACTGAGAGAGAGCAACAAAGAGGGAGCCTGTCCGTGACAGAGAGAGATGTGTGTGAATGTATGTGTGCGGTGGGGGAAGACAGAGAGAGAGATAAAAAGAGAGAGAGAGAAAGACGGTGTGAGGAAAAGAAACAGAGGGTCATTACGAGTATGGCGGTCTGATCCCCACATTTAAACCGTGGAGGTCAGACCACCAAGGAACCCCCAGCTCTGCCAGGATCCATGATTCCAGCGGCCTGGTGGTGGCGGAGATAGTAATCCGCCAGGACAGCGCTGCAAGCAGCGCTGCCCTGCGGATTATGACCTTGTTCTCAGCCAGCCTTTTCATGTTGTTAACATGCCATGAAAAGGCTGGTGGAGAACAGGTGCAGGGGCCACAACGCAGGCCCAGCACCATCGCAATGTTCACTGTTTGCTTTGCAGACAGTGAACATTGCGAAGGTGCTAGCGCACCCTGCTGGCTACAGCATTGTCACCGGCTCGATTACGAGTGGGAGACAATGCTGTAGCCTGTTTCCCACTAGGCTGGTGGGTGGAAACTCAGGTTTCCGCCCGCCGACCTAGCAGGAACTCGTAATGTCTCTGGCGGGGCGGTCACCACGTAGGTTGTGGCCACCCTGTTAGGAGTTTGGCGGATGGGCTTTCCCGTCCGCGAAACTCGAAATGATCTCCTCAAAGTGTGTGTGTGTGAGAGAGAGAGAGAGAGATACAGAGAGAGACTGAGAAAGAGAGAGAGATCTGTAAGTGAGGGAGGCAGGGCTGGCATTCCTCCACAGCACGCCGCCACGCCATCCACTGCCACCTCAGACACCAAAAATGCAACTCCTGTTTACACCACATGTTGTACCACTCTTGGTTGTTCCTAACGAGACAGGGAACTATAGGCAACCCCAAAGCAGATATTTGAGCTCAGGGGAGTTCAGTCTACAACTGAAAAGCTCCTGAGAATAACACTATCTCCTTCAATCATAAGACATGGTTTCTCATTCAGGGTACAGACACCAAGAGGCAGGAAGCTTTTATTGAAATGCAAATATAAAGAGTCAGGCAGAGCAATTTCCTTCATCTTCCATTCTGGGAAGCTAAGCTGGAGGGCCCAGCGAGAAACACGCCGCAGCACATCTGAGTGGTAATGCCACGAAGGGGCTGAGGAGGAGGTGAAGGAGTGGGAGGTGCAAGAAGTGGAGAGGGGGCGAGATGAAGGAAAAACTGGATTTGATACAAGGCTAAAGAAAATAGAAGGACGAATAGTAAAACGGATAAATGGAGAGGTGGGGCTGGATTTATGAAATTTCAGAGTAGGGACTCAGCGGCAGGAAAAGAGCAGCCGAGAAATGGGTCTTCTTTAGAAAATAGACATGCAGCATGAAAATCTGTATTTCCTGCAATCACATAGTGAAGAAGTCACATCAGAATCAAATCACAAGCGGATGTGGGTGGTTGCACTTTGTGTTGGCGAGGGGATGGTGTGTAAAGGATGTCCAAGAATGTTTGTTGCTCAAAAACATTTTTTTTATTTCTTCACTCGCCAGACCTTTAAAATTGTTTTTAACGCAAATAATCTAGAGTGATGTCTGCCATTTGGGAAACTGATTGTGTCTTCTGTTTGCAAATACACATGAAGGAAGAAGCCGGTGAAGAAAACGGCTGACATGGTGGAAGAAGACAAGATAGAGAATGAGGAGGAAGAGTACGAGCAAGTTAGAGCAACTAAAGAGATAACAGGAGAAACAAGAGGGAGGCAAAAAGAGCAAGACAGAGTAGAAGAACAGGTGAGGGTAAATGTAACAAATTATGTGACCTCTCTGGACTCCTCTCAACTCGTAGACATCAGAGACACAAACCCTGATGCAGTTCACAATAGGAGCAAAAGGTGGAAGCCATGAGCCTCCTACATATGAGCTGAAGGCATCTGAAAGTGGCTGAGCCACCGCAGGTCAGAGCCTCTAACCTTGATGTGGGTACCACCTGGTGTCTCGATTGGTAGCCACAGTGAGAGGGGGGGGCACCATTTACCGTAGTTCCTAGTATTTCCTTCAGTACAAAGCATCATTGTAGTCAGTACTAATGGGCATATTAAATTGCGAATCCCTGCAGAGAGGCCAACTCTCTCGAATCCACTACATCAAAACACTCTCAAATAGCCACCCTACATAACACCAACCACAACAGAGAATCCACTACCTTTACACACCACTTGCTTGGCATCACCATATAGACACCTAAGGGTTAGGTTTGAGATTAGGGTAAGGGTGAAATTTGGGTTGAGGGTCAGAGCTGGGTTTAAAGTTGGGATAAATATTAAGGTAAGAGGTAGGGTTAGCCTTAAGTTTATTGCTATCGATTGGGTTTGATGTACGGTTACAGGAAGGTTTCGTGTTAGGCTCAGGGTTAAGTTTGCAGTTGAGATAAAAGAAAGTCTTAACCTTAAATGTAGGGTTGTAGTAAGGAACAGCATTAAGTTACGGTGATGAGAGTTATGTTTAGAGTTCATGGAAAGGCTAGCGCTAGGATTGGTGTTCATGTACAAAGCAGTTGTGTGATGTAGCAAGGAATTCCATTACATACATCTTTGGTTGATGTAATGGTATCAATGTAGAGGTCTCTATGTTACAGTAAATTAACATAGTGGCAATCAACCTAGTAACAAATACCAGCCAAAATCACTCATTTTGTTTCCTAATACGTCTGAAGGACACAGAAAGACTGTTGAAAAGCTCACCCTCCTGTGAGAAACCTCAGTTGGAAGTTGTTATACTTCAGCACCTTTGGCAACCAATACAGTCACATACACACAATCACCAAAGGGCTTTTGATTTACAAGGTTAGCTATAAATCTAATATTCATCTCTGCCTGTTATCACTTCAGATATCGATATCTTTAGGCTCCACAGCAACCCCACAGAATACAAACAGTACAAGTACGAGCCTAGACAAAAGCCAATGATGCTGAAAAACCGCAAACAGGAAAACCCTGCACCCCCTTATGCAGTATTAATCCATCATCTCACTGGTCCACTGTAATGAGCCCTTGATGTATATTATCCACCATTTGTATTTATTTATGTATTTATTATGCAAAACTCACACCAGACAAGTCTAGTATCTAAACACAAGAAGATGAGATCAAGAGGGGAGCAAAAGAGTATGCACACAACTGACTGTGAGGAGCAGAAGCTGATGAACATACATGGATATTCCAATAAAGAATTACAAAGAGATGTATTGAAAAACTGTCTAGGGCTAATATCTTCCTGGTCCAGATGTAGACAAGTAAGATAATACAACTAATGAGTCTTAACAGGCTCTATAGACCATTAATAACCACTGTACGCTGAGCCACAAATGTGGTACTAAGGTATCCCTGGATCATTTTAACAGGGCAGTTACCTGGAGAATTGGTGGATCACCACTTCAACCACTCAAGATCTCTACTGAGTGCTCAGACTGCAAAACCATGATCAAAACGTAAGGACATAGGTGAGATGCCATCCATGAAGTCACTTAACATGTAATGAGGGTTGCAATATTTGAGGTCATAAGCAGGGGACAGCAGTGGGGGCGCAAGTTGTAGTTATCTCAGTAATCTATTACTGGTGAATGTCAGTGTTTTTATGGTTTTACCTTGTTTCAGCACCTAACTATAACACCCAGCTAAAACTTTAACCTTGTTTTTTGAACATAAGCTAAGATCTTTTTAGCATTCCTGACTATAGCGCCACTTTAACCTTTCATTTGTTTCAGTGAATTTCTATGTTTTTTTTAATGTAAAGATCTTATTACCATACCTAAGTATAACATCACTTTAAACTTTAGTATTTCAGTGGATTTCTGGTGTGTTTTGATCAGTAGTACATGGCCTTTGACTGTGCGATGTGGGTGATTTGGCTGCAAGGCCTGGCCTCTGCAGCATACAGCTTTCATTTACATTCTATTTGGTTTTACACATTTATAGTTTTTAGCTAATGTTTTTGTATTTTTTATATATAGTTTTAACCTTTTTTAAACTTATTTATTTCTTCTTTTCTTTTATGTTTTTACACAAATCGTTCTGTTCTGCTTGTAGGTGCTGTTCCAAGGCCCTTTTATATATTCTTCTATTAACTCCACCACAGGCCACAACTTTATGAAAGTGTCTGCAGCATATCCTGAAATGTTGCATGTTGTCATTATGTTCTTGCTCTTGTTATCCAGCACTCCATCTGGAGCAGATGCTGCTCTTTCTACCACTTGCTTCTTCTGTATCTTTGCATGTGCTATGCTGTATTAGTGCAAAGCCTTGAGGTATTTCCACATTTCAATGGTTCCTATGGAGTACTGCCCAGTCTTTGCTCTGCGCAGCACTTTCTAGTACAAAGTGCAGGTAACCTCTTGTGCACTCACTCTTGCGCAATCATTTTTTCTGCTAGTTGGAAGTTCGAAAAACTGCCACACCATTGATTCCTTTGCTGGTCTTGCTTCTTGTGGTGCTGCAGAAGTACCCGGGAGAACACTGATTTTATTAACTTCAGATGGTGTACCTTTCATAGACCTGGTGGATGTGTCTGCTCGTCTCCAGTTTTATCTGAGGTCACAACAGCTACGGATTGCATTTCCTGCAAACTGTCTCTGTTAAAAACTAACCTAGTAATGTGCTTAGCAAACCTACATAAGGTTGTTTCTGAAAGGCATGGGTTTTTTTGAGAAGCGTTTCCCGAGTAGCCAATGAAAGGACTGGTTTCATTTATAGATTTTTTACCACGCGTAACAGATCGGAAAACACCTGTGGGACCCGTAGAACCAATAAGAGTCCTGAGGAGGGTCCATCATAGGTTTTTCCTCCTGTTCCGGGTCCCACAGGAGTTAAGTGGGACCTGGAGCTTAAAAAAAAAAAAAAAATCACTATAAACGGGTGGACTTATTTAAACTTTGAGCCTAGAGGTTTCCCCACAGGCCCACATAAGAAAGGTCACTTGAGGGTTTTAGTGCTTTCTGCTTTTTAGGTGTTGTTGGTACCATGGTCCCTGAAAACAGTATTGTGGTACGTGTGACAGATAGAGGAACACCATTTTATTTCCTGACATCATTTGTTCTATGCATAGAAAGAGAGTTCCCACCCTTTTACTTGTATTAGGGTGTTGGAGTTCAAATTACTCACACCCTGTGTACTGTCTTCTGATATTTGTTTCCTTGTTGGATTTTTGGGGGGATTTTGAAAACAATGGCATCTGGAGGGAAGAGAGCTACAACAGCAGTTGGAGGAAGAGGAGTAGCACATGGAAGGCTCACACTCTGCATCACAGTCCAACCGTTTGGATTTTTTTCTGTGTTCTGCCTGGAAAAAAATTGTTAGCAAAAACACTGAGCTGCAGCCTGTACAAGAAACAATTTTCCATAAAATCAAATACTCATTCTATCAGATGTTAGAACAACCCAGGACATAACGCACAAGATATCTCTTTGCTGCAAAGAGGAGGAGGCAAGAGGGCAAAGGAGTCTCAACATTAACTGCTCCAAACCATACCTTCCTACCTGGTGACAATACTCCTTCTCAAGTTGTACCCGCCCTTCAACAAGACAGAAACTTACTCTACGAGTGCACTGCAAACTTCTACATGGATTGCACAACATTTGTTTCAGCAGGAGAGCAAAGTGCCCCAACCAGGGACCAGCTCTTACCTGCACATGAACAGGTCTGCAAAAGGAAGTCGTTTTATTTCTTCATTGGATGAAAGTTTAATGCCACTTTTTTTCAAGTTTTTAGTTCAATCCCATATTTAAAACAAAAAGTAAAGAAAGAAAAAGTTGTAGAAAAGAAAAGAAGGTTCTTATTAGAATCACCTATCTTGGATAAACAACAGAAAAATTATTCATGTTGTTGTCATATCTGTCTACTAATGTTTAGATATCCTTATAGTCCACTAAAGCAGGCTTTAATGGGCAGTAGCCTGGCCTTGTGCCCAACCCTCCACTGCCGCCAAGCTCCCCACTGCACAAGGCCTTTGGCCATACACTGCAGGGGTTTGCTTGAAACCTGGCATGTGGTCAGGCACTGAGCCCAACCCCCTGTGGGCCGTCACCCCCTGCTGTGTACAAACCCACGTATGAGGGCCTGCGCTGTGTGGGTTTGGGCTGCAGCTATCCCTCTGCTGCGCATGGCCTAAAGCTGTGCACGTCAGGAAATTGGAGCTGTAGGGACCGGCATCTACATAACTTTCAACTGATTTAGATATTTGTTCAAGAGTACAAAATACAGGGCATTCAGATGATCCATGATCCTATAATAGCAGTCATCGCAGACATAAAACCTTTATGAGTCAGGCATGGAAGAGTACTTAGCCATAACATTTCAAACAGATAATATCATGGTAGCTAGTAAACACTTTAACGATTAGGCTAATAGTTTGACCATGTTCTAAATTAGTGTCTGTATGTATGTATTTATGTGGTAATTATGTACCTAAAACCAAGCCAAAAGGCAGGGGTGAGCTGTACAAGGTCCAAGACAAAAACAGTCAATGTGTAATTGAAGGGGTAGCTTGTTTACAAGACTAAAGTGAACTGTTACTAAGTCAAGATGTAATGTTCTTTAAAAGAGTGTGCATTTGGGTGTTTCCTAGGTTGGAGCGTGTTTACAGCAGCCGTCATGGATACAGGGATGTCTGTCCAAATCCTAGGTGCATAGATGGAGAAGGCCTGTTGACAAGTTTTTTTCTTTTTTGCCACTTCTTTGTCTACAGTTTGATGATGTCCTAGTTGTAGGTGTGCCAAAAGCCACCAAAGTTGGAGAGCTTGTTAGCCAGATAATCAGGATGCCAGCATTTATGGCTTTGTAGATGATGCAGCTGGCTTTGAAGATGGTGTGGGGAAGCAAAGGCAGCCACAGGGGTAGAATGCAAGGTTATGATGTCATATTTCTTCCGGTCGCTGATGAGTCATTCTGTATTCAGAATCACAGAGGGGCTTGTGTGGTTCTGGGAATCTGTGGAGCAGGCCAGTGCCATCATCCATATGCTACAGTATGAAGTGGGAAGAATGCTTTCACTTCGTTTAGTAAAGGGATTTGGTACCAGGCCATTTTAGTTTTCTTATCAATGTGTTCCTTGAGGATCAGATCAGTGCTTCTGGTGAATCCGACCAACCAGCTTCATATCGTTAAGTTTTGGTCTAGTTATTGCTTCTTTTTCATGCACACAGCAGGTGGTGTTACACCTCAGGTAGGTGCTGGACATCCAGGTCAAGGATGAGGTGTTTGAGAACGTTTGGAACAGAGTAAACCCTCAAATACGTCAGTGCATTGCTGAATGGTGATGTTATGAGAAGAGCCCAAGGTGGCGCGTGGCCAAGCACTGAATGGATTAGGCAGCAGGGCGCCCGAGCTCCGTTACCCGCAACCGTACTGTAAACCCCACCGACCATCATGCACGGAGGAAACACTCAGGGGCCCTTTCCTAGACCCCCGAGACACCCAGGAGCCCAACCGATGGTTGCACTGTCCATGGCAACTCCCCGAACCAGACAATAATGGCAGTGGGGTGCGCCTGCCCGAGATGGCAGCCGTCCATCTAGGAGGAGGCCTCTGACAGGCTCCAGAGAAAGCGCTGACAGCTCACGGCGACCGGAGTGATGAGCGCCTGCCTGGGTCTTGCCGCTGAGGAGGAGAGGTGAAGGCAGGGCCCAGAGGAGACGGTAACGCAGGTGCCAGAGGCAGTGCCGCTGGCTTGCGGTACCCAGAGTGCCGAGCGGCAGCCTGGGCTGCGCCACTAAGGAGGAGAGGTGAAGGCAGGGCCCGAGGAGATGGTGACATGGGTGCCAGAGGCAGCACCGATGGCTCGCGGCACCCAAGAGGCTCCCTGGGCCTTACCGCTGAGGAGGTGAGGTGAAGGTGGGGCCCTGGGGAAACGGGGCCCGACCTGACGAACAGACCGCTGACTGTCACGATCCCGTGTTGCAGGGGGGGTCCCCCGTGGCTGGGGGACCCACGGCAGAAGAACCCCGAGGTCGGTGCCTTTCGCGCCTCCAGCGCTAGACACGAGGTGGGGGAGGCACACAGGGCCCAGACGGGGGTGAGGGCACCCTAGAATGCCAGTCGGCGGGGGCAAGAAGGAGGCAAGCGAGGACCGCAAGGTAGCACCGCATACTGGCCAACTGGTAGGCGCCAGGCGATGTGCACAGCACCAGCGCAGTGAAGAGGGCAAGGAAATGACGCAGGATACACACCATACCTCTGTGGCTCTGCAAGCCAGTAAAGCAGATGACAACACCTCATGGGACGGGACAAGAGATTTGGTGTAGAGGAGGAATAGACAGTGCACAACTACCGGGCTGCAGGGAGGAGCCCCCCCACAACAATACAGGAGTAGGTGTGGAAGCTACTCAGGGAGAGCACTAGCGGACGAATAGCGAACCAGGACTACAAACCTTGGTGTCACAGAGTTCTGGGAGACCCACTGCAGAGGCTGACCACCCTGAGGAGGCAGGGCCACCTCAGGGCAACACAGGACACCATAGTACTGCACTTGGGCAAGAGACAGGGCCAAGAGACCTACCTAGACTAGACCGGAGCACCTGAAGGAAGGTGTGATACCATCGGGAAACTGAAGGAATAATAGCACCCTGAGGTGAGAGGAGGGCTGAGGTGACGGGGTGAGGAAAGCCAGAACCCCTGTCAACTCTCGGCAAATGGAGCCGCCCACGGGGGTCCTAAAGCAGCCCTGGAGAAAAGGGGCACAGGTGAGCACGGCAATTTCATAGCTCTTTGGCGGCGATCCCTACAGCACGCAGTTAGGATGCGTAAAGCGGCTGCTACCTTAACACACCCAACCCAGGAGACCCGGGGGACGCCCGCCCTACAGATCGGACAGCCCACAGCAGTATGAAACCGCACTGGGGCCTCCTCGGGGTGCAGGACTGCAATATAAGGAAACAACCGTGGTTGGGTGCAGGGTGCACCCGGGGAGGAACCTACTCCCCAACATATCCTCAAATGGGGAAAGCCCTCAAAAAGAGAGACTGCAACATGGGGGACCCCCTGAGGCCCAGTCCAACCAAGGAAGCGGTGGCCTCACTCAGACTCCCCACAGTGGAGATGACACCTACCAATACTACAGGACGTACTCCAGGCCATTGCAGCCTCATGAACAGCACTGGAGGTCAAAATAGATACACTGAGTATAGATCTACAGTAGGCCTCCTTCGGGAGAACCACAGCAGATTAGCAGAGAGAGTCACCACGACGGAACAGGACTTAGCAGAAGCGGTTCCTGCCGTGGCCCTTACAGATGGTTGTCTGAATGCCATGGAAACCCACCTAAAAGCACTGGAAAATAGAGCATAAGATGCTGAAAACAGAGCAAGGCATAATAACATTAGGGTAATAGGACTTCCCGAAAAAAACGAAGGATCTGATATGGTGGGGTATCTGCAACAATAGCTTAAAAAAATGGTAGCCCCGGAAGGCCTCTCATCCTTCTTCGTGCTAGAAAGAGCTCCTAGGGTACATACTAAAGCACCCCCTCCGGGGGCTCCCCCAAGACCTGTGATAGCGCGACTTCTTCATTTCAGAGACCGAGACCACATATTACATTGGGCACAATGATCTGAAGATTGCAAACAGTAAAATATCAATATTCCCCGATTTCTCCCAAGAAGTCCAACGCCGGAGGGCTGCATTCACTTCTGTGAAATACAGGCTCAGAGAACTAGAGATCCTTTACTCTATTGGTCACCCAGACGGGGTGAAATTCTTCAACATGCCACTAGAAGCGTGGGCCTGGCTAGAGTCGGGACCGGACCCGTGCCCGAGTGCCACTTTGCAACACCGAAAGAGAAAACGCCGACCCAGATCTCATAGGAGACAACCATCATCCCGGATTGACCCACCCATGCTAGAAGAAGCGCAAGAGGAACGAGAGAGGGTGGTGGCGGCAGTTGCGTAGTTGGGTGGGACATCAGGGGACACAATGCCCCCGAGCCAACAGAGGGGGGCAGAACAAACGGACTCCAATAGCGAGACCACTACCTCAACGCAATCAAGTATGGTTCTGCCAGTGGTCACCCCAGGCACAGCAGACGAGCTCATATAGAAGGGAGACAGAACATTGCAATAGAGATCAATTGGAAACTCCAACTGCCAATCCGTTGGTGGGCCCTTGATGGATGGTAAGAAGAGTGATGCAGCCTTCCCTACTATTATCGACACCAATGCCTCTGCCACGTGATTTTGGAAACCTCTCACATAGCAGACAAAGACATGAGGGGTGAGATGCGGGCTGAGGGAATCCCGAAGCGCCCAGCCACTAGACAACAAAACCACGACCCCCGTACACACTGTGTTTGAATGTAGAGGCTATGAACATTATTGAAGTTTGGTTGTTTGACTGTTTGGGCAAAAGCACTATGGGCCTGATTACAACTTTGGAGGAGGTGTTAATCCGTCCCAAATGGGACGGATATACCACCAGCCGTATTACGAGTTCCATAGGATATAATGGACTCGTAATACGGCTGGTGGTATATCCGTCACATTTGGGACGGATTAACACCTTCCTCCAAAGTTGTAATCAGGCCCACTGTCTCTTGCCCTGGGAAGGGGAGTTGGAGAGAATGTTGTTTGATTACAGATCAATCCACTTCATGTTGCCTAGATATGTCATATAATTGTGTAGATGTAAGCAGGCCATCCTTGCAATGGGGAAGGTGCCTAGACGACAGTCACTGGGTTCTCCGATACACTGTTAATGGATACCACACTAAATATCAAATTCCTCACATGGAATATGAGGGGGATACGATCCATGACTAAACATCATAAAGTATTTTAATTCCTTAATAGGCAGGGTGTCCAAACGGCAATGCTGCAAGAGACACATCTAGATGCCGTTGAGGGCCATGCTCTCCAAAAGCAATGAGAGGCCAGGTATATTATACCACTTACTCTGCTTTCGCCAGAGGGGCCTTGATATGGGTCAAACATGGGGTACCATACCAGCACATGGCGACTATCATAGACCAACTGGGACGATATACCATAATTATTGGAAAGCTAGAAGGGAGGGAGGTAGTACTGGGCAGCATCTACGGCCCCAGTACAGACCAGGGAGGATTTTTAGCATCCGTTTCTTAACATCTGGCTACACACTTAATGGGACCGGTATTGCTGGGGGGAGACTTCAATTGTATAGAAGACACGACATTAGATAGGTCACCCACACCCTTGTCCTTGTAACCGATCACTAGGACGGCCCAAGCGTACCGTGCCTGGCAACAGAATTGGGGCCTGGTCGACTCCTGGCGCATCCAACACACAGACCAAAGGGACTATTCCTTTTACTTGCCAATGCATTATCTACATGTAAGACTAGACACCTTCCAATGTACACTGGAGATACATGAGCTGACACACATGAGTGAATACCTAACCCGGACAATCTCGGACAATAATCCATTGCTCCTTAAGCTTGGATGGTCTCGGACACGGGCACAGATCCCCACATGGCGGCTCCAGCCAAATTTACTAGAGGATGAGGCCTTTAAGCATACTATTGGTACAGCGATAGATGCTTACTTTGAGACTAATGAGGGCTTGACAGCTTCAAAACTGGTAGAAGGGCCGCGTTCAAGGTAGTCAGTTGCCGTGAGCGTTGGGTGTTGGTTCGGGATATAGCGAAAGCTGAGCAGGAACAGTGAGCGCTCGAGTAGAGACGCCCCAATGCCCTAGAAATACACGCAGCACTCATAACTGTGCGAGAGGCTAAGGCCTATCTAGCACGCACTCACGCAGAGGGGGATCATGCAAGTTCCCTACTGGCATGGCTAGAAAATGGAGGGTCCGTTATAGTTAAACTAACACATCCTATGAGCACAGCATATACTCCCAGGCTACAATTAATTGCTAATTTCATAAATACTATGCTGACCTCTAAACGAGCAACTGAGGGTGATATCCGCACCTTCTTATCACACCTCACACTCCCTACTATATCGGAGCAGGAGGCGACAGAACCGGGGGCAGCGATCACCATCGCAGAGGTGAAGGCTGCTATAGCCAGTATGGCCCGTAATAAAACACCGGGTCCAGATGGACTCCCAATAGAATTTTATTCGGCATACATCTCAAAGATGGGCCCGCGACTGGTGACCATTTACGAAGAGGCTAGGGTATGTCGAATTCTTCCTACATCTGCCCAAGAAGCCCTGATCATTCCTTTGCTGAAACCGCGGAAACCCCCACGCATGTAGCTTCCTACCGTCCCCTATCGATGCTATCAGTTGATTATAAGATATTGAGTAAAATTTTAGTGATGCGCCTAATGAGACACATGCCGCACCTGATACATATGGACCAGGCTGGGTTTATACCAGGGCGTTAGGCAACAATTAACATACAGCACCTCTTTTCGCTGCTTCATAGTGATGCTTATGATAAGCAAAGGGCGATGATATTTGCAATTGATTTTGAAAAGGCTTTCGATAGCCTAGAATGGCAATACCTATATGAGGTGCTTCGCAAATTCGGGCTGGGGGACCAGTTCATTGCATGGACGAGATTACTTTATACAGACCCGACAGCCAGGGTTCGCACAGGCAGCACTATCTCAGAGAGCTACCGGGTGGCGAGGAGGACTAGACAAGGCTGCCCTCTCTCCCCCTTGCTTTTTGCATTAGCAATAGAACCGTTAGCTTGTATGGCCAGGACAGGAAATGCATACGAGGGTATAGCAGTAGCCGGGCAGACTCACCCCATTGCTCTATAGGCTGACGACCTCCTTCTCTTCTCTTCTCGAAAGATGCAGGAGACGCGTTACAGAGAGCTTGTAACTTATTAGTACGATTTGGAGATATATCTGGGCTTAGAGTGAATTGCCAAAAATCCAGTTTATTTCCTACAATGGAAGGAAGGACTGATCCCCCAGACCTTAGGAACTTGCAATGGGAGCCGAGATGTCTGCCATTCCTAGGAGTTCAAACCTATCACAGCAACCAGGACTTGCTTGAAGGCAATGTGGCACGGGCTCTGGGAGGACTTCGCTGTACTATGGCCTTCTGGGCCACCCTGCCACTATCAGTGGCAGGCCGAGTGGCACTTCTGAAGATGATAGTGCTCCCCTGTCTCGTACTTTTTCATGACTCTCCCTGTATGGATCCCGAGAAGCATCTTCAAATAAGTGAACTCCATAGTCTAGGAATTTCTGTGGGGGCCAACAGGCAGTGATTGGCGCTCATGGTACTACAACGATCACTCGAAGAGGGAGAAATGGCCACCCCTGACTTTGAAGCTTATAATTTAGCAGGCCAATTACAGTGGCTGACCGGATGGATAGCAAGTAGTATGATGCCGGATCGTGAGATTACCCCATTCTAACCAGACCTGCACTCGTTGACTAGGGTTGTCCTTCATCTCGGCCCCTCCACCTGCCTCTAGCTCCAATGAGTTAAAAGTAATACACAAATGCTGGCTTCAGCTTCTTCACAGAGCACAAACTGCTGCATCCTATGCACCTGAAATACCACTGAGGTAGCTGCTAACACTGTTGTGTGGAGGGGACTGGAGGAGACTCTTGAGATGGGAGGCAGCAGGAGCAACCACCATGGGCACCCTGTATGAAGCAGACTCCCTGGTACCCTTCGAGGACTTCTGCAGTAGATATCGGATCCCTGCAGGGGACTTCCTGCTCTACAGGGCAATCACTAAGGCGATTGTCAGACACTGGCAGGTGGGAAGGACATAGCCACCCACATCAGTGGTGACTCAATACTTGGTGAGTGCCATGGGGACTCATAAGGCCATGACCTGCCTTTATAGAAAAATTAGGTCCACACTATGCCAGCCACTGACAACCCTTAAGCAGAAATGGGAAGCAGATTTAGGATCCCCTATTACAGATGCTGATTGGGAGGAAATCTTAGCTCGAACTACGCGAACCTCTAGGAACGTCAGATTCAAACTGATCAATATATATGTTTGGCACAGAGCATACCTGACCCCACGCAGGATAAGGAGACACTTTGGGGTGGCAGAGGCTAGATGTCCGAGATGTGGGGAGGAAGAGGCTGAATTCATCCACATGTTCTGGTACTGCCCAAAAATACGAGAGTACTGGCGATTAATCACACAACATTTAACAGACACGATTGAGCGGGAGCTACGTAATAATCCCAGACATTGCCTGCTAGGGGGCTATCATTGACAGGCCAAACACAAAATCACTAACCAGTTCTAAGATCTGGCCCTGGTTTTAGCTAAAAGAGAAATTGAAATGACATGTAAGGTGACACTGGGCCCCCAAGAAAGTACATGGCGGAGAGAGGTCCTGAAGTCGGCCAAGGCAGAGGAAGTAGTGAGACACTGGGAAGCACAGAGAGGCCAGGGGCCAATAGAGAGGGCACGGCGTGGAGCACCCTGGATTGTGACTGGGAACACCTCGGGGAGAGACCACCATCAGACATAGCACCCCCCGAGCACCCTGAGGTGACACTCACAGCAGGGAAACAGTGACGACTCCCGAAGCAGACTAATAAAAGAACAGCCATCCCCGGGGGGATTGGAGCAGATAGACAGTAAGCAAATGTCCCCACCACACAGAACAACACAAGAGACCCAAAAACAACAACACATCGAATCAGTTAGGCACACGATGGGGAGGGGGAGCTCCACCATAATGAGATGCTGGCTGATACTTCTGCTATGCTATATAAGGCTTTGCCAGTAGGTTTCAACAGTAGATACTTATGCATGTGATGCTACCTAATCATGCTGAACGTTGAATGTACTACAACAATGGTTACCGATTAACAGGCGCGGGGTATCAAAAGCATCTAGCATGATATGTCATTATAGAATTGAGGAGCCCCTACATAAGGATTGCACTGTTTGTTTTGTATTGAAAAACAATAACATACGTTTAAAAAAAAATGAGAAGAGCCCAAGGAATCGACAAAGAGGTACAAGATGACAGGACAAGATGAAACCCTCGAGAACCGTGCAGATGATTTGGGCCTGAGGCTAGGTATTGTGGGAAGGTTGAACTGGTGCAAGGAAAGGTGTTGTGCATCGTAGAGTTACCATTGCACCCTGAGTACCATCCCAGGAGCAGGTACTTTCTATTGTACAGATTAGAAGTAAAGTGCCAGTTGTGTTGCGCCCACAAATGTGATATAAATATGGCATCACATAAAGGAATTGGCAGTAGGGTGAAATGTGACGAGGAAAAATACAAGTTGGGGCATATTAACAAGTAGTCACCAATATAACTCCAATTACGCCTTTGTGGGAGGTTCAGATCAATACACCCTGAAAGCACAACAAAAACCACGGCGAAACATGTCTCCAGAGGAGCAATAACTGTGCTAAACCAATTTCTGTTCATCTGTTCCAGGTTATTCACTCACAGCCCCTGACAGGCGATTGATGGATTTTTCTCCATTGTAGAAACATGCCTAATGGAAGCTTCTCGCTTCAGTATGAGCAGAGCTGCAGATTCTGGCATTGCGGGAATGGAGTTATTCAGAGTGTGAATGAGATGTTAGCACTGAGCGCCCTGCAGTGTTGAAGGTTCTGGTTTAGCATAGGTGCTGCATGACGTCTCCCAGTACGCAGCAATGAAACGGAGGGTGGGAATATGTAATTCTGTTTTCAGGTGTATTTGATGTAATGTAAAGACAGCACAAAAGGAAAAAGGATTCACTGTGTATGTTACCTGGAATATTGCATGTTACTTCAAGTGTTGGTAGATGTTGACCATGCATAATCAACAAAGTACTTATGACCTATATAATATAGTTTCTATGCAAACAAAGATCACAGCACACAATATACAATGTAAGACAGATGAGAGTCAAATCAACATAGTCATTGAGGGATAGAAATGAATGAAACAATCGAGCACATCGGTGTTCATATCTTGTCTCCAAAGAAGAGTTCATTTATTCTGAACAAGCTGGTGTTCCATAGAACAGGGAACAATTTTTCCATAACAAAAAACAGCCAACATGTGTTTCGTCACACCAGTGACTTTTTCAAGGCCGAAAATGACGGGAAGGTTCCATACACGTAAAGTCAGATGCGTCTCAGCGATAGTAAACAGTCAAAGACACAGATAAGTAGTCTCATAGATAGTCCACAGGTCATGCGAAGCAGTCCATCAAAAGGAACCCCGGTAGGTCCAACCGTATGTGTCGTAAGTCCCGTCATTTTCAGCCTTGAAAAAGTCACTGGTGTGACGAAACACGTGTTGGCTGTTTTTTGTTATGGAAAAATTGTTCCCTGTTCTATGGAACACCAGCTTGTTCAGAATAAATGAACTCTTCTTTGGAGACAAGATATGAACACCGATGTGCTCGATTGTTTCATTCATTTCTATCCCTCAATGACTATGTTGATTTGACTCTCATCTGTCTTACATTGTATATTGTGTGCTGTGATCTTTGTTTGCATAATACTATGTGTGTGATTTTATTACACATTATTGTTGCCTAAGGGTAGTAGGGCATATGATCACGTGCACCATTTCATGCTCATCAGACTATACAACGTTTATGTACGAATCCTTTCGAGTGCGGCCATCTCTCACCCTTACTACCCAATATAGCTATAATATAGTTTCTATAACTCCTGAAAAAACTCAGACGCCCGAGTGCCCCCAAGCGAAACATATGTCGGCTGAATGCTCATACTAATTCTGATACACAGTTATTAGAGATTTGAGATTATCGGATAGCGAAATAACATATATCTACAATTTAATGACACTCTTAAAAACAAGCATAATCAAATTTTGTTAGTATGTCTGTAAGAATTCATGAACTAAAATTCTGGGAAAGAGTCCTCGTGTGGGGGATTTATTTCTGCGGCCCACATATAATTGGGGATTGAAAAACGACAAATGAAAGGGTGTTTTTTCGTACATTCTCACATTGATCTGGCTGCGACAAGATTACAGAACCAAGATGCGGTGGGGAAATGGGGCTGGAAACATGTAGTGGAGATGTTACTACGAAGCAAACTGTACATTTGAATTTAGCATATTTATTATAGGAGGTGATGTGGCCTAGTCACTAGAGCTGCAGGGACTGGAAGATGCAAGTTGGAATCCCAGCGGCTCAACATCCTGTGATTCTCTGCAAATCATTTATTGTCTGTGTGCCTAAAAAGCAAAATAAATGCATGACCTGGTCTGATTCTCTTGTGAAGGACTTAATGTCCTTGGGCCAGGTGCGTGCTATTAAAACAAACACAATCGCACACATTATTTACATTGTTATAATTCGACAGACGGGTTGGCAAGTGAGTATTGCATGATTTGAAGGTCAGGTACCGAACACTGCATCAGAATTCAGATCGCCACTTTTCAAGGACAGGAACTCGGCCAGAGGAGGGGAGGGCGCACACAGCAGCAGGTGAAAGCACGATTAATTACATGCCTTTGCTACGGCAATAACCGACGGCTTAAACAATATCCAGGCATCAATACCTTATATCAACCAGGAAGGAGGGGGCGGACGGCTCGGTTTAATAAAAGCAATGCAAACCACTGACGTGAATCCTCTGTAAGCCGCGCAGATCAGTCCTGCATGACCTGTCCTTTGCCAAGCAGAGGTGGATGTGAAGGCGGGAGTGGAGGATGGGAGACAGGGGAGGATGTCAAAAGGGTACCCTGCGTGAGACATCACGAGAACGTGCGCGCGCGCGTGCTTTATTATTCATAAGACGCACGTTCTCCCTAGGAGCATCTGGACGCTCTAAGATACTTTTGTTAACAGTAAAACTGAAAACATAGAAAAAAGACAAGCATTTGCAATGCAATGGGTCTCCCGTTTGCTCGAGTTGGAACTATTAGCGTGGTAAATTCCCAACTGGCCTTTTCTTGCCACATAAATTGAAAAGTAGAACAGTTGACATAAGCAAGTTGATTCAAAGAGCCACGGCCGCCATGAGCGCACAGGAGAGACGCAAAAGGAAAAAGAAGTTTGCTCGAAGTCAAACATGTTGGCAAAAGTGCAATCATAAATGTAACATGGTTGCGGTCCAGGGTGGTAACAAAACTGCTCCAGGAGGGACAAACGTAAATCATTTACCAATTATAACAAAGGATTTTGAAAGGCAAGCTCACAAACGAGTGATAGTGATGGGAGTGCGGTGGGCATGGTAAAAAGCTCACAGATAGATTACAACGCTTGCGTGCTCAACCTAAAATAATCTGTGACACAAATGCAGGTTAATAAATGCATCAAAGTTTTCATTGCTCTACTCAAAAACATATAATTCTAGATCCCATGTATCTGGGTTGGCTTAAGGTCTAGAGACTTAAATGTCCACCTCATCAACACACAAGCCTGATATATGGAACATTGTTAGAAATGGGGTTTCTGGTTGGCTAGGGTATGCACCTCAGCCAGGCAGAACTTACCCACTCTAGTCAGGGCAAGGGAGTTACACGTCCAAGATAACCCCTGCTCACCCCCTTGGTAGCTTGGCACGAGCAGTCAGGTCTATCCCAGAGGCAATGTGTAAAGCGTTTGCACAACACACGTGAAGCAAAATGTACACCACATAGTAAACACAACACTGAGCTATGTAAAAATAATCTGTGTTGCACAAAACATAATTAGACCAACATCACACGTAAGTAATACCCTGCTACCTTAGCATTTGTCAGATTGTTACACAAGTTACTAATACTCTGCAAGAATATGCAGTTGTCACATTAGAACACGTAAGTACTCAGGATTCTGCAACATAAGCAGTAGTCAGGAATTACAGTAAAAGTCCTATGCACTTGCAAGGAAAATACCCATAGAAGGAATATTAGAGAACATATTACAAATCATAAAAATACATATCAGCTAGACATGCCCATAAAAGGAGCATTAGCACATATATGCAAGGTCATGAAAAACATACATCCCTAATGCCCATAGCAAGAACACTGGAAAAACATGTCTGCCAGGAGAGTACCTGTTTCTGGGAAAAAGGGCACTCCTAGTGCCTGGGAAGAGGAGTATGGGGGCCCCCGGTGCTCCTATGCGCAAAAACGGGGGCCACGCAGGTCTCTTCGGAGAGAGGGGCGGTCTGCACCCTCTCTACAGTGAAAAGAACGGGCCCCTCTGGGGACCTGCGATCCTTGTAGGGTCCCCCCCAGGCCTCAACTGGCCCTCCACAAAGGGGGGAGCCAAACAATTGCCCAAAAGACGGTACGGGGCAATCGTGGCCCTTTGGCAGTGGCCGGGGGGAAAGGAACTCCCTTTCCGTACCCGGGCCCTGCAATACTGAGGGAAGCGAGGTCTCGCGGCACAGGGGCCTCAATGAGGTCTCCTCCCGCCCACGACCTGGAAGTACAGCAGCGACGGTCGCGCCGCTCCGGAGGAGTTCCAGCTCTTCTCCTCCAGCTGAGGTTGGCTCCCACATGGAGCGGAGTCGACCAGTGCCCTGGGGGCACGGGCCCAGATTTGCACGCCCCGGGGGCACGACAGGAGCGGCTCGCTTCTTCCAGCGAGTTTGTTGGTGCCTTGGGGACACCGGGGCAGCGCTGCTCCGGTGCGCAAAGCACAAGGGAAGCCGGGCTGCGGCAGTGATTCCTAGAAGCAGGGGAGCGCTTACAAAAGCACAAGGGCTCTTTTCCAAGCCCGGGCTGCAGCGGTGATTTTTAGCGGTGGGAAAAGCACTCCCAAAGCACTATGAAAAATAACTCCACAACCCTCCTGAGGCGCCAGGGGCCCAAAGCACAGCACTCTTCAAGCGCTACCCACTTCAAGGGACAGCGCTGAAAACCGGTGGTTGCAGGGGTCAGGGGCCACAGCACCCTGCCCCTGGGGGACTAAGCCCAAAAGAAAGGTCCACAGGTGGAGGGCTCAACAACAGGCCAGCACAAGGGGCATGCAGCAAGAGAAAAGTTCCTTCAGTGACCAACAGGTCACAGGTCAGCACAGCAGCAGCAGTCCATGGCGGTTCCTGGTGAGTTCTTCCAGCATTTCTGTGTCCAGTTCCAAGATGATAAAGAGTCTCCAAATTGTGGGGAAAATTCCTCTATACTTATACTCAGTCCTTACAATGTTTTGCAATGGTAGGGAGAGGAGGTTTCAGTCAGTTAGAACTGGTTCTGGGAGTGCCCCCTCTCTCCTTTCAGCACAGGCTCCAAACATCAGTGGGGGGTTAAAAACCCTATTGTGTGAGGCCAGGGCACAGCCTTTACAAATGCAGGTGTGCCCCGCCTCTCCCTTCTCTCAGCCCAGGAAGGCTTTACAATATGTAGATGCACCTCTGTGACACCTCCACCCTCCCTGTATTCAGGCTGTCTGAGAAGTATGCACAAAGCCCCAACTGTCAGTCTGCCCAGACGTGGATTGGAGGCAAGCTGCAAAACACCAGAGTCATAAGCACAGATAAATGCCCACTTTCTAGAAGTGGCATTTCTGTGATAGTAATAAAAAATACACCTACACCAGTAAGCAGCATTTCTCACCACTATCACAACCATACCAAACAAGCCTACGCTACCCCTCATAACTCAGACAATACCCCTTACACATAAGGCAGGGCATTTCCAATGCAATCCTATGAGAAGGCAGCACTCACAGCAGTGAGACACCAAGTTAGGCTGTTTGTCACTACCAGGACAGGCCACGCAACATTGCACATGTCCTGCCTTCTACATACATGGCACCCTGCCCAAAGGGCTAGCTAGGGCGTACCTTAGGGGTGACTTACATGTAGTAAAAGGGGAGTTCTGGGCCTGGCAAGTAAATTTAAATGCCAGGTCCCTGTGGCAGGAAACTGCGCACACAGGCTCTGCGCTAGCAGGCCTTAGATAGGTTTGACAGGCAACTTCAGTGGGTGGCGCAAGCAGCGCTGCAGGCCCACTAGTAGCATTTAATTTACAGGCCCTGGGTATAGGGATACCACTTTGCAAGGGACTTATAGGTAAATTAAATATGCCAATCAGGTATAATCCAATCATACCAATTTTGTAAGGGAGAGCACATGCACTTTAGCACTGGTTAGCGGTGACAAAGGGGGTCATTCTGACCCCGGCGGTCTTAGACCGCCGGGGCCAGGGTCGGCGGGAGCACCGCCGACAGGCCGGCGGTGCCCCGCAGGGCATTCTGACCGCGGCGGTAAAGCCGCGGTCAGACCGGCAACACTGGCGGTCTCCCGCCAGTGTACCGCCGCCCTTTTGAATCCTCCAAGGCGGCGCAGCTAGCTGCGCCGCCGAGGGGATTCCGACCCCCCCTACCGCCATCCAGTTCCCGGCGGTCCGCCCGCCGGGAACCGGATGACGGTAGGGGGGGTTGCTGGGGCCCCTGGGGGCCCCTGCAGTGCCCATGCCACTGGCATGGGCACTGCAGGGGCCCCCATAAGAGGGCCCCTACGAGTATTTCACTGTCTGCTTGGCAGACAGTGAAATACGCGACGGGTGCAACAGCACCCGTCGCACCTTCCCACTCCGCCGGCTCGATTACGAGCCGGCATCCTCGTGGGAAGGGAGTTTTTCCCTGGGCTGGCGGGCGGTCTTTTGGCGACCGCCCGCCAGCCCAGGGAAAAACTTAGAATACCCTCCGCGGTCTTTCGACCGCGGAGCGGTATTTCGGAGGGGGGAACTCTGGCGGGCGGCCTCCGCCGCCCGTCAGGGTCAGAATGACCCCCAAAGTGCTCAGAGTCAAAACGTCAGCCAACAAAGGTCAGAAAAATAAGGAGGCAAAAAGCAAAAAGTCTGGGGAATGACCCTGTAAAAGGGCCAGGTCCAACAAGCATGTAATAGCAGGAAGAGCATAGGGTCTATGGACGAAGCGTATAGTCTTAGCTGTTACCTTTGTGTATCTCTCAAACCACTCTGCCATGTTCAGCAGATAGAAAACAGAAGGGAGGAGCCTTCTACTTTCATTTTTAGATCGAGTGAGCATGCGCTTTCCGACCTATTGTTAACTATCTGGGGCCTTTTAACCATGCCAATCACAAGCCCATCATTTTCACTCGATCTTAGGCTTGCCGTTCAAAAATCCCTTGATGTAATTGGTAAATGCTTTATTTTTGTCTCCCCTTGGGGCGGTTTTGTTTCCGCCTTGCAGACTTACCTTGTTACATCAATAATTGCACGATTGCCGAAATACTTCAGCGTTGGCAAACTACTTTTTTCTTTGGTCTCTCTCCTTAGTGCTTTATGGCCGCCATGGCGCTCACAGCACGAACAGCGTCAACAATGCAAACTCCATTGGCACTATTGGAGTGCTGGTCACATTGTTCACACTGATCAGAGTCATTTCTTTTGGCTATTCTCTTCACGCTTCATAGCTTTCCCAAACACTCTTAAAATTGATAAATGCTTTTCTAAAACACACAGAAATCTGCAAGCAGCCCTCCTGCCAAAGAAGGAGAGCCGATACTACAATATTCACTGCACTCGAGAAAAGTCACACCATAATGCTTTGCAAGCATTCTTTTTCAAAACATTTTTGCCCATGACTCAGCCTGTGGTGGTCCTAGGACAATAGGACTACCACCAAAACATTCAGCATGACACACTCTTTCTGGTTACAGCATATCTGGGTCCCCACACTAGGTTAGTGGGAACCCCAAAATAATAACCCTTCCCACCATTCAGTCCCTTTTTAAGCTCTCTTATGGTTGGAACGTTTGTTTTTTAGCTTGAAGTAGTTTTGAGTTCTAAAGGCCTTAGTATAGCAATAGGCCTAAAAATGTGCAAGGTACTACGTCTTTTAAGGGCTAAATATGTGGTTGCACTACATTACTTTGTACCGTTTTAACTTAATGTGGTTATTCTCTCTAGGGGCTAATTATATGGTTACATGACCATGTTTCTTACAAATGCAATTTGTATTGTGGTGCCCTCTGGGAGCTGTTCTGAGCATTACAGACAACATACTACAATATTTGCTGCACTCCGTCATGCCATAGTGCTTTCCATGGCATTCTTTTACAAAATATTTTTTCTCCTAACTCAGCCTGTGGTGGTTCTTGGACAATGGGACCACCTAGAAAACTTTCACCACAACCTGCTCTTTCTGTTTAGTTCATCCCTGGATCCCCACACTAGGAACCCCAAAATAATAACCCCTCCTTCCATTCAGTTTCTTTTTAACCTCTCTCATGGCTGGAACTTTTGTTTTAAAGCTGAGAATAGTTTGTGTTTTAAGGGTCTTGTTTGTAATATTTTTTCAGTAGACCTGCTAGTCTTATAAATGTGTAATGCGCTACAACCTCTAGGGGCTAAATAAAAGGTTGTGCTTTTTTTCATGAGGTTATGCTTTCTAGGGGCTAACTATATACTAACATGACAATGTTTTTTACAAATGCTATTTTCATTGTGGTGCCCCATAGGGGCTCTTCTGAGCATTACAGTCTAGTGCCAAATGTTTATTTCTGATAAAGGTTTTCATTGGGTTTGTATAATAATTGTGTATATATTATTGATCTCTCCTTATTGCAATTATGACCATGATTCAGGCCAACTTAACATCCTTATTACTCTTTGACTGCTTGAAAACTCTTAATATATTTGGGTGACCCTTCTGGTTTATTTCTCTTGTTACTCAAACATGTCCGTCTTGTTTTGGGGATTGTGTTAGCTAGGAATTTGCTGGCAGATCTAAAACTATGATGCTAAATGGCAACATTTTCATTTTTGGCTGCTGATAGAGGAAGAACGTAAATGGAAGTGTTTTTGGTATATGCAGGGTCACTTGAATTATGTGGCAGGAAAAGACCAAGGGTCATATTTATGAAGGCCATAGCACCACCTTGAGCCACATTAGCAGCATTTTTTTATGCTAATGTGGCATTCAGTTGGCCAAAATTCCGCACCATATTTACAAAGTGGTGCAATCCATGCATTGCAGCACTTTGTAAACCCTTGCACCACATTATGCCTGCTCCAGGCATAATGTATACAAGGGGGGCAATCCAGCATTAGGAAGCCCAGAAAATGGCACAGTGGAATTTATGAGATTCCACTGCACCATTTTTTGTTTCATTTTTAACACCTGCCTTAGGCGGGTGTTAAAATGAGGATCCCATTTTTTTACAGTGGGCCTCCTTTCATTTTGCAGGATTAGCATCAAAATTTAGGATGCTAACCCCGCAAAGCACCAAACTAGCGTAGAAAAGTTATGGCGCTAGTTCCCTAACATGCGCCATAGTGCCGCATAAATACAGCGCATGCATGGTGTTGTTGGGGGGGGCGTAAAAAAAGTGACGCATCAGCTCTAATGTGCCACTTTTTCATAAATATGCCCCCAAATGTTGGCCAATTTATGTGGCAAGAAAAGTCTAGTTATGAATTTACAATGCCAATAACTCTAACTCAAGCAAAGGTGAGACCCATTGCATTGCAAATGCTTGTCATAGAAGGAGCTGTCCAAACCATAAAAACCCTTTGTACATGTAGGCCCATATTTATACTTTTTTAGCGCCGTATTTGCGTCATTTTTTTACGCAAAAGTGGCGCAAACTTACAAAATACAATTATATTTTGTAAATTTGTGTTGCTTTTGCGTATAAAAATGACGCAAATGCAGCGCTAAAAAAGTATAAATCAGGGCCCTAATGTGCTGCAGGGCTTTAAGTGAAAAGCAAAGAGTGTGTGGGGGGTGTCCTCTAAAAGGGGCATTGTCTACGTTATAAAGGGCGTGGCTTAAACATGTAAACTACATTTCTGTGATTCCCATAGTGAACCATAATACCCGTATTTTGATGCCTCCTTGAGCTTTCTGTTATTGCATCCAGATCTAACACAACAACTGACATACACTTAACAACAGCCAGGAATATTGTCTTTGTCAATAATTGTTTGCGCTTTAAAATAAATGAGTAACAACAATGGTTTTGTTGTAAAGAAGTATTATTAAAATGTTTCAATTCTGAAATTGTGAGACTGAGAATTAAACATTAGGGAGGTCAGTGGAAGGGGTGATGGTCTTCAGAGTGTATTAATCACTCTTGTTATGTTCACTCTGTGTTAGGCGTGTACACTTCCTCCACATCTCCTCCATATGCATATCGTACACCTCACCTCTTTCCTCTTCAGCATCCTCTTTTCATTCTCTTCTGACTGCACTTCCTCAAATAGCCTTCACATCACCCCCAATCATGCAACACACGCACTCATGTGTGTCCCATGTCAAAATTTTGACACCTGAATCATGCGACAGGACAGGGTCAAATTATCTGGCAGGGTTAAGTAAATTACGTGGCAAGAAATGCTAAATTATGCAGTTTAATGCAGCACGTTTTATAATAATATAACTTCATTATTTTATCATTTCTAAACTTGGTAACACTGTATTGACATTGGTTGCATCCACATTACAACCAGTTTGACACCCAAATATAGCAATAAGCAACAGAAAGGTGGCCAGTCCAGCTTTGCAAGGGGCCTTCTACTGCGTGGCAACACGGGTCGCTGCAGTTTTAGTAACTTTTTAACCGTTTGAGCTATAAACATTTTTTTGTGTTAAAAACAGAAGATTATGTGGCAGACGGTGGATGTTATGCAAATATGCCAAATCTTTAGTTGCGCAAACATTGCCGCGGCTGCACAGTTCCAGTGGCCCTGGCTATAGGCCCTGGTCCATGTCAATGTCCGTTTTTAATTACTTCCGGTTTTCAGACCTAGAGGGACTCAGTCCACTTTATGCTGTGACCTGCTGCCTTCAAAAGGACACACTTTCACAGCCATCTAATGCAGCTCTTGCCTTGCTAATGAGGCATCACATTTTCTTTCAGCAGACCGCTTTGCTGGCCGCACAATTTTAGATGTGTTGAAGTCTGATTATGTTGTTTCAGGGAGATCCGAGTGAAAACTAGTGCAGTAGTGAATGTTAGAGAGTACGTATTGAGAAATGGCCTTAGAAGCACCGTTTTTCTATGGAAGAGTGAATTTACCCAAAAGATACAGTGCCTAGAAACACAAAATAAAACCCTCATGCACTTGTGCCCTAAATGAAAAATCCTCCTCAAGTTAGATCTCCCGTATTTGGACATTAGCTCCTGGAACGGCCAGGGAACGTATTGGGGAAGGCCAGATCCAAGCCTACCAGCCGTGCTCATTTATCACATTGAGCAGCAATTTGGTCTCCTGACTGTTCAATTTAAGGAAATTACCACTCATTCATCACTGTATCCCACAAAAACTAGGAGCTGTTCGATTTTATGGTCATCGCGACTCTGCCGTCATTGCTTTCTGCCCCGTTTGAATGATTAATCACTCTAATAATCAACAATACACTATTATTCACAATTAGTGTAAGAAAAATACGCTCTCTTGCTGGGAGCGAGGGTCTAGCGGCCTGAGGCATCTGTGAGGGAGAGCGTGTGTTTTAAATGACAGTGCATGAGTGCAACTAATACTGAGAATGAATGAGTGACAATAAGAGGTAGTGCAAGCGTGAGAGAAAGTATGTATAAGTGAAAGTGAGTGTCGTAAATGAGTCAGTAGGAATAAGTGAAACTGAGAATGAGTGATTGAGCGTAAGAGTGAGTGTGCGTCAGAGTAGGTGTGAGTGCACGTGGGATTAAGTGCAAATGAGTGCAAATTAAAGAATGAGAGTAAAAACTATGCGAGAGTGAGTGAGAATGAATAAGTGTAAGTGAGAGAAGAGTGTGGGTGCGTGAGAATGAGTGTGTGTGAGTGAACTTAAGTTGGTGTGAGTCAGAATGTAGTGGTATGCTTGCAAATTGTCATTTATCCAAGATGCATCCACAACAAAGTGCTGGTGCTGGCCTTCTGGAGGTAATGCTTTGCACAAAAAGGCACATATGGAAACATGCCAGTGCTGGCATACTGGAGGATGTAATCATTGGCATAAGGGAGGTCAACCATGGCATGTGGGAGGTGAAAGCCATGACAACATGCTGACCCTGACACACTAGAGATAATTTGTGGCATAAGGGTTACCCTTGCAATTTGGATGAGCATTGGAAGAAATAGGTTTAAACTGTGTATTTAAAGCACAATGCAAGCACCAGCATTTTGCCATTTATGTCACATATATTAGGAATATCCCCTAATTGCCAGCACCAGTATTATTTTCCAGTAGATGTCCTCAAGGCAAAATTCTTATGCTGCCATATAGTATAGAATTTTTGGCATATGGAGGTAACTTTTGACACAAGGGGGGTTGGTGGGAAAATACTGATGCAGGCAATTGGAGGAAATTCTTGGCATATGTAACACCTGTGCAAAATGCTGGCACTTGCCTATTGGAGATAATCCTTGGCATAAAGATGGCAACCAAGACAAAATGCTGCCCCTGATATACTACAGATAACTTTTGACATAAAGGACTCCCTTTGTATGTAATGGCATCAAGGTCAAAAGGTACTTTTGGTATAAGGTGGCAACTATGTAAAATAGGCTGCACTTATTACAAAATGTTGGTCAAGGCACAACTGGGGTAATTTTGAATTATGGGAGCACCCTGTGTGCATTTGTAAAAAAGGAGTGAGCTCCTGGGGTGCATTAGGTTTCATGGGCTTGGCACACCATTGAAGGAATTGAATATTTCATGACTGCCCTTTCAGAGAAGAATTAGCAAAAGTATGCCAAAATTGTGTTTCAAATATACCATTTGACCCAATTTCTTTCAACATTTTTTCATAGGGAGGACTCCTCCTACCCATTCACTTTAGGACCAGTCATACTCACTCACTTCACTTGCTCTCTACAAACCTGGACCAAATATTATTATTGTACGTGTGGGAGACAAAACTGCCAGTTTTCCCAGATCCATGTGTGACTAGTTAGGCCAATCCTGTTTTTTTTCTTTGAAATCTGGGACTTCTAGTCCTATTTAACCAAGTATTAAACCAGGACTATGAAAAGTACGGCGGACACAGCGGTATGATTTCTTCAGATATTCTCTTTTATTTTCAAGATAAGATGATACAGCCTCAACTCCCGTCCGCCCACACAGCTGCCTCTTCACAACTGCCCGCAACCTTCAACCACCCCCTGACATTCCAAGATCTAGACATTCTAAATTCCTAACACGGTCGCGCGGCAGAGCATAATATGTGTAAATACCCAACACACTACAAGTCCTAGAGTTCTAATTTAAAAAAAGGGATGGCCTACTAAGTCACGCATGGACTTGGGAAACCTGACAGTTATGAGGAGAGAAAGTTGGGTAACCACTACTCATGGTACACATGCGCTTTTGGATGTGTCAGTCGCTACCTAGGTGTGTGCGGTGCAGGCACAGACATTTCAACCAACCTGATTGACCCAAATGTCAACCAGTGTGGGTGGTCAAAATGGTGAAATGCCCCAGGAACCTAATTATGGGTAAATGTCCAGATATAGCTTTTAAGTGACCAAGGGCCATATTTATACTTTTTGACGCAAAACTGCGCTAACGCAGTTTTGCGTCAAAAAAATTAGCGCCGGATAACGCCATTCTGAAGCGCCATGCGGGCGCCGTATTTATTCAATGACGTTAGCCGCCGGCGCTGCCTGGTGTGCGTGAAAAAAAACGACGTACACCAGGCAGCGCCGGCGTAGGGGGATATGAAGCTTGGGCGGCAAAAAATGGGGCAAGTCAGGCTGAGGCAAATTTTTCGCCTCAACCCGATTTGCGCCATTTTTTTCGACTCCCAACCCCCATTGAAATGACTCCTGTCTTAGCAAAGACAGGAGTCATGCCCCCTTGCCCAATGGCCATGCCCAGGGGACTTCTGTCCCCTGGGCATGGTCATTGGGCATAGTGGCATGTAGGGGGGCACAAATCAGGCCCCCCTATGCCACAAAAAAATAAAAAATAAAAACTTACCTGAACTTACCTTAATGTCCCTGGGATGGGTCCCTCCAGCCTTGGGTGTCCTCCTGGGGTGGGCAAGGGTGGCAGGGGGTGTCCCTGGGGGCATGGGAGGGCACCTCTGGGCTCCTTCCGAGCCAACAGGTCCCTTAACGCCTGCCCTGACCAGGCGCTAAAAAACGGCGCAAAAGCGGCCGGACGTCATTTTTTTGGACCCGCCCACTCCCGGGCGTGAATTTTGCCCGGGAGTGTAAATACGGCGCACATGCCTCGGAGTCAATTTTTTAGACGGGAACGCCTACCTTGCATATCATTAACGCAAAGTAGGTGTCCACACTCAAAAATGACGCAAACTCCATGGACTTTGGCGCTAGACGCGTCTAACGCCAAAGTATAAATATGGAGTTAGTTTTGCGTCAGAATTGCGTCAAAAAAAAACGACGCAATTCCGGCGCAAACAGAGTATAAATATGCCCCCAAGTCTTGTGTGGCACCTTCACCTGACCTCTCAGTCAGTACTGACTTTTAGCCAACAGCATTATACAAGCTAGGATTTCCGAGATCATAAACACAATCATAAACATGAAACTACAAATCCCAACTAGAAAAATGTTGTTGATTTGAATATCAAATTGTTAACCAGCATGACGGAATTGTCAGGATTGGTTCGAGTGGGCTGTCTCCGTGCTCCTACAGGGACTGGAGGCCTGTGCTTCCTCTACACCCAGCTGTCTAAGACAGCTCGGGTTGGAGAAGTTTAAAGTGTGCATGTGAAAGTGACATGTGCACTTTACACTGCAGTAGTCAGTCATCAGTCCTCCTTGCTACCAATCAGCAGCAATGGCCCAGCCTTCACAGTCAGCTCCGACTGGAAAAAATAAAGTGGTAATAAAGCCATTTTATTTTTTGACTTTTTCTGTGCCCTCAGCGGGGGACGATGCTCTTCCGCTCAAATGGAGAAGCAGCCTCTAGGAGGAGATTGAACAAAAGATAGAGAGAGAGAGAGACAAGGATAGAGTTAGGAAGTGAGAGCTGAGGAAATAAAGAGAATGAGAATAAGAGAATGAGGCAGAGAGACAGAGACCAATAGGGGGCATGGAGAAGAAAGGAGAGATAGGATGGGATAGAGAGAAAGAGACGGAGGGGAGATACGAAAGAAAAGGGGAGAGAGATACCACAGAACTGAGCTTTGACTCCATTGCTAGACTGTGTTTTTCATTTCCCAGGCAGGCTGGCTTCTGCTCCAGCCCTAAATGCTTCCATTGCTTTCTATGCATGCGCTGAGATTGCTGATTTCTTGGCTCTCAGCCAGAGCAGGCTTGCGGATTACCCACACACACACATTGGTAATAATTAATTTCTGCTTCAGTACCTCCCGCCTTCCTGTCAGTCCTGCAGGATACTCCCCCTTGGCTCGCTCGAGAACCGCAGGCTTCCTGCGCGTGTTCTACCAGGAGAGCGCAAGGGACATTTTTGGCTCTCCCTGGACCACCACCAGTCAACCAAGAAACAATCATTCAAACAAGAAATTCTTTAAGCAACTCTGGTGGTTGTTCAAAAATAAAAGTCAGTAATTGGCCCAGCTGGTATCGCTGTAGTTTCTGTTCACAGAGATGTGTTACTAGTGTTACTTTATCACGCAGTGGCCATAAATTAACCGCTAAAAGGTTGACCCCCCAAAAAATGCCAGACCAGGCAGGAAGAATATGTTTAGAAGGAGAAATATGTGGTTACCTTACATAAGACATCACTCATGACATCTTAAATGACATCATTGATGACATCACTGATCACATCTCAAATATTGTCATTCATGGCATCACTCTGTGGCAGCATTTTCAGCATGCCAAATCCTCAGTCCAATGAGCAAACTTCGCTCCTACCCCATCCCCCCACTGGCCTTGCAGCCAACACTCCAAGGCCATCCGATGCCCACTACACATGCCCTTCGATTGTGGGTAGCACTAGTTGCCCAGAGGGCCTGGTCTTCAAACAGGTCCTACATTAAAACATTAGTGAGCAGTCAACCCGGGCTGCACATGGGCTTCAGCCTTGCACACCGGGGGTTAGCCGCAGGGCTGGCCTACCGCCAAGCCTAGGAGCTATACTCTCATGAGATGGCCTCATTCAACCAGGTTTATTGAAGAAGCAAGTTCACAAAAATCACCAGGTAGGCTTACAGAATCTGTTTCGTTCATTTCTGTTAATTCTACATTTTACGGATAGGCTTTCTTCCATTTATAGCGTTTTCCCTTTTCATCTACTTCACGGACTACGAACAGCGGAAATGACGCACCTAGCGAGCGCACTGCCAGTATCACTTCTGGCTTCATTTGCACAGTGATTGCAAATGAAGCCAGAAGAATTCTGTCCCACACCATGGTGCATGTTTTTCTGCCGCTGCTCCATTTCGCTGCCCGGCGATGCAGACAGCCAAGGCAGTGAATGTGGGTCCCCATGCTCTCCCAGGGGCCCACATTACATAGAGCGAGGAGGAGGCCTGGTCACCCACCACGTGCCGTCGGCCTCAGCGTGCACACTTTGTGACGCTTGATCTTCTGCTCTTTTCGCCCAAGCAGATTTCCTGCTGCGACGGGATCCATAATTTTTTGGCCCCTGTCTTGGGCGCTTTGCCCCTTACTTCCCCAGTCTCTTCATCCTGCCTTTTCCCCTCACACAATGTCCTAGCCCTATCACCACTCCTGCACTTTCCCATTCCTCTAGCCATCCATCCGTGCACTCACTATTCCATCCATGCAGTCAATCACTCATTCATTGGCTCACCCAAATATCAAAGTGCTCCAAGCCATTGAATCATTCTCACGTTCATTCATTTAGGCCACCCCAGATGCAAATAACTTCTAAAGGAATAAGCAAAACTACAATTCCCAGAATGCCCTGTGTTGTTAGCTAAAACGCAAGGGCAGATTGAAGGTGTCACACAAAACACGAGCCTACTTGGCAGCAATGCATACATATTGGTTAAAAGAGACACGGAGTATGTCTGGCTAAATACAAATATTGCCACGTTCACGTTATGTTGCCCCTCTAGGCATCTGAGGCACAATTCTTGGCCCAGGCTGGCAAACATCAAGTAATGGACTGGAATGTAGTCTGGGCACTGCATGAATAACAATCTTAACATTACACCTACCTTTCCACCAGGCGTGTAGCTTCTATTGGTGCAGCAGGTGTAATGGTACCGAGGCCCAGAGCCCTGAGAAGCCCACTGAACACTTAAAGCCACAACAGCACTCAAAGAGGCCATGTTCCCAGCTTGCACCAGGGCCTATGGCATCCTTGCTACGCTTCTGCGCAGATGAGGATATAACCCGTTCCCAGGCCAGCAGACGAGCTAGCCAACCAAAGACAATGTATTGATTACTGCTTTCCCTGTAATAGTCTCCCCGTGGCCCGTCTGCGCGCGGTGAGAGTGAACAATGCCATCTGTAATGAAGTTAATACGCGCGCATTGAAGCGATCTGAGCCAGCCTCAGCCGGGAAAGAGGTGAGAGGCCGAGTGAATCCAAGTCACTCGTGACACCTTCAACCAACGTGGCGTGTTTAGGAAGAAGAGGTTGTGGTTTGCAAAGCAGGTTGTCATTATGGCCCAATCAGTCCCAAAAGGCAAAGCGCTTTGGATTAAAAGCAGCGAGTAGCCAGGGAAGCAGCTATCAATAGTGCAACAGGTGCAGTGGCACAGTGGTCCAAAGGTTTGTGGCCCCACCGCACCTAACAATTGCTGCTGTTTACTACCAAACCGGCCAGGCAAGGGGTTACTTTCCATGATTGCATTACTATCATGGTCCTTGCTGTGCCTCCAGGAGGGCCTGAAAGTGACATGTAGGAACCCCAGCGCTTAATTTGTAAAAAAAAAAAAAAGTTCCGGTGCTTAAAGATCTCCATCTCAAACACACGGCTGCTGCAATTAAATGTACCTGCACGGAATACCGAGGCAGCGTAATCCTGAAGCCATCTCAGGCCTCTTCAATCCATTTACAGCCACTCCCTCCCCCTTCAGCTCACTCCTGCAGCTTTCTGCTTTCGCTCGCTTTTTCGATTTTCTCTTCCTACCTCATTCCCACATATGTCTCTTGCTCACAGCAAAATGCTTGAGGCAGAAAAATGAGTGCCAGTCCTCAAAAGTAGGTGCCAGTGACCCGCACCGGAAACCACCGGCTCAAATTGAGCACTGAGGACATCCAATGTTTTTCAGAGAAACACAGCCGTACAAAGCTGGATGAAGCAAAACCTACTGTTTAATAATGTTTGTAAGCAGTCACAAAGAACATTTATGAACACTGCCAGTGCGTAGGTCAGCCCGTCTCAGCCTCTCCAGGTTCCTGATGACAGGAGGCGAAAAGGATCTATTTACAGAGTGCTGTTTAGAAACATAGGGAGTCATTCTGACCCCGGCGGGTGGCGGGAGCCGCCCGCCTGGAGGGAACCGCCAGAAGACCGTACCGCGGTCAAAAGACCGCAGCGGTTATTCTGGGTTTCCCACTGGGCTGGCGGGCGACCGCCAAAAGGCCGCCCGCCAGCCCAGTGGGAAACAGCCCTCCATGAGGATGCCGGCTCCGAATGGAGCCGGCGGAGTGGAGGATGTGCGACGGGTGCAGTGGCACCCGTCGCGTATTTCAGTGTCTGCAATGCAGACACTGAAATACAAAGTGGGGCCCTCTTACGGGGGCTCCTGCAGTGCCCATGCCATTGGCATGGGCACTGCAGGGGCCCCCAGGGGCCCCACGACACCCCTCACCGCCATCCTGTTCCTGGCGGGCGGAACCGCCAAGAACAGGATGGCGGTGAGGGGGTCGGAATCCCCCATGGCGGCGCAGCAAGCTGCGCCGCCATGGGGGATTCCCAGGGCAGCGGAAAACCGGCGGGAGACCGCCGGTTTTCCACTTGCCCAAGGGAGCACCGCCAGCCTGTTGGCGGTGCTCCCGGGGTCCCCGGCCCTGGCGATATTTACCGCCAGGGTCGGAATGACCCCCCATAGTATTCTGTAGATGTCGGGACTGCACAACTGGGGACTGTAATTCAACTATAATCTACTCACACAGCCACAACCTATGTTACCTAGCAGACATACTGCACATTTCCGGTGGTATAGTATATCTGCTAAAATGGGGTGCCAGGACACACATCAGTGCATCAATAAGGCCAATAAGGAGTCACATAGAGCAACAGGGGCAGAATCCCCAGCAGTATCCCATCTTTTGTTAGGCCTGCACTTTCAGTCCTATCAATAAACTGCAAATGGCTCTAGGTGGTCTTCCCCTTAATTCTGGCCCCACTGCTATGCCTGGCTCCTCGTTGGGAACCATGTCTTGCTGGTTCTGATGTGTTGGTTCTTTGTGCATGTATGAGTGCTTGTTTGTGAACCTACTTGTGAGTGATTCCAGGTGAATGAGACTGAGTGATATTGAGTGGGTTCAATGTGTTTGAGCGTGTCAATAAGAGTGAAACAGTAAAAATCAGTGAGATTGAGAAAGCGTGAGTATGAATAAGTGAAATTTAGTGTGAGGGAGTGAACGACTGTGAGTTAGAATTGTAAAGGGGAGACTGAGCGGGAGTGGCAGTGATTCAGCGTTGTAGCTATCATTTGTGCAAGAGGTGCAGTTCCACCAGTATCTAGAAGCAGGAGGACCTAGTGACTGATGTTTATTAAAGTAAAGCACCTGTAGCCATATTATTGATAGGGTGCACTGTCCCTGTTTGTGCCTTGATGCACCTTTAACAGGGTGTACCAGGCGCAAACACGGGCGGTGCCCCCTATTATAGATAACGCACTGCCCCAGGGCAGACACAAACTCACAGCTGCCCTGAAGTTGGTGCATTGGTGAAGCAGCTCTTTGGAGTACCTGCCTGTTCCTTCACAGCGCAGGCGGTACTCGGTCAGCACTTTAAACAGGAGACAGAGTTCTCTCTTCCAGAGGGTGCAGTGAGTGACTACACCTGCCTGATTGTGAGTGAGTGTGGGTGAGTAACATGTTGTGAGCATGTTTTATGCTTCTGAGCCTCCCACAGGCCATGGCATACTCGAGATAACTTTTGGTTTATTGGGGCACCCAAGGTAACATACTGTCACAGCATATTCAAGGTAGTTCTTGGCATGACAAAATGTAGGTCTTCACCAGTGCTTTATTTATAAAAGAATGAGTGCAGGTACCCAAAGCTATGCTTAAAACCTGAGGCTGGCACTATTAAATGTTAATACGCCCAATACCAAAGCTGCGTAATCTTCAACCCACCTCAGGCCTATTTAATCCACTACCAGGCACCTCCTGCCCCTTTATCTCACTCTTGCAAGTTCCTCCTTTCTCCCTGTGTGTTGTTTTTCCATATTTTTTTCTTTCCTTTTTGTGTGTTTTCTCTGTCTTGTACTTGGGAAATGGTTTATCATGCAAAATAAGTGCTGGTCCACAAAAATGAGTGCCGGTGGCCCCCACCGGCAATTATCTCCTCAAATTAAACACTGGTCCTCACATACTGGACGGAATTTCTGGCAGATGGGGGACATCAATGACAAATTCGTGCTGCTAGCATAGCGTACTGGAGCTAATTTTGACCAACCATGGTATATTTTGAGCCTGGGGGTCAGGTTGGAGGAAGGAAATCATGTTAAAATGCTGACTCTGACATACTGGAGGTATTTTTTGACATAAGGGTCACCATTGGTATAGTGTTTGTATCAATGGCAAAATTGTGGTGCTGGCATATTGCATGTAATTCTTGCCATAAAGGGGTACCCATGAAAATACTATGGCATTGGCACACTGAGAGCCCGTGGCTATTATTACACCGCACCACTTTCAGCAGTTCCTGTAATGCACCCACAGGATGCACAGTAAATATAAGAGCATCTTGTGGTTCCTAATCGTTTGAGGCTTACAATCTCAAAAACTGGAAATAACAGTGGGTCCAGATCTCCTATCAGGACTAATGAGTTAGAAAACTGATTTCCCCTTACTTTAACTATGTGGCAGTGTTTAGGAAGAGTGGGACAATCAACCTTGTAGTTATTCTTCTAGATAGACACAAATATCCAGCCCTGTATTAGGTCGGCCATTTTGACGTGGTGTCATTACTTGGCACTCTGCTAGAGCCAAAATTAATCTCTGTCTCCGAGCAAGAGAGAACTTATTGTCCCACCTATGGCTTCCAATTGAGACACTGTTAATTTATTATTAATAAAAACTGTGCTATATCATTGCCAGAGATAGGGGTAAAGGCACTGGTTCACAATCAGTAATGCAAAATAGATTCGAACACCATCTTGTCTCTAGTTCGTTACTCTACATGTGGGATTGGACAGTCTAATAAGTGGTAGGTGGAAAGCTTGAATTACTCTTAGCTATTGGTAATCACTCCGTGTCACATTCCTAGGCATCACGTTTCAGCTCATCTGTACCATTACAGCTATCTGCAAGTAGGTGGAATTGTTAGATCTCAGGTGAGTGGGGTGCACAGTTATGGGAATGGAGACATCTATACATGAATATTTGAGTGATCTGCAACCCTACCCTTATCTCCCACTCTTTCAGATTGGCTACGAACCAGTGAGTACCAAACTATGATATATTCTTGGTGAACCTTAGGAAGAGTCTTGTTAGAATGTCTCTATCATTTTCACTGGTGACACAAGTGGATTAGCTTTGCAATGAAGTGCATTGGGTTTTGGAACACGTGCAACTGTTTTTCATAGGTATTCCTTGAACGGCGTGTTCCTCGCCACAGCAAGAGTACGGGTAAAAAATCTTTCTTTGCAGCTTAGTATCAACTCTGTTTCAAGAAAGCCTGAGACTAAAGATTGTCCACAACATAAAATAAATATAAAACTGCATAACAGACATTTTTATCTGGAGCATCACACACACTCATCAAAGAAGAGCCAGTTTTACATCATCCAGTGTGCAAATGGCTTTCGGACATTGATAGGTTAGGTCAGACTATGGACAGGAAGAGCGGCGTCTTTCTTATGACTCCAGAGGTTAAGTCAATTAGGTTTATTTAAGATGTGAGACATATGCTCGCCTCCCATGGAGCTGGTCAACAGCTTGGCTTCAGAATTTGAAAGCACTTGGAGCTGGGCCAAAATGCGTTTTCAGAGCTTTGCAGAAAGGGCATCTCAGTCAACCAATCTGCTGCTAATTAGGGCACTTACTGGACTTCCATGGCTTTGGCTTTCGGCCCAAAACTGATTAAGATTACAGGTGGGGTGTTGACATGCAGAATGCAGGCTCATCACGTCATCCCATGGTGCTGAATGACGCATCTCCTTAGAGGTGTGGGGCGGGAAGGAACGTGCCGGCAGAGTGCAGTGTACGTCCTTCTAAGCGCTTCCACTTCCGCGCGCACCGCCTCTTACACCGGCACCGACTCTATCAAATACCAACACAAATAAACAAACAAAAGGTGCTGTGATTTTGGGACTGAAAGTGGGATTTCCCAACTATACAATGACTCCTCTTGATGGGAGGGGTACGGCCATTTTACAATCCTGGAATACACTGCCGATGCTGATTTAAAAGCCCATTTTAGTCAAGCAAAGCAGTAATTACAGCTTCTTACTGAGACATACTCACTGTTGTCAACTGGAACAAAACATCCTACGTGGAAACAATGAGCCCTAGACAGAGGGTGTGAGATCACAGGCGCTCAAAAACCTTCTCCATGGCAACGTTATCCTCCCTAAAATACCCTGCGCTCCCTTTAACTATCATAACATTGAGCAAACGAGCCAATCTAGGAATGAGAATCCCGCATTAGAGAGCTTCCACCGACTAAAGCTACCCAAACTCCCCTGAACATCCCCCAACCCTCACCCCCACCTCGAGCATCCCCCCAGCATCAAAGCCCCTTTATCAAAATGGCATCCGACAGTGTTGATCAGATGTAACTGAACCTTAAGGGGCTCTGCAGTTTAGGCTGCCCCACTAGTCCGAGACAAAGGTAAGAGAAGATGGTGGACCAGTGGTGGCTGGTGACTGAAAGCAGTGGTGGGGCACAAATACAAGACGGAATTACACCTTGTGAGAGAGCCTCACTACCCACGTATTTCCATTCACCTACTCACCCACTGCCTTTGGTCACCTACCCATTTACTCATCCACATTGTCATCCACTGCCATTCACACAACTCTTATACACAGACACCCACATTTTCTCAGCCACTCTGTCAAGCCCTGCAAACACATTCAAACAAACACACATTGCTTCACCCATCCAGTATCCAGCAGTTTCAGTGATAAAAGGTACACGTTTATTTGAGCTGCAGATTACATGTTCAATAAGACATATCACGTCATTAGTCTGCAGAAGAAATAAAACAATAGCTAGCCATGATAAATTACTGGAACCATTACTGCCATTGAGAGATGAAATCACCTACAGAGGCAGTGAAAGGAGAGGAGAGCTGAGAGAACAGATTTTTTTCTTATTGTCTGTAAAAAAGATAGAGCTCCAACTTACTTGTGTGCAGAGTTGTCTTTGGCATATTTGTGACTTGAGGTCTTCAGGTCACACTCCTGTCTCCCAGAGAGCCCTGGATGGAGTTATTTATTGTACTTATTCCATTTCTCTGCCACAGACTGGGGATTTTCTTTGCTCAATGCCACATTCTTTTAATAAAATGTGACCTCTGGTACGTAGACCCTTCTAATCACACCCCACCATTTGAGTAAATAGGAAAGGGTGGAGAATAATATTTTCAGAAACCCGGGCTGAAAAAAAACCGTTCCAGGCTGTTTACCATCAGGGCTTCCGGTGGAGAGACGTCACTGCCTTCTGAGAAAATGTAAGGGCTTTGAGCCCTGTCAGCCCTACTGTGCAGCGTTCAGCCACATACTGACGCAGGCGCAGTGGGGCTTTTCAAAGTGCACAACTTTCACTCCGAAAATGTTGTGCAGAAAATGTTTTACTTTCATCATGTAATTAAATTTATGCTTCCCTAGAGAGGCCAGAAAAGGCTAGGGGTGCAGCCCCTTAGCAGGGATGTGGAATTCCTATCGCCCGACGCCCAGGACATCTTGTTTGGGGTCAAGGGCAACAAGTTTTTATGTTTACTTTGTCCTTGGGACAAGTAGGCCCAACCCCCTGCAGCACAAACCCTTTGGCTGCCTGTTTACAGAGAGTTGAGCTCTCTGCAGTTGAGGTAATGTGTTTCCAAAAGATAATGCTGTTCGAACTTGTATTTATGGTTCATTATTTGAAAGCCTACATTATTAGGGTGCGTGCTGTAAATAAATGTTTTAAGGTCACACTTCACTACTGACGTTGGTTCCAGTACAAAAAAACAAAAACGTGTACACACGTTTGAAAAGTTTAGGCTAAGAGGCTAAGTATAATGCTCCCAGAATGCTCTTTGATTATATGCAAATGAAGTGTCATTTAGTAAAATGTGTTGATGCATGCTAGTATTTCCCAAAAATATTTCTAATGGAAAATCAGTGTAACCATTTTCAACACGATTATGGGAAGCATGAAAATAAACAAACACGGACAAAGCCAACTGATCTGACATATTTTTATAAGTCTTTTAGTTTCATCAATGCGTGTCTTGTTTTGACATGGCTTTTGTAACACTTTATTGTTGTGGGAGCTACCAGGCCCTCAACATTGTAACAAACATTGGCAAACCCCCCCCAAAAAAGTTTTTGAACTCTTAAAGCACGCGTTGCCACCAGCGGCATAACAAAGGCCCCGCAGCCGCCCTCCAGGGGGCCCCGTCAGCACAGCACCTGCCCTGAGTGAGTCTGGAGAGGGGGCTCCTCCATGTTCTTTGCAAAGGGGCACCCTCCAGTTTCGTTACGTCACTGATTGCCACTGTAGTTCCTGACACTGAACAAAACTACTTTGTGTGGCAATATGCTCCTTGTGGAAGAGCAGAATGCGATCACTCACAGTAAAGCCAGCCGAAAGAGAGAGAAATAGAAGTTTAATAAAAACAAAATGTCTTTGTTAACACCAGACCTAATTAGGGACCAAGACCCACATGTAGGTAGCTTTTTGCATGTCGCAAACAGCGACTTTCGCTGTTTGCGACGTGCAAAAAGCACATTGCGATGCACAAACCCAGTTTTGCGATTCAGTAACCTGGTTACCAAATCACAAAACGGGTTTGCGACTCGCAATTAGTAAGGGGTGTTCCCTTCCTAATTGCAACTCGCAGTGCAATGTAGGATTGTTTTGTGACCGCGAATGCGGGTGCACACCAATCGCAGTTTGCACCCATTTCAAATGGGTGCTAACACTTTCGCAAAAGGGAAGGGATCCCTATGGGACCCCTTTCCCATTGTGAATGTCACTGTAAACATTTTTTCAGAGCAAGCAGTGGTCCTGCGGACCACTGCCGGCTCTGAAAAAATGAAACGAAAATGTTTCATTTTTCGTTTTTGTTATGCATCTCGTTTTCCTTTAAGGAAAACGGGCTGCATTACAAAAAAACCCCAAAAAAACTGCTTTATTGAAAAGCAGTCACAGACATGGTGGTCTGCTGTCTCCAGCAGGCCACCATTCGTGAGGGGGTCGCAAATTGCGACCCACCTCATGATTATTCATGATGTGGGCATTTGCGAAGCCCTTGCGAATCACAGATGGTGTCAAGGACACCATCCTACATTTGGATTTGCGACTCGCAATTTGCAGGTCACAAATCTGAACCTACCTACTTGTGGCCCCAAATTCTTAAAGAAAGTCACAAAAGTGCACCCATGGTATATGTTGTACCCCTATAAAATATTTGTGAACTGTATTTTAGCGTGGGTAAATACGATGTGTAGATTTGCTCATGTGAAAATCTATTGAGCATTTGCAAGTTCATTTTCCCTCCAGCACTTTCTTCCCAACCCTGGAAGAAGTTCTAATTCTGCCATTGTCAGGAGTAAATGTCCAACCTTTCTTATTATGGGAAAATATTAGAGAGAAGCTGGTAAAAATCTTTAAAACATGCAGGTTAGTAGGTTTGCAGACTCAAAGGCATTCCAGCCCTGGAACTATTGCTTTCTGCTTCCTCCAGCCCAGTATGCAGATCTGCTACAGTGGGGATTGAAATTCCAAGTATTCAAGCCCTACTATGGTAGTAGCCCTGGCATAATCAGAGAGGCTATTAATTGCTGCCATAATTTGTCGCCACACTACATGGCACCAAAGGGACAAGTAGATCCTTTTACAGGACAAGTAGATTTGAGAAGCAACCTGTCCCCTGGACAAGTAGATATTTTAATAAATTCCACACCCCTGCCTTAGCCCTTGAACACCAGCCGCCACTGTGGTGGACCCTTAATGGGACCCACAAAAAGTGTTACCTTTGTGTACTATGCATACACTTTAGCCTAGGTGCTTATTTACACCACCAACGGCAGCATTGACAATCCATGAGAAAGGCCAAGAGGAGGGCACCTATAATTCTCTAAAGAGGGAACTGCCCACCGTTTGCCACTAGATGGCAGCATTCTTGTCTCAAAGAGCCCCAAAGCATCTGAATGCATGGAACTTCACACTGTACCGCGTGGCTTAGCTTGTGGCCTTGGGCCATGTCAAGTGAGCACATGACCCGCAGTAGAAGGACCATGCTGTGTGCTCTGCATCTCCATCTGCACCTCCATTTTGTGTTTTGAAGCGGAGCAAATGTTAGCGCAGGAGAAGAAAGAGTCCCGCCCGCAAGCCATTCCGTAAATGAGTCAGTGACTGCCTTTCACCAGAGTTGTGCCCTCAAAAAAAGCCAGAAGTCAAAAGCAGCCCAGCCGGACACACACCCGGCCGCCAGATACCGAGTCCATCCAGGGAACCAAACATGCACCCTGGGGTTTCAGCCGACAAGGTGACCAACAGATGAACCCGGGTATGAATTTAGCTTCGTTAAGCCCTAAAAAAGGACAGGAAGTGAAAAGAATTCTGAAGAAAATGTGCGTGACGCCAAGAAGAACAAGGGAAGAGATCAGCTGAGTTCCATCTTGTCATTAGAGACATCACAAAGAACATATACATTCAATAATATGCTATGTGTTATGTTCACTTGTGTATATGTACAATTGCACTACTAAAGGCCGCTCATATAGAACGTAAACATAATTTTTGGCATTTAATAATATTACTACCCAGCTCAATGGTATTAATTGTTATCAACTTCAGAAGAACACAAGTTTGGTGTTGCTATGTAGGTATTCAAATATATGTCAAGCGAGTAACACACAGATACTTTCAGCTAACATGGAGTACACGTGTATACAATGTGATAAGACTGTATCCAATTATGAGCCTACAGTATCTTTTGTGGTTCGGTACAATGCTATTTTTTGACTGTTGTGCTAAAGGCTGTGACAATACTTCCCATTGTAGTGCAGGGAGGAGAAACATGGCATCCTGACAGCGGAGTGTTGGGTCTCCCCAGCATTTATTTACTTGGATCCCCAACATCTTGTGCTCACCAGCCTTTGTCTGTCACGCTGTTCGAGGGTAACCCACCCTGCCACCTCACATCATCCATGAGATGCAAACGGACTCCGTGATTGAGGAAAACGTGACGCTTCCGCTCCTCCTGGGAAGGACTGCGGTAGCCTTTTCACAATACACATCTGACCTTTTGTTTTGGTGTCAGGAGCTTCTCTTCCGCCGACTGTACTCCAATTCAACGCCATGTGAAGACTAATAGGGGGCAGAGAGATGAGCCTGAGCTTGTGGCTGGTTTTAGTGCTACCCTAAGACGGTTATAAGCATCTGTCTTCTGGCACCACCACACATGACCAAAAGAGGGTGCCAGATTGCAACAAAAGGCATGGATAATAGGCCTTGCTGCGCACGGGAAGGGTGTGTTCAATCGGCAAAATATAGTTTGCCTTGGGCTTTGAATTTTTTTGCACCTAAGCTGCTGAATTCACCTTGGTAATTGGAGCCTAATTTGAACTGCTATATTAAAATTATATGCGTCCTTTGTATTCATTTTTAGAAACAGTTATCATAAAAAATTGTCGTAGCCTCCCCCCCCAAAAAGCACCACTAAGTCACCTTTTGCATAACCTCTTATGGTCGAGATCCCACCTATGAAAAAAATGTAATAATTGATATTTCAGAAGATCTGTTTCATTAGCCATGTCTCTGCTAACCAGACTATGGCGGCACTGCCTACACTGCCGGGACTGTATTCTCTAGGAGTCAAGCTGTGCCTGCGGTGGTCCAGCTCTCAACACGCGGCAGTGCATTAGGAGCGATAATGATGGGCTCCTCCAGAGGAGCCGACGTCCACAGTGACCCAACTACACCTACCCTCGGGCTTGCTCTGACAGATGTTGTCTTCCTCATTCAATTCCCTTCTCCAAAGCTTATTTTTTAACGATTTTGCGAGTGATATGGCGTCTTTTGCGAGGTAATGATGGATCACTGAACAGCATGTTGTATAACAGGGTCAACAGGGTCATAAGCGGCTTCCCTGCAGCTTCTTCCCCTGGTCCAGATTCAATGCATGGTACACATAGCGTGACCGACTGGGACATAAGTCTCATCTGTAGGACTTGCGATACAATCCACAGCACGATAGCCACAGAGCTCAAATGCAGATTGGGTATCTAAGCATCTAAGGCTCATGGTTAGTAGTGAACGGTACCTTTCACTGCCTTTTCCTGGTAAGTTACTAGCATACAGGCCAGCTGATTCGCAAATAATGGAAACTTTGGTAACTTTAATAACATAGACTGATTATTTCTCTTTTTATCCACCACTTTTTGGGCACATTTGGCCATTCTGGATCCTCCAGACGTTCTTCAAACAGTTTAAACAATGCATCCGAATTTAGAGACTCCATAACAGGCAAGCGCCACAACCTCATTTTTTGAGTCTTAAGATCCACATCAGCATCCCTACATGAGAGTCTTTGAAATGCTGGTAATATGAAAGAGTAATGTTCTTGACCATCACAAACTTTTCTCAAACTTGGCTGAGTGGTGACAATAATATGTTCAGAATGCTATCAACTCAGAGAGGACATAGACTGTTCTTCCATAGCTAGAATATGGCTCCCAGTGTTCGTGTGAATTATCTCAGCGAAAACTGTGTACTTGAGAAATCGCAATGTCCCTATTAGCAGAAGAGAGTGAATCTTAGAAAACATTATCAGCATTGCTGTTAAACTCTGCTAGCTCTTCATAAAAAAGGTGTTTGAGTCATTCACATACTTCCAGTGAGTTAATAGGAAAGGTGTACTGACAATTTGAAGTTTGATTGGAGAACTCAAGTTCTTGATCAATAAAGGACAGTTTTGCTGTTAGTGTGTTGATTGAGCTGAATGAGATCAGGTTGGGGAGATTGAGCTGTGACTTGAAGTGCCGATAGAGTCTGTTCATCATGGTGAGGTTCAGCTGGACATGGCAGTAAATTTCAGTTGAAGATGCAATGGACATGACTGCCTTTTTCCCAAACTAGTCTGTGACTCTTGGGTTTTAAGAGAGGTTTCTCCTTTGCCAGTATTCTGGTGGTTATAACCTTTAATTAAGGTGGCTGCATAGAGTGGCTCCCTTCAATTAGTCCCAATCTCCTGTGTCTTGTCCAGTTCTCTGGCCAAAGTATCCACCAATATAGGACAGGATTGATGCAGCATCTCTAACTGAATATTGTGATGGAAGAACCTGAGAATGAAGGAACACAGGAGAAGTTTATGCTTTGTGCCGGTTTCTGGCCCCTGTCTACTACTGCAGACCATGTAGCTTTGCAGGAGCCACGGGGCGTGGAAGCTATGGACTCCTAGCTCTATCCCTGTGCGCAGGCACTGTCCACAGTTCCCCTCAAGCTGGTATGGAGAGATGGTCTGCAACCATTTATTTCGGCATCCATCGCTGAATGAAGATGTGAGCCAGCACTTCACATTTCAGGCGATTCCTCACCGCTTGGTGGTTTGCAGTGCTTTGTACAAGGGAAGTGTGGACAGGAAGAGCACAGGCATCAGAAAGAACAAAGAAACAAGATAATTGACTTCTCTCTCTGAACCCGCACTGGCAACGTCTATCACTTGGCCTAGAAATAGGGGTTCATGTGTTTGTTTCGGAACTTCTGGCTAAATGTAAATGCACAAACCTGACAGCTTACCCAGTACCACCGTGTGTTACATGATATTGGCTCCCTTCATATGGTCACTCAGTGAAGAGTCAATATCACACGGTAGCAGAGAAGGCACGCTAGCAAACCCTGCACTGAGTGGGTTTCCAGCTCATTTTCGGAGGATCTAAACAGCTGATGTCTATTAAGGTGTGTGAAAATACCCCAAAACTTCACCAGTAGCCTCAGCAAGATTTTTTTTTTGTTTTTTTTTTTTTGAGGGGCAGGTTGGTGGAGGTGAGGGGGCAGAAATTTCTCTCAGACGGTTCTCGACATGAGGCCCCGCCCACTCCTCACACACTGAAATGTTTTTGAAGTTGGCATGTCTGGAAGCAAGGTGGCACCTCACAGTTCGGATAATATCGGACTGCTCATCAGCTAACTTTGCTTTGTAGGAGCATCCCGGAATAGGCAGGGGCAGTCCCTCAGCAGCAGGGAGAGAACCGAAACATGGCGATTGGCTGCAACGTACAGACACTACTGATCAGTTCCCCAGAGGATGGCCTGGAGAAAGGGGCTGCATATACGTTGCTTCAGAGTCAGTGGCTGAATGCAGGTACATCTGCGCTGCATGTTTAAGGTGATAATGTACTCCTTATTACATCTTTTTAGTTATGTACTGAGCTAAGCAAAGAGGCATCTCACTTTCACAGTGAATAGGTGAGCCTGGAATTTGTATGGACTCTGTGATAGGATCCTAATGACTTAAACACCTTTTTTCTATCAGTCCTGTGACTTCTTTAGTGCCAAAAAGAGTCACTTCTGACTCACTTTGGGTAAGGTCACTTCTGGTGATGTGCATCTGTTTGAGTACTTATATAGCATAAACCTAGCCATAAAGCAAAAGAGTTCATAGAAAATGACATCACTTCAGGTGACAATGTCACTTCCCTTGTTGCCACAGGAGTCACAAGTTGTGACCTACAAACCATCCTCTTCTTACGCCTTCAGAAGAAAAATTGATGTTGTCAAACTTGCTGTTTTTATACGTCACAAATTACAAAAGAATGCACATGTAAATATGTGTAAACATGAAAACACCAACTTGGGAAGATCTCTGTTGCGTTAAGTGCAATATTTATGTCATATTTGTAATAAATTGTGGGCCGACCATGCAATCACCTGCACTCGTGCCGCAAACATGGCGCCACGCTGCAAAGACGACGCAGCAGGGTTTTGTGTGACTTTGTTTAACCAGAAGTAGCCCCCACAGTTTCAAATTTGTGTGCAGCCCATGATTAAGCTGAACAAAATGTGTGATTTTTCAGGAATTATACTGAACGTCGACATATCATGAGATATAATGCATGCCTATGTTTTGTATATGGTTTCATTTGCCACTAGGTTTCAACTAAAAAGCCAGGTAGCCCTTTTTTTTGAAGAATTCGTTTTGCTTGAAAGTCTAGGGATGTTTGGGCTGCTTCACTCATGTTATACTCCCCTGTGCATCGTTATCAAAGCTTGAACAAAGTGATGCAAAGCCATTTTGGCACAAAATATATTTTTCTGTGAGAAACAATGCTATAGTACAGTGATTCCCAACTTTTTGACTTCTGTGGACCCCCACTTACTCACTAGTGGAAGCCGGGGACCCCCTGCCTAAACAATTTCCAGGGTGTGAACCTCAACAAAATGCACAGCTACAGAAACAGGTATATGTAAAAAAAAAAACACAAATTATGAAATATTTTCTTCAATTCACAAACAAAAGCTGAAATGATAAGTTTAATGGAAAAGTTGGAACTCTTCAGAATTTGGCTTTATTTCTAAAAGATAAAGCTATATGCTATTCTCCACCGTATGGCTTTGTATATTTTGCCATTAATGCACCCTGCCTTTTTGTCAGAGCTTGTTATTGCTGCATTTGGGGCCGCTAATCAGCCATACTACTGTTTCAAGTACTTGTGATGTTTCCGTGAGTCAAGCTAAGGATATGAACTTAATTTTTACCCTCCATTTTGAAATTCCTTCATATTTACAGAGCATTATAAAAAATTCAATTTAGCTTGGTTAGATACACATACTTTATGAATCCATGGACGGCTTTAGCTCTGATGGTGCCCAGGACGGCGATTTTTGTTGAAACTCCCACAACCACCTTCTTTTCCATGGATTTCCTCACTAACAACCTCCACTGGTGCCCTTCATCTCTTCACAGCCACTCTCTCATAATTTTTTCATAGCGCTACTCCTCCCACTATGGGGTGTCAGATCACTTTGCATCACACACACAAACACACTATACAAAGACTAGGATTCATACAAGTGTGTTAATCAGTGTTTAGGAAATGAGGGATACGGGGCGTATGAGTTGCATATCTTCCATACTGGTAGGAACTGAACATTAAGAGTGGTCGGCCTGGAGTAACACAGACCCAGAATTAGAAATGTAACACAGTGGTTGGGGTTGCTTGCCCGATTAAAAATCCTTTCTAATTATTATTTAGCAACCTTAGAATAAAATAATGATTTCGGGAGAAAAAAAAACCATAGGTTTCTGAACCAATGCATTGATGTTTGCATTCAGCTGTTTGATGCTGGTTACTGTGCCACATTAGAGGGGTTGTCTCCTATGCAAGTAATAAAAGGATCTCTATGAAAACAATCTTAAACCCACTGGGTTGCCTACATGAAATACAGATCTGTGAGCTGCATGATAAACGTTGTGATTTGCAGCAGCCACGTTTACTTTCTTTCTTTGTGATGAAATACAACTCCCACCAGACAAAATTCAGACCTATCAGCAAGTTTATTATCTACCACAGTTAACTTGACATTTTGATCACCCCCTGATAATTGCAGGGCCCAGTGAACATTCTGCAGTATGTGCCTGCAACCCTGTATATTATGCTGAAGTGAAGTGCTCCTGAACCTGGGGAACTGCGCGGTACAACCCTAGAGCCCAATCTTTATGAACAGCTGGGACCCCCTGAATAGGAGTCACAGACCCTCAGGGGTCCGCGGACCACGTGGTGGGAATCACACTGTAGTAAATGTGGGCCCTTCAGCTTCTGTGCAACACAGTGAGTTTCATAATTACACGTGGGATCCCACCCTGACAGGTCCTGGTGTCTGTGGCGCGGCTGCATCCTCAGACTCAATCTGTTGCTGATGCTATTTCTGCAATAACGCGCTCTGTAAAGCGCTCTGTTACTCTTCAAGCCACGCCTATGCCCCATCACATGCAATACATTTCCATCATGGGGCCGCCAGACCTCGGCAGTTTAATCCAACGTCAATTATAAAACAGAAAACAATAATTCAGCTGGAGCTGAAAACAAATTCACCAGTTTCATCATCTAAAGAAAATAATGAGCAGTGGTGAGGAAGGGGCTTAGCAAGGGAGCAGAGTGAGAGTATCAATAGTGGCATCACAATGTGTGTTTTAAATACCCGAATATCACGCAAAACATCTGCAACCAGATGGATAATTGCTGTCGAGGGCCTGAGTCTGTAAAGCTTTCCTGAGTTTCCGAACCAGTGCTAGTGTTTTTTTTAATACTGTGTTCTGGTACTTATCTGTATCCATTACAAATAAAGAACTACAATTACCAGAATGCAACGTAAAACGAGGCCTAGGTGAGCGGTTCGTGCTTGGCCCGCAGCTTCAGACCCTTGGGGCATGTTCTGTAAAGTGACATCAGTAAGTAAACCGAGCGCCAGCTATCCTGGGCACTGCCCTTCACAGTGCAAACAGTCTTGGCTCTTTGAACATGTCTTGCCTCTTTCCGCATTAGTCACCTTGACAGACTGGCATATTGAGCGGAACTCTGGTGGCATACTGGAACAGCACCCTTGTCAGGCTAATCATTCCACATCATGTCATTAGCAGTACACTGTAATATTTATGCAAAACACTGCAATGTAATTTCCTCTATCTTGGAATACTTAAACGAAGCTCATAGCATCTTAAATATATTTCATATCTGCAGTGGCCTACGAATGCAACACTATAGTGTATAAATAGCATCGTTCCTGGTGGTCTTCTTTCTCACCTACAGCTTTGATGTGTTTTGTCATGATACAGGAACAGTACTGGGCATTATATCCTGGCACAAAGTTTAAAAATATTACTCCCAGTTTTACAGGCAAAGATTGCTTCACCTGTGGCCGAACTATATTTACCGCTTGCGCACCCTGGAGTGAGACTGGCTTGTTCACTAAGCAGTGCTTAATTTGTTAAAACAGTTGCAGCGTCCACACCTTTTCTTAGAAGGGCACAGCTCACTGCCACTGCCAGCGGTGCCTGGTTCTATCACTGGCACCACCCACTGCCAGCTAGAGCGCCGTCCAGTGCCTTTGTTCCATAGCACTAATGTGTGTATGCTTAACAAGACAGCAAGAATGGACTTGTGGGTGGTGGTTTTCGACTTTCTGATGTCAGATAAAAGCTGGGGGTACCTGACCTAGCAGAATTGGGTGTTTCAGAGTCGGCAGACCCAGGGTCACATGCCATCCATCTCTGAATCACAACTGCTTCATTTGTACTGGTGGTTGGAGGCGGTGGACATGGGTACTTATTTTTGAGGACCAGGACTTAATTTTCATCATCAGATGTTAACATAGAGCAAGAAAGAGAAAGGCAGGAAATGGAGAAAGGGGATGCATTAATGTAGGAAGACACTGACAAAAGTAGAAATGAACAAGAATCTGCAAGAAGTGCGGAAAGAGATATTAGGGGGATTCAAAACGGAACAATTGGCGTATGAAGTTGGGTTTTTGGTCAAGGAGCGGTATAAACCCTTCTCAAGCAGAAATCCCAATCCTGGTCAGTGTGAACTATGAAAAGTTACTCAGTTAACGCTGGAGCCTCTTCAAATGCAGAAGAAACCTTATACAAGAGAAGGGAAATAATAACTGGTTGATTGGAAGAGAACCGAGTCTGAAAGAAAGTTGGACTGAAGGGACTGACAGTGAGGTGGAAAGCACAATAGACTGATAAAGGGGTGGAAAGGAGAGACGGAAAGAGCTAGATTGAAAAGACTGACAAAGGTGGGGTTTGGAGTGACTGATATGGGTGGATAGCAAAGATTGAGCGAGATAGTGGGAGAGGCTGGCAGAGAAGTGAACTAAGAAGGGGAGAATAACCAAGAGAGGAGAAATAGATGGAAAGATAGGGAAACAAATTCCATGTGTTGGAGGACAGACTGATAGGATGAACGAAGAGATTCATTGGAGAGGCAGTGAGAATGTTGCAAGGGAAAGACTTTGGGGGGCAGAGAAAAACTGATAGAGATGTGAAAGAGGCAGCCTGGTAGAGAGGGAAACACAAAAATAGAAAAGGAAATGTTTGATGGTCTCCACAGCAAGTAGTCATGCAATTTGAAAGCAAGTTAGACAGATGAGCCCAGGCCTAGTGCATGTGACATCACTCTACCTAAAGCCTGGGCAAATGGCAGAGCAAAGAGGTTAATCTCCAAGCAGCGAACCAATCTGAGAACTGTTACAGTATGTGACAAACCCACCGACTATAGATTCTCTCCTTAGAGGTTTACTAAATGTATGCTGTCTGAGAACCAGGCCTATCTCTCCATGGGTCTAAAACTAGATCCTGCACTTCACAACTCAACCATCTATGGTGGGTCACAGTGACTTGATCAAAACAGGCACGGCAGCTCTATGCTGTTCGCTCCACCTTTCTGCTCTGGAGAGGCTCTGTCTAAAACTCTACAGCTTTTTCTGTATCCAGTCCCCTTAGCTTCACATTTCCAAAGGCTATACAGGTTTGGTCAACACCAGTGCTTATTTTATAAAGCAAAGAATGCCAGTGCCCAAAGCTCTGCTCAGAAGCTCTTGGTGCACCGAATACCAAGGTTGGTAGTCTTAAAACTTTCCTGTGATTCTTTAATTAACTTGTCCCTTTCTCTCACTCTTGCAGGCTCCCGCTTTCTTCCTCTCTGACGATTTTGGTGTCTTTCTCTTCCTCCATCTTTCTGATCTGTGTTTCCTCGCTCTTTTCCTCTGTAAATATCTGATGCGTAAAAATAAGTGCTGGTGCCCCCCACCGGCAGCTACTGGCTCAAATTAAGCACTGGCAATGCCATCCTTCTCCTACGAACATCACGCAGCCCAGTACAGTCCTTCACCTCACAGCAGTTCACCCTTCAGCAGCCAGCAACGGGCTTAGCACCTCTACACGGAGTGCTATTTAACCTTTCGATGACCTAATGTGCCGCAGCCAATGAGACTACAGCATTTAGAGTGGGAGGCTGTGCAGATTTCAAAACAATATCCTTATTTGTTTAAGCCACTGTCAATTACAAAACAATTCACATTTGCATACAATTTCCACATAAAACGTGATTTATTTATCGTTAAAAGCTGTGCACTGATTATACACACCGTAAAAAAAATTAATCGAGAGGTTTCACTTACAATTAAAATAATGTTTCTCTGTCACAGTATGTGTAATTTGAAGGCAAAACTGTTAGTACTGGGTCTCATAATTAACCCCCTCTCTTAGCTCTCTGCCTTTTACCTGCAGCATGTAATTACAAAGCTAGAAAAAAACAATCAGTGGTGTTTCATCTAAAAAAAAATAATGACATTGCATCATTGACCCTGTTTTATTTCTACTTTACAGACAGCAGATTCGGGCACAGTAATTGCTGCTCCTTTGTTGCAGCTGTGATTAAGTTAATTATACTACTGACCTTGGAAGGGTGGGGGCGCCTTTACCCTTTCTAGGTTTAGGTAGCTGACTGTGACTGCTAATGCCTATTATTAAGCACTATTTAGTAACATGTTGCAGACTTGCTAGTCAATAAATTGTAATTGTAAAATTGTAGAATGGTTCATCATCAGGATCAAAGGTTGTTTGTTGTCGTTCCATTGATGCCATTGCAAGGCAGGATCAGAATGCATTAAATGTCCACTACTCCTAGGATGTTGTTTCAGACCCACACTTTTAGGCTTATTCCAAGTCCTGCAATGAACCCAAAGTTGGGCACAGAATTTTGGATTCAAAGTGGATGAACCTGTGGCCTTACCCCTTAGTTTTAACTATGCAAATTTCCTTCAGGAACAACCTTGAGCAATTTATGCGTGCAAATTCAACGTATCCTTCCTAACTTCGCCAATTCATCCTTGCAGTACCGGCAGGGATTTGCACAAGGAAAATAGTTTGGAAAGGTGAATAGTTTCCATTTTTCGGGTTGATCGCAAAGCGCTCTGTCCCTGGTGTATTCTCTCTGTGGGCTTTTAACCACGCCCATGTCACACCCGTCAGTTTGGTTGTTTCGTGGGCTTGCCTTTTAAAATTTGCTTGATTTAATTAGGGAAAGGCAGGCATAGGCCATACCTTTTCCGGTGTTTAGCCCGCCTCGAGCGCACCGGACAACTACTGATAACATACGAGGCTCCATGTTTTCGGTATGGTTTCTGGACTACTTTTTCTCTTTAATTCGTAGGCATCGCGATCTCACTTGGCAGTAGTCAAGCGCTTTGCATGATATCAACCCTGTTACATGGATATTTGCACTTTTGCCAGTTACATGGATAATTGCACTTTTGCCAATACATTTCACTGCAAGAGAACTTCTGTTTTCTTTTGTGTATCTGCTTTGCGCACATGGCAGCCGTTGGTTCGATTATGTGAAACTATTTTGCTTTCATTTTCAGTTTAAGTAAGTAGGAAAAGTCTGGTTGGTTATGTGAAACTGTATTACTTTTTGTTAGACTTTTCATCCTTGGCGTGGTCTCCCTTACCTTTTTGCCTCTGTTCCCCAGGTTATTGATGTGTGCTGGACTCTGATTTTGCTGTTTTTATTACTCTGGGCACTTTACCACTGCTAACCAGTGCTAAAGTGCAAGTGCTCCTGTTTAAAATGTGTATGTAATTGGTTCTCCATGATTGGCATATTTGTTTTACTGTTAAGTCCCTAGTAAAGTGCCCTAGAGGTGCCCAGGGCCTGTAAATCAAATGTTACTACTGGGCCTGCAGCACTGGTTGTGCCACCCACACAAGTAACCCGGTAATCATGTCTCAGACCTGCCACTGCAGTGTCTGTGTGTGTATTTTTACACTGTAAATTCGACTTGGCAAGTGTACCCACTTGCCAGGCCTAAACCTTCCCTTTTCGTACATGTAAGGCACCCCTAAGGTAGCCCATAGGTAGCCCCAAGGGCAGGGTGCAGTGTATGGATAAGGTAGGACATATAGTAATGTGGTTTATATGTCCTGACAGTGAAATACTTCCAACTTCGTTTTTCACTGTTGCAAGGCCTGTCTCTCTCATAGGATAATATGGGGGCTACCTTTGACTATGATTAAAGTGTAGATTCCCCTAGAGAGTAGATGGACATGTGGAGTTTGGGGTCCCTGAACTCACAATTTAAAAATACATCTTTTAGTAAAGTTGATTTTGAGATTGTTCGTTTGAAAATGCCACTTTTAGAAAGTGAGCATTTTCTTGCTTAAACCATTCTGTGACTCTGCCTTGTTTGTGGATTCCCTGTCTGGGTCAGTTTGACAGTTGGGTTGTTTTTCACCTCGCACTAGACAGTGACACAAAGGGAGCTGGGGTGTAACCTGCATTTCCTGATTAGCTATCTCTGCTAGGAGGGAGGGGTGGAGTCGTCACTCTCATCTGAAAGGACTGTGCCTGCCTCTGACAATGCAGACTCCAACCCCCTGGTGTGTGTCTGAGGCCTTGCCTGGGCAAGGCAGGATTTCACAAGTAGGTGTGAGTCCCCTTTGAAGAAAGGTCACTTCAAAGACTAAAATGGGTATAAAAAGGGCACCCAAATCTACAGTCTTTAGAAACACTTCTGGAACCAAGAGGAACCTCTGCCTGGAGAAGAGCTAATAGCTGAGGAAGAAGTGCTGCCCTGCCTGGGACTGTGCTTTGTGGAGCTTTCCTGCAGTTGCTGCTTCTGCCAGAGTAAGAGTGCAAAGACTGGACTTTGTGTGCCTTCTATCTTGTTAAGAAATCTCCCAGGGCTTGAGTTAGAGCTTGCATCCTGTTGTTTGAAGTCTCAGGGACAGCAAAGACTTCTCTCTGCCAGGACCTGGAGTCTCTGGAGAGACTCCTGCTCTGACAAGTGGTGCCCTATCCAGTCCCTGGGCCCTTGAAAGGAAAGCTGGTAGAAATCCAAGGAAATCGACTTCGGACGACTCCGGACCAACGCCGCTGCTGAATCCGGTGATGCCGCCTGCATCCGACGCCGTAACCTTCGCTGGAACGTGACGCTCTTCGCAGGCCGGACGCCGCCGCAGCCCCGCTGAAGTCCGCGACTCCGTGGAAGTCGCCGCACCACGTCGTGACCGCCGCCGCTCGAAGTGCGTGGACTCAACGTTTCGCACAGACGCCGCAATCCCCGACTTCGCGCATTGGCTTGTTTTCACTCTTCACCAAAGGTACTGTACTTGGGGGTCTACACGACTCCGTGTCTGGCGCCGCTGGTGTCGGCTTGTTGGGAACGACTCCGTCACAACGCTGTGTTAACATCTCATCGAAGCATTTTTGTTTCTAAACGCTATTTTTGAGTTTAATCTTTGAAAATTCATAACTTGACTTGAGTATGTCGGATTTTTGTTGTTTTGGTCTTGTTTTGTTTAGATAAATATTTCCTATTTTTTTAAACTGGTGTTGTGTCATTTTGTAGTGATTTCATTGAGTTACTGTGTGTGTTGGTACAAATACTTTACACCTAGCACTCAGAAGTTAAGCCTACTGCTCTGCCAAGCTACCAAGGGGGTAAGCAGGGGTTAGCTGAGGGTGATTCTCTTTTACCCTGACTAGAGTGAGGGTCCTTGCTTGAACAGGGGGTAACCTGACTGTCAACCAAAGACCCCATTTCTAACACTTTTCATTTTCAGTTTATGTGGCAAGAAAAGTCAGGTTAGGAGGTTACAACGCTAATAGCTTTAACTTGAGCAAACGCGAGACCCATTGCATTGAAAATGCTTGTTACTAGTCAGTAAAAGCGAAACCAGAGCCAGATGATATTCACTGTCCAGACCTGTGAAGTTCTGAATCTGTCCATAAATGAGCCCATGACCCTGCGACAGTAACAGTTCACTGAGGTCCTTATAACACCCAATACCTCCAATAAGACTACATGTCGGCAGAGAGCTCAAGCATAGACTTAGAGATAACATGAGGTGAACCCGCTTCTCTACTTTATTAGATATAAGGATGGTCATCATTGGTTCATAGGCTTCCTTATTTTTATTATATATTGTAGGTTTTTTACAAGATTGAGGATGGATTTTCAGGAGCAATCACCTTTTCAAACAGAACATGGTTATCCTGCTAAATTTCAATCGGAACTTTAGTGATAAAGTAAAAATCTATAAAATTCTGCTCAAAAGATATTTCAACCACTTGCAAATTCAGCTGCAGTTTTAGAGTCTTTCATGAAGCCTCAACATAGAGAAAGCTAACTGGGGGAATCATATTTTTGCATCAGTAAGATTTTAGATTTTTTACGTATGGATTTATTTGGAGAGGCAGGATTATTTTTAAAAACGTTTTGCAGAGCAGGAAGTCGTTTTCTATAAAACCAGGGCAGTTTCGGTGGCTACTTAGACAATTGAGTGGAAAGTTGAAAGGAGAGATGAAGTAAATACGAGACTTATACAAGTTCAGGATTAAATTCTGAAACGCTTGTTTGCGGAGGATGGGAACACCAGTTGTGTGCTAATTATCACAATCTCACAGTAGTCCTCTGATAGACTCGAGCAGTTCAAACCTACCGAAAGGTATCGAGGGAAAAGGCTTGTAAAAAAGGCACTCACTAATTCCTAGTGTCCTAAACAATCATTCTCCACGCTATACCTCATTTGCAAGTTGAAAACTCAGAAGAGGAGGTAGTTAACACACGTGGCAAATACATCCCTGCGAGGTAATGTGGGTCAGTGTTGGTGGTTTGCATTGTGATGATGTGAGATTTGAGAACAGTCTTTAAGGTAGGCAGGGAAGACAGTCTCCTGAATACACCTTTCAGGCATTCAATTGCAGAGTAGACCTTATGAGAAGTGGAATAGTGTATAAGGACGAAAGTAAGAGATATACAGTGGTAGAAAAGGTGCTCTCAGGATAATATATGCCATGAATCTTGAAAGATGGCGCGGAGCTCGAACTGTTGTTGGTGGCTGGCAGAAAGCCAACCTGCTTGTAGCAACTAATAGGAAGTGGGTTGGCAGAGTGGAGATTACATGTTGCAAAACTGTTCTTAGATCAGTATCGGCATTTAAAGCTAAATCCACATCAGGTGAATCTAACATAGATTAATTACTTTTTGCACCTCTGGTGTAAACACTCACATGGTGTTTTCTGTAATACAGATCACCCTAGCACTACGTATGCGCTGGCGTGATCTTAGGTAACGTTCCCTCATACTCCATGCTATGAGGAAACACTAGGCCTCTGTGCCCGGGCCATATTATAGACATGGGTGCAAAGACAAAGGAGCTGTCAGGGGGTGCAAAGTTACTGCATACCCAATGGCCCCACTTGATGAGGTAAAGAGGGTCCTATGGACGCTGTTAAATATGTCCCAACAGGTGGGTGCACTGGTATGCCGCTGCCAGGCCGGGCACAGCTTTGTGAGTGATAGGAAACAGCGTATTAAATGCAATAGGGTGCACTGGCCCAGTTTGCAATGTGGGCCCCAGTCTATATGCTCCTCTCGGACAGAGTATGTAGTGGCTGCCAGCAGTCAGATATATTATGCCCGGCACATGATATGACTAGACTGTTCGAACGCATGTTCAAAGACAAATGCTATGGCAGAAGGTATCTGTGGTCAAGTGGGTAACTGGAAAAAGGGGAATGGTATACTTATTTGCATGTCATTGCAGTGAACAGTGTATCTTTGCAGATATTTACACTTTTACTGGGCTGGGTGATCTCACACTCCTATGTATGTACATTATCCATATGCCTGAAACCAGATACAATGATCTGATCCACTGGAGACCGCAGATGTACGATATATTCTATTTTCCACATTTTTAGGAACCGTTTCTGATACAAATGGCATAATTTCAGAAAACCACATGGACAACAAATATTGTAAAACACCCTGACACCGCCGATGGCATCAGAGGGCAGATTCTGGTGACATGGCATGAAGGGACAGCATGGCAGTGGACCGGAAATCCAACATCCAGTGCACATTTTGAGGAATAACAACTCACTGATGATAGCAGGTACAAACACCTATAAACTAAAGCTCGCAAAAGTCAAAATCTAATGAAAATATGAAGCCGGACTTGTATAACTATCCTTAGCTCAAACCTTGTGCCAAAGAAAGGGCTTTCGGTGGAAATATTATAAAATAATCAAACATTTAAAGTACACAGAGTTTCAAAATATGAATAATGTCTATGCGCATCTGTTGGGTCATAGCGTGTTCTGAGATCGACAGTCCAAAAGTGGATTCCGCAAGTTCATCCGACACGTGTTTCGCTCAGGCATGATGGGTCCGTCGGATTCCTCAATGCAATGATGGATGTGTAGTTGCAACATTGGAAAGTAAAGCTCATTAGGTGGAAGATTGCCTAACTGGGTACAGCCTGCCGGTTCCCCGGGCTCTTCGCATACGGCATTAGTCACTATCAGGACTCATCTGTCTGTGTTTCCGTTCGGATTTCGTTGCAAGCACCTAGATGATTTACATTTAGGGTCGGTGGTTGTGAACTGGGCGAGTTCCACAGTGAGTCACCTTCTCGTCGAGTTATGAAGCGTTTCATACATCTCTGGATCACCTACTGTCCTTAATCAGGCTTGATGCACCAGGGGTAGGGAGATGCGGGCTGGCGAACCCCAAGGTCTTAATTCTAATCATGGCTTCTCTGCTTCAACAACATGAGTTATTCTAGGTAAACCAGTGACTGTGTCACACCTTTAGCCTCGGAAAGGATGCGCTCTTAGAAAGAGGCTAAATGCATTAATGCATGGCATTAAACCCTGCATTCAAGCTGCGGCGCACGTAGCGTTACTGATGGGTGAAGGGCGGCGTGGGAGGCGTGGCCCTTCTCATCCTTAGCTCTTGTCTGATGACTTGTGCACTCTGCTTGATGGCTGTTAATCTCGGCAAGCAGATACATTGACAGGGCCAGAGAGATATGGAGAACAATCAATACTGATAAATAGCATGCACAGCTCCGGCTCCCCGGAGACACTGTCTGACAAATTATGCAGGAGGGCCAGAGGTCAGGCTGCAGTTTTCTAGTGCAATAAATAACCCTGAAATCAGCTATGGGTTTTTATCCCGCCCGGCCATCTCTCCTGCCAATCACTGCAGGAGGTTACAAAGGGCAAACGAATGCAAATCAGGATCATTCTCTAGTGGTGCCACTTATAGAATGTGTATGGGGAGTGCTGCGCCCCTTTAATAATGCACATTTGCTGTGAGGATTAGGCTCCAGGCTAGTACGGCCCCAGCAGTTGTTTTGTCGGAGCATGTTCACCATAGCAGTCTCCTGTGCACTGAAGGAATGCCTCCATCATGTCCAAGCACGGAGTCCTTCTTCAGTCCCTTACTGCTACCCAGTGCTTGCTTTGTCAAATAAGGAGTGCTGCTGCCCAGAAGGCCCAGACTACCAGACCTGGAAGTCCGGAATCCACCCCAGGCCTCTTTAATTCGCAGCCAGACACCCCGTCACCTTACCTTCCGCTTTCTCCCTTGGTGACGTTTTTTCTGTCTTTCTAGTCCTCCCTAATTCCCGTTTGTGCGTTTTTTCCTCTCTTGCTCTTGGGAAATGTCTGATTCAGAAAAATAAGTGCCAGACCCCAAAAATTAGTGCAACCAACAGCTCAAACTAAGCACTGCTATTAGCAAGCCATGCTTGTACCAAAGGAAGCTCCTCCAGCGTTCCTACCACAGGCACCGGCGGCGTCTGTACCACTGCGGATGCCACAGTGCTGCACTGGCTCTCAATGGATGCAAAATTCAAAATGATTACTTATCTGTGACACTAGTTCTCTGTCAAGTGTATTGTTATTACATTCATAAAGAACCCACCCCCTCCCCAATGAAGTCGCATGAATGCGGGCAAAGGTTTGGTCCCAAGGCCTTATGGCTTTCATCAGACTGTCAAAATGAACTGTGGGACTAACAGTCACAATGCAGCATGCTGGGACTGTGGCGGTCACATGGCAGCCTTAAAGTGACAGTGCAGGTAGAGTCTGGCTACGCTTTTAGCACATTGCACCGAGTGTGGAACAGTGATCTGAGACCTGCAATGGCAGCTATTTAATACTGTTCCCTCTGCTTCAGGGACCAGTAGGTGGATCTCTCAACATAGCTGCCAATATCTCCTGCGGTTGTGCGCTAGTCTGAAAACCTCACTCAAGGCCATAACAGCACCATCTCTAGCCATGAACATTTCATCAGGTGTGTCTAATTAGTAACAATACTATAGCACCCAGAATGCACTGGGTTATGACATGTAAGCCCAGGACTGAGAAGGTTGCCCATGGAACTGGAGGGAAGTCAGCACCCTGTAATGTGAGCAGAATTGGCACTTCCATGATTCAAGGTAGAAGAGCTACTATAGAAGGTCCATAAGTTTGCCTTTTGTAGTTTATTGGGATCACTCCAGTACTGAAAATGTCTGCATCACCTCTGGATCTGGTCTATCCTCTTCCTCCTTCATGTCTTCTTCATTTCTGAGCAGTGCTACCTGGCTAGCCAGCACATTCTCGAGTGACAGGGATTAGATATTCCATGAATTGTCCTGATGACAAGGTCGAACAATGATCAACCGATAAGCTGCCCAAGAAGCATTATCAAAATTCCAGATGCACTCCATGGCTCATCCAGGAAGCATGAAGGAAGTCAACATCATGGACCAGCTGGTGTTGGGCAGGTTGTTTTATGGTTGAAGAGGCTCTGAGTATTATCCTGACGGTAACCTCCTGAACATGGCCTGCAACAAGATTTAATATAGGGGCTGAAGAGTGTAACTAGCAGCACTGACTTAGAAGCATACTGATTGAGTGGTGGCAATCAAGACGTCCATTCTTTCAACGACAAATACGATCATCTGGGACCAATGAGGAATAGATTTATCCATCAGCTGTTCGCAATCTTAGTTGTCTATGATGAAAATAGAGATCAAGTTGCAATGATAACATGATGGCAATCATGCATCTCTGAATGTGTCCAAAAGGCTCTTGATGTGCTCCCAAGGACACAGCAGGTTGACATTTTATGAATTCCAATGCTAAAATAGCATCCTGTGTACATTTTCTTCTGCTGTGCAAATTGGAAGAGGAACTATGCAATTTCAATGAAGTTTCTGTCACTGGCACAGTGAGTAGTTTATCTTTGGCAAATGCTTCTTGTGGCATTTTTCATGTGAGATTTTTGTCTTCACCACCTACATGCTATACCTTCTTGCCCTTACTCACATGTTTTTTAACACATTGACCATGAAAAGACTCCATATTGGTAAAGTAGATTTTACAGAGATGTTGGCCTGGAATTGACACCCTGATGAGGATAACTTTCGTCACAACATACAGCAGACTTTCTTTGATCTTGGGGTCAGGACCACTGGAAGCATTTGGTGGGACTATCTGTGTGGTACACTCTTGCATCATGCCTTCAATTTGCACCTGAATCACTGTGAGGGATGAATGTGATGGGGTTACACATTCTTTGTATCCTCTAAGGCTTCCTCTTATTCATGGTTTGTGACTGTCCAGGAAGGGTCTGTCCTTATTTCCACCAACATCAGCAACGCTGTCGCTGTTGTTGCTTGCAACCACTAACTCATGCCCTGCGTTAATTTATTTCTGCAACCTTGCTTGCAATGGTACTGTTAGAAATGGGGTTTCTGGTTGGCAGTCAGGTTACCCTCTGTCCAAGCAAAAGCCCTCACTCTAGTCAGGGTAAGTCACACACTATCCAAGATTATCCTGTGCCCACCCTCTGGTAGCTTGGCACGAGCAGTCAGGCTTAACTTAGAAGGCAATGTGTAAAGTATTTGTGCAATAAGTCATACAATACCACCATATAACACCACAAAAATACACCACACAGTGTTTAGAAAAATATATAATATTTATCAGGATAATTGTAGGTCAAAAAGAATAAAGATGCAATGGAAAATTGTAGAACTATCACAGGAAAGTGATATAAAGTGTCTTAAGTCTTTAGAATGCAATACAGTGTCTTTCAAGCACAAAGTACCTGGTTTCTGGTGCAAAATCTCCTCAGGGGGCCACAGGAAAAGGGATGCGTGGAAAAAGGGTGTGTGCGTCGATTTCTCCTCAGCACACAAAGACTTGCGTCGTTCTTTTCCACGCGGGGAAGTCGGGCGTCGTTTTCCGGCGCGCAGACAGTCTCTTTTTGTGGATCGCGGGGATTACCAGATGTCCCGGGTCTGTGCGTGGATTCTCCTGCTTGTTTTCCGGCTGCGCGTCGTTCTGCGGGGCTGCGCGTCGAAGTTTCGATCTCACGGTAGGTGTCGCGTCGATTTCTCCTTGGAAGTCGGGCGGCGTTGTCCTTGCGAGGCCGTGCGTCGAAAGTTTGGTCTCACGGCAGGCGTCGCGTCGCGTCGATTTCTCCTTGGAAGTCGGGCGGCGTTGTCCTTGCGAGGCCGTGCGTCAAAGTTTCGCACTCACGGTAGGCGTCGCGTCGATTTCTCCTGGAAAGTCGGGCGGCTTTGTCCTTGCGAGGTTGTGCGTCGAAGTCTCGATCGTCCCGAGGGCGTCGCGTCGATCAGCGTCGGTGTGCGGCGTTTTTCTCGCCGCGAAACAAGCTGTGCGTCGAAATTTTCGGCGCACGGCGCGTCCAAGTGAAAGGAAGAAGTCTTTTTGGTCCTGAGACTTCAAGGAACAGGAGGCAAGCTCTATCCAAGCCCTTGGAGAGCACTTTCACAGCCAGACAAGAGTTCAGCAAGGCAGCAGGGCAACAGCAAGACAGCAGTCCTTTGTAGAAAGCAGACAGGTGAGTCCTTTGAGCAGCCAGGCAGTTCTTCTTGGCAGGATGTAGTTTCTGGTTCCGGTTTCTTCTCCAGCAAGTGTCTGATGAGGTAGGGCAGAGGCCCTGTTTTATACCCAAATGTGCCTTTGAAGTGGGGGAGACTTCAAAGAGTGGCTAAGAAGTGCACCAGGTCCCCTTTCAGTTCAATACTGTCTGCCAGGGTCCCAGTAGGGGGTGTGGCAGTCCTTTGTGTGAGGGTAGGCCCTCCACCCTCCCAGCCCAGGAAGACCCATTCAAAATGCAGATGTATGCAAGTGAGGCTGAGTACCCTGTGTTTGGGGTGTGTCTGAGTGAATGCACAAGGAGCTGTCAACTAAACCTAGTCAGACGTGGATTGTAAGGCACAGAAGGATTTAAGTGCAAAGAAATGCTCACTTTCTAAAAGTGGCATTTCTAGAATAGCAATATTAAATCCGACTTCACCAGTCAGTAGGATTTTGTATTACCATTCTGGCCATACTAAATATGACCTCCCTGCTCCTTTCAGATCAGCAGCTGCCATTTCAACAGTGTATGAGGGCAGCCCCAATGTTAGCCTATGAAGGGAGCAGGCCTCACAGCAGTGCAAAAACGAATTGAAGGTTTTTTACACTACCAGGACATATAACTACACAGGTACATGTCCTGCCTTTTACCTACACAGCACCCTGCTCTAGGGGATACCCAGGGCACACATTAAGGGTGACTTATATGTAGAAAAAGGGGAGCTCTATGCTTGGCAGGTACTTTTAAATGCCAAGTCGAGGTGGCAGTGAAACTGCCCACACAGGCCTAGCAATGGTAGGCCTGAGACAAGGAAAAGGGGCTACTTAAGTGGGTGGCACAATCCGTGCTGCAGGTCCACTAGTAGCATTTAATCTATAGGCCCTAGGCACCTGGAGTGCACATTACTGGGGACTTATAAGTAGATTAAATAGTCCAATCAGGTATGATCCAAAGTTACCATGTTTACAGAGAGAGAGCATATGCACTTTAGCACTGGTTAGCAGTGGTAAAGTGCGCAGAGTCTAAAAACCAGCAAAAACAGTATCCACAAAGTGGAGGGAGGCAGGCAAAAAGTTAGGGGTGACTACCCTAAGGCTGTCAGGTCTAACATGTGTCCCCCCCAGCTGAAAGTGGGGAGAGCTACCCGACCTCTTGGGAGCTCTCATCGCTAAGGCGGAAGTACCTGGAGAGACCATCAGCATTGGTGTGGTCAACCCCTGGGCGATGTTCCACCGTAAAGTCCATCCCCTGTAGGGAAATGGACCACCTCAAGAGTTTTGGATTCTCACCCCTCATCTGCATGAGCCATCTGAGGGGCCTGTGGTCTGTCTGAACTAGGAAGTGAGTCCCAAACAGGTAGGGTCTCAGCTTCTTCAGTGCCCAGACCACAGCAAAAGCTTCTCTTTCAATAGCACTCCACCTCTGTTCCCGTGGTAATAGTCTTCTGCTAATAAAGACTACCGGTTGATCTCTGCCCTCCTCATTTAGCTGTGCTAGAACTGCCCCTATGCCATGCTCTGAAGCGTCTGTCTGCACGATAAATTCCTGGGAGTAGTCAGGGGCCTTGAGCACGGGGGCCGTGCACATGGCTTCCTTCAGGGAGTCAAAGGCTTTCTGACAAGCCTCTGTCCAATTCACCAACCTAGGTTGCTTCTTGGAAGTGAGTTCTGTCAAGGGTGTTGCAATGGTACCATAGCCCTTGACAAATCGGCGGTAGTATCCTGTGAGGCCTAGAAAGGCTCTCACCTCCGTCTGTGTTCGGGGTGGTTGCCAGGCCTTGATAGTTTCAATCTTGGCCTGGAGTGGCTGCACCTTGCCACCACCCACTAGGTGTCCTAAGTACACCACGGAACCCTGCCCAATCTGGCACTTACTGGCCTTGATGGTCAGGCCTGCCTGTTGCAGGGCCTGAAGCACCTCCTTGAGGTGAAGCAGGTGTTCCTCCCAGCTGGAACTGTAGACAGCTATGTCATCCAGGTAGGCTGCACAGAAGGCATCCTTGCCAGCTAGGACCCCGTTAACCAACCGTTGGAAGGTAGCGGGGGCATTTTTCAACCCAAACGGCATCACCCGGAACTGGTAATGGCCATCCGGGGTTGAAAATGCGGATCTTTCCTTGGCCCCCTCAGTTAGGCCGATCTGCCAGTACCCTGAAGTAAGATCAAACGTACTCAGGAACTTGGCAGCGCCTAGCCTGTCCACAAGCTCATCAGCTCGGGGGATGGGGTGAGCATCAGTCCGTGTGACTGAGTTGAGACCCCGGTAGTCCACACAGAACCGGAGTTCTGGCTTCGCACCTGGGGCAGTAGCCTTAGGGACCAATACCACTGGGCTGGCCCAGGGACTACTGGATTTCTCAATGACCCCTAGAGTCAACATCTTGGAGACCTCCTCCTTGATGCTGGCCTTCACCTTATCCGACAACCTGTAAATTTTGTTTTTCACAGGGAGACTGTCACCGGTGTCAATATCATGAACACAGAGGTGGGTCAGCCCAGGAGTAAGGGAGAACAGGGGGGAGAACTGCTCCAACAGCTCATAACAGTCTCCTTTCTGATTTAGAGTCAGGGAGTCAGACAGAATGACCCCGCTTACTGACCCATCACCTTCTTGTGCAGAGAGGAGGTCGGGGAGAGGTTCACTCTCCTCTTCCGTTCCTTCATCTGTGACCAGAAGCATGTTGATCTCCGACCTCTCACAATGAGCTTTTAGTCGGTTCACATGGAGCACCCTTAGGGGATTCCTAGGGGTTTTGAGGTCCACTAGGTAAGTGGCCTCCCCTTTCCGCTCCTTTATTTCAAATGGGCCAGACCAGCGGTCCTGGAGAGCTCTGGGCTCTACTGGCTCCATTACCCACACTTTGTCTCCAGGTTGAAACTCTACCAGGGTGGCCTTCTGGTCATACCATTGTTTCATCACCTCTTGACTGGCCTCAAGGTTATCTTGGGCTTCTTTCCAGAAGCGGGTCATCTGGTTGCGGAGGGCCAACATATAGCTGACCACATCCTGAGGGGGTGTCTTTGGAGCTTTCTCCAATCCCTCCTGGACAATGCTTAAGGGTCCCCTGACAGGGTACCCATAGAGAAGTTCAAAGGGACTGAACCCTACCCTTCTCTGGGGGACCTCCCTGTAAGCAAAGAGAAGGCATGGTAAGAGGACGTCCCACTTACGCCTCATGGCCTCAGGAAGGCCACCAATCATGCCTTTCAGGGTCTTGTTGAATCTCTCCACAAGACCGTTCGTCTGGGGGTGATAGGGTGTGGTGAACTTGTAGGTTACCCCACACGCATCCCACAGAGACTTCATGTATGCCGACATGAAGTTAGTGCCTCTGTCAGACACTATTTCCTTGGGGAATCCCACACGGGTAAATATCCCCATCAGGGTTCTGGCCACCACCGGTGCAGTTACTGTCCTTAGAGGGATTGCCTCTGGGTAACGGGTGGCATGGTCCACCAAAACCAGGATGAACCTGTTGCCTAAGGCAGTTTTGGGGTCCAAGGGACCAACAATGTCGATGCCCACCCTTTCAAAGGGGGTGCCAACGACAGGAAGTGGAATCAGGGGGGTTTTAATCCTTTTTCCTGCTTTACCACTGGCCTGGCAGGTAGGACAGGATCTGCAGAATTTGTCTGAGTGTGTCCTCATTTTGGGCCAATAAAAGTGGGTGACAAGCCTGTTAAAGGTCTTGCCCTGCCCCAAATGTCCTGCCAGGGGAATGTCGTGAGCCAGACCCAGTAGGAAGGTTCGGTAACATTGGGGGACCACCAGCATACGTGCTGCCCCAAAGCCCGGAACCCTAGGCTCACTGTAGAGGAGATCATTCTCCCAATATAGGTGGTGATCGCCAGAGGCGTCGCCGGCTGCCTGGTTTGAGGCTTGTTTCCTCAAACCTTCTAGAGTGGGACATTCTTTCTGCGCCTTGCAGAATTCCTCCCTGGTGGGTCCACCCTCAACTTGCCAGCCAGCAAGCTCAGGTAAGTCACCTAGGGCGGCGATGTCTTCCCCAGTTGGCTCGGAAGCCTCCTCCTCAGGAGCCCCGTCAGCCACTGTGGGAACAGCGGGGGCCGGTTTCCCGCACCCCTGGTCCCTCCTCCTGGCAGCTCTCTGGGCCATCGTTCCAGGCTCCAGATGCCCTTGACTTCCCTCTCGGTCAGCCATGGACCGTGTGGTCATGCAGACCCACTCAGGTAACCCTAACATCTCCAGGTGAGACCTGAGCTCCACTTCTTTCCAGGCAGTGTGCTCAAGGTCATTGCCTAACAGACAATCTACAGGCATGGCAGGACTCACAGCTACTTTCAGAGTACCAGAGACCCCCCCCCACTCAAAGGGAACCAGAGCCACCGGTAGGTGACTCTCGCGATTGTCAGCGACTCTGACCTGGTGGAATGCATTAGGTACTATCTGCTCTGCTGACACCAGCTGACTCTTGATAGTAGTCATACTGGCTCCTGTGTCACGCAGAGCCTCCACCCTCTGCCCATCAATGGTGACCCACTGCCGGTACTTGGAAGTATTTCTGGGCATGTGGGCCTTGGGCACCATTTCTCCTTCTCCCAGGGACACTAGGGAAATCTCTACCTGCTCCCCAAAGCTAGTTGGGTCCATCTCCCCCCCGAGTGCTACACTAGTCAACCCAGGTGCCTGTCCGGTAGTGGACGGTGCCCTCTTGGGGCACTGTGGATCGCCTTTGTAGTGACCATATTGGTAACACTCCATGCATTTGGGGCTAGATTTTCCTGACCTGTCAAATGTCCCTGGCTTTTTCCCAAATTTGGAAAAGGAAGGGTTGCCACCCCCTCCCTGGGAATTCTTTTGGGGGCCTTTAGAGAGTTCCTTATCTGTAAGTTTATCTCCCCCCTCTTTCTTCTGTTGGGAACCTTGACCACCTTTGTGGGAGTCCCCCCCAGGTACCTTTTTGGACACTCTGGTGCTAACCCAGAGGTCCGCCTCCTCAGCAAGCTTCCTGGGATCAGTCAGCTTACTATCCACTAGGTGCTGGCGCAAATCTGTATAAGTAACATTAAGCATATGCTCTCTCAGGATCAAGTCATATAAACCTTTATAATCTGCTACTTTGTTGCCCCGCACCCATCCATTCAGTGCCTTACTAGAGAAATCAAAGAAATCTACCCATGTTTGTGTGGTTTGTTTGGTGCTGTCCCTGAACCTCTGACGGTATCCCTCAGGGGTCAGCCCAAACTTGGCAAGTAAAGTGGCTTTCTGGAGTGGGTATGTGTTTTGATCCGGTGGATCCAATGTGAGAAGTGTGTCCCTCCCCAATGGCGGCACATAACCCCACATAGCTACCCCCCATTGCCCTTCAGGAACCTCATGAGCCCTTAGTGCAACTTCATACGCAGCTAACCATTTATCTATGTCATCTCCCACCACAAAACTGGGCACCACATTTTTGGGTATACGAACCTTCTTTTCTCCAGCAGGTCCTGTCTGTATGCTGCCACCATTATTGCTGGATTCAGACTGTCTTGCCTTGATCTCCAGCTCCTTGAGGCTCAGTTCATGAGCTAACAATAGTTTCTTTTCAGCCAAAGCTCTTTCAGCTTCCACTTGTTTGGCTGCTCTTTCAGCTTCTGCTTGTTTGGCTGCCCTTTCAGCTTCTGCTTGAATCTGTTTGGCTGTCCTTTCAGCTTCAATCTGTTTGGCTGCTCTTTCAGCCTCAGCTTGTTTGGCTTCTCTTTCTGCCCTCCTCTCCTCCTGTTGTGCCTCAATTTTCAGTTTTGCCATTTGCAATTGGAACTCCCTTTCCTCTCTCCTTTCCTCTGCGGTCAGGCTTTGCATGGAGACACTGCTCCCTGGTCTGGAAGGGTGCACAATTGCAGTGGTAACACCATCCATAGATAGTGAAAATCCTTCTGAGGGGCCATTTTCTGGCTCCTCTTCCTCCTCATCCTCTAAATGGGCTTCTGCCCAGGCCCTCAGCGCCACTTGAAAGTCCTCCTTTCTGGAGGCCCCTTGGGTGGGTACCCTTAATGCCCTGCAGAATCCTCTTAGTTGTTTGACCGTGTATGTATCCAACTGGACTAGGTCAAAGTCCCCTGTCTGAGACCCAGTCAGAGACATGTTGAGTGAGGATTTAGTTTTTGAAAATTGTCAGAAAAAAACGGATTTTCAAAAAGAGATAAAAACCAAGTTGACCTTCAACTGTGGGTAGGTAGTGAAATACTTAGCTACTGTATGTCACTGCACAAATACAAGTCCTATCCTCACCGCTGATCACCAATGTTAGAAATGGGGTTTCTGGTTGGCAGTCAGGTTACCCTCTGTCCAAGCAAAAGCCCTCACTCTAGTCAGGGTAAGTCACACACTATCCAAGATTATCCTGTGCCCACCCTCTGGTAGCTTGGCACGAGCAGTCAGGCTTAACTTAGAAGGCAATGTGTAAAGTATTTGTGCAATAAGTCATACAATACCACCATATAACACCACAAAAATACACCACACAGTGTTTAGAAAAATATATAATATTTATCAGGATAATTGTAGGTCAAAAAGAATAAAGATGCAATGGAAAATTGTAGAACTATCACAGGAAAGTGATATAAAGTGTCTTAAGTCTTTAGAATGCAATACAGTGTCTTTCAAGCACAAAGTACCTGGTTTCTGGTGGAAAATCTCCTCAGGGGGCCACAGGAAAAGGGATGCGTGGAAAAAGGGTGTGTGCGTCGATTTCTCCTCAGCACACAAAGACTTGCGTCGTTCTTTTCCACGCGGGGAAGTCGGGCGTCGTTTTCCGGCGCGCAGACAGTCTCTTTTTGTGGATCGCGGGGATTACCAGATGTCCCGGGTCTGTGCGTGGATTCTCCTGCTTGTTTTCCGGCTGCGCGTCGTTCTGCGGGGCTGCGCGTCGAAGTTTCGATCTCACGGTAGGCGTCGCGTCGATTTCTCCTTGGAAGTCGGGAGGCGTTGTCCTTGCGAGGCCGTGCGTCGAAAGTTTGGTCTCACGGCAGGCGTCGCGTCGATTTCTCCTTGGAAGTCGGGCGGCGTTGTCCTTGCGAGGCCGTGCGTCAAAGTTTCGCACTCACGGTAGGCGTCGCGTCGATTTCTCCTGGAAAGTCGGGCGGCTTTGTCCTTGCGAGGTTGTGCGTCGAAGTCTTGATCGTCCCGAGGGCGTCGCGTCGATCAGCGTCGGTGTGCGGCGTTTTTCTCGCCGCGAAACAAGCTGTGCGTCGAAATTTTCGTCGCACGGAGCGTCCAAGTGAAAGGAAGAAGTCTTTTTGGTCCTGAGACTTCAAGGAACAGGAGGCAAGCTCTATCCAAGCCCTTGGAGAGCACTTTCACAGCCAGACAAGAGTTCAGCAAGGCAGCAGGGCAACAGCAAGACAGCAGTCCTTTGTAGAAAGCAGACAGGTGAGTCCTTTGAGCAGCCAGGCAGTTCTTCTTGGCAGGATGTAGTTTCTGGTTCCGGTTTCTTCTCCAGCAAGTGTCTGATGAGGTAGGGCAGAGGCCCTGTTTTATACCCAAATGTGCCTTTGAAGTGGGGGAGACTTCAAAGAGTGGCTAAGAAGTGCACCAGGTCCCCTTTCAGTTCAATACTGTCTGCCAGGGTCCCAGTAGGGGGTGTGGCAGTCCTTTGTGTGAGGGTAGGCCCTCCACCCTCCCAGCCCAGGAAGACCCATTCAAAATGCAGATGTATGCAAGTGAGGCTGAGTACCCTGTGTTTGGGGTGTGTCTGAGTGAATGCACAAGGAGCTGTCAACTAAACCTAGTCAGACGTGGATTGTAAGGCACAGAAGGATTTAAGTGCAAAGAAATGCTCACTTTCTAAAAGTGGCATTTCTAGAATAGCAATATTAAATCCGACTTCACCAGTCAGTAGGATTTTGTATTACCATTCTGGCCATACTAAATATGACCTCCCTGCTCCTTTCAGATCAGCAGCTGCCATTTCAACAGTGTATGAGGGCAGCCCCAATGTTAGCCTATGAAGGGAGCAGGCCTCACAGCAGTGCAAAAACGAATTGAAGGTTTTTTACACTACCAGGACATATAACTACACAGGTACATGTCCTGCCTTTTACCTACACAGCACCCTGCTCTAGGGGATACCCAGGGCACACATTAAGGGTGACTTATATGTAGAAAAAGGGGAGCTCTATGCTTGGCAGGTACTTTTAAATGCCAAGTCGAGGTGGCAGTGAAACTGCCCACACAGGCCTAGCAATGGTAGGCCTGAGACAAGGAAAAGGGGCTACTTAAGTGGGTGGCACAATCCGTGCTGCAGGTCCACTAGTAGCATTTAATCTATAGGCCCTAGGCACCTGGAGTGCACATTACTGGGGACTTATAAGTAGATTAAATAGTCCAATCAGGTATGATCCAAAGTTACCATGTTTACAGAGAGAGAGCATATGCACTTTAGCACTGGTTAGCAGTGGTAAAGTGCGCAGAGTCTAAAAACCAGCAAAAACAGTATCCACAAAGTGGAGGGAGGCAGGCAAAAAGTTAGGGGTGACTACCCTAAGGCTGTCAGGTCTAACAGGTACATAATGCAATAGAGATTTCAGAGTATAGGTCAGAATAATAAATTCTCAAAAACGTAAACTGCAAATGAAGGAACCATAACAAACACATCTAACTGCAAAAGTATTACTGTGTAAAAAATATAGCCATAAAAACTCTATTCCCACTATTCCCAGTATATTTGGGAGCAAGTGTTATTCTGTGGGATTTACTGCAAGTCAACATTTTTAAAAGTAGAAGGTTTGATGTGCTCTTTACTTTTGGACATTGCATTTTGATCCTCCTGTGATCCTCATGTAATCTCTATTTGTGTAGTCTCTATCTGCATGTCCCCAACCTGTTTTGTTTTCTTTAGGTCCATTGCTATCTCTGAACCCAAGTAGTCTAGTACATTTTGTAAAGTGTACAAATATTGGATGGACGCCCTGAACTACAGGGTCCATGACTGCAAGTGCAAGGGCACTTTCTGCCAATTCTTTTGCTATCAGACTGGCAACTGATGTTAGTAGTGGTGGGAGTCATGGATGGAGCAGACTATCATTTGGGAATATAAAGAGTCCCTCAAGAGCCTCAGCAGGTGCAGACCTGTCTGCACAACAAACTAACAGCCCACCTTTGGTCCTCCAGACACCAGTGCATATCACAAGTTCTCCTAAGGATCTTTGGATCTTTCAGTCATAATATGCCTGCTGAAACCACACAAAAAGCCCATCTGATATTGAATGCTGTAGCGCTACTGTGGTACTACATGTAACCAGGGCCTGTAAATTAAATGCTACCAGTGGCCACCCACTTAAGTAGCCTTTCAAACATGTTAAAGGTTTGACACTGCAGTCTATGTATGCAGTTTTAAACTGCAATTGCAACCTTCCAAAACAAACCCTTTTCCAGGCCTAAGCCTTCCTTTTTAATACCTATAAGTCACCCCTAGGGTAAGCCCTACACAGTCCATAGGGCACGGTGCATGTATTTAAAAAGTTATTTTCATGTAAATGCTACCAGACAGTGTGACAAAAGTGGGAATAGGTGTTGGCAGGAAGGGTCGTGTCTGACTTCATAGGGGGGAGGAGCTATAACCTACTACGCTTGCACATCCCAAAGCCTCTGACTGAGCACACTCATATAGAGTTTGATACTAGCTTTTTGTGTACCCAGTAAAGCTGGGGCCAGGGCAGGGAGGCAGGAAATTCCAAACACCTCTGGGGTGTAAACCTCCAGAGCTTTCTCCTACTTCAAAGCTAGCACCAAGCAAGCAAGCATAAATATTGGACCCTTAGAAGAACAGCTACTTTGCTTTCCTGCTGCCTAAGTGAGATGTGCTGGACCTGAGACTTAAAACCAGGACTACCAGAGTGACTCGAAAGGCTAGTTGGCTGGCCTCCTGATCAGAGCCCCAGGGAAAGAAAATGATCCAAACCCCTTGAACTCAGCATCTGGACTCTGTCTGTTGTGAGTCGTGCCCAAAAGGGTGCCATCCAAGTCCTGGACATTTGTAGGTGGGCCTGAAGGTGCTCTGTCAGCTTATCTGTAGTCTCTTGGGCAGAACCGAAGCAGCACAACACATTCTTGATGCAGAATCTCACATCACATCTCCACAGAACTGCTGCTGCGCAAAGCATCCTCAACGCAGGACCTCACAACCAACGCTGCAAGACACATCCTCGAAATTGGACCTTGCAAAGCTTCGCAACCCAAAATTAAGGTACTTTTTCCAGAGGCCAAATAAAGTCTCCCCTTGAGAGGTCAATAATCCACACTCATGTATTCCTCAAATCACTTACTCAAGCATACCACAGGCTTACAGCCATCCTCAACATTTACAGATAAAATAAGTACCACAAAGGTGCCAGACAGTAAAGAGCTTTAATGGCATATATGCCAAAACATACCCAATTTATTTATCAGAAATAATAGTTCTATGGCAGCATTACATTGATCGTTTTGCTATCATAAAACAGCTACAGGCACTTGTTTTGGCATCAATTAAAAAGCATAAAACAATTACTCCACAATATGGCACATAGAAAATACAGCAAAATATTAAAACAGTGTAAAAAGAAGGGAAAATCACATAAAACAAAACACATATGCCTTTTTCAATAGTACTAATTAGTTGCGATCATGATGTTTCCAAGTGATAATCATCTATTGTTTCCTAATGTTCATCAGATTTAGTGTATCATTTAGTCCATCAACTCGTTTCAGTGGAATGCATACATAATAACCACCATCTTCAGGACAAAACCCAAAATACTATTTCCCACAAACATTCAAACTACAACACATAAAAAAAAAATTATAGTGAGAAGTTCCTACACTGGACCCATAGTTCAATAATGGAATCCAGAAAGAGCAAAATCATATTTATGTTTATTTTTATCTTTCTAAAATTGCAGAGGCACGGATGAAGTGACCACTCATGTTTTGGTTTTGTCTTGGGTTGAATTAATTCAAGTAACCAAATTCAGTTTACATTCAAGGGACCTTAGTCCTCCTTAGTACTTTAAAATATTAGATCCAATGTCTCTTGTTTGAGGTGCATCAAAAATTTATTAAGGAATGACCTCCTTGATATCACAATGAGTTATGTAGTCACTATTGCCTTCCTACACCATTTCACATGGATGCCAATGGGCAAAACCCTTGCTACATTCTTGAGATGGGCCTAAACTGGTCCTTGTATCTGCCCCACACTCCATTGGGGTCGGCCTGAAATTATGACTTTGTTCTGGTTTGGCGTGACCAGATAACTACAGTTGGGGTTTTGTTTTTCTAAGCATTGTTTTCAGTTAAATCTTTAAAAGTTTATATCTCCAGTTCTACTGATTGGATGTTTTTGGTTTTTGTCTCAAATAATTTATTACATTTTACTACATTCTTCTGAATTAGATTGGGATTTTTCTTGTGTTGTGTTTCACTTTATTACTATTTGAAGTGCAGCATAAATTATTTATACTATGCCTCTAAATTAAGCCTGATATCTATTGTGCCAAGCTACCAGAGGGGGAAGAACAGGTTATTTGATGTTTGCTTATGACTTTACCCTGACATAAATTGTGTTTGCTGCTTGGGTAGGGTTTCACCCCCCACCAAGCAGTAACCCAATTTCCTACAAAGGTAAATTGTCATGCCTCATAGAAAATACTGAAGTGCATCTTGAAAATGTCTGTGAGCTGGCAGTGAAATTGTCCTAAGATATGCACAATAATCAGATCCCAGCCTCTGTGCCACTTCCTGTCTCCACAGCAAGATGTGACATTCTCCTAAGGTGGGAAAGGGTAGTAATCTGCCTTTCCTGCTTCTTAGAGCCTATTCCCTCACACAAAACAATAGTAGTGACTCAATATCCTGTTAACTCAATAATTAACTACTCTGGCCAGGGCTGACAATCTTTATTCTTCAAGGTCATCTTTAAAAACCTCTTTAACAAAGTTGCCTGTTTATTAAAGGAAATTGTTAGTTTTACAAATGCAAATGATATAAAATGGAGACAGCTATTTAAAAAATCCTCTAGAACGTGATTGATTTGCTTATTAAAGATGTGTAAAATGTGCAAGTTATTTTAATAAGAATTCTACACTATGCCTCGGGTGCGATCACACATTTTGTAAAAAACACTGTTTTCCAGAAGAATGACAGTGGTCGCAGCAGGGGCAGAAAACCCACAGAGCAGGGTTGTGACGTTCCATTAGGGCCCTATTGATAACTGTCTTTTCCGGGCAGCCAAAAAGGTGCTTATGAGATCTACAGGTGGTAAGACCAAATTTATGTAATTTCTCGTCATCATACAGGGTGTCAAAGAAGCTGAAGAAGTTAGGGTTACAATTCATTCATCACTTATCGATGCAAAAGCAGAGAACTGTGTTTTAATCCCAGCTTTTCCTTGTTACGTCATTCTGTGATCAAGGACAAATTACTTCTGCCTGTACTTCAATATCTACGACTGGCAAACATACATTCCAATACATTAAGACCAAGACTGTAACTTTTAGAGCCCAGAAGGGAATTGCATTGGTAAGAAAAACCTGCTGACCTGTTGGGAAAGTCTAAATTTGCTGGCCCGGTCCTGGCCAGGCCAGTCTTGGTGAGTCAGCAGAGGCAATCACCTAAGTCTGTATTACCAAAAACTCACATATGATGGGTGTAGGAAAAGTGTTCAAAAATGAAGTGCACTGTGCAGAGAGTCAGTGGATCCCCAATTGGTATTGCAGAGGCAAAATTAGATAGGACTAATGCTCTGTTTTTGTGGTAGTGTGGGCGAGCAGTTAGGCTTATCAGAGTGCACTGCTAAGCATTTGTTGTATTCACAGGGGCAATAAATGAGACACACACTCAAAGAATAAAACCGAGACCAATTTAGAAAAATGAAATGTCTTTTTACATATGTTTCAGACCCAAAAAACTTCATAGTCAGGTAAGTAGATTTACAAGCAAGATTTAGAAGAAGACAACATACTCAATGCCTCCCAGTCTGGATTCCGCAAGAACCACAGCACTGAGACCGCCCTCATCACCTGCACAGACGACATCAGGACCAGAGTGGACAAGGGCGAGACCGTCGCCCTCATCCTCCTAGACCTCTCTGCAGCTTTTGACACTATATGCCACCAAACCCTCCGCGCACGCCTTTTCTATGCCGGAATTCGCCACAAGGCCCTGGACTGGCTCACCTCCTTCCTGTCCGAAAGAACCCAAAGAGTTTGCCTCCCTCCTTTCCGGTCTACAGCCACCAAGATCATCTGTGGGGTCCCCCAAGGATCCTCCCTCAGCCCCACCCTCTTCAACATCTACATGGCTCCTCTCTCCAACATCCTCTGCCCCCACGGCATCACCATCATTTCATACGCTGACGACACCCAGCTCATCATCTCCCTCACCAGGAACCCAGCCACCTCCAAGATTAACCTGCACGCCGGATTCCTTTACATCGCCAAATGGATGACAACAAACCACCTCAAATTGAACTCAAACAAAACAGAGATCATCATCTTCAGCCCCAACAAGACAGCATGGAACGACTCCTGGTGGCCCACCACCCTCGGACCACCCCCAACACCCACCACCCATGCACGCAACCTTGGCATCATACCGGATTAGACTCTCTCCATGACCCAGCAAATCAACGCCATATAATCCTCCTGCTTCAACACCCTTAGGATGCTACGCAAGACTTTCAAATGGATACCTTTAGAAACTAGAAGAACAGTCACCCACGCCCTCATTAGCAGCAGACTGGACTACGGCAATGCCCTCTACTCAGGGACCAAAGCCAAGCTTCAAAGGAAACTCCAGCAAATCCAGAACGCAGCCGCACATCTCATCTTCAACCTCCCTCACCACTAACACATATCCACCCACCTCAGATCCCTACACTGGTTGCCCATCAACAAAAGGATCATTTTCAAACTCCTCGTCCATGCTCACAAAGCCCTCCACGACACTGGACCGGCCTACCTCAATGACCGAGTAAACTTCCACATACCAACTCGACAGCTCCGCTCCACCGACCTCGCCTTCGCTACAGTCCCCCGCATCTAACGCACCACCTCCGGTGGCAGATCCTTCTCCCACCTCGCCGCTAACACCTGGAACTCCCTCCTCACCAACCTATGCAAGACCCAGGACTTCCTAAACTTCAGAAAGCACCTAAAAACATGGCTTTTTGAGCAGTAACCGCCCCTCCCCCCAGTGCCTTGAGACCCTACTGGGTGAGTAGTGCACTTAAGAAATTATTTGATTGACTGATTGATTGAAGCATAAATACAAGTTTTCCGTTTTGCAATGTTAACCTATGGGAGAAAAAGAAGAATGCAGTTTTGCAGGTAAGTACACGATTTACAAATCCAGTATTCAGGGTTTTAAGTCAACACCAGGCAAGGTTCAAATCAGTACCAAGAGGGCATCCACAGAGGCATAGGGGCAGCTGGGTGCAGAGGTCAAAATCGGAGTTGGGTGCCCAATGTTAACCAATGGAGACTGGGGGTGAATGAAGATGCACTACGCATGGCTAAGTAAAGCGGTGTCTGGGGTCGATCTCCTGGAGTCGAGGTAAGTTTAAGGGGGACCACAACGCAGCACCAAACTTACACCTTCAGCAGCACAGGGGCAACCGGGTGCAGAGTGCTAGCACAGTATTGGGCACCCAATGTTAACAAAAGCAGACTGGGCGTAATCAAAGATGCGCTGCTCACAGGTGAGAAAAGCGGTGTCAGGGGTCAATCTCTTGGGGTTGAGGTAAGTACAAGTGGGGCCACAAGGCAGCCCCAAACTTAAACCCTCAGCAGCAAAGGGGAGGGGGTTGGGTGCAGAGTGCCAATACAGCATTGGGTTGGCAATGTTAATTAATGGAAACTGGGGTGAATTAAGATGTGCTGCTCACAGGTGGCAAAGTGGCACCAGGGGTCGATCTCCTGGAATTGAGGTAAGTTTAAGGGGGGCCACAAGGCAGCACCAAACTTACACCCTCAACAGCAGAGGGGCAGCCGGGTGTAGAGTGCCAACACAACATTGGGCGCCTAATGTTAACCAATGGAGACTGAGGGTAATCAAAGATGCGCTGCACACAGGTGAGTAAAGCGGCATCAGGGGTCGATCTGTTGGGGTTGAGGTAAATACAAGTGGGGCCACAAGCCAGCCCCAAACTTACACCCTCAGCAGTACAGGGGCGGCTTGATGCAGAGTGCCAAAACAGCATCTGGTGTCCAATGTTAACCAATGTAGACTGGGGGTAACTGAAGATGCATTGGTCACAGGTGTGTAAAGCAATGTCAGGGGTCAATCTCCTGAGGTTGAGGTAAGCACAGGGGCCACAATGCAGCACCAACCTTACACCCTCAGTGGCACAGGGGTGGCCGGGTGCAGAGTGCCAGCACAGTTTAGGACGCCCAATGCAAATCAATAGGGGAGATCAGTTTTGGAAAAAAGCTGCAGGCTCAGGCCAGGAGGCTGAATGAAGAAAACCCACAGCTGCCCAGGTAAGTTCTGATGCTAGGGGACATAGGGACACTGACGGTCCAGTTCCCCAAGGCCCAAGGGCTCCAGACGCAGGGGTGTCCTCTGGTGTCGGGAACAGTTTACCAGGCAGGTTGTGGTCAGGGGGAGCGTTTGGTTTGAGGCTGCAGGCTTTGAGGCAGAGTCCAGCAAGGGTCAGCCCACACTGGATTTGGGCTCAGAATCGCTGGGGAACCTTTATAGGACCAGTGGGGTACCTAGACTTGGGCCCTGGATATCGGGTGCAGAGGTGGGTTTGGAGGCGGTTTTGCAGTTCCTCAGGACAGAGTTCTTTTCTTTTAAAGTTAGTTTCTTCTTGGACAGGTCTGCTGTTCTCTGGAGATCTTGATCTTTGTTGAAGGTAGGCAGTCCTCCCAAAGCTTTGGAGGTTGCTGGGCTGCAGGACGGGTCTTCTTTTGGCGCAGGATCGTCGAGTGCTGCAGACAGGCCCGCAGAGCTGGGGCCAAGTCGGTTGGTGTCTGCAGCCTTCTCTGCTGGAGCGGCTCTGTAGTGTCCAGTTCTCCTTAGATCATCAGAAATCTGAGTTCTAGTGTTCAGCGGTGCCACCTAAATTCTTAATTTAGGGCATTACATGAAGTGCCAGGCTGTAGCCAATGGGCTGACCACCTTCAGTGTGACTACACCCACGTTATGACCATTTCCTCATGGAAGTGAGCATAACCCTAAAACCTAGTGGCAAAACTCCTTCCAAGCAAGATGGAGCAATTTAAAAAGTAGTGTCCACTTCAGCACGTCCACCTTAGGGGTGGGACTGGCATGAATAGGGCACTCCTCCTAATTTAACTAATTTTTCTGCCTGTGCTGCCTCCAAAAGTGGGTCAGGACAGGGGGGTTGGTCATCTCCGCCATTTGGAGAGACCTGGGTTGCATTACAAAGGTGGCACCGCCTTTGAAGCTCCCCGCCCTGAAATGTCTATCCTGCCTAGGAGAAGAGGTCACACCTCTGCCCAGTGCAGGCTTTATCTCAGGCCCTCAAGAGCGCTGGCTCTCACCTTGGGGGGCCAGAAATGCAACTGTGGTGGCTGAACTGGTCAGGACCAGTCAGTCAACACACTAGTAGCTGGTAGGTTTTCAAGGGGCACCGCTAAGATACCCTCCAGATGCATTTTTTTATAAATCCATCACTGGGATCAGTGAGGGTTTATTATTTTGAGATGTTTGATACCAAACATCCCAGGATTCAGAGAAGCTATCATGTAGGTGGAGAACTCATAGGGACCAGTGTCCGGCACATGCATTTAAAATGGCTTCCCTGTACACTGTCTATGTCTGAGAATCGACAAAGACAAAGCAGGAGCATATCTGCTCATGCAGATATGCCTTCACATGTAGTATCATGTGCCCTGTCTTAGGGCTGTAAGGCCTGCTAGATGGGAAACTTACATATATTGCATGCAGTGTATAGGGGACATGGCACAGAGGCTGTGTGCAATGTTGTGTTTTCAATTTTGGAACCACCTTGTCATGCAGCCTGCAATGGCAGTCTGCATAAGGTTGGTGCTGGGTCCCCCAGAGTGGCACAAGTTGTAATGTAGCTCTGAGGGGCCCTCTTTAGTACCCAGGCCCTAGGTGCCAGTGGTACCATCCACTAGGAACATATAGGGGCTGAAGGGCCTTTTCACTTGGAGATCAAGGGACCAGGTGTTTTGTTTTAGGGAAGAAACACTGGCACTGGGGACCTGGTTAGTAGGAACACAGTGCACTTCAGTCAAAGTTGCATCTAAAAACAACACAAAAAGTGTGGGAGGCATGGAGGGAGTACTGCAACCAGAACCCAGCTTCCTACAATGGGATAAAGATTTGCTCTTATTATCCTATGTGGAGAGCAACAGTGAAATATGGCCACAGGGACCAGAAACCGTTGCTATGGTTACAGAGGGAGCTCTCAAATGAGTCTGGAGTTTGATCTGAATATCAGCACACAAGGGTTTTCAGGGGGGCCTTCTCTGTAACAAAATATCACCCCATTGGAGTTAATGTAAAATATAGACCTAGCGCAGTGATATTTTTGTAAACATATTTAAGCCATGATATTTATGCGGGACAATATTTTTGCTATCGATATTCCAACATACAACCTTTAATACTATGTTTTAGACTTTCCCTCTACGCTAAATGTGGCTCATTGTTCCTAATTAAGACGTACACAGTTTCACAGCTCATTCGCCTAATCAAAGTCAGGCAGATAGTAGAAATGTTTGTTCCCCTTTATAGACTGGCCGCGTTCAAGCTGAGTGTGCAAGTGTCCCGCTCTATACGTTGCAGTTTGAGGATTGGGGGGCATGTTCCAATCTCAGTGTGTGCACACTACTAATCTGCACAGCATGACTAGAAAAGCAAGTAAGTTGCAGACATTAAGTGCTGACATACCTGTATTTATTTAGTTTGTGGACATTCTGGTAAACAATGCACAGCCTACCAGTGATGCTTGCAGTTTCATCAGTCAATGAAAGGGAGCGCTTAGAAACTGTATGTCTAAGCGGGTATTCCAAATTCTTGTTTTACCCATCATACCTCCAACAGGAGTTCAGCAAGGGAAGAGGGGGGTGCAGGCGCTTACAAGATTTTCTCCACGTTCCTACGTGTGTGGTTACCAGTAAAGGGAGCTTCATTTCTGGCTCTTCGGAGTCTTCTAAATTAACAGGTCTTTCCAGCACTAAGGTAAAATTGAAGAAAAAACTATTTTTTGTACTTGGGTTTACCTAAAAGTCAGGTGGCGCTAGTGTACAGTCAGACGTCTGTCGATCTATCCACCTCCCTCAACAGGGACCATCCTACTGGAAATTCCATTATTTTAGAAATACGCTTGTGGCAGAGGCCTCCCACACAAAAGACGAAGATATGTAGTAAGGATATTTGAGAAAAAGGCACACAGTTGATCAAGTTAATCCTATTCTCATTCACCAGCTTCAGAGCAATTATCTTAGGGGTGATCCATTAGAAGATATAAAAGAAGTCTTGCCTCTGCTTCTGTGCGCTGCGCCTCCTGGCAGCGCCATCCATCCTTGAGCGCGGCTTATGACATACCATCAAAGGGATGAGATGTATGCATCAGCAACCGCACGTCCCCAAGACTCCTTAACCTGGGACAGGCAGCCTCTTGCCTGACACAAGCAATACATCATGATTCATGGGGCAATCACTTGTAATTTCATATGGGCCGCAGCGAATTGGTGAACGCTTGCCGCAAGTTTGCAGTAAAGTCATGTCACATCCAATTTATAGCAAGCAATGGATATATACTGAGTCAATCAGAAAGAAGCAGATCTCAAATCCCGAGTTAAAAAAAAAAATATGTGCCACAAATACACATCGGTCAACTCCTCTCAAGCTGCACAACGCGCAATGAGGCATCCTGTTCCATCGCCGTCTTAAAATCAGGCAAAAAATAGCATTTACATCAATGTTAAGCGGTAGAAGGCAGTCCATATTAACACATCACTGTGTATGTAATCTATGGGTTAAGGGAAGTGGGAGAGCACTCCTCTACCTCATTGATAAAGCAGTTAAGGTTTGACTGACCTTAAGATGTCTTCCAGTCACGACACAGCCATGTCCAAAAGCATTGCCGAGTGTTTTAGATCTGTGACATAAACTGCTGTTACGTTATTTATGGAATTTCAGTATGCTCTGTTGTGTTGTGTTATTGATAAGTCATACAGTGCAACATCCATCATTTCGGCACCGGGGACTGTTTTTGTTAGTCAATACAACTGGACTGAAAATGTAGAATCTTTAAGAGGCTCACGTTTTCACTAAATCCGCTGGGGGTTTTGGAGTGTTTTTACATTATTTTATTCATCCAGTCCTGGCTTTTTTGCTTAGGACACTTTGGGCTACTGGGGCTTGTAGTTTACTTTCTATATTTTAAACATGGCCTACAAGCACCAGCCTGGTGCTGCATAAAACGTCAGTTGTCCTACCTTCTCGAGTCAGCACTGCAATAGAGCAGTTACTAACGTTATTACAAGGATAGCCAAACCCCCCAACTGTGATGTTAGTGGGGTCTCCATGGAGGCTTCGGACCCTCAAATTAGCACAGCTTGTCGCTGTAATCAATGCATTTTAAAAGTCCTACTACAGGCACTACTCTATACAGCAGACAAGACCCCCTGTCCAAATAAATGTAAGTTACGCACTCCTGTAACATTCGAGTTTTCTTAATTTCTTAATAATCTATTACGGTCCGTTTTTATGACAATGTCTGGCAACATTAGTTATTTACAGCGCTTAGAAACGTCAGAAGCGCACTATGTAGAAAGACCAACCTATTATATAAAGTGTAATTGTTATTATTAGCATTATTGTGCACACAGAGTGCAGGTGCAACATACACACCTTTCAAAACATTCTACTGCGTTGCATGCAACACTAGAGCCACCTCGCTTCTGCCAATCCGTTGCGCAAAAGGCTTTTCATACCTCATTTGAGGAGACCCTAATGCAGGCGTTGCCTAGCAACCTGGTAGGATTCTGTTTGCCGCCAAGCAGACGGGGTTAGAATTTACAGTGCTGCTATCAGCACGCGCCGGTTTTGCGCGCTTTTTCTCTACACAGTTGTCTCCAGAGCAGGCTGAAGTTAATATTTTTAGTCATTTGTTTGGGAACGTCCCAGCAGAGCTCCACGGCCGAGGGAGCAGCGCTGCTATGTAATTTCTGATTAAATCAACCATTGACCTTGGATTTTCCGTTGCCATGGCGACAGTCATAGGTCCGGAAAGTATTGACAGCTGTCACGATCTATGGAGCCCCTCCCATACCTTGGTGTTTTCTCAGGTTTAAGTTCTTAGCTTGCTAATGCTGGAAAACGATGAATAATGACAAATATAACCGTAAACTGAGCGCATTCGCAAAGGGTATCTGCAACTGCATCACTTATACGGACGTGGCAGATATTACATTTAAACTCTAAGGCTAATATGGGTCATAAATATTAATGTGTAATTGTGAGCCATTTAGGGATAGTTTTATATGACAGAGTCTATGAGTGTCTGACGTGCTGTTTCTCCTGCAGTCTTGGTAGTTTTTTAAGTTGAGTAAGTATGACCCTTAGGGTCATCGAGTCTCACCAGCCTGATGTTTTGAAAAACATCATAATACAACAGACATATGTAAATATGGGCTTTTAATTGGCCGTCTTCATCCATTGCTCTGTTGAAGTATCATTTATATTGTGCTTCCTCCTACTACAGCCTACATCATAGGGCAATGGGACATCCACTTCAGCCAATATGTCTCTTCAAGGCTCTTGCATATGCGCGCATCTGTCTAGAAATCAGTTCACTTCAGTGCCACGGTTGGTAAGTTATTCTGTACTTTTTATTTCTGCTTTCACTTTATTTTTTTCAATGCACCAATGGTTACTTTTTTGACAAACACATGCATGCCACCTTTAGATGGTTACCTGTTTATTTATTACTTTTACACTTTTTACATACATTGAATATGTTTGTTAAAAATGCTTCAATTAAAAAATGCAGATGTGCCTAGGCCAGATCTATTGGCTTTGCCACTGCTCGGCAAAAACTGTGACCTCAAACTTAGGTTAGGTACATCCTCCAATTTTAAAGGAACTTTGCCTGACTATGCAAACACCACTGCTTCCAGCCTCAACAGAGACTGGCGTGCAGGCACAAGGCTATGTGGGGCGGCCTAAAAGTAGCAGTATCCCCAACCTCAAAACAATTATATTTACCCCTCCACACCTCCCCTGGGGAAGGAGGTCATGGAAATCTACTGACGTCAAATATGTTTTAACTTGGCTATACATTTAATACCCAGCTGTGATGTATGGTCAATTCATGTTTGTATAAATGTGTACCCTGCCCGGTCATCCGTTTTGAACATAGGTGTATATTTTTTACAACAGCAGTCTCCTTCAATGGAAGGAATAAATGGACAATGTAGTCTGGCCGTTTACAAATACTTTTTGTTGGCACTTAAAATGCAGTTTTTGAGTCCTCAGGTAATATTATTAGTCGTATTTATACATTTGTAACATGCAATATTTTAATGACGACAATTGTACTGTTTTATTTTCAAAGTTGAAGCAAACTTATTCTTGACATTGTTCCCCATAAGGGTCGGAATAGTTTTTAAAAACCTCTGCCTCTTCTCTAAATACATTTGCAGTGTCTCCCGAGCCACCCATCTACCTAATCAACAGAATCAGCCTTAGTGCACCCAGCAGATCCCTTAACTCTGCCAGCTCTGGTAACACCACAGCTGCTTTGTAGGAGGCTGGACTGGCTTGTAGTGAGTACCTAGGGGTACTTGCACCAGGACCAGTTATCCCTTATTAGTGTATAGGGTGTCTAGCAGCACAGGCTGATAGATAATGGTAGCTTAGCAGAGCAGCTTAGGCTGAACTAGGAGACGAGTGAAGCTCCTACAGTACCACTTAGTGTCATATGCACAATATCATAAGAAAACACAATACACAGATATACTAAAAATAAAGGTACTTTATTTTTATGACAATATGCCAAAAGTATCTCAGTGAGTACCCTCAGTATGAGGATAGCAAATATACACAAGATATATGAACACAATACCAAAATATGCAGTAATAGTATTAGAAAACAGTGCAAACAATGTATAGTTACAATAGGATGCAATGGAGACACATAGGGATAGGGGCAACACAAACCATATACTCCAAAAGTGGAATGTGAATCACAAATGGACCCCAAACCTATGTGACCTTGTAGAGGGTCGCTGGGACTATTAGAAAATAGTAAGGGTTAGAAAAATAGCCCACCCCAAGACCCTGAAAAGTGAGTGCAAAGTGCACTAAAGTTCCCCAAAGGACATAGAAGTCGTGATAGGGGAATTCTGCAGGAAAGACACAAACCAACAATGCAACAACGATGGATTTCCAGTCGAGGGTACCTGTGGAACAAGGGGACCAAGTCCAAAAGTCACAAGCAAGTCGGAGATGGGCAGATGCCCAGGAAATGCCAGCTGTGGGTGCAAAGATGCTGCTACTGGACAGTAGAAGCGTAGGTTTCTGCAAGAACGACAAGGGCTAGAGACTTCCCCTTTGGAGGACGGATCCCTCACGCCGTGGAGAGTCGTGCAGAAGTGTTTTCCCGCCGAAAGACCGCCAACAAGCCTTGCTAGCTGCAAATCATGCGGTTGGTGTTTTTGGATGCTGCTGTGGCCCAGGAGGGACCAGGATGTCGCAAATTGCGTCAGCGGACAGAGGGGACGTCGAGCAAGACACAGAGCCCTCTCAGCAGCAGGCAGCACCCGCAGAAGTGCCAGAAACAGGCACTACGAGGATGCGTGAAACGGTGCTCACCCGAAGTCGCACAAAGGAGTCCCACGTCGCCGGAGAACAAGTTAGGAGGTCGTGCAATGCAGGTTAGAGTGCCGTGGACCCAGGCTGGACTGTGCACAAAGGATTTCCGCCGGAAGTGCACGGAGGCCGGAGTAGCTGCAAAAGTCACGGTTTCCAGCAATGCAGTCTGGCGTGGGGAGGCAAGGACTTACCTCCACCAAACTTGGACTGAAGAGTCACTGGACTGTGGGAGTCACTTGGACAGAGTTGCTGGATTCAAGGGACCTCGCTCGTCGTGCTGAGAGGAGACCCAAGGTACCTGTGATGCAGTTCTTTGGTGCCTGCGGTTGCATGGGGACGATTCCGTCGACCCACGGGAGATTTCTTCGGAGCTTCTAGTGCAGAGAGGAGGCAGACTACCCCCACAGCATGCACCACGAGGAAAGCAGTCGAGAAGGCGGCTGGATCAGCGTTACAGAGTTGCAGTAGTCGTCTTTGCTACTATGTTGCAGTTTTGCAGGCTTCCAGCGCGGTCAGCAGTCGATTCCTTGGCAGAAGGTGAAGAGAGAGATGCAGAGGAACTCGGATGAGCTCTTGCATTCGTTATCTAAGGAATCCCAAGAGACAGAGACCCTAAATAGCCAGAAAAGAGGGTTTGGCTACTTAGGAGAGAGGATAGGCTAGCAACACCTGAAGGAGCCTATCAGAAGGAGTCTCTGACGTCACCTGATGGCACTGGCCACTCAGAGCAGTCCAGTGTGCCAGCAGCACCTCTGGTTCCAAGATGGCAGAGGTCTGGAGCACACTGGAGGAGCTCTGGGCACCTCCCAGGGGAGGTACAGGTCAGGAGAGTGGTCACTCCCCTTTCCTTTGTCCAGTTTCACGCCAGAGCAGGACTAAGGGGTCCCTGAACCGGTGTAGACTGGCTTATGCAGAAATGGGCACCAAATGTGCCCATGAAAGCATTTCCAGAGGCTGGGGGAGGCTACTCCTCCCCTGCCTTCACACCATTTTCCAAAGGGAGAGGGTGTAACACCCTCTCTCAGAGGAAGTCCTTTGTTCTGCCATCCTGGGCCAGGCCTGGCTGGACCCCAGGAGGGCAGATGCCTGTCTGAGGGGTTGGCAGCAGCAGCAGCTGCAGTGAAACCCCGGGAAAGGCAGTTTGGCAGTACCAGGGTCTGTGCTACAGACCACTGGGATCATGGGATTGTGCCAACTATGCCAGGATGGTATAGAGGGGGCAATTCCATGATCATAGACATATTACATGGCCATATTCGGAGTTACCATTGTGAAGCTACATATAGGTAGTGACCTATATGTAGTGCACGCGTGTAATGGTGTCCCCGCACTCACAAAGTCCGGGGAATTGGCCCTGAACAATGTGGGGGCACCTTGGCTAATGCCAGGGTGCCCACACACTAAGTAACTTAGCACCCAACCTTTACCAGGTAAAGGTTAGACATATAGGTGACTTATAAGTTACTTAAGTGCAGTGTAAAATGGCTGTGAAATAACGTGGACGTTATTTCACTCAGGCTGCAGTGGCAGGCCTGTGTAAGAATTGTCAGAGCTCCCTATGGGTGGCAAAAGAAATGCTGCAGCCCATAGGGATCTCCTGGAACCCCAATACCCTGGGTACCTCAGTACCATATACTAGGGAATTATAAGGGTGTTCCAGTAAGCCAATGTAAATTGGTAAAATTGGTCACTAGCCTGTTAGTGACAATTTGAAAGAAATGAGAGAGCATAACCACTGAGGTTCTGATTAGCAGAGCCTCAGTGAGACAGTTAGTCATAACACAGGTAACACATTCAGGCACACTTATGAGCACTGGGGCCCTGACTAGCAGGGTCCCAGTGACACATACAACTAAAACAACATATATACAGTGAAAAATGGGGGTAACATGCCAGGCAAGATGGTACTTTCCTACATGCTTCCAAAGGTGTTTAAACAAAATATCGAAGAAAAATATTTTGTGAACAAAATGTCATGTAAAGAATATTGAGGGCAAAAAGATCGCAAAGGTAGGTTTCTATGAGAAAACAAAGTTGTACTACGCTTAACTCCACCTATTTGTACTTGAAGATTTATGTATAATGTAGATTGAAGAATAGTACATTTACACTTACTTATTTTCACTTACTTTCTCGATATTTTAGTCCTCGATATGTTTGACATGATTTTCTGTTCAACAATATTATTCATTTCGATATTCTGTCAGACAAACATTTCCAATAATGTGTTTATGACCGTAGCAGTGTTTTAAACTGTAAATGATTCAAAATATCTGATCATCTCTATGGGATTTGGAGTACAACTTGTTCCTCAATTTGTTAATGTGGTCTGAATATTGTATTCAGGTTAGTCGTTGCTTATTTGATATGTCTAAATTATTGTGGAATGTCCATATGGTTTAAATGAAATTTTACTAATACATGGAATAAAAATAGTGTTAGTGTAGTGTCCTTTGTCTAATGTCTAGTTTTTTCTCCAGATAGTCACTTTTTAAGTTTACTTTGCCATGAAGATAACTAGTTCAAGTTCTGACCATCTTCAGTCCATATTTTTTTGCAACTTGAACTAGGAATGCTGCTATCGACTTCAACTATTGCATCGCTCTTCTGTCCTGGAACTCACTCAACACAAATAATCAGTAAGTTTATAATATAAGCGATTAAGCTAGCCATGATAGACCAATCAGCTAGCTGTACCTAAATAAAATTACTTGTACTGTATTTGATCATCCAAGAGTAGGCAAACTCAGTTAGTATTACATGCATTTTCCTGAAAGACCTTCTGGCAGAGAAAGCAATGACATTGGCAGTATTTACACGTCAGCAGCATGTGATATGGTTCTGTGGTCCTTTGGATATTTATTTGCGTGCCTTTTGTTTATATCACCTGATAATTCTCGTGTTGCAGATACTATTGTTTACTATGGGTGGACATTTCCTGGCCTCCTGCCTTCGTAAAACAGAACTAGACACATTCACACTGCAATATGAAGGTGTTCCATTTTGAACTGGATGCTTGAATCAGAGCTCCTTGAATCAACCCGGTAGTGCTTGTCTCATCTCACACAGGATGTCGTCTGTATCCCATCTCCAGCTGAAACCGCTCAAGAGAGGGACCTTCAGGCGGCATTATTTTTTGTGGAAGTTCCTAGAATCAGCATGGGCATCCAGTGAAAAGAAATGAAACAGCTCTTTTTAAATTGTCCCGCACTGCTAACAATCACCAATAATAATCATTCTAAAATATCGCTTTGTTTGATGACATCAGCTTGGGTTTTTGATGCATAATGACATCATTCATTGGATCCAGCACTTTAAGATTTTAGAAGAACAGGATATCTCTGCACCATGGCCTCGATTGTGGAATTGCCCATGTGACCTCCCATAGTCCACGTTTGTGGTTCAGGACTGCCACTAGATAATTCCTTGCACTTTTTATGTTTTGTGCTATGGTGAGTTATATTTGATAGTTCTTGCCAATTTCACCAACTGTGCCAAGTAATTGGCGCGCTTCTCAAGTAGCATATTACAAGCTTGATGTATGTGTTATCTTATTCCATGAACTTGTCTGATTATCTACACCCTAAATCCTATGTCTTCCTTCCTTTTCCTTCTGCACCTACCTGGAATCTAGAGAAAAATGTAGATGGTTTTGATCGAAGGGGCTTGGTACAAAGGTGCTTTGGCTGTAAGGGTTTTGATAGAACAAGACAACCCAAAATTGTTCCTCTTTACATCGATGTTGAAAGGAACATTTGATATAGAATTTGTAATAGTTAGCCTTGTGTCTAATAACGAGTAAGTAAGGGCCCCTCTGGCTGAGCCGAATAACTCATCTTTATTTAGCCAGTGTATGCAAAATAGAGTTATATGTGTGTGTGTGTGTGGAGGGCAGAGGGGCGGGTGTGTGTGACAGAGAACCTGGCAAATTGATTGAATTTTAGGAAGTATAAAACAGCCAGACAAATAGATTGAACACTTTAGTATATAATGACACACATTGGTCGCTTTATTGGTGCCTTTTGGACTTGGCCCTCTCTGCAGACTTGTTGCCTTCAACCCTCCTATTTCAGCTGAATTATTTTTTGATGACTCTAGGGCTCAGTGCACTTTACCACTGCTAACCAGTGCCAAAGTGCTTGTGCTCTCTCCTTTAAACATGGTAAAATTGGCTCCCATCCAATTTGTGGATTTAATTTACTTTTAAGTACCTAGTAAAGTGGTACTTCATGTACCCAGGGCCTGTAAATTAAATGCTACCAGTGGGCCTGCAGCACTAATTGTGCCACCCATTGAAGTGACCCTTTAAACTTGTCTCTGGCCTGACATTGCAGCCTCTGAGTGCAGTTTTAAACTGCCACCTCGACCTGGTGGGACAAATGTTTTTCCAGGTCCAAACTTTCGTTTTTACTACATATAAGTCGCCACTGGTATAGACCCTAAACAGCTCATAGGGCAGGGTACAGTGTACTTAAAACATTGTGTATGTACTTTTAACTTTTACATGTATTGGTAGTGAAAGATCCTTAAATGTGCTTTTCACTACTGCAAAATGCAGTAGTGCCTCTCTCATAGGATAACACTGAGTTAAAGTATTACATTTAAAAAGTAATAACTTTCAATTGACAGCAGGTAGGAATATTGAGTGTGGTGTCTAAAGAATTGTAAATTAAAGCCCTTTTTAATGTTAATGTCAGATTTTATGTCACAGTTCTGAAAATGCCACTTTTATAAAGTTAGTAAGTACAAAAAGACAACCCAGTAGGCCCTTGTAGGCTTGGGTACAAATATGTAACAAGTGGAGATGCCAACAAGGGACTTATTTGAACCAAAGTAATTTTTAAGTTGATTCCTTAATGATTTTAAGAGTTTCACATGTAATATCAAAATAAAATTGAATGGATATTAAATGATGCATAAACCTATCAAACAAATTGAGACAGCAGGTGTATAAACCAAATAATCATATATTTTCAAAAGTATGAAGACATCCAAAGTAGGATTCAAGAGGTATACCAGGCAAAAGCAAAAACTTCAAACTACATAGACATTGTAGGATGTATGGTGCAACTAAAACCCAATCCACCATAAGTCCATGAACATATAACCCACTCAAAAGAATATTATAGGAAGTGTCCAAGAGTAGTGATCCAAGGATCACAATTGAATTGAAATGTAAATAATGAGTTGGGTTATGCATCAACGTTTTGGTCCTGGTTGTATCGATGAAACCATGTTCAAGACTTGAAATTAGTGTGCAGAAAAGAGACCTCCCCCCCACCGGGGGTGATGAAATGTCCATAGATCAAAATTTTTAAACTGTACACCTGCATAACAATTTATGAAAATTAAATTAAACGAAAGAGCCACCACCAAAATTAATCAAGCCAGAGATGTGCACTAAGACATACAGTGAGACTCCACCATTTAAATGTCAAAGATGAGTTTATGAGCCACAGAGATAGTAGAGAATATAGTTAAAGTCTGAATAAATGCAAACCACAAGGTAATTAAGAAAGAGGATACCCTTGCGGAAAAGGTTCACTTCAAAGCCAACAATAATCAATTTGCTTCAGCTTAATTAATTCAAAGGTTATGGAATTGTGATTCATGAATCTCCACAGTCCTGAAACGAATCTCCACAGTCCTGAAACGAAAGACTGGGCATTGGACCACAAGGATTTGTTAATGGTAACTAAAAACCTGCTTATATATATAGATTATCGTGAGTAGTGTAGAAGCTCACGATTGACTCCTCAAAGCTATGTGGGGTCAAAATGTAACGAGCTAATACAGAAACCTGTGCTTGCATTGAAAAAATCAAGAAAATATAAAGCACCACACTGGTCATGACCACACTAAGCTAAAAACATACTTAATAATGACTCAGGAATTATATTTAAGATGACAAGAACTAGTGGGAGGCCCCACCCGTCTATACGGGGCAGTTACTTGATGACAGACCAAACTATTCAGACTGCATTTCGATAAATAAGTCGAGATAGAAGCTACCTTAATTCGCAAGACAGAACAGGAGTGTCTGGCTTTAATGGGCAAGCAATTGTGATGTGAGCACTCCAGCGGGTTGGCAGTAGGTGGCAATCAATAGTGGGATGAAGTGTCTCCACAACACAGGGCAGCGCCTTAATCTCTCTCAGTTTCCAGAATCCTGGACACCTAGGACAGCACGGGAAACTGCGTTTTAAGAAGGCATTAAACCACTAGAGCGCTAACCAATACCCACCATTTTGGGAGTAGTGTGTCAATAAAGAGAAGAGGAAAGTGAATGAAGCTAGGAAGTACATGACAACCAAGTGAAAAAAGGACACAAAATATAGGATTAACGTCCAAATGTTCATAAAAACAGAAACACTATAAATTCATGTACAGGGAAGGTAATTCTGCAATGGGTCTGAACATCTTGAAATCATTAAGGAATCAACTTTAAAAGTATTTTGGTTCAAATGAGTCCCTGGTTGGCATCTTTGCTTGTTTCACTTTTAGAAAGTTGGAATTTTCTTGTCCTAACCATTTGGTATCTGCTGCCTGTATCCTTGGTCACATGACTATGTGTAGCTGGCAGTTGTTATTTGTTTATTGCTTCCAGACAGTGAGACAAAGGAGGGCCATTTCTGACTTGATGAGAGGGGGAAGCTCTCACCTACCACACATGCACATCATAAAGGCTCTGCCTGAGCACACACACAAAGGGTTTGGCACTATCCTATTGTTAAACCAGATAATCCGGGAACAGGTCAAGGAGGCAGGGCATTCTAAAGACTTCTTGTGGTGGAAACCTCCAGAACCTTCCTCTACTTCATCCTAGGCACCACATATAAATATTGGACCCTAAGACACAACTGTTGAATACACTTCTGGACCTGTGCAAAACTTAGAAGAAGGACTGCCATTTGCTGCAAGCAGGACAGCCACTATGCTGTCCTGCTGTACTGCCCTGCTACTATTCTGTTTGAGTGAGAAGGACTGGACCTGCATCTTAGGCACAAGACCACCAGAGTGACTCCAAATGCTCTTTGGATAGCCTCCTGATCAGAGCCTCAGGAAAATAACAGGCTCAAACAAGCTTGAATCCTGCTGTGAGACCTGCCCTCTGAAGTGGTGTCACCCATGTCCTGTGCCCTGAGAAGTGGATCTCAAGGTGCTCTGCCAGCCTAGCTTTGCCAGCAGAATTGATGCAGAGCGATGCATCACCTCATCAGACTCCGCATCGAAACAGCTGCACGACACAACCCCGATGCAGAACGTCATGCTACAGCCCTGCAGCTCATCGGGACTGCCACTGTGCAATGCATCTCCACGCAAGAACCTCACACTGCCATCATAGCATCCTGGAACCACCACTGCGCGACACATCTCCACTCCAGGACCTCACATCGCCTCCACTGCACGATACCTCCTCAAAGCTGGATTTCACATCGCTCCAAGACCAGAATTTAAGGTGCTTTGTACAGGGGCCTAACTGGGTCCATGTAGCTGGCCCACGCTCCATTGCGGTCATTCTGAACTTGTGACTTTGTCCCGGTCTAGCATGGCAAGATAACCACAGTTGGTGCTTTGTGATTTTTGACGCTACTTTCACTTAAATCTTTAGAATTGCATATCCCCAATTCGACTGGTTGAATTTATATTGTTCTTAAATTATTAATTCAATTGTACTCTATTTTTCTAAATTGGTGTGGGATTTTTCTTGTGTTGTGTTTAGCTTTGTTACTGTTTTAATTGCTGCATAAATACTTTACACATTGCCTCTAAGTTAAGCCTGACTGCTTTTTACCAAGCTACTAGAGGGTTGCGCACAGGTTAATATGGGTTTGCCTGTCACCACCCTGACAACGATTGTGGTTGCAGCTTGAGTAGGGTTATTTCTTGTGTAGTAATTTCTTACAGTGACTGAAGCAATATCATTGGTTATGTAGTAACAATTTCTTGGCTTTTGCTTGGAAATATAAAGGTTCAAGTGACATGGATGAAATTGTCTCAATGGGGCAATCTTATTTCTCATAAGGAGATATTTAATGACTCAAATTGGGATATTTATGTTTTTTGTCTGGAGCAAGCTCCCATAAATAAGATTAGATTCATAGCTGATACAAGTCAGTTTCATGGTTTGCGTGGCTCTCATATGCTATGTTACCAGCATGCGTAGTGGGCATTAGAACCACTTGTACCACCGTGCAGTATTTATGAATATTGTCAAAGTCACTGTGTGCCCAAGTTCATCGCTTATAGTAAGCAATTTAATGACAAACAACAAAGTAAATAAGTGTTTCATCGATGGGCTGTTTCATGTGCTGTGTGGCAGGATCTTCTTTAGGGGGCACTGTCACATGATACATTAAGCACTAAGTCATTTTGAGGTCCACTTCATGCTGATGCTAGTAAATCTGATGGTTCAGGTAGTGCATCTGTTATAATGATGTGGAGGCACTGCATGATATATTGTGGGTAGATTGATTTGTGAAGGAGGAAGTACTTTCTACAAAATATATGAAGGTCATTCTTCCCAGAGTGCTAAAACTAGATCTAGTTTATGTCCTTGGCAGTGTGGAAAAATATGTTTCATATAAACAACAATCTTTGTATGACACCGATGCTCTTACTGTGAGACTTTATCTCCCTCCGGCAATATTTCTTCTTGTCCGGTTTTCTGGGACAGTTCATATTTGCATAATGTTTGTCTATAAAAATGTGCCTACATTTCTGTGACAAGTTCTCTCTCTCTCTCTGTCTGCCTCTCTCTCCCTGTCTATGACTTTCTTTCTGTCTCTCTGTGTATATATTTATACATACATAAATATGCATATATACCCTCTCTCTCTCTCTAAATATATATATATATATATGTAGGCAACCTACTAGGGTTATCAATATGACATTATTGGTGAAAGAGAAGGGCATACGTTTGGAAATAATATCAGCTGCAACATCAACTGTTCTCCAAAAAGTCCTTGAGAAAGATGCTTTACAAAAACAATCACGAGTAACACATTTGTCTCAAAGTGACACATAACAAATGCTAGTAAATATAGGTACGAAATGTCTTTGACCCACAGATGCTCAGGCTTTTTTTTCACAGGCAAGACAGATCTTTAGTTCCAGATATTTTTTTCCAATGACAGTTGTGCAGCATTTCTTATCTTTCAGTTAGTTTAGTAGATGTGCTATTGGGCAAAATGAAATACATTTTATATGAAAAAGTATCTCAAATGACATAATTGAAGACATCAGTGTTGACCATGTCTTTCATAACCACCATAAAATTGTTTTAAACAACTAGTTCTCGAATATTTCTGAACATATTTATGTCAAACCAAGCAAATGCACTTCTTTGAATAAAGTTATACTTTCATGGACAGTTTGGACTAATAATGTACAGCCGTTTTCTCTGTGTTGCAAAGCAAAGAATCCTATTGAAATTAAATGGTAAATATCAGTTTTTTTGCCTCTCCCATTTTTTGATTTCCATTTAATACATCTGCATGAAAGCTGCGAAATCAGTGGACGTATTTAAGGGGGGGAGGTAAAAAGCACGATTTGGTAATAATTTGTATCTATGAAACTTGATGGAACCTTAGCATTTTAACCTACTCTTGATATATACGAGTTTTCATCCAAATCTGTCAAGAGGGGGCACATTTAAAGGTAGGGTCACAAAAGTGCTCATTTGGAAATACTTTTAGTACTGGTTAACCAATCTCTGGTATCTGACAGCCTGTAAGTAAGTTAGGCACAGTGCAGGAATCTTAAGTTTGAACAAGATCTGACAAGCCTGCCAAAGGTAAAGAGGCTGCCAGCAGCAAGAGCTTGAGAGACCCTACAGGCCACAACCCACTGCAGAAAGCCAACCCCACTGCGCACATCCTTTGACCTTCCACAGTAGTTGGTGTGTACAGGGCTTTGCCTGCAGCTAGGCCCTTCGCCCAAAACTATGTGCAAGCCCATCATCGCCGTGCATGGCTTTTAGCCCTTTGCTCTGGGGGAGGGCATGTGGCCTGGTCTGTGGGCTGGCCCTGCTCACTGTTTTCCTAATGCTTGTAAAGGTATGCAAACCCTATCTTGGTGTTTGATGACCGAACTTTAGAACAGAGGACCCAAAATGGATGAGGGGAGCAGAACGCTCCCTTGTTCAATGTTTAAAAAAAATTTAATTTAGGTCTGCAGACAGTCTGCAATTCCAGATTTAAGGACTGTCCGCGGACTAACAGTCTAGATATCTCTAAATTTTAATCCTTTCGAGCTGATTGGCACAATTTTGTAATGCTGATTTCTCAAAAACTACTGAAAACATCAAAACCAAATCTAGTAAAGGCACTATCCTGAGTAAAGTTGATTTCATGACAAGTTTGAATTCATTTTGTTCAAGCTATTTTTCTGTAGTGGAGAGCAAAGAATCCTACGGGACTTGAAATGGGAAACCCTGTTTTTTAAGCACCCCTTTAAGTGTTCCTCAACTACTGACAGATTTCCATGGCACTCAAAATATCAAGACTAAGCTAAAAATGCTTAGAGGTTGCCAAGTGCTGCGCCTAACCGTTTTTTTTGACGCCCCATTTACTTTGTCCTCCCCGTAACAGGTTTGCATGAAACATGAGATTCCTGTGCTGGTCTTAGCATGCTAATTGGCTGCCAAATTTCATGCAGAGCACAACAGTTATTAGGACATGGACTCTTTTTTCCACTTCCCCCCTTTTAAATGTGCCCCTCTTGTTAGATCTGCAAAAATCTGAACATAACCAAAATAGACTAAGGGGTCATTCTAAGTTTGGCGGGCGGCGGTTGCCGCCCGCCTGGAGGGAACCGCCAATTGGCCGCTCCGCGGTCAGAAGACCGCTGGGGCCATTCTAACTTTCCCGCTGGGCCGGCGGGCGCTACCTAAGGTAGCGCCCGCCGGCCCAGCGGGAAAGGGGCCTGCAACACTGAAGCCGGCTCCGAATGGAGCCGGCGGTGTTGCAGGTGTGCGACGGGTGCAGTAGCACCCGTCGCGCTTTTCACTGTCTGCTATGCAGACAGTGAAAAGCTTAATGGGGCCCTGTTAGGGGGCCCCTGCACTGCCCATGCCGGTGGCATGGGCAGTGCAGGGGGCCCCACGACACCCGTTCCCGCCATCCTGTTCCTGGCGGTGAAAACCACCAGAAACAGGCTGGCGGGAAGGGGGTCGGAATCCCCATGGCGGCGCTGCTTGCAGCGCCGCCATGGAGGATTGGGCCAACCGGGGTTAATCCGGCGGGAAACCGCCGGACCCGGTTTTCTGACCGCGGCTTTACCGCCGCGGTCAGAATGGCCCAGGAAGCACCGCCAGCCTGTTGGCGGTGCTTTCCGTGGTCCGCGGCCCTGGCGGTTTTTACCGCCAGGGTCGGAATGAGGCCCTAAGTATGCTACATGTTTGCCATATTTTATGTGTATTCGTCACATAATGACACAATTATTTAAAAAAATACTATTCTGAACCTTTTTTGACAAATATGCACAAATGTAAACAAAAAAAATATCAGGAGTAAGCTAAATACCTTTTAATAATGCATACATGATAAATACCGTCCAAATGTCATGCAAGTTTGTCAAACAGAGCTATATTTATAGTTTAATCAAAAATACTCCTTTCCAATTCTGAGGATACCTCTATGTTTTAACCCTTTAATGTCCACCCCAAAAATTGTTTCAACTACTAATTTCTCAAAAACTACTGAATGAATGAATGAAGAGATTTGTGAAGCACACACCTTCTCCAAGACTGTGCCCGGCACTGAGATCAAAATGATATGCACCTAAGCATTGAAACAAATTTCAGCTCACTATTTCCATATCACGGTGTAGGAATAGTTCGGCGACACATACTACCATGAACATACTGCACATTTACTTAATGCCTATAAATGAAATGCTTATTGGTGTAACAACTAATACCCTTAAAATGTCTTGTTGCAAAAATAAAATAAAGAGTGCTTGTTAATTGCCTGATGCTTTAATGGAGGAATAGAATGAAGCTCCTGGCCCTAAAGTGTTCTACCACACTGTGACATTTTTTATATTGACCTACAAAAATATTGCATCTGAATATCAATTATCACTAGTTCATCAAGGTGTGTAAAGCTTGGTAAGTATAGAATTATTTTTCTTAGCTCCACATTCACATCCCTCAATGATGTTCAAATCTTCCTTAAATATAAATGTGGAGTGCCCTTAGAGTGTCATTTTGATGGCAAGAAGATAAAATGGGTTTAACTTTGTGGGTGATATTGAAGGTGGTCCTGTGACTAATTTTGTGGCACTCTGACTCTCTAATTAATAAATATACTTTGTATATAATGATTATCACAAAGACGACAGGCAGGCTACAGAATAAAAGTCAACCAAAACACAGTATGAACCTGCAATTTCAATTTTCTTAACTTGTTGTTAACAGGAATTATATAACATACTCGAGATTTTCTGAGATGTGTTTAGATTGTAGTGAAGTGTTAATGGGTTGTGATTAAATTATAATGCATGAATAAGTTGGGATCCATTATGCATGTCAGTAGTCATGTTATTATATTAATAACTTGATGTATTTGTTGAAACATTTATGAAAATAAAAACTACTGCTTATGAAAGAAACAATATAAAGTCATCTCTATTGGATCTAAATAAGTGATCACTTTTCAATGTGTAGCACATACATAGACTGCATGTTACCCCTTTCTTAATCCAAAGACTTAGAGATACCAGTATAGGGGACTCTAAGGCTAGAAATAAATACTATATTATAATAAATGAAGTCATTTGATTTTGTTCACCTATCTAGACACTCACTCAAATCTCCACAATATGTTATTGACTCTCCTTAAATATTTCTGCCCACTACTGAGCATAGTAAAAATTGCTACTGTTCTAGAAATCATGCCATATAGAAAAATATTATATGCTAAAATAACATTAGAATTATGAAGCCTATGATATAGAATATGGATATGACTGTTATCAAGTATGTTTTGCTAAATTAAAAAATAAAACGCAGTTAACATTAACACAGACCAATGATTCTCATTTTTAAATGATTTGTTGAGCTAATTGTGTCTCAAAGAAGGTACCTACAGGAAGGTATAGAGAGATTTAGAACATATACCCATTTAATATCACGTTCATCATTGATGGGCTAGACATGCTGTTTGACTCATGTACAAACGTGATTAATGCATGATGATGCATGAAATGAGTGTGTAAAAAAGAAGTTCAATATGAGATACCTATGCACATGAGTTGATATGGTCGTGATCTGAATTTGTAAATGTGATTCTATTTTAATTTATATTGTTTTGTAGCCATTTATTTCTTTACCAGCTTTCTGGAATATGTTTATTTTCCATTGACCAGCCTGTTTTCAATCTGTATGTCTTTTCCTGACTTAATTAATTACATATATTTACGTGCAATAAAACAAAACACTTAACAGATGATTTTATTCATTCTAGCCAGATATGTACAAAGCCAAAAATATCGCTCAGATTACAGTGCACTCTTTAAGTATGTTAGATAAATAATTGCATAGGTGTTTCAAGTCCCTCATCACTGCAAAGATATTGTCTAATCGAGCAGTGCTTACATTTTCACACGTAGAAAATCATGGGTAATGGAAGTCGGGAAGTGAATATTTATAAAGAACAAATTTGATATGAGCAAAAGAATATAATGCAGTACCTGACCTACATGTAAAACTGGTCTTTTTTCAGACCTATCCATCACAAATAAGTTCCCTACACATTGAATCAAATAGAAATCTTAATTCCCCTTATCTGCAGACGCCTAAAATTCCATCTATATCGGGAAGACGTTACACCATATACTATTCTGCCAAGGTACACCAAAAATGTATCAAATGGTCAACATTTGAAATAAACTGATACCATATGCGAAACAGAATTAATGATTCGAAAAGCAGACAGGTGAAGTGAATTGTGGAAAATCCTACTAAACATTAAAAAACACTTATGGGGCCAAACGTCACCGAGGGGTGTGCTAACTCTCAGCCGTAGTACAATTTCAATGTAATTATGAAGTATTCCAAAGAAACAGACATCTGGAATGAGTGAGGGCCTTATTATGAGTACCGTGGCCCATAGGAATAGCTTACCTGCGATGGCAGTCAGACTGCCACACTCTGGGCAGTCCAATCGCCTGATTACAACCCTGGCAGTCAGACCGCCACCACTGCCAGCATCATGGATGGCGGCGGTCAGAGTTGTGGTCAGCCATGGTGGTGCTGAGTTCAGCACCACTGTGCTGATCACAAGTCCCCTTTCCGCCAGCCTTTTCATGGCGGGGACCCTGCCATGAAAAGGCTGGTGGAAAGGCAGTGCCGGGGGCCACAGGGGGCCCCAGCCCAGCACCCTCAGAATGTGATACAACAGACAGTGCGCATTCCAAGGGTGCTGGGGTACCCTCTGCGCTCCATGAGGAGCCGAGGCCAATGCCACCACACTGCTCCCACTGGGCTGACCAACAGAAACCTCCTAATATGGAAATTTCCACCGGTCAGCCCAGTGGAAACATCATAATTGGGTTGGGGAGGAGGCTGCCAGCGCCACTGTGGTTTCCTCCCCACAGGGCTGGCAGGCCATCACTCGGCCCGCCAATCTCGTAATAAGGCTCTTCATTTTTTATTCTACATCTGGGCATCCGACACAAGTAATATAGACTTAATATCATTGGTTTCGAAATTGGCCAAAACTGAAAGAATAATAATAAAGTGTTTTTAATCATTTTAAGCAATGCAGCTGCTTATTTTAATATACACTCATTTTGTTTCTTACATTATTAAAAAGGTTTGCAGATTTATGCACACAGATACCACAAAATGTGAAATAGGACTTGGGACTATCAAGTACATTGGAGCACATTTGATGCCTACAGTTGGTAGGCATTTTAAATTTTTCTACGAGACAAACGTGGACAGTTCTATTCTAAGCCACACTGATGATTTCATCACCTATTACCAGTAGCAAATAACATTCTTAGAGAAGATGAATCCAACATATAAATGGCATATTCACAATAATGTGAATTTTTTAACAACAGAACAAGAAAATATTAGTCCCCCAGTTTGCCCATTTCTTTAAGGAAACACCCCTTCTCTGTTTGTGTACTCTATTTTCAACCAAACGCACATACCCAGCTAACAATAGACACCAATGTCTCCTCTCAACATGGTCTCTGACCTCATGTTGGGATGGGATGGGAATATCCCTATCATGGTGAAAGGTTTATACCCCTGCCCTGAGCGTCTGACTGTATTTGAAACTGGTATCCTGACTTTTTGTTTGGCCCTGGAATCACAGTAATTTTAGCATGTTAGAAGCCTAAGCCTGTCTCTGGTAATGCGAATTCCAGAACCTGTTCTTTGATCTGGAAAGGCCACAAAGCGTGTTCCCATAAAAGGCATAGGACTACTGTTCATGCCCTGGGTAAGTCACATAAAGTGGTGGTGGGAGCAAACACAGTGTTTGTGAATCTTTAATAGGGCCAGGTCTTTTTTCTCTGTGTCAGAAAACAGCATGGCCTTGTGATCCCTCTAGTGTAAGGTTCTGTTTTAAAATGAATCTGTCCTTGAGCTGACAAACTGGACATGTGTTGTGAGCGTATATGTGCAGTGAGTGTGTAGCACGTGCAAAGTAGTAGTGGTGGATGTTTTACATTGTATGTGGTGAGAGTCTGGGACCAGTGGAATCCATTTTTGATTGCCCCTGGTTTGGCATACATAGGGTGGATACAGCTTCCCAAGACAGTGGAAGTGAATTGACTGCATTTCTGTGGCTGGAGGTGGAGAACCACACACCGAAGTGAGAGAGGATGGAGACAGGTTTAGACTTGGAAATTCATTGAGGACCTTGTTAGCAAAGGACTGCTGATTAGTTCTTCCTGAGCACTAACATTTGGTAGATGATAGGGATATGGTGTGGGAATACGTTTTTTTGATTAAGGAGAAGTTTCCAATCATAGCATTAAAATTTGCCTGTCCCTGACTACTGTTTCATGAAGATTAATGCCCGCAGGTGCAGTGATCTCATACTTTGTTGCACTATTGTTTTAGATAGTCCTGCTGGGAACCAGAATCACTGCCACTTAATTTGAGACCCATCATCTTGCTCAAAGAGCGAGTCTGAAGAGAAGTCCAAAACCAACACAAACTGTAAAAGTCAGAACAAACCACTCCCTTTGTTCCAGGTCGATGTTCTTCTTGACCAAAGAGGAAAGTACTTTGCAGAGTAGTCAAAAAACTACAGTGTGATCAATGCTGGTGTCTGCATGACAGCCCATCTCCCAGAGGTGATGGCACATCACCTGTGGTTGGTAACTTGCTAGAAAAGCTGAGGGTCAGCCTTAGAGTCCACAAGCCTCCCTGTCGGCACAGCGTGTGAAGGAGAGAGCCTGGCCATGCAGGAGGACAGGCTGTTCAGGAGAAGCCTAGTGTGTTCCTAGCATTGGGAGCACCCAGATGTAGCAGACTGCCTTTGTTGACCAGAGCATGAGGATCCTTCCAGTCTACTGGTGCAGTTACCCATCAGACGATCATTGTGTTGCCCAGAAGGTCTGTCACAGGCCCCTGAATCTCTGGTGTTGCTACCAGAAGGGTTTACCTGTGATGAGTTAGTTACTGCAGCGGCCTTACAGCTGCATCTGCGGAAGACAAGCACATGCCTGCAACAGTCCATGGGCTCGAACCGCCAAAGATGAGCGCCTGCCTGCATTGGTCCATAGGCAGCAACTGACAAAGACAAGCATCAGCATGTATCAGCCCAGAGGCTTCAACTGCTAAACCGAGCAGGATTGATGCAGTGTTAAACTCAGTGGTCTAGTGAGGAGAGAGACGCTGTCTGCGATCTTTCTTCCTTTACACTGAAACTAGAGGATGCTGTGATTCGCAACACTGTTCAGCAGGTAATCCAAGGCTGAACTTGCATAAAGTAAGATACAGCCAGACTTCCACAAGGATCAATCCTGCTGCGAGAACCCTAACCCTTGCTGGCAGGAATTTTTAGCCATAAAGTCTATTAAACTGAACTAATAGGTATACACTGGGGTAATTGACAATGATCTGTATCTGTGCAAACACAAAGGCCTGTACCCATATCTTTACCTACCTCGCTATGGACATGGAGAGCTTCCCAGAGAGAAAATTGGGAGGAGCTGGCTCTGTAGAGGGTGGTTTTACTTCACTAGTGCTTAGAGGAGAGGTTGCAAACCTGTATCTTAATCATCTTTGGAGTGTGAAGTATTTCATTTTGCTGTCATCCTAACGTACTTTCTTTTTAGCTCAAGAAGGAAGTAGGCGAGACAATACTTTACTGTGCCTGTTGTTTGACTGTTGAGTTCTGAGCTCTTGTCCCCTAAACTACCACCCTTACAAGCCTTTGACTGATTTTCCTTGCTACCCTGAACATCAAGTGTGGAAAGTTGTATTTGGTCCAGGTTGAAAAGCCACAGTAGGGCAGTCTCCAGGACACCAGAGGCAAATACCTAGAACACCAAGTTTGTGGTCTAGTAGCTCCTGTCTGCACAAATACGCATCCAAACAGTGTCTTCCACCCCATTTGTTAGATTTGTAAATGATGAAAAACTCACTAGGGCAACCGAACCTTCCCTCAGAGGATTTGTAAATAATGCAAAAAAACAACAGGAAAGAATTATTTAGGAAATCTTTTCATTTTCAGATTGATTGGTTAGTAAGATCCAATCCGGGATAATATCAAAAAGGTAAATTTAAAGAAGAATATAATTCATTTGACATCCTTTGAAATGAATTAAATTGAAATAAAGAGCATACTCTATGCTGAAAGTATAGTTCAGGTATTTATGATTAGGTAGGTACATAGTTTCTTTTCAATACTAACAACACACATGAATTATTTGGCAATATTATTTTGCTATTATATTTTTCAATACAAAAACACAAAATATATATGAGACAGATAAATCCAAATCCTATGCAGGTTCACTTGTTCTGAGATTTTACAAAATGGTCACAATGACATCAAATAATGTGTGTTTTTTTTTACTGACCTTGTATATTGTGGATAACCATTCAACCTGATTTAACAAACTAGGAAAAGTTCACGTGTTATTTTATACAAAATAGATATAGGTGATGTGGAGAAAATATTGACATTTGAGTCTCTTAATGGAGAAAATCCATGAGACCATCTCAAGACAGCAATTAAAATCATCAGAACCCTTCTTAATATGTGCAACCATATTTTTTTTTTTATAATAGTTTGTTTGCTGTAGATACTACTCAAATCAATGATAATGCCTATGACAGATATACAAGTGTATTGAAATCGCCAATTTTTTCACCAGCAGAAGAATTAGTCGACTGTTTAGAATGCAGGTTTCAAATATACTCTTTGAAACTACTTAGGGAAAGCCAGCCTGGGATTGCTGCATGTGCATGTGTGCATACATATTAAGTAGCCAAAATAGAGATATATGGGATTAAATACCCCCTGTCCTACATTATAGAAATACTGCTAGTCACCCGAGGAGTCCATGACCATATAGACTAACCAGGCCAAGGGCCGAGTTCCATTATAAGGTCATAGAACTTTGAGATGATAGCAAGATTCGTATAATGCATGACCAGGGTACTTAGGGCCAGATGTAGCAAAGGGTTTTTCCCATTCTGTGTCAATGGGAAAATGTGTTCGTACATATGGCCCTTAATTCCTTATAATACATAGTCACACCATAACCCTTCCCACAAACCACTTAAATTCTTGGTGTGGTGCTCTTTCATATGAAAGAGCTAGGATGTTTGTAAACATGAAGAACAACATTAGAATCCCTAGTGCAAAATTAAGCACACCCCAAAAAGCAGTAAGGTATTTGTTACAAAACAATATCAGAATAAATTCACAAGTCAAACATAAAAACATAATACACGCTGTAGATCAAAATGCGCATGCAAGGACATTCTATCTTTCCTAAAATCTTTCCTAAAATGACCTAAAGGGTGGAAAAAATACTCATGTTGCCATTCATATCGCCTTTCTGCTTATCGCTGTTCACCTAAAAAAAACAATGAGCAGAAGGAGGAAAAGCCAGGTTTCATTGTTGTTTTTTAAACTGCAGCTTTTAATATGCTCCCTGACCTTGATCTGTCTGCCGGCTCCTGCCTCTGGAAGCAGGCATTGTGACTTAGAACTCAAGAGTAATAAGGTATTAGAGTTGAGCGGCTAAGTCATTTCTTTGTTACCATCGACTAGGGACCGCGCAAGCCGCCTGCAATAAGCACGTTAGAGGCGGGTTTTTCGGTTCTCATGTGTTGTAGCGTCATTACGCATGCGAAACATGTTCAAAGGTCATGATGAGAACGTTTAGCGTTCCACTTCCCTAGTTATGACATGACAACTATCCGCTATTAAATTCACGTGAATACATATACAGATGCAAAAGATGGCTGCTATTTCCAAATTACCGTAGATTTGACAGGACAATGTGAAGGAGAATGACATAACACACTACCATTCACACTCCGCGGAGTATTTCCCTCTCCTTTGAGGGCATAACTAATGTGGGTATTGTTACCTTGCATGGCAATACGCCAAATGCAATGCCATCGATTTTGTAAGGGTGTGTGGGTAGGTGTGCTTTGTTTGTTTCTTAACCTTTGCGTTTACCGACCCTCATTTAATAGATCTTTATATAATATGTGTGTTTATCTTGGTGTAAGGTTACAAAATAGACAGGAGAGACAGATGGCACCGCATCCAGTACAACAGACATAATTATTAATTGAGTGAATGATATTTAATGACTGTGTGCCAACTGGATTGACTGACGGCCACGGTTTTTAACGTAAATAGTTTCCTCCTGAAAGCCTTTTTGTAAGTATATCTTTTCAATGAACGATGATTTTGTTTGCAATTCGCAATTTCTAGACAACAAATGGGATGTTTTCTTGAATTCCACACTTGGTACATTCTAAAATTTTGTTTTGAATGAGTGAAACCCCCTTATGAATGTATAGCTAGAGATCATGGGTTGAACCCTCCTAATGAAAGCATAGGAGCTCAATAATTAATCAAATTCAGATGAAGACATCCTGCAACTCCAAGCTAGATCGTTCCTTTCTTTCCGGGGATGTGCTATTTGCTTTCGGTTACAGATGGATATATAATAGACACCTTGAGGCAATTAAAGATTATCCATCTAACTGATGAATTCCTTGCTTCCTGCGTCAAGCATATCCCTTCAGGGCTCTTAATGCTAAATTTTCAGACTTAAAATGCACATCTTTATCTCCAAGTTCATCTGGGAGAAAGAAATAATAAATGCGACAAAAATGGCACAAAGCTTTATTGAAAGAATAGTGTATTTCATTAAGCCCAGACCTGCTGGGACCGGTTCATTCAGAGCCCCATTGCAGCAAATGGACATTGGCACTTCAGCAGAGGGTTCGCGCGCTGCTTCGCCCACGGTGTGCCTGTACGTGGCCACTCTCGCTGCAGAGTAATGGGGCCATTTTCTTTTTGGATCACTTTACTTTCTGAGCTTTCAAATGTAACCAGGGCTCTTTTATGGAAACAGGAAGGTTGCTTCTTTCCTGTTTTTTAAAGGCAGTGGTACTAGTTTACCATCTTCCTCCATGCCTCTTCAGTGTTTATTTGTAACATTTTATGTTTTTTAAATCCACATCTAATCGGAATGCCCAACTGCATGTATAAATGTGTAACAAATGTGTTTTGGGTCTTCATCTAGCAACCTAGGCATTTGACAATATCAACTGCCAAGCTCATTTCCCATGTATTAAAAGGGAATTCATAATATGGCCCTCATTAAAACCGGGCTGGTAAAGCCTCACCTTGGCATAAATGAGAGTTTGTGCTAAACTACTAATCCAATTTGTGCAGTTTCCCTCCACATATTTTACCAGGTGAAACCTGGTGGAATTTGTAAAGAGCAAATACTGTACATATCTGATTTTGCAAACCAGAAAGGGGGGAAATGTGGTATTACCATGCTACTATCTGTTTCTGAGGTGTGGGCCTCGGAGTAGGGAGGTAATACAGCAACTGGCGCCAACAGTTTCTACCGGGTTCCAAATCACATCCCAGAATAATGAACAACTGGTGATGATATCAATATGTTTCAGCCTACGATAAAATTATTTTACCCAAATCACAACAGTAAGAGAGTAGCATGTTTATTTGTAATAATGGGAGTTTCCCAATTAAAGATGCATCCATAAACTTAAAATGTCATTGCTCCACTAGATGATGGTACACAGTATCTGTACCTTTTGCAGGTTTGTTTCTTCGATGGATATGATATCGACTACAATACATTTTTCTTGGTCTCTAATGTCATCTAAGCCACTTGGCCTCCCCTTCTACTCCACGACTGACGGATGCAATGAAGACAACTGAGCACATCTTCCGTGGGAACTATTGTTGGACTTGTCCCTCTCTGCAGGGCAACCCTCAAACATATTCCCCCTGTTTATTGAAATTCATTTTAGTTATCTTTAGGAGTCTGTGGACCATACCACTGCTAACCAATGCTAAAGTGATTGTGCTCTCTCCTTTAAACAGCCTATACCTTCTTTAAAATTAGCTTATACCCAATTGGCACATTTAATTTACTTGTAAGTAAAATGGTGCTTCTTGTTCCCAGGGCCAAATAATTAAATGCTATTAGTACCTTGCAGCACTCATTGGTCCATCCAGTGAAGTAGCCTTTTAAAACATGTATCAGGTCTGCCTCTGCAGCCTGTGTGTAGTTTTAAACTACCACATCGACTTGCCAAATGAACCCTTTTGCCAAGCCTAAGCCACCTTTTTTAGTGTATATGAGTCACCATTAAGGGAGGCCCTAAACTGCCCTTACTTTTATTCCACTACGACAAGGCCAATCTCTTTCATAGGATAACACTGGGTTACCGTATTACATTTAGTAAGTGATCATTTTGATAGGGAGCAAGTAGGAATGTCATGTTTACACTCAAATGAATTGTAATGTAAATGTCACTTTTAGAAAGTTGGAATTTTCCTATCCTATTTGGTGCCTGCAGCCTGTGTCCTGAGTCACGTGACTAGGTGTAGTTGGCCATTGTGTATTCCTCCCAGGCAGTGAGACAAAGGGTGACTAGGTGCTGGCAGGATGGGAGAGGCAGAGATGTTCCCTGCCCTGTTTACATTATGTTACATGGTTGCCTTCAGCACAATCACAAAGAAGTTGACACCAACTTATTGTCATCCTAGACCATTTGGAGACTGGGTAGGAGAAGGAAGGAAATTCCAAAACCAGATGTAGGGGGTGGGAGAGTCTCGAAGTTTCTCCCACTTCAAAGCTGGCACCAGGTATACATTCTGGACACTCACACCAACTATTCAGTACACTCCTGGACATATGGACACTAAACAAGAGAAGGAAGAATGGACCTGCTTCGGTCATCCCAGGCTACTTGAGCGACTCAAAGGGTCAGCTGGCTGACCTCCTGTTCTGAGTTACAAGGACACGACAAGCTCCAGAGGCTTCCCTGCAACTGCCCAGCTGGCCTGATGCACTGGATCTGCCTGGACCTGCCTGAACAAAACTAGCCTCTGCTGGAGTGAGTTCTTGATCCCTAAGAGGTGCCTCGCCTGGTCCTGGACCCTTAGCTGGCATCAGAGAGGGCTCCTCCTGGCCTAACTGAAGGTCCCATCAAATCAGGCTTGAAGCAACATGAAGCCTCACTGCACAGCTGCAAGCTTCATTAGAAGTGGATGGAGAAATGCAAAGCCTCGCTGCACAGTTACAAGTTTCATTGGAAGTGACTTGAAGCTATGTAAAGCCTCACAAAGCGTTGCTGCACAGCTTCATCAGAACCGGCAATACAAAGCCCCATGAAGCAATGCCACACAGGCTTAACACCACGCAAATAAGGTACAACTATCAGCAGATCAAACTTGGTCCTATACCGGGCCTGCACTCCTTTGTGGTCAGTCTGAACTGGTGACTTTTTCCCGGTCCAGCATGACCAGATACCCTCCGTATTTTTCTAAACTAATTTGGGATTTTTTGTGTGTTTTTACACTTCATGACTGTTGGTGCGCTGCATAAATACTTTACATGTTGCCTATTGATTAACCCTGACTGCTTTTGTGCTAAGCTACCACAGGGTTAAGCACAGGTTACTTTACTGACTCTGGTGGCTTACCCTGACAAGGATTATGGTTGTTGCTTGAGAAGGATGTCACCACCCCCTCCACCAATGACCCAATTTCTCACACCCATCAAATCTTTCGGTGAAGTTCTTGGATTCATGCACTCAGGGGCATCAAGTTTTGCATAATTCCTTCAACGTGCATTGCTCTTTTTGACCCATTTGTTAAAAAACCTATAGATCTTTCAGCCCCATAAGCGCATATGGCAATCCCCCATTTTACATATAAATCAAGGAATACTCCATTGCCTATATGAATAATAAACTGACAACAATGCTGTTAGGTAGCTCTGTGGGCTGAAAACTGGACGTAGGTAACAGAGTCTTATTAATGTTGTATACAGAAATTTAGAGTAAAAAATGTCATTGTGTGAAAGTTGTATTTATTTAATGCTTTTCACACTAATATTGCTACAACACATTTGTTTTTTGTTGTTGTTCACATCCTGTTTTGTTTCACTGTCGTTTCTTTTTCAAGGGTATGTATTTTTTCCATCCCAGTCCAGCTTCAAACCTCTCTTTCCCTTCGTCCCTCTTTTTGCATTCCTGTAACCATACTCCCCATTCCATACAATGACCCCCTTCCCCGTCACAAGTCTTTCACCTCTGCCCCCCGCCACCACTCAAACCGTTTCTCCACGCTGTGCGTTGATTCGTTCTTTCATGGGGGATTCTAACCCACACGGTTCATAACTCCCCTTCCAGCCAGAGCCACTTCTGATGCTCAATCCATGCAGGATTCAGACCATCTGCGAGGGCCAGGCTCGCCATTCTGCCACTGTCCCGGTGGGCGGCAGACTAGAGGGCTGCATTCATTGGTGGATGGGCTGCCGTCACCTGCGTGTGACCTCATTGGTCCATTCTAGTGGTTGTCCTCTGCTCTGTGACACTGGTTTGAACTCTTTTGCGGAAACTGATTTTGGATTCCGGTCCGCCGTGATGGCTGCTGCAGTTGCTTGGTACAGGAAGTATATTTTTTCTTGTCATGCAAGAAAATGCTTCTGAGATCAAGCATAGCGGCAGGAACTAAAGCGAGCAATCGGAGTCCGTGACTGCAGCAAGCAGTGACTGTGACAGAGGAGAGCGAACGAGATTGCTTATACCTGACTTTCACTTCTTTCTCAAACCTCGGCCCAGTCTTTGGCGTTTATGTCAAAAATCACCTGACTTCTTTATAATATTTCCTGGGGTAATTATGCAACTTTTCACCTGCGTTCGGGTATGAAACAAACTAAGCTAGTGAACAATTTTTATAATAGGTATTTTGGGACATTGCACTGCTGTACCATCTGTTCATCTAAATGTTCACTTTTCTGAAATCTCCCATTAAATATGTTCTTATGAAGTAAGAACCAATGTGTATATAAACACAGCTTACATCTTCCTATCACTTATATTAGTACTGGAGAAGGTGCTGTACCTCTACCCACAGCAGCTTCTTGGGGGGCTAAATTATTTTGAGGAAGCAAAGTATTTTAAGCCATGATTTTTGTAGTGGAATTATGCGAAAAGCAAAAACCATATTTTCAAAATTAGATATTCCAGTGGACATCTCTGTGCAATCTTCCTGTTTATTGTAATAGACCTACTACTACTTTCGACTTCGACCCCTTTCACTCTAGACATATTAGTACAGAAAATCAGGTTTATTGCTGAAATGCATTCATGGGTCCCGAATTTCCTTTTAAAACTAAATTTGGATGTTATGGTTTTAGATGCTATAGTTTAATTTTGAAATATTATATTTCCTGTTACTGATTCCCATACCTTGCTGCTGTAGACCTAACAGAACTATTTTATTTGATACAGGAGAAAGGTCTCCCCCCGAACACATTTTGGGAATTCACTTATTGATCATGTTTTTCAGAATTCAATTTATGGTCCATGCTCCATTGCAGTGCTTTAGAGTACATTAAAGAACAGCATAGGTAATTGGACCTATATACTACAGAGTACAGGATATGAGATGTGCTCCACTCCTTAGGACATGCATTTCACAAGTTTTATTCATCATAAAGTGAACAAGAACCAAAAATACACAGGCACATCTATGCATACCTTGGCCGCTGCAAACATCACCATATTTTGACAATCTAAGGAATGTAAAAAGAGACACTAGATACCATAGTCTCTCACCTTTAAAATATCCTATTTCCATTTCAATTGTTGTTTAAAGTTAACATTTTTAACTGCGAGGGTACTCTTATATGCAAAGGTCTTAAAAAGGCGCACTTTTCAGTTTTGCTGGGTTTATTCAGAAGGCATATCAATCAATCTGATCTTTTGATATAGATCATAATACTGGCTGTAAGAGTGAGCTGGTTTTGAGGTCTGGCTTGTCTGCAAGATCTATAGTTACCAACACTTTAAAATATGCATCAAGTGGGCTTCTCATCCACCCAAAGGAACATTACTGTCTCATCATCAGGCTTTTTGGTGTACCATTCCACCCCCTATGGAGTGCTTGTATTGGCACGCACGAAGGACTAATTTCCATTTGAAAAGTACACTGAAATTCACACATTAAATTCTTCATTTTTTAGATGCACTTTACATAGAAAATGCGTGTTTTGTTTTTCCACTGCTGCAGGCTTTTTTAAATGTTTAATCAGGACTCGAAATGCAAGCGAGAACCCGTGGTTTGGCCAATGCTTGTTTCAAGTAAGGTGACGTACAACTTTCATTCAGGCTACATTGGCTTATCGAGTTATCAGACAGAAGCAATCAGCAAATAATTACACAATTGATTGAGAAAGCAGATAAGAATGCCTTCAAAGGACGCTGAATGATGGTGGTGTGCTGATGCCGGGTGCTAGCGCTGTAAGCTGGAGAAATAACCGCAATAGACTGCTTTTTGTATTCCTTTAACGGCCTCTTGAGTGGGCCTAAAGCCCTGTGATCCCCTCATCTTTATGGGCACAGCCATGCTCTACATGTAATCTCCCCAGGCCCCATGATCTAGCAGAAGGACTTGTAATCGTCGATTGATTGATTGATTGAATCGTCAACCCACACACAGTAGAGATGGGTGACCACAAACCAATCAACCTTTGCCGGCACACTCGAAGGCCAGTGCCTTATACTGAGACAACTTCTGTTAGGATGTGACCTAGAATTTTACATTCAGCCCTGCAAGATGGAACCTTGGTTCTGCTCTAATCTGTTAAAGATTCAGGCTGAAATGTACCACAGACTAAGAAGAAAACGTATTGGCCTCTGTGATTCTGGAAGAGTTTCAGCCGCGGGTTTGCAGAGACACATTGCATTTGACCCTCTATGCTCTGTGAATGTGTTACACTCACCCAGTGATGACTGACCCATTCTCATTGCAAAGCTGCTGAAGTCATTGCTATACCACATACACACACTATATCTGTGAGAGGACGGCCCTGACTATCTGGTCTGCCCTGATTTTTTTGCTTTTGGAACACCTGGTTTTTGATCTTTTACTGTGAGAGAGCCTCATAGTTTGGGGCTCACCCTCAGCAAACTCATGGTAAAATGGACTGTGCATGTTTACCGCTGGTGCTGTCTTGTTAAGTAAACAATGCTATGATGGAGCAAGGGTAGGAGGCCCAGGGCTGGTTACACGTGATCATGTTTGTACACATGTGCACCCATGTGAGGGCTGCATGCGGCGAATTCCTGGTGTGCGCAGCCCAAGAACTGCGCTCAGGTAGCCTGGCGCAGAAGGGAATATGTAGGGTGAGTGGTGACTTGGAGTACGCCTTATAAGATGGGTGTACACATGTGATGGGTGATGTGATGGGTGTACACATGTGTACACATGGGATAATCAGTGTGCATACTGTCTTCATTGTAGTCACACTTCATTAAATGTCAATGGTAAAGGCTGGCCTAGGGCGCAACTCCAGTTCCCTGGGGTACACAGACTCCAGAGTTGCACCAATGTACACTGTAACCTGTATGAAAAGAGTAATGCAGTAGGTTACAAAAGCATACCTGTACAGCTTATGGGTCACCCAGGACTGTCATCTTCCTCTGACTCAGCTCGGGATTAGGACCAGTTACTGCTCTGTCCAGCTGCAGAAGCAGGGCCTTGCATCAATCAGCCAGCTGTCATTCCATGCCAGGAACCTGGCTTGCCCCAGGCCCCTCAACAAGGAGGGGCTCTTTGGAGGAATTGCTGGGAGAGGTCTTGGCAGGAATGTCAGGGTGTAGGGCCTGAGTCTCTCAGAGCACATGTGGCAACTAACTCTTGGACAACGCCATATTGGAACTATCCCAGATGCCTGTGCAGGAATGTTGGAACTGGGGCGGAGAAGTGATTTGGCACATCCAGATAGGCCAGCGGCGCAGCCCTACTGGATACTTCCGCCTGCACTAAAAAGGTCTTGCTCAGCGGAGGGCTCTCTCTCTTGGCTGTGCTTCTCTGCAGGACACTGGGACTGAAGACGGGCGTCATGGACAGCTGGAAAAAAGAAGCCCCTGACTGCCCACTGGGACAAGGACTCTGCCCTTGAATGACTCCAAACCCAGTAGGGCACACCCCGGTACCAGGAAAGCTGGTCCCCCTACACCACCTGAGGGCCAGTTGGGGGAAAGAATGGGTTCTGGTGCAAGGAGAGTGCATTGCCCAGAAGAAAGAAAGACATCCAGATGAAGGCTGGTGCAGGGAGTCAGTGGGACTGGCTCCCTGCATAGTTGGGAATCTACTAGACGTATGTCAGGAGGTCTAATAATAGTGCTATAGGCAGCAAGGGCTTGCTACCAGGACAAAATGAGCCAAAGATCGCCAAACTTGGGCCAATTAGGCCCGATATAGCTTCCTCCAAAGTGTGGCGACCTTTCACCTCTGTCAGGCAGCAAAGTGTGCGGCTCCGCCGCCGTGCTGTACTCCTGCCCACCGGGTGGGCCAGGGCCCAGGTGCTGCCCCCAAAGAAGAGCAGAGCCGGGGAGCACTGTTATGTGTCACTGGCGCAAATGTGGTAATGAGGGAGTGCCATTGTGCTCCCTTTAAGGTGAGGGGAGGGGCTCCGGACCCCATCCTGGGGCCCCACAAATAACCAAGGCCAGGGGATGCTGTTGTGCCCCTCGTAAAGGTGAAGAGAGGGGCCCCAAACCACATCCCGGAGCACGTCGTGAAGCAAAGTCGGGGGGACACTGTTGTGCCCCCGCAAAGGTGAAGTGAGGGGCACCAGACTCCATTCTGGGCACCCACAGCAAAGTAAGGTTGGGGGAATGCTGTTGTGCTCCCAGAAAGGTGAAGAGAGGGATCCTGGACCCCATCCCAGGGCCCTCGAATGGCTGGAGAAGGAGGGACGAGTGCCACCGCACTCCCCCCATCTGGCGAGCCCGGCTGCAGCACCACAAGTTTCTGCCTGCAGGCAGAATCCAAATGAAGAACCTGCTCCTGCAGCAGCACATGAAGGTGCTGGCCTAGCAGGAGCCGGCGAGAGCAGCTGGTGGTGGGCTCCCTGAGCTGCTTTCCAATATTGATGAAGGCCACAGGGTGTCTGGGTGGGACCGGACACCCCTCAACACAAAAAAAAGAAAGCAAACCAAAAGAAACCATAACATTGCCTTTCCCTGGAGCAGCGGGAGAGACGCTCATCTGTTTTCCATGCTCCAGAGGGAGCGCATCATAATGCCCTGCGGTTCCTGGCCCAGGTCCCTGGGCAAAAACTTCTCATTTGGCATGGTGTTGACCCCTAGGAGAGTGGGGTCACCACCAAAATCATCACCACATGCAGGGGGAGCTGCAGGAAGAGTGCAGCCTCCCCCTGGAAGTTATCAAATGTCCCCACCCTCAGTTTAATGGACAAGGAAAAGAAAACCCCTATGGGGTTCACATGTATTTCCAAGCTCTGTCCCAGCTAGAACTTTTGTTTCAGGGTGGTGGAACTATGCCCTCTAGGGGTGAAGATCATGGGTGCAGTCACTGTGGTCTGAATGGTGATAACAACGGATTGTTACAATGGTGAACACCCTCTAGGGTTGGAAGGCTGTTATTACATGTGTTGTTACAGAAATTGAGTCCTTTAGGGACTATGGTTAAAATGGTAGTATGTATGCTAAATATGATTCTAAATGTATGGCTGCAGCGTTGTGGCCAATGATATGACTTGTGTAGGGTCATATGAAAAGGCACCCTCTAGGAGTGAAATTTTATTATATAATAATTAACAACCAAGTGATGTCCTTTAGGGACTGTGTCAATTGTGCATAATTTTTATGTTGAATGTTTCAATGTGGAATATGATTCACCTTGGCCCACGGCCTTTAGGGGTGTGGTAGGCATGTTCCTTGTTGATGATTATTTGATTAATGAGAGTGACAGCCACTAGTGATCAAAGTAAATGTACTTTATTGCCTGCATTACGTGCTCTCACTCCAAGTTACAGTCCAATGTTGCATTGGAATATAAGTGAATGTTCTGCCATGTTGGTTGCTGGTTTATATTTCCCTTTGGGAGAGACAAGAATGATTATGCACTGTCATCCAAAAGTAATTCCATCTATTAGCTTGTGTATATTTGTAAACTGTTGCATAGTACTGAGTAGTGTGTGCGTAATAAATGTACTTTTACTTTATCAAAAGAAAAAGCACAAACTGGGTAATCATTTATTGAGTGTCATGCTTGTGTGCTTGTGAATGGTGATTCACTCCCACCCGCAACCTCCAATCAGCCGACCTTGCACTAGCTACAGTCCCCCGCATCCAACGAACCACCACAGGAGGCAGGGCTTTCTCTTACCTCGCCCCAGCAACCTGGAACTCCCTCCCCACCAACCTCCGCAAAACCCTCCTACTCTTCAGAAAAAACCTCAAGACATGGCTGTTCGAACAGTAAACCCCCTGACCCCCCCCCCTCACAAGCGCCTTGAGACCCTAACGGGTGAGTAGCGCGCTATATAAATTCTTTTGATTGATTGATTGATTGATTACTAGCCCACACCACCTTCCTTGAGTAAGCCTTGGACAGCTCTGCAGTGCTACCCTATGACAGTCAAGCACTACAATGGGGTGTTTGGTTCCCAGTGGTGGTCGAGTGCAGGCCCATTGCTTTTGCAGGCCACACATCTAATGACCCACCCTCCAACAATACCTGTACCCTCTTTCCCCTTCATGAATTATTCCCTGACTTTGTCTAGGCAACTGGAACTTCCTGTAGCAGAGACTATTAGGTAACTGGGAGAAATACTTATCCAACTGAAAGCTTTTTTAGTAGAATTTAGATTGCCTATTGAAAGGGTTACATACAGTGAAGCCATTGAGTAGTCTGGACACTGTTGGGTAACCAGTTACCAGATATGTCTTGGTTGCTATAATCTAGATGACAGGTAAAGCACACTTTGAAGATCTTTATACCTAAGCCCCCTACTTCAACAGTCCAGTCTAACACCAAGCTCGCAGCATCTCTCAGTGCATCACAACATACCCACATGCAGTCAAACAAACTTAGGAAAAGTTGCACAGAGTGAATAATTCACAACCAACGATTTAATCGGTAGATCGAGGACAAAACACCCATCCTTGTTTCAGAAAGAAACATGGCATAATTCAACATCTGGACTCAACCGCAAACAGGCATAATGAGAGCAGCACTCAGTAATGTGCCAAAACTTCTAAATGGTTCACTTAAAATTTGTGGATTACCCAGCGCCACCTTCTAAACAAGAAAGAATAATGTACTTATAAATAGCACATCAAATTTTGGACACACATTACACATCCCACAGAAATGAACATGAACATCAAAATAATTACAATCGACAACGTCAATGCAGAACACGCAATGCCCTTCTGTAATGTACTTAAAATAGTTCCTGCCTGAGGCTACAGGGCTGCAACTTTGACAGATGGTCCAATGTCATTCTGTCTGCTGGTCAAAGGTTTACACCATCCACTGGCTGAACCTGTGGAGTCTCTACCGGGAGAAACATGGCAGCTCTCCCACTCCTAAAGCAGGGGAACTGTGAGTCTGGCAGGCAGAGACCTCCAACACATTTGTGGCCGAGCACCCTATCTGCAAAACGCTGATTAAGGCCCTCGGTACAGCAGTGATGGCTTTTACTTGCAATCGATTTTACTCAAGCACAAAGAATACAAGCAATGTCTGAAAGCTCATCAAGTTAGAAAGCTGAGTTAGGCAAACACTCGGGCCCTAAATCACAGAGGTTTTTCCTGGTTAAAAACAGTCCTAGGAGAGTTTGGGAAAAAAACTTTCATGAATATAACCAGCAAGATTCCAATGGCCTATTTTAAAGACAGCAGTTAGCACTGAATACTTTATGTTTTTAAGATCAACTATCCAGATAATATTGATTCACACGCGAATATTTATTAAGTTTCATTTACGACTCAGAGCGTTTACCCAATAATTTTGATTCTTAAATATATTTATTCAGGGTTCCCACGGGATATTCTAAGGGAGAACTGTTATTACTTTGCTTTAAATAAAATTACTTCAGACAATTGCAAAATTAAAAACATAATAATCACAAAGCAGGGAGTTTCCGACTTCATTTTACTAAGAGGTCAATACTCCTGATGTAAAGTGTCAGTTGATAAGTAAGGTAGGTTCACCCATGTAAATGAATGTAAACTTATGTGCCACTTTCCATTGCCTTTGGATGGCCAGAGAGTTAAATACCCTTTATGAAACATACATTTGATGTCGAGAGACCCTCATAACTTACATAGTGTACTAGTAAAATCCATATAAGTTACATTGAGGTGTGCATGAGTAATACGCTACAGCATTTGTGGTGACTTTTAGAGGCTGGTCACTCCCGCGGCCTAGCTAAATATGTATAGAAATTAAAGGCTCTGTATACATAGCAAACATTAAGTTGGCTGTTTGATGTCGTCAGTATTATGCATAGATATTATAAAGGGATAAGTGAACAGGGCTATATGCTCACTGTTTGGTCACTGTAAGGGGACACCATAGTTAAGGAGATTTGATTCGCGAAGGTCGTGAAGACTGTTTATCTGTCCCACAGATGTCAGCAGCATATGTTCATCCATTAACCTCGACAGTCCCAGTCCAGAGGCGTTGTGAAGAGGTAGCTACTTGAGATAGAGCAGGGTGGAGGTGCTTCTATTAAGGGAGCAGGAAATAACACAGTCCTGGTAAATAAAGGAATAAAGGGGGTGCGGAAAGAACTACCCTGAAAGAAATGGATGCCTGGCCTTTAACTTCTGAGAACTGCAGTGTGTTGCTCCGTTGAGGCGAATACACATAAATTCAGGGGCGGCTCCTCCACTAGGGCAGAGGAGCGTTGCACCCCCACCAGCAGTTGCAAAACCTTTGAAAGAAAAGGATAATAAACCTGGTGTATTATCCCTTTCTTTTAAAGGAGCAGGGCCACGGGGGTGACGAGCAGTGAGGGGGAGTGCAGGAGAGTCCTCAGCACTCCCCCTCAGAGTGCGTGCATCGGCCAAACATACATGCGCAGTAGGGCAGGAGGCTCGCTCAAGCCCGGCAACATAGTTACCGGGCTCGAGAGAGCCTGCACAGGCTCCCAGTCTCCCTGGGAGCACCCTGGCTGGGCGCTCCCAGGCATTCCTGAGGCTGCTTTGAGCAGCGTCAGGATTGGCCGCAGGGCAGGCTGGGAGCCTGTGCCTGCCTGCCTGGTCTGGAGTGACGACGGACAGAGGAGCGGCGCAGAAGGTAAATGTTTTAATTTTCATTTTTTTAATTGAATTTTTATTTACACCTCCAACCCCCGCACGCGCACCGTCCCGCCCCTTCTTGTTATCAGGAGCCGCGACTGCATAAATTACTTTCTTTCTAGGATTATTTTTTTGTCTTTTGATATCGTTTTTGACAATAATATGTGGGGTATGGATTGAACATGCCAATAAAGAATGGACGAAAAGTTGACAAATTAAGATGGAAAAAGAGCTTTACAAGTCATTTAATTAAATAAATATAACCTCACACTTCAGCCAACAGCATTTTAAGCGCAAAAGAGAATGTGAGACTTTTAGGAAACTTTAGTGTTGAACATTTGTGTAAGAGTGTTGTTGAAAACCTTCGTGGTAAAAAGTTTGAAAGCTGTAATCTGTGTGATAGTTCATCAATTTGTGTGTGTCAGTGATTTGTAATTCATGATTTGCTGTTCAGTGGCCTTTCAATCCTTCCACTGCCATTAGTGTCGTCCTGCATGTATTATCAGTTTCACTGTTTATTGAATTAAAGAATGACCTTCAGTAAGTATTTGGCAGAGTTGGAACCATGCTATAAGTTAGGGGAGTTCTTGTCCTGTCAAACTCAACATTCCTCTAACTCATTTGAAAAGGGAGGAATAGCCAGGTTTTCAGTGGTGAAACCTAAACTGACTCGGCTGTCAGAAACCTATGACCCGGCAGCACATCCTCCACCAGCCAATCAGGTCACAGTGGCATGAGCCCCACCCGATTTCCGGTGAGACAACCACTGCTGACTCGGATTGCCGGGCTAGGCTACTGGTTACTTTTTTTTGGGCCGGGGGGTTTGCATCTGTAAAGCAAAAAATATTGCGTGGGCTGCATAACATGCTAATCCGTTTCACATTCAGCTCTGCCGAAAGTGCACCCACCGCATCAGTGAATGTATGTTTGTCAACGTGACCCCCACAAGCCAGGAGAGGACCCCTAAATGTAGTGGGCGTTCCTCTACAAGGATGGTGGAATCGAGAGACTCCCCTGATCTGGAGGGCTGGCACCCTTCCCGTCAGCCTCTAAATGAGGATCTTTGTGATGAGTGTTTATAAAACATGCTGTTGAAATAAACTCAAACTGAAGTCAAGTGTATGTGAATTTAAATTGTATTTATGTGAAATGCAATGTATACATGTCATTCAAAGATGTAAGAATATACAAGGCTCAGTTGCTCTTACACTATTTTAAATTATATTTTAAATTTTAAATATATTTAAATAACAATACATACATATAAGTACACACGTGTTAATGTTAAGACTGTCAATTCGGATTTGTTCAGTTGCGAGCTCAATCGTAATTGGTGGAATAGAAATTCTGGTCAGTGTGGCATATGCTAAATGATGCACCCTTTGATTAAGCCTACATGTCAAGATCTAGGAGAAGGGGGTGCATGACTATATTACGTTGTGTTGTTTTTCCTGGTGCTTCATTTTTTTCATTTGCTAGTTTCTGTTCCTAAGAAGTATGATTCAGATAATTCATTTACTGCATGCATCATCTAGTGCAGCTGGAATATCTGGACTGCATGGTCTGATTGAATTTGCTGTCTGCTACCGTGTCCTCCATCTGCGGAATCGTTCTCTGCAGATGGACTGCACACGCAGCCAGCTGCCCTGTGTCATGATCACAATTGCAATCATGACACAGAGAGAGATGCCATCTGCCCCGGTATTTGTCCTGGGGCAAGGTGGGGAGATGTGGATTAGGTGCATCTCAGGTCCAGGTGCCTCCACCCCACACCTGGGTAGGGTGGGTGAAGTGGATTGTCAGGGTAGGACCTAGGCAGCTGATGAGGCAGGGGAGGGCTATTTATTACAGCCCAAACCTTGGCTAGGCTAGGGTGCATTTTTACCCCTCTCTAGTTCTGGAAAAGGGTGGGATGAGTACCCTGGTCTGTACGACATGCTGGGGGTGATTGTGAACCACAGAGCGAGCCCAATGCCACACACTTATTCATAAAGCAGCACTGAAGGCCTCATTATATGTTTGGCGGGCGGCAGAAGCCGCCCGCCAAACTCTTTCGGACGGAAATCCTCCACTCTGGTTTTCCACCCACTGGCCCTATTACAAGTTTCCCGCTGGGCCAGCAGGAAACTCACCCCAACATTGACGCTGTCTCTGCCATCCTGTGCATGGCAGTGGAACCGCCTCGCAAAAGCTGGAAAACACAGGGGTTGTAATCCCCAGGGCAGAGCTGCTAGCAGCGCTTCCCTGGCAGATTAAGACGGCCAGCCTAAAAGTGGCGGTGCCGGCATTTTGACCGTGGCGATTTTGCAACGGTCGTAATGTGGAGGTCAGACCAGCACTTTGGCGGTCTCCTAATGAGGCACTCCTAATGAGGGCCTGAGTCTCCAATCGTGCTGATTTTTTCCTTCAAACATTTGGTGGATTTTTTAAAAACAAATGCCAGGTTTATCCTACACCAGGCACACCATTTTTACTAATAGAGAAAGTTTTTCATCCATACTTGTTCTTTAAATACTTTTGGTTTATGTTCACGATCACATTAAAATGAGAGGGAAACAAGACTGCTACCATCAGACAGTTTCACAGAGTAATTTTGTTTTTTTCATTGTGAAATTCCTGTGGAGATTTTCATTCTAATCTTGAGAACACATTTTTTGGACTTCCCTATAACTTAGATTTTTCTCCCTGATCAATCTACATCAAATTTGGCAGCATCAGAGTAGTTTTATGTAGTTTGTTTTCCATTGCTTGGTGCAGATTGGCCAGGGGCAGATGGTATCAATGCAAAACAACTCTTTCTATGGTCTGCAATATCAACCTTAAGTAAAGAGGTGCAAACGATAAATATTTCAGTTGAAAGCATATTACAGTTCTGGTTCAAAGCCTAAAAACACAGAAATGTCCCAGATATTCTGAGCTACACCTCCAATGCATTACTCATGACTTCAAACCAAATGTCAAGAATGAACTCACAAATGATATTGTCAAGAACATCACTGAAGAAATTATATATCACTTCACCATTTACATCATCAGATGCATCACTGAAGCTGATAAAAGACAGATTCAACTGGCTCAATATTCAGACTTACTGTGATATGATTAGGAAGGGGCGCTGTACCCTGGGAAAGTAAACAGACCTGGGCACCAAAATAAAAGTATTCCCACATTAGTGAATCAGATAGTTAAACAAGTGGTCCACATGTGCAAATCAGGGCAGTTTTGAACTTGTAAAAATTAGCTGTATATGTGGCATGCAAGATACAGGCAACTGCAGGAATGTTTGCTTGCTGTAGGCAGTTTGTGCTGATACTAGAAAAAACACAGCCCGACATACCATAGAACAGGTCCACAAACAGCCAGAAAAACAGTTGACGCACTGACCTGTGAGACCAGCCCTTCAGACGCTGCCCGAATACCCTATAGGCCAGGATGACCCTTGTTGAGTCCATTTCAGCTGCACCCATCATGATCTAAGTGCATGAAAGGGCTTTGTCTAGGCCCCTATGCTGAAGGGAGGACTTCTAGAGCCCACTTTGGATGCCAGTAGCCTTTGTGTGCAGGGTTTGACCTTGTTCTAACCTTTTACCAAGCCTCTCACACAAACCTTGTGCTTAGCAACCCACCTTTAATGGCCCACTAAACATGGCATTCACTGATGCTCACTGACCATCTGGTCAGACCCTATATTTAGCACCCACACATTCGGAGCCCACTGAGCACGGTCTTCATAAGCTCCATCAGTCTAAGAGTGCAATCACGGTTATCCTTCACTTGGAGACCACAAAGTCAATCCCTTGCACTTTACATGTACTTTTTGGGTCAGGGGCTGCTCTTTGGCCACATCCCACACTCATCAATGAATCCAGCACAGCAGCTTTAGCAATTAATGTTGGTAATGTTGATGTGATATGTAACGATCCCATGATGGCATCAGTTATGTAATTTGTGATGAAATCTGTCATATCATGTGGAATTCATTGTGAAGGATCAGGTTTTGTAGCTCAACATAACTGGGCCTTCAGGATTTTGATTATAACCATAATGTCCTTTCAGCTGAAAGTTTTAGGGGAATTGTTAGAGTTTTCAGAACAATTGTTACATTCCTATCTGAGTAAAGAACTATAATGTAAAGTGTCTTCAGTGTATTCATTTAGTGGTACTATGATATAGGTATGCCCTTTGGCAAAGTAAGCACCAGCTGCAAACAGATTTAGGCCATATGCAGCAGTTAATAGGCTAAGAACCTGGCTTTTACGAATGTCTTTTGCCCAGACCCCACACCCCTATTTGGTATTCTGCTTTATGCTGTGCATCCATAGCGAAAGAGTTGTTGTTTGCCACAACTTGTCCCCACTCTCTTAGAATCTGATGCACAAAGCATTTAGCCATTCACAGACACCAGATATAAGGCGCGGCCAAAGGTCACACCCTATGCCAAGTCTCCATGTCCCCTAAATGTGTGACAAACAGATTCATCTGTACTTGGATACACCTGAAGCATGTTGTACACTTCAATGTGTAAAAAGAACACATGCAGGTTAAAATGAATCAAGAAAAATGTCTTATAACCTAAAGGGATAGTGAATTCCTTTAGATATCAGAGAAGTGAGCATGATTTAACTAACAATTGTCATAATACACTTGGATCAAAGGTATAAATCATATATCTTGGTAGTGTCTTATACACTGGTTTTGGTGCCTCAGACCCATTCCTGTTGCAAAAGTACTACATAGTCCTCAGCTGTATGACTCAAGCTGTGTGCGGGATCTCCACGCACGCCACCAAGCTCCCTGCCCCAGAACTGCTACCAGTGCTCGTTAGCAGTGTTGGTGCCCACTGGCCCACTGGGTTCCTATGCTCCTAGAATCCACTGCTGTGACCTTGAGCTGTGCACAGCAGGCACTTGGGACAAGCAATGGCTTTTGACCATGCTGTAAGCCTGGATCCAAATCGACAAAACCAATTCAGCCTGAACAATGGTCATCTACTGAAGGACTGAGCCAGTATGCAGCCACTGGCCCTGCTCATATTTTGCAAAACCCACTTCAGACTGTTATGTGTTTATAAGCACACACATACCGAAAAAGGGCAGATCCTGGGACCTTCGGTTCGTATTCAGGGATTTGTATGAACTGGCATGTCTGTGGTGTACCCCCTGTCCTAGATTGCTCCCACTCCAAGCTGGGGTAGCCCGCTACATCAGAGGCAAGCCAGATTTTTTATATTTAGGCATATTTGTGACTAAAGCTAGGGTGGCCTTTCTCAGGGACAACCTCAACAGAATCCTTGAGAGTTATAAAACAAACGTAGACTGCTGGAGTAAACTTCTGCAGTCATTGATGGGATGGATGGCCCTCTATAAAAACATCCATCTGCCAAAATGTTTGTATGTGTTGTAGAATACCCCATTCAAGGTGGCGGATGGGCTCTTCAGGTCGGTGGATGATGTCACTAAAGCCCTGCTGTAGGACTAAGGGGCATCATGAACAGCACTGGCCACCTTGACCTGGAAGCCCCTTGAAGGTGGTATCACCCTCCCTAATTTGGCCCTATACTATTGGGCGACTCAGTTGTAGGTAATAAATGACTGGGCCTTTTAGCCACAGCAGGAACCATCACTGGTGGTGGACCAGAGAGTGATGGATCTAGGGGGCTACATCCGACACCTTTATGGGGTCAGGGGCTGCCACTGCTCCCCCCTCCAACAGACGTGGTCATAAAAATATGGAAGGCTGCGACAAGCTTGCCGGGTTGGAAGGGTAAAGTAATACTGAAAACCCACCTGTGCGATTCCGATATATAGACGAGCCTGCAGGTCATTGAGGGGTATAGAAAATGCTAGGTATTTCCAAGTTTGGAGATGTGTAGCATGACGGCAAGATGATACCATTCTCAGAACTCCAAGAACAGTATGAATTAAAGGGTAGTCAAACATTCTAGGCCAGCACAAAGAGGCACTGACTGAGATAGATGATGAGACACAATAGAATACAGGCACATATTTATACTTATGTAGCGCCGCATTTGCGTCATTTTTTGACGGAAAACCGGCGCAAACGTACAAAATACAATTGTATTTTGTACGTTTGCGACGCTTTTGCGTCAAAAAGTGGCGCAAATGCATCGCTAAAAAAGCATAAATATGGGCCACAGAGTGCTGGGCATCCCTGACCAGCCACACAATGTCCCAAATCTATTCCACTCTGCTCCACAACAGCCTCCCTCCATTAGACATTCTGCAGGGAAAGTGGGAGGTCGATTTTGGTAAAATGGAGGATGACGACTGGGAAGTGGCATGCTGATATCCATGTGAGGTGGGGATCGGAGCACAGCTTCAACAGATTCAGTTGAAAGTGTTCCATAGGGCTTACTTCACGAAAACCAGACTATCTCACATGGGAAGGAGTAATTCTGATCTATGCTCGAGGGGATGTGGGCAGAGCCCTGTTTTACACACTCTGGGGTTGCCCCAAGATCCATCCATTCTGGGAGGTGGTAAGACACAGAACCCCCAGAGGGGAACAAAATTACACTAAATCTCATTACGCAGCTGGTGGCCCTGGGAATCTGGGGAGAGTAGTCTCTGAACAGAAACACAATATATTTCTGCAATGTCACCCTGATAGTTGCCTGCTGAGATTTCCAGGCCTTTCTGAAATACTTGTTCGTGAACGTTTTCTGCAATGCAGTAGGAAGGGTATTCCATAATCTCACTGCCACCACCGAGAGGGCCCTCCCGCTGAGGCGAATTTGCTGAAATTTTTGAACTGAAAGAACAAAATCATTCAGAGAATGAAGAAACCTACTCGGGATATAGATATTGAACCTTTTCCTCAGTGGGTCAGCCGTGCACAACGGGAACTGGATACAAGATAGTGCCTCCATCACGCCATGCATCCAGTCCCCATGCCCCTGAAAGGTGAGATCATTATTTCCAGCTTTGTGCAATAGAGGCTTGGTGCAGACCATGGCCAGAACAAACTATGTCATCTACGTCAGCTACATTGTGAGCACAGTCCCACTGCACCCAGAGCTGCTCTGAACAACCTTGGGCCATGCCCTATGCGCAGTCTCTGCACCCACAGACAATGCCATGGAAAGTGGACTGGCCACTGGGAGAAGAGCATCTCCTTCAGCCACACCAGGCATCGAGTCACTGTACTTTCCCTGTACTTTATCTTGCACAGTGGGCTCTGGAAAAAAAGTCTGTGAAGGGAGTTATGATTATAAATCAGAACCAAAGAACTGCCAACATTCATCAGTTACGGTTAGCTAGGCAACTATCATACCCAATGAACTGCGCCTAACCATAAACAACGCATCAATAATTACATCACTGGTGATATCAGTAATGACATTATGTATCACAACACCTGCAGTCTGCAAACAGACACCCTTATCCGGTTTGCAAATAAATAAAGGATACTGAAGCTCTGCTGCGAGAAAATATATAATATACAGAGATGAATGCTTGCTGCAATTTTAAAAATTATAGATAGACAGATAGATAGATAGATAGATAGATAGATAGATAGATAGATAGATAGATAGATAGATAGATAGATAGATAGATAGATAGATAGATATTGTGGGGGCTAGTTGGAGTTTGTTCCCGGGAGGAGCATATTATGCAGCACATTATGCAGCACAAATATCTAAATTATGGAGCAAAAAATAATATTTCTGTGGAACAATCCCTGGTAGTATTATTTATTTCAATTTTAGCACAAAACAATATTTTGTGAAATCTACAAATTATGCAGATATATAGCAAATTATGCAGCTCAAGCAGTAATCCATTACTATGCAGTAAATGCTGCGTAAACCATTATTATGCGGTAAGCACTGCAGGGCCAGAATCTCATAAAGATGCTTGCCCTCACCCTTGTCCATTTATTTTTTCTCAACAATAAAGGTAAACACATCCTAATTAATGTAGTTCCAATCAGTGACCGTTGTTAGCTGCACTTTAAAGGAATCAGTGCATTCAAACCAACTACCACAAATTAAATATGTAAAATTAAAAAAAAAAAAAAAAAAAAAAAACAGGCAATGAGTAATATGGTTCTATAGTGTCATTTTAAGGTTCTTGTGAAATTAACATACCCCGTGGGTGCATGATGTCACCAGAAGGCTTCGATGAAAGTATTTCATCAAATTACACGCCTACCAGTTATGTATCCCTGGAAATCTGTGGCGGTCAAGCACATTTTCTGTGGCTTAATAACATCTTTATTTTATCATACTGATTCTAGCTGCAGTGTAGGGGTAATTTCCACAGTGTTACCAGCTATTCTAAACTCAAAAATAATTATTCAGTTTCATTGCTGTACCATTCGCTTTAAAAGTGCATGTACAGCCTATTCTTGAGTCCCAGCTATCCACCCTCAGATTATTAACATAGCCCTGTTTAATTCTCTGCTGCTGCAACACCAATTTAAAAGTTATCACACATAGTTGGTATTGGAATCTGCTCATAAAACAATAACAATAAATAAATATATTTTTAAATGAGAAAAGTATGAACAGAAAAATGCATTACTGATGAATAAATATCTCATTACTTCAGAGTTCTTGAATCTCAGCAGTATTTTCCTTTACACTTGACAAATGAACAGAAGCAGAAGCTTTGGAAATCAGGCTGCACATGAATGCCCTAACAGAACCCATAACTCACACATTAAATAAATAAACAACCCTTCATCTGCATGATTTCCTAAGGGGGATGTAGACCTAACTCAGATTATTAGTTTGGTCTCTTCTTCCATTCGTTCTTTTCATTCTATCACATTAAAAATCTTAAATCCAGTTTGAAAAATCCAAATTTCGGTCATTTTCAAGGTGTGCCCATATGAAATACTGATGGTTCATAGTATGATAGTTTCAGTACACTCTCAGCTATGGCAGCATATGCAGTGCTTTGAACAGAGATCATGTCACTTGAACATAAAATGAAATAAATTGTATTGTATTATCTACTTTGCACCTCCTGGCAAAATGTAAAGGGTGCAGGGTCACTCTGTCAAGGTGTGCATGTATACCCAGAATATAAGTGGTTCCTCATATTTTCAAAATAGCTGGGTTTAGCACCTTGTTGCACGTGCACTGATGGGTATCTAAGGCCACCCACCCCACAGTGGATGAATGCTGTGTTCCTTGGCACTGAGTTAGGCTGTGTAGAGCTGACTCTGCTGCCTGGATCTGCATCAGGAAACTAGTCCGACTGTAGGGAAGGACCTGAGCCCAGAATTATATTATTTGTGATGCAAGACAAGAAGGACTATCAGAAAAAAGCAATAGGGTGATATAACACTATGTACAATGCATAATATGGTGTTAAAATTATTACATCATATCATATATAAGATAAAGTAACTCCTGATGTACATTACAAGAATATGGCAAATCACTGATTAGCCTCCTTATAAGGTTATTGAACTCTGAGGTGACTTGCAATAATACTTCATCACGTATGGCAGGGAGTACTTTTTTCCTTATAATACATGGTCACAACATCACCTTTGTCACAAGCCACTTAAATCCTTGGTCCGTAACTCTTTCATATGAAGGAGAAACATGAAGTATAAAAATAAAATCTCTAGTACAAAATCAAAAAAGCTTTTAGATATGTGTTGCAAAAATACATTAGAATCAGTTGAATACAAGTCACTTTTTTGTTTTAAAAAGGGCACAGTAGCTCAGAATGTGTAGACACGTGCAGAAGGATTCAAACTTTTCTATGATTTCCTAATAAGTACAAAAATAAACAAGTAGCCATATATATCTCCTTTATGCATGTCATGTACAATTAGAAAAACAGAGCTGAAGAAATAAAAGTCATGTTTCATCTTTGTTCTTTAAACAGCTGCTTTTATTATGTTCCATGGCCAGACCTGCCTTCCTCCTTGTCTGCTGGCAGCAGGCATTGTGACATCAAAACTCAACTATTAGAAGTTATTACAATTGCACCCTGGTGTTGTTTCTTTATAATAGGTGGCTGGGTGCATTACAGGTCACCAATTAAAAAGAAATTAGAGACATGTTTTTATACAGGGATCACAGAATTCCATCTATTATAATAGTATTAATCATCTATATTGCACACACCACAGTTGAATGAACTGATATAGAGGTCAAAACCTCTCAAAAGACTGCATTAATGAAATAAATGTGGAGGGTGTTATAAAAATCCATAATTATGACCCAGCAGAAGGCAGACCTGAGTTACTAAATTTAGTTTTTACCTGAAAACACTGTTCTGTGCTTAGTGCATTCACCGTAAACGACACGGCTAGCAGCTTTACTTTAGAACACATGGGGGGGGGGGGGTTACCATGAGTGAATAACTGATAATATTAATAACTATCACAGCAGGAGAGGGCTCAATGCAGAAGGGACTGAGAACAATTATTTTAATTATAAATTAATTTCTCTGCTAGCTTTCCCAAGGCGAAACACATTGGCATATTTAATATGTTACTCACTAGATGTTTGAAATATGCAAACTAGTTATTAAATCTGCACTTCAACTTCGGCTATGGGTAAGAAAGCAGTCCTACAGAGCAGAGTCATTGATGAACTGGTTGTAATGAAGCAGTCTGACCGTGGTGGAAACATTCTCACTGCCAATCCATGGGTTGTAAATCACAAACCTACTACAATATCCTAAGTGCTTTATCCCTTCCTCCAAGTGTTTCAACCTTCACCTTAGCACCAACCCCTCTGCCATTTAAGCAGGGTTTCAACACAATGTTGATGAGTTGCTATCAAAGCTATCAATATCAAAATGGGTTGGTTAGCCAGGATTGCTTTAGGCATGGGTTGGTCCTGCTTTGTGTCACTCTCGCCCTTTAAACATTTTATGGTCATATAGATGTATTCAACCCAAAAGGAGGCTCAGTTATGGCCAATGTGGGCATAAATGACTGAGTGCTAATTAGAAGATATTGACAGTTCTCTTTCTTCATTTGTCATCAGGCTTAGTTAATTTAATAGTGCCATTATTGACATAAAAACTTCATAAACTACTTCCTCTTTCACCTCAAATTAAGTGCATTTGCTAAACTGGAGCTGTACACATGCGTGTGCCATACCCATGACCTGCAAGTCCATCAAATACTTTCTGGGTATGTCCTCGACATATATACAGGATATTTGACATCATGAAATGTTAATGGTTGTGACCAAATGTATTTTTGAGCACATTTTGTCTTAACATTGTGCTTCATACATACTCTGTGCATGGCTAGGGAACAGCCATGGGAACAAGGTTTGTGCCTTGCAATTCTATTTCTTTCAAGAGATGGAGGAATTATGCTATTACCATATTGATCACTGTCCCAATAACTATGTACTCTATTAAAAGTAACATTGTGTTCTTAGACCTATGGGCTGGGGATACTGTAAAATAATTTACTGTATCAAATAGCTTTTGCACTAAGAATGCCTCCTGTATTAACCACTTCCAAATTCAGCATTCTTCACAACAGAACAGACATGGGCGCTGATATTGGTCAGTTGCTGTGACCTACAATGGATTGTCCCTTCATTTTTATCACCAGATTGAACCAATAATTTAATGATTAGAATATGTCATAATGAGCTGTGTGTGTTGTGCTGCATTGACTGAGGTTATGCTTTGGTATGTTATGTTGCACTGTGCTCTGTTAAGACAGGTTAGCGGTGCTACACTCTGCAATACTGCACCATGTGCTGCTATATTTTGGTTACATGGCATTTACGTGGCCAGAGCACTTAACTGGGCAGTTACCTCATCAGGTGAACACCTTTTACAGTAAAGTCTTAAAAATAAAGATAGTTATGATACACGGTAATGCATTACAGGCATTAGCAATCAGACCAATTCAATCAGATGGATGCTAAAGATATATTGGAGCATTGGAATGTTGGGTGGTCCATTGGTGGCAGTGGAGTATCAGAGGGCCAATAATGTCTGATATAGAGCACTTGCTATAACATGCCATTGTTTGGCTTATTGCCCATGCCCTATTTAGTTTAGAGCGATCAGTCCTAAGTGGGTTCAAATGGTCCTTCTGCCTCGGGCTACACAGGGTGTTAAACGCCTTCTCCTCCTTATAAGACCTCACCACAACTTAGGTAGAGGCTTCTAAAGATGGGTATAGCCTGCACCAATAAGCTAAAAGGTTGTATAAGGTGTAATGGGACTTTCACGCTGAACGCAGTAATTCCTGGGTACATTAATAGGATCCACGATTCATCTTGAGGACATTACCTTATCCAAAAGATATTTGCTTCGCAATTTGTGGCAATTAAGGGAAATGAAGAGCATGCACTGTTCCTTAAATCTGTGAGATGCTGCGTGTATGGTCACCGCTGTATTTTTTACTCGATGCTCCATATGTTTACGTTTGACAATGAAGAGTCCATCAAATTCAAAAATCAGAAATCCACTACATGTGAACCTGGTAATCAGGCTGGTTAGATACTGGGCCCAATGATTATGCTTCGAAGCTCAGAAGCGTTCACCATGAACCCAGAATTTTCTTTGGCTAAACATTTTGATAATAACCATGATCAAAAGTGTTCCGTGGGGGTCAATGTGTAATAAATACGTCCATCCGTAAGCAGGGGAGGCACCACAATTAGGAAACTGAGGGAAAAAGGAGAGTGGGTCAGATATGAGCACTGGATCTACATTTCACTCATTGCTTTACAAGGCGCCTAGTTTGCTCCTTTTTAACACGAGTAAGAGCGGGGGAGAAAGCTTTAAATAGAAAAATATTTTATTTCTGCTGCTAAGGGCATTTGTATGAAATTTTGCAGTGGAAGCTTATATTAAGGTATGTATGTATATGCCATGCATTCTTTCCCCTTAAAACATAATACTCCCGGACAGACCCCGGCGCCGGAGCCACATTCCGACATTTCACCTCCCTGGCGAGGCAGCGCCTGCGACGGAGAAGCTGCTGGCAGACGCCCTACGGGAATTTTGCTCTCACTGTGCATGAGGTCATTCCACGATAAAATAAACCCAGATACATTTTTGAAAAAAAAGCTGTTGCAAATGGCAATACCGGAATTGTTTCCCACAGCGCACGCAACGGAAGCCTGAAAAACAGCGTTGCGACGTAATCGTCGTTTGTTTCCTACGTTGTGTAAACACTGCGTAAACTGAGGTGAGATTAATCAACTGTGGCGACCAAGGTGAGTGTAAATTATGTGGCTCATCCTGTGAGGCCGCCGCCTTCTCCATTCCTTCTGTACACACGGGTGCCCACGCAATGGCGTAACGAAACTTGAGAGGGCCTGCCCCCCCCCCCCCCCCAGAGGGCCCCCCCACCGGACGCACCCAGGCCAGGGTACTGTGCTGAGGGGGCCCCTCGAGCACGCAGCGCAGGGGCTGCGGGGGCCTTTGTTACGCCACTGTGTCCATGGCCCCGTTTACAAAAGGATGCCCTATTGTAGTACACATGGCTAAAACCTTTGGTAAGGCTGAGGGATTGCAGATGCCTCGATACACCACAGCAAATAGGACAAACTCCTACGGAGGCCATCTGCATCAAATAATGGATACATCTGGCTAAAGTGTCAACTTTGAAGGGCTTCAGAGCTCTATTTGTACGACATCCATACAGAATATACCAGAAACAGAAGCGCGATAAGATAATATGCTACTCCTGCCTACACCGGTTTTACCAATTTCAAAAAGATAAAGACTGTCAAGCCCTGCACGGATTTGAACCTGAGACCTCCTAATTATTCACATAAGAGCAGGTGCGTGCAACTCACTGAGCTACCATACAAGCTTACACTGGAAAAGAGCACTCATTTAAAATCGAAAACACAAAAAAATATGAAATCAAGATACATGTTTTGAGTGATCTGACAGTTGCAGAATGAGGCAGATGTGGAATGCAGTAAATGGAAAATATAAGCCTATGCAGAATAATGCCTAGCTTTAAAGGTAGGTACGGACTCCCTGGCGTATCAAATCACCGTATTTCACTTCCTGCTCTCTGTGCAGCGATCTAAAGAGGTCTCCGGCTTTACCACTGGTTTCCCCTCTATCAATGCTGCCCCGAGTCTGTCCCAGGCCTTCTTCCAGGAATACAGTGAAGGAGATGTCTTCTGGTGACTACACACATCCTTGGACCATGCCGACCTGTAATCTAGTCCCGGCGGCCCCACTTTACAAGAAATGTGTCATCCTGTGTAAATTAAGTTATCATTCTGAGCCTGGATTCCCTCGTCTATCAAAATCGTAGCGCTTGGAAGTGGCTTGAGGCCAGTATTAGGCGCTTCATATGCTCAGCTCGCAGGCGCCCAGAGGTGATTCGGTTTGCAGTGTTGTGCTGCACAGGTATCCGTTTCTCAGCCATCAGCGACGGACGCATATTAACTGTGAATAGTTACATTTACTTACGGGTTCCATAAAGCGCCGAGCTTAGAAGTGCAGCGGCTCGGTGAAGCCCGGGTGAGAGGCCAACCCTATCATTGAGAATCAGACAGGAGTTACTCGAAAGCCAGGTTTTCAGGCATCTCTGCTGGCTGGAACAGTAGGGGAGAAGTGTGCAGGATAAAAACGACAGCAAAGAAAGACTTTAAATCAATATTAACCAGAGAGATGCCTCACCCGGGGTGGAGATTATTAAAAATTATGCTTAATGGTGATAAAAGAACACGAGCCGCGGACGGGATGGTTTGTAGTTTTAAGGTGCGCGTGCTGTGCTGGTGAGTAAGCCCGTCCAGAGACTGTGGCATCAGCCGGACCATGTCGTGCACAAGCAGCGTTTTCACTAATATGTAACTCGGGTTTTATACACAAAATACTATGCAGCAGTGAGGAATATATAAGATATAGCAGCGGAATGTCAATGAAAGGATGAAACCGGGGACGCCTTGGACTAAATCCTAAAAGTACCATGAAAAGATGAACATCTTAGTAGGGTAGGAGCGAGTGAGACCTAAGTAAACCTGAGACATCCTGTGATCTGCGTATAGTTCGAACAGAGTGAGACCTGAGAACAAATGGGATGGAGTGAGACTTGAAGATTACTGAGGTTGTATCATTCCTGAGAATACCTGGGACGGAGCGCGACCTAAGTATACCTGAGACATCTGGTGATCTGCGTATAACTGGAATGGAGTGAGACCTGATCACAAATGGGGTGGGATTGGACTTGTCTATAATTGGGGATGTGTTATTCCTGAGAATACCTGGGACAGAGTTAGACCAGAGTATAACAGACGGTGTCAGATGTGAAAGTGGGATGAAGTGAGACCTGAGAATAACTGGAATGGAGTGAGCACAACTGAAATGGAGTGAGACCTGACTATAAATGAGGTTGTATCAAACCTGATAAGATGTGTGACTTAGTGAGACCCGAGTACAACACAAGCTGAGACAACTCTGAGTATAAGTGAGATGAAGAGAGATCTGTGCACAAATGGGGTTCAGTGAGACATGTCTATAAGTGGGTTTTTGTCAGACTTGAGAATACTTGGGACACAGATAAAGTCACATCTGAGTATCCCTGGGATAAGATCGACCTAAGCATAACTGGGACAGAGTGAGCCCTGAATATAACTGGGACGAGTGACACTTGAGTGTAATTTGGGATGGGTTGAGCCTCGAGTAAAAACTGAGAATGAGTGCGACCATACCATAGTTGTAATGGGGACAAACCTTGGTTCACCTGTGGGGGAATGAGACCTGAGTGTGATTGGGATGGAATGAAAACCGGATTTCTTGTATCGAGGCAGACTGGAGTATTATTGGGATGCAGTGAGACAAGGGCATAATGGCGATGGGGCGAGACCTGCTTAGTAAGTGTACTTGAGTAAGGCTGGGTATAATTGGGATGGAATGAGACTAGGTATTATTGGGATGGAGTGGGACCTGAGGATAACTGTTATGGGGTGAGACCTGTTTATGATAGGAATGGAGCGAAACTGGATGCAACTGGAGTGGAGTGAGACAAGCGTATAACTGAGATGGGGTGAGACCCGGTTATAACTGGGATGGAGAGGGAATGGGTATAATTGATGTGGAGTGAGACAAGGGTATACCTGAGGCGGGCGAGACCTGATTATAGTTGGGATGGAGAGGGACTGGGTATAATTGACATGTAGTGAGACAAGGTTATGACCCAGATGGGACGAGAACTGATTATAATTGAACCGGAGAGATGCTGGTATAATTGGAATGGAGTGAGACAAGGGTTTGAATGTGATACCAGGGCAGACAGAGACCGTAGTACACCAAGGGTAGACTGGGACTAGCAACACGTATCATAGAAACCTTAGTGTAACTGAAATGAGTCCTTGTAATCAGAAATGAGTCTAACTCACCGTGATTGAGCGTAATATGACCCAAATAACCCGAGACCTTCGTGAAACTGTGAAACAAGAACTTAATATACCTGGGATGGAAAGAGACCACGGGAATAAAGTGATAGACCATAGAATAACCTTGAAGCGGTGGTGTATGTCGGATGGGGTGAAACCTTTGTAAAACTAGGATCCGATGAGATGTTGGTACAAACAGGAGGCATAAACCCCTTATTAAGGTAGATCTTGGGATAACCTGAGGAGGTTGAATGCTCGGTGCACCAGCAATGGACTGGAAACCTTGGATCTCCTGTACAGATGAAGGACCCTACTACAACTACCAGCCTTGTTTCTGGGGGGACCCTTTGGTTTCTCTGCGCGGATGCGCACATCAGGGACAGAGTGAGACCTGCACATAACTGGGATGGAGTGAGACCTGAGTATACCTGGGATAGAGCGAGGCCCGAGTTTAACCTGGACCACGTAAGGGCTGAGTATAATTGGGGTACAGTCAGATCTAAGCCTTACTGTGATGGAGTGAGACCTTAGTATAACTGAGATGGAGTGAGATATGAATATAACTGCGGTGGGGTGAGAACTGAGTATAACTGGAATGGAGAGACCTTAGTGCAACTGAATTGAGACCCTGTAATCAGAAACTAGTCTAACTGATCTTGATTTAGCGTAATATAAACGAAATAACCCGAGCCCTTCGTGAAACATTTATATAGCGCTTCGATGACTGGGTGACATATTTTTTATAGCGCTTCGGTGACCGTGTGCCGCGCACAGCGCGCTTTCCGTGCGAGGCGGGGAATGCGCGGAGAGACTTACTCGGGCTTCCTTCCTAGGATGGCTTTGCTGATGGTGCCCGGCTTGTGCTGGACCACGGCTGTGCAGCAGCCCTGGGGGGCACGCTCCTTCTCCTCCTTCTCCGGCTGGGCAGCCCGGCTGCTGGGGCCCGCTTGCTGCGGGGCTGGGGGCTGCGATGGCCCCTTCTGCTGCTCCTGCTGGACAGCGGCCGGCGGGTGCTGGTGCGGCTGGGGCAGCGCCGCCGGGAGCTGTTGGTGGTGCTGAAGCTGCGCCGCCGGGAGCTGCTGAATCTGCGCCGCCGGGAGCTGTTGGTGGTGCTGAAGCTGCACCGCGGGGAGCTGTTGGTGGTGCTGAAGCTGCACCGCGGGGAGCTGTTGGTGGTGCTGAAGCTGCTGGTGGTGCTGCAGCTGCACCAGGAGCTGCTGCTGGTGGTGCTGCAGCTGGCCCTGGATCTGCTGCTGGTGCTGGAGCTGCTTCTGCAGCTGCTCCTGCTCGGCGGCCGGCGGTGGTGGCAGCAGCGCCGGGTGCCGCTGGTCGCGCAGGCTGCGGTTCTCGTCGCTCAGGTCGTCCAGCCTCCTCTCCAGCTCGTCGATGCGCTGCCGCTGCGTGTGGATCAGGCTCTGCTGGTTCTGCACGATGGCCGTCAGCTCCTTCAGGTAGAGCACGGCCCGCACCGGGTTCTCCAGCAGGCTCTCCATCCCCGGCCGGAGTTCAGCCTGTCCGGGCTCGGAATGAGGGGAGCGGGGGACGGAGCGGGGTGAGCTTAGCCCGACGTCACGCAAGGGGGAGGCGAGGCGAGGAGGAGCCTCTCTACACACCACCTACGATTAAACCCTCGCCTGCTTGGAGATGGGGGTGCAGAGGCGAGCAGCAGCATATCTCACGCCTCAGCTCCCAACACCACCAGCACCTTCAGCGCACTCGTCTACCATCAGCCGCAGGGAGAGGGGATGCAGAGGGGAGGCCTCATCCCTCAGCTATTGGTGCTAAAACACCTTCAGCCCACTCTGCTAGCATCAAGTCACGGGCAGAGGAGGTGCAGGAGGGCGCAGGTGCATGCTCATACCTCATCAGCACCACCAGCACCTTCACTGTACTCTTCTACCATTAGATGTGGGGGGCTCATCCCTCAGCTTCGGGTGCTACCAGCATCTTCGGTGCGCTCTGCTACCATCAAAGCATGAACAGAGGATGTGCAGGGGCATTCCTCAAACCTCAGCGACCAGCACCTTCACCAGAACATTCACCGCTAGCACGAGGGTTTGGGGGGTGCAGTTAAGCATGGGCATAGGTTAACCCTCAGCTACCAATAACACCAGCACCTGAGACCCACAACTACCACTAGTGCACAAGGATACGGGGGTGCAGAGTGGAGGGGCAACGCTCAACCCTCAACTACAAATCCCACCAGTATCTAGCTGTTCGCACTCTTCCAACATCAGCGCACAGGGAGAGAGTTTGGAGAGAGGAGCAGTGGCATGTCAGCGCCCCCCTGAAACCCTTGCATACAAGCACTGTGGACCCACAGCTAACACCTGCACCTGAAACTCCCAGCTATCTGCACCTTAGACCCCTAGCTACCAGCACCTTAGACCTACAGCTAACATCTGCTCCTTAAACCCTCAGCTAGCAACACTTTAGACCCACAGATAGCATCTGCACTTTAAACCCTCAAATACAAGCACCTTAGACACACAGCTAGCACTTGCACCCTAAACACCTCAGCTACCTGCACCCGAACTCCTCAGCTACCAGCAACTTAGACCCACAGCTACCAAAAACACATAGGGCATGGAGGCACAGAGAGAAGCAGTAGCAGTCTGAAATTCTCTGCTGTCAGCACTTTGGACCCCCACTTACCACCTGCATGTTAAACACTCAGCAACCAACACCTGAGATGCGCAGCTAACACCTGCACCTTAAACTCTCAGCTACCAGCACTTTACCTCCTCCTGTACATGAAACCCTCAGATACTCGTGACGCTCTCTCACTATTTTTCATTTTACTTAACACATACACTAATCAGCATTTTATATACAAACACACATTGCTTGATTTTCATGTTAAGATTGACCATATTTAGTGATTTTCACGTTATGTTAGTTGTAGTTAATATAGGCCTTAGTTTAAATGACTCATGCTAACATTTAACGTGCATTTCGGCTGCTGTGTTTTCTCTCACTCATTTTCTAATTTCAGGAGCCAAGCTACCGTACTTGAGCTAATTAATTGTTGAAATAGTTTTGGTTTCTGTGAAAAATGTTATCAGTATGGATTCTATGGATCATGAATAGTAAATGTACACACTTGTGCCTGGGACAAGCTGACTGCAATGTATCATCCTGCTACAAGATATCTCTGAAAGTACATGCAGCTGTGGGCTTCCTTTGTGTGATGTCTGGGAAGAAGGGCAAAGTCACGTTATCAGGTAATGCTGGATCCTAATAGGTCCCCACGCCTAAGAATCAAGGGGAGTCTTGTAGATTGTTTAGAATTATATGTTTTAAGTGTGCATTGCTGAGCGAGTTAGATTCAGATGCCCATTTCAGCTCTCTTGACACAACATAACTTGTCCTGCTCCTGCTCAAAGAGTTAGATTCCTGAGCAAATCCATTCTTCTTTACCTGATTTAGTCTTTGATTCTGCTTTTGTAGTCTTTACTTGATGACACCTGCTGCTCAACCTCCCACAACATCATTTGGATCCTTAGCTTAGCATTAGGGAGTTACCCTTCATGGGAAACTGAATCTTTCACTCAAGTTTGCCCCAAAGATTTGCATGGTGCTAAGCCGGTCCACCCTGCAACAAAATTCCAGTAACAGAGGAGGGTTCTCGATGAGCCTTAGAGAGTGAAAATTTTCCCCAGAGTCAGAATATGCTCCAGCCTAGACGACATCCCCAAAGTTCCATAGTCCAGTTTGGAGAGTTGGCTGTGTTCAAGCATTCCTGGAGTGGTTGAGGTGTGCTAGGAGTGTGAGAATATTAGGGGTCTGCATCTTTGCTTGTGTGGTGTCGAGCATTGTGGTAGTTGTGGTTTTGATGAGGTAGTGTGTTTTGCGGTTTGGCATCCATTTGGGTCCAGAAGGATTCTATACTGAAGTGGTGATTTGAAAATCTGTTTCATGCTTGTTGCATGTGCTTATGAACAGAAACACACTTGCTGCAAACAGTGGAAGTTTGATTATCAGATTCGTCATAGTCTAGGATCCGGTAATAGATATTGAGTCTTTTAAGGCTTCTGGTGTCGGGCCATTAAGCGCTATCGGCCACACAAAAAAGGGACATATTAAACTGTTGTTGTGATGGTGTACTAACTAAGAATTGGTGTTTGATTAAATCTTTTGCACAGACAGTTAGACCGTGCTAGTCAGGGTGATCTCCTGCTGGCTGAAAATTCACTTTGTGTCCATGATGGCACCAGGAGGGCAATATTAGCCATTCCCCTAGACTGTTTGTGATTTTGAATTTCCTTTAGTGAAACGGATAAGAGTTGTTGTTTTGTTTTTGATTTTCAGTAATTTGTTATTGCGAAGCTAATCGCTGTTGAGATAGAGCATCTGTGAGGTGCTGCAGGTTGCATCATAAGGTGAGCACTGATATTGATCGGTTGATGTATGTGCTAAGCTGGCATTGGTCATCACATCAGTAAGTGGGGGTATTAGGATGTATCCTGTTGTAGGAAAGTGCCCCTTTTGGCATAGTTACCCCCCACACACACTTTGTGCCTGATATTGATGTTGACTTAATTAGGAGTGTGTTGGGATCCTGCTAACCAGGCCCCAGCAGCAGTTTTATTTCCCCAAACCTGTGCCATTGTTTCCACAATTGCCACACCCCTGGCATACAGTTAAGTCGCTTGTAAAATGTACCCATGGTACCAAGAGCCCTGTGGCCAGGGAAAATCCAGAAGAGATACAGCATGTATTATGCCACCCAGGGGGACCCCTCACCAAGCACATGCACACAGCCATTACAGCTTGTGTGGCTGGTGGGGAGAAAAAGACAAAGTCGACAAGGCACCCCTCTCAAGGTGCCATGCCCACAAACCACTGTCTGTGGCATAAGTAAGTCACCCCTCTAGCAGGTCTTACAACCCTAAGGCAGGGTGCATTATACCACAGGTGAGGGCACAGTTGCATGAGTAGTATGCCCCTACAGTGTCTAAGTCCATTCTTAGACATTGTACGTGCAGTGTGGCAATACTGAATATATGGGCTGGGAATTTGTCATTACGAACTCCACAGCTCCAAAATGGCTTCACTGAAGCCTGGGAAGTTTGGATGTGTGGTGTGGTGTATGTGGTGATGAGTGTGGTGATGTGTAGTGGTGTGTGGTGTTTTGTGCGTGGATGTTGTGTGGGTGATGGTGTTGTGTGCCTCTGTGTGGTGGGGTTGTCTATGCTGTGCAGTCTCTCTGGCCTTCGTCAATAATTTTTGGTCATAGGGGTTTGTGGGTGATGTGGGTGTGTGTTTTATATTGTGTTGGGTGTGTGGGAGTGGTGTTTGTATGTGTATCAGGTGTGTGTATTTCGAATTGTCCAATGTGGCGGTGTTTTGGAGATGTGTGTGTATTTTGAGCGCAGCAGTGTGTACCGCCAATGGAATACCGCGGTTGAAAGACCGCTGCGTGGATTCGTGGGTCATGATAGCATGGGCGTATTTCTGTTGGGGTGACGGTGGATGTCTTGTTTTCGCCAGTTTATCACTGACCTTTGGTGTGGCGGACTTGTGTGGGTGTCTGAATTTCAGCGGATTCCGAGATGTGGGTCATAATAGCTTTGGCGGATTTCCGCGGCGGTGTATTGGCGGTCTTCTGCACGGCGGTAAGCAGCTTTTACCGCCAATGTTGTAATGACCCCCTAGATCTTTAACCGGTTTCTGCTTAAGCTTCCTAGAAAATTTAAAACTTGCATCAACAGTAGTGTCCATTTTAAGCCCCCTTGTTACTAGGAGCATTTTCCAATTTAAATTTGTGTCCAGCAAGATCCTTAAGTAATTAAAATTTAACACTTTCACAGTGGGGGTCTCATCAACAGTGAACATACGTGAATGGGTGATTCTTGGCCACAGATCATGATAAGGGATTTTTTGTGATTGACCCTTAGATGAAGGTGTCGCGTGGGCTCTCATTATCCTAAATGAGACTACTGGATTTCTAGGTAGCAGGATCGATAACGGTGTGGGGGACTGAGTCTGACCCACGTGTAAGGAACTCTGTCACCATAAATCCGGTTGTTGCTCCGGCTAACTAGCAGTGCCTCATTTCTCCCATGGGGAAGAGTTGATTGGGCAGCCGAGCGCATGACATCTTTGGAACTTCTCAGGGAAGTCGTGGTCACTCAGATCCAAACCAACTCTCTCATTTACAATATGGTCTCATATACAAATGACAATAGACAGTATAAGTTTTATATAATGTTTTAATAAAACGACTGTATTTTAGAAAATAAGGCGTGAGCCGCAATAACCAGAACAATACAACATAGTAGGATTGAGATAGTCACCAGGAGAGTAAAACATAAGAATAAAGCTATCATAATTCCTAACAGTTTCTACTCTCCCTCTGCTTGTTCTATTTAGAGCACAGCATGTTAAGCTTCTAGCTTGCCTTTCTGAATTACTAGGGAACATACGCCCTCATACCTGAGCAAAGGCCTGTGATTTGGTTCAGCATCTGCAACGAGGCAGTCAGCGTCTAGTTGTGGTTCCCTGGTCGGAATCTCCCTCTTGCATGTATTGGGACAAGGAAGTGATTTTATAACTAACATGTCATCGTGATCACAAAATGTCCCTACGCAGGAATGCCAAATCTAAACTCCTACCACGTCTATCGGCAATGTACCAGACTGTATCCTTGACCGAAGCACAGAGTGAATATGTTATGAAGAACTTCAGTGCTGAAGTAGGCAAAACAGTGTGATATGAATAAAAAACAATACCGTAGAACTGGCCATTTTGTAAAATAACAGTACGAAGCCTAATAAAAAGCATTTAGAGCAAAGGGCACAGAGGCTCTAAGCTGTCAGCAAATGAATAAAATACATTTAGGGCAAAGTGCACAAAGGCCTAAAGCCTGAAGCTAATGCACAAAATATACGTAAAACTAACCACACTACACCCTCCCCTTGTCGGTAGCAAGTGGTTCCAATAATATAAAAATATGCCCCAAATATAAACACTACATTTCGACAAGATGAGAAGACAACAAAGCCATAAATTTAGGAAACATGTGACCATAGAGCGAAATTCAATATAGTGTCAATTTAGTCGGAAGGGAAAAAAATCCAATAGTCAGACAGAAGCAATAGAACGTAGGAGCTCCTCCACTTCGAGATATGTTAAGATCGGAAGATCCACGCCACAAAGTACCATGGAGCAGGTGTGTTCCAAAGCCCCAAAATCACTCAGGGCGGCACCCCGTGCAGGGCCAAGGAAAGAGACAATACCATCTTCCTCCAGGAAGGGAATCTCATAATCCGCCTCACGAAGCAAACACAACCGTAGTGCACAAGTCTGGGAATGAGCCCTAATCGGGAACATCAACAGATCAGGATCGACCACTGGAGAGCGCTGCAGCGAGAGACAGAAAGCCAGTGCATGTTCAAACGAGCACCAAAGGCACCGAAACACGGGCTGTACACAATCCAAAACCGGCCTGAATGACAGAGACCAGTCACACTCCAAATGACCCAGGAGTGTAGCTCCAAAACACTGCATCATGCGATCACGACACAGCTGCGCTGACGGGAGCAGCAATATAGGATCTCGTCGTGGCGGGACAGCCATTGCGAAAAAATAGCAACAATAGCAAAACTCCAGCCAATAAAGCCAAAGTAATCGGGAAACCCCCAAAAATGCTTCCGAAAATAGAGTGTATAGCCGAAGGTATCAAACCGAATATGGAAGAGAAGGTGTGAGTGAAACCAACACCAACAGCTTTAAAAAAATGAGCAATATCAGCAGTGCTGGATGCATTAAATATACGTCCCACAAGTTCACCGAAGTGACTTGGAAAGTTAGTATTCAAAAGGGACTGTATCTCCGCCGATGATCTTGCCACTTGAAGTGCGTAGGTCTCGCTAGCAGATGTAAGGGCCACATGCTTTTGAAACAATAAAGCTTTCAGCCTACTCAACTTGTCGAAATCAACCTTGGAAGTAGCAATATGAGGCCAGATGTCCGCTACCTCCCTAATTTCAGTTGGGGGAAACAACACATTCCCGCAGCACGTAACGGCCTTGTTGACGACAACAACATAAACTATTCCGGCACGCATGCCACAGCAGCGTTCGCTGTTAACAACAATGTAACTGCCGTTAGAAAGCACCTGGAAAGTGTTTTTAATTACCGGGACTGGAACTCCCTTCAGATAACAAGCTAAGTTAGCAATCGAAGCATTACACGCTCCGTGCAAGGACAGCTGTTTACAAACCATGGAATGGCTGACAGAAGCTTCGCATTCGCTACCGCTAAGAAAAACCTCCCTCAAACCATTAACACATCTGTACTGAAAAGGAAGCTCCCACACCTCGTGTATGTAACCGTCACCCAATGGTTCATATCTACCCACCGGAATGTGCTTCAAACAAGAAGTAAATTGCAGAGTGGAGATAGGCAAATTAATAACCCCATGAATCAACCACTCAGCTGACGGAATCTCAGCCACCGTGAAAGGCAGTTTCTCCAATTTTTCAATATTTAACATAACATACGTCGCTTCCTTCTTAGCCATCAATTGTTGTTGACGAGTTAAATTAAAGGAGATAAAGATCTCTCTGGCACGAATGTGCTGCCACGGAACGCGACCCGCCTTCAAGGTCTGAAGAGTCCAACCCAGCTGCATGATAGATCGTGTCTGACTCTGCCCATGATATAAAGAGGACATGTCTGATTTTATAATGTCAATAGCAGAAGAAACAATGCTGTCAATCGTGTAAACACGGTCAGAAAGGGTATGCATGCCATTATCAACAACAGACAAAGTCTGCAGCAGATTTTCCTGATCAATCTGTCTTAATCGGGCTGCAGCCTCCTGTTGGGAAAGTTTCCAAAACTCATTATATACTTCGTATAAGAACCTTTTCCTCCCGACACCTTGGGACCTGATAAGAAATCTTGTAAATCAGTACCATTAGACAGTAACTTGAGATGTGACTTAACTGCATCCAGAGTGGAGTACTTCAACCATTGTTGACAAAGCTTCCCCACGCTGTATGTAGTTATTATATCAGCATGTTCTGGTGAAATGTAACGAGGGTCTGCCCTACTAGTCCTGAACCCCCCTGAAGAGGTGACAAAACGTTGATGACACTGATTAGTGTCTACAGGCCACAATAACCACCCGCCCGGATGTAACGATGAAGCGTTAAGCGTACCATTCTGGACCCAATGCGTAAATTCACCAAAAGTAGCATTCACATAGTGCTGCCAATTATTTAATTTGGAAGGGACAGGTATACTAGGCAAAGTCAACTCTCTAATCGACGCCAAGCCCAAACAACTAGTCTGTTGTACTGTGTCATTGAGGAAAATCATTTGCACAGGGATAATGCACGCTCTAAACAATGTATCCCTGCCTTGCATCTGCCAATTTTTCGTACCCCAAACACTTTTCAAATCAACAGTCTTCAACCAGTATTCATATCCCTCGACCGAAAGTTGAGATACAAACGAATTGGAATATAGTAATTTAGTATCGGTCAATAAAATTTGCTTATTAGAATACGGTGCAACTTTAAAATAGTAAGACTTAGCATTCCGCTGATCATGGCCAGAAAAATATGCACATTTATCATTATACGTTTTCGAACTCCCTTGTGGAGGAGTCGAGCAATGTTCCCATTGCACATAATTAAATATGGACTTAGGGCTACTAGCTTTGTGAATGAAGTGGTGTCCAGAATAGTTGTAGCAAAACATGTCACCATGATTATCTCTAAATTGGTAAGCATCCTCATCGTCATAGACAGTATAATATTGCAAATCCTTCAGCATAGAATCTACTGTCTTCACATCCCAATCATCAGAAACAATGCCTGGTATAACAATATCATTCATTGATAACTTGAGGACATAAGGTATTTGAATCAATTCAGTGGGACCATATATATCAAACATTACTTTATCCCACACAATCCCATCCGGAATTGGTATTGCAGAAATTTTCACATCGGACAAGTCTCTTCGAACCATATGAGACGAAAAATGTGGTCTCAACACAGTCTCCACGTGCTCAATGTCTGATCGATCAGGAAGAAAATGACCATGTATTACGAGAAAAAAAGTAACCACAAATCCCAACCATAAAACAATAGTCATTACAGCCATTAATAGCCACAAATAGTTCCAAGGAAGAACAAAATATGTACGTTTAAGCCAACTCAGTAGCTTACGTGGACCTCGGACAGAAGACAGCGATGACGAAGAGCTGGATACAGCCGCATCCGCGTTGTTGAAGCAGCCAGAGGCAGTTCTCGCAAAAGGTGCAACTGTGAACAAAGAAGCAGATGGAGGCTCTCTCCTAGGCACGCTATAAATCACATGTTCAGAAACATCAGTAGAACGTATAGCAACTTGATCAAAAGATTCCATATTAATCGTTGACTGTGGAACAATCGCAAGATCATCTTCCACCCTCCCCAAGCTCGGAGAGGAAACAGCGTCGGTGCAAATCACCTGCAGCGGGACTTCTTCCCCAGTAGTGAGAGGGATGCCGGAACTACTGGGTGTCCCTCTTGGTCTACTGTGCAGAATCGGCCACATGTTGTAACTTGACATTATCAATGGAAACAAAACGATTTCCTTTGGCCCCTTGCAGTGGCGGTAAAATCACAGTTCTCGTGCCGCTCACCCCTAACACCGGGACAGGTGCTCGATAAGAAGGACCAAATTCTTTCTTTACTGCGACCTTTTCACGCACTAGATCCCCAATCCTGGGTATCCAACCAGTAGGTGTTACTGGCTCATCCTTAATTCCTGAGGAGGCAGCACTTGCAGAACAGTTATCTTCACGGAATTGTTGTAAATCCTGCAAAACAGTGACACGATCATTTATGTCAAAGGGCGTATCTGCCGCCTCCACACCAGGACCATCTAGATCAGGAACATACATTTGTGTTCCAAACAGGCACTCATATGAAGTACGACCCCCCAGTGACCTTCTAGGCAAGTTATTAAGTGCTCTCTGTACTCCATACAGGTGGGCTAGCCAATTACGACCCGTACCTATAACCCTGGCCGTTAAGGATTGCTTTAAATCACGATTTAAACACTCCACGACAGAATTTCCCTCGGGATGAAATGGAGACGAGAATTGGAGCTGGACCCCCAACGAAGCCATGGTGTCCCTGAATGCCTTAGAGGCAAAAGCAGGGCCCTGGTCCGAATGAAAAGCCGCAACTGCAAATGTATTGACAAAGATACGCAAATCTTTAATAACAGTCCGAGCGTCAGCCGAGCGCTGTGGCCAGACCCACACAAATCTGGAGCACGAATCTACAGCAACCAATATGTATTTGTATGCACTATCTGGTGTCAGTGGACCACAATGGTCCAAGTACACACACTGTAATGGTCTGTTTGAAATCAGAAGGGGCGTCTGCTGCGGGCGTCTAGCCGACGACGCTTTAATTTGTTGACAGACGTCACAACAAAGGAGATACTGCTTCGTCTCTCTATAGAGACCAGGCCACCAGTAACGGGCCTGTAAAAGTGAAATCGTGGCAGCCACACCAGCATGTGCAGATGCCACCCCTTCATGTGCTGCAGAAATTAATCGAGGTCTCTCAACTTTATTTGGTAATTCACGTACACCAATGCCAGGAATATTAACAACAGCATTTAGCGCACCACTCAAGCAGTAACTATATTTAGAAGGAAATCCTTTAGGGAACGGCGTGCCATCAGCCGTAGCCTTTATGGCAGCCGAAATCTCTGTGTCTGGTTTGGAACTCGAACGAGTCACTGCGGCTACAGTGGCGAGAGCCACTGCCGACTTTGCAGCTTCATCAGCCAAAGTATTCCCAGCAACGTGTATTCCAACGCGCTGGTGTCCAAGTGTATGTACAACATGGACTTTAGAAAGCGTGTCTTTCAGATCCGCAACCTTACCCCACAACAATTTATGTTTAATGGTGTTGCCTTTAGAATCTCTGAACCCATTCATCTTCCAATAGTGCAGATATTCATTGAAAGACTGCACACAGTAGTAGGAGTCACAGACCAGCAAGGTCAAAATCACCGGATCCGCGTGCTCCAACGCTAACAAAAGAGCTTTGAGCTCAGCCAGCTGCGCCGTGCAATCTCCCAAGGTTTTAGTATAAGTATGTCGGGGCAGAACACTTCCCCCTCCATAGTCCCGCTCACCACCGCACATGCAGCAGAATACTGTTGTTTAGTCCCAACCGCTGGTTGCGCAGAGCCATCAGTATACATGACCACTTCATATTGGTCAATAGGCAATGTGCCAGCAGGAACTGGGTACTCTATTTCATATTGAAGAAATTCTTGAGTCTGCAGCTTAGGGTCAAATATGTAATCCACATCAGTGGCTATCAAAGACGTAGCCCATTGTATCCACCGCGGTGTAAAGCTTTCGAATTAGGAACACTCGCTTTTGTAACAGCCTCTAAGGCCGGAATCGGTGAAACGACAATGATGCGTTGGCCCTGGGCAAGCGGTCTTTCTTTGATCACAGCCATCTGTACTGCAGTGAGTATTTTCTCAGTCTGTGCAAAACGTTGTTCTGCAGCAGAATACAAGTGAGACTTGTACGCTATCGGGACTGTCTCACCCTCATTAAAGGTGACATACGTAAACCCAACAGCCCCAGGTATCACCCTGATGACTAAATGTGTCTTATTGTCCCGTGTGTGTAAGTGTTTAACCGCTAAGAGATCATTCTGCAACTCTCGCAGTATGTGTGTATGCTCAATCGTCCATAATCTACTCGAAAAATTCGGGCGAATCAGCTCATATAAAGGTTTTATTCGCGTAGCATAATCAGGAATGTAGGTTCTGCCAAAATTCAGAAACCCCAACAATGACTGAAGCTTCCGAACCGTATTAGGAGGCTGCAACAAAGCACATTTCTCCAAAAAATGTGGTGCTAGGCTCTTGCCCTCACTCGACAACTCATATCCCAGGAAAATGACGCTGAGGAAGGCAATCTTCGATTTCTTAAAATTAAACTTATAGCCAATATCAGCAAACCCCACAACAATGCGCGATACGCGCCTTAGATGTTGCAGAATCTCATCGTCCGTCAACTATATGTCATCAACATATGATAACGCCTCAGGGTCCAACTCGTGCAGCATTTCAGTCACACGAGCCGAAAACAGTCCTGGGCTATTCTTATACCCCCGAGGCAAACGACAAAAAATGTTCTGAGAGCCAAACGCACTGAAACTGGTATAGTCCCGACTTTCGGGCGCTATATTTTGGCAGAAAAATCCATTCGAGATATCCAACGTTGTTTTGTATTTTTTACGCACTATATTATTCATAAGCGCTGCGCTATGTGAATTCTGTATTGCATATGTGCGTGTGTGACTATTCAAATGTCTGTAATCCACCACTATCCTATAGGAATGGTCCGGTTTAGCAACCGGAAATAAGGGATTATTCATCGGCGAGACACAAGGCTCAATTACACCCTGGTACTCCAATTGCGTAAGTATATTCCTAACCGATGCCCTTGCTTCAAATTTAATAAGATACTGCGGCTGTGGCTGGGGTTCACCCTTTATTGGAATGACATGATAAGGTGATTGTTTATCCCACCCCACATTATTTCTATATAGGGCGGGGGCTTGTGCTAGAGCCCATGATTTACTGTAGGACTCCGCTAGTTCTCTCGGAACAAGTGGTGAAAAGGAAGGTGTAATAACCTCCTCCCCAACCGGACAGACGCAAACAAAGTCAGGTGGCCAATCTTGTTCAGCCAATAGAACATCATATGATTTTACCACATGGTCCCAAAAGATGGCGTGTACAATGCGGTCAATGTCCCCTTCTAATCGTAGAGTTACTAGATATACTCGATCAGGATCAGAGACTCGCATATCCGCCGTCTCGACTTGTATGAAGTCATCAGTTGCTTTCACCTCCAGACGCTCTAGAAGACTCCGGCGAACTATTGTGACCTCTGCCGCGCTGTCTAACAGTGCTAATGCCCATGTCTTGTTCGTCAAGAGAACTCTCTTCTTGAGCGGCATGTCTAACAGAGACTGCCGCCACTTTTTTCTTCTTAAATTGTTGTTTTTGTTGCAGCGGTTTTGTTAGAAATGGGGTTTTTGGTTGGCAGTTAGGTTGCCCTCTGTCCAAGCAAGAACCCTCACTCTAGTCAGGGTAAGTCACACACAATCCAAAATCAGCCTGTGCTCACCCTCCGGTAGCTTGGCACGAGCAGTCAGGCTTAACTTAGAAGGCAATGTGTAAAGCATTTGTGCAATAAATCATACAACACCATAGTATAACACCACAAAAATACACCACACAGTGTTTAGAAAAATATAGAATATTTATCGGGGTAATTGTAGGTCAAAACGATCAAAGTTGCAATACGAATTTGTAAAGATATCACTGAAAAGTGATATTAAGTGTCTTTAAGTCTTTAAAAAGCAATAAAGTGTCTTTCAAGCACAGAGTACCTGGTTTCTGGTGGGAAATCTCCTCAGAGGGCCACAGGAGAAGAGATGCGTGGAAAAAGGGGTGTGTGCGTCGATTTCCGCTCAGCACACACAGACTTGCGTCGTTCTTTTCCACGCGGGGAAGTCGGGCGTCGTTTTCCGGCGCGCAGACAGTCTCTTTTTGTGGATCGCGGGGATTACCAGATGTCCCGGGTCTGTGCGTGGATTCTCCTGCTTATTTTCCGGCTGCGCGTCGTTCTGCGGGGCTGCGCGTCGAAGTTTCGATCTCACGGTAGGCGTCGCGTCGATTTCTCCTTGGAAGTCGGGCGGCGTTGTCCTTGCGAGGCCGTGCGTCGAAATTTTGGTCTCACGGCAGGCGTCGCGTCGATTTCTCCTTGGAAGTCGGGCGGCGTTGTCCTTGCGAGGCCGTGCGTCAAAGTTTCGCACTCACGGTAGGCGTCGCGTCGATTTCTCCTTGGAAGTCGGGCGGCTTTGTCCTTGCGAGGTTGTGCGTCGAAGTCTCGATCGTCCCGAGGGCGTCGCGTTGATCAGCGTCGGTGTGCGGCGTTTTTCTCGCCGCTAAACAAGCTGTGCGTCGAAATTTTCGGCGCACGGAGCGTCCACGTGAAAGGCAGAAGTCTTTTTGGTCCTGAGACTTCAAGGAACAGGAGGCAAGCTCTATCCAAGCCCTTGGAGAGCACTTTCACAGCCAGACAAGAGTTCAGCAAGGCAGCAGGGCAACAGCAAGACAGCAGTCCTTTGGAGAAAGCAGACAGGTGAGTCCTTTGAGCAGCCAGGCAGTTCTTCTTGGCAGGATGTAGTTTCTGGTTCCGGTTTCTTCTCCAGCAAGTGTCTCTTGAGGTAGGGCAGAGGCCCTGTTTTATACTAAGTTGTGCCTTTGAAGTGGGGGTGATTTCAAAGAGTCTCTAAGAAATGCACCAAGTTCCCTTTCAGCTCAATCCTGTCTGCCAGAGTCCCAGTAGGGGGTGTGGCAGTCCTTTGTGTGAGGGCAGGCCCTCCACCCTCCCAGCCCAGGAAGACCCATTCAAAATGCAGATGTATGCAAGTGAGGCTGAGTACCCTGTGTTTGGGGTGTGTCTGAGTGAATGCACAAGGAGCTGTCAACTAAACCTAGCCAGACGTGGATTGAAGGGCACAACAAGATTTTAGTGCAAAGAAATGCTCACTTTCTAAAAGTGGCATTTCTAGAATAGTAATATTAAATCCGACTTCACCAGTCAGCAGGATTTTGTATTACCATTCTGGCCATACTAAATATGACCTTCCTGCTCCTTTCAGGTCAGCAGCTGCCACTTCAACAGTGTATGAGGGCAGCCCCAATGTTAGCCTATGAAGGGAGCAGGCCTCACAGTAATGTAAAAACGAATTTAGGAGTTTTACACTACCAGGACATATAACTACACAGGTACATGTCCTGCCTTTTACCTACACAGCACCCTGCTCTAGGGGTTACCTAGGGCACACATTAGGGATGACTTATATGTAGAAAAAGGGGAGTTCTAGGCTTGGCAAGTACTTTTAAATGCCAAGTCGAAGTGGCAGTGAAACTGCACACACAGGCCTTGCAATGGCAGGCCTGAGACAAGGTTAAGGGGCTACTGAGGTGGGTGGCACAACCAGTGCTGCAGGCCCACTAGTAGCATTTAATCTACATGCCCTAGGCACATGTAGTGCACTCTACTAGGGACTTACAGGTAAATTAAATAGTCAATCATGGATAAACCAATCAATAGTACAATTTACACAGAGAGCATATGCACTTTAGCACTGGTTAGCAGTGGTAAAGTGCTCAGAGGTCAAAAGCCAACAACAACAGGTCAGAAAAAATAGGAGGAAGGAGGCAAAAAGTTTGGGGATGTCCCTGTCAAAAAGCCAGGTCCAACAGGTTTCTCTTCTTGTTTAACAGAAACCTCCGCTGAGCGTTGCAAATCCTGTCTCGGTTTCACGTACTCCGTCCTACGCTCTGACCGCCCACCTCTCTCTCTTCTCTTCTCAGAGGAGTCCTGAAAGGAACGAGATTGGCGTGTATCAGTATATTGATATCGATCAGGCGTCTTCAAATTATCCCTATTTCTGAGATTATACCTATTCTGCGGGGTCTCCGGTTGGGGAGACTGTCCCCCATCTTTTTTAGGTGTTTGCTGTTTCTTGTCCCAGCGCTTTTTTGCACCCTCAGGTTGCTGTTGCTTAGCATTATCCTTATTATTTTTACCCTGCAATTGTGGTTTCTGTGGTCGAGCCCCCAGGCTATCATGACCAATACTAGAATATGTTTCTGCTATTATCCTCGGAAGGTCCTGCTCCTGATTAACCTGCGGAACATCCCGAAGATGCATTCGCACTGCTAGTGCTACAGCCTCCCCCTTGAGGTTACTCAAAATAATAGAAGAAACCGCATCAAAATTGCCCATCAATTGCATGCCCAAATCCAAGGCAGGGGCAGCCCCATATTCATCTTGAATTTGTTTAAGCACTTCCGGCAAATTAGCCAAAGTCGGTGTACCGTGTGCCGTAGTGTAGAGCGCGGCAAACACCGTGCCCCAAGTATTACAAAGGTCCACCGTAGGAACCATCCCATACGGCAAACACATTGTCAAAATTCTATGCTTATCTTGAGGTCCCGTATGGGGAAATACTGCTTCCAGCGTATTAATCTTTTGCGCCAGCCAAAATGGAGTCTCTTCACGTTTAGCCGGTACTTTACCCATAACTGAGTGTACAGTGGCCGGATTGATTCCCGGTACCACCGCTTGTGGGTGCGCTGGAGCAGCACGCGCTGCATTAGTATTTAATGTCTGCATCACAAACTGAACTAATCGTCTGTACGTTGCAGTTAATTCCATATATAAACGACGTACCTCAGCCACTGCCACATTTGCCACTCAAGGATATGGTGTATATGTAGCCAATAAAGGCCAGGTTGGACCATCATTACTCAACGGACCTAACCTTACTTGTGTTACTGAGTGTGGGAGGGCGCCATCAAGCCAATTATGGTGTTCTTGATATGATAAAGGAATTTCTAAGTATGCATAAGCCCTGTATTGGCCAGGGACATTCGCAACAGTATATTCGTGAAAAGTATTTGTACCCCCATCAGCCGCTGGAAATACGACCCAAGAATAAAAAAGTTCTGTTCTATAGGCTGCATGGGCGTCCACCACAAAAGTGACCGGACCCCCCTGGACTGTCAGTCCATGTGCTATCAGATGACCTGTGAGCGGATATCGCATATTAAGCGCTATATTCACCACAACCGGATTCGCCAGTTGTAGAAAAAAATAGCTCTAGGAAAGAGAAGGCACACCAATAACGGGGATTTTCCTTTCAAAGTTCAAGCTCGAACAACCAACCACTAAGCAATAGGATGTACCTAACCCGTGGTGGCGGAAACCCTCAGCCCCACGGACGTCTCCGCTTACGGAACCGAGGAGTCAAAATATATATAAGACCGAGATAGTCAGCCGGACCCAAACATTAGAGCCAGACCAATCGTTGGCGGCGCCATGTCGCGTGGGCTCTCATTATCCTAAATGAGACTACTGGATTTCTAGGTAGCAGGATCGATAACGGTGTGGGGGACTGAGTCTGACCCACGTGTAAGGAACTCTGTCACCATAAATCCGGTTGTTGCTCCGGCTAACTAGCAGTGCCTCATTTCTCCCATGGGGAAGAGATGATTGGGCAGCCGAGCGCATGACATCTTTGGAACTTCTCAGGGAAGTCGTGGTCACTCAGATCCAAACCAACTCTCTCATTTACAATATGGTCTCATATACAAATGACAATAGACAGTATACGTTTTATATAATGTTTTAATAAAACAACTGTATTTTAGAAAATAAGGCGTGAGCCGCAATAACCAGAACAATACAACATAGTAGGATTGAGATAGTCACCAGGAGAGTAAAACATAAGAATAAAGCTATCATAATTCCTAACAGTTTCTACTCTCCCTCTGCTTGTTCTATTTAGAGCACAGCATGTTAAGCTTCTAGCTTGCCTTTCTGAATCACTAGGGAACATACGCCCTCATACCTGAGCAAAGGCCTGTGATTTGGTTCAGCATCTGCAACGAGGCAGTCAGCGTCTAGTTGTGGTTCCCTGGTCGGAATCTCCCTCTTGCATGTATTGGGACAAGGAAGTGATTTTATAACTAACATGTCATCGTGATCACAAAATGTCCCTACGCAGGAATGCCAAATCTAAACTCCTACCACGTCTATCGGCAATGTACCAGACTGTATCCTTGACCGAAGCACAGAGTGAATATGTTATGAAGAACTTCAGTGCTGAAGTAGGCAAAACAGTGTGATATGAATAAAAAACAATACCGTAGAACTGGCCATTTTGTAAAATAACAGTACAAAGCCTAATAAAAAGCATTTAGAGCAAAGGGCACAGAGGCTCTAAGCTGTCAGCAAATTAATAAAATACATTTAGGGCAAAGTGCACAAAGGCCTAAAGCCTGAAGCTAATGCGCAAAATATACGTAAAACTAACCACACTACAAAGGTCCTCCTTAAAATCATTAAAAGACTCCAACAAAACATGAAACGCATTTGCTGTACACGACAATAGCATTGCATCATCAGCGTACAGGAGTACTGCTACTGACCGGTCCTAATCTTGGGCAAACCAATTCCTTTGTGAATTAAAGAAATGTTCAAGTGAGTTAATATAAAAGGACTAGGAAGGGGCCAGTATGCACCGCTGTCTGACCCCCTTGTGGACTTAGAAATCATAAATATTTACAAAGTAAGAGAAAATAATAAATGCCATAAGCATTTAACCAAAGTTGTACTCAATGCATACATAGGAAGAAGAATTTGATTTCACTAAAAAAATGCGATTCTAAGTGAACATGGAAAAGCCATTTAAGAAGATCAAATACTAAGGGTGTAAAGTGATGAATTTAAAACCATATAAATATTTGCAGTGAATGGGCTGACTTTTAAACCAAGATTGTTTGTGTGATACATAGAAATTGCTTCTGAAACATGTATCCATAGACGAATACATATATTCCAAATACATAGGTATGCTTTTCAATAGTTAATTTTCATGGCTGCAAAAATCATGCAGTTCATCACAAAACTAAGGGCATGATTTAGAGTTTGGCAGATGAGTTATGGATATAATGAGATCGTAATATAGCAGACAGAATATCCGTCATGTTTGTGATGGAACAATTCCATCCGCCAAACTTTAAATCAGGCCCTAAATAGTTTTTTTTCTTAGGCAGCGCTTGGAATTAGCACACTGACATTCTCTGTAGTTGAGGTATAACTTTGGCTCTATGAAAACACAAGCCGTTTGCTGTCTGGTTTAAATAGTTCTGTGCCAATATTCTAGATCACGTTTCATTTAGCATTAAGAACTGCCCTGCTGTTATTTCCATTGAAATAAATAAATCACAGTCATTTTATAAAAAAAAATCAGTGTAGGTAATACACTAATTTACCATAATACTTGAATTCATTAGGTCGAAGCCTACAAGGCAGCACAGCTGTCGAGTTGCAAAAACATATTGGGGACATGCTGAAAGCTTCCCTAGGAATGTATTCTGCCCATTCCTCACAGCTGGCTTTGTGTTTTGTAATTCACATTTGCTTGCTTTCTATTTTCTGGTTTTATTTGTTTTAGGCTGCTCCTCCTGTCTTCATCCCTCCCGTGGAGCATAGTCTGTTTACCACCTCTCTGATTGGCTCCTTATATTCTTCCATGAGTACACTCTTTCTGGGAATTCTGTATTTCTTCTTTGTGAAGCACTCCATGAGAGTAAACATGTTTCAGTTGTCTCCCTAGTATGCTAGTTCAAGTAGCAGTAAACATGATATATTTCTTTAAAAAGGTTCCCTGCCTCCTATTTTTCTGTTTGGCTGATTCTACTTATATCTGCCACTACCAGTTCATTAATCTCATATTCCTGTGAGGAACAATGTTCTGTCTCGAGCTATTTTAGTCAGAACTCTTTACGAATTACAAAACTTGAACAATCCTCTTCATTTTCACACCCATGCCATAGGGGTTGGTAGTAGGGAAGTGGTGGGAGCTGGTGCACTTCCAACATAACCATGCTGGAGTTCAGAAGCGAATGGGCAATAAAGAGGACTTTACATTTTGTTTTTATCGTGTCACATTTGCTGTGCATTCAAATACAGAAGTCAAATGTTAGGCTCTATCTTTCAAGGGAGCTGGGTATTTACTTTTCTTTCTTTGCAAGGTGAGAGGATTTATGTGTCAATCTTGCTGGGTACTAGAGGTGTGAAAGGAAAGGCTGTATGGAGGATGTTATTTTTTTCTAGCACACAACAAAATTAAAATGCCATTAATGAACTGCGCACAACTTTCAAAATATATCAGAATTAGGAAAGCACAAATGAAGCACATTTTTGTAAGTCTGAAGTGTGATGGAAACAAATATTTTACAATGATCAAAACAAAGCAATACACTATGTAATGCTGATTTCCACACATTATCATTTGTGCGCTGAATAGTTTTATCAGTAAAACTGAGTCTGTGCAAATGTAATGGTTACATCAATTGGAAATGTGTTGTCTGTACAGCAGTGAGCTACCACACCATGCATGCTCCACTCCACTCTACACCACTCTATAACACTCTATTCCACTTTATGCCACTCCACTCTGTCACTCTACGCCCTTCCACTCGAGACTCTACACCACTCTTCGACACTCTATGATACTCCATTCTACTACACTGTAGTCCATGCCACTCCATTCTATGAGACTCCTCTCTACAACATTCCACTGTATAACACTCAACTTAATGCCACTCCACAACACCTTACTCTTTGATAGTCCACTCTACAATGCTCCATGACACAAAAGTCTGTGACACTGCTACACTACATTCAACACTCCAAGAGACTCCATTCTATGACACTCCACTATACAGCACTATACTCCACTCCACATCACTTTAATCCACTCTATGACATTCCACTTTATAACACTCCACTACATTTCAATCCACTCTATGACACTCCACTATAAAACACTCCACTCTACAACACTGTACTCCACTCTACAATACTCCACTCTTTGCCACTCCACTCTCTGACACTCCACAACACATTAGTCCACTCTACAACATTCTACTCCACTATGGCTCTCCACTGTACAACACTGTACTCCATGACACTGCACTCTATGATCACAACACTTTAATCCACTCTATGCCTCTCCAATCTATGCCACTCCACTCTATGGCACTCCACTGTATGGCACTCCTCTCTATGGCACTCCACAACACATTAGTCCACTCTGACACTCCACTCTATGACACTTCACTCTATGACACTCCACTCTATGACACTTCACCCTATGACACTCCACTCTGTGACACTTCATATTTTACGACACTCTACTCTATGATGCTCCACTCTACAACCCTCCACTCTATGACACTCCACTGTACAACTGTTAGAAATTGGAGAGTAGTATTTAAGTGCACCAGTTCCTCTTTCAACTCAGTCCTGTCTGCCAGGAGATCTGGGGGGGGGGGGGTTATCAGTCCTTTGTGTGAGGTCAGGCCACCAGCCTTTGAAGTGAAAGTAAGAGCCCATCCAGCCTTCCTGCCCAGGGAGACCCATCGGTATGCAGCTGAATGCAGATTCAGCTGAGTGTCCTGTGTTTATGGCTCTGCGGGTGAAATGCACAAGGGGGGCTGTCAACCAGCACAGACCGAACGTGTATTAGAAACAGGCTTTAAGGCACAGAGAGCAGTAAGTGCAGAGAAATCGCTACTTTCAAAAAGCGGCATTTCTAAAATAGTAATGTTAAATTCCACTTCACCAGTAAGCAGTATTTCTCAATACCATTCCAACCATACCAAACATGACAACTCTACTCGTCTCAGATACGAAATTACCACCTAACAGTATATATGGGAATCTCCAATGCTGGCCTACGAAAGGAGCAGGCTTACAATAGTGAAAAATCGTTTGGGAAGTTTTTCACTACCAGGATGTGTAAAAACTTACAAGTACATGCTCTGCCTTTTACTTACATAGCACCCTGCCCTATGGGCTACCTAGGGTGTTCCTTAGGGGTGCGTTATTTGTAATAAAAGGGTAATTTAAGGCTTGCCAGGTCAAAGTGGCAGTGAAACTGCACACACAGGCTTTGCAATGGCAGGCCTGATACCTGGTTGAGGGGCTACTTATGTAGGTGACACAATCAGTATTGCAGGTCCACTACTAGCATTTAATTTACAGGCCCTAGGTACATATGGCCTAGTGCACTTTACTAGGGACTTATAGGTAAATTAGATATGCCAATTAAGTAGGAGCCAATGTTACCATGTTCAGGGGAGACAGCACAAGCACTTTAGCACTGGTTAGCAGTGGTAAAGAGCACAGAGTCCTAAAACCAGCAAAAACAAGATCAGAAAAATGTAGGGAGGCAGGCAAAAAGGTGGGGGAATACCACCCTAAGTCTGTCAGGTATAACAACAACACTATGCTCTACGACTACAACACTTCATACCACACTACGACACTCTGTTGTGTAGCCATTTTAGCCTTGCTCCATGCACGTTATTTTAACACACTAGGCCAGGCCGCTGTGCACCTTAACCTAGATATATTTTATTTGGCTTCATTTTATTATTGTTACAGTAGCCACTTTTACGGTCTTGTTTCATTTTCTGTTTATCTAACTGTTTTTGCCTAGGCCAGAACTCTGTTCTCAAACAAGACATTCTTGATCACCCTGTGCTTCTTCCAAGGCTACAGCTCGGTACATTGCTGGTGAACGTGGTAGAAGTTTAGTCTCCAACATTCGTAGAAAACACACATCCTTACGTAGGGACATTTTCCCAGACCATCAGCTGTGTTGTTAGAAAAACACTTCCTTATCCCTTACACGTTAGAGGGAAATTCCAGCCATAGAACCACGACTGTATGCTGATTGCTGAATGCTTCGCTACAGATGCTAATGCGGACTACAGTCCTTTGCTCAGGTATGGGGGATGATGTCTTTCTAGGGGAACCTGAAGGGCAGAATTAGAGCTTAACATGCTGTGCTCTATCATAGCTTAGGTAGGAGATAGTCTATTGGCAAAAGTGACAATATGATAGCGTTGTTTTTATGCTTCACTCTTCTCGTCACAATTTTAATACTGTCATGTTGTGTCGTCCTGGTTATTGCAGCTCACACTTTGCGATCTAAGATGCAGTTGTTTTATTAAATTCATTACTAAAACATACACTGCCTCTGTTTGTCATTTATATATGAAACTAAAAGTAATTGAGAGAAACGGATGAGACCTGAGTGACCACGGCTTCCCTGAGAATGCGCTTGGCTGCCCAATCATCCCTATCCTTGGGTAGAGATGAGGCACTGCTAGTTAGCCGGAGCAAAACCCGGATTGGATCGACCGGCATCACCCGCAGTGGATTAGACTTAGTCTCCCACACCGCGAGCGATTCTGCCGCTCAAAATCCAGTAGTCTCATTAGAATAATGAGAGCCTATGTGACACCTCTACTCTATGCCACTCCACTCTATGACACCCTACTCCACTGTACTCTGCTGTACTCCACTCTACGACACTGCACTGCACTCTATGCCACTCAACTGAATGCCACTCCAAGACACTTTACTTTATGGCCCTCCACGCCACTTTATGGTACTCCAATCTATGCCTCTCCACTCTACGCCACTCTACCCACTACCACTATACTACACATCACTGCATGTCACTTTGCTCTACTCTACACTACTTCACTCTTTGCCACTCTATGCCACTCTACTCCACCTTACGCTACTCCACTGTATGCCACTCCACACCACTTTACTCCACTCTGCGCCACTCTATTCCACAGCACTCTAGTCCACTCTGACATTCCACTCTACGACACTTGACTCTATGGCACTCTATACCATGCCACTCTGTGCCACTCAACTACACATCCCTGCATGCCACTTTACTCCACTCTATGACACTCCCCACTAAGCCACTCCACTCTTCGCCACTACATGCCACGCCACTCTGACACTCTACTCCACCCTACACCACTCCACTCTACTCTACTTCACTGTAGGCCACTCCACACCAATTTACTCCACTCTGCACCACTCCTCTCCCTGCCACTCCATTCCATTCTACTCTACTCTGACACCCCAATCTACGACACTCCACTCTATGCCACTCAATTCTTTGCCACTCCACTCTACGACAGGCTACTCTATGACACTATATGCCACTCTATGCTACACCACTCTACCATACTCCACTCCATGCCACTCCACTCTACAATACTCTACTTCATTCTACTCCATTCCAGTCTACGACACTCTATGCTATGCCACTCCACTCAACACCACTCCACTCCACTCTATGACACTCTATTCCACTCTACGTCTCTCCACTCTATGCAGCTCCACACCACTTTACTCCACTGTACGCTACTCCAATCTATAACACTCTACGACACTACTCTACGCCACTCTATTGTACAACACTTCACTCTCTGCCACTCTATTCTATGACACTCTACTCAACTCCACTCTACAATACTCTACTCAATTCCACTATGTGATACTCCACTCTATGCCACTGCCCTATACGCCACTCCACTCCATTCTACAATACTCTACTCCATTCCATTCTGCTACTTTCTACATCACTCCATTCCATTCCACTCTATGACACTCCTCACCATGTCACTCTAATCTAATGCATGCCACTGCACTCCATGCCACTCTACGGCACTCCACTCAACTCCACTGTACGCCACTTGATGACACTCCACACCACCTTACTTTATGTTACCAACATTTAGCCACACTGAACAGCAGCCATGCTGGTGTACAACCTGACTAAAACACATTGCCAAAGTCAATAGCTTTTGAATAGTTGAGGCCTGTTGGCTTTGCCAATGCTTGTTTTTCTGTTACTAAAACACAGTTCGCACCAGCATAGTAGCCAGAGTTCATTCATCCGCCACGGCTTTTGATCCAGTGAGAGAATAAATAATCTGAAAGCTTTATTCTACACGCCAGTAGAAATGTTTTATTGGTGTGTGTATTGGAGCAAAACTGTCTGTAGCAGACAGCTCAGGTTACTCTCTCTCACCCTCTCTCTCCTTCCTTGAAAGGCCTTTCCGGAAACGCTTTTACCTAAAGTGATGGCAACATCACTCTGGAATGTTAGTTCTCACTGCAAAGTTTAGGCTTCTTATATGAAACGTGAAAAAGTCCAGGGGCATGCATATTCCAATACAAACCATAGATTTTAAATGACAACATATCTGGTTCCGAAGCATTATAAATGGCAATGTAAAAAAAATACAATAAATAATCTAGGTCATACAATATTTTCAAAATTACATTTTTAAAATGTTTCTTATGCATAGATTAATAAAATAAAAGCTACATCATTTGAGTATCCCGGAGAACTTAAGCTTAAGACAAAACACATTTTATTGTATGTAAAATCATGGTGAATATCCCACACAAAATACCAGTAACTCGCTAAAGGGTTGCATTTAAACGTAGTAATCAGTGGTAATCTAGATTTGGTTGAGCAGCAGATGCGAGCCAAAAATAAAATCCAGAGATGTCTCTATCTCACTGATACTTTAAAAGTCAGTTGGTTCATGGATGCAGTCTCTTCCCCTACAGTGACTCCAAGAGATCGCAGTCAGCAGCACAGCAGCCTGCGATGCACTTTCAGAACAAGATCAAACCAGCAGAGAGGAGAAACCCATGCTGTAAGCTGAAAACAGGAAACCAACCCCTACTCTTTCATATGCCGCAACTGGGAAGTCCTTGAACGTCACATAGGGCCATATCTGCAAGTAGCTTGGGCTGTCAGTGCTTCTCTTTTTTGGACGCGCCAGTGCCGCAGGCTGGAGGCCCAAATCTACAATGCCACGCAAAGCCACTTTGTGTGGCTTTTCATGAGCCTGCAGATATGGAGTAAGGCAATGCAGAGCAAGTCACTGCCTTACTCTACATCAAGGAGGCATTCCACAGACATTGTGGTGGGTTTTCCCAAGCAACACCCATGTATTTTGACGCATTCCCAGAATTTACAAGGATTTGTAAACCTGAGAATGCGTCAAAAGGCTACGCCTCCCCAGAGGAGGTGTAACGAGGAGAAATAACTCTATTTCTACTGTTTTATTTCTCTTTCTATGTGTAAAAGACGGAAAATTCCTCCATTGGTTGTTTTTGTGCAGGAAGGTGTCTCTTCCTGCACAAAAACAACCATTCCAACAATGCAGTCTCATAGATACAGGTCTGCCTGCCCTTTTCTTTTGACACAGGGCAGCACAGCAAGAAGCCTTGCAGCGCTGCCCTGTGCCAAAATATTGTAAATAAGCCCCTCAGTGTTTAATTTGTAAGCACAATACTCCAGCCATGATTACAAATTGTGCCCCTCTGCTGCTCGTGTAAATGTCCACCCATGCTAGGTCTCCTGAGACATAAATACCCCCAACAAGAGGAAGTAAACGAGTATTCTCTTTCAAACAATACTTCCTCTGCACACCGTTAGTTAGAAAATTAACTGCGGTTATGTTATGGTACATGAGTGTTTCTAAGTCTGCTTCTACCTTTAACTCCTTAATGCATGACCACATGGCACACTCAGCGAGAAGGCGTTCTCAAAGCTCTATAAACAGGGTCCGGGCTTATGTAGTACAAAGCATGCCCATGGAAGCAGTGAAAGTTCTGCATATAATACAACTTTCATTAAACATCTCTCTCTTTCTCTCCCTCTCCATCTCTCTGTCCTCTATGTCTCTCCCCACCCCTTCACCTCAACTCCCTCGCTCTTCCGCTCTCACCCTTTATCTCTTGCTTTTCTTGTGCATCACAGTTAGTCTGTTCTAAGTGACCACACTGCACCGGTGCAATAGAGGTAACTGCTAGTAGCAGGAACTGAAAGGCGAAGCACCTGCCCACTTCTAGTCCCGCACTCCAGACAAGTGCAGTCCTTGAACAAGACGACTGCCCCCCTATTTGGGCCTACAAGGCAGAATGTGCACTCATTTTTATTGCACGTATCTGAATATTGGAGTGTTTTGGATCTATACAAACAGAATCAATAATGGCATAGAGATGGATATTTAGTTGACTTGGGATCCAAGGGTTAACCTCTTCACTCCTGTCCTTGGCTTCACTGATAACTCTGCAACAGCCCCGTTTGCATCTGGATGAGTCTTCCTCTGCATGAGAGTTTTAAGATCGTAATCTTTAAAATATCTTCAAGAAAGTATGCATCTTACAGTACCCAGACCTTTTATTATGTTTAAAGTTGAGTGTCTCATGAGTAGTATTGGAAAGATTTCTGCTAAGGGATTGAAGCTATTAGGGCAACAGAACAATGATAAACGTATGTGCTTGGCAAAAAAAACATATTTTAGATATTGCGCAGAAGCTCATTGTTAGAAATGGGGTCTTTGGTTGACAGTCAGGTTACCCCCCATTAAAGCAAGGACCCTCACTCTAGTCAGGGTAACAGAGAATCACCCTCAGCTAACCCCTGCTTACCCACTTGGTAGCTTGGCAGAGCAGTAGGCTTAACTTCAGAGTGCTAGGTGTAAAGTATTTGTACCAACACACACAGTAACTCAATGAAAACACTACAAAATGACACAACACCAGTTTAGAAAAATAGGAAATATTTATCTAAACAAAACAAGACCAAAACGACAAAAATCTACACACACAAGTCAAGTTATGAATTTTGAAAGATTAAACTAAAAAATAGCGCTTAGACACACAAAATGCTTCGATGAGGTGTTAACACGGCATCATGACGGAGTCGTTCCCAACAAGCCGACACCAGCAGCGCTGGACACGGAGTCGCGTAGACCCCCAAGTACAGTACCTTTGGTGAAGAGTAAAAACAAGTCGATGCGCGAAGTCAGGGATCGCGGCATCTGTGCGAAACGTTGGATCCGCACACTTAGAGCGGCATCAGTAACGACGTGGTGCGGCGACTTCCACGGAGTCGCAGACTTCAGCGGTTCTACAGCGATGACGGGCCTGCGAAGGTCGTCACGTTCCAGCGAAGATCACGGAGTCAGGTGCAGGCGGCGTCACTGGATTCAGCAGCAGCATCGATCCGAAGTCGTCCAAAGTCGATTTCCTTGGATTTCCACCAGCTTTCCTTTCAAGGGCCCAGGGACTGGATAGGGCACCACTTGTCAGAGCAGGAGTCTCTCCAGAGACTCCAGGTGCTGGCAGAGGAAGTCTTTGCTGTCCCTGAGACTTCAAACAACAGGAAGCAAGCTCTAAATCAAGCCCTTGCCTTGGAGATTTCTTCACAAGATGGAAGGCACACAAAGTCCAGTCTTTGCCCTCTTACTCTGGCAGAAGCAGCAACTGCAGGATAGTTCCACAAAGCACAGTCACAGGCAGGGCAACACTTGTCCTCAGCTCTTCAACTCTTCTCCTGGCAGAGGTTCCTCTTGATGTCCAGAAGTGATCTAAAGTCTGTGGTTTTGGGTGCCCTTCCTATACCCAATTTCTCCTTTGAAGTAGGCCTACTTCAAAGTAAAGACTCTTTTGAATGTGAAATCCTGCCTTGCCCAGGCCAGGCCCCAGACACTCACCAGGGGGTCGGAGACTGCATTGTGTGAGGACAGGCACAGCCCTTTCAGGTGTAAGTGACCACTCCTCCCCTCCCTCCTAGCACAGATGGCTCATCAGGAAATGCAGACTACACCCCAGCCCCCTTTGTGTCACTGTCTGGTGTGAGGTGCAACCAGCCCAACTGTCAAACTGACCCAGACAGGGAATCCACAAACAGGCAGAGTCACAGAAATGGTATAAGCAAGAAAATGCTCACTTTCTAAAAGTGGTGTTTTCAAACACACAATTTTAAAATCAACTTTACTAAAAGATGTATTTTTAAATTGTGAGCTCAGAGACCCCAAATTCCATATGTCCATCCGCTCCCAAAGGGAATCTACACTTTAATCCGATTTAAAGGTAGCCCCCATGTTAACCTATAAGAGGGACAGGCCTTGCAACAGTGAAAAACGAATTGAGCAATATTTCACTGTCAAGACATATAAAACACATTACTATATGTCCTACCTTAACCATACACTGCACCCTGCCCTTGGGGCTACCTAGGGCCTACCATGGGGGTGCCTTACATGTAAGAAAAGGGAAGGTTTAGGCCTGGCAAGTAGGTACACTTGCCAAGTCGAATTTACAGTTAAAACTGCACACACAGACACTGCAGTGGCAGGTCTGAGACATGATTACAGAGCTACTTATGTGGGTGGCACAACCAGTGCTGCAGGCCCACTAGTAGCATTTGATTTACAGGCCCTGGCACCTCTAGTGCACTTTACTAGGGACTTACTAGTAAATCAAATATGCCAATCATGGATACAACAATTACATACAATTTTACACAGAGAGCATATGCACTTTAGCACTGGTTAGCAGTGGTAAAGTGCTCAGAGTTCAAAAGCCAACAGCAACAGGTCAGAAAAAATGGGAGGCAGGAGGCAAAAAGATTGGGGATGACCCTGCAAAAAGGGCCATTTCCAACACTCATCCTCGCTCCAATAAAGTTAATGGCACATACGTGCATGTTCTCTTCCGATCATTCTAGCCTGTACCCTCTTTTCAGCCTCATCTTTTGGTGTCTTCATGTGGAAATTCGAACCCTAACTTGGAACATGCCACTTAAAACATCTCCAAGTTTTATATCAAGTTTTATAAATTTATGTTGTCATTAATAGAGTAAAGAGACCATATCTACTTTTACAGCTGGTGTCCTTGAAAATCTACACATGAAGAATGGTTTACACAACACAAACAAAAAGTAGGTCTTCTTCTCAGGAGTGGATTGTGGAGTAGCAATAACTTCCATGAAATCACTGCAACCATCTTTGTATTCACAACAGGGGAACAAGTCATGGCCACCTACTCCTTAAACATTCTCCCATAATGAACATCTTGGGGAAGACATATGGAGAGGCTTAGACTCATGCTTCTTAGATGATCATGCTACCATCAAGCTATGGGTAAAGTCTTTTCACACCAAGCCCCGTAAAGTCTATAATACCACCTTCAGTCGTGAAGAGAGTAATGAGGTCCACGGTAAGGTGCTCATTAAACCTTCAGATGACTTCATCATGTAGTCCAAGACAAACAACCTCTGATATCACTGTATGATTATTATGTTAGACTTGAATCAGCTATAGGTACATGGATTTTCTTGATGAAGTATGGATCAGGCCATGGTGTAATTACACAAGAGAAGTCTGCAACACTCCTGCCTGCTTAGAGATGGCTGTGAGAGTATATAAGTGAGCCTCTGGACATTTTTCCTCTTCTGTGTTTTGCAGTTGATCTATGAAGGTAAATTTGTGAGATATGCTTGAAGAATATGTCTAAAGACCAAGAGTTCTTATAATGTAAAAGAAAGGACAGTAAAAGATATGCTATGGGTGTTACTGATTTATAAAGCACAATCAGAGACCCCTAGGAGATCCCGGCACTAAATGATTTTAAAAGAGGACCACAAGAGGAAAACATTAAGAGAATAGGAGGTATGCTGAAGAAACATGTCTTAAGCTGTTTGTGGCACCCCAAGGGGTTAGGATCACTATACACTACAACAGGAAGATTATTCAATGCCCCTAGGGTAAGATAAGAGAAGGCATGCCCTCCGATATAGACCTTCTGGGATCTAGGAATCACAAGATGAACACAGGGGTGGGAGGTTGTTGGCAAGATTGACGAGAGACCTAGATGACAGTAGGACCTCTGACATCTGCAAAGGCGTTTGAAGAGGATTCTGGATGCAGGAGCACTAAATGCCTGGTAACTTGTTCTTGGTGTGCACAGCCTAGCGTGAGGAGGAAAGCTGCCTTTTAATTTTCAGTCTTTATGTTAGATAACACATATACCCAACTTGCAATAGACAAGAGTTACTTATCAAATTAGTAAAACTTGCACTTCCTGGCCACAGTAAAAATTGAGTAGGGAAAATATTTCTATGGTCTCGCAATTGCTGTTAGATAGGTATCCCACCGTCTCAGGAACCTATCCCATTCAGATAAAATAAAAGGGGGGGGGAAGAGATTCTATCAAAACATTGTTTCCCCATTACCTTGTGGAATCTCCTTTAAAGTTATTCCCTCTCTCCAACCTTATTATTTGACATTAATTCAAGTGAGCTGAAATACTGCATTTGCAATGCACATAGCCAAGGGTTTTTGATCGTAATTGGTCTACTCCTTAAGAATTTTGACCTTTCTCACTCCTTGCCTTCATATACTCCTATGCTGCCAATGGGTTAGTAAATACAAATATTTCCCCGTATCTTTAACTCCGTCTGTTAAACTGTGAGAATGTGGATTATTAGTTCACGTTGATGTGAATCCTCATCAAGTAATAATATTATAATTCTGTACTAGGTACAGTTAGGTCTCAATAACTTAAACCTGAGCTCAACCTTTGGTAGCTGTAGCACAAAGCAGACAGGCTTAAGCAGGAAAAATGTGTAAAACATTTATTAGTATCAAAACAGTTACAAAGTAGAAAAAGCAACACAATAAAAATCCCTCTCCAATTTATACAAATAGAACATTTTATTGTACAATAGATACCAAAACGACAAAAATCCAACAGGGAGAATATTGATATGAACTTTTCAAAAAAAGTTTAAAACAAAACTTTAAGTTTAAAAAAAGAGTGCCAAAAGACGAGAACCACCCACTGCTAGTATATAGTTGCAACAAAGTCACAAGTTCAGGCTTACTGCAATTGAGCTCGGTGCAGATACAGGACCAGGTTCGCCAGCTGGACGTTTACCTTGGGCCCTCTGCAGGGCTCTGTGGCACTGGGTGTCGCTCGGCATCGGATCCCCAGACGCCTTCGGCGAGGAGCTGCGCGGCTCGTCACTGCAGTGATCTGCATTGCTCTTCATTGGATACGGTGAGGATTTCAGTCGGGAGATCCATGGCTGTGCAGGGCTCTGAATCAACTGTGCATCGAATACAGGCAAACCTTCAGTAACCTTCAGTTAGGCAGAGAGAAGTGTACTCTGACTCCCATCAAGAGTCCAGGAACTTGAGGGCAACACTTGGGGGTCAGACCTCACTGCAGGGGAAGCCACTAGCAGGTTTCAGGGCAGATCCAGTGGGAAGTGGTCAGTGGTCATGTGGACTCTTCGGGAAGGTTAGCTTCTTGCAACTTTTGTGTCTCTATAGCTTAACAGGAGATCAGCCAACTGACCTCTAGAGTCCATTTCTCGGTCCAGGGTAATAGTGGGAGCAGGGCTAGCACTTGGTGCCTGTCTTCATAGCTTCAGCAGTAGACACAGTCATTCTTCTGTCTTCCACAGGCCCAGAGGTATCCTGAAGAGAGGTGTCCAGAAAAGTGTATTGGTGGTGCCACTTGTATGTCCAGTGTGGGAACTACTGGCCACTTCCTAACCCATGAGGTAAAGGTTTCCAGGGATGCCCTATCCACTTTTGCAGCACTTCCTATGTGTTTTGCTGTAAACTATCTCACAGTGCCCCTCTTCACCTAAAATCAATGTGGCAGGACCTTCCTTCCCTTGTGCAGAGCTACCTGTCCCATCCACAGGGGTGGTTATGGAGTTGGGATCCAGAACATAAATTATGAAGTTGGAAGCCGTAGTGGATGAGGAACACAAAGATGTATTTCAGGAAGAGACATTTCAGCCACTGTGCAGGCTACCACAGCTTTAACCCCCTGCACAACCTCTCATCTCAACCCATAACATTCTATATGAACATACCATTGTCCTGATGTTAATATGCATGACCATCAGGATAAACCACTAAAGTATAGGGGAAGATAAGGCAAGCAAGACAAATACAACACATACCCTCTTACAGAAAATAAAAAGAACTGAAGATAACATTATGGACACAGAAGGAACCGACCCAAGAAAAATAAACGGTGATAAACAAATGAGTACAAAGGTGTGAGAATGACAAAATACAGCAACCGTGAGTACAGTGCACGAACTATGAAATCCTCTCACACGACATGTAATTCTTGTTGGTTACAATAAACCTGTTGAAATTTCATATACGCCCGTCATCCAATTTAGTAACACCACGGAAAACCTTGACTACTCAGTGAGGTTTGCTAAAGCTGGAATGACTGGGCGAGCTTCCAAGTACCTTTAGCCTCACTACATCCTCCACATTAACATCTAAAGCCTTGACAACCTTCCAAAGTCCATATTGCTCTTTCCTTTTGCCTTGAAGTACACATTAATTTGCCCCCCTTCATTTAGATTCCTCAATCTTCAATGGTTCTTTAAGATGCACACTTGCCCGACGGGGCATATCATGCTATAGGGGTTTCTTTTACAGGACAGTTCAAAGGAACTTAATCAAGTTGTTGTAAGCGGGGTAAAGCTACATTCAACGGCACAACACTTCACCATTTTCATCCAGTTATCCTGCTTAAGTTAAGCTATTTGAATGGTTTCTTTCAAAGTTCACCTCGCTCTCTCAATCATTCTTTTCATTTGGGATGAATGATACAAGGCACATCTCTAGTGCTCAATATCTACTAAAAACTTTTCCATTATTTTGGAATTTAACTGCACCCCATTGCAAGAAAGTATATCTTTGGCTTAGTTTCTCTAGAAAAATATGTCTAACAAAAACTTAATAACAGAAGATGTGGTGACCTCATGAACTACATATACATCAGGTCATCTAGAGTGCAGGTTCATCAATTCCAGCAGGTACGTAGAAGTGCCCTTGAATTTAAAGGTATAGTGATATTGAAGACACTCTATTCCCAAACCTCCCAGGAAGGTTTGTGTACCACATACATTTTTGAGACATATCACTTACCATGCAATCAACACAACTTCTCACTATCATTTCCACTTGTAGATCCATTTCCAGCCACCAGTATACACACATTAACCTTTGTTTAATCTTGCAAATTCCTTGATGACCTTCATGAGCTAGTTGTAGCAGGCAATCTCTCACCTCAAGGGGAGTCACTAACCTAGCCCTCCTGAACAACAGGTTGTTCCTGACTGAAAGATCACCCATCACTTTGTCATGCCTTAGAAACATTTCACCTTTACCCAGATTTTCACTACCTTTAACTATTCTTTCACAAACACAAGTATCATCCTTCTCCAGTTCTATAACCATTGCTCTTCAGACACACATCCTGCCTTAAGGGCAAAAACCTTAACCTCATCTTCTTTCCACCGCAACACATCATCAACCTCATAATGCTGACATTCATTAGATAATCTGGAGAGACAATCAGTTGCCTTATTATCGACTCTTGTAATATATGAGACAACAAAGTGGTGGTCCTGCTACTTGCAAATGCGAGAAGAAATACAATTTAACCCCTTCTTCCCAAGTACCTCTTGCAGAGGTTTGCGGGCAGTTTGGACTTTCAATTCCACTCCTTACAAAAACTGCTTTAATGGCCCATTACACAATTAAGACTTCTTTTTCAATTGTAGAATATCTGACTTCAGCCCTTTTCAAGGCCCTTGATGCGAACGCCACAGTCACATAAATGCTCTTCTGTGTTTGCTTCACAATGGCCCCATGTAGAAATCATTGAAGTAGGAGCGCAATGGAAATGTTATGGAAACACATTTATTCAAATCTATAAATCCCACTGATGAAGAGACAGAAAGCACGACCATCCAGGAACCACCCTTTGCTACTCTCTCATCTCCAGCTCGTCTTTAACATTCCTAACTCCCTCACTAGCTAAAGTTCAAATTCTTAAATAGAACTATACCACGAGCACTCTTGTAATGAGCACATTAGCATAATGCTTACAGTACAACACGTTCCCCCTTTGTAACAAAAAAAGTAATACATCATACTGCTTCAGAGGGAATAACAAATTAAAAGTACTAAAGCGAAAGACAAAATCAAAACCTTCAATCTACATTACTTCAAAATATAGTCATTTAGTTTGTCATACAGTCTGATAGCTCTCTTAGAATGACGTTGTAAATTGATTTCACTTGAAACAATAACATCATCAGCATCATGTGACTGCACCATAACAGAATCATGTGATGGCGCCACAGAAATATCACTTTGTACAATTTCATTTGAAATCATATTATCAGAATTTCTACACTCATATAAATCATGTGTTTGAAATGAACTGCCTAAAATACCATCAGAAGAAGACCTTGAAGTTGACATTTCACTGAAATTGAATTCAGCACCAATGCTATCTATTTTACTCTGTTCTTTCAAAATCTTCTTTTGACCTGGTTTTAGATTCACAATGGAGCTCCTATTCCATTATCCTTTCTTTTGCAGTGACACCACATTTCCTGTAACTTCAATAGCCTGAACGGGTTAAGTAAATTTAGACTCTGCCTTATGATCCACACTTATTTTGGAAATAAGCACCCAATATCCTTTTTAACCATTTTAGGTTTACCTCTGTTCACTTTGTCATGATATGCCTTACAAAATATTTGCTTAGAACACAAATTATTCCTGGCCCCTTTTACTACTTTAGTAAACTCAGTTTTCAATGGAGTAGATTTGCACAGGTGTTACCTTCTCTCCCTCTCATCAGGTAAAATGGGGTAACTCCTGTAGTTGAATGTGGAGCATTATGATAACGCCAGAGTTTTTCTTTCAAATCCCTTGCACATTTTTGTTATTGGCCAAAGTCGATTGGATCCCTTCTTTCAGGAATCAATTGCCCATCTCAACTTAACTATGGGCCCTCTGAGTTTTAAGACCACACATTTCAAGGAAATGCTACAATTTTGACTAAACAAATTGCACTCCATTGTCAGACATCAAAGTCTTAGGCAAACCTTCAATTAGAAACACTTTATCAAAAGAAATCAATGACTTCAGTTGTAGTGGGATTAACCACAAAAGTATGGTATATCCATTTTGAAAAATTATCAATAAGTACAATCAAAAATGTATTGTTTTGTCCGCATATATTGTAAGGACCCAAAAAACCAATAGATACCTTATCCCATGGTTTACTTTATATTTCAAGTAAATTCAAGGGCTCAGAAGTCACCTTCTAATGTTTGTCAGAATTCACACAAACTGCACAACTATTAACAAACCTATCATCAGCTCAATCTATTCCAGGCCACCAATAATATTGCTTGAGCTTTTACTTCATACATGTAACGCCTGGATATCCATGGTGAACCAAATTAATTAATTGTTATGTTTTGTTTGTATAGTGCATGGCTGCTCCAGCAATGGGGCTTACTAGCGCTAGGCCCAAGACAGGAGAAACAGCAGCCGCCAGAAAAAGTATACCGGAAAGGAACATTACCCTAAGAAGTAATAATGCGAGAAAAACCAGGTTTTCACGGTCTTACTAAAACGCATGTGGTTCTCAATCCTCCTAATATGCAGGGGCAGCGAGTTCCAAGTAGCAAAGGCCTTAGCTCTAAAAGAACGCCCCTCAGCTCTAGCACGCTTGACATGAGGTACCTTGCCTAAAAAAAGATCCGTTGATCACATGGTATGGACAGGTCAGTATGGGAGAACCAAATTGGACAGAATGGGGGCACACACGGAGTACAGAATTTTGTGTGTAACACACAATGTCTTGAAGTGAATTCGCTTCTCCACTAGTCGCCAGTGTAATTTCTGTAGGAGTCTGGATACTAGCAAAACTTCAGGATTGAAAACAGCAAGCTAGCTGCAGCATATTGAACCAATTAGAGTCCTCTAATCACCAATTGATTGGCACCCAAGTAAAGGGCATTACAATACTCCTGATGAGAAAGGACTGCAGCCTGGACAATAGTGCGGTGTGTGTTGAAGTTGAAAAAGCCTAGAATAGGTCCAATGCACCGTAGAAGCTCAAAACAAGTACCTGTCACCGAGCTGGCCTGGGTCTCAAAGGTCAGAGACTTATCCATGATAACACTCAATTCTTTTACAAAATGTTTGGGTGTGGGGGGCACCCCAAGTGAGGTCAGTCACCAATGGTCACCCCAAAGATGGGTGTCTTTGCTTAATAGGAGTACCTCGGTTTTATTGGCATTCAGACGGAGACAATTGCAGGTCATCCATTCTGCCACTGCCCATAATCCTTTTTGGAAGCTAGCACACTCAAGTGAGGGGTTGCTTGTAAAGAAAAGCAGCAGCTTTGTATCATCAGTGTAAGCTATTATTGACATTCCTGTGGATTCAATGACTTGCGCCAGCAGCTGAACATATATATTGAGGAAGGTAGGGCTTAGTGAAGACCACTGCGGAACGCCATACTGTAAAACATGTGCATTTGAATTGAAAGGGGGGAAATGACCTGAAAAGAACGTTCAGATAGAAAGTAGGCAAACAAGAACAGAGCCAATCCGCCTTTCACGATACTCTGTAGATGTTGTGTCAGATTCTTATGCAACACTGTGTCAAAAGCAACACTCAAATCAAGCAATAGCAGTGCAGATGTATGGCCTTCATCAAGAGCACTGCGAAGTTGTTCCGTGACCAAAAGTAGAGCAGATTCTGTACTGTGCCTTGGCCTAAAGCTATTCTTGGAGACATCTAGAATGTTATTAGCATCCAGATATTTCCTCAGTATGTTTTTCACATGTTTCTCTGGGATCTTCACCAAAAAAGGCAGCAACGAAATAGTGCGGAAAATTTCTGATTTGGAAGCATCAAGAGAAGGCTTTTACAGAAGAGGAATCACCTTAGCGTGCTTCCACTGACTAGGTACCTGTGCTGAGGACAAAGATAGATTTATAATTTGTAGGCACAGTGGTAATAGGGGGTCTGCTAGCATAGGAAACAGATCACGTTTTAATGGACCTGCATGGGATCCATCTTAATTTGATGGCAGAGAGTAGTCAGCTCCTCCATATCTAAAAGGGGAGGGAGTTAAGTGCCAAAGTAGAATTAGTAACCTCTGAAGATGCTACATCAACTGACTTAGCGGACGCGATGTCCGAGGGAAACAACACAGATGTCATATATATAAAAAGACTATTGACCAGATTTATGAGGGCCTAGCGGCATTCCAATGCCACATTAGCATAATGTTTTTACGCTAATGTGGCTTTGGAAGACCAAAAACGCTGCACCATATTTACAAAGTGGCACAGTGCTTGCATTGCACCACTTTGTAACCCCTTGCGCTACATTATGCCTACTCCAGGCATAATATATGCAAGGGGGGAATTCCGGCACTGGGGGGGGGGCAAAAAATGTCACAAAGAAACTAAGAGATTTCTTTGCATTATTTTTATTGGCATTTTTAGCGCCTGCTAAGAGCAGGCATTAAAAAGAATTCCCATTGTTTTCAATGGGGCTCTAGGTGCTTTGCAGGATTAGCGTCATCATTTTTTAAGCTATTCCTGCAAAGTGCCGGACTAGCGTAAAAAATTATGAGGCTAGTCCCCCTGACTGCCTCTATGGTGCGTTGTATTTTAAATATGGCACACACATGGTGGCATTAGGTGGGGTGCTAAAGGGTGCAAGAAAAGTGGCACTGCACTAGGTGAAGCACCACTTTTCATAAATTTGCCCCTATGTCTTAACAAAATACCACTTTCCACAGTCAAGTCACGTGACACTTGAGCAAAACTTTGCAATCCTGGTTCCAGGTTCCTGCTAGGAGGCCACCCTTCTGGAGATATTGCTTTATAATTTGCTTGTCCTCCTCAACCATTAGCAACCATTCCAATTCAGATATGGTACTACCACAAATATCAACAGCATCCACAGTCACAACAACACATTCGTGTTGATCCAAAACCATCTCACTCTCATCATGCTTTTGGGGTTATCTAGATTAACAATTAGCTCTAAAATGTCTGCCCCCAACTATATGCTGTATTTCAAAATTAAACTCCTGCAATCTAGTAATTAGTCAGACAAACCTTGAAAAAGCTTTACCAGGTCTTATTCCACCCATCATATAAACCAAAGGTCTATGATCAGTCACAAGAACAAAAGACTGTCCCCACAAGAAAATCCTTAATTTTTCCACTGCCTAAATGCAGGCTAAAGCCTCCCTTTCGATAGTGATGTAGTGCAACTCTGCTCCTATTAATGCTCTGGAAATGAAAGCGAAGTGCTTTCTTTACCATTCACTACTTGGTTAAAAACTGCATCCAAACCAATAGAGCTGTCATCAACAATGACATAAGACCTACCTGCTCGGTCAAATGTTTTATGTGCAGGTGCCTAAACTATCAACAATTAAATCTTCTCAATGGCTTCATCTTGTCGTTCTGTCCATATAAATTGTTCACACTTTTTAAACAGTTTACGTAATGGTTCAGTGAATGCCGCATAGCCTTGAACAAATCTTGCATAATATTCGTCCAAACCTAAAAAAGATCTTAGAGAATGGTTTTATCACACTCTCTATGACACTCAGCAAGCCCATTTTAGGTGGAATGCCATACTTGTAAACCTATGTCCCAGATAGTCAATTTCACTAAATACTTGCATTTACTCTTGCTCACAGTCATTCCACTGTCTTCCAAAATCTGTAGAACTTGATCTAACAATTGATCATGCTCCTCAAGCATTTTGGCAAAACTCAGTATGTCATCTTGCAAGGGTTGCACCCCACACAAGCCTTGAAAAAAAAGTTATCTATCAACTTTTATAACAAACTGGCCGCTAAGGACAGACCGAATGTTAGTCTCAAATATATTTTGGCTCCAAACGGAATAAAAAATGCAGTCCGATCCCTTGATTCTTCTTCTAAAAGCGACCTGGTGATACGCTGAGTTGAAATATTTGGCTACACTAACCACTGCCACCACAATATTTTTGTTAAATGATCTCAAATCAGCACAGAGACGCAAATCTCCATGTTTTTAAAGCAATAGCTATAGCACATATCCATGCAGAACTATCCATTCGTTCAATAATACTTTTGTCACATAGGATATCCAAGTGATGCTTGAGCTGATGTCGTATGCCTAACTGAACCATACAAACTTTGTGCTGAACAGGAACAGCCCCTTCCTTAAGCTCTATTTTGTGTACAAAACCTTTCACATGACCCACTTTAGAGAAAAACACAGCCTTGTCCTTCTCAATTACATTTTCAACTCTGGTTTGCTGTACATCAATATGAATTAATGATACATCTCTAAAAACAATTAGACAATATGTCCCTGGACACAACATAACTCCCAATTTGCTTAAGTCACACCATCTGACTATAACTTTACAATTAATAGTCACATATATTTTTGTATATATGACTCTACCTTGAGGACCTAGCTTATCTTCAAAATTTCCCAACATTTCAATGTCGAAATTTCTGAATGCCTTGGGATTTATATCTGTTCTCTCCAATACAACATTCACCCACTCGTCTTTAAAAGTAACCTTAGACAAAATGGTGATTGGATAATCCGAATCAGCCATTATGTCAAGAGCTACATCTCCAACATGCAAAACTCCCAAATGTGCTTTAAGACCAGATTATTATTGATATTTGATTTAGAACCACATTTAAAACAACATTCTGTCTATCCCCACTTTGTTGTGGCTTTCTTTTCATTTGAATCAAACAAACAAGTGCATTAGTGTTAGCTTTATTCACTTCCAAAGCTTTAGAAGACAATATAGACCTCTCTATACCTTTGGCAACATCTAAGACCTTACAAGGTTTTAGATTACGACAAGCTAATAGCCACTCTTGAATTTTTTGGGACTCACAGTTGAACACAAATTGATCTCTTATGTATATATCTAAATTCTCACCAAACTCACAATTTGCTCCAAAAACCCTTAAAGCGGCTGCAAATTATTTGACAGATTCTTCCTCAAACTGTTTTCTCTTAAAGAAATGATGGCGTTCAATCATTACCTTTGGTCCTCTGTAAATTGATTTTCAAGCCTACATGCTGCCTCTTTAAATACATCACATGGGGCATCTCCTGTGGATGCTGGAATAGGTTTTACATTTTCAAACAATTCAATTGCAGCATTTCAAAACTACATAATAACACTCATTTTCTGTCTGCAGAGAGTGCCATATCTTTAACAGCAACCAAATAATGATCAAATGTTTTAAACCATTTTTCCATATCAGGACAGGAACCAAGAATTTGTAAAATTATACTGGGTTGATTAGACATTTGATTGTATGCCATGACTGTGAATGTATTTTTATTTATTTATCATATAGGTGATATATTATTTACATATTGCAGAAATGCACTGTATTTACATGCATATGCTAAGCAAAGCACTTGCATTCTAACATAAACTGACCCTTATTCGCTCTTCAGTATTCTCTCTGAAATTACATGTAGAAGCTAGCTTATGGAAAGCTGTAATAAAATCTTCCACTGATTCATCTTCTGCTTGCTTTCTTTTACCAAATGATAGTGTTGAAAAATGGTAGAAATTGTGGGGGAAAATTGTCAAGTTTTTTTTAATAGAAACTTCAAATTCATTCAAAAAATGTGATGCATCGTTTCATTTTCACTGTCTAAATCAGACAAATTCTCAAATGTTTCTTGGCCCCATTCACCTAAACAATGTAAAAGCATAGAGGCTTTTGTCTCCAGAGATAAATTAGGGCCACACACCTTTAAATAATTAATAAAAACCTTTTTTTCATTTAGATCATGTAAGATTAGGTTTTCCTATTGTTGACAGAAAACAGGTTGGAGGTGTAATGTTTAGCATTGTGTGGAAAAATGTGTATAAGAAAGTATTGAAAACATAATATACACAAATAATGAGGAAAAAGAAGTAAATATATAAATAAACAAAAACAAATGAAAGAAATGTCACTGGCACCCAAAACCTTCCTACCACTAAAGTATAGAGAAAGATAAGGAAAGCAAGACAAATACCACACCCTCCATTGTGGTAACTCAAACACTATCATGGGGCAGGCCCTCTCTTACTGGGACTGGTGTCCAGTTGGCTATCAGGACAAGGAAGGGGCAGGTCTATGTGTGAGTTACATCTGCTTTTGACAGGTTATGCAACTTTTCAAGTTTAATTAAATTCCTGAACACAGTCCAGATGGCCATATTGTCAGGGAGAAAACAATCTCCCCTCATTCATGCCTTACATCCACTGTCTGGGAGCATTACACATCCTGCCCCAGAAGGGCCATTAACAGTCAGGTAACACTGAACACTAGCAGAAAGGCACCTTTGACTTAGGCAGGAAAATACTAACTTTCTTAAAGAAGCATTTCCAAAATAGTAATTCAAAATCTCACTTGACCAATATATTGGTTTTTAAATTACTATTAGAGTTCTTGAATTATGGTTCTGGTTATTCCCCAAATGAAGCTATGCAGTATGAGGTGTAATAACGTAACACAGTGTTTTTCTATGGGCAAGCCAGCCTTGCCACAGTGAAAAATGACACTGAAGACTTTTCACTGATAGGACATGTGATACTTGTACACAAGGCCTACTTTTTAAATACCATGCACCCTGCTCTATGGGCATTTAGAGCCTTCCCTAGGGATGACCTATATTACAAAGAAAGGGTGAGGACTGACAAATGGTTTATTTTGCCAGGTTAAATTTGCAGTTTAAAAACTGCTCAGTCACGCTGCAGGGAAAAGCCTGAAGACATGCTTTGGATTGTCACTTTAATGGTGGCACAATAGAAGTTGCAGTACACTGGTGACATTTAATTTTCAGGACCTGGGCACCCTGGGTAACATATACTGGAGACTTAAAGGCAAGTTAAATGTGACACTTAGGGATGATAGCCAATTCAACAAGTTTTTAGGGGTCAAAGCACATGCACTGTGGCCTTGTCAGCAGGGTCCCACTGCACAGAGTACAAAAACCAACAGCATTACTCTAAAACAAAATGGGCATGAGCATGCAAAAGAAGGTACTTTCTTACACAAGCATATTGTTTTGCCACACGCCACTGACTGAGATCCTTCCATTCTTCCTTAAATTGTTGGTTTCTATGAGGCCTAACTTCCTGAGTTTGTGCAGCTACTGCCATCAATCTCATACGGGCTCCCTCCAATTTTTAGCCCAACCTTTCAACTTTCAAAAGCTCTCTGTAGTGCAGACATTTCCCTTTTATGTGCGTCAGAGAACCCTGCATCTCCTTGAAGGTAGCCATAATCATAGACCCACCCTGAGTAAGGGTGGCTTCAATGTTCTCTGGTGATGCGGAGTCACCTCCTCTACATCTTTTAGTTGTTGGAGACCATGATGCAAAGAAGTCACTCCTCCCTTTCCCTGGCTTCTGTTTCCTTTCTTTATAGTGTGCTAAGTAGAAAGGTGTGTAAATTGCCACTGCTAATGAAAATCGGAGCTCGTTGATGCACAGCAGAAGGCCTACTGTGACCCAGTTTCGTCTTGTCCTCCAGCCTCCCAATAGAACTGGTTTGAGCATGGGCTACGCAACTGTATATAAAGGGTACTGAATCAATCTCTATTTTGCAAGTCACTTATTTGCAACCTTGAAAGCCGGAGCGCTCAAAGCTCAGCGGCAATACAGGACCTCATTATAGTGCTGAAATCCACAGCATCCCTCAACATGGTGTACAGCCTCTTACCCGGAGGGCCACTAAAACCTCCCACCCCACCTCTCACTCCTGACACTAGAGCACTTACCAGAGGGTGGGGCCGTGTATGACCTCCAGATAAAAGCAGCCATTTTGGAGCATGGAAAGTGGCTACATTCTAATCAATTGCAAATAGGTTTTCAAACGTTTATGGACGCCAAGAAACATGGAGTTGTTGTCAAGCAGAGAGGTCATGACAGCTTGAATCGCCATTTTGTGGCACTTGGCCAACAGCAGTAGAAGGCTTTCCTCTAAGTATTTAAGCTCATGAATATATATGAGGTGAGTTTATTTCAAACTTCAGCATGATTTCAGCATCAAAATTAAGCTCAGATTGTGGACAATGGTAGGGGATTATCCTGATTTCAATGCCATTAGGTGTTGGACCTCAGTGTGTGTCAGAGCAGCCTAGAATGAGGACATCTGTATTACTTTTCTCTGTACTTAGTTTGTGGGCATTACGGGAGGTCTAGCAAGCCTGAAAGTGAAATTGTGAGGTTGCTACTTCATTGTTCACCTGGATGAAGAGTTAGATGTCATTTGCGCACCACTAAAACCTAAAACCAACAGATCGGGTATTCTCAGTAAGGGGAGCATAGACATATAACAAGATGAGGCCTAAAGAGGATCCATGATGAAAAGTGTAAGAAAGTGATCTAGGAGTGCTTCCAACGGGAGGGATGGAAGTCTCCTGCACTCCAAAAAAGATGAGAACCACCTAAGAGCAGGGCTCCATACCCCAACAGCTGAAAGATGCCGAAGAAAGGTAAGGTGGGAGATAACTGTGTTCCCGAAGGTCGAGTTAGCTTCTGAAGGTACGTGGGGCAGGCTGGGTCATTACACGGTGTGGGGGAAATCAGAGTGAGAAACGGTCAAGTGCAAACCCGTATCCGCGGCAAATCGCTCTAAGTTCAGACATCTATGAGATGGCCCTCGGGTATTACTCAGTGTTGTAATTAAACCCCTGTGAAAGAAAACAGTTCTTAATTATATCCTAATCACCTTAGGCTAACCCTGCATGTGGGACAGTGTGTGTTGATATAAGAAAACCTCCACGATTCAAAATGGCTTGAGAAAGAGATGATGGTGAATACTTACTCTTGCTGTGCCAGTCCAGGGCCACCTGTCTACCCTCCACCCCAAATGGAATAGCAGAAGGTACACTCTATACATTGAAACCTGCCTGTTGTACCAATTAACTCTGATTCTCTGTCAAAAAATTAGATTTGAAGCCTGCATAGCTCATATACCGGTTTATCTTAAACATGTTGCATTTTGATGCGGGGGTCCTTCATGCTTCCCTCTCTGAGAAGCACTGTTGTGGCACTGAATCTTCATGAATAAACATGAAAACTGGCATTAATTCTTATCAAGAGGAGATGGAGTGCTGAAGTAAGCCTCCTAAATACTGCTTCCAAGCAATTACAGGTACAGAGAAGAAAGATGTCCTTATGTTCTCAAACCCTCGGCCATAATCACCGCATTAGGAATCAAGTGAACAGAGACATTCCATGAAATCAAATCCTTTTCCCTTGACCAAGGCAGTGCACCATGTTTCTCCTAATTGGTGTCTACCAAGCGCCCTCTGTGTGTATGGAAACCTCATGAACGGAAGGAAGAGCCAGAGATTACCAAGTGCCAGGGACCAGAAGGAAGGGTAGGTATGGAGCCACCAGATCCTATGATGCGTACTGGAGAAGATGGGAGGTATGGAACTCCTGACTCCTGTGCGGTATACTGCAGAAGATGGGAGGCATGGAACTACTGATTATTGTGATATATACTGAAAAAGATGGGTGGTATGGAGCTCTTAACTCCTGTGATGTATACTGCAGAAGATGGTGGGTATGGAGCTCCTGACTCCTGTGATGTATACAGTAGAAGATGGGAGGTATGGAGCTGCTGGCTCCTATGATGTATATTGCAGAAGATGTAACGTATGGCGCTACTGACTCCAGTGATGTGTACTGCAGAAGATGGGAGCTATGGAGCTGTTGACTCCTGTGATGTATATATTGCAGAAGATGAAGGGTATGGAGCTTCTGACTCCTGCTGTGTATCCTGCAGAAGATCAGGGGTATGGATGGAGCCACTGACTCCTGAGATATATACTGCAGAAGATGGGAGGTATGGAGCTCCTGACTCCTGTGATGCATACAGTAGAGGATGGGAGGTATGGAGCTGCTGACTCCTGTGATGTATATTGCAGAAGATGAAGGGTATGGAGCTTCTGACTCCTGCTGTGTATCCTGCAGAAGATAAGGGGTACCAATGGAGCCACTGACTCCTGAGAGATATACTGCAGAAGATGGGAGGTATGGAGCTGCTGTCTCCTGTGATGTATACTGGAGAAGATGAGGGCTGTGGAGTTACTGAATCCAGTGATACATACTGCAGAAGATGGGAGGTATGGTGCTCTTGACTCGTGATATATACTGCAGCAGATGGGAGCTATGAAGCTACTGACTCCTGAGATGTATACTGCAAAAATATGGGAGGCATGGATCTCCTGACCCCTGTGATGTATACTGCGAAAAGATAGGAGGGATGGACCTACTGACCCCCTTATGTATACTACAGAAGATGGGAGGTATGGAGCTGCTGACTCCTGTGTTGTATACTACAGAAGATGGGAGGTATGGAGCTGTTAACTCCTGTGGTTTATACTATAGAAGATGGGAGGTATGGAGCCACCAGCTCCTGTGGTGTATTCTGTAGAAGATGAGGGGTATGGAAACGCGGACTCCTGTGGTATATGCAGAAGATGGGAGGTAAGGAGCCCTCCTGTGATGTATACTGCAGAAGATTAGGGGTATGGAGCTGCTGACTCCTGTGATGTATAATGCAAAAGATGAAGGGTATGGATAGAGCCGCTGACTGCTGTGATGTATACTCCAGAAGATAAGGACTATGGAGCAGCTGACTCCTGTGATGCATACTGCAGAAGATGAGGGGTATGGAAGGAACCACTGACTGATGTGATGTATACCGCAGAAAATGAGAAGAGTGGAGCAGCTGACTCCTGTGATGTATACTGCAGAAGATGAGGGGTATGGATGGAGCCACTGACTGCTGTGATGTATACCACAGAAAATGAGCAGCTGACTCCTGTGATGTATACTGTAGAAGATGAGGGGTATGGATGGAGCCACTGACTGCTGTGATGTTTACTGCAAAAGATGAGTCCTGTGATGCATACTGCAGAAGATGAGGGGTATGGATGGAAACGCTGACTGCTGTGATGTAAACCGCAGAAGATGAGGGGTATGGATGGAGCCACTGAATGCTGTGATGTATACTCTAGAAGATGAGGACTTTGGAGCCACTGACTCCTGTGATCTATACTGCAGAAGATGAGTGGTATGGAGCTGCTGACTCCTGTGATTTATATTGCGTGAGATGGCAAGTATGGAGCTGCGGGCTCCTGTGATGTATACCTCAGAAGATGGGAGGTATGGGGCCACTGACTCCTGAGATGTATAATGCTGAAGATGGAAGGTATGGGGCCACTGACTCCTGTGATGTATATTGCAGAGAATGAGAGGAATGGAGCCACTCTCTCCCGTGATGTATATTGCTGAAGATGGGAGGTATGGAGCTGTTGACTCCTGTGATGTATATTGCTGATGATGGGCGGTGTGGTGCCACTGACTCCTGTGATATATATTGCTGATAATGGGAGGTATGGAGCTGTTGACTATTGTGATATATATTGCTGATGTTGGGAGGTATGGTGAGTGTAATGATGTAACATGGCTCCATGCCAGAACACTGGGCATGGAACCAGCTTGTTCTGAGGTTCTGTGATGCAGGGTTCTCTGCATGACAGTTGATATGCTGGCTGTTGGTTGAGGCTGTAATAAATACCTCTTACCACATATCTTCATCTGGTGTGGATTCACTTTATTACACTGGCGACGAGGATGGGATAAAAAGGAACCCAGAGGAAGGGACAGCCTCAACAACAACAAAGAAGGAAGAGCTTGGATTATTTAAGAGAAAAACGGAGATAACTTACAGAGACGTGCTGGGAGAGGATCGAGCGTCTTGCAGCATGTTCTAGCGGAGAAAAGTGTGAAATTGCGGTTGTAGGGGCTTTGTGGAACGCTGTTTGAGCATTTACTAAGGATCAAAGTGGTCTCTGGATGCTTCACGACGTCAGAAGGTCAGTGAGCAATTGAAAAAGGACTGTAAGCTGTGGGAATTGTTGGCGGCCATCTTGAGTGTGGTGAAAGGAGAAAAACAAGCCAGATTGTCTGAAGAAAATAGACTGGATGTTTGGTTGCGGCCATTTTGAGTGAGGAAAACGATCCGAGATTGCTCAAAGAGAAAGCAAGCCCAACTGCCTGAAGAAAACGGACTAAATGTTTCGTGGCGGCCATCTTAGATGAGGAAGAAGGAATTTTTTTGTATTTTTTAATTTTTTTTTTTTTACAGCGCAATTGTTGGAGGACATCGAAGAAGAACATCGACGGACAATTGGAAGTTGAAACTTAGACGGAGACTGGATAAGGATCACTATATTGGTTTGTGGTCACGGGAATATACATTTCTTTGGAAACTTTATTGCACTTGTGGAATACAAGTATTGGGCGTTGTAAAATGAAGTAAACTGAAAAGGTCGTCTCTGCGGCGACAAACACACCTGAAGACCCGTGTTTGATATAGCGGCATCGTGCTGGGACATACGGTGACTGGGAAACCTTTTGGACTTTAAGTACTTTTAGCAACTAGTAGGGTTTGGAATATATTGTGGGGAAGAAGTGTTTTACACCTCTTGTGAGTATGCAGAATGTTACGGCGCCGCCGTTTTTCTTGTCAGATCCAGGAGAACCGGTTATTAAGTGGAAGAAATGGAAAAAGATTTTTGAGAATTATGCCAGGGTGTGTGGTACGAATTTGAGTGGTGAAAGGAAGCAGGCACTTTTGTTACATTGTTTAGGGGGTGAAGGACAGGAGGTGTTGGAAAATCTACCTCCATTGTCGCAAGCTGATCAGAGGGGGTTGAATGAATGTGAAATATGTGCAAGACAACTAGATTTACATTACTTGCCAAAGGTTAGTACTATTATGGAAAGGTACCATTTTGGTTTGCGGGAGCAAGGGAAAGAGGAGAGTGTTGAAGAATATATTACGGCGTTACGGAAGTTGGCTTCAAGTTGTAAATTTGGGGCGTTGGTAGAAGAAAGGATTAGAGATCAGTTTGTGCTGAGGTGTTGCAGTGATAAAGTGAGGGAAGAACTCTGGCTAAAGGACGAGCCACCGTTGGATGAGGTTGTTAGTATTGCAAAAAGGGTAGAGCATATGTTAAAGTGTGTTGGAGAACTAAGTAAAGCACATAAAGAAGACAAGGTCAGTGTAAAAGCACAAGAAGTGGAGTGTCAAGTCATACAAAAAGATGAGAAGAAAAAAAAGTATGAGGGTGTCCGTGAGAAAGGTGTTGTAATTGAAAATAGCGCAGAAAAGACACAGGGGAATAGGAGGTTTGCAACACCTTTTCAAGGAAATTGCTACAGATGTGGAAGATTTGGACACATGGCTAATGCAAGTGAGTGTCCTGCTAATAGGATTACTTGTAATGTTTGCGGAAAAAGAGGACATTTTGGGAAAAATTGTAGGATGAGGAATAGGAGAGATTCTAGATCAGAAATAAAGGAAGTCAGTTTTCAAGTTAGTGAGAGTGAGGTGGAACACCCCTCTGAATGGGTTTTGGTGGGGGATGTTAGAGTCAAAATGAAATTTGATTTGTGCTCTCACATCACGTTTCTCTCAAAGGATCTTTTTATGAAGAATTTTCAAGGAAGGAAGAAACTGTTCAAACCTAATATTAAACCTACGGGTTATGGTGGGTTGCCAATTAAGTTATTAGGTTATTTTGATGACTGCATTGAGTACAATGGTAGGTTCACTGATGCTAGGATTTATGTTGCTGAGAGGGGTGATAATTTGTTGAGCTGGAGTCATCAAGCACGTTTGGGTGTCATTCTCAATCCTAATGCACATCCATCTGTTCAGGTACAATCTATTGAGGGTGACGAAAACAAGTTTGTGAGAGCTTTTGGTGAATTGTTCAGTGACACCTTGGGGTGTTTAAAGGGGTACAATCACCATATTAAGTTGAAACAGGGCGCAGTACCAGTTGTGGCAAAAGTTAGACGCATTCCCATTTGTGTCCAAGACGCTGTACAAAAAGAGATAGATAAATTGTTGTCCACTGGTGTTATACAGCCTGTAGAGGCAACGGAGTGGTTAGCTCCCATTGTTGTGGCACGTAAACCAAATAATGAAATCCGTCTATGTGTGGATCTTCGTGCCTTAAATAAAGAAGTGGTGGTTGACAAGTTCCCACTTCCCAATATTGAGGAATTAGTATCATCGTTGGATGGTGCTTGTTATTTTACCACTCTGGATATGGCATCAGCATACCATCAGGTTCCGTTGAGTAAAGAGTGTCAAGAATTAACGGCTTTTATTACGCCAATGGGGGCCTTCAAGTTTTTGCGTATGCCGTTTGGGCTGGTTTCTGCGGCCTCAGTATTCCAGAGGATTATGGAAGATCTTTTTAAAGGCATTTCAGGCGTAAAGTGCTACCAGGACGATGTATTAATATGTGGGAGAGACGTGAGAGAACATGATGAGAGGGTGCATGCTGTGCTTAAAAGGATGCTTGATGCTGGGTTATCTCTTAGGCGAAGCAAATGTAAATTTGGAGTCACTGAACTGGACTATTTGGGTCATCATATTTCACGGCAGGGGATGAGTCCTAAAAAGGATTTGGTGGACACTATCGAAATGTTAAAAGAACCGTGTACAAAAGATGAGGTTTCTTCATTCTTAGGTATGGCAGAATTTTATAACAAATTTATACGAAATTTTGCAGATAAGACAGTAAATCTAAGGAAGTTGACGTGTAAGAATGCAGAGTTTGTTTGGACGGAAGAGTGTGGTACAGAATTTAAACAAGTAAAAAATGATCTCAGGAATGCACCAAACTTACAAGCTTTTGTACCTGGGAATCCCACTTTCATTGTTACTGATGCGAGTATAAAGGGGCTGGGTGCTCTTCTTTTTCAGATCAGGAAGGGCCAAGAGGTGCTAATAGCTTGTGCTTCAAGATGCTTGAAAGGGGCAGAGATAGGGTATTCTGTTATAGAGAAGGAAGCGTTGGCAATTTTCTGGGCCATAAACAAGTTCAGAAAATTTGTGTGGGGATCTTCTTTCGTAGTCAGGTCTGATCATAAACCCCTGAAAGAAATTTTTGAGAAGAAGGGTTTGGACTCAATTTCCTCGAGGATCAGGAGATGGGTCATTTCCTTACAGGAGTATAACTTCATGTTTGAATACATTCCGGGAAAGACAAATGTAACGGCAGACTGTCTGTCGAGATTGGTGGAGGTGGTAGGGAATGATAAATCTCAGGATGAAAATGATCAATGTGATGCTGAGTGTGGCATAAGAGTTTGTGATGTTACGCTGGGGGCTGTAAAGGAAGATGAATGGAGGGATGAGTTGCAAAAGGATAGTGAATTGTGTTCTGTGATGTCTCTTTTGGAACAGCATAAGTCTCGAAGTCTGGTTAAACCTTGGTCGTTAGTTGCGAATGAGTTAGCCGTTGTTGATGGTATTCTAATGAGGGGCACAAGAATGATTCCCCCATTGAGTTTGAGAGAAGTCATCGTGAACATGGCTCATGAAGGGCATATGGGCATTTCTAAAACCAAAGAGCGCATCCGTCAGGATTTCTGGTGGCCTGGATTAGATTTGATGGTGGAACGTACTGTTAGGGAGTGTACACCTTGTCAAGCTAGTGATAAGGTGCTCAAACCAAGATGTTCACCTATGGTTTGTAGAAGTTTACCAAAAAGTCCATGGGATGAATTAGCTATCGATATTGTGGGGCCATTGCATGGAGAACATCAGACTCCTTACCTGTTGGTGTTGCTGGATTTGTATTCACGATGGGTGGAGGTGAGTTTGGTGAGAGAGATCACTTCTCAATCTGTGATCAGTTTTTTTGAATCTGTGTTCAAACGCGAGAGTTTTCCTAACTCTATTCTTTCTGACAATGGTCCGCAGTTCTGTTCTGCTCAGATGGAGGAGTATTTTGTAAAATGTGGAATTGTACATAAAAACATTGCGTTATATCATCCAGAGGCGAATGGTGCTTTGGAGAGATTTAACAGGACTTTAAAAGAGAGAATACAATTAGCAAAGGTCTGTTTAGATTGAACTGTTTAGATCTGAACTGTTTAGATTGGAGAAAAGAACTGCAGGGTCGTATAACAGCTTACAGGTACACTCCTCATGCATCAATGGGGAAGACTCCTTTTGAACTGCTCAGGGGAAGGTCTCCAAATACTTGTTTGTGTCCTGGCTGGATGGTTGCTGGGAAGGGTTTGAAAAACAATGGTATTGGGGAATGGAGAGACAAAGAAGTGTCTCTGCAAAGCAAAAGGAAGATTTATGTTGATAAAAGGAATAATGCGAAAGTTACAAATTTTGAGGTTGGAGATAAAGTAAAGGTCAAAGCTCCTGTTGGGTGTCAAAATTGGTCAAAATATACCTCTCCAAAAACTATCATTAAGCTGTTTAAAAATGCTGTCAAGACGGATGATGGTCGCATCTGGAATCATAGTCGTGTAGCACATTTTGGGGGGTGTGGTGTGGCCGACAGGAGAGATGATACTTCTTATCGTTTTCCCTCTGACATTGATTTAAGGTCTGATCATACTCGTAGGAGTGTCAGAACACGCAGGTTTCCTTTACATTTGCGTGATTTTGTGTAGTTCTTTCTACCCTCTTTTTCTTTCTGTTCAAATGTGTTTTTGTTCTCATGTTACTTCTGTTCTAATGTAAAGAGGAAGAAGTGTAATGATGTAACATGGCTCCATGCCAGAACACTGGGAATGGAACCAGCTTGTTCTGAGGTTCTGTGATGCAGGGTTCTCTGCATGACAGTTGATATGCTGGCTGTTGGTTGAGGCTGTAATAAATACCTCTTACCACATATCTTCATCTGGTGTGGATTCACTTTATTACACTGCCACTGACTCTTCTGGTGTATATTGCTGAAGATGTGAAGTATGGAGCTGCTGACACCTGTGATGTATATTGAGAAGATGAGAGGAATAGAGCCACTGACTCCTGTGATGTATATTGCTGATGATGGGAGGTATGGAGCTGTTGACTATTGTGTTGTATATTGCTGATGATGGGAGGTATGCTGCCACTGACTCTTCTGGTGTATATTGCTGAAGATGTGAAGTATGGAGCTGCTGACACCTGTGATGTATATTGCTGAAGATAGGAGGCATGGAGCCATTGACTCCTAAAATATATATTACTGAAAATGAGAGGTATGGGGCCGATTGCAGGTATGGAGCCGCTGACTCCTGTGATATATATTGCTGGAGAGGAGAGGTGTGAGGTCGATGGTCAGTATGGGGTCACTGACTCCTGGGATGTATATTGCTGAAGATGGGAGGTATTGGGCTGCTGACTCCTGTGATGTATATTGCTGAAGGTGGGAGGTATTGAGCTGCTGACTCCGGTGATGTATATTGCTGAAGACGAGAGGTATGAAGCCACTGAGTTCTGTGGTGCATATTACATAAGATAAGTGACATGGAGCCCATGAGACCTATGATGTATATTGCAGAATGTGCGAGGCACGGAGTCAGTGTTTTTGTATGGTATATATTGCAAAAGATGGGAGGTATGCAGTCCTGTAGTATATGTTACAGAATATAGGAGGCCTGAAACCACCGAACCATATTGAACTGCAATGGAAGAAACGGAGAGTACATATGAACACGTTTCCTAAGCGATTACACATGACCAAACGTTCATCATGTAAAAATGCGCCTGAGTAAATGTATATGCGCGACTGTAAACCAATATCTTGAGTAATTTTACGATGTGTTGTCACTCGGGCTTCAGTGCTCTGTTGAATTTTGGGGAATAACTTAGATACCATGCATTTGAAATATGTTTGTGACTCTGAATCTAGGGCAATTCTTTGCCCCTCTATTGTCATTTTTGTGTCCAATGTCAACTTTCAGGGTTGTCTGAAGTTTCAAAATGTGCTTTTACTGCTGTTATACTAAATGTATTGCCGATTGCAAACGGGCAAAACTGCACTAATGAAGAAAACGTTTTCTGTCATCAAATTCAAATTATGGAAATGTAAAAAAAAAATTAGGCCCTTACATCGCGAGGGAAGGTCAAGCACTCTGTTGTTTATAATGTTTTGTTGTTCGATTGCAAAGCAGTCAAATATTCTTGGAGAAAGCCCCTAAAAAGATGTTGTGGTTGCGGCTCACCCGGTGATCGCGCCCTCATCGCCTCGTGCGTAAAATGGCGCGTGTCTCACAATGGGACGCCCACGCATCCATATTTAGCCGAGAGACCACAGCGGCGCTTTCCTTTTGCAGCACTCACAGGCCTGCAGCCGTCACCGCTGCCAGTGCGGGCGCAACGCAGCTCTGACCCTCAACTAATGAGGATAAACACAGATATCATGTCTCCTTATTAATGCGAACAGAACGTAGCATTTAACCTTTATAAATGGTTAAGCACAGGGAGCCGAGGTTTTGGTCGCTAAACTCGCGCGCCACTGCGGGGGAGTTTCTAACCCTGCTCGCAATTTGTATTCAGAATGCGTAGTACTGTGCCCGCAAACACATTTAAGCTGCTCTGATTCAGACCACTTCAAAACACACAATTGCTCGTTTCATTATTTGTTTTTCTTCGTCTCGTTTGTCTTGCTTAACTTGGGAAACGATGTAATTAAGTTTTATCGAGCTCAGCTTTCTACGAAGGGATTTTCCTTAGTGCGGAACACACACACGCTAACTGTAGGGGCAGTTACTGCCCTGGTGGTCCCTCCGCAGCCCGGAGCGGAAATGGCGGCGTTCTCCGGAGCTCCTGTACCGAGCGAGTGGGAGGGGAGGGGTGTCAAGGCCCAGTGGGGCCCATTAACGAAGGGTGCTGGACAGGTGAACTCGCCGAGCATCGGTACTTTCGTGGACGTCATTTAGGACCCCTGGCTTGCCCCTGGTAACCCCTGGCTTGCCCCTGGTAACCCCTGGCACTGCCTTTGCGACCCCTGCCTCAGAAGTGGCAAATTTAGTGTCAGAAACATAGGGGCAGCTCGTCCTTACGGACGTCGATTGAGCCTGCAGTCTCATTTTTTTGGGCATTTTTATTTTTCACTAATGGTGAATAATATGCTATTATTCACTACTAGTATAACAACTGAGTACAATTAGCTGGAATATGACCCTCCCTAGCAGTTGAGGGAAGTATAAAATGTTTTTACATGTATGTTGTGTGCATGCAAGTGAGAGTGTGTTTATGGGAGAGGTGTGTGTGTGTGTGTATGTGTGTGCAAGCATGTGTGTGTAAGCATGTGTGTGTGAGAGAATGTAAAGGTCAAATAGCATGTGATGCTACTTCCGCTACCCCTGGCCTTTTGGTAAATTGCCGTTCATGGGTATTTTCTGGCCCCAGTGCATCTTTCTGTGTCTCAGTCCTGCACCAGTGATTTATGGGATGTTGCTTGAGGTTTTGAGAAACACGGGTTCTTCTGCTCACCAACCTACAGGTTGCTCCTTCCCGACAATCCCCAGCACCGAGCTAAGATGCCCAACTTTCCAGTACCACTTCGCACAATACTTTGTACGTATTCACATTAGTAGACACTGTTGTGTTGTGGCTGTGATAGCCACAACACCGTGCAGGACTTGGCGCGCTGCTGAAGAGACTCACGCGACACAGTTGTAAGGCGGTACTGGTTGGCATGGTTGGATCAGGCCTGGCAAGTGGGCGCTCGGGCAGCACGGGTCCCCGTCTGCTTACTGCGAGCATCTCCCTGGCCTCCCGACCACGCCTCTCTTTATTTATAGCTCTGGGCCGGAGGCCACGGAGCAAACCACTGCACACGCAAACAAGAGGTGGAATCCATCCGGAAACATCCGGGGATTCCACCACGTCATTACACAGAAAGAACTTCCCCCACGATCCAGCATGGTGTCGGATGGTCGGTTACATCACCGACCAGCGACACGACATTCCTCCCCAAAATATGAAAACAACAAAAACACGTAAACAACTGTTCACTAGTCACACAGGTGATCACGCAGAAGAATAGAAGGGCATGGATTACTACGCAAGTTATATCGGGCATACCCTGATCGGTGGGACGACAAATCCTGACCCACATCATCCAGCCACCTGCTCAGCCGGGACAGGACCAGGGTCATCTTCATGTCGGTCATTAGAACTGGAAGTTAGACTGTCCACACCCGGCCCCAGAGACAACGGACCGACATCACAAGCATCACGGAAATTATCTTCGCCAGTATCTCCGGCAGGGTAAAACCTTTTAAACAAAGAGATGTTGCGGGTCACCGTCTCATTCCCACGCTCGGCTACGATAGCAGATCCGTTTCTTTGCACAATTATCCATGGGACAGAGCTGAAAGGCGTGCAAAACTTACTCCCCGGCAGAAATTGCTTCACTAACACTTGATCACCCACTCGCAGATCAGACGGGACTGCTCGGCGAGCACGGCTTGCCCGCTGATTAGACACACGCCTTTTTTCTTGAACTAAGTCACTGGACACAGCGGGAGGAATCCAAGAAGAATGATGCGGAATGGCATCCCCAGACGCTCTCCCAAATGCGAGGTGAGTCGGCGCTCTGTTCGTGGTGGAATGGGGTGTTTGCCTGTAATTCCTCAGGAATGAAAATATAGCATACTCAACGGCCTGACCACCAGCTAAAGCAATCCGGATAACTTTGTTCAAAGTCCTCATGAATCTCTCTACCTCACCGTTAGCTTGAGGCCAACGCGGGGTAATCCGGCGGTGACGTGTGCCCGTAATGTTAAGATACTCAGCTAGTTCTCTACTTTGGAACAGTGGCCCATTGTCTGTCTTTATCTCAGATATGAGACCATGTGTAGCCATTGCCTTCTCGAGACCAGAAATCACGACATCAGCCGTTAGGGCAGGGATGATCTCCACTTCGGGGTACTTTGAAAAATCATCGATAAGGACCATGGTGTGGCGACCATCAGGCAAGCTTCCAAAATCCAAGCTAGCCGAGACCCAGGGCCCAACTGGGGAGGGCTTAGTTTCGATCGGATTGGGCCTACTCGACTCACCAGTGGCCTGACACCACCTGCAAGACCTCACTAGACTCTCCACCTGTTCGTCCATAAGAGGAAACCACACTTTCGACCGGAGGCGGCTCTTCGTCTTAACCATCCCTTGGTGGCCATTGTGGGCCAACTCAACCGCTCGGGGGGTGAGGGAAGATGGAATGACCAACCGATTTCCTCTCAAAATGCACCTCTCGACATCAGTGGTAAGCTCATCCCTCACGTTGTACAGACTCCCGATGATACGTTGGGACTCTGTGGTCAGCAGAGGTAGTTGTCCTTTAAGACGGTGCCACTGATTATTCTGCATTACTACCAGAACTTTCTGTAAACATTCATCCTCTTTGGTTGCTTGCACAATTTCATCCATCATCATAGGTATCGGCCGGGATCGGTTTGTGATGTATCTAACATATTCCTCGGTCTCCTGCGCCTCCTCAATCTCCACAGCGGACGCAGCTCGGGGATGTCTCGACAAGTAGTCTGCTGGATTTTCAGATCCCGGGCGGTATTCTAACTGGCACCGATAGTCTTGCAACTGTAACATCCACTTCTCAATCCTCGGCGGGGGTTTGGAAGCGGTGCCATTAAAGAGAGGGAGCAACGGCTTGTGGTCGGTAGTTACGATAAACGGACAGCCATACACATAAATATGGAAGTGCTTGCAGCCCCAGTGCACCGCAATCGCTTCCTTTTCTATCTGCAAATAACGCTGTTCAGTTTCAGTAAGGACCGGCTGGCATAGGCAACAGGGGACCACATCCCTTCTGTCTGTTCTTGCAGCAAAACTGCCCCTAGTCCTTTTGGTCCAGCAGCAACGGCGATTTTGGTACTTCGTTTCGGATCGAAATATTTCAAAATGGTGTCACTGGAAAGTGCCTCTTTGATAGTATCAAACGCAGACTGTTCAGGGATCCCCCACCTCCATGGCTCAGAGGCTTTGGTGAGGTTCCGCAAAGACTGTGTGAGGTTAGACAAATCCTTAATGAAACGGCCACAGTAATTTACCATTCCTAGAAAACTCCTGACTTCAGTGATGTTGGTGGGAGGGGGCGCTTTTTTAATGTCATTTACTTTGGCCAGATCTGGGGCTACCCCACTCGCTGAAAACGTATAACCAAAAAACTGTATCCTGTCCCTTAGGAATTCACATTTTTCGCGATGGAGTGTGAGTCCTGACTCCTGAATACGTTGTAGGACCTTCTGGAGTCGGGAGTGGTGTTCCGCAATGGTGGGCGCATGGACAAGGATGTCGTCACTAACATTGATGGTTCCAGGCAATCCAATCAACAGCTCCTGAATGACATTTTGGAATACCTCTGCTGCACTGGATACCCCAAAACTCAACCGCTTATACCTCCGGAGCCCGACATGTGTTGGGAAGGTCGTAATATAATGGGAGTCTTTGGCTAATACCAGCTGGTGGTATCCGGACCTGAGGTCCAGTTTAGAAAACCACTGTGACTCGCTGAGCTCCCCCAGGATGTCGTCAATCGTTGGTGTTAGATGCCTTTCCCGTTTGTTGGAAGCATTAGGGAGGCGCATGTCTACACATATTCGTACTTCGCCGGGCTGTTTGGGTTTCCTCGCCACCACGATGGGGGAGACCCATGGAGTGGGTCTAGAGACCTTCTCAATGATTCCAGCCTTTTCCAAATTCTCCAGTTCTCTCTCCACTTGGGGTCGAAGATGGAACGCCACTCGCCGGTGACGAAGGGCTACCGGTTGTACTGTGTGATCAATGTGGAGCTTGATCTCTCGGCCTCGGAGACACCCAATTCCTTTGAATACTCCTTCATATCGGGCCACCAGTTCAGTTATGGACTCTTGATGAATGCTGAATGCAAACGTCACAATCGCCAACTCTTCCGTAGCTTTACAGCCCAACAGCATTCCAGTTCCTCCCTCGGTCACATATACCTTTGCTGAGGTGGATTGTGATCCATGGGTGAGAGTGGTTTGGAACATGCCTCTCAAAGCCAAAGGGGTGCTTTGCCCGTGTGCGTACACCCTGATGTTTGCCTTGGTCAGTGCTGGAGTCGGCACCATCCGACAGTATTCCTCTGCAGCCAAAAGGTTTATGGACGCTCCTGTGTCTACTACAGCGACAATCTTGTGTTCGCCCATCACGATCTGGCACTTTGGAAGTTGTGCTTGCCGAGGGTTGGTAGGCTTGACAGCAAATAGGGAGTGGACAACGTGAATCATCGCTTCGTCATCATCCATGTCACTCCCCCGCTCCGATTTTTCTGGAGGAGCCTCTTCCAGTGCGATATTAACAGATGCACTTGCAGTTATCTTGGACCGGCAAACCTTTGCGAAATGATTCATCTTTCTGCAGCTGGAGCATACTTTTCCCTTTGCTGGGCACTCAGATGATCTGTGTGGTATTCCCCCACAATACCCACATTGCCTCGTTCGGGCTTTGTTCAGTCTTTGTCTTGGTCTGTTCATGGGTGCCGTGACTGCATTGGCCATCTCTTCCTTTATGGGTCGTTGTAAGGCAGCCTCCGTGTGCGAGGCTCTGGCTCTCAACAGCTCCTTCGTGCGCCCCAATTGCAAAATGTCTGGCAAGGACTTTCCGGATTCCTCTAGGATGCGCTCCCGGAGCTTTAAAGATGCACACCCTTGGATCAACTGCCCTCTCACCTCTTCCGTTTCGGCATTGAATCTGCATGTGCTCACCAACTCTCTCAGCCTTAGGTGGAAGGCATCTAACGACTCCTCTACTTGTTGCCTCGCTTGTCTGAATATGAATCTTTCATAGTCAGTGTTGACCATAGGTTCAAAGTGCCTGTTGAGTGCCGCTATCAGCGTTGCATGTGTTTTGGGTGCATCTTCCACCAGGTTTTTTGATATTTTATATATGTCTTTCCCTCCTATGTGGATGAGCATAGCACGCTTCTGGTCATTTGCTGCCTTGGTGGCCTCGAAGAATAGGAGTACTCTTTCCACCCATTCTTTCCACTTTGGAGCTTGGGCAGATGGGGCTCCTTCTACAATGAATGGTTCTACTGGAGGTATTGCGGACATCGTGGCTAGTTGGGCTGAGGGGCTGAGCCGGGCTTGATACTATCGTGCAGGTAATGGAAAACACTGTCTGGTGGCAGAGGGTTCTAGGCACAGCTTATGGGGGCCACTCTTTTACTCACTGTGTCCTGATGTGCCTCGCTTTATTCACCAACTTTGTTTACTCTGGCTGCTCCACTGGACTTTTGTTGATGTCTCAAACACTGTGTCTGGGGTCTTTACCAGGGCTCAGAGGGGGTACTTTCTGTTGCCGTGATCTAGTTTCCACCTAGACCACTCCAGAAGAGAAAACAAACAGAACCGGCACGAGCACCGTGTAATACATGGCCGCCGCTCTGTTGTTTGATTTGTAGTTTTTTTTTTTTTAAACTGGACCGTGCGCCTGCCGCACGAGCACCGCGTTTTACACGCGGCCGCCGCGGGTCACACCCAGGGGCGTGGGGCCGCACACCCTCATCGCCAATTTGTTGTGTTGTGGCTGTGATAGCCCCAACACTGTGCAGGACTTGGCGCGCTGCTGAAGAGACTCACGCGACACAGTTGTAAGGCGGTACTGGTCGGCCTGGTCGGATCAGGCCTGGTAAGTCTGCGCTCGGGCAGCTCGGGTCCCCGTCTGCTTACTGTGAGCGTCTCCCTGGCCTCCCGACCACGCCTCTCTTTATTTATAGCTCTTGGCCGGAGGCCACGGAGCAAACCACTGCACACGCAAACAAGAGGTGCAATCCATCTGTAAACATCCGGTGATTCCACCACGTCATTACACAGAAATAACTTCCCCCACAATCCAGCATGGTGTCGGATGGTCGGTTACATCACCGACCAGCGACACAACAGACACTTCGCATACGTAAAGTCATTTTGCACGCATGGACCCACCAGAAGGCGTTTGTTGGGGAGCAGCGGGATTATGAGTCATGGAGCTCATTTTTGGGGTTTAATTTCACAGACCTCTATGCTAGCTCAAATCCTTCCCAAAGATATCACTCCGCTGAATTTTGAGTTGATCAAGTCTGATTACTGTACTACACTGCGTATGTGCGCCGACATCTTTACCACTTCTGGGTGTAAGTCGTGGCTGCTCGCTATTGGCATCATCAGAGAGACAAATGAATGAAACAGTCACAAGCCTGAAACACCAATGGTGAACAACAGCGTCTACCTCTGCCCCAGGACCCCAAGAAAAGTGCTCTCAATCTAATTACGTCTTTATCCCTGTATAAGAAAATATCGGGGGAGCTCATAAATAGACACAATACACATGGAGTGTATTAAAACAACACACTGGCATGGCCCCTAATAAGGGGGCGGAGGGACGGTAAATCACTTGTTCCACTTGCATTACCTAAATATGCTGGATACACTGATTTGAATGAATCAGTGGGAAACTGCAGAACCAGAAGTCATGGTTTTTAATCTTGCATCCATATTTGGCTAAATTCCGAGTTCTTGGGCAATCACCTTTTGGCTTATTTCTGTTTTCCTCCAAGATTGAAGCTACCTAGAGTCAATCTAGTTGTTAGTAAGTTTGTGATAAATAAGAAAAAAAGAGAACAACACTGAATATTTCCTTGGGTAAGAGCTGGCAGACATTGGCAACTCTCATCGGCCACTCAGTTTGTCAAAATGTAATATGTGGTACAATAATAGCCTTCAGAACCATAAAAAGTGCATCACAACCAGGGGTTTCTAACTATCAAATTGTTTGATCTTGGGCAAATCATGCTTGCCTGTGCCTCTGTCCCACGTTCTGACAATGTGTGTGCACCCTGAAGGATACGTAATGGGAGAAATAAACATCAGCATTATATTCACAGGAGGTGACCCCTGCATGATTATCATTCATACATTCAGGGTTGTTTAACCCCAGGTCTCCACATTCCCTATTAGCATCTGCAAAGATCGCAAGTCCTGGGAGCTGCATTGTGCATGGTCTTTCCTGTGCTGTAGTTCCTCTCTCTCAGTCATACGGGCACCTCTTTCGCAGCTCATACATGGCTGAACTTGTGAGAGGTGAATACCCTGCCAGTCCACTCAGAGTCCCACCAGAGAGTCAGCTGTGAGCAGCAAAACACGGGACATGTGTGTTCCAACACCGGCCGAGTGCAGGCAAAAGTACAAATCACCAACATGTGAGATAAATCTGAAGAAAATGCGAAAGTTGACCACCTGTCCCTGGGTGGGGGAAGGACTTGGCTATTGAAGTGGGCGATGAGCAGAAGCATTGTAAGCCTTGTCTAGACTGAAAGGGTGAGCGCAATACAGAGCTTGCTCTACTCACAGGAGCAACCCCTTGGAATTCCAGTCCCATACTGGGTCTCATGCGCTGTCCCCAGATAGGGGTGCTCGCCCTCTCAGTGCAACTGCATCACGAAGAGGAGGTGGGCACACCCTAAAGCCACCATCTTACAAACAAGAATACAAGCCCTGGTGCGGGAGAAACACGGCACGTGCAACATCCACTGCTTGTTCCTACTCAAGCCAGTCAGGCATGTTTTGGAATTATTTGGAACCAGTTATCGTTTTAAGAACCTTATACATGAAGGTGATGCCACAATATTTGGAAATATTTAGAGACAGTAAGGTATTTATGAACTTTATAACTTAAAATCAATGCCACATAAAGCAAATATCTAGCATTAGTAAGTTGATTCAAAGTCAAGAAATAAAAGATCCAGCAGTTTACTGTTGCGTTCAATACAAATTACAAGCCACAGCAATGGTAATAACAGAAGTAATTTAAAATGGCCCGTTGCATGCAAACCAAATCAGTAGTCCGATCTAGGCCTATCAACAAAGGTTAGAAACTGATTTTACTGAGATGAGTTGGGAACCAGGGGTGATGAACACACGGGAGTCTTGCAACGGTAAAACAACACACCTTGTAACGATCCAAATGCCTAATGTAGCTTAAACATATTGTAACTCAAAGAGATGTCATTAACTTACAGCAGAAAACAAGCATTTACCATGCAATTGGTCTCGCATGTTTCAAACAAGTTAAATGTCATCTTTTGACAACATCACCCACGAGCAAAAACAAAACAAAACGTGAGTGGAAACTGAGAACAGACGACGTAACAAAATAAAATAAAGTTAGCTTTAAAAAATAAAACTTTACAATTTTGTTTGTCCTGCTGGGCACGTTTTTGCCAGTCACAAGCCTTCTGTTTGCAGGGCACTGGAAGTTAGAACAAAATAGTACCTCTATCGTGTCAGGAGCAGCGGACGGGTGATAATTAAGTTGAAATCAATTAGTGCTTGATCCCTGCTCCACACAGAGGAATGGAAATGATGTCCGGCATGCCTTGACAAAGAAGGGTGCCACGCAAACCAACAAATGGTGAGCGGTGGGGGTGTGTGGGGGTGTGTGGCCCTTTACTGAACACAACAGTGTCTCGCAGGCTCGACCCTAAACAATGAAAAGGAAGCACTAATGTTTTCACGAGCTAGATTTCCACAGTGATCCCATCGTGTAACAACAGCAGTGGAATAAGCTGAGAGTAGATCAAGCTGTTAAAAGTTCTTTTAGTGCCTAGAAAGTAACTATTACGTCATCTCACAATAAAACAAACTTAACTGATGAAAATGAATATGGACAGTTTCTCCTCCAATGGGACACCTAACCATTTTTGAGCTTCTTAAATGCACAAATTAGTCACTGGGCACAACCAGGATCGTGTTCACTGCACCCCATTTCGGCCCACCTGGGTAAGGTTCTGTTTCAGGCAGCTCTACCCCTCTGGCTCTGAGGAGAAGTTTCTCGGCGTTCACTGCTCTTGCTGTGACCTTATTCATTCATAAGGAGACACCATCAGCTCTGTGATGTGATACAGGGTGGCAGCAGCCCGGGGTTCTGCTTTTTAAGCACAACATTACAGATTAAGACGTACAATAAAAATACCCAGCTTAATTTGAAGTGATTTTCTTCCAGCAGCGAGGAGCAGGCTGTGGGAAGGAGGCAGGGAACTGTTAGCAGGCTTCACATGTAATGGAATGTGGGCAGCTACCACCACTCCATGCCACGTTTCAGCAGCACGAGGGGCGTCCACTAGTTTCGTATTTTATGGATGAACACGCCCTTCCTTTGCTTATGTTATGTTTTTAATATAAGAATCACATAGTGTTCAATGGCAAGCACGTGCTGCACTGTCAGTACTAGCATCTGCCCAACCTGCCTTTCCAACTAAAGGAAAAGGGAGGAAGAAGATAGTCAATTACACATCACTTAACATGACAGGCCTATGACTGTGGTCTCCCTGGGCATCTGTTCAGACCTCAAGCCAAGATGGTGGCATCACCCAGAGGGAGGATTCTAACAGACTGTGACTGAGGGCAGAGGCTGCTCTATCCAGCCCCAGAGCTCCACTGCTGGGGGGGTTGTACTTCTGATCCGCCAGTACATGCAAACCATCCTTCACAAGCCAGTGCTGTTATTTCATTGGAGATGAGAGGAGCAAAGGACCTTGCTGGAAGGCCATATAATTGCAGCTTTGGCCACCTATTATTAATAGCAGAGCAATAGGTAGTCAATATTGACTATGCAGAGAGAAGGAGAAGTCTGTGTTTAGGGAAATGGTTTATTCTCTGGTGCATTTATTTCCCATATTCCACTGGCAACCGTAACCACAACAGCGTTCAGGGGTGCTTAACAAGCACGCGACCTGTGCATCGTGTGAAGTTCTTTTGCTCGGATGTAAGCCTGAGCATAGGCTCAAGTACTAGACTCTCTGACTGTGGTAGTTGTGTGCACTCACTGATGGACAAGTTACCATGCTGTCATTGTTGGATCATTGTTCTGACATGCACCATGGATTGTTGATACAGCTGAGTATCATCACGCAGTGTTTGTCACATACTAGCACTCATCAAAGGAAAGAGTGTGAAAAACTGCTTTAACTTGCTACTGACCTGCCCCATCAATGACATATCTGTCATACACTGGTGGCTCCTACTTAGGGATGGAAGGACGTTGACCCACTCCTTTGAACTACGACTCACCTTGAAAATAAAGCTGTCTTAATTGTGAATTGTAATTGTTGGAGCATATATAAAATTCATATTTGGCTGGCCCTCATACTGCAGAAAGGCTAGGCTGCAAGTACTTTTTATTGCCTGGTTACTTACCAGTAAATCTTGTTATCCTTAGTCCCTATTGTCATCAACACATTGCTATTGATGTGGGCCCCACCTCAACAAGGAGAGAAAAACAGGAAGTGGACGGGTAACCTCACCCACCCCCAGGATGCTGTAACCAGTAACCTACCCACCTCACTTTCTGACAATACCAAGCTCCTGAAGGCCAGCTGTAATGACTGTGACAAGGACAATAGGGAATAAGGATAATAAGATTTACCAGTAAGTAACCGGGCGATATCGCTACGTCCCATGTCCTCGTCTCAGTCACTACTTTAGAGGATTACCAAAGCAAACACTGACCTTTATGACCAACGTGAATGCTTTAATAATGTAAACAGCACACTTATCCTGCTTGAACATGTTTAATCCGTGCACTAAGAAGAAACAAATTATGTGAAAAATACTGCACTTAAATCAGACTTTCACCTAAAGATTTACCCTCCCTTAAACTCTCAATATAGTAGTGTTTAACAAAAGTTTGAGCTAAAGTTTGCACTACAGCCCAAGTAGCGCTCAACACATTTAAGACAGAGGTAGTCTCTGTGCTTCCACGTAAGAGGCTGCCACATCTCTAGTAGACAAGTGGATCAGCCCTGTATTCCTTCGGGTTGAGGGATATTAATGTTCAAAGATTAAAAGGTAAAAACAGTATTTAGAAGTCATGACGGCCCATGAGGATATCTGGTTGTGCGGGACCGGGGCAAAGTCAAGAGTTCAGGCCAACTGTGATGGAGTGCAAGCTGGCTACAGGGATCACACAAGGTCCGGTGAAGAAAAGTACCTTGATCCTGGTCACAACAGCAAGGTGCAGAGTACAGCCAAGCGATACATCGGTGTCAATCCTGCAATCAAGGTGATGTGTTGATTTTCTCCACGTATCGATGGTGATGCGTTGATTCCAAAGATGAAGCACTGATTCTGAGATGCACCAGTTCTGAGGCCAATGTGCCAGATTTCTCCACACAGTCAAGGGGATGTGTTGATCGTCTTCCTGCGGTGGCAGCAATATGGTCATTACGATGGCAATGCACTGGTTCCAAGTGCGATGCACCGGGTCTGATTCTCGCAACAATGAGGTTGCTTTGGTTCCGGTCCACCGAAAGGTGAATATTTGCAGGTTCTGATGAAGATGCGTGGGTTCTGTCAGTTGCAGCACTTTATACCCACTTCCAAGGTATCAAGGCTGGATTGGCATCACTTGGCAGGGCAAAACGTGAAGGAAGCAAATTCCAGGTGCTGGAGGTGATGATGAGTCAAAGTCTTTTGTGTCCCTGAGACTTCCGAAGAACAGGGGGCAATCCAGCAAGCCCTTGGAGTCACTCTGGGTTCAACTGAGATGGGTCCAGACATTCTTCAGCAGGGCAAAGGGCAGCAGACAGCAGGGCAGCATAGCCGAAGAGCAGTTCTTCCAGAGTAGCAGTCAGGAGTGGCAGTCCTTGTATCAGCAGAGCAGTCCTTGTTCCTGACAGAGTTTTCACAGGTCCAGCAGTGTACTGAGTTGGTAGGATCAGAGGTCCAGAACTCTAGTTGTGCCTTAGAAGTGGGGGTGATTTTAAAAAAATGGTCTTTCATAGAGGTCCTTTCGTACTTCCCGGCCTCCAGACTCACTACAGGGGGTTATGCATCTCTTTGTGTTGAAGCAGGACATCACATATTCAGGTGTAAGTGTCCGCTCCTCCCTTCCTCCCAACCTGCCCAGGCTGGCCCATCAGTCACACCTAAGCTGCCTTTGTGTGTGGCTGTCTAGAGGGAATGCACAAAATCCAGCTTTCACCCAGCCCAGACATGTAGTGGAGACAGGCTGCAGGCACACAGGGCTAAGAGCAGCAAAATGCCAACTTTTTAAAAGTGGCATTTTCAAAATTGTAATCATAAACCTTTCTTTACCATAATTCCATAGGTACTAAACACGTCATACCTACTCCTTCTCAATTAGGAATTACAGCTAATTAAATGCAATAAGGAATCCCCAGTGTTAACCTACGAGAGGGGCAGGCCTCACAGTAATGAAAAGTTCATTTGGGAGTTTATCACTAACAGGATATGTAAAACTTAAAAGTATATGTCCTGCCTTTTAATTACATAGCACCATAAGGCTACCTAGGTCCTACCTTGGTGGTAACTTATATGTAATAAAAGGGGCATTTAAGGCTTGAGAAGAGGTTTAAATGCCAAGTCGACATGGCAGTGAACTGCGCACACATAGGCTCTGAAATGGCAGGACTGAGACATGTTTAAGGGCTACTTGAGTGGGTGGCACAAGCAGTGCTGCAATATCACTAGTATCAGTTAATTTACAGGGCCTAGACACATGCATTGCACTTTACTAGGGACTTATAAGTAAATTAAGTACATCAATTGTGGATGCACCAATCAAACCACGTTTAGGGGAGAGCACACATGCACTTTAGCAATGGTCAACAGTGGTAAAATGCTCAGAGTCCTAAGGTCAACAAAAATAAATCAGCAAAAATTTGAGTCAAACAGGCAAAAGTTTGGGGGAAGACAGCCGTAAGGCTGTCAGGTCTAACAAACTCCTTTGCCTTTTTCCTCCTTTGAAACTGGAATAACAGCTCCCTTCACTTGTAAATTATAAAGTTCTGCTTCCAATACCTACCTTTATAAATATGTTGCGAAGCTTTGGTGTCTGAATGATCCAGCATCTACTGGTGGCTCCAAAAACTTTATCTTGTAACCCTCCTTCACCACTGGAGTCACACAGGCATCGGAGGGAGATTCTTCCCAACCTCCTTGGTTGAGGAGGGTATACCCCACATTAGTTAGGAGTGCTGGTCTCCGACCAGAGATCCTGATTTTCCTTTCTGATTCCCTTGGTTTCTGTTCTTTTTTCTTTGTCGCTTGAAGAAGGACTACTGTTGTTGTGGTTGCTATTGTGCAACTATCTTGGAGGCTGACAAAAGGAAGATTTAGATGAAAAGGAGCGTGATCTCGATCCAGAACCACCGATATTCTGTTGTAAGCACAAAGAGTGCTACTTTTCTTTAAAAAAATTGTGCAGCTTGTCTTCCAAACCTCTGCTTCCCTCAAATGGCATACACAGTGCCACCAATTTTTGCGCTGCATCAGTATGCCACTCTTTCAGTTATAGATTCTTTCTGGCTGATATAGTTGGCCATTTTGCCTGGGCCAATGCTCTAACTAGAGATGTCACATATGAATTCCACAAATACTCTTCCTTCTCCTGTACAACCTTGCAGTGACCTTTAATATTAGAGCTTATTGACTGCACAGTGTATGCCTCATATATTCCAGCACACGCTGCCAAATGAGCTCCTGCATATGATTTGTTTAATGGAGAGTCACACTACTTCTCCGTGTGATCTTTCAAAATGCTCTCCTCCACCACCAGGTTGCGTCCAACCTACATGGCCACAAGATGAATCCGGAGAAACTGATTAAGGGATGGGTTGTTTTATATCCTTGAATCTGGACATAGATCTGGGCACATTATTTTTTTCCAGATCCTTCCACTCCCTTTGCACCACTTCAGTAACATGTTGGTGTATTGGGAGCCCCAAAGAAGTAGATTGCTAAAACTATCTTAACACTGGTTCAGCAGAAATGCTGGGTAACTCTTCTACTTGAAACCCCATATTCTGACGAATATGGTCAGAATCTCTGGCAACATGTCCCTATCAATATATTTTCCTTTTTTCTCAGAAGTTAGAGATTTTGCAGCCTCCTCCTCTGCTCCTGAGCTGGAGATGACAGAATGCTGGTCATCATCTGAAGTCACAGGTTTAGGAGTCTTGAGGTCACACACAATCTTCAGAACAATTTTGTTAATTTTATCCTTCAGAGATTGCTCCTCCAGTGTAGGTTTCTTGCTTTGAGAGGTGTAAGGGAAGGAAGAAGTGGAATCCGACACCCCCTCGTTCTAGAACGTTTGCCTACATTGAAAAAAGTTGCAAGCAGAACGTCACAGAAGCAGCTCTCTCTTTCCAAACCCTCGATTGAAACTGCAACAAAGTCTGAACTTAGGGTGTTTCATTAAATTGGCTGGGCACCTGAGCCCATTCAATAAATCACTAATTCTGTGAAATTGAAACTAAAATAAAAAGCAATCCTTGCATGCAGCCCCTGATAGATTAATTAATTGGTCCGCAGGTATGTGTGTGAAAACAGAAGCTCTGCGCTCCCAATTACAACAATTGGCAAGCGCCCAAACTCCCCCACAGGCCAAGAGCACTAGAGCGGAAGCTCTGCACCCCTTCCCTTCTTCTCGCTCAAGCATGCCAACCACCCGGACGAAGAGTCTACTCATTCTTCAAGTCAGTCGAAACGTTGGCCACACCAAAGTAGTTGCGGCCGCATCCACCTTACCATCAGCACCTCTGCATTTGGGTCTAGCCACCAGGGAGTAGGGCAGGGTCAAACTCCCCCACCTGCCCCCCACCCCTGCATGCATTGTGCACCCATCTCTCTCCTGTGCCTGGCACAAGGGAGAGGTTTGGGTACAATGTTGGAGATATGAGCCCAGCAGGCATCCCACGCCATCATGTTCCTCACCCCAGTAGGCAGGAGAAAAAAAGACAAGAAGCTGGAGAGTAGGCTAGTGGTTATGTGGGGTTACCCCTGAACTTTCTTTTTTGTCTCATGATTAAGGTGGCATCCACATCAAAAGTAATGACTGTGACAAGGTCATGGGATGTAGGGATAACGTTATTAAGGTGGGACACGGAGTGACTGATGTCCCAGAGAACTTCAGTGTTGTGTAATAAATGTGTTGATGACAGTTTTCTGGACGTGGTCAGCCTGACATGCGCACTTCAGGATTGTGAGTACAAATCTGCTCTCTGTCAAGGGCACACGACTGGGTCAGAAAATGCAGCTCTCCGGAATTCACTGGGGTGCTCGGTTGCCTCTTCCAGCCAATTCCAAAGCAGCTTTAATGGAATTAAGGATAATAAACTTCATAAGAGCTATGTCCGCATTGGCTCTTTGCTCAAAACACCACCCCCAAGCTGGCTCAGTGTGAAGCCAGGAAGCACGAGGGCAGGAAGGGCCCAGAGTGTGGCATATCAAGGTTGTGACCTTATTCTGACACACACAGCGATTGGCCATGTGGTTTATTCTCTGCCGGTGCCTTCTTCCTTCAGCTAGAGTGCGCGAGCCGGGAAGGTAGGGACTAAGAGGTCTGTGCCGACAGCTGATCTGTGTGCGTCCCCGAGCACTTGGGACAGGCGTTGGCTTGCGTGCCTCAGTTTACTGCTCTGTTAAAGTGGCACTGCAGACAAGTGAGGATGCTGCCGCCGCAGTGCCAAGCAAACGCAAAGTGAGTGCTTTAAATAGCTGACGTGACGTGACGTAGCTGACGAGCTGAGTCGGACTGCCCTAATTACAGACAAACAGCATATAAAACAAGCACTTTGAGAAATCCCTTTAAAATTAAAATCCCAGCATTTTTTCACCAATTGTTTCATAAACATGGACAGCATGTTTTTTTGGAACCAGGAAATGGAAGGGGCCGCCCCAGATGATATATGGGACTGTTGGGTTGTCTGGCTGGGGCAAAGTCTTTGGCACCCGGCAATTTCCTCCTAGCCATGAGGTGCCCAAAATCCCCCTGACCTCCAAAAGGAACAAAAGAGAAAATGGCGGTCAAACTCAGAAGACCCAGTGGCCGCAGGATCCAGAACAAATATCGGCGAAAGGGCTTACCCAGGAAAATAACTGTCTGGGCATCTTTTGGGCGATGGCGGGCAAAGATGCGCCAAGTCTCGGCCCGGGTACGTCTCGCGCTGCGGGAGGAGCAGAAATGGGCAGTGGGGCTTTTCCCTCACCAAAGTCCACAGGGGGAAGTGGTCCCACCCTAGAGAGGAGCCTGTCAGGGCAGCGGCAGGTGAGTGGTGTTGGCGGTAGGAGACCCCCGTTGCAAGTATCCCACTCTGTGGGGGACAGCAGAAGCAGAAACGCACAGAGGGGTTCCTCCCCGCACCAAAGTCCACTAGGGGACGTAGTCTCACCCCAGAGAGGAGCCTGCCAGGGCAGCGGCAGGTGAGTGGTGTTGGCGGTAGGAGACCCCGTTTGCCAGTAACATGGACATCTCGCAGCCGATCTGATTTGGATTTGGGCATGCTCGATGGAGCGAGTAAGAAACTAAGCAGTGATGATGGCAACATCAATAAGGAGACGTTCATAGCTCTCAGATTCAGGACATATTTCTTTACCTAAGGCATTTTGTGCCAAGGACCAGAAATAAATGTGCACACTGTTGAAGGAACCGAGTTTATTGCGGAACACTAGAGCAGAGTTGAGATATAGTGCTTATTGTAGAGGTAAGGATAGCCTGTTTACATTTCAGTCTGGGATCGTGTGCATTTTAAATCACAAACACGTAGCAGACTTTTCCTGGCTGTAGCTGTCATTGGTCCATGTGCTTAAGATTTAAAACGCACTGTTTCTTTTAAAAATTACACCAGCTTTCGGTATATTACAGCGTGAACAAGCTGCCCCCGCTAGGCTTTTAACACGATTGCTTCATAGTAGAGCACAAGCAATCATTACATTTGATGGTCTCAGTCACTAGCCACCAAGATCTGGGTAAAAAGCAAAAGTCAACATCATGTACAAAAAGTCATTAATTATCTGACAGACAAAAAGAGGCAATTTTGAAATAAGACACATTACATTATTACCTTGCTATTGGCATGTAAAGCCCCTCTGTGTATACTTGCCTGCCTGACACATATGGGAAAGACGGAGGAAGAGAAAAACAAAACAGCGTCACAAAGGGAGAAAGCAGAAAGCTGCAAGAGTGAGATGAAGGGGCAGGGAGTGGCTGTAAATGGATTAAAGAGGCCAGAGATAGCTTCAGAATTACACTGCCTCAGTATTCTGTGCTCGCACATTTAATTGCAGCAGCCGCATGTTTACAAGGAGGGCTTTGAGCACCAGCACGTTTTTATTTACAAATTAAGCACTGTTCACTCGGTGAAATTCGGTGATGGCTTCACCATTGACTGTCCATATAACAAGGGAAGGACATGGAGCTTCGCTGCAGGAGCACTGTTGCCAAAACCAAATAGGACTCTGGGCAAGCTTCACTGAGTGGGGAGGACAGCTAGTGAAATGAAAAGATGCCGCTATGTTTTCAGTGTGACAAGGAGATACGCAGCATTTGTATAAGTGCATCAAAATGAAGAATCTATGACAGTGTTATCTGACGAGCCTGGTCCTGCCTTCTGTTCTTGAGCTAAACAAAGAGAGGAAAGAGTGAACAACAAGTGAGGGACTATCATTGTTCATTGTATTTGACATTGAACCCTGCTGAGGGCAATGTGAGCAGTGGCACCCCTTCCAGCAGCGTCTGAGGGAACCTGCTGTGCAGTGGGGGGACTGGAAGAAGTCCATGGAAACGTATTTGGCGGCAGTGGATGAGGAGGTGTCTGCACAGCCCTGCCAAGTGTCCCAGGTCCATGCCTAACCAGTCTAGGTTTCCCTTTCAATTCTGGGACTTGTAGCCTTCTTTATCCCATTATAAAGAATGACCACAAGTTCCAGAGTTCAAAGAAAAAAAATTGGACTGGAGCAGCTACACTAACACAAAGTTAGCTTTATTTTCTCATGGTTCGGGTGTTGAAGGAGGAAAATAGGCATTTACCGGTTCCTGAAAGGAGAGATGGAAAGGAGTATGGGAGTATGGATCTGTAACACGGTACCATACATGGAGAGCATGAAGGGAGACATGCAGTATTAGAAGAGACATGCGGTATGCCACTAAACACTGCGGTAAAGAGACACAGATTTCTGGAAGAACATAGTTAGAGATCTGTTGATGAACTGCACCAATAACATACAGATACAAGAAAAGATACTAGGTGTGAAAGAACCCACACTAAAAAGGACCATTGGTTTAGCGAAAAGAGCCGAGAATATCTCCAAATACCTCAAGGGATTAAATCCCAAAGAGTAAAATAAGCCATACTGGGTTATTACAGTATATTGAGTGTGATATCTAAAAATGGAGTGAGAAGGAAAAGAATGTGTGCATTGCAGAAGGGAGCGATGAGGAAGGAGGGAACAAAGGGCCATATGTACGAAAGCTTTTTCCCATAGACACAGAATGGGTAAAATCCTTTCGTACATCTGCCCCAAACTGCAGTGTTTGCGATTTGGCAGATACTTGGTAACATCACATACCTTCCCGCAAGGAAAGCCAAGTGTTAGAAGTGCATAAGGTGGGGCACAAGTGGCAGCAAAATGGTGCACAGTGCGCGAGAATGGAAGTGCAGTAGCAAGAATCAGGATAGTCAGGATGAATGCATCATTCTGAGATGGATAATCCACCATATGAAGAGGGCATTTTAGATGGAGTGACATGTGGCTTGAGCCTGTAGATGAGATCATAAAACCATCTTAACTGAATCCCTATTAATGTGTGTACTATTCAATTTTGAGGTAATATTACAATTCTTCAGTTTTTATTAAGACATGTATGGATTGGAAAGTGAAATATTGTGTCTGTTGATTGACTATAGAGATCTGAGTCCCTTCCCTCCCCCCAACTGCCTCCTTGGGAAGCCTGTGACTGCTCGCCCTCACTAACCTGAGAATCAAGTGGACACCGAGTATACTGCAAAAGGTGAACAAGCACTGACACCACTGTTGTGGCCCAGTAGCCCCTTCCTGCCCTGTGGCCTAGTTAATAGGGCTTGACAATTGACAGCAAGCAGTATAGAATGTACAGATTCCAGTTCCCACTGTCTGGAATCAGCTTAAGGACAGCATTACCCGTACACTGAGAGGAAAGATGCAAGGCTGTTGGGATCAAAGTTTGACACCTTACCCTTAGAACAGTGTTCAGGGGGCTCAGGACTGCCTGGAAAAAGGTTAATGAGATCCTGGCCAGTTAGAGGAACTGAACAATAAGGAAGAAACTGTGATGCTCTCTGGGGATGGACCCATGGTAGCAACCCAGGAAGGAAGTGCTATAGTGTAAGGTTCCCTTAGACTTATTGCCGAGGTTTTGCCCAGATTCTCTGGAGAGTGTCCCCCGAATTTGCTTTCTATTGTTTCCTCAAGACACTCCACTTTACCCAGTTTCAAGGGTAACACTGTCACTGATTATAGGAGTTATTCCCTTTGGTTGGTTAAATCTAGTAAGACCCTTAACTTGTAGTTAGAGGTTAACAAGGCTATTGTTGAAGAAGTGGAGAAAGCCAGAGAGTTTGGAAGGGTGAATGTAAGAAATTGGATTACTGGTTAATGGGATGGAAGCCCCACTTGGGCAACAACCACATTCCTTGACAGAGTGAACCACGAAGGTCACTAAATTAACCTGTGCTTAACCCTCTCGTGGCTTGACACAAAAGCAGTCAGGCTTAACTAGATACAAAGTGTAAAGTCTTTATGCAGCCCATAAACAGCAATAAAGTGAAAATACAACACAAGAAAAATCTCAAAATAATTTAGCTAAATAGAGTACATTTTAATGAATAAAATGATGACAGAGCGACAGAAAGGCAGTCAGTAGAACAAGCGATATGCTCTGCAAAAGATTTTAGTGAAAATAGCACCTAAAAGTACAAAGCGCCGATCACGGTCATCTGGTCACTTTAGACTGGGAAAAAATCACAAGTTCAGGCCGTCCTTGATAGATCATGGGTCTGATACAGGGATCAGGTTAGTCTTGCTGAAAAGTTACCTTCAAAGTCCAGCGCAAAGTGTCCTGTGCAAGGTGAAGGAGGGTGCGAGGAAAAGATAGGGTATTGCAGGTGGTCGTCTCTGTGGTCAGAGTGAGCTTTTGCTCTAACGCAGTGTGCAGAGCTTGCATTGCCAGTCATCGTTGGCAGGGGCTTTAGCGAGAAGAGCAAATCTCACTGGAGCTTCGTGTTGACAGTCATCACCTTGGGCAGCAGACAGAGTCTTGGTGCGAAGGGATCTGTTCACGGTCACGAACAGCCCAAACTACAGGATTTTAACTTTTCTTCTTTGTAGGAGCTTAAACTGATGCCAGCCAAGGACCTAGGACCTGGGGGGGGGGGGGGGGGGGGCACGTCTTGGAGATCAGAAACTCACTTCAGCTGAGGTCCAGGTCCATTTGCAAATCCAGTGCAGCAGGTGCAGTGCAGCAGGTCAGCTTGGCAGTCTCAGGGAGGCCACTGAATCTTGTTATGTCCCTGTAGCTCACATCGGATGGCAGCCAACTGACCCTTGGAATCACTTAGGTTAGCCTGGCATAAAGGTAAGCAACCCCCGTCTTCCTTCTCAGACAGCAAGGCAGTCACCAGCAGTCCTCAGCAGCAGGGCAGTCCTTCTGTAATGACCACAAGTCCAGGTGTGTTCTGAAGAGTGGCTCTGGAGATTCAGTATTTATACCTAGTGCCAGCCTTTGTGCCTGGGGGTGCTCCCTGTTCTACCTCCACATCTGGTTCTGGAAAGTTCTTCCTCTTTCAAGGATCTAAACTGTCTGTGGGTGACAAAAGGCAGGCCTGCTATCGGAGTCCTTTGTGAGTGCAGAAGGAAAGGCCCTTTGAAGTGTAATCCAACTTTACCATTAAAGAGCCTTTTTATTTACAAGTCAAAGGAGACCAAGAAGTATTTTTCTACCTGCTGCTAGTCTAAAGGTAGCACTTACTAAATGTAACAAGGTAATCCAGGGTTAGTCAATGGGAGAGATAGGCCTTACAAGAGTGAAAAACAACTTGAGTAGTTTTTCACTGCCAAAACATGTAGAACTTAAGCACACATGTCCTACTTTCTAAATACAGTGCACCCTGCCCTACCAGGGCCTACATTAGGGGTAACTTATATGTATTCAATTGCAGGGTCCAGGCCTTGAAAAGGGTTTATTTTGGCATGTCAATGACAAGTTAAAACTGCACTACAGCCTGAGCATCAGGCCTCAGGCATGTTTGAAAAGGCTACTTTATTGAGTGCCACAATGAGTGCGGCAGGCCAACAAACAACATTTAATGTACAGGCCCTGGGCACATGTAAGGACTTACACGTGTGTTAAATGTGCCAATTAGGTGTAAGCCAATGTTATCATGAGTAGGTGAGAGTGATGGAGGACAGGATTTTCATATCCTTAATCAGTTGATAGTAAAAGGGAGGCACAAGGAGGAGTGCACTATACCACATAGACAATACCTGTCCCATTTGACAGAGAAGGATCTAGAAAAACATGCAGCATTGTCTGACAGGGGGTTAGCTAGGAGGGTTAATAACCTGACTCAGGCCTACAAGACCCTGTAGGATGAAGGGCCAGCATACATCAACAAATGACTGACCATCCACCTAGCAACCAGACCCCTTCAATCAGGTTCCCACTCCCTCACAGACCCACCACGGATCCATTGAGCCAACAGAGGAGGACGCTCCTTTTCGCACCTGGTAGCTAAGGCTTGAAACAGCCTCCCCGGCACCTCTGGACCGCACCATCACTTCAGCAATTCAGAAGAGAACTAAAGACCTGGATGTTCGAATGGTCATTCCTTCACACAGCAGCATACAGCTCCAGCACCTCGAGACACTCACGGGTGATTTGCCGCGCTCTATAAATGTTTGATTGATTGATTGAGCAGCATATCTTTAAGCTAAAGGGAAAGGTGAATTCTCAACAGACTGGTTCCAAACAAGAGTGTAAGGGCCAGGACATTTCCCAAGGATCCAAGGTTGGACAGACAGGGAGAAAGGCAACTGGGTTCCGAGCAAGAAATAGAAAAACAAAAGGATATTTCCTCCATGCCCAACGTGGTGACTTGTTTTAAATGCCACAAGGAGTGGCATTAGAAAAGAGACAGTTGTGACAGATGATGTACTCTCTGCATCCATCATAGGCAATATGTTGGCAATTGGTTAGAGGACCCTTAAAGCTTAATCTGGGGGTGATGGATACTTGTGAAAGGAGCCTAGATGCTCTAGAGCATATTCATCCAAATGCCATGGTGTACGAAAGTGCCATTGTTGGCGTGGTTACCCCCCACTTGTTGCCTTATATTGATGCCAACTTTGATGAGAGTGTGCTAACCAGGCCCCAGCATCAGTGTTATTTCCCAAAATCTGTACCTTTGTTTACACAATTGGCACACCCCTGGCACCCAAATAAGTCCCTTGTAAAAGCTACCCATTGTACCAAGGACCCTGTGGCCAGGGAAGGTCCCAAAGGGATGCAGCATGTATTATGCCACCCTGGGGGATTCCTCACCAAGCACATACAGACTGCCTCTGCAGCTTGCCCGTGCTGGTGAGGAGGAAAAGGCAAAGTCGACATGGCACCCCTCTCAGGGTGCCAAGCCCACAAACTACTGCCTGTGGCATAGGTGAGTCACCCATATAGCAGGCCTTACAGCCCTAAGGCAGGGTGCACTATGCCACATGTGAGAGCATAGCTGCATGATCAATATGCCCCTACCGCGTCTAAGTCCATTCTTAGACATTGTAAATGCAGTGTAGCCATATTGAGTATGTGGTCTGGGAGTTTGTCATTATGAACTCCACAGCTCCAAATTGGCTTCACTGAATGCTGGGAAGTTTGGTATCAAACTTCTCAGCACAATAAACCCACACTGATGCAAGTGTTGGACAAAACCTTCACACCTCCCTCCTGCTGGAACTGTAACACCTGGCAGTGAGCCTCAAAGGGGCAGGCCTCTTGTTACAGTGTCCCAGGGCACCCCAGCTAGTGGATTTGCCCAAACCCCGGACAAAGCCCCACTTTTGGCGGAAAGTCCAGTGTGAAAATTAGGGAAAGCAGGAAGGAGTGACCACCCCAGCTAGGACCACCCCTAAGGTGTCCAGAGCTGAGGTGACCCCCTCCCAGCAGAATCCTGTATCTTAGTTTGGAGTACAGGGACCAATAGGGTTAGGTTTGTGTCCCCCTCCCCAAAGGGAGTGGACACAAGAAGGATGTAGCCACCCTCAGGGTCAGTAGCCACTGGGTACTGACCCCTGTAATGCCCCTAAATCCAGGATATAAGGTCTCCCCTGAACCCAAGTCATCAGATTCCTGGTGACCTCACAAGAAGAAAGAAGAAGGACTGCTAAGCTGAAGCCCCCAGCAGAGAAGAGGCAAAACTGACTTGGCCCAAGCCCTACCGGCCTGTCTCCTGTTTCAAAGAACCTGCAAAAGCAAGTGACGCATCCTGCGGGTCCAGTGACCTCTGCCAAGCCTCCAGAGGAGTGCTTGGATCGCAGAGGACCAAGAACTCCTGTGGACAACGGCCCTGTCCAAGAAGAATCTACATCTAAGGACTTCAGAGCCTCCCCGGATCTGCGAGTCCTGACCACTCTGCACCCAGCGCCCGTGTCCAGGTGGCTCAACCGGCTAGCAAGGATCCCCAGGCGATTCCAAGCAAGTGCCCACTCTGGGTTGACCTCTCCTGTCCCCCACAACAACACCTGCAGTGCAAATCCAGAGGACCCCTCTGACTGTGAAAGCTCCGGACGAAGATATCCCACGCAAAAAAGTACTCTGCACCCGCAGCCCCCAGGCCTTCGAAACCCGAGGACCCATCCTCCGGTGCTCAAAGTTCAGCCGACGGCCCACTTACTTGTTCAGTCTGTGGTTTTCCAGACCCCCTGGACCCAGCCTGCAGCATCTAAGTGATCCCCAAGGTCCCCTCATAGGAAAGCATTAGAAGACCGACGCTCTGTTTGCACCCTGTACCTGGCCACCCCAGCGCTGCTGAGGGTGGGAGTTTGGTGCCTACTTGTGGCCCCCCCCAGTGCTCCTCTAAACCCCCAACATCTGCCCTCCGAAGAGGAGGGTACTTACCTGCCAGCAGATCTGAAACCGAGTGCACCCCACCAGCCAGTGTTGATGGTGGTAGGTGTTTGGAGTTAACTTGAACCCCAACCAGTGGACTTCCTAAACCCCGGAGACTGGAACTGTAAGTGTTGTACTTACCTGCAAAACATACTAACTTTTCTTGCCCCCAGTAACTGTTTTGAAAATTGCACAGTGTCAAATTTTAAAACAGATTATTGCCATTTATTCAAAAACTGTACAATTTACCAATTTCAATCAAAGTGGTATTTATTTATATGTGAAATACGTATTAATTGATGTACTTACCTGCAACTTGAATCTTGTGGTTCTAGAAATAAATTAACAAAAAATATTTTTGCTATATTAAAATAATTGGTCTGGAATCAAGTAATTGAGTGTGTGCTTCTTCTAATGTCTGTGTGTGTACAACAAATGCTTTGCACTACCCTCTGATAAACCTAACTGCTCGACCACACTACCACAAAAGAGAGCATTAGTATTATCTACTTTAGCCTCTGTTAAGCTTCTGGGGAATCCATGGACTCTGTGCATACTATGGGGGTCATCTTGACCCTGGCGGTAAAAAACGCCTACTGGCTGGTAGCCGCGGCGATGGACTTTTGGCAGCCGTCGACACGGCTACCGGCCGTCAGCCGGATTATGACCACAGCTGGATTTCCACCAGAAGGATGGTGGAAATCCGGCTGTGGCCATGATGGAGGATGGCGATAAGGTGCCTGTAACAGCACAACGCCAGTAGACTGCTGAAGACCGTATCATGACCCATGGTACGGCCTGGCGGTGTTCTGCTGGCGGATGCTGCTGTTGGCAGCAGTGCCCGTCCCGTCTTCTGCCGAAGGACCCTCTACACAAAGGTAAGTGGATGCTCCGACAGGGGAGGGTTGTGGGGGATGTTGTGTGTGTTTGTGGGTGTGTGTGTGTATGTCTGTGCGTGCGTGAATACAGGTGTGTGTTTGGTGTTGTAAGTGTGTGCATGTATGGATGTGTGAGTGTGTGTATGTTGTGTTGTGTGAATGCGTGTGTGTTTGTATGTCAGTGTGTGTGGATGTGTGTGTGAATGGATGTCTGAATGCGTGGATGAATGTGGGAATGAGTGTGTGAATGCGTGTGGGAATGAAGGTGCGTGAATGAATGGGGGGTCTGGAGAGGGAAGGCTGGGGGGAACCTGGGGAGGGGTGGGTGGTGGGGAACACCCCTATCAGTCACAGGGAAGGGATTCCCTATCACTGTTAGTGCCTACCACCATGGTTTTTGTGGCGGTACGGTTGCCGCGAAAACCATGGCGGTAGGTGGGGTCATAATCCTGCAGGTGGGCTAGTGGCGGCGGCCGGGCTGGAGACTGAAGTCTCCAGACCGGCGGTCATTACCGCCGGGGTGGACGGTGTGGTACATTGGCAGTTTGGCTTGAGCCAAACCGCCAATGTCTTTATATGGAGAAAAGTACTGCCAGCCTGTTGGCAGTACATTCCTCCATATTAACGGTGTCCGCCGGGGTCATAATGACCCCCTATATCTCATTTTGATATAGTATATACAGAGCCAGCTTCCTGCACATGGGATCTATGTTAGAAGCAGGCATCCATGGGAGAAAGGTTCCTGCACTGAAGGATACAGGTCCTTACAGTGCTATGGTTGAGAAACAGTTTTTAAAATCTGAAGAGATTCTTCCTGTGTCAGTGGCAGAGGCTTGGTAGCGAATGGGGATGACATAGAGTACCCATTTGCTAGAGTTGAAATAGAAATCAGTAGCAAGACAGCCAATATTGATGTAGGGGTAAGAGAATATGTTTCTGGATGTCTTTTGGGCAATTATTTATTACCACCTGGTATAGTGTCAGGACCAGAAGCATACATGGTTTGGACCATGTCTGCTCTGCTGACCAGAAGACTGGCTGCACATTAGTCTCAGGAAGAGGCTGGGACCATTCTAGATTTGCAAAGGGCAGAGACAAGTAGTGAGTGCATTAGGGGAGACTCTGAGACAGCTCAGGCTGTAGATCCTGTTGCTCCTGATCCAGATGGAGAGGAGTATGAGACAGCCAAGGTGGACTCATGTTGGAGTCTGGATCACTTCAGGGTATGTTAGCTGCTAAAGGACACACCAGAGAGAAATACCACTAGGCACAAATTGAGCGTACTATTCTTATGGGACTTCAGAAGGAAGCCAGAGAACAGGCCACCAGCAGTGGTTGGACTACTGTACAGTGAGCCCATGAATCCTCAGCCAGGAACTTGGAAGACGCTAGTGATTTCCCTTGTACATAGGAACTTCCTGTTAACACAGGCTTATGAAGTGCCTTTAGCAGGACACTTTGGGGGTTATTCTAACTTTGGAGGAGTGTTAATCCGTCCCAAAAGTGACGGTAAAGTGACGGATATACCACCAGCCGTATTACGAGTTCCATAGGATATAATGGACTCGTAATACGGCTGGTGGTAAATCCGTCACTTTTCCGTCACTTTTGGGACGGATTAACACCTCCTCCAAAGTTAGAATAACCCCCTTTGTCCATTAAACAGGCCTAGCATAGGTGGGACTCTTTGTTCTAGTGGCCAGAGATGTGCCAAAACATACAGAGACTCTATCCGAACTGTCCTACTTGCCAAGTTACTCGAAAGTCAGGCGATAAGACCAAGGCACTGTTAGTGCACTGCCTGCAGCATGTGTGCCATTTGAGGGGTGGCTATTGTCACTGTTGGTAAGTCTGACACCCTTCTAAATCATAGGCAATAAGTATTTCTTCGTTGCGATGGATCATGCCACCAGGACCAGGTACCTCTGAGGACCCCGACTGCTAAGGGCAGCCATGGTACTCATAGCCATCTTTTGGCAGGTTGGAATTATTAAGACTATGATGTATGAAGAGGGAACCAACTTTATACCTTCTGACGTGAGAGAGATGTGTGAGCAAGCTTGTGTAACCTACCACTTCTCCAAAACACATCACCTGCAGACCAATAGGTTGGTGGAATGGTTTACCAAGACCCTTAAACACATAATGGGAACTCTAGCACAAGAAAAAAAAAATCTTCTCCTTCCAAGTCTGTTGTTCGCCTACAGGGAAATTCCACAGAGTTGAGTTCAGTCCCTTCAAATGTCTGTTTGGGCCCCAGGTACATGGCCCTCTCACCTCAGTTAGAGAAAGTTGAGCACGACCTTCCAAATCACCACAAAAGGATACAGTGGTCTATGTTATTCATGTAATGAAGCCAGTGACACAGTATATAGGTCAGGTGAAGAAAAACCTTTAGACAAGCCAAGAGCTGATGAAGCAGGGGTATGGCCAGAAGGCGACACTGAATGGGTACTACAAAGGTCAGGATGTGTTGGTGCTGAAGTGTATCTGTGTCATATTTTTAGAGGATAAGTGGTGTAGTCCATACAAGACAGTGTAGAAGATTTCTGAGGTGAACTACCTGGGGGACACAACTGCCACACAGGAGACAAGGAAGGTATTCCATGTTTACTGGCTGAAGCCTTACCTCTGGAGAGATTTTACTTCAAACATCCTGGCAGTGAGAGAGGAGACTGAGGACAGTGAGCCACTCCCTGACCAATTGAATACTGATGAAAAGATCGGGTCTGTAGAAGGGGTACATCTTGCCCCTGAGCTGGCTCCTAGGCCACAAAAAGGGTACAGAAACATATTGGGATGATTTTTCAATTTCTTCTTGCAGACCCCAGGGTTAACGCATGTTTGTGCGCATGACACAGACACAGGAGACAACTTGCCATTGCAGAGAAAGATCTATAGGATGACAGACAGAGTCTAAAAGGTGACTGAGATGTTGATCTGGAAGTGATTGAGCCACTGGTTAGTTTGAGTTGGTGGTTTCAGATGGGACCTACCAGCACTCATTTTGGGTGACCAACAATTAGTTTTCCTTAACAGAGTTTAATCCAGAGCAAGAAAGAGAAAAACACAAAAGGGAAAAGAAAGAGAAAGATAGAAAAACAGTGGCAAAGGAAGAAAGCAGGGGTGTTAAAGAACCTCCAAGAGTGAGATAAAGCAGCAGGAAGTGTGTAGTGGTGGATTAAAAGGACACAAGGTAGAATCAAGGCTACACAGCCATGGCATTCAGCACCCCAACATTTAATAGCACAGGTTAGGCTTCTGATCAAAAAAAGTTTCACTGCCACTTTTTCTTTAACAAATTAAGCACTGGATGAAGCATTCCTGTAGTCCTTGGGTCTGCCTATTAGTAATGTTCCTGAGCAAGGATTCACTGATCTGCACTTCTGTGTGGGCTACTGGGCCCTTAGTAAGTTAAGAATGATGCACATTCATGAACTGGTTGTACTGATGGAGTGCTGGCCGCTTCTTGAGTACCTTTGATCAATGGTTAGTGGCAGATTACATGACATCTAGTGCCAGGAAGACTGCATTCTTAATGCCAGATATCCTGTACCAGTTTAGAGTCATGCAGGTTGGGCTAAGGTATGCCACTGCTACTTTTCAGCACCTGGTGACTCATGTTTTATCAAGGCTTGTGGAGTTCTGTGTAGCCTACCTTGATGACACTGCTGTGTTTAGCAGTTCATGGGAGGACCACCTGGGGCACTGTGGCAGTGAGTCACCGGATGAAGATAATGGAAGTGGGCGAAAGAGACCCGAGCTGTCCCTCCAATGCACCAGAGGGACGAACGAGGGAAACATATTGGCACGCATAGGGGGGCATGCCGACGTTGCTGGGAAAGAAGAAGACATTGCCGGGAAAGAAGAGGACGTTGCCAGGAAGTAAGGAGACACGGTGGCGAACACGGAGGAGGAAGAACAAGATGGGGAAAAACAGAGCATGTCTGATGGCAGAGATATGTCAACTACTCGGGGTAAAACAGATACGTACAACCGTTTATCACCCACAGATGGATGGTCTGGTCAAACAGCACAACAAAACCCTGTTAAAAAAGACAATGTCGGACTCTGAGAGGGACTGGGATAAAAAGCTACCCCTTGTCCTATTTGCCATTAGAACACATATGCAAGCATCTACCGGTCATAGCCCTTTTGAGCTGGTCTTTGACCAAGAGCCAAGGACTCTCCTAGACATGGCAGCAGAGCAATGGGAAGAAAAGGAAGAGGAAGCTCATGATATCCTTACTTATATCCAACAATTGAAAGAGAACCTACACAAGCCATGGGAGGATGTGAGAGTTCACTTAAAAGGAAACTAAGAAAAACAGAAAAGACAACATGAAGAAGGAAAAAGGCTAAGAAACATCCCGATAGGTAGTAAGGTCCAAGTTCTTCTGCCAAGCACAGAAAATAAACTGTTAGCAAAGTGGGAGGGTCTTTTTTTTAGGGTTATAGAGGGAGTAACCCCGGTCACTTATAAAATCGAGAACCCCAACACCCATGAAAAACCCAGATCTATCATATCAATCTGTTGAAGATGTGGGAAGAGGTTGACAGTCAACCCTCCAGGAGTAATTCCAATCTCCTCATTACCAAGACTGAAATCCTAGAGATAACCCTACTGCCTTTTTCAGAAGAAGAGAGGGAGATTATACCCTCTCTTGGTCCTAACCTATTATCAATACAGAGGACACAAATGGTAGACTTTGTCAGAAGGCATAGAGGCGTCTTTTCAAAGATCCCAGGGAAAACCTTTTTAATACATTACCACATCCAGACTGGGGAAGGGAAAATAGTACGACAAAAACCATACAGCATCCATGAAGCCAAGAGACAGGTGATAGAAACAAAAGTAAGAGAAATGCTAAAGGCAGGGATAATAGAACCCTCAAATAGTCTTTGGAGTTCCCCAATCGATTTAGTACCAAAGCCAAACGGGTCCATTCAGTTCTGTATAGACTTTCGCCAACTTAATGCTATTTCTCACTGTGACACGTACCCCATGCCTCACGTGGCTGAACTAATCGAACGGTTAGGCAATGCCCGCTACCTCACCACATTAGACCTCACAAAAGGGTATTGGCAGATCCCCCTAAATTATGAGGATAAAGAAAAAACTGCATTCTCTACCCCTTCAGGTCTTTATCAGTTAACAGTGTTGCCTTTTCGGTTACACGGGGCCTGAGCAACTTTTCAGCGCCTTATGGATATGGTGCTAGAACCCCATCATGACTACGCTGCTGCCTACCTAGACGATATAGTCATTTATAGTCGTACTTGGGACCAACACTTAGAACAGTTATCAGCTGTTTTATATACCCTCAAAGAGACAGGCATGATGGCTAATCCAGAAAAATGCAGCATAGCCCGAAGTTCAATCAGCTACTATATCCTGCCTCAAATGGACAAAGCTGAGGCAATCAGGAAGATACCACCCCCAAAGACAAAACGTGACATACGGTCGTTTTTGGAGATAGTATGTTATTATTGATGGTTTGTTCCACATTACTCCACTTCCGCAGCCCCATAAACAGACCTACTGGAAAAGAACCGACCAAACAAAATACCCCACCTGGCAGAACCTCAATACAATAGCTATCAAAGTCTGAAGGAGTTGTTGGTCACCAATCCGGTGTTACAATGCCTGAGTTCCATAAGCCTTTCCTACTACAGACCGATGTCTCCGACCATGAATTAGGTGCTGTTCTTTCACAAGATGCAGAGGAAGGACATTCCCACCCTATAGCCTACATCAGCAGGAAATTGTTACCAAGAGAAAAGAAACGAATGCTTGGCCATAAAATGGGCTGTTGGAGCCCTGCAGGATTACCTTTTCGGCCGACCCTCCCTGCTTCTTACGACTCACGCCCTTTTAGCCTAACTAGCCTGTCATAAAGATACAAACCCAAGGGTGTTCCGATGGTTCTTATCCCTCAAACCCTTTATGTTTCAGGTGCGTCATACACCTGGTTCCACTCTGACCAATGCAGATTTCCTTCCACGATATCCTACGGACACGTGGCTGAATCAGCCACCTGTAGGGGTGAGTGAATGTGGCAGGGAGACACTGGAAGAAGAAGACAGAAGTGGGCAGATGAGCCCTGAGCCATCCCTCCAGTGCCCCAGGGGGACAAACGAGGGAAACATATCGGCACGCATGGGGGCCATGCCCACATTGCCAGGAAAGAAGAGGACGTTGCCGAGAAAGAAGAGGCCATTGGCGGGAAGGAAGGAGACGCAGAGGCGAACAAGGAGGAGGAAGAACAATATGGGGGAAAACAGAGCGGAGAGATGAATTGGAGAAGAGACGACCGGGAGCCGGAGCCAGCACGGTCAAAGGAGAGCTGCACAGAGAAGGAAGGAAGAGGCGAGGGGGAGCAGGCCGATGCAGGGAGATCTGGGAGACATGGAGGGGTCCACCGTGTTTCAGGAGGGACGTGGCTTAACCAGGTACATGACCGATTGTGCAGTCATGTGGGGCCGGTATTAAGGTGGGTGGGGAAAAAGGGGGGAGAAGAGGCGAAAAACCCAAAGCACGCCGGGCTAGGCCACGAGGGATAGCCCAAACACTTATCCTGGGAAACACTACAGCACAGCGAATCCTATCACTGCTGTGTATCATGGGGCAACTTATGATATTGTGAAGCACAAGCACAGACCAGATGATACCAGAGCACTATTAATAGCACATAGAGAACCTCTCGCGCCTTCCCCTTTTCTTTCTATTATTCTGCATGCACAAAATAACTGAGACAGCGATAAAGTTAAGAGACAAAGTAAAGAAATACTAAAAATAAACAATCCAAAATAGAAAAACCACAAAAACACTTACCTGATCCCGTCCTTGTTTCCTTTGCTCCTGGAGCCTGCAAATCTGTGGCACTGGAAGGAAGCCAAGAGCCTAAGAAAAGAAGAAAGCACCACATGAGGCAGCACAACACAAGGAGAAGATGACAAAAACAGGCAGACGGCACCCATTCCGATAAAATAACAAAACAAAGAACATACCACTTCAAGAATACTTCCCTGACTGGTCAGACATTTTTATTATAACGAAGGTGAACATCGTCCTCTACGGTTGGACCCTGTGACAGGCACCTAGACCAGGTGTTGGTTAGGGTGCAGGGAGCAAAACCATTGAGGCAACACAGCACATTAGAAGCAGACATCAATAGTGTATCTTGGGCATCCTGAGGCAATGGAGAGATCCATCTGTTGGATGTCAAGCTCTAGTTTGTGTTGCAGGTTGAGGTTCCCCCCACCTGGACTCAAGTGAGAACTTTTCTTGGGCTTACTGAATAGTACAGGAACTTTGTGGCCAACTAATGGTCCATAATTGCACCTGTAAGAGCCATGACATACAAGATGCAACGTAAGAGAGTGATTTGGGCTATAAAGTGTCAGAAGGTTTTCAAGGACCAGAATTCAACACTATTCAATGCTCTTGTGTTGAAGGCATCTTATTACAGTCATCCCTATATTATATATACTGGCTCCTCAGATAGGGGAGGTGGAGCAGAGTAGTGTCTCAACTTGATGTCAAGGGCAGAGAACATTCAGTAGAAGGCACACAATGAAAAAAAGTAAAGGTTTGGATATTTAGGAGGTGTAATAGCAGTTCACATTATGATGAAGTAACAGCCAGTAAGTCCGGCCAAAAAAGGGTCTGCATTACACATTTTGACACGTCGTAGAGGGACTGTTTAACTATCATTTGATATACTCATTTGATTGATAATCATGCAGGTTTAAATGCCACGAATGAACCCTACAATTAACTTGAGCTGTTTCGAAAGTTAACAGGTCATCACCTGAATGAGAAATAGCATATACCGCAAACTGCAATAATGTCCAATGTACTGACGGATTTTTAACCCTTAGCTAGGTCATGCGGTGAAGCTGGTTTTGCATGCCACAGATTTTGCTGTTCTTTGTAGTCATTCTGAGGACTAGTATTACACCAAAAGGGTCGGACATTAGCAGGTATAGCCTTAAAGAGGAATTCTACATGTGTGCCCCCATCCACTTTGCAGCTTGGCTGCCAGGGCGTACTGCTGATAATACAAGCTACCAATGGTTCAGGTGTAAATTGGGGCACATACTAGGCTGAATTCAGCATCCATATATACTGTGTAATAGTTAAGTGGGGACAAATGTATACTTCTTGATTGCAGAAGTAAGACTTGAGTATTCAGGGGTTAAGTTGATCCTGATAATTTCACAGTCAGGACCTATAAGGGGCAGCAGCTGATACCGTGGTGATTCTCTAACCCAGACACATACTTTAACATTAATAACTTCCACCATGCTACTAGCAGTCTATTTCACTTGAAGTTGACATATAATCAGACACAGTACAAAAATGAAATAACCAAAAATGAGGAGAATTGACTTGAATGCAGGTCCCTAAGTTCTCACCTAACAAAAATGTGCTGTTCTTGCTTGTAATGGAGCATCACACTGCAGGTGACAGCGATGCACAGAAGGTAATACCATGGGAACACAAAAGGATGATAGACGGAGTACTGAACAATGCAAAAACTCACCCCCCAGTCACAGATCTGGGTTTAATCCATCGTTCTTTTGCTCACCATGCCACCCCAGTTTGGACCCAGCCATATGCAAATCAGTCTTGACCCTGTTCCTCATGGGAACAGTCAAGCCCAAACTGCCAGGCCGGGTCCTCCCTGGACCGGAAACAAGCATCCTAGGACCGGTTTCAGGGTATCACCCTTCATCAGCCAGGCTAGCTTGAATCCAGTGGCACAACCTTAAACTCCCCTTTTATTACAGATAAGTACCCCCTAAGGTAGGCCCTGGGTAGGCCCTAAGGCAGGGTACTATGTAACTAAAAAGTATTTTAAAGTTTTACATGCCCTGGTAGTGAAAAATACCCAAAGTCGTTTTTCACTACTGTGAGGCCTACCTCTCCCATAGGATAACATTGGGGATTCCTTATTACATTTAATAAGCTGTAATTCCTACTTGAAAGAAGGTGGATATATCATGTTTGGTACCCATGGAATTGTAATGATAAACCCTCTTTAATAGTGAAGTTGGATTTTTTATTACGATTTTGAAAATGACACTTTTAGAAAGTTGGCATTTTCCTTCCCTTAGGCCCTTGTGCCTGCAGCCTGTCTTGGGTCACATGACTGGGTGTAGCTGACAGACTTTGTGAATTCCTCCCAGACAGTCACACAATAGTGGGATTTGCTGAGACTGAATGGGCCATCAACTGGCAGGATGGGGGGGCGGAGCTGAGCACAGCCCCACTTGTACCTGAATAGGCTCTGTCCTGTCCCCTTGCAATTGGCCTAATTACCTTGTATTATCAATGCAGCCAGGGCAGGTCAGGAAACTCCAAGAACTTCAAAGAACCTTTCCAAAAACGTCTTCCACCTTCTAGGAGTTCGGCTCCAGGGAATAAAAATAGGACTCTCCAACCCACACTTCAGCTCACTACTGTACCTGTGGAAGGACTCTCAGAGGTCTGCCTGCTGCTGTGACCTGCTGCTGTCAGACTGCTGCTGTACCTGGAAGGACTGCTTTGCTGGCTGGAGCCTGTCTAGAACCCTTAGAAGCCAGCCCTGCTATTGAGTCCTGCAACTACATCTGCACTCAGGACTATTAGAAGTAACTCCAAGGGATAGTTTCCTGGCCTCCTGTTCAGATCCATAGGGACATAACAGACTCTCACCATCTTGAACCCACATCTGGGCCCAGCCTGAGTAAGTTCAGAACCCCCAAGAGGTCTCCATCCACTCCTGGACCATTGGTTGTTGTGCTAAATGTGCCCAGATGGACATATTCCAAAACCGAGAACTTAGACACAGTTTGGGCAGAAAGTACTCTGACAACAGGGAGGAGACTGGGACTAACCTGATCGCCTATCCACCAGAAGTGTATTGCCAGTTGGATTGACTTTGTGGCTTCTCCCACACATTCTCTTCTGCAGTATTTCTAGGGTCCTTCACCAAAGGGGTATCTGACCTCATGGAACTGTCTTCCGCTACAGCCTTTTCTTCATCCTGCTGGAGATTTTTGACTTCAATTTCGGCGACTTATTCTGAAGGTAAAAATCTTCACTGCGGGTTTGCTTCACTGCCATCCGATGATGAAGCTCCCTTCTCGGACTCTTCTGCAGCCATACCCTGCTGAAGTTCTACCTTCTCGACATTTTTCTCTCAAACGTTTTCAAGTCCAAAGGTAAGTGCTGACTGGGCCCAATCCATTTCTTGTGTCTGAACTGTACTCCATTGTGTTTGGCCTTAACTTTCAACTTTGACCCCATCTCGCACTACAAGATGTCCGCAGTTGGTGCTTTTATCTTTTAGGTGCTATTTTGAACCTTAAACTTTAAAAATTAGTAACTCTAGTTCTATTGACTGGATTTTGGTTGTTTTGGTGTCAGATAATTTATCAGAATGCACTCTATTTTCTTAAATTGGTATAGTAATTTTGTTGTGTTGTGTTTTCATTTTATTACTGTTTATGCTTTGCATAAATATTTTACACATTGCCACTAAGTTAAGCTTCACTGCTTTTTGTGCCAAGCCACCCAGATTTAACCACAGGTTAATTTAGTGACTTTTTGTGGTTCATCCTGCAAGGCATTGTGGCTGTTGCTTGACCAGGGATCACACCACAGTCAACCAATTCCTCACACTGGGGTTCAGCAGCGAGGATCAAGATTTGTGTTTGTGTAGTACCATACAGAGATTTGTGTTAAACAAGAATCCCAGATATTTCATTTTTCTCAAGACACTCCATTATGGTGGTCTGAAAATGCCACAGTCCTATTCATGTGGCTCTTTCCTCACAAGATTTTCTGTTCCAAATCAACCTCCTCTAAACACAAATTTATGTGACACAAAATCACAGCCTCAAATTTCACTCCTTCTTTATAAAATATTCTTACCTCATACTCAATTACTGCTATTAAAATCAATTGAAAAAAACCCAGCTTATGTGATCTTGTTATTCAAAATGTTCTGCCCCCTGGTTCACAGAAAAATGCAAATTAGCCAATGTATCTGTCAAAAAGCTGGAAACAGTTAGGTCCTCATTATGACATTGGTGGTAAATCCCGCATACTGCTGCGGAGGCAAACATCCGTTCGCCAAATTATGACACACACACACACACCAATCCGACAGAATACGGCCACATATACAAATCCGCCAGCCCAAAGGTCAGTGCTAAAGTGGCGGTTCCAACACCCATACCGTTACGCCAACAAAACAACACCCACCACATTATGACCCACAAATCTCCACGGCGGACATTCAATGGCGCTAAACCATTGGCGGTACACACCAGCGCGCTCAGAATGGATACCCATATACTAAACTACACAACATTGGCCAATCCCACAAACACACACCTGACACTCATACACACTCCACACCCACCCACCCACAGCACTATAAAACACACACCCACATTACCCATCACCCGTTATGAATACAAATTATTGCCACCAGACTGACACCAAGACCACTGCAACAACTAGACACACACACCATATACACCTATACATCTCTCACGCACCCCACTTCACACACCCAGCCACAGTACCTAACACCCACACACTTACACACACCACACAACACCCATGTCCCCACAAAGGCACCCCTATTTCACAGATGAGGAGTTTCGGGTCATGGTGGAGGAAATAGTCAGGGTAGTGCCACAGCTGTTTGGCACACAGGTACAGTAAATATCCTTTGTCAGGAAGATGGAGCTATGGCAGAGAAACGTGGACAGGGTGAACGCCATGGGACAGCATCCAAGAAGAAGGGATGACATCAGGAAGAGGTGGAACGACCTACGGGGGAAGGTACGTTCCGTGGCAGCAAGGCACCAGCTCATCATACACAGGACTGTCGGTGGACTCCCACCTCCTCCCCAACAGCTCACAGCATGGGAGGAGCAAATCTTGGCATTACTGCATCCTGAGGGACTCACTGGAGTTGCAGGAGGACTGGACACTGGTGAGTCAACGTTTACTACTTATCAACGCCTATGCCTGCATGCCATCTCACCCCTCACCCTCACTCCCATCACTCCACTCCATCCCACACACTGCACCTACACATATGACTAACCCCAATGCCAAGCCCTGCATGCTATACCAATGCATGGACAGTCCTCCCAGCCCTGCATGGACACCCATCACAAAAGCACGCACAGCATGGAGAACTAACAATCACACAATACATCACCATACACAAACAAAGGTGGGAGGGTAACAGCAAAGATAGAGGGGAAGATAGGGATGTATAATATGTCACAGACATGAAGCATAATACATCACCTACATCCGCACAGTTGCCCCAGCCAATGTCAGCAGAGAGGAGGTGCCATAACAAATCAGTCCCCCGACAGGAGAGGCCCCCAGTGATGACAGTAACTCTAGACTTCTGGATCTGGATGAACTACCTGGCCCATCAGGGACCACTGGTCAGTCGGTCACCCCAACCCACTCCCAGTCAACCACAGAGCCTCCCCCATCAGTATCCAACACCACAGCACCCACCCAGCATCCCTACACCTCTGTCCCCAGGACACGTCAATCAGCAGTGTGCCCACCTGTACAGGGACCCCAGTCCACACCTCGCCCCCAAGACAATTAGGTAGCTGGGGTCAGTGGCAGTGGGCACACCGTTCAGGGGACAGAGACACAGGAGAACAAGGACACTGGGAAGACCGCTGTGCACCAGGGGGAGGACAGGCCCAGGGAAACGACTCTCCAAGAGGCACTCACCAAGATCCTGGGGGCCTACCAACAATCCCAGGACACGATGGGCCAGATCCTTAATAACATGCAGGAGAACAAGCGGCTGCAGGAGGAACACCGTCAGAAGATCAGGGAGGACTTGCAGGCTCTCAACACCACCATGAGTTCTATAGCAGGGGTGCTGGCAGACATGGCCAACATCATTAGGGAATCGAAAGCACACACCAGCGGGTCCCTACCACTAGCCAGTCAATTGACCACCCCTCCACTTCCGCTGCAGCTAGTGGGCAGGAGGCCCTGCCACCGGACCCACAGGACACCAGCACCTCTCCCCCTACAGAAGGTGAACCACCCCGCAAACGTTCCCTGTGACCCAGACAGAAGCCAGAGACACTTGCCAAGACCAAGACCACCGCCAGGAAATGAGGCTCTCCTGATTGTCCCCCTTGTGTCCCACTCTGTCACCTTGTCCATTTTGAAGTGCCTTTGCTCCCCTTCCTACGGCTCCTTGGACACTAGACCTGTGCTACAAACAGACTGGAACAATACCCTGGACGTTCCTGTACCATCACCCCATTCCATTGCACTTTACAGTCAATTATTTGCACTACAATAAGTACCCTCGAACACAACTTGAGTGACACCGTTTTATGTGTTGAAAATGTGCATTTATGGGAACGGTCACATCTAGTGCAAATGATCTGAACACTGTGATACCATACAAATAATGACCTGTAGCTGTCTGCAGTAAACACATCAGGACACTGTTGTGTTATCATCAACATCTGTAAAATGACAGTAAGTCGAGATGCAAAGGAAGTGAATGCCTTCATGATACAGCCACATCAATAGTCAGAGTAATGGTCAGTTCCACTAACTGACCTGGGTGTCATTGGAAGTATTGTTGTATAACTGATGTTCTGTTGTCCTCATCCTCTGCCTCCTCATCCTCACTGTCCTCAGGGTTCACTGCTGCCACAGGGTCATCTTCAGTCCCCTCCTCCTGCAGAAAAGGCACATGTCATCTGAGGGCCAGGTAGTGCAACATACAGCATGCCATTATTATCCGGCAGACCTTCTCGGGTGAGTAGCACAGGGATCCACCTGTCAGATACAGGCATCTGAACCTGGCTTTTCAGGAGGCCGAAGGTCCTCTCGATTATTCTCCTGGTTCGCCCATGTGCATCATTGTAACGGTTCTCAGCACCTGTCCTGGCATTCCTCACAGGGGTCAGGAGCCACGATAGGTTTGGGTAGCCAGAGTCACCTGCAAATATTGAGGGACAAACTTTAGCCTTACATAATGCTATGGGATAACACTTGAAGGCATACACTGACATACAGTGGATGGGGACTCTGGCTCACCTATTAGCCACACCCTGTGCATCTGTAGTTGGGCTATCACATTTGGGATGCTGCTATTCATCAGAACGAAGGCATCATGCACCAACCCAGGATACTTGGCAGTAACATGGGAGATGTACTTGTCCTCCAGGCACACCATTTGCAGATTCAGTGAGTGGAAACTCTTCCGATTCCTGAACACCTGTTCATTCTGGCGGGGGGGACAAACGCAATATGTGTACCTTCAATCGCCCCAATAATATTGGGAATATGTCCCATTGCATAGAATCCCGCTTTCACAGTGGCCAAATCTTCCCCCTGGGGGAAAGAAATGTAGCTGCACATGTGTTTCACCAAGGCAGACAATACCCTCTGCACACAGGGGTTTATCTCCCCCTCCCATTCATCCGCAATGGTAGGTATCTAAGGGCCACAAGAGTGAGTAGGTTGTCACAATTTGAACAATAGAACCACCACCTCAGGGTGCATACAGCATTAATGTGATGGGACAGTGGGAATGGCAATGTATGTGCAATTTTCATAAATGACTCAGTTATGGAAGATCTGTATGTAGTCCACCACCATGAAATGGCGACTGCCAGTCCTGTATCTAGGGACAGGTGGTAGTGAGGTAACTCCACCGACATTGGGGGTCTTTGCGGAAGGCAGTCTTGCACCGCCGTGCAATACCTCACTGGCTAATATGGGGCTCTATGGAGTACAGCGGCCAGCGGGGATCAGTGTTGACAGTGACGGTTTACACCACCACGGACGTGACCACCATTTTCTGTCTATAACCTCACTTGATTCCTGACTTTCCACAGGACAACACCTACACTACGTGTGCTTCTGTGACCTGTGTCTGGAACCTACCATGGCCTGTGTGATGGGGGATAGGGCCCCTGCCTTCTCGTTGATGGAGTTGGAGCGCTTGGTGGATGCAGTCCTGCCCCAGAATGGGCAGCTGTATGGGCCTCCAGACCAACAGGTGAGTACACCTTGGGCACAATGCATGTGGGAGGGTTGCATGGAGATGTGTGTGCAGGCATTGTGTCATGTGTGGAGTGGTATGTCTGGTGGTAGTGTACATGGTGTGCGCTGGGAGATGTGTGTGCCAAAGGATTTGGAAACAGGATTTGGGGGCCATATGTGTGACAGGCTGGATTGTATGTGTTATGCTGTCCTCCTGTCTGTATTACCTCTGCAGGTCAGTGCCCATCAAAAGAAGTGATTATGGCGTGCCATCGCCAAGGACGTGTGGACCCTGGGGGTCTACAGAAGGCAGATCACCCACTGCAGGAAACAGTGGGAGGACCTGAGACGCTGGGCACAAAAGACCACGGAGGCCCAGCTGGGGATGGCATCCCAACGAGGAAGGGGTGCCTGTCAGAACCTGACCCCCCTGATGCCCCGCATGCGGGCGGTGGCCTACCCAGAGCTGGATGGGCGTTTGAGGGCATCACAGCAGCCACAAGGGGGTGAGTACAGTTGGCATTACTACAATAATTGGTAGGTGGCATGGGATCCGGGTGGTGATTCTGAGTTAGTGGGTGCCCCTTAATGCCAGGACAGACATTGCAGCGTGATCCAGCTCAAGGGTAATGGGTGTATGGCAAATGCAGGTAACCTAGCTCATTTGCATTCCATGTCAGTCAGGGCTTTGTAGGTCCCTGGAGGTGTGCAGTTGGCGGAGTTTGGTCCTCATCTTGCTGTGGCATCTAGCCAATTCAATACCAGTGCAATGCATAGTGCTCAATCCTGATCCTTGTGTGTGACGGTGCTGTGTATGTCAACTGTGGTGTTAGTGCTGTAATTGACCCAGTGCTCCCTTTCTCTCCCCCCCTTTCTCCTTCTGTCATCCTGTCCATGTGTGCATTAGCATCATCTGGTGGAGGAGCAGGGGCACCGGCGACAGGGGGAGCTGCATCCCACAGGACCCAGGAGGCAGAGTCCACCAACGCAGAGGGAACCAATGGGCCAGAGGGCGAGGGGAGCACCACAGGAGAAACAGTAGGTGACAACACTGACTCAGATACCTCCTCTGATGGAAGCTCCCTGGTGGTAGCAGACACCTCAGTGACCACCCCAGCTCCAGGTACAGCCGTCACCCCCTTACCAGCACCGCCCTCCCAGTAGCCCCTCAGCGAGTTGCCTGTGCCCACTCACCCAGGAGGGTGGGCATCTCCTTTGCCCCATGCACCTCAAGCCGTGCCCCAATGAGCCCTGCTACCCTGAGTGAGGAGGCTATTGACCTCCTGAGATCCATCTCTATAGGGCAGTCAACCATTGTGAATGCCATCCAGGGGCTGGCATCCCAGATGCAGCAATGCAATGCATTCCTGGAGGGCATCCGTGGTGGATTGGCGGCCCAACGGAGATCGATTCAGGCTCTGGCCTTCTCTTTGATGGCAGCCATTGTTCCTGTCCTACTTTCCCCCATCCAAACTACCACTTCCCAGTCCCAGTCTCCTCAACCCCAACCCATCCCATGCACACATACAGACGAGCATGCACACAAGACATCACACAAGAGTGGCACAGTCAAACACAGGCACCACACTTCAGTCCACAAGCACTCACACAAACAACAGACAGTTGCACACACATCCACATCCACTGCCTCCACTGTCTCCCCCTTTTCCTCCTCCTCCACCTCCCTCACAGTCACACCCACACTCACACCTGCATGCACTGCTTTAACAGCCACAACCAGCATCACCACACCAAGCAGCACACACACCTCACTAGCAGACACCTCCACAACATCCATCCACTCGTCCCCTATATCCTCTCCCACCCTGTCTGTCCCCCCTTCCTAAAGGACACAAACACAGGCACTCAGACACCCAACAGCCGTCCACCTCACATCAGCACACTGTCCATGCACCTGCACCCAAGTCCAGCAGATGTACTCATCCAATAACCACTCCCTCAACCTCCACTCCCATCCCTCATCCCACCCCACCGTCCCTAAGAAGCTTTTCCTTGCTCAGCCTGACCTCTTCCCTGCCCCTTCCACCCCGTCCTGCCCGTAAGAGCAGGGTCCCAATGACCCAGCCCAGGACCTCAGCCAAACAGTCCATGGGGACAGTGGAGGAAACTCCTAGTCGTGGAGGCAAGGCAGTGAAGGATCCCATTCCAGCAGCCAGGAAAGGGAAGGATCCCACTCCACCAGCCAGAAAAGGGAAGGATACCACTTCACTAGCCAGGACAGGGAAGGATCCCAATCAACCAGCCAGGAAAGGGAAGGATCTCACTCCACCAGCCAGGAAAGGGAAGGATCCCACTCCACCACCAATGACAGAAGAGGTTCCCACTCAACTACCAATGTCAGAAGAGGTTCCCACTCAACCATCAATGACAGATGAGGTTCCCACTCAACCACCAATGTCAGAAAAGATTGCCACTCAACCACCAATGTCAGAAGAGGTTCCTACTCAACCACCAATGTCAGAAGAGGTTCCCACTCAACCACCAATGACAGAAGAGGTTCCCACTCAACCACCAATGTTAGAAAAGGTTCCCACTCAACCTCCAATGACAGAAAAGGTTCCCACTCAACCACTAATGACAGAAGAGGTTCCCACTCAACCACCGATGTCAGAAAAGGTTCCCATTCAACCACCAATGTCAGGAAAGATTCCCACTCAACCATCTCTGACAGACAGGAAGCCCTTACCACCAGCTGGGACACATCAGCCATCACCTCCAGCAGAGGCTGCCCAGGAGACACCTCCCCCAGCAGAGACAATGCAGCCCTCACCTCCAGCAGAGGGCATGTAGGCCACCCACCAGGGACTGTTGTACATGGGGCCCCCTCCAGAAACAGTGGGCAAGTTCCCCACCTCAAAGACTGTGACCTTGCACTCCCCAAAATTGGGAAATGGGTAAGGAGCCCCTCTAGAAGCAGTGGGCAAGTTCCCCACCTCAGAGACTGTGACCTTGCACTTCCCAGCATTGGGAAATGGGCATGGAGCCCCCTCCAGAAGCAGTGGGCAAGTTCCCCACCTCAGAGACTGTGACCTTGCACTCCCCAGCATTGGGAAATGGGCATGAAGACCCCTCCAGAAGCAGTGGGCAAGTTCACCACCTCAGAGACTGTGACCTTACACTCCCCAGCATTGGGAAATGGGCTTGGAGACCCCTCCAGAAGCAGTGCGCAAGTTCCCGACTTCAGCTGAGGTGCCCCCCACCCCCTTCCCCCTGAGGTGCATGTCCAATTCCGAGATGTTGCCCCTGCACAGTGTTGTGCGGAGTTATTCAGGATCAAGTTGGGGCTTGGACTGTGCCCTGTGGCCATGTGGGCCTTAAGTACTTTGGGCAGGGCATTGGCCCTTTCTGGACAACTGATCATGTATCTTTGTTCGAAATTTGGTTCATATGGTGGGTGTTGCCTTGCTATTACAATGTCAGTACTGCCGAACTGTAGTCCTTGTATTATTATGCCGTGTGTCGTGTGCCATTGGTTTACATCTGCAGCTGGTTGTGTGTGTGTGTCTGGTGTGTGTCGTGTGTGTGTGTCACTCTCCTTTTCCTCCCTCCCTTCCTTGTGTGCTAGGTGGCTGTACTCACCGTCCTCGTCGGCGTTGGTGTTCCAGGTGGAGCGTGGTGTAGAAGAGCATCGGGAAGACTTGCAGTTCCGGTTCCATGGCGGTCTTCTCTGTGTCTCTGTTGGTGAGTCTTTGGTCTTCTGTGATGTGTTTCCACCAGGCTCTTGATGTGTTCGTACCGCCCCAGAAATTGTGGCGGTTTGCAGTGTCATAATATGGTGGGCAGTACCTTGTCTTCTGCCTGGCTGTTGATGGCTACCGCCATGGTCAGTGGTGTTAATGCCTGGCGGATGGTGTGGTACATTAGCTGTCAATGGGAGTTATCACCGCCATGGTCATAATTTGGCGCTAATTACCACCAGCCTGTTGGCGGTGTTACCCCCACTTTAACAGTCACCGCCAATGTCAAAATGACCACCTCAGTGTTTTGATCATTCCATTACTAGGTACCACCACTACCAGTTTACTCTCTGCAGCTATAAAACACAAATTAGGCACGCTTGGGGACTTGTTTACTCCAATTAAATTAACAAGGCAACTAATTCCACTGCGATATTTTTTTAATGGTTTCCCCAGTCCCCAACCACATATGCAAAAAAGTTGCTGATAGCCCTCGAGCAAGCAAACCATCAATCATACTTAGACAGCGCTATAATCAAAGTACCCGTGAATTCAGACTACTTGATTTAGATTTAACAAAAAAGCAATACAGTCTGGCTCAGTTCTGGAACCGTGCTCATCGCGTTCCTTGCACCTGATGATCACCTTAGTAAGACAAGCTCATCAATCTGTGCAATCTGTCTCTTAAAGACACCAATGCTAATGCTTCCCCTTTCAAACCTTGCCATCATCCTTTCTCTTCAAAAAAATCAGCCAGCCATGCAATACTAAGTAACTACCATCCTACCTCCCTATGATCTTTTTGGATTGAGATACAGAAAAAATAAGTTCATTCACACCTTTGACTTGAAGCAAATTCTGTCCTTGACCAGGCAGAATTGGGCTTTGTTCCTTCCATAGCACTGAAACATTACTCACATTTTAGATCAGTGGTTCCCAACCAGTGGTCCAGGGACCGCTGGGGGTCCGTGAAGTCTCCTCAGGGAGTTGTCTGCAACTACTTAGAAAATTAAATATTATTAATAGATTAATAAAGTGTATATAAATAAAGTGGTTATTTGGACAACTGAAATTTAAAAAAATGTACTGTAAATGTCAAGGAATTTGTAATTAGAGGCTAAAAATTAAATTGGTATCCGCATGTTGATTCGTGGGAGCAGTGCAAGTGCGTCAAACTGAATATAGTATGGATGATGTGTGGCTTCAATTGAATTTAGAAAATCTCCAACCTTCCTATTAAAATTATTTTTTTTAAATGTATATTTGTTTGCAAATTGCACATTAAATAAAATGCGTTATCATTTGTGTATGTGTTTGATGAATGCTTGTATTTTTGTGTATCATTTTGCAGTATAGTTTTTTAGTTTAAATCATTGGCAGTGTGTAGGCCGGGGTCCCCGTCTTCTGTAATGACTCAGTGGGGAGTCCCCGGATTTCAATAAAGATTCAGTGGGGGTCCCGGGTTCCAGTAATCATAAAGCGGGGGGTCCACAGAAGTAAAATTTTGTAAACCACTGTTTTAGATAACCTCAGGCTAATGGTTGACAGGGTCTGCTTGGCAGCACTAGTTCTACTTAACCTGCCCACAGCTTTTGCTACAGTTAATTGTGACTGGCCCACCCAAAACAAGATGGAATAAATATAACAGAAATGTCTTATGCTGATGGCATACAAATTATGTCCTGCCTCAATAATGTTAAGTCAGACACCAGTGCTAATATTAGGAAACGCTTAACAAAGATTGTCTCCTACATAAAAAAAACAACTAACTAAAAATTATTACAGACAAACACAAATTCCGAAGGTTTGCATACAATCTGTACTTTGCCACATGGTGGTCAAATGAACTGGGCACTTCATCTAGGTTTCATTCTCCAGTTTTCAATCTGGGCTTCTGTTTTGGATCTCATTTTTCCTTGATGAACCAAGGACACAAAATATCAAGGATCTGCTCCTACCTAGGCTAGAATTCTGCAACTGTTTAAACATGGACTGACTAGCTATCTTGTGGCACAACTTCAACAAGTCCACTACACCTCTAATAGTGCATCTTGAACCTTCTACAACAACCACAGATCAAGCCAGGCTTGATAGCCCTGCAGTGGCTCCCTATCACCAAGGGGACACTCTTGAAGACCCTCTGGTTGGTTCACCGGGCCTACTACAACTTTGGTTTGCGTTATCTTTGTACAAGATTTCACAAGAGTACTCCTTCTACCACTTTTAGGGTCATGTGTACCAGATCATTTCACCTAGACACAGAATGAGTAAAACGCTTTGATACATCTTTCCCTTAGATGTTTCTCTTTGGGCCTTTTAGTCTTTCCTGAGGTTCGCATCACAGAGATGAGCGGCCAGTCATTTCTTCTTTTGCAACTAAACACTAGAATGCTTTTCATCCAATGATACACCTCTTAAAAATCATGTCTTCCTGTGGGGCTTACAAAACCTGGGTGTTTTTAGGCTGTCTCCAGCTGAGGTAATTCTTCTTTCTGTGAATCTGACGATTACCAGAATCCTCAGCACAAGGAAAGGTTTTTGGGTGCCAGTTTGATTGCTACAAATCGTTACAGAATGAAACATAATTTTACGCTAATCAGTAGCAAAATTCCTGTCTACGAGCTTTATTACAGCATAATAACAATTCACCCAAACACCTATTGGCTTTAACATATGCTCACAATAAATAAATCAGGCCAACCATCTTTTTAATAATAAACAGATAAGATGTATGGTGTATATAGAGTATATTTTACCAATGGGCCTATCACCTTTATTTTGTTTTTCATATAACCAACTCAGACCTATTGTAATGAGAATAATATTTCCAAGGCAAAATAACTGCTAATTTTGGGAATTCATGCACCTGTGACAAGCTCTGAGAAACAGAGCTGTAGAGTCACAGAGGCAGAGGGCTGGGTCACTGACGGATACACTCAAAGAGATCAAGAATACAGTTTCCCAATTTGTGTGTACTTCCAGGTCCCTTGAAGAGAAGGTGGAAGATGCTGACGGATGGACTTGTCTCTATGAATTTCCGTGAGGGTGAGGTGGAGAACCCATCAGTCAAGCTCTTTGAGATGTGGCTCCGCACGTCGGGGCGTGCTGAATCACTCTCCTTGTTGCCTCCAAGGAAATTTGCAAGAATGTGGATTCCTTTACCAATCCAGCCTGCAATGATAATCTCCAGCACTCTTTGATTTAATGAAATAAGCTTATTTCAACCGAAGAAGAACAAAACATTTTTACAACAAGCATATAAAAAAAGTATATTATATATATAACAGAACATAACATTACAAAATAAAATCAATTATTCTTATTTAAAGAACATAAAATAATTTTGTATAATACATTGGGAGAAACTTTTAAGGCTGCAGGCATCAGTTCTGCGTCAAGAGGTGCACAGACACCTAGGCCCATATTTATACTTTTTGACGCAAAACTGCGCCAACGCAGTTTTGCGTCAAAAAAATTAGCGCCGGCTAACGCCATTCTGAAGCGCCATGCGGGCGCCGTATTTATTGAATGACGTTAGCCGGCGTTAGCTGCCGGCGCCGTCTGGTGTGCGTTAAAAAAACCGACGTACACCAGGCAGCGCCGGCGTAGGGGGTTATGGGGCTTGGGCGTCAAGAAATGGGGCAAGTCAACCCGATTTGCGCCATTTTTTTTCACTCCCAACCCCCATAGAAATGACTCCTGTCTTAGCAAAGACAGGAGTCATGCCCCCTTGCCCAATTTTGTTTGACCCGCCCACTCACGGGCGTGATTTTTGCCCGGGAGTATAAATCCGACTCACATGCCTCGGAGTCGATTTTTTAGACGAGAACGCCTACCCTGCATATAATTAACGCAAAGTAGGTGTCCACGCTAAAAAATGACGCTAACTCCATGGACTTTGGCGCTCGACGCGTCTAACGCCAAAGTATAAATATGGAGTTAGTTTTGCGTCGAAATTGCGTCAAAAAAGACGACGCAATTCCGGCGCAAACGGAGTATAAATATGCCCCCAAGTTAATCAGTATAGAAGGCCAAAAGTTCTTGTGTTCTTTAATATTCAGAAATACAACTGAATAACACTGCATACAATCATAAAGTACGTATATCCAACTCCAAGAATAAAAACAAGTTAAACATGATTGTATTACCTCGCCACTTCAGGACTCGTGGGGTGCGTCAGTATATGACTATAAAATGGAATGCAACCGACTAAGTTGAACTTATCAAAGAGTATATTGTCTGTCTCTTGGGTCTATCAAACAATTGAAAGGATTTCCTCAGTTGTATCTCCAATACAAGAAACATTGAGGCAGAAAAAGGAGACGATAATGTCACAAGATTTATAAATACTGCATCTAAGCACCTGTATCGCCTCCTTTTCAAAACTGGTAACAAAAATGTTTTCAGCGGAGAGGAACACATCCTACAAAACAATACAATGCATAGTGGTTTGTTTAGACGAAGAGTCACATACAAGAGGCATACTTAGCTGAGTCTCTAATTCTTGGAAAACTGAGTCAGTCTTTGATCATTCCCAACTGAGTCAGGTCAACAACCCTCACTCATACCCACTCCCCATCAGCAAGGCCGGCACTAGGGCGGTGCGACCGGTGCCACCGCACCGGGCGTTGACTTCAGCTGGGGAGGGACAGTTATGGTTTTAAAAGCACCTGCTGCTGTGCTCCTTATCAGCAATTTTCAACAGTTATTCTAATGTTGCAAAAAGGGTTCATTTGGGTAAAAATTTGCGGATCGGAAATTGTGTGATACAGTGTTTTTGATAAGCCTGAATCTTGAAACCACGGGATACTGTGGGACTTGTGAGTAATGCATAAGGTTTGTTTATACCGATATCCAGGGCGATGTAGGAGCTGTTAGTGAGACACTGCAGCCCAGTGCGAGTATTTCACCCGGCACTTCACAGTTTCAGTCCTATTTTAGATCTATGTGCAATACTTCGCCCCCCTCAGCTTTAGTTGTTCAGAAATAGAAATATTTTTACTCTTCACATTTAAAAAAAACATTCATTAGATACTAACATTCTTAGCAACTATCCAATTCTCCAGCTTCCTGTTCCAACAAAGATTTTGGAGAATCATAAAGAGAGCTACTTTTTTTGCTGGTAAGTGGGGTCTGGATCAAGATGAGACACAGTACAGGGATCCCCTTGGTGTCCATCTTGGATAATTTCCTTTGAATGCTTGATGATGGCGGCAGAGAAGTCCCACTTTAGTCTTGGTATCAGATTACACCATAGCAGGATTCAATGCAGAGCCCAGAGGTGGTTCAGGTCGTACGAGCCACACAAGAGTCAAATGGTGAAAATCCCTTTCTCCTCAGCATTGAAGCCAGTGAAACTGGTTGTGTCGCAGGGCTCTTCATTAAGTCCTACGCTGTTCAGCATCTACGTGGCTCACCTTGCTAGTCTGGTTTGATTGAATCCTCTGACTTCACATTCATGATATATGCAGATGTTCTCCCCTGACTCTGGTTTCCATTTTTGCATGACTATTTACCAGCGACAGCTCCTCTGCAATGGCGGAGGAGTGTCACTCAACCGGCTTAGAGCCAGCAGCTGGAAAATAAAACAATATTTCGTTTTATTTTCCAGCTGCTGACCCAGCTGAGCCAGCATGTAAAGGGAGGGGAGGGGCTGGCCCATGGGAGGGGTGAAGGAGGAGAGAGTGCACATACAGGGAGTGCAGAATTATTAGGCAAATGAGTATTTTGACCACATCATCCTCCTTATGCATGTTGTCTTACTCCAAGCTGTATAGGCTCGAAAGCCTACTACCAATTAAGCATATTAGGTGATGTGCATCTCTGTAATGAGAAGGGGTGTGGTCTAATGACATCAACACCCTATATCAGGTGTGCATAATTATTAGGCAACTTCCTTTCCTTTGGCAAAATGGGTCAAAAGAAGGACTTGACAGGCTCAGAAAAGTCAAAAATAGTGAGATATCTTGCAGAGGGATGCAGCACTCTTAAAATTGCAAAGCTTCTGAAGCGTGATCATCGAACAATCAAGCGTTTCATTCAAAATAGTCAACAGGGTCGCAGGAAGCGTGTGGAAAAACCAAGGCGCAAAATAACCGCCCATGAACTGAGAAAAGTCAAGCGTGCAGCTGCCACGATGCCACTTGCCACCAGTTTGGCCATATTTCAGAGCTGCAACATCACTGGAGTGCCCAAAAGCACAAGGTGTGCAATACTCAGAGACATGGCCAAGGTAAGAAAGGCTGAAAGACGACCACCACTGAACAAGACACACAAGCTGAAACGTCAAGACTGGGCCAAGAAATATCTCAAGACTGATTTTTCTAAGGTTTTATGGACTGATGAAATGAGAGTGAGTCTTGATGGGCCAGATGGATGGGCCCGTGGCTGGATTGGTAAAGGGCAGAGAGCTCCAGTCCGACTCAGACGCCAGCAAGGTGGAGTACTGGTTTGGGCTGGTATCATCAAAGATGAGCTTGTGGGGCCTTTTCGGGTTGAGGATGGAGTCAAGCTCAACTCCCAGTCCTACTGCCAGTTCCTGGAAGACACCTTCTTCAAGCAGTGGTACAGGAAGAAGTCTGCATCCTTCAAGAAAAACATGATTTTCATGCAGGACAATGCTCCATCACACGCGTCCAAGTACTCCACAGCGTGGCTGGCAAGAAAGGGTATAAAAGAAGGAAATCTAATGACATGGCCTCCTTGTTCACCTGATCTGAACCCCATTGAGAACCTGTGGTCCATCATCAAATGTGAGATTTACAAGGAGGGAAACAAGTACACCTCTCTGAACAGTGTCTGGGAGGCTGTGGTTGCTGCTGCACGCAATGTTGATGGTGAACAGATCAAAACACTGACAGAATCCATGGATGGCAGGCTTTTGAGTGTCCTTGCAAAGAAAGGTGGCTATATTGGTCACTGATTTGTTTTTGTTTTGTTTTTGAATGTCAGAAATGTATATTTGTGAATGTTGAGATGTTATATTGGTTTCACTGGTAATAATAAATAATTGAAATGGGTATATATTTGTTTTTTGTTAAGTTGCCTAATAATTATGCACAGTAATAGTCACCTGCACACACAGATATCCCCCTAACATAGCTAAAACTAAAAACAAACTAAAAACTACTTCCAAAAATATTCAGCTTTGATATTAATGAGTTTTTTGGGTTCATTGAGAACATGGTTGTTGTTCAATAATAAAATTAATCCTCAAAAATACAACTTGCCTAATAATTCTGCACTCCCTGTAAGTGCACATGTTAGTTTGGCCTGCCGTATTACACAGCAGGATTGGAGAAACCGCACAGACTCCAATGCAGTGTCTGAGTGGCAGATCAAGCCACTCAGACCAATCCTGATGGTGCTCTCATGCTGGGTATAGCATGGGAGCAGTGCCAGGATTGCGTGGGGACCCTGTGCTGGTGTCCTAGGGACTGCTGGGAAACCATCAAAAGAGGAGCGCAAGGCAGCCGGAAGCATCGGAACAGGTATGTTTATTTATATTTTTATTTCCTCCCCCTGTCCCTACCCCCTCCATTGAGATTTGTGGTGGCCGCTCCTGCTATTTACAACAATTTATCAATGATGATCCCTGTCAACAAGATCACATATTTCTGCTGCTACATAATGCTGCTTAGGAAAATGGGTACTTTTCTTCTGCTGCACTGCTGTAAAACAGACCATTATTTTTTCACAAATGGATTACTGTAATGCTCTATTTATCAGCGCACTGCTAACTTCCAAAATATATAAATTGAAAATTCTTCAAAACCTGTCTTCTTGTACTATGCTAGATTTACACAGATGCACCAGGATATCTCAAGTCCTTGCCGGCTTTCATTGGATACCGGTTAGGTAACACATCCCATTTTCGAGCCTGTGTAAAATTCAACTTCTCTTTTGCCCTTACATTCCAAATGTCAACTCTTCACTAGCAGGAGTGCCCCAACCTTAGTACGCACACTCCAGTGCTGGGGCAGACTTTGAGCCTCATTTAGAGTTTGGGGGATGGGGTTACTCCATCACAAACAAGACGGATATCCCATCTGCTGTATTAGGATCCCATTATAATCTATGGGAATCATAATGTGGCGGACGGCATAACTGTCATGTTTGTGACAGAGTAACCCATCCTCCAAACTCTAAATCAGGCCCTTTGTCTCGAGAGTCAAACTAGGACATGTCAACTTGTGTTTTTCTTCTCCATGTGTGTGGCTAAGAGGATAAAGTTGGTCTCGAATCAGAATATTTGTTCTTAGCCATCAATGTCCCACCTTTTATGGTGGTCTTTTGAGTCCTGTTGGGGTTTTTGCCTTGATTGTTCTTGTTTTGAGGTGTTTGTTACTGCTCTTCCGCTTCTTGATGGGGGAGGGGAGTCAGCTATCAGGGTAGAAACACCATATGCCTCAATTATGGGAGTATGGGGAGAGAGAGTTGCCTGGGATCTTGTTTTTGTTCTTTATTGGTTCTTTTCACTGGTGCACTGGCAGTCCAGGATTACTGGTTCAGCATGCACTATTTTTTTAATCCATCAAGCTGAAACACCCCCTGATGATGGTGAATGATCTTTACATGACGGAGCTGCTTCTTTTGCACGTATTATCTTGGAATGTCAGTGGGCTGAATGACAAGGTTAAAAGGGGGTATGCTTGTAAGCTACAAAATGTCCATCTTCAGACATACTCCTTCTCTAACAGACTCATCTCCAAGGATCCCAGCACCATTTCATGGTTAGGTCTGGCTTCACAGATGTTCTCTATGCTAGCTATACCCAGATGTCTGGGAGGGTGGCTCTTCTTCTAAGGAGAAACTCACTGTTTCATGTGCACCACATGTGCAGACACACGTAATGATGGCTGCTGAGTCTCTTGAAGGGCACAAATGTGATTAAATGTTAACACCGTAACCTTGCCTCTGCCTCTTTTCTTACTTATCTGACTTTGATGTTGATTCAGACCTCTGTAGATCTGTTACTTATTGGGGGTGACTGTTATGGGTGATGGAGTGGGATATGGGTAGGTGCAACACTGCATAGACGTGATATCTAGACTAATATACAACTTTGCCACTTCTTCCAGCCTTACATATCAAATATATGTACCTCATCCTTCTGCTCATGACTCATGCGTGTACCTTTTTCCAAGCCTGATCATTTCTACATACCTCTAAGAGGTCTATGCCCAGTAACTGAAAGTTGAAATCTACCACTGCCCAGTATTGCCTACATGAGAAGACACCTAGGGAGAGGATGGGGTAACATGGAGACTTAGGGGGTCATTCTGACCTCGGCGGTAAAAGGCACTTACCGCCGGTCAGAAGACCGCCATAACACCGTTGCGGCCGCGGTAAACCGCCACGGTCATTCTGACCCGCAACTGGCAAACCGCCAAAAACCCGACATCCACAAAAGTCCGCCACACCAAAGGTCAGCGAAAAACTGGCGATGACCAAACCTCCACCGTCACGCCAACAGAAAAACGCCCATGCCATTCCGACTCACGAATCCACGCGGCGGTCTTTCAACCGCGGTATTCCATTGGCGGTACATACCGCCGCAGGCAAAATACACACACCCTTACAAAACCCAACCACATTGGACAATTTGAAACACACACACCTGATATACATACAAACAACACTCCCACACACCCAATTAAATATAAGACACACACCCACATCACCCACAAACCCTTACGACCACAATAGCGACTGAACGACAGAGAGAGACAGCACTGCTTAGAGTAGACCATCACACAGAGGCAAATCACAACATCACCCACACAATTACCACGCACAAAACACCATACACCACCACACTCACCACACTCTACAACACATACACCACCCCTCACCTCATCCACACCACCCCATGGCACCCCAAAGACACCCCAGGTTCTCTGACGCAGAACTCAGGGTCATGGTGGAGGAAATAGTTTGTGTAGAGCCCCAGCTCTTCGGGGCACAGGTGCAGCACACCACCATTGCCAGGAAGATGGAGCTATGGCAAAGGATAGTCGACAGGGTCAACGCTGTGGGACAGCATCCACGCAATCGGGATGACATCAGGAAGCGCTGGAACGACCTACGGGGGAAGGTGCGTTCCATGGTATCAAGGCACAACATCGCGGTGCAGAAGACTGGCGGCGGACCCCCACCTACTCCCCCAGAATTCACAGCATGGGAGGAGGAAGTCTTGCACATCCTGCATCCTGAGGGCCTCGCAGGAGTAGGCGGAGGAATGGACTCTGGTAAGTCAAATCTCCACTACTTCATTCCCCCCACCCCACCTGCATGCCAAATCATACCCCCACCCTCACCCCCACCCCCATCACACCAACTCCTTGCAAATGGCTCACCATCACAACCCACCCATCCCAAAACCTAGCCCTGCATGCGTCCCCAAAGCATGTACACCCATCACCAAAGCATGCCCACTGCACACACACATCACCCCCACAAGCCACCGTCACAAAAGCCCCCACAAGGGAATGCCTGCACTTGGGTACACGGCCACCCACCCATTACACGAAATGCCACACACAGAAGCAATAACCATACCCTTATACCCCTGCAGGACCCGAACGCCACCACACCGCCACGGAGAGTCCAGAGATGTCCATCCCACCCCCAGAAGAGGCCCCCAGTGATGACAGCAGCTCTGTCTCCCTGGACCCAGATGACCAGCCCGGCCCATCGGGGACCTCGGGACAGTCGGTTCCCCACAGACAGCCACAGGCTACAGCAGACCTAACCCCCTCTGGGAACACCAGCACAGCTCCCACCCAGCGGGCCCATGCCTCTGTCTCTAGGACACGTCAAGCAGCGGTGTGTCCGCCACTACAGGGCACCCAGGTTGACCCACCACCCCAACAACAACAGGGACCTGGGGGCAGTGGTAGTGGGCACACCGTCCAGGGGACAGAGGCCCAGGAACACAGGGGAACTGGGAGGGCTGCTGTGTGACAGGGGGGGGACAGGCCCAGGGAACCCACTCTCCAAGAGGCCCTCTCCTCCATCATGGGAGCATACCACCACTCCCAGGAGACGATGGCTACGGTACCGGGCAGGTTCCAGGAGATCCAGGTACTGCAGGAGGAACAGTACATGGGGTTCAGAGAGGAACTGAGGAACATTAGTTCCGCAATGGGGACCATCGCCGTGGCCCTTAACCAGATAGTCACCACATTGCGGGACCATGTGGCACCCCAAAGGGCCCCTGTCACTAGCCTAGACCAGGAACAGCCTACCACCTCCGCCGGCGCCAGTGGACAGGAGGCCCCCACACAACGACAGGCCACCAGAACCCCACCTCCTGCAGAAGAAGAACCACCCCGCAAGCGGAACCTGAGATCTCACAAGAAGACAGAGTAGGATGCCAAGACCCCGCCAGCAAACGATACCCCCTGATGTCATCCCACTGTCCCACATTGTCACCCTGTCCAACCTTAAACTGCCCCTGCTCCATCCTTCCACAGGCATATGGACAATGCACCTGTGAGACTGAGAACTGGACTCTGCCATGGACATTACTCCACCATCACCCATCACCGTTTACAATCATGTACCTAAATGTATCACTTTAATTAAATCACTTATTGCACTTAAAAAATCTGGAGTCTGCTTGTATTCTTAACAAATGTATTAGACATAACGTTGCAAAAATGTTCAGTTACATTGTGATGACAACATACCACTGTCACACAGCTGTAGTCCATGGGCAAACAAAGCAGAGGTCACGCAGTGGGGCCTACAGCTCTGAAAAGGGAAGGGAAAGTCACAAATCAGTTAACAGGAACTGGGGGGAAACACAGACAGTAGAGAGGCAGGAGGCTTTAAGTAAATGTAAAATGGCGTGGTTGATTCTTACCTGTGTGCTACTGAAAATACTGTTGTATCACTGTGTCCCTGTTGTCTGTGTCGTCCCCGTCGTCTTCCTCCTCTTCACTCTCCACAGGCTCCACAGCTGCTACAACACCACCATCTGGATCATCCTCCTGCAGGAAAGGCACCTGGCGTCGCAAAGCCAGGTTGTGAAGCATACAGCAGGCCACGATGATATGGCACACCTTCTTTGGTGAGTACATTAGGGATCCTCCTGTCATGTGCAGGCACCTAAACCTGGCCTTCAGGAGCCCGAAGGTCCGCTCAATCACCCTCCTAGTACGCCCATGGGCCTCATTGTACCGTTCCTCTGCCCTTGTCCTGGGATTCCTCACTGGGGTAAGTAGCCACAACAGGTTGGGGTAACCAGAGTCCCCCAAAAGCCACACACGGTGTCTCTGTAGCTGTTCCATCACATAAGGGATGCTGCTATTTCGCATGATATACGCGTCATGCACTGACCTAGGGAACTTGGCCTTTACATGGGAGATGTACTGGTCTGCCAAACAGACCACCTGGACATTCACCAAATGATAACTTTTTCTGTTCCTGTACACCTGCTCACTTCCACTGGGGGGGACCAAAGCCACATGGGTCCCATCAATGGCACCAATGATGTTGGGGATATGTCCAAGGGCATAGAAATCACCCTTCACTGTAGCCAAATCGCCCACCTCAGGGAACACAATGTAGCTCCGCATGTATTTCATCAGGGCAGACAACACTCTGGACAAAACCTTAGAAAACATAGGCTGAGACATCCCTGATGATATGGCCACTGTTGTTTGGAATGATCCACTTGCCAAAAAATGGAGTACTGACAAAACCTGCACCAGAGGGGGAATCCCTGTGGGTTGGCGAATGGGGGACATCAGGTCTGGCTCCAGCTGGGCACACAGTTCATGTATAGTGGCTCTGTCAAGCCTGTATGTCAGTATGATATGTCGTTCTTCCATTGTCGACAGGTCCACCAGTGGTCTGTACACGGGAGGATTCCTCCATCTCCTCGCAAGTCCCAGCGGACGGTGCCTAGGAAGGACAACATGGAGCACAGAGTCAAGCAACCCACAGGTACGTTCCCACAGCTTGCACAGTACACGATTCGCTATGCATTGAATGGCTTGTATGAGTGGCAATGCAAGGCCTAGGCCTGTGTGACGCAGTAGAAATTAAGCCATGTGGGCCCTTGAAATGGCGGCTGCCTGACCTGTGAAGTGTGACAATGGGATGTGAGGTCAATGCGCTGGCGTGCCACACCGTGGCGGTCGAAGACCGCGGTGCTAAGCCGCATTGGTTAACATTGAACCCTATGGGTTTCAGGAGCCAATGACGATGTGCGCCGGCGGTCGCAGTACGCACCACCGCGGTACGCACCGCCGTGGGCGTGACCGCCATTTTCTAACTGCTTAATCACTCGAGACCTGATCATCCACAGGAGAGGACCTATACTGCAAGTGCTGCTGTGACCTCGGTCTGGGAGATACAATGGCTGCTGCGACTGAGGAAAGGGCCTCTGCCTTCACATCTGAGGAATTGGAGAAACTTGTTGATGGGGTCCTCCCACAGTATGCGCTACTCTACGGTCCTCCAGACCAACAGGTAAGTACACAGGGAGCACGTAGTATGGGCTATGCCTGTGTTGAGTGGGGTGGATGTAAGATGGTGGGGAGGTGAGCGAATGAGGAGTGCAACGCACCACAGATGAGAGCATGTGCCACATGGCAAGGTTGGGGAGGGGGGGCCACTCACATCGACCATGCAGAAAAGTGATGATATTTATTTTCCCACCCTCTACATGTCACATAGGTCAGCGCCCATCAGAAAATCGAAATTTGGCGTGCCATCACCAAGGACGTCCGGGCCCTGGGGGTCCACAACAGATGGGGCACCCACTGCCGCAAGAGGTGGGAGGACATCCGCCGCGGGACCAGAAAGACAGCCGAGCCTCTGCTGGGGATGGCCTCCCAACCTAGGAGGGGTGCCAGCCGGCAATTGACCCCCCTGATGTCCCGGATCCTGGCGGTGGCCTACCCCGATTTGGATGGGCGCGTGAGGACATCACAGCAGACACAAGGGGGTGAGTATCAGCACATTCTGCTATATTAGCGCACAGTGGAGGTGTCTGGGTGGGGGAGGAGGGCTGTGGCTATCTCTAGGCCAGGGCGCTTTCTGTAGGCTAGGCCCCTCCGTTAGGCATGGCCCTGTGCCCCCCCCCCCACCTCTGTAGGGTGCTAAGTACAGCTATCCATGGTCTGGCCTCACCTATGTGTGCATTTGTCGTCCATAGACTTGTAGGCCAAGTCACAATAATTGAGTAGTGTACCCCGAGTGCGCGGCGTAGTGCTGGGGGCTTCTGTGTCTGTCCTCTCCACCAACGGTGCCGCCAATGCATGCACTCAACATGTCTTTCTTTCTTCTCCCCCCCCTTTTTCTTGGTTTTCCTGTTCATGTGTGCATTAGCATCATCAGGCGGAGGAGAAGTGGCATCGGCGCACGAGGGAGCTGCATCTCACATGGGCCCGGAGGGCCATACAACCGACTCCGAGTACACCAGTGAGACGGAGGGCGAGGGGAGCTCCACAACGGGGACCCGTGGAGACGTCAGCGACACCGACACGTCCTCGGAAGGGAGCTCCCTTGTGGTGGCGGCAACATCCGTGCCCACCGCAACAATAGGTACAGCCGCCACCCAGCGCACCAGCCCCACCCTCCCAGCAGCCCCTCAGCGTTCACCCCATGCCCGCTCGGCCAGGAAGCCGGCCATCTCCTTCGCCCCAGGCACCTCATTGACCTCCTGAGGACCATCATTGTTGGGCAGTCTACCCTTTTGAATGCCATCCAGGGTGTAGAGATGGAGGTGCATCGGAGCAATGCATACCTGGAGGGCATTCATTCGGGTCAGGCTGCCCATCAGCGATCGTTCAACGCTCTGGCCTCAGCACTGACGGCAGCAATTGTCCCTGTGTCTAGCCTCCCCCCTCCAACTTCCTCAACCCAGTCCCACTCCCCTGTTCCTCTGCCTATCCCAGACACACCTACAGACCAGCCTGCACACACCTCAACACCCAAGGGCAGCTCATCCAGACATAAGCACCACAGATCACACAAGCATTCACCCAAGCAACATCCACATGCAGACATGCCAACAGCCACTGCCTCCACTGTGTCCCCCTCATCCTCGTCTCCCTCCTCCCTCCCTGTGACGTCTCCACTCACACTTGCATGCACAACATCTTCAGCCACTACGTCCATCACCAGCACACCCACCAGAACACTCTGCACACGTGCAGTCACCACCCCCACTACCATTTACACGTCCCCTGTGTCCTCTCCCAGTGTGTCTGTCACCCCCTCTTCCAAACCACACAAACGCAAGCAGCCACCCACCCAACAGCCATCCACCTCACGTCAGCCTCCAGCCCAAGCACCTGCACCCAAAGACACCAGACTTCACACTCCTACAACCACATCCTCTTCCTCCACTCCCATACCCACTACACCTAACCGTCCCTCTCTTTCCAAATTGCTTTTCTTTTCCAAACTTGACCTCTTTCCTACAACTCCCCCACCCTGTCCATCTCAGAAGACTGCAATCAGCACCTCAGCCACCACCAAACCAGGACCTATCAGGACTGTTGTCCAAGGACTGTGGAGACCCCCACCCTCAAGGGCAACTACTCCGGCTAGGAGCCAAGGCACGACCAGCCCACCCCCGGAAAAGCACCCAAAAATTAGCAGTGCCCGGCGCGAGAGGCCACGGACACCAGGGACCAAAATCCCTACCCTGGCTCCGTCTGGAAGTGGGGTGCCACCTGGCACACCGCCAAAGGTGTCAAAGGGCCACAGACGACCAGGGAAGGGTGGGAAGGGCAGCACGCCCGACAAGTCCGGCAGCAGGCCAGCTGCCCAGGAGTGCCCCACCAGCCCCCTCCCAGGTGTGCAGGAGGACACCCAGAGGCCCGGTACAGCAGCCCAGGAGGGCCCCGCAAGCCAACGGACAGATGGGCAGGAAGGCCCCGCCAGCCACATGTCAGGTGGCGAGTGACACCCATGCCTGGGCCGGAACCGCTGAACTGGGCCCTTTCAAACAAGCACCGCTGAACTGGGCCCTTTCAAACAAGCACCGTTGAACAGGGCACCGCCGTCTCAAGCACCGCTGAACTGGGCACCGCCGTCTCAAGCACCGCTGAACAGGGCACCGCCGTCTCAAGCACCACTGAACTGGGCCCTTTCAAACAAGCACCGCTGAACTGGGCACCGCCGTCTCAAGCACCGCTGAACTGGGCCCTTTCAAACAAGCACCGCTGAACTGGGCACCGCCGTCTCAAGCACCACTGAACTGGGCCCTTTCAAACAAGCACCGCTGAACTGGGCACCGCCGTCTCAAGCACCGCTGAACTGGGCCCTTTCAAACAAGCACCGCTGAACTGGGCACCGCCGTCTCAAGCACCGCTGAACTGGGCACCGCCGTCTCAAGCACCGCTGAACTGGGCCCTTTCAAACAAGCACCGCTGAACTGGGCACCGCCGTCTCAAGCACCGCTGAACTGGGCCCTTTCAAACAAGCACCGCTGAACTGGGCACCGCCGTCTCAAGCACCGCTGAACTGGGCCCTTTCAAACAAGCACAGCTGAACTGGGCCCTTTCAAACAAGCACCGCTGAACTGGGCACCGCCGTCTCAAGCACCGCTGAACTGGGCACCGCCGTCTCAAGCACCGCTGAACTGGGCCCTTTCAAACAAGCACTGCTGAACTGGGCACCGCCGTCTCAAGCACCGCTGAACTGGGCCCTTTCAAACAAGCACCGCTGAACTGGGCACCGCCGTCTCAAGCACCGCTGAACTGGGCCCTTTCAAACAAGCACCGCTGAACTGGGCCCTTTCAAACAAGCACCGATGAACAGGGCACCGCCGTCTCAAGCACCGCTGAACTGGGCACCGCCGTCTCAAGCACCGCTGAACAGGGCACCACCGTCTCAAGCACCGCTGAACTGGGCCCTTTCAAACAAGCACCGCTGAACAGGGCACCGCCATCTCAAGCACCGCTGAACTGGGCCCTTTCAAACAAGCACCGCTGAACTGGGCCCTTTCAAACAAGCACTGCTGAACAGGGCACCGCCGTCTCAAGCACCGCTGAACTGGGCACCGCCGTCTCAAGCACCGCTGAACAGGGCACCGCCGTCTCAAGCACAGCTGAACTGGGCCCTTTCAAACAAGCACCGCTGAACTGGGCACCGCCGTCTCAAGCACCGCTGAACTGGGCCCTTTCAAACAAGCACCGCTGAACAGGGCACCGCTGTCTCAAGCACCGCTCCGCTAGGCCCTTGAACTCAAGCACCGCTCCGCTGGGCACCGCCGTCTCTGAACTGCTCTGCTGGGCCCTTCCTGTCAAGCACCGCTCCGCTGGGCCCTTCCTGTCAAGCACCGCTCCGCTGGGCCCTTCCTGTCAAGTACCGCTCCGCTGGGCACCGCCGTCTCTGAACTGCTCTGCTGGGCCCTTCCTGTCAAGCACCGCTCTGCTGGGCCCTTCCTGTCAAGCACCACTCCGCTGGGCCCTTCATCTCAAGCACCGCTCCGCTGGGCCCTTCCTGTCAAGCACCGCTCCGCTGGGCCCTTCATCTCAAGCACCGCTCCGCTGGGCACCGCCGTCTCTGAACTGCTCTGCTGGGCCCTTCCTGTCAAGCACCGCTCCGCTGGGCCCTTCCTGTCAAGCACCGCTCCGCTGGGCCCTTCATCTCAAGCACCGCTCCGCTTGGCCCTTCATCTCAAGCACCGCTCCGCTGGGTCCTTCATCTCAAGCACCGCTCCGCTGGGCACCGCCGTGTCAAGCACCGCTCCGCTGGGCACCGCCGTCTCTGAACTGCTCTGCTGGGCCCTTCCTGTCAAGCACCGCTCTGCTGGGCCCTTCATCTCAAGCACCGCTCCGCTGGGCACCGCCGTCTCTGAACTGCTCTGCTGGGCCCTTCCTGTCAAGCACCGCTCCGCTGGGCCCTTCCTGTCAAGCACCGCTCCGCTGGGCCCTTCATCTGAAGCACCGCTCCGCTTGGCCCTTCATCTCAAGCACCGCTCCGCTGGGTCCTTCATCTCAAGCACCGCTCCGCTGGGCACCGCCGTGTCAAGCACCGCTCCGCTGGGCACAGCCGTCTCTGAACTGCTCTGCTGGGCCCTTCCTGTCAAGCACCGCTCTGCTGGGCCCCTCATCTCAAGCACCGCTCCGCTGGGCACCGCCATCTCTGAACTGCTCTGCTGGGCCCTTCCTGTCAAGCACCGCTGGCCCATTGGCAGGGCCGGATCTGTGTCGGGCAGGGCTTCACGAAGCACTCTGGCCACCTTGCCTCCTCCATAACCAGTGGAGTCTGTAATCCACCTGATGGACTGTGGCTTTGCACTTCCCAGGATGCAGCAGTGGGCAATCCACCCACTGTAGAGACTTGAGAGACTGTGGCTTTGCACTTCCCAGGATGCAGCAGTGGGCAATCCACCCACTGTAGAGACTTGAGAGACTGTGGCTTTGCACTTCCCAGGATGCAGCAGTGGGCAATCCACCCACTGTAGAGACTTGAGAGACTGTGGCTTTGCACTCCCCAGGATGGTACAGTGGGCAATCCACCCACTGTCGAGACTTGAGAGACTGTGGCTTTGCACTCCCCAGGATGGTACAGTGGGCATGGAGGCCCCTCGTGGATCTGCCGTCGTGGACTCATGTGGCTGAGGTGCCCCCCTTCCCTTCCCCCTGAGGTGCCTGTAGTTTTATAATCTGGTGCCCCTGCAGTGTTCTCTCCAATGGAATCTGGTCTCGTGTGTGGGCTTTGCCCTTGTGTTTGTGCACATTGGCCCACGAACGATGGAACTTTGCCAAAAAGTGCCGGACTTTTGGCCTATGTATATATTTTTTATTATGTTATTTATTTGATATATATATTTCATATTTCATATTTCACATTACTTCAAATGTCCAATAATATACTTCAGTTTTAATGATCATTTAATTTTGTCTTTGCATTATTCCGTGGGGTTTGGGGGGTGTCACTCTGACTTGTTGCTCTGCATTGGTGTGTAGGGATTTGTGGGGGGGGGGTGGTGGGGGGGGTATCGCGTATGTGTGTGCCCGTAACCTTTTCTCCTCCCCCCTCCCCTGTGTCGTAGGTGCAGTACTCACCGTTGTCTTCTGCGCCGGCGTTCGTGCTCCTGGTAGAGGAGCAGGTAGACAATAGCTGGTAGGATGTTTAATTCGGGTTCCATGCTGTCCAGATTCCTCGTGGAGTGTGTAGAGGTGAGCGTTTTCCCGTTCGTAGTCTGTTTCCGCCGTGTTTTTATCGGCGGGGCTTCCGCCCCGGAAAAGGTGGCGGATTGGTGAGTTGTGATAGGGTGGGTGGTACATTGTCTGCCGCCTGCCTGTTGGCGGTGACCGCTGCGACGTTTGTTTGTCCCGCCGTGGCGGTCGGAGTGTTAAAGTGGCGGTCTGTGTTGGCGGTTCCCGCCAGGGTCAGAATTCCATTTTTTTTCCCGCCTGCCTGTTGGCGGGTTGGCCGCCGCTTTATCACCGACCGCCAGGGTTGGAATGACCCCCTTAATGCCTGGAGGCAGACTGATGCAACCTTTGCTAACTACCTTCAAGAAGCAGACGGCTTCAGCTATCATGGTCAATTGAATGTAGGGTCAGTCGAATCACTGGTCCCATTATGGAAGACTTTTAAACCTGCCTTGAGGGAACGTCCTCTATTTTTCAGCCTTAAATGCTTCATGACATGCACTTTCTTCAACTCAAGTCTAAATACAGAGTCTGGTTGTCTGGTGACACCAAAGGCATTGGCCAGTCACTAAAAGCATCAATTGACGAGGCTCAAAACCTGTGGAATCTGGTGAGAAGCTGGTCGGCTCTCAACAGGCTTGGCAAATGTGCACCCTGTTAGGGATAGGTGTGAGATGTACAGCAGGACTAATAAGTGTCAAGTGGCAGGTAGTTGCCCATGGCTTTGCAGAGAATTATGCAGCCATGCATGGTAATTGTAATTTTAGTTACATAGCGCTTACTAACCTTGACGAGGCATTGAAGTGCTTTTCAGCGAGTAGCAAGCTACTCCAGAACCAAAAGTGGATTAGTAGAGGGAAATATAAATTGTTTCTTAGGAGTGGTGGGAATGATAGACATGTGAGTCTGTTAGTTAGGCAGGATCAATCCACGCTGGGGCTACTGAGAAACCTTTAGACATGATTACTATGGGATGGTTTTTGCAGCCCAGGAGCCATTAGAACAAGTGCTCTCTGTGTTTATTGCTCCTCATGCAAACTCACTCCTCACCTTCAAGCTGAGCTCTCCTGAGCCTGCATGGGTGAGGTTCTCTCTCCCAATCTGGAAGAGGCCACCATTACTTTCCTCTTAGAACCTCGGACACTTGCTGACCACTGTGCAGTAGGCTCACCCCTCATGGTGACATGCAGTCATATGGATATAGGAGTGCCTGCACAAATACTTAAAGTCTATCAGATCATTCACCAGCATCACATCTCTATGAACCTGAACCAATCATACCTGTTCCAAAGTGGACCATTATCCACAATCTTCTAACCATTTTGCTAATGTTAGGGACTTCAAGCTCAACCATTTTGTTTCAATCTTAGATCGAGGAAATACCTACAAGCACAGGCGCCATTCGTTCCTCTGAAATGAAAAAAAGACACGAAGCCACTTGTGAGAAGCTGCACCAAGGAAAGGTGGTGGGGTGATCGAAGCAGTGGCGGGAGGGCGGAATGAGGAGGCCGGCAAGGGGAACAAACAAGGAACATTCAGGGTAAAGATGGAGGTGCAGGAGGGGGTAACAAAAAGGGAAGCAAGCAGGAGGCAGACGAAGCACAGTGGGAAAAGAGGGAGAGAAAAGAAAGGAGGAACAAGAGCAAATGGAAAGAGGGAGACAATGAGACCAAGGCACACAGGATCGGCTGGTAGAAGGCGCCAGTTAGAGTGGACAGACAGGGCTATACTTGTAAAGTTGTCCCTCGTGAACTGGAGGCAGAAAGAAACATCCTAGCAGCCAACGGCATCAGGTGACAGAAATACTCCTCTGGACTGAGCCATGCAGGGGCATATCTATCATCGGTCCAGCAGGTGCAGTGGCACCAGGGCACATAGCCTTGAGAGGCCAATTGAACCCTGATAATTGCTGTATTTTACTATCTCTACAGCAAAGGGGCCATTTTCCTTGCTTGCAACAGGCACCATTGCATCCTTCCTACGCTACTGGCTCAGCCAAGATGTGGCTGGCTGAAATAAGCTGGTCAAAAATGGCAATGGTTGAAGGGACGGACCCAGTCCCAGAGTCCACTATATTATATAAGCAAAAGATCAGGTTGACAACTGTTCTTGGACCTGAAAAGGCAGCTTTCGTTTAGCTTTATATTTTAACAGGATATGTATCGACCTGTCTGAGACTTCTCGATGCGCAAGTCTGTACATGTAGCAAATGTACCACCTTTTCCAAAAATGCTTTACTGTAGCACATTCTCACAGCAAATGGAAGAAGGTAGCAGGTGGTGCACGGTAAGAGACAGTTATTCATTCTACTATTGTTAGCTTACATAAAAATACCAGGGTTAAAGCATTTGTGGTGTATAAAACTGGAATAGTTTAAATCTAGCGCTGCTATAGATTTTTACAATGCTTAGTTTGAGCAGGTGGTTACCGGTGGGGCCCCTACCACCTATTTTTGAGTATCTGCACATATTTTCTCAACGGATGTTGACCCAGTGCAAGAGAGAGAAAACACACAAGGCGGAGGATGGGGGGGGTTCAGTGGGGTGTGAGATGGTGGAAGAGAAAACAGTGACAAATTGAGAAAGCAGAGATGCAAGAGTCAGACAGAGAGAGATGAAGAAGCAAGGAGTGTCTGGCACTGAATTAAAGAGGCACGAGGTGGACTCAATATAGGCATCTTTAGTATTCATCACGCTGGCATTTGCCAGTGCCAGCAGCAGGTTTCTGGGAAAAAGTTTGGTCTCTAGCACTTATTCTTGAACCCTTTCGCTTCTAGCCCCTAACCCCAGAGTGCTAATCCTTTTTTGGCTATTTTGCGCTAAGGCCTCCATAACCTTTTGTTCACATAAGCTATCCATGACAAATTTGTGTCCTTTTTTCCAACATCCTGGGGGATCCAAAAGTACCCAGGGTTTGGGGATTCCCCTGGAGGGGGGCAAATGCAAAAACAACAAGGTGATGGATGGGATGCCTAAATTAATTCAGCCCCTGGCAATCACTCAGACTGCCCAGATGTGGGTCACGGGCTCACTGGTGCCACTGGGTTCAAGCAAGCCTGGCTGATAAGGGGTGATACCCCTAAAACGGTCCCAGGATGCTTGTTTCCAATCTAGGGAGGTCCTGGCTTGACAGTTCAGACTGGACTGTTCCCATCGAGAACAGAGTCAAGACTGATTTGCATATGGCTGGGTCCAAACTGGTTTGGCATGGTGGGCAAAAAAACTGTGGATTGGGATGCAGCCCCGAGCAATTGCCAGTGGCTCAGATTAATTCAAGCATTCCATTGATCACCCTATTGTTTTTGCATAAACTTCTGGAATCAGCAGGAATCCAAAAAATTCCTTCCATCCAGCATTCTCCCACTTATCGCAATAAAAATGCTACCCCACTGGTGTGGCTAGGGCCTAGTGCCCCTAAATGAACAGATCAACCCAAGATCAATGAGTGTCCCTTTGTTATGCGAGGACTCCCATTGATGTTAGTTTGATCTGTTCCTGTCATGGGTACTAGGTCCAATCACACAAGTGGGGCAGCATTTTTACTGGGCCTGGGGGGAAATGCTGGGTGGTGGGAATTTTTTGGCTTCCTGCTGATGTGCGATTTTAGTCAAACTTTGAGGTTTGCATGGCATTGTAGGTAAGAAAGCTTTATGGGATCTATGAGTAGCACATCACCCTGTACTTCCCTGGGTGTCTAGTTTTTAGAAATGCCTGGGTTTGTTAGGTTTTCCTGGGTGGCCACCAAACCCAGGCCCAAAAACTGAAATTATCCCTTTTGTTGATGTTGCCACATTGCGTTTCAGAACCTGCACATTTGTGGACAATAAGCCCGCCCAAACAGGTGAGGTACCATTTTTATCAGGAGGTATGTGGGAACTCTGGGTGGCAGGACGTTTGAGGCTCCCAACAGATTCCAGCACTTTCAGAGATCCACATAAGCCACCTTGAAGTCCCCCGGTGTCTCATTCACAAAAATATCTAGAGTTGGTAGATTTTCCCTAGAGACAATGTACACACTGTCAGAGAAAGACAGAAAAGACAAATATTACTGCACAACCATCTACTTCTCCACTACACACACATACTGGTTGGATTTGGCACGAGGGTGAGTAAAAGATTCAAAATGTAAATTTTATGAACAAGAGGTTTCACAAAAATGAAATACACTGTAAATCATTGAAAGCTTAAAAAACTGTACCAATGACTCACAGCTCATGAGCTGTAAAGCCAAGACAAGGCACCAACCACTTTACAGGCCATTTACACCATTTTCATTCATGGCACACACAAAACTCTTTATACTGCTAGCAACGAGCCCAGCACATTACAACACTCACATCAACAAAAAATGCCTTTCAAGGGCCCATTACTTTCATACTCCCACATGTTGGTCAACAATTTCATCCAAAAATAAATCTTCCATAAACAACTGAAATAAATGTATAGGTAAAATGTTTTCAGTATTGAATCCACACCCTGCAACACCAGTAAAGGCATGCAACACAGGCTGCACCATGTTTGGGGCAACCAAGAGTTCAGCACTTCCAATGGGAAGCCTTTCAGCCCCAGGCTACATTGCAGATTCCTCTTGCTGCACTGCCTGCATATCAGTCTCTTCCGTTAAAAGAGACTCTTTCACCACACTGAGAGTGGCTTCATCATCAGATGATTCCTCTTGGATAGAAAATTCACTACCAGAATCTTTGGCTTCCTTCTCTGCCTCAAATGCAGAGTAAGTCTCAGAACCATGTTCAGAGGAGGATTCGAAAAGCAAACCAACCACCTGCTGAGCGATAATCCAACAATTAGCCATAATCCTTACTACTAAAGTTACACAACAGATAGGTCAACAATAACCAAAACTGTGTACATTAAGCAATAAAAAAACTGTGGCTGTCTCAAGGCTGAGGATCAACTGCACCTACACTGCACAGACACAGCAAGCATCGAAAAGTTCCACTGGAAAGGAAAAAGCTAAATAAAACGTTACACATATCACAGTAAAGAATGTGCACAAATAAATATGTTACTTTGAAAGACAATCACACAAAAAGTTAAAGATTTAAACATTAGTTCAGCAGTGAAAACAAATTATGGAAACAGAGCAAGGATTCACATTAGATGAAAAGATTACAAAATGAGTTGCTTACCAACCGTAACTCCACAAGCTACAGACCTGCCAAAGCTGCATCTGCAAATAGGATTCGCTGACATGATAAAAGCAATGATTGTCTCTACAATTAAAAAAAAGAAAAGAAAATTTAAAACAAATAAACATGATAACAAAATATCAATCAAAAGACACTGACATTCCCCCTAAAGGAGGCATGACAAAGGCAAAAATAGACTCCATCAGATGGAAGTAAACCTTACCCCATAAGCAGATACCCCATCACATACATAATTGCATTCCCAGGTGATTCAAGTGTTACCAGCCACTTTGAGGCCCAACCACTCAAAAAGACCAAAACCCAAACAATATGGTCCCTAAGGCGATCAGTACTTGCCCAAAACAATATGACCCCTAGGGGAGTGGTACTTGCAAAAGTAGCAGATACCCCACCACATACGTAACCTTAGTCCCAGGTGACTCAAGTGTTACTCCCACCCTGAGGCCCAACCACTCAAAAAGACCAAAACCCAAACAATATGGTCCCTAAGGCGATCAGTACTTGCCCAAGGAGTCAATCCCCCTCCAAACACAATCCCTGGTGTTTAATGGGCTTCAGGGGTGGAAGCTCCCCTTCAAAAAACTATTCTGTGGTGTCTAGTGGGCTTCTGCCCCCCTGAGGGTAGATAGGCCTTAAAACAGCGGATCTGCCCTCTGGGGGAGGGGGATGGGGGGAATAAAAACAAGAATCATCCCTCAAGGGAAGCGACTCTTGCCCAGTGGGTCCCTTTCACAAATTCGTAAAATAAAATCCCTGGAGTCTAAAGGGTTTCCCCCCCCCTCCCCAAAGGGGGCAGATTGGCTGAAAAACAGCCAAACTATCCCCGAGGGCAGGCCAAAACACAGATACACTATATTGCCTCCCAGGGGAGTGACCCTTGCCCAAGGGGTCGCTCTCCGCAATTTCATTAGGTAAAATCCCTGGTGTCTATTGGGTTTTGACCCTCCCCCAACCCCCGGCGTGCAGCTCAACTGAAAATAGGCCCAAATTAGCCCCCAAGGAGGGCTGAAACACAGATGCATGTATTGCCCCCCACAGGAATGACCCTTGCCCAAGGGGTCACTCACCAGAATATCTCGATGTAATGCCTGGTGTTTAGTTGGTTTAGACTCCCAGCCCGAACAAAATGGCCAAATTAGCTCTGGGGGCAGTGAAACACAGAAAATATATGCCCCAGGGAAGTGACCCTTGCCTAAGGGGCCGCTCCCCGAAATAGGGGAAAACAAATCCTTGGTGGTCTAGTGTGTTTCATTCCTGGTCCTGCTCCACGATTGCGGCCCCACCCATGAAAGTGGAGCAGAAACCCACTACATATAGACACAGAGGGAAAGGAAAAACTCTTTCCTTTCCACCTGTGTCTGTACGGCCCCTATACCACCCACCCCCCAGAGTAAAATTTATCTAGAAGGTGTCCTCTCTCCTGGGCGCGGGAAGCAAATGGCTTCCAGTCAGTGCATCCCAGCTCCATTGAATGATGTCGGTGTGCCATGTGTGCGCTGATGTCATCAGATCGCCAAGGCGGTGGGGGAGGTTCAGGAGTGGGCAGGTCAGTCCTGTGTCATATAATGTAGACAATGTGTCAGGGAACAGTGGGATCATTTTCAAAAAAGGCTTTTGAGAAACTAAAGTGGTTTAAGGCCAAAGAAGCAGGTCCCACTCAGTAATACCATGTGCAATTGATAAATACCTACTCCTGAACTTGTTATTACCTTGTAATACTTTAGGACATTGTACTAGTAATCTTTCCTGCATTAACCGCAGTGCCCCTTTGGCATTACAAAGACACCTTCCAATGTCTAAGATAGAGCACTCTTTCAGTCAAGACATATAATGCTGTCCTAGGGGTAACATCTTTCTTTCACTAAATGGTCTCGTTCTCTCTGGAGCAAATGCATCTCATCAGGGCTTGTGAAGGATACCTGGGGCCATGAGTTATAAACCACAGCGGAAGCCAAGCTAGTCCAGAAAGACACTACAGAAAATATCTTTCTAATCACAGAAGGGAGCCTATAGTAATTCCATTACACAGTACTTTTTATCATGCATTATTTATATTAGAAGGTCCTTTTGGGGAAAACAATGCAATCGCCTGATAAATTACTCTAATCATACCTTCGCTTTGCTCTTTCTAATCACTGTAACTGTGATCCTATGGATGACTGTGTCTTTACAGCTCTCATTGTCACAAAGCTGCTGTCAGAGAAAACGAAAACAGGTAATAGATGGGCATTCAAATCCTTCCTCCCTGGTCTTAAGAGAAAATTATTCATCTTTCATCTCCTCTGTACTCAAGCAAAGCACATTCCACACCCACTCTGTTATTTTGCAAGTTTGGACTGAGTGGCCTTTTAGGACAATACTATTTTAATGGGGTACATATGGGGCCAAGGAGATCCATCAGCGGTAACAGAGCATTTCCAATGCAAAACTATGTGCAGCTGTAACATGTTTATTATGTGCGCCTATACATTGTGCTTTACACTAAAGAGCATCTGTGAAGAATTGCTTTGTTAGAAACACTTACTGTCCCCCAGCATGTACTGACGCTACTTTCTTCTTTGACAGCACAAACACCATCAACATGGCAAAGCGACAATTACAATACCACAACCACAAAAAGAATGCAAAAACAACATGGCTGCTGCGACAATGTTACAACACAAATACAACTGTGCAATCACGCATCTTCAAAAGTATGACAAACAGCAACACTGTAACACAAACACCACTATTCAACACTAGAACACACTGCTACCACAACACTACAACTAATATGCAACACTGTGACACCATACTACAACCACCTCTCTACAAATAAAACACTACAATTACAACACTGTAACAATGCAACACTGCAACTACAATAGTACAAGGATTACATCAACACAACACTACAATTCTACGGTAACAAAACCAACATTCAAAAGGCAACTCCGACACCCAACATCCTCATTAGAACATGGCAACCAAAATACAATGCTGTTACTATGGCACTTCAACACTTTAACACTACACTACAACTTTATATCTGCAATATGACTACTACTCTACATTTGCAACACTACAACACTAAATGACGCATCCATCGGGTGCAAACAAGTACTGTCAGACTGCTTCTCTTTGAAGGAGGTCCACTTCACCACTGTCTCTCAGATACTAAAGCCATTAACTGTGTGAACCCGATGGGGAATCCCTCACTGTTCGGCATTGTAAAGCACATCTGTCCACACCTGATTAATATAGATTTGGAATACTTCTACAAACATTGGTAAAGCCAACAGCTCTGGCTTTAAAGTTCCAATGCATGCAAATACAGGCAGTCACAATACTGTTTACGTCTTGCACAATACTGTTTAAATTTATTGAGATGAAGAATTAAATGTAACAACAGTTGGAATGATACACAAAATAGCCAACAGCATGAGGTGACATAGGCCCGCATTATGACATTGGCGGTAAATCCCGCTTACTGCCGTGCTGATTGCTGCCAACTTACCTCCGCGCTGGCAAATATCTGTTCACCATATTATGACACACACACACCAATCCGACAGAATACAGCCACATACACAAATCCACCAGACCAAAGGTCAGTGCAAAAGTGGCGGTCCCAAAAACCACGACGTTACGCCAACAGAACAACGTCCATCACATTATGCCCACGAATCACCACGGCGGACATTCACTGGCGGTACATACCCCTGCATGCACAATGACACCCACAGAAAAAACACCACCACATTGGACAATTCAAACAACACTCACCTGACACCCATATAAACACACCACACCCACACGCCCACACCACTATAAAACACACACCCACATTACCCACAACCCTTTATGAATACAAATCATTGCCACCTGACAGACACCAAGACCACTGCCACAACTAGACACACACACCGCTCACACCCATACACCCCTCACGCACTCCACATCACACACGCCATTCACATTACCCAACACTCCCTCACCAACACACATCACATAACACCACAAAGGCATCCCCGTTTCACTGAGGAGGAGTTAAGGGTAATGGTGGAGGAAATCATCAGGGTAGAACCACAGCTATTTGGAGCACAGGTGCAGCAGATATCAATGGCAAGGAAGATGGAGCTACGGCGGAGAATCGTGGACACGATCAACGCAGTGGGACAGCACCCAAGAACAAGGGATGACATCAGGAAGAGGTGGAATGACCTACAGGGAAGGTACATTCCATAGCAGCAAGACACCAGCTCGCTATACAGAGGACTGGCAGTGGACCCCGACCTCCTCCCCCACAACTCACAGCGTGGTAGGAGCAGGTACTGGCAAAACTGCATTGTGAGGGACTGGCTGTAATTGGAGAAGGACTGCACACTGGTAAGTCAACTTTTAACCATTATCACCCTCCATACCTGCATGCCATCACACACCCACACCCTCACTCCTATCACTCCACTCCATCCCACACACTCCACCATCACATCACACTAATCTCAATGTCAAGCCCTGCATCCTGTACCAACGCATGGACACCCCTCCCAGCCCTGCATGGACACTCATCACCAAAGCATGCACAACATAGGGAAACTAACATAACCACTATACACCAACATACACAAGCAAAAGCTGTCAGGGGAACAACAACCATAGAGGGGAAGCTACAGAAGTACCAATGTCAGACATCTGAAGCATAATACATCATTTACATCCCCACAGGTACCCCAGCCAATGTCACTGGGGAGGAGGTGCCACCACTATCCAGCCCCCTAACAGAAGAGGCCTACAGTGATGACAGTAACTCTGTACTTCAGGATCTGGATGATCTACCTGGCCCATCAGGGACCACTGGACAGTCGGTCACCCAAGCACAGTCACAGACCATCACAGAGCCTCCCCCATCAGGAACCAACACCACACCACCCACCCAGCCTACCCACACCTCTGTCCCCAGGACACGTCAATCAGCAGTGTGCCCACCTGTACAGAGACCCCAGACCACACCTCGCACACAAGGCAATCAGGGACCTGCGGTCAGTGGCAGTGGGCACACGGTTCAGGGGACAGAGGCACAGGCCAACAAGGACACTGGGAGGACTGCTGTGTGCCAGGGGGAGGACAGGACCAGGGAACCGACTCCCCAGGAGGCACTCTCTGAGATCCTGGGAGCCTACCAACATTCCCAGGACACGATGGGCCAGATCCTAGACAATGTGCAGGAGAACAGGCGGCTGCAGGAGTGACAGTATCAGGGAATCAGGGAGGACTTGCAGGCCATCAACAACACCCTGATCTCCATGGCAGGGGTGCTGGCAGACATGGCCAACATTACGAGGGAGGCAGTGTCACACCAGCGGGCCCCTACCACTAGCCAGTCATCTGAACAGCCCTCCACTTCCGCTGCCGCTAGTGGCCAGGAGGCCCCACCACAGGACCAACAGGCCACCAGCACCCCTCCCCCTGCAGAAGGTGAACCACTCCGCAAACGTTCCCTGCGAACCAGACAGAAGCCAGAGACACTTGCCAAGACCACCGCCAGGAAATGAGACTCTCCTGATTGTCCCCCTTGTGTTCCACTCAGTCACCTTGTCCACCTTGAACTGCCATTGCTCCCCTTCCTATGTCCCCTTGGACACTGCACCTGTGCTACAAACAGACTGGAACAATACCCTGGACTTTCCTCCATCATCACCCCATTCCATTGCACTTTCCCCTCTAGATTTTAGCACTACAATAAACACCCTTAGATAATAATCGACTGCTAGTAATTCATGTATTGCAAATTTGTATTGATTGAAACAGCCACAACAATTGCAAATGAACTGTACATAGAATGAGCATAGAATTAAAGACCTGTAGCTGGCTATTGTGATCACACCAGGAGAAAGTGTCATATCACCAACATCTGCAAAATGAATATCCAGAGGTAACAGTAAGTAGGGCAAAGAAGTGGGTGATGCCAGCATGGCAATGTCACACAGAATACAACAATACACATAGAAAGGTAAACTTGCACTGTCTCACCTGTGTGTCATTGGAAGTACTGACGTATCACTGATGTTCTGTTGTCCACATCCTCATACTAACTGTCCTAAGGTTCCACTGCTGCCACGGGGCATCTCCAGTCTCCTCCTCCTGCAGAAAAGGTACATGCCGTCTGAGGGCCAGGTTGTGCAACATGCAGTATGCCACTACTATCTGGCAGACCTTCTTGGGTGAGTAGCACAGGGATCCACCTGTCAGATGGAGGCACCTGAACCTGGCCTTCAGGAGGCCAAAGGTCCTTTCAATGATCCTTCTGGTTCATCCATGTGCCTCATAATAACGTTCTTCTGCCCTTGTCTTGGCATTCCTCACAGGGGTCAGCAGCGATGACAGGTTTGGGTAACCATAGTCACCTGCAAATATTGAGGGATAACATTTAGCCACACACTATCCTATATGGCCAACAGCATAGGCATACACCAACATATACTGGGTGGGAACCAGGGCTCACCCATTAGCCACACCCTGTGTCTCTGTAGTTGGGCCATCACATTTGGGATGCTGCTATTCCTCAGGACAAAGGCATCATGCACCGACCCTGGATACTTAGCATTGACCTGGGAGATGTACTGGTCCACCAACCACACCATCTGCACATTCATGGAGTGGAAACTCTTACGATTCCTGAACTCCTGTTCATTCTGGCGGGGGGCACAAATGCAATATGTATTCCATCAGTTGCACCTATTATATTGGGGATATGTCCCATTGCATAGAATCCAGCCTTTACAGTGGCCAATTCCTCAACCTGGGGGAATGCAATGTAGCTGCACATATGTTTTATCAGGGCAGACAACACTCTTGTTAGCACATTTGAGAACATTGGCTGTGACATTCCTGCTGCTAAGCCCACTGTCACTTGGAAAGAACCAGTTGCCTGGAAATGGAGAACTGACAGCACTTGCACAAGAGGGGGGATCCCAGTGGGGTGCTGGATAGCAGATATCAGGTCAGGCTCCAATTGGGCACACAACTCTGTGATTGTGGCCCTGTCTAGTCTATAGGTGAGTGTTATGTGCCTGTCCTCCAGTGTAGCCAAGTCCACCAGGGGTCTGTACACGGGGGTATGTCTCCATCTCCTATTCATCAGCAGCAGTAGGTTTCTAAGGAACACAAGAGTGAATAGGCTGTCACAAACTGAACAATGGAGCCACGACAGCAGTCCACAATGTGCAAACAGGTAATAGGACAGTGTAATTAGTGAAGTATGAGTCCAATTGATCCTGTGACGCAGCAATAATCAATAGGCCTGTTCACCCCCCCTGAAATGGCGTCCGCCTGTCATGTGTGGAGGGACAGGTTGAAGTGAGGTAATGCCACTGACGCTGTGCGCCGTGGTGGTAGGCTGTCGTGAACCACTGTGCAATTCCTCATTGGTTAATATTGGGCCATATGAGGTACAGTGGCCAATGGTGATCTACGCCGGCAGGTGACGGCATGCACAGCCGCGGACGTGACTGCCATTTTCTATCAGATTCCTCACTTGTTTCTTGACCTCCCATAGGAGAGGACCTACACTGCATGTGCTGCTGTGACCTGTGTCTGGAACCTACCTGGGGAAAGGGCCCCAGCCTTCACTTCTAAAGAGTTGGAGCGACTGGTGGATGGGGTCCTACCCCAGTACGGACTGCTGTATGGGCCTCAAGATCAACAGGTGAGAATACCTTGTAAACAATGCATGTGGCATGAATGCTTGGAGTTGTGTGTGAAGGCCTTGTGTAAGGGGGTGGGTAGATGTCCTCTTGGCGGTGTACATGTTGTGGGCTGGGCTATGTGTGTGCCAATGGTGATGCAAACGGGTATGGTGGGCCATTTGTGTGGCAGGCTGGACTGTTTGTCTAATGGTGTTCTCCTGTGTGTATTGCCTCTGCAGGTCAGCGCCTATCAAAAGAAGGGAATATGGCGTGCCATCACCAAGGACATGCAGACCCTGGGGGTCTATGGCGGGCAGAGCACCCACTGTCGCAAACGGTGGAAGGACCTGAGACACTGGGCATGAAAGACAGCAGAGTCCCAGCTGGGGATGGCCTCCCAACGGGGAAGGGGTGCCCGTCGGACCCTGACCCCCCTGATGGCCTACATACTGTCAGAGGCCTACCCTGAGCTGGATGGGCTCTTAAGGGCATCACAGCAGCCACAAGGGGGTGAATACAGTGGCTATCATTACAACTTATGGCTGGTGGGGTGGTATCGGGGTGGTGGTTGTATGTCCTTGGGTGCCCCTAAGCTTGCCTAGCTTGTTAGTATTCACTCCTGGGCAGGGCTGCGTGGGTCCCAGATGTGCTGCAGTTAGCAGTGTGTGCCCCTCCTCATTCCTTGGTGACTAGCCATTTCACTGGTAGTGCCATGCATAGTGTGTGAGGATGCTGTGTACGCCAACAGTGGTGTTGGTGCAGTCACTGACCCTGTGTATCCTTTGCCTCTCTCCCCCCCTTTTCTTGTTTTGTCATCCTGGCCTTATGTGCATTAGCTTCCTCTGGCGGAGGAGCAGAGGCACTGGTGACAGAGGGAGCTGCATCCCACAGGACCCTGAAGGCAGAGTCCACCAACGCTGAGGGCTCCAGTGGGACGGGGGGTGAAGGGAGCACCACGGCGGAGACTGGAGGGGACAGTACAGTCTCTGATACCTCCTCCGATCGGAGCTCCCTGGTGGTGGCAGAGACCTTCGTGACCACCCCAGCTGCAAGTACATCTGCCACCCCCATACCAGCACTGCCCTTCCAGTAGCCCCTCACCGAGTTGCCCATGCCCGCTTACCCATGAGGGTGGGCATCTCCTTCGCCCCAGGCACCTCAGGCCCTACCCCAGTGAGCCCTGCTGCCGTGAGTGAGGAGGCTATTGATCTCCTGAGATCCATCTCTGCAGGGCAAACAACTATTGTGAATGCCATCCAGGGGCTCACAGCCCAGATGCAGAAATCTAATCCATTCCTGGAGGGTATTCACAGTGGATTGGCGGTCCAGTAGAGATCAATTCAGGCTCTGGCCTCCTCTCTGATGGCAGCTATTGTCCCTGTTTCAACCGTCCCCCCTCCAACTACCACTTCCCAGTCCCATTCTCCTCAACCCCAACCCATCCCAAGCACAAAGCCAGACAAGCATGCACACAAGACAACACCCAAGAGTGTCACAGGCAAACACAAGCACCACACTTCATCCCACTGGCACGCACACAAACATCATTGAGTTGCAGACACAACAACATTCACTATCTCCACTGTCTCCCCCTCCTCCTCCTCCTCCATCTCCCACCCAGTTACGTCTACACTCACACCTGCATGCACTACATCAGTATCCACTACCAGCATTATCACCACACCAAGCAGAACACACACCTCACTGGCAGACACCTCCACAACATCCATGCATGCGTCCCCTGTGTCCTCTCCCACCGTGTCTGTCCCCCCTCCTAAAGTACACAAATGCAAGCACTGAGACACCCAACAGCCATCCACCTTACAACAGCATACAGGCCATGCACCTGCACCCAAATCCAGCAGACAAACTCCTCCAACAACCAGTCCCTCATCTTCCACTCCCATTACTCCTCCCTCCTCCCGCCCCAAATTCCCTAAAAAGCTTTTCCTTGCCCAACTTGACCTCTTCCCTACCCCTCCTCCCCCCGTCCTGCATGTATGGGCAGGGTAGCAAGGACCCAGCCAAGCACCTCTGCCAAACAGTCCTCGGGCCCAGTGGTAGCACCACCTACTCGTGGTGGTCGGGATTCCAGGCCAACAATACTGAAGGGGAAGGAGCCTGCACCAGCTGCTAAGAAAGGGAAGGAGCCTGCACCAGCTGCTAAGAAGGGGAAGGAGCCTGAACCTACAGGCAGAAGGGTGAAGAGCCCATCCACCAGTGCCAGTAAGGGTAAGGGATCCCCAACCCATGAGCAGGAGGAGAGGAGGCAAGCTACGCCAGTGGAAGCTGACAGCCAAACACCGCCACCACCAGCAGCTGTCACAGGGCCCCAACCGCCGGCTGTGGTTGTGCAGCCATCGGATGGTGCAGGGGATGAGCAGGAGCCTCCCACAACCACCACCACAGTGCAGCTATCGGAGGGTGCAGGGGCTGAGCAGGAGCCTCCTCCAACCACCACCACCACAGTGCAGCCGTCGGAGGGTGCAGGGGCTGAGCAGGAGCCTCCCACAACCACCACCACAGTGCAGCCATCGGAGGGTGCAGGGGCTGAGCAGGAGCCTCCCACAACCACCACCACATTGCAGCTGTCACCGTCGGTGGACGTCATATAGTCCAACCTCCAAGGGCTGCTGTGCGGCTTGCCCCCTCCAGAACCAATGGGCAAGACACACACTTGAGAGACTGTGGCCTTGCACTCCCCAGGACAAAGCAATGGTCATGTTGCCCCCTCCAGAACCAGTGGGCAAGACACCCACTTGAGAGACTGTGGCCTTGCACTCCCCTGGACAAAGTACAGGGCATGTTGCCCCCTCCAGAACCAGTGGGCTTGTTGCCGCATCCGGCTGAGGTGCCCCCCTCACCCTAAGGTGTCTGCCTATTTGACAACTGATGCCCCTGCAGTGTTATATCCAGATTGGTGCAGGATTCGAGTGGGGCCTTGGACTGTGCCCTGTGGCCATGTGGGCACTTTGCACTATGAACAGGGCAGTGTCTCTTTTTTATACACGTGTACAGATCTCTATCATGGCCAAATCGGCTTTTTCATTTTATTGTTGGACTGATTACAATCATTTCGTAAATTCCTGTTGCCTTTGCATTATTCTATAGATTTTCGTGGTCAGATTGTTTTTGTAATGCAAATGGTTGTGTGTATGGCGTGTCTACTGTGGGTGTGTGTGGTGCGTGCGTGTGTCACCCTCGTTTTCATCCCACCCTCCCTTGTGTGCTAAGCGTCTGTACTCACCGTTGTTGTCTTCGTCAGCGTTGGTGTTCCAGGTATAACATAGGAGATCATCGGAAAGACTTGCAGTTCGGGTTCCATGGTGGCGTGGTTCTTCCCTGTGTCTCCAATGGTGAGTCCTTTCCATTCTGTGATGTGTTTTTGCCAGGCCTTTGATGGCGTTGGTACAGCCCTAGAAAAGGTGGCGGAATCGTGTCTCAAAATATGGTGGGCGGAACTTTGTCTTACGTCTGGCTGTAGGTGGCTACCGCCGTGGTGACTGTTGTTTCCACCCTGGCGGTCGGTGTGGTACATTAGCTGTCTATCGGAGATATCACTGCCACAGTCATAATTTGGCGGTAATTAGCGCCAGCCTGTTGGCGGTATTACTGCCACTTTATCACCGACCGCCAGGGTCGTAATGAGGGCCATAGTGTTTTGCTTTTCACTAATGACCGAGCTGACAAAAATCTCTGGAATGCACTTCTTAATCCAAAGAAGACATTTATTATTTCACTGTGCGAGGTTCCTAAAAGGAGATTAGCATGTTGAAAGCACATGTTTAAAAATAGTCACAACAATGAAACGAAAACATACCAAAATGATTCTCCACTGCAATGTACACAGCAAATATATGTATCTATATTATAATACGAGGCAAATAATGAATTAAAAATGCATCACCGAAGGGTCTGTCAGGTGCTTCATCTTTTTTATGCCAGCAAGACGATGACCCGTTCAAATGCCAAAGAGAAAGCGATCTCTACCCTCATGGGAAATATATCAGGCATCCGATGTCTATAATCCTGATTGAGGCCACTGACCCTCTCACTGTCCCACTGGGTCTTTTTAAATCCTAAAAAAGCAAAGGAGCTTTCTGGAAAACCACACATTTTGCGATTCAAACATGCTGGCTAGTTTAGGTATGCTTTGAAAATAACACGTTGGCGTTTGGCCACAATCCCAAGATGTCAAGTCAAAACAAGGCCGTTCCCTGCCATCTGAGTACATCCTTATCAACCAAAGCCCTTGGTGAGAAAAAGCAGGAAAACAAGACAGAATGCACAGTTTACAATGTGGAAAATTACGGGCAGCCTTTAACATGGCAGTGTCTAATGCTACGATAAAGTAAATAGGCAGAATGAATCTAAGGCGAAACTGAATACAAAATGTAGTCTGTAACTGGTGAACACTGGACAGCTAATCCAGGTGCAAAGTGGTGCAACACAAAGTCAGTGGTCAAAACACATATTTCACTACATTCCACACTTTGATCAATGACTTTGTGTAAACTACAGATTGAAAATCAACTTCTCTCTTATTTATTTTTACGCTTTAAAAAAAGAATTACAAGCAAATCAGGTATGCATTGTACACAGCAACATAATTTAATGATAAAAACAATCAGTATAAAGCAATGGAAGTGGATTAACGTATTGATCTTATAAACAGTTGAACCAGACACACCTACAATGAAAAGACTGAAGCTTATATATTCTGGTTGGGATAATAACTGATTGAATAGTGTCTCTAGGATAGCAAGTTGGTATAGAATTAGATGGAAACATCATGAGTCCTAATCATGTAAAGGTACGCGGTCCGCCTGTAATGTTTGCTGGAATATAAGTGTTCCCATACGAGTATAGTCAGCCAACTGGCAATTTTGCTTAATGAGATTGGCAGCAGTCACCAGATGATAACAAGCCATGGGTTAGTGCGAGGGAAAATGTAATCAAACAGGTTGACAGAACATCCATGTTACTCTGCATTGTTCCCATGCAGAACTTTGATCTGTGAAGCACAATTAGCGCTAAATGGATCCATAGGTTTTGTACTTTAAAAAGCAGCAGGAGCATTGCACAACGGTTATCAATCAGGTTCAAGTTGGGGGTGCTGTCCCTCCCCTGACCCCACACGCAAACGCCCAAAGGGAGACCACATAGCACACTGATGGTCAGTGGCAAGTCATAGTATGATCTAAAAAGAAACAAGTATGATTTTTCTTGCAAATAACATTTGTCATCTGAAATGTGCTCCCATTTTTCCTTTCTTTGTTTTATAATCAGAAGGACGTTATTGGGGCCCTTGGCTATAATTTCTGCAGGTTCTGGAGGGTCATTTGAGGATTGAACCCACACCTTAGCACTGAGGTTTTTATCTGCTGAACCACAACTTCCCTTTCCTTGCAGTGTCGGAAGGGCTGGGGCAGTCCCCTTCCTCACCAATCCTCCATGCACTGAACTTATGACAAGTTGAGCAATTCTGTCTCCAATCTGTATGAATAAATCAGCTTCTCCACTATTTAACAGAATAGCTTTGATTTCTATCTGTCCTTGTAACTTTCCTCTCCCCAATTGACCGTTGACTGTTTGTGGGACAGATCTCTGTTGTGTGTGCTGACAAATAGGACATTGCAAAATCACAGTTTGTTTAAAATCTAGGGGAATGTGCATCCCGCTAATCTCTGCCCACCTGTAAGTGGCTTTTTCTTCCAGGTGTCCACATTTCTGGTGCGCCCATTTAGCCATCCCTACCAAGTCAGAATTCTGGGTTGCCACTTCTGCCTCTGAAATTTTTGCTTTGTCGTCTGCAAGGTAATTGAACCAGCGTTCTGGTGAGTCAATGGGACAATCAGCATCTATGACTTTACTCTGTTCTAACATTTCCCAAATTTCCCGCCACAACTCTTTGCTTCACACCTCCTTTGTGTGATGGAACTAGTCATGTGCATGCCATGTGGGAAGCCAAATGGCTAATACATTTGGAGTGGACCAAGAATCAGTATAAATATGACAAGTCTCAAGCAGCTCTTGCTTTACAGCTTGATAGACAGCATACAACTCTGTATACTGTCTACTTTTTCCTTCTCCTGTGGTGGTCAACAACTTTTTGGTAACTGGATTGTATGACACTGTTTTCCAATGTCTTTTGGTACCCACGTATTTGAATGAACCATCAGTGAACGAAACATGCTTCCTATCCTCAGGGGACAAGGATTCAAATGGTACATCCCATCTCACTGGTGACTCTTTTACCTGTGGTACCTCCTGCACCCTCTCCTCATCCTGTACAAGGGCTTGTGACACCTGTTCATGTAGGGATGCAATGCATGCTGGTCTTACTCAAGCCCTGTCTTGTATGTACCATGTCCAGCGTATGATAGTAGCCTCTTGTGCATGTCCTATACGGTGAGATTTAGGTGAACTCATCACCCACTGCATGATTGGTATTTCAGGTCTAAGAATTACTTTATGACGTAGTGTTATTTGCTCAGTATCCACTAGAGCCCAATAACAGGCCAAAAGCTGTTTTTCAAAAGGAGTATAGCGCTCCCCAAAGTCAGATAGTTTTCTAGTCCAAAACCCCAGGGGCACCCTCATCCTCTTCTGTTTTTGCCCCATACTCCAATTTGCATATTGTCCCTGAACAGTTACATGTAACTCAATGTCTCCCTCTTGTACTGGCCACAAGTCTAAAGTCTGTTGAATAATTCATTTGCCAAATCAAAAGCATACTGCTGCTCTTCACCCCATTCAAACTCATGTTTTTTTCTGGTTACTTTGTACTAAAGGGTTGAGATTTTACTCAGATGCGGGTTTTGCTGTTTCCAAATATCAAGCAATCTCATGAAACTCTGTGTCTCTTGCTTAGTGCGAGGTGTAGCAAACTCCCAAATCTTTTGTTTTACCTGTAACAACATCTCTCTATGTTCTGGATTCCACTGAATTCCTATAAGCTGCACATTTTGCAACAGACTCTGTGTCTTGTCTGAATTAATTGTACACATCGTACTCTGCAAACGTTCTGTGAATATATCGGTAACATCCCCAACTTTTTGCTGGGTGTCATCTTTTAAAGAATGCATTTCAACTCCTGCCAAAAACTGTGGGCTACTCTGTATTATTTGTCCAAATATTGGCTGCGCACGAACTACGTTCTGCTCATGCAGCTCACACTGGCCCCCACCTTTTTTAACCTCCTCATTACTGGAATGTGAAAAGTCAGATTCCCCTGTAACAGCTTGTTAGATTTCAGCTTTATCTTGTAATAACTTGTTCTGGCTAAATTGCTCTCTTAATTTCTTATTTTCATATTCTAACTGTTTACATCTCTCATGCATTTTTCTGTAAGCAGACAAAAGTATCCAAACCCTCCTGCCAAGAACAAAAGGAATATCATTCCGTTCAAAAAGCACCTTTTTTAAACATGAAAAAAACATTCACTAAGTTTGTTTTATCCAAGCACTCATCCCAAAATTTAGAAAGTCCTGATACACAAGAAAACACATTTGCCAAGACATCATAAGGCATTTTAATTTCACATGCATTTTCAAACATGGTTTGCGGTGCTTCCTTTAACTCTCTGAATAAAAACATATTTATACTTTTAAATCGTGCACTCCCAACCTCCAACCTCTCTTTTAGACTGTCCGATCTACCCCAAAATGTTTTGCTTTTCACTAATGACCAAGCTGACAAAAATCTCTGGTATGCACTTCTTAATACAAAGAAGACATTTATTATTTCTCTATGCAAGGTTCCTAAAACGAGATTAGCATGTTGAAAGCACACATTTAAAAATAGTCACAACAATGAAATGAAAACATACCAAAATTATTCTCCATTGCAATATACACAGCAAATATATGTATCTATATTATAATGCAAAGCAAATAATGAATTAAAAATGCATCACCATAGGGCCTGTCAGGTGCTTCATCTTTCTCATGCCAGCAAGACGAAGACCCGTTCAACTGCGAAAGAAAAAGAGATCGCTACCCTCACGGGAAATATATCAGGCATCCGATGTCTAAAATCCTGATTAAGGACACTGACCCTCTCACTGTCGCACTGGGTCTTTTTATATCTTAAAAAAACAAAGGAGCTTTCTGGAAAAAACCCTCATTTTGTGATTCAAACATGCTGGCTAGTTTAGGTATGCTTTGAAAATAACACGTTGGGGTATGGCCACAATCCCAAGATGTCAAGTCAAAACAAGGCTGGTCCCTGCTGTGTGAGTACATCCTTATCAACCAAAGCCCTTGGTGAGAAAAAGCACAAAAACAAGACAGAATGCACAGTTTACAATGTGGAAAATTACAGGCAGCCTTTAACATGGCAGTGTCTAATGCTACGATAAAATCAATAGGCAGAATGAATCTAAGGCTAAATTGAATACAAAAGTAGTCTGTAACTGGTGAACACTGGACAGCTAATCCAGGTGCAAAGGGGTGCAACACAAAGTCAGTGGTCAAAACACATATTTCACTACACATAGTAAAACTCCTCAAGATGGCGCCAAAGCCGAATCTATGCATATATGCATGAAAGAATTGGTAAACAGTACATGATACAGTTGCAGTGGCGGTCGGTAATTTTAAGAGTGAGGGGGGCAGGGAATGGGGGAGGTTACACCTGTACACTTACACCTCACTCACACCTATTCAATCACACACGCACTCACACACCCATTCACACCACTCACTAACAAATACACATACATTCATACATGCACAAAACATTTAAAAAAGAAGTAAACTTACCTCAGCAGCTCTGTCAGGGAAGCCTCAGAGGTCCCAGGAGGGTTGGGACTGCTGCCTTCCCTCATTGGCTGACCTAAGGTTAGCCAATGAGGGAAGGCAGCAGTCTCAACCCTCGGGGTCCCAGGAGGGTTGGGGCTGCTGTCATCTCTCATTGGCTGGCCAATCAACGAGGGAAGGCAGCAGTTCCAACTCGTCACAGAATGGGATAGGGTCAGTGAAACTGCTGACCCCACTCTTTGAGGAAGTCCCATTGGTTGACACTCAGCCCCGGGCGCTTCAGGGCTTAAAACTGAAGCGCCCAAGTCCGAAGCAATCAGTGATGTCCCCCCTCGTCATGAGGAGAGGGCCTCAAGGCACCTTTGCTAGGTTGAAGAGGTCACACCCACAAGACAAAGTGCAGCTCAGGCAGCCACGAGTCTGTGCATTTAGCGCATGTCCAGCTCCTGGCTGACTGGCCTGAACCAGAAGAGTATCTGTCAGGCTGACTTTTGTTCAGCCTGACAGATACTCTTCACACCAAGAAAAGGGTAGGGGGGGTGTGGCCCCTCAGCCCGTACGGACAGGCCGCTGCTTTACAGTTGACTCACTTGGAACATTAGAGGGTATGTGGAGTTACAACTAAGAAGTATTAGATAAAGGAGTATCTAAAACAGGACATGACTGAGAAAAAAGAGATGACTGGATTGATATAATAATGCGGTATAACAGTTTATGAAGAAGAACCTGCAAACTCATGTTCCAAATAGAAATTAATTGCACAAGGATTTGTCCTGTTGATAGAGATATTTCTGATTACTAAATAATGTGTGCTTATCTACTTGAACGATTTGCACTAAAAACAAGAAGGTTGCACTTTGCATAGCTGTGTTTTGATAGCATTGACCAGACTAGGCCTGAACTAGGCACAACTCCATCTTGTATTCATAGACGTCCATGTTTTTGTCTCACCCTGTTTCCGCATGCAGTAGAGTATGCATAACAGAAATGCTCCGTTGGCATGCTGTTCTTGGTGAGCCTCGGAGGAAGCAGTCTTATAAAATGTTACTGTTCAGGTTTTGTTTTCTGCCTGCTTCAGCAAACCTGAAGTTGCCATTGTTTTGTATGTAACTAGATTTGTACTGTCACATCCACTGACATTAGGTCAAAAGAATGCTCATAGAATATTCATTTAGAGGATAGTGCTAAGATGGTGTTAGATGTACTGTATTAATTCTGTATTCTCTATTCCTATGTATTAAACCTGTGCTTTTCCGGTGTACTATGATATAAAAGAAACTCAATCTGAAGTGAGCAGCAGAATCTTTGCCTAATTCTTAGAGAGCAGACTCATGCCAGTTTGCCTCATGTTTAGGAGCTAAAATACTTACTGCTGCGTTTGACTGAGCTTTATGCTGATCCCCTATATTGACTAATGTACTATGTTTTTGCCTTCTATATTGATCCCTTAATAAAACTTCATGGTTTCTAACTTATCTATTGTCTCAAGCAGGCTTATTCATTGATTTTCGGGTGATTGAAATCAACTGTTATACAACTATTAATTTTTATCATAATTTTTTTATATTAATTGTTTTTAGATTTTTTTTCCATACACACTTTATAGATTTTCCAGCCATGTGTATATACAAGAAAATAGTATGTTTTGAGTAACGAGACTTCATCACCAACACAATTTCCTATAGTAACTGACAGATGGATACATTGTTCGAACCTAGTATCCCTGTGAAATATAGCACAAGTATTGTTAATCATCTATGGTCAGATGTACAAAGATTTCAGTTTGTGATTTCCTAATTGCGCATCATTGCGATACGCAATTAGGAAATTGCAAACTGCAATGTACAACACTGTCTCAGACACTGTTTGCGATTCTCAAATCAGTCGCAGGGGACCTGCCTCATCAATATTCATGAGACAGGTCACAATTTGAGACCCATTGGGAATGGCCTGCACTCACAGGAACGGTGGACTGCTGGGGTCAGTAGACCATTATGACTGTGATTTTTTTTTTAAATAAAGAGTTTTTTTAATGCAGCCAGTTTTCCTTAAAAGAAAACAGGGTGCATTTCAAAATTTAAAATGAAAAGTTTCCTTTTCATTTTTAAGAGTAGAGAGTGGTCCTTGGAACCACTTCCTGCTCTTAAAAAATGTTGGCACCCACATTCAAAAAGGACAAAAGGTAGCTCAGGGACCCCTTCCTGTTTGCGATTGCACATTCCAGTTGCAAAACATTCACACATGGCCCTGCAACTCGCTATTAGAAAGGGACGCCTTAAACACCCTCCTTTCTAATACTAACTCGTAAAATATATTTTGCAACTCGGTAATACGTTACCATATCACAAAATAGTTTTGGTACGTACAAAAAGGCTCTACTGTATAGGGGTCTCAAATGGCCCAATTCGCCATTTGTGAATTCTAAAACCTTTTGTACATCTGGCCCCTGGTAACTTGTTATATCCGTTTTTAATTAAGCTTTTGGAAAAAATGCAACTACAATTGAAATACTGACTCTCAATTATGTATGCTTTACTAGGTGTCAAACTGCCATATAAGATGGCAAAACCAAAGGAATAAAAGTGGGTCGACAATATATGACTAAGAGAACAAGATACCATTTGTCAATCAATTGAGAGATATGGACAAGCAAAACAACAAAAGGTTCCAGAGAATTAGAATATGTTTTAAGCTCAAGGCTGCTTTCGTAGGCTTTTCCTATTAAGTACAGATGCATCTTAATAAAACTTTTGCATTTTGAAGGAGGAGGGTCAACAATTCACAAATATAAACACATATTTGTATGTTTGTGCAGAGAGTTCGCATGAGCAGATAAAAAAGGCTGTGCGGCACTGCTTTATTATTAACAGAAATGTTAATTCTACTTCGGGTCATAAGGAAAGAAAAGTCGTGAAGACCTAATGATATTCTTTCACACAAACAAATTAATAATTCATGGGCTCTCTCACCCAATAGCCATATTACAAAGGAATTCGAAATGTCATCAACACATTAGCACACAATCCCCTCCTGGCCTATCTGAATTTGCCATTATACTACATTGTAAGTATATGCAATAATGCATTCTGGAATATTGTCAAATGTATATAGAACTGTTTACGTTCACTATGCGTTTTTCACCATGGGACATAGTGCACATCAGTCGTCTTGCCTGTCTGTTGAATTCTGCACATAAAAGCTGTACTCAATTTCTGCATACTTAGGGGCAGATTTATGGAAAGTGGAGCTGCACCGATTGCAGTGCCACTTTCTCTGGGCCCCTTAGCACCCCCCTACCGCCACCATGTGTGTGCCGTATTTAAAATATGGCGCACCATGGCGCAGGGTAGGGGCCAATAGCGTCATTTCACATGACGTTATTGATGTACTTTGCAGGAATAGCGCCAAAATATTGGTGCTTCTCCTGCAAAGTACATAGGGCCCATTCTAAAGAATGGAAGCCCCTTTTAATGCCTGCTCCTAAGCAGGCGTTAAAAGTGCCATAAAAAATGGCGCAAGGAAATATCACAGATTTCCATACGCCATTTTTCCGGCTCCCCTAATGGGGGAACGCCCTCTTTGCATACATTATGCCTGGCGCAGGCATAATGTAGTGCAAAGGGTTACAGAGTGGTGCATTGCATGCATTGCGCCACCCTGTAAATACAGCGCAGAGATTTCGACCTTGTTGGGCCACATTAACGTAAAAAATAATGGCATTAATGTGGCGCAAGGTGGCTCTAGGGGGCTATAAATATCCCCCTTATTGTTTCAATGAAATCACTTAAAGGACTCTATTTATGGTACCTTTACAATAATTGCATGCAAGAAATAAAATTCCTTGCCGAACAATGATCTCTTTAGAATGAATTCCAAATGAATCATTATTTGTTTTGTATGATGTGTGCCGAGGTCCCCACTGGTATGAGTGCGGCTCTTGTTTTCAGTAATAATTCTTGTTTTGTGTATTATGCAAAGCCTTATGGGAGGTGTTCAATAACACAACATCTGTCCTTAGTGAATGCACAAGTTAGTAGCACTTAAAGGCCAGCCTTGACTGACCTAAATATTTAATTTTCCTGACCCCTAAAATTCATCCATGGCCCTCCAGCATATAACTGTTCTTAACCAACTGAAATACACACATAGCATGTTCATAAGCACTAGGTGACATTCATTGAGAGCCCATAGTAAAGTGTAAGACTTCTTCAAAGCCAAACCTACTTCATCAGGTAAGGCGTTTTATGATTTGTACTTGAAGATGGTAATGCAAATTACTGAAGGGGCTAAATTTGGAATTAATAGTCACTTGTGAATTAAAGTCTTATTTCTTCATCTGTACAAGGTATGGTCCTGGGAAAAAAAATCTTTACATATGCTTTGGTTAATTGAGTATACATGGAAGAGAGTGAGCGTGTTCATAGAATGGTATTAGAGATTACATACACATGTATACATATCTATACATACATAGTTATGTGTTCTCCTTCTCTCCCTCGCTCAATACAGATATGAAGAAAGAGACAGGAAGAAAAGGATACCTGTGTAATTTGGTTCAATATTGGCATCACAGGGTTCTGGTGAGATCATAATAACCAGAATGCCACTTTCAGAAAGTGAGCATTTCTCTGCACTTAAATCCATCTGTGCCTTACAGTCTATCTCCAATCAATGTTTGGTCTGTGCTGGTTTACAGCTCCCTTGTGCTTTTCACCCAGACAACTATAAACACTGGACACTCAGTCACACCTGAATTCATCTGCATATTGAATGGGTCTTCCTGGGCTGGAAGGATGGAGGGCCTGACACTTACATTTCAAAGGCCAGTGGCCTGCTCTCACACAATGGACTCCTAAACCCCCTACTGGGATCCTGGCAGACAGGAATGAACTGAAAGGGGAACTTGTGCACTTCAAAACCACTCTTTGAAGTCTCCCCCACTTCAAAGGCATTTTTGGGTATATAAACTGTGTCTCTGACCCCACCAAACTAGACACTTCTGGACCTACACCTGTACCCTGTCAGAGGAGCTGCCTGGCTGCCCAAAGGATTCATCTGGACTGCTTTACTCAGAAGGACTGCTGCCCTGCTGTTACCCTGTTGCCCTGCTGGCCTCTGACTTTGCTGAGAAGGACTCCGCCTTCCCCAAAACTGCTCTCCAAGGGCTTGGATTGAGCTTGCCTTCTGTTTTCTGAAGTCTCAGGGCCAAAAAGATTCCATTGCTTCAGAAAACTCCTTGTGCGTCGAAAATCGACGCACTGCCTGCCAAAATCGACACGAAGTCTGCAGTGCGACCGAGAAATCGCTATACAACCGACCAGATCGACGCAGCCCCGACTGACCTACTGGAAATTCGATGCAGCGCATGCCTTGCGACATAAAATTTGACACATCACCTACCGTATTGACTCAGCGCCCGTGCCTTCTTTCAGCACGTCAAGGTTTTCCCCTTCATCATCCCTGGGCGTCAAAATATTCCCGCAGCGCAGTGAGGAACCAAGACTACGTGCCGAAAAACAACGCAAACCCCTTGCAGCATGGAAAGAAACGACGCATCATCTATGTCGCTATGGAAAATTTGACGCAACACCCTATTTTTCCACGCTTCTCCTACTCTGCGGTCTCTGTGCATCGTTATTTTTTACGCATACCAGGTACAGCGTGTAACAAAGAGACAACTGTTTATTTCTAAAGATTAAGACTCTTTTAAACTTTTTAAAAGTGATATGACAAGGGTATGTACCTCTGCCAACTAGAGACCCCATTTCTAACACAAGGCATTAGTTCCCTGATTTTTCATTGCACCCTTCAACTCTGTGCTATTTATTTTTGTCCCATAGCTCTCTTAGCAGTTTGGATCTTCCTTTGGAATTAAGCTCTTTCACCTGTTCTTTTATTTTAGGTTCTTTTGCTTGTGGTGTAACTTTTTTCCTCTGTTTGTATCAAATTCCTTGTGGATCTTCTGGCTTTAGGCCTGTACCTCGCTCTGCCCTTCTCCTTTCTGATGTCAGGGGGAGTTTAGTACCTGCCAGTTTCACCAAAGCATTCTATCTCTTCAGTCAAGCACTACATTAACTGTCTAGGAGTCTTCCTCTCTGCCTCCCTTGGGTGTTTTTAACTTTCACTGTGACCCTCTAAACGAGATATATTTCACCTTCCACATTTAATATTCTATGCAGCATGTCACAGTGGCTACTGAGAAGAGTTGCCCTTTCCATGGGGGACCTTGAAGGCACTCGACAGCCTGTCCAGTCCTTGCATATACATATATGATTTACTATGCAACACAGCTCGATTATTTCAGGTGTAGCAGAGCTCTGGTGCGTCCTATATTTCACTGCCACACTTCTGATGGAGCCAATAACTCCATACACATTTCAATTACCTAAACCTCCCGTCATCTAAATGAAAACATATCCCTTTATAGCTCTCAAAGAAACAGGGCAATAGCCACACGATGTGAATTGTATACAAATAGCCTTTTATTAAACACATAAATCAGGTCTATGCTTTACACTGAGGTTCAGTGTTCTTTTTATAACCTTCTGCAATGTCACTCTCAGAGTTCTTTCTCAATCCTTATGTCAGGAGTTAAATCATTTTATGCAGACTAAGAGGCAATGACCAGAAGGTGACAAGAGATGACAATTCATTGAGACATATGAGTTGCAACTAAGCATTATGTCTGAAATGATACCATTCGAAACTGTTTTTTAAAAATATATCTTTCTAAGATCTGTCCCCGAAGAGCTCTGCTGAACGTTTGGAATCTGCTTCCAATATCTCTTGTTCTTTTATTCCGTGCACCTATGCTTGTGTGCGCAAACGTGCGTGCCCAGAGACAACAGTGGTTTCTACTCTCAAAGTCTCACTTTGCTGATCACTCAATTTGCTTCGAACCCTAAATCTATAAAGACCACAACACAGGAAGCATCAGGTCACGTAAAGGGCATATTACTGAGCTTAAAGAGCATGTTACTGGCCGAGCAATAGCTCAAAGGCTCGGCAAAGCCACCTGGTCACATTTTCGCTTATTCCAATATTTCCCACGTATTTTCCAATCACCTCCATACAGTCCAAAAGAGCTGCAGGTGATCCTGTACATACTGACCCATCACAAACCTCCCATAAAGCAAGCCACACCACAGCCCTCCACATGGAAATGCTGGAATGTAATACACGGGGACCCTGAGAAGCAACAGGGCAAAGAGGCTACAGTATGGGCGTACTGTCCACTGTGCAATGCGAATATAATGACATTTAGATTCCAGTCTCGTTAAAACATAACAGAAGACTCCCAATTTGCCATCTACTGTGGGCCACGAACTGTGGTTTTAGAGTGTGTAGGTTGTCTCCATCAGCTACTGAGGTGAGCGTAATAAAGGTATTTTATAAAAAGCGCAGAACAGTCCTCGGTTGGTAATGAAGACATGGGAAAGACTTTCATTCAGTGTTTTAAATGGGCCGGTACTGTCCGGTACGGAGTACCGGCACTTTTTTGTTTTTAGAGGAAGAGTACCTGCACTTCTCAAGCAAAACATAATACTTTTAATTGGAGAGTACCATCACTTCTCAGAAACAAGCAGGACTCTGGCGCAGAGTACCTGCACTTATATTTTTCCATTTGAAGCACTGCTTACATTGGGGATCAGCGGTGAACATCTCTCTAAACCTAAATAAATAACCTAATCTCACACTCACGTTCTCTGAACACCGCACGATGCATTACCATCACACTATTTTCCTCGTCCCAGTCTATACTGGGACATCTCAAACAAGGTGCGCAGCCAGTGTGCCAGGGTCTTCATCCCGAAAGGCACTAGCCCATTCCTGAGCTCTTATAAAACAAGGAGCCTGGTTTCGGGAACGGCCTGCAGGAACTGGAAGGGAAGTCAGAGTCCCTGTAGGAGTTAGAGATTTCTGCCAAAGTCTACAGCCAAAGTTAGACATTGGCGGTTTCCTTCCCTATAGGCTAAGCCTTTCCTGCTGGCACAGGTGCTGACTGCGGGCACTGCATGCTGGCAGGGATTTGCTTGATCCCTTGGCTCAATTGATGGAGGTTTTCTACATGGCACAGTGATAGAGCAGGAATCCCCCTACCTTGTGTCAGTAGGTAGTGCGTGGAGTGTAAGTCCCACCTCCTTCCCTGCTGACATCACTGTTTGTGTTCAGCACCATAAGGTATTCGACATGACTCAACTATGTAATTAGCTGACATTATGGAGGCAATCTGATGGTCATTTTGGGTTGGGAAGTCAAGCTGGGTTCACCAGAGGGGCATGGCTGCCAGTTTGACAGATCCCTCACAGCGAAGCTTCAAAATGCATGGGAAAGTCAAGAGACCTTTTCTTCATGAATGTCAGGAATTAGTCAATATAGCTATCTCCAGGGATATGGCCCTTGCAGATGGGGGTGGAGGGAATAGTAGTCAGTCAAAATGTCCTCTGGAAAGTAAGGTGGATTTATGTAGGTTTTTCTAATATTTAGTTTGGTGGATGGCTTAGTCATGCCCCCGAGGACACTCGTGGAGGCAGTCTTAAGACGTCTATGCAGGTCTGAATCTCCCTTTTAAGGGAGGAATTAATGCCACTTATCAGAAGTTCCTGGGTTAAAAACTTTTGCCACTCTCTAGGAATTTCCAGGAGGGAATGGACTCTGCAGATTTGCTGGCCAAGATGGAGTTGACAGCTCACTTTCTGTCTTGCATTATATTAAATGGCTTTTGCATACTAATCTAGCAGCGGACTCCTTTGTGGTGGATCAAAAGTAGGTTTGGACAAGGGAACTGTGGTCAGAAGAGCATATCATCAGGCTCCCATTACAAAGCAAGAAGCTATTCATTCATTTCTTGGATTATATAATATATCGGACCTTTTAGGAGGTTAAGGCCCTCATTATGAACTTGGTGGTCGACAACACCATGCCGGCGGTGGTGGAAATTTCCGCCACTGGTATGGCGGTCTCGACCGCCACAAAACGAATACAGATGGGACCGCCACAGGTGGCCTCCCATCACCGCCAGGCTACCACCGACAGGCAGCCTGACGATGGCGGAATTCTTCATCCGACAGGGCAGCGCTGTAAGCAGCGCTGCCCTCCGGATAAAGAACCCTTGTTCTGCCAGCCATTCCCTGGCGGTTTCACCCACCAGGAAAAGGCTGGCGGAAGGGGTGCTCCGGGGCCCCCCTGGGGGCTCCTGCACTACCCATGCACTTGGCATGGGCAATGCAGGGGCCCCCGTGCAGAGCCCCGTTGCGCAGGTCACTGCCAAATTTACGGGCAGTGATCTGCGCAACGGGTGCTGCTGCACCCGCCGCACCGTGGCATTGACAATGTCCCGGCCCAGCATTCCTCTGGGCCGGCTGGCGGAAACACTGTTTCCACCCACTGGCTCAGCAGAATGTTAATTATTCGGCCAGCAGGGTCTCAAAGGGGCTGGTGGTCTGTGATAAGACCGCCAGCGTGAACACGGTGGGGATTCCCGCCATGTTCATAATGACCCCCTAAGTACTCTCTTCCCTTTTTTCTAAGAAACATGTCGCCCACAATTGCATTTTACCACAAAGGATTTTACTTATTATAGTCATGAAGACTCTTCCTCATATCAACATAGCTAACCAGGCAAATGCATCAGTAGCCTCTTCAGTGAAAAAATTAAGAAGATCCGACATTACATCCACAACACCAAGTCTGATTAATTTCTTACATCCACCCATTCCCACACAAACCCACAATGGCCATCCTTCAAAGCTCAACTTACTCAAAAGCACTTCTTATGAAGATGTTTTACCCTAGTACTTCATCAAAGCACTCTTTGAGGAGTCTCTCTCACTCCTGCTCACCATTGTCAATGCCACCCTCACCAAAGACATCTTCCCAGAAGCTCTCACGACAGGCCAGCTCCTCCCACTCCAATAGAATTCTACACTAGACATTGATGACCTTGCCAATAATCGGCCTAGCACTCATCTATCATTCATCAGTAAGTTCACCGAAAAAGCAGTCTAAGTTTATCTCCATGATCATCCCAATGCTAACCATTTCCTGGATGACTACTAATCTGGCTTCAAATCACACTGCAGCACAGAGATAGCTATCTTCTTATTTGTTATGTTACCAGTGGTTTTTATAGACAGCTGATTACCCGCGAGGGTATACAGGCTCTCTGTAGCCGCTGTGTGAGCCCACCCCTGAGCAAATCAATTGAAAAGTCAGGTCTTCAACTTCATGTGAAAGTCAGGAGGAGAGGAGAAAGCTCTAATTTGTTGTAGGAGATAGTTCCATGATTTAGGAGCCTGGCTTTGGGAGCCAGGTATGAGAAGGTGCAGCCCCCTGCTCTGCTTTTGTGAATGCGTGGGGTGTGTGCTAGTTAGAGACTGGCAGAGCAGAGGTGTCTAGAAGGTTTGTGGAAATGAATATGGCTATTGAGGTAGGCAGGGCCTGTGTGATGGAGGGTTTTGTATGAGTGGGTGAGGATTTGAAGTGAACGCTGTTGTGTATCGGGACCCAGTGGAGTTCCCTAAGGTGTATGTGACAGATCGAACAATATACAAACGACGACGAGGTATGCGTTTAGTTTTATGGCGGGATTTATTCTAAGATTAAGGTGGAATAAAGGAAAAACATGAAGTTTATAACCAAGCGGGCGGGGTTTCCTTAGGGTTTTCGGTGTTGTTGTTCAGTTTCCTGTATTGTTGATTTAGTCTCAAAGTCTCTTGGTTCTTTTCCAGGGTGACTTCTGGCGGGTCCCCTCAGGTGGATTCCAGGATACCGGAAAACAAAGGAAAACAACACCCGGGTAAGTATGGGGTTTAACCAAGGCTATCTCACTCTTTCTCTGGAGTCTTGTCTGGGTATGGGCAGGAACGATAAGGAGGGGTGGGTGCCTGTGCGGAGTTGGGGAACAAGTGCTCTCAATCTCTAGTTATAGATTTGTGGGGTGCTCATACGTGCTCGTTATCGTGCCCCTTTCTTTTCCCTCCCTTTCCTCCTTTATATTCCCTCCCCAGTCCCTAGTATGATATGGCCTTTGTTTTGGTCCACAAGGACCGTACCTTGGTGAGCCACGACCCTCCTGGGTCGTGGCTGGCGTTGTGGCGTTCCTCGGCTGCGGTTTCTTCTCCTGTGGACCTTTCTGAGGTCTCCCTCTCCTGGGCTCTCCTCTCCTGCTCCTCCGGTCTCCACTCCTGGGCTCTCCTCTCCTGCTCCTTCTCCTGGGCTCTCCTCTCCTGCTCCTCCGGTCTCCTCTCCTGCTCCTCCGTACTCCTCTCCTCGGCTCTCCTCTCCTGCTCCTCCGTTCTCCTTTCCTCGGCTCTCCTCTCCTGCTCCTCCGTTCTCCTCTCCTCGGCTCTCCTCTCCTGCTCCTCCGTCCTTGGTCCGGGGCCGTCCTCTCTTTTGGCTACGCCGCGCCGGGAAACCCATCCGGTTTCCCAGGCAACGGCCCTCCCACTGCCTCGCTCGTATCGCGTCGCCCCGGCAACGGGGAGACGCGGACATGACGTATCGGCCTGGTCCGATACGTCATGTCGAGCCGCGGTTGCCGGGGACACCCGGTCACACACCCCTTCCCAAGAACGGTCCTGATCGAGGACCGAGGTAGAGTCTGGGTATCTGGAGAGATAATCAGCCGGGGCCTGCTGGGGACCAGGGATGTGACGGACCTGAAATGAAAATGGTTGGAGTTCAAGGAACCACCTTAAGATCCGTGAATTCGTATCTTTATGAGCCGACAACCAAGTGAGGGGAGCATGATCTGTATAGAGAATAAAAGGGCGACCCAAAAGGTAATATTGCAGGGTGTCTACAGCCCATTTGATGGCCAAACATTCCTTTTCGATCGTGGGATAGTGGCGCTCCCGAGGAAACAGTTTCCTGCTAATATATACTATCGGGTGATCCCTACCGTCCCCATCGGGCTGGGTTAGTACCCCTCCTAGCCCGACATCAGAGGCATCTGTATAGAGGTGGAACGGTTTCGAGAAATCTGGGCACCGTAGGATGGGCTCCCTAGTCAGAAAGGATTTTAGCTGTTCAAAACTAGTCTTCTGTTGATCCGAAAAAGGGGCTAATTGATTAGGACGAAATTTAGCCAGAAGATCCGTAAGGGGGGCGGCTAGGGTGGAATAATTGGGAATGAATCTTCGATAGTAGCCGACCAACCCTAGGAAGGAACGCAAATCTTTCTTCGTTGCAGGGCTAGGTGCATTGAGAATAGCTTCTACCTTTTTAGATTGTGGTTGGAGGTTCCCTTGACTGATTTTGTATCCTAAATATGATATGTCAGGTTGTCCGATAACGCATTTTTTTGGATTGGCAGTTAACCCTGCCTGTCTCAGAGTATGGAATATCTGTTGCAAATGCAGTAGATGATCATTCCATGTTTCACTGAAAATAACTACGTCTTCTAAGTAAGCAGCTGTAAAATGTCGAAAGGGGTTTAGGAGGCTGTCCATTAACCGTTGAAATGTCGCTGGGGCTCCATGCAGTCCGAACGGCAACACTGTGAAGTGGTACAGACCGGACTGCGTGGCAAAGGCCGTTTTCTCTTTATCTTCTGCGGCTAGTGGAATCTGCCAATATCCTTTAGTTAAATCTAGGGTGGACATGTATTTTGCTTTTCCTAGTTTTTCTAATACATCATCCACCCTGGGTATCGGATACGTATCGAACATGGAATGTTCGTTGAGTTTCCTGAAGTCGATGCAGAACCTAATAGTACCACCAGGTTTTGGTACCAGGACAACTGGGGAGCACCAGGGACTAGTAGAAGGCTCTATTACTCCTAATTCTAGCATCTTTTGGATCTCGTCCTCCATAATCTGTTTCCTGGCTTCTGGGATACGATATGGTTGTAACCGGACAATTGTACCTGGTGCAGTCCGTATTTTATGGGCAATCAAAGAGGTTTTGCCTGGCACTGTGGAAAAAAATGATCTGAAATGTTCCAGTAAACGGAATACCTGTTCCCTCTCTAATTTTGTTAAGGAGGCGTTCACTGTGGGCAGACTCTCCTCAATAGTGGTCTCGGTCGGGCAAAATTCAATTTGAACCCTCCCATTGGGACATAGGAACCGGCCCATGGCTTCGGTCGAGTTAGAGCTCTCGGGTTTTTCCCATTTCTTTAAGAGATTTATGTGATAAATCTGGGTTTTCTGCGGCGTGGTCGAGATTTCAATTAGGTAAGTGACCAGGGAAACGGCTCGTAGTACTTTAATGGGACCCTGCCATTTTGCAACCAATTTATGTTCAGACGTGGGGCGCATTATAAGTACCTGATCCCCTGGTAGTAGAACCCTTAATTTACTCCCTCGATCGTAATACTGTTTTTGGTTCTGTTGGGCATGTTCCATATTTACTCGGACTGTGTCCCATAACTCTTGTAACTGAGACCGTAAGTCGTGGGCATATTCTAACAAAGGTTTCCCCCCTTCCTCCGCCTCCTCTTCCCACGCTTCTATGGCCATGTCTAGCAGGGATCGGGCTGTCTTCCGAACACGAGTTCAAAAGGACTGTGTCCGGTGGATGCTTGTTCATGTGTACGTATAGCATACAGTACCAGGGGCAACTTTTGATCCCAGTCTCTACCTGACTCTTCTACTACTTTCCTTAGCAGGGTTTTTATGGTACGGTTGAACCGTTCCACCAGTCCATCGGTCTGGGGATGGTACACCGAGGTGCGAATTTGGGAAATACCTAACGTTTTACACACCTGCTTCATGAGTGTAGACATGAAAGGAGTTCCCTGGTCAGTGAGTATTTCATGTGGAAATCCTACTCGAGAAAATACATTAATCATTGCTTGGGCTACTGTTTTGGTTGTTATGCTTTTTAAAGGAATGGCCTCTGGGTATCGGGTGGCATAATCTACCATGACTAGGATATATGTGTGTCCTTTCGTGGAGGGTACTATGGGACCTATCAAGTCCATTCCCATCCTACTAAATGGAACGTCTATGATGGGTAATGGCATGAGAGGCGCTTTTCTAGGTCTACCGGGTTCGGTAAGTTGGCACCTGGAACATTGGGAGCAAAATTTTCGTATGTGGGCGAAAACCCCCGGCCAATAAAACCGCCGGAGGAGATACTCCTCTGTTTTTTCCCTTCCGAAATGACCTCCTCCGGGTTGGCAGTGGGCTAAGGTTAGAACATGTTCTCTATAGTGCTCGGGCACTAACAACTGTTGCTTACGGTCCCCGAAGCGATTAGTGGTTATGCGATATAAAAAGTTTTTTCTAATTAAGAAGTAGGGGCCCACCTCTTCGGTTTCTTCGGATTTGGCCGACTTCCAAGCTTGGGCGAGAGAAGGATCTTCCCTCTGTCTTTGGGGAAACCCGACAGGCACCTCATGAGTCTCGGCAATCAGACCTGAGGGTGTGCCATGTGCCTCTTTCTCCCGGTGGTTTGCTTTTTCTACACGCTTCTCCCTACGTGACAGTTTCCTACGGGTAGAGGGGGGCTCTAGGTCGCTGTCAGAAAAAGGGGCACCCCTCCACCAATCCTGGGTCAGGGTGGGTTGTCGAACGTGGTCCAGGATCTCCTGAAAATGTTCGTAATCCGTCCCAATAATACATTCCTCTATCAGATCTGACATTATACCCATAGGAAGGATGTCCCTGTAATTCCTCCACTCTACTGTCAGGGCCTGTAAGGGGTATCTCTCCTTATCCCCGTGAATGCAGCAAATAGTCACTGTTAGAAATGGGGTCTCTGGTTGACAGTCAGGTTACCCCCTGTTCAAGCAAGGACCCTCACTCTAGTTAGGATAAAAGAGAATCACCCTCAGCTAACCCCTGCTTACCCCCTTGGTAGCTTGGCAGAGCAGTAGGCTTAACCTCAGAGTGCTGGGCGTAAAGTATTTGTACCAACACACACAGTAACTTAATGAAAACACTACAAAATGACACAACACCAGTTTAGAAAAATAGGAAATATTTATCTAGACAAAACAAGACCAAAACGACAAAAATCCAACATACACAAGTCAAGTTATGATTTTTTTAAAGGTTTAAAATAAAAAGAGTCTTTAGGTAGTTGTAACACCACACTAGCGCTGCTAGCGTGAAACTGTACCTGGTTTGCGTCAAAAATAACCCCGCACGGGCGGTGTGCGTCGAAAGTAACCCTGCACGGCTGTGTGCGTCGAAAACAACTCGGCACGGCGGTGCGCGTTGAAAAAAAGCCAGCCACACGACGATCCGAAAGTCCCGCGGCGCAGGGTGCGATCTCTCAGCCTCCGTCAGCGATGCTGCGCGTCGTTTCTCCTGCTCCGGGCGTCGGTGTTTCGGTCGCGTTTCCTGCGGCGTCGTTTCTCAGCTGCGAAACCGGCGTCGCGTCGTTTTCTCAGCCGCGATCGGATTCGCGTCGATCTTTTCTCCGCACGGTGCTCGGTGCGTGTATTTTTGTCCTTAGGCTGCCAGCCTCTCCTTTCAGGGTCCCAGGAACTGGAAGGGCACCACAGAGCAGAGTAGGGGTCTCTCCAGAGACTCCAGGTGCTGGCAGGAAGAAGTCTTTGCTATCCCTGAGACTTCAACAACAGGAGGCAAGCTCTACATCAAGCCCTTGGAGATTTCTTCTTCAAGATGGAAGGCACACAAAGTCCAGTCTTTGCCCTCTTACTCAGGCAGAAGCAGCACTGCAGGAAAGCTCCACAAAGCACAGTCACAGGCAGGGCAGCACTTCCTCCTCAGCTAACAGCTCTTCTCCAGGCAGAGGTTCCTCTTGATTCCAGAAGTGTTTCTAAAGTTTGTAAGTTTGGGTGCCCTTCTTATACCCATTTTAGTCTTTGAAGTCACCTTTCTTCAAAGGGGACTCACACCTTCTTGTGAAATCCTGCCTTGCCCAGGCAAGGCCTCAGACACACACCAGGGGGTTGGAGACAGCATTGTCAGAGGCAGGCACAGTCCTTTCAGATGAGAGTGACCACTCCACCCCTCCCTCCTAGCAGAGATGGCTAATCAGGAAATGCAGATCACACCCCAGCTCCCTTTGTGTCACTGTCTGGTGCGAGGTGAAAAACAACCCAGCTGTCAAACTGACCCAGACAGGGAATCCACAAACAAGGCAGAGTCACAGAATGGTTTAAGCAAGAAAATGCTCACTTTCTAAAAGTGGCATTTCCAAACGCACAATCTTAAAATCAACTTTACTAAAAGATGTATTTTTAAATTGTGAGTTCAGGGATCCCAAACTCCACATGTCCATCTACTCTCTAGGGGAATCTACACTTTAATCATATTTAAAGGTAGCCCCCATATTATCCTATGAGAGAGACAGACCTTGCAACAGTGAAAACGAAATTGGCAGTATTTCACTGTTAGGACATATAAACCACATTACTATATGTCCTACCTTATCCATACACTGCACCCTGCCCTTGGGGCTACCTAGGGCCTACCTTAGGGGTGCCTTACAGGTAAGGAAAGGGAAGGTTTAGACCTGGCAAGTGGGTACACTTGCCAAGTCGAATTTACAGTGTAAAAATACACATACAGACACTGCAGTGGCAGGTCTGAGACATGATTACAGAGCTACTTATGTGGGTGGCACAACCAGTGCTGCAGGCCCACTAGTAGCATTTGATTTACAGGCCCTGGCACCTCTAGTGCCCCTTACTAGGGACTTACTAGTAAATCAAATATGCCAATCATGGATAAACCACTTACATACAATTTAAACAGGAGAGCATATGCACTTTAGCACTGGTTAGCAGTGGTAAAGTGCTCAGAGTTGAAAAGCCAACAGCAACAGGTCCGAAAAAATTAGGAGGCAGGAGGCAAAAAAGACTGGGGATGACCCTGCATAAGCAAAAGTCCAACACGACCCCCTACCAGCCTAAAGCCAGGGGAGAACAATCAATACCTTGATGTACTTCCCTGATTGGGGCGATAGAACAGGGACCCAGGCCCACAACAGCAGGGGCATGTTCCAGTTCTACGCCTTCCTGACTCCAGTTGGATCCCTCTGTCCATACTCTCAGGGCCCACTAAGCTAACCCATGGGGAACCCTTCTCCACATCTACAGACACCATCTGTGCAACACCTAACTTTACTTTGCTCACAGGTGTATTGCAATGGGCAGATAGTACCACCAGGGCCAACACAGTGGTGTTGCCCACTCCACCCCCGGGGTGTGACTCTCGTCCTCCCCCCCCCAGGGGCAACTCTGTCCACCAGGACAGCAAGCCACAGTGGCCCCAGACAACTGTCAGGGATGAGAGCCCGACCTCAGGCCTCTCTAACCACTGTGACTGTGGAGAGTGGGGGGTGGTAGCCCCAGGTGCCTGGCACCCTTTGACCACCCTCTCTTCCACCAGGTCAGGGATGACAACCTGACCCTGGTCCTCCCCTCTGGGGCTCTGTACCCTCCCGGCAGAAGCGGCACCCCCAGAGTCAAAAACTGTCAGGGTGCTTGTAGAAGCAGTCCTGCACAATTCTTCCATCAGTGCAGGGATGTTAACCTGCAACTGATCCTCCAACCTGGGGTCTGTACCTTCAGGTTGGACCAGGGCCAGGGGTGAGGCTTCCCTCCCCCTGCCCTCTCTTCTGGGGTCCTGAACCACCCAACTAGGAGTGGCCCCCCCAGAAGACAACATGGTAGGGGCACTGTTAGCAGTAGCCCCTTCCTCCAGGTCAGGGGGGACACCCTTAACCTGGCCTCCCAATCCAGGGTCTGTACCCACAGACTGGATCACTGCCTGGCAAACCAGGACTTCCTGGGGGGCATACCTACCCCCTGCCAGGTCAGAGTTTACCCTCTGAACCTGGTCATCCAACCTAGGGTCACCACCCTGCGGTTGAACCACTGCCTGGCACACCAGGACTTCCTTGGGAGCACACTTACCCCCCATCAGGTCAGAGTTTTCCCCCTGAACCTGATCATTCAACCCAGAGTCACCACCCTGCGGTTGAACCATTGCCTGGCACACCAGGACTTCCAGGGGGGCACACTTACCCCCCTCAAGGGACACACTGTCCCGAAGGGCCACACAAGAGTCTGGCTGGCGCAGGTCCCCTGACCTCTGCCCATCTGACAGAGTCTGGATTCCCCCCAACCCAGAAATGGTCTCACCAAGGTCATTCATGGGGGGCTCTGCTCTCAGAGCTGACCCCTGACCCTCCAGGTTCTCCACTGGGGTCCGCAACCCCCTCTCAACCCTCTGTCTGGACTTCTGCACCCCCTCACTAGGAGTGGTACTGCCAGACACCAGAACTGGTGGGACGCTGGCTACAGCCGCCCCCCCAAGTTCTCCTGACACTGTGGGGTCTCCCTCAACAGATGGCCCTATGGTACAGGCTAGGCTCCCCTCCTGGTGTTCCCGCAGGGAACCCTCCAGGACCTGGGACCGGATCTCGGGCACCTTGGGCCTCAACCCATCCCCATTCCCTCTCCTCTGAGACTGGACATGGGGTCCCTCACCCATCCCACTACACTGGGACCTACCTGGGACACTACAATCCTTCCCTACCTCACCTGGTTGGGAACTACCTAGACCACTCCTCTCAGGAGCACCCCCAAATGCCTCTTCAGACTCTCTGGTACTCACCCAGAAGTCTGCCTCCATTGTAAGCTCCCTGGGGTCAGAGAACTCACACTCCACCTGGTGTTGGCATAGCTCTGGAAAATAAGGACTAGACATATGCTCTCCAGCAATTACATCACTCAGCCCCTCGCATGAATTAACCAAAGTACCCTTCACCCAACCATCCAGTGACTCTGCTTTGAAAAAGCACCCCACATCACCCTCCTGAGACTGGTGAGACAGTACCTGACTGTCCCTGACACTCAACCCACACTCTTCTGGGATGTTTTCACACTCCATAACCAGGACTTCTACCTGGGGGGAACCCCTCTCCCTGTCACTCTCACCTAGAGTCAGTAGAGTGTCCCTCCCACCAGTAGGAATATGACTCCCCATGCCAGTTCCCCAATCCACCTCAGGGACCCTGTGCATCACTGGAGCTACCTCATACCCCTGAACCTCCTGGCGTGTGTTAACTCCCTCCTTCAAGTAGGGCACCACCTCTCTGGGCATGTGCACTTCTGCAGCATCACTGGATATACAATTGTTGCTGCCACCATTCCAGCTGGACTCAGCCCTCATGACTTCCAGCTCTTTCAATTTAAGCTCGTAAGCATAAATCATTTTTTTAATCTCTAAGTTCCTCCTCCTTTCTTCCAACTCCCAATTGAGCTTTTTCAGCTCCCATTGGTACTCCCTCTCTGCCTGTCTGTCCTGTAACTCTTCAGGAGTCAGACCCTTGGGTGACACCCTGCCATCCCTCCTGGGGACCCTCCCCCCAGGCGTAACAGGTTCCTCCACTACACCACTGTGTATCCTCTGCACTTCCCCACCCATATTCTCCTCCTCTGTGTGCCCTCCAGCCTTCTTGATTGTCACCCAAGCCCTCTGTGCCTGTTGCAGCTCCCCCTCCCTGGTGGAGCTCTCAGTGGGACAGTCAAGATCTTTAAGGAACTGTTTCAATTGAGCAACTGAGTACTCCTTCAGTTTCTCCATTTCAAACACAGCTCCAGCTGTTGCATCTCCAGATTGAGACATGATGGTCACAAGTGCAAAGTTCCAAAGGCAGAAAAAATAATTTCCCAATGAAGTAAAAAGAATCAGTCAAGGGATCAGCAAAATCATGGAAGTAGAATAAAAAGAGTCCTTAAGAGAAAAATCAAAAGATCACCAAACAAGTAGTATGTGGTCACGTAGTGGTCTGAGATCAAAACAGTAGTGTACACTTAATTACTGTATGTCAAGTACAAATACAAGTCCAATCCCGACCGCTGGTCACCAATGTTAGAAATGGGGTCTCTGGTTGACAGTCAGGTTACCCCCTGTTCAAGCAAGGACCCTCACTCTAGTTAGGATAAAAGAGAATCACCCTCAGCTAACCCCTGCTTACCCCCTTGGTAGCTTGGCAGAGCAGTAGGCTTAACCTCAGAGTGCTGGGCGTAAAGTATTTGTACCAACACACACAGTAACTTAATGAAAACACTACAAAATGACACAACACCAGTTTAGAAAAATAGGAAATATTTATCTAGACAAAACAAGACCAAAACGACAAAAATCCAACATACACAAGTCAAGTTATGATTTTTTTAAAGGTTTAAAATAAAAAGAGTCTTTAGGTAGTTGTAACACCACACTAGCGCTGCTAGCGTGAAACTGTACCTGGTTTGCGTCAAAAATAACCCCGCACGGGCGGTGTGCGTCGAAAGTAACCCTGCACGGCTGTGTGCGTCGAAAACAACTCGGCACGGCGGTGCGCGTTGAAAAAAAGCCAGCCACACGACGATCCGAAAGTCCCGCGGCGCAGGGTGCGATCTCTCAGCCTCCGTCAGCGATGCTGCGCGTCGTTTCTCCTGCTCCGGGCGTCGGTGTTTCGGTCGCGTTTCCTGCGGCGTCGTTTCTCAGCTGCGAAACCGGCGTCGCGTCGTTTTCTCAGCCGCGATCGGATTCGCGTCGATCTTTTCTCCGCACGGTGCTCGGTGCGTGTATTTTTGTCCTTAGGCTGCCAGCCTCTCCTTTCAGGGTCCCAGGAACTGGAAGGGCACCACAGAGCAGAGTAGGGGTCTCTCCAGAGACTCCAGGTGCTGGCAGGAAGAAGTCTTTGCTATCCCTGAGACTTCAACAACAGGAGGCAAGCTCTACATCAAGCCCTTGGAGATTTCTTCTTCAAGATGGAAGGCACACAAAGTCCAGTCTTTGCCCTCTTACTCAGGCAGAAGCAGCACTGCAGGAAAGCTCCACAAAGCACAGTCACAGGCAGGGCAGCACTTCCTCCTCAGCTAACAGCTCTTCTCCAGGCAGAGGTTCCTCTTGATTCCAGAAGTGTTTCTAAAGTTTGTAAGTTTGGGTGCCCTTCTTATACCCATTTTAGTCTTTGAAGTCACCTTTCTTCAAAGGGGACTCACACCTTCTTGTGAAATCCTGCCTTGCCCAGGCAAGGCCTCAGACACACACCAGGGGGTTGGAGACAGCATTGTCAGAGGCAGGCACAGTCCTTTCAGATGAGAGTGACCACTCCACCCCTCCCTCCTAGCAGAGATGGCTAATCAGGAAATGCAGATCACACCCCAGCTCCCTTTGTGTCACTGTCTGGTGCGAGGTGAAAAACAACCCAGCTGTCAAACTGACCCAGACAGGGAATCCACAAACAAGGCAGAGTCACAGAATGGTTTAAGCAAGAAAATGCTCACTTTCTAAAAGTGGCATTTCCAAACGCACAATCTTAAAATCAACTTTACTAAAAGATGTATTTTTAAATTGTGAGTTCAGGGATCCCAAACTCCACATGTCCATCTACTCTCTAGGGGAATCTACACTTTAATCATATTTAAAGGTAGCCCCCATATTATCCTATGAGAGAGACAGACCTTGCAACAGTGAAAACGAAATTGGCAGTATTTCACTGTTAGGACATATAAACCACATTACTATATGTCCTACCTTATCCATACACTGCACCCTGCCCTTGGGGCTACCTAGGGCCTACCTTAGGGGTGCCTTACAGGTAAGGAAAGGGAAGGTTTAGACCTGGCAAGTGGGTACACTTGCCAAGTCGAATTTACAGTGTAAAAATACACATACAGACACTGCAGTGGCAGGTCTGAGACATGATTACAGAGCTACTTATGTGGGTGGCACAACCAGTGCTGCAGGCCCACTAGTAGCATTTGATTTACAGGCCCTGGCACCTCTAGTGCCCCTTACTAGGGACTTACTAGTAAATCAAATATGCCAATCATGGATAAACCACTTACATACAATTTAAACAGGAGAGCATATGCACTTTAGCACTGGTTAGCAGTGGTAAAGTGCTCAGAGTTGAAAAGCCAACAGCAACAGGTCCGAAAAAATTAGGAGGCAGGAGGCAAAAAAGACTGGGGATGACCCTGCATAAGCAAAAGTCCAACAGTCACCCAATGTTCGACTTCCTGGTCTGCTAGGGCTAGGAGATCCTTCCTTATCACGGATTGACTGCACCCGGAATCTATAAGGGCCCAAACCACTCGACCATTGACGTTTAAGGACTGTTTAAATTTGGGGTTGCCCCGGCCTGTACACAGCACCCGCCGTCGGGTAACTCCAACCTCCATGGGTTCACTAGTGTCTTGTTTTCTTGGACACATACGGGCAATGTGCCCCCATTCCCCACAGTTATAACACTGAGGACCCGGTACTGGTGGATGCTCGTAGGTTCTGCGAGGTATGGGTTCTTCGGGAAGGACTCTGGGAGTGCTTTTCGGGTTGGGGAGCCTCGGTTTTAGGCTGGGGCGGGTTGGCATATTTCGTACATTCACCGAACGATGATAGGCACATGCTAAGTCTATTGCCATCTCCGTGTTCACCTTGGGATGTTGACGGATCCAGTGTTTTGTAGCCGTAGGCAAGGCATCTAAATATTGTTCGAGGACAATTGTTTGGATTACGTCTTCCCGGCTATTCCCTGACGGACCCAACCATTTTAAAGCCAAATCGTTTACCCGATAGTAGAAGGTTCGGGGATCCTCGTTCGTTCCCCATTTGATTTTCCTGAATTTGATTCTATAATATTCCGTGTCGTGCCCCACCCGCTCTAATATACTGCTCTTTATTTCGAAATATGGGGTTGTTCCCCCGGGGTTCGCTGCTTGATATGCGGCTTGTAGGATTCCTGTAAGTAGGGGGGCGACATACTGGCCCCATCTATCTTCCGGCCATTGTGCGGTTGAGGCCACCCTTTCAAAATTAGTAAAAAAAGATTCGGGATCTTCCCCTTCTTGATATTTTTGCAAGACGGAACTTGGGACATTGGGGTGTACCTTAGTGGTAGCAATAGTCTCCGTCAGTTTCTTCAAGGCCGTCTCGTGGACCAGTTGATTATTGGCCAGTATGGTTGCCTGACTTTTCAAAGCCGACTGTAAGGCTTCACGGTCCTCCTTAGCCTCCCTCTGGTGGGCCTCCCACACCAGTTGTAGGTGTCGTTGGCCTTCGGCCAACTGTTTTATCATGTCCTCCAGCGAGGGGGCGTCACTCATTGTGTATACTGTTCGATTGTCGAGGAGGATCTAGAATCACATCCCACTTCTGACACCACTGTGACAGATCGAACAATATACAAACGACGACGAGGTATGCGTTTAGTTTTATGGCGGGATTTATTCTAAGATTAAGGTGGAATAAAGGAAAAACATGAAGTTTATAACCAAGTGGGCGGGGTTTCCTTAGGGTTTTCGGTGTTGTTGTTCAGTTTCCTGTATTGTTGATTTAGTCTCAAAGTCTCTTGGTTCTTTTCCAGGGTGACTTCTGGCGGGTCCCCTCAGGTGGATTCCAGGATACCGGAAAACAAAGGAAAACAACACCCGGGTAAGTATGGGGTTTAACCAAGGCTATCTCACTCTTTCTCTGGAGTCTTGTCTGGGTATGGGCAGGAACGATAAGGAGGGGTGGGTGCCTGTGCGGAGTTGGGGAACAAGTGCTCTCAATCTCTAGTTATAGATTTGTGGGGTGCTCATACGTGCTCGTTATCGTGCCCCTTTCTTTTCCCTCCCTTTCCTCCTTTATATTCCCTCCCCAGTCCCTAGTATGATATGGCCTTTGTTTTGGTCCACAAGGACCGTACCTTGGTGAGCCACGACCCTCCTGGGTCGTGGCTGGCGTTGTGGCGTTCCTCGGCTGCGGTTTCTTCTCCTGTGGACCTTTCTGAGGTCTCCCTCTCCTGGGCTCTCCTCTCCTGCTCCTCCGGTCTCCACTCCTGGGCTCTCCTCTCCTGCTCCTTCTCCTGGGCTCTCCTCTCCTGCTCCTCCGGTCTCCTCTCCTGCTCCTCCGTACTCCTCTCCTCGGCTCTCCTCTCCTGCTCCTCCGTTCTCCTCTCCTCGGCTCTCCTCTCCTGCTCCTCCGTTCTCCTCTCCTCGGCTCTCCTCTCCTGCTCCTCCGTCCTTGGTCCGGGGCCGTCCTCTCTTTTGGCTACGCCGCGCCGGGAAACCCATCCGGTTTCCCAGGCAACGGCCCTCCCACTGCCTCGCTCGTATCGCGTCGCCCCGGCAACGGGGAGACGCGGACATGACGTATCGGCCTGGTCCGATACGTCATGTCGAGCCGCGGTTGCCGGGGACACCCGGTCACAGTGTAGTATGATGTGGGCTCAGCATGGGAGGTTGAGGACTAGTCTGGGTGCTGCATTGTGGATGGTTTACAGTCTTCTTGTGAGCTGGTTGGCTATCCCTGTGTGCAGGGTGTCCCTATAGTTTAGTTTGCTGATCACACAGGCTGGGGTGATTGTTTTCCTGGTTGCTGCCTTACACATTGTAGATGATGGCTTCTGGACTTCACGTGAAGATTACTTTCCTCAACCTCTCAGGTGCCTTAGACAAAGTTGACCATCTCTTTCTCCAACGCACTTCGAAGTCTGATTCACCAACAATGTAATGGACTCTGGTAAGTACAAGGCCAACCACTTCACCCCCCCCCCCCAGCATGCTAACCCCCACCCTCACCCCCAACCCCCCAGCACACATCCTCCCTGAGAATGTCTCTCCAGCACAACCCACCCAACACCAACCCCTGCATGCCATCCCCAAACTATGGACACCCATCACCTAAGCATGACCACTGCACATACCCATCCCCCCCCCCACAAAACACCCTCACAACACCTCCCCCAAGGGAATGCCAGCACTGGGGGACAAGGGCACCCATAAAACGCAAGCTAATGCACACACAGAAACAATAACCATACCCTCTTACCCCATGCAGGACCCGAACGACAACACACCGGTCAGGAGGGACCAGAAATGTCCATCCCACCCCCGGAACAGGCCCCTAGTGATGACAGCAGCTCTGTCGACCTGGAACCTGACGACCAGCCCGGACCATCGGGGACCTCTGGGCAGTCGATTCCCCTCACCCAGACACAGGCCACTGCAGACCCAACCCCCTCTGGGAACAACAGCACAGCTCCCACCCAGCGGGCCCATGCCTCTGTCTCTAGGACAGGTCAAGCAGCGGTGTGTCTACCACTACAGGGCCCCCAGGGTAACCCACCAACCCAACAACAACAGGGACCTGGGGGCAGTGGGAGTGGGCACACCGTCCAGGGGACAGAGGCCCAGGGAAACAGGGCAACTCGGAGGGCTGCTGTGCGACAGGGGGGGAGGAGAGGCCCAGGGAACCCACTCTCCAAGAGGCCCTCACCACCATCATGGCAGCCTACCACCACTCACAAGAGACGATGGCGACGGTACTGGCCAGGTTCCAGGAGATCCAGGCACAGCAGGAGCAACGCTACATGGGGTTCAGCGACCAACTCACCAACATCTCAACCGCTATGGGGAGCATAGTCCAGGCCCTGAACCGTATAGAGGACACGTTTCGGGACCATGTGGCATCACACAGGGCCCCTGTCACTAGCCAGGAACAGGAACAGCCAACCACCTCCGCCGGCGCTAGTGGACAGGAGGCCCCACCACAACGACAGCCCACCAGAACCCCACCTCCTGCTGAACAACAACCACCCCGCAAAAGGAGCCTGAGATCAAAGAAACCGACAGAGTAGGATGTCAAGACCCCCGCCAGCATCACATACCCCCTGAAGTCCTCCCACTGTTCCACATTGCAAACCCTGTCAAACCTTGAACTGCCCCTGCTCCATCCTGCCACAGGCATATGGGCAATGCACCTGTGAGACTGAGAACTGGACTCTGCCATGGACATTACTCCACCCCCACCCATCACTGTTTCACTATCATGTACCAATATCTATGCACTAATAATAAATCACACATTGCACTGAAATCAATCAGGACTCAGCCTGTCTTATTTACAAATGTATGACACATTACATATCAATTACGTATTTTTAACATTGTGAATTACACATACTGAGGTAACTTAGCATTAGTCCATGGGCCAACCAAGCCGAGGTCACGCAGTGGCTCATACAGCACAGAAAAGGGAAGGGAAAATCAAACATCATGTTTATAGTTCTGGGGGGAAATCGACAAAGTTGAGATGCAGGAGGCTTTCAGGAAATGTAAAATGGCATGGGTGATTATTACCTGTGTGCTACTGGAAATACTGTTCTATTACTCTGTCCCTGTTGTCTGTGTCGTCCTCTGAGTCTTCCTCCTCTTCACTCTCCGCAGGCTCCACAGCTGCTTCAACACCACCATCTGCACCATCCTCCTGCAGGAAAGGAACCTGACGTCGCAATGCCAGATTGTGAAGCATACAGCAGGCCACGATGATGTGGCACACCTTCTTTGGTGAGTACATCAGGGATCCCCCTGTCATATGCAGGCACCTAAACCTGGCCTTCAGGAGGCCAAAGGTCCTTTCGATGATCCTCCTAGTTCGCCCATGGGCCTCATTGTACCGTTCCTCTGCCCTGGTCCGGGGATTCCTCACTGGGGTCAGTAGCCAAGGCAGGTTGGGGTAACCAGAGTCACCTATTAGCCACACACGTTGTCTCTGTAGCTGCTCCATCACATAGGGGATGCTGCTATTTCGCATAACATACGCGTCATGCACTGACCCTGGGAACTTGGCATTTACATGGGAGATGTACTGGTCAGCCAAACAGACCACCTGGACATTCATCGAATGATAACTTTTTCTGTTTCTGTACACCTGCTCATCGTCTTTTGGGGGTACCAAAGCCACATGGGTCCCATCAATGGCACCAATGATGTTGGGGATATGTCCAAGGGCATAGAAGTCACCCTTCACTGTAGGCAAGTCACCCTCCTCTGGGAAAATGATGTAGCTCCGCATGAGTTTCATCAGGGCAGACAACACTCTGCTCAAAATCTTAGAAAACATAGGCTGAGACATTCCAGATGACATGGCCACTGTTGTCTGGAATGACCCACTTGCCAAAAAATGGAGGACTGACAAAACCTGCACCAGAGGGGGAATCCCTGTGGGTTGGCGGATGGGGGACATCAGGGCTGGCTCCAGCTGGGCACACAGTTCATGGATAGTGGCACGGTCAAGTCTGTATCGAAGTATTATATGGCATTCTTCCATTGTCGACAGGTCCACCAGCGGTCGGTACACGCGAGGATTCGTCCTTCTCCTCCCAAGTCCCAGCGGACGGTGCCTAGGAAGGACAACATGGAGCACAGAGTCAGGCAAACCACAGGTATGTACAGACAGCTTGCACAGTTAAAGAATGGCAATGGGTTGAAAGGCGTGTATGTGTGGCAATGCAAGGCCTAGGCCTGTGTGTCGCAGTCAAAATTAAGCCATGTAGGCCCTTGAAATGGCGGCTGCCTGACCTGTGAAGTGGGACAATAGGATGTGAGGTCAATGCGCTGGCGGGGCACACCGTGGCGGTAGGCGGTCGAAGACCGCGGCGCAAACGCGCATTGGTTAACATTGAACCCTATGGGTTTCAGGAGCCAATGACGATGTGCGCCGGCGGTCGCGGTACGCACCGCCGCGGGCGTGAGCGCCATTTCCTAGCTGATTGATCACTCGAGACCTGATCATCCACAGGAGAGGACCTATACTGCAAGTGCTGCTGTGACCTCGGTCTGGAAGTGACAATGGCTGCTGCGACTGGGGAAAGGGCCCCTGCCTTCACGTCTGAAGAGTTGGAGAAGCTCGTGGATGGGGTCCTCCCCCAGTATGCGCTACTCTACAGTCCTCCAGACCAACAAGTGAGTACACCGGGTGCACATGGAATGGGCTATGCCTGTGTGGATTGGGGTGAATGTAAGTTGGTGGGGTGGGGGGCGAATGAGGAGTGCAACACACAACAGATGAGAGCATGTGCCATATGGCAAAGTTGGTGGGGGAGGCCAATCACATCTAACATGCAGGTCATTGATGATTTCCTCCTTTCCACCCTGTACATGTCAAATAGGTCAGCGCCCATCAGAGGATCGAGATTTGGCGTGCCATCGCCAAGGAAGTCCGGAACGTGGGGGTCCACAACAGACGGGGCACCCACTGCCGCAAGAGGTGGGAGGACATCCGCCGCGGAACAAGGAAGACCGCAGAAACACTGCTGGGGATGGCCTCCCAACCTAGGAGGGGTGCCAGTTGCACCATGACCCCCCTGATGTCCCGGATCCTGGCGGTGGCCTACCCTGAATTGGATGGGCGCTTTAAGACATCACAGCAGACACAAGGGGGTGAGTATCAGCACATTCTCCTATCTTTCTGCGCAGTGGAGGCGTCTGGGTGGGGGAGGAGGGCTGTGGGTGACATTAGGCCAGGGCGCTTTCTGTAGTGTAGTCCTCTCCCTTAGGCATGGCCCTGTGCCCCCGGCCCCCACCTCTGTAGGGTGACAAGTACAGCCATTGATGGTCCAGCATCACCCATGTGCGCGTTTGACGTCTCTTGGCCTGTTGTCCTAGTCAGTAGTACTGAGTAGTGTACCTCGAATGCGCGGCTTAGTGCATGAGGCTCCTGTGTCTGTCCTCTCCGCCAACGGTGTTGACATTGCATGCACTCAACCTCGTCTTCTTTTTTCTCCCTCCACCCTTTCTCTTCATCTTCTTGTGCATGTGTGCATTAGCATCATCAGGCGGAGGAGATTTGGCATCGGAGCACGAGGAAGCTGCAGGACACAAGGCCCCGGTGGGCCCAGGAACAGACACCGAGGGCACCAGTGATCCGGAGGGCGAGGGGAGCACCACGACGGGGACCGCTGGTGAGAGCAGCGACAGCGACACGTCCTCGGATGGGAGCTCCCTAGCGGTGGCGGCAACATCCGGGCCCCCCGCCTCTACAGGTACAGCCACCACCCAGCGCACCAGCACCGCCCTCCCAGCAGCCCCTCAGCCTACGCTCCGTGCCCGCTCGCCCAGGAAGGCGCGCGTCTCCTTCGCCCCAGGCACCTCAGCCCCTGCCCCTGTTGCCCCTGCTGCCCTCAGTGCGGAGCTCATTGACCTGGTGAGGACGCTCATTGTTGGGCAGACGACCCTTTTGAATGCCATCCAGGGTGTGCAAAGGGAGGCGCAACAGAGCAATGCGTACCTGGAGGGCATTCATTCGGGTCAGGCTGCCCATCAACGAGCGTTCACTGCTCTGGCCTCAGCACTGACGGCAGCCATTGTCCCTGTTTCCAGCCTCCCTCTTCTTACTGCCTCCAGCCTGTCTCTGTCTCCTGTTCCTCAGCCTATCCCATCCACACCATCAGACCAGCCTGCACACACCTCAACACCCAAGGGCAGCTCATCCAGACACAAGCACCACAGATCCCACAAACACTCACCCAAGCAACACCCAGATGCAGACATTCCAACAGTCACTGCCACCCCTGTGTCCTCCTCCTCCTCGTCTCCCTCCTCCCTCCCTGTGACGTCTACACTCACACCTGCATGCACCCCAACATCAGCCAGTGCTTCCATCACCACCACACCCTCCAGTACAGTCCACACTCGTGCAGTCACCACCCCCACTGCCATTTACACGTCCCCTGTGTCCTCTCCCACTGTGTCTGTCACCCCCTCTTCCAAGACACACAAACGCAGGCAGACACCCACCCAACAGCCATCCACCTCATGTCAGCCTACAGCACCAGCATCTTCACCCAATGACAGCACACCTGACTCTCCTACAACCACATCCTCTTCCTCCACTCCCATCACCACTTCTCCTACCCTTTACCTTGGACCTAAAAAGCTTTTCCTGGCTAATCTTGACCTCTTTCCCTCCGATGAGCTCCCCCCTCCATCTGCAAAGAGTCCCAAGAGCACCGCAGCCACCACCAGCCCAGCTTCGAGTGTCACTGTTGTGCATGGGTTCTGGAGTCCACCCTTTGCCAGCAGTGACACATCGATCAGCAGCAAGGACACGTCCAGCCCCCCCCCCGGCAAGAGGACCCGCAAAAACAAGGGCCGCCGTGCGAGGACTGACAGGGCTGCCCCCAAGGAGCAATGTGCGGCCACTTCACCAGCCACACCATCTAGGGGAGGCAAGGGCCCGAGAGCCCCATCAAAGGAGCGGAAGGGCAGCAGGAGCGCGGAGAAGGTGGACCCCACATGTCACATCCCAGCTGGGAAGGAGGACACTAAAGAGGCCAGGAGTCCGTCCCCGAAGGGTCCAGAAACGTCACAGTCCGAGGGCGACTGAGCAGGGAGTCCAGGCCAGGTCTGGCTCCCTTGACCTGCTGGATGAGCACCGCTGAACAGGGCCCGCCGTGGAGAAGAGCACCGCTGAACAGGGCCCGCGGTGCAGAAGAGCACCGCTGAACAGGGCCCGCCGTGGAGAAGAGCACCGCTGAACAGGGCCGGCCGTGGAGAAGAGCACCGCTGAACAGGGCCCGCCGTGGAGAAGAGCACCGCTGAACAGGGCCCGCGGTGCAGAAGAGCACCGCTGAACAGGGCCCCGCCGTGAAGATAGGCACCGCTGAACAGGGCCCGCCGTGGAGAAGAGCACCGCTGAACAGGGCCCGCGGTGCAGAAGAGCACCGCTGAACAGGGCCCCGCCGTGAAGATAGGCACCGCTGAACAGGGCCCGCCGTGGAGAAGAGCACCGCTGAACAGGGCCCGCCGTGCAGAAGAGCACCGCTGAACAGGGCCCGCCGTGCAGAAGAGCACCGCTGAACAGGGCCCCGCCGTGAAGATAGGCACCGCTGAACAGGGCCCGCCGTGGAGAAGAGCACTGCTGAACAGGGCCCGCGGTGCAGAAGAGCACCGCTGAACAGGGCCCCGCCGTGAAGATAGGCACTGCTGAACAGGGCCCGCCGCGGAGAAGAGCACCGCTGAACAGGGCCCGCGGTGCAGAAGAGCACCGCTGAACAGGGCCCGCCGTGGAGAAGAGCACCGCTGAACAGGGCCCCGCCGTGCAGAAGAGCACCGCTGAAGAGGGCCCCGCTGTGAGGATAGGCACCGCTGAAGAGGGCCCCGCCGTGAAGATAGGCACCACTGAAGAGGGCCCCGCCGTGAAGATAGGCACCGCTGAAGAGGGCCCCGCCATCTCAAGCACCGCTCCGCTGGGCACCGCTGTCTCAAGCACCGCTCCGCTGGGCACCGCCGTCACAAGCACCGCTCCGCTGGGCCCTTCTTCTCAAGCACCGCTCCGCTGGGCCCTTCATCTCCAGCACCGCTCCGCTGGGCCCTTCATCTCAAGCACTGCTCCGCTGGGCACCGCCGTCTCAAGCACCGCTCCGCTGGGCCCTTCTTCTCAAGCACCGCTCCGCTGGGCCCTTCATCTCAAGCACCGCTCCGCTGGGCCCCGCCGTCTCAAGCACCGCTCCGCTGGGCCCTTCATCTCAAGCACCGCTCCGCTGGGCACCGCCGTCTCAAGCACCGCTCCGCCCTTCATCTCAAGCACCGCTCCGCTGGGCACCGCCGTCTCAAGCACCGCTCCGCTGGGCCCTTCTTCTCAAGCACCGCTCCGCTGGGCCCTTCTTCTCAAGCACCGCCCCGCTGGGCACCGCCGTCTCAAGCACCGCTCCGCTGGGCACCGGCGTCTCAAGCACCGCTCCGCTGGGCCCTTCTTCTCAAGCACCGCTCCGCTGGGCCCTTCATCTCAAGCACCGCTCCGCTGGGCCCCGCCGTCTCAAGCACTGCTCCGCTGGGCCCTTCATCTCAAGCACCGCTCCGCTGGGCACCGCTGTCTCAAGCACCGCTCCGCTGGGCCCTTTTCTCAAGCACCGCTCCGCTGGGCCCTTCTTCTCAAGCACCGCTCCGCTGGGCACCGCCGTCTCAAGCACCGCTCCGCTGGGCCCTTCTTCTCAAGCACCGCTCCGCTGGGCCCTTCATCTCAAGCACCGCTCCGCTGGGCCCTTCTTCTCAAGCACCGCTCCGCTGGGCCCTTCATCTCAAGCACCGCTCCGCTGGGCCCCGCCGTCTCAAGCACCGCTCCGCTGGGCCCTTCATCTCAAGCACCGCTCCGCTGGGCCCCTCCGTCTCAAGCACCGCTCCGCTGGGCCCTTCTTCTCAAGCACCGCTCCGCTGGGCCCTTCTTCTCAAGCACCGCTCCGCTGGGCCCTTCATCTCAAGCACCGCTCCGCTGGGCACCGCCGTCTCAAGCACCGCTCCGCTGGGCCCTTCTTCTCAAGCACCGCTCCGCTGGGCCCTTCTTCTCAAGCACCGCTCCGCTGGGCCCTTCATCTCAAGCACCGCTCCGCTGGGCCCCGCCGTCTCAAGCACCGCTCCGCTCGGCCCTTCATCTCAAGCACCGCTCCGCTGGGCACCGCCGTCTCAAGCACCGCTCCGCTGGGCCCTTCTTCTCAAGCACCGCTCCGCTGGGCACCGCCGTCTCAAGCACCGCTCTGCTGGGCCCTTCTTCTCAAGCACCGCTCCGCTGGGCCCTTCTTCTCAAGCACCGCACCGCTCTGCTGGGCCCTTCATCTCAAGCACCGCTCCGCTGGGCCCCGCCGTCTCAAGCACCGCTCCGCTGGGCCCTTCATCTCAAGCACCGCTCCGCTGGGCACCGCCGTCTCAAGCACCGCTCCGCTGGGCCCTTCTTCTCAAGCACCGCTCCGCTGGGCCCTTCTTCTCAAGCACCGCTCCGCTGGGCACCGCCGTCTCAAGCACCGCTCCGCTGGGCCCTTCTTCTCAAGCACCGCTCCGCTGGGCACCGCCGTCTCAAGCACCGCTCCGCTGGGCCCTTCTTCTCAAGCACCGCTCCGCTGGGCCCTTCATCTCAAGCACCGCTCCGCTGGGCCTCGCCGTCTCAAGCACCGCTACGCTGGGCACCGCCGTCTCAAGCACCGCTCCGCTGGGCACCGCCGTCACAAGCACCGCTCCGCTGGGCCCTTCTTCTCAAGCACCGCTCCGCTGGGCCCTTCATCTCCAGCACCGCTCCGCTGGGCCCCGCCGTCTCAAGCACCGCTCCGCTGGGCCCTTCATCTCAAGCACTGCTCCGCTGGGCACCGCCGTCTCAAGCACCGCTGGGCCCTTCTTCTCAAGCACCGCTCCGTTGGGCCCTTCATCTCAAGCACCGCTCCGCTGGGCCCCGCCGTCTCAAGCACCGCTCCGCTGGGCCCTTCATCTCAAGCACCGCTCCGCTGGGCACCGCCGTCTCAAGCACCGCTCCGCCCTTCATCTCAAGCACCGCTCCGCTGGGCACCGCTGTCTCAAGCACCGCTCCGCTGGGCCCTTCTTCTCAAGCACCGCTCCGCTGGGCCCTTCTTCTCAAGCACCGCCCCGCTGGGCACCGCCGTCTCAAGCACCGCTCCGCTGGGCACCGGCGTCTCAAGCACCGCTCCGCTGGGCCCTTCTTCTCAAGCACCGCTCCGCTGGGCCCTTCATCTCAAGCACCGCTCCGCTGGGCCCCGCCGTCTCAAGCACCGCTCCGCTGGGCCCTTCATCTCAAGCACCGCTCCGCTGGGCACCGCCGTCTCAAGCACCGCTCCGCTGGGCCCTTTTCTCAAGCACCGCTCCGCTGGGCCCTTCTTCTCAAGCACCGCTCCGCTGGGCACCGCCGTCTCAAGCACCGCTCCGCTGGGCCCTTCTTCTCAAGCACCGCTCCGCTGGGCCCTTCATCTCAAGCACCGCTCCACTGGGCCCTTCTTCTCAAGCACCGCTCCGCTGGGCCCTTCATCTCAAGCACCGCTCCGCTGGGCCCCGCCGTCTCAAGCACCGCTCCGCTGGGCCCTTCATCTCAAGCACTGCTCCGCTGGGCCCCTCCGTCTCAAGCACCGCTCCGCTGGGCCCTTCTTCTCAAGCACCGCTCCGCTGGGCCCTTCTTCTCAAGCACCGCTCCGCTGGGCCCTTCATCTCAAGCACCGCTCCGCTGGGCACCGCCGTCTCAAGCACCGCTCCGCTGGGCCCTTCTTCTCAAGCACCGCTCCGCTGGGCCCTTCTTCTCAAGCACCGCTCCGCTGGGCCCTTCATCTCAAGCACCGCTCCGCTGGGCCCCGCCGTCTCAAGCACCGCTCCGCTGGGCCCTTCATCTCAAGCACCGCTCCGCTGGGCACCGCCGTCTCAAGCACCGCTCCGCTGGGCCCTTCTTCTCAAGCACCGCTCCGCTGGGCACCGCCGTCTCAAGCACCGCTCCGCTGGGCCCTTCTTCTCAAGCACCGCTCCGCTGGGCCCTTCTTCTCAAGCACCGCTCCGCTCTGCTGGGCCCTTCATCTCAAGCACCGCTCCGCTGGGCCCCGCCGTCTCAAGCACCGCTCCGCTGGGCCTTTCATCTCAAGCACCGCTCCGCTGGGCACCGCCGTCTCAAGCACCGCTCCGCTGGGCCCTTCTTCTCAAGCACCGCTCCGCTGGGCACCGCCGTCTCAAGCACCGCTCCGCTGGGCCCTTCTTCTCAAGCACCGCTCCGCTGGGCACCGCCGTCTCAAGCACCGCTCCGCTGGGCCCTTCTTCTCAAGCACCGCTCCGCTGGGCCCTTCATCTCAAGCACCGCTCCGCTGGGCCCCGCCGTCTCAAGCACCGCTACGCTGGGCACCGCCATCTCAAGCACCGCTCCGCTGGGCCCCGCCGTCTCAAGCACCGCTCCGCTGGGCCCTTCATCTCAAGCACCGCTCCGCTGGGCACCGCCGTCTCAAGCACCGCTCCGCTGGGCCCTTCTTCTCAAGCACCGCTCCGCTGGGCACCGCCGTCTCAAGCACCGCTCCGCTGGGCACCGCCGTCTCAAGCACCGCTCCGCTGGGCCCTTCATCTCAAGCACCGCTCCGCTGGGCCCTTCATCTCAAGCACCGCTCCGCTGGGCCCTTCTTCTCAAGCACCGCTCCGCTGGGCCCTTCATCTCAAGCACCGCTCCGCTGGGCCCCGCCGTCTCAAGCACCGCTCCGCTGGGCCCTTCATCTCAAGCACCGCTCCGCTGGGCCCCGCCGTCTCAAGCACCGCTCCGCTGGGCCCTTCATCTCAAGCACCGCTCCGCTGGGCCCCGGCGTCTCAAGCACCGCTCCGCTGGGCCCTTCTTCTCAAGCACCGCTCCGCTGGGCACCGCCGTCTCAAGCACCGCTCCGCTGGGCCCTTCTTCTCAAGCACCGCTCCGCTGGGCCCTTCATCTCAAGCACCGCTCCGCTGGGCACCGCCGTCTCAAGCACCGCTCCGCTGGGCCCTTCTTCTCAAGCACAGCTCCGCTGGGCCCTTCTTCTCAAGCACCGCTCCGCTGGGCCCTTCATCTCAAGCACCGCTCCGCTGGGCCCCGCCGTCTCAAGCACCGCTCCGCTGGGCCCTTCATCTCAAGCACCGCTCCGCTGGGCACCGCCGTCTCAAGCACCGCTCCGCTGGGCCCTTCTTCTCAAGCACCGCTCCGCTGGGCCCTTCATCTCAAGCACCGCTCCGCTGGGCACCGCCGTCTCAAGCACGGCTCCGCTGGGCCCTTCTTCTCAAGCACCGCTCCGCTGGGCCCTTCATCTCAAGCACCGCTCCGCTGGGCCCCGCCGTCTCAAGCACCGCTCCGCTGGGCCCTTCATCTCAAGCACCGCTCCGCTGGGCACCGCCGTCTCAAGCACCGCTCCGCTGGGCCCTTCTTCTCAAGCACCGCTCCGCTGGGCCCTTCTTCTCAAGCACCGCTCCGCTGGGCCCCGCCGTCTCAAGCACCGCTCCGCTGGGCCCTTCTTCTCAAGCACTACTCCGCTGGGCACCGCCGTCTCAAGCACCGCTCCGCTGGGCCCTTCTTCTCAAGCACCGCTCCGCTGGGCCCTTCATCTCAAGCACCGCTCCGCTGGGCCCTTCTTCTCAAGCACCGCTCCGCTGGGCCCTTCATCTCAAGCACCGCTCCGCTGGGCCCCGCCGTCTCAAGCACCGCTCCGCTGGGCCCTTCATCTCAAGCACCGCTCCGCTGGGCCCCGCCGTCTCAAGCACCGCTCCGCTGGGCCCTTCATCTCAAGCACCGCTCCGCTGGGCCCCGCCGTCTCAAGCACCGCTCCGCTGGGCCCTTCTTCTCAAGCACCGCTCCGCTGGGCACCGCCGTCTCAAGCACCGCTCCGCTGGGCCCTTCTTCTCAAGCACCGGTCCGCTGGGCCCTTCATCTCAAGCACCGCTCCGCTGGGCACCGCCGTCTCAAGCACCGCTCCGCTGGGCCCTTCTTCTCAAGCACCGCTCCGCTGGGCCCTTCTTCTCAAGCACCGCTCCGCTGGGCCCTTCATCTCAAGCACCGCTCCGCTGGGCCCCGCCGTCTCAAGCACCGCTCCGCTGGGCCCTTCATCTCAAGCACCGCTCCGCTGGGCACCGCCGTCTCAAGCACCGCTCCGCTGGGCCCTTCTTCTCAAGCACCGCTCCGCTGGGCCCTTCATCTCAAGCACCGCTCCGCTGGGCACCGCCGTCTCAAGCACCGCTCCGCTGGGCCCTTCTTCTCAAGCACCGCTCCGCTGGGCCCTTCATCTCAAGCACCGCTCCGCTGGGCCCCGCCGTCTCAAGCACCGCTCCGCTGGGCCCTTCATCTCAAGCACCGCTCCGCTGGGCACCGCCATCTCAAGCACCGCTCCGCTGGGCCCTTCTTCTCAAGCACCGCTCCGCTGGGCCCTTCTTCTCAAGCACCGCTCCGCTGGGCACCGCCGTCTCAAGCACCGCTCCGCTGGGCCCTTCTTCTCAAGCACCGCTCCGCTGGGCACCGCCGTCTCAAGCACCGCTCCGCTGGGCCCTTCTTCTCAAGCACCGCTCCGCTGGGCCCTTCATCTCAAGCACCGCTCCGCTGGGCCCCGCCGTCTCAAGCACCGCTCCGCTGGGCCCTTCATCTCAAGCACCGCTCCGCTGGGCCCCGCCGTCTCAAGCACCGCTCCGCTGGGCCCTTCTTCTCAAGCACCGCTCCGCTGGGCACCCCCGTCTCAAGCACTGTTTATGGTTCACTGTGCCCACCATGCCTCCTCCTTGACCAGTGGAGACTGTCATCCACCTGATGGACTGTGGCTTTGCACTCCCCAGGATGGTACAGTGGGCAGCCCACCCACTGTAGAGACATTGAGAGACTGTGGCTTTGCACTCCCCAGGATGGTACAGTGGGCAGCCCACCCACTGTAGAGACATTGAGAGACTGTGGCTTTGCACTCCCCAGGATGGTACAGTGGGCATGGTGGCTCCTCGTGGATCTGGCGTCGTGGACTCATGTGGCTGTGGTGCCCCCCCCTTCCCTTCCCCCTGAGGTGCCTGTAGTTTTTACATCTGATGCCCCTGCAGTGTTCTCTCCAAAGGACTCAGGTCTCCTGTGTGGGCTTTGCCCTTGTTTCTCAAAACTTTGGCCCACGGACATGATGAATTCGTAGGATGTGCAGGACTTGTTACTTCAGTTATACACTGATGTGTATATCATTTGTTTTCTTGTAAATATCTTTCATGGTTGTACGATAATTTTCAGGAGCTTTTTGGTACATAAATATTTATTCCAAATTTGATTATGTCATAGCATTTTTCAGGGGTGTTTGGGTGGTGTCACTGTGACTTGTTGCTCTGCATTGGTGTGTACATAGTTGGGGGGGGGGGTCGCATATGTGTGTGCCCGTAACCTTTCGTCCTCCCCCCTCCCGTGTGTCGTAGGTGCAGTACTCACCGTTGTCGTCTGCGCCGGACTTCGTACTCGTGGTAGATGAGAAGGTAGACGAGAGCAGGTAGGATGTTTAATTCGGGTTCCATGCTGTCCTCCTTCCTCCTGGAGTGCGTAGTGGTGTGCGTTTTCCCGTTCGTAGTCTGTTTCCGCCGTGTTTTTATCGGCGGTGCTCCCGCCCCGGAAAAGGTGGCGGATTGGTGAGTTGTGATAGTGTGGGCGGTACATTGTCTGCTGCCTGGCTGTTGGCGGTGACCGCCGCGCTGTTTGTTTGTACCGCCGTGGCGGTCGGAGTGTTAAAGTGGCTGTCTGTGTTGGCGGTTCCCGCCAGGGTCAGAATTCCATTGTTTTGACCGCCAGCCTGTTGGCGGGTTGGCCGCCGCTTTAACACCGACCGCCAGGGTTAGAATCACCCCCTCAGTGTCTCTAACAGTGCCTGCACATCATTGACACTCAGTTATACAGTGCTTACCTAAAACTCAACCCAACCAAGATAGAATTCCTGTTATTTGCCAAGAATAAAAATTCCCCAAATGCCAAGTCACTTAGGGCCAGATGTAGCAAACTTTTGCGAGTCGCAAATGGCCCGAATCGCAATTTGAGACCCCGCAAAATTGGAAATGGGATGCAAAACCCCCATTTCCGAATCACAAATTGCGCAGCGACCCATTACCGACTCGCAAAAATTGCGACCCCATTGTGCGACCTGCAAATAGGAAGTCGCAATTTGCGAGTCGCAAACCATATGAAATAGCCACTCGCAAATTACGACTAGTCGCAAAAAGCCCATTTTGCACTTCCAATTTACCACTAACTCAGAGCAGGTGGTAACCAGAACCAAAGTATAAATGGAGACCCAGAAGGCACCTGGGTTACTCAAGATGGCGGAGATATATGTGATAGCAAGGAGGAGGAGAGCCCACGCCGTACAGCAGATGAGGAGGCAGAGCCAGAGACAGGAGAAGATATACAGAACCAGACAGACACTATTCCAACAAACTGAGGAGGAGGTCTATGATAAATACAGACTCAGCAGTGCAGCAATATTAGAATTAATAGATCTACTCAATCCGCAGCTTCAACGCCAGACTGTGCACGGCAGTACCATCCCCACACATGTGCAAGTGCTATGCTCACTGCACCTCTTGGCCTCGGGTAGCTGTCAGGGGGTCATTGCTGTGGCAGGTGGGGTATCCCAAAGTGCACTCTCACGTTCTTCAGATCATTCCTAGATGCCATACTCACACACATGTCCAGATACATATACCTACCTAGGAATGAGGCAGAAATCAATAACACCAAGTTGGAATTCTACAGGATTGCCAACTTCCCTCATGTAATAGGGTGTGTAGACGGGACACATATACAAATAGCCCTCCTGCAAATCTGGAATATCTGTTCCGCAAACGGAAGTGTACCCACTCACTGAACATCCAGGTGGTTTGTGACACCCATTATGTTATAACTGACATGGGGCCAGATGTAGCAAAATGCAAAATTGCGACTTGCAATTTGCGAGTCCATCCGACTCGCAAATTGCAAGTCGCAATTTGCTATGCAGTACGGTGTCTCAGACACCGACTGCGACTCGCAATGGGGTCGCAATGACCCACCTCATAAATATTCATGAGGTGGGTCGCAAATTGCGGCCCCATTGCGAGTATAGGCACTCGCAAACATGGAGGCCTGCTGTAGTCAGCAGACCTCCGTGTTCGTGACTGCTTTATATAAAGCAGTTTTTTTTTTTTAAGTGTAGCCTGTTTTCCTTAAAGGAAAACGAGCTGCACTTAAAAAAAAAAACGAAACCTTTAGTTTCGGTATTTTTTCAGGGCAGGGAGTGGTCCCTTGGACCACTCCCTGCCCTGAAAAAATATTTTTGGGTCCATTCACAAAGTGGAAGGGGTCCCATGGGGACCCCTTCCAATTTGCGAGTGGGTTACCATCCACTTCAAGTGGATGGTAACTGCGAGTCCATTTGCGACCGCGTACGCGGTCTCAAATGGAATTGCATCCCACTGCGAGTCGCAAATAGGAAGGGAACACCCCTTCCTATTTGCGAGTCGGAAATGCATTTTGCGAGTCGGAGCCGACTCGCAAAATGCATTTCTGAATAGCAAAGTGGCTTTTGCGCCTCGCAAACGGCGATTTTCGCCGTTTGCGAGGCGCAAACACTTTGCTACATCTGGCCCTTAGTTGCCAAATTTCCAGGGAGTACACATGACTCTTACATTTTCAGGCACAGTGGGATACACCAACTCCTAGAACGTCGGGAGTTTGGAGACGGATATCTCCTAGGTATAGCTGAAGACACCTTGCAGACATACACACAGGTCAATGTGGAACCCATCCATGCCCAGCTAACATTGTTCATTTTTGCCCAACAGGTGACAGTGCATATGCACTACGACCATGGATACTTACCCCGTACTTAACACCCAGCAATGAGACTGAGAGGCGATACAACAGTGCACATAGGAGTACCCGAAATGTTATAGAAAGGACCTTTGGACTGTTGAAGACAAGATTCAGATGCCTCCACAGAAGTGGAGGTGCCCTCCAATATGCCCCAATAACAGCATTCAAGATCGTTGGCGCATGCGCTATACTGCACAACATTGCCACCAGACGTGGGCTACATCTCACCCCTGAAGACCCAGATTCAGAGGATGACGAGCAAGAGCTACCACATCGCCATCATGGGGATAGAAGCATTGCTAATCAAGGCAGACAGAGACGGGACCACATTGCAAACCAATACTTAGGAAGGTATGTGCTAACTGTCACCACACACACTAATGTCACACACAAAGAGCCCAGGTGTGAAGTGGAACAAACAAGAACTTTAATGAAGTGAACCAAAAACCTATAGAAATTAACTATTGATCAGGGGCTGTAAAAGTCCACCTGCTATGATGACACATTAACCTCATGTGCCTCCATTGTTTGTACGTGCGTAGCTCACATCCTACGCCTGGGACGCCCAGCATGGCTGGTGCCTGGAGCGTCTGCAGATCCCTGCCGTGCACTTCCACTAAGCAAGACCCTGGTGTCTGTGGCTGAAGCACTACTGATAGTAGAGCCCTCCCCTCTGCCGTGCCCCTAGCCACCTGTTGTGCCTCCATCATGTCTACAGCGTGGCTTATCCATCCCAGGCCGCGAGCCACATCGCTGGCAAAGTGGCCCATGTCGACCTGTAGACTGACTGTGCAGCGGGACAGCCCTGTGGTATTCACAGCCAGGCGGACGATGGAGGCAGCCATGCGGTCTAGTCGGTGGATTAGCTGGCGGTCACGGCGCCTTGCACTCTCTCTCTCCGTAAATAGTTCAGACACTAGTTGCCTTATGGAGAGCGCAAGGTCACCTACATTCCTGTTAAGGTTTTGTAGCTCTGTGTGGACCTGTGCCAGCCCTGTTGTCTGATTCCTCTCCATTCGCCGCATGGCCCCTGAAATCAGTCTCATTTCCTTTGTCCGCAGGCGCTGACCTTGGATGAGTGCTGCCTCGGCGGCGGACATGGAGGGGTCCCCTACATCTCCCTGAGACACTGCAGGGACATCGACACGTCGCCTGCGACGCGGTGGATCATCTGTGTCCTGTTGTCTGGCACTGTGGCTGGGACCAGGTGCTGGGTCTATCTCCACTATGGCCACTGGTGCATCTGGAGGGGACTGTGGTCGGGTGGTGCTGGTCCCTGTGGTGACTGCTCCTGGGTCCTGTGCTGCCTGGTGGCTGACCTCTGCACCCTGGACGGTGTGGCTGGTGGTGGTGTCTTGTGGGAGACCTGTGGGACATAGGGAACACACTGTCAGTATCTACCATCTGTTGTATGCTTCCTAATAAACTGTTGCCTATCAGCTGCCTACTGGACTACATTGCCCATAATGCACCATTCTGGTGGTTGCTACCCTGAAATGGAGCTATTTTGGTTGTGCATGCTGCAGTGTACTAGGTGGGTGGGGGTATGGCAGATATGGGTGTACATGCATGTTTCATGGTACTCACTGGTTGATGGTCCTGGCACTGACGTGTCCAGCTCTCCTATTCCAGACACTGCCTCTAGGGTCTCTTGCACTCTTTCCTCCATGGGTGTGGGTGGTGGGACGGTAGATGGGCCTCCTCCAGTGCCCCTCATCTCCCGGAGGTGCTCTGCCACCCTCTCCTTGGTCCTGGAGCGCAGGTCATACCACCTTTTTTTAAGTTCATCAATGCTCCTGTGGCTCACCCCCATTGAATTCACCTTCTCATGGATTTCCATCCAAATCCTCCTTTTCTCCAACTCAGGCACACTGAGGGCTGCTCTCCCAAAAAGTTGATCATGGTGCTGGCAGCATTCATCCGTCAGCACCTCCAGTTCCTTTTCTGAAAATTTGATCTTCCTCTTTCTGGCTGATTCCTCCATTGCTGCTGCTGTTCCTCCTGTTGGCTGTTCAGCAGTTGGAAATGGGTGTGGTCCTCCCTCCTCCCAGGTGTATTTGTAAACTTCCTGGCTGTGATGTCATCATCAAGAGCCAGGAAGTGTTTTCCAGAGTGTTCTGCTGCACCTGCATGCAATTTGCGGCACAGTCGCAATTTGCGACACACACTCGCAATTTGCGTGTTCATTTTTAGCGAGGTCGCAAACAGCGACCTCGCAAACAGCGGACTCGCAATCTGCCGTGCGACTTCATTTGCGAGTCCCAAAATGAAGTCGCTTCTTCTTGCTGGATACCTGTTTGCGAGTCGGAAATTGCGAGTCGCAAAAACTCGCAATTTCCGACTCGCAATTTTTTTCCTACCTACATCTGGCCCTTAGATTCACCCTGGACACCAACTCACCATTAAGGAACTCACTGCCAAAAAAAGCAAAAATGGCCTGCTATCAGCTTTCTCTGCTAAAGAATGTGAAACAATTTCTTCCAGAAAATGTTTCTTTCAGAGCTGCTGTTCAAGCACTTGTATTCATGCATCGGAGTGGTGGTAATGCCCTTCTCCATGGCCTTCCAGACTTCACACTGGCACCCTCAAGTGCGTCCTACAAGCCACAGACCATCTAATCTAGAACCTAAAGCAATACGGTTATATCGCCCTCCTGATGGAACTTCATTGGATCCCTTTGCTGGCCCACACCGCCTTCAAAATTAGTTAGATCAATAACAAAGCCATCACGACCAGCACCCCACTTATGTTGTAGACAAACTCACCATCTCTGGTGGTTCACCACACATTTGCAGCCAAAATTTCATCACACTGCTGACTAAGCAGTGTAAACAAAAAAAAGGCAGAATACCTTTTCCATCTATACACCCATAATCTGGAACAACAAGACTGAATCCATCATTACGCCCCATAGGCTGCTCCAATTTAGGGAAGAGTTGAAGGCTGCCCTCTTTAAAGAACACTACGTAACAATGCATTAAGTATCCACAACCCAACTTCCTCGATTATCAGTCGTTGACTTTCTACTCATCTGTGATCATGTCCAACACTCTGCGGCCTTTTAGCTAGGTTGATCTGTAGAAATACCATATACATACATACAAAGACTAGTTGTCCAAGAAGGATGCCAGCAAAAGTTAGGTGCATCTCCACAGCATTCCCAACTATGCCTATGGAGCTACTCTCCCTTAGAGTGGACATTGTCAAGCTATCTGGCAGGTGTGGCCAGGCTCTCAGACGAAAGTGAACAAGAAGCTTCTGATGATTATCAACTTGAAGAAGGTATACATTTATTGACATAATCCAGGTCAAGATGGGCATCATCTAGCACATCATTCCCCCTCGTGTTCCTGGAGAAGTTGTCATTGTCCTTGGATTTCATTTATTCATAACTCCATTTACATGTGCTTCGGAGCCACTTTTCTTTGCAATAAAGGTTCACCACTTTCAGGTCTAGCCACTCCAACTGAAATCCCTCAAGGATTATTACAAAAGTCTCAACCTCACTGGTGGGAGTAGTCTGCGAATTGACGAGACACCACAAGTTTCTCAACAATATCAAAGTTGCACCTGGTCAGAATCTCCAGTTCATTGGTGCCAGCTTGAGGGTGGCACGAGGCTTAAGTGACCAAACTGGTATTACTTCTCCTTCACCAGAAAGCTGCACCATCTTGAAAATGATGCCATGCAGTGTGATATTGTAGATGCTTTTGTCATTCTCAAGGCTCAATCACATTGATAGTCCAAATGCACAAGGTCTGCAGTGGTGGACCTGTCCAGGGATTACCTTTTACTGTTGTCAGAGCCTATTACACTCACCACAGATGACTATGGTTTGGAGATGGAACAAGGGGTGCCCTCTCAGCCCTGAACTAGTAATCAATAGGGCACTCCACTTACTAGAGTTGGAAGGAGCTAACAGTCATATTACTTCCCTTCAGGACACTTGCATTGTCCAACTCCAGTCGGTGGTTGTCCAGACAGGCACCACTGTGTCGAAGATCTATGTGAATAGTTAGCAGGAGGAGTGGGGGGCAGTAGGTAGAGGTTCCCTTTGGTAGTTGGGGTGGTGGTAAAGATGTGTTCTTGATCAGAAAAACATTTGCTGTCCATCAGAGGAGTCCACAACAGTGGTGGGCACAATGACCTGGCCAACAACCTGACCAGGTTTTTCCTTCATCTCTGGAGTTTTGTCTCTCCTGTCCTGGAAGACTTTTGCCACTTTGTCCAGGTTTCTTACAATTCAGTTCAAGATTTGTTCACTACAACTGCTGTTGCCTTTCTTCTAGTGCACTTATTTTGCTACTAGTAGGAAGGTATCTGGGGCGTGGCTGCCACTCTTTAGACAGAGCTGTTAGCTCTCCTTTATACCTAACCACCCTTTCCCCTGAGTCCTAGTGACTGGTTGGGTAAGGATATGTGCATGTAATCTTGATTGTCTGGCTCTAGGGAGAGATATGGCAAGGTTCCACCTTGTGCTTTAGCTGGCAGTAGTTCTGAATTGTCTTATAAATTACAGTTCTTTTTAATTATCCCAGATGCTTCAAAGGTGTTGCATCTCTTGACCTGCTAGTTGAGAGGCTGGGGATTCAGCAGCAAGGGTTTTCCAGGTGTTCAAAACTTGGTTGTTTTATGATGATGGGATAGCCCTTCCTGATGTACAGAAATATTATAGGGCAGCGCAGCTAGTGGTAGCGAATCATTGGGTTTATGCGCCTGAAGGGGAACCAGCTTATTGTAGGGACACATATGTAATGTAGCCAGGGGGCTACCTGAGGGCACTCTACGGAGGAAAGAATAACAAGCCCATTCCATTTCCAACCGTAGTCATACTATCACTATGGCACGCAGCAACGAAGACCTTCGGTTGGAGGGATAAACTTATGCAACCCACCCTCCTGTGGGACTCGGCATGATTGGGCACTTTGAGGAAGCAGAAAGGCTTTGACAAATGGGAACTGATCGGCCTGTCCAGAGTAGGGGACTTGTGGAAAGGGGAGAGGTGATTCAGTTTGCAGAGCTGCAAAATGAGCATTGGATGACTTCCAGTGAGGCATACAGACACTTGCAAATACGCCACACCTTGATGAAGACGATACCGAAGAGGGGACCTCCCAGAAGCTTTCCCACTAGAAGATAGATTGTCCAGGAAGGCAATCTTCCCTACCTACCGTAAAACACTAAATAACTCCCCTAACACTCTAGTCACACTGAGAACAAAATGGGAACCAGACCTTGGAGAGGTAGAGAATGATGAGTGACTGGCGGCCCTAGCTTCCCCTCGAAAAGTGGCCATACAATATAGGTTTAGGTTGGTACAATTAAAAATCCCCTATTGAAAAGATGGGGAGGGCACCAACAGCAATATGCCAAAGGAAATGTGGCCAAGTAGGAACACTCTTTCATATGATTTGGAGCTGTCCTGCCATACAGCAATACTGGGAGTCGGTGGTGGCTTGCCTTAATATAGTGAGTGGAAGTAACATGGAGGCAACTGCAAAGTGGTGCCTCCTGAATATTTGGGATGACACAGGCCTTACCCGAATGGTCCAGATTTGGATAACACAGATTGATGGTAGCCAACCCCAACATTGCCCTTTGCTGAAGGGCTGAACTGGCACCACAACTGTGTGACTAGAAAGAGGACATGGATTGGTACATGGTTGCAGAGCGGGTGGTGTGTGTGAGGGGAGGCCTTTGAGCATTTCTGGGGACCCTTTGTAGTCTTCTAGGGGAGACTGAGAACTGGCTTCCCACTTGTTGCAGGGTTTCACCTCATCCCTTTGAATTTGGAGTATGTGAGTCTTCAAGGTCCACTGTTTGAACCTTTGTCACAACCTTGTTTCAACCGCTTTCCTTTACGGTCTTGTTTGTGAGAACTATAAACCTCCACATTCTGTCTCAGTGTCATTAGCTACATGTTTCTTTAGGCTCTCCTGCTGTTGCAGCATTGTACGGAATTCATCTTTAAGAAGGCATCCATATTCCGCTGTAACCATGAGATCGTCCTTCTATAATTTTGTTCCGAACGGGCTTCAACGAAGGAGGTACACTTTCAGGCCTTGGATGTCTATCGGACTTCCCTGCCATGCACTGTGGGCATTGATCAATTGGACAGGATGACCTCTTTGCTGTCATCTTAATGGCCTCTGATTTAGCAGACCTATGTTGTAAGTAGGTCCAACAGGGGTATGGGGACGCCTTGGTGTGTCTCTGTACATGAAGCTGAAACTTAGTCTCTCACCTTTATTTTGGTCTTTCACTATCGGCCGGTGGTGGGTGATGGTGGGGGGGAGGGTGATCTTTCGGATTCAAGGGTTTAAGGATTTTTGTTAATCCTGTCCTCATGGAGTTTCAATTGCTGTACTTGTCTCGATTAATCTCACTAATGTAATAGGAGATGCGATAAAGTAATGGACGCAAATCAGATGGCTTGGCAGCAGTGGAATGTACTTGCTAGGAAGTGGACTGCAGGAATTAAGCGTTTTTTTTCAATACTATTATTTGTTATTTCTTGTTTTAAATCTAGCTTGTCAAAATAAAGTCTGTCTGTTTGTGGGTCATTTGCTTTGGTGTTAAGTTCTGCTTTCTTCTCCACCCCTGTACACCCCGAAAGTCAGTTCCTTCATGCATTCTCTTTCAGCAGCTCTCAAATGACTTAGACTCTGCCCCTCCTGGGGTATATATAGTCACCTTTCATCTGTTCACAAGCACTAAAGAATGGACTCAGAGGTTCCCACAGATGTTTTTACCCTGATTTAATATGTAGATGATTTGTTGGGTATTGTCAATGCCAAGTTAAAATGCAAACGTGACTCACACTATTTACTGAGTACTGGAGAAAAATATACTTCTCTGCTGACTGGTCACTGTAAGATAGAGACTCATCTGGGGATGGCCAAGTATTGTAGTCTATGGATTTGTGTCACACTAATATTGTGAAAGAATTTCAAGAACTTGTGAAAGCTGTTTTCCTGGTATCCAGCAGAGGAGCAAGACGTTTGGTCTTTAAAAAGCAGATCGTTTTCTGCCACTATTCTGGGTCGCCATGACATAACAAACATTTCACTTTTAACTGCTCTGAGAGGGAGGGCTTTGCCCTTGGGGTAGGTGTGCAAGACCATGGTAACAAAAGAAATGCCCATTATTCCTCTGCTGTGGCACCAGGGCTGTCCCCATGTTTGCGCCCTGTCACAGGTGCTGCCATTCTAAATTGCCTTAGCACCTCTTACTGTTGCTGTGCCTAATGCAGTGGCTGCACTGCTGTTTTTACAAAAATACATCTCTGAATGTCCAAACTATCTACATTGAAATATTGTTACTGTCTGCTTCTCAAATTACTCTGGTAGGGTGTTCTATGTTTATTCCAGCTTCACTGTTTCCCACTCCCCTTGAAAGAGCTAGCGCCTGGATAGCCTCGCTGGTGATTAGCTGCACTATACAAATCCCGATTGATTAATTGTTTAATTGATTAATTAAAAGAGAGCCACATTCCTGTCTCCTCACAACCGCTCACTTCACAAAACCCACCTCCCTGCCTAACCGTGATCTTGTATACTAGGCTGGGGGTTCCTATCTTAGAAACAATGAAGAGAGATTAGTAGATGAATATGATAAAATATGATGAAATCATTGAGAGGTGATGTTTACAGCAGGTGTATTCTGCCCAAGTGTCTGAATTAATTGCTCTTACCCAAGCATTTTATTTGGCCATCTAGAACAATGCATTTTTCTAAGCAGGCATTTGGTGTTACCCATAAATTTGTGCTTCTCTGGGTGTAAGGGTTTCTTACATCTGCAGGTACCGCCATCAAAAACAGATCATGGCCCTCATTCCGACATTGGCCGGCGGCGGTCGCCGCCGGCCTGTCGGGGGCCGCCAGAATACCGTTCCGCGGTCGAAAGACCGCGGCGGTGATTCTGACTTTCCCGCTGGGCTGGCGGGCGGCCGCCTTCAGGCCGCCCGCCAGCCCAGCGGGAAAGAGGCTTCCACGATGAAGCCGGCTCGGAATCGAGCCGGCGGAGTGGAAGCTGTGCGACGGGTGCAGTTGCACCCGTCGCGTATTTCACTGTCTGCAAAGCAGACAGTGAAATACATTTAGGGGCCCTCTTACAGGGGCCCCTGCAGTGCCCATGCCAGTGGCATGGGCACTGCAGGGGCCCCCAGGGGCCCCGCGACCCCCCCTACCGCCATCCGGTTCCCGGCGGGAGAACCGCCGGGAACTGGATGGCGGTAGGGGGGGTCGGAATCCCCTCGGCGGCGCAGCTAGCTGCGCCGCCTTGGAGGATTCCTATGGGCGGCGGTACACTGGCGGGAGACCGCCAGTGTTGCCGGTCCGACCGCGGCTTTACCGCCGCGGTCGGAATGCCCATTGGAGCACCGCCGGCCTGTCGGCGGTGCTCCCGCGGTCCTCCACCCTGGCGGTTTGAAACCGCCAGGGTCGGAATGAGGGCCCATGTGTCTGTGATGGTCGATGCCTCCAACTGGCCAATTATGTGCTGCCCACTAATCTGCTCAAGATGATGTCTCTAAAGATAATCCTTTAGCTGATAGTGCTGCTAAAAATTGATGCTTTGACCCCTACTCTAAAGTATCTTCGAATATGCCACAACCTGTTGAACCTCTCATGCCCACTCTGCAAGATTTTGCTAGCTTACAGGGCAAGTACCTGAAAGCAAAAAGTTGATCTGAACATGCAGATGGGCTGTGATGCAAGAAGAACGCCAAAATGGCTGCTCCTAAAATACTGTTATCAAACGTAGACCATCTGTACCATGGTACCACTCTTGTCAATTTACACTGAATGATCTGTGCCACAGGAACCCACTAATTTGCTCCTATTTTTCCCCCATTGCTCAGTACTACTGTCACAAGTGTGCCATCTGTCAAGCCTACATCTTCAGAAAGGGCACCAGAGCTACCTCATCTGTCTATGTGCCCCTTTGGAACCATCTGCCCACATCCAGATAGATTTCATTCAAATGCCCAGCGTGGCTCATATGTTTAAAAACTAGTAATAGTGGTACAGTTTCTGGATGGGTGGAGGCCTGTCCCTGGGCTTAAGCTATCACCATAGTTAAGTGACTATTTGGAGATTTTGGCAACATGTTTGGAATCCTACTCAACATCGGAAGTGACAGAGGAACTCATTTTATGTCTCCTGCAGGTCTGTAACTGTGCAAAGCTTTATAGATCGAATAGCACATCCATAGTTCTTATCGCCTCGAGTTTTAGGAGAAAAGTTGAGCAGATTAACAGAATATTATGAAACAATATAACTAAAATATGATAGGACTCAAATGAGGCTAAATGCCTTGCACTTAGTGTTAGTGTTGATGAGACCTTCATAACAATAAGACTAAACCCAGCCCATATGAGATTATAATTAGAAGACCAATGGTTCATCATTCCACCCCACTTGAATCTCCAGCTTTTCCTGATTTGCACTTGCCAGACGATTTCACCCTAGAGTACTGCAAATGACAAATACAGTCTCAAAATCTTCTACTGGCAAATCCAAGCTGCACTACCCACCAACTCAATCAATGTTTTCCACAACCTACAGCCTGGTCACTAGATTTAGATTACCCTTCAGCAGTGAAAGGCATTGCTCCAATCCTGGTGATGAGGCCTGTACCAAGTCCTACTCAACAACAACACTGGATTTAAGTGCTAAGGACTGTCCACCAAGTTCCAAGCATTACACTGCAAACTGACTGGAAGGCGAAGAGACACTGGACCTACTGACAGAAGAACTTCTGTCCCCGCCAGTGCACCACAAAGATGCAGCAAGGATACAGCTGTCCACCTGCTGCCCATGGCTTTGGCCGGTGACGATGAGAGTAGGAAGCCTCCCAGCTACCTGATACCTGGATCTGGCTGGCCATCATCGCATTTATCTTGGTTAGTTCATCGTTTGACTGTTCCAGGAGGGGGCAGACGATGGGTTGGAAAAAGTCAACCACACGACCCTCTAGAAAAACAAGCAATGAATTTGACACATACAATAATCTCCTGTAGGTCCTGGACCAGTATGAGTAGTTCCTGTACCTTTCTTCCTGCTGGCTGTGCTCCTGTGGGCCCACAGATTCCAATGGGGAGGTGCCTGCAATTCCAATACATTTTGAATGGGAGGAAGAATTTGCTCATCTATACCTACATGAGCACTTTGTCCCTGAATGCCTTATTCCAGATATCAATTTATATGCTGTTATCAGAGCCGAGGTACTACTAGTGAGCAGCTTTGCTAAGCATTCACATGGTGGAAGAATAATGTGGAATCTTCTCCTAAGTACCTTACTTTGCAAGCTGGCATAGGGGAACATTGTCCAGTACAGGTAACCTCTGGAGAGATAGCTGGTTTAGATTTAGTTTACCAAAAAGTATGATTTCTATTTTCAAACTACGTGGACAAAGATTGCTTTCCATCATCCATTCCCACAACAAGAGTAAAGGGGGGTAGTAGTATTTAGAATTTAGAGGTAGATGTAATATTTACTTGTTGCAGTTTGCAACCAGTATTCTTGCAATGAGTACAGAATTTTACGAACCAAACTATTTACTAATAGGCCAGTTTGTAAACATCCGATTTGGAGTGGATCATAATCCATCCTACCTCATGAATATTCATGAGGTGGGTCAAAAATTGCAACTCACTCTAATTTGAAGCCATCACAGTAATGACGATCTTCAAATGTAGCCCATTTTTCAAGGTAACAGTGTTGCCTTAAAAAAAAGCTTACTTTCTTTCTTAGGTCTGTTTGGGAGTTGGTAGTAGTCCCATGGATCACTGCCCACTCCCCAAAAATCTGTCTTTCCACATTCAAAAAGGGTTCAAAGCTGACTCTTTTCCTTTGGTGAATGGTTAAGCACTCCAACTGGGGTGTCAGTAACTTTCCAATGTCTTACCACCAGATTTCAGATGCAAAATATTGATACACTGCATACCGAATCAGTATTTGGAAGGGACACCAACATCACGCCCATTCCAAATACTGAATCGGTGGGGGAAGGAATTCACAATCCTACATTAGGAGTCTGTTAAAATTTAACAATATTCTAAAATGGAATTTGCACAGCATTTTTGCAGCTACAAACTCTGACCTGGAGCATATGCAATTCTAAAAATGCTTTGCACATCTAGCTCTTAGTCTCTATTCCTTCCTGAACCAGCCATGATATGTACATCTTTTTTATAGGTTTGAAATGGTTGAGCTATAAATTAGCACTAAAGAACAAAAAACAGATAACTAATATTTGGGCGATGCTTCCAAGTGAAATGACACCGCTTTATTTTGTGTGAGTGATCTTGAAGAAATTACTTAATCCATGGTAAGACAGGCCCGTAAATACCGATGTAGTTTTTGAGGCAAGACAGTAGAATGGAATGATCAACAGCCTCATAAGCTAGAGAGGCCTAGTTATATTAATGGTGTCCCTCTGCACCATTCAAGACAAAACAATTAATTATTGGTGAATGACATTTTGAAAAAGATCTGTTGAATGCTTAAAGTTTTCATTCTTCAGAAACTTTGTTTTTGTGTAGTTAGGATCACGTTGGTATCCGTTTGTGAAAAATTAGTTGGGTAATAATGCCACAGGTTATGCCACATAATTTTACTTTAATTACCACATAATGAGTTATTCTGTGTAATTTAGTTAGTCCAGCTATACAATTTGGTTCCCTGCAGCCACGTAATTCCAGTGGCCTTTCTCATAACTAACAATGGTCATAGTACACAATGATATATATATATTTTTTTCATTCCATTCAGACACCATAGAACCTTTGCACACAAACATTTAAACCATTTGAGGTACAGAGCAAAGAGTGCCAATAAGTGAAGGTGTGAAAGGAATTTATCAACAGACGAAAGAATTTGGAGTGGGCTTGAATTGAATGAGTGTGCTTGGCGATGGTAACAGTCATTGTGGGCTAAACACGTGATGTCTTGACAGTGCATCCCGGAGGACACCGTTCATGGGCCCCGACAAGTTCCACTGGAGAGGAGCAGGAGTACTTATTTCCATGTTAACTCTTTTGCCCAAACCTTCTGTTCTGTAGTCATTTTAGTTATAGCTCCATGCATGTTATTTTAGCATACTCGGCCTGCTGCTGTGCACTTTAACCTAGATATATTTTATTCAGCTTCGTTTATTATTATTATAATAGCCACTTTCACGGTCTTGTTTTATTTTCTCTCTAACTAACTGTTTTTCTGCCTAGGTCAGCACTCTGTTCTCAAACAAAATATTCTTGCTCACTCTGTGCTTCTTCCAAGGCTGCAGTAAGATAGTTTGCCGGTGAATGAGGTGTAGAGTTTTGTCTCTAACATTCATAGAAAACACACATCCTTACGTAGGGACATTTTCTCAGAACATCAGCTGTTTTATTATAAAAACACTTCCCTGTCCCTTACACGTTAGAGGGAGATTCCAGCCAGAGAACCGCAACTGTAAGCTGATTGCTGAATGCTTCGCTACAGCTGCTTATGCAGACTTCAGGCCTTTGCTCAGGTATGGGGGATGATATCTTCCCAGGAGAACCTGAAGGGCAGAATTAGAGGTTAACCCGCTGTGCTCTATTATAGCCTAGGTAGGAATTAGTCCATTGACTCTGGTGACAATATGGTAGTGTTATTTCTATGCTTTACTCTCCTTGTCACAATCTTAATCTTGTTATGCTGTATCGTCCTGGTTATTGCAGCCCATGCTTTGCTATTTAAGATGCAGTAGCTTTATTAAAACATTATTGAAACATATACTGCCTCTGTTTGTCATTGTGTATATGAGACTAATGTAACTGAGAGAAACAGATGAGACCTGAGTGACCACGGTTTCACTGAGAAATCAAGTATGTCATGCGCTCGGCTGCCCAATCGTCCCTGCCTTTGGGTAGAGATGAGGCATTGCTAGTTAGCCGGAGCAAAACCGCAATTGGAGCGACAGGCGTCACCTGTAGTGGGTTAGACTCAGTCCCCCACACCGCAGGCGATCCTGCAGCTCGAAATCCAGTAGTCTCATTAGAATAATGAGAGCCTATGCGACACTTTAAAGATTGCTGTAATCACCCGGCTAGACAATTACTGACCCCGGATATGATTCACTTCATAACTGATTTGGTCACCACTGTTGGGAAAGGGCCACATGAGTTAATAGAAGAAGGCGGATAGGGAAATAGTGTAGGATGTGCACCTACTTCTGGTGCCTTGTTCAGAAGTTCTCTGTAGGTGTTGCTGAATCTCCTTGTGTTCTTGCACTATTGCCTCTTTGGGCACCGATATTCCTTGATGACAGCCATTTTTTGTTTTGTATTCTTTCTGTCATCATGTGGTTTAGGTACTCCCAAACTACCACTACAGCTGATGCTTTAATGCAGACATTCCCAAGTAGATAGAGAGCCCTTTCTTTGTAGCGCCTGGTGCCTGTGTCATTGCAGACTTTCCAAAGAATCTTTAAGGCTCCCTACCGTTTTCAATAGTAGAGGACATGGAAGAGGGTCTCTACCAGCCCACAGATGCATCCAGGAAGTCTTGGTTCCTCTTTGCCCCAGCAGTGTCGGCGACATTTCTGACCTAAGATGTGGAGTCTCACCATGCAGAAAAGTTGCCTCCCTCCATGGTTCGAAAGCTTGTTTATATGCAGTTCTCCTTGACTGGAATAGGAGAATATAACTCCCCTCGATACGTGTTTTTCCTTTTCCATTTTGTCTTCCCCGGTATGTTCTTCCTTGTCCTAAAAGTTTTGTTTTCGTTGTTCTTCTATTCGTCAAATGTCCATGCCCACGAAGAGTGCTGTTACAAGGAGTCAATTTGCACATTTCTTCCGGATCCTAGAGCGTTTGGGCCAATGTAAGTTTGTTCCATCAATCATTCCCAAGATGGTTTGTTGTGCCAGCACTAGGAATCTTCGAGTCCTAGGGTGTTATATATAAGTCAGAGTCCGTGAGGGCGTTTTGCCTTTTGTCCTTTTGCCGTCAGTCTTCTATTTTTGTGAGTCTTACTTTTCCAGTTTGATTCACCTACTATGTAAACAAAGATCTACGCTTTTTCTAAAACAGGAGATCAACCTTCATAGACTGCCATTTAACTCTGTCACACTGCACCATAGTTTCCAACTGATCCCTTCCAAAGAGCTTAGTGAGGAATCTTTCTTCGCCTCGTCATAGATCTGCCAACCAATAGGCAGTGAAGAAAAACATAGCAAGTGGGCCAGAAAAACACTACTTGGGCTGGTGATCTCCAACTACATGAAGGAAGACTGCTTTTGAGCCTGGCTGCCTGCTTTGTCTCAATGAGGCAATTTTTTAGGAAAGGATTGGGGAGCCCATTCTAGCTCCCCAAGCATGGATTGTAACCCCTCATGGAGACCTGACTTGCATGACCAACATACTGCTGTGCAAGGATTTTATTCGGTATGGGTTCCTTTCAACCTCTCTTCCGCCTCCAATGTTTGCAAAGATTGAGTTGGTGCCGAGAGGGCCCAGGGAAGCTTTTGCCTTAGAGTGTTAGAAGCCCAGTGGTGGTTATTTACCCTATCCAGCACATGGTTCCCTGTAACTCTCGTTCTTATGTCCTGTTAAAGTCAGGATTTATTGTCCTGCTCGGGATCCTTCTGGAACACTTCACCACACCCTGCTACACCCACAGAACAGCGGGAGAGAAGCACAGAAACAGTGACTGCCCCTTATGTGATGCTTTCAAGGGTTCTCTCCTTACACATTTATCCCCAGAAAATGTTCAATTTCCTCACAGATAAACTCCTACTACTGTACAAGAGCATGCAAGCAACATGCACACAGGATGTCAGTACAAGGTTCTGCGTTTCATGTCACACTAGAACTATAAGCAACAGGGATCAGTAGACCACTTTCTCACTGAGACAGACAAAAGGGGTGATCAAAGTGTAAATAGAAAAATACAGAATCAAACATATGTTGGTGTTTGGTTATGCATCTGATCTAGGTAGGAGCCCTCAAACCTAACCAGAGTGAATGTTTATAGTATGGGGCATTAATATGTCGTATGAGTATACTTTATAGACTGCTTTATCCATTCTTACAGACACAACAATCAAAAAGTAAATATCTGTCAGAAATGTAATTCCCAAACAGTGTTTTTGAACTTTTTCCCTTTTGCAGGGTCATCTCCAATCTTTTTGCCTCCATCCTCCTATTTTCTCTGACCTGTTGCTGTTGGCTTTTGAACTCTGAGCACTTTACCACTGCTAACCAGTGTTAAAGTGCATATGCTCTCTGTGTAAATTGTATTGTTGTTTGGCTTTCCATGATTGGCATATTTGATTTACTAGTAAGTCCCCATTAAAGTGCACTAGAGGTGCCTAGGGCCTGCAAATCAAATGCTACTAGTGGGCCTGAAGTACTGGTTGTGCCACCCACACGAGTAGCCCTGTAAACATGGCTTATACCTGCCACTGTAGTGTCTGAGTGTGCAGTTTTAACCTGCCAATTCGACTTGGCAAGTGTACCCACTTGCCAGGCCTAAACCTTCCCTTTTCCTACATGTAAGGCACCCCTAAGGTAGGCCCTAGGTAGCCCCATGGGCAGGGTGCAGTGTATGTTTAAGGTAGTACATATACTAATGTGTTTTATATGTCCTGACAAGGAAATACTGCCAAATTCGGTTTTCACTGTGCAAGGCCTATCTCTCTCATAGGTTAACATGGGGACTGCCTTTAAATATTATTCAAGCGCAGGTTCCCTTTGGGAGTAGATAGACATGTGGAGTTTGGGGACTCTGAACTCTAAAAATACATCTATTAGTAATGTTGGTTTTGAGGTTGTGTGTTTGAAAATGCAACTTTTAGAAAATAGGCATTTTCTTGCTTAAACCATTCTGTGACTCTGCCTGTGGATTTCCTGTCTGGGTTAGTTTGACAGTTGGGCTGTTTGCACCTCTCTCTAGACAGTGACACAAAGGGAGCTGGGGTGTAGCCTGCATATCCTGTTGAGCCCTCTGTGCTAGAAGGGTGGGGAGGAGTGGTCACTCACACCTGAAAGGGCTGTGCCTGCCCTCACATAATGCAGTCTCCAACCCCCTGGTATGTGTCTGGGGCCTGGCCTGGGCAAGGCAGGATCTCCAAACAAGAGAGACTTTCCTTTGAAGTAGGCCTACTTCAAGGGCAGAAAGGGGTATAAGAAGAGCACCAAAATCCCTGACAATTAGATCTCTTCTGGAATCAAGAGGAACCTCTACCAAGGGGAAGTGCTGAAGAGCTGAGGAGAAGTACTGCCCTGTCTGTGACTGTGCTTTGTGGAGCGATCCTGCAGTTGCTGCTTCTGCCTGTGAAAGGGGACAAAGACTGGACTTTGTTGTGCATTCCGGCTTGTGAAGAATCTCCAAGGGCTTGGGCTTGAACTGAACTTGCCTCTTGTTGTTGAAGTCTCAGGGCCATCAAAAACTTCCCCTGCCAGCACCCGGACTCTCTGCTGAGACTCCTGCCCTGCCAAGTGGTGCCCTATCCAGTTCCTGGACCCCTTCCGTGATGTGGCTGATAAATGACACGCCGCTGGCTTCGTGGCTGAAATCAACGCCCCACCTGCATCACGGCTGGAAGATCAACGCAACGCAGCTGGAGAAACGACACGCAACACCCCCTAACGGATTCTGATAACGACGCAAACCCCACGAAGTGCAGTTTTGTGATACCGTTCGCCCAGATTTTCAACGCAACATCGGTGGGAGCGGATAAACAACGCAAAACCTGCCCGGACCTGAGGTGCCTGTCCGGATCGACGCATGGCTCTCTTGCGGGAGAGGAGAAACAACGCACGCCGACCTGACTGGAGGAGAACTGACGAACGGTCTTGCTTGCGAGTGAGAAATCGATGCATCGCTGGCCTTTTCCGACACACACTCGCCCGTGCAGTGTTATTTTTATGCTACCCAGGTCCTTTTGCATGCTCTCACTGTTTTCTAAAGAATTTAAGACTCCTATTCTTTGAAAATTCATAACTTGACTTGTGTATGTTGGATTTTTGTTGTTTTTGTCTTGTTTTGTTTAGATAAATATTCTCTTTTTTTCTAAACCTGTGTTGTGTCATTTTTAAGTGTTTTCACTGAATTACTGTGTGTGATGGTACAAATACTTTACACATTGCTTCTGAAGTTAAGCCTGCCTGCTCGTGCCAAGCTACCAAGAGGGTGAGCGGGCGTTAACTGAGGGTGGTTCTCCTTTACACTGACTAGAGTGAGGGTCCTTGCTTTGACAGGAGGTAACCTGACTGCCAACCAAAGACCGCATTTCTAACAGGTGTCTTCAGGTTTCTTCTAAAAAGTTCACCCCAATTTTTGATGTTGTTGCTTCCACGTCTTTTCCTGGTGAGTCAATATCCAATTTTGAGTCAACCTCTGATGTAGGTTCCCGTTGTGCTGTTGCTTGTTTTACTTTCACAAGTTGTCATATTTCTTGGCAAACATGTAAGCTCTGCCAAATTAGTAGTCTGGTTGGTCCCTTCTGAATTTGTGATTTTTTCTTTTAATTAAACCTTACTCAAATTTGTTGCTTACTGGGTTTAGTGTCTCGTAATTTTCATGGTGATGCCCCCCCCCAGTTTGCTTCCCTTATTTAACTTGTAATTTCATCCATTTTGGATTTGTGTTTTTCATACTCTTCTTGGGCGAAATCTATGTGTTGCTTCATCTTATTATTTGAGGCCTCCCTCAAGTTGTTTTCCCTTCTTCTGATGTTTTGGGATCTGTTAGAGCCACAAACCTCTTTAGCGTGCCCTCAACAGCACACAGTCACCTTGATGGAGGCAGGATCTGATATTGTCTGCCAGGGTGGCAGGCAATAACTTTGGACAATGGGTTGCAGGGTTACTCTCTACCATGTTTTGAACACTCGTCCCATCTTCCACCATCCAAAGAACTGCTGACGGAGGGCCATCTGTCTCTGATGCAGCCGGAAGTGCAAGCTCTTTTGACCAAAGGAGCAATAAGAGAGGGTGCCAACACTGGAAGTTGGTCGTGATTGTTATTCACACTACTTTCTGGTGCTGAAAAAAGATGGAGGTCTCCATCCGGTCTTATATCTCCACTCTTTCAATGTCTTCCTGAGGAAGGAAAAATTCAAGATACTCACCCTGGCCCAGGTCTCATCTGCCCCTGAACCTGTAGACTGGATGGTGGTGTTGGACCTGCAGGATGCTTATTTTCAGATCCCTGTCCTGCAGGCCCACAGGCACAACATGAGGTTTATGGGCCAAGAGCATTTTCAGGTCATTGTGCTTCCCTTTGACCTCCCCAGCTTTCCTTGGGTGTTCATGAAAATGATGGTGGTGGGTGCAGCACACTTTTGAAAGTCAGAGCTACCAGTGAAGGCGGGTAGACTCTAGGCAATCATCACCCACCTCCAGACTACAGCGAACTTTCTACCATCCTTGTAGTTTACTATCAATGTGCCACACCTGACGCCTTCGCAGCAACTTCCCTTTATTGGAGCGACTCTGGACACAGTGCATTTTGGTGCCTATTTTCTGGTGCAGAGAGTCTAAATCATTCAGGCTATGAATCCAATGTTGAAAACTCTGTCCTGGATCTCACTGAGCATGACTCTGAGCCTGCTGAGACTGATGGCCTCCTGGATCCTGCTTGTCAAACACACCAGTTGGCATACACAGGCCCTGCAGTGGGAACTGAAGTCTCAGGCAGAGCATCAGAGGGACCCTTTGGATCTGGTTCAGATTTCGGAGGACCCTGCATAACACAGCGGAGGCTGCAGGACGGCAACTGAGTACGAGGCAGACCCCTCTCCTTACCGCCCCCAGAGTTCACAGTGGTGAAAGACATATATAGTGCTTCAGGGTTGGGGCAGACATCTAGAAGAGGTAGAGATCAGATGCATTTGGTGTCCAGCAGAGGCCTGGCTCCACATCAAACTCGTGGAGGTGTGAGTCATCCACTTGGAGTTGTAAGCCTATTTACCATCCCTCAAAGGGAAGCCGGTGCAGGTGCGCATGGACAACACCATCACCATTTGGTACTGCAACAAGCAGGGCAGAGTGGGGTCATGGACAGTTTGTCAGGAAGCTTTGCATCCATAGACGGGGATAGATAAGCAAGGAGTTTTTCTGGTTTCTGGTAGGTTCCCTGAATAATAGAGTAGACAAACTAAGCTGTTGATACCTTGTGGATCACACATTGAATTGAACTGAGTTGTCTTCAAATCCAGTATTTTACCCTCAAAGAAGGGTTCTGTCTTGTATCCTCTGTGTTTCAACCCCTTGATAAGAGATAAGGTTGTGATCTTGAAGCAAAGCATGACCAATCCCAAGCTGCTCACTCGTTGATGCACTCTGCGAGATGGAACTTTTCTTTTGGCCAAACTATACTCCAGGGGACTACAGCGGCTGCAGGCCAAATCTGCAGTCAGCAACAGGCCTTGGGCAGCCATAGCAATGTGATCTACATGTCATGGATGAAGAAGTATTCTCTCTAGAGGCTCGGAAAGGATCAGTAGTCCTGGTGATGATGCAACCTTAACTCTCAGTGACGGTCTGCGGATGGAAGACTGCTGCCACCCAGAGGTGTAGAAGGATCTGCAGACACAGCAGAGGCCTGCTTGGCCTTGGTGGCCGCAAGAAAGACATTCACCATAGTGTGTAGCTATAGTGCACCTGAGTGGACACTGTGGCTCCTATAGATAGGTTCTCAGAGACATAATATGGCAGAAAGCCCCACTGACTGAACTGCTGTACCAGTATCAACCTGAAGCTATTCAACTATTCAAAAGCAACTCGATTCCCTTTGAGGTGATTAGCAGTGCTACGCAAATCGTTATTAATTTATTGATTGAACTGTCGTTGAAGGTAAGCGCTATGTCCTGTACATATTAGAAAACAGGAGCACATCCCCCACCTCCTGAGATCAGGCCCAACAACTTATGCGTAGATTCATACTTAGAGGGATGACTCGGTCCATTCAACCAAGGATCACGTAAGAGTTAAGTGACTCTATGTGAAACAAAGCACAATACTCAAGGCCCCCAAGACTCAAGTAATAAAGAACACTGCGCATGATCTCTCTCCCCCTTTCTCCATTCCCTTCTCTGGGAAATAACGTCTGGCACACTATTTTGTTTGCATGCAAAGCAAAATCCTCTCCCACTTTTCTCTTTTTCTTGGTCAATTTTTGAAGCAGAAACTTAAATATATGTAGTGTCTGGTTTAATAAAAAAAGTAGTAACTCTGCACCCATATGAGTACCTCCTCAATGAATGAAAACCTGCTCCTTTTTAGAAATCATAAACATTGGCAGCAGTAGGCTTCAAAAGTTGTGCCAGTATCAGGTTTCCAGTTATCTTACTGGCAATCAAATACCCCAAAAGGGATAATCTGACCACTAGCAATCGCTGGAGGTAGCATTCCGACTCATCATTTTACACCCATTGTAGGCAGAGAACCTGATTCAGAATTTGATGGACAGAGGATAGGCTGGTAGGGAGGAGAAAGACTTGGTCAGTCACTCTATCTTTACTCCACCTGTCAAACTTAGAGATGCCCGCTATCCCTGAGGAAATCTCTATACATTGGCATTTACCACAGTCATGAGGATTCCCGTCAATGTAGGAAAAGTTTAACAGGCAGCCCTGTTAAACATGATAGTTTCAAAAATATTTTTTATTTTTCACAAAGAAACTCGTGAGCAGGAGTTGGTTTTTGAAAAATAAACAAATGAGCTCCACAACACAGAGGTTTTCTCCCACAGAGTGTTTTTTATATGTACCTGGCAGTGACTGACAGTTAAAAAAAAATATCCAGCCAGCTACTCTAAATATGGCTCACCTCCAACAGCCCCTCCTCCGTTGGGCTGTCAGAGGAAGTTTTACACCAATGGAGTAAAATTTACTCTACCAGATAAAACTTGCAGTCCACCTGACAAATTTGGACAGACAGACCTTGTTTGGTGGACAGGGTAATTCACCACCTTTGTAATTGAGTACCCTGCCCCCAAACTCTACATCAGCCCAAAAGGCCCACTTATTGCAAATTAATAGTGACCTTGCTCTTCATAGGAACAGTCTCTTCTGAACCTTGGTCATCTCATCCCATCCCTCCCCCCTGCAGCAGACTGTTGTTTTAGTTAAGAAATTTGAGATTCACACCCCTGAATATCATTGACTATGCTGTGCCCTGAAAGCAACTCTTTTTATTTCACAGAAGAGCCCTAATGGATGCAATGAACTTCACCTAGCATTTTTGGTGTCTCAAAGAAACTTCACACCAGGAACAAATGACCTCCACTAAAAAACACGGAGGGCATAGCACGTTACAGAATACAAATGGTTCAATATGAGCCCATTTATACATCTATGGCTAATAGTACTGAACTAGGGGCCAGATGTAGGTAGCAAAAAATTTGCGAGTCGGAAATTGCGAGTCATTGCGAGTCGCAATTTCCGACTCGCAAAATGGTATCCAGCAAGAAAAAGCGACTTCATTTTGCGACTCGCAAATGAAGTCGCACCGCAGATTGCGAGTCCGCTGTTAGCTAGGTCACTTTTTGCGACCGCGCTAAAAACGAACACGCAAATTGCGAGTGGGTGTCGCAAATTGCGACTGTGCCGCAAATCGAATGCAGGTGCAGCAGAACACTCTGGAAAACACTTCCTGGCTCTTGATGATGACATCACAGCCAGGAAGTTTACTAATACACCTGGGAGGAGGGAGGACCACACCCATTTGAAACTGCTGAACTGCCAACAGGAAGAACAGCAGCGACAATGGCAGAAACACCCAGGAAGAGAAAGCTGAAATTTGCAGAGAAAGAACTGGAGGTGCTGACGGAGGAATGCTGCCAGCACCACAAACAACTATTTGGGAGAGCAGCCCTCAGTGTGCCAGAGCAGGAAAAAAGGCGGATTTGAAGTGAAATCCAGGACAAAGTCAATTCAATGGGTGTGAGACACAGAAGTATTGAGGAACTAAAGAAAAGGTGGTATGACCTGCGATCCCGGACCAAGGAGAGGATGGCAGAGCGGCTCCGGGAGATGAGGGGCACTGGAGGGGGACCATCAACTATACCACCACCCACACCTTTGGAGGAAAGAGTGGAGGAGACCCTGGAGCCAGAGGCAGTGTCCGGGATAGGAGAGATGGACACGTCAGCGCCAGGACCATCAACCAGTGAGTACCATGAGACATGCATGTACACCCATATCTGCCATACCCCCACCCACCTAGTACACAGCAGCAAGCACAACCAAAATAGCTCCATTTCAGAGTAGCAACCACCTGCATGGTGCATTATGGGCAATGTAGTCAAGTAGGCAGTTGATAGACAACAGTTTAATAGGAAGCAGATAACAGATGGTAGATACTGACAGTGTGTTCCCTATGTCCCACAGGTCTCCCACACGACACCACCTCCAGCCACAGCGTCCAGGGGCCACAGGTCAGCCACCAGCCAGCACAGGACCCAGGACCAGCCACCACAGGGACCTGCACCACCCAAACACAGTCCCCTCCTGATGCACCAGTGGGCATACTGGAGAGTGAGCCAGAACCCGGTCCCAGCCACAGTGCCAGTGTACAGGACACGGAACCTCCACCGCGTCGCAGGCGACGGCCCAATGTCCCTCCAGTGCCACAGGGTGAAGTAGGGGACGCCTCCATGTCCGCCGCCGAGGCTGCACTCCTACATGGTCAGCGCCTGCAGACAAGGGAGATAAGAATTATTTCAGGGGCCAAGCGGCGCATGGAACGCAACCAGACCACAGGGCTGCAACAGGTCCACACTGAGCTGCAACATCTCAACAGCACTGTTGGTGACCTTGCGCTCTCAATTAGACAACTGGTGTCAGAACTTGTCACCGAGGGAGAGGGTGCAAGGTGCCGTGACCGGCAGCTCATCCACCGCCTGGACCGCATGGCTGCCTCCATCATCCGGCTGGCTGGGGCACTGGTCCACTGGGCTGTCACGGCGCACAGTCAGCCTCCAGGTGGACATGGGCCACTTTGCCAGCGATGTGACACGTGGGCTGTGACGTATTAGCCACGCAGTCGATCTCATGGAGGCATGACAGGTGGCTAGGGGCACGGCAGACACCCGCAGGACAGTGAGGAGGACTCTACCATTAGCAGTGTCTCAGCCACAGACACCAGGGTGTTGCGCAGTGGTAGCGCACGGCAGGGCACTGCAGACGCACCAGGAACCAGCCATGCTGGGCGAGCACGGCGTAGGGTGTGAGCTACGCACTGTCATAGACTGGAGGCACATGAGGTTAATGTGTCGTCATAGCAGGTGGACTTTTGCAGCCCCTGATCTGTAGTTTGTGTAAATAGTTTATTGGTGCACATCATTAAAGTTCTTGTTTGTTCCACTTCACACCTGGACTCTTTGTGTGTGACATTTGTGTGTGTGGTGACAGTTAGCACGTACCTTCCAAAGTATTGGTTTGCAATGTGGTCCCGTCTCTGTCTGCTTTGATTTGCAATGCTTCTATCCCCATGATGGCGATGTGGTAGCTCTTGCTCCTCATCCTCCGAATCTGGGTGTTCTTGGGTGAGAGGTAGCCCACGTCTGGTGGCAATGTTGTGCAGTATAGCGCATGCCCCAACAATCTTGAATGCTGTTATTGGGGCATACTGGAGGGCACCTCCACTTCTGTGGAGGCATCTGAATCTTGCCTTCAACAGTCCAAAGGTCCTCTCTATAATATTTCAGGTCCTCCTATGTGCACTGTTGTATCGCCTCTCTGTCTCATTGCTGGGTGTTAAGTACAGGGTAAGTATCCATGGTCGTAGTGCATATGCACTGTCACCTGTTTGGCACAAAATGTACAATGTTAGCTGGGCATAGATGGGTTCCACATTGACCTGTGTGTATGTCTGCAAGGTGTATTCAGCTATACCTAGGAGGTATCCGTCTCCAAACTCCCCACGTTCTAGGCGTTGGTGTATCTCACTGTGCCTGAAAATGTAGGAATCATGTTTACTCCCTGGAAATTTGGCAACCATGTCAGTGATAACATAATGGGCGTCACATACCACCTGGATTGTCAGTGAGTGGGTACACTTCCGGTTGCGGAACAGATATTCCAGATTTGCAGGAGGGCATATTTGTATATGTGTTCCATCTACACACCCTATTACATGAGGGAAGTTGGCAATCCTGTAGAATTCCAACTTGGTGCTGTTGATTTCTGCCTCATTCCTGGGTAGGTATATGTATCTGGACGTGTGTGAGTATGGCATCTAGGAATGCTCTGAAGAACCGTGAGAGTGCACTTTGGGATACCCCACCTGCCACGGCAATGACCCCCTGATAGCTACCCAAGGCCAGTAGGGGCTGTGAGCACAGCACTTGCACATGTGTGGGGATGGCACTGCCACGCACAGTCTGGCGTTGAAGCTGCAGATTGAGTAGATCTATTAAATCTAGTATTGCTGCACTGCTAAGTCTGTATTTATCATATATCTCCTCCTCAGTTTGTTGGAATAGTGTCTGTCTGGTTCTGTATATCTTCTCCTGTCTCTGGCTCCTCCTCCTCATCTGCTGTGCGGCGTGGGCTCCCCTCCTCCTTTTTATCACATATATCTCCGCCATCTTGAGTAACCCAGGTGCCTTCTGGCTCCCCTTTTATACTTTGGTTATGGTTACCACCTGCTCTGAGTTAGTGGTAAATTGGAAGTGCAAAATGGGCTTTTTGCGACTAGTCGCAATTTGCGAGTGGCTATTGCATATGGTTTGCGACTTCCTATTTACGGGTCGCAAAATGGGGTCGCTAATTTTGCGAGTCGGTAATGGCTTGCGTCGCATTTTGCGATTCGGAAATGGGATTTTTGCATCCCATTTCCGATTTTGCGGGGTCACAAATTGCGATTCGGGCCATTTGCGACTCGCAAAAGTTTGCTACATCTGGCCCCTAGATCTTTTAAGCCAGGTATGTCGTACTGAAGTGAAGTAGTAGATCTTCTCAAAACCAACACGCTGTTAAGTGTGACAAGACCCCAAAGGAAAACACACATCTAAAATTTTGTAAACACGTTCTTACAGTCTTTACAAATATCCTTTGATTACATCTGTAAATGTTTTACATTTTGGTTACCTTCTTGGGGACTGACCCTGTTACATGGATAATTGCACGTTTGCCGATATGTATGACTGCGAGCGAACTTCTTTTTCCTTTTGTGGCTCTCCTTCGCGCTCAGGCTCATGGCAGCCATGGCACTTTGAATCGGCTCGCTTGTGTCAACTATTTTACTTTTCATTTTCAATTTAGCTCTAACTCCGAGCAAACGTGAGACCCATTATAATGCTATTTGTATTTAACCACCAGCTCCATCTTGACCGCTGACTCCATTTTGTGCTTAGCTTAGCTTCACACACACGATTAAGACTCATGATGTTTCCATTTCACTCTGTACATACTCACTATCCAGGGGACCCAGTTCAATGAAGTGAGGACTGTGACACCGAAATTCAATTATTATCCAAATCAGGATATATAGGCTTGAGTTATTCTATTGTAGGAGTATCTGTACTAGCAGTTTATAATACTCTAATTATTAATATGTTAGCATGTTTAATGGTTAAGAATATCAATCATACTTCTATTGCTTTGGCCGAATTATTGCTAAATATACAAGGTACTATGAAGGCCACATTGGAAAACGGAGCTGCTATTGACTATTTACTACTGAAGCATGATCATTATTGATCAGAATTTGAAGGTCTATGTTGTTTTAATCTGTCAGACCACTCTAAATCCATCCAGTACCATATTGACACTTTACATGAATTGGTGACAGGAGTAAAACAAGAAGTAGACACAGGGTGGTGGGACTGGTTGGTTCAGTGGTTGCCCGATTTTGGGCAATTACTCCATGCTTTGGGTGGGACACTTGTAGCAATTTCCATCATGGTAATGCTGTGTTGATGTGTACAATGCATACCTAATTTCACACTAGTATGTTATGAAAGTCACTGGTCAAAGGGTGGAATATAATGTTATTTGTATTTAAGCACCAGCTCCATGTTGACCACTGACTCCATTTTGTGCTTAGCTTAGCTTCACACACAGTCACATAGGTGGTGCAGGTATTTTTCTGTGCACAGCTTGTGCAACGTGTTTTCGCTCTTTCTCACTGAAACATGGGTACATAACATGGGGGAGTGAAGAATAAAGGTGATATGATGTACCAGGCTGAGAATGTTTATGGTACGGCAGGGAACAGCTCGGTCTTGGAAAAACACAGTGAGATTTGGCCAGTCTCTAGTGTATTCTTTTCTATACTGACCTGATACGGCCGGCGTTTGAACAATAACTTACCTGATGGGAGAGGGAAGTTTCTAGAATTCTCCTCTCCAGTTTGTTTAAAGTATAAAAGGTAGTGGAGCTTAACGGCTGGATGGACAGAGCTCATCTGAGGAGGGACGCCTTGCTCAGAACCTAATCCCATTGCGGGTAGTTCTCTCTCGCCGGTCGTCCGGGTTCCACAGACTGGTGGTGGCAAACAAAGGGATGATGTTGATATCAAGCCCAATGGTGATTCATTTTTAATTCTTATTTTTAGCTTTGCGTTGTACATGCGTGAATATGTAATCTATATGTGTATAGTATATTCATTGTTGAATTCTGTGATCAGTATTATTTCACTGCTGTGCTCATTTTCAGAGTTGCATGTGTTTCTGCATCTAAAGAACAAGTTACTTACCTTCGGTAAAGCATTTTCTGGTGGATACAATAGCTACCTGTGGATTCCTCATCTTATGAATTCACCCTTGCGCCAGCATCCGACGGAAAATCTTCCCAGCTCTCCACGTCGACAAGAACGTCACAATTGCACGGCTCCACACGACTCCGTCTGACATCACCGTGCCAATAAGAGGTCCTCGCCGGCGTGCTAACGTCAGTTTCACCCATTTTTTACGTGCCTTTGAGGCGAACAGGTCTAAACCAACTCCAAAATAACTCCAATAAATACATATATACACAAAACCTTCATGATGCAACATAATCAAAACCATCATTTATATATACAGGAAAAATATCAATTTATACATACATCTATACAACCACATACCTTAGTGCAATCAGACAGGCAACGGTGAGGCGGGTGGGACTGTGAGGAATCCACAGGTAGCTATTGTATCCACCAGAAAAAGCGTTGCCAAAGGTAAGTAACTTGTTCTTCTGATGGATACAACTACACCTGTGGATTCCTCACCTTATGAATAGAGTCCCAAAGCAGTACCAAACTTGGAGGTGGGTGCCAGTCTGATTACACCAAGAAATCCTGCAACATAGATCGTGCAAAATGGCCGTCCCTCCGAACCTCAGAGTCCAAGCAATAATGCTTTGCGAAGGTGTGGAGGGACGCCCAAGTTGCTGCCTTGCAAATATCCACCACCGGAAGCCCCCTTGCCAGGGCCAAAGTAGCAGACTTAGCCCTGGTGGAATGGGCTCTGACCCCCTCAGGGGGAACCTTTTTCGCCAGCGAGTAGCAGATCTTGATACAAAGGATAACCCACCTGGAGATTGTTCTTTTATGGACTGCTCTGCCCTTCCTTTGTCCAATATACCCCACGAACAGCTGATCTTCCAGGCGAAAGTGCTTTGTCCTTTCAATGTAAAAACTAAGCGCCCTTTTAGGGTCCAAGCAGTGAAGCATTTCTTCCTCCTTGAGGAGGAGGGTAGAAAGATGGAAGGGTAATAGTCTGCCCTATATGAAAAGGAGTGACAACTTTTGGCAAGAAAGCCGCCCTGGTTTTCAACACCACCTTATCTGGGAAAAAAAAGGTAAAGGGGGGTTTAACAGAAAGAGCTTGAAGCTCACTAACCTGCCTAACCGAGGTTATGGCAACAAAAAAACTGTTTTAAGCAAGAGTGCATGTGCTCAAATGGTGACCCCATTAAAAAGGTTAAAACAAGATTTAGGTCCCACTGATGCACATGAAAAGGAGTGGGAGGAAAATTATTAAGTAAACCCTTAAGAAACCTAACCACAATAGGTGATTTAAACAACGAGGGCTGATCCGGGAGGCAAAGAAAGGCTGACAGAGCAGCTAACTAACCCTTAACCGTAGCCACTGCACAACCCTTCTTTGCTAAGTCCAAAGCAAATAATAAAATATCAGAAAGGTGGGCCTTGAAAGGATCAATTTGCTTTTCTCCACACCAAGCCACGAATTTCGCCCAGCTGCCGGCATAAACCGACTAAGTGGAGTGTCGCCTGGCCGATAAAATAACATCCACTACATCTGGTGGGAGAGAAAAGGAACTCAGGTTGCCCCATTCAATCTCCAGGCATGAAGGTGCAGGCTCTGGAGGTGGGGGTGTAGAACCTGCCCCAGCGACTGCGAGAGGAGGTCTGCCCTGAGAGGGAGACGGAGCGGAGGGCACAGCGATAGTTGGAGAAGGTCCGTGTACCACACCCTTCTTGGCCAACTCGGGGCAATTAAAATAACCTGAGCTCGATCTTGGGGAATCTTCCTCAGAACCGGAGGAATTGAGGGTATGGGGGAAACGCGTAAAGCAACTGGTTGCACCAAGAGATCTGAAACGCGTCTCCCAAAGCTCCTTGCACAGAATACTGGAGGCTGCAGAATGGCAGGCAGTGCGCGTTCTCCCGAGTGGCAAACAGATATATCACAGGAGAACCCCCACATCTGAAAGATGTACAGGACCAGATCTGGATGGAGATGCCACTCGTGATCGGCGGAAAGATGCCGACTGAGAGAGTCCGAACGCACGTTGAGCACCCTGGCCAGATGATTTGCTATCAAGCAAATCTGATGGTCCTGAAGCCAGGACCAGAGACGCAGAGCTTCTCTGCAGAGAAGTTACGACCCTACTCCTCCCTACTCGTTTATATACCACATCGCAGTAGTGTTGTCCGTCAGGACCTGAACTGACTGACTGCGAAGGGACGGGAGGAAGGCCTTGAAAGCCAGATGTATCGCCCGCAATTCCAACAGATTGATATGAAAAGTCTGTTCTACTGGAGACCAATGACCCTTGATCTCCAGGTCCCCCAGATGAGCTCTCCACCCTAGAGTGGAAGCATCCGTCATGACCGTGGCCACCGGAGGAGGCAGTGAAAACGGCCTTCCTTGAGAAAGGTTGCTGTCCACAGCCCACCATCATAAATCCACTGCAGCGTCTCTGGAGATCATTATTGACTCCTCGAGATCCCCTTTGTGTTGAAACCACTGCCTGCGGAGGCACCATTGGAGAGCCCTCATGTGTCAACGTGCATGAGTGACAAACAGAATGCAAGAAGTGAACAGACCGAACAGACATAAGACCTTGAGGACTGGAACAACCGCTCCATTTTGAAATATTGGAAGCGACGCCTGAATATCCTGGACCGGCGGAGGATAGGCCCGATTCAATGTTGTATCCAGTACTGCCCCTATGAACAGGAGGTGTTGAGAGGGCTCCAGGTGAGATTTGGGTACACTTATTAAAAAAACCCAGCCTGAACAAAGTCATGACGGCCCCGTTTCTTATGCTTCTTCGAAGAAGCATGGGAAGAGGATCTACGATGGCTCCTATGACCCTCCTTTGCCTTAGCCAAAAAGAGTTTGGCCCCCCTTTCCTTTAACGCCTTTGGATTCATGCTCTGGCAAGACACACACTCCTCGACATCATTCTCAGAGCTAAGGCACCAAAGACAATCGTCATGAGGGTCAGTGACCGACATGCGACCCCGCTCTCTCTGCATGGCTTGAAACCGGACTTCCTAGGGAGAGACATTGTAACTGACAATTCTGATAGTAACAAAATGAAACCTCCAACAGAAGGGAGAGCTAGGAGAAAACCGTTAGCGTCGAAGGCACGGAAAAAAGGGAACTGACGTCAGCACGCCGGCAAAGACCTCCTATTGGCACGGTGACATCAGACGGTGTCACGTGGAGCCGTGCAATTGTGATGTCCTCGTCGACGTGGAAAGCTGGGAAGAAGATTTTCCGGCGGATGCTGGCGCAAGGGTGAATTCATAAGGTGAGGAATCCACAGGTAGTTGTATTCATCAGAAATATAAGCTCACATTATTTTTCTGTGCATGAGACTTGAGAAGTGTCCAAATAAATTCATTATTCAGACTAAGTGCACTGCATTTTGGCATTCCTTTTATTTAGTCTCCTCTCAGTCTCAAGTAGAGCAGAACACCCATTGCATTGCAAATGATTGTTTAAGCTAGACATTTGTCCACTGTCACCCTTAGGGTGATTAGATGTGCATTGGGAAAATTAAGTGCAAACTACAGGGAGCAAGTTAAATTAGCCTTTTGGTAATACTATTGCTCAACTTCAGGCAGGCAGTGAGGATAATAAAATATGTTTCCACAGACTCTGGCATACTTATTACCCTACATGCTTCAAAAGTTAGGAAATAAGGTGTTTTCAAACCGGTGCAGTTTAAAAACACAAAGGCCATCATTATGACATAGACGGCAAATGCCGCCTACCGCCACGGCGACGGGCACCAACATACCATCGCCATGGCTACCGACCATCCACGCCAGTATGACCGTAGCTGGAATTCCGCCAGAAGGCTGGTGGAATTCCGGCAACGGTCATGGCATCGGACGGTGGTAAGGTGGTGCTGCTGCCAGCAGCAGCGCCACTCCAGCAAAACACCGCCTACCGTATCATGTTCCATGATACGGCCTGGTGGTGTTTTGCTGGCGGATGCTGCTGCTGGCAGCAGTGCCGTGTACCGTCTCCTGCAGGAGGACCCCCTGCAAGCATGTAAGTCGGGTTGTCTGACAGGAGTGGGGGGTGTTGTGTGCATGTGTGGGGGTGTGTGCGACTGTGTTTGAACGTGTGTATGCATGTGAAATGCGTGTGTGCATGAGTGGGTGTGTGTGTGTACGTGCATGTTTTGTCCTGTGATTGCGTGTGTGCCTGGATGTATGTTTGTGAGTGTTGCTGTGAGTATGTATGAATGTATGCATGCGTGGGTGAATGTGTGTATGCGTGTGTGTAAGAGTGAGTATGTATGTCCGTGTATATGTGGGGGGGGGGGAGGACTCTGGCGAGGGGGAGGGTGTAAGGGAGACCCCCCATCAGTGCCAGGAATAGAATTCCCTGGCACTGATAGTGCCTACCGCCATGGTTTCCATGGTGGTACAGAAACCACAGAAACCACAGCGGTGGGCGGGGTCATAATGCCATGGGTGGCCGTCTGACTGTAGTCTCCAGTCTGGTGGTCGTTACCGCCGTGGCGGTGGGTGTGTTAACTTGGCGGTTTGGCTTTTGCATAATAGTAGAGGTATGTACCGCCAGCCTGTTGGCGGTAATACCTCCACTATTCCACCGACCGCAGGGGTCGTAATGACCCCCAAAATCCTTTACTCTGTTGCACAATGATATGCTCTTCAGTATTACTTTTTTTTTTTTAAGATATCTCCTACAGTCTGGTCTTTCAGATTTGAAATTGATACAGATGAACTGAACGTTTGTGCACAGCTACAACCTACTTACTGACTTACAAAAATATCAGACATCAAGGCAAGTAATCCTGGCTAAAGTGTGTTGACATACACATTATGTGTCTCTTTGCCGCTAAGAAAGCCTCCTTCTTTTAGGACAGAGGTCCTCTGATAAGCTATAACTGGACAGCAGGAAAAGTTCAAGTCTTTATTCCATCAACAGAGAGATACAGTCCTTAATCTTCCTTCTCCACCAACAGCTGTCCCACTTCTCTTCAACATTCCACCCAGTTGCCTAGGGGCCCTTGGAGCATCACTGATGGGATAATCAGTGACATCCCAAGGACAAGCTACAACACACCCTCCCCCCCCAAATGGAACACTAAAGAAATACTGCTAAAGAATTATAACTATTCCTAGATTACATTTAGAGGTAAGGAACAAAAAAAGTAATTAAACAATAAATAAGAAGTTCAACTGCAATCTTTGCAACAAATGGCAGTTAAATAGCTTTAACAGAGTACAATAGGAATGTCCAATTCTGATTTCCATAATTACCACTTATCACCTAGCTCATAGTCCATCAAGTAGTAGGGTGCTGTCTTGGAACGGAGACTATGGCGTCTTTCTCCAACTCGGCCTTCCTCTCCAGTGAATTGTGACAGTTACCATGTCTGACTATCCCATCACACCCTGCCAGCCTGGACATACTCCATACACTTCAATCGCACAATACTACAAAAAATTTCTTCATTTGAAAAATGCACTTTGGGCCTAGTGCTTAGATCTCCCTTTGAGTGTCTACCCTGGCCTTTTTATAAAAACATAATCCCCCACTTGCCACACTTGTTCATAAACATTGTGTTTAACATCAAATCGCTGCTTGTACTTTGCCTGATGTCTTTCCACCACACTCAATTGAACCACCTTCCTCCTCTCCTCACATTTCAACCAAACAGGATTAAATTTGGAACATGGAAGCCTTCCTCTCAAACATTAAAAAGGTGATAATTTGGTCACAATATTGGGTGTATTTCGATACGCCCAGAGCTTCTCCATGAGCACAGCTTTTAGCTGTATTCTCCCTTCCACAGCCTGCTGAGCGGATGCTTTAACCAGCTTCTTCTTGCATTCAACCAGGCCATTGGTCTGTGGGGAATAGAGTGCCGTATGTAAATGCGTGCTGCCCAGTTCCCCCAAAAATCCCTTTATCTCACTTGACACAAATTGAACTCCGTTGTCCTTGGCAATGGGCTTGGGAATTCACTCTGAAGCAAACACATCTCTCAGGAATTCCAAAACTGATCCGGTCATCACAGTACTCACACAAGATGCTGCAACCCGTTTAGATGTGTATTCAACTAACACCAGGGCAAACTTTTCTACTGGCGATAATAAATCAAAGCGTCCTACAATATCCAGCCCCAACGTAACCCAGGGTTCTTCTGGAGCCACTATTGGTCACAACAGAGATGTCCTGGTAATTTAAGACTTGTCACTTACTGCACACTTGATGGAACCTCTCACTACACTCTCAACCTGGCTGTCCAATCCCGGACACCAGTATCATTCTCTAACCCTTGCTTTGGTTGGATTCCTTCCCAAATGTCCCTTGTGCGCATCCTCATGCCTATGACAAGATATAACACTGGACAGCAGGAAGAGTTAAAATCTTTATTCCACCAACAGAGAAACACAGTCCTTAAGCTTCCTTCTCCACCAACAGCTGTCCCACTTCTCCTCAACATTCCACCCAGATGCCCTTGGAGCATCACTTATGAAATATTTAATTAGTGACATTCCAAGGACAAGCCACAACACCCCTGCCCACCCAGAACATAACCCCAAGCCCCGTTGTGATGCTGGCATTTGGAGAAATGCCAGTGTGGACTACTACCCTCCTTAAAGGTGAGGTCTTAAGTGGTTATAATACGAGGGGTAAGTCTGTATAACAGTGGTGTGGATGAGATATCACATTGGTGCATGGGGTAAGTGGGGAATGAAACACAATTAAATCTGCCTCTTGGTAGACAAATTCTTTATTGTTGTACCTAGTAGGGAGTGTATGATATTGGGTTATTTGTTGAGGGAGCTAAGTACTCACTTCAAGTAATATTCACAATCTTCGTAAGGGTGAACTTCTAAAGTCACTAAATGAACCTGAGCTCAAACTCCTGGTAGCTAAGATGCGGAGCAGACAGGCTTAGCTTAGAGGCAATGTGTAAAGTATTAATGCAGTACTGAAATATAATAAACTGGAAATGCAAAACAATACAAATCCATCCCCAAAGCTAGTCAATGGTTGCAGTAGAACTGGACCTAAATACAATTTGATACTGACCACAATGGAATGAGGGTTGGATACACTAACCAGGTCTGTCCTGCTTAAAAGATTTTGCCTTTTCACTCGATACTTTAAGTTGCAGTCCACTCCAAGAGTACTTTTAAAGTCCCCCCCGCACCTAAGGGTAAGCACTTAGGGCTAGATGTAGCAAATAAAATATTTGCGAGTTGCAAAGTGCGAGTCCATGCGACTCGCAATTTGCAACTCGCAAACTGGCATACAGTACGGTGTCTCAGACACCGACTGTGACTCGCTATGGGGTCGCAATGACCCACCTCATGAATATTCATGAGGTGGGTCGCAAATTGCGGCCCCATAGCGAGTCAAGGCACTCGCAAACATGGAGGCCTGCTGTAGTCAGCAGACCTCCGTGTTCGTGACTGCTTTAAATAAAGCAGTTTTTTTTTTTTTAAGTGTAGCCCGTTTTCCTAAAAGGAAAACGAGCTGCACTTAAAAAAAAAAACGAAACCTTTAGTTTCGGTATTTTTTCAGGGCAGGGAGTGGTCCCTTGGACCACTCCCTGCCCTGAAAAAATAATATGGGGTCCAGTCACAAAGGGGAAGGGGTCCCATGGGGACCCCTTCCCGTTTGCGAGTGGGTTACCATCCACTTCAAGTGGATGGTAACTGCGACTCCATTTGCGTACTCGTACGCGGTCGCAAATGGAATTGCATCCCACTGCGAGTCGCAAATAGGAAGGGAACACCCCTTCCTATTTGCGAGTCAGAAATGCATTTTGCGAGTCGGTCCCGACTCGCAAAATGCATTTCTGCATAGGAAACTCACATTTGCGACTCGCAAACGGCCATTTTTGCCGTTTGTGAGTCGCAAATCGTTTCCTACATCTGGCCCTTAGAGACTACAGGGTGTCAGGCAGAGGCCATATTATGGGGTCCAGTCCAGAGTCAGTTGCCACTGATCAAATGGGCAGTTGCAGGAAAAGAGGAAGTGTAGGTCCAGTTTTCTAGGCTGATCTCAGGTCTCAGGCAGCAGTTTCAGTCTTCTTCTGATCTCCCTTGTATTCAGGAGTGTTCTGCGGTGGGTGCCTGAAGATGCCCCATTTATGTATGGCATAAGCTTGTGGGTGACAATGACCCATGGGATGCCCTAACCAGTACGATAACGGTTCATGGGGCCAGCCCTACCCACTTTGGACATTTTCAAGATGGCCAAATACTTTGATCACACTAAGCTTGGGCTCTGAGTGCTGAGTGAGTGTACAGAGAAAGTACTATGATAATACTAATGTCCTCCCACATCTAACAAGAAAATTCAGTTTTAGGCACTTCCTTTACCCCCCAACAAACTCAGACAAAAGCCTGATGGAACAAAGCTGAGTCAGAAGCAACCAAACAGGAGATACACACGAATTGTTGTGGGCATCCTGTCTTGCCCTTCGAATTGCAACTCAAGTACTTGAATTTTGATATGTATAATCCTAGCATATTTGTCAAGCAGGTCTTGTCAATCCAGCAGGATCTGACACTGTGATGTCAACAAGAGGCTCACTGTGATGGGGGACAATCTAGCTGGTGGGAGAAAAGACAAGTGCAGGCCTTGGTGTTAGCTACATCTGCTTGAGACAGGCTAGGCTTCCTTGAAGTTAATTGAGTTATTGAGCCCAGACAATTTTGTCAATGGCAAAACACCACCTCCCACTGTCATGGGAGCGGGTTCACATCTCATTCACACCTATTCAAATACTAAGAACTGGTTGGCAGAAGTGGGAGAGAAAAATGCAGATCTAGCTTCCAGGGACTTCAGGTAGGGTAAAGCTGGCTTTGTAAAAGCCCCTTTTCCAGATTATGTATTACAAATCCAAATTCATTGTTGAATTAGGCTTGTAGTAAATATTTCAAAAAGTCCAAAAGTGAATTTTGTAGCTTTTTCCTAGGAGGAAACACCATTCATTGACTTTGACATTGTTTCCCAATGTGTTCCTATCGAATAGCCAATCTCGCAAAAGTGAAAATAGCTTTGAGGTGCTAGTCACTGTAAATACATGTTTAACATTAACATTTTATATGTGCACTTTTAAATACCATGTACCCTGCCAAATGAGCAATTTAAAACTGCACAGCCAGGCTACATTGGTAGGCTTGGAGACATGATTTACAGTGTCACTGTAGTGGATCGCACAATGAGTGACACAGTCCACTGGTAGTGTTTAATTTATAGCCCCTGGGCACACATATATACAAATATACATATATCTATAGGCAAATTAAATAAACCAATCAGGTTAATAGAAAAACCTCTATCGTACGCCCACCTCCTGACAGAGCATGGCACAAGGCCTGTGGCCAACCCTCCGCTGGGTACAGCAAAAGCCCGGATGGGGATGGGGCAGGGCCTGCCACAGGTCAGGCGCTGTGCCCAGCTCCTTCTAGTGCACAGAGGGTAGATGGCCATCCATGGGATTTGGCAAATACAGACTCCCACCGGCTATCAATTCTTTTATTAAAAGTACACAAGCAAGTACATAACAAAGCTAGTGGAAAGAGGTATAGAAGAAGGCTGGTTAACGGAAAAAGAAAACATATTCCCCCTGAACAAACACCCTAGGACTACAGTAATATACACACTGTCAAAGATTCATAAGGACCCACACACTCCTCCAGGCAGACCCATTATCTTCGGGGGGTGAACTCTATACTGGAACCTTTGGCCAAATATGTAGATATGTTCTTAAACCCACTGATTCACAACATACCGAGCTACCTAAAGGACACTACCAATGTGCTAAACAAATTGAAATACGTTACCTTTGATCCATATCAAGATCTACTTGTAACCCTAGATACTACCAGTTTATATCACAATGTTGTAGAGCCATTTTAGTGATGCCAGTGGGCATGTTATTTTAGCAACTAAGCCTGCTGCCTGCACCCTTTAGCCTAATAATGTATTATTTTATTTCATTTTATTCTTTTAAAATCAGCCACATTCGTGGTGGCATTTTATTTTCTTTATCTTGTTGTCTCTTTGACTAGAAAAGCATTACATGTCTTAACATGACATTCTTTCACTCTGTGCTTTCCTCAAGGCTGCAGTAAGACAGGATTGTCGGCACAAGTGGTACACTGCATCTCTAACATTCACAGAAACACACATATTTTTATGTGGGGACACTTCCTCGGAATATCATTTGTTTTTTTATAAAAACATTTCCCTGTGCCATGCACTTTAGAGGGAGGTTCCAGCCAGATGACCACGAATGCATGCTGTTAGTCTTCGTTTCAGCAAAGAAAGAGAAATAGCAGTAAGTATGAGAACATGAGAAATGTCTGTCTGTTGTATCCGTCGCCGCACCCGTTGGGCGTTTTACGGATAAATATATGTGTAGAGTAGAGTCCTTTTATAGAATAGGGTTGTGCCAATCATGAGAAGAGAACAGAAGAGGAAACCAACATGCAAATAATGAGCTTAAGAAAAGCACTCTGGGCAAGGTTTGTTTTATGTTATTCTCCTCTCCTGTCTTCTCACTTCTCCCTGTTAGTGGGTCACAGGGTTTCTGGCATGCGTCCAGTTAACCCCACCAGATGTCAGGGATTACATTTTTAACAGGGTCAGAGATGCCACACTCCTTGAAACAGAAGAGCCCGTCTGTTAGCACTAAGTCAAGCCCTTGTTAATTAGTGTGATATGGTAAACAACAAAAGAAAAGAAGAAAAAAAATTATTGTGACAACTCCGCACCATGACCGCCCAAACCCCCAAACATACACGCTCCCTTCCCTTCCCTTCAAGAATCACCCGCTACGCTGCAACTCTCCTGAGTTGTGGCGACTCTCCAGGGTCCTCTGGGGGTGTGTATCACTCTTCGCTCCACGCGTTGGGCACTTTGTCCTGGCTGGCAGTTTCCTCCTGCACTTCAGCTTCAGACAGGCTCCCTCCAACTCACATCTTGCTTCCTTGATCCTCTCCTTTCCCGATCTCCTTGCTTCCTTCCTGTGCAGCTGTGGCGTTCTTTTCTCCTCCTTCACTGTTGCAGACTTGGTCCTGGTCGTTGGAAGTTCCCCACTGCTGTTCAAAAATATGATAGTCCATTGTTAGTGTTGTTTGGCTCTGTGTTCTTCCTGCTTTAATCCTTTCTCTCTTTCTACTGCAGGAGTTCTTGCGGTATCGGGAGCTAGCAGTTTGGACTCAGGGATTCATGCAAGGTAAGTAGTTTTCTCACAATCACCCATGACATGTTAAATGACATCATTGATGATATCTTCCAGTTATTGTGACTGTGTCCTACAGGGTTTGTGGATGCCCCATTTTCTATCACCAATTAAGAGATAATGAATATAACTGTTCACCACATGCTAAACACAAAGCATATCTGTCATGTCACCCACATTTGTTGGATGTTATCTTATTTTAAATGGTATTCACCCATCAAACAATATACCTCAATACATTTTAATGGAGCCCTTCTTTTTTTAAATTGTGAACACCCAAAAGAAAAGAGTTCATACTTTACCTTAACAAGATCGCCCTCTTAAACACTTCCCATAACCTGCAATTTTAAGTGAAGAGGTTGATAGATATGCATTTGTCACTGATGAGACACCTTCACCTAAAGCCTATGGACAACCCTCTGTAGTTTGGCAAAATAACCTACTCACATTTCCAAGATGAGAACAATTGCATACAACCTTACAGTCACGCTTACAACCCTGAGTCAGTTAAAGAATATCTATGTGGGTCACCCCTACATTCTAGATTATTCAACAATCTGCAATACCTTGAAATCTTCAGTGAACTTCTGGAAATAAACATCCACACCTTATAAACAGCTTTGTTACATTGAATTTTTCTATAGCACTCCATTACAAGTATTTTACATGGGCACATGCCCAGACAACCACTGATAAATATTGTGGATTTTCTCACTGATTTTTTGCAACAGTCTTTGAACTTAAGCTACAACCTACTTTGAAACAGGCCTCTGCAAACCACATCAGGTGCTCGCAGACTTTACCTTCTTTAACATAGAGTTATACTTGCACTAGAAATGTTACTGATTTGTCAACGGTACACCATAACTTTCAACATGCACAACCACACTTGCCTTCCCTTCTATGCACCTGCATATGTACACACAGTAAGTCAGGGCTATATATATATGCTATACGAGCTTTGCTATCAACTTTATTTTTTAAGATGATGTAAGGGACTGTGGAGTAACAAGAATAGCAGAATCATGTATTATGTAATTTGAGAGGTCATTACTGATGTCATCAATGATGACATCTGAGATGTTATGAACACAAAATGTGATGTCATACATTGTTCATCATGGAGGTGCAAGTTACAGTTAGTTCACTAAAGTATAACTGCTGAATTTCGGTGATTGGTCCTTTTTTAAACGTTAGTTCTTATCCCATTACAACGCCTAATTATACCATTACTTTAAACTTAGCTATGTTCAGTGAATGCATATGCATGCAATCAATAGAAATTATGACAATCAGTTGGTTTCAGGTGCCTAATTCTGTTAGATATGCTTGTGAACACATCAACAAGTAAGGAGAAAGACATCTGATAACTTTGTCCTGTCACGAACTTTGCAACTCAAGATCCTGCACTAGCACATAGTCAGGTTTTGCAGTCATCATGAATTGCACACATCACAATACATTCCCTCTTCCTTGGGTCAAGTTCCAATCCACTTGTGTATCAGATCACACATTTAGGGAAAGGCCAGTATCTTCACCCTTACTCTACAACACAGTCCCTTTGTCTTAGAGAGCCTGGTGTACATGTGTTTGGACTGCTCAATCAGTACAGCTTCACTAGTCACTGCTGGATCGGCTTTTGCCAAAGTACCACTCACTGCCATCAGGACCATACACGAGCACCTGCGGAGATTACCCACAAACACACCACAACTATAGAGGCAATTTTGGTGTGCCAGGATATGGCTATTCCATGCTTCATTAGCACAACTGCTAGGTCAGTAAATCTTCTTTCCTGCTGGGCACACTTAGGGTGACAGTAAACCAAACAAGGTAACCTTAAGGCACAGCAGATCCACCCTGCCTCTTAAAGCCAAGATTATGTTTACCATTTCTTCCAAAAGGGACAAAGTTCTAAAGACGTCTACACCATCATGAAAATGGTTGGGTCACATTCAACATTCGGGGCAATTTCCCAAGGGTGAGATCCATATATATTTCAAAGCCGGGTTAGAAATAAATGAGTGCTGTGGAGATAATGTGAAGGAAAGTACCATCTTGCCTGGCATGTTACCCCCAGTTTTACTTGTGTGTCAGTTTGTTTTTGCCTGTCTCACTGGGATCCTGCTAGCCAGGTCCCCAGTGCTCATAGTTGTGGCCTGAATGTGTGTTCCCTGTGTGGTGCCTAACTGTGTCACAGAGGCTCTGCTAATCAGAACCTCAGTGCTTATGCTCTCTCTGCCTTTAAAATTGTCACTGCAGGCTAGTGACCATTTTTACCAATTCAAAATGGCACACTCGAACACCGTTATAATTCCCTAGTATATGGTACCCAGGTACCCAGAGTATTGGGATTCCAGGAGATCTCTATGGGCTGCAGCATTTATTTTGCTACCCATAGGGAGCTCAGACAATTATGACACAGGACTGCCACTGCAGCCTGAGTGAAATAACGTTCACGTTATTTCACAGCCATTTTACACTGCACTTAAGTAACTTATAAGTCAACTTCTGCCAAGGATCGACCGCTGACTGCTCCAGGACGCCTGCAAAACTGCAACAAAATAGCAAGAAGACTACCAGCAACATTGTAGCGCCTAATCCTGCCGGCTTTCTCAACTGTTTCCTGGTGCTGCATGCTCTGGGGGCTGTCTGCCTTCACCCTGCACTGGAAGCCAAGAAGAAATCTCCAGTGGGTCGACAGAATCTTCCCCCTGCTAACGCAGGCACCAAACTTCTGCTTCAACGGTCCTCTGGGTCCCCTCTCATCATGAAGAGCGTGGTCCCTGGAACACAGGAGCTGCATCCAAGTGACCCCGACAGTCCTGTGGTCCATCTGTCCAAATGTAGTGGAGGTAAGTCCTTGCCTCCCCACACCAGACAGTAATCCTGTGAACTGCCTGAACCGCAGTTGCTAGGGCTTCTGTGCACTTTTGCAAGGAATCCTTTGTGCACAGCACAACCCAGGTCCCCAGCACTCCGTCCTGCATTGCTCAACTCGCTGAGTTGACCACCGGCTTCGTGGGACCCTCTTTTGTAGTGTTGAGACGACCGCCGTGCTCAGTTTTCTTGAACCCATGTTCAAGTACTTCTGCGGGTGCTGCCTGCTTCTGCATGGGATCTCTGTATTGCTGAGCGCCCCCTCTGTCTCCTTGTCCATGTGGCGACCTCCTGGTCCTTCCTGGGCCCGGGCAGCACCCTTTTTCTTCAACCGCGACCTTTGCAGCTAGCAAGGCCTGTTTGTGGTCTTTCTGCATAGAAACAACTCTGCATCCTCCAGCACGCCGTGGAACATCTTCTGGGCAAAGGAGAAAATCCTGGCATCTTCCGTTGTTGCAGAATCTCCAGCTTCTTCCACCCAGAGGCAGCCATTTTGCACATTCATCCGGGGTTTAGTGGGCTCCTGTCCCCCTGGACACTTTCGTGACTCTTGGACTTGGTCCCCTTCCTTTACAGGTCCTCAGGTCCAGGAATCCGTCTTCAGTGCTTTGCAGTCAGTTGTGGTCTTTGCAGAATCTCCTATCATGACTTTAGTGTGTATCTGGGGAAGTAGGGTAACTTTACTCCTACTTTTCAGGGTTTTGGGGTGGGGTATCTTGGACACCCTTAGTGTTTTCTTACACTCCCAGTGACCCTCTACACAATACACTAGGCCTGGGGTCCCTAAGAGGTTCACATTCCACTTTCTTAGTATATGGTTTGTGTTGCCCCTAGGCCTTTTGCATCCTACTGTATTCTACACAGTGTTTGCACTACTTTTCTAACTGTTTACTTACCTGATTTTGGTTTGTGTGTATATTTTGTGTATTTTACTTACCTCCTAAGGGAGTATATCCGCAGAGATATTTTTAGCACATTGTCACTAAAATAAAGTACCTTTATTTTTAGTAACTGAGTATTGTGATTCTTATGATATAGTGCTAAATGATATAAGTGGTATAGTAGGAGCTTTGCATGTCTCCTAGTTCAGCCTCAGCTGCTCTGCTATAGCTACCTCTATCAGCCTAAGCTGCTAGAACACTACTAATCTACTAATAAGGGATAACTGGACCTGGCACAAGGAGTAAGTACCATCAGGTACCCACTATAAGCCAGCCAGCCTCCTACATAATGTATCGATATTAATTTAAAGTCACATGCTCCAGGATACTCTTGTGGTATAGTATGCAATTCTATACTAAATTTTATCTGTAAAGATGGTACGTGCTTCCCTTGACCGGTGAAACAAACACAATCAAATGCAGAACTTTGCATTTATAGCATCGGCTGATACAAAAGTGCAATTGTCAAGAGGCATGAACCTTCAATTCTCAATCCATGTGTTAGCTCATGCCCTTGAAACACCGGAGGTTCGAAACAGGCAAGTAGGTGTGAGGCACAGGAGCTCCTATCAGGGCATCTCCTTTCAGTCTATTATTTTATATGAGGTGGGAAACTGGGATAAGGAGAGAGAAGTCGCATTGCAAGGCTGCTTTCCCACACCTATCACTCAGAGTACGAGGCACTATCACTGGTGGACTGTGAAGTCTTCAGCAGCCCTGTGGGATGTCCCTAGTGCAGCCCTGAACACTGTGAAAGCTGTGTAGAAGTGCCTGTGATTGGCCAGCATTTGTTCACAATGAAATTGGGAGCCACAGCGCAACTCCCTGACAATGCACACAGCTGTCCCGTGTGACAGCCAGCATGGGTTGTAATAGCAGGCAGCAGACTTCTTCACAGCACTTCTGACCCCAGCATTAGTGGGATGGTAATTATATGCTTTGGGAGGTAGAAGTTGCATCATTGAAGGTATCTTGTAACTTAAATAACTGTTAAAAATTGCCCCTGCGGGCAGCAAGTCAGTATCTCTATGTCCGGACCTTTTCAGGGACTGAAAGGCCCCGGGGAGAGTCATAAGCAGCCCATGCAGAGCAGCATCCTCAGGAGTGTTTCACACCCTCACCCCTGGAGAGGGCAGATCGCAGGACCCTTCCCCTCTGACTCCTTGACTTTCCCAGTAATCAACATAGAGGGGAAAGCCTAGGGTCATCGACATCTCATAAAAATGGCCCAGGGAATACAAATGAACCACTCAGACTGAGAGCAGGGTCACCGAGGCGGTCTTCCAGTAGTGAAGATTTGAGAGTCTTCAGACATACCAGACGTGACGAAGAGATACCGCCATAAGGCTGGGAGGTGAGGGTGACAGCCTGACAGAGGGAACAACTTCCAGCATGGCATAAGAGGATGAAGATCACATTTGAAGCCAACAACCACGGCAAACGGAGAAGGACAGGGACGTAGCAGGACATTTCACAAGGGGATGATTTCAAAGCAAGGGTGAGAGGTAGAAACGAAATGGCATCAGCAGAAATGGCTTTTCACTCCCAAGGAAATAGAGGGACCTGAAAAAAAGAAGAGTGTTAACTTTTGAGAGAGAAGAGGGCAGCAGTCAAACAGGTCCGAAGAATATTATGGAAGAAGTGGAGAATGAGGCACATGAAAATCTGCCGGACAGTGACAATATAGAGTTAAGTGAAGAAGAACTCACATCTCTGTCAGATCAGGAAGATGATATAAGAAGAGGATGGGCAGCCAGACAAAGTGATAGTGCTACAGGAGGATGGGGACCAAGTCAGAGGCCGGTTCATTGAGGGCACCCTCCAAAGACAGGATAGATCAGAAGATAGAGAGCATCAGACAGTGTAGAGAGAAAGCATGACATCAGCCAAAAACGACTCAGGGAGGCAGTGACAGATCGAATGGAAACAGATCATCAAGACAGTGAGTGTGATGATGCATGGTGGTCAGGGGTAGGTACTATGGCTGAATTATCTAAGAGGCTTAAGATGTGGGATACACAAGGGAAAAGGTGGTAAGGAGAGAGTGGGTGGTTAAAATTTCTAAAATAACTTTTTGAGTAATGGAAAAAATATATAAAAAGGCTTGGGCCGTGTATAACTGTCAGGTGAGGGGTTAGTGAAAGGATGGAGATAAGGAGCAAATGGAATAGAAAGAGAATATGGGAGAAGACAAAGGGGGAAGAGATACAGAAAGCAGGAACTGACATTGCAAACACTTGCAATTTATTTACTCCCTCTGTTCTGGATGAGAAGAATATCGAGAAAGAAGTGAAAGACAAGGATAATAGGTGTAAGGATGATAATAGGCTACCATATGTTGGGGTTGCAGACACACTGGGTAGCCATTTGGCAGTATTCACTGGGTGGGACAGGACAGGAAAGGAGAATAGGGACCCTTCAAACTTCTTACTCAAGAACTTCAACATCGGTAAGAAAATGTTCAAAAGAGAGAGAAGGCATCTGGCTCAAGGGCATGATGGAGGATATAAAAGCAGAGGTGGAGAAGAAAAGGAGGAACAGATCTTGAGTCTCTGCCTGAAGTCTGCCAATGAGGGTGTAGTTTGAAGGGGTATGGTTAGGTCGTTCCATGCCTTGGTGGCGATGTAGGAAAAACAGCGGCTGCAGCTGTGTCAAATTCTGGTTGTGTGTGCGAAAGCCAGATAGGAGAAGCGCAGGTGTCTGGTGGGTTGGTGGAAGTGTAGACAGTAGTTGATGTAGTCTGGTCCTTGATCATGTAGAGTTTTGTAGGCGTGTGTGAGGAGCTTGAAATGATACCCCTTCTGGATGGGGAGCCAGTGGAGGTGGGGGGGGGGGGGAGAGGTGATGTGGGTGCCCCTGGGAAGGTCCAGGATAAGTCAGGTGACGGTGTTGTGAATTGTCTGAATTCTCCATAGGAGCTGGGAGGACATGCCGGCGAAGATAGCTTTGCCGTAGCCGAGGTGGCTAGTGAAGAGGGCCTGGGTGACAGTTTTCCTGGTGTTGGCTGGGATCCATCTGACGATTCTGCAGAGCATGTAGAGGGTGTGGAAGCAGGAGAAGGCGACTGAGTTGATGTGCCGCTTCATGCCCAGCTCACTGTTGAGGATGATGCCAAGGTTGCGAGCATGGTCTGTAGGCAAGGGAGTGGGTTCGAGTTTGACTGCCCACCAGCTATGGTCCCATATGGAGGTATTTTTCCCAAAGATCAGGACTTCCGTCTTGCCCGAGTTGAGCTCCAGGCAGTTAATTTTCATCCAGTTGGCTACGGTGGAAGTTGGTTCTGGTGGTGGAGGGCTTGTTGGAACTACAACAAAGGAGCTTGCTGCGGATATCATTGAAAGTTCAGGCCGGAATGTCAAAAACTCAACATGTACCACCCTATCACAGTGCAACGTGGAAGAAATACACAAAAAGTAGGTAAAGGGAGAAGGGTGCCTTGAAAAGACAGTTACACCAATTAAGACTGAGGTTTTGAGGACATTTTTGCTTCTATAGTCTGACCACCGTGTTGCAGGGTACTTGGAGTAAGGTTTCAGCATATGCTTTCACATTATTCATACAGGACTAAGATGCAGGAAATGGACGAACAATTTAAAATCTTGTATGGGGAAACAACGGTTGGTTCAAGAAAAATTGGACAATGATGTGACTGGAGCAATACGGCACAGTCCCCTTCATTTGATGACATAGGGGGTCATTACAACCCTGGCGGACGGTGTTAAAGGTGCAGTAATACCGCAAACAGGCCAGCGGACAAAAAAAAGGGAATTATGACCCTGGCGGAAACCGCCAACAAAGACAGCCACTTTAACACACCGCTCTCCGCGGCGGTACAGACAAGCAGCGCAGCGGTTACCGCCAACAGACAGGCGGGAGACAATGTACCGCCCACACTATTACAACCTGCCAATCCGCCACCTTTTCCGGGATGGATGCACCGCGGATAAAAACACGGCGGAAACAGCTTTTGCAATGGGAAAACGCTCACCTGAACACATCCCACGAGGAACGAGGACACCATGGAGCCCGAACTCCAAATACTCCCTGCGCTTGTTTTTCTGCTCCTTTACGACCAACAGCTACGTAGGCGCAGAAGATACCGGTGAGTACTGCACCTACGACACGGGGGAGGAGGGAAGCAAAAGTTAGGGGGACACCCACCAAACAACCCCACCCCCACCCTTGCATTATACTACATACACACCAATGCATTATCAAAAATCACAGTAACAACCCACAATCCCCCCGGAAGAATGAAAACACAAAGCCAAATTCGGGCAAATAATGTAATGTGCCAATATACATGTCATAAAAAAATATACAGATATATATATATATATCTCAAAATCACTCTTATTTACACATACAATCTGAGAAGTAGTGCAGATATGTACACAATAATGTCCGTGCACCAACAGTCCAAAAATGCATGGGCGAGGCCCACAATAGATACCTGACCAAAATCGAAGAGAACACTGCCGGGGCATCAGATGGAAATAAAACAGGCACCTCAGGGGGAAGGGAAGGAGGGGGGGCACCTCAGCCAGATGAATGCGAAGCCAGATCCACGACGGGGCTCCATGCCCATTGATGTATCCTGGGGTGTGCAAAGCCACAGTCTCTCAAGTCTCTACAGTGGGTGGCTTGCCCACTGTTCAATCCTGTGGAGTGCAAAGCCACAGTCTCTCAAGTCTCCCAAGTGGGTGGCTTGCCCACTGTACCATCCTGGGGAGTGCAAAGCCACAGTATCTCAAGTACATGCAGGTCTCCACTGGTTCTGGAGGGGGACTGGTGCCCAGACTGGATGAGTCTTCACGTGAAAGTACCTGTCCTGTCACTGTCCCAGCTGCACATGGGATAAGGATGCCTGATGTGGCGGCCTTTTCATTCCTACACGGTGCATGCCCTGTTCAGCGGTGCTTTGCCATGGCGGTCTTTGCCCTGTTCAGCGGTGCTTTGCCATGGCGGTCTTTGCCCTGTTCAGCGGTGCTTTGCCATGGCGGTCTTTGCCCTGTTCAGCGGTGCTTTGACATGGCGGTTCTGGACAGTTCAGCTGTGCTTTGACATGGCGGTTCTGGACAGTTCAGCGGTGCTTTGACATGGCGGTTCAGGACTGTTTAGCGGTGCTTTGCAATGGCGGTTCAGGACTGTTTAGCGGTGCTTTGCCATGGCGGTTCTGATACGGACATTGGTGTGTGGCATGACGATCTCCACACTGAACATTGGTGTGTGGCATGACGATCTCCACACTGGACATTGGTGGGTGGCATGACGATCTCCACACTGGGCATTGGTGTGTGGCATGACGTTCCATCATTGCCCAGCGGGGCTGTGGCATCCTGGCCCCTCCTGGGCTGTGACTCCGGCGGTGGTTTCTGGACCAGTGACGATACTTGTGCCCTCCTGGGCTGTGACTCCGGCGGTGGTCTCCTGACCAGTGACGATACTTGTGCCCTCCTGGGCTGTGACTCCGGAGGTGGTCTCTGGACCAGTGACGATACTTGTGCCCTCCTGGGTTGTGACTCCGGCGGTGGTCTCTGGACCAGTGACGATACTTGTGCCCTCCTGGGTTGTGACTCCGGTGGTGGTCTCCTGACCAGTGATGATACTTGTGCCCTCCTGGGCTGTGACTCTGGCGGTGGTTTCTGGACCAGTGACGATACTTGTGCCCTCCTGGGCTGTGACTCCCGCAGTGGTCTCCTGACCAGTGACGACGGTGCTGGCGGTTGTGTCTGGACTGCCGGACATGATGGCGCACTTCTCCGCTGTGACACTCACAACAGGCTGGGCAGACTTCCTCTGGACCTTTCCCACCTTTGTTGGAGTTACAGATGACTCACCAATCCCCTTCGATCCCATGTCACTTGTTGTCCCACTAGGGGTCTCAATACGGTCCCGTCGTCCACTCTCCATTTTAAGAGCCTATACAGGGGGTGGGCTGCCAGTGCCTTGGCTCCGGGTCCTACTGCCTGCCCGGGTGGACGGTGCACTCCAAAAACCTGGAACACGCACCACTGGTACTGGAGGCTTTTTGGCTGAGGCGCTATGACGGGACTGATGAATTGGAGGGGTGGGGGCAAAAAGGTCAATTTGACAGAGGGACAGTTTCTGACGAACACTGGGATGGGAGCTGGAGGGGGTCTGGGAGTGGAGGAAGAGGAGGTGGTTGTAGGAGGTGTCACTTTAGCTGTTTTGGGTGCAGGTACTGGAGGCTGTTGTGAGGTGGATGGATGTTGGGTGAGTGATTCCCGGCGTTTGTGTAGTTTGGGAGGGGGCGTCACAGACACACTGGGAGAGGACACAGGGGACGTGTAAATGGCAGTGGAGGTGGTGAGTGCAGGTAAGCGGCTTGTGGTGCTGGGTGTCCTGGTGCGAGTCCTAGTGCCTGTAGATGTGTTGCATGCAGGTGTGTGTGTAGACGAGACTGGGAGGGAGGAGGGAGAAGAGGAGGAGGGGGACACAGTGGATGTTGCTGTGTCTGTATGTGGGTGAGGCTTGCATGAGTGCCTGTGGTGTGTGTGGTGCCTATGTTTGCCTGAGCTACTTGTGTGTGTTGACTTGTGTGCATGCTGGTCTGTAGGTGTGCTTGGGATGGGCTGGGGTACAGGAGATTGGGTCTGGTTGGAGGAAGTTGGAAGGTGGAGGCTAGACACAGGGACAATGGCTGCCATCAGTGCTGAGGCCAGAGATTGCAGGGTTCGCTGAAGGACAGCCTGACCAGAATGAATGCCCTCCAGGAATGCATTACCGTGTTGCAACTCCCTTTCTACACCCTGGATGGCATTCACAATGGTAGACTGCCCAGTAGTGAGTGACCTGAGGAGGTCAATGGCCTCCTCACTGAGGGCAGCAGAGGTGCCTGGGGCGAAGGTGATGCCTACCCTCCTGGGTGAGCGAGCACGGGGCGAACGCTGAGGGGCTGCTGGGAGGGTGGTGCTGGTAGGGGGGGTGGCAGCTGTACCTGTAGAAGTGGGGCGCACACATGGTGCCGCCACCACAGGGGAGCTCCCATCGGCGGACGAGTCCGTGTCGCTTGTTGTTGATCCGGTGGCCGACGTGAAGCTCCCCTCGCCCTCCGTCCCACTGGTGCATTCAGAGTCTGTGGTGTGGCCCTCCATGGCCATGTGGGATGCAGCTCCCTCGTGCTCCGGTGCCACTGTACCTCCGCCTGATGATGCTGATGTACAAAAGGACAGGGAGAGCAGGAAAAGGGGGGGGGGGGGAGACAGAAGAAAGAGTTTTAGTGCATGGCATTCCGCTACCGTTGGCGGACAAGACAGACGCAGCAGCCCCATGCATTACGCCTTGCTCCTGACCTCTGCACATGCAATTTCTGGGACAAGGCCTACATGGCAATGGTGGAAATCTGCGCACATGGATGCCACGGGGCAACTATACCACAACTTGGCACTCTGCTGAGGTGGGGTTGAGTGCCACATTGCCTACATTACGGAGGGGCCTTGCCTACCTAACTCGCCCTGGCCTAGGTACACCCACAGGCCTCCTCCCCCACCCAGACCCCTCTAATGCGCGCAAAGTCCGCAGAATGAGGTTGTACTCACCCCCTTGTGTCTGCTGTGATGTCCTCAAGCTCCCATCCAACTCCGGGTAGGCCACGGCCAGGATCCGGAACATCAGGGGGGTCATGGTGCGACGGGCACCCCTCCCACGTTGGGAGGCCATCCCCAGCTGAGCCTCCGCCGTCTTCTTGATGCAGCGGCAAATGTCCTCCCATCTCTTACGGCAGTGGGTGCCCCGTCTCTGGTCGGCCCCCAGGGTCCGGACTTCCTTGGCGATGGCACGCCAAATGTCCCTCTTCTGGTGAGCGCTGACCTACATGACATGCACAAGGAATGAGGAACAGTCATTACCAACTGCACCGTCAATGTGAGTGGCCCCCTCCCTATTCTGGCCATGTGGCCCCTTCATTCCCATGCATTGTTGTTCTATGAACTCTGCTCCCTTCCCTCTTTCACCCAGCCCTCTCCACCCAGGCCTAGCCCATACAACGTGCTCCCTGTGTACTAACCTGTTGGTCTGGAGGACCGTAGAGTAGCGTGTACTGGGGGAGGACCCCATCCACAAGTTTCTCCAACTCCTGTGCAGTGAAGGCAGGGGCCCTTTCCCCAGATGCAGCAGCCATCGTTGCTTCCAGACCGAGGTCACAGCAGCACTAGCAGTGTAGGTCCTCTCCTGTCGAAGGTCAGGTATCTAGTGATTGAAGAGATAGAAAATGGCGGTGACGTCCGCGGCGGTGCGCATCATCACCGCCAGCGCACCTGTTCATTGGCTCCTGGGACCCATAGGGTCCAATATTAACCAATGCAGCATTGCGCCACGGTCTACGTCCGCCTACCGCGACGGTGTGCAACGCCAGCGCAGTTACCCCACAATCCCATTGTCCCAGTTTAGAGGTCAGGCAGCCGCCATTTCAGGGGCCCACATGGCTTCATTTACTACTGCGTCACGCATAGCTAGGCCTATACTCAACACACATACAGGAAGGGGTTTTGTCTGGTGTAGTCTTGTGTGTAACTGTGGGTACATACCTGGAGGAATAGTGACTGGTTCTTCGCTGTTGTCTTTCTTAGGCACCGTCAGCTGGGACATATGAGAAGATGGCGGAATCCTCCGGTGTACCGACCGCTGGTGGACCTGTTGACAATGGAAAAAAGACATATCATCGTCACCTACAGGTTTGACCATGCCACAATCCAGGAACTATGTACCCAGTTGGAGCCAGACCTGATGTCACCGATCCGCCATCCGACTGGAATCCCCCGACTTGCAGGTGCTGTCAGTACTCCATTTCCTTGCAAGTGGGTCTTTTCAGACAACAGTGGCCATGGCATCAGGGATGTCCCAGCCTATGTTTTCCAACGTGCTGTCCAGAGTGTTGTCTGCCCTGCTGAAACACTTAAGGAGATACATCATTTTCCCTGAGGTGGAGGATTTGCCTACAGTGAAAGGTGACTTCTATGCCCTTGGACATATCCCGAACGTCATAGGTGCTATTGATGGGACCCATGTAGCTCTGGTCCCCCCCCCCCCCCCACAGGAGTGAACAGGTGTACAGGAACCGGAAGAATTATCATTCGATGAATGTCCAGATGGTCTGTTTGGCAGACTAGTACATCTTGCAGGTAAATGCTATGTTCCCTGGCTCAGTGCATGACGCCTACATCCTGCGGAATAGCAGCATCCCTGATATGATGGGTCAACTCCAGAGTCCCCCAACCTTTCCTGGCTATTGACCCCAGTGAGGAATCCCAGGACCAGGGCAGAGGAACGGTACAATGATGCCCATGGGCGGACTAGGAGGGTTATCGAACGCACCTTCGGCCTTCTTAAGGCCAGGTTCAGGTGCCTCCATATGACAGGTGGATCCCTATTCTACTCACCGAAGAAGGTGTGCGACATCATCATCGCCTGCTCCATGCTCCATAATTTAGCATTGCGACGCCAGGTGCCTTTTCTGCAGGAGGATGATCCAGATGACGGTGTTGTGGAAGCTGTGGAGCGAGTGGACAGTGATGAGGATGAAGCGGAGGATGAAGAAAACGACAACAGGGAGTCAGTCGTACAGCAATATTTCCAGTGACACAGAGGTGAGAACAGTTTCTGGTTTAACATTACATTAACTTTCACACGTCTACCTCTATCCTGTACCTACATTTCACTCACTATTTGTTAATTGAGTTGTACTCTTCCATTTCAGTTTCACAGGTGTGGTTACCTACGTGTCAACTGCTTGCATCCTTGAAGGGCTTGTTATGTGTGACATTGGTATGTTAGCCTTACAATGGGTAACCCATTATGACACTGTAATTGATAATACAAAGTTCCAAATCATAGACCGACTCCAGATTTCTTTGGCTTTCAAGGGTGTTTATTTAAGTGATAAAAAAAATCAAGGAAGGTTGTAAAATGGGGATGGGTGATGGTGGAGGAATGTCCATGGCAGAGTCTAGTCTATTAGTCTGACAGGTGCACTGCCCATCTGGGCATTGGAAGTGGAGCTGGGGCAGTTCCAATCTGGACAGGGTGACAAAGTGGGACAGTGGGGGGACAATCAGGGTGGTCTTATTTCCTGGCGGTGGTCTTGCCATCTTGCTCTGTCCTGTTCCTGGATCTCAGGGCCCGCTTGCGTGGTGGTTGTCCGTCTGCAGGGGATGGGGTGCTGGTGTGTTGGTCCTGTGGCGGGGCGTCCTGTCCACTAGCGCCGGCGGAGGTGGTGGGCAGTTCGGCGTCCTGGCTAGTGTCAGGGGCCCCTTGGAGTGCCACGGTGTCCCTCAAGGTCTTTTGAATGTCCGTCAGCACCCCTACGATGGTGCCCAGGGCGGAGCTGATGGTCCTGAGCTCCTCCCTGAACCCCAAATAGACGCAGGGTCTCCTGCAACTTGTCCAGGACCGTCGCCATCGTCTCCTGGGAGTGGTGGTATGCTCCCATGATGGAGGAGAGGGCCTCGTGGAGAGTTGGTTCCCTTGGCCTGTCCTCCCTCTGTCGCACAGCAGCCCTCCCAGTTCCCCTATGTTCCTGTGCCTCCGTCCCCTGGACCGTGTGCCCACTACCACTGCCCCAAGGTCCCTGTTGTTGTTGGGGTGGTGGGTTAGCCTGGGTGCCCTGCAGTGGTGGACACACCGCTGATTGACCTGTCCTGGGTAGGGAGGTTTGGGCCCGTTGGGTGGGTGCTGTGCTGGTGTTACCAGAGGGTGGCAGCTCGGTGTTGGGCTGTGGCTGGGCAAGGGGAACCGACTGTCCTGAGGCCCACGATGGTCCGGGCTGGTCATCAGGATCCAGTAGGGAAGAGCTGCTGTCGTCACTGTGGGCCTCTTCTGGGGGTGGAGTGGTGTTGTCTGGACCCTCTGGTGTGGTGACGTTCCTTCGGGTTCCTGCAGGGGTATAAGAACATGATTATTGCATGTGTGTGTGTGTGTCATGGTGTGCAATGGGTGGGTGTTTGTGTACCCCAGTGCTAGCATTCCTGTGTGGGGGCTTGTGTGGTGATGGTTGGGGGGGGGGGTGTTCTGGATATGTGCAGTGGGCATGCTTTAGTGAGGGGTGCCCATGCTTAGTTGTGTCATGCAGGGCTTGGTGTTGGGATGGCTGGTTGGTGTCATGGGTACATTACTGAGGATTTGGGGTGATAGGGGAGGGTGTGAGGGTGGAGGTGTGTGATGGCATGCAGGTAGGGTGGGGGATGCGATAGTTAAGATTTGACTTACCAGTGTCCGTTCCTCCACCGACTCCTCCGAGGCCCTCAGGATGCAAGATGGTCAGGACTTGCTCCTCCCATGTTGTTAGTTGTGGGGGAGGAGGTGGGGGTCCTCCGCCAGTCCGCTGCACTGCGATGTTGTGCCTGGAGACCGTGGAACACACCTTCCCTTGTAGGTCGTTCCACCTCTTCCTGATGTCCTCCCTATTTCTTGGGTGCTGTCCCACTGCGTTGACCCTGTCCACTATTCTTCACCATAGCTCCATCTTCCTGGCTATTGATGTGTGCTGTACCTGTGAGCCAAATAGCTGTGGCTCTACCCGTACGATTTCCTCCACCATGACCCTGAGCTCCTCCTCGGAGAAGCGGGGGTGTCTTTGGCATGACATGGGGCAGTGTGTGTGAGGTGTGGGGTGGTGTATGTGGTGATGAGTGTGGTGAGTGTAGAGGTATGTGGTGTTTAGTGCGTGGATGTAGTGTGGGTGATGGTGTTGTGTGCCTCTGTGTGATGGGGTTGTCAATAGCTGTGCTGTCTCTCTGGCCTTCTCTCAGAAATTCAGGTTGTAGGGGTTTGTGGGTGATGTGGGTGTGTGTTTTATATTGTGTTGGGTGTGTGGGAGTGTTGTTTGTATGTGTATCAGGTGTGTGTATTTCGAAATGTCCAATGTGGCGGTGTTTTGTAGATGTGTGTGTATTTTGAGCGCGGCGGTGTGTACTGCCAATGGAATACCGCGGTTGAAAGACCGCTGCGTGGATTCGTGGGTCGTAATAGCATGGGCGTGTTTCTGTTGGCGTGGAGGATGTGTTTCCGCCAGTTTATCGCTGACCTTTGGTGTGGCGGTATTGTGTGGGTGTCTGAATTTCGGCGGATTCCGTGATGTGTGTCATAATAGCTGTGGCGGTCTACCGCGGCCGCGGATTGGCGGTCTTCTGCACGGCGGTAAGTGCCTTATACCGCCAATATTGTAATGACCCCCTCAATCATTTCTTCAACTGATATGGTACCAAATAAGATGGAAGGAACATATCCACTGATTCATCATTTGTCATGGACAGATGGAGGTTCAATTACTGATTACATAGATCAAATTGATCTTTCTATTGATTATACAAGCATTGACGAGGCTATTAGAACAATTAGAAACTGTGGAACAAGAGCAGAATTGGCCAAGTTGTATATCAAGTCAGATTTTCACCTACTGTCAGTTCACCTTATGACATACAATTGTTGGGCATCCAATGTCAAGGTCTATATCATCTTGCCAGGACAATGTCTTCGTGTTGTGCAATGGTCTGTGTGGTCTATGAGACTTTTAGTACATTTTTGGAATGGGTGATAATGAGGGTGGCATAGTCAGAACAGGTCCATCACTATCTTGATGATTTTCAAATGGTAGGGAAAGAGGAAACAATGATGTCACCCCTAACGTTTTGCCTGCTACCCTCCACTTTCTGACACTGTTTTTGCTGGTTTTAGGACTGTGAATGCTTTACCACTGCTAACCATTGCTAAAGTGCATATGCTCTCTCCCTTCAAACATGGTGATATTGGCTCATACTCAATTGGCTTCTTTAATTTACTTATAAGTCTCTAGTAAAGTGCACTACATGTGCCCAGGGCCTGTAGATTAAATGTTGTTAGTGGGCCTGAAGCACTGATTGTGCCACCCACATAAGTAGCCCCTTACCCATGTCTCAGGCCTGCCATTGCAAGGCCTGTGTGTGCAGTTTCACTGCCAATTGGGCTTGGCATTTAAAAGTACTTGCCAAGCCTTAAAAAACCCTTTCCCTACATATAAGTCATCCCTAAGGTAGGCCCTAGGTAACCCATAGGGTAGGGTGCTATGTAAGTAAAAGGCAGTACATGAACATATGTGTTCTATATGTCCTGTTAGTGTAAAACTCCTAAATTTGTTGTACACTGCTGTGAGGCATGCTCCTTTCATAGGCTAACATTAAGGCTACCCTCATAAACTGTTTGAGTGGTAGATTCTGATCTGAAAGGATTAACAAGGTCATATTTAGTATGGCCAGAATGTTAATACAAAATCCTGCTAACTGGTGAAGTTGGATTTAATATTACTTTTTTGGAAATGCCACTTTTAGAAAGTGAGCATTTCTCTGCCCTTAAATCCTTCTGTGCCTTACAATCCGCGTCTGGCTGGGTTAGTTGACAGCTCCCGTGTGCATTTCACTCAGACAACCCTAAACACAGGATGCTGAGTCACACCTGCACACATCTGCATACTGAACGGGTATTCCTGGGCTGGGAGGGTGGAGGGCCTGACACTTACATGTCAAAGGACAGTTTCCTGTTCTCACACAATGGATTGCCAAACCCTCTACTGGGACCCTGGCAGACAGGACAGACTGAAAGGGGACCTTGTACATTTCTAAGCAATCTTTGAAGTCTCCGCCACTTTAAAGGCACATCTGGTTATTTAAACCGGGTCTCTGACCCTACCAACTCAGACACTTCTTGACAAGATACCTACTGGGAAAGGAACTCTGAACCAGAACATGCAACCTGATAAGGGAAGCTGTCTGGCTGCCCAAAAGACTCACCTGCCTGCTTTGCTGTAAAGGACTGCTGCCTTGCTGTTGCCTTGCTGCCCTCTGGCTCTGCTGAGAAGTGCTCTCCAAGGTCTTGGATTGAGCTTGCCTCCTGTTTCCTGAAGTTTCAGGGCCAAAAAGACTTTGTCTCTGCAAAGAACTCCTTGTGCGGCACAAATTGATGCACAGCCTGCTGGAATCGACGCACAGCCTGGCCAGCAGTGAGAAAATCACTGCTTCACCTAATCGGAACGACGCAGCCTGCCTCCCAGAGTGGAGATTGACGCAGCGCCAGCGTTGCGACCGGAACTTCAACGCACAGCCCACCTGTAATGGTATTTATGTTTTGACCACTGACTCCACGTTGCACTTAGCCTAGTAGCACACCGTCACATTAGTGACCACCAACTTCATTTTGCCTATTGACTTTATTTTAGCATTGGCCACCGCCACGTTAAAAGCTGCAAGTAGTTTTCCACGTTGTACAATGTGCTTGTGTTTTTATTTTTCGTATTCTTTCCCACCAAGGGCTTAGGCTGATAAGAATGTACTAAGACGGCAGGGAACGGTCTTGTTTTGAAGTGGCACCTTGGGACTGTGGCGTGTTATTTTCAAAGCTGGCCTAAAGCGATCAGCATTTTTTTAATAATAAACTTCTGCAGTGAGAGGGAGGTTCTAGAATTTTCCTCTCTTGTTTGTTCAAAGACCAGATAGACCGGGGACTGAGAGGGGTTCAGATCTCAGACATGCCCAGGACGCTGGGGTGTGTCATCCTTCCCGTGAGGATAATTGATCTCTCTCTTTCCTCAATCGATTCTGGGATCTGGCGATCTGATGTTGAATAGGAGGGAGAAGAAGCAGCTGTACCCTTGCCTCACGGTGATGCATATTTTTTAATTATTTGCTTTGCATTATAATATAGATACATATATTTGCTGTGTATATTGCAGTGGAGAATCATTTGTACATGTTTTCATTTCAATGCTGTGACCATTTTTAAATGTGTACTTTCAGCATGCTTACCTTCCTTTATGAACTTTGTGAATTTAAATAATAAATGTCTTCTTTGGACTAAGAAGCGCCAGGGATGTGGAATTCCTATAGCCCGACGCCCAGGACATCTTGTTTGGGGTCAAGGGCAACAAGTTTTTATGTTTACTTTGTCCTTGGGACAAGTAGGCCCAACCGTCTGCAGCACAAACCCTTTGGCTGCCTGTTTACAGAGAGTGGAACTCTCTGCAGTTGAGGTAATGTGTTTCCAAAAGATAATGCTGTTCGAACTTGTATTTATGGTTCATTATTTGAAAGCCTTCATTATTAGGGTGAGTGCTGTAAATAAATGTTTTAAGGTCACACTTCACTACTGACATTGGTTCCAGTACAAAAAAAAAAAATGTGTATACACATGTTTGAAAAGTTTAGGCTATGAGGCTAAGTATAATGCTCCCAGAATGCTCTCTGATTAGATGCAAATGAAGTGTCATTTAGTAAAATGTTTTTGATGCATGCTAGTATTTCCCAAAAATATTTCTAATGGAAAATTAGTGTAACCATTTTCAACACGAATATGGGAAGCATGAAAATAAACAAAACACTGACAAAGCCAACTGGTCTTACATATTTGTATAAGTCTTTCAGTTTCATCAATACGTGTCTTGTTTTGACATGGCTTTTGTAACACTTTATTGTTGTGGGAGCTCCCAGGCCCTCAACATTGTAACAAACACTGGCAAAAAAAAACCAAAAAGTTTTTAAACTCTAAATGCACACGTTGCCACCAGTGGCATAACAAAGGCCCTGCAGCCGCCCTCCAGGGGGCCCCATCAGCAGAGCACCTGCCCTGAGTGAGTCTGGAGAGGGGGCTCCTCCATGTTCTTTACAAAGGGGCACCCTCCAGTTTCATTACGTCACTGATTGCCACTGTAGTTCCTGACACTGAACAAAACTACTTTGTGTGCCAATATGCTCCTTCTGGAAGAGCAGAATGCGATCACTCACAGTAAAGCTAACCGAAAGAGAGAGAAATAGAAGTTTAATAAAAACAAAATGTCTTTGTTAACACCAGACCTAATTAGGGACCAAGACCCACATGTAGGTAGCTTTTTGCATGTCGCAAACAGCGACTTTCGCTGTTTGCGACGTGCAAAAAGCACATTGCGATGCACAAACCCAGTTTTGCGATTCAGTAACCTGGTTACCGAATCAAAAAACGGGTTTGCGACTCGCAATTAGGAAGGGGTGTTCCCTTCTTAATTGCGACTCGCAGTGCAATGTAAGATTGTTTTCTGACCGCGAACGCGGGCGCAAACCAATCGCAGTTTGCACCCATTTCAAATGGGTGCTAACACTTTCGCAAAAGGGAAGGGGTCCCCATGGGACCCCTTCCCCATTGTGAATGTCACTGTAAACATTTTTTCAGAGCAGGCAGTGGTCATTTTTCGTTTTTGTAATGCATCTCGTTTTCCTTTATGGAAGCAGTCACAGACATGGTGGTCTGCTGTCTCCAGCAGGCCACCATTCCTGTGAGGGCCGCTATTTGCAAGGGGGTCGCAAATTGCGACCCACCTCATGATTATTCACTAGGTGGGCATTTGCGAAGCCCTTGCGAATCACAGATGGTGTCAGGGACACCATCCTACATTCGGATTTGCGACTCGCAAATTGCAAGTCGCTCTGAACCTACCTACATGTGGCCCCAAATTCTTAAAGAAAGTCACAAAAGTGTACCCATGGTATATGTCGTACCCCTATAAAATATTTGTGAACTGTATTTTAGCATGGGTAAATACGCATGTGTAGATTTGCTCATGTGAAAATCTATTGAGCATTTGCAAGTTCATTTTCCCTCCGGCCACTTTCTTCCCAACCCTGGAAGAAGTTCTAATTCTGCCATTGTCAGGAGTAAGTGTCCAACCTTTCTTATTATGGGAAAATATTAGAGAGAAGCTGGAGAAAATCTTTAAAACATGCAGGTTAGTAGGTTTGCAGACTCAAAGGCATTCCAGCCCTGGAACTATTGCTTACTGCTTCCTCCAGCCCCAGTATGCAGATCTGAAGAAAGGTGGCAAAATAAGGAAATTGCTACAGTAGGGATTGAAACTGCAAGTATTCAAGCCCTACTATGGTAGTAGCCCTGGCATAATCAGAGAGGCTATTATCAGAGCTCTTACATAATGAGATTGCTGCCATAATTTGTCGCCACACTACATGGCACCAAAGGGACAAGTAGATCTTTTTACAGGACAAGTAGATTTGAGAAGCAACCTGTCCCCTGGACAAGTAGATATTTTAATAAATTCCACACCCCTGAGCGCATTCCAGAGATTTTTGTCAGTACAGGACTTTTTCAGCTCGATCATTAGTGAAGCAAAACACCACTGGATCGATGCATGGCCGAACCCGAATGACGCAGCCCGACTTCCTGCAAGAGGAATCAACGCAGCACCTGCCGTGCAACAGAAATTTCCCTGCATCCCCCACCGGATTGACGCAGCACCTGTGACTTTGTCTTGCACACCTAGGATTTCTACGTATCATCCCTGGGGCATCCGAATACCCTGCAACCCGAAGAGAATTCAAGCCTGCATGCCGGAAATCGATGCAAAGCCCTTGCTGCATGGACGCATCGTCTGTGTGCGCCCAGAGAAACTGATGCACACTTCCGTTTTCCACGCATCTCCTCCTATGCGGTCCCATGCGGATAATTTAGACCCAACAAGGTACTTTGTGCTTGCAAGAAACACTTGTTGCTTTTTAAGAACTTAAACCTTATCTTAGCATTACAAAAGTGATATTTCAACTTATACTCATCAAATCTTGATCGTTTTGACTGTAATCTACTCAGATAAATATTCTATATTTTTCTAAACCTGTGTGGTGTACTTTTGTGGTGTTTATAATGTGTTAGTGCATGATTTATTGCACAAATACTTTACACATTGCCTTCTAAGTTAAGCCTGACTGCTCAGTGCCAAGCTACCAGAGGGTGGGCACAGGATAATCTGGATTGTGTGTGATTTACCCTGACTAGAGAAAGGGTCCTTGCTTGGACAGGGGGGTAACTTGACTGCTAACCAACAACCCCATTTCTAACAAATGGTGAGTATGCAAGGCTTTTAATTTTTTGTAAAGTAATGACTGCTCACACAGGAGTATCACTAGCAGTTGAAAAGATGGATGGACTTTCAACATGTTTGACATTTTTAGGCACAGAAATGGATTTTGTGGCTATGGAGTCACATTTGCCTGCAGAAAAGATAAAAACGTTATGGAATTACTAGATTATGCTTTGAATAACCGCAAATGGGAACCTCAGTTTCACCTGCTGGGTGGTGGTCCCGGGTGGAGCTTTCACTGGTAACCTAGCTTTCGTAATGAAAGGGGCACCAAAGCCCCACCATCCTGTGTAAATAACTGAAGGTGTAAGGGAGGATTTTTGGTCATGGCAGCAATTCATTTCAACATACAATAGGGTAACGGTCCAGTATGTTGATCTACTGGAATGGTTAGTTGAAATATTTTCTGCTGCATCGGGGAGAAGTCGTTTTGTTTTATAAAGGAAGGGAAAATGGTGTGCAGGAGATGGGCAGAAAAATGGAAGGAAAAAGACACAGTACTGCCTTTATGGAAATCTTTCCAGTAATGGTAGTGGCCAGATTGTGGAACGCAGAATTGTCAAACACAAAATGTAATTTTTCGTGTTGATAACAAGTCTATAGTGCATGTAATAAACAGATAGACTATGAAGGATAATCATGTACTTAGTTACTGAGAGAATGTGTCTTACTATGTTTGCACTGAAACACAGTTCAAAGCAAAACATATTCCAAGATTAGAAAACAAAATAGCTGATGCTCTCTTACTAACAGTGGGAGAGGTTCCCTGCTTTGAACCCAGGAGTGGATGCCATGGTTAACAAGTTCCACAAGGGATGCGGAAGCTTGGGTAAGAGCAAGGGGACTATTGGAGTGGTGAGTGGATAATTCAACTAGGAGAAGATATAGGTCAGCATGGCTGGAATTTGTGCAATCTAGGGCACAATACAGAGACAGATGTTGAGAAGGCCTTAGGTTAAGGCAAGAAGGTGCAGTTTGTTAAAGTTATAGCATTAATAGAGAAGGGATGCTCAGCAGTGACAAAACTTTTAGACAACCAGCAAAGAGGACCAACCCCCCAACTGTCTGTTCCTGTCTGTCAACCACCCAACTGTCTGTTCCTGTCTATCGACCACCCCCTTCTCCCTCTATTGTTGTCGCAAGAATGCCTTTCATACTCCTCTCCCTGTATGCCCAGCTCCACAAAATATTTAGATATTACTGCCAGCAGCTGAAGGGACATTGGTCTAGACCCATCACTTAGTCTAAAAAACACACATTCTTAGACAGACCCATTCATTACAGTAACAATTCCACCAATTCACCGGGCACAAACGAGCTGCTGAGTAATCCCTTAATGGCACTCTATTGCCTCTAGCTCTTTGATTCATTTTTGACCTCAAATTAATCCCCAGCACCTACTGTACACTCTACAACCTTGTTCCAACCATGCTATAGCTCTTTGCATCCAGGAGCTCTGAAACTCAAACCAATCCAAAGAACATATAATACCTGTAGTGAACAAATGTCAGCTGTGTCCTGTCTAAGCAAATCCTATGAATAACACCCAAAACCCTTTACAGCACTGGCCAACAATGGTTTTCATACCCACCCTCTGTTCACCATCTCCAAAGCTCAACATCCAATAGCCTCCATCCCATCTGTCCCACAGCGAGAGCTTAACACCATAGCAACTTACCAAAGAAAGCTATGCCAGCCATCATCTTATCTACAATCATCACGTGACCAACCTTTCTCCATCATTGCCATTATAACATATATTATATCATCTCTCCTCTTCCAAATGTCATAACTCCGCCCTCTTTCTTGAACCCCAAATTCCAAGAACTCCTTCCATGCCTGGGCTTACACCCTTCCTCCATACAGAGCCAAAGCAAACACTGTAAGAAAGTCCCTCTTGTTGGCATACTTATCTCCCATTTTTGCCCGTCAGTATGCTTAGCTTGTTTTCACTGGGATTCTGCTAACCAGGACCCCAGTGATTGTGCTCTCTCCTCTAAATTTGGTTGTCTTGGTACCCTTTACATCCCACAATCGGCATACTAGTGTACCCCTGTAAGTCCCTAGTATATGGTACTTAGGTACCCATGCATTGGTACACCAGGAGTCCCCAATGGGCTGCAGCACAAATTATGCCACCCACGGCAGCCCATGCAAACTGTGTCTGCAGGGTTGCCATTTGCAGCCTGCATTAAAAGATGCATGCACCCTTTCACTGCTGGGCACTGTACCATGTCACGGTGTCATCCCTATGGTAAGCCCTTCCAGCACAAAGGGCAGGGTGCACGTCCCTGTGTGTGTGGGCACCCCTGCATGAGGTGCCGCTTCAAAATCCAGTTCTAATTCCCTGGACTTCGTAAGTGTGGGGAAGCCATTTTAGCTATGTACTGGCCATAGGTCACAACCTATGGTCCAGCTACATAATGATAACTCTGAACCTAGGTATGTTTGGTATCAAACATGTTGGAATCATACCCCAGTACTGATGCCAGCATTGGTGGCATGATTCCATGTAGTCTGAGGGCTCCTTAGAGGACCTCCAGTATTGCCAGTCTTCCAGGGTCTGTAAGCCACCCATGCAGGATTCTGCCCTCCTACTGCTGGACCAGCTCAAGCAGGGGAGGGCAGAACAAAGTATTTCCTGTGGGGGAGGGAGGCAACCGCCTCTCCATTGGAAACAGGTGTTACAAGGCTGGGGAGGAGTAGCCTCCTCACGGAACCGGTTTACTTTGAAGGGTTTTTGATGCCCTCCTTGCATAATCATATTTGCCCCAATCCAGGGACCCCTCGTCCCTGCTCTGGTACGAAACTGCACAAAGGAAAGGAGAGTGACCACTCCCCTGTCCATCACCACCCCAGGGGTGGTGCCCAGAGCTCCTCCAGGTGACCACTCAATTCTGCCATCTTGAAATCAAGATGGGCAGAGGCTCCTGGGAGCATCTGACTGGTCAGGTGAGGCAGATGACGTCAGTGACCCACTCATAGGTGTTCACCTTGCAAAGTGGCCAAGCCCCTTTTTGGGCTATTTAGAGACCCCCTTCCAGGTGGGTCCCCAGATTCAGCATGCAAGACTCCACCACTGACCTCTTTTGCTCATGGCCACAGGAACCACTGCTGGACTGCAAAGGAACCAAACAAAACTGCAACCCTGCGATGACCTCTCCTTGCAACATTGTTTCTGCAGGTCCTGTCAGCAACTTGCAATATGTCCATGGCCGTGCATCCTGTGGGGTCGGCAAGACTTCAGCTGCATAAAAGAAGCAAGAAATCTCCCTTGGCATGAAGGGATCACTCCCCTGCATCTGCAGGCACCTAAGGCTCCAACATCCAGCTGCTGAGATCTGCTGTCCTCTAGACCTGTGAAGATTCTCCAACACAGGTGGTGGTTCTGAGGGGTCCTCTGGGTCTCCACTGCTTTCTGTCCCACTTGGGAGATGGCGAGTCCTTGCCTCTTCCTCCAGGACAGAATCCCTGTGCACGGTGACTGTTGCACCAACCAAGGCTTGTTGACTGCTGCTCCGAGGGATCTTTAGGCTCCAAGTAGCCCCAGTCCACAGCACTCCACCTCTGCAAGGTCAGTCTCCTCTCTGCTGCTCCTGGACGTGGGACTCTTCAGGTGTGCTGCCTGGGCCTCACTGCGACTTACTGTGCCTGCGTCCAGTGGGTTGCTCATGAGGGATCTGACTGCTTCTGCTGGCTCTTCTTTCTTCCTATAGTCAGCCCAGACTCCACTCCAAGGAGCAAGTCCCCATGATCTTGCTGATCCTCTACAGCTCCAATTGCATTTGCTTGTGCTAGTTGGTGGTCCTCCTGACCACTGACCGATCTGCAATCCAGCTACTGGCGAGGGACAGCTCCTAGGTGACTTCAGGGACTCCTCTGCAGCTCTTGGACTCTGCAGATGGACCTCATCTCCCACTGTCGACCTGGATCTTCACCCACAGAAGGGTGGGCATTGTCTCCTGCCCCACCTGGACACTCCTGCTTGGACTGGACTCTGTCCCCTTCTCTCACAGGTCCTCTTCATCCGGAATCCAGCATTGGGTTCCACCAGCCTGGCCCTGTTCTTGAATTATTCCAATTCTAAGTCCCCATGTTTAACTATGGTACGACCAGGTAACTTATCTCTACTCTCCTGGTCGCTGGGGGACTTTTAGATATTTACCTCTTGGGGTTCCATACCCTTGCAGCCCCTCGCTAACTACTCCATACCCTCTGGTGGGGGACCCATTCCCCCATTCTACTTTTTTAGTACATAGTTTGGGGGCCCTTGCTATTTTGTGCTATTCTTAATGTTTTTATTCAAATTCAAAGTACTTACCTGTGCATATTTTGTGTGTACTTACCTCCAGGAAGGGAGGATTGCCTACAGTAATCTAATTCAGTGTTCCAGAAATAGTGTACCTTTATTTTTGTAACACTGTGTGGTTCCTTACATGTGTGATAAGTTACTGTGCGACTACTGTGGTATTGCAAGAGCTCCACAGTCCTCCTAGATAAGTCTTGGCTGCTCACCACAGCTACCACTAGAGAGCCCTGGCTTCCTAGACACTGTAACACTAATAAGGGTTGCCTGGCCCTGTTATAAAGTGCCAACACCATAGGTGTCCACCACACATCAGGCCAGCCTCCTACAACCACCAATTTAAAGAATTCAAGAAAGACAATGCTATGCTAAGCCTGCTTTCAAGTTTCTGATTATCATTTCATTCACCACTTACCATGCCAAACCCTAACAAAGATATGCAATTAAAAATTTTCAAAAAGGACCTCCATATCATCAAGTCACCCTCTCATTGGTCGATAGCCTGATCGGATGAAGAAGAAGGGACAAAACTGACAATGACAGACCTAACCTTCTGCAAAAGGTCCTGCCCGCTTGCACTATCCTGCATGCAAAATTCAGGTGTTCAAAAAGTACCTGCACTCTCTTACCGGAATCTTCCTTTTCACCCACAACATCCAGTAATTCAAGCATTGTCTGCTTTATATCTTCTGGTAGATTTGTCTCCATCGTAATGGAAGCAATCTCGGTTCCCAAGATAATACCATGTGTGGACCTAACATCTGTTTTTCTACTAAGGGAATACCTGTCCATCATCAGCTCCTTAAAACTAACCAAGATCTGGTGGTGATCTGCTGAACTGGCCCCCAAATGATAAAGAAACCACCCAAATAGTGGGTAACTGTCTTCACACCTCACAAATGTAAAGAACCATTGCAAAAATTAAATTAATTTCTCAAGGAACAATACAAAGCCTTATTCACAAACTACTGGCCTTCAAATTGTATACACTGTAACTCTAGTCCTCCGAGTCACCTGCAAAAGATGGAACGCAGTCAACTGCCACGTGCACTGATGAGTAAGGCACTGCTGATGAGTCCTCAAATATACTCAGTCATCTTTTAGTCAAGCAAAACTACCCCTGCTCTTTTTTGGGACCCACAATAATCTGTGAAACAATTAGCCCATCTATAGGCCGCTCCCGAAACATCCCTGCTATCCGGTCCTCACTGATTTTTTTCCAATAGTTTAGTCTGTACCACTTCTGGGTTTCTTTAGCAGACTTCATATTCTGTAGCCATCTCCTACCCTTTACCCCTTCGTACCCCAATGAAAACCATTCCGTAATACTTGTAGATCCAGTCTATATTCAGACCACACAAAGACAGTCAGGGAGACTGCTGGTCCCAGACATGGGTGCAGTAGGTGAACTGAGTATGAGTGCATAGGAACATACTGTGCTTGTAATAAACAGTACAAGCACAACTGAGAGTGCAGCTGCTCCACCTAAGAATATATTTATAGTTTTACCTAGTACTAGTAGTGCATCTCTAATGCGGTTTCGAATGCTGTGGCTACTTCTGTGTTTGTTGTCATGTCTATTGATACCTCTTCTGAACCTATTGTACTTCCTAAAGAGAGAGAGATTAATATTAGACATTTAAAGATGGAATTTGGAGAAATGTTATAGGAACAATTGATTTAAGCAGACTGATGTCATATATTGTGGAGGAAATAGGATATCTGATTAGAGAAGCAGCAAGGTGTGCTAATGAAACAATATAAAATGGATTTGAGCGAAGCAGAAGTATAGGAGATGGGTCTGGTGACTTGGTGAGATTACATTCCAAATTTAGTTTAGCAAACTAAAGACTGGGGCGATTTGAAGAAATATAAAGAAAAATGGAAAAAAGAAAGTTACTACTAAAAAGAAAAATATACAGTTAGGCAAAAAGGAAGTCATCATTAGTGATTCAGAGCCAGAAACAGTGTCAGAATTTCGATTCAGAGAAGCATATGTAAGGAATTACATGCATGTGCCTTGGACTAGGGGTGATTCCTATGCTTTTATGACAAATTTCCCAAAACTGAGAGGAACCTGTTAGTGGTACAAGGAGGTTCATAGGTTGGTGACAACTTCAAAAATGCTTTGTATTTAGATACATTATTTGAGATTATTGTTCCTAGTAATTTATGGGTAGAGCCCAAGGATACTTTTGCTTGGCTTACTGAAGAACCAACTAGAGCTCCATCTAACACCTCTCCAACTAAGGTGGTTGGTTAAATACAGAACAGTGACAAACCTCTTGATAAAGAAAATGCCAGAAATTGAAGTGAACTGGGCAAAGATAAAGAGAGCTACACAAGAGCAATAACATTCAGTGACCAGCCTGAAAAAGAAAGTATTAGCAGATTTGTGTTGGCTTTCATTTTGGGTTTGCATCTGGAGTTTAGTTCTGTCAGCCGTTTGCATGGCTTCCCATGTCTTTGTGCTTCTGACCTCTTGTTTACTGTGCTGAATTTTGTTTCTGCTGGCTTTAGGACTCTGGGCACTTTACCACTGCTGTCAGATGATAAAGTGGGGGTGCTCCCTGTGTAAATTGTGTTAGTGACTGGTTTCTCCCTGAACGGCATATATGATTTACTGGTAGGTCCCTCGTAAAGTGCACTATGTGTGCCCAGGGCCTGTAAATTAAATGCTACTAGTGGGCCTGCAGCTTTGCTTGTGCCACCATGAGTAGCCCTGTAAACATGCCTCAGACCTGCCACTGCAGCGTCTGTGTGGAGTTTTAAACTGCCATTTCGACCTAGCAAATGCACCCACTTGCAAGGCCAAAACCTCCCCTTTTACTACATGTAAGTCACCCCAAGGGTAGGCCCAAGGCAGCCCCATGGACAGGGTACAGTGTATTTGAAAGGTAGCACATGTACTGGTGTGTTTTGCATGTCCTGATAGTGAAATACTGCTACATTTCTTACTATTGCAAGGCCTATGTCTCCCATAGGTTAACATGGGGATTGCCTTGAAATATATCTAGTGTAATTTCCCATTAGGAGCAGGTAGAGTATGGAGTTTGGGGTCTCTGAACTCACAATCTAAAAAAATACATCTTTTGGTGAAGTTTGTTTTGAATTGTAATTTTGAAAATGCCACTTTTAGAAGTGGGTATTTTCTTCCTTAACCATCCTGTGCCTGTCTGTCAACTGAATACACGTCTGGGTTAGGATGACAGTTGGGATGTTGGTGCATTCACTCTGAACAGTCACACAAAGGGAGCTGATATGTGCACTGCATATCCTGATGGCCCATCACCAGACTGATCAGTCTTCCTGAGCAAGGACAGAGCCTTGCGCACTACAAAGACTTCTCTTTGAAGTCTGCCTACTTCAAAGAAAGAAATAGGTATAAGTACTATCACACTGATCAAATGTTTTATTATCATAAGCATTTGGCTATTCAAAAATTGAGTAAAGATAAATATGTTAGAAAAGTACACTTATTAATTAACTTCAAATATTACAAATCTTGAAAGTCTGTGTTTATACAATACTACTTTTTCTTCTCATATTATACCCATTATTATATTCCTTGAACATATATTCCCTTACTATGTAGTTACATATCTATTTATTTATTCTAGTCCTTCTGTACTAGAGAAGATTAAATAAAAATAAAATAATATCTATAAATAAAATTCAAATTATAAATTAGTTAATTAAAAATAATGAATAAATAAATTGAATACAAATGGTAAAAAATGTGTGTGTATATATATAAAACATTATAAATTAAACAAATCGTATATTTTTACTCTTGTAAGCTTTACTTCGTCTACCCATCATCATATGTCATGTCTCTATCAATCTATCCTCCATTCCCACCCTGACTCATCCCAAACCCATTCTACTACTTCATCTCCTAAATAACCCTGCCTAAGCTCTTTCCTCCTCTTCCACATGTAACTCACCCAAACTACAGTTTACTACCATGATCTACCAAACAGCCCTACTAAATTCTCCCTCATTTATCTCACCTTTGACTTATGCAAAACCCCTCCTGCTACTATGATCTCCCTAACTCTTTCCACAGACTCGTCCCTCCTCCATCCCCCATTTACTCATCCCAAGCCTCATCCTATTACTATAAACTCCCAATTAACACTTCTGGATTCTTCCCTCACCACCCCAACAACACCAGGGGCCTGGGGGCAGTGGTAGTGAGCACACAGTTCAGGGGACAGAGGCCCAGGAACACAGGGGAACTGGGAGGGCTGCTGTGCGACAGGGGAGGACAGGCCCAGGGAACCCACTCTCCACAAGGCCCTCTCCAACATAATAACATAATAGGAGCCTACCACCATTCCAGGAGACGATGGCAACGGTACTGGCCAAGTTTCAGGAGACCCAGCGGCTGCAGGAGGAACAGTATTTAGGGTTCAGGGAGGAACTCAAATCCATCAATTCCACCCTGGGCACCATTGTAGGGGTGCTGAAGGAACTCGTCAACACCAGGAGGGACACTGTGGCACAACAAGGGGCCCCTGACATTAGCCTGGACGATGAACTGCCCACCACCTCTGCCAGCGCTAGTGGACAGGAGGCACCGCCACAGGACCACGACACCAGCACCCCACCCCCTGCAGATGGAGAACCACCCTCCAAGTGGTCTCTGAGATCCAGGACAAAGACAGAGAACAATGCCAAGACACCCGCCAAGAAATGAGACCACCCTGATTGTCATCCTTCTGTCCCACTTTGTCACCTGTCCATACTTAAACTGCCCTAGCTCCACTTCCTATGCCCCTTTGGATAATGCACCTGTGAGACTAATAGACTGGACTCTGCCATGGACATTCAAAAAACAATCTGGAATCAGTCTGTGCTTTCGAAAATGTGTATTTGCAATAACTGTGGAAAAATGATATATCCAATGTAATGTCAAAATACCTATGTCACACAGCTCTAGTCCATGCGGAAACAAAGCAGAGGTCACACAGTGGGACCCACATCTGTGAAATCGAACGGGAAAGTGACAACTCAGTGTCCATACACTGGGTGAAAATGACAGACAGATGAGAGATAGAACAATTAAATCAGATGTAGCAGGCAGTGTTGTCTTCTTACCTGTGTCTCACTGGAAGTATTGCTGGATCACTGTGTTCCTGTTGTCTATGTCCTCTTCTTCCGCTTCCTCGTCTTCACTGTCCACAGGCTCCACAGCTGCCACAACACCTCCATCTGGACCATCCTCCTGCAGAAAAGGCACCTGTCGTCGCAAAGCCAAGTTGTGAAGCATACAGCAGCCCACGATGATCTGGCACACCTTCTTTGGTGAGCAGAATGGGGAACCACCTGTCATATGGAGGCACCGGAACCTGGCCTTCAGGAGGCCAAAGGTCCTTTTTATAATCCTCCTAGTTCGCCCATGGGCCTCATTGTAGCGTTCCTCTGCCCTTGTCCTGAGATTCCTCACAGGGGTCAGTAGCCATGACAGGCTGGGGTAACCAGAGTCACCTGCAAATGGCGAGGGACAACTGTTAGACACACACTAACTCTTAGGGACATCCCCAGACCCAGACACCTGGTCACACTGTATTGGGTCCATGTCCTCACCTAATAGCCACACATGGTGCCTCTGGAGTTGCCCCATCACATAAGGGATGCTGCTATTCCGCAGAATGTAAACATCATGCACTGAGCCAGGAAACTTGGCATTTACATGGGAGATGTACTGGTCCGCCAAACACACCATCTTCACATTCATAGAATAGTACCTCTTCCGGTTTCTGTACACCTGTTCACTCCTGCGGGGGGAACCAAGGCCACATGTGTCTCATCAATGGTACCCATGATGGTAGGGATATGTCCCAGGGCATAGAAGTCACCTTTCACTGTAGGCAAATCCTCCACCTGAGGGAAAACGATGTAGCTACGCATGTGTTTCAGCAGGGCAGACAACACTCTGGACAACACGTTGGAGAACATAGGCTGGGACATCCCTGATGCAATGGCCACTGTTGTTTGAAAAGACCCACTTGCTAGGAAATGGAGTACTGACAGGACCTGCACTAGAGGGGGGATTCCTGTGGGATGGCGGATAGCTGACATCAGGTCTGGCTCCAACTGGGCACACAGTTCCAGGATAGTGGAACGATCAAGTCTGTATGTGACAATTACATGTCGCTCCTCCATTGTCGACAGGTCCACCAGCAGTCTGTACACCAGAGGATCTCCTCACCTGCCCCAGCGGACGTGCTCTATGGAGGAGAACAGCGAGCAGAGAGTCAACCAACACTGAGGTACGTAAACACAACTTTATAGCAAAATGTTTGAAAATCGATATATGGCTGTATTAGTGTTTAAGCAAGGCCTAGATATGTGTGACGCAGTCAAAATTAATGCCATGTGGCCCCCTGAAATGTCGGCTGCCTGACCTGTAATGTGGGACAAGGGGATATGAGGTATCCGCGCTGGCGTTGTATACCATTGCAGTAGGCGGTCGAAGACCGCAGCGCAATCCTGCATTGGTTAACATTGGACCCTATGGGTCCCAGGAGCCAATGACGCTGTACGCCGCCGGTGACGGTAAGCACCGCCGCGGACGTGACCGCCATTTTCTCTCTGTTCAATCACTTGATACCTGATCTCCGACGGGAGAGGACCTACACTGCAAGGGGTGCTGTGACCTCAGTCTGGAAGAGACAATGGCTCATGTGTCTGGGGAAAGGGCCACTGCCTTCAGCATGGAGGAGTTGGAGAAACTAGTGGATGCACTCAACATGTCTTTCTTCTGTCTCCCCCCCCCCTTTTGTGGTCTCCCTGTTCTTGTATGCATTAGCATCATTAGGCGGAGGAGCAATGCCAGTGGAGCAGGAGGGAGCTGCATTCCACATGGCCCTGGACGCCAACACAACGGAGTCAGAAGCCACCAGTGGGACGGAGGGCGAGGGGAGCTCCACTGCGGGGACAGGAGCTGAGACCAGCGACACGGACTCATCCTCTGATGGGAGCTCCCTTGCGGTGGCGGGCCCCTCTGTGCCCACTGCATCTACAGGTACAGCTGCCACCCCCCTACCATCACCGCCCTCCCAGCAGCCCCTCAGCGTGTGCCCCGTGGCCGCTCGCCCAGGAGGGTGGGCACCTCAGCCCCTGCCCCAGTCAGCCCTGCTGCCCTCAGTGAGAAGGCCATTGACCTCCTCAGGTCCCTCACTGTTGGGCAGTCTACCATTTTGAATGCCATCCAGGGTGTAGAGAGGCAGTTGCAACAGACCAATGCATACCTGGAGGGCATTCATTCTGGTCAGGCAGCCCAACAGTGAGCTTTTCAGACTCTGGCCTCAGCACTGATGGGAGCCATTGTCCCTGTCTCTAGCCTCCCCCCTCCAACTTCCTCCACCCAGACCCCAACCCCTGTACCTCAGCCTATCCCAAGCACACCATCAGACCAGCATGCACACACGTCAACACACAGCGGAAGCTCAGGCAAATATAAGCACCACACATCCCACAGACACTCACGCAAGCATCATACACATGCAGACATACCAACATCCACTGCCTCCACTGTGTCCCCCTCCTCCTCGTCTCCCTCTTCCCTCCCAGTCTCATCTCCCTCCCAGTCTCGTCTCCACTCACACCTGCATGCACTACATCTTCAGCCACTACCTCCATCACCAGCACACCCACCCCCACACCCCACTCACGTGCAGTCACCACCCCCACTAACAGTCACACATCACGTGTCCTCTCCCAGTGTGTCTGTGAGCCCACCTCTCAAGGTACACAAACGCAGCCACACACCCACCCACCAGCCATCCACCTCACAACAGCCTCCAGCCCATGCACCTCCACCCAAAGTCAGCAAACGTACACCTCCTACAACCACGACCTCTTCCTCCACTCCCAAACCCCCTCCATCTACCCATCCCAGTGTGTCCCAAAAACTTTTCCTGTCCAACCTTGACCTCTTCCCCTCACCTTCCCCACCCCTTCAGTCTCCTAGGGCCCGCCTTTCCAGGTCCCAACCCAGCACCTCAACCACAACATCTGCGGGAACAGTGGTGCCAGTAGTAACTGGCTTCTGGAGTGCACCAAACAGCAGGGCAACCAGTGTGCCAAGGAGCCAGACCACGGACAGTCCCCCACCTCAATAGCACAAAAAGTTGGCCAGGGCCCGGCGGGAGAGAGGCAAAACATCTACCACCAAAGCCTCTCCCAGGGGTACAGTTGGGAGTGGGAAGACAGCTGCGCCACCATCCAAGGTGGGGAAGGGGCACAGAAAAACAGACAAGTGGGCGAAAACCTGCACAGCGGACAAGACCGCCACCAGCACCGCTGCCAAGGACACCGCCGCCAGCACCGCTGCCAAGGACACCGCCGCCACAAGCGCCGCTGCCAAGGACACCGCCGCCACCAGCACCGCTGCCAAGGACACCGCCGCCACCAGCACCGCTGCCAAGGACACCGCGGCCATCAGCACCGCTGCCAAGGACACCGCGGCCATCAGCACCGCTGCCAAGGACACCGCGGCCATCAGCACCGCTGAACAGGACCCCGCGGCCACCAGCACCGCAGGCCAATGAGCGCCAGAGCTTCTGACGCTACTGAGGCGCCACAAGCAGGATTAATCACTCTGGGCACAAGGCCCCCTCCAGAACCAGTGGAGTATCCCATCCACTACCTCAGTCTTGGCAGGATGAAGCACTCTGGGCACAAAGCCCCCTCCAGAACCAGTGGAGTATCCCATCCACTACCTCAGTCCTTGGCAGGATGAAGCACTCTGGGCACAAAGCCCCCTCCAGAACCAGTGGAGTATCACATCCACTACCTCAGTCCTTGGCAGGATGAAGCACTCTGGGCACAAAGCCCCCTCCAGAACCAGTGGAGAAAGGCATCCACTACCTCAGTCCTTGGCAGGATGAAGCACTCTGGGCACAAAGCCCCCTCCAGAACCAGTGGAGTATCCCATCCACTACCTCTGTCCTTGGCAGGATGAAGCACTCTGGGCACAAAGCCCCCTCCAGAACCAGTGGAGTATCCCATCCACTACCTCTGTCCTTGGCACGATGAAGCACTCTGGGCACACAGCCCCCTCCAGAACCAGTGGAGAAAGGCATCCCTACCTCTGTCCTTGGCAGGATGAAGCACTCTGGGCACAAAGCCCGCTCCAGAACCAGTGGAGACTGTCATCCACTTGAGAGACTGTGGCTTTGCACTCCCCAGGATGCAGCAATGGGCAACCCATCCACTGGAAAGACTTGTGAGACTGTGGCTTTGCACTCCCCAGGATACAGCAGTGGGCATGGATCCCCTCGTGGATCTCGCATGGTGCCCTCATCCAGCCTGTTTTATTTCTATCTGATGCCCCAGCAGTGTTCTCGCCATTTTGATCGGGTATGGAGTGTCGGCCTCGCCCGTGCATTTTGGGCCCAGTGGTCCACGGACTATGATGGTGGAATACCTTGGACTTGTATTCTTGGTGTATATATTTGTTTATAGTGTAAATATATATATTTTGGATTACTCTATTTGAATAGATTATAAACGTTCAAGTCATTTGAGAGTGAGAGTGTGAGTGTGTGTCTCTTTTTCCCTCCCCTGTGTCGTAGGTGCAGTACTCACTGTTGTCTTCACCGCTAGAGGAGCAGGAAGATAAAGGCTGGGAGTATCTGGAGCTCGGGTTCCATGGCGTCCTGGCTCCTCGTGGAGCCAAACCTCTGTCTTAAACATAACTAATATTTTTCTTTAAGTCAAAGCTTTTGAAGAGTAAGACTTGTGGGATGCAGTGTGTCCCTCGTTAGTGAGACTGGAAAGGGTTTTGGTAAAGTTGCTGAAAGGACCGATAGTATTGTTCTTAATATAGTCCCAACACATTAACACCTGTAATTACTGTTCTGATTTGTGCAATTGTTCTATTTCAAATTTTCTGAATCAATATTCCTAAATCTGGGTGTAAAGAGAAAAAGGGGCCAACTAAAAGGAAGAGTATTGAACTTGAAAAGAAGATGGTAGAGATAGATTATATAGTCAACTCACATGCTGGAAGAATCAAAAAGCAAGAAGAAAGTAATACAGACTATTACAATTAATTAATGAGGGTTTTTTTTTTTTTTTAAAGATATTTAGTGGTTACAGAATAAGCCGAGATGTGAATCTGTAGTCGTTTTGTGCATTAATTAGAATAGTGCATTCTTAATGTGCAGATGTTAGAAATGGGGTCTTTGGTTGACAGTCAGGTTACTCCCTATTCATGCAAGGACCCGCACTCTAGTCAGGGTAAAAGAGTCACCGTCAGCTAAGCCCTGCTTACCCCCTTGGTAGCTTGGCAAAGCAGTAGGCTTAACTTCAGAGTGCTAGGTGTAAAGTATTTGTACCAACACACACAGTAACTTAATGAAAACACTACAAAATGACACAACATAGGTTTAGAAAAATAGGACATATTTATCTAAACAAAACAAGACCAAAATGACAAAAATCCACAATACACAAGTCAAGTTATCAATTAAAAATCAAAGTCTTTAAGTAGCTTTAAACACACACTAACACTGTTAACGTTAAAATGTACCTTGGGTGCGTCAAAAATAAACCCGCACGGGCGAGTGTGTGTGTCAAAAAGGGCTTGCGATGCATCGGTTCCACTCACGAGCGGGACCTGGCATCCTTTCTCCTTTCGTCGAGTCGGGCGCGTCGTTCCTTCTCTCTGAAGGAGAGCGATGCGTCGATCCGGTCAGCACTCTCAGGTCCGGGCAGGCCCTGTGCTATTTTTACACGCCTAGCTGTACTTGCGCCGGAAATCCAGCCGCACGATATTTAAAAAACCATACAGCGTGGGTTTCATTCTCTGTGTTTCCGTCAGCGATGCATTGCGTCCTTTCTCCAGCGATGTGCGTCAATTCTTCAGTCGCGTTTCCGGCGATTTTCAGCCTCAGAGCCAGCGGCACGTCATTTCTTCAGCCGCAGATCGGAGTCGCGTCAATCTTTTCCCAGCAGGGTGCTCTGTGCGTGGATCTCTCACTCTTGGGCTGCCAGCTTCTCCTTTCAGGGTCCCAGGAACTGGATGTGCACCACAGGACAGAGTAGGAGTCTCTCCAGACTCCAGGTGCTGGCAGAGAGAAGTATTTGCTGTCCCTGAGACTTCAAACAACAGGAGGTAGCTCTAAATCAAGCCCTTGGAGAGTTCTTCTCAAGATGGAAGGCACACAAAGTCCAGTCTTTGTCCTCTTACTCTGGCAGAAGCAGCAACTGCAGGTTAGCTCCACAAAGCAGTCACAGGCAGGGCAGCTCTTTAGCTCTTCTCCAGGCAGAGGTTCCTCTTGTTTCCAGAAGTGTTCTAAAGTCTGTGGTTTTGGGTGCCCTTCTTATACCCAATTTCTCCTTTGAAGTAGGCTTACTTCAAAGCAAAGTCTCTCTTGAATGCGAAATCCTGCCTTGCCCAGGCCAGGCCCCAGACACTCACCAGGGGGGCAATGGGATACTGCATTGTGTGAGGGCAGGCATAGCCCTTTCAGGTGTAAGTGACCACTCCTCCCCTCCCTCCTAGCACAGATGGCTCATCAGGAAATGCAGACTACACCCCAGGTCCCTTTGTGTCACTGTCTAGTGGGAGGTTCAACTCGCCCAACTGTCAAACTTACGCAGACAGGGAATCCACAAACAGGCAGAGTCACAGAAATGGTGTAAGCAAGAAAATGCTCACTTTCTAAAAGTGGCATTTTCAAACACAATCTCTAAATCAACTGTACTAAAAGAGGTATTTTTAAATTGTGAGCTCAGAGACCCCGAAGTCCACATGTCCATCCGCTCCCAAAGGAAATCTACACTTCAATCAGATTTAAAGGTAGCCTCCATGTTAACCTATGAGAGGGACAGGCCTTGCAACAGTAAAAAAACAAATTTAGCAATATTTCATTCTAGACATGAGGAGCACCTTATTTAACACCCAAGGCAACCAGTGAACTTTTTCAAACTACCTTTCACTGTGCAGCAACACTTGCTGCATTTTCATAAACGTTGAACCATTTGAGCTAGAAACATTTTTTGTTAAAGTATGCAGCAGACAAATTATGTGGCAGGTGCAGCTAATTCATAATTATACATTGTATTGCATCCTATAATGTTTTGTAATAAATCTTTCTATAGTTTTCACTTGCAGTCTCTGACTGCATTTTTCATTGGTTGCTTCGCACCTTTTCTTGAGACATATTGCCTCAATAAATTGAGATTTAACTCAGTACCGATCCACCCACCTGTGGGGGAGTACTCGAGTAATCTTTTGGGACGTAAGATTTTAGAGGTACCTAGCAAACAATGCCTACTGACTTCTGTTCAACTCTCCCCATCTGCCCAAACAGCCTCCCTTTACGCGGCGTACAACCAGCTACAGGTCTCATTAACCGAAGCCTCAGAGAGGCGTATAAACTTATGTATCCTAGTATATACCCATGCGCCTATTGCCTAAAAAAAAGTGTCGACCGTTTGAACAGGTACAGCGTCCAAAACCTCGTTCCGGCCTGCACTCCATTCTCCTCCTTTCTCTTCGCAGTGGATTACCGCAAAATGTAAAGGCAGCCTGCAGAATACGAAGGAAGGCCCGAGTCTCCCTTCCGTCACTGATTTAGACAAAATATCGAACCCCTAGAGGGCTGGAGCCTCCTCTGCCTCTTCGCCGCGCCTGCTCAACTGCAGACCACGGGCCTACTAACAGCTCACTCCATCCCTTTTCTCTTTCTATTGCTCCCGTTGCCGCCCCCTGCTCTGACGTCATTTATCGTCAGACGCCGTGCGTGAAGGGGCGGAGCGTACAACCACTGTTGAGGCCCCTCCTGATTCCTGGCGTCACTTTCTGCCGTAGTCAGGCTGACAGTTATCAGCGGCTTCAGGTGCCCTACTGTCGCACGGAGCCCCGACCGTAGAGCAGCCAGGTCTCTAAGTGGTGCGGGCGCATCTGGTAAGTCACCGCTGCCCCCTGTCAGCATAACTACCGCTTCCAAAGCATTCTGCCTGTGCGCCCGCAAATGTTGGTTATTTAAAAAAAAAAAAGTGTTGTGTCACATGAAGCTTCATATGCTCTGTTACAGCCATCACGTGTTTTATGCATTCACTTAAACAACGGCGATGCGATTATATGTAAAACACGAGACCTGGTACATGGGATAAAGAGGGAGGCTCATATCCACAGCTGTAGCCTTTATTTGTTGTCATCGAATATGTCATCACCAGAAGAGCAGCGGCTTAGAAATGGTCCTATGAAATAGTGAAAGCAAAGCAAACGCCCGCTTAACCACTCGTTGATTGGTTAATACATGAGTAAGAGTAACAGTACAGTTCGCTTCTGGTGCCTTCTGTTACCAGTACCACTGCACCTGCTGAACTATTGATAGCTACGCACATGTAAAATAACTCTCACTCCACATGTTGGCCCATGTCTTCCAAAACACCTCGGGTGGCAGGCAGGAAAGTAGGTCTGCCTATAGGACCTCTTTCCACACATCTGCACTTTGCCTTTCTCTGTGATTCACGTAGGAAGCTGAGAAGTGGGGCAAGTAAATAGCAACTTCGTTGTGGTATTCGGAGTGAGTGTGTCGTTGGACTGGGAAGCCTCCATCTGCCTGGAAAGATGCCTGTCGTGCAGCTCTGCAGAATGTAAATATTAGCTGTTGCCTGTGAGAGTCCAGCAACTTTTTTTTATTAACTTTTGACTGGGAGTGAGGAGTTGCGGCACTGAAGCGATCCAGCACAGTGTACTTTGTAGAGACCTGATTTATTTTTTGGGGATGCTAATAGTGAGCACTGTGATCATCTACAGTGAACCTAAAGTAGCACTAGCTGGCTGATCAGGCTGTAGCCAGGCTGAGTTAATGTCATTCTGCTCTTCATGGGCGCTGTTGCGTTGGCGTACGTATACAGCCACACATACAGACAAGTGCCCCTAACTTTTCCAAATTCCATGCACGAGTAGTGTATTCAGCCCAGGTTTTGTTTTTCACTCTGCAACTTGTAGTGCTTGCCTATCTTGTTGTGAATTTAGGACTCCCGAGTACCAGAATTAAAAGAAAAAAGATGAGCTTTCTACACATCGAATTGGGGCACTTGGAGCTCTGGAGCTGAAGGCAGGCATGTTCACCATATCATTCGTTTGTTCACATTCATGCATTGTAGGATCGTGTGTGTGCTAGAGATACGACTACAGATGCTCCCTCGCACACTCATGCAACTACTGCCCACAGTTGCCTGTGCTGCAGTGTTTTTGAATATCGCAGACATGCATGGGCTATAGGAGATCCTGTACATAGTTCGAACTAGTGGTAGCTACACACCCGAGAAAGTAATGGGTGAACATTGTGGGTCATTAAACTCCAGATTGAGACCCTAGCTATGTCCCTCTTCGTAATGCTTGACTCTCACCTCTTCCTGGATACAATCTACAGGAACTGGTTCTATGATTACAAATAATAATCGAGTAATGTGTGCCAGGGGTGTAGTAATCTCAACCACTCCTGATTACTCGGACTGCATTCCAGTCCTTTGTTTATTTTCCTAATATACCACTCCAGATAAACATCAGACATATGCGAATAACTCTTGGTAAAAAAAAAAAATGCCAGCCGAGCTCCCCTCTAGACAGGAGTAAAATGAAGCCCAGGTAGGTTTCGTTTTTTTTGCCCTCAACAGTAAGGTGTAGGTTGAGCCCAATTAGTCTGAACGCCGTGAACTCGTGGACCTGTCTCCATTGTGGCATCTCTTTTAGAAAAGCAAAAAAGTGATAGGTTGAATGCTTGAGTCAGTCCTGGTTACTGCTAATTACTCGGAGATGCAATCCAGCACATTTGTTTTCTTTTTAATCCACTATGACACTCTAGACCAAGATCACCTACTTGCGGTTCAAGTTTGGTCCGGCTCGGATAGGAACAGTCCAACCTGAACTGCCAGGTCAGCTGCCCTGTAGAGGAACCTCATACCAGTTTCAGCTATAAGTATACCCGAGGCAATGGTGGCCCAAAGGCAAAAATCTAATAGTCTATTTACTTTTCTTAACAACCATATACGGAACCAAAAATAAAAAAAATATGTTGTTAACTATGGAATTCAAAGTCCTCTTTGATCTTCTGTTTTTTTCAACTATATTACCTCTGGTTATAAGCTAAGTCTTTTGCACCAAACCGAACAAAGGCTTAGTTTTATTTGTTTAGTGATGTGACTAGGGAACATGTGTAACACTAGAGTGACAGGTGTTTATGGCCGTCTCTCTTCAGCCTTCAGCTGGTTAACATTGTTTTGTGTTGGTATTTGTATAACCTATTCTGTGTGAGGTCCAAATAGCTTTTGAGATTGGATTAATAAGTAGTTACTCGGTTTGAGTCTTTGACGTAGGACTTAATACCCCTGGTGAGACCACAGAGTGGTTCCCATTCACATTGGGCTCCTAGTTGTTGTGGAAATGATCTCTTTATTATATTAATGGTTGATTATGTGCACAGGACTTGTAGATGAGACTTTGAGCCTTACTGCTTATAGACATTTGGAAGCAAGTCATGTCACTGCGCAGTTTTGAGAGGAGTGTAGTGGAAGGGATGGAAGAGATAATTTTATACTTTAGGGAACAACAAGGTCATTATGGCCCTCCTAATCTGATGGTAGAGCAGGGTATTCAGTTAAGTATTCGGTTTACAGCATAAATCTTACCAACTCATCAAATTAGGAGTTCCTGCTTTCTCATCTGGGCCAGGATGATGGACCTTTGTTGCATGTCAGATTAACCAGAAGATGTATATCAAAATCAATTTATTCATCACAGGTACAATTTCAAATCTTTGGGAGTCAATGATGAGAGTTTGTGTAAGTTTCAAAGCTTAATTTAAAACCTTTCAGTAAGTAAATCTTTATTGTTCGGCATCAAAATATCAATCAAATGTTAATCAATATAAATCATTAATATCAGAGAAAATTCATGAAACACATTCCATAAAGGAAAAGTCCCTATTCTATCTGTGGAGAAGGAGAGAAAAGCACCCAGCAGAACCCATAAACAGCTCTAAATTTGAGAGGTGAAAGCATGAAGCCTTTAGCAATAAATCCAAATCATGAAGCAGAACCTCCCATAAAGAGGAGTTCAAGAAACTCAGTAGAGTCTCAGAACAGCATAAATTCAAGCCAAGGAAATAAAAGATCTCTTAGAATAAGTCTGTGAAGCGCCTGCAAAGGGCTCTGCAGAGAAGCCTTCAAGAGAGTGTCCTGTCCTACTATAGGAACACACATTTTGTATTGTTTCGCATATCAATAGTTTGCAACAATTTGTTGCAGTCCACAGTAGCTCGTCTAATCAGGCAGTGGTGCCATCGTGGGAACAGGACAGCTTTTGCGCTTTTGTTGTCTAAGCAGACTTAAGATAATGACTCTCAAATGTTAAATTTCTTTAAAAAACATTGTAGATACATTTAGCTAGTTGAGGTGCTATTCTCACCATTCACTTACTACACAATAAAAACATTTAATGGTTTGGCCGCTACATTATAGCTTGATATCTTTTGGTTCTGATCCATTCTAAATTAAATGTTTTATAGTTCACATTAAACATTCTACGGCAATTGAACTTAACATTTTAATATATCATTATATTTTATGAAAACTATGCCTATTGGTAAGGTGAAATCTAACAATTTCTCTATTATATCATTCTCTTCTCAGCACATCTGCATCATTCGAAGTTTAACATTTCACTTTCCTGACCTAGGTCAAGGTAAAAGAAAAGAAAAATGCATTCTGCAGCCTGTGTAATTAGGTACATGTTCATTTGAAAGCCTAGTGGTCTTGCCTGCTTTTAAAATGCAACTTTCTTCGTTTCAGACCTACATGTTTATTTCTACATGTAAATTGCATTAATGTTCATTATTTAAAAACACCCTAACACTGACCAGTCATATCTTCTTTAGGAGAGTGTTCCAAATGCTGCAAGTCTGTATACGGAAAGATAGCCGTCCTAGTCAAGATTTTTTTTTTTTATATAAAGCATGACGATCAGATATGTGACCACTCTGCACCTAAATGTCCTCCTTAGGTGGTACAGTCAGAGTTTTGATCACGTGAAGATTGTCCAGTTCTGAGGGTCACATAATAGGAGATCCAGAGGCCTTGAAAAATATTCTTCAACCCACACAAGGGTGTGGAATTTAATAAAATGTCTACTTGTCTGTGGGACAAGTTGCTTTACAAATCTGCTTGTCCTGTAAAAAAAAAAAAAAAAAACCCACTTGTCCCTTGGTGCCACGTAGTGCAGCAACAAATTATGGCAGCAATCTCATTATATAAGAGCTCTTATATTAGCCTCTTTGATGATGCCAGACTCATAATATAGTAGAGTCTAAATACTAGCAATTCCTTTTACCCCTGCGCTGCCAGGCCTTTTCCCCTCAGGTGCCAGGCCTTTTTTGGCTATTTGAGGCAGTTTGCGGTAAGGCCCTCGTAACTTTTTGTCCTCATAAGCTACCCACTCCAAATTTGCGTCCTTTTTTTCCAACATCCTAGGGATTCTAGCGGTACCCAAACTTTGTGGGTTCCCCTGAAGGAGATCAAGAAATTAGCCAAAATACAGTGAACATTTAGATTTTTTATTTTTAATTTTTTTTTAAATGCGGAAAAAGGGCTGCAGGAGAAGGCTTGTATTTTTTCCCCCCTGAAAATGGCATCAACACAGGGTTTGCGGTGCTAAAATCACCATCTTCCCAGCTTCCAGGAACAGGAAGACTTGAATCAGAAAACCCAATTTTTCAACACAATTTTGGCATTTTACTGGGACATACCCCATTTTTACTATTTTTTTGTGCTTTCGGCCTCCTTCCAGTTAGTTACAGAAATGGGTGTGAAACCAATGCTGGATCCCAGAAAGCTAAACATGTCTGAAAAGTAGATGGAATTCTGAATTCAGCAAGGGGTAATTTGTGTAGATACTACAAGGTTTATCTACAGAAAATAACAGCTGAAATAAAAAAATATTGAAATTGAAGTGAAAAATCAGCCATTTATTTTCAAAGTTTTACTCTCTAACTTTTTCCTGCAATGTCAGATTTTTGAAAGCAATATACTATTTTGTCTGCTGGACTCCTCTGGTTGCGGGAATGTATACAGCTTGTAGGATCATCAAGAACCCTAGGCACCCAGAGCCAGTAAATTACCTGCACCTTGCAATATGTTTTCATTCTATACCGGGTATACAGCAATTCATTTGCTGAAATATAAAGAGTGAAAAAGAGGTATCAATAAAACCTTTGTATTTCCAAAATGGGCACAAGATAAGGTATTGCGAAGCAGTGGTTATTTGCACATCTCTGAACACCGGGGTGCCCATACTAGCATGTGAATTACAGGGCATTTCTCAAATAGACGTCTCTTTTACACACTGTGTTACATTTGGAAGGACAAAATGTAGAGAAAGACAAGGGGCAATAACGCTTGCTTTGCTATTCTGTGTTCCCCCAAGTCTCCAGATAAAAATGGTACCTCACTTGCGTGGGTAGGCCTAATGCTCGCGACAGGAAACGCAACATGGACAAATCACATTTTTACATTGAAATCTTGACATTTTCCCAAAGAAAACAGCTGTTTTTTGCAAAGTGCCTAGCTGTAGATTTTGGCCTCTAGCTCAGTCGGCACCTAGGGAAACCTACCAAACCTGTGCATTTTTGAAAACTAGACACCTAGAGGAATCCAAGATGGGGTGACTTGTGGAGCTCTCACCAGGTTCTGTTACCCAGAATCCTTTGCAAACCTCAAAAGTTGGCCAAAAACCACTTTTTCCTCACATTTCGGTGACAGTTCGCGAATCTGAGAGGAGCCACAAATTTCCTTCTACCCAGTGTTCCCCCTAGTCTCCCTATAAAAATGGTACCTCACTTGTGTGGGTAGGCCTAGCGCCTGCGACAGGAAATGCCCCAAAAACACAACGTGAACACATCACATTTTCCCAAAGAAAACAGAGCTGTTTTTTGGAAAGTGCTGAGCTGTGGATTTTGGCCTCTAGCTCAGCCGGCACCTAAGGAAACCTACCAAACATGTGCATTTTTTAAAAACTAGGCACCTAGGAGAATCCAAGATGGGGTGACTTGTGGGGCTCTCACCAGGTTCTGTTACCCAGAACCCTTTGCAAACCTCAAAGTTTGGCCAAAAAACACTTTTTCTTCACATTTCGCTGACAGAAAGTTCTGGAATCTGAGAGGAGCCACAAATTTCCTTCCACCCAGTGTTCCCTCAAGTCTCCTGATAAAAGTGATACCTCACTTGTATGGGTGGCCCAGGTGCCTGCAACAGAAAAAGGCCAAAAACCTATAGAGATTGAGGGGATAGCACGGCAAGTTGCACATATTTTTCTTTTATACATCTTTAGGCTGACTCTGCTTTGGGGACCCACACAAGTGAGGTATCATTTTACTTGGGAGACTGAGGGGAACGCTGGGTGAAATTTGTGCCGGAGCAGTGATCCTACAAAGAAAAGTGAGGAAAATAGGCTTTTTTTGTTGTTGTTTTTTTTAAAGCAAATGTTGAGGTTTTCAGAGGAGTCTGGGTAAGAAAATGTTGGGGGATCCAGGCAAGTCACTCCTCCCTGGACTAATTGGGGTGTCTTGTTTAAAAAAATGTCTGGGTTTGGTAGGCTGCCCTAGATGAAGGCCGCACCCAGGGCCCAAAACATAGGTGCCCCCCACCCAAACACAGGTAGTTTTTCATTAGATAATTTTGATGTGTCCACGTACTTCTGTAATGTTCCAAACACTAATATTGTGAAAAGAAACGCACTTAGGTTATGTTAAAAAGACCCCTCACCCACCAACCAAGTTGGTGGCATGCTTCATCATCGGGGTCCCACCCGAGACACCTACCGTGTCACGGGTGTGCCTGCGACGCCTGATTACAGCAGAGCAGGTTTTGTCATTTTTAGCACACATACTGGTTGGATTTGGCACAAGGGTGAGTGATGGTTTAGTAGATCAAATTTTATTACCGAAAGATTTCACAAAAGTGAAATTCAATGTTAATAACTGAAAGGCCCAAAAAACCTAACCAATGAATCACAGCTCGTGAGCTGTAAAGCTGCGTCAAGGCGCAAACCGCTTTACAGTCCATTCACACACCTTTTCATACATGACGTGCACAAGACCATTCACACCACCAGCCGCGGGCCCAGCACATTACAACACTTGCATCAACAGACAGCTCCATTCAAGAGCCCATCACTTTCATACGCCCACATGCCTGATACAGCAATCACACCAGCTGATGGGAGTATGTGGATTGGCGTTTGGCTGGCTCTGCCAGCCAAGTGCCACCCCTCGCACGCTGCCAGCCAAGTGCCACCCCACGCACACTGCCAGCCAAGTGCCACTCCACGCACACAGCCATTTTTTTTTTCAAACAACAAAGAAACCACTAATTATAAGTACAAAACTACAAACACAAAGCTCTAACTGAATACATGACAGTAATGCCAACAGTGAAACTGAACACATGAAAATATAAAACAGGCAGTTTACGCTCACGGTATTTCCCCAAATATTTCCTGAAACAGCCTGCCACACACAGCCCAGGCTTTGAAAGACAGTCCGGGCAGTACATCCGGCTTTCCCTCCGGATACCTCTTCGGGCACAAAGTCTACATTTCTTAGCCGGAAAGTCTTTTTTGGGAGTGGGAGGAATCTGATCAGGAAAGTGGCGATCTTTCAATCTAGCCACATCCTCCACAACTGGTACTCTAGGAACTCTTGCATGATCCACCATAATAAGGCTCTCTATCACTGACTCCTGAAATTTAACAAATTTTCACACTTGATTCAGGGGAACAATCCTTAAACACTATAAAAGCATTAAAAGTTGCCAGATTGAACAAATGGATGGCCAACTTTTTATACCACACGTAAGACTTACGAACAGCAGTGTAGGGTTCAAACCTCTGATCTACTCCATCAACACCACTCATGTGCTAATTGTAATAAAAAATGCACACCGGTTTGCGCACTTCAGCAGCTTGACCCTAAACAGCCACAGGTGAAGTGCTCTCATCATGGATGGTAGTTAGTATGTACACATCCCTCCTGTCTACAAATTTCAGAGCTAGCAGCTCATCATTCCGCAAGGCACTGCACTGTCCTCTCTCAAGTTTTTTTTTTTTTTTTACAGATAAGCTCCCTTGGATATCCTTTCCGGTTAGAGCGGATTGTGCCACAAGCAACATTGTCCACCCTGAACCACTCCTTGAACAACTGAACTCCAGTGTAGAAGTTATCTACATACAAATGGTGACCTTTGTTAAACAGTTGTCTACCAAGTTCCCACACAATTTTCTCGCTAACTCCAAAAGTGGGTGGACAACCAGTGGGGTCAATACTGGAATCCCTACCAGTGTAGACCCGGAAATTATAAACCTATCCTGTACTACTTTCTGACCACATATTCAATTTTATTCCATACCGTGCCCTCTTGCTGGGAATGTACTGCCTAAAAATCAAACGAAACTTGAACAGTACCAAAGACTCATCCACACTTATTTCTTTGCCTGGCACATAGACCTCTGAAAACTGATCTACAAAATGATCAAGGACAGGCCTAATCTTAAAAAGACGGTCACAATCAGGGTGATCTTGTGGCAAGGCTAAAGCATTGTCAACAAAATGCAGCATCCGAAGAAGAAGCAAATACCGACTACGAGTCATAGTTGCAGGAAATATAGCCGTTGCCATCAAGGGACTAGTAGACCAATAAGAAGCCAGTGACAGCTTCCTTATTAACCCCATGAAAAAGTCAAACTATAGAACATTTTCATCTCTTCCAAATTTGTGGGAATCCAATGGGTAGCTCTAGACTGAGGCCCAAGTCTGGCAGTGTTGTCCCTCAATTACAGCACCGCTTACAAATTAGTCTGCTCAACAATCTCTTCCAAAAATACATTGTCCATAAACAACTCAAAGAGATTGACAGGAAAAATGTTTTCTGTATGTATTGTACACCCTGGGAGACTAGTAAACGCAGGCAACTGTGGCTGCCCTATGTTTGGGGCAACCCAGATGTCAGGTCTTCCATTGGGAAGCCTTCCAGCTGCTGGCTGCAGCACCATTTGCACATCGATGTCCTCCTCGATAACAGGCCCTTCATCTGCACCGAGAGTGGCTTCTTCATCAGGTGATTCCTCTCGGACAGAAAACTCACTCCCAGATTCTCTCTCTTCCTCCTCTGCCTCAGATGCAGAGTCCGTCTCATTATCATGGTCAGAAGACAACTCAAAAAGCATGACAACAACCTGCTGAGCGGTCACTCTGCGGCCAGCCATGACCCTTTCTAAGAAGTGTAAAGTGACAAATGCACCAACAACAACCAGCACTGTCTAAAATAAGTAATAAACAAAGTGTGTTTTTATTACAAAGAGTTATGTATTCAAAAACTATACCACTCTCTTGCCTGAAAAAGCTAGACTCACAAGCAATTAATCTGCACAGACTCAGCAATCACCAACAATATCCCACTAAAAAGAAAAGCATATTAGGCACAAGACAACACAAATATTGTGCACAAATCTAAGGACAATTTCACACACATTTAGTACACCACCTACAAACATGTCAATCATGCATGGCAAAAATACTCCTTTTGAGTAAATTTACTTACCTAAAACATGCAACTACGCAAACCACAGGTCAACCACTGCCAAAATGAGTCCCAACAAAAGAAGCAAAAGCTTTGAACTAGAACAAAAAAGAGAAATTAACAGTTATAATCACAAATGCAAACACTTCGCCAGTTGAGAAACACCATGCGACCAAACAGTTAAAAAATTTCCCTGGTGTCTAGTAGTCTCCGGGGAAGATGGACCTTAAAAAAAAAAAAACTAGGCCGATCTGCCACCAAAGGGGGCAGAAATGGCATAAAATATTATGCCCCATTGGGGGTGCGGTCCTTGCCCAAGGGGCCATCCCCCTGCACAAAAAACACACACACAAAAAGAAAATCCCTGGATTCTGTCTCCCTTCGGGGCAGATGGGCCAAAAAAAGAAGGCCGATGGGGGCAGAACTGCCTAAAAGTGTTTCTCCCCCTTTGGCCAAAGGGCCACCCCCCACACAAAAAAATAAACAAATAACACATCATCCCTGGTGCCATTGTGGCTTCTACCCCCTCTGGGGGCAGATCGGCTGAAAATTATGAGCCGATCTGCCACCAGGGGGGGGCTGAAACAGCATAGAAGATTATGGCCCCCACGCACAAAAAACACACACACACACACACACACGCACACATACATAATCCCTGGTGCCTAGTGGATTCTGTTCCTCTTGGGGGCAGATGGGCCAAAAAAACAAGGTTGGGGCAGAACTACCTAAAAGCGTTTCTCCCCCTTTGGGGGCTACCCTTGCCCAAGGGGCTGCCCACCGCACAAAAAAAACCACATCCCTGGTGCCATCGTGGCTTCTATTTGTCCCCCCCCCCCACCCCACCCCCTGGGGCAGATCAGCTGAAAAATAATTAGCTGGGGGGGGGGGCAGAAACGGCGTGTAAGATTATGCCCCCTTGGGGGAGCTGCCCTTGCCTAAGGAGCCGCCCCCGCACAAAACACACACACGCACAGAAAATATATTCCCTGGTGCCTAATGGGCATTCCCGATGCGATCAGGCAGAACGAATGCTAAAAGAGGCATTGAGGGAAAGGAAAACCCTTTCATTTCCCCTGATGCCTCTTTTGAAGCAACCCCCCGGCCGGAGCAGAAACTTACCTCCTCTTCCCACGACGCGCTGGAAGCAAATGGTTTCCATCGTGTCGGGCGGCCTCTAAGCGCTGACGTCATTAGAGAGGGGTGGGGAGGTGCAGGAGTGGAAATGGAAGCGGAAGCGATTCCCCTTCCAGCCCTGCCCGGGGGTGGGTGGCAGGGAGGCCCATTGGGGGAGAGCCAGCCCTTCCCCTGAGGGCTGGGTCCAGAACGTAACCGTTACGTCCCAGGCATCCTAGGGGTTAAGGGCATATTTATTAAGAAATCACGCAGTGTAGCATGTCACCTTGCTGTGCTGCTTGATAGGGAAAGGGCGAGAATTGCCTGTATTTAAAACTGCATGGTGCATTCCTGTCTTTTCCGTGTGCTGGCTCACAATGTGCTGCTTAGCACCAATGCAGATAACCTTGCACCATGGTGCAAAGTTGCCTGTGTTGAAAGCAGCATTGTTTTTTTTGCAGGAAGGGGCACCTTCCTGGTGGAAAGAAAACAATCCTGAAAGGCATATTCCTCTACCTATGAGTGCTGCACAATGCAGCACACGTACAAAGAGTAAGTAACAAGGAGAAATACAAATATTTCTCCTCATTACACCTCCTCTGGGGAAGCGTAGTATTTTTAGACATTCCCAGTTCTGCCAGTAATGGTAAATTGTAGACTGGGCTGGGATCCATGGGTGGATGCCTAGGAACACCCATGCTCCACCCATGCAAGGCCTTCCCAGGGCAGAGTAATGCAGTGCAGCAACTTGCGCTGCATTGCGTTACACAAGATTTATCAAGCAAGGCCAGGGGAGATCAATCTAACTTAAAAGTTGCATTGCTCCTGCACTCCATTGCGTGGCGCAAGGGTGACACAACCCTTTTAGAAATATGCCCCTTATTTTGCCATCTTTCTTCAGATCTACATACTGGGACTGGAAGGAGCGGTAAGCAATAGTTCCAGCGTTGGAATACCCTTTTGAGTCTGTGCAAACCTACTATCTTGCATTTTTTCAGGGTGTTCACCAGTTTTTCTGTAATGTTTTCCCATACTGTGAGAAATTGGAAACGTACTTCTGAAAAGGGCAGAAGTAAAACCTCTTCCAGGGTTTGGGGAGCGGGCGAATGGGGAAAGTGGTTGAAGTGAAAGTAAACTTGTAAACGTTCATCAGATTTTTGCATGAGAAAATCTATGCATGCATGTTTGCTCAAGCTAAAATGCAGTTCACAGATACTTTCTGAGCGTTTGAGTTTCTGGCCTATTCCTGTAAATTCTTGTGAATTAATGAAAGCCGTAAATCTGCGCCAATGCAAGGACATATACATAGGTGCACGTTTGTGACTTGGAATTTTGTCCCCAATTATGCCTGGTGTTAACCAAGACCTTTTGATTTTATTAAATTTTGTCCCTCTATCTATCTGTCAGCTGGCTCCGCTGTGAGTGACAACATTCTTCTCTTTCACAAGGAGTATATCAGCACACAAAGTAGTTTTGTTCAGTGCCAGGGACTGTTGCAGCAATGTGTGCTCAACAGCTCCTACAACAATAAAGTTTTACAAAAAACATGTCAAGACAACACTCACATTGACCAAACCAAAAGGTTGGCCACCTATATCAAGCCTAGTGGCTTTGCCAGTGCTTGTTTATTTTCATGTTTCCCCCAATCTTGTTGACATTGATTTTCCGTTATGAATACTTTTTGGAAATTACTAGCATGCATCAAGACATTTCACTAGAAATGGTATCTAAAATTTCACAGGAGTTTGTTTAGGAAAACACTTTTTTCCGGATTGCATTGTTTTGTGAACATTTTATTTTGAAAGCAAAGAGCCATCAATTATGCTTTCAAGCTGGTTACTATGGCTCTGCTAGTTCCTGTTTGTACTCAGCCAAATGCGGATTCAGTCGCACTTTGAGGATCAAGACGGACCATTGCTTCCTCTCCGTGTAAGGGAGCTATTAGAGTGGAAATTACTTAAAACACTGGTCTTGAGACTTACCCCTGGTGCGATTTGTCGGCCCTTCTCTGTGCTTCGCTAATGGCTCAATCATGCCTGAAGGATCAGGACAGGTGCGTCTCTGGCAGGACACGGCTACTCCGTGACCTTGGATGATGCGGTGCTCTCCACATCACGCGCTGGGCACAGGTCGCTCTGCTGCCAGGGCTCCTAGAACAGCACATACTGTCAAAACAAAGCACCCTGTCCCTTTGGATAACCACATACACAAGGCTCCATCTTTAGAACCTGCCCTACCGTCCGCCATAGATTTAACTTCTAACTCTATTTCGCCCCTGCCTCATAATTTACCCCCCCCATGAACAATTTGGCAAGCTTTCACCTTAGCTCGGACTGTCCATCTGATGAATTCAGAGTTTTGCCATCCCACTCGGATCCCAGTCCGGGATCATTTGTAAAGGCTCCCCACTGCTCACTCAGTCGACCCCTGGCTGGAACTCTTTGAGACCTCCTGCGGCCAGGTGACGATATGGATTCTGCCTCCAAGCCACTCTATCCCTTGTTTGGGTTGGGGGAAAGGCCAGAAAGAGGTTACCCCTTCACTGATTAATGGCTGCATCTCTGCCCCTCTGGCAGATAACTCTGTTCCTTTCCCACTGCACGAGTCAATCAGCAGGGTCGGGGGTGGGGGGGGACACAGTAGCTGGATCCTCCCCTCATGTTGCTACTCCTGTTGGATCTTCTGAGTTAAATGGTCAAAATGGGGCTCTATCTCAGGAGCTGAAAGATACGGCAAGTACTGACACCCCCCCGGAAAGCTTACTCCTGCAGATACTAAGGGAATTAAAAACTCTGAAAGTTTCGCAAGATGATGCAAATCCGAGAATAGAATCGCAATTGAACTTAATCTGTAGTAATATGCAGCAACTTAATTCGCGAATTACGGATATCGAGCAGCGAGTTTGTGACCTTGAAGACGTCCGTGTGACTGTAGAACCGTCCCTGGCAAAGTGCCAGGCGGACCTGCTAGATCTACAGATTCGGCTCGACAATGCCGAAAATCGTTCACGTAGATCTAATTTGAGATTCACAGGAGTCCCTGAAGGCCGTGAAAATGGCCAGACAGTCACAGATCTGGTCACTGGTCTTATTCAACATCATGTTCTATCAGAATCAACGGACAAGCATTCGAATCTCACCATCATGCGGGCCCATCGGGTCCCCGCAGTGCAGCCTCCCAACGCTAAATACCATCTTACTATTCTTGTGAATTTTGGTGATTTTCGCATCAAGGAACAGATTCTTCAGCAAGCAACTAAGACTAAAATCTACCAGATTCCCGGTGACTATGCGTTAAGATTTTCTCAGATATGTCGGTGGCGGCTGCGCATCGGAGGAGAGAATTGAAAGGGATGATTCCGATATTTCAAAAAGCTGGGGCTCAGGCTGGACTTGTGCAGCAATCCAAACTTAAAGTGTTTTTTCAGGGTCATTCGAATTTTATTCATACAGTTGATGCTGCTAAATCCTTGCTATATGTAATTCAAAACCCTGAGCAGTCAGGTCGAACAAGGGGGGGCGGGGCCGGGGTAGAAAAAACGTAACAAGAGAATGGCAGGGCGAGATACATATTGTACTAAGAGGGATGATGATGCTGCAAGAAAATGCGAGATTCTATTGATAGCGTCCACAACGCATGTCCAAGTTATTTGCACTTTAGTCTCTCTCCAGTCTGTGGCCTAGGGTGCTATGTCAAGGCACCAGGTTAGGGAAGGTTGGGGTCAGGGGCGGGGTGTGGCCTCGGGTTGCCCGGACAGGAGGGCCACCGAGGGTGAGGGTTGGGGGGGGCAAGGGAGGGAGTGAGTTGGAGGGGGGAGGTATGAACACCAGGATCCGTTTTTGTCTCTTTAGAGCTCCGCTATGCCTATTATAGAGTACTTAACTCCATAGTGTGGGTGATATTATTCAGACCAGGGCAAGGCGTAAATCAATGACAACATTTTTTTTCTCCATTAAGAATACTGTTCTGGAACATTAATGGATTAAATAACCGTAGGAAAAGGTCCGTAATTGAGGAAAGGGTAGTCGCTTTACATCCCTCAGTTATACTTTTACAGGAGACTCCTATTCTGGTTAATAAAGTACCGGATTTCCACATGTTTAAAAAAATGGCTGAATTTAAAGTAGTCGCTGCAGCTTCAGCGGCTCATCGAGGCGTGGCAGTCTTTCTAGCCAGAGCCCTCAATGCACAGCCACTTGCGATGGTGTTGGGTCCAGTGTTTAATTGCCAAAGAAAGATTCATCTTTGTTAGTTTTTATGCCCCTCTGTTAGATGACCTAGCTCCCTATGTAGTCTTGTTTCACTCCCTTTTGCAATTAACAGGTAAAATCATTATTGGAGGAGATTTTAATTCCCTTCAGGATCCAGTTTTGGATACCACGGTTAGGGGTAAGAAACAACACAAACCCAGAGTTGCAAACATTTTTAAAGACTATGTTAAGGTCTTGATGCTCTGTGATCCCTGGAGAACGAACGCTCCTGATGCGAGGAAATAGACTTGTATTTCTACTCGGTTCAAAAGCTCCTCTCGTATCGATTTTTATTTTTTTCTAATATCAGAAACAATATGTTATAGAACTCAGTCGGTCCAGCACTCTGGCCTATCAGACCATGCCTCCCTGGTGCTGGAAGTGTCTCTTTATTCCAAAGCCCCTACAATTCAGACTAGAAAGTGTTTTTATAATCTCCAGCTTCTTTTCGATGAGGGCTGGCTACAGATCTCTCACGTTGAAATAAGGGACTTTTTCAAACGCAATCAGGAATCCTCAACTCCAGCTGTGGTCTGAGATTCATTTAAGGCCTTTTTTAGGGGCTGCGTAATTGCCAAAGAGGCAGCTGATAAATCATTCCCGAGACAACAAATCACTGCACTGGAAGAGGCAGGTCAAAAGTGTTTAATTGCCTATCTACATGCTCCCTCGGAAAATAATAGGCAGTCTTTTGAAGCTGCTAAGAAGCCATTGGCTAATAACTTTTTTAAGAAGGTGGAAATAGAATATCGGACTTATAAACAAAAGGTCTATGAAGAGAGTAACTTTACAGGAAGTTTTTTGGCATGGCAAGCTCAAGATCGTATTGCTGGTAATATTATACGCTCTCTAAGATGTCCTGTCACCGGGGCTAGATATACTGATCCCCAAGCCGTCAATAAAATTATGCTGGAGCATTATAGACAAATTTATAGCTATGCCCCAGTCATCGATCCCAGGTCTATTAAGAAATTCCTGAGGGACCTGGATATTCCGAGTCTCACAGACGAAGACTGTGAGGTGCTGTTACAGCCATTTATGAAGCCAGAACGCCTATACGTTGTTAAGAACCTCCCCACGGGGAAGGCCTGTGGACCGGATGGCTTCCTGGCTGAGTTTTATAAGGCTTTTATTAATGCATTTGTTGATGATTTTTTGGCCTTAATTAATGGCCTACAGATGGGCGAGCAGATTCCTAAGATCTGGCATTCAGGAAACGTGGATAGCTTTCCTAAGAAAAACAAGGACAGGGAGGACCCCAATGCATATCGTCCAATTTCATTGTTAAATACAGATTACAAAATTATTACAAAACTTCTGGCCAATAGGCTTAATGGGGTAGTGAACAAACTGGTGCATCCCGATCAAAATGTGTTTATAGCTGGCCGGCAACTTTCTACTAATACACATTTTTTGGCTGAGGCTCTTGATTATTTTGCTTCTAATAAAGTCCCTGCCATCTATCTTTTACTAGATGCGGAAAAAGCATTTGACTTGGTTGTATGGGATACGTTTTTTTGCAGTATTGTCCAGCTACAAGGTGCCCTCTCAGGTTACTGCACTAATTCAAAGGCTGTACTTAAACTCTGGAGCCAATATTATTATAAACTCAAAGTGCATCGGCCAACTTCAAATACAACGAGGGACTCGGCAGGGTTGCCCTTTATCCCCCATACTATTTGCTCTTTTTATTGAGCCTCTAGCCATTAAAATTAGACAACATATTCAGATTCAACCTCCTTGTTCTAGATAAAGAACGTACTTCTCAGGGAGCGGTTTTTAATGTATTTAATGAATTTAAGCAAATTGGTGGCTATAAGATCAATATGAGCAAGACCGATAATATTCTTTGTGGCACCTCTCCTATCAGTCTGCTCCCTGAATTAAGAGGTTGTGTGAATGCCAATCCAAAGAGATATTTAGGGACTTATTTCTCGGCCAATATAGGAGACCTGTATGATCTAAATTTTGCTCCATTACGTCAGAAAACTCAGGCTTTGCTGGCCTGCTGGGGGTCCATTCCCCTTTCTATGCTAGGTTGAATTACGTTAATTAAAATGTCGATCTTACCACTCTTCAATTGTTTGCTCGCGGTCATTCCGTGTGTTCTAACGCAAAACTTTTTCAGAAAACTGGAGTCCATATTTCGCCCTTTTATTCGGCAAAACCGGAAGGCTCGAGCCGCATTAAGTATACTATATGCAGATAAAGAAAAGGGGGAGTTAGCTTTGCCGAATTCTAAAGACTATTATTTTGCTTTTTTGCACATTACTGTGCTAGTTTTAAAATGGATCGTTTGGCAGGTTGTAGGTTCTTTAATGATTTTTGGGATTTAATATGTAGGGAGCATAATATTCGGAATCCAGCACTTTTGGCGAAATCGCCTAAAAAAGTCCGCTATAAGATTTTCAAATGGTTCTTTAAGAGAAGATCAGACTTTTTCAGAAAACATTCAATCCCATTTTTACATTTTGACACTCCTCTTACACAGATCTTGGTGCACTCTGGTGCTCAGCTTAATAAAGTCTTAGTAAGGAGATGGGAGCACACCGGATTCAGTAAAATTGGGGATTTTCGTGCCAATGACAACTAGGAAACTCCCTTAAATATTCTGTCGGCTGTCAAAAATGATTTCCTTTTGGTTGGATCCTATAATATTTTGTTAGATATTTTAAGGGATTTAGATGTCAATTCTATTATTAACGCCCAGTCGTTGGTCTCAGAATTGGTGGATCCTCCTGGGATAAGGACTGCGGGGTCATGGAGAAGGCTTCTGACAGACAGGGACAAAGCAGATCTTGGGAAAAAAGCTCAAAGGAAATGGGCTCGTCAGGAGGGCTTAGAGCTTTCAAGTGCATGTTGGGAGAGCATTATTCATCTGAATTTCTCAGTTCTTAGACGGGCAAACTGGCACCGAATTATATTTTTTAGCAAATGGTTATTGTATCAAACCCCGCAGGCCCTGTCCCGCATGGGGACCGGCTATCCCGATTTGTGTTTTCGTTGTAAGGAAGTAGGGGTGGCAGGCTGGACTCATGTGATTGCGACATGCCGATGTATACAGGGATACTGGGCTGGAATTATTAAGGCGTTAACAACTATGGCACAGGTTTCCATATCTCCCAGCATTCGGCTGATGAGCTTGGGTTGTGACCCTGAGGCAAGGCTCCCTTCTAGGTGGGAGAAGCTCATATTTATCGCTACTGTGGTTGCTCGATCTCTTCTGTTAAGAAATTGGCGTTCTGAGCTGTCTCCCACTAGTCAAGAATGGCGTTGTAAGATGACGCAAGTCAGGGTTCAGGAAATGAGATATGCTAGCAGAGTAGGTAGTGGTAAAAAGTTCTCCCTGATCTGGGGGGATTATTTCTTAGATAAGCCTGGGTGAATTTGTTTATGGTTTAATTTTCTATTGAATGACTATACACAACTTTTTATTTTCACTGAAAGTGACAATGTATCATTTTTTTGTTTCAGTGTTGCTCGATCCTGGCAATAAAATAAATTTTTTAAAAAATGATGCTTTCAAGCATCTGCAGATATTTGCATCTTCTCAGTCAGTATTCAGGGAGCATTATACGTAGCCTCATAGTGATAAACTTTGCAAAAGTGTGTACATATTTTTATACTGGAACTTCTGTCAGTAGTGCAGTCCGAGATGACAACATTTCCTTAGAGCACTCACCGTAATAATAAAAGCTTTGTCTTAATGAACCCCAAATACAAGTTTGAACAACATCATATGGACACAAATACTACCTAAACTGCAGACATTGCCCTTCTCTGATCTATAATTTGGTACTGTAAACTGGCAGCCAGGGGATTTGTGCTGCAGGGGATTGGCCCTACTTTTCCTAAGTACAAAATAAAAATGAAAAACAGTTGTCCTTGACCCCAAACAATATGTCCTGGGTGTTGGGCTATAGGAATTCCACACCCCTGACCCACAGTGATCCAGTACAAAGCTTTGCAGGCAGAGGTGATATGGCCATGCATGCTCATGTTCAGCACTAGATTCAGATTCTTTTTTATTGCTTTAGATAAAATCCTAGTACACTATTCCAACATAACATTTTTATATAAGTGACACGATGATCAGGTTAAAAATCCAAAATCAATAGCAGAGCTCAGATCAAGCTTTAATATGCAGTCATTTAGAGTGCACGTCAAATTAAGTTGCAGTGGCACACAATGTTAAATAGAGCTTATTATTGTCAACAGCCAGTTTCCAAAAGGGTGTGTACATTCTGCGCATTACTGTAGCTTGCTATAACAACGATGTTATTGATGGACCCTCACATCCAAAGTAAATCCATATTAGTTAGTCATATAGCTCCAGTTGCTCATACCTTGTAAAGCTCACTAGACTCAAAGGTTAATATCACAGTGGTAGTAGTGAGAGAACACAGTTGCACACCGCCCTCACCCCAATCATTTGATGCCTTACAGTATGAAAAGTAATTTGCATGATTGGTTCTGATGTTAGAACTGGTGCTCTTACAACGCAGACACCCTGCTACCTTGGGTGTTCAGTGTAGTTGCCAGAACCTACAACAATCATCTTTTAACAGATATGCTTTAAGCACACATAAGATAGACTAAAAGTAATTAAGCAATGTCCATATCATCTTTCAATTAAGTATGCCGTGGTTTATTCTTTGGTATATGAATGAATAATAAGTGGGATGTGATGTAGTGGAATAGCCCCCTCGATACACATACAGGCTGGTATGACCTGATGATAACCACACAGCCAACACATTTTTTACCAACTGCCAGGGTGCTTCACATTCAAATTAATGCGTGAAGATTGTAAGCCAAACTGGATGGAACTGTATCTCTAAACAGAGAGCAAAGAGACGAGCTCAGAATTTAGTGTAGTCCTTAATTCTATTATCACATTTCAAAATATTAGAATCCCATATGTCCTTGATGCTATGATTATATCATCATTTAGATGTTGTCCATCAATAAGACTCAAACCAGTTGATTGCAAAAATGTATACTCAATATTTAGTCTTCAATCTTGTTTATGTCTCATGACAAACATTATATAAGTTCAGCCAACCTGTTTTGTCCCTACTGGGTAGTTCATCAGTGCTAGGTTATGATTGTCTCATATAGTTTATCACCAGCAAGAAACGTCTCAATAACCCATTTCAAATGATATATGTACAAGTAATCTGTGAAATCAGAAATCTGTTTTGGGAGCTCTAGGAGCTGTGTGTGATAGTTTAGAAAAACATAATTTGATCCATTGGACTGGGTTGTTGTTGTCTCATGGTCTGATCATAATTGCCTGATTCTCTGTACCGAGCTCCATACCCAGAACTCCGAACATTATACAGGATGATGTTTGTTTGACCAAAGTCACTTCACACCACTCATTAATTTACTATGACCCAATCTTGGAAGAACTTTTGAACCTAAATATAATTTCTACATACCACGATTACTGATACTTATTCTTGTCATACTCATTTGTCGAGATACTGTTCCATCCAGATTAGTTCATAATCTTCCCACATTAATTTGGATTTGACAACCCCGACCTTTGATTATTTTTGTATTATAGGCAATGTCTGCGACAGTTCGATCACAAGATTTCTAAATACTAGCCTTGACAAAGTCCACTGTGATGGAAGCATGTGTTGACTGATTGTCATCTGTTCATGCCAGGCTGTTTGTGTATTGTCAGGCTATCGCACTATGTTGCACTTTACTTATTATTCATTAATCCGTTAAAGAAGAATAAACCCTAGCGTACGTTATCAAAAGCTGCTATGGACACTGCCTTAGTAAATGTTTATTAATTGGTCTATCTTTTGTATACTCCAACCATATCTGTTATATATACTCAATGGCTAGCTGGGCAGAGCTAAGTGGCTCTCCTAATAGAAGCTGAAGCAATTGTTAGTCACCATCATTAAAGCAGTAGCTCTCACTACAGAAAAGGTTGGACACCCCTAATTTGAAGTATCTATGATATAAGATTACCCTTCCTGCCTGCTGAAAGAGGGAAAGAGTCCAGCATGTTTCTGCTGCGTGTAACACCCAGAGAAATGTGACTGTCCAAAGAGTCAGTAGTGACTATGCTGTGAAAGTGTCCCGTGGGTATTTCATAGTAGTTCCCACATGAGCCTCACTAATACTGTTAAAAACCAAGTATCACTGTGACATGTGGCAGTCTGCCAGGGGTTGGAAAGACTGGCGAGACCCATAAAAGAGAAAGAAATGGCATCACTGCTGAAGCGGGGCAACCTGATTGGCCCAGAGGCCCTACTGCTAAAGGCACTCCACAGTGGATGACAAGACCTAGAGGCAGCAGCTGCTGAACCTGAACCCCTGTCTGCAGACAGCCAGGATGGCTTCTTATGCTGAAATCAAATGTTGCTGGGCAGATTTGTCCCACTGATCTCATCCTATGAACATTGTTCCGAGGTGAAGCTGCTGCTGCAACCACAACAAAAGAGGAGCTCCCACATGAGGGCAGGAGCGCATAGTCTATTTATTAGCCGCTGTTTTGAAAGTACATTGATCACCAGCAGGTAAATGTAGGGCTTAGCCTGCACCTGTGAACAGAGACTAGCATATACAGAAGAGTCTGTTGTGCACTACTGACATGATTGCTGGAGGGACAACTGACATTGCCCTGAGGTCCACCTTTGACTGATAATATTTGATTATGTCTGCACCTGTGCCGAGTGAGGCTTAAGCTACATGGTGTTGTTACTGTAGACCTAAGGTCCTGACTCTAGTCAGGAGAGAGGACCGGGAGCAGGGTTGGAGTGCCTTACTGTTAAATGCAACTTACTTACAGCCCTGTATTATGTTCCTGTTGAATTGTGTAGTATTTGATTTTGCTGTAAGATTAAAGTATATTATTTTTATTGTTTTTTTTTCTTTCTTCAATATAAGTACAACAGCCACACAAGGTCACGTAAAATGATTTTTCCCAAGGCCTTTTAGTACGGTATGTTTGAAGGTGAGAATCTAAGGGGAGTGCACAGAATTGGCTTTAACTTTAAACTAAGTCAGTCCTGTTCCTTTGTGGGAATTATAGTTTATTGCTTGCCGGGCCATGTTAGAAGATGCTTCAGTAGTTCAACTTCACTTGATTTGGAGAACTTAACTGTCATATTGAAGACACTTCTAACTCAAAAACAAAGACCCTTCTTGATAATTAAGTGGTTCTGGCCTCACACATTCAGCAGGTCACACTTTGGACTTGGTATTTACCAATTTTCTATTGCTGCTTCTGGGGGTTCTGGAAGCTCAGTCTTGCAGTTCGGGCTGGACTGTTCCCATGGGGAACAGGGTCAAGACTGATTTGCATATGGCTGGGTCCAAATTGGGGTGGTATGGTGAGCAAAAGAACAATGGATTAAACCCAGATCTGAGACTGGAGGTGAGTGTTTGAAAAGTTTCAACACTCCGTCCATCATCCTTTTGTGTTGCGGAAGCTCAGTCTTGGTCAGCCTACTGGCTTGTCCCATTCAATATATCATTGGAGCCTTGGTTTCCCGCTACTAGACAAATGTACTCTACTAATTTGCGCCTTTGTATGTGGGTGAAGATAATGTACTTCAGTTTGACCAGTCGATTAACTGGCATCTCACCCTCTTTTACGGGAAAGTTATCCAATTACTTGAAGAAGTTAACTATTGGAAAACAGAAGCCTAGGTGATCTAAGTCCGTTAGTCTACCCAGCCAGAAGATTCCCTTTACTTCTGCACCTTGGTTTACGGTTTCATTAGCTAAGGAAAAGCTTATTTTTAAGCAGTTTGGATGGAAATGGAGATACTTTTATAAACCTGAAGATCTAATTAGATTTAAAGTTGCTCTGAAAAGATATCATAAATTAATAAGGGATGCCAAAAACACGTTTTACACTTCACAGGTGGAATTAGGAACGAATGATTCTAAAAAGATTCTTCAAATTGCTAAAACCTGCTTGCATCCTAAAGCCCCTCAAAGAGATCTTTTGCCATCTCAGTCTCTGTGTGACATGCTATGGAAAAATGTATTTGCTTGAAAAGGGCTTTGATTAGAACAACTTAGTGATGAACAGTTCTTAAGGCTCCCAACAATCTTCCTTGCCTTGTAATTCCACCCTGGCTGTCTTTCAGCGTACCTCATTGCTTCAGTCTGAATGTGTATCCTCCTTTGTAAACCTGGCTGTCCTTTGGACCCTTTTCTGCCAGTCCTCTTTTGAAGGGCTATTGAGACTGTCAACTCTGTGATCAACCAAATATTAAATACTTCACTTTCCTCAGCAGTAGTTCCAGAGTCATTAAAATTGGTAATGGTAAAACCTCTGCTAAAAATATCGTCGGCTGATCATTTTGTTCTTGCCAGTTTTAGTCCCATTTTCCTGCTCTTACTAAAATGCTGGGCAGGCTTGTGAATGAACAATTAATGATTTTCCTGAAAAATTCCAAGTCACTACATCCATCCTAATCTTGTTTCAGGTCTAGACGATCTACAGAATACGCATTGCTTGTGGTTTCAGAAACAATAAAAGTGATTCTGGACAATTGGTAAAACGCTGTCGTAATTCTCTTGGACTTATTGTTTGCGTTTGATACCACCTCACACTCTGTACTTCTTCAGTGTCTCTCCGAAATCAGTATCATTGACACAACCTATGTCCTTTCTTGCAGATAGGTTTGGTCGGGAAATTTACCTCTGGAGATAAAGCACTGAAATATGGTATTATGCAGGGGTTGTCAGTTAGTCCTTCTTTGTTAAAAATCTATATGGCCCTGCTGGTTTCTCTTACCAACTCCTTTGGTATTTCTACCACTTCTTATGCAGATGAAACCCAACTGATTTAATCTCAGAGTTAATAGCATTGTTTCATCAGCGTTAGCTACTGGATGGAAATGAATCATCTTAAATGTAATGTGAACCAAGCAGAAATACTTCTGCTTGAGAAGAACAATATGTTCCTCCCACAAGACTAGTGGCCTGATAATCTGTCTCCTTCTCTGCCTCCTAGATTTCTAAGTTGCCAGAAATCTAGGAGTAAAATTTGATAATGTTTTGTCCTTTTTGTCCTAAAGTTCTATCAGTAGAGGACATATGCTTCTCCATAGTTAAATCACTTAAATAATTATTTGATTTTCTTCCTCTGGTTGCAAGAAAATCTGTATCCTTTGCGCTTCTAACTTCTAGGTTGCACTATTATAATAGCCTCTATCTCGGCATGCCCAAGCAACTACTCCATAGGCTCCAAATTGTTCAAAACTCTGCCGCAAGACTAGTTCTTAAGCTTCCTTGGAAAAGGGCCTCCCAGTGGCTCAGAAATTTGCACTGGCTATCTATTCACAAGCAGGTTCTTTTTAAATCCTTGGTCTTTGTCTTCAGGTCTTTCCATTCAGCTGGCCGCAAATATCTGCCCAGACCGTTTTTTGCATTATGGAACTTAAAAGACACTTAGTTCCTTGAATGCTACTTTATTACTAAGTCCCATCTTTAGGTTAAAATCCAGAGGTTGCAAAACTTCTGCTGCATTAGAATCTAAGGCCTGGAATCCATGTACTGTATCGCTCAGGTTGATAGATAAGCAGCTTTTAAGAAACGTCTGAAAACTGAACTGTTGTTTTTTAGCATCAGATGAGTTGTGCAATTGTTTAATAAAATTTATTTTTCTCTAAGGGTGCTTCTTTTTTATTCTTTTTAGCTGTTACCGTGGTGAGTGAGTGATGCCTGTGTTATATCTAGTGCCAGGATGCTCTGCTTTGAATGTCAGTAAGCTTTATAAGTACTTTTCATTCATTCAAGAAAAACATCCTTTGGCTGCATCTATTACAATTACACAAACGTTCTTACCCAGTTTCTCCCAAATAAGGCTCAATAAGCTTGTCTTGCCATATCGTTCCATAAAAATAGCAATTAGTGCATGTTTTACATAGAATCAGAGGTCCAGGGGTCCATATCTTCTGATGTTTTTTGGCACATCCCCGCCATTTATAGATTTCTCTTTCTGCATAACAACAGATGTTCATTCCTCTCTGCCACATGGATATGTAGGGAGGATTCGAGGACCTCCATTTCCTGGCGATGCCCTTTTTGGCTCTTAAATAGCCAATACTTGGTAGCGTTCTCTGGTAGGTTTTGTCGGCCTAGCCCTCCATGATTCCCTGGAGTACCAATTTGAGACTCAGTTCTGCAGAGGTTTGTAGCAACTGTGTGATGGAAGTTTGAATTGATGCCCAGTAGGCTGTGATTACAGGGCAAGACCATATAATGTGGAAGAAAGACCATTAGGATCTTCACAGCGAGTGCAGTATGGTGATCTTCATCGGCCTATCCTCTACAGCCTATGATACACTCAGTTAAAGAAGTCAAATTGCATAAGCCTAAGGTTAGAGAGGATGATTAAGTCTCGGAAGGTCATTTTCACTTCTCACCAGTCATCTTCGTTAAGTTCTCCCATGTCTGTCCCCAGGTTAAATGGAGCTTTGAAAGGGGATCTGGAGTATTGAGTAGTAGGGACCGGTATCAGCGAGAGATTCCTTGGTGCCCAAGTGGGCCCATCATCCTTTTAGGTTCCACGAGGTTCAATTCTGACACAAACTCCAATATCTACGGGTGGGCATTAAGGGCGTGTCGAACCTGGAGGTATCTGAAAAATTGGTAATTATGGGGGTTGTGCTCTGTCCGGAGCTGGTCAAAAGAGACAACGTGGTCTGAGACCCACAGGTCACCCAGTGTCGAAATTCCTTTCAGGTCCCATCCTCAAAAGCTTTTCAGTCAAGCAGCATGTTTGAGTTACGTCCCTTCCCACAGAGAGGTCTGAGTTGTCGCTTTCCCCAGCGATTTAATATATGTTAGGGCAGTTCCCCAGCACTGGGATCCTGGAAATCTGTGAAAGCAGCAGGAAGACAATGGCCACAAAGGAGATTGCAGACACCTCTCTTTCCAAGGTTACATAGCACCAGATGCCAGGATGAGTCTTGGCAGCTTCTGAACAGCCAGACATTCAGGAAGACCATATGAGCTGCCCAGTAGTAAAGACAAAGGTCAGGTACACTTAGGCCCCCTTCATATGGGAGTGACCTACATTTGGTGTAGGATTCTCTGGGTGCCTTACCTGCCCAGAAAAATGTAAGTACATTCTTTTATGTAAAAAAATTAACACAGGGCTAGACAATACATTACTGTGTCTGTTGTTTGGCTTTTGAGTTCTGAGCTTTTGTGCCCTAAGTATCTCCCTGAGAAACACTGAATTACTCACCCCTGCTACCTCAAGAATCAAGTAGAAAAGTATTGAACTTGGTCTAGTTTGCAGAACCATAGTAGGACCGACACCAGAGGCAATAAATCTTAACCCCCCACAGTAGGAGCCCTATAGTCTCAGTTTCTCCTTTGCCCCCCTCCAGCCCGGACAGGGTGTGACAGTTTCCTTTTGTTTTACCATTTTTTCTTCCTACAACCAAATGTTAAACCCTCAAATCTGTTTGTAATCACTGAGAATTTTGAGCTTATATAGTATTTGTGATATCTGGGGGCCTCCCCTTTCCAACAATGCTTCTTTAGTGATAATGCTCAGAGGAGTAGACTCTGCCTTCGAGCTGGTGCTGAAAGCATCTGGAGCTGAATTGATCCTCCTGCTTTTAATTTCAGTTGTAATGACATCAGTGCACCTATCCTGATTCACAAAAATGATGTTGATCATCATTCACAAAAAACTCTCTTCCAAACAGCTCTAGTTAGGCTTGAAGAAGAAAGGTTTCTGTTGTGCACCCCCATAGGTTTTCCCAACTCTTGAATGTGAAGAAAAGCTGGAACTGGACTTAGCACCATCTGAGCAGTGCATATGACATGTCTATCTCATTCTTGGCATTTTAAGTGTTAAAGATAGTCTGGCCCTGGCTGATCTCAGTTCAGTATGACACTATCCTCCTGCTGTCCAGCAGTGCCTCGTGCTATTGGCTTGAGGATGATAGAATTTGACCAGGGCATTTTTCTAGCCCATCATTCTTTTACCTACCATGCCATTTCAAATTACAATCAGCCATATCCAAATCAGACTTGGTCCTGCTCCAGCAGGAACAGTACAGCACAAACTGCCAAACTACAGTCCATATATCACACACAAAAGATGATGGGAGAAATGCTTGCAATAAGTCTAACAACTGGCAATCACTTGGGGTAGCATTTATGAAATTCAGTATTGGTCCTGCAGCAAAAGAAGAGCCCGTCCCGAAAGCCAGGTCCTCTGCGAACTTGAACACAAACAACCAACAACAAGTTTCGGTCTGGTTGGGCCTCTCATTCTGATGCAGCATGAGTCAGTGGCAGACCGAGTAAGGGACCCATGTCAGCGCATTCCCTTGGCCACTTAGGGTGTTAGTTCAAATACAGTAAATGTGATGAGAGGAATGCTTCCAATAAGTCTAGTCACTGGCAATTGCTCGGGATAGCATGCCAACCTATTCTAGACTGTTATGGACACTCCACAAAGCTGTGGGCATTTTCAAGTACACATCCTCCTGGAGAGCTAACAGAATATCTGTAAATCTTAAAGCCTGAGGCCTAGAATGTAAGATAGCAAGTTTTGCAGTACAGGGTTGAAATGCAAGATAGTGGGGCAAGGGAGGCAAGCCTTTATGTACTTTGAGGTGAACGGCCAACTAGTGGAATCTCCACCATGTCAGATCTCAGTGACGATGACTGTATATGACTTCCTAACATGAATAATCAGCAAAGTACCTCTATGCCGCCTCCACTATCATAACCTCAAAGTAGTGTGGGTGCAATGATTGGGTAGGTAAGGACACCCCCATACCATGAGGTAGGAGACCTGCCTCACCTCCCCATCAGTGCTCTCATCTGAATGAATGTCTAAGGCAGGGTGCTTTTGGTTGTCATCAGATTTGCTCAGCAGTGCACACAAACAGCAAATTCTACCAACCCTCCACAGAACTAGTGGTTTGATAGTAGTGGAGGGAGAAAGGCATCAGAAAGGCCATAATCTTCTCCACTTACTAAACTATGGCTCACCCCTCTCATGGTCTTGAAATTTTAAAAGGAACTATCACATCGCCTTCTGGCAAGACCACGACTTTTGAATTACTGAGAAAGATTTGTCATTGAGCATGCTCCTCATCATTGTGGCTTTTATAATTCTAAAAGGAAGAACAGAAAGCCTCCACAATTGTTTAATTTTTAAATCGGACAAATTATACGTATTTAGATAGCAGCAGGATTAGGTTACGACCTTCAGTGAGGTGCTCTATATCTGGGACATATACAAACATACATTTTTAGGTGTAAGGTTGCACAACTATCCTTTGGACAGGACTAGCATTTGTCTATTTTCTCGAGATGAACTCATGCTCATAAAGTAAAGATAACCACATTTCCGAAGGGGTCATTTATATTAGAGTGGTGTGGCCTATTACCCTCAAGATATCTGCCATTTCTTGCAGCTTCAGTGATACTCACTTGAACGCTTGGACTCGGAATCGACAAAGGCTAAATGAAGCGGTAGCGTGAAATAAGCAGTTCATTGTCTTGTGTGTTCAGTGGCTGTGCGGGCCCAACCACGTGGCCGAATTAGAACAGGATATGAAAAGTGCCCCTCCTTCCTCAACATGTCTGCGGCATTTCGGCTGCATGACACAGATCTGTGGAAGGAGGCCACGGAGTGTGCAGAATTGGAGCAGCTGCTTCAATCACCCATTTCACTCTAGTCCAGAAGAGGCAGGTAATGGGGCACTGCCATCTCGAAGCCGCCAGATGTTCCAGTGTATTGTGTGTGGGCTGAGTTGGTACGATGATCAAGTTCGCTTTCTGGAGGGTTTGCAGGCGAAGTAACAAAGGTCAAAAAGGAGAAAGCAAGTTAAAATGATCTTTTGTGGGCAGACTCGGGCTTCTGGGAGGACTCGAGTGCTCAAATCAAAAGACACGACTTTAACAGGGTTTTTAGGACAGACTGCATTGCTGAAAAGTAAATGGTGGGAAGCCGAATTCGGATCAGGCACATTAGTGCATTCTGTGAAGAAGGAAGCACTTACAAGAGAGAATTGAAGACTAAAGGGGGTGCATAGCTGGGAAATACAGCTGGCCTGGCAAGGACTCAAAGGAAACGGAGGAGGAAGAGAGCGACTTTTTTCTCTGCAGAAGCAGAAACAAACCGCATAGAGGAAAGGGGGTTTGTCCAGAACCACATCTCCTGAGATTAATATCTCTATTTCCAGAATGGAGTGCAGGACTGATAAACTAAATGATGACACTGTGAAGCCAGATGACAGTTCTCGCATACATTTGAAAGGATGAAAGACTTGCTAAGTTTTATAGTGAAAGAGACTAAAGTCCCCTCATCTTATGCTTAAAGACCTGAGAACTTGTTTACATCTAAAAACTAATCAGGTTGGGAATCCTGAGTGAACTGTGTCACAGTCCATCAGAACCTCGCCAGACCTGGACATGGATAATTCAACTCACTCCGCTTCAGCGGTGTTAAGATAGAGCTATGATTGAGGAAACCAGCAGAGAAAGAAAGGGTCAACCTCTAATATTTAGTTTGCCTGGGGTAAAGATGGGGAAAAGATGTCTGAGGGTGCTAAGGGCACACAGGAGCAGCTGCTTCCAGGGTCACAGAGTTTCTTTTCTCCGATCTGGCCCGTGAAAATGACAAGAAAAAGCAGAGGCTGAATAACATTCGAAGAGGTTAGCCATCAGGTGTTGTGCTGACTGCGATGGTAAGAGTTTCCTAGAAGGAAAAATGTATACCTTTTTTTAAAATAAAATGTAGACAGAGTAGAACAAGGAACCGTGTGGGAAGGATAAACGATGCAAGTCTGAAACCGACATGTCTAGTTTAATATTATGTTTGATCCATGGTGTTTCTGAGAAGAGATTGGAGAGGGCCAGGTGTAAGACACAGTGGCACTGGTCTCTCAGGCCACAGTAACACATTGGTCTCGTGGTTGTAATTATAAAAGAATAACTATAAAGTGAATGAAATGTGCCGGAAAGACCCAATCAGTAGCGTCTGGGCCAGCAGGGTTGGTAAAATGTTAAGTTTTAAATTTGTTTAAAAAATGCAGTTTTTAATTTTGCATTGTAGCATGCACTTATGTTGTCAAATGCAGAGCTGAAGTGCCATACAAAAGCATATCTACGTTCGTGTATGTTGGTAGTCTAGTAAAACTAACCTGTGCATTGGATAAGATAACATTTTCTCAGAATCCCATTCCCACCTATGAGTGGGGTAACAGTCTTAATTGTCACTGCAAGCCCATCTTTTGATGTCCCTAAAAAAATCACTCAACATGGCTTTACATGGCCTTACGAAGGCACTGGATCTTCTTGAGAACGGAGCCTCATGAATTGTTAAGCAGCTGCTGTAGCTAATTGATCTCTTTATTGCCTTTTTAAGTCCGTTCCAACAATACCATAAATAACATCCGGTGTAAAGAGACGTTTGCCACTGTGACTCAATTTCTGTTTGATTCCTTGCAATAGTTTTGAGGTGTTGTGGTACATTAAAAAAAAACATTGCTTGTCATCAAATATAAAAATAGTAATTGGGGTGTCAGTAACAAGCAACTTCAACACGTCATAGATGAAGCAGAAACACTGCCCGAGAAAAACTAATTATGTCTATTTCAGAAATTGTCCCTGGCGCTAGATGGTACTATTATTTCTGCTCAAGGTTTGAGAGGTGCCAAGTAGTTGGCGCGGGACCAGGCCTCCTTAGTAGCCCAGCTCTCCTCGCTGGGAATGGTAGCTAAGCAAAGGCTCGACTCAAACTTGAACATAGCTGTCCACCTGGCTAAAAATAACAATTTGGAACAACTATAGAAAGTTAATTTTACTTTCAGATGACTGATCCTATCCTAACCAGCTTTAGTAATCACTAAGGCTTATTACTGTTGAATATCTATTTGTCAGCCTGTTTGTGGTGAATTAGTGTCACTGACGTTTACACTGACTCGTGGGCTCTTCACAAAACCTTTGATAAATTGTTTGTAATTGAGTAACCTATTTTGCATAATCCAGAAAGTGTTTTTTCCTTAACCCGCTTCTAATTTTCAAATCATTGTCCCCTTACTATCAGGCGGTCTGGGTGGGAGTTAGCAGGCTAAATGAAAATGAGATAAAAACTACCACCTGAAATATTTATGTTGAAGGGCCAAAGTGGTGATCATTGCTGGCTGCTACACATGCTGTAACTGAGCTGTGATTGATGATCGATTAATATATATATTTTTTATAAATTCATGGGCCTAGTCCTGGTTATCTTATCTACCCAGCTGAGCACCACCCATCATATGCTCCATGTTGCCTTATGTGCCATATGTGCAAAATTAATGCAGCCTAGTGTCATTCCCTCTAGATTAGAGGGTGTTTACTATCGGAGAACCTATACCATTGATTTATTTGTTGTTCATTTTGATGTCAGAGAACGTCTGCTTCTTTGTAGAATGTCGGTGCAGACAAGTCCATTGTAGCAGGACTTAGTTCATCCTGTATGATTTATTTGGTAGCTTATGTACTGCATATTGCAAATTTAATTGCTGAGTCCCTTAGTTCTTGTATTATCTCTAATTTAGTTCACCAGTGGTTTAAGGTACAGTGCAAAACATAATGCAGGCGAGGCATCTCTGTCTTGTACCCCTGCAAATGCATATGGGCTTTGACAACTGCAGATTTATCTTCACCCTTTCCGAATCATAGCCTGCAACGATTCAGCTGACCAACCCCTCTCTCAAGCTCATTTGCTTCAGAACTGTGCTCATGAATACCCTTTCCACCCTATGAAAGGATTTTGCTGTTTCTCAGCATCGTCAACCAAATGTGGGGGCATTTATTTATATTATCACCAGTTTACCTCTCCCTCATGGAGCCCGTTTGACTTAGGTTGGAATTATTTTATCAGATTTAACCATGAAGGTCCCTGCATATAGGTTACAGTCCATGTTTAGTATATATATTGACATAAAGGAGACACAGGGACCAGGGTCCTTCCTTAGCTTCAACAGCAGTGTACTTGTGACATCTATCATGACTGGTGTTACCTGGTGTGTTCTTCTGAAAGACTGAACAACTTAAATGGCTGTAAGCATGGCCCCAATAGGCGTGGGCCCGGGTTGTAATTTTTCATTCTCTGTTGTTAGACTTTTCTCCATTGTGTTCTTTGACTGAGTAGAGAGACCATTTCCAGTTAGTCTCTATTCCCTGTTTAAATGTGAATAGTTTGAGTAATTTCTTCAGCTTTCCACCAGGCCTAAGTCATATGGTGTTATATTTATATGACCCATCTTTACATCAATGTTCACTAAAACCCTAGCTCTGGCTAGTGTGTCGCCTGCTCAGTGCTAGGATACCCTCCTGGATGATAGTAGGGTTTGCAAATCAACACAACATATTTAACCATAAGTTAGGTGAAAACTGCATTTGTACTGCTGCAATAAACAGTTTTCATATTGTTGAATGAATATGCCAGATTTGGCTATCAAAATTCTTACAGCCTCCAGGTACAAATATAACTATTTGGGTGCAAAAATGGAAATGGAACAAGGAGTGCAGGACACAATGTGTGACAAAGCAATTATCGTAGGAGCAGTTCTGCAAGCCAACTTGTTGTTTGCCGTTTGTTAGAATCTCCCATTGGAATGCATGTGTCTCAAAGTCCCATTACAAAAACAGTAAATGTCATTAAGTGTTTTACCTCCTTGGCTCCTAAGCCTTTCCCCCTAGAATGCCTAGCCCTTGTTTGGCTATTTGGGGTAGTTCGCTCTTACGCCTCCAAATTTATTTTCCACATAAGGTAGCCATGCCAAATTTGTGTCCTTTTTATTTCCAACATCCTGGGTATTCCAAAGGTAACCGGTAAAGGGACTGAGAAAATAGCCAAAATATAGCCTAATTTGGTGGTTTTGGGAAAAAATAGGAAAAAAAGTGCTCCAGATTAAAGTGTCACTTTTCTTTCTTAAAATGTCATCAATAAACGTTTGCTGTGCTAAAGTCAACATTTTCCCAGCTTTCGGGTACAAGCAAAGCTGAAACAAAAAAAAACAATTTTTTTAACCACTGTTTTAGCTGATTTTTCCGTAATTGTGTGCTTTCAACCTACTTCCAGTTCAGCAATGGGTCATTTGTGTAGATCCCTCAAGGTTTTCCCAAGGAAAATAACTGTTGAAATAAAAAATGAAAAAAAGCATGAGTTTGTGAAGTTTTCATTAGTAACTTCTTTCACCATGGCTGATTTACCAATGGCGGATAGCCCACTCTGGTTGGGGGGATGTATAGGGATATATAGGGTTTGTAGGTTTCCCAAGAACCTGAGGTACCCAGAGCCAACAACTGAACTGCACTGTACAATGATTTTCACGCTGTGCCATGTAGAGAACAATTCATGTGGTAAAATATAAAGACTAAAAAATAGGTATCAAGGAAACCTATGTATTTCTGAAATAGACATGACATACGGAGTTTAGGAGCAATGATTATGTGTGAACTTGTGGATACCCATACTAGCGTGTGAGTCAGAGGGTATATTTCAAAAAGTCTTCTTTCTTCCACACTGGCTTACATTTGGAAGGCATAAATGCAAATGAAATAAATGCTCTAACATTCTGCATACCGACATGTCTGCCAGTAAAACAGTACCTCACTTGTGTGAGAAGGCCTAGTGCCTGTGACAATGGCCCAAAACACAACATGGACGCGTCACATTTTTCCACTGAAAACTGCAATGTGGCTAGTTGTGGACTTTGGGGACTAGCTCAGCCCACATCTATGGAAACCTAGCAAACCTGGGTGGGGTGTCTTTCGAGATTCTCACAAGGTTTTACTCCCCAGAACCCCTTGCAAACATCACATTTAGGCAAAAAAACATATTTTTCTTTCATTTCTGTGATCAAAAGTTCTGTAATCTGCAGGGAGTAACACATTTCCCGCCACCTAACTTTCCTCCAAGTCTCCCGATAAAAATTGTACATCGTTTGTGTAGGTGGGCGCAGTGACCACAACAGCAACAAATAAAACCGAGGTCAATGAGAGTCCCTTTGCGAGGACTCTCATTGACCTTGGTTTGATCTGTTCCTGTCACGTGGAGTAGACCCAGCCACACAAGTGGGGCAGCATTTTTATCGGGACGAGTAGAGAAATGCTGGGTGGTAGGAATTTTGTAGATTCCTTCTGATTCTGGAAAATATGTCAGAAATGTAAGGAAAATGTGTAATTTTAGACCAAATTGGGGGTTTGCAGTGCATTGTAGATTAAAAAAATACTTTCTGGGATCTACAACAACCACACCACCCTGTACTCCCCTTGGTGTCTAGTTTTCTGAAATGTCTCGGTTTGGTGAGTTTTCCTGAGTGGCTGCTGAGCCCAGGGCCAAAAACTGCAGCTACATCTTCCTGTAAGAACACTGCTGGATTAGGGGCCGCAGCACCACTGTTTTTGGGTGACTGAGACAATCCAACACCGTCTTGGCAGCTGTCAGGCCAACCATATTGGCTAGCTAGCAGCACCTCACCAAAACCTGAAAGAAAAGGTGATTCATGGCAGCCTGAACATGACACTCAGTGACTTCTCAGGGGAAGTTGTGGTTGACAAGTCCCACCACTTTCTCTCGTTAGCAAAAGGGTCTCATACACACACATAGGCAGAGAATGAGATGCAGATGGTTTTCAATACATTTAGTGAAAAGACTGCAATCTAAGCTGAAATATATGAGATGCAATTATTAGGGCAGTGAGGCATAACAGTATTAGAATGGTGGTCACTAGTGAGAAGAAAATGAAGAGCCCCAACATATTACAATAACATATGTAAATGACTCCTACCCAACCCTTAACCTCTGGGCGAGAGTATGCAGTGATAGCCCAAATTGTCCATACTTAGTCCATGAGAGGAGCACCCACCGCCATTAACTGAAAGAAAAGGTTCTGCCCTCCCTCTCCTTGGTTGGCTGTATAGACAGGGCCGAGATCAGCAATGAAATGGCATGCAGCTTGGATGGAATCCTGGCTGGAATGACCTCTCTGTTGTCCTTTGGCCTGCACAGTGTTTTTATAATGAAACACATTTTCAGTCAGTGAAAAAGGCCTGATGTGGGCAAGTATTCGAATGATTACAAACTCTTGTGGCGACAATTGCTAGCTGGAATATCATGTACTCAGACACGTCAAACGTGGACAGGAGAACATGGTGAAATGTTGTGCACAGAATAATAATGCTTTCACAGAATCACAGCGTTACAGCTGATTAGAAAATAAAACATCCCCGCTGAAAGCAGGCTGACTAAAAATGAATAAAACGGAAATAAATGAAATCAGAGCACATATGTAAGTAAAAGGACAGCGGCCCCAGGCCTAAACTGAGCTAAAATATGTGTGCCCAAGCATAGTGTAAAATAAACCCACAACAACACCTTTTGTTGATGTTGCCCTATTGCATTTGGGATTTTGCCCTTTTGCGGGCGCTAGGCCCACCCACACAGGTCGAGTACAGTTTTGACTGGGAGAAGTGGGAACTCTGGGTGGCAGGAAATTTGCAGCTCACTGAAGATTCCAGTACTTTGAGTAACAGAATTATGAAAAAAGTGGTGTTTACGCGAGACACAACACCCTCAAATCCCTCTGGTGTCTAATTTATAAAAATATCTGGGATTAGTAGATTGTCCCGGAAGGCAGTGTACACCCTGGCAGAGAAAGACTGAAAAGACAGATATTACTGCACTGCCACCTACTACTCAAGTACACATAACATACTGGTCGGATTTCGAACAAGGGTGAGTGAAAAATTCAAACACTAACTTTTATTATCAAATGATTTAACAAAAATTAAAATGTAGAATTCACTGTTGATGAGGAAATTTAAAGTTAGTAAGACTGATCAGGTAACTCACACATAATTTCCAAGTTTCCCAGGTTCATGTGTGATGTGCTGCTCCACACCAGGTTTTTTCCTTTGAATTCTGGTACTTGTAGTCTTTTTCATAATAGAATACACAAGACGACAAATCCCACAACTCAAAGAAAAGCGATGGACTGGAGCAGCACATGGACTTGGGAAGCTTTGCAGGGCTGCTCACAGCTCATGAGCTGTAAAGCCAAGACAAGTCTTCAACCTCTTTACAGGCCATTCACACTTCTTTCATGCATCACACACACACACAAAACCATTCAGACTCTCATCAACCGGTCCAGCACATTACAACACTCACATCAACAAACTGCTCCATTCAAGGGCCCATAACTTTCATACTCTTACAGGACTGACAGTGCAATCACACCACCTGGCAGCTGGCAAGGTGATCACACACTGCCAGTCAGGCACCAGCCACACAAAGCGCCAGACAGATGTTAATTCAGACAGAGCAATTACAGTGCCTGGCAGCTGGCAGTATGTGTGGATTGGTGTTTTGATGGCAGTGTGTGTAGTTACTTGCTACTGGTCACTACATGCACACACTGGCAGCCAAACGGCAGTCCACACACACTTGCAGCCTCACACACCGCCAGCCAAACAACACACACCATGAAGGTCCACCACTTTAATTTCTAAAACACTCCCAAAATGAACAGATTACAAACACAAAGCACAAACAGGAAAATAAAACATGCAACTAAAAACAGCACAACCTACTGGCAACTATGACTGCATATACATTAGGTGTAACTTTTCAAGCAGGTATCTTAACAGAAAATATATAACAATACAGACCACAGTCAGTTCACTTTTAGTCTCATGGTGGCTCCCATTACTTGAGTTGTGTATGTAACAATTTAAAACATGGGCTCACAATGGCCTGGATTAGATGGACAGTCGGGGCAGTACATACGACTCGCCGCTTGTACTCCTTTGGACACAGCCTCTACATCTTCAACAAGGAAAGTCTTTTTTTGGGTTTTGGAGAAATGTATTCAAGAACATGGCACTCTTTCCATCTAGCCACATCCTCTAACACTCCGTCTCTAGGAACACTTGCCTGCTCAACTGCAACAAGACTGCCTATTACAGACTTCTAAAACTGTACAAAAGTCATCTTGGATTTTGGAAAAGGTTCTTTGAAAAAAACATAAGCATAGAAGGATGGTAAATGAAATATATTAACAGCCAGCTTTTTGTACCAGATATAGGACTTTTGATCAACATTGTAAGGCTCCAAACTCTATCTAGGCCTCCCATGTGCTTGTTGTAGTCTAGAATTCACACCGGTTTGAGCGCTTCTGCAACCTGACCCCAAACAGTCATAGGTGCAGTGCTTTCACAATTAATAGTTTTAAGCATGTTACATCTTTTTTACATATAAACTCTTTAGGGTAACTTTGACAGTTTGAACGAATTGTGCCACAGTGCCCACTCTGAACAACTTTTTAAACACCTGTGTAGAAATTGTCCAGATATAAATGGCGACCTTTGTAAAAAGAAAAAAAACGCTGGCAAGTTCCCACACAATTTTCTCACCAACTCCAAAAGTGGAAGGACGACCAGTGGGGTAAATTGAAGAATTCCTACCAGTTTACACCATGGAATTACATGCATATCCAGTGGCACTGTCACACAGCATATACAGTTTAATACCATATCGGACTCTCTTGCTGGGAATTTGTCTGAAAAGCAAACATCCCTTGAACAAAACCAGAGACTCCTCCACAGATCTATCTTTCCCTGGTACATAGATCTCTGAGAAATGATCTACTAAATTGCCAATGACAGGCTGACTTTTGAAGAGACGGTTGCAATCAGGGTGATCTCGTAGCACTGCTGTGGCATTATACACAAAGTGCAGCATCTGCTGCAGAAGCTAATATGGATCTCGACTCAAATGACAGGAAACATAGCAGTTGCCATCAAGGGACTAGTAGACCAATATAAAGACAGTGATGGCTTCCTTATCAATCCTTTCAGGAAAGTTAAACCCCAGAATCTGGAGTCATGGAGATTGTGGGAGTTCTCTGGATAGCTCTGGAATGGTTCTTAAGTGTGGCACTGTTCTCCCTCAAAAACTGTTCTGCATATAAATTAGCCTGCTCAACAGCATCATCCAAAAACATCAATAAAAAGTTGGAAGAAATTGATATGCAAAACGTTTGCTGTATTGACTGTAAATCCTGAAACATCACTAAAGGCAAGCAAAATGGTCTGTACCACTTTAGGGACAACCCAGGGTTCAGCACTTCAATGGGAAGCCTTTCAGCCCCTGACTGCAGTCCAGCTTCGTCTTGCTGCACCACCAGCATCTCATGGTCCTCCTCTAAAACAGGCTCAGAGCAATGTTCAGAGACCAATTAAAAAAACAAACCTACAACCTCTTTGGTGGTCAGCGTGTGGGCAGCCATAATGCTTCCTTATGAAACTAACACAACAAACAAGACAACAATAAACAGCGCTGTGTCAAATTAGAACTCACCAAACTCAGCTGTGTCAAACAGTAGATCGAACTAATTACATATAATGATCTGGAAAAAAACTATCCATTCAATACACAAAATGAACTTGACATTTTAAAAAGAGACCTCACTTGCTTCAGACAGCTCGTCTGAGGATCATCTGAACCTACTCTGCACAGACACAGCAAGCGCCAACGATATCCCACTAAAAGGAAAAAAAATAGACACAAGCTGACACAATACAAATCATGCAAAAATTCTGACGTGAAATTGAAAAATAATAAATCATAAGTTAAATATGCTACAATTATTACAACCATTAAAATAATTCAAGCAGGGCATTGCTACTCATTTACTGTAAACATTACAAAAATGTTTCCTTAACAAACACATTTAACTACACAGATCTACTAGTGCCGAAACCACAAGCAGGAGTCGCCAACACAGAAGTTAAAAGCTTTGCACCACAAGAAAAAGGACAAATAAAATATTACGGTCACAAATGGAAATAAAGACAAGAAATATAACAGTTAACACTATAAAACACTATGAGGTCTTCCCCTGGGGAAAGATCAGCATCACAAACATTCGATCTGCCCCCAAGGTGGACACAAAGCAAAAGACAATAAATTGGCACACCAGAGGGGAGTGACTCTTACCGCCATCCCCCACCTGCTTAGGCAGACTGGCCTAAGAAAAGTCTGATCTCCCCCTGGGCAAACAAAAATGAGGGACATGTTTAAGGAATACTAGGAAGCGATCCTTTGCCAAGGTGCTGCTCCACCAAGATATATAAATAAATATAAAATCCCTTGCGTCTAGTGGTTGTCCGCTCTCCTTGGGGGCAGATCGGTCTGAAAAGGGGATTGGGAGGGGGTAAATGGCCAAAACATGTCCCCAAAAATGGAAGGTGACCTTTGCCTAAGGGGCGTTCCCCAGCCTATATACAATAAATCCCCTGGTGTCTAGTGCTTTTTTCCCCCCTTGGGGCAGATTGGCCTACAATATGGCCAATATGTGCCAAAGATCGGGCCATTCCCCAACATTCAAGAATTTATTGCATTCCCTGGTGTCTAGTTTTTCCCACTCCCCCTTGAGAACAGATCCGCCTTCCAAATGGTCAAACTGCCTCTGGGGAGGTGAGGTGAGGATGGAATATGGCCATAACATGTACCAAATAATGGGATCCAACCCTTGCCCAAGGAGCTACTCCCCGCAGCATAGAAACATCCCTGGTGTCTAATGAGTGCATTTCTTCTGCACGGTTGCAGTCCCACCTGTGATCCAGCAGCAGGAATGCACTGCAGAAAGAGACACCCTGCCCTCCGAATCCCTCCTGGGAGCAAAAACGTACCTGTATTCTGAAAGTGCTGGAAGCAAATGGCTTCCAAAGCATCCCCAACGGCTTTTGATGATGTTGGCGTAATTATATCTACAACTCACAAGGGAATAGGTTAGCAGTGGCAGCGGAAGTGCTTCCTCTGCCATCCTTGGTAGGGGCATGAGACAGGGAGGTGCGTGGGGGAAGCTCCAGCACTTCCCCCGCAAGGAGGGGTGAGGGTGCTAAGATGTGCTCGAGGCATCCTCAGTATCCAAGGAGTTAAAGAGATTATTTCATTGCTACGGAATCCAGATTGATCTGCTGTTGTGGGTTTACTGAAGTCAATGAAGGTACTGAGTTGGTCATAAACACACTTTTTTTAATAAACCACCCCACCAAGGTAGGTTTGTGACGGTTGTGCTTCTACTGATTACAAACAGCTAGTATTAATATTCTCTTTAGAAGGTTGTTAATCTAAGATGCTTTGATTGAGCCTGGGAAGATGCATTCTCATACCAGTATATTGGTACTATAACTTACAGAAAATTTGAATGTTCTTTTTTGATTACTGGAGTAGGAATGGTGTTTATTGTATAATATTGGCTTTACGTTTTATCCAGCTTTGTTAGGTGAACTGGGAAATGGACAAGACATTGCTCTAAGGTTAAATAGAAAGGTGAGTAGGGAATTTTATTGGGTGCACAAGATTTTTTAGGTGATGCACTCATTAAGAGAGCGTATTTTCCTGAAGAAAAGGCTTTGGAAATCCTCACAAACAATGCTGGCTTTGATAGGACTTTGCAGTGATTGAAGGTTGATGTTAAATTCATAATCTGAAATTTATGATTTGAAGACATGGAGTAGCGTATTCTGCTTTATTGTGTCTTTAACAAAAAAGGTAGGTAGCTAAGGCTGGGTAAAAGCATCAGCCTCGTGTGTGTCATGTTGTTGGTTTGGGAATAAGGAACAGTTAAGAATTTGTGGTGGTTTGCCCCTTTGGATGTGAAAAACTAGGTTGTTTGGAAAGTTTGAGTGCATTGGTGAGGAAATTGTGCTAGCAGCATATTAGATGGCTTTTTCAAATGACTCATACGGCTTGAAAGTGGATATGAATGTTTAGAGAGAGAGAGAATCGAAGTAACTGTTCTGCTTATGGAAGAAAGGCCTCAACATATTCAAATTTACAAATAATGTTGTGGAGAGTGGAACACATTCATGAATATGTCCATCGGTGAGTGGCTGTTGTTGCCTTAGAGAGAAATTGTATTTATATTATATTTTTGGGCAAGGAAGCCCACAGGCAGGTTCAGTTGACCAAAGAGTTGAAAGGGCATGCTGACGAAGACTTAAGTAAAAGATAATTTTTATTATATATTCAAAGGCTCTTTTGGAATTCAATGATGAGAGGTATGGCATATAAACCATATTAATATATGTTCAAAGGCTTAGGTAGCCAGGGCTGTCATGTGATTGGCCAGTTGGCAGTGTAATTTAGTGAAAGCAGTGTCAGTGAGTTGTGGTGAGTGAGTGGAAGTGGTTGGTGATGAATGCGTTTTGCTACATATAGATCTTTTGGGCTTTTGGCAGACTGAGAGAATTTTGAGTAACTGTACTGGAGTGATGTGTGGTGGATTGGTCTTTGAAACGTGACAGAGGACCTCCCATTGAAGCATAGAGTGAAAAGTATACTTTTCTTGTTGCTGAGCGCTCATCATTTACCAGAACACAGTGGATGTGCATGTATGAAAAACAGACGGCCAAGGGTACTTAGTAAATTGAATGGAAGTAATCACAGCCACATCTACTGAAAAGTAGTTATTCATGTGTGAGTGATTGCCGCCTCAGGAGTGCTCTTTTATTGCCGGCCATTCCTCCATCTCACCAACCGGACAGGCAGTAAAGGTAATGGAGGGTGATTTTATTTTAAAACTATTTATAGCAGAATGCTGTGTTGTGGAGAATGCATACTAGTGCTACTACAGAGGAAGCTACCTAGTACAGTGACTCTCAAGAGTAACTAAGATTCACATTTAAACATGGAAGTGAAGAAATGATTGTTTATGTGTCCAGTTTACCTTCCTAGGGAAAAAGGCCTTTACAGGGATGCTGCCCTGAAGGATCCTGAACTGAGACTGTAAGAAATAACTTGTAGTACGTTCACAGGGACATATATTCCTGTAGATGTTCACCTTTGAGAAACTCACTAAAACAATGATGTGCTATCATTGTCACCTATCATTTAGTTATATCGCTGATTGTCTGTTTCTTTTTTTGGGCCTTAAACAGCCTTATGACGTCGTGGCTTTTTAATGTGTTTTTTTTATCTGTGCATTGGTTTCTCTTCTGTTAACTAAATGTTGTATAATGATGTGCTTATGCATTGTCTTTGATTGCGCTCCAACTTGTCTGCTTCTGTCACGTCAAGTATTTATCCAAAGAAGTCCTCCAATACAAGTGATATTCAGAGACGTGTATGCTAATTTCTTTTTAGTTAACAATTTTAAGTTGAATATAGTTAAAATATATTATTAAAAGATGGTCCACACAACACAAAGATGACTATAGAAGCAATCAATGCAAAATGAGGAACTAACTGTTCACAGACTAAGCTCTAGAGGGGCAAGCTTTTCTGGTTACAGTTCCATTAAATTGAATGTAAAACTTTATACGAGATTCAGAAGGAGATTGCATTTGCTGTTTGAGAATACTGAAGCCCATTGTACTATACGCAGGGGTAGATGAACCAGTAGTTTAGCATTAACAACATATGTTAGTTTGTGTTTTATTAGCCACTTAAATCTTGAAATGGTAGTCTTCTCTAGGTTCACAAATATACATATTTGTTCCATATTTCAATACAGTATGTGAGCAATACTGTATGTTTTGTGTGATATCCAAGTATATTAAAATCTTCTCATACTTCCTCATTAAGTCCTTGTTTAATTTTTTTTATTTCTTGTATGAGAGACAGGTACAGGTACTCGATTTTCCCGGTTAGCAAACATTTTAGTCCCTGTGTTGGGTATAACTATATATATAAATCTACATGCTCACCCAAAGTTTGTTTGTCTTTCATCCAGAGGACCAAGCTGTTGTTACTCAACATAGGCAACAAGATCTTAACTAAATCTGTTGCGAATCATATCACCCCATTTATTTTAGATCTGGTTCTTCCAGACCGCCTTTTTTATGGCAATAAGTGTTCACAGTCCATTCCAGTATTGGGGTAGGAGTTTTTCCTCAACTTAATAAATACCTACCCCATAGCTAGGATCCAGGTAAATGGGCATGTTACCGACCTTATTGGAATAAATAGGGAAACAGGGCAGGGCTGCCTGCCCTCACCATTATTATATGCCTTTGTGTTTGAACATCTGGCTTGTGCTCTCAAAAAGGGGCTTACATTCCTTAGTCAGACTGATTATATCTGCATATGCATGTGACCTGCTGCTCCATGTGAGGGACCCTGTCAGCAGTATTGCTCCAGTACTTTGGGAGAAACTCAGTGGAGGATATTCTAGGTTGAAAATTAATTGGAACAAGTCCATTATGTTTCACCTGATGGAGGCTATAATACAGCATCCGTTATATTTCCCACTTCGATCGACACTGGGCACCCTGCAATACTTGGGGATTAAGATCCACAGAAGCCTGGAGGAGATGCTTTGCTGCAGTTAGGAGGAAGTCATTGATGCGCTAGAAGATCGTATAGGGAGCTGGATCAAACTTCTGCTATCTCTGACTGGGAGAGTGGGCATCAAGAAGATTCAAATTTTGACGTGTATGTTATATTTTTTCCAAATATTCTTATTGCGCCTGCCCACGCCTTCCATGAGCAAGCTACAAAGTTTATTGCCCAGGCTTACCTTGGCTGGTAATCAGTCTGGAATCAAAAGGACTACCTTAACCCTTCCATATCAGCAGGGTGGTCTGGTTGCTCCAGACCTGAAGTCTTACTTTGCACATTATTGGACACGTACCCCCCAGCATTAACTCACATTAGGCTTGCGTAAGAGCTTTGTGATTCCGTGACGCATACAGGCCAGCTTGTTCTGTCTTCTTTACTGAATATGCTTTCATATCGACCTACTATGAAAGCATGAAGATGGCTAATGATGAAGAGTAAACCTGCCTTGCTATATTTGGGCGGAAGTGTGGACCACTTCATGCTCATGGTTGTCTTTGCTTTGGAAGAGAGTGCCCGTAGTCGTGGAGGAGAGCACTGGGCTGTAGATGCTCAGTGTGTTTGTATCACAGACTTGTAATTTTGAACAGGTTAGAGAGGGTGGTCCTGATTTGTTGGCGCTTGACAAGTTCCTGCACTATATAATTCGGTGGATGCTGAAAGGTGGGGGGGGGGCCGGACTTGCCTGGCAAGCGTAAGCCTTACCCCCCTCTCACATTCTTGATTCAAGCATGTGAGCTGAGGCACAGTATTTCTAGACTTAACAAATTGAACCGGAGCACTGTGCCCTCATGTGATAACCAGGCGTGTTTGCAATGGGACAAATAGTTGTATTGCAGTGTTCTGATGAACAATGACTATATTGCTGTTCATTAACTAAAAGTGTTTCTCTCACTTACAGACATAGACTCATATACTTTAAGTGCATGCAACAATTAAATTATACACCGGTCAGCTTGCAGAAGTACCGGCTGATGCCAGATGTCAGAGATTTAATTTGGAAGGCTTGGATCTCATGCACCTGGCATGGTGGTGTCCAGGTGTACAAATGTTTTAGCAATATGTCTTCAATGAATTAGACATAATGACAGGTCATAGACTCCAGGGGCCTCTCAAGTGTGCGCTGTTGGGGTATGTTAAGGACATCCCTGCCACAACTAGGAAATGCACAGTTCTGACACTTCTACTTGCTAACCATCGACTTCTGATGAGGTGAGGCCGTGGCCTGCTCCCTTTCATGCACAAGTGGATTCAAAATGTTTCTACTGTAACAGTGCCATGGACAAATTCAGCACACTGCTAGCAGTAACATCTAGGCCCAAAGACATTTGACCACCCCTTCAGCAGGATGATGACACTAACTCAGAATTTAGTGACAATTAATATACAAAGTGAAGATCCTCTTGACCCCTTTTTTATTGAATGGTTATGATAGGATTAGGTAGCATACCCTATATCACTGCTGAAGTGATTGTATTTTACATATGTTGAGTAGGTCATTTATTGTATACACTTTAGAAATGCCAACATCAATGAACAGTGTATAATATAACTTATTGTTATTTATGTTTTATTTCCTATATTGCTTTCGAAAAAAGATACTGAAAAATGATTCAGTAGCATCACACTCATGGCACCAGCTCTTTTGCCACTCTTTGCATGCTTCCTTGGTAGTCCCTTCTTATGTGCCTACTCGTATGTGTTGCACTGGTTTCAGTTATATGTATAGATACATGAAACATCAGTGTTGGCTCCATAGTTTTTGGAGGATTTGGAATGTAAGAGACCAATTATAACTCTGGGGTAAAACTTAAGGTGTTGGGCATAGTCTGAGTCCACTAGTTCTGAGGTGCTGATGCTGACTAAGGACCTTATTTAAAACAAGATGCACCGAGGACGTAGTTTTGCTATATTTTAGTAAAGCTTATGCTAGAACTTAGATCTTCCATAGCCAGTGTGCCTCTTGTCACCAGGAAATTTGTGCCATTTTGTTTCAAATCACTTCAATCGTTGTCTTTTATTGTGCTGTTTTAAAAGTAGACGGTACCCTGGAGCAATGTTTGGCAGGTTTCCCGGTTTTGTTAAAGACAGCGCTCTTCTGCCCAACGTGCTTGATGATATGTTATTGGTTATTATTTTTGAAATATGTTCCTGGCAGGCAGACAGTTCCTGGGTCGATATTTTTCAGCATACCATTCCTGAGTCTGACACTGTTTGGTCTGCAGATGTATTACTTGATGAAAAAGGTATGTGAGGATCAAAAATGGGGAAAGTTTGGCCTTTTCACTTGGATGTCTGTATTATCCTTCCTTTAACCTCTTTGCTGCTCAGGCTTTTCCATCTTCTGTGCTAAGCCTTTTTTAAATATTAGAGGTACCTTGCTTTTAAACCTTCATTACTTTTTTTTTTCCACAAAAGATATCCACGCCACAATCTTTTTTCCCCAACATCCAGCAGATTCCAAAGGTACCCAGGGTTTGTTGATTCGTCTGGAGAGGTCAGAGAAAATAGCCAAAATATAGCTACATTTGGTAAGTTTAAGAACAGTGCGGAAAAAGTGCCACACAAGAAAGGATGTTTTTTTTTATGTAAAAATTGCATCAATGAAATGTGTGCTGTGCTACGACCGCCAATTTCCCAGCTTTGAGGAACAAGTACATTTGTATCAAAAACAAATTTTCTTAACCACAGCTTTTGCATTTTTGTTTTAGGTAGCTCTTTTTTTCCCTATTTTTTTTTTGGTTTCTGTCTGCTTGCAGTTTGTGCTGGAAACAGGTGTGTGCCCTACTGAAAAGTAGACAATATTCTGAATTCAGCAAGGGGTCATTTGTGTAGATTCCTCCAGGCTTTCCTAAAGAAATTAACTGAAATTAAAAACATAATGAAAACGAGTAGGTAGGAAAAAATACCCATTTGTGACTTTTCCATCCGTAACTTCTTGTCATGATGGCCAATTTATAAAAGCTACATACCATTATGACAGCCAACGTTTCTTGTTGCGTTTATATATATATATTACATTTGCAAGTTCTCCAAAACCACGCGATGCCCAGAACCAACACCTGAGCTGCAGCTTCAAAGATTTTTCATTGTATACTGACTACACATCAGTTAAAGTGGTAAAATATAAAGAATGGATATGAAGGAAGCCCATGTATTTCTTAATTGTACACAAATTACTAAGTTTAGGAACAGTGGTTATTTGTACACCTCTGAATTTATGGTTACCAATATGATTCTGAGGACATTTAGCAAAATGTCTTCTTTCTTGCACACTGGCCTACATTTGGAAGCTAAAAATGCAGGTAAGTCCAATTGGTAATAATAAATATTCTACTATTCTGTGTTCCCACATGTCTCCTGATAAAAATGGTACCTCACTTGTGTGGCTAGGCCTAGCATCTGCTATGCGAAACGTCCCAAAACGCGAACTGAAGACAACACGTTTTACTGAGCAAAATCAATGCTATTGTACAATGCAGGTAGCTGTGGATTTTTGACCCTAGCTCAGCCACTACCCATACCTGTGATACCCAGGCATTTGCTGGGTACCCATACCATGATTGAAACATAAATCATGGATGCAAAGATGGATTCCAATGCTTTCTGCATACTCATTCTGTCAAGCTCCCCAACAAATAAAGATATTTAGGGTATACCCATTTTTATACTTTAGCTGGACCTCTGTAATTGTCCAGAAAATCGAATATTTAAGAGTTCCCATAAAGAGTGGAGCCCACCGGGGTGGTGGTGTACCAAGGTGAGAAAAGCACCTATCATTAAGCATGCCACCGTTTGGTGGATCAGGTGTTTTTTAAAAATATTATTAATATTCCTGTAGAGATTGGTACCATAGACAATTATGGATGAAGGTCTGGTCTTGCCCAATATTTGCTGTGGTACTTTGCATTACATGGAGGACCTTTAAAAGCCTTAAGTACCCTCTCATACTCTTTGTTTTGTGTTAGTGGATGTCGTGCGGCAGGTAGCGATGAAAGTTAGTGACGTATAGCACTTCATGACAAATAACTTAGAATACTGGAATGTAGTTTGGATATACATCAAATGCCAGAAGGCTTATCATTTGACGACAGCACAATTTCAGCCATATTAGCAGCATCACCACTAATTGGGGAAGCAACATTAAATCAGACTCTATCAAATATCAATGATTGGGAAACACTATCAGATCCAAAAAAGACACAGGTGAAAACCTTACTGCACGGGGCTATCATGACCGAATATCTAAAAGGGAATGCAGCACCAAAGGGACTAAGGGGGTTATTCTAACTTTGGAGGAGTGTTAATCCGTCCCAAAAGTGACGGTAAAGTGACGGATATACCACCAGCCGTATTACGAGTTCCATAGGATATAATGGACTCGTAATACGGCTGGTGGTAAATCCGTCACTTTTCCGTCACTTTTGGGACGGATTAACACCTCCTCCAAAGTTAGAATAACCCCCTAAATGTATCCAGCAAACCCTGGATAGTCTTGGAAGGATTAGTCTGTGATTGACTGGAAATTTACCTAAGACTGACTTGTGTTAATTATTGAAACCGCTGAGCGCCTCTTGGATGCTCTTCACATTTGGATCAAGTCCAGTGAAATATTACTGAAGTCTCAGATTTCAGTTACAGGGTTGAAAAAGAATCTGGATGAAACTAACAAAACAATCAACAAATATAAAGAGTTTCAGACTCAGTCAAGAATGGCTAAGTTTCAGAAGGATTTGAAAAGATTCTGACTGGGTGTGTTCCTCTATCTAAAGAGCGACTATCAACCAAGGACCAATTAGAGGACCGACAGCTCTTAATGGGATGGATCAATCACGGAGGGCACATCCACGTACTCGGATTGTAGTGAAAGGGAAAGAAAATAAGTCATATAAAAAGTACAAGAGGAGGGGCCCGAAGGGTTGGAAGCAACCACAAAACTATGGACACGGCAAACATCCCCCTTTTTTTTTTTTTTTTAAATGCCCCCTTCCTAGTTATGGACAGTTGGCACCAGTGGCGAATTGGTATCCTAGTACATGCCCTTTTTTAGGACAAGGATGAGAGAGAGAAAGAAAAATAAATTCAAAGGTATAGAGTGCCAGTGACAACAGAGAGAAACATGCAACAGAACCTACAACCAAGTATGAGCAAAGACTTGAGGCCTCATTATGAGTTTGGCGGTCTGAGGACAGCTAAACCCACTGGGGCAGTGGGACAGCCGCACCCCAGGCGGTCCCAACCGCCTTATTATGACCCTGGCAGTCCGACCACCAGCGAACCACCACCAGGATGATAGATCCCGACGGGTAGGCAGCAGTCAAAGTTGTGCTTAGCCACGGCAGTGCTTATCACAGCTTCATTTTCCACCAGCCTTTCCATGGTGGGGTCCCCGCCATGAAAAGGCTGGCAGAAAGTTAGTGCACGGGCCCCCTTGCCCAGCACCCTCAGAATGCACATAGACTGCTACGGCAGACAGTGTGTATTGTGAGGGTGCTGGAAGCACCTTCTGTGTGACCGCATTGGCCTCAGCTCCATGGGGACTCGAGGTCAATGCCGCGGCACGGTTTCCACTGGGCTGACCTCTGATTTTGGAGGTTTCCGGTGGTCAGCCCTGTGAAAACCTTGTAATGGGGCTGAGGAGAAGCCCGCCAGCCTCGTGACGGTCTCCCTACGGGTCCGGAGGGCCTGGTTTCGGATCACCAGACTGTAATGACACCCTAAGTACCATTATAAATCTCAGTGACGTTAGTCTTTCCCAGACACAAACCTCAGTGTTGGAGAAAGGGTTAGGGTTTGTTTCCTCGACTAAGACAAATATATTCAGACTACACATTGGATACAGGTCTAAGAAAGAAGTCTACTTTTACACCACCAGCCTCAACCATGCCTCCAGAAGTTTTGGCTTTTGAACAAGCAGTTACTAGTGACATTGATGGTTTGAAGGATCACAAATGTGACATTTACAACAGTCTTTCAAAGCTAGAGTCCATGGCTTTATCAGAATTAGCAAATCTTGACACATCCGTCATAAAGCCAGGGGATAAAGAGGGAGCGATAGTGATCTTACCCTCAACATTGTATAGAGAGGAGTGCCTTACAGTATTGAATGACAAGAGAAACTATAAGAGATTAGACAAGGACCCCACAAATGACATAATTGAAGATATAGTATACATGGTAACACAAGCTAAGGAGAACGGGTAGTTTTAGCCCATGAACCAGAGTATCTGTGTGAAAAGCAAACAAATCTTTACACAAAGGAAGAATTATTCCCCTACCCCCCACGACCCCTCCTCCCCTCGGGAGACCAGTCGTTTCAGGCATAGGATCTGCCCTTGAGCCTCTGTGTAAATTGACTGACTTTTTCCTGAACCCAATAATGAGAAAAATACCTATACTTATTTGAAAGACCCAAAATACATAGACATGTTAATTTGACTAATTTGCCCAGAGGGAATACGTTTCCACCCAGGGGTAGTTACTGGTTACCATTGATGTGGAATCACTAAATACCAGTATCCCACAGGAATAATTTTTGACGGTCGTAGAATCTCTTCTGGAGCAGATGCCATCTGAGTATATAACTCCAATGGATTTTGTACTGGACTGTGCGCATGGTGCATTTACAAGGAAATATTTCCAATTTGAACAACAATTTTATCTGCGAACCCTGTACTTCCATGGGTAGCACCTTCACACCCAGTATAGCCTGACTTCTGATGGATACAACTACCTGTGGATTCCTCACCTAATGAATACTCCCATTGCGCCAGCACTCGACGGAAATCTTCTTCCTAGCTTCTGCACGTCGACGAGGACGTCACAGTTGCCCACGCGACGCCGTCTGACGTCATGCAGGCAATAAGAGGTCCTCGCCGACGTCCGTTTCCTTTTTTCCGTGCCATTCGAAACGGTTATCTTCGAGGGAGCTACTGTTGCTGTTCGACGGTTACAGTGTGTTTTTTGGATAAATTTTTTCTTTGAGATTACAATGTCGCAAAGAAAGTCAGGATTCAAGCCCTACCGTGAGTGTGGGGGCAAAATGTCGGTAACGGACCCACATTCTGACTGCTTGTGGTGTCTTAGTTCCGATCATCTAGTTGACAAGTGCGATTCTTGTCAACATATGAATCCTAAGGCCCTGAAAGAGCGCGAGGCCAAGCTTTTTATGGCGAAGTCGAAAAAGAAGGAAAAGAGACATCATCGAAAAGCCTTGTCACCGAAGTCTCATCGGCGTCATCGGGACTCCCGGCGTCGTCGAGAATCACGGCGCCGGTCGAGTAGGGAGAGGTCTCGGTCGAGGTCACCATCAACTCGACGTCGGATGACTTGGGAAGTCAGTCCCACTGTCAGTCCTCAGCTGTCGACGCCGTTGCCTTCTCCAGCCTCACCGACTTCGCCCGTGTCATCGGGCCAACCACCTTCAGTGTTTGAGGTTCCGCAGCCTCAGATGTTTTCTCCGTCTTTGCAGACGTCGAGGTCGGTGTCTCCTTCGAACCAGGCACCCCAGTACCCGGCTTTCCCGGCCCCTGGAGCTGATAGTACTGCATTTAAAAATGCAATGTTTTCCATCTTCCAACAGATGGCTCCAGGTGGTGGAACGGCTGGTCCTTCGGGCCCTTTGGCCTTCAACATGGGTGCTCCGGCTCCGCTTCGACCAGCACCCTTTATGCCCTTTCTCCCCCTGGGGAACGTGGGCTCTGCGCCGGTTTCGGCTCCGGTGGCTCCTGAGACTTCGGCTCCGACAGCTTCGGCTCCGGCGGCTTCGATGTTTCAGCCAGTGACGCCGGCCAGACCTCCTACGACTCCGAGGCAGTATTCACTCCATCCGGTTCCTCGTTCGGCGCGAAGAGGCCTATGGCGCCTGTAGACCCGGCGTCGGACGGATCCGAGGATCGGCGTCGTTCTTCGATGTCCGCTGACGCCATGTCGACGCCGAGAATAGAGGAGAGGCTGCACTCGAGGAGGCTTGCTCTCCGCCTCCTTGAAGAGCAGGAGTACCAGAGACAAAACCTGGAGGAAGGAGAGATTGAGGACTCTCGTGAGGGTCTCCATGGGCTGGACACTGCTAGTGGCCTAGATACCTCCCCTGAATGGGACTTGTCATCTCCTGGGGAGTACACAGAAGAGGCGGCCACTTTTCATTCTGTTATCAGGAAGGCAGCTGGCTTCCTGGACCTCCCTTTGCCGGTGACTGAAGCCAAGCAGAATTTGTTGACAGAGGTGTTGCATCCTCCCTCTACATCGGCAGAACCACTTTTGCCATTCAATGAAGTGCTACTGGACCCTATAATGGAAGTCTGGAAGAAGCCGGTGTCTTCTTCAGCTGTCAATAGATCTGTGGCTAGGAGGTATCTGGTTGCACCGGCTGACCCAGGTTTTCTTACCAGGCATCCAACACCTGAAAGCTTGGTGGTCCAGGCTTCCTGCTCGGCAAGGTCTGCTCCTGGGTCTTTTCCAGCTGTGCCCTCGGATAGAGACTCCAAGAAGATGGACATGGCATCCAAAAAGGTGTTCCCTTCATGTAGCATGGCATTGAAGTCCACCAATGCTACATGTATTTTAGGAAGGTACATTTATGCCCTGATGGACGAAATTGCATCAACGCATACGGAGGTTCCTCAGGGACTATTAAGTCTGGTATCGGACGCTCAGGCAGCTGCAACTCAGGTTATCCAATCTGGGTTGGAAACAACTGATTCGGTTGCTAGGGCAATGGGCACTGCTGTAGTTACGAGGAGGCAGGTTTGGCTCCGTAACTCAGGATTTTCCTCTGATGTGCAGTCGACCCTACTGGACCTTCCATTTGATGGTGACAAGCTGTTTGGTGCCAAGGCGGATTCGGCCTTAAAAAGGTTCAAAGAGAGTAGGGCCACGGCCAAGTCGCTGGGCTTGCAAGCCACTTTGTCTACTTCCTCCAGATTTTTTAGGAGGTTTCGAGGATTTGGTCGTGGTTCCTCCTCCTCCTTTCAAGGGAAATTCCAGCCACCCACCTCTGCTCTCTCCTATAGATCTTTCAGAGGGAGGGGTAGGGTCCGTACCAGGGGAGCAGCTCAGCAGCACTCTGCTTCTTCCTCTTCCTCTGGAGGGGTGCAGCAGGGGAAGCAGCCTTAGGCTTCCACCAATTCCCACACTCCACTCCTGTAGGGGGGAGGTTACTGAATTTTCTCCACAAGTGGGAGGTCATAACATCAGACTCCTGGATTACCAGCATTGTGAGAAAGGGCTATACCCTTCCCTTTCGGGAGTTTCCGCCCCCCAACCCGCCCATCTTATTGTTCAGAAGAACACCTCCTGTTGTTAGAACAGGATGTTCAAGTCCTCCTTTCAAAGGGCGCGGTGGAGTTGGTTCCAGAGCAGGAAAGGGGTCAAGGTTGTTACTCGAGGTACTTCCTGATTCCCAAGAAGGATGGTCGGGTGAGACCAATCCTGGACCTAAGGATCTTGAATTGGTTCCTCAAACAGGAAAAGTTCAAGATGCTGACCCTAGTTCAGGTGCTATTGGCGTTGAACAATGGAGATTGGATGGTGTCTGTCGACTTGCAGGATGCTTACTTTCATATCCCGATACTCAATTCGCACAGGAAGTATCTCTGGTTTGTGGTGGGGTCGCAGCACTATCAGTTTGCTGTCCTTCCGTTTGGTCTTACTTCAGCACCTCGAGTCTTCACGAAGGTGATGTCGGTGGTTGCGGCAGAGCTCAGAAGGAAGGGGATAGCAGTATTTCCTTATCTGGATGACTGGTTGATCAAAGCCAGGTCTCCGGAGCTCGTGTTGCATCACCTGCAGTCGACAACCCAGTTGTTGTACGACCTGGGCTTTTCGGTGAACGTGCCCAAATCTCACCTAGAGCCCTCTCAACGCCTCCTGTTCATAGGGGCAGTACTGGATACAACATTGAATCGAGCCTTTCCTCCGCCTCAGCGGATTCAGGACATTCAGGCGTTGGTTCCAATGTTTCAAAGTGGAGCGGTCATTCCAGTCATCAAGGTCCTACGTCTGCTCGGTCTGTTTGCCTCCTGCATACTGTTGGTCACGCATGCTCGCTGGCACATGAGGGCTCTTCAGTGGTGCCTCCGAAGGCAGTGGTCTCAACACAAAGGAGATCTCGAAGGCTTGGTGAGGATCTCCAGAGATGCTGCCATGGATTTGAAGTGGTGGATTGCGGACGGCAATCTTTCCCGAGGAAGGCCGTTCTCGCAAGCTCCTCCAGTGGCCACAGTAATAACGGATGCTTCCACTTTAGGGTGGGGAGCTCATCTGGGGGACCTGGAAATCAAAGGTCTTTGGTCTCCAGTAGAACAGATGTTTCATATCAATCTGTTGGAGTTACGGGCTGTACGTCTGGCTCTCAAGGCCTTCCTCCCGTCCCTTCGCGGTCAGTCGGTTCAGGTCCTGACAGACAATACTACAGCAATGTGGTATATAAACAAACAGGGAGGGGTAGGGTCGTACCTTCTCTGAAGAGAAGCTCTTCGACTATGGTCCTGGGCAAAGGACCATCAGATTTGCTTGATAGCAAATCATCTGTCCGGAGTCTTGAACGTACGTGCGGACAATCTCAGTCGCCATTTCTCGGCCGATCACGAGTGGCGGCTCCATCCAGATCAGGTCCGTCTAATCTTCCAGATCTGGGGGTTTCCTCGGATAGATCTGTTTGCCACCTGGGAGAACTCGCACTGCCCGTTATTCTGCAGCCTCCAGTATCCGGTTCAAGGAGCGTTGGGGGATGCGTTTCAGATGACCTGGTGCGACCAATTGCTTTACGCGTTTCCCCCCATACCCTTGATTCCTCGAGTTCTGAGGAAAATACGCCAAGACCGGGCCCAAGTCATCTTAATAACTCCGGATTGGCCAAGGAGGGTATGGTACACGGACCTTCTCCAACTCTCACTGTGCCCTCCGCTCCGTCTCCCTCTCAGAGCAGACCTCCTCTCGCAGTCGCAGGGGCAGGTTTTACACCCCCACCTCCAGATCCTGAACCTTCATGCCTGGAGATTGAACGGGGCAACCTGAGTTCCTTTTCTCTCCCGCCTGATGTAGTGGATGTTATCTTAGCAGCCAGGCGACACTCCACTAAATCTATCTACGCTAATAGGTGGTCTAAATTTGTGGTTTGGTGTGGAGAGAGGCAGATTGATCCCTTACGTGCTCATTTGTCAGATGTATTATCTTTTGCTTTGTCTTTAGCACAGAGGGGTTGTGCAGTAGCTACTGTTAAGGGTTACTTGTCTGCCCTGTCAGCCTTTATTTGTCTTCCAGACCAGCCTTCTTTGTTTAAATCTCCAATAGTGCTTAGATTCTTGAAGGGCCTTATGAATAAATTCCCTCCATCTCCTTTTGTTATGCCCCAATGGGATTTGACCTTGGTTTTAACTTTCCTTAGGGGGTCCCCTTTTAAGCCTATGCATTCTTGCCCCATAAGATTATTAGTTCTTAAAACGGTTTTCCTGGTTGCAATTACCTCTGCAAGGAGAGTGAGTGAGTTGCAGGCTCTATCTGTAAAGCCCCCTTATACATCTTTTTATGGGGATAAGGTGGTGTTGAGGACCAAGGCTGCTTTCCTTCCGAAGGTTGTTTCACCCTTTCATTTGGCCCAGACAATTACTCTATCCACGTTTTATCCTCCGCCTCATCCTTCAAAGGAAGAAGAGAGACTCCACCGCTTGGACCCAAAGAGGGCGCTAAGCTTTTATATAGACAGAACAAAGGATTTCAGGCTGGAGGATCAGCTTTTCATCGGATACGTGGGAAAGAGGAGAGGAAAGGCAGTCCACAAGAGAACACTCTCCAGGTGGGTTGTTCTTTGCATTAAAATGTGTTACTCTTTAGCAAAGAAGGAACCCCCTGATGGTATAAGAGCTTATTCCACCAGAGCTAAGTCGGCCTCTTCGGCCTTGGCTAGGGGTGTTCCTGTGGTCGACATCTGCAAGGCCGCAACTTGGTCGTCCCTTCACACTTTTGCAAAGCATTACTGTTTGGACTCTGAGGTCAGAAGGGACGGCCATTTTGCACGGTCAGTGCTGCAGGATTTCTTGGTTTGACCATTCAGGCACCCACCATCGAGTGCGGTACTGCTTTGGGACTCTATTCATTAGGTGAGAAATCCACAGGTAGTTGTATCCATCAGAAGAACGAGTTACTTACCTTTGGTAACGACTTTTCTGGTGGATACATTAGCTTTTATGCAGCTTTGCTCAGTCACTTCTGGGGTGGTGTGGAGTCACATGGGGCCACCGATCAGCATATGGAGACACTGCTATGAAAAAGTTTCCTGATCCAGTCTAATCTGTGGCTAGATAGACTATCTACCAGAAAGATCGTTTACAAAGTTAAGTAACTTATTCTTCTGGCAGTGTTGGCCACAGTATGGGCATTGCTTTCATATTTTCCTGTGATGTAAGGTCTGTGTTTAAGAGACACACAGGGATGTTTGGAGATTACTAATTGGTAGTCTTTATTAGGTATGCATTTTCTCCATGCTCTGTGGATTCAGCCACTTTTTTGATTACTGTTTTAATGTAAAAACATGACGCACATTGTGACAGTTTTATATGTCGTATGTTATATCTTAAGGAAAATAACAGAATGTATTTAGAGGCAGGGGTGTGGAGTTTAATAAAATAGCTACTTGTCGATGGGACAGGTTGCTTCATAAATCTACTTGTCCATTTGATTCCATGAAGTGCTGCGACAAATTATAGCATCCGTCTTATTATATTAGAGCTCTTATAATAGTTTCTCTGATTATACCAGGGCTAGAAATGGCTTCAATACTAGCAATTTCCTTATTTTGCCAACTTTCTGCAGATCTTCATACTGGGGCTGGAGTTTGCAGTAAGTAGTAGTTTTAAGGTTGGAATGCCCCTTTGAGTCTTTGCAAATCTACTAACTTCCATGTTTTAAGGGTTTTCAGCAGCTCCTCGCTAATCGTTTGCCATACTGGGAAAGGTTGGAAATTTACTCCTGACAAGGGTCAGAAGTAAAACTTCTTCCAGGGTTGAAAAAAAAGGTAGTTGAAGGGAAATTGAACTTGTAAACACTCAACAGATTTTCGCATGAGCAAATCTACACATGCATATTTGCTCATGCTAAAATACAGATCCTAGATATTTTCTATGAATACGATTTTCTGGTCTACTTCTGTAAATTCTTGTGAATTCCTGAAATATGTAAATCTGCACTAATGCAAAGACAAACACCATGGGTGCACTTTTGTGACTGCCTTTCAGAATCGGGCCCCAAATTAGGTCTGGCATTAACCAAGACCTTTTGTTTTTATTAGAATTATTCTGTCTTTCTCTATCCATCTAGCGACTGGCTTCACTGTGAATGATTGCAATTGGCTCCTTCACAAGGCTCATAACTGAATACAACGTAGTTTTGTAAGGTGCCAGGAACTACCATGGCAATGTGTGCTTTTTTTTAGACCAAAACATGTTTTGCTTTTTTCCAAAGTTTGTTTCAATAGTGAGGGCCCACCGGCTCCCACAACAATAAACATTTCCAAAAGCCATGTCAAAACACGACAGGCATTGGCAAAAAGACTGACCACCAATGTCGGACCCATTGGCTTTATCAATGCTTGTTTATTTTCATGTTTCCAATAATCTTGTTGTACTGGTTAGACTGACTTTCCATTATGAGTATTGCTTGGGAATACTAGCATACATCAACACAGTTTATTAAATGGTGGTACCTGAAAGTTCACAGTAGCGTAGTAAAGCGTTTTTTTCCCCTAGTTGTATTGTTTGTGAACATTTTATTTTTAAAGCAAAGAATCCTCATCCTTACTTTCAAGTTTCTGCAAATATTTGCTTCTAATCCGAGAGCATTCTGGGACAGTTATACCCAGCCTCATATTGTTAAACTTTGCAGATGCATGTACACATTTGTGTTACTAGAACCACTGTCTGTAGCGAGGTCCGAGTTTACAACATTTATTTAGAGCGCTCACCCTACTTTGCATTAATGAATCATAAATATAAGTTCGAACAGCATTGACATATGGACACAAATTGCTGCAGGGGGTTAGGCCTACTTGCCCAAGGACAAAATAAACCTGAAAACCTGTTGTCCTTGACCCCAAACAATATGTCCAGGGATTTGGGCTGTAGGAATTCCACACCCCTGTTTAGAGGCATGAAAGGTTGATTGACCCTCACGAAGAAAGGACTGTGGTGGGGAAGAATAGATTTCAGTGAATGGAAAATTTCCAATACTTAATCTGCGCTACTTTGCATTGAGGTTATATGTACACCCCCATAAAACCTCTGAAACCGATAACAGCACTCTGGCATAGAATTCACATTATCAAGTTTATATTTCAGAATTGCTATTTGAAGGATAATTAATCATATGAGGAAATCTGAATCTGACCTGTGATGAATTACATTCATTCAGGGTGACACTGTAAAATGTGAGAAAATGTCTTGTAAATCATACTGGCACCTACATAAATAAAAATGCATCATACCCTGGATGTGCTAATTAGTCCTTCGAGTGAGTCACAGTTTCAAGGCACAGAACTATATTGAACACTAAAATTGAGAATTATACTATTCTACTTTATTAAAAGAACACTAAAGGAACACCTACATATATTAACGCTTCTGTAACCAAATTATGCAAACCAGTTTCATCAACTCAATAGATTTACAATGCAATAACTAGACTGTCCGGGCACTCACAATCACAAATAATGGAACATTTTTTGTACTAGGCGAAAAGTAAATAATCATGAAGCCTTTGCGTCCTTTAACTGCATGTTTCAGAATCCATTTGACCTCACATGAATTCAAAGTGCACTGGATCTTAGAGTTGGTGCATGTGCTCCAGAGGCCAGCCTTGCCTAATTGAAATATCTACATTCTAAGACAAATGGAGCACCCTTGCTGTGAAATCAGTAAATTGTACAAGAATCCCAAACAAACCTCTGAAAGTTCAAAGTATAAACATATTTGATTAAGTTGGGCTACAAGAGAAATGTTAACTATCTTGTGCAAAGAAAGTCTGGTGCAAAACCTCTAAAAAATGATTTTTAATAATTGTTCAGAGCAGGGGTTCCTAACTTTTTAACACCTGTATACCCTTACTGAATCACTACTGGAAGCCAGCGACCATGATCAAAGCAATTTCTATTGTTTGAGCCTCCAAACAACGCGCAACAATTCAGAAACAAGTATACATATGGTTTTCAGTTTTCAATTAAAACCGATTATAACTGATAAAGCACCTTTGAAGGCAATATTTATTTTTTAATAGAAACCGGAAAAAACAAATGTTGCTGCACTTCACTGCTTTGGCACCCCCTGGTGTCAAACAGTATAAATGTGACCCCTCTCTCTAAGCAATTTTCTGTGATGGATGCTCCTGCTGTGACCCAGTTGAGCTAAGCTAAGCTACTTAATATATCCTTATGGACATATGCAAGGCCCCTGGACCCCAGGACCTACTTCCACTCCGGTTTTGGCTGACATCATGTGGCTTCAGCTGCCGCTTCATTGTGTATTGCTGCGTAGGGACAGCAGCATCACAGCTGAACTTGGAACAGATCCTAGATTCCATCCTCCTTCAGCATGAGCAGAACCAAACTTTGCTTTCTGAGATCTCAGGTATCAGGATTGTGGCAACAAAGATCACTGTGCATACGGTTAGTTTCAGAATCAATCATCTACCATAATACACAAGACTCCTTTTCTTAGGTTTAGGTTGTGATGGTCTAAAAAGCATGCTATGGGAGCTGCATCCCTTCATATACAGAAGAATCTGGGGTTATATCACAAACATGTTTAGTGTCCAGACTCCATACAAAGAGGTCCATGCGTTGTTCTTGATGAAACGGCACTGCTTTTAGTGCATAAGTTCACTCAAAAACTTATTTCCTAGTATGTGCTGCATATGATGTAGATAACCAAGTTACATTTTCATTCCAACCTCCTTCATGTCAAAAAGTAGGATGGATCAAGGCTTGCCACTTGGCAGCATCACCTGTATAAAATTCTATGAACACATTTAATGAAACATATTGAACTGCGCTCATTCTTACCACTAGATGAGAAATGCATTAGAACAGTTCAAACTGCACGGAATAAGTGCCTGCACTGCTTTGAAAAAAGAGACCAATCCCCACACTTGGTGACAATCAATGCTTTGAGGTCCTTAATTAAACACAAAATCCAGCAGACCTAGCGCTACAGTGTAACACAAACGTCTTTCCTATTGTGACCTGCACATACAAAAGACCCAAGCCACCCAGCAGGCAATAAAGCTCCTTTATAATCTTAGCTGTTTCTTCATACAGCAGCACAGTTTGCGGTCAGCAACGTCTCTATGACTAACAGTATGCATGGAATATTTTTTAGCAGGCTTCTCCCTTATGACCAGGTAGAACACAATAAGCCTAGATCAACATTAAAAATACCCCAGTTCTTTCTCAAGGGAAAGATTGGTACAGCGGGACACTGACTTGCAATAACTGAGCACAACACTCTACTCTAAATATATATCTCATGCCCTAAAAAAAATCTTCATTAAGAAAATCTTTGACATCTGACTGAAGAATAGAGCAGCAGGAGGTGTGTTAAATTCCGGCCATTAATCTTTTATCTTTATCCTTGGGGAAAGGCCACCAGAGGGTATGTATTGTAATAGAATGTAATACTAAGATCAGTTAATTTTATTCCATCATAGTTAAAAAAAAATATATATATATATTTGTGCACTGCATTGGAGGCATTTTACCATGGAGAAAACTATTACAATTCTCAGATTTGTTAATACTATACATGTAATCTCCATGCTGGATCTACTCAATGCAGGTCACATTTTTTCAAGCTCATAAATTCTTTCAACATTGCTAACATTAGGGACCCCCAGTGGTATTATAATAAATGGGGACTTCAATTTAAATTGAATGCTGTTCAGTCCCAACAATTGATCAATACAATACAAGGACAAAGCATGAACAATTCCAGCTCCTGTACACCTTCCACAAAGAATGGGTCCATTGGGCATCTACTAAATCTACTCAACTACACTTTATGGCTTTGAGAGCACTAAATGGGGGCCTTCTAGCATATAGAAAAACATATTTTACACACAGTGCCAAGAAACGGAAAGCTGTGGCGGATTATACAATTGTTTCTATCAGGCTAGTAAATCTGTTTTGATCCTTCAAATTCTAACATCGACTAGAAAGCAACCATTCACTGTGCCCAACAAAGCACAGAATGCATAGAAAACAATCATATACCATGTGTGGGAAAATACAGGGGTGGAAGTTGCTATACAAAAGACAAAAAGTGTAAAATGGTGCTCAGACATGGAAGGATGATTGTAGGAATGAATGATAATTATTGCACCAGACCTGACCTGGTTCTTAACACCCGTCTCTAAAAACAATTATCCCTTCAGTCCCATTGTATGGAATGAGACCACCGATATAATTGGGTCTGTTATGCAGTCAGATACGCAGTGACCTCCATCTAATAAAAGTATACATTCTAACTCATGGTTCACGGCAGAATTTACACAGAAAGAAAAGGGAACTAGTTAGTAAAGTTAGATTAGTAATAACACCATCAAAAGGAAGGAGTTGATGCAGGAAATTAAGCAACAGCGCTAGAAGTATTAAAAAAAACACTTTTTTGGAAAGCCTTTCTTTAAAAAGCCAGCTCTTTCCGTAGTATAAGCACATTTTGGAGGGGTTGAACAGAACCACCGCCACTCCAGTCTGCAACAACATATATGCCCTATATTGGGGAAACCCATGTAAAAGCTTTATATTTGGAAAAGATATGACATAAGGAGAAGAATTAATATTGGATACTACTCCAACAGCAACTGCAAAACCCATAGCAACAAGAAACAAAGTTAGGCAGGATTTGCTATTGGAATTGGATTGGGAAAAAAAAACGTGAACTGAACAGTTTCTCACTGTATTAAATAAAAGCAGAAAGGATGCAACACCAGAGCCAAGTGGGTTTCCAGCAGTAATCTTCAGCGAATAAGCTGGTTTGGTTTTGGAGTCATTGGGAAGGATATTTCACAACTGTTACACTACTTGTATGGATCCAGCCTGGTAAGCCTCCAGGATTCTTACCAGGATACGTATCCTGGTTAGAATCCTATCTGTATCCAATACACAAAAAAGGAAACAAAGTGGATCCAGTAGACTCTAGGCTCATAGTCCTCTTAATTGTGGAGTCTAAATATAATGCCTCATTGATATTTAATGAACTACATGATTGGGCATCTGACTGAAGCCTAATGCCCTGGTTTCAAACATTATTATCTCTATTAGTCCATAAAGCAATTGACAATGGCAGAAATCTATATGCATGCTTAATAGACTTTAGGAAAGCTTTTAATACCATCCACAGGGAACTGATCTGGGAAAAACTAAACGTGGAGCATTGCAAACAAAATATTAAAACCAATATTTCATTTCTTATAATTGTGCTCCAATAACTGTATCCAAGTGAAGTTGGGGGTTGATGGCATTTGACAAATAAAATTTTCATAAATAAAGGTCTCACACAAGTTTGGTTTAGGTGCCTGTTTTATTTGATCTATATGTGGCGATATAGAGGAAACCTTAATTTGAGAGAATGCCCGCCAAAACTTAATGGGCATCTGATGCGTTTAATTCAGTTTGCTGATGACACAGTTTTCCTAGACTACACGTCAATAGGCCTACAATGCATTGTAAATAAACTGAATACATATTGTGAACTATATTAATGAAAGCTCAATCAGGAGAAGATATAAGTGTGAAAATGTGTAAGGTGTTGCATTATTGACCTCACTTGGAGCATAGGCAGTAGACCGAATACCTTTGCTGTACCCTACAAACAACTAGAAATGGAATTCCTGCAATCTGCATATTCAGGCATACAAAATAAAATTGGCATCTTTAAACTATGCACTACAGAGTCCCATGCCTACCAGCCTCTACAACACTCTTTACCCCCCATCAAATCATTTTTCAAAATCTCAGCTCCCCACTCTGAATTACAAACAAGGAATTTAACCTCTACAGAAACGTACCTGTGCTACCATAGTATCACTATAGTTCACCACTGACTCATTCACAACACTTTTCTTCACCATTGACACAGTCCCGATTATAGTAGATAATAACTTCATGGATCAACTCATCTCCCATACTGCTGTGGAGCTCAAAATGCATTTACCTGTCAACACGCAGAAAAGGCTACTGAGGAGACTTGTAAAACAGAAAACATTGGTCCTGTGGGTCAAACTTAAACCACAGATCTACCACACCACCTGTACCAGATCACCAGTGAATATGGTAGTGTATCAATAAATGAAACCCTGAGCCCAGAGTATCTTGTCAATGTAATATATAAGCTCACAGCATTATGACATTGAAGTTGATCAATCCGTGCATCTGGCAACGAATGCAAAAAACAAGTGCTCAATACAAATAAACATATTTCTATATATACATATGTATATCTTATTCATACAAGATGTCCCCATTAACTCACATGTCTTAGTATATCTATATTCTTATTAATGTTGATGGGATACCCTGTGGGTATATCGGCGTTTCGACCCAAGAGTTATCTGATCTGCAGGTCTCTTCAGGACAGCGCCTGACCGACCGAAGACCTTCTGCTGAAGCAGCTATCAAATCACCCTGTTTATAAACCCATAGATTCAGTCCTAGTGGTTGCCACTATGTGAAGAAAGCTCCATGCAATGGATGTGAAACTCATTCACAAGCTCAATACGTGTCTGACCAGCATGCAGTCACCATTGCTATACTGAAGGGACCTAAGCATCTTCAGAAACATAGCAACTCACATCACTGACTGTATCCTACAAACCTTTAGAAATACAAAAAGTGAGGTGTGGGATGCTTGAATTAATCTCATAATAATTACTCAGGTGCATTGCAGTCCATTTTGTTTATGCTCACCTGGAAGGACCTAGCAATTTGCAAATCAGCTTTGGTCCTGCTCCAATAGTAACAGTCCACCACAAACTGCCAGTCCAGGTCCCCTCTGACTCAGAACACATGAAACTCCAGACTAGTTTTGATTAATCATTTCACCATTATCTCTGAAAACTCATACTCTAAATCTGTGACTAAGATTACAAAGGCTTTGTGCAGGCCTACTGCTAAACTCCTAACTTCAAAACCACTTCTCAGGTCATGAATCCTGTTGTCCCTGGCCGTCTCTTATGAGGAAGTATCTACCATCCTTATTTCAACTCTCAAGCAGGCTGCTGCCATGCCTGGTCTAATGTCCAAGAACTACCAGCCTACTTAGCATTCACCGCAACTTCAAAAGTTGAAACTAGACAACAGAAGATTAGTGACCATATGGTGTATAAAAACTCATTCAAACACAACCACACTTCCCTCAAATGATCTCCAGATTGTATACTAAAAGGCTTTTTTCATAAAAATTAAATCCTATCCTAGAAGATCTAGGCAGTTGTTAAAACATCATAAATACATCCTGTGATATCTTATCATACAATGGTTTTGTCATCTTTAAGGTCCCCCTTCTAAGGTTTCCCATCCAAACACCTAAACCTAAACAAACCTACTGTGTAAAAAGTCTGCCCAGCTAGCCAATATATCCCACCACATGTATTCCACACCCCATCCCACCAACTTAAAACCTTTGTGTTATGCTTCAGCCTACTGACACAAACACCACCCAGTACCTCCTCGCATTACCCAGGCAATCATCAGTTCTCAGTTACGAAATTCTAGCCTCTCTAGCTTGAGACAAAGCTCACATCCTGGCATCCACCCACAACAGATAGCCCATAAATTGGTAGCCATGAGCTCCTTCAGTACAGTTTCAGGCATTGCATGCTTCCCCCCCAGTGCTTAGTGCATAATAACTAGCTCTAGCCACGCAGCGTAACTTCACTGTGTCAACAGACAATCACAGTCCTCATCAGAACACCAGACTTCAACATGGAATCTGCTGTAGTTGGTGTGTGGTAAAGTATACTGCCTAAAACTTACCCTAGTGCACTGGTCATGCTTGTTCTCATGTAGCTCATAGTAGTGTTCAGTAATGGCCTTCATCACGCCCTAATTGACAGAATTCTTGAGGCTATTGTCCGTACCCTGGAATTTTGCCAAATATTTGTCTGCAACCATAGATCACAGCTTAAGCTTGTTCCCTTTTGACGCTGCGCCAGTCTGCTACAGAGGCCTCTCTCCCAAACAACTGAAGTTATATTCCAGTGCTACTTTGAGAAAATGAAAATCTTCATGAAATTGAAAGACTGACATTTACAAGATTGTATTTAGATGAACCATAATCTCAACTTCCTGGAGTAATTGATATTCAGGTTCAGTCTAAAGCATTAAGATTTGGATTATGCCAGTGCTCTCTGCTTTCCAATAGTGCTGCCAGCTGGTATTGCTATAATAATCCAAATGACTGTGGCCACAGTCTTTACTTGACTGGAAAAAAGGTCTTGCGATGGTCAGGGTACAAATCAGAATTTTTGTATTGCCCAGAATATGAAGATGGTCCGGAATATGAAGATGGCACTCTTGTAAAGAGTGTGACTTAAGGAGCCTCCTGAGTGATGTCGCAGTAAGAACAGACTTTTGTAGCACTACATGTTGACTCCCTCTTCCCACCCCAAAAACAAACCTCCTCTGTGAACATCTTAACTTTTCTGGAAGCGTAGAACTCTCTCCTTTATCCTGAATGGCCCATGCTGAAACTCTCAACCTGCTGCTAAAAGGCCACCCCTTTCATTAAACTTCTCACTGGCTGTCTGCTCATGAAAGAGTGTGACATGCATTCCAAAAAATAAGATAGCAGTTAGAAGAGAGAAACCTGCAAAAAGAAGATAGTCAAATATCTGCTCTCGACTACTCCACCGGGTAAATGCAAATGCTGCAGTCTTTGATCAGGTGGGAGGTAGGGCAGGATTACATAGGAACGTGGGATGCCTCCACAGGCTCAGGAGACCATTAATTCCATCCCATCAGTCCCCAGGTCACAGAGTCTCAGGACAGATAATTGTGGTGTAGTATAAGGACATGGTGGAATAATTGTAATGTCAAGTCTTTTCTCAATTTCAGAAAGTCTCTTTTGAGGTTAGGGAAACAAGAATGTGGGTTCTAGAGAAGCCTTACATGTATTGTAGCTTACACACACATTTTTGATTTCTTGTCGACAGTTTTGGTGGGCTATCATTAGGAGTCTGGTCATCTGCTTGTGAGATCCATTGTTTTTGCAAGCCTTAATGGTGCTTGGGTTTGGAAGCCTTCAGCATAACGTCTATTCTTAAAGCAAAGCTTCACTTGGTAAAGAGTGTTGGTTAGATCTGATTAGCCTGCTTCAATCCAAGAATGAGGCAAGCAACACAATTGTGTGCTTATTGGAAATTGACCATTGTCTTAATAGTGAGGCCACTCTAGATTCCATTAGAGTAGTTGAACCTTAAGATGACCATTGCTAGAAGAAGGGAAATACTTTCAGGTAAAAGCAGAAGAAACCAGATTATGGAGAAGATGTATTGGCAGAAGAGCATATTTTAGCAGCTTTGTTCACCTCTAGAGTCAGTAACTGGTTTGCATCCAGAGTAACTCACACACTGTAGACTTTGAGAGAAAGAGAAGGAAAGACATGAATGATGGTTGGTTAAGGGGAGCAATGGGGGTCAACAGAGCCCTATCACCAACAACTCTATTTTTAGTGTTAATACATAATAACTTCTGTTGTCAGGTTTTGCATGCTGTTGGATCATGTTCGGGTGCAATAAGGACAAGCAGGGGCTATTGCACTACAACCATGGTTCTTGGAATTGTTTTACCTCTGGTGTCCTGGTTAAGTACACTCTTTTCTCTCGAGATAGTGAGGACGAGCAATCAAAGGCTTCACGGTCCAACAACAGACACAGTAATTCATTGTGCAGCCCAGTATTTTTGTTTTAGTAAAAGAGAAGTACTTTAATCATACCAAAACGAAATACTGCACCCAGGAAATATTGATCGCCCAAGTTTGTACACTGTGGGTTGTAGAGGGGTTATCATTGCAGAAATCAGTGCAATAGATTAAAGCAACAGTGTGGGTTCAATATGGGTGCAGCAGCTTGGTCCCCAGCGTGGTCTTGAAGAACTGTTAAGAAGGGGTAGTACGTCCTTAGAAGCGTCCCTCCATCTAACAGTGTCTGCAGGCGTACCAGCATTTCCCCACCATTATTCCACATGGCAATGCTCAAGAAGGACTAATCAGCAATATCCTGCTAAGAGGTCACCCTAGAAATTCTAAAGGCAGCCATGTTTCCATCCCCCCACATTTAAGTGTCTTAGGTAGTACCATCCATTTCAGGAATGTAGACAATACAATGTCTAGGGAGAATGCCACATTATCTGTATTATGCCGTGTAAACCCCAGGAGTAATCTAAAATGGGTCACACCAGTCTCTGCAGTGTCACACTCACATCCACACACAGTCCTGCTAGCATGTATGCTTTACATCACACCCTCTCGACATACGCCTTGGATGACCGTGGATGGGTCTGGGTTTCTTATACAGGCTGACCTTCAACAAGGTGGGGCCGGGAGGCATCACAGTCCTTCTAAATTGGAGAACAAGCTGTGTACAGTGCTAAGATTATAAAAATGGTGTGCCGCAATCGCCTTCGTGTCAAGAACCCAGAACATAGGCAGTAGCACTATGTCAGCTCAATGCTATGATTGGTGTACCTCTTCAGGTTTCAGATCAGACTCTAGACCTCTGAGTGCAAGAACAGGCCGAGGTCTCTGTGCACACGCTGGATGAGCTCATAAGAACACCAGATATCACACTGCAGTTGGATCACTCTGGGAGGGTACATGGTTGTTTACCATCCAGGGGACATTCATGTCCCAACAGATGCGCTTCAGGGATGAAGGTGTGTGACATGCAAACTAAAACATAAGATAGCAATTGGAACAGAGTACCTTATGCAGAGAAAATGGGTAAGGACAAACTACTCTGTTTGCAGGTGGGTGGGATTACATAGGATCACAAGATGCCTCCACAGGCTCAGAAGACCGCTTGTGCGCACACTGGACAAGCTTGCGAGCTGGGCTGCAAAAAGTGAGAATACCATATATCATGTGCTGTTGGGTCACTCAGTGCAGGAGTACACATCTATTTACTATGTAGGGAACATTGCTGCCCCAACGGATGCGTGTTGGGTAATCTGAGCACATAGGTTAGATTCCACTGCCCCATGGTGGTGCAGTGTGGTCCCATGTGTTTACTTAATGCCTGCCTTGGGCCAGTGCTTGATAATGAAAACTGTGCCTGCTGCAGCGATTTATGTCATCATTACTGCCATTGGGTCGATTATACAAATATGTACATGTAAATGTATGTGTGTGTACACACCTATATATATATATACATATATATATACTACATTTAATTTTCATTTACCATAAAAATCCCTTACTCCCCATCTCTGAGCATTGGAAACTCCTTACTACCCTTGTACACTACTCATCCATGAGTTCTAGAAACGGCTTATTACCCATATAAACTACCCATCCTTCTGTTATAATACACACCTACCCATTACCCATCCCTGAACCCTAAAAACCCATTATTACCCCGTATACATTTTTTTTAAATTACAGAAACCCATATTTTAATGTTCATGTTTAAAAATGTATTGCTTATTATTTATCGATTGCTTTACAGTTAATTGCTCTTTTATTTTAATTATTTTGTACTTAATTTCTTGAATTGAAATTTAATATAAAATACTATTACCGTTTTAAGTGACGTAACCTTACCAATGTAGATGCATGCAGGCAGTCAAAAGACTGAAAACCTACGTACAAAATAAAGCCTCGGTGTGACTCGCGATGTTAAATAGAAAAGAAAATCAAGGTAATGGTGCCGTTCCCAGTTATGCAGTTGGATAACTGTTTATATTCATTTGCAAAGGCTACCTTGCAAGGTTTTGGTGTTACAAGTTCCGATTCTTCTCTCCCAACCTTATTAGGCAAGCAACGTGTGGCTACAAACTTCTGCCTTTAGATTCTTTTGTGAACATTATCTACACCTACGCGCAGGTTTTCACAGCGTGCTCTTTTGGCAGAAGGTGATTTCCGAAGCAATTCAAGAGCCATTAGGTGAAATGAGAGCTCCCGAAGAGTGCAACTTGCAGCATAGCCTAATTACATCCTTATTAATGTTGTTTTTCTCTTGATTTTCCTCCAACATTTCGTTCTATTTATAGCGATAAAATGGCTTAATATTCAGTGCAGCACTCCTCTGTGCCACTCAAATCAGCATCATCTGCATTCTTGATTGCTGGTTAATATCACTGTAGAACATATTTAATTAAAAATGTGTGAATTTTGCTTTAGGGTGGAGATTGTGTTCTGCCCTTTGGAATTCACTTATCCTGATCAAACACAGTTCTTCCCTCCTTGCTATTGCCCAGTATTTGTTTCTCAAGCAATGACTAAATCCAGTTAAAAAAAGCATTCATGTAGCGCCTAACTCCCACCCCCACTCGTCTGTGGTACACCGGCCTGTGCCATTGACCCAGCATCCTGGTCCCTAAACTGATTCTTATCTTTAATTACAAGCCAGTGCAAATCCCGGAGGGGCGGCGTGATGCACTGAAATTTACCTCCGCCTGAAACTACTTGTCAGGCCTGTAAGCGTCCAGGATAACTAGGCAACCCTTGTGACAAGTACTGCTGCGGTCCTTGAAACCACAAGAGCCTAGTATTACCGCACACTCACTCCATTGCCAAGCACTTTACTTTGAACTTTGGCGTTCTGGCGGTACCACTGTCGAATAGTCGATGCTTACACTTAGAGGGTGTGTGTGGGGTAGAACGACTTAGTTCAGCTAACACATCCATAAACTTAAATAAATATGTCTAAGGAGTGCTTTTTATTTTCTTAATTTAATTAAGGTTGTTTTGTGACGGTTGTGTTAAAGGAATAATGCTTAGTAACCATGTAGCTTATTCACGGTGTTGATTCAACGTGCACTGTTTGTATTTTTGAAGACATTGCTTGTGTGCCCTGTAAATCAGTACATGCCTCTCTGAGTAGCTTATACCCTGGGAGCTGAAACATGTGTAGACTGTGTGTTTAGGACTTTATAGAAGGTTGTAGGATCCTACACTTTAACTGTCTTACTAGACACATTACCACACTATCTTCTACTAGTGGTTTAAACTGTGAGGATGCCCACTGCCAGGAACCTGTAGCCAAGCGCAGCTTCCGGTTTGTATGTGAGCATGAAGCCCGCAGTTCATGTCAGTCTTGTTGAGGTTGGGGGTAGGCAGGCGCACTGTTAGTTTTTGCTTGCCACAGGCGAGGACAGCATGGCGCGGGCACAAGATGCGGCGGAGAGAAATTAGTTGTTCTTTACCCTGTTTGGGATCTGTTTCACAGGTCCTCACTGATATGTCTGCCGGCAGAGCCGGTGGTGCCAGCCATAGTGCCTCGTGCGACTTGCTCAAGGTGCTGGGGCATTGAAACACTGCGACTGGCTCAAGGCGCTGGGACATTGGATCACTGCGACTGGCTCAAGACTCTGGGGCGCTGGATCACAGCAGCCGGCACCAGAGCAGGAGGAACAGAGCGACAGTTGCTATGGAGGCTCGTAGGCCCTCAGGCACTAGCCAGCACTGCGGCTGGGGTAAGGTGTGACATGGCACGCTCTAGCATGAGCATTGGGCATACTAATGGAGTAAGCAAGAGATTTCAGCCACCATGTTTGTGGTGTTTTTCGCCATTTGTGTTGTCTTTGCTCTCTCCCTTGATTCCACAACCGACTCAGTGACTGGATCTCGGTCTGAGTCTGGCAAGGCACCAGTGCCAAACACCTGCTGTTGGTAGTTTGAAAAGATCCCTATGGCAGCACACTAGATAGGTATGTTCTTTACATGCTAGGCAATCTACTGCGTTCTCTTTTAGTTGCTGGAGGAGTAGACACATTGTTTCCTCAGATCTCCAGTATCTTCTCAGTCGCATCAGGTGAGATAGGTAAAGTTCTCTGCCTCTGGAGTGAGCTTTTCTCTGTACAAGTGTAAAGAGCTCTTCCCACCTCATATGGTGAACCCCGAATAAACCAAAGTGGCTAGCTCAAATCCTTATACAGCAGCAGTTGTGTTCCGGCTGATGGACACCTTGGGGTAAAAATTATACCCAAATCCCTGAAGTTAACCGGTCACTGAAATGCATTTCTTACATGTATGATACAACTCGATGGTAGTCAGAGACCAGAGTGCACTGTGGCTTCGCAATTTTGTATTGGAACCAGGGAACGTCTGTCCATTAGAGAACTTCTGCTGGGTTTTGACATCTTGGGCAGGGCATGACGCAGGGCATAGGGGTGGGTGGCAGTTGTTTCAGGTAGATCTTAGAAGGTACAGTTTATCTCTTGAATGAACAGATTTATGATTGCAAAGCTAAATAAAATAAGAATTATGAAATCTAATCAAGCATTGGTTGGATAAGCAAATTATTGGCCTCTTAGGAATCTTAGGGTTGGCACGTGCACACCTGAGGTCCAGAAACTATAACTACCCCCCTCCATTTTATATCCCTTTATAGGTGCCGTCCCTTGCCCACAATCCTTTGTTTAGGTATTGCAGCTTTTAGGCGACAGGCTCTCCTGGTGGAACTGTCTTGGTCCAGGGCAGTTTTTCTGCACCATTCAAACTTATGTGAGCACCAACCAGACAATACGCCTGGCTCTGCATTTATTTCTGCGGGGAAAAGGTGAGAGTTCTGTGGGACAGGCAAACAGAGGCAGCAGCTCTGATGATCACTACGCCCTATAAATACCTCTACAGCTCATGGAGCCTCATATATACAGATGTCCCAATCTAGGGGCACTGCACCACTCACATATCCAATGACTATTCGCACACAGTTGTGACACTACACTGCTTAACACACAAGGTGCAACAGTAAAGTAAATAAGGCCTATTCCCTATGAATGTTAAGCAGCCAACAACCGTTAAGTCTCTCCATGGCATGGTCATTGTAGTGCAGTCACCCAAGATGAGAGTGCCACTTTCTGGATACCCTTATCACCCAGTAAAATAGGACTCGCTGGGTGTGAAACTACCAAAAATATGTATAGCACCTGCCAAGGCAACTCTTGACACAAGTCTCCTGCACAGCACAAACCACATGAGTAGTCTGCCAGACACTACTCCGGACAACTCAAGTGGTTTCCAGCAGTGGTCGAAGTGGGTGGGATCAGAGGAGCACAACAAGCCCATCCCTTTTTAATTGATGAAAAACAGTCCCCTTCCTTTTTTGAAAATACAACCGTCCCAGGGCTGTTAATTCTGACATTCTGAAGTGCCAGGTGGGTAGTCTCCTGTAATGTGAAACCCAGGGAGGGGCAGACAGATAAATAGGCCTTCTTGCTAGGGTACCTTCTTGCCTTAATGAAACGTTAGTGTGCACAACTGATCAATCTGCAAATGTAAAGGGCGTTTGGAAGACCGTATTAGCCTTAATTGATGGATCCACTTGAAGCTTCCTAATGACAGATTTATTCTTTTTGAGTGCTATTGCAAGGGAGTTACTTGTTGAGCTGTGAAGTGTGTGCTTTCGAAGGACAATTATAAAAGTAATTTGCACGATGTACAGTCTGGGTATTACTCAAATCTATATTTTGGAATCATTTTTTTTTTTATCCTAAACCTTTTTTGCGCATTTTATAGCAGCCTATCTTATACTGTGTGCAATTAAAGTTTAAAATGATTTGCATATTCACAGTGCTTTCTTTTGCAGACTAGGATCTCATAGCACAACATACATCACTCACTATTCCCCACTGTATTAACCAGGATTCAGTTCCATGACACTTTAGTTACAGACACAGACCTCTGCAGTGCATTCACTATTGGAGATTTCATAATGTACTTAGAGAGAATTTCCCATTGATTAAAACTTAACATGCATTTATTTTTCATTTAAATTGTGCCTTATGCTATCGATGCTACCTGAAGGTGAAAGACCGAAAAAAGTGAAAGAATGTTTTGTTTTTTCAAGCCACTCCTTTGTAATGTAATGTAATTCGAGATTTATAAAGCGCGTTCCTACTCAGAGAGCATCGAAGCGCTGGGAAGAAAGCACGTAGTAAAAAATAGACCGAGGATAAGAAAAATAACAGAAATAATGAAGATAGAAAAACATCCAATAGAAGAAACTGAAACAAACTAAATCAAAGACCCTGATCTTGATGTACCAAAAAATTTATGAGGAAAGAGCCCAGTTTTCACAATTTTCCTAAATTTCATATAACCTGATTCTTGCCTAATATTCTGTGGGAGAGAGTTCCATCCTCTGGGTGCAGCTACTGTAAAAGCTTTGTCTCCCCATTTGGCTTTGTGTGCGAGGGACCTGAATCAAGTGAGCTTGGGAAGACCTCAAGCTTCTTTTAGGTACATGCAGGAGGAGTCTGGAAGTCAGGCACCGTGGTCCTATTCCATGAACTGCCTTAAAAGTAAGGCAGAGCGACTTAAACTGGATACGCTGCGCCACTGGTAACCAATGTAATTTCCTAAGACTCTCTCTAACTGATATACATCGTGGGAGATTAAGAACCGCTCTGACAGCGGAATTCTGAACTAATTGGAGTCTTTTTATCAGCCCCTTATCCAGATTAAGGAACAGTGCATTACAGTAGTCTATCTTGGACATTACCAATGCCAGGATAGCAGATACTCTCCATTCATGTAACAGATAGGGGAAGATTTTTCTGAGCATTTTAATTGACCATAAACTGATGTTTACCACATGATTAATCTGTTTTTTAAAAGACAGATGTTCGTCGAATAAGATGCCTAGGTTTCTAGTAACAGTAGTGGGCACAGGGCAGTTACCACATTCAGAGGGCCACCACCGTGAGTTCCATAAATTCTTTCCAGGTCCAAAACATAAAACTTCAGTTTTGGTGGCATTCATTTTTAGCCAATTGGTCTTCATCCATTTACTCACTTCCACCATACAATTACTAAACCGATCTGCAACTTCCTCCCATGGCTGATTAATAGGAATAATAAGCTGGGAGTCATCAGCATAGGAAGATGGAATGAAACCAAAAGTACGAATTAGACTAGCCAAAGGCGCTACATACACATTAAACAATGTGGGGCTGAGGGAAGATCCCTGCGGAATCCCACATGGCAGAAGATAAGGTCTAGATTTGAAATCACCACAGCTAACTGTGGTCCATCTATTTGTAAGAAAAGACTTCAAAAGTTTAAGCGCCTTGTCCCTCAAACCCACATGATGCAAACGGGACATTAATAGTGTGGGAGAGATAGTGTCGAAGGCAGCTGATAAATCTAAAAGAACCAAAACGGCCCCCTTGCCTTCATCAACCATCCTTCGAATAGTATCAGAGGATGAGATTAGGGCAGTTTCAGTACTATGCCCTTTTCTGAACCCGTGTTGGGAGATATCAAGAGCATCCGCTTTTGTTAAAAACTCGATCAATTCAGAGTTCAATTTTTTTTCTAGAATCTTTGCCAAAAGCGGGAGACGTGCTATTGGCCGCAAATTACTCATGTCCTGATTATCCCCCTCTGGTTTTTTCTTGAGGGGTACTACTATCGTTTCTTTCCAGATAGATAGGTACTCTCCAGACATAGCTACCTCTTGGTAAATGGGGACCAACATCCGTGCCATTAAATCCGGAACCAAGTGAAAAATGGAAGGAGGACACGGATCCAGAGGGGAGCCCGATTTTGAGCCCGCCCGTCTCACTACACCCCTATTGCACACAGCATCACTGCTCCCATACCTTTTGTTAAATGCACTTCGACCACTGGTTTCAAGTATCAGAAGCGAGCCATTGATGTTAAGAAGGCGTGACATTTTATTCAAGTAATAAACGGCAGCTCAGATTTGAACCACAATTTATTTTCTGTTCACTACGGGTCTCTTGCAGCATCTAATGAGAGAAATACTGAGCAGCATCCATTTCACTGACATTGAGCTAAATGGAACTTAAGAAAAGTAGCTTAAATAGTAAACAAAACTAACTTTCCTACCAGGGAAATTTGTCATAATTAATCCACCTGCTGCAGTAATTTCTAATTAATCGGGGATTGGGCCCTGTTGACACCAACAGAACCTTCACAAATTTGACGCCATGTACATCAACCTTTTTATTGGTCAATTAAATGTGCCTTATGCATCAATCCACTCCTGTTTCTGATTTTTTTATAACTATAACTTGCTTAGGCAAGGCTGTCTTCTGTGCCTATCACTAGCCGTACCCTTCTAAATAAATCCATATTTTCATGGTAAACAGTAGCTAGTTGACAGCTGAGCAGCCTAGTTGAAAGTGGAAGAGCTAACACTGAATACAGCCATCCATTTCTTACACTGAGGCTGGAAGTGGTCGGTATTAGCACGGGATGGGTGCCCGTGGTTCAGAACCCCCGCGTGGGTGGGCTGTCAGTCCACATGTTGAGTGTGGGCTCACATGCATCCCAGAGCAGGCAGATACCAACTGTCATGAGGTATGGGAGGTGGCAGATTTCAGTTTTCTCTTATGGAGGTACTGCTTCTGTCGCAGGTGGCGTGAGAGGCAGAGTGTCCTTCTCTGTCAACAGTGAGTGACTGCTCCTGCGTCAAGGTTCTCTGGTGCTGTGGGTTTGCCCGTTAGGCTCCTCCTCCATTGCCCTCTATAGACCCATGCCTCTTGCAACTTCCTAACCATGTACCACTCGCATGTTGGCCCCAGCAGCCCTGTCTGAGGCTGTCACAGACGCTAATTGGGCACAGGGTAAAAATATTTGTTGGGACCCACACAACCAAATGTGTAGAGTATAGCGTTTTTTTTGTTGGTTTTTTTTGTTGTTTTTTTGTTTTTGTTTTTTACTGCCCAGCAAACCTAAGATAATTATGCTGGGCTTGATTTTCCAAGGTTCTTAAGGTAATGGTCTTGTTAGTCCATTTTTTATCCTGTCCAGTAGCTTTTCTTTTCAGTGTAACCAAAAATATTATGAATGTGCTCCATCTTGCCTTGTATTTATCATTATTATTTGTAGTTGCATTAGTAATCCTAGTAAGCAGTTTTCTAGCGCGTGACAACAACCCCAAGGGGTATCCTGGTACAAGGAGACACAAGCTGAAAACCGACGTGTCATTCAGTCCGCGGGAGAGTTAGTAAATAACTACATTTCTAAAAAAATTCATGAATTTCCTGTGCTTGACAGTACCACTCGGGGCTAATGGCAGCTGGGCCCAAGTGCTTGCAGTGTGGAAAGATGGTGTTTGAGCGCTAGCTCTAATTATATTTACTCTTATAACTTTCAATAGGTGGGCTGAAGACGATGTTAGCAAACACGAAGGGCTATACCTCAGAAAACTGGGTTGGAAAAAACATGAGTCTTTGAGGGGAAAACAAGCTCTTTGTGCAAATGCATAAGTACTTAAACCAAATGCACTTGGCAGAGGAAGCCAGTGAACCTGAGCTAAGTATGGCAAGTAGTTTAGTTCTCATGCCGGCTTGTGGCTACAGTTCACTGTCCTTCTTCCGACTGCCAGTAGAAATCATATAGTCTTGGAGGTGCTATTAAATTGGGCTGATCTCATCTTCTAGGCGGATGAACAATTGAGTGTTGTCAATGTATCTGTTGAGTAGGAATTCAGGCGACCTCATGAACTGAGCAGGAGAACAAATACAAACATTAGAAAGTGTCGGACTGTACATTAGAGGATCCAGAATTCCTATTTATATATTGTTAGTGGGATCCTGATGAATCTCGCATAGCGTCTGCTTCACAGCAGTATTATCCAAAATTTCAGATGACAAATATTTCTCTACCCTGGCAGCTTTAGTACTCAGTTTTTTGGTAGGGTTTGTCTTGTTCAGTGCAATATGTTGAGTAGGAAAATGACTACTCTATATTTTATACTACTGCACAGAGGACATGGCCTTATATTTACTCTCTTCTTGCTGATTGCCAGTCTTTTTGGGTTTCATTTTCTGGTGTAACACTGGTTTGTGCTCCAGCTGAGGTGCAGTTATTAAAGCATGAGTTATTGTAATATGTGTTACCTTATGTCGTCCAGCTCAACTTGACCAGGCCTGGTAGGTATCTTGCAAAGCCACTGTGCATTCTACTGGAATCACAAGTAAGATATTAGTGAACCTCTTCCTCCGCTAACCTCCTTGGGGCCCTGTATTAGTCAACCTATTGGCCAGTTGTGATGGTGGAAACGTTTGCTCACAAACGTTTGATACTTACCTTACGCAACGTGGAAGCCTGTAAACAATTGCAAACATTCTGATTGATCCTCCCCTTCTAGACTTGGTATTCCGGCTGCAAATGCAGCCTTGCAATATTTTGTCTTTGGTGGTTAGTGCGTTAGTTTGGGCCAGTGGCATGAGGTTAAGGGGCATCTTGTTTTCCGTTTACTACGCCCCACATATTCCACTTTACAGGGCATAAAGCCATGTGACAGATCGTGTGAAGAGTAAGACCAGATCCAAAAAGTATAGGAATACCTATCTCCCGGGCCATTTTTATATGCCAGCAATTCCTGAAGCTTGCAGTTAGTACCTCAAGCCCCGGACACGTGTAATTGACTGCAGCCAGACACTACTCCAGTGTGTGAAGAGAAAAATGATCAAAATGTTTTAAAACCTACCGCAAACAACTTGTCAGACAAGCTTGCGAGTAATCTATGGGTTGTCTGTCACACTCAAATATTGTGGTAACCACTCTCCTCTACCAGCTCTTTTGTGTTTAACCACCTTTTCATGCAATACTCTTCCTCATCCTATCACCTGAAACGAGTCGAGTCGTAGCCTAAAGTTCTACAGTCTCAGGTTGTTTTTATTAGTCTCTTGTGAAATTCACATTTTTGCAGATGATCATTGGGGCCATCAGCGAAATGCATTAGTTTATTGCCTACAGTATCTCATATAATCAAATTGTCATTAGTTGCACAGTTATGAAACTAGTTTTCTCTTAATGCATCTGATTAATGCCTTTGATATTGCGCCCACGCACTCTTCGATACAGCCCCATGGTTCCAAATAGTGAAAACGTTTCCACTTCTAGTTGACATCTTAAATCAGCAGTGGGATTTGTTATTATATCTGGAAGTTAGAGATCGAATTGACTGGTCAAGCCTCTGTTCATTTCTGGCTGTCCATTTGACACAATTGCCCAGTACGCCCCACCATGTCACCTTGCTCGCTGCCCAGAGAATTTTTGGCACAGAATAACTGTGCCTCTTTCTACGATTTCTATAGGCGGAAAATCAAGAGAAAACCAACATTAATGCTCTTCTGGAAGCCTGCATTTACTAGCGTGTATCCTCCGTAGCTTGGCGATTACAGGCGTATGGCCAGCATCAATTTTTTTCTGTACTGAAGAATGGTCCGATATGCCATCCTCCGAAATCTTCCTACATTATGATTAAATAGCCATGCAGTGGAAAAAAAACTGGAAAAAACCGATTTCCCTTACTAATCACTGTCTCACCTTAGTGCTCCCTCTCTGACACAGATGGGGGAGAGCAAAAGGGGACACAGATGTTATCATTTGGAGACAAACGAACTATACCCTAAAACTGAGGCCATTTGTGGAAAGTAGCTCGTTAAAAGAGTTATTTTATAAGTTGTTTTCGGGTATGATTGCTTTTTTCTTGAACTGCTGAGCTAAAAACCAATTGAAGCGCAAAACAGTGATCATATGCATGGAAAAAGTCATCACAACGTGGTTGCTAATCAACAAATATTGCATTTCCGAGCAATAGTCCCCTGCTTCCTCAAACCCTGGCTCGTGTGAATAACATCCTCTACCTTGACAACATTATGTAAACTATGAATTAATCCAAGTACCCTGAAATTATATCTGTTTGGCCTGAAATTCAGTTCTTATGGCATTCTGTTTATGGTGCTCTGAATTACTGTTGAAACCTTAAGTTAGCGATTGACAACACAGAACCAATGCCCTATATATTTAGGGCTCCCAGTTGTATGCTATATACTTTTTTAACGTTTCCGTCTGTATTTATCCATATTTATTTTTTGCATTTTCGTTATTATTTATCTGTATTTACTATGTTTTGAGAAAAATGCATTTATAACTTGTGTATGTCCACGTTTGACCAATACATGGGTGCCCATACGTTAATGCCTGACAGGTTTTATTTAGCACATTATACAGCCAAATATAAAAAACAATAAACCCACATGGAAATATTAGCATAACACAATCATGTTGAGTTATGCAGTTTTTTTCAAGGAAATCTCACTCCATAATTACACTCTCCATGCTTTAAAGTCTTTACACCTATTGGCCTAAAATTAATGACTCACAGCACTGAGGGTCATTCGAAAAAGAAACCCAGTTGTCTATTGTTGTCTTATTTGAAAAATAAATAGACAGGAAACACACTGTTTTCTTTCTATATTTGTCTGTAAAAATCAGTAAAAACGGAAAACTGGGAGTCTTATTTATAATTTGAGTTGCTCTGAAACATCATTCAATAAAACATGATTCCAAGCATGAAAATAGTCCACCCCTGTTTGTGAAGTTTTGTTGGGAATCTATATTATTTTCTTTATTAACATATTTTTAATTGATTTCTGATACATACATATGAATCACCATTATATGCGGAGTTACTTGTTACATTAGTAATTGCTACATTACAGATGCATCGCATATATTGATACGTATTGTGCATGAGGCAGGAGTCTTTGGCTTATTGTTAAACAAAGGAAAAACATTAATTAAACTTAAAAGTAAATAAGTAGGTGCAAAGAAAAAACAGGTACAATTATTGGGTCTTCATTAGCAATATTAAACATTGTGTTCTTAGTGTAATGTGCCTTTGTGTTCTAATTGCCCCAGCCTCCCAAAGAAAATCTCTATTATTCTTGGTGTTTACATCCTTACGGAAATCATAAATCTATGGATGGTGGACCTCAGCTTGTTGTCCCTTGTCCTGCCTGCTGTCCTTCTCCAGCGCTCTCATCTGCACTCCTCCTACATAAGCACTCCATTGCTTTGTAGTTGATTTTTACTACATAAATTATCAATGGTACATAGCTACATTTGGAACTGTAGCTCAGTAGTTCGGTACACCAGTGACGGGACCTGTGTGTAACCTTAGAGTTGCACAATGTCATTGTGTTGATTCAGCCTTCAATCCTTTGAACCTTAATTCAATCTTTTCTTAGCATCAAAGAAGAAATCAGTTTGTACTTTGTACTGTATGAACATGTATAGATATATTTTGAGATATTGGTAGCATACTTTTTATTAAATTGAGACTGCTTTATTGATGCAAAGTTATATTAATTTAGCACAGATTTTAGACTTGAAAGAGATTTAGTTCCGGTAAACGGACTTCTGCCTGCCCTGCTGTCAGTTACTATGTCCTTATTTTTTCTGGCATTCCTCCTGCCCAGTGTTTGATGGTCTGGGTAAGAACCTTTGTTTGTGGTTTATTAATGCAGCAACAGAACACAGCTTCCTCTCTAACAAACTGCATTTAGACTCCATCTTTGTCGTCAGTTTCCCCCTTGCACCTCTTTTGCCAATGCTTGCTGAATCTGTTTCTGTCTAGCTTTTCCTTCATGTCTGTGACACAATCACCTTTTCTAAAAAAAAATATATATATATATATATAATTGCACTTCGCCTGGCTCTTAGCTTGTTGTGAGGGTCACAGCTGCTAACAGGCCATTATTATTTGTAGATGAATTTGGACAAGGATTATCAGGAATGCAAGAGTCCACTATTAACTGTGAAGAATAAACAACGGCCTCATACCCCAAACACATGGTGGTACAACTAAATAGCCTCTAGTAGATATGATGACTCTTTTACTCCTCACCGGTTAAATACTGGATCTCCGCTGCTGATGTAACAAACATTGTCAAAGCCAGTAGCTGTCGCTTACAGGAGCCACTGGCTTTGTCAATGTTCTTGGCCATGTTGCACAGCCAGGCGGCTACTGTCCCGCACAGACAAGTTGGAGAAAAAAAAACGCTATGACTTGCCTCGTCGTAGCGCATTTTCCTGTAACTTAGCAATTAGTGCTGCTGTTCAAAATGCCTAAAACACTGACAGAGCCAATACTTCTCGTAGGTGAGAGCTAATGGCTTTGTCAATGCTTGTGTAAGCCTTGACTTTCATGTGCCCAGGGTCACAGGCAAGGCTTCCCCTCGGAGACTGGTGTGGTGGGAGAGCATTCAAATTAGGCAACACAGGGAGGGGTATGTCCCAGTAAAATGTAAAAGTTGTATTGAAAAATTGGGTTTTCCAATTCAAGTCTGCCTGTTCCTGAAAGCTGAGAAGATGGTGATCTTGCCATCGCAAACCCTTTGTTGGTGCCGTTTTCAGGTAAAAAAACACGAGCTGCTTTCTGCAGCCCTTTTTTCCCATTTATTTGAAAAAAACAAAATGTTCACTGTATTTTGGCTAATTTCTTGGTCTCCTTCAGGGGAACCCACAAAGTCTGGGTACCTCTAGAATCCCTAGGATGTTGGGGAAAAAAAGGATGCAAATTTGGCGTGGGTAGAGTACAGGCACACACGTACAGGCACACATTCGCAAAGCTACGCAAACAAACAGGACAGGCCAGATATAAAAGTCAGATTAATGTCTTTAGTCCTTCTTTCATGTCTGACCTGTCCTGGTTTTTGCTCTTCAAAATCTGGTCACCGTATCCAGGCCCAGACAACGATATATAAAACTGCAATAATCAGCACTGAACGCAGACATGAAGGATCAGATGCAACAAGCCTTGGGAAAAGGGAAAGGGAAATTGCCTGCAAACGCTGAGTACAAGTGCCCTTTGAAGAAAATAGTACCCGAGTCACAGCGCAGGCAATGAATGGACAGTGGAAGGCCCCTAATCGAACTTGATTAATCAGTATTTGGGCCATGCTTAAACTTAAAAGAGGAGAAAATGACATCACAACCTCTGACGAGTTAAGAACCCTGAAAGAAGAGTGGCTTTTAAGCCTGTGAACGGCAAGCAATTGGCGGGCTCCGAGCCCCTTAAACAACACAATATCTCTTGCGTGTGAGAGAGCATGCGCTAGCGCAAGCATTCTCACAAGTGAGAGCAGAAAAGGAGGCCTTTGGTATTTCAGTGAGCTCTCAGTAGTGTATGGTTTCTGCAATTCCAAGACAATGGCAATACATGATGTTACATTACAAGGTGTGCCGCTCTGCCCTTGGGAAGGGCCTGGTGAGCTGGCCTTACGTTCATTCTTAGAATGTTTGTTTTATTTGATTTTCTATAAAGAGCTGGTGAAAGGAAAGAGCCTTACTGCTATTTTGTGATTCCTCTCTTTGTGATTGGCCTCCTCCCCCAGTAATAGTTTTATCAAACTTGGTCTGCTTAAAGTGCTTAGAGTGTTATAAAGTATTTGTAAATATCATTATTTTTAATTAGAATCGTGGGCCATCAGAAGGATACAAGAAGAGAATAATCTAAACTCTGTGTCTATTTTTTTTTTTTTAATGAAAATACCACTTTATGTATTACTAATGTACATATTCAAACTTGGTATGACGAGAAAATAATGAAAATGCTCTCCCATCCCTAGTTTATTTGGTCCAGTCACCTGACAAAAAAACCACTAGAAAAACAGGAAATAGTTTCATCCTCGAAAGAGGTCTGCGTTCTTTAAGGGGATGGCAGTGAGGAAATGCCGAGAAGAATCACTTGTGCCAGGAGAATCACATGTTTCTTCACGTGGCCTTAAAGACTGATGAACTCTGCCTGTATCTAGTAATTCAGAATTCAGAATGTTTTGTTCAGTGAAACAAAATAGGTTGTGTGGATGTCTTCGTGGCTGGAATTGCTTGAAGCAGCAGCTGAACCAGGGGTTTTACAACATATTCTATAGTGAGAGCAGTACACAAGTGGCTATCCAAACACTTTGGGAGAGATGGTTACCAACAGAAATGCCAGGAAAAGCGTTATCAGTGTTAAATGCCCCCACACAACTAAGGAAATAGCTTCTGTAGCAGTACTCACCAGGTAGCGCAAAGAACATAAGCACAGCAATACGTCTCCCTACCCCAGCTTAAATTATTTTTCAAATATATGCTGTAAATATGTTTTGGAAATTCAACCATTTTGTCTCCAGCTATCAGTTTCTGAAAATAAACATATTTTCTGTCAAATATCTCTTCCATTTTGGGCAAACAAACTCATTTTTTTAATTGAATCTGGGATAACCCTCAGAATGTGACAATGCTCATTCATTCATTCAAATTTATTTTCTGAAAGAAACATCTTTTTTGCTTACAAAATACCTTTCTCATTTTCAGTAACTAGAAATTCCAATCAGCTTGACATTTTCATCCAGTACAAATGCTTCAAATCGACACTATCTGCTTTAAATGTTTAGGTTTCTGATCACATGTCTTGGATGCCAGCCATTACACCAAGAATACCAGTAATGCTCACCATTATACTAGAGACACTGCGCTGCTAAGGCAAGACACCATAACATCCAGAAAGGTCACAAAACGTCAGTTATGGTCATTGTTATGCCAGGTGTGGCCGTCATAAGGTCCTGGGTAGGCAAAATTAGGTCCGTCTTGCACATCATGTATCAGTAACGGCTGCCAATATAAACAACTAGGCAAATAATCCAAAAAAGTCAAGCTGACAATTATTATGCCAAAGCACCTATGCTACTGGGAACAGACACAGTTGTGCCAGATCTGAACCTGGTTTAATGGGAAGCAACATATATTTTTAGTGGTCCTTAACACCAGACAGGCACAGCTTTCAGAGAGCAATACACACATATACACACCCCTTTGATAGTGAACTCCGCTTCTTCTCTTTTAAGCTCTGGGACTGATCATGCGCTCAGCTCACACATTTTCTATCCGACTCCTGCTGCCCCACTCTTAGGTGATCCCACTCTGGCTCCAGCTATGGCTTCTCATAGCCCATTGTTCGCGCACACAGTGTGGCTGATAGATTGGGGCCCTAAAACATGTCCTGTATCCTTGTGGCTTGATTGTGAGCGAAAACAGGTGGTCATTTTGCAAGCCCCGTATGCCAACACGTTATGTGTTTGTGTCCTTGCATGTGACCCTGGGATTTTTTGGCTGCTACCCTGAGTCTTGTGGTGATCAGTGCTGTCCTCTTAAATGTGCATACACATTCTGAATGTACTTGGCCAGCTTCATTTTGGAAAGCTACTTCAAGGATGTTTGCGAGCTGCTAGTAGCTCCTGACCTTCTTCTTGGAGATGTATGAACTGAACGCCCAACATGCATTATTATAACATCTGAGGACTAGGTTTTAATTTTAGCATGGCTGACGTAAGCTTTTATCGTTCTTTGGTAGATATTCTGATGTCCTCTGATTTTGGAAACATAAAGAAGTCCATCTCAGTACATTTACGTGTTTGCTCTTTCGTACAGGGCGGGGTGGAGGCACTCAACAACGTGATGGATGGAATGTCTGAATTAATTTCAGCCTCTGGCGATCATTGGTTTTCACTCACTGTACCACTCGAGACAGAGACCCATTTTGAAAATGCACAATGTGAAAGCACAATTTCTAAAGAGCCAAACAGTCATGATCCAATAAAGGCAAAGTGTATTTGCCCAGCTCGAGCGTGAACTCCCAATGACCAGTTGTCAAGAGTTCCCCCCGGCTGGGGTTAAATTGAGCTTTTTATACATGAATAAATACATAGGAATACATTAGGAGAGCTAAACCAAATTCTACTTGCATCTACAATGTCACTCTTATCGGGCACTTGAGAGCACCTGTTTCAAAAGTTATGTGCTTGGCAGTAGATCTGTTGCCTACATCTAATTATCTTTCTTGGTTTTCAAAGCCCCAATCAAGCATTCCTAAAATAAAGCAGATTTTACATACCTGTCCTTGCATTTTTAAGGTAATTGGACAGGGAGTCAAAACTTCTTCAGTCGAAGGGGCTCACCCACATTCTGCACCTGCATCCTGATAATTGCAAGTAATTAATGGAAATCTTACAAATTTCTGCCTAATCTACTAATTGAAAAGCAACCGCCAAGTAGTTACAGAATGAAGGGCCAGTCTCAAAATGTTCAAATAAAGGTCAGGGAATGATTCATTCATACTTCAGCATACTTACCTTAATCTCCATGGCCCTAGTTAAAGTTGAAACATTCTACCAAGGTTCCATATCTGGGTTTAGCCCACACCTATCCTCCACCTATGTTTTCGCAAACAAATCACAAGTTTCCATTAACAAGCTTTTACAACACACAAGCATGTTACAAAAAGGCACTCTTGAAACAAACATAACATGGGGGACCAATTTAAAATAAAGTAATGTTCTTTTTTTTTTTTTTTTTTTTTTTTTTACTTTCGCAATAACAAATATTTAGATTGCTGCTGAAAGGGGGTTGTGTTGTTAAATAAAGGAGGTGATGGACTTCCCAATACCGACAGTAGGGGAGTCATTTTGGGTCTAAAACCTGATGACTGGACTAACATGAGGAAGAGAGTGGTTACTGATTTATTTTCCACTGTTAATAGCAAAAAATATGATTGTGCATTTGTAGAAACAGAAGGGCCCTCCAACCTAGAATATGTAGTTTAACAACATCTGTGACATAATAGCAATAGGTAGACTTTCCAGACACTTAAGACGAAGGTGATTTCCTAGCTAGAATTCATAGACAAGGAATTGATGGGGAGGTAGCATGTCCCCAAGATGAAGATCGCTACATTTAAGTCATAAAGAAACCCTCCAGAACCTCTGGTGCCATTAAAATCATTTGAACTCCGGGGTTGACTTATTATCAGCCAAAGTTATGTGGGTCGCAGATAGAAAATATCCACAGGCAATTTTTTAATGAAGTCTTTGATAATGGAGAAGATTTCTTTGCTGCTGTTGGAACTGGCATCAATGTTGTCTGCTATGTACTCCACTTGGTGTTCTGGATTTGCTGGTGGTGGTGTCTTAAGGCAGATTTAAAGGTGTCTATGCCTGTGGCTTCCTGGCTCAATTTCCACTTGCATTCCAGTTGCTTGCTGTGCCCCTTGGTTATCCTGAGTGTTATTCTGTGTACCAGTTGGTCTGGGTTTGTGTTCTTTCAGTTTGTTTTGTTTGCAAGAGCAATCATCCTGTCACTGTCAAATTCTTGATGTCTACTGGTAGGTTTCCTGTATGCTTTGGTGTGGTTCCAGTGAGAGTGGAAACCCAGTCCTTCTCTGCAGTGTTCTTCCAGCAGCAGCGGGCTGGGACTTTAGTGGCTGGTATTCTGTGGTGCAGAATGTTGACTTTGAAACTGACAAGTGCTTGGTCAGTCCGGGTAAAAGGTGTTTGTTGGTCGATTGTAATGTAGTTGAATGAGGTAAAAACAGAGGTTTAAAATGTTCCGGCGGCATCAGTGAGGGCACATAAATGCTGGATGATTACAAGGTTTCTGAAGCTTTCAACATGGGTGACTAAGTTGGGGTCAATGAGATCTTGTAAGTGAAAGCTGAGGTTTCCTAGTAGGGTAAAGGCACTGGAGTTGATAATTAGTGGAACACTAAAGTCTGTGATGTTGCTGCTGAAGTTAGTGTGGAGTCCCGGGTACGGGTAGATCCGGATGCTGAGTAGGGTGAACCTGGCAGTGATTTGTAGTTTAAAGATGAGGTGTTGGTTTCAGTGTCCGGGGAGGCAGTGCTGCTAACGCTATCCCTGAAGATGATAGCGATTCCTCCCCAGGCCTGTGTTGAGGCTCATGTCTGATGATCCTATTTCTGGCAGGGAAGGCCATGGCGATGCCTGATGCTGATACTGGATAATACATGTTTCTGTGAGGAAGAGGAGGTCCAGGGCAAAGTCATCTAGCAGGTCCCAAATATCTGTGGCGTATTTGCTCAGCAAGAGGGTTTTTGAAGGGGCATGCATGAGAGTGGGGTGTGGGCGAAGGTAGGTTCGAGGGAGCTTGAGTGGGTGGGGTGGTGGATGTTGGAGTAGTGAGTGTAGGTGTAGTGGTGCGGGGGCAGGAGAGGCAGGTGAATGCTCCTTCTCTGTTGTGAGGTGCAGCAGCAGCACAGTGAGCAGAGGCTGAGATTAAGGTTGTGGAGAAAGGCAGCAAGTATCAGTGGGTTAGGGAAGAACCTGAGTTCTGGGCACTGGGTGTGTTCTGGACACCAATGGGCTTGCCTTTGGCACATCCGCGCTCCAGCTGCCTTTAGGTATCTCGGCTGTACTCGGAACAGAAGTGTAGGAAATTGGGTTACTGGTTGAGGGGGGGGTAAAACCCTTCTCAAGCAGAAACCACAATCCTTCTCAGGACTAAGTGGCAAGTAAAACCTACATTGATCTATGCTCAACCCTCTGTTAGCTTGGCACAGAGCAGTCAGGCTTAACTCAGAGGCAATATATAAAGTGTTTAAGCAACACATCAAACAGCAATGAAGTGAAAACCTACTACAAAAGGGATCCCACACCAGATTAGAAGATAGATGACATTTTAATAAGTAAAACAAGACCACAATGACAATAATCCAATCAGTAGAACCAGAGATACACAATTTTTAAACAAAAATAAAAATAGCTTCAAAAAATACAAATCGACAACTGCAGGTGTCTGGTCGCGCCGGCCAGGACAAAGCCACACCTTTAGGCCATCCACGATGGAGTATGGGCCGGCTACTGGGACCCAGTTAGGCCTGCTTAACAAGATTACCTTAAATCCTGGTTGTGGAGTGTTGCGAGGTCCTGCATTGAGGATGTGTTGCGCAGCCCAGGTGATGCATTGGTTCTGAGGAACTGGGAGGCTGCCATCCAAGGTCCTGCGTCATCCTCAAACATCCTGTTGACAGGGGCTTGCTATGCAGAGTCCTACTTTTAGTATGCTTTGGAGTATGGATTGCACAGCGGAGGAGCTGCATCGATTCCAATGACCTGCAAGGCTGCAGTGCGGAGTCCTGGTGCTGGGAAAAGTCCCAATTCCAATGGTCCAGACTGGGGTAGCATCACTTGGCAGGGCAGCACTCACAGTTGCAGAGTCCAGGTGCAGGTTACAAGAGAAGTGGCCCTTGGAATCACTTGGGTGGCCCTGGGTACAAGTTTGCAGGTGTAGTCCTTCTCACCCAGGCAGGAGGGCAGCAAGGCAGACAGTCCTTAAGAGCAGCAGTCCAACAGAGTGGCTGTCCATGCAGCAGCAGAGCAGTCCTTCTTAACAGAGTTTTCTACAGGTCCAGACGTGTACTGCAGAGTTGGTCTCTGATGTCCAGTATTTATACCAGGTTCCTCCATTGAAGTTGGAGAAGTGTGTAGAGTTTCCCTTTGGAGTGCACAGGATTCCAGCCTTCCCTGCTCAGGCTCCAGACTAACCAGAGGGGAATGCAGCCCTTTGTATGACGGCAGGACACAGCCTATTCAAGTGTAAGTTGGGCTGTGCCCAGCTCCTCCTTCCCATCCTGCCACTGATGGTCCATCCGGGCACACTTAGGCTCTCTATTGTGTGTCGCTGCCTAAGAGGAATGCACAGTACCCAGCTGCAAGCTACAACCAGTCAAATGACCTAGAGCCAAGCTGCAGGAACTACATGGCTAAAGCAGAAAAAGGCTAATTTCTGGAAGTGTCATTTTCAAAATTGTAATTTAAAATTCTGCCTTTACATTGGAGAGGACTTTGTATTACTGTTCCAAAGACACCAAACATGAACTGGTTATCTGTTCCCATTCAGATGTTACTACTACTAAATATAGGCCCTCATTACAACTTCAGCAGTCTTTCTCCAAGACAACCGAAGCTGCGGGTGCCAGTATACCGCCAGTGATGGCAGTATATCTGGGTCCCTATTATGACTTTTCTGCTGGGCCAGCGGATGGTAACAGTGTTTCCGTCCACTGGCCCAGCGAAAAAATCACATCAACATTGCAGCCGGATCGTAATAGAGCCGGCGGCAATGTTGATGTGCAGCGGGTGCAGTAGCACCCGTCGCACATTTCACTGCCCGAAGTTCGGGCAGTGAAATGCGTGATGGGGCTGTGCCTGGGGCCCCCTCCACTGCCAATGCTAAGTGCATGGGCAGTGGAGGGGCCCCCAGGATCACCCCAAGTCCCCCTTACCGCCAGCCTTTCCATGGCGGTGTTTACTGCTGTGGACAGGCTGGCGGTTGGGGATTATGACCGCCAGGCAAAAGCCTGGCGGTATGTTGGAGGGGCCGGCGGTATGGCCATGGCTATTGAACCACGGTCATAACAGCTGGCGGAACACCGCCAACTTACCGCCGACCGCCAGGGTCGTAATGAGGCCCATAGTAAGGTAACTCCAATGTTATCCTGTAGGAGAGGTAGACCTTCAAGTAGTGTGAAACAAAGTTAAGAGTTTTTCACTACAGCACATGTAAAATGTAAAAGTACATGTCCAACTTTTTAAATACAGTACCCTGCCTTTTGGGCTGTCCAGGGCCTAGCCCAGGGGTGACATATGTAATAATAAAGCAGGGTTGGGCCTGCCAAAAGGTTTATTTGCCAGATCTAAGTGGCTGTTTGAAACTGCTCACACAGGGGGCAGTCGTCGGTGTGAGACATGTTTTAAGGGCTTCTTAAGTGTGTGGCACAGTGAGTAGTGCAGGCTCAATAGTGGCATTTAATTTACAGTACCTGGGTACACGTAATATCACCTTACTGGGGACTTATAAGTAAAAAAAATATATGCCAGTAGGGGACAAGCCAATGTTAACATGCTTAAGCAGTGTGTTCATGCATTATAGCTCTGGTTAGCAGTGGTGACTGCACAGAGTTGTAAAGCCAGCAAAAGAGAGATCAACAAAAATGGAGCAGGAAGGCGAAATGTTTTTGATGGAAGACCACTCTGAGGCTGACATAGCCAAGATAGAGATTTCGCCTGCTCTGGTGCTATAGAACTTGGACATAACCCGGAGTGCATGAGAAGAGGAGCAAAACATAGAGAGCACATAGGACTGAACCTGAGAGCTATCAAACTCTAGAAAGTGCCTTGTTCTGCAAATTTTTTCAAACAACATATTTAATTCACTCATAAATTGTGGAGGAAGTCCAACTGGGATTTAACAGACGCAAGCTGAGTTGAAGTAAATAACAGCGGTAGTAGCTGCATTTGCCACCATTTTAGGATGACAGAAAAAATATTTAGGTAAAACAAGCAAGACTGCATTCTAATAATCCAAATGGGATTAAATAGCTTCTTGGATAATCCACCTTCTATCCAACTCAGGGCCAAAGTGGAATTTTCAATAAGCTCTTTAAAACGGAGAGACATGCCAGCAATCTAGTTAACATGTAGACAGAAGATCAGTGTTGATAGTAATACAAACATTTTTGGTTATAGTACCAGCGGCATGGAATAAGCCAGAGGCCAGCAAATGGAGGTCCAAGTATAAGGATGATTCCCACAACTAACCTAATTTGTGTCTGCATTTAGCCTCAAACGGTTATTGACATCCGACGTGTGACTGAAGCAAGATATTACATGTTTAAGGGAAAAGTCTACTACTTCTTTATATCAGGAACTGAGTGTAAACAGCACACAAGAATTAATTAAAGGAAATATCCGGAATAAATAAATACTAAAGAACTCCAGAAAGTATACAACAATTCTTAATAATTCTATGCCCAGTGTTTTTACTTTTAAAAAGAAAAAGTACTTTTTGACACACAACTAAGTACTTTAACATAAAATTGCCAATGCACACAATGTAATAGAGTCCCCTGTATCACCACCTGAGCAAGAATCTCTCTAGTGTTAAACATTGTATAGTGCTCTCCTGTGCTGTTCGTCAAGGAGTTCACAACAGGAAGGTTGTTGAGAATTCACAGTGTAAAGCCAATCTGTGAGTTTGTTAGGAAGCTCACAGTGTAAAACCTGGCATTCAGGATAATGAGGCAGAGCAGTCCAAGGCTGACCTAGAGAGTTTTGTGTACTAAAAAGTCAGAACTGAGCAAAACACAAATATAACAAAAACTGTGAGGTACAGGGTGACACTCTTCACACCAGTAAGGTCTAGTCTTGAAAAATCATCAATGCTCATAAATCCACCTTTTGGAAAACAAGAGTTTTCAGTATCAAAAAGATTAAACTACAGCCTTTGTCACATTGTAACATGATATACCTAGTGCTTTTGACACTACTTTTAATAATCATTTAAACAATCCTGTTGGTTTTAGAATGAAAACAAATTCATATGACCATGTTGTGTTTGCCTGGAGAGACCTATCCAACATTTAAGGAAGACCCAAAGTATACATTGGCACAGACGCTACATCTCTATCTGGTGATGACCAGAATTTTCTATTGCAGCCCACGTAAAGGGCTATTGCATTTGCCATAGAGTTCAAAATATATGTCCCCCTCCCATTTTGTACTTGTCAGATTGCTCAAAATGTAATATCCTTTATTATGTTATTTATCATACCATTCACAATGTAAGCATTCTTCTTATTGCATGTTACAGTTCACCATGTAAAATCACTGTGTTGCATTTGTAAGAGCTCACAACATAATATCCATTCATATGACATTTGTTGAACAGCCCTTACTGTAAAGACACTTGTTTTGGAGTTAGTCGTAGAGGTTGCTTTGTAAAAGTTCCTCCTGTTGTATTTATCAGAGCGTTCACAATGTAAAACCCCTTCCAATTGTATTTGAAAAATCCTGTTCTAGGGCAGTGAGTAGTTACTGGGCCCCACTTATTTAGATGGTGGTATTTCTCTTTTGATATCATGGAACATCTGTACCACATTCCCGCACTCTAGGGACCAATACTTCTTTTATGCACTCGAATCTCAGGGTAATGAGGCAGAGCAGTAGAAGGATGCCTTAGGTGAGCTGACATCGGCTAGAAAATCAAAACTCAGCAGTGCACACAAATAACAATATATTAATGTTCATCCGGTGCTTAGGAAAGGAAAAATACTGAAAATTGTCACAACAATAGGCACTAACCATAAATAAACAGTAATGCCCTTTCATGAACTGATAGCAACACATAAACCTTCTCCCTATCAGTAAGGTTAAACCTACATGTTTTGTCAAGTTGCCCACAATGTAAAATGAGAGGCATATTGCCTTTGCTGACACATTTAAAAATCAATAAGCAGAACCTGTTGGCTGTAACATTATCTTGCGGTCTCTGCCTAGAGCGACCCACCAAGCCTTTACTGTGCCCAGACTTAAATAGAGACCTATGTATTAAACTCCTACCTATTGCATGGGTTCGAGATTTCACAGTGTAAAACCCTTCCCCTTTCTGTGAGGTTTACAAAATTAAACTCTTCGTACTGATTTTGACAAAGGGTTCACAAATTAAAATCTTTTACTATTGCTTTTATCAGAAAGGTCACAGTGTAATACCATTTCCAATTGTATTTGTCAGAGCTTTGGCAGTGTAAGGCTCGTTCACATGGTGTTGTGGTAAGTTTCATATTGGGACGGGATTTCCTTGCATAGTGATGGACGTGTACCCTGACCTGAGCTGCGGGGATGTCTGGACCCTAAGTAACAATTTTTTGGTCATGAGCAAACAAGGGTTGTGTGTGTGCGCGATGACCCGGGTTCGTCTCTTTGAATGAGGTCCTGCATGACCGGGAGGGGTGCCTATAAAGCTACCCTCTTATGATGGAAGGCTACTGCCTTCACCTGCAGTTAGGTAGCACAAGCAGGATAGTGGCAGCATACAGTGTTTTCAGCAATAGTGGTCAGTAGAGTGAACCGGCCTTTTTACCTATGTCCCTTGGTAACATGTTTAAAGTTCCATTGCTTTGTTCTCAACTCACCCTGTGTCTGCATTGAGTTGTATGCAGCCCCGGACAGCACATATGGTTGCATGTGTGCCCTAAAATGTATGTTTGCCTGTGAAAGGGTACAGTACGTGAGTCGGCCAACGCAGTTGCTACTTCATGCTAGGATGTTTGTGTGTCTGTGAAGTTGTACAGCATATGTGTCAATGCATGTGGTTGCATGTGTGTGCCAGGATGTATGTGGTCCTGTGAAAAGGGTATAATACATGATTTAGCACATGGTGGCGTTTGTTCACTGGGGCATATCTGGATATCTGGGTTCCCTTTTGGGAGACCCAGGGTTTGCCAGAGGAGCTTGTGGAGATAGAAGAGCCCCAGGACAAATTTTGGATTGCTACATTCCTGAGAGCTAGGTGGGGGACACATACCGAAGGAAGGAAGTCCTGGTGTCTTCAGTACAGTTCAAAGGAGCTCTTTGATTCTAAAGGATGGTCACTGGTCAAAGGGGTCTGGGCATATCTCCGGAAGGAGATGGGCCTGATAATGGAATTATTAGGAATCTGCCTAGGGACCTTTGTAACCCCTTGATACATGTATCACAGAGACTAACATCCAAGTGGCACTCTAATTGATCAGTCAGTCGTCATTGCGCCAGCTTATCGTGTCTAAGCCATACAATGTTGCATAAACTAGAACTGTATAAATAGACACATATAAATCTGATACAAGATTCACACACAAAATCGTAATGGAGGTAGCAGATGGCTTAAGCCCTCTGAGCCTGCTATGTTCACAAGTGCACTTCGTAAAACCATACCTAAAAACACAATAGAAAACACCACAAGCTTGACCTAGGTAATTGACAAAACCTGCTAATAAAAAATGGGACTAAAATTAACCCTAGGAAGGGCATTGTGGTGCAGATGCATTTTGTGGCTCTAGCCTAAATAGTCAAATAAATACAAAAAGGAAATAACTAGCTTAACAATGTATGTGCAAAGAGTGGGGGTGGTAGCTGTGGTATGTGTACAAAATTACAAAAAAAGGAGTAAGTCCTGGGGTTGCCAAGAATTATGCTTCAGACTTCTCCCAGTGGCTAAAGAAGCAATAACGCTGTGAGCACCGTAGCTAGATGACTCCGGCCCAGGTAGGAGGCTTTAGGTAATACCCCTTGTTCTCCATGTAGCGTAGATGTATGAGGCAACTGGTCTGTAAAGGGCCTTAATGTCAGCAAGGAAGCAAAGGGTCAATGCTACATTACAGTGTCTTATGCTTAATAAATAACGGCCTGAGATATTCTTTCCTTGCTGCCAGAGACTTTTAGCGTAACAAAATAAAAAAGAGCAGGATTTCTTCCTTGCCTTATTTGTAATCACAAGTGGTTTTTGCCAGTTTTTCATGAATGTTTTGTCAGATAAGATGCTGTCGTAAGGTTCCATTAAGTGCCTGAGCTGAACATCCCTGTTTAGTTTTACAGTTCGTGTCCTATCACATTTTATACACGTTTTTATTTATGATCAAGGAGACTGCTTTTTAGCAATGGCTTTAGCATATTTTATCAGCTGCTTCATTCTAGGAAGGCAAGGACCACACTGTTCATTTAATCAGCCCTTGCACTACATATAATCTGTACTCACTAGACACTGTCCCAAGGAGAGTAGAGGACATTCTGGTCATGATCATCCTGGGACGGATACAGCACAACAGGCAGTTTTGCTTGTGCTGAACTTCCAGCATTTCAAGAGGATTGCCTTCTACGTGACAGACTGATTCCTGATATTCTATCCAGGTATGGGACTGGGGCTGATTCCTTAGATCGGCCAGGGAGAGGGCTACAACCACTGTGCTCTCAGACGTTGGCATCGGGTTAGGTAGACATCTCTAGAAAATCTAGAACCCCACACAACATGGTGGGGGTTGTTCATCTTCTTCACTCTGATCGTAATGTTGGTAACCTTGCTTTGTTTCATCTGCCTAGTTATCGCAGCACATGCTTTTTATACCAGATTGCGATTACTTCAATCAAAGTATTGAAAATGTATCTTGCATCTTGTGTCTCGCCTTGGCATGCATGAATAACTGAGCAAAATGAGTGCAATCTGTTTCAGCGTCTTCCCTGGGGAGTCACAGTTCCATGTTCAGGTTGCCATAATCATGTTTTACCCCGTCAGACTTAGAGGTTTGGGTGAGACACTGTGAGCTAGCCAGGAGTTACTGTTGTGGAGTGCACTCAGTCTCTCACACTTAACAGTGCTGCTGTCCTAAACACTCAGTCCTGTTAACAAAATAGGAACCCCAAAACAATGCCCAATCTAAATTTAGTTAAAAGTGATCTTTTAACAACTGGTAAAGATTATCCATGTAGGGTGTGAATAATGCAGTTGGATTAATCATCCTAAACAGTGTTGCCAATGAGCCTTCTGCTCCCAAGTAGCTGCGCGGCTGCAGGTGTCATTGCCTCCGGATTATTCCTCTAACCTTCACAGCCTAGTGTCTGAAGGGTTCTCGACGTGAAAGTATACCAAGGACAGCTCCTTCTGTCGCTTCACCAAATTTCACGGATTGCTTTTTGATAGATTGCCAGGTCTGGCTTTGTCCGGATTCGTACCCAGTATAAAACTGGTTTGAGAGCCAAGAATGATTTAATTATCTTCATGCCCAGTTTCACCCTGAAAGCCTTCATTGGGGCCCATGGCCCCAGGCAGTGTAAAAAAAATAATTTCCACCTTGCCAAGTCCCTTTTGGATTTTTAAACTCCCAGAGTTTCGCGCCAAAGATGCTTGCTGCCACAGCTTTGTTTTGATAAGCACGGAGTGCCTATGAAACAAGCCTCTTTCCGCTCTTGCGAAAACAATCTATTCACTGCATTACTATAGTGAAGCAGAGTCCCTTCACTTTTTAATGATAGTGCAGACCAAAATACCTTCCTGTCAAATCCCCGGATGGTCGAATGAATGGATTCTGCTCAAGCGATGCTCATATAGTTTAAAAGTAGACTTCAGAGGATTTCTGTAGTTTACTATCATGAACTTAGTTTCTGTTCTATTAATCACTAAGTTTTTATTGGTGCAGTAGGACTCAAAACAGTTCTGTAATTTGTGCATTGCCAGTTCAGTGCAAGAGAGTAGAAGTGCATCATCAGCAGAGAGTAATATTGGGATTTTATCTCCCCCGGTATGAGGGACATCCAAGTTCAAATTTTGAGGCATGCTGCCCACGTCATTTATAAAAAGATTAAATAATAAGAGCGCGATGACACAGCCATGCCTTACGCAGCTTTTTATTGCAAAGTTCAGAGTCGATTCCCCTTTTACGTCATATCTGACTGCTGAATTGTTGTAGTATAGCTGTTGTACCACCGTCACAAATTTAGGTGGGAGACGTATTTCAGATCAATAAACATCATGTACAATGTTGTATTACTTATAACGGCTTGTTTAAGAGATATGTTGTATAATCTCATTGCTTGATCAAGTGTATTATGGGCTTTCCAGCCTGGAATTGTGAATTGTGACAGTATTTTATTTTCCTCAACCCAAGTTTCCATTCTAGTGAAGGTAGCTTTTACATATATCTTCCCAGTAATGTCTAGCAATGAAATTGGCCGCTAGTTAGCTGGATCATTCCACAGTCCTTTTTTTATGAGGAGAAACTATAACTGCTGTTTTCCATGATGTGGGGCCATTTCGGCTTCCCCGGCTGCGTTAACCGCTTGGCTGCTAAGCCTTTTCCTCCTCCTAGAAGGCTAAGCCCTTTTTTGGCTATTTGGGGTAGTTCATGCTTAGGCATCCATAACTTTGTTTCACATAAGGTATCTACGTTAAATTGGCATTCAGAAATTAGGCAAAATATAGCTACATTTTGAGTTTTGGGGGGAAAACCAGGAAAAAGTACTGTGCAAAAGGTTTGCTCTGCTGAAGTCACCATTTTCCCAGCTTTAAGGAACATGCAGAGCTGAAACAAAAAACTATTTATTTTACCACATTTTGGGCATTTTCAAAGAGGTAGCCTATTTTTGAGAATGTGTGTGCTTCTCAACCGACACCCAGTTTGTGGTGGAAACCACTGTGAAACCCATTGGTGATCCTGTCAAACGATTTATTTCTGAAAAGTAGACAAAATTCCTAATTCAGCAAGGGGTCATTTGTGTAGCTCCCTCAAGGTTTTACCAAGGAAATCAAGTATTGAAATAAAAAATATAGAAAATTAGTAGGAAAAATGTCCATTTGTGGCAACATTTGTATTTGTTACTTGGTTGGTGTAACAATGGCCGATTTACAAAAGCAATATACCATTACATTGGCTAGACCCTTCTGGTTGCGGGGATGTATAGGGTATGTGGGTTTTCCAGGAATCTAAAGTATCCAAAGCCAATAACTGACCTGCACCTTACAATATTTTTTCAATGTGTACTGGGTATAGAGCAACTCAGATGGCAAAATATAAATAGTGAAAAATAGTTATGAAGGAGACCTTTGTGTTTCTGAAATGGGCACAAGATATGGAGTTTAGGAGCAGTGGTTATTAGCACATCTCTAATTTGTGGCTACCCATACCAGCCTGTGATCTAGAGGGCATTTCTCAAAATTTCTTCTTTCGTACACATTGGCTTATATTTGGAATGCAAAAATGCACAGAAATACAATTGGTAGTAACACTTATTCTACTATTCTATGTTCCCCTAAGTCTCCTGATAAAAATGATACCATGCTTGTATGTGTAGAACTAGTGCCCGCAATAAGACAGGGCTCAAACCCTACATGGACACGTCACATTTTTCCACTGAAAACTCTGACCCTTGTTTGTAATGTGGCTAACTGCAGATTTTGTGTTCTGTTTCAGCCAGCACATAGGGAAGCCTAGCAAACCTTGTTTGAAAACTAGACCCCGGGGTAATCTGCAGTGATGTGACTTACATGGCTCTCACCATGTTTTCTTACCCAGAAGCCCTTGCAAACTGAAACTTTGACTAATAAGACTTTTCTGTGATGGATGTTCTGGAATCTAGGGAGCAACAATGTTTCTACCACCTACCATTTCCCCAAATCTCCCAACAAAAATGGTACCACACTTTTGTGGGTAGGGCTGGTGGTGGCGACAGGAAAGGTGCCAAATCACAACATGGATACATCACATTTTCCTCTGAAAACTGACCCTTTTTTGCAATGTGGCTAGCTATGGATTTTGGGCCTTAGCTCAGCAGGCACATAGGGAAACCGCGCAAACCTGCATATGTTTGAAACCTAGACACCCAGGGGAATCCAGGGTGGCGTGACTTGCATGGCTGTCACCAGGTTTACCCTACCCAGAAACACTTGCAAACCTCAAACCTTGACTAAAAACACATTCTCACATTTCTGTGATGAAACTTCTGGAATCTACAGGAAGCAACAAATTTCCTACCACCTACCATTCTCCCAATGACAAGAGGATCTCACTTGTGTGGCTGGGCCCATGTCTGCTACAGAAACTGATCAAGCCAAGCTCAGTGAGTGCCCCTTTGTGAGGACTCCCATTGACCATAGTTTGATCTGTTCTTTTCACAGGCACTAAGCCCAGGCACAAAAGTGGGACAGCATTTTTAATGGGACAAGTGGGGGAATGCTGGGTGGTAGGAATTGTGTGGATTCTTTCTGATTCTGGAAGAATATGTCACATAAATGCACAAGAGACATGCTATTTTAGACACATTTTGACGTTATCAGGGCATTATGGGTAAGAGAACTTTGTGGGATCCATGTGACTCATCACCCTGTACTTACCTGGGTGTCTAGTTTGTAAAAATGCCTGGGTTTGGTAGGTTTCCCGGGGTGACAGCCGATTCTAGTCCCAAAAACTGCAACTACCCTTTTTTCTTAATGTTACCACATTGCGCCTTAGACCACTGAAGTACCATTTGTATCAGGGGGACATGTGGGAACTCTTGGTGGCATGAAATTTGTGGCTCCCCACAGATTCCAGTACTTTGAGTCACAGAAATATGAAGAAAAGGTGTGTTTTTATACTATGTTTGAGGATTGCAAGGGCTTATGGGTAAGAAAACCTTGTGTGGCCCATGCAAGACACACCACACTAAAGTCTCCAGGATGTCTAGTCTATGAAAATATCTGGGGTTGGTAGATTTTTGCTAGAAACAATGTACACCCTGGCATAGAGAGACTGAAAAGACAAATATAACTGCACCACTATATACTTCTCAAGTACACACACATACTGGTTGGATTTAGCACAAGGGTTAATGAAAAGTTCAAAATATAAATCTTATTAGCTCAAGATTTCACAAAAATTAAAATGTATAAATCACTATTAATAAGATGATGATAATTTTTCAATACTGAACCAGTTACTCACAGCTCATGAGCTGTACAGCCACAACAAGGCACCAGACGCTTTACATGCCATTCATACACTTTTCATGTGTCAAACGCGCAAAACCATTCACACCCTCAGCTGCGGGCCCAGCACATTACAACACTCACAATAACAAACGGCTCCATTCAAGGACCCATCACTTTCATACGTGCACAGGACTGACACAACAATCACATAGCCTGGCAGCTGGCGGAGTGTGTGGACTTGCATTTAGCTGCCAGTGTGTGTATGTGTTGTGACCAGCAGCAAGTCACTATACACACACCACTAGCCAAACGCCAGTTCACACACACTGCCAGCCAGACTCCAATTCAAACACGGCAATCACGCCACCTAGTAGCTGGTGGAATATGTGGACTGGCGTTTCGGTGATGGTGTGTGTAATGGCTTGCTGCTGGTCACTACACACACACTGGCATCCAAACACTAGTATATGCAATACCAGCTACACACACCATCAGCCAAACGTTACTCAGACATGTCCATGAAGCTCCATACCACTTTCATGTCTAAAAAACTCCCACAATGACCAGATTACACTCACAAAACACAGGCAGGAAAAATAGGACCAACTGTGACTTTATACACAACATGTGTAACTAAGCACATCAAACTACTGTCATCCAGGTATCTAAACAGAAAATTTATAGCAATAAGGACCACAGTCAGTTCCCTTTTGCTATCATGGTTGCGCCCAGTACTTTAGTTGTGCATGATACAATCTAAAACATGTAGGCTCACATATGCCAGGATTAGTAGGGTGCTTGGGGCAGTATATATGACTCTCCGTTCATACTCCTCTTCAGACACAGACCCTAGATCTCCAACAACGAATATTGGGAATGTGATGATCTTTCAATCTCGCCACATCCTCCACCACTCTGACTCTAGGAACTTGCCTGCTGAACTGCAACAAGGCTGCCTATTACAGACAGCTAAAACTGTACAAAAGTCATCTTGTATTCTGGAGAATAATCTTTGAAAGCAGTGTAAAGGATGCTAAATAAAATAGATGAACAGCCAACTTTGTGTACCAGATACATGACTTTCAAGCAGCATTGTAAGGCTTGACCTACTCTGTCTTAACCTCCTGTGTGCCTGTTGTAGTCTAGAATGCACACTGGTTTCCACACTTCTGCAACCTGACCTCAAACAGTCACAGGTGCAGTACTTTCATCATAAATAGCTGTCAGCATGTGGACATCTATTCTGTTTGAAAATTTCACAGCAAGGTATTTGCTACTATGCAGAGCACTGCTCTGTCCCCTTCAAATTTTTTAGACACAAGCTCTTTACAGTAGCCTTTATGGTAAGAGCAGATTGTGCCACATGCCACAGTGCCCACTTTGAGCAATACTGTAAGTAATTGCACAGTGGTGTAGAAATTATCCCACACAGGTTTATCACTGGCTACAAAAGTGGAAGGATAACGGCGGGGAGGCTGTGGAGGCCATAGTCGCCCATGCAGAGTGTGCCCCAAATTTGTTTGTATCAGTGGCAGCTTCCTGCATGGCACACCTGATCCATCTGGCAATATTGGGAGAGGATACTGCCCTGTGTGGCTTTGTAAGGGCAATGAGAAGTTGAGGTCCCCCTGTTTCTGTGACAGATACTTATTAGAAGGCCAGGACTTGAATAAATTCAGGACTTTATTGACATCCTATAGGTTAGAATACATTGGCTCTGGAGGAAGGGGAGGTCTGATGCTTCAGAGAAGCTTACACACCAGGGTGTCCATCCACCTGAGAGTGACATGCCGAGATTGCAGAGCGAAAGGTGTCGATGGATCTATAGGCCATACCCTCTGAAGCTAAAGAATTCAAGTAGTTCAGAATGTGGACAACTTCCGTCCCCACAGGATCCAGCAGTCATTGACTACACCAACCCAACCATGGAGACCGAGCCGAGCGGTATCGCAACAAGACAGCTTCCCGAGAAAGACCTGAGACTTTTAAGTGTTACTGATAATCCTCCATGCCATGAGCTGCAGAGAGTCCTCCTGAACCATATGATGCGAGTTCTCCAGGGGATCCTGGAGAGGAGACCTGGATTAGGGGGTAGGCAGATTGGAGAATCCCATGAAAGTTCCATTAGAACTGCAAACCAGACTTGAGGCCTCCAAACTGGGGTGATGACTACTACGTCCGTTTGTTGCCTCTGGTGGATAATCTCATGATCATGGCAAACAGAGTAAACGCGTACCCTTTCTCCATCCTCCAGTCTTGAATGAATGCGTGTGTCGCCACTGCATTGGGATCTGTGTTCCAACTGTAGTATCTGTCCAATTGATGGTCCAGACAGGACACAAAGAGGTCTGTCATGAAAGGTCCCCACTTGGTCTGCAGACCAAGGAATGCAGAGGGATCCAATTTTCAAAGACTCGTGTTGTGCTAGTGTCAAGATTACCAGTCACTGAGATTTTTTTCTCCAGACAAAAGCCCTGGGCTAAATTGGAGATGGTTTTTAATCGTGTCCCTCCAAGGTGATTGATATAACAGACTGCAACCACATTGTCCATTTTGGGGAGGACACAACACGGGGCCCTGTCTTTGGTCCAGCACTTCACCGCGAACGACCCAGCCATCAACTATAGGCAGTTTATGTGAAGAGATTGCTCTGTGAGTGACCATTTTCCTCCTGTGGAGAACTCTCCACAAAGTGCTCCCCAGCCTGTGCCGCTGGCGTCAGACTCTGATGAGATCTGTTTTTTTTGTAAACAGATTTTATTGCATTTCCAAATAATACAAGCACAACTCATTGGGTTCAGAAATATTGCACCACATTGATATATCAGCATTGTACATCGTAATGACACATTGCGTGGTCTTCCTTAGCAGCAATTCCTAAACAATGTGATAACTCTTAAGCTAGACCTGAACACTCCAGCTGGAAACTACTGTCTGCCCTTCCTTATCCCTCCTCCCTTCCACCGAGCTGCCTCATCCGTCCGCTGGTTTGACAGTGATGCCTGTCTCTCCCCTCTACAGCAGTCCACAGACCTTACTAGAGTACTTCCCGTTTCTGCTCCTAAAATTACCGTTTAGGTGATGTAGATGTGCAATTCTTTTATGAATCCTCATGTGCTGGTGTGCTAGGAGGGTTATCCTGCTATGGGTCGGCTAGGCAGTCTACCAGGTTCCCAGGCTCGGCCCCATTCATGGATCTTCTGCCTTGTCTTTCTTCTCTAAGTAGGACTGCACTGTAGGGTCCCACATGCCTAATGAGTTCCTCTTTCCACCTAGTCAGTCTTGGCCCCCTAGCAGTTTTCCAATTCATAGTAATCTCTCTTTTTGCTAACATTAGTGCTAAGTCTATGAATCTGGTGGTCGTTTTAAGTTTCGTGGGCCTTGGGATTTCCCCCAGCAGACATGCCCCTGGGGTGTGCGGGATCAACTGCAGCGTCACGTCATTGATGCAAGCCACTCCCTCACCCCAGTTATCTTCCAGGGATGGGCATCCCGTACCATGTGGAACATCTCTGCTCCTCTTTGGCCACTTTGTGGGTAGGCCGCTTCATGGACCCCAAATTGTCTAATAATATGTCCTTGGGTTAGGTAGGCCCTATGTAAGCAATAAAAGCTTGTCAATTTGAGTCATGCATTATGGGACACAATATAGGGTTTTGGCCCAGTCAGTTTTGCCAACTGGTTGTGGGACATCCCTTACCCATTCTTCCCTCAGTGCGTCTAGTGGCGTGGTGAAGTCATGTTTTATAGCTCAGTAGAGGCAAGTTACTGCCTTAAAGTGGCCAGATATGGTACATGGCATTTGGCATCCCCTGTGAGGCGATGGTTCCTCCCTCCCCAGTGGTGTTGCAGTGACGCTGGCAACGCCATATGCATTAGGAATTGGCCCCTTGGTACATAAAAGGTAGCAGAAATGTCTTCAAATTATAGTAGTTCCCCATCTCTGTACAGTTCGCCAACGCAGTTCCCGCCGTAGGTGGACCATTCTGCTGTAAGGTGGTACTCCAAACTATGTGCTCTAGGCCTTGCAGCAGGAGGTGACGTGAATATGGTACCACTGTCTGAATGCATGTAGGAGGGTCCGTCTCCAGCAGTGATGGATGAATCCTAATTCGGTACTGCTGCCCTCTAGAGGGTGCCTGCAGTTCAGAAGGACCCGGTAAAGGGCCTGGAGAGTCGGCATTTTCCTCGCCTTGTTGCCCCTGTATTGCCCCTTGGAATAAAGCCACTGGGCAAACCACTGGAGCTGAGCTGCGAGGTAGTACGTCTCCATGTCCGGAGCTGCCAACCCTCCATTTTCTGTTGAGTGCTGTCGTTTGGTCAGTACCACTCAACGTCTATCTATGCCTGGTTAGCAGGAAATCCAATTCCCTAAAGATCTTTCTAGTTATGATGATAGGCAATGTGGAGAAGAAATACAATAAACTGGGAAGAGAAATCATCTTAGTAATTGCTATTTGACCCTCTACCGACAGCGGTAGGGTTTTCTAGAAGTCCACACTGGTCCTCAGATTCCTCATTGCAGTCCCAATATTGCCCTCTTGTCGGTCCCGAGCCCCAAGGTATTTTAGGCATGTTCTCTCCCAATGAAGGCCCTGCAGGTTCTGTGGTTGGGGAGCCATCCTGCAACCAGGAAAAAGGCTGGACGTTTGCCAGTTAAAGCAGAGGCCTGATGCGCCTGCAAAGAGCTCCAAGAAGACAATCGCTCTAAGCAGTTCAGCGTCTGCATCCCGCAGGAATAGTAACATATCATCGGTGTAAAGGGCTGAGTGATGTGTTATACCCCGTATTGCCAATCCCCGATATGCCGTGCTAGATTGTGCCCTATTGGTCAGTGGTTCTACCACAATGGCGAACAATAATGGGGAGAGTAGGCAACCTTGTCTGGTGCCTTGTCTCACTTCTTATGGTTCCAGTATCTGTCTCCCCTTTTGGACTCTGGTGTGAGAGTTGAGTACAAGAGTTTGACCCACTTAATGAATCCCTCACCTAGGCCCATATTTGCCATCACCCGGTATAAGAACTCCTACCGGAGGCTATCAAAAGCCTTCTCGATGTCTATTGCTACAATCATCGCCTCCTTGTTATATGTGGGGTCTGCATCTAGGGACTCAAACAGCTGATGGATATTACAAGCATGTTTGGTCCTCATGGATCAGGACAGTCATCCGTGGGAGGAGTTGAGTGGCGAGTATCTGCTTAAAATTTTATAATCTATGTTGAGAATAGATTAAGGGTGGTATGCTTGTACATCCTGTGGTGGGCGCCCAGGTTTTAACAAGGGAATCATTATGGCTTCCCTAGTAGTAGCAGGTAAATGTTCTGCTTCCGGGCCTCTGCATAGAGCTCCCCTAGTCTGAGGGCTAGGTCGCAGGATATGCTGCATAGAACTCCACTGGGAGGCAGTCCGTCCCAGCCCTTGCCCGGGCCAGGGCTTTAACAACAGCCTGCACCTCCTGTAATGTTATTTCTCCTCCTAACGCTTCTGCTTCCACCTGTGTAATAGTCGGGAGTGCCACTGGGTCAAGGAAATCACTCAGTTGTTCGGGATCTTCCTCAGTTGATGATGCATATAGTACCTTATAGTATTCCTCAGATCTATTGTTTATGGGTCCCTGTGCATAAAGACGCTCACCTGACCCTGATTCTATCTCCAGAATAATAGCGCCTCTAGAAGAAGGATTAGCCATCCAGGTCAGTAAGGATCCAGCCCTATACCGTTCCGCATGGGCTCTGGTGATAAACTCTTAGTGGTCAAAGCATCTAAGTTTTCCCATGCACACTGCCACTTCCTCTTTGGTGTCAAGCAGCCATTGGTTCAGGGCTGGGTTCCCTGTCCTTGAAACCTCTAGTTCCCTAGGTGTTCTTTTGTGGTGTTTGAGGTCCTTAATCAGGGTGCATAGCACTCCTTCAATCTCTTGCTATGCAGCATCCCCTAATGAACGCCTTAAAGGCATCCCATTCAATCAGTGGGGAAGATGCCATGACCGACCCCCCCCCCTTATCCATAAAGTAAGTCTGTATAGCCTCCCCTATGGCGTGTTGGAATGCCTGGTCCTCCAGCGTCTCGACTCGCAAGTGCCAGTCGGGGACACAAGGGCATTCTCTAACCCAGTCCAAGGACAGCAATGCCGGGTTGTGATCCGACACTGTCCTACAAAGATATTCTGTATTCCAGAATGCGCCCTGTACTCGTGGGGAGCACAGGAAGGTGTCCAGTCTGCTAGGAGTCTGGATGGTTCATCGAAGAACCTCCCCTTATCTGTGTTGGTGGCGTAGATACCCACTACTGTCAGATCACGACCAGCTAATCCTCCTGTCACTATCACATATCTCCCGCCAGGGTCTATGACTTCAGTTTTTAGTTGTTAATTGAAATGGAACCCCAGGTTGGACCCAAATCGGTACCCCCCTGGCATGGGCAGAGGTGGTGGAGTGTAGGTGTCCTAGCCATCATTTTTGTAGGGCCTCTCTTTCAGAGGTGGTGAGGTGCGTCTTGTGTAATAGTGCAAAGTGAGCTCCCAGTCATTTCAGATATGTGTAGACCTTGTATCGCTTGGCCATATGGTTGAGGCCCCTCACATTCCAGTTCATTGGATTTGATCTTTGGGTCCCAGGGTCAGCGGGGGAGGGGGAGACTCCGACATTTAGTTTCTAAGTACCAGAAATTACACCTCAGGCCCAGGAAAAGAGGAAACTGCCTCCCCATCCAAACAACATTAAATTATTGTGCAGCCAACATCCGCACAACTGTAGTTGGGTGGGATTCTCCAGTCACCACACTTCCCGGCCGCACATAACACCATGAGACTTGGAGAGGGCCACCTCCGTTAGGCCCTCAGCCTTCTGTCTAGGGGACCTCCTGTTTGACTTGCGTGTAGGAGCCGCCGGGTGCTCCCTTGTTTATGGAAGGCTGTCCATCCAGTCCCAAAGTGCTGTGGGGTTGCTGAATAACTATACATCCTCCCCGTAGGTTACTCGAAGTTTGACAGGGAACAACATTGCATATTGCATATTCAGAAAGTGAAGGCGTTTTTTAGCTGCCAGAAAAGAGGCCGGTTTATGTTGGACCTCCCTGGTGAAGTCAGGGAAGATCATAACTCTCTTTTTCTACAATGATGTCTCTCTTGATCCGAGCTTGGGTCAAAATGTGGTCTCGGTCTCGATAGTATAGTAGCTTGGCTACTACTGGTCTTGGAGCTGCTCCAGGCAGTGGTGGCCGTACCGGTACCTGGCTCCAGGTTGTAATATGAGGACAGGTCGTCTGGTGCCACCTCTTTGTTGAGCCACCTCTCCAGATAGACCACCAGGTCTCTGCCAGGGCCTTCAATTCTTTCTGGTAACACTATGATTGGTATATTGTTCTTCTGGCCCTGTTTTCGGAGTATTTTGCCCCTCTTCTCCAGTTCCTTGACCCTTGCCTCAACCTGGGACATCCGGCTCATCACGTTTGTCATTTCAGAGGGGATCGTGTCTAAGGACCGATTTGTTGCTGTAACCCTCTCAGCCAAGCACCTGTGGTCGTCTCTCAGGAGACCTGTGTCTGCTGCAACAGTATCTATTTTCAATTAGAGCGCCTCCGGCAAGCTGTAATGCTCTGCAGGACCATGTCCAGTGTTGCATTCTGATGGTAATTTCGTGTGGTTCCATGGTTACGTTCTGTCGCTTATCTGCGCTAAGATTCGACTGTTGGGATGCACCCAGGTTGTTCATATCTCTTTTCTTTGAATATTTGCCCATTATATTGATTCAGGAAGTGGGCTGGGTGAGAAAAAAAAAATGGGAAGGAGCGCTGCGTGAGGCCCTCTGACCCCCAGGGAGTAGTGCTGGTGCTTTTCGTCATGGCTGCTGATTGCCCGTAGGTGTCCCCAGTGAGGTAATAGGCCAGTGGCTCCCAACCTGTGATAAGGGGACCCCTGGGGTCCGCAAAGCCTCCTCAGGAGGTCCGCGACTGCTTAGAAAATTCAATAATATTAACAGATTAGGTCCCCAGCTTTCAGTAGTGACTCATGAGGGGTCCCCGGATTCCAATAAAATTCAGTGGGGGTCCCTGGGCTCCAGTAATGATAAAGTGGGGGTCCACAGAAGTCAAAAGGTTGGGAACCTAGTACAGTATCGGGCTAGCATGCCAGGCAGTTGTGTCATTCAGGTAGTCCCTGCCGAGCTCTCCCCATCTCTGTCATTTCTTGCGCTATATTGTACCAAGATATATGGTATTTTGTGTTCCATGTCGAAATCCACTGCCTACCTCCTCCCTCCCTCCCTCCTCCCCCACAGGTAGGGCCTGCATGCATAACCTTTTGTGGGGTCATATAGCTCATCTCGGGGGGGGGAGCCCGGGCAGTGGGATGTGGCCCCAGTCGCCTCTCCAGTATTGGATAAATATGGTCTGTGCAAATAAAACACTTGCAGAGGCTTCTTACTCTTTCTTCCCTAATTTCCGGCTCAGTAAAGTGCTTCTGCCCCTCTTGGCTCCTCTTTGGTGCTCTCTGCTGACGTCCCTGTCTCTAGTAGTGTTAGGTGCCAATACTAAACAGCTCTCTGGTTGACGAGGACCCCTTGTGTCAGGAAAGTGGAGTTCTCTCAGGAGGGTCAAATTGTAGGATTGTGGGGTCCACTTTCCGCTCCTTACCTTGTCTGTTAGTCGGTCCTCGATGGTGCTCCCAGGGTGCCCGGTGTTCTTGGTGATCTGCTCTTCTGTGTGTTGTATCCCCTGGTGTGAACCCTCCCGGGCCTGTCAGGCCTCCCTAGGACGGGCCTCCGATGTGTGCAGCTGTTTTGTATGCCTCCAGAGTGCAGAGACATGCACTGCGCTCCCGTGTATGGCCTTGCTTCTCAGTGCTGGACAGGGGTCAACAGGCAGGTACACCAGGCCTTTATTGCTCAGGTCTCGCTCCTCTCAGCCGGGGGTGGGGGGCGCTGCATGTGCCACCGACATTTCTCCCTCGCTGGGCTTGCTTCTGCCTCACCTTCATCTCACTGGACTGCTCAGCAGCCGGCTTTGGTGTATTGTGCTTTGTCCTGGCCTCCGGTTCCAGGCTTCTGCCTGCACTCTTTCCTAGGCTGGCTCGCCCGCTATTCCATGTCTCACCTACGGGGGCTTTGCTCACTGCCAAATCTCTGCAGCTCCACCCGTGCGGTCTGCACTGGAGTCCCGATGGGCCACCGTCCATAGTGGGACAGAGTCATCTCCCGTCTTCTCACCATTTTGCAAGGCAGCAGCATTGTCCAGATCTCTTTTTCTGCCTTTTGCTCACAAATGTGGTCCTCTGCGCCCAGGAACAGGGTGTCTCCATGCTACAGGCCAGTGTGTTGCATTTTGTTGGGCCTGTGCAGGCTCTTCTGCTATGGATGCCACTAGATGGAGAAGTTTGGCTGGAGCGCTGCAACTCATGCCTTACTCCGTTGGCTCCTAGCCATGCCTCCACACCCCCACCCCAGACAAGATCTTGTTGGGAACCGAAAATGGCACAACCATGCCAGGCCTCCATATGAGCTACCCACCATTTAAGTTCCTCCTTGGCCTCTTCCATCAGAGGGACTGACTGGGAATAATTCAGGCCTTGACAGAGATGGGAGACCTTGAGGTGTTGCAGAGCGCAATAGTGCAGTGGTCTCAGGAAAATATCTTGTATGGAGGATGAAAGAAGACCTACTATGCGGGCCACCTGCCTGAGACATGTGGTAGGATTGGCCAGCATCCTCCTGAGCTTGTGTTTTATCTTGGTAAACTTCTGGGACGGTAGACTTTCCTAGGCTGGCTCGCCCGATATTCCATGTCTCACCTACGGGGGCTTTGCTCACTGCCAAATCTCTGCAGCTCCACCCGTGCGGTCTGCACTGGAGTCCCGATGGGCCACCGTCCATAGTTGGACAGAGTCCTCTCCCGTCTTCCCACCATTTTGCAAGGCAGCAGCATTGTCCAGATCTCTTTTTCTGCCTTTTGCTCACAAATGTGGTCCTCTGCGCCCAGGAACAGGGTGTCTCCATGCTACATGCCAGTGTGTTGCATTTTGTTGGGCCTGTGCAGGCTCTCCTGCTATGGATGCCACTAGATGGAGAAGTTTGGCTGGAGCGCCGCAACTCATGCCTTACTCCGTTGGCTCCTAGCCATGCCTCCACACCCCCACCCCAGACAAGATCTTGTTGGGAACCGAAAATGGCACAACCATGCCAGGCCTCCATATGAGCTACCCACCATCTGAGTTCCTCCTTGGCCTCTTCCAACAGAGAGACTGACTGGGAATAATTCAGGCCTTGACAGAGATGGGAGACCTTGAGGTGTTGCAGAGCGCAATAGTGCAGTGGTCTCAGGAAAATATCTTGTATGGAGGATGAAAGAAGACCTACTATGCGGGCTACCTGCCTGAGACATGTGGTAGGATTGGCCAGCATCCTCCTGAGCTTGTGTTTTATCTTGGTAAACTTCTGGGACGGTAGACTTCAGGTGTCTTGGACCGAATCCAGTACAAAGCCCAGGAATTGGGTTGGGGAAGTGACCAATTTCTGTTCATTGATTACAAACCAGAAATACTCCAAAAAACTGATGGTCAATTGTATGTGGGCTGACAGCTTCCTTGGGCATTGGCCTAGGAGAAGGATATCTGCCACATACACGATGAGTCTGATGCCTTGAACCCACAAGGGTTCCACTACTGGTTTCAGAACCTTGCTGAAGCACCATGGTGTGGAAGACAGACCGAAAGGATGAGTGGTAAACTCGAAGATTTGTGAGTGCCTTTGAAAATTGTAGAAAACGAGGATGAGGGGGAAAGACAGGGATCATGAGAGAGGTGTCCTTCAGATCGAGGCGCACCATCCTATTGTTCGTCTGCAACAATTCTCTGAGGGGATAATTACCCTCCATCTTGAAGTGACGGAGGACCATCCACTCATGAACTCCCTTAGGTTGATGACCGGGAGCTGTCGGTCATTCCTCTTCTCTACCAGGAAGAGGTTGCTGAGAAAACTCAGGGAATAAAGTTGTGTCTGAACAATCACCACTTTCTATAGAAGTTGAGTGATCTTTGTATCTACCAGGGGGCCTGAGATGGGGAAAAGGAGAGGGGTCTGGGCCTGTGAGGTTGTTATGGCGAGCCATAAAATTCTGTGTGTGAACCTCACATGGTCTGAAGGACTCAAGCGTCCGATATGAGAGCCTGCCAATTGTGAAAAAATTCTGCTAACCTGCTCCCAAGTTGGAGCCCTGAGGGAGGTTGGACACTCCCCTTGAGAGGTGGAGGAAGAGCCACTTCCTCTGGAATTCCCTCTCAAGCCTCGTTGGCGTGGGTAGCTTCTGGTCGGGTAGAAGTTGCAGACTCTTGAGGGATCTTGCCACCGGCCCCATCCTCCCCTGGAACCTCTGGAGGGGCTTGATAGAGAACTCAGCCGGTCGAGCGCCCCATCCATGACCAGCCCTAGGGAAAACCTGTGGGGTGAAAATCCTCTTAATGGAGGCCTGGGCCTTGTCTAATGAATTAAAGGTGGCCACAAATTTACAAATTTCACAAATAAAAGGGTCCCCAAAAAGACCCCCTTGTGCAGTATACCCTGCCTCAGATGTTGCCAATTCCCCTAGCTTAGGGTCAGTTTTGATGAGAAGGGATCTATGCCTCTCAATGTAAATTGCATAGTTGGCCTTCCCTAGGACAATTATGGCATGTTGGGCCCAGCACGAAAAGGTTTCAGGGAAAATTAAGGGACCCGATGCCTTAGCATCCTCTGCCATGTCCAGGATTTTGGATAAGGGGCCCATGACATCCAACAATGTATCCTGGCATGAGCTCCAGGACAGATCAATCCCTCCCTTGTGGTCCCAGACCACAAGGCTACTTTGCCAAAAAAGTAGCCATCCTCGCGTCTATCTCAGGAGTGAGGGCAACTGCCCTCCAACAAGGGACAAGGACCTTCTTCCCGAAGGTGACCACAGACTTCCTTATCAAGAGGCTTCCGCAAGCATCCTCCTATATATGAGGCGACCTTTGTCGCTGGGGTCCATTTCACGGATCGCGGATGCAACCACTCATTTGGATCCAGCATATCTTGAGTTCAGATCCTGAAGGCATTATCCGAAGATGGAATAGATGGAGAGGCCGAAAGACATCAAGGTCTATTTGGTTGTATGCCATGGTCTGAGGCATTAGAGGAGTCCTCCCCATCCAAGGTTTTGAGGAATTGGGGAGGGTCAGGGAGAGGGTGGAATTGCACCTCGGAGGTACAGGGAATTGGGTTGGAAGGTTCCAGCGGTGGAGGGAAATCCATGAAAGTCTTTTAAGGTGCTCAAAAGTGTCCAGATTGACACCAGGGTAGTCTATGCGTTTACGTGTTTCTTCAGGCACAGGTGGCAGGCCTGTCGGTATGCGGACCACAGGCCCAGAAAGGTCCTCCCTTAGGGGGAGGGGTTGTTGACATTGCACTGCCAATTGCAGTAACTTGCTCTCCAAGGGCGCCACTGCCTTGGATACTGCTCTGTGAGTGGAGTCATCCATGTTACCACAAAATTTCTCAGCACTAGGGAGGTAAGTGATTTCCTCCCTTTTCTAAGTAATAGGCTGCAGGGTCCTGCATTGTATAGGTGGTATGAGGAAAACAAATGAAGCCCGGGTTGTGTCCCAGTAAGAGGCTGAGTATCGACCCAAATGGATGTTCTGACTCAGGTGTGGGCTCGCTTGGAGAAAGAAGCACAAGAAATGTGCTGGCATCGCTGTGCAGTCTTGTCTAACTACAACCCAACAAACACATCTGTATCAAACTGTAAAAATAACTATTGGCATATGATCTGGAAAAACTATAGCTACAATCAACACAATGAACTTGATACTCTAAATCAATACCTCTCACTTGCCACACACACCTAGATTGAGGATCAACTGCACCTGTTCTGTGCAGACACAGCAAGCACCAAAGATATCTCACTAGAAAGGAAAAGGAAAAAAATAATTACAGGCAAGATAACACAATACAGATCTGCACAAATCCAAACATGAATAAAAAAAAAAAAAATCATAAGCTAAATATGCTACAGTTATTACAACCATTAAAAAAACATTACAGCAGGGCAGTGGTACTCGTTTGAAGTAAACATTACAAAAAAGTTCCCTTACCAAACACATGCACTGCACAAACTGCAGATCAAGCAGTGCCAAAACCGCAAGAAAGAGTCGCCAGTAAGAAAATTAAACGCTTTACACTACAAAAAAGTCGAAAATGGCTGTAGCAATCAGCCAAAGATGGGGAGGGTTCTCCAGGGACGGAGTGTGTGGGTGGTTGCACAAGGTGGAGAGCATGGGGGAGCCAAAAAAAATATCCTCCAGGTATAGAGAGCTTCAAGTGGGTGGATTAGGCTGTGTGGGAACTAAAGGTAGATCCAGTAACAGGTATGGATAAGGCGGTACAAATGTTATCATGGGATGTTAATGACCTTCTAGTGAGGTCTAGGAGAGAAAAGATGTTTCAGTATTTAAAGGATGCACCAGCCCAAATAATTATCTTAGTCACATCTCACAAGAAAGGAATGTTTGGGTATCTTTAAGGCACAGATATGGGTGTGGCAACTTGTTTGCATAGACCAGGTAGTTTCTACACAAGAATTGGTCATTCTCATTAAAAGGAAAGTTGAAGCATCTATACTAGACTACAAGACTGACAGAAAGGGAAGATGGGTTGTTGCTGCAAAGACCAAAATCTTTAATAGTTTCTACACGTTAGTAGGCTTCTATGGCCCAAACATAGATGATATTGACCCTTTGCAGAAACTATGCCTTGAGCTGCTATAAGCATCCCATCCAATCATAATGTCAGGCGATTTTAATGTAGTATTGAATATTCTAAGAGAAAGATCATGCAATAGATCACGTCCCTGCCCCAAATCTCAGGTATATATTAGATCCTTAATGAGACAGTTAGGGCTGGTTGATATTTGGAGGGAGAGGTGGGGTGGGGTACGGGGCTATACGTTTTACAGCAAAATAAATTGTCAGTGGTCAAAGATATATTTTTTTTCCCCACTGGTGGATCAATTCTTAAGGGATCATGTACAGAAGATTCTACATCTAGCTGGCCACCTTTCAGACCATGCAGCAGTGGTCTTAGAGCAGAGGGTTAAAACTACATAAAGTCCCCAAGATGGACAATAGATCACTCTTTCTTGAAGGATCTGGAAGCGGTGGACATTTTAAGAAGTAGGGCGTTGGAGTTTTTTGAGAATAACATTTACTCTACAAATCTATACATAGTGTGGGACTCCTTTAAGGCCTTTATAAGAGGGGAACTAATTAGCATTTCAGCCCAGAAAAATAGAGAAAGAACAAGGGCAGTTATGGAGTCAGAGCAAGAGTTGGCATTTCTAGAAAGAAGACTTGAAACTCAACAAGTCCAGGGAGATAGTAACAAGACTTTGTTAAAGGAAATCCAGGAGCGAAAGACTGTTATTGCAGCGGTAGTGGAAGCTAGGGTAAGGGCTAGATGGGAGGCAAGCAAGCTGGCAGATTTTGAGTATGGTGAAAGCGCTGAGAAGTTACTAGCCTGGAAAATTAAGACAAACTTTGTAAGGAATGAGGTGAGAGAGGTTAGATGTAAGACTACTGGGAAAAGACTGGAGGAAACGGGGGAGGTGCAGCAGGCCTTTTTAGATTTTTTGGGGTCCTTGTATGCAGAGGATTCGAGGCTCACAAAGGGGCAAGTAAACAGCTGGCAGGATGGGCTGAAATTGCCAAGAGACTCAGAGTAGGAGAAGGAGGGTTTAAATGAGCCTATTACCCTGGAAGAGGTAGGGCAGATAGTCAGTAAGAGAGGGAAGGTTGCTGGTCCTGATGGGCTACCAAATGAGTTTAACCAGACTTTGGAAGAAATAATTAGCTCAGTCAAGACTAAGCTTTTCGTGGGAATCTTTCAGGAAGGTACACCTTTACCAATATCATGGGAAGAGGCAGTGATAATGTTGATTTTGAAACCGGATAAAAAACCCATGTTCTGTGAGTCGTACAGGCCTATTTGTCTGTTAAATAATGACTATAAATTGTTTGCAAGTCTGACCAGAAAGGTTTCTTAAAAGGGAGATTTATGCACGAATTAGCACATGAGTTATTTGGATCAATAGGCAAATGAGGACAAAATAAAATACCCTTCCTACATAAGCCAACTGGTAGTAATGAACAATCGTGAAAATCTTTCTTTATCTGACAATTAATGTGGCTTCGACCACGTGAACATTAAGCTCCACATCTACTTCCCCCTCTAGTGTTTCATGCATCATTAGTGTGTAACATACCAAAGAATGACCGAAAACTGTCATTACACAAAACTTTGAGAATAGACTCACATTTATACATTTAACAGTTTTGTAAATGCAAACTGCATAATTAGATTACATTTAAAAGCATTTGAAAAAGTTTGCTTCAAAAACATACCTGCGTATTACCTTTTGTGTACGGTATCTGATTCTTTTTGTACCCAGTTCTGAAGCACACCAGTACAGTGCATTAGACAATTCCTCAGGTGTTCCTAGGGTTGCGGACTTGGACGTTTGGTCTAGGTTCGAACAAGGCAACTGAGTTTAACTTTGTGAATGGGGCCCTCTGGCACTGAGCAAAATTTATGCTGAACTTCTAATATTAAAACTAGGCGCAAACATAATTGCTTTTTTTTCAAGTTTTGTTTTCATTGCTGAAATGCTAGGCATGATAGACTTGTTAGGCCTGTGTGAATTTTAGTTCATGAAACTCACATTACATAAAATACATGAAATGTTCATTTTGCATAAACATTTTTTGCACATGTACAACACTTTAACTTTTCTCTATAAGTCTCCTTTGTGTAGGGATCTCGTGTGACTTTTTGTTACGAGGTATACCGTTGTGATAAAAAAGTATTTGAGATCAAATGAAATGTATGTCACTCAAAAACAATTTTACACAGAAAACAGTGTTAATTTGCTGTCTCCATAAACATTGATGGGGCTTACTCAAATAAAAAAAGTTGAAATAAAACATTTAAGATCACAAATACAAGTTACGAAAAGAAATAAAACAGTTAACATTACAAAACATCATGAAGTCTGCCACTAGGCGCTGATCTGCATCACAAAGGTCCGATCTGCCCCCAAAGGGGGAATGAGGCAAAGGCAAGAAACTAGCACCCAAGAGAGGAGAGCCCTTTACCCTAGCCACCAGCCAAACGCAAGTCAAACACCAATTCACGGACACCACCATCCAAAAGCCCATTCACAGACAAAACAAAATGTATTCCTTGGTGGCTTCTTATGATGACCACAGTGCACCGTGGGTGCCCTGACGTCATCATTGTGCTAAGCAAAGGGGTGGCAGTGGAAGCGCTGCCATCGTGGTGGGGGCATGTGGCAAGGGGTACAGAGGTTGGGGGGAGCTATTTCCCCAGTTGGTGGGTGCTAAGACGTGCTGGACATGTCCTCAGCATTCGAGCGCCCGTGCTGAGTACATTTCCTACACGAACACCCAAGGAGTTAAACACTACTGTTAATACTGGTGCTGATAGAGTTACGTGCTTGGGATAAGTATTGCTTTGACACAGCATCCGGGCCTGGGGCCTTATTTTGTTTTTGAGACAAAATAGCTACAGGTAACTCTTTTTTTTTTTTTTTTTAGAACTTGCTTGCCCATTTTCTAACTATTGGATATGACTGACTGCATGGCTGCAGATCTTTCTGGAGGGGGCCTGCCGTTAGTTGGACCAGAGGGAGGCATTATTGCTTCAGCTTTGTTGGATGCTGTTGTTTTAAATGTTTTTTCAAAATGATTGACCCAAGCGACAGATGATAACTGAGTCCAGCTTCCTTATCGGACCCTCGCAGCCCCAATTAACCATGTTCCTGAAATGTGTATTATCTTTTTCTCTTAACGCCTTTACAAGGGCTGCCCAAGCTCGCAGGTGAACATGTGATTTATTTTCTTTTATATTTAAGGCGCTCAAACTCTTGTTGCAATGATTTCAAATGGGCTTCCCCCTTTTCCCTACGATATATGGCTCTTAAGACATTTGATAAAGCCTGCTTCACTTATGTACATTCACAGTTGTACCAATCTGTATTAATTAATGTTAGGGGGGACCCTTGCACCACGCTCAAGCCGTGCTGGACTGCCCCCGTAGATTATGTTACTCATCTGCATGTCAAATTACTCAACGGAGGTCAGGTTAGATGTTTCCTTCTCATCTAGGATTTCTCTGTAGTCTTGGTTCCAGCGGGTGCGGCTAGTCATGCTGTACATATTTTTATTGCTTTTAATGTACTAAGCAAGCTTTTTCCTAATAGGTTTTACTAATAGTTTCCCCACAGCTTTTGTACAGGGGAAGGTCCCAGAAAATATGGTTGGAGAGAGATACATGAAAGTGACGATTAGAGGGTCATGATCGCTCACAATTCTCCTGGATATTGCCATATCAATGATTTGGCTCAATGACTCCTGATTTTTAGGACATAGTCTATTAAGCTCTCTCGATTACTGGAGGTATATTGTGCAGGATGGTCTTAAGGGGTGAAACTGTTAAGTGTGAAAAGATTGTTCTGCAGAAGAAAGGTGTTGAACTCCTGCCCCTTCTGGTGGATCCTATGGTCGGCAACCAAAGCAAGAAAAGCGACCCCTATGCTTGCAGCTTTGATCAAGCATGGACACATCTGCTTAAGTATTAAAATCCCTCCTATAATCGCTAAGTGGTCTGTATTTAAGGCTAATAGTTTTAGAGACATTTCTGTTGTGGTAGACAAAAGACAGGAGAATGGGCACTTCAAAGTGGGCAACCCCCAGAACGTGAACTTCAAAGAGAAAGATACTAAATCTTGTGTGTCTGGAAAAGGATTATAAAAAGTGGAGCTTGCTAATCCCATATTGTCACACTGAAGCTGTACATCAGTGTGGAGACACTCAGCAAGACTTCTGCCTGATGTGACCAGGACTGGGGACTAAGTCTTCCTGTCTCCAATGCAAGATGAGGGGATGTCACCTAGCAGAATCAAAAACAAGATCCTGGAGCACCAGCTTCTGCCTAACCTAAAACCAGTGGACCCTTTGAGGAGGGTGAGGCCGCCTGGTTGGAACGAGTACCAGGGTGATTGTGCGGAGTGGATCTGGGGGAGCAGAGTTTGAGATTCTGGTCCGTCGGAATCAGTGCACTGATCGGAGTGGCTGCCAGTGTGTGCTTCAGTTATCTATGTATGCCAAGCGGGTACCATGGTGAAACTTACATGCTGTCACCCTGTGGCAGTGCTGTGGCCCAAAGAGGGACCCTGCCTTAGTTGTGTGGAATGCTACCCCCAAATGCCTGGTAGGGGCCTTAGAGGAAGCAAAGTTTTGTTGCCCATAAAGTGTGCTTCTGTGAACTTGGAGCCGCTACTTCATAATAGGAAGTCGAGTAGTACCTTTGGTCTGCAATTGGAGAACAAAGATACTGCGACAACGGAGGAGCACTTTGGAAGCCGAGACCCCGTGCCGGCGGCAGCAAGACTATGGCCCTCATTCTGACCTTGGCGGGCGGCGGAGGCCGCCCGCCAAAGTCCCGCCGTCAGCTTACCGTTCCGCGGTCGAAAGACCGCGGCGGTAATTCTGACTTTCCCGCTGGGCTGGCGGGCGGTCGCCTTCAGGCCGCCCGCCAGCCCAGCGGGAAAGAGGCTTCCACGATGAAGCCGGCTCGGAATCGAGCCGGCGGAGTGGAAGCTGTGCGACGGGTGCAGTTGCACCCGTCGCGTATTTCACTGTCTGCGCAGCAGACAGTGAAATACATTTAGGGGCCCTCTTACGGGGGCCCCTGCAATGCCCATGCCAGTGGCATGGGCACTGCAGGGGCCCCCAGGGGCCCCGCGACCCCCCCTACCGCCATCCGGATCCCGGCGGTCGGACCGCCGGGATCTGGATGGCGGTAGGGGGGGTCGGAATCCCCTCGGCGGCGCAGCAAGCTGCGCCGCCGTGGAGGATTCAATGGGGCGGCGGTACACTGGCGGGAGCCCGCCAGTGGTGCCGGTCCGACCGCGGCTTTACCGCCGCGGTCGGAATCCCCATTGGAGCACCGCCGGCCTGTCGGCGGTGCTCCCGCGGTCCTCCGCCCTGGCGGTCTTTGACCGCCAGGGTCAGAATGACCGCCTATATCTCGTTGCCACCAGTTGCACTCGATCTTGACCCAGGGACACTGAAAAGTACCTTGCCTTCTGTATTCTCTCCAGCAGGAGCAGATAAGACAGAACTTTGGGTTGGGAAAGGCATTGGACCAATTGGACTTTGAGTAGCCATAGTGAGACTTCTAAAACTTGTATTTTCCAGCGGGGCTTAGCCTGAATATTACCTCGCGTAAATGGGGTATAACACCAGTCTGTAACCAGAATAGCAGGATGCTGGTGCCCGCATGGACAGCACTAGAATACCTACTTTATGACAAGCATGTTATTATGTAGTGTGTATTGTATTTTGTTTTGTGTGTGTATAAATATTGCTTTTTATAAAAAGGAGTATTTTAATAACAGACGTGGAGTTGTGAGCTTGTGTACTCCTTGAATGTACTTCTCCCCGAGAAGTCTTGAACCGCTTGACTCGTTACCACTGTGAGTTAAGTACTCAAGGGGTACTTGGATAAGTTACTCAGAGCCCATAGTATTCTGCGCCCAGAACATCAAGACTAAACAGCCTCATCCACCACAGTTGGGTCCAGTAACTTGCCCCATGGCCTTCTGAAAGAGGTTCTGGCAGTTTACAAAATAAAACTCCTTCTGGTTGTACTTTGGAAACCTGGTTCAGGCTGTCACAGGGCATATGGACGTTACTAGCCCCAATTGTGTCAGTGGGGTCTTTAACCTCTGGTGTCTTGAGATCTTTGCTCCCCAGACCTTCAAAATGGGCACCCAGTACCCCTTTTGACACATGTTGCTAAGACTAACTAGACCGAGCAGTCCAAAGCGGACTAAGGTGGGTTTCTGTAGGCTAGAAACTCTGAACAGAACAATGTACCCTGTTAAAATTAAGTCACCATCCATCTGTTACATTTTCTTTTAAAATCAAAAGTACTTCAATGCATGCACGTGTAAATAGACAAGGATACAAAGTCTGTACACTAAAAGTAAATCACAGGAGAGAACTAACTCTGTAAATGTAGCCTGCTCCTGCTTTCTGTGCTATGGTGTGAGAGTTTGCTCCCCAGCAGGGTCTAATAGTAAAAGCAGGCACTGGGCCTATGGAAAACGTGATACGTTTCACAATCAAAATTGGCATCTAGTCCAAGTAATTAAGCAGATCTACAACCCAGCAATCTCTGCTTTGCTTGTTGCCACGTTTCAGTATGTGTTCCATTCACATTGCTTGCAGTGTTGTGATTAGGTAGGTGTAGATCCTCGATTTCTGGTTAAGCCTCTTCCCATTATCTGTGAGGTACCAGGTGGCCTCTGCATATCATAACGCTCTGATCGTAAAAAACAATAATTCCGCATAAGCTCCTGTGAGCCTATTGGAAAAGCTGAGGCTTTTCACAATCAAAAGCCTTAAATCTAGAGCCTTCGTGTAGTCATTTCACAATATAGGAGAGGCCTATTGACGTTGTCACTACATTTAATAACCAGTAAAGCAAACCTGTTGGCTTTAACGTGAACATAAATATACCCATGCCATATCTGCCTAGAAAAACTCATAAAACAATTTATGTAGTCCCAAAGTATACATTTTCATGAAAATGAACTTGCCTTCTGCAGACACTAAGCATTTAATGTGGTGGGCTAAAAAAAACCTTCTCTTGCATTTTTCAGAGTTCACAATATTTAACTCTCCATACTGTGTTTGTCATAGGGTTCACAATGTAAAGCCCCCCCCCCCTATTGTGTTTGATAAGGGGTTCACAATGTAAAACCCCTTCCTATTGTAGTTGTGAAAGTTCACAATACAAAGCTACTGTATATGTTTTTTTTTTTTTTTTTGCAAGTAGTTCAGTGTAAAACCCCATTTGTGTATTAGTCAGGGTCTATGTGAATGCTCCTTCCTACTGTATTTGACTGGGATCTGTGTTATCAGTATTCATATTAGGTATGTGCAGTGGAACTATGTAGGTGGACTAACACTAACTATTTTTCAATCAAATGCTTGCAGAGAAGCTTATTAACAAGCTTTTTCTGGTTGCACATAACCATTGTCAGACAGCTGCACTGTCATTCCAGGCCTAAAACCAATGAAATTCCAAACATCAGTTTGTCAGAGGGTAACCAAAATATTTGCCTTCTACAGTAATCTCTGGGAATGCATGTTAGAAAATAATGTCTTGGTCAGTGTCTGAGTAGACTAATGCATCCACTCTTTGGCTGGGCTGGTAGCTCTGTAATCCAGTGCATCTACTTCAGGGATCTGTGTTTGACAAAATGGTCACAGGGTCAAATCCCGACTGTTCACTGAGCCTTTCATCTTTCCAAGGTCCATAAAATGAGTATCATAGGGTTGGGCAACAATAAATAGCTGTTATTTCAGAGCCGAGAGGCCCAACACCCTGGTGAACGTGCGTTTTGCAAATGCACATTATACATAAACCCATCAGACCGTTGGCATCGAACATAACTTTTCCCAATAAATCAATCAGCTCTGTAGTCTTTATCATTGACTTGTCACCATAACCAACTCATGCCTACTCTACTGAGCATGCTTTGTGCAAGAGAAGTACTTTTTCCAATGGAAGCACACATCTTTTGCCAATGATCTTGGAAGGAGAAAGATCAAGATGTTGATGCAGCAAAATCCTGTCTCTCAGTATTGCTTCTGAAAGCCCCTTTTCCATTGATCACATAAGTTCTGGGCACGGCAATGCTGTCAGGCTAGACCTAAAAACTCAATGCAACCAACCTTGAGATAGTGCTAATCATGTGTACCATACAGTTCAAGTGAATAAGTTGTGTAATTGCTCTATATACATTGTTTATGGTATTGACTTTTTTGCCTGATGTTTTTCAAAACATTTTTGAAGATAGTTCGTAAAGATTACCATAGTTCGCATTGAGGCAGTGTAAGTGCACAAATCTGAAATGCCTGATAATGTCTCCTAGGTCTGACCTACTGGTCACAAAAACTGAAGTCATTGCCAGTCTCAGTAACACTAATGTAATGGGAACATCTAGACCAAGTAATTAAGCAGATCTACAACCCAGCAATCTCTGCTTTGCTTGTTGCCACGTTTCAGTATGTGTTCCATTCACATTGCTTGCAGTGTTGTGATTAGGTATGTGTAGATCCTCGATTTCTAGTTAAACCTTTACCTGTAAATTTTTGTGTAAAATTACCTTCTTGACTTTCAGTATGGATTGCATATTTATTTAGGAAATCCGAATGCTCAAAACCAAGTTTATTTGAGAAGTGCATAGTTAATTAAAATCGTTAGACTATTAATAAAATCACTTGATTAGGTAACAATAAATACGTTATCTTATCATCTGCATAACGAGTTCACATTTGTTTTAATTGAAAAAAGCTTTACGTTAGGAATAAAATGCTAATAAAAGGTAAAGATACATTGTGCATTTGTACAACTCCGTCAAGTTCCACATTTTCAAAAACAGACTGGTGATTGCATGACTATTTCTAATTTCTTCCTACTAAAGATGCCTTAACATAGTAATAACATATACAATCTCATTAGAGGGTAACATACACTGTCTAATTGTGAAAATTCATCAGTGTGGCTTATTATTAAGGCAATAGAACACTGGAATGGCCGTCTTGGACAGACACACTTTGATTATTTAGAGTCCTTCCTTAGGGGCACATCAAAAAGAGCTCTGGGCAATATAGACGCACTCCTGTGCATGATGACATAAGGTGAGTATTTTTCTATTCTACAAGTTATTATTAAAAGCCATACATAACACCTCAAATTAATGCTGCATGTATTGCTGTTTCATTGAACCTCAATAAAACCGTTAAAACCAGACAGAATGTATACATACGGTATTGCTGTAACGTATAGGAAGTTTAGCACTCCTTCAGTTTTTGTGCTGCAAGGATTAAAATTTTTCAAAAGCAGCGATTCAGGATTGTGTCCGTCGATTTAAAACATGCCATGACTGCTTGCCTGTAGCAACAAATGCATCGTTGGTTCCAAAGCACACTCAGCAAATTCCTCCTTTCCCTCATAAGTACCAGACAGATACAATGGAAATGGAGGACATTCTCCTCAGCTGCATGACTCAATCTGCGTATGCATAGTTCTTTGTTCTGAAGCCAGGGCGTGGCCTGGGCGTGACCAGGGAGAAGGCCAAAACGGTACCAAATAAATGATTCCTTTAACTGCATGGATTTTCCGGCATTCAAGTACTGCTGAGGTTTAAGGATATTATATCAATAACACAATATGTATGGGGGATGTTAGGAACAGGCTATGTTGGCCCGTTCCACTGGTCAGTAGGTCACCAACTTGGTGATCTAATCGTCGACATGGAATGTGGTAGTGGTGGCCAGGGGGTTCAGTGACAGGTGGGGGTGATCCCCTTGCGGACTAAGTGGTCTCACACACATTATAGTGTCTTGCTGAATCATTTGACTACGTACCCCCACCCAGGTAAGATCATACCACCTGGGTAGACTCAACCTTGTTGTTAAAAGAACTCTGAGGGAGTGCTGAAATTAGCCTTTCTGGATAGAGCAGGGATTCAGTTGAAAGGGAATATAAACAAAAATTACTTCACAAATCATCTGTCTAATATAATCCTTTAACCCCTTGTTCGCCACGGACGTAATGGGTACGTCCATGGCTGCGCCTCTCAGGTGCCACAGACATAACCATTACGTCCATGTACCGGCCACCGGGGGAAGCGCTAGCGCTCCCCTTGAGGGACACCCCCCCAGGTGGGAGACTTTGGGGAACGCTGAGTGATAAGAAATGTGTGGCTCCTTCAGATTCCAGAACTTTCTATCACTGAAATGTGAGGAAAAAGTGTTTTTTTTGGGCCAAATTTTGAGGGTTGCAAAAGATTCTGGGTAACAGAACCTGGTGAGCGCCCCTCAAGTCACCCCATCTTGGATTCCCCTAGGTGTCTAGTTTTCAAAAATGCGCAGGTTTGGTAAGTTTCACTAGGTGAGACCAAAATCTACTGCTAGGCAGTTTGCAAAAAAAATGCCAGATTTCAATGTAAAAATGTGATGTGTCCATGATGCGTTTCCTGTCGCGAGCGTTAGGCCTACCCACGCAAGTGAGGTACCATTTGTATCAGGAGACTTGGGGGAACACAGAATAGCAAAACAAATTTTATTGCCCCTTGTCTTTCTCTACATTTTTTCCTTCCAAATGTAAGACAGTGTGTAAAAAAGACATCTATTTGAGAAATGCCCTGTAATTTACATGCTAGTATGGGCACCCCGTAATTCAGAGATGTGCAAATAACCACTGCTTCTCAACACCTTATTTTGTGCCCATTTTGGAAATACAAAGGTTTTCTTGATACCTATTTTTCACTCTTTATATTTCAGCAAATTAATTGCTGTATACCCTGCGTAGAATGAAAACCTACTGCAAGGTGCAGCTCATTTATTGGATCTGGGTACCTAGGGTTCTTGATGAACCTACAAGCCCTATATATCCCCGCAACCAGAAGAGTCCAGCAGACGTAATGAGTTCTTGCATTCAAAAATCTGACATTGCAGGAAAAAGTTACAGAGTACAACGTGGAGAAAAATGGCTGCTTTTTTTCACCTCAATTTCAATATTTTTTTATTTCAGCTGTTATTTTCTGTAGGAAACCCTTGTAGGATCTGCACACATTACCCCTTGCTGAATTCAGAATTATGTCTACTTTTCAGAAATGTATAGCTTTCTGGGATCCAGCATTGGTTTCATACCCATTTCTGTCACTAACTGGAAGGAGGCTGAAAGCACAACAAATAGTAAAATGGGGTATGTCCCAGTAAAATGCCACAATTGTGTTGAAAAATTGGGTTTTCTGATTTAAGTCTGTCTGTTCCTGAAAGCTGGGAAGATGGTGATTTTAGAACCGCAAACCCTTTGTTGATTCCATTTTCAGGGAAAAAATCATAAGCCTTCTTCTGTAGCCCCTTTTTCCCATTTTTTTGAAAAAAAATAAAATAAAAAATTCACTGTATTTTGGTTAATTTCTTTGTCTCCTTCAGGGGAACCAACAGAGTCTGGGTACTCTAGAATCCCTAGGATTTTGGAAAAAAAGGACGCAAATTTGGCGTGGGTAGCTTATGTGGACAAAACGTTATGAGGCCCTAAGAGCAAACTGCCCCAAACAGCCAAAAAAAGGCTTGGCACCTGTGGGGGAAAAGGCCTGGCAGCGAAGGGGTTAATAACGGTGTTTGTTAGTAAGATTAAAAACCAATTGAGACAATATTGAATGTAATGGTTCAAAGTGTTGTCAAATCTTAAATGGCCAACATGTTTCTGCCCTCTTCTATAGCCAAACTGGTCTGGGGCATTCGTCAGGTCCTAGGATCCCTCCTATTTATGGGGGTGGCTGGCTAAGCTAAAAAGTGAGCAAATACGTTAAAATGCACACTAGGCCTACCTGTTTGTGAAAACAGTTAGAAGGGCCCTATGAGGAAAAGGCACATGGCCTCAGGTCTGGGAAGTGGGGGGGGGGGAGGTGTTGCCCCTTGTAGTCACACTTACTCCAAAGGCGTCATCTCTTTCCGTAACCTAAGGAAATTCCGTTCCCAGACGCTTGCTCCAAAGGATTTTATATTCATTTATAACTGTCCAGGCATCTGATCTAATGAATAGAGACTCTTTATCAAACATCACGGAGATCTTTTTAATTATCCTATATATTTTTTGAAGGCTCCCTGCGAGAGCGTTGTGTCCCATAGTTTTTGAACACCCAAGTCATCAATGGCTGTATTTAGGTAGTTACAAGCTGGAGCACATGGAATATTTTTATTTCATTCCAGAAGACTTTGTTCAGTGGGTTGTCCAGCATGGATTTTATTTTTTTCCGGGTTTTAATATATGCCCCTTTTCTGACACGTTTTTGGTTTACTTAGCCAAACTCAAGTTTAATCTGGGTCTGGGATGAATTAGGAAGGAGACGAAAGAGGTGCCTATAAGCTTCTGTGATGATCACTTTCAGAGTCATTGCATCTTTGCCTTTTAAAGCCTTGCTCCCATAAGTTAAACTTGGGACCAATTTTGCAGTTAATACCTTCAGGAATGGTGTGAAAATGTGGCCTTTCAGGGATATCCTTAATGTTTGAAATGCATGGGGTTAATGCTCTCCCCTTCCTTTGTAGCTCCTGCCTGTGTTGGCTGAAGCTACCTTTATCGTTTAAGAGGACCTCATGATATCTGTAGGTTTTAGCCAATACTAGCTGATGATCCTGTAGATACCATTGATTTCGTCTATGAATCTTACTACTCATTACCATAAACTTTGTTTTCTTTTGATTTATGTTAAAAAATATTTTGTTCCAGATCTGGATAGCTGGATATCTGTCCACTATGGAATTCAATTTTCCTTTTTCCTTGTCTGATTTTCCAGTGTTTGTCTTCAGTTAATATGCTATAATCCAGTGGTTCCCAATCTGTGCGCTGTCATATCTCGCAAGGGGCACCGCGCGCCAAGCACACAGTTTGGAAACCACATTCCTTTGTGGAAAACTCGGAATCGGGCTCTGATGTAATTGCACACTGAATGTGAATGCACAACAGAAAACACTTTTATTGGAAGCAGAATTGGCCCCTTCACACGTCTCTCAGGGAAAAGTGAAGAGCGATTGGTAGCTGAGGCAATGTGATGCGTGAGGCTCCTTGAAAGTGAAGCCCATTAATCCATGTTAAGAGACAGAACAATCCCAGCTGTTCATAAAGCAGGCTCAGTTTAGCTTTTGCAGATGCTACTGTTACACAAGATACGAGAGCACAAAGAGAGCACTGAAAATACAAGGCTGACAGAATGTCTCTCTCTGTCTTCCTGGTCAAGCCAGATTTCGACAGTTGTGGGTGCTTGGAATGAAATGACAGTCACATCCTGCAGCATTATGTTTGTCAGGCCTAGGATGTCATGTTCTTTTCAGATTACATATTTTGCTGAACAAATTTAATTTTGATTTTGGGAGCAATGATCGAAATGGCATTTTATGTCAAAAGTAAAAATGTTTTGAAATTTACTAATTTTATGATTGAATATGAACGGGAATTATATAATAATGTTCTGTACCTAAAATGAGATCTCTGTTTTAGAAACAGTTTTATAGCACGTTGTACATTTGTCAAAACAGACTTCATAACATGTTTTTTCCACCTTAGCTTAGCTGCTGTAGGAACTGCTGTGATACTCCTTCCATCGGGGGGAGATATTTATTTCTCTCCAAATGAATGGATTTTCTGTGGTATTAATTTGTGCTTTGTATCAAATGTTGTTTTTTTGTCGTGCAGAAACGTGTTATGAATGAAGCTTAGAACTTAAACTGTTCTCAAGTAGAAACAAATTATGATACCTTTAGGAAGCTTCTGTAGGTTCCTGGCTAAATGTTTTGAAACATAGTCTATTCCCGGACTATGTGTTTCATTTAATGAAAATATCCATGAACAACTTTTGTGGATCAAAAGACCAAAGGTAAATGGCATTGATTGGACTAGACAGCAGAGACAGGCCATCTCTATCGGTGCACCCAGAATCTGAAACAAATACTCCTGTATCTATCAGGGCCTCACAAACCCTCCTCAGGAACGAGCTAAAAACACACCTTTTTATAGAGCACTGCATCACAATGCAGTAACAGGTCACTTCTCTGAGAACCTTGTGTCCCTCTAATCAGTCATCAACACTGCATGGGGTTCTGCAGGGGATAGGATAGGAATACATATATGATTACATTACCATCATCGGCTTCATTCCAAATATTTTGAGGGAGAAAAATTTTAATATTCCCGAGGCTGGGCTTACATTCCCTCTGCCAAAAAAAGTGTCATAAAGAGGGGCCGTGGCCAGTGGTCAGTAGGTCAAAGGAGCTGGGGTTCGAAAATGTTTGGGAACCACTGCTATAATCACCTGCAATGCCACATTGGACTATCTCTGCTATCAGTGGTGAACTTTTAAGTTCTGGGAATGCAAAAACATACTCATTTGAACATGTTGACAAAATGTTAAGATAGACCATACACTTTGGCTATACATACCAGGTGCTTGCATTGCTATTGGGATAATGCAGCAACTCTTGTGGTCACTTCTTCTCTTTCTGTCTCCCAACAGGTCTGTGCAGCACAATGCCTCAAAGGCACTTCTTTGATGGACAGGCGTACTCCATTCCTCTGATCCAACCAGACCTGCGCAGGGAGGAGGCAATTCATCAGATTGCCGATGCCCTTCAGTACTTACAGAAAGTTTCTAGTGACATCTTTACTAGGTAAGACCATTTTTTAATAGAAATTAAAGTATGTGTTTGTATTATCGTATAATGGGTAGTGCAGTTGACCTACCCCCCATTGCACACACCTTTTGTAGAGTGATGGAACCAGCAGAAGAGATCTCTGTTCTTGTGAGAGGGCAGGTGGCCCTTGTAAGGTTTGCAGCCCTTCGTGTGAAGCTTGGCAGAGTTGGATATACCCTTGTGAAAGTGGATGACCTGGTTCTCTAATGTATAGTGAGTGATCTGGTGGCGGTTTGTGCTAAGAGTGCCGATGAGATAATAGCCAGATGAGAGGACTAATGGAAGTTTGCATTTTGACATTAACCACTTTCTGTCATACAGGAATAGCAGGTCCGATGCATGTAATTGGAAAATTATGTAAAGAGTTTATTAAAAAGAAGAGCACAGTGCAATGTTCGCATACACGTGAGGACAAATGTGGAGCAAGACTGAAACGTGGGGAGGGGGCCTACCATTGTGATTACAATGTGAGGGATTCCTGTGAGATTGATGCAGCTGCAACACAGGAGTGATTGAAAAGGGTGATGGCGTGACTGGGAGATTCAATGTAGAAGATTGAGTACTTTTAGGTCTCGCCTACAGACAGCTTTAGCTTTACTTCTCAAAAGCCCTATTTTACACTACCACTACATACCCTGGACTTTGGGTCACCCATTGCTTTGGTTGTTTTTTTTGTCAAGCTCATTTGTTGCTTCAAATTCAGTGGCTTTCCTTCTTGTGCGTTTGTAAGTCAATTTATTTGATTCAATTAATTTAAATCGTTACAAAAGATAACAACGCATAGCGTAAAACCCAATTAAATTCCAGCCATCTCAGTAATCTTATAAAAAGTTCGGGCCTTATAACATAAATAACGTTAAAATATAACGTTGTGTGAGACTCGGTTAAAATACTTTGCATGTAAATGCTGTTCTTGTAAATTCTACAGCCATAGGTCGTAGTGCACAGTGTCATCTTCGTGGTATCCCTTGGCTTGTTTGTGCTCAGTGGTGGAGCCACATCTGGCAGAGGGCAGGGTACTATTATGGGTTCAACCATATTTAATGCGGGGGGGCACGTTGTGAATTTAAAATTGTTACAAAGAGGGATGGCACATGCCATACAGCTCAAATACAATTTCATTTGTGTGCCTGCATAACACTCATTTACTTTTTTCTCATATTTCTTCTATTGGTTGTACGATCAACATATCAAAGGGGTAATAGCATTTCCCTCCATTTCTCCCTCGCCCTCCACAGACCCAGGTAGATGGGCAGTGATTCATTGACGTACATTGCATAAAGCCACAGCACAACATCTAAAACATGAATACAGTTGTACATATCACACACGGAGGCGCCAATGCCCTGTGAACGCCTCCCAGTTATGGTCCCCCAACATAATCATTTTATTAATCATCCCCCGAGTCTGTTACACACTCCCCATATCCTATTCCATTCTGCCGCCCCGGTCAGTCCTGCTGTAAATCAGTATGTGAGGTGCTCCACATTCCCCTCGCACCCATCGTGCCAATTCCCACAGCCACTGTTTTCCTGGTGGGAGACCGATTGGTCATCCGGCACATTGCTATACATTTCTTTGCCATGTTTAGTCCTAATTTTATGACCTTTTCAGCATATTTAGTCTGTTTGGATCCACAAGGAGCCAATGGAGTTTCTTGAGGGCATTAAATGTGGAGGATCTTCGAGGTCTGTTTAATGCACCTATGGCTCCACCTGTCTGGACTCTTTGTAATCTATTAATCAAATATTTAGGGGCTCCAAGGAGAAGAGCATTACAGTAGTCCAATCTGCCGAGTATAACACTGTGCCCAGTTAAGGACCTTGTGTGTGCTGGCAATACAGGAAACTGTTTTAGGAGGTCGTGGAGCAGTGCAAAACAGACCCCAGCCACTGCGCTAACATGCTTCTCCAAGGACAGATTATTGTCAAAGATGACTCCGAGATTCCATACTGCATCAGAGGGGCTCAGCTCCATACTTGCAGGTAGTGGCTAAGAATTGGGAGGAAGTGGCATGGGAATTTTGCTCGCTGAGCAGCAGAGGAATTCAGTTTTGTCCCCATTTATCCTAAGAGAATGTAGATTCATCCATTTAGCAATATCTACTAAACGGGTCTGAAAGGTCTTTACCGCATCCTGCTGACTGATGTTAAGTGACAGGATCAACTGTGTGTCATTTGCATAACTAAACAAATACTATGCATTTTATTAAGGACATCCCTTTATATACATTTCCCCGTGTATACATTTATAACGTATCAGCTTCAGCCGCGCATTACGAGTCACCCTTCTGCAGTTGCTCAGCAGAGGCCCAGTCACACTCACTGAGCACCTCACCCATGTCCCCTTCCCATTGCGTCTTCAGTGACACGATGTGGGCAGCCGTGCGCAGAACAAGAAGGGCATACAAACGATAAATGAGCTCATGTCCCCCCATGTCTGGCTGTGCTTGTTTCAGTGTGTGCGTGTCGGGCTCCTGTGGAAACCCCAGCCAAGCTTTTCTTATAGCTGCCACCAGTCCAGCGTGCGCGAGGAAGCAGCTGCCCTTGACATCCCATTGGCTGCAGTAGTCTGCGTAGCTCCGCTTCCTACCATCTGTATACAGATCCCCCAAACAGTGTGGGCCATTGCCGTCCCACCCGCGCTTCAGTTGCAGTGGTATGGAGGGACTTATGGCTGCATGCCATGGAACTAACTGTTCCAAGAAGATCTAATCCTCCCTCTCCCGTCTCATTGTGCACTCCCAGATGGTTAATAATGTCCGAACCTGTTCCAGCAGTGTCAGTCGGAATTTGAGCATTGCCAGAGGCAGCGCCAAACGTTTTCGGGGTCTGACCAATACGCTAGCAGTTCTGCAACAGGGTCTGTTCCCTCTTCTTGGAACCACAGTATTACGTGCTGGATATGAGATGCCTAGTGATATACCATAAAATTCGGTGCCTGTGATCTCCCGCTCTCCCGTGGAAGTCATAAAACCTTCAAGCTGATCCGTGCTCTCCTGTGCTCACAGTAGGTGCTGAAGCAGCTCATCCAATCTACGGAAGCAGGACTCAGAGATGCACATTGGCATGTGTTGCAGCACATAGTCTACCCTCAGGGGCATTAGCATCTTGCTTATTGCTATTCTTCCCATCAGAGACTTCGGGAATCATAACCATTTTTGTATGCTTCTTTTCCATACTATCCAGAAATACACCCACATTTGAGGTGTAAGTTTCAGATGTACCAGAGCTTAGGTTTATCCCTAGATACTTAAAGGGTGTTTTCTGCACTTTGATGCTGGCTAGGTTTGTCTTTGTGGGTATTGTTGCCTGAACGGGGTACAGTATTATCTTATCTACATTCAAACTAAACCCAGAGCAGGATTCTACCTCCTTAATTGTATCATGTATTGCAGACCACATATCCGTTGGATTTCTTATGTCCGCAATATGTCATCCACATAGAGTGAAATACCCTCCCATTTACCTCCCACCAGGATCCAGGCCTCTTCATATCAGGAATGTATAAGTTGGGCTAGCGGTTCAATGATCATGGCAAATATTAGCGGCAAGAGGGGGCACCCCTCCTGAACCCCCCCTCTCTATGGGCCAGTCATCTGAATTGTATGGCCTACCTTCATTCTGGCACTGCTGTTCGTGTACCCATTGTAAGTAGTCCAATCCCAAATCATATCTGTGGAGTGTCTGCTTCATAAATGCCCAGTTCACAATATCAAATGCCTTGTGCGTGTCCAAGCTGGCCACCGCACAGGGCTCCGTCCCCTTTTGTGTCTGTTCAATAATTAAAAAGGCCTTCCGAATACTGGTAGTGGTGGTAAGGCCACCCGCAAACCCTGAATGATCTGTGCGTATGACCCCCTCAGCTACCTTAGAGAGACGATGCGCCAATATTTTCCTTAATATTTTCACATCCATGTTAATCATCAATGGGAATTGCAGTCTGTGGGGTCCTTGCCAGGGTTAGGCAGAGCTAGGATATTGGCTTCCCTCAATAATGCTGAAAGCGTGCCCTTCTCGAAAGCCTCTGCATACATGACCAGCAGTGGCCCCTACAACAAGTCTGCATATGTCTGGTGAAACTCTACACTAAGTCAGTCCATACCTGGTGTTTTCCTCATGTTCCTATGTTTAATGGACCATCTAATGTCGGATTTGTCAACTGGGGAATTCAGTGCTGCCCTTGCATCTGCATCTACTGTGGGAATGTGTGCTTCATCAAGAATAATCGCAATCCCAGCCTCATCATCCTGGCCTGTTTGTGAATAAAACTGTTTATAAAATCTGCAAATCAGGCCAAAATATCTTCTTGGGAGGTTAGTGATATCCTGTGTGCACTCTTGGTAGAAACCACAGCATTGCTGCCTCTCTCCCGTTAACACGCCAAGCTAAGAGCCTACCAGGATGGCCTCCTTGCTCCTATAGTGTTTCTGTGTATGTCTTGTAATCATGTTCCGGAGTGAGTCCCGGTCCTCATTTAGCTCCCCCCCTGTAGTGTCTTCAACACCTCAGCAGTATGATGGACTTGTCTATCGATGTCCACTATTGTGGACATACATTTCCCCCTTATAGTGGCTTAAAAGTCTCCCAGAACATCCCAGCTGATTCCACTATGCCTATATTTACTGCAGGCAATTCCTGTACCTCCTCCCTGATTTCCTCCTGGAAAACCTGATCTAAAAGTTCCAGGGGTTGCAGACGCCACTGCAGCACAGGTGCCACACACTTGCGATCTAGCAGCTCCACTGCGAGAGGAGCATAGTCTGATAGAGATCGATCCAAGTACTGTGTCGTCCCGAATTGTTCACTTTGTTCTGGGTGTGTAAATACAGTCAATCCTGGGGAATGTCCCATGCGGGGGGAGACTGGAAAGAATATCCCCACGTGTCACCATGCTGTGCTCTCCATAATTCTAATAAGTTGAGTGTGTCCATGCCCTCTAATAGGGCCCTGGAGGATCTTCTGAGAGATCTAAGTTTGGGTCTGGAACTATCTAGATGTCTGTCCAATACACAATTACAATCTGCCATCCAGAGTAGATCATGGTGAGCGTATGGCGTTAGGGTTTGTACCACTGCTTCAAAAAATTCAGGAGTGTCAATATTTGGAGTATACTTATTTAATAATACTGTGGGTCTACCTCCGATTTCACCCTCTACACCCACATACCAACCATCTGCTGCCTTTAACTTAACTGTTACTCTGAGTGGGATACTAACACCTACCCAAAATACCACCCCTCTTGCCAAGGATGTAAAGCTGGAATACCACAGCCAGCTCCCCCCATTTGGCACATAGTTTCTCGTGTTGCTGCAGCAACAAGCGAGTCTCCTGCAACATCATTATTTTCGACTGATGTTTCCTCACAAACACCAAATTCTTTGCCTTTTAATGGGATTCTGTATCCCTTTAACATTTTAGGACAGTGCTTTTACCCCCATGTGTGCAGTATGTGTACCTCTTGTGCGGTCCAGTTTTACAGTGTGTGTAATCCAGGCTTTTCCATCTGGCTCTCTGATACCAATACCCCCTGAAAGAACTAATAAACTGTAACACCCTTCCTCCCCCCACCCATGTGGTCGTCCCCAACTCTGCCTCCAAAAACGGGCCATATGATGTTTTCCCAACCTCTTCCCCCCACTACAAGCATTCTACCCTCTCCTGGTGCGATGATCCCAGAGTTCCCGCATGGGGTTACCCTGGTGGTCTTGCCCCTAGGTCCCACACACACATTGGAGATTAGCTGTGCAATCGGATGTGACACCCCAGTCAAATCTGACTTATACTGCATACTCAGTCTTTTGTACGGCGGGTGGGAGATCTTTCTCCTTCCTGGCGGCCAAGACCTGGAACTCCCTCCCCACCAGCCTCAGGACCACCCAGGACCACTCCGCTTTCCGGAGACTCCTAAAGACCTGGCTGTTTGAGCAGCGGTAACCCCCCCCCCCTTCCCCTAGCGCCTTGAGACCTGCACGGGTGAGTAGCGCACTTTATAAATGTTAATGATTTGATTTGATTTGTATAATTCCCCTACGCAGGTTTGAACAAAAAAACATCAGTGGCATCCTTCCTATTCCCCCTCCCTCGCGTAATCACAGTCCCTCACCAATAGTTACATGATTCCTTATGGTCTTAAATCAGTGGCTCTCGACAAACTGTATTGGGTCCTCCATGTTATGAAGAAGTGTCTTTTCCCTTGGAAGTCTATGCAAAGGCGTGCATAGTCTAGTCCTTGATTTCTGTCGAGCCACTGCTAGAATGTTCATCTTGTCCTTGTATGGTAACATCCGCACTATCAGCATTCGTGGTGGGGCTTCTGGTTTGGGTTTGCTGCCCTGTGTTCTGTGGGCCCTGTACACTGACAGCTGCCCTCCATCTCCCAATCGAGGTATGACTTTGACACGGCAGGACTCAAGGAATTGTTTTAATGATTGGTCTCCGTCCTTTTGGGCAGTCCAAGTATGTAGACATTGTTGTGCCACGATCTGCCCTCCAAAACTGCCAGCTTAGTCTCCTGTTCCTGTAATCACCTTTCCTGATCAGCCAGTTGATTGGTATGTGCCACAGCACCTCAGTCATGTCATCAGCTCTTGTTTCCAGGTCTTTCACTCGATCCCTCATGTCTTGGTGCGTTAACGCCACTGGGATGGCCACCCCTTCAGTTTTTCTGTAATAGCCTTGTTGGCCTACAAAGTTAGATTTTTTATATCCAGGTTTGACGGGGGTGAGGGATCCTCCATGTTGGGCTCCTCAGTAGGGGTAGCACCTTGTGCCAGTCTGGCTAGCCCCCTCCTCCACAGGTTGGAAGTTCTTTGCGGCCGCTCCCAGTCCTCCCCTGGGTTTCTGCAGCATCTGTGTCCAACAGTGGAGCACTGACCGACGCAGGGCCAAGTGCAAAGCAGCCCAGTCCCCGCCGCCCCCACCAGGTGAAAGGGGGGAGGACCTGGAGTATGCTATAAATTGTTGCAGCATGAAGAGTCAACCAGGGTCTTCCACCTCAGAAGTCTTCAGGGCTAACTCCTTTTCAAAGGACCATGCAGTGTAGTGTGATTAGTGAGATGTGATTTAAGTCCACACAGAGCAGTGCATCTGGCAGTTACTACCTAGGGAGGTCTTCACTTAGTCCGTACCACCCCTAATTTCTTACTACTGAAATAGGCATTGCAAAGTGGGAGTGAGCCGGTTGCGCTTTCTTTCAAAACTGGTGGAGGGATGTCCTGCACTGTTCCTGTGGCACCCTGGTGAGACGGTGCAGGGAGGGGGTGCCGATCTCTTATTCCCTCCTCCCAACCAGTCACAATATCCGTCGCCGCGGACCACAACTGTCGCCACCGCCTGAGGCCTCACCGCTTGCAGCCCGGCTCCCTTCTGCTTTTACCCTTCCCATTTCTCCAGCCGTTGAGTCTCCAAACAGCCGCCGCCTTTGTCGGCCACGATGCAGTCTGTGCAGGCCGAGCCCATTTGCAGCATACCTGCCGGGAATGAGGTCTCAGTGCTTTCTGAGCTGTGTATTCAGGAGCGGGGCCTCCGCCAACCCAATTCTGGGCGGTGTGCAGCTATCAGGGGGGCTGACATGGAGGTCCCAGCACTGCCGAGTGTCGGAGCCGCCACGAGGTGCATCCGCCTAGGCGACAATCTTGGCTCCTCCTCCCTGTAACACTCATTTACAATGTCTTTCCTGGTTTCTGTGTATCCTCTGTTTTTAGGTCTTTGGGCAGTCCACCGTGTTGCATGGAGTCTACTGATAGGCGCCCCCTGTATTGTGTGAGGTCGTGATTGTAGCTACATCTGAAAGTGCAAAATGCTGATTGTTGGGGCAAAATTGTTAGTGCAAAAATCAAGTGTGTGTCGTCACAATTGCAGCCACGACTGTGAATGCAAAGTACCGATTGGAAAAGCATAAAGTTATAAATGCAGACTCTCTGCCCTTCTTCCTGTGAGCAGCTGGCCATTTAGCAGACTTTGGATTAAGGCCATGAATTTGCCAAATTTTGTCAGCTCTGCAGGTGTTTTCAAGCAATAAAATACCACTTTTCCTTCCCTGCAGGTACGCACCCCATGTGCTAAGAAAAGTGGTTTTAATAAGGTGCGTTGTGCATTTAGAAGCGCCGCGTATATGCAAATGTGTTGCTCCATTGTTTCTTCGCTTAATTGGCATAGGCTCCACAGGCCAGCAAAGGCGAGTGACTTCCAGCTTCCGTTTAGAGCCTTAATTGGGAGAGCCACGAGTCTTGCTTCGAGAATGTGCCTCGGTATTGTCTTCCTTGGAGCACTATTCAGATATGGCTGGAAGGACTTTTACTATAGAGTTTATAATAGCCTTAATGTTGCGTTTAGTCTCTTCTATGGTTTTAATATCTTCCTGCATGTAAAAAAGCCTGACTTGTTTTTTCAGTGCATATGTTTATGACATTTGGGGATTGGGATGTTTTTCCAATTTTCCCGGCCCAGGCTTAATTTTTGTGCGTGTCTCAGTCAAGTAATCTGACCAGGGATTCTTTCCGGCTATAAATATGCCTTCAGGTCCTCTTTCGTTGTGTGTGAACCCGAAGCACACACTTTATAGTGATATCGGACAATGGCGGCCATATTCTCAAAAGTTTGCTTGCTCATTTCGGGCGTGTGAAGGTAATAGGCTCGACGTTGCGCCATCTCCATAGTAGCCACTAAAGCGCCAGGAAAAGCAAGTTGGCCTTAACAGATGGTTGGAAGGAGTTTCGCTCTTATTACCCTCTGCATTGCTTTTGTAGATGCGCAGTGCAGGCTAGAGTGGAGTTTTCACAAAGCAAAAGTCACTGCCTTTCCATTTTCTTTCATGTGAGAAATATGCAGTTTTGACTTTCTGTTGCTTGGTAACCATAGGCCCAGGTAGATGTCTTTGGAGGCACTCCTTATCTTCATGTTATCTAATCTCCATTGCAGCTTGTGCGGGTAACACCCAAAAGTGACACCCTTTTTCATAGTGCAGTTCTCGCCCAATTTGTTTTTTGTATTGTACACATTGAGAGCTTCCAGGGCTTTCTGCTTCCCCACATTATTGAGGTCCATTAAAATCATATAATCTACATACTGTATCAAGAATAGGCACATCTGGCTGATTTTAGGCACTAGCAAGCTTGCAGTCAGGGCAGCAGTGTACAGGTTGAAAGGCATGGGCTCAAGGAACCAAGCTGTTTTAGGCGTTGGTCCCTGTAAACCTTGGTGGTTGGCATGTTTTGCGTCATTTTAATTCTCACCTAGGTTTGAGAGTAGGATGAAATTGTTGTACCCAGCAATTTTGGGGGGAATTCCCCAACTGTGTAGCTTATTCCAGAGAATTTGACGGTCCACTCTGTTGAATGCTGCAATGTAGTCACTGAAGCATTACTAAGTGTTGGGGGGGTTGTTAGGCTAGCTAGCCTTCTCTGCCAGAACTGTTAGTGCCATGATGTTGTTATTGGTAACAGACCCTTCCCTGAAACCTGATTCGTAAAACAGCTTTCCAGGTCCTGTAATACATCGCTACCAAAAGCCTTTACTTCGATGTCCACCGGCGCGATCATTCTGTAGTTGGACGGGTCTGTCTTGTCACCCTTCTTCTGCATTGGTTGGAGCATTGATCCACGCCAGGAATCTGGGACTGTGGCTGTTGCAAAGCAGTGCCGGTAGAGTGGGGAAAGTAAGGATGCCCAGAATAAAGAGCCTGGCAGCTCATTTGGTCCTGGAGCCCCGTCATGCCTTATGTCCTTCAGGATTTTGGTGAGCTGGCAATAGACTTGGTGCAAGACTGGTAATATGCACATCCTTGATTTTGGGGTACGGTTGATTAGGTGCCAGGCTTTTCTGTAACTAGCTCTGTTGGAAATTTTGCAGTACAGCGCCTTGACGTGCTTAACCTAAGAGGCAGCAGATACACTGTTGCGTTTGTCTTGGGTGTGACCATTTAAGTTGCTAATGTACTGCCAGAATTCGGTCTGGTTGCCTTGTCGCAGAAGTTTAAAGACATGTTGTTTTTATGCAGCCGTATGAGCTTGTTGTGAAGTTTTCTGTCTGTGGCTAATTTGTTGCAGTGCTCCTTGTTCCTGTGTAATTTGAATTGCCGTATAGCATTCCTCTGGATTCTCTTGCTCTTTCATGCATGGCTTCCTTGTTGCATTCCCAGTGTTTTGGTCATTGGTGCAGAGTTGCAGCTGTTTCTGGCCATAGAGAACATATGTGTGCTCCAGTGCTGTTGTCATTCTCCTGTGTCCACCTCTAAACAAAAGTGTCTCTCTCCTATATTATTCACATACAAACAATTACCCAAAAATATCTCAAAAGATGAACTAATACAAAGTTTATTCAAAATCAAACATAATACAAATACCATATACTATACAAATCTCATAATAAATCACATAAAGACAAACGATTAATAGTAAGCACTATACCTCACACAAACTCTCCTGTGTCCATTTAGATTTCCAGGCATCCAGACCTGTGCTGTTTATTTTACACTATTTCACTCTTCTTAGTAATTTATGAATTTCTTCCCCAGTGAGACAGCCTAAGATGTTCATTTTTTGGGCAATTAATGGCTGCAAAGATAACTTGGCGGATAATGATAGGTGGGTGCTAGTGTGCTGTGACTTAATAGAGAAGTCCAACAGTTGGTCCGAAAGGGCTTTGCTCAGAAACACAATAGTCCAGCGTTGAGACATTGTTGAAAGACTTAGGCATTTTTGCCTTAGTGAATCCATCCTGGGCAGACTTAAATTGGTGGGTTTTAAGGGTTGTGTTTAGAATGATGCCCGCTGAGTTGACAGCAAGTTACAGTCTGGGCTTGTCCCTACATTAAGAGAGTTGAAATCACCAGTATTGATTATCTTGCTAGTGGGATAGGAATAGATTGAATCTTCTAGAGTCCCCACGAGTTCTCCCATCTTATCTATTATTGGGCCATCTTTGCATTTAAAGTACACATTCATTAACAACATGGATATGCTGTGCCCATTGACCTTTATGCCATCCAGTAGCATGGCCTGGGCCAAATCTGTAATTGTTTTGATTTTTACTATTGTTATGGCTAAAGTCAAGTTTATCTAAATGGGTAGATCTCAGGAGGGTAGTGCCAAAGAGGTTGGTCTTCTTGGCTGGATGATGGACGTCCACAAAGCCAGGTATTAATAGTGGGAACGCAGACCAAGTTTCTTGCAAACTTTGCAGGCCACCTCTCTGAAGAAATACTAATGCTTCATTGTTGTTCATAGTGCTCTGGAGACTGAAAGTGGTCCATGATGTGATTAAAAGGGGCTTCACTGAGGCATTGATGTGGAGTTTCCCCCCATGTAATCTACGGGGCTAGGAATGAGTCTAGTTTCTTCCTGCCAGGTTGGAGGCTAGCCACCCGCAGTCGCTTACTTGATGTAGATCTGGCATGGCTGCGATAATTCTGGGTGTTGCCGTTGGCCTGTTTGGGTCAAAGGAGCATCGTATTTTGATTTTCGAAATGGGTAGGTTGTTATTGGAGAGTGCAGATGATGTTCCTTAGTGTGCACCTCCCTTGTGGTTGGTCTGACCGTATGCTGGAATTTCCCATCAATATGTAAGGGTACCTTTCTTGTTGGGGAGCCTGGACTGATGTCCTCCAATTAGCGAATTTAGCCTTTTCCGCCAATATCTTCTGGGTTTGTTCACTGTTTTTCCATGTGGCCACTGTGGATTCCTTGATGCGTGGGAGCTTACTGAACTGCACTCGTAGAAAGTCATCAGAGGTGTAACGTACCAAATCTGGGATGTTTTTCAAGATTTGTAGGATGCTTGCCCTATTTAGTGTCCATGCTCTCACATGAAATATACTCTGGTGTAAATAACGTGACAGTATTTTCAGGGGTTCTGTCTAAGGCGTCACTAGACTGAGTTAAACCTTTATTTCTGGCCAGGACTGAAGTGGCTAGGTGGATTGATTTGAACAGCAGGGGATTTGACCCCCCATATGGAACTATTTGGTGTTGTTTGTGTCATGGCCTATATAATATCTGGTGTGATTGGTCTTGTGCGATGCCTATTCGGGCTTAATGAGGGGGCAACTCCACTTCCCGCTCCCTCCAGATTTGGTGTAGATTGTACGTCATGGGTAGTTTTGGGCAGGAGGTGTTATTAAAGGAGGGTTTATTTTGGGAAATTGGAAATACCCTCTGGTCTGTGTTTATGGCTGGTTGGGTTTTGAACTCAGTGCCCCCTCATTGCTTTTTGTACCCCTGTGGGTGAGTCTGGGGGGGGAGGGGGCTGGATGCTCTTCAGGTCAGTAACTAACAAAAAATAACACTTCCGGAAGTGAGCTGAGTTTCTTGACGATTGGCAGACATTGGCAAGTGTCACCTTGAGAATACAACCGTGTGCTACCAGAACGATGGATGGATGAGCCAGGGTGAGGAGGTCGTGGGCAGGATGAGAGTGTCTGGGCATCGTTTCACGGTGTCGCGGAAACCACTGAAACCGTAGGAGCTGCAGTGTGCAGTATGCAATGCAGTATGCCGTGGGAGCTGGCGTGTGCAGTATGCTCTGGCAGGGGTGGGAGCTAGTTTGACCCGCAAGCCGCACCTGAGCCTAGTCATCCTGCTTCCGTGGGCACGGGGCTCTACCGTAATGCAGTTGGCCTAGGCCCGCTGCTCCCCCACCTGCATCCCTGCACCCTCGAAGCGCCTGGCTAGGATGGTTTTACTCATCTACTGCACTCCTGCACCTCTTGTGCCTTTGCTCAAGTTCCACGGCTGGGATGACAGCTTTCAAAACACCGGAGGGCCTCACAGGGAGCCCGCCGTAGACGGCCGGACCCGCATCTTGCCTTCGTTTCCGCCGGAAGTTGCATCACCAGAAGTCAGTGTCTGCAACAGAGCATAATGTGATATGTGTGGGATTCAAGCTGCTGTCTGTGTGTGTGTGTGTGTGTGTTTGTTTGTCCCTCCCCTTGAACAAAGCTTTTGGTTGGATGAATTGTATCCTTCCACTGATTATATTTACAAACCTATTTTTTCATTTTTTTTTTCTGAGCACCCCAAAAGGGGGGAAGTGTTTTCCTTCTTTCTCCCGGTGTGCTGCTTCCAGCTCTCACACCTCTGCCCCCATGCTGTCCTTGTTAAGCCCTTTCCTCCGTTCCACCCAGCTCGTCTGTTGCTTCCCTGCCCATTCCTGCCCCTCACAATTCCTCTCGGCATTCTTTCTGTTTTTTTGCAATAATCCTTCTCCCAGCTCCTTCTTTGCTTCCTGCCCTATGATACTGCTGCTTGGCGGTGTTGTGTTGCTTCCCTCCCCCTTCTCCTCTGTTACTCCCCCCATTCTTCTTTATCTCGCCCTTTTTTTATTTCAGGTTTGTTTCTTTTTCAGTGAGCCAGCAGCAGCTGTTGCTACCAGGTTGTCCCTTTCTGAGAAAGTGCTTTCACATAATTTATCTACTTTTAATTTAAGGCTTCAAAATGGGCATCTGCCAATCTAGCATAGAAAATTAAAAGTAAAAAAAAAAAAGCTGCCTGTGCATGTAGGCGCATGCATGCTTATATGTCTTCATGCTGGGATCGGCCACCAATTAAAACAACAACAAAAAACCTACTGCTGGGCCATGATGCATGTGTATGTATGCATGCTTGTTGATGCATATATGTCGTCACACTATGAGCAACAGCAAGATTCGTTTTTTTTTGTATTTTACTAAAGCTGTTCCGTATTAGCAAAAAAATGTTTTTTCTCTTTCCCCATAATGTTTTTAATGGTACTTACTTGTTATAACCAATGGAACTGTGGCATGGCTGACTTCTAGGTCCGTGAGGCAGGCCCGTCAAAGAGTAAAACAGAGCTATGGATGAAGTTGATATTCTTATGTCACATGAGTGGTCTCAAGAACTGGCAAGGAAGCAGCCATTTGGGAAAACATATCTAAGGGGGGGTGGGTTTGGGGTGGCGGGGGGCATAGCAAAATGTATTACAACTCTGAAAGACCAATGGCTCCCCTGGAGAGACATTTACTTTTCAAGGCACAGACCACCAACCCCCAATTGAACCTTTTCAATTCTCCTTGCATCCCATGCAGTCCAGTGCAGATGTCCATATCTTGCACTGTATAGACTGATGGATTCCATTCTCTGGTGTCTTGCTGCATGCAGTTAACGATAGGGTTGAATGTTACTCCATTTGCCACTAGCCAGCTTATTCGGTTTCCAGTGTGTTGTGCCCACCACATTGCAAACGGCTTCAGTAAATTTGTGATACATATTTTCTCATCTCATGTCCCTTTTTAGCCCATTCTCTATTCCCACCCAAAGAGTAGTTTGTTTCCTGTGTTTACAGAGTGTCCATAGTGATGCATATAGTTGTACAAAAACATATTTAGAGAGCGTATTTGGTTCACCACCTTTACTTGCTTCCCAGCTCTCCCAGATTTTCCCCCAACATCTTTGTGCAGCCTTGATCCTTATAAACGTCTCTTTCCATCATTCGCCAATGTTCCATTCCCACTTCTCAATTGTACAGTCTCGGAGGCACTCCCAAACCCCATATTTGTGCTATGTCACGCTTTGCTGCCATGCATCCCAGATTTACCAAGATCTTCTGATAGCACGTTAGATCTGGTGGTCCCCAAACACCCAATAATACCAGCCGTGGATGAAACTCCAGTGAGTGCCCCATTGCTTATTTAGGGTGGATTGTACTGCTTCCCAGACGTTCCGTAGTTGGGGGCAATTCCAGAGTGTATTGAGGAATTTACTTTCTTGCCCACACCCACGGAGGAATCAGTTATCTTCTGACCTGGCAGTTTTGTGCAGCAGTGTGCATGTGTAGTAAACCCTGTGTAGGATGTTTATCTGTATTAGAGGAAAGCTAGCTTTAATAGCTACCTCTGCCAGGATCCCCAGTGCCTTGTGCCAGTCATCTTTGTCAACGTTTCTGAGGTCTTCTTCCCATCTACCTAGTAGTTTTAGCAGGGGGGTTTAAGTGTTGCGCAAAATGGTGGTGTATGTCAGGGAGATTAATTTTCCTATCTTCTTGCCCATCTAGTAACCTCCTTTCCTGTGGTGCATCTTCTAGTGTCTCTTCTTCCAAGGAGAGACACTGTTGAAGGGCGTGACTCAATTGTCTATATCGCAGTCATTGGGATTCTGGCATTTTATATTCTGTTGTTAACACATCAAAGGGATTTTGGTGAAGGTTATTGTTTTTTTGGTTGAGCCTGAGTAAGTGAGGCATTTTTGCCTAGTAGTGTCAGATTCCTCTGGTGAAGCAAAACTTTTTTAAGAGCGCAATTAGAGTTGAGTTTTTTTGTTTTTTGGCGTAGCTGGTCAGTCAAATGAGAGAGTGTATTATATCTTGAACTGCAGTGGCATCTGTTTGGTTTTAGGTTACCCTAATGCTTCTTGGATTGAGTAGATTTGCAAAGTTGTCAGGTAGAAGTTGCAATGATGTGCTCCTCATTTCTCTTGGTCCTGTTGGAAATATTTGCACATGGGTGTACTATGTGCAAGATATGTCACATAATACACTTACGTTATTGTCGTAGGGTTTTTATCTAGTTATTCTACAGGCCCACTAGGACCCTTTGTAGCGTCACCTGGCTCTGAAACTGGTTGTGGAGAGCTGGCTCCATCTTGGTTTGCCACAGACGCTTTCTTGGAGGACGTTTTTTCCTTTGACCTTTGTCTTAGTCTTTTTTATAACCACCAATATTTTGGATTCATAGTGACTTTTTCTAATTTCTTTCAGCTTCTGGACTGTCACTACGTTGGTTATAAGGTCGTTCTCTGCTTCGTTTGCTTCCAGCAGCTCCTGTTTTCTAGGGAAATTGGGGTTGTAGCTAGAGCAAGTCCCTTGATTGCGATATTCAGCCCCTGTCGATGAAAAGTCCGATGGATTCGTTTTTTTAAATGTAAAAAATACATTTTTCAGTCTGTTAGTATTGACTGAATAACATCCTGGAGCTCCCCAAAAGTCTCTAGAACATCTCGTTTGGTGGAGCCCTGCCTGTGCTTTCTATTTCCTCCAAACATTTTTAGTGCTCTCTACAAGGGTCGATGTTACCTGCATTATTGTTTGAGCGTCCCGTTTGGCTGCCTCGGTTGTCACAGTTGTGGCAATTATGTCCCGTGTTCGGCACATGGTTCTCACTATTGCTAATATAAGTCAGGCTGTTATCTTTCTTGTCTGTCCTGTGGTTGTTGTGTGCAAAAGCGCAGACTTCATTCCACTGAGCTTGCGTTCAAAGTAGCATTTGAGTTGTGCCTTAGGGAGCTGGAGATTATGGGTGTTGTGCTGTGTGGTGAGTGGCAGGTGCCCATTAGGGCCATGTCCTGCTTATCCTGTTTAGATGAATCTTATACATTGGAAATGCTAATTCATTGACCAGTAGCCCCCTCGCTCTCAGAAGATAAAGCCAAAGCCCTAGGACAGATCACACAAGTGACTTGTGACAAACGTTTAACAGCAAATTTTCATAAATGTTATGCGCGTGGAGCTCACCAAACGTACATTCATTAGGAATTTCACTTACAACATTACTGGTAAAGGTAAATTGTAATCCATAATAAGCTGTAATTTTTTTGGGGGGTACTTGCTGGATTTCACAGGGGGGAAAGGGTCAAATCCTTGCGTTTTTTGTTGATATGAGTAAATTCTTTCTATCAGGGGAAGTTGACCTGAATGAAGTTAAAAATGCATTCAGGCAACGTAAATTGTTGGATATTGGTGAGGTGTTTAAATTCCCTTTGTCTAATGCCAACTCTCTTGCTTGTCATTGATTGGTTGACTTTGGTGATAAGGGCATGCATTTAGTCTTGTTTTTTTACATAGCTTAAGTTTGCCAGGCTTCTTGCTCTAGATCTCGTGGAAAGCATTGTCCTCTAGGGCGGGTGCAACATGCCCATTAGGAAATGTGATTGATGTTTGATTATTAATGATGAACTTGAGAGTAGGCTCTTGGATGTACTCCTTGCATGGCTGCTGTAAGTACATGATGCCAGATGAACCATATGCTGATGAAATAATATTAGATGAAAAGTTGCAAGAGTTTAGGGATTTACATGCATGATTGCCCTCTTTGCGAGTTATCATGTGAGGGACCTCTGCATTGTTGCCTTACTAGAAGCTGTATTTATGGCCTCAACAATATTTTTATGGCCTCAACAATATTAACAATATTAGCCAAGGGTAGCTCAAGGCAGCCGCTGGTTGGTGCAAACTTGAGATTTGGGCCTTAAAGTAGGAGATAGACAATAGAGGAGGGCTCATCTGGTCAGAGAACCAGAAGCGAAGGGTATAGGCTTTATCTTACGCTTTACAGTGGATCGTTATGGGTGCCTAGTGTACCCTTTTAGTTCTTGTACGTACATAACACTGTGGTGTTAGACTCTAGCTCCGTTATCTGCCCTTTGCTCAAACCGCCGATCTTCAAGGCTTAACAGTGCGGCCTTCTCAACACTGCTACCTGGTGGGGGTGGGAGGTTTGAAGCACACACACGTTTGCCCAAAGCCTTGGCCGCTCCTTCCTGAATGGAATTGGTGTGTCCTCCCATTGGCTCCCAATGCGACTTTACTAACCTTTGGTGTCAGTGGCAGCTCCCAGGCGGTGAGGTGTGTTGGTGTCGGCAGTGGTGAGGGCACACTGCCTGCGCTCCTGTGATGGGGGGATCAGCTAACAGAATGAAGCAAACCCCTATGTTCTGCAGGGGCAGCCTGTGTCCACCCCTCTGTGGCCCGGCTTCAGTCCAGGTGCTTGCAGAAAATAGGAAGATTGGGCAGGAATCCCTGCTCACTGCCCTGCGCTGCTCCACGCACTCTAACCATGTGGGTGTGATCGAAGATTGGTAGGGTTTGGGCCCTAGACTTCAATCTTGTTCTAAAAGATGTTATAGTTGGTCAGGAGAACCCAATGACAAACCTGATTATCTCAGTATATTTAACCGTAGATTTGCCCTTTTTCTAGTCCTCCGCAGCTGATTCCCTCTGTGTAGGCCTCTCGCAGCTTTTAATTAGTATATTTCCTTCTATCCAGTAAGGTTGTGTTGGAACAGTTGTCAGCCTCAGCTGCCTGAGTATTTCGCTGTGTTCATTCTAATTAATAAAACCTTGCAATTATGGGAGCCTCGGATTGAAAGCTCCAGCAACCTTTTGTGCTTTTGCCACTTGAGGGAGATGTTTTCAAGATGAGAGCCGACATTTGGTGCAGAGATCATCCGTCTCTGGTGAGATGGGGCTGTAGTATCTTAGTTCCAGGAAGAGGAAAAGCGGAGAATTCCACTCGTGGCATGAAGATGTTTGTTGTTGCTCGAGGCTCATTATCTTTGTTGTAGGGTCATATTGAAATATTATTTTTTCACCTGAGGTGGCTTTGTGCTGAATGCGGTAAGTATTTTTATTCCGACAGATGCACGCATGTCAGGGCTGTTTTCCGAAACCTTTCTATTAGCAGACAATATGTTTGTCTTTTCATATATGCCATTGCGTCCAGGCATGATGACTTCAAGCAGCCACATAAAGTACTATTGTATTGCGATGCAGCGTACCCAGGAATACCTGCATTTCTCTTCAGAGTTCTACTTTTTTATTGTTTATTACAATGCAATTCTTTGAACAATGAACCAGTATGGCTCTTAATTGGCTTTCTACACTGCCATTACTTTGACGAGTGCTGACCAAATGCATTGTATCATTAAAAGAAACCTAGGTGGTTGTGATTGATAACAGATAATTCAAAATATGCTCTGGTTGAAGAGAAGGCATTGCTTAGCTCTTTAGAAGTGATATTAAATCTTGACTAAAGAGACTTTGCTTCATATGGGCAAGATTTGAGAATAGGAGGTTCCCTAAGCTAAATGCAAACCTGATCACCAGATAGGTTCTTGTTGGGTTCTCATGCAAAGGTTCGAAGATGGGGCTCTTTTCAAACAAACACTAGGTTCCGTAACTCCATTGTCTAAGACCTCAAGCCTATACGGCTGCCTAGGATCCAAAATAGGATGCACATGGTTTCCCAAGATTTGAGGATTTTGCAGTTCTCCTATTGTTAAAACCGAAAAACCTAGAACTCTCTTGAAGAGAAGATCATTTGAAAGGCTGCAACTGTACCGTGCCAGAGATATTTGGAGTTACTGTGAGGCCAATAATGCTCAACGTTCAGACTGTTGTTTATTCCTTGTGACTGCTGTTCTTCCCTGGAATGTGTAGGACTGGCTGTGAGAGTGCTAAAGATGAGAGACTTAAATGTGGCTGACATAAAGGTCTAAGGAAATATTGGAGGATTACAACACTGTGAGGATAAGAGAGGGTGTGGAGTAAAACAGCGATTACCCTGGGGTTAGTGAAAGAGAGTTGCTGAGTTACATATCAAGGACCCAGCAGTGTTGGCAATATGGTTCCTACCAAATGACAGCGGATACAGAGAGATCAAATGTGAGGTATTTCCCAGGTTTGTAACTTTGACGAGACAAACTGGTAGAAAGATCACTGCAAAAGTCATGACAGTTATGAACCTTCAAAAACCTGTTTGGTTTTTCCGTGTCATCAAGTCATCGCAGCATGCCTTGCCTGGGGGATCTGCTAGAGGCACGCCAAAAGCTATTTAAAGTATCCTTTAGTAAACTGGCCAAGTTCTAGACTTTAGAGGGAGGGGCTGAGGTGTGCAAGAACCAATACATCTAAAGTCCATTCCACATTCACAAAAATGAAAATGGCATCATTAGCTCTTTTTTAAAATCAATGCAAGTCAATAGGAAACAGAAAACAAAATTGAAACAAGCATTTGCAATTCAGTGGGTCTCACATTTGCTCGAGTTAGTGCTATTGGCGTTGTAAATTCCTAACTGGACCTTCCTTGCCTCATAAATTGAAAATGAAGTGTAAAACATTAGTTGACATTAGCTAGCTGATTCAAAGCGCTGTGGCCGCCATGAACATGAGCACGAAGGAGGGGCGCAAAAGGAAAAATAAGTTTGTGTTTTACATCCGCTGAGTTTAAAGTCGGCTGGAAGAGGCGAGAAGTCCATATGCTGGTCGCACAATTAAAAGTTGCAGTGTGAATAAAATGGATATACCCATTTTCAGACCATTAGCCATGACTTGTGTTCATTCATATTCCTCTTGTTAGTAGGACCTGCATATGGGTCAAATGCTGTTTCTATATGCAGAAGTACACAGTAGCATAGGTGATAACACCGTCCCTTGGCGCCTTTGAAGGTCAATCACAGAATGTAGGAAATGTTTAAAAAATGAGGGGTTCACACAATAGAACAGAGCAACACAGTTATTTGTCTGTTCTTCTCACCTGAGATCAATGGTCAAAGATACATTTTCAATAATAGGAGAAGCCTGGGAGACAGGAGAGTAAACTGTACTTTACAACTTCTATTTTTCTGTGAACCACCTTCGGTCATTTTTATCCTCAGAATCAGCAAATTATTGCAGCATCCCCAAATGTGGGAAATTTTACTGCCGAAAAAAGAAACAAGTATCAGGAGGAGTCTGCCATTCGTATCCCACCGCACTGCTCCACTAACATGTTGCAACCAATGCCATGTAAGGTGGCAGCACTTGGTTACTACTGTTCTCAACCGATGAGTGGAGAGCGTTTGCAACAATGAGTAGTGTTTCAAAAAAGGATGCGAGGAACTGAAGTGAATCTTCAGTGGCTGTTGGCAAGATAGAAGCTAGGCCCTGAACATCTAAACGCTGCTTCTTGGAAGGGTCACAGTTTAAATGTTTCATAGAGCAGCTGAACAAATAAGGAAAACATGAGTCTTCTTCCTTATGTGTGCCGTGCTGGTGTCTTAGCCAAACCAATGTAAGCAGGGTTAACCAGAACACTTCTTTTCCCTTGCTTGCTTGTTTTTGCCCTGAATTCTCTCTCCTGACTTTTTTTCACATTGAGAAGTTTACCAACACATACAGTACGCTGGTGACTGCAACCGGGTAACGACTACCTGGGTCTTACCACTGGTTGGCCTCATTGTCACTCTCATTTGCTTGCTTTTTACTCATTAGCTTGTGTGCGCCCTCCTTCATCTTCTTGTTTGTCCCTTCCCTTGGAGCATGGCATCATTACTTGTGTACTTCCACTGCTTAATTTTCAGACACTACTTTTTTTGTTCACTTTTTTGTTTTTTGGTTAAGCACTTCATGAGTCAAAATGTATTTTCCAGCTGTCTGTCTTGTGTACTCATCTTCCCCTGTGCTCCGTGTTGTTATCTCAATTGTGTCTCCCCTGCCTCTTCACACCCATGCCCTCTGTGCTGCTTCCCCTGACCTGCTTCAAAAATGCTTTTACCAATACACCATGGATCAGTAAATAAACAGAAATAAAAGAGAGCCCACACCATTTTGTATGTGTGCGCAGGCATGTTGCACATGCCTCAGAAATGATGTGACAGTCTGGATCATACACTTTTGCTAGACCACATTGTGAATGCTATACTTCATCGCTGAAAACCTATGGCAAAGTTACTAATTCCTGAAGGTGAAACCTATTCGCTTTGATGATATATATATTTTTTTCTTATTGTGTATATCCCATTGATTTTACTTCAGTTGATGTCCCTCATACACCAGCCACATCTCGTTTCCTATGTGCCTTAGTGTTACATATTATCTTTTTTTAGTTTTTTTTATGAAGCCTTCCCGGCTATACACTTGCTTCTGTCTGCTGATTTTTTTTTTCTATTTTAAATCTTTTCCTGCTTGCAGTTGCTGTGGTTTATTTTACCTGGAGGAGGTACTGTCAGAAAATGCCACCGGCAGGTGGCTGTGAAAGTTCCACTTACTGTCATTACCTACTTAAAATTAATGTAAATTTTGGAACAAATTTTAGGAGCGCAGGTGGTCACTGAAGCAGCAGTGGTTTCCGGGATGCAAAATAAAGGGGCGGACTTAAATAGAGGAGTGTACGCAGGATTTTATCATGGGGTAGGCCTTATGTTTTTCCCCCATCTGGGTACCAACATACCTTCATTTTGGCAGTCTGGCCAGGGGTTGGACTACTGCCCAACCAGAGCTCACCCGAATGGAGATGGTCCCCATTTGAGAGCCTTTGTACGCATGAGAGGGTCTTGGGACACACACCCAATCCCAAATTTGTCCTGTTTTGTCCTAGGAAGAATAGGCAAAATCGTGCCCTTTAAAAATGTTATGTTAGTTTTGCTCAGCTCTCCACCTTGGATTTCTGTTCCTCGTTTGACGCAAATTCAGAGTAGTGGGCACCACCCCTGCCTTTAAAAAGTTGCATAGGTTCTACTTCAGTTGCCACCTTTGATTGCTCTTCTGATCGCAGTATTAGACAGTGTCCCTTCCCTTCAAAGGTTTTACAGCTTCTGATTATATCACCTTCTGGTATCACTGGGCCTACTGCGATCTCTTTAAGTAGACAACCCTGTCCTCAGCCTGACAAACTGCTTTGCACTGTGTAGACACGTGCAGACATCCGAGAAACCCAGATGTCTGCCGAAAAAGCAATAATGGCACAGGTGGCAGCAAATGCAATTGTCCAAAACTACCTAGCTACACAGCCCAAATATAGCTGGGCTCCATTAGATATTGTGAGCTGTTGCTGAGCTCACAAATGTGCTTCCCACCGTGGCATGCCCACGCTAGCATCCAACGGCACGCGTTGCACAGAACTATAATCTGGCTAACAGAAGACAGGCCTGTCTACCTAGACTCCTAGAGGGTGCCTGGCAATTGACACAGCCTTCCAGTCTTTAGCCCTTAAACATCCGAATCATTGACCCGCAGCTCAGTGCACAAGACACAGCCACTTGGCCGAGAATACGACAAGAATACAATATAGATAAAACATCAACAGGCTACATCGCATAGCAGTCTGACGTGGTAACTCGGGAATAATGTACGAAGTCACCGAATTGGCGAGTGTCCCGAGGCCGTGCCTCGTGAATGTATTTATACAAATGTCACTCCACTTCCACTGCATAGTATCTGAATACCGAGTGTGCAGAATGTTTTCTTTTTTTGTAGAAGTGTGAGATTTTGGGAGATGTTTTTATATTCTCGCCACCGAAGAATTGTTTTTTTTCAGTGGTAGGTCTTGACATCTCCCTGATTTACGTTCGGAAATGCTGGCAAGCATAAAATGGGTGTACGGTGTAGTGGGGCTTTGTTTCTGGAGAAGAACTGACGGAGTGGCTGAGACTGCATGTATGTGTTCTGTGGTCTGAGAACATAAAATCCATTTTGTCACAGGTCAGCCTTCTTCGGTGTAATGAAGGAGGGAAATGAACCAGTGGAAAGCTTTTCATGACAGCCTTCCTACCTACTTCAAAATGACAGCCTGGCTTCTGGAGAGCTGTGAGCTCAGAGGAATCAAACAGAGGGCTTTAGGTCAAATAAGTCTGTAACTCGTTTTTTGCTGTAAGACGGTTTTATAAAATTCAATATTTGTGTTGATCAAGCAGAACCTGCCTTGAAATCCAAATTACATCATCTGAGCAGTGATAGAAACGTAGAAGGACAAGATTTGAGTTTGTGTCCTGCATTTAATATTTGCAGAAAGGTCTCATACTGTTTAAAGAAAACGTAATTGGAATATGCATGCAGACAAGGAATTAATTAATTTTGTGGAAGTTGGGTGTCTAGCATGATTTCCTGAATAATGATAACATGAATAAGTAGTGCCCTTAGAAACTAGTTTGGTCTTATTACAAAATTATACGATAAATACATATATATTAATCGTTCAGCTTATCAAGTTATTTGGGTCCTCCTTATTTATTATGGAGCACTATACTAGCCTTTGGCTCACAAAAGGTCTAGCTATTGACTCGTGAGTCTTTAGGGCTGAAGCAAGTTCTATTTAAAGGAAATAAAATGTAGCATTTAAAAATATATTTTCCAAAGCATTACTTCTGTAGTATAGTTGAAGGCTCATACTGCTCAACTGTAGTGGACTTCTGTCCATTTACAGAACAGTTTGTATACATTGGGACACATTGCACAAGCAGATACACATTGTGCGACACCAGAAGTTGTTTGTTAGGGAAACAGGGGTAGGGAAGGGGGAGACTATTATAGCCTTAGAACCCGCCGTAGCGGGCTCTACCGGCTATTAAAGGCCCGCTCCCGCGTTAAATGCCCGAGCCGAAGGCGGGAGACCAAAGCGCAGGTGTTAGACCTGGCATCCGTGGCGTAGTGTCCCCTGTCTTTTTTGCCTCTTCTATTTTGACCTTGTGCTGGACTCTGTTTTTGATGACCAGTGCTAAAGTGTAAATGCTCCTGTGTAAATTGTATGTATAATTGGCTTATCCATGGTTGGCATATTTGATTTAATAGTAAGTCCCTAGTAAAGTGCACTAGAGGTGCTCAGGGCCTGTAAATCGAATGCTACTAGTGGGCCTGCAACACTGATTGTGCCACCCACATGAATAGCCCTGTAAACATGTCTCAGACCTGCCACTGCAGTGTCTGTGTGTGCAGCCTTGAACTGCCAATTCGACCTGGCAAGTGTACCAACTTGCCAGGCTCAAACCTTTCCTTTTATACATTTATGGCACCTCCTAGTTAGGAAATAGGTAGCCCCATGGGCAGGGTGCTGTGTATGTTAAAGGTGGGACATGTACTGATGTGTTTTACATGTCCTAACAGTGAAATTCTGCCAAATTCGGTTTTCACTGTTGGAAGGCCTATCTCTCTCATAGGTTAACATGGGGGCTGCCTTTAAATAACTTTTAAGTGCACTTTCCCTTTTGGAGCAGATTGAGATGTGTAGTTTGTGGTCTCTGAGCTCACAATTTAAAAATACAACTTTCTGTAAAGTTTTTTTAATTGTATGTTTGAAAATGCCACTTATAGAAAGTGGGCATTTTCTTGCTTAAACCATTCTGTGACTCTGCCTGCTTGTGTGTTCCCTGTCTGGGTCAGACTGACAATTGGACAGTTTGTGAATCTCCACTAGACAGTGACACAAAGGGAGCTGAGGTGTAGCCTGCATATCCTGATGGGCCATCTGGGCTAGAGTGGAGGGAGGAGTGCTCACTTACACATGAATGGGCTGTGCATGCCCTGACACAATGCAGTCTCCAACCCCCTGTCTGAGTCTGGAGCCAGGCCTGGGCAAGGCAGGATCTTGTGAACAACAGAGACTTTCCTTTGAAGTTTGCCTATTTCAAAGGCAGAAAGGGGTATAAGTAGTGGACCCAAACCCCCAGATTTTTAGATTACTTCTTGAATCAAGAGGAACCTCTGCAAAGGAGAAGAGCTGAAGTGCTGAAGAGTCTTGCCTGTGCTTTGTTGGGCTATCCTGCAGTTGCTGCTTTTGCCTGTGAAAGGGGATAAAGACTGGACTTTGTGGTATATTCCTGCTTGAGAAGTTTCTCCAAGGGCTTGGACTGAGTTTGCCTCCTGTTTTGAAGTCTCAGTGCCAACAAAGACTTCCTCTGCCAGCACCTGGACTCTCTCTCTGCTGAGACTCCTGCCCTGCCAAGTGGTGCCCTACCAAGTTCCTGGGCCCTTGAAAGGTGAAGCTTGAAGAACAAGGACTGAAATCTACGCACAAGAAGCCGTGCGGGGAAAATTTTGAGGCACCACCTGCAACGCGGCTGTAAAAACGACACACCACCCACTTTGTGGCTGAAATTGATGCACCACCTGCATCACGGCTGGAGAAACGACGCAACACCTGCTTGCGGCTGCTGAAAACGACGCAAGCCCCACTCAGTGTGGTTTTCCATCATCGTGCGGCTGGATTTCACACGCATCATCGCTTGGCATCAAAATCATCGTGGACCTGCGCAGATCCGAGGTGCCCCATCAGGAAATCGACATTTTGCTCTCTTGCGAGAGAGAAAAATGATGCATTGCCTACCTGACTGGAGAAGAAACGGCCCAAGACCTCACTTGCGAGTAAGGAATCAACGCATCACCGACTTTTCCGACGCATGCTCTCTCGTGCAGGTTTATTTTTTTACACAAATCGGGTACTTTGTGTAACAACAACGTTTCCATTGCTTTCTATAGAGTAAGACTCTTTTTACTTTTGAAAATTCATAACTTGACTTGTGTATGTTGGATTTCTGTCATTTTGGTCTTGTTTGATTTAGATAACTATTACCTATTTGTCTAAACTGGTGTGGTGTCCGTTTTTGTAGTGTTTTCCCTGTATTACTGTGTGTGTTGGTACAAATACTTTACACATTGCCTTGAAGATGAGCCTGATTGCTTGTGCCAAGCTACCAAGGGTGTGAGCAGGGGTTGTCTTATGAGTGTAACTCCCTTACCCTAATTTGAGTGAGGGTCCCTGCTTGGACAGAATGCAAACTGGCTGCCAATTACAGACCCCACTTCTAACAGCGGGTCAGTGGGAGCCCTGTAACGGAAGTGAGCCCTGACTGTAGAACAATCCTTCAAAATGCAGGATAGTTGGCCAGTCTAAGCTATGTCCGTGGAATTTGCCAGGCTAATATAAATTGGAGGCTACAGATGCCCTTGCACTTTCTCTTCCAGGCCAGTGTATTTCAATTAAGATTGCACAATTGTATTTGATTTTTTTTTTTTTATGATTAAATTTTAAATTAGCAAGCTCAGTAGCTGTCAATACAAGAAAACACTATGTATATTCTGCTTGGTTTATGCAAACCCATCATATCTATATGAAGGGGAAAAATTATATAACAGAAAACGACAATACCAATTTAAGAAACAGGTATCTAACTCGCTAATGTGGTGTCCACCATTATAGAATTCTTCCTTAGTGTGCATAGATCATCTTAACATAATAAAAGGTTAAATGATCACTGATAAAGAAGTCCCAATAAGGCAGTCAATGTGTATGAAACTATGAAATATGTCATACCATGATAAAATGTTATTTCAGGTACGCCCCCAAATTTCTTCAAAAACTTGTGATCCTTCAGCTGATGTTTCACATAAGTGGCCTTCCCCGTCATGACCCTAGATCAACACCGACCCTCAACTAATGTTTTTAAAAAGACAAAGCTTTATTTTTATTTTTTTTAAGCTCCCCAGTTTCCTTTATGGAAATTGGGCTGCTTTCATTAAAAAAATATTTATTTAAAAACAGTTACAGACTTAGTGGTGACCCATGCAGGCCACCATCCCTGTGATTTGCATCAAGCTAAGTGAGTTACAAATTGCGACGTACCGAATGAATATCAATTAGGTAGGTTGAATTGCCACTCATTCCTTATCTTATAAATCGACCTATTAATACATAGGTCGGTTTGCAAAATATGGTCATAAATTGCAACCGCCTTTTGCAACCAGAATGTTAGTGCACATAGACCTGATATGCCACTGTGCCTCACTTCTTTTATTGTCTCAGTGCTATTTGGCGTACCAAATGTCAGGATTAAGGTGCTGATATTGTATGATATTTGTAAGTGCAGCTAGACTGCACTTTGTCTCACTTCATGATTATTTGGGATGTTACAGAGATGATGTGCAGATTTGCAGTGTTCTGGTTCACTGCCTCACAACTGACATTCTGTTTGTGGTGGTGTCATCCAGGATTGAAATGCTATTACATGAAGTCATTAATGGGCTTACTTCATCCACAGGGTCTCTGGTACACAAAAAAAACCTCAGCCAAGCTGTTCACTGAAGCTGTAAAGATCACTAACTATGGAAACTGTTTTTTAAGAAGAATTTGTCACTGTTACAATACCCTCACTCACCCCAATGTATCTGATTTTCCTGCCCTATTCTCATAACTTCTGCAGAGAATATTCAGACTGAGCCTTCTGTTTACACATGACATCATACAAGAAAATACTTCACATAGTGTGGATAGGCACGCCCCAGTGTTAAACGCTGGGCTGCTAGCTGTTGGAAGAGTATTCATTACACAGATAGACTCTTAAAGAAATGAATCTTGACCGATAGAAACACTGAAACTGGTGCACACAAGACAAGACCGATCCCCATGAGAATAGCCTCTGGTGCCTTAGCTCCGACCATGAGGTCGAGTCATGCGGCTCCTGCCAGCGCATGAACCCGAAGGCACTCAAGGAAAGGGAGGCAAAATTGTTCTTGGCCCGTTCCAAGAAAAAGAAGGAGAGGCGTCATCGGAGGGAGTCCTCTTCAAGATCTTCGAGGACCCATCATCGCCATGGTGACTCTCGCCGCCGTCACGACTCCCGGCGCCGATCGAGTAAGGGACGGTCCAGGTCCAGATCAGCATCTCCGTCAGCTCGGCGCCGTCCGACGTGGGAGATTAGCCCGACCGTCACCCCTCCACCTCCTACAACCCCGACTTCACCCGGGTCGGTTTTCGAGGTCGAGCCTCTTCAGAGGCCAGAGGGTTCTCCTAGCCAGGAGTTACCTGGCCCTTCGGCGTCTATGCCGGCGCCGGTGCAGCAGCAATACCCGGCTTTCCTGACTCCGGGAACGGATCCTGCGGCGTTTTTGAACGCCATGTTTAACATTTTTTCTACCATGCCGCCGGGTGGAGGTCAAGCAGGACCGTCTGGCCCTTTGGCCTTTAATTTGGGCGTTCCGGCGTCTTATAAATCGACGCCTTTCATACCATTTTTGTCTGCTGCACCTGAAGCAGCGCCGATGCCCTTGACGTCACCTAGGAGGCCTACTACACCTGCTACGGCGCCGTTGGATTCGCCTCGGATCAAATCCACAGTCAAGGTTTCTGTGGAGCCGGAGGGTCCGGCGTCGGACGGATCCGAGTTTCAGCGCCGACGGAGATCTTCGCCGTCGGCCGACGCCTTATTGACACCGGGTCTCGAATCAAGGCTTCGTTCTAGACGTCTGGCTTTGCGCCTTTTGGAGGAAGAAGAATACAGCAGACAGCACCTGGAAGAGGGTGAGATTTTGGAGCCTTCCGGTGACTTTCAAGGTCTTGACACGGCGAGTGGCATAGATACCTTCACGGAGTGGGATCTAGCTTCCCCTGGGGAATACACTGAGGAAGCTGCATCTTTCCACGCTGTAATTCGGAAGGCTGCAGACTTCTTAGGTCTTCCTCTTCCTGCTGCGGATGTTAAGAGAAACCTGTTGACAGAGGTTTTGCATCCAACTTCTGTGACAGCAGAGCCTCTCTTGCCTTTTAATGAGGCACTTCTGGATCCTATCAAAGACATCTGGAGGAAACCTGTGTCTACAGCTGCTATCAACAGGGCGGTGGCACGACGCCATCGGGCGGCACCAGGCGATCCTGTTTTCCTCTCTAAGCACCCGACTCCGGAGAGTTTAGTGGTTCAGGCCTCCTGTTCATCCTGGTCCTCTCCTGGCTCGTTTCCCGGAACACCTGCGGACAGGGAATCGAAGAAAATGGACCATACTTCTAAAAAGGCCTTTTCTTCATGTAGTATGGCCTTAAAGTCGACCAACACGACCTGCATATTGGGACGTTATATCCACGCCCTTATGGAGGAAGCGAAAGGCCATCCGAAATTGTCCCAGGGAATGTTGCAGTTATTGGCGGACGCTCAGGCGGCAGCGACCCAGGTGATCCAGTCTGGATTGGACACTTCAGACTCAGTGGCAAGGGCTATGGGCACGACCATAGTTTCTAGGCTACAATCTTGGCTGCGTTTGTCTGGCTTTTCATCAGATGTACAGGCGACTCTCCTGGATCTGCCTTTGATGGCGAGAAGCTCTTTGGAACGAAGGCGGATTCTGCTCTAGAACGATTTAAGGAGAGCAGAGCCACAGCGAGATCACTAGGGCTTCAGTCAACTGCCTCATCCTCCTTTAGGGCTTATAGGAGGTTTAGGGGTTTTGAATGTGGCTCCTTCTTTCGTGGCAGATTTCAAGGACCACAACAAACTACAAGCACCCTGCCATATAGATCTTTCAGGGGCAGAGTCCGAACAAGAGGTGCCACCCAGCAGCACTCTGCCTCTTCCTCTTCCTCGGGAGGTGTGCAGCAAGGAAAGCAGCCGTAGTCCTCCTCCACTCCCTGTCCACTCGTCTCCGGTAGGGGGGAGACTTGCCTATTTTCTTCCGATGTGGGAGGTAATAACATCGGACTCCTGGGTCATCGACATTGTGAAGAAGGGGTACGCTCTTCCCTTTTGGGAATTCCCTCCTCCCTTCCCTCCCCGCCCATCCTTCTGTTCGGAAGACCATCTTCTCCTATTACAACACGACATTGAATCGAGCCTTTCCTCCGCCCCAGCGGGTCCAGGACATCCAGGCGTTGATTCCAATGTTTCGAAATGGAGCGGTAGTTCCAGTCCTCAAGGTCCTTCGTCGGCTCGGTCTGTTCGCTTCTTGCATACTGTTTGTCACTCATGCACGCTGGCACATGAGGGCTCTTCAGTGGTGCGTCCGTAGGCAGTGGTTTCAGCACAAAGGGGATCTCGAGGAGTCGATAACGATCTCCAGAGACACTGCAGTGGATCTTCAGTGGTGGGCAGCGGTCGACAACCTGTCACAAGGAAGGCCGCTCTCGCTGCCACCACCAGTGACCACAGTGGTAACAGATGCTTCCACTCTAGGGTGGGGAGCTCATCTGGGGGACCTGGAGGTCAAAGGCCTTTGTTCTCCGGTAGAACAGAGATTTCACATCAATCTGTTGGAATTGCGGGCAGTACGTCTGGCTCTCAAGGCCTTCCTCCCTTCCATTCACGGTCAGTCAGTCCAGGTCCTAACAGACAACACTACCGCGATGTGGTATATAAACAAGCAGGGAGGAGTGGGGTCGTATCTTCTCTGCAGAGAAGCTCTTCGACTCTGGGCCTTGCTTCAGGACAACAAGATTTGCTTGGTAGCACATCATTTGGCCGGAGCTCTGAACGTGCGTGCGGACATTCTCAGTCGACGCAGCTCAGTCGATCACGAGTGGCGTCTTCATCCAGATCTGGTTCTGTACATCTTCCAGTTGTGGGGATATCCGCAGATAGATCTGTTTGCAACTCAGGAGAACGCGCAGTGCCCGTTGTTTTGCGGCCTCCAGTATCCGGTGCAAGGAGCTTTGGGGGACGCCTTTCAGATGTCCTGGAACGGACAGTTGCTTTACGCGTTTCCTCCCATACCCCTCATTCCTCGAGTTCTGAGGAAGATCTGCCAAGACCGAGCCCAAGTCATCTTGATAGCTCCGGATTGGCCAAGAAGGGTGTGGTACACAGACCTTCTCCAACTCTCTCAGTGCCCTCCGCTCCGTCTCCCTTACAGGGTGGACCTCCTCTCGCAGGCGCAGGGGCAGATTCTACACCCCCACCTCCAGAGCCTGCACCTTCATGCCTGGAGATTGAACGGGGCAGTCTGAGTGCTTTTTCTCTCCCACCAGAAGTGGTGGATGTTATTTTATTGGCCAGGCGACACTCCACCAAATCGATCTATGCGAGCCGTTGGGCTAAATTTATATCCTGGTGTGGAGAGAATAGAATTGATCCCTTAAAGGCTCGTTTGTCTGACATATTGTCATTTGCTCTTTGCCTGGCGCAGAAGGGTTGTGCAGTTGCCACAGTCAAGGGTTATTTATCTGCACTGTCGGCTTTTCTGTGCCTTCCTGATCAGCCTTCCCTCTTTAAATCTCCTATTGTTTTAAGATTTCTAAAGGGTCTTACTAACAAATTTCCACCATCACCATTCGTTATGCCTCAGTGGGACCTTAATTTGGTATTAACTTTTTTAATGGGGTCCCCTTTTGAACCGATGCATTCTTGCTCTTTGCGCTTGCTAGTTCTCAAGACTATTTTCTTGGTGGCTATAACATCGGCCAGAAGGGTTAGTGAGCTTCAGGCTCTTAGCGTGGAGCCCCCATACCTTTCTTTCTATAGGGACAAAGTGGTGTTAAGGACTATGGCGGCTTTCCTCCCGAAGGTTGTTACACCCTTTCACCCGGGGCAGTCTATTACTCTTTCTTCCTTTTACCCTCCACCTCATCCATCCAAGGAGGAAGAGAGGCTCCACCGGCTGGATCCACGAAGAGCGCTGAGCTTCTATGTTGACAGGATGAAGGAGTTCAGGCATGATGAACAGCTCTTCGTTGGATACGTGGGGAAGAGGAAAGGTTGAGCTGTCCACAAGAGAACGCTATCCAGGTGCGTCATTTTATGTATTAAGATTTGTTATTCTTTGGCGAAGAAAGAACCACCTGTGGGGCTTCGTGCCCACTCCACCAGAGCTAAGGCTGCTTCTTCGGCCTTGGCTAGGGGTGTTCCTGTGGCTGACATCTGCAGGGCAGCGACTTGGGCGTCCCTCCATACTTTTGTTAAACATTACTGTTTGGATTCTGAGGTTAGGAGGGATGGCCATTTTGCTCGCTCGTGCTGCAGGATTTCTTGGTTTGACCATTCGGGCACCCACCTCCGGAGGTAGTACTGCTTTGGGACTCTATTCTTTAGGTGAGGAATCCACAGGTAGGTGTATCCATCAGAAGAATAAGTTACTTACCTTCGGTGACGCCTTTTCTGGTGGAATTCAGTAACTATCTGTGGATTCCTCACGGACCCACCCGCCTCCCCGTTGCCTGGCTGGTCATACTATGAAATCCTTGGATGAGCATCCTTTGCCTTGTATATATGTATATACCTGAATCATGTATATAGTTGTGGCATCTGTATATACATTTCTTGCTCAAATTTAGATAGCTCAAGGGAAACATGTTTGGACTTGAATGACATATTTTACTCTTGTATAGACCAGTTAATACTGTTATCTAAATTTATTTTTTATAATAAATGTTCTGTTTTCATTCATTTGATGTGTCAACCTGTTCGCCTCTATGGCACGTAAAAAATGGTGATAACTGACGTCTGCACGTCGACAAGGGCTTCTTATTGCCTAGATGACGTCATACGGCGTCACGTGGAGTCGGGCGATTGTGATGTCGACGTGCAGAGCTAGAAGAAATTTCCGTCGAGGCTGGCGCGAGGGGAGAATTCTTTAGGTGAGGAATCCACAGGTATCTACTGTATCCACCAGAAAAAGCGTCACCGAAGGTAAGTAACTTATTCATCTTCAACCTCCAGGTCCCAGGAGGGTTGGGACTGCTGCCTTCCCTCATTGGCTGACCTTAGGGCAGCCAATGAGGGAAGGCAGCAGTCCCAGCCTCGTCACAGAGTGGGATGGGGTCAGTGAGAGTGCTGACCCCACCCCACTCTGTGACGAAGTGTTACTGATTGACACTCGCCCTGGGCACTTCAGGGCTTAAACCTGAAGCGCCCAGGGAGAGTGTCAATTGGTGATGCTTTCCTCGTCACCCAGGGGAGGGCCTCGGGGCACATTTGCTGAGCCGAGGAGGTCACGCCCATAGGAGCTGTGACCTCCTCAGCCCAGCAAAGTTCAGCTCAGGCAGCCAGGAGTCAGCGCAAATCACGCATGTCTGCTCCTGGCTGCCTGAGCTGAACATGGAGAGTGTCTGTCAGGCTGACCTTTGTTCAGCCTGACAGACACTCTTCATGAGGGGCGAAAGGTGGGGGGGGGTGGCCCTCCGCCCTAAAGGACGGGCTGCCACTGGTCACTACTGACAGCCATGCTAGATGTTTGCAACAGAAGGAAAAGCCTGCGTTAATTCTTCCACGTGAAATCATAAGATCACTGAATACCTAACATTCCTGGTGCATGCTGTGAAACCCTTTGTTCTCTGAGTTGCTGGTTTACAGAAACCCAACTTGCTTTTGCGCAAAGGTCAGTACCATACACTTACTAGTTTTCTTTCTTAATGATAAGAAAGCCACTGTTAGAAATGGGGTCTTTGGTTGGCAGTCAGGTTACCCCCTGTCCAAGCAAGGACCCTCACTCTAGTCAGGGTAAGTCACACACAATCCAAATTATCCTGTGCCCACCCTCTGGTAGCTTGGCACTGAGCAGTCAGGCTAAACTTAGAAGGCAATGTGTAAAGTATTTGTGCAATAAAGCATACAATACCACAATATAACACCATAAAAATACAACACACAGTTTTTAGAAAACTATATAATATTTATCTGAATAAATGCAGGTCAAAACGATTAAAGATGAAATAAGCAAATGTAGAGATATCACTGAAAGTGATATCAAGTGTTTTAGAGTTGAAATATTACTGTAAAAGCAATAAAAGGTGTTTTAAGTTCTCCTAGAAACAACAAGTGTCTCTTGCAGGGCAAAGTACCTGGTTTGTGTTGAAAAATCCTCGCAAGGGACCGCAGAGGAGGAGATGCGTGGAAAACGGTGAGTGTGCGTCGGTTTCACCCCTTTGCACACGGACTTGCGTTGTTGTTTTCCACGCGGGGAAGATGTTGCGTTGATTTCCGGCACGCGGATTTGGATCCTCTTCGGGTTGTGGGTTTTCAGACACCCCTGGGACGATGCGTGGAATCCTGCGCTTGCGGAGCGAAGTCACAGGGGCTGTGTCGATTCCGGTAGGCGATGCGTGGAATTTTCTTCTGCACGGCAGGTGCTGCATCGATTCCTCTCAGGAAGTCTGGCGTCGTCGTTCTGAGTTAGCTTGCGTTGATCCAGTAGGGCCGTGCGTCGAAGTTCCAGTCGCTGGCGCTGCATCGATCTTCTATCTCGAAGTTGGGCAACGTCGTTCCGGACTCTGCGTGCGGTGAATTTTTCACTGCGAGCAGACAGTGTGTCATTCTTGGCAGGCGGTGCGTCGTATTTTCGCTGCGCAGGGATTTCAGCTGCAGGAGAGAAGTCTTTTTGGTCCTGAGACTTCAGGGAACAGGAGGCAAGCTCTATCCAAGCCCTTGGAGAGCACTTCTGCAGCAAAGCAAGAGAGCAGCAAGACAGCAGGGCAACAGCAAGGCAGCAGTCCTCTTCAGAAAGCAGTCAGGTGAGTCCTTTGGGCAGCCAGGCAGTTCTTCTTGTCAGGGTGCAGGTTCTGGTATCTTCTCCATGAAGTGTCTGAGGTGGTAGGGCAGAGGCCCTGTTTGTATACCCAAATGTGCCTTTGAAGTGGGGGGAGACTTCAAAGAGTGGCTTAGAAGTGCACCAGGTCACCTTTCAGTTCAATGTCTGCCAGGGTCCCAGGAGTGGATGTGGCAGTCCTTTGTGGGAGAGCAGGCCCTCCACCCTCCCAGCCCAGGAAGGCCCATTCAAAATGCAGATGTATGCAAGTGAGGCTGAGTATCCTGTGTTTGGGGTGTGTCTGAGCAAATGCACAAGGAGCTGTCAACTAAACCCAGCCAGGCGTGGATTGTAAGGCACAGAAAGATTTAAGTGCAGAGAAATGCTCACTTTCTAAAAGTGCCATTACCAGTCAGCAGGATTTTGTATTACCATTCTGGCCATACTAAATATGACCTTCCTACTCCTTTCAGATCAGCAGCTACCACTCAAACAATGTATGATGGCAGCCCCAATGTTAGCCTATGAAGGGAGCAGGCCTCACATTAGTCTAAAAACGAATTTAGGAGTTTTCCACTACCAGGACATGTAAACTACACAGGTACATGTCCTGCCTTTTACCTACACAGCACCCTGGCCTATGGGTTACCTAGGGCACACCTTAGGGGTGTACTTTTAAATGCCAAGTCGAATTGGCAGTGAAACTGTACACACAGGCCTTGTAATGACAGGCCTGAGACAAGGTTAAGGGGCTACTGAAGTGGGTGGCACAATCAGTGCTGCAGGCCCACTAGTAGCATTTAATCTACAGGACCTGGGCACATACAGTGCACTCTACTAGGGACTTATAAGTAAATTAAATAGCCCAATTGGGTGTGATCAAATGTTATCATGTTTAAAGGGAGAGAGCATATGCACTTTAGCACCGGGTAGCAGTGGTAAAGTGCGCAGAGTCTAAAAACCAGTAAAAACAGTATCTCAAAAGTGGAGGGAGGGAGGCAGGCAGAACGTTAGGGGTGACCACCCTGAAACTGTCAGGTCTAACAGCCACCATGCCATTTCCCCTCACATTTATTACCTCACTACCCATACCTTCCTGTGTATGCTTGCCACCTGCCCAAACTCCATCCACATCTTTGGCACCCATTTTATTAACCTATGTTGCACTCCTCCCAGTCTGTAGTCTTTTTTTTATCTCTCTATATGAAGCCTACGGCCTCTGTGCTCTTACTCCCTTTGTCCCATCTGCACACCTTTGGCCCGCCTCTACTTCTTTTCTCTAAAGTCTCATGTCTGTATGTCATCTTTCTGCCTGCGCCCACTTCTGTCGTCAGAAGTCACTCTTCCATCCTTTATCATAAGCCACTTACCCATTCATTCATTCATCCATCCAGACATTCAAGCACTCATCCATACACACATTCACTTTCCTATTCATTCATCCATGTGTAGAGTCATACGTACTTTAATCCAACATTTCACTCGTTCTGAAATTCACCCACTTGTCTATCGACAAAGCAACACATACAAAAGAAGCACTTTCATTTTAAAAGTTCAGAACTATTTGCTTTGGGCAGCCTTTTTGTTGGTTTCTCTTCTTAACGTATTGTCCATGGTTGGACAGTAGGTCTGTGATAAAATATGGCCAAATACGTGCAAAGATGGCCGCCCGTATAGGCAATGGTGGCCATCTATAAATATTTTTGGGCATACGTTATCATCGCTTTAACCTCTTAGATCGCTGTGTGACTTTCAAAACGTTAGCCATCTTGGAATAGTCATATAAGAATAAAACTATGCCTGAAAACATCCAAGGATGGACGCCCGGAATGCCAGACCTGTTGGCCTTGCCAGTGGGTGTTATTTTTGTGCCATCTACTTGAGTTACAAAAAAAAAACAGGATTCACATCAGCTTTTAAAGGCATGCCTTGTGGATTTGGCAGTGCTTGTTTGGTTTGAGGGGCTAACGTAAATATTGTGGGAGAGAAGGGACAATGGGTCTTGTCCCTTTTCAAGCTTGCTTCCTTTTCTTTTATTGAGGCCTTTATTTTAGCATTAAAGTTTCTATTGCTCATTTTCACTTTTTCCACGTGCTGATCCTAGACTCCACTTCACCCCTTACTCCGCTCACGCAGTCAAGGCGTGTAGCAGGATCTAGTAAATTCTGATTCTTACTCTAACATTGTTCACCTGCTCGCTTCATCGGATTCTGGACAATTCTAAATATTGTTTTAAGGCTTTACATTCGGGTTTGTCTGTCCCTATTCTGCCTTCTTTTCTTGACTGCTTTGATGTGTTTCTTACCCCCCATTTCAGCCTCCAGACCTAGTGAAAAAGTACTGTTTCCCCACACGCAGTACAGTGTTTATGAGACGGCCTTTGCGCTTTTTCCTCAGTGGCTCAGGGAGTTGTTCTGAAATGCTGATGTATTTATCTAGGCCAGCAATCTATCCATGATTTTTGTGTCAGACTTAATTAAACGCAGCATCTCAAAATATATTACAAAAGAGTTGGAAAATCCCACTCTCGTCCACTTTTATGTTTGTAGGACCAGCTCTGTGCGGGTTGCAGAAGTGTTTTCCAGATCACTTTACATTAGTTGTTTGAATGCTAAATTATCTAAGGCTGTCTGTCAGTGGACTTCACACCCTCAGCCCGCCATCATATCCTTTCCTGTTTTCTTTGGCAAGCGTTTGGAAATAACGTTTTGAAAGAACGTTTAGAATTTTTTTTTTTTTTTTTTTTTTTTTTTTTTTTTAACTTGAGCCAGTGAGACTCGTGCAGAAAACTATCATTTTGTTATAGTCTCTTCTTGGCGTTTCTTTTATGTGTAAGTATCTGGATGCCTTTTTTGGGTTAAAGAGCTTCACAAAAGAAATGATATCAATGATAATGCCAAACAGTGGCTAGTGTGTGTCTGTCATACATCTAAGTTATAACAAGTTTCCAGCTCCCTAAAGTAGATACTCTTCGGAGGATGCTGATGCCACGAGGAACAGTCACAGAATCTCAGACTCGCTGTGCTAGACTACCTTCCCGCTTAACACGAGCAGGTAACATTCACCATGATGACACTCTTCAGAACTGCACCGCCGGGCTGCGTGCCAGCATCAGGACCTTAAGGATACTGTTTCGGAATGTGGAGGTGGGCAACAGTCTGCCATCCAGAGCAATGCAAGAAGTACTCGTGTGATCGGAGAGTAATCAGAGTAAGCCAAACATAAATTAGAATAATCACCAGCCACTAATTTAGAAAGGAAGGTTGATTGCTTGTGATTTGATTGATGCATATTTGAAGTGAGGAGATGAGAATGGCTTGTTGCAATGCTGAGAAGGGCTCTCGGTAATGTACTTGCCATGCCGCCTCGCGCTCTGATTATACCTACTTCGAGATGGAATTATCGAGAGAGACGTCTAACATGAAGTAGGCCGCAGGCCACTTGAACCTTTCTTTCACAGAGCAGTGCACCCATCTTTACTTTCCTGGCAGTACACAGATTTAATTTGCCCCCTTGTTTCGGAGACCGTTGACATTGGCACTCTTGAATGGACATCGGGGCTGTTCTAGTTACCGGCTTAAATTATCGATTTTGCAACAGATCTGGTTACGTGGATCAGCACGAAAACTCCGACAGCGTCCTTCAGTTTTATGTAAATGTGCAAAAACGGATTCATGCGAGGACACGGTGTGGTGGCCAGCATGAGTAAATGAAGGGCGTTGTGTAACTTGCCTTCTTTCGCGGCTCTAGAGCGGCTTGTCAAATGCCTGCGAGCGGGCGGAGGTCTGTGTAAATACACCAGTACCTGTTTTTAGTGCTGGTGTAAATTCCCTGACGCAGTATTCTCGTTCCTGAATTTACTGATACCACAGTCACCGCTGTCATTGAGAAGGTGAGAAATACCTTGATATTGCGACTTTGAAACATAGGTGCCTTCGAAATGGGGGTGGGTTACTCCAGGAATCTTACCCACTTAACCCAGTTGTTGAGGTAATTTCACATTTTTCGGTGTTTCCTATCTGGAATTTTGACTATCTTTTAGGAAACACTGGGGGTGAAGTAGAATTCCTTGTAATTCAATTTTTGGCCAGTAAGTATGTTAAAGGCCATCTGAAAAAACAGGGACCTCGGGAGGAGGGCTTAAATGAGAGTAACCATATGGTACTTCCTCGAGGGGACTAAATATTCCCCTATTAATAGAGTAAAACATTGTAAAATAATTTCCCTGGAGATTCACCGAGAATCCGGGAGATTACTGATGCCATTGCAAAGCAAGGGGCTATTGTGGATGGTTTCCTCTGTCTCCAGAACCATACATTCTAGAAGTTCTCCTCGCGTACATGGGCATGTCTAAGAATACTATCCAGAGCCTGACTTCTGCACGAATCCCCTTCTTAGGGGGAAGGCTTTGTGACAACCACAGCCTGCTTTGTCAGAGGAATTGGCCTTTAGAAAAATTCAATCGCAATGACAGTTTGCATGTCTGCAGTCATTACCTGCTGATAAAGGGGACAAGGGTGCCCACATTTATCAAGACTCTGCTGTAAAGATATCAGGTAATCAGGTAAATTAGAAAAAAAAAACACTCCAATCTCCATCCATACCCTTCTGACCTGCCAAGTTTGTTTCCATTACTTTTTATGGAAAATACCTTTGTGGGATTCTTATTTTTTCCCCTGGCTTTTTCAAATAATAATAAATTCAAGACGCCATACAGGGTAGACATCCAGCTGTCTAAAAATAAGGGCCCGGAGAAAGATTGTTTTGCGTCTGTCTTTTTGAATATCCTCAAAACACCTTTAGAAGGCCCTCTATCAAAACCTTTCACCAGCTTTCAGCAAATGGATTCAGTTGGTTTCCCACTCAAGGAGTTTATCCTGACATTTCTTCTCGAACTGAATAAGGATCCTTAGGTGCTGCTATTGCTTGTCCTTATGTGATCAAACAAAAAAAAGCTTGAAAAGCACTATTAAGCATCACTGAGAGAGGGACTTCGACTCTGGCCACAGGTTGATAATCCTACTTTTATTGCAATGATTATGTCCATATTGCAGGCTTGAGTTGGTTAAGATAACAAGATCGAGGTTGTAAGCCTCATTAGTTCATTAGGAAAACATATGTGAGAGGCAATAGGCCTCACCTGTTTATTTTGAAAAGCTGTGAAAAATACAGTGGATCGATTGTGAAAATCGTATGTTAAAGGCAATAAGTATTTATTGCTGAATTGTTATTACACTGTTTTAAAGCCTGTAGACAAGTATGTTATAGCAGGGGTTCCAACACATTACTGCAGTAGGCAACAGTTTTGGTTACCCCCTCTGACAATCGCTTTTATGTAAGAATGTCATTCAGTTTTTGGCTTGACACTGCTGCTGCTTACAGCAAAGTATTATGGGATCATAAGAAAAAGTAACAAGTAGTACTAAGAGAGAGTTTGCACCTTGGAACCTCCTCTCCACTTGCCAAGGAGAGGATTTACTTGCTCACACTAGAATGTGTGAGTAAAAAGTGTAAGTCTATGTTTTGAGAATCCTACGTTACAAAATTGACCCACAGAAATCTCAGAAAAACCATGAAATCCACATTGATATCTTACCTAGTCACACAGTTAAGGAGTAGATGATCACAACCGCCTTAAACTTGACCAGACAGATCTGAAATTCGGAGATGTGGAATCTAGACACCTGCACACAAGATACTGGCCTTGTCTGCAGGCCTATGTGAAGTGTCCCCACAAACAAGCACATAAAAGCCTTGGAATTTTCCTAGACGCAGAGCTTAGTTTGGAAATATAAATAGATGCTGCAGTGAAATCCTCAACAAACATGCTTGGAAACTTAAGATGGATTTTACCTGTCTTCACAGGGAGTTCAATCTTAAGTTGCACTCACGCTCTCTCTTGCCTCAACTATGCTAGCTGTCTAACCCAACCTAGAAGTTTATCCTAAACACGTTACAACTGTAAAGATTTCTTCCTTACTTAATTGTGGTCCGATATAGGCTCCGCAGCTCCTTTCATTCTTGGACCTAGTTCGGTACGGCACCTATGCTCCTCTTCTCTGCAGGCTGCACTTGGACTCAGGGGCCGCAGTCCCTGTTCTCTTCGGGATCCTGCCCGCACCCTGCTTGCCTCTCTGCTGGACACTGCAGTGCCCTCAAGCGCCTTTTTGTTTTTCCTCCTTATGTGTCGGCCAGTTGAGCTCTGGGAGTCTTGGAACAGCCTCCTCCTGCATGCTGGCCTTGGTACGCTTTATGCAGGAAAGGTCTTTGCTTTGTACCATGGCTTAGGGCACCTTTTGGGTAGTCATTCTATGTCTAAACTTGTTTGAATTTTCTACATAATACCTGATATTTTTGGACTTGAAATTGCTTATATTAATGTGTTTTTCTTACATGATGGCCAAACCATTTCAGATTGCATCACGCCCTGTTTTGACAGTATGTAAAGGTGAGTCCAAATTGAGCCTAGTTGTGTCACAATTGTATCTGCTTTGATTGCATACTGGACTCCATGGATTCCCTTCCTTCTCCAATTTCTGTTTGCTGCTTGGCCTGGACAGCTGGAAGTTTTTTCTGCTCTCTAGTTTTACTTCCAGCTGGACATTATTTTCTGGAGCTTTTCTAGATTCCCAGTTACAACCAGATGCACCTTAGCCAACTCCACCCATGTAAGTTGCACTGCAACTAAACACCTGTGAGACCAAGCATGCAGGTTCAGGTGAAATTACTCAGTACATTGAGGGTGAAGTGATGCCACACTAGAGGCAGTTGTGCTCTATATAAATGCCACATAACATAGCTTAAATCCTGATTCAAACTCCTAAATCATAAGTCATTTGCACCCCAAATTGAACTTTGATGGCCAGAGCTGTAAAGCCATTGACACATCTGTCATTTTAGGCCATAAAGGAAAGTTTTATTTTTCCAAAGATTGTACTAAACAAAATTCCTGCTCTACAAAGGGGCTTACTGTAGACTTAGAGTTTCAATAACCTTAAAGTAACCTAGACCAATTGATAACAAGAATTCGGATGAACTTTCCTCACAGACTAATATGTTTTTACAATCATGAATTTTTATTGTACTGAATGAGATGGACAACACACATTTTGAGGAAAATACACAAAAATGTGTGACAAGGAAGGTCTAATTTGAGTCTGCACTGAGTGGGGACTGGTAGCCACAAACACAGAGATCTATGTATTTGCAGAACATCAAGGAACTATTTTTGAATGGTCCATTGGAGATGACAAATTGATTGACATAGTGAGGAAGGATTGAATTACACTTACAAACTGTGATTTGGCTTTCTTCAAAGAATAAGTGACCAACCTGTGATGCATGATAATGTTTGCTGCCAGTAGGACTGTCTTGTGATATTGATACCAAGCTTTTACAAATTATAGGATGTCTGCCTACCTATCCCCAGTGAAAGCCAGTTAAGCAATGAGGAATTATCATTGGAGCTATCCTGTTTAAAATTTGATGAATGGTCAAAGAGAATCTAAATGTAGATAGAATATGAACATTTCAGAATTTGCTTTAATGTGATTGAGAAGGATTGATCTCAATATGTGCATTTGTATCATTGGGTCTCAACCATGTTAGCAAAGAAAAGAACATTTGATAATGTACATAGTCTGTGTGCCATTTACAACATTAGATGGTTGAAGGAAGAATTAGACAGACATTTCAACATATTTGGGCCCTGGCAGCTAGTAGCTCTCCGAGGTGCGCACAACTTAAAGAAAACAATTACAAAGCTTGTTACTAATGACCCTATACGACCAATTGAGGAAAATTATTTTGGGTTTGCTGGAGCGATTGTGATCAGCTGAGAACAATGTTGAGTATTTGTTGAAGCTGTGACAGGCTCCAAATACGCTCAAAGATTGTATGCTACTTTCAGAGTATCACACACGTGGATGCACCTCTATTGCTATTAGTTTTCCTACTTAGGATCAATACTCCTAACCATATGAGCTCCTTCCAATCAAGTGTGGAGGCACGTATTGCCCAAAAACCAGCAGGAGCCAGATTCTCCATTTCCCGTTCACGGTACAACATTTGAAGACTGAAGCTTGAAGCTGTACTTAAGTAGCACAAAATACAAAATCACACTGGAGATGGAACATCAAGGATTCAGTAATATATGAATTTGGGTTTTCAGCACTGTTGTGGCAGATGATTGGACAGGAAGGCGTTACTTGGATGTGCAGATGTTTTATAGGGGTAATAAGTGACAGCCACAAAGTCATCCTGCAGATTAGGACATGTAGCTGCAGGATGCGAGCAAGGAGACTTCTGGCACATGAATTCCAGCACAAGGATTTTCTTGAGTTGCACATTGGACCCAAAGTCGTTTGAACAAGTAAGCTTTAAAAAGACAGTCTAGCCTACCAGATGTTTTGGGTTTGTTAAAGACTATGGTCCTAAATACCTTTACTATTTTTGCATCTGTAAATTTTCTCACTGAAAGTTTAGAGGTTGTGCTAAGGTAGGATTTCTAAGGAAGAGGGTTGTGGGGTCAGATCGTAGCTGAGCTACAGTTATCAAAGGATTTGTGAAGTAAGGAGTTTCATATTCCTCCTGTAGATCAATATATGACTTTATGTAGATTTGTGACACTACTGCTTCTAGAATCAATACTCCTTGGGTGTTCTACCACATAAACCTTTGGGGCAAACACATGCCCACGTACAGTGAGGTTTCATCATTCAGTCTGTTCTGCTTCCTCAACATTTTCAGGTAGTCTTTCCAGACCTGGAAATCCACTTTTAAGGCTGTAGATAAATCCCCATGTATGCGATAACCATACAGGTAGTGGATTGATGAGTATTTACCCATTGCTCACAGTTCACTTCTGTACACAGGTCCGTGCACAATAACAGGAGAAGATATATGCCATCCCAGGCCTTCCTCGAGAGTGGCTAGGCAAAAGAGCATGAGATTATGAAAAGATAGTTTTGTGTGATATAGAGTAATTTAGACAATACACCCATCTAAAACAAAGCCACCCGCCTCATCAAAAATAAAGGCAGAGGTCCCATTTGCTATAAACCGCATTTCAACATATCGGTCATTGGGGTAATATTGCCTGACCAAACCTGCATCTGCAGTTAACACTGCAACATAGCCAAAACCCCTTCTTTAACTACTCTGCACCCTCTCACCTGGAACCCACTAGATTTGGCCCAATTTACTCAGAACCCATAGCAAATCCCGACTGTGTCTGTAATCTGCTCTGCTCGTGGGCCTCAGATGTAGAAGGTCAGTTGCATTTAATGACACAAGATGCCCTACCCCGAATGCCCACTTAAAGTCCATTATCCCCACTTGTGAGCGGAGCCATGCTGCTATCATCTCCACAGAAGGCGTAAAATGCAGCGGTGATAAGGCCACCCTTGTCATGCCTGCCCTGGCCAGTTTTGGCTGCACTGCTCCATTAACGCACACTCTCGCTATTGGTTTGTTGTTTAAGAGGTACATTTAGGCAATGTAGCCTTGGCCAATGTTAATGTGGAAAAAGATAGCAAACAGGTGGTAGGTAGGCTAAGTTTCTCGACGTACACTGACAAGACTGCAAAGGTATTGTGGGCTCTATCTGCTAGCCTGAGAGAGCCGAGATATCATAATTTGAAGAATCCAGACATCTGCTCTTTTACAAAATGCCAGTTATACCACATACTGAAACACTGGCCACCACAACAGTCACCTAAAGGACTGGGAAACATGGTCCCTTAATGTAGAGTCTCACGCAAACTGTGCAAACGCTCTAAAAAAGTGCCAAATTTACACAATTGACAAAGTCTATATTTAACGCCATCAGAGCAAGTTTAATTGGATTTTGTGTGAAAACGACAGAGAGAGCAAGATCTTTATTAATAGATTGAAAAAGAAATGTATGTTGGCTGCAATAGCGTCTTCTCAATTGTAGAAACATCTAGACATTCCACCACGCAATTATAGGGATAGCACTCTGGTCAGATATCCAATGTCCATTTTTCATGCAGTGACTCCATGATTCCCAGACACCCTAGATTTCTTTATTGGAACCAATCTGCAATCAGCTAGCTGGAGAATGTTCCTGAATATTGCAGGCTTAAACATAACTTTTGAGTATTATCTGGATGGTTTTATAAATATACCTCATATATTACATTGATTAAGTGGAAAAGTAGGTTGAAATAGTGCGGGATATATTCAGGGTCACTGGAATTGTGCGATTCTGCTGCCACTGCTTTTTAGCATAATTATTGATTTGCCACATTTGCCACACAATCCATCATTTGCTGCATAATCTGCAGATTTTAATAAAAAATGTTTCTAGATCAAACGTTACTAAAAACGTTGTGACGTATGTTCATATGCAGTGGAGGGCTCGTCACAAAGATTAACTGGTCATCTTTCGGTTGCTTATTTCTGTATTTCATTGTTAAACTGGTATTAGTGAGGTGAAACCTTGGACCAGGCATTTTTGCCATGTGTACAATACTACCCAAAAATGTGCCACATTATACCACATAATTTGCCTTTTCTTGCTTCATAATTCCTGCGTCATAATTTGGTGCCTTCCTGGCCGCATAATTTAATTGCCCCGCATATATTCACTCATCAGAAGTGGAACCTACTTTTTGCTCTTTGAACAATAAAGGGGTAAGGGTTTTGATCAAGAATATCTGAACTGCACAAATTCTAAAGGGTCTACACTCTTGATTAATAACCTAGAAAGTGCTAGTTGCTATTATTGTGTAAATTTGCATCTCTTCTTCAAAAGAGCAGAGCATTAACATGTTTGCGCTTTTCTTTCTGTATCGGGCTTTTATTCTTTTGTTCTCAGCAGAAAGTGACCTGAGAACTGGAGTCTTACACCCACGCTGCAGTTTAAAATGGTAATTCATGCAAATGTGGTATTCTCTCCATATGATTTTTGTGCATTTGAATTCATTTCTCTTTTCTGACACGTATCTTTTTGGCTAATTAATATGACACGGTTTATCGTGCATTGACAGCTCACACCTGGGGCCTCCAACTATCCCCATAATGAGAGCTACTTCTGATACATTAAACTACCCTGAGCTACTAGTATAGGGATTATTTAAGGGTAAAAGAGACTCAGACAACAAACGTTACTCCTTAAGAACCCCCGTTCTACTTCAGTGAGCTCAAAGCATTTAAGAGTAATATCAGGAAAGGCTTCCCAGAAGCCATGTTTATCCCTTCATTATTGTTTACAAATTACCTCCATGAGGTGAGTGTCTGATTGGTCTGATTATCTCTTTATCTTGCAATACACGGAATGACACAGCTTTCATTTGAGAACTAAGTCCCCAAATACTTCCATTACCTCTCTGATTGGCCTGAAGTTCACTGATTCATGTCTACAAGGAAGTCATTTTTTAAACATATATATTTACACGTGTAGGAGACTGGCTCAATATATGGTGTACACCTATAGGTGAGGCACCCTGTACTGAGTCCAGGCAACCCTCAGTGGTAGTGTAAGTGGTTCTAGATAACCAGAGCTCTCAAAGTGTAGCTGTGGAGAGCAGCTTAGGCTTATCGGGAGGGTGTAAAGCAATTGCAAATACCACACAGTTCAGTCAGTGATGTACAGAAGAAAGAACAACACCAGTGTCAGAAAAATAATGTATTATTACAAAACGGTTACTAAATTAACTTTGGTGTATCTCCTAACTGAAGATATCTATACACAAAAATATACTTAGAAACAGGTAAGTAAAGGCATAAAATAACATGGGCCTCTGTGGGGACTGAAGGCCAAACCATATACTGAAATAATGGAATGTGAAAGTCACCAGCAACCAAGACTACCACCCAAGGACCTTCAGGACTGGAAAAACACTAAAACACCAAAGGTAAGTAGCTAGGATTCCTCAGGTGCGTATGTGCAGAGTTGTTACCCCGGGTCAGGTGTCCATAGTATCATGGGAAAGTCACGGTTGGGGTTTTTATATTTTAGGACCCTTCCCAGAGGACCCCGCGGAATCCCGTTGGGATAAGGAAGGTTCAAGAGCGCTCCCACCCATGGATACCCAGAGAAGTGGAGTACATACACCAGGGAGCCCAGGTGCATAGGAGTGAAGGTATGTCGGAACCTCCTGTTGAAGTCAATGGGGACCTCGGTTGTCCAGCTGCTCTTTTGACCCGTGGACCAGTTCAGTAGAAATCAGGCGTGGTTTCCGGACGAAGAGGATTAAGGAAAGAGGGGACAGAGTCCAGACCACTCGATGATGCCCAGGAGGACAATGCCCACCCTACTTAAAGATGCTTTCCTGAGGTACGGTTGTCATGGAAGTGCAGCTGTGGTGTCCAGGCGATGCAGGAAGATCCCAGGGGTCGTCCACCAGCTGTCCCACACCGGTCGTCGAATTGCCGGGGGGTCCGGGGTCAGCAGGACCACCAACAAAAGTTGGCAAATGCAAGAACGCATTGCACAAAGTGTTGCAGGATATGGGGAACAACAAGGTCCAAGAGACTCAACCTTTGTAGGCAAGTCTGGGCCAGCCCTTAGGAAGTAAGAATCGTTGGAGACCCCTGGAAGACTCTCTGGCAGCATGCACAGGGAGTTGCAGGGAGGCCTCAGCAGCACAGCAAAGATGGATGCCCACATCGCAGGGGTTGCAGGGAGGACATTGTTCTTGGAGCTGTGTGATGCTGGAAGCTGGGGCTTCTTGGAGCTAGGAGGTCTTCGGACTGAAGAGTCAACAAGCCTTGGCATTAGTAAACAGACGTGGTGCACAGGGGTTCCGGTGAAGCAGCTCTAACGAGGGAGCACAGACTTTTCAAATGCAAAGAAGACAGGTCAGACCTCTGGAGAGGCACAGAACTGTGTTGTAGTAGCTTGAAGTGTCAGTGGAACAGCAGGATCCACAAACAAGTTGTTGAGGTGCCTGCGAATGCAGGGGAGTGACTCCTTCTTGCTGTCCTAAGCGCAGGCAGAGTCCTTGTGACTCTGGAGGATGCACACCCAAGGAAGTTGCAGAGTACTTGCCACGCACAGGGACAAAGTTGCAGTAGGAAGCCTCCTACTAGTTGCAGTCTTGTCTGGGTTCCTGGTGAAGTACAGCAGTGGTTCCAGTGTCCAGGTCGCAGAAGTGTCTTGCAGATGAATGTAAGGTCCCAACCTCAGGGGAGCCCTTACGTACCCCAGGAGGTGGGGGTTAGACAGCCTCTCCAGTGACCCATGCATCAGGGGGCGCTACTCAGCTGGACTGACAAGTCAGATGCTCCAAGGGGCCTCTGCTCATTCTTTTCAAGATGGCAGAATCAAGTGGCCACCTGGCAGAGCTCTGCTCACCTCCCTAGGGAAAGAGCTGGACAAGTGGGGTGGTCACGTCCCTGTCCTTTGTGTGGTTTCGAGCCAGAGGGGGAACCAGGGGTCCCTGCACTGGAGAAAACCGGTTTATGCAAGGAGGGCACCAAATGTCCCCTTCAAAGCAGTCTGGGGCCGCTAATGAGCACCCCCACTCTAGCCCAGATACACCTATTTATAAAGGAGAGATGGCAACACCTCTCCTCCACAGAAAATCCTTTGCTGTGCCTTCCCCTGCCTGAGTTAGGCTCAACAGGAGGAGGCCATAACAGTGTCTGGGCTCGGCAGCTGCACAAGCTTGCATGCAGACCCTGCAAGGCTGAAGAGGCAGGCATGGGGGAATCCCCTGAGGAACCCCTAGAGTACATGGTATCATGCAACTAGCACTGGAATCTGTGTAGTTGCATGATTCCAGCATATTTGATTTTAAAAAAAAGGTCAGAGAAGCCATTATGTAGTTGGACATTCTCTCTTCTCAAAAGAGAGAATGTAAAGGAAATGAGAAACAGAAGAGAAAGGAAAGTAGATATGGAAAATAGGAGTAGGAGAGAATGGACGGTTACAATACGGATAGAAGAAAAGGACAAAAAAGGAGTGATGAAATGAGAAGGATAGAAGGATCAGAAAAAGAAACAAAGGACGAGAGAGGGAATGCAGAAAAGAAAAAAGTAAAGGAGAAAAAGGAGAGAACTAAATGACAAAAGAAAGAGACTGGTAAAAGAAAAGAACGTGTAGAAAGGACTGGTGAAAAAGAAAGAAATTAGGAGAAGAGAGAGAACCAAAAGACAAAAAGGAGAGCTTGAGAAGGAGAACTTAACTCAGTCCCAGCATCATGTGCAGGTGCACAACTGGCAATCCTGCAAAACAAAGTATTTCACATTAGGTTTCTCATTTATGACTGAAGAAGCAAAAGCATAAATCTAAAGAACAATAATCTTCATGACTGGTTGTGCTGCGTATGCCTGCACAATTAGCGTGCCAACCTCCACAGAAACTAAAAGCTGGTCTTTTTTAAAGGGGTGTCTTAACAATTGGGCGCTGCAGATTCAAACAGGCTGACAGGCAGTTTTGATTTTTGAGCTACTCAGAGGCATCCAGCGAGAGATCGACACGTTGGAGTCCCCAGGCTCTCACCATCTGAATTCTGCAAATCACCTTCACCCCTCTTACTTTTATCTTGAAAAGATATCACATTTTTATTTTACATATTCCTGATGGCAGTTTACACTTGAATGAGACTGCTGAAAATCTTCAAGAACAAACATTTAAATTTGGTATGGCAAAGCTATTACTCCTATGCCTTGGCTTCATCATCAGTCTTTGGGTCCCAGCACTATAAAGGGGTGGAACCAAAAGTTGTGTTTATAACTGTTAAATAGAGTTACACCTGGCCAGTCCCATGCTTGTAGGCGTTCATCTGATACAGACACTTCCTGCCCATCAGGGAATCCCAATCTACTTCTGATGTGTCCGGAGACTTTCTACTAACACTCTCAACCACATTTTTCTTTCATTCATTTGACTCTTTTCTCACTCACTCTATCCTCTTTTCTCATATCAGAAAGTGTCTGCTTCAGTATTGTAGTTTTAAGTCATGCAGCAGATGACCCGCAAAAGCTTCAGGTTTTCTATCTATTGAACAGTCATCGACTGCTCACTGCTGGGTACCACAATGAGTACGGAGTCCCTCCAGAACTGTCTGCTATGCCTGAAGCATAAGTGGAAATCTATCCCACTGGAGATGTTTAATTTCATTACTAGTATGATGAGTCAAGAGGCAAGTACGTGGGCCCAGAGGCTTGCTTTCTGTTATTCAAGCAGCAAGACTTCCCATCTAGTGGTGCTCCCTTCTTCCCAGTGCAGTTCATACTCACTGGTCTTTGTAAGTAATTACAGCCATGAGGAGGGCGAAAGTACTTGGTTGTGTGACAGGTATTTTCTGATGTATTTCCCAGATGACATTTTCTGACGGATATTGTTGTCAACACCAAAGGAAGGAACATGAAATGCCCTGATACTGACATGTCAGAGGAGTCTGTCTATATATGTCCTGCTGATTTAAAGAACCATTCAAGGTCAACAATAGCTGCACATGACACTACATGGACCTGCCATTTCTTGGCTCTCCGAGCCTCTACTAGCACACAGAAAAACCTCAACTCTTCAAGGGGTGCTGTTGACTTTACATAAACTCATTGTTCTGATTTGTCATCAAGCAGGGTTGCGGTCCTGTTGACGGAGCAAGTAGATCAAACTCTGTATTTGATAGAGGCATCTAGTTGCAGATTCCTTACCTTAGAATTTGCCTCAGGCGTCAGTGTGAATCCAGAGATTTTTCTTGAGCAGTACCCATGCACACTGTTAGGTGGCATTGATCGGCTCCGCGTCCATCGTCGGCATTGTCTGCAACGTATATGACGTTATGGGTCCTATGTAGGTGCCATCCCGGCATGCTGACATCAGTTCTTTTCTTTCCACACCAGCCTAGTGCTAATCTGAAGAAGAGCTACCCCCTCAGTTGTTTTTGACTGATCTTTTTAATCTTTTTGTGGAAGTTTTTTGAGTGTCAGCACTCTGCTGTGTCGAAAATTTATTTGTGTAAGACCAGGTTCATGCCCTGCGGATCCTTTCATCAGGCTATGCCCAAGACGGATCTGTCCCTCGTGTGCCTATGGTGTATGGGGCCTCCTTGGATTCTGCGCTGACGGCTTTGTCTCTGGGGGGGGATCTTTCCTGGATCCGAACAAGCGTGGGTCACTTTGACCTTCCCGGATGCCGGTTCTAACATTGACGCTCCCGACACAGCCCATTCTTCTCGGGTGGCGTTGACCCCATCCTCATTGTCGACTTTGACACGGAGCAGGACCGGCGCCTCGCGATGCTAGCTTCAACAGAGGCCTTGCCCCCTATGTCATATCCTGACACTAATTGATATGGGTTGGGGTGCAGTGAGGGATGGAGTAGTCACTGATCCTTTAAAATACCAGCTACAAGACACCTTGGACTGGCGTACAGATATGGGTGAAACCAGTGGTCTGGTCTGACACTGGCATGCTTTCTCCCAAGACCGTGGCTACAGAGGAGGCGGCGTCCTAGTCCATGGTGGTGTGAAGAGCAGCTGAGCTCCTCGTGGCAGTCAGGACTAACCTCCTGACAGTCAGAACAAACCTCCTGACAGAGGTGCTTTAGCCAGGGGCTTCATCCTCTGAACCCCTATTTCCTTTCAATGCAGCCCTTACCAATGTTGTGCTGGGTACCTGGTCCAAACCTAGCACAGTGGCTCCTGTGATTAGGACTATTGCCTGCCACCATCGACCTGCTGCATCTGACCCAGTGTTCCTGGTGCAACATCCTTCCTCCTAGAGCTTGGCTATCCAAGCCTCTACATCCCAGGGCACGTTCCCTTCCTCACCCCCGAATCCCAAAAGCTGGACCAACTTGGAAAGAAGATGTTTTCTTCCTCCAGTCTGGCATTGCGGTCCGTGAAGACCGCATACCTTTTGGACTGGTGCTGCCACAGGTCCCAGAGGAGACCGGGGCTGTACTCTCTTAAGCTGTTTCTGATGGGAGATCACAGTAAAGTTCACAATCAGATGTGGACTGGACATGACTGGCACAATGAGCAGAGCGGTTGCATCGATGGTGGCCCTGAACCGGCATGGGGGATGTCCATGCCAATCTTCTGGACATGCCCTTTGATGGCACTTGTCTCTTTGGAGACAAAGCAGACTCTGTGCTCGTGCTCTTCAAGGATTCTCGTGCTACGGCCAGGTCCTTGGGTGTCGCGGCAGCCCCCTGTCCACCTCAGTCTGCTTTTCGCCCCTTTTGTGGCTACAGAAGGGGCTTCCCACCACCTCTGTTCCCCTCCAGCCACCGTGCTGGCCAGCCTGTGTGTAGCCAAGGAAATTGAATTTACTGTCCTCGTGGATCAAGGAACCAGCGGTCCGGCCAGTCCACTGCCCCCTCTGCAGCTGCCTCCAAGCCTTCCTAGTCTGATGATTCCCCACCAGGGCCCAGTCATAGCCAGCGTTTGCCATCGCCTGCTCTTCTGGCAATCCATCATGTCAGACAGATGGGTTTTGCAAATAGTCTGAAGGGGCTACTCCCTCCCCTTCAAGGCTACCCCTTCATCCATGCCATCATCCAACGATTGGACAACGGAAGATTACTTGCCACTTCTCTGCATAGAAAGTACGGCTCTCTTGGCCAAGGGAGCCTTAGAAAGGGTCCCTGTGCCAGAAGTAGATCGTTGTTGTTAGTCCTACTTTTTGGTGCCCAAAAAGAACAGGGCCCTCTGCCCTATCCTAGATCCCTGGTCCCTAAGGGGCATATTTATACTCTGTTTGCGCAGGAATTGCGTCGTTTTTTTTATGCAAATCCGACGCAAAGCTAACTCCATATTTATACTTTGGCGTTAGACCCGTCTAGCGCCAAAGATCTTGGAGTTTGCGTCATTTTTTAGTGTGGACACCTACCTTGCGTTAATGATATGCAAGGTAGGCGTTCCCTTCTAAAAAATGACTCCAAGGCATGTGCGCCTTATTTAAACTCCCGTGCAAAAATGACGCAGGGAGTGGGCGGGTCAGAAAAAATGACGTCCAGCCGCTTTTGCGTCATTTTTCAACGCCTGGTCAGGGCAGGCGTTAAGGGACCTGTGGGCTCGGAAGGAGCCCAGAGGTGCCCTCCCATGCCCCCAGGGACACCCCCTGCCACCCTTGCCCACCCCAGGAGGACGCCCAAGGATGGAGGGACCCATCCCAGGGAACTTAAGGTAAGTTCAGGTAAGTATATATATATTTTTTTTTTTTTTTTTTTTGTGGCATAGGGGGGCCTGATTTGTGCCCCCCTACATGCCACTATGCCCAATGACCATGCCCAGGGGACATAAGTCCCCTGGGCATGGCCATTGGGCAAGGGGGCATGACTCCTGTCTTTGCTAAGACAGGAGTCATTTCAATGGGGGTTGGGAGTAAAAAAAAATTGCGCAAATCGGGTTGAGCCCAATATTTTGCCTCAGACCTGACTTGCCCCATTTTTTGACGCCCAAGCTCCATTTTCCCCTACGCCGGCGCTGCCTGGTGTGGGTCATTTTTTTTTACGCACACCAGTCCGCAGCGCCGGCTAACGTCATTCAATAAATAAGGCGCCCGCATGGCGCTTTGGAATGGCGTTAACTTTTTTGACGCACAACTGCGTTGGCGCAGTTGTGCGTCAAAAAGTATAAATATGGCCCTAAATCTCTTCCTCAAGGAGAAGTTCAAAATGCTCACTCTGGCTCAGGTTCTATCTGCCCTGGACCCAGGAGACTGGATGGTAGCATTGGACTTGCAGGATGCTTACTTCCCCATTCCTGTCTTGCCTGCCCACAGACATTGCTTGCTGTTCACCGTGTGCCATGACCACTCTCAGTTCACCCTGCTCCCCTTTGGCTTTACCAGCGTCCCTCAGGTGTTCACAAAGATGATAACGATGGTCGCACCTCATCTGTGCAGATCAGGGGTTCCAGTCTTTCCTTCTCTTGACGACTGGCTGTTGAAGGCGGGCTCGCCCCAGGCTGTTGTCTCCCACTTCCAGACTACAGCAGACCCGTTCACTATAAATGTGTGCCGTAAGTCACACCTGACTCCCCCTCAGACGCTCCCTTTCATCAACGCTGTTCTAAACACAGCTCAGTTTTGGGCTTATCCTCCTCAGCGGTGAGTGCAGGATATTCAGGCTATGATACCGATGTTCAGCCTCTATCCTGGATTTCGGTGGGAATAATTCTGAGGCTGCTGGGAGTCATGGCCTCCTGCATCTTGCTTGTCGCACATGCCAGATGGCATATGCGAGCTCTGTAGTGGGACCTGAAGTTCCAGTGGGCGCAGCGTCAGGGGAATCTCTCTGACGTGGTCCAAATCTCAAAGGGAACTGCGCAAGATCTGCATTGGTTGCTAATAAACTGCAATTGGGTCCCTCTACCTTCCCCAACCTGGATCTAACATTAATGACGGATGTCACTTCTGGGATGGGGCAGCCACCTTGTGGAGGTAGAGATCAGAGGCATCTGGTCTCCGGCAGAGTCCAGAATCCACATTAATCTGTTGGAGCTCCAGGCAGTCAGACTAGCATTGAAATAATTTCTTCTCTCTCTCAGAGGGAAGGTAGTGAAGGTGTTCACGGACAATGCTACTGCCATGTGGTACTGCAACAAGCAGAGGGTCGTGGACCCTTTGTGAAGAGGTTCTGTGCTTCTGGCCGTGGCTAGGACAGCAGGGCATATCCCTGGTGGTTCAACATCTGGCGGGCTCTCAGAACTTCAGAGCAGACGAACTCAGTTGACAATGCTTAGTTGAGCTTCTTGCTCCTCAAACTCCTGTCCTCTCTGCAGTCCGTCTTATAACTGTCAGGGACCTCTTTGAGCAAATTATCCACATTCTCATCGCAGTGGAATGACTCCTGGTTGTATCAATGTGAATCTAGGAAATGGTTTGTCTGCTGCGTAAGATCCTCCATTCTTCCTCGTCGTCTTCCTGTCTGGTCTCACTCCCTGTCTCACTCAGAAGCTCTTCTCCTTGCACGCCCCAATACTTCATTGCTGTAACACCGAATTCTGGAATTACTTTTCTACGAGCGAGCGAATAGCCTAGCACAGTGGTTCCCAACCTTTTGACTTCTGTGGACCCCCACTTTATCAATTCTAGAACCCGGGGACCTCCACTGAATCATGATGGGAATCCGGGACCCCCCGACTGAGTCATTACTGAAAGCTGGGGACCTAATTTGTTAAAATTATTACATTTTCTAAGTAATCGCGGACCCCCCGAGGAGGCTCCGTGGACACACGTTGGGAACCACTGGTCTAGCACTGTTTCCAAGTCTGCAGGAAAACACATCGTGCCATCCTTATCGTTTGTCTCTTTTTGACAACATGTCAACTCTTTGCGCATCGTTACTAGTTGCTCCTAATTTATTGCGCCGCTGTGGACCCGTTAAATACCAACTCCTGGGCGCAGTTTGCATATCATTCCAAGTTTCAACCTCGGAACCACGGAAAATGCACAAACAACCTCTGTTTGCTCTTCTTCCGAGGTACTCACACTCTGACTTTACGCAGTTTTACCACACAATTTTATTTGGTGAAACTCCTTCCCCCAAACAGTCGCAGAGGGCACAGGTGGCGCCTGAATTATGATCCTATATGCCCCAGTAGATCAGCTTGTGTATTCTGGTGGTAATACGCGCCTTTCCCGTCTGTCCTCCGCGCGCCCCGCTGTAGCTGCTTCCACCAGAAATAAATTTGCATTCCAGCTTCCCAATATGTCCTTGTTCAGAAGCAAGATGTGCATTGGAGGTGACCCTCTGCTTTGGGATCGGCAGGCAGCACTTTCTATTTGTCAGAATGAAGTCTCATTTGCCGTATGTCAAGGCGAGCACAGAGAAGATGAGACCTGTTTGAATTTTAATTGCTCTTTTGACTGCGTTCAGAATTGCTGATTTAAATTACAGTTTTCAAATCCCTCCAGGTCTCCTGGGTCCAGTGGCCAATTTAAGGCTTGTGTTTTGCTTTTTGACTATACTGCCGTTTCTTTTTATATATTTTTTCCCACATGAGCGCATTTCAGTGATTATTTTACATCGTGTCTTGACGATGAAGCATGAATCGGGGGTCTCACAACCTAACCAGAGATGGGTGTACTCGAGAGGAGCTACTCGCATACAATGTCTCTTGTAGGGGAAATGTTTGCACTACTTTTTGAAACCGATAATATTACTAACCTGGATTATGTACTGTCAGGGCTTTAATAATCCATTAGTCATTAAAAAGGAGCCAGTAATACTGTCTCTTTCACACTGGTAGATGGTACTGGCTCTGGAAATAACTCGACAGACTTGATCAATAGCTCTGGAAATACCTCTACAGACTTGATCAGTGGCTCTTGAAATAACTCGACAAGACTTGATCAATGCTAGATCTTAAATTAAAAATAAAGTTGAATTCACAGATTTCCTACAGCAGTATGGAATCGATATAGCATTTGTCATGGAAACATGAGCAGATTGTACTTCTGGACCAGATTTAGTCACAGCGATCCCATTAGGCTAGTCTTTGTTCAGGCTAGATCGCTTTTTGAAGAGGGGAGGTGGCTTAGCAGTAGTTTACCCTAACAGTAGGGCAGTATAATTCCTACTGGTGCCTGTCTCAGAGTGTGATGCACTCTTAAAACCAAAATCTCTAAAAATAAATCCTTCAATGGAGTGCTAATTTATCGCCCTCCTGGCCAGAAACCCACATTTGACCAAACAGTGAGTTAAATATTTGAATCCTGTCTCCAGCAATCAGATTTTACCTTATTAGGAGATTTCAATAATCATATTGAGGCCTTTACTGGCAGACACACAGAATATTTAGCAGACACATTGGCCAGTATGAGCTTAATCCAAATGGTGAAAGACTCAACTCATCTGACAGGTCATACCCTTGATGAGATATTTTCAAACAATCCATTTCTTATGGTTATCGCCTCATTACCTCTGACATGGACTGACCATAAAATTATGTTCAATATATACGGTCTGTTAAAGCCCCGTCCCCATATAATACGTCTCACCGCACTCTAGTTCCTCAACCCTGGTATAAATTGGAGCATGCTCAGTTTAATCCAATTTTGTCAGGCACTCTCCCAAAAGATGGGAAAATCTTAAACTAGCAATAGCAATTGCTATAGAAACAAACAGTTGGCTCCCTGTTTGTCAGAGAATTTAACACTCCAAAAGCAACTCTGCTGCAGATAAGAACGCAAATGGAGGGAAAGCTATTAGCCTACTGAAAGAATACAAAACCTTGATTCAGGCACAACAATCTTTCTACTTCATCATTAACATCATGGCAGCTAAAAAATTAGGCTAAAACCCTCTTCCAGAGATTAAACACCGTAACTAACTTTAGCAACACTTATTTTTCGGGTGGTAATCAATCCTTTTGTAATTCGTTATCTAATTACTTTCAAACTAAAGTAGCTGAGGTTTATAATGAATTCGCCTCAGATAAGGAAGCTAGTCAAGACAGAACTGAAGAACTCAGCCTGCCTCTTACGATGAGCATGCTGACTGACTTTGTCTCCCACAGTAGAGCAGATTAAAAGGATATTGGCCTCAGTCAAAGCAGGCTCTCCATCAGATCCTTACCCCCCGCAATCCTACAGATGGCCTCAGATACTGTAGCTGCTCATCTCACATTGTTAATGAGGTGATTAGAGTGGGGTATTTATCTAAAGCCTGGAAAATAGCCTCAGTATTACCTTTTATTTAAGAAACAAAAAACACACTCAGTCCTCTAGAATGTGCATCTATGTCTCCCTTGGCCAGCCAACGTAGTGGAAAAGGCAGTGAATGCAGAACTAACCTCCTTTCTGGACAATAACCATCTTCTAGATTGTAGCCAGTTCAGGTTCTAAAGCGGACACAGCACGGAGTCAGTGCTAATTGTGGCCACTGAGGAAATCAGACCAAGTCTTGACAAAGGAGGTAAAGCGTCCCTTATCCTTCTTGACCTATCGGCAGTGTTCAACACGGTCAATCATAGAGTACTTTTGGATCATATAAACAACATAGGGATTAAAGGCACCACGTTGGCCACTTTAAGATTGTTACTCTTGGGCAGCGCGCAATCTGTTGCGCTAAAAACATTTGTCTCCAGTCCCTTTTCTCTTCCATGTGGTGTCCTGCAGGGGTCATCCCTGAGCCCTTCGCTCTCTAACATTTACATTATGCCTCTAGTCAGCTTCATCAGTTCCTTTGGGTTTTATCTAGTTTCATATACCGATGACACACAAATCATGGTTTCAATCTCCAGCAATATCCCAGATGCGGCCCTCAAATTTCACAACTGCATGCTGGAAGTGGGTGATTGGATGAAGGAAAATGTTTGAAACTAAACTCAGAGAAGACTGAGGCCTTCTGTTTGGGAACAACACAACCATTTGGTCCCCCATTTGGGGGCCACAGAATATAGGCTCTTGCCCCTGGGAATCATGTTTGATAAAAAAAAAAACTGACATTTGGGGATCAAATCGGTGCACTCACCTCATCTTCCTTTAATACTCTGAGGATGATTAAAACATTTCTTCCTAGCATTACCTATGAACTACAGAAGACCGTAATTGTGACACTAGTCATGTCGAAAATTGACTACTGCAACACCCTTAACCTAAATATGCAACAACATCTGCCGAACAAACTTCAGACTTTGCAGAACGCAGCAGCTTGTATGCTGTTGGGGATCCCCAAGTTCCAGTTAGCATCCCAGACCCTGCAGAGACTGCACTGGCTACCCATAAGTAAACAGATTGCCTTCAAAGCTCTCTGTATTGCACATAAGGTTTTGCATGGTTCTGGTCCTTAATATTTTAAAAGTGGTTTTAGCTGGTATACTCTCACTAGAACTCTCCGCAGTTTATTTGCCAAAAATGTTACGATCCCCAAATTTAAACGAACTACATGGGTCAGTAGGAGTTTCATAGGCTGTACCACTAAACTCTGGAATAACCTTCCTTTAAAGTTGAAATCCCAGCCAAATCTACTTAAACTTAGGAAGGCTTTAAAACTTTACACAGTGTTTCTGCCTTCTGGCCCAGCCGGGAACAGCCCACAACATTGACGCCGGCTCATAATTGAGCCGGCAGCAATGTTGCAGGGCTGTCCATGTGGGTCCCTGCACTGTCCATGCCAAGTGCAAGGTAACCACCATGTAAAAGCTGGTGGAGAGCGGGGTCGTAATCTCCAGGACAGCGTTGCATGCAGTACTGCCTTGGTGGATTAGGACCGTCAGTCCCTCCAGTGGAGGGAAACTGGCGGTGCTGGCGGTCTGACTGAGGCCCAATCGCCTCTGTCATAATGTCGTGCTTTGGCGGTGGTCAGACTGCCACTGCGGCCCTGGCGGTCTAAAGACTGCCTGGGTCGTAATGAGGGGCAAGGTTTTTTAATTTGCTAGCCATTCTTCCATTGACCTTGTTCTGATCTCTGAAAGAATACAAATTGACCATGGTGGAAGGTCCAGTTACAGCAGAGCTATTCAAACTTCCATTTTCTGGGGCTCTACCTGTGAGTACAGCTGGGATAATTTAAGATAACACCAGATGCATTTCATTGTCAAGCCGAATGATCACAATTATCTTCATTGGCTAGTCTGTAATGACATGCACAGTAAGAGCTCATTGTTGTTTCACACCGAAAATTATGTGCCACCTTCTGACCCTTTCTCTTAGGTCCTCACTATAGCAATAAAACATATAACTGGGATAGACTGATGAGCTTCGTTATAGGTAGGCAATGTTATGATAGCACACTGGGGTAAAAAAGAACACCAGCCTGAAGTGGCAGTTCCTAGTTCTACTGTCTGTATTCCTGGTGTGTTGGGTGCATCATTTCGATCGATTTTATGGCATTTACAAAACTGGAGATCATATATGTTTTTTTTAGTTGACTCATGTTAATTTATGTAATTTTATTTATTTCCAAGTTATAATCATCCTATGGAATTATCAAATATTCATGGGGGCAAACTTTACAACAAGCCAAATAGCTTACCCTTCATATCATCCGGAAAGCTTGTTATAGGTTACTCTTAAACGCCCCCCAGCACAAAAAATCAATAGAATATTTTACAAGTCCGACATTAAACAGTATAAGGTCCTTTCTGAACTAAATTAGTGCAATTAGCCAGTGGAATTCCATTGTGTAGATATTTCATTCTGAATGAAGTGACTAGTGTTTCTGATTGATTGATACCTCATTGTTTCCTGAAGATATACCATGCATTTTTTCCTTTCTTCCAAGAAGAGTACACAATCTAAGATGAGTTGTGTTATATTTAACTCCCAAATCACAAATACAGCACTTCAAAACGTTTTTTTCTTTTGGATTTCTTATTCTCCATATCTAGTTCTAATTTGTAAAATTTGATTCTAGACATGATTATCAGGAATTTGGAACAAATAAGGAAAAATATCTTAATCTCCAATTCCTTACAGAGCATGCATCACAGACGTCTTAGAGGACTGATAATTGTTTTCCTTGTCCTTACTGCTATTTATAACCCTTTCACTCGGATGGCTTTTTAGGTCTTGTCTAGGCAGCGCTTACGCTGCCTCTTGGAGACATGTTGTATTTAGAATATGGGCTTTAAGTTCTGTCCATCTTTGTAGTTGGGTAATTTTATTGTCTTTCCTAAATTCTTGCTTTTGATTGGTGTGAATGCTTATTACTCCCTCCTTGTGCACTTCTGTAACCTCCCATGAGCACTGCCCCTTTTACATGTGGGCTTTCTCTTTTTTTTAAATTTAGGTTCCTTTGTGCGCACTCTTTTTTTTGTGTTTACCTTGGCTTATGTGTCAGTGTGGCGCCCGCTTCATGGACGTCGTGCTTCATGTTTTAGATGACATTTGCATTGTTGAACGATTTTGTTTGTTCATGCTCATGGTGATATGTTGCTTCCTTGTTTTCAGACCTCTTTCTGTTTCGTAACCTCCCATGAGCACTGCCGCTGTTACATGTGGGCTTTCTCTTTTTTCAACATTTAGGTTCCTTTGTGCGCACTCTTTTTTTTTTAGTTTACCTTGGCTTATGTATCAGCGTGGCTCCCGCTTCATGGACGTTGTGCTTCATGTTTCAGATGACTTTGCATTGTTGAATGATTTTGTTTGTTCGTGCTCATGGCGTTATGTTTCTTCCTCTTTCTTGTTTCCAGACCTCTTTCTGTTTCTTTGCGATGTCTCGGTGTTATTTTTATTTACCTTTTTTTCTTGCACTTTTATGGAGCCCAAACGTGGCATGAAGGTATTGGAGCGATTCATGTATTTTTTGAAAAAGTTTAAATGGCGCAAACTCAACACAAAGGTATTCTTTTTTTTACCCTATTTTTTGCACTTTTATGGAGCGCAAACTCAACACAATGGTATTAGAACTCTTTGTATGAGCACCAGTTACATTACATAGGGACATATTCATTTTTGGTAGCAAGTGGAGATGAAATGATTTGCCCCGAATCACAGGATGTTGAGCTGACGCAGGAACTCTTACCTTGTTCCCCAGCTCCAGAGTCGGAAGATCTGGCCCTTATGTCACATCCTCTCCCCTGGGGTCCTTCGTGGGGTGCATGTTGTGGGTCAGATCGCTTTTGAGTTGCAATTATCACTGTCTTTGAAGCCGCATCTCAGAACAGAGGGGGGGCTAGACTGTAAACAGCTCATATGGAAGAATAAAGGTCGCTTACAAAAAACAGTGATCGTTTGTAAAGAGGCCATCGGCAGGCGGCATTTCATAAGATCCTTATCTCCAGGGCATCTGGCATTCAAAATAAACAAACGCACATTTTACTGCTCATAAGTATGTACCAGGGCACACCATATACATCCAATTCTCTGGATGTATATGTACATTTTACTGCTGCTGTTCCTATTACAATCCACAATGGAGTTTCATTGCTAACCTCTACTTTTGCTTACAGTTACTCATTGCTTGTGAAGTGTGGTGTTCGCCAGTTACCTTGCCTCGTAATGCATCGCGCGGGCTATCATTGGTTATGATTAATCAAGGAGAGGTTCACTACTGTGGTATTTTGTACAAATACCACATTGGTGTCAGTGGGTAGTTTGGTGTGGGTTATCTTTACACAGGTTGTTTGTAAGGGCTGAGCTACTGTGCCCTCCTTAGCACAACTTCAGCAATGCTAAGTGTGTAGTGGAGTGTCTGTTCATACGTCCACTATCCTCCAAACCAAAACACATAGGTAAAAGACATTGTCATTCACAGTGCCAATAGCTGTAACTCTCACAAATGTGAGACCTATTGCATTGCAAATTCTTGTTACTTTAACCATAGAAAATGAGCTGTCTAGTTGTAAAATGTCGACCCCTAGAGCTGAATTAGTAGCAGTATTTAAAACGTCATGTGATGGTATATTTAATCAGTTTAGTATATGGCTCCAGGATACAACTGAAAGTTTTTTTGCTGTCCCTACTCATAACTAGTAAACTTAAAAATCTTAGATCGTGCTAATAAATTCCAGGAAAAAAGACCCAGCTCTAGCCTTACGACCTGTATCATAGAATTAGGTAGTGGGTTGCCAAGAGTCTTTTTAAATATAGGCTTTCTGAGTGTTCCCAGTTGTCTCTGGCATTGAGGGCCAGTAATTCCACACTGTAAAGGGCTGCAGGAATTGATTGCCCTAGAATAGCTTTTTTATTGGTTCTACAGAGAGGCTACCAAATTGAGAGTCAATCAGTTTTAAATGTATTTGTTGTAGAACATAATGACTTGTTTAGAATAACTAGATGCTTGTCCCATTTTAAATAATCTGCAAAGTGGAGGCCAAGATACTTATAAACACTGACCTGTTCAAACAAAGGCCCTCATGACAACCCTGGCGGTCGGTGTTAAAGTGGCGGTAATACTGCAAACAGGCTGGCGGAAAAAAAAATGAGATTACGACCGTGGCGGAAACCGCCAACCTAGACAGCCACTTTAACACTCCGACCGCCATGGCGGTACAAACAAACAGCGCGGCGGACACCGCAAACAGACAGGCGGAAGACAATGTACCGCCCACCCGATCACAACACGGCTATCCCCCACCTTTTCCGGGGCGGAACCAACGCAAATAAAAACACAGCGGAAACAGTACACAGAAGGGAAAACACTCACCTCTCCACACCCCACGAGGAACCAGGACGCCATGGAGTCCGAATTGCAGATCCTGCGGCGATGGTCTTCCTGCTCCTCTATCAGGAGCTCCAACGACTGCGACGACAACCACGGTGAGTACTGCACCTGCAACACAGGGGAGGGGGAGGGAAAAGAGAGTGACACACACACACACGCAACACCCCCACCCACAGCATCATACACACAACCACATGCTGCAACATTACACATACACCCCGCGCCCCCCTTGAATAACGCAAGGACAAAAGGAAATGATTTGAACGATTGTAATCCAAAAACATCCATCAGTCAGAACTCAAAATCCAGTATATACAATTATGTACACCAACTACACAAGTCCGGATAGTGCACCAATCATTGTCCGTGGACCACTGGGTCCAAAATGCATGGGCGAGGCCCACACTAGATACCTGACTCCAAACGGAGAGAACACTGGAGGGGCATCACATAGAAAATATCCAGGCACCTCAGGGGGAGGGGGAGAGGGGGCACCTCAGCCAGATGAACGCACGACGCCACTGCTCCACGAGGGGGCTCCATGCCCATTGTTGTATCCTGGGGAGTGCAAAGCTACAGTCTCTGAAGTCTCTCCAGTGGGTGGTGTGCCCACTGCTGCATCCTGGGGAGTGCAAAGCCACAGTCTCACAAGTCTTTTCAGTGGGTGGGTTGCCCACTGTTGCATCCTGGGAAGTGCAAAGCCACAGCCTCACAAGTCTTTTCAGTGGGTGGGTTGCCCACTGCTTTATCATGGGGAGTGGAAAGCCACAGTCTCTCAAGTGGATAAGTCTCCACTGGTTCTGGAGGGGGCTTTGTGCCCAGAGTGCTTCATCCTGCCAAGGACTGAGTTAGTGGATGTGATACTCTACTGGTTCTGGAAGGGGCTTTGTGCCCAGAGTGTTTCATCCTGCCAAGGACTGAGGTAGTGGATGTATCTCTCCACTGGTTCTGGAGAGGGCTTTGTGCCCAGGGTGCTTCATCCTGCCAAGGACTGAGGTAGTGGATGTGATACTCCACTGGTTCTGGAGGGGGCTTTGTGCCCAGAGTGCTTCATCCTGCCAAGGACTGAGGTAGTGGATGTATCTCTCCACTGGTTCTGGAGGGGGCTGCGTGCCCAGAGTGCTTCATCCTGCCAAGGACTGAGGTAGTGCATGTGATACTCCACTGGTTCTGGAGGGGGCGTTGTGCCCAGAGTGCTTCATCCTGCCAAGGACTGAGATAGTGGATGTATCTCTTCACTGGTTCTGGAGGGGGCTTTGTGCCCAGAGTGCTTCATCCTGCCAAGGACTGAGGTAGTGGATGTATCTCTCCACTGGTTGTGGAGGGGGCTTTGTGCCCAGAATGCTTCATCCTGCCAAGGGCTGAGGTAGTGGATGTATCTCTCCACTGGTTCTGAAGGGATCTTTGTGCCCACAGTGCTCCACGTGCATTGTGGCCGCAACAATACACTCGCCTGGGTGTGTGTGCCATGAGATCGCCGAGGTATAGGTAGGTTGATACGCCATGGAGGCAGAGACATACCCCACACTGCTGCGGCTTCGCATTCCATATGCAGGTGACAACTGTGATGACAGTGATGCTTCATGGAAGCTGCCCAGGCTCCTGCAACTCACCACCAGCCTCGGACGACTGACCACTGGGGATGGCAGCCATGTCTGCGGTGGTGCCACTGGCTCAGGATGTCGCGGGGATGCTGGCGGCGGTGTCAGTCGTGGCGGTGCTTGCTGTGGCCTCTCTGGCAGCGGTGCTTGCGGCGGGCTCTGTGGCAGCGGTGCTTGCGTCGGGCTCTGTGGCGTCGGGCTCTGTGGCGGGGTCTGTAGCGGCGGTGCTGGCGGTGGGGTCTGTGGCGGCAGGCTCTGTGGCGGCGGTGCTAGCTGCCGGGTCTGTGGCGGCGGGGTCTGTGGCGGCTGTGCTGGCGGCGGGGTCTGTGGCGGCTGTGCTGGCTGCTGGGTCTGTGGCGGCTGTGCTGGCTGTGGGGTCTGTGGCGGCTGTGCTGGCAGCAGGGTCTGTGGCGGTGCAAGTGGCGGTCTTCTCCGCCGTACAAGTTGGCGTTGATGTGGACAGAAGATGTGACACTGGTCCCTCAGTCGGTGCCACCATGCCCTCTCCTGACCTGCCCTTCAGTTTCTGGCCCTTCCCCACCTTTGATGGTGGTGCAGCTGTCTTGCCACTATCCCCTTTCGTTTTCCCTGACCCCTTGGTGGCAGGTGTTTTGGGCTTCTCCCTCCGGGATCTGGGCACCTTTTTCACCTTGGTAGATGGCGGAATGTCATTGCCCTCGCTCCGTGGCACTCTGGCAGCCCTGATGGTTGGCGCACTCCATGTCCCCTCAGATGCTAGCACCACTGTGCCTGGGGATGTTGTGGCTGAGGTGCTGGGCTGGGACCTGGAAAGCCTGGCCCTAGGGGAAGGACGGGGGGGGGGAGGTGTAGGGAAGAGGTCAATATTAGCCAGGAAAAGTTTTTTAGACACACTGGGACTGGTAGATGGAGGGGGTTTGGGAGTGGAGGTAGAGTTAGTGGTTGGAGGTGTACGTCTGCTGAATTTAGGTGAAGGTGCATAGGCTGGAGGCTGTTGTGAGGTGGATGGCTGTTGGGTGGGTGTGTGCCTGCGTTTGTGTACTTTGGGAGGAGGGCTCACTGACACACTGGGAGAGGATACAGGGGATGTGTGAATGGTAGTGGGGTGGTGAGTGCACATGAGCGGTGTGTGGTGATGGGCATGCTGGTGATGGAGGTAGTGGCTGAGGATGTAGTGCATGCAGGTGTGAGTGGAGACGAGACTGGGAGGCAGGAGGGAGATGTGGAGGAGCGGGGACACAGTGGAGGCAGTGGATGTTGGTATGTGTGCATGGGTATGATGCTTGTGTGAGTGCCTGTGGGATGTGTGGTGCATATGTTTGCCTGATCCACCCTTGTGTGTTGATGTGTGTGCATGCTGGTCTGATGGTGTGCTTGGGATAGGTTGAGGTACAGGGGATTGGGTCTGGGTGGAGGAAGTTGGAGGGGGAGGCTGGACACAGGGACAATGGCTGCCATCAGTGCTGAAGCCGGGAGCCTGAAATGCTCTCTGTTGGGCTGACTGCCCAGAATGAATGCCCTCCAGGTATGCATTTGTTTGTTGCAAATGCCTCTCAACACCCTGGATGGCATTCACAATGGTAGATTGCCCAACAGCGAGGGATCTCAGGAGGTCAATAGCCTCCTCACTGAGGGCAGCAGGGCTGACTGGGGCCGGGCCTGAGGTGCCTGGGGCGAAGGAGATGCCCACCCTCCTGGGTGAGTGGGTAAGGGACGCACGCTGAGGGGCTGCTGGGAGGGCGGTGCTGGTGGGGGGGTGACGGCTGTACCTGTTGATGCGGGGGGCACAGTGGGGCCCGCCACCGCAATGGAGCTCCCATCAGAGGAGTCGCCGCTGTCACTGCTGTCTGCTCCTTGTCCCCGCCGTGGAGCTCCCCTCGCCCTCCATCCCACTGGTGGCTTCAGACTCCGTTGTTTGGCCCTCCAGGGCCAAGTGGGATGCAGCTCCCTCCTGCTCCGTTGCCTCTGCCCCTCTGCCTGATGATGCTATTGCACACAAGAACAGGGAGACCACAAAAAGGGGGGGGGGGGAGACAGAGGAAAGACATGTTCAGTGCATGCAACACCACTACCGTTGGCGGACACAATAGACACAGCAGCCCTCCGCACTACTCCATGCACTTATAGTTCCTAGATTTATCACATGCCCATGGGGTACAAGGCCTAAACCCGATTGCTGCACACCTGGAAGTCACAGGAGCCTGACTGTGTAGATGGCACTAACCACTAGTGGGGTTGGGGTGCCACAGAGCTTCCTCACAAGGGACCTTGCCTACAAAGCTTGCCCTGGCCTAGGGGAACCCACTGCCCACCTCCGCCGCCCAGACACCTTGTAATGCACGCAAAGTCAGCAGAATGATAGTGTACTCACCTCCTTGTGGCTGCTGTGATGCCCTCAAGCTCCCATCCAACTACGGATACGCCACCACCAGGATCCGGAACATCAGGGGGGTCATGGTGCGACGGGCACCCCTCCCACATTGGGAGGCCATCCCCAGCTGGGCCTCCGCCGTCTTCTTGCTCCAGCGGCGAAGGTCCTCCCATCTTTTCCGGCAGTGGGTGCTCCATCTGTGGTGGACCCCCAGGGTCCAGACGTCCTTGGCGATGGCACGCCAAATATCCTTCTTCTGGTGGGCGCTGACCTAGAGGAATAGTACAGGGGAAAAGGAAAATGTTTACCCGTCCGGACCATCATCCTCTTTGGCCCACGTTCCCACCCTTGCCCTGACGCACGTACACTCACCGTCCGCACATGCAGGCCTCAGTTCCGCCCCCCCCCTCCAATTTTTCTTCCATTCACACCACTCCAAACAGGCATTGCCCATGCAGCATTCTCACAGTGTGCTCACCTGTTTGTCTGGTGGACCGTACAGTTGTGTGTACTGGGGGAGGACCCCATCCACTAGTTTCTCCAACTCCTCCGAAGTGAAAGCAGGGGCCCTTTCCCCAGACACATGAGCCATCGTCGCTTCCAGACTGAGGTCACAGCAGCACTTGCAATGTAGGTCCTCTCCTGTTGAAGGTCAGGTATCAAGTGAGTAAACAGACAGAAAATGGCAGTCACGTCCGCGGCGGTGCGTACCATCACCGTCGGCGTACATCATCATTGGCTCCTAGGACCCAGAGGGTCCAATGTAGGATTGCGCTGAGGTCTTCGACCGCATACCGCGACGGTGTACATCGCCAGCGCAGTTACCTCATATCCCCTTGTCCCACCTTACAGGTCAGGCAGCCGCCATTTCAGGGGGCCACATGGCATTAATTTTAACTGCGTCACACCAATGTAGGCCTTGCATACACACAGTAACAGGCACATTGACAATTTGTGATACCTCACTGTTGGCTGACTCTCTGCTCGCTGTTCTCGTCCATAGGGCACGTCCGCTGGGGCAGGTGATGAGATGGCGGCATCCTCCGGTGTACAGACCGCTGGTGGACCTGTCGACAATGGAAGAGAGACACGTAATAGTCACCTACAGACTTTATCGTGCAACAATCCATGAACTGTGTGCCCAGTTGGAGCCAGACCTGATGTCAGCTATCCGCCATCCCACAGGGATCCCCCCTCTAGTGCAGGTCCTGTCAGTACTCCATTTCCTGGCAAGTGGTTCCTTTCATACAACAGTGGCCATTGCATCAGGGATGTCCCAGCCAATATTCTCTAACGTGTTGTCCAGAGTGTTGTCTGCCCTGCTGAAACACATGCACAGCTACATCGTGTTTCCTCAGGTGGAGGATTTGCCCACAGTGAAAGGTGACTTCTATGCCCTGGAACATATCCCCAACTTCATAGGTGTCATTGATGGGACATATGTGGCCTTGGTAAACCACCCGCAGGAGTGAACAGGTGTACAGAAACCGGAAGAGCTACCATTCGATGAATGTGCAGATGGTGTGTTTGGCTGACCAGTACATCTCTGATGTGAATGCCAAATTTCCTGGCTCAGTGCATGACGCCTACATTCTGAGGAATGGCAGCATCCCTTATGTGATGGGGCAACTCCAGAGGCACTGTGTGTGGCTAATAGGTGAGGACAAAGACCCTATGCAGTGTGAATAGTTGTCTGTGTCTGTGGTTGTCCCTACGGGTTAGTGTGTGTCTAACAGTTGTCCCTCGACATTTGCAGGTGACTCTGGTTACCCCAAACTGTAATGGCTACTGACCCCAGTGAGAAATCCCAGGACAAGGACAGAGGAACGCTACAATGAGGCACATGGGCGAACCAGGAGAGTGATAGAACGGCCCTTCGGCCTCCTGAAGGCCAGGTTCCGGTGCCTCCATATGACAGGTGGTTCTCTCTACTACTCACCAAAGAAGGTGTGCCAGATCATCGTGGCCTGCTGTATGCTGCACAACCTGGCTTTGCGACGGCAGGTGCCTTTTCTGCAGGAGGATGGTGGTCTTGTGGCAGCTGTGGAGCCTGTGGACAGTGAAGAAGAGGAGGCAGAAGAAGAGGATATCGACAACAGAAACAACATTATCCAGCAATGCTTCCAATGAGACACAGGTAAGAAGATGTCACTGCCTCCCACGTCTCATACTATTGTTGGAGCTAGCATAAGTCTGTCATTTTCACTCAGTGTATGGACCCTGACTTGTCACTTTGCCTTTCCATTTCACAGATGTGGGTCCCACTTTGTGCCCTCTGCTATATTTACTCCAGCCCTACAGCTGTTTTTTCATCGATATGTGAACAATTAAATTGACATTGCTATATTCCATGGTTATTGCAATTACACATTTGTGAAATCACAGACTGACTCCAGATTGTTTTGTGGTTGAAATGTGTTTATATCTGTGCGAATAAGTGGAGGGAGTTGCAAAATGGGCAGTGGTGATGGTGGAGGTATGTCCATGGCAGAGTCCAGTCTATTTGTTTCACAGGTGCATTGTCCAAAGGGGCATAGGAAGTGGAGCAAGGGCAGTTGATGGATGGACAGGGTGATAAAGTGGGACAGAAGGGTGACATTCAGGGTTGTCTCATTTCCTGGTGGGGGTCTTGGCAATGAGGTGGAGGGCTGTTCATCATCCAGGCTAGTGTCAGGGGCCCCTTGTTGTGCCACAGTGTCTCTCCTGGTGTTGACAGGGTCTTGCAGCACCCCTGCAATGGTGACCAGGGTGGTGTTAATGGGCTTTAGTTCCTCCCTGATCCCCAGATAGTGTTCCTCCTGCAGCTGCTGGGTCTCCTGAAACTTGGCCAGTACCGTTGCCATTGTCTCCTGGGAATGATGGTACACTTCCATGATGTTGGAGAGGGCTTCGTGGAGAGTGGGTTCCCTGGGCCTGTCCTCCCCCTGTCGCACAGCGGTCCTCCCAGTTCCCCTGTTTTCCTGTTCCTCTGTCCCGTGAACCGTGTGCCCACTGCCCCCAGGTCCCTGATTTTCTTGGGGTTTGCCTGGGTTCCCTGTAGTGGTGGACACACTTCTGATTGACGTGTCCTGGGGACAGGGATGGGCCCACTGGGTGGGTGCTGTGCTGGTGTTTCCTGAGGGGGGAGGCTCTATAGTGGCTTGTGACTGTGTCAGGGGAACCGACTATCCCGAGGTCCGAGATGGGCCGGGCTGGTCATCTTGATCCAGTTGTACAGAGCTGCTGTCTTCACTCTGGGTCTCTTCTGTGGGGGGACTGGATATATCTGGTACCTCCTGTCAGATGACGTTGGGTAGGGGTCCTGCAGGGGTCTAAAGGCATGTTTAATGCATCTATGTGTGCCATTGTGTGCAATGGGTGAGTGACCCTGTACTCCAGTGCTTGCATTCTTGTCTAGGTCCTTGTGTGATAGTTGGTTTGGGGTCTGTGTGGGTATCTGTACTGGACATGCTTTGGTGATGGGTGTCCATTCTTTGGTGTTGCATGCAGGGCTTGGTGTTGGGATGGGTGGGTTGTGATAGCAGGACATATGTGATGTGTAGAAGTAATGGGGTGAGGGTGATGATGGGAGTATGTGATGGCATGCAGGTAGGGTGGGGGATATAATAGTTAAGAGTTGACTTACTAGAGTCCATTCCTCCTGCTACTCCTGCGAGGCCGTCAGGATGCAGTATTGCCAAGACTTGCTCCTCCCATGTTGTTAGTTGTGGGGGAGGAGGTGGGGGTCCACTGCCAGTCCTCTGTACAGCAATCTGGTGCCTGGGGACCACGGAACGCACCTTCCCCCGTAGGTCGTTCCACCTCTTCCGGATGTCATCCCTAGTTCTTGGATACTGTCCCACTGCGTTGACACTGTCGACGATTCTTCGCCATAGCTCCATCTTCCTTGCAATGGAGGTGTGCTGCACCTGTGATCCGAATAGCTGTGGCTCTACCCGGACGATTTCCTCCACCATGACGCTGAGCTCCTCCTCAGAGAACCTGGGTTGTCGTTGAGGTGCCATGATGTGGTGTGGGTGATGTTTAAGGTGGTGTCTGTTGTGATGGGTGAGGGGATGTGTTGGTGTGTGTTGTTTGAGGTGCGCGGATGTTGTGTAAGTGATGGTGTTGTGTGTCTGTGGATGCTGGTGGTGTTTCTGGTGGTGTCTCTCTCTGGCCTTCTTTGAAAAAATTGGTAGTAAGGGCTTGTGGGTGATGTAGGTGTGTGTTTTATATTGGATTGGGTGTGTGGGAGTGGTGTGTGTATGTGTATCAGGTGTGTGTATTTCGAATTGTCCAATGTGGTTGTGTTTTGTAAATGTGTGTGTATTTTGAGCGTGGCGGGGAATACTGCGGTTGACAGACCGCCGCGTGATTCGTGGGTCGTGATAGTGTGGGTGTATTCCTGTTGGCGTGACGATGGAGGTTTTGTTATTGCCAGTTTATCACTGACCTTTGGTGTGGCGGACTTGTGTGGGTGTCTGGATTATGGCGGATTCCGAGCTGTGGGTCGTAATAGCTGGAGCGCAATTCTGCCGCAGTGGTGTGTTGGCGGTCTTCTGCACGGCGGTAAGCGGGATTTACCACCAGGGTTGTAATGAGGGCCAAAGTGTCTTTGAAAAAACAGGCAAACTTCTTTGCCTCCTTTTCAAAGATCAGCATCTTGGTCTTGAGTTCTTCTCTACATTAATAATCAGTTCTCTTCAGAATACTCATTAAATGATGTAAGATTCCTTTATAAACCAACTGGGCTGTAGTCCATGAGTGTTAATTGCATGCATAAGACATGATGAATGAACTTCACCTGTGTTTGAGGAGAATACATTTGTCTTCAATAAAAAAAAGAAGAAAGATCTGGGATAAAAAGGCTGAAAAGCAGGGACGGGGGGCTAAAACATACCCTTCTGCATGCCATTTTTGACTGAAATTCTTTGAGCTAAGGTACCATTCTAATTGACCCTGTTTCTAGAATGTAATTGTTGTATTATAAGCAACAAGCATGGGGAATATTATAAGACAGAAGTGCGTTCCATGATAGGTTACGGTCTATCAAGTCAAAAGCATCATGGAAACCCACAAAACAGCAATAGAAGCAGCCAAACCATTGGATTGGATCTCCTGGCCACTGACCAGAGAACTGTACAGTGGCCAATTTTGGAATAGTTTTCCCTAAATCTATCTTGTTATCTTGATATGATGCCATACACCCAGCTTTCAAGATGTTTTAACAGGTTTTGTTTTGATAGATCGAAGACTTACTATTCAGCATGACAATTAGTCTGTAATTTGATGGATCACTTTGATTGCCTTTTTTAATAATGGGCTTAATAATTGCACCTCTCCGTTAATTGGAGATCAACCTACAAGATGTAACTCATTTAAAGAAGAGGCTCATTATTGCTACCCACCAGAGGGGATCTGCATTAATTATTATGACTGGCAGACTATCAAGACCACCTGCCACTGAGGATTTTGTAGAATTAACAATCTAGGAACCAATCTGTAACTGCATTATGCAGTGATCCATAGAGTAATCAGTACTATGAAGAGGTTTAGTTTTCAACAAAAGTTTTTATCTAGATCAGATACATATCTAACCTTCAGATACATGAAGGTTACTGTAGGGAGATCCCTTTAACTCGTTGTATACCAAAAGGTAGAATGGTTTTGTGTTACCCTGCACTATTGTGTCTTGCATTTTATGACAGTTAGTAATAAAACTTTAATTTCTAATGTAAAAGAACGCATTATATTTATTTCACATAATATTCATATCATCAAAATTGCTTACTTTTGTGTAATTTGTGACGCATCCCATTGAGTTCCTTTCTCAGATGAAAACACTCCTGATTAAACCAACACAAAAGGGCCCTGAATCTTTCCTTCCTAGGGGTGTTTCAGGGATTAAAATTGCTTTCAAAGAATACAAAACTGTCTTTACAGACTCATTATACCACTGTATGTCAAAGGAGGTAATGGACTTACCAATGGCTTTTCAATTTTGATCTTAAGTAATTCAGATTGCCTTTGGAAATTGTAACTTGAACTCTATGACTATGAACCAGATTTAACTGTAAAAATGGAGTGTTTCACCCTTAAGGTTATCTCCAATGGGCAATGGTCACTAATTCCAAGGTCAACCACCTTAAAATCGTTAAGGCGTTTAAACTGATCCGATTAAACAACCAAATAATCAATTGGACATATTTTCTTGCCTTATCTAAATGTGGCTGCAACAGGAGTATAAAAGAAATGTCATCATTAAGATTGAATTCGTCATTAATTTGTCATTAAAACTTGATTGTCTCTACCAGAACTACGGCCTAAAGCTAACGCTGAATTTGGTATTTCATATTTTACCGGATGATCTTTCACAACACAACTTCATCAAGATCGCATAATTACATTTTGAAAGCTAAAGGGCCTGCCATAAGTAATACTGATATTGGAAAACAACATCTTAAATCATAATCAAGGTTCCTTAATTCATAATGGTTATCCCTGTAGGCCATATGGTCTTCCCCCATACATTTTGCCTTACTCCTCCACTTTGTGCTGATCTCAATTTTGTTGGCCTTACGACTCTGTGCACTTTATTACTGCTGGCTATTGCTACAGTACATGCACTCTCTCCCTAATAACATGGTAACATTGGCTTAAACCCAGTTGGCATATTTAGTTTACTTGCAAGTCTCTAGTAAAGTGGTACTACATGTACCCAAGGCCTGTAAATTAAATGTTAGTAGTGGGCTGCAGCACTGCTTGTGACACCCACTTAAGTAGCCTTTTAAACACGTTCGTTTTTAAACTGCCATTTTGTCCTAGCAAAATAAACCTTTGGTTGAACTAAACCTTCCTTTTTCATACATATGTCACCCCTAGAGTAGGCCCTACACAGCCCAAAGGGCAGGATGCAGTGTATTTAAAAGGTTGAATATGTACTTCTAAGTTTTACATGCCCTGCTATTGAAAAACTCTTGAATTTGTTTTTTTACTACTAAAGGATAACTTTAAGTTAACTTATCATATTTAATAAGTGATAACCTTCAATTCAGAGCAAGTAGATTTGTCAGGTTTGCTGTTTAAAGAATTCTTATTTAATATGCTCTTTAATGTCAAAGCTGGATTTTAAGTCACAGTTCTATAAATGTCTCTTTTAGAAAGTTGGCATTTTCTTCTCCCAGCCATTTAGTTCCTGCAGCTTGTATCCTGGGTCACATGACTAGGTGTAGCTGGCAGATGGACTTTGTGTATTGATCTCAGGCAGTGAGACACAAGGGGGGGATAGGTGTTGGCAAGATGGGCCATCTCTGACTTGATGAGAGGAAGAAGCTGTCACCTACCACACTTACAAATCACAAAGGTTCTGCCTCTGTACACTCAAAAAGGGTTTGACACTAGTTTTTTGTGCCCCCAGAAAAGCTGGGGCCAGGGCAGGGAGGGAGGAAATCCAAACATCTCTGGGGTGTAAACCTCCAGAACCTTTTTCTGCTTCAATGCAGGCACCAAGTATAAATATTTTATCGTCATATCCAATTCTTCAGTACACCTCTGGTCGTGTGGAAGACTCAGAAGGGCTTCTGTGCCACTCTGCTGCAGGAAAGACAGCTTCTTGGCTGCCTGCTACTCTGCTGCCTCTGCTGAAGAGGACTGGACCTCGATCTTCGACCCAGGGCCACCAGAGTGACTCCAAGGGTTAATTGTCTGGCCTCTTGATCAAAGCCTTAGGGACAGAAATGGCTCCAACCACCTTGAGCCCAGCACCTGCACTCTGCCTGCTATGAGTATTTGTTCATTGGGCCTAACATGGTCCCTGAATCTAGCCTGCACTTCATCAAGGTCAGCTTAACCTTGTGACTTTGTCTTGGTCCGGCGCGACCAGATAATCACAGTTGGAGCTTTGTGCATCTAAGCACTATTTTCACTTAAATCTTTAAAAATGCATATCCCCGGTTCTACTGATAGGATTTTTGTCATTTTGGTCTCAAATAATTTTTTAATTGTTCTCAGTTTTTCTAAATTGATGTGGGATTTTTTTATGTTTCCCCCTTTGTACTGCTTGAAGTGCTTCATAAAGACTTTACAAGTTGTCTCTAAGTTATGCCTGGTTGCTTTGTGACAATCTACCAGAGGTTGAGCACTGGTTAATTTGGGGTTTGCGTGTAACGTCACCCTAATAGGAATTGTGGTATCTGCTTGAGTCAGTTTTTACCCCTCCCCCAACACTTAATCCAATTTTTCTTACAGTCCTTATCAAATTTGGAGTAATATATGTGTTTCAAACGCACTATTGAACAATAGTGCGTCCTAAAAATTTTGTTTTGAAACCAAACATGCTAATTGGTGATTTTAGGGGCAACCCGTCTTACTTGATTTAGCATTTTTTACACATCACAAACCTATCAAACATGTGGCTTGTCCTTAACCATATTTCCTGAAAAAACAAAATGGAATATTTCTCTATATTTACGTTGTGAACTTTAAAGTCAGCAAAGTCTATCTCCAGGTTACCCTTCCATAGCTCACTACCTATATCTCCCGTAGCTTCTCGAATTGCAGTGGTGACCATTTCAGAATAGAACTGAACTCTCTTAACCTTGCACATGTTAACCATACATAATTCCACCAGATTCATATCTCTTCGAGTTTATATGGTTCAAGGCCACAGTGGCTTGCAGAGCATTGTGGAGTTTTGCTCGGTTCACCGGGTAAAGCTTAAATTTACGCTTCCATTCTTCTGAGGCTTATAAAAGGGGGGTGGGGTGCTACAGTGCTACAGGGGCAACTGTATGTTCTTCAGACCTTAATTCCATTTTATTACCTACTTCAGAATTCTTTTCCAGATAGCTTTGGCCTTTTGTTTACCTTTTCTTTTTCTGTCCCTTTTGAGTAGTCTGTATTGGGAATTATCTTGATGGTTAGAAACTCTTGATCTGATTGGAGGAGGCAGAAGATTTTCTATTGCCATCTGGGAAATCTAAGAGTAAAGTGTTTTGAGGCTTGTATATTGGGTGCTTAGTTGACTTGCTGACAGAGATGATATCTAGTGAAGGCTTCCCATACAATAGGATATTTTCTCCCTTTTCGGTAACATAGATTAGAAAGAATAGTCCCCTGCTGTTCTTGCCATAACTTCCTCTAGGGAAGGAAGGCAGTAAATGTGTTTTGTTATTCCATGGATCGCTTATCACTTAAACCCAAATGAGAATGCAAAATTACCGAAAACACCTTAACTCTATAAACTAGCCCTTCTCCTGTGTTTCTAAATAAGTTGATTTGTTTGGCTTGTTGGGTATTTACCAGGACCAAAGCTTTCAACATGCCTTGAAATGTGCTCTGCATCAAGAATAGCATGTTAAGCATTTGTTTCTGACACTGCCCCTGTGTCTTAGGAAGAGGTTATCTGCCTGCATGCCTTTTGCATACATCAGTTCATCTTCTGTAGGAAATATGTGGACTGCTATTAAATTCAACCTTTCATTCTGCGTAGGGGAAGAATTTTCATGAGCTACTATCTTTAAACAAGGAGATGAAGAGAGATGTGGAGGTTTCCGGTCACTAAGTTTAAGAAAAGACTCAGTAACCGTTTCAGTATCTAAGTTAAGGACATTCTCAGCTGTATAATTCTTTGATACTAAAATTTTTAATGAAACTGACATTGATGGGCAATTTTCATGCTAAGATAAAACTAAGAAAGCATGAGTTGGGTTTTCCACCATGCTCTTTTCCCCCAATGCTTCAAACATAAAATCATTGAATTATTAACTGCCATAATTACAATCATTCAAACAGATTTCCAGTTAGATACAAGTACAGACCTCATATATTTTCCAGTCACTTCACAAACTTGACCTTAGAACTCCCAGAAGACTCCACCAAGTAAAAAAAAAAGAAAAAAGACTGAACTTGATAGATCACAAGCATTCAACAAGCATTGGCAATTCCAATAGGCCTGGCTTCAAAAGAATGTTGTATGGTAATAAGAAGCATTACAAGTAGATAGCATGGGAACGGATATGTATTTTTGTGGAAGTAAAGAACTGTAGATTAATATTGGTGAAGGTTAATAGGTCAGGTGACAGCTGCACTGTCAAGCCAGACTTAAAAATCCATGTAGGTTAATGACTGCCATCCTCCCATTTGTACTACTGCGAGCGAAAGAAACACTAAGTTATCTAACACACTTTAATAGCTTTACAGTGTCATGTGTGTGTCCCTGAAAGTTCAACCACAGGCAATTGGATACGTAAACAGATTGATCACAGCTTTGTTGAGGCCAAACACATTTTTGTAGAAGCACACATCTGTCCAATCAAAACATGTAATCCTGGCTCACAACCTGTGGGAGGAGCCAAAGCCCCTCTCCTGATGATTCTCACAAAATTGTCAGGTGACAGCTGCTCTGTCAAGCCAGACCATAAAAATAACTAAGTAACACACATCAAGCAACAATCTGCCACTTCATTCAGATTTTCTAATCACACTCTTCCTGTTGCATTCAGCAGGAAGAATACACTAGGCTGTAATTCGTCCACCAGCTAGAGCCAATTTCACCTGCTAGTCAGCTATCTCTTCTTTCTTAATGTCTAAAAGAAAAGTCTAAATACTACAGGGTGTCAAGTGCAAAGCCAACACTCCACTGAGAGTTGGGCAGTCCCAAAGAAGAATGTTCAAGTATCCTGGCTTGTCCAACTCTCTAAATAGCACTCCAGTAAAATGTTTTGATGGATTTCCAGAACTTCACTAACTGCTCCACCTCAGTCCTGTTTACTGAAACAGCCACCTTTTTGTTACTGATTTCTAGGTTTTTGCTGATTGTTCATATTTTCTATAGTTCGTCAGTATGTACAGAATAGCTGCCACTTATTTGGGTTCTGTAGAAAGGCGGTATGATTAACTTCCTTTGGGTGTAAAAATTATTTTTCATTTGTAGCAAAATCGGTCCAGTCCTGTCAAAAGCCCTTTGCATGATGCATAAAGCTTTAAAGGTGATTCTTCCAACCGGTAGCCAATGGGCAGGGATATAGTAACATCTGTTCACGCTTAGTACTAGCCTGGAGTCGTCTTTCTGGATTCATTTGAGTTTTGTTGATGAGCCACTTTGTGAAGCCATGTACAGTCTGTTAGCATAATTGAGGTGTGATGCACAATTGCAGTTAAGTCCTAAGTCCTAGGTGGGAGATCCAATGCAATGTTCTCATAGTGTTGAAGCCACCTTTTGTTACATTTTGATCTGAGTTTCTTGTAAGAGTTTGGAGTCTGTAATCTCACACAAGTTCTTTACTTCTTTTGATGTGGTGGATGAAGATCTAATCTCTTCATGCCAAGCTGTAACGGAGTCTGTAAGGAGCATCTCCTACCCTCATCCTATTTTGTCAGTTATTTAAGGAGCTCCAATGTGGAGTCCAGTTGCGTCTTAATTATTTTCTATTCATCACTCACACCTTGATTCTGTGGACCCTATGCAATCTCCAGCACTTTGAATTCCCCTGGCATCTCCTGCTGCCTGTTCTGAACAGCTTGAAGGATTGTTCTTTACTCCAGTTTTTCTCCTTCCTGTCGGGTTATTTCCTGGGAGCAGTTCTGGACTCCTGTTCAATCTGACGTGACTTTGAAAAGTGAATGACCTAATCTTCACACAAAGAAGCGTCTGCAAGTGTCGCCCAGAAGACCCGCTCTTGACATGGTCATACAGTTTCCAGTTTGTGCAGGTTAAGATCTGTGAGGGATTTAGTTTCTGGTGATTTTTGTGAAATCCACTTCTGAACTGCGTGCAAGCAATCAGTCATCAGTTAAGATTTCCCAAGTTTGACACTTTTTTCCAGTTGAAGAATAGTTGTGGTGTCATCTGTGTTGTCGTAACATGTAAGTTAAAAGAAGTTCATATGTTTAAGAAACAGGGGCAAATATACATAGAAGAGAAAAGGGGCAGTTGCTAACTTGGGAGGAGCATGTAACTTTTACGTGAATTGTGTTGAACGGAGACAGTGACACATAGTTTGAGCTATTTTTGCTGTAAGACTGAATCCATATAAAGGCTGTGCCCTGGACTCTGGTGTTGTTTAGTCTTTGAAGTAGAAATTTTGTAGCACTCAGTATCAAAAGTTGCTTTGATATGAGAGGAGGAGTGCATCAGCTGTGTAAGAGTCTTCTCTGTTTTGCATCCAGTTTTGGGGACCAGCAATGAAAATTCCTGCTTCTACTGAGGCCCTGATTACAAATTGGCAGGAGTAGAATTCCTGTGTTGAATTCCAGTCTGTATGATCAGGCCCATACAGCTGCACCGGTTTTCCCAAGTGCAACAACACCATACCCAACTTTACTGGCCTGAAATTTGCTTTGGGCTTTGCTGCAACAGAAGCCAGGCCACAAGACATATCGGGCCTGACTTCTTTTTACTGCAAGAACAACAAGGTGATGGATGGACTGCTTGAATTACTCCCAGCTACTGACAATTGCTCTGGGCTTCATCTCCATCCATGCCAAGCCAGACCATTTGCTCTAGGGCAAAACCAGTGCTAGGTTGCTTGTGTTCTGGTTTAGGGAGAACCTGACTTGGCAGTTTGGGCTCAACTGTTCCCATGAGGAGCAGGGTCAGCACTGATTTGCATATGGCTGGGTCCAAACTGAGGTGGTATGGTGGGTGAAAAACAATGGATTGGGATGCGGCCCGAGCGATTGCCAGTGGCTGAGATTAATTCAAGCATTCCATCCATTGCTTTGCTGTTTTTGCATTTGCTGCCCTTCGTGCGCCGGGTATGCCCAGAGGTGGGTCTCAGGCTCACTTTGTCACTGGATCCAAGCTATCCCTGCCTGAAGAGCCTTAAACAGGGTGAAAACTCTCCTAGGTTGCTTGTGTTCCGGTTCGGAGAGGGTTTGACCTGGCAGTTCGGACAGTACTTGTGTTTGTAGGCGACCTATGCCAGTCCTACAACAAGTTGCAACTGTCATCCCAACCCTCTGGGCTCACAAGCAGTACCTCACCAAAAACCCAAACAGTAAAAGGTGATTTGTGGCAGCCTTTACGCATGGACTAAAAATGCGTCATCTCAGAGAGTGTCGTGGTTAAAAAAAAAGATTACCCCTTTCTCATATAATCACGTCTTAATCAAACACAGGCAATGAAGGAGATGATGTAAAGTTTTCAATATGTTTTATTAACAATACTGCAATCTATGATAAATTTAATGGGCTGCAATGATTAGGATAATGAACAGTGCAAGAAGCAGAATTGTGAACACGAGAGTCATTAATACAAAGATCCCCACCATCTTGCAATAACAAAGTGACATGAGATATTAAATATGTCCAAATACCCTAGCATGATGAACCTAACCTAAAGGGAGCGAGGTGTGTTAAACCTAAACTGCCAGTACCATGTCCATGTTACCTTGGAATGAGGGCTCTAGATCAGAGTCTGTGGGGATACGAAGACCGGGTCAGCATCAAGGCGACGTGTAGCATATATAGCGTCTATGGCATCTGGAAGGAATTCCCCTGACTGTCTGTGTAAGGTGCATTTATACAGATCTGATCGGACCCCTGGCATAGGTCTGTTCCCAAACAATAGATAACAAGACATGCTTGGGGCGGCAATTACATAAAAAATTCCCTCAAAAACACAAAGTGGGAAAGTACCTAACATGAATGCCTACATCTTATCTATCTCTGGCGCTGATAGTGAGACTTTAGTAGAGTGGTACTGATAACATGAAACTAAAACATTGTCCTAACTAAAAACAATGCAGCCATCTTGGAAAGATATAATTAAATAATTGTGCTAAAACAGAGCAAGCTAAGTAGGGTAAAAGTCACTGGGTGACGGGGGTACACGTCTGCAAGCCAGAAGGTCAAGCCAACTCCTGCTTCCTGTTAAAAAAAGATAGGATTCGGGGCCAACCAACATGGCCAACCGGTCGTCAGAAGCCCGGAGGCTCCACGACCACACACCCCGCAGACACCACACTAATCCGGTGTCTGGGGGGGGGGGGGCTCTCGCTGATCCAGGACAATGCTGGGAGTCCTAGTGGTGCAGTGAGGTGCGGCAGAGGAGCTCGGCAAGGGTTTGAGCTGGCGCGGGTGGTGCCCGATAGCGAAGAGCCGAAGTGCGGGTCAGGAGCCTTGAGGCCCGCGCTTCGGGGCGAACCCAAGAAAGGTGAGAGTCGCCCCCAGACTGGGGGACGCAGTGGCATCCATGGCGGCCCGGCGAGGCGGACAGTAGGGCCCATCTGGGAGCATCCGGCAGCCGTGCGAGAAGGGTAGAGCACGACCACACCTGGAGAGACGCAAGTGACAGGGTGGCCCCGGCGAGGAGAGTGAGCTGGGGACCGTAGAGTGGAGGATGTTGGTTGGCGAACCCCCATGGAGAACTGGGGGGGGGTAGGGGGGGGTGGAGGTGCCCCTAGATACCCGGTTCTGGAGCATGCCTGACTTTGGTGCCTGACCTTAAAATGGTGCCCGTTGTCAGCCCACGTGGAGCTTCCCCTGGGAGGCCCATAATGGAGGAATAGCAAGACGGACACTTCTCTTCCCCTGCAAAGGTTTTTTCCGGCGTTTTTAGTGTGGGGAGTCATGTTCCGGTGAGGAGCAGCTGGGGGCCAGCAGAAGAAGTGGTACTTATTCTGGCAAGAAGACCAACAGTGAGAGAGGGGTCTGGGGGGCGCCTATGCCTCGACGGAAGCTACAATCTAATAGGGTCTCTAGTTATTTTGCGCCTGCTGGATCCGGGTGCTTGCGTCGCCGCGCTCAGGTGAAATGGCACTCCCTATAGAGGACCTTTTGTCTTCCCTTCGCACCTTTAAGGCGGAAATGCGAGCGGAACTCACGGCTGACTTTAAGACCGCGCTGGAGGCGCTCCAACCGATGTTAATAGTCGTGTGACCTCTCTTCAGGCAGACGTGGATTCCGTGGGGACCCGTACGTTAGATCTCAAAACACAGGTCCAAGAGATAAAACAACAAGTAAGTCCCCTGGAGAAGGAGGTCTCACAGCTCAAGTCGCAACTCCAACTTTCGATACTCAGATGTGAGGACTTGGAAAACCGCTCCCAAAGAGACAACATTAGAGTGCGGGGTTGGAGGAGGGCAGTGAGGGACCGTATCTGGAGGCGATTGTGGTGGGTCTCTTCTCCACCCTCTTGGGCGACGACCACCCAGAAGTACAGATTGAAAGGGTGAATAGGGTGGGGAGTCGCTCCACCACTGAGAATAAGAGGCCCGTGACACCCTGGTGAAATTGAGCTCATTCAAGGTCAAGGAGCGCATCCTTCAAAGGGCGAGGCAACAGGACTTTGTGTCCTTTAAAGGAGCTCAGTGCATGCACACTATTCCAGGACATTGCTCCAGCCACGTTGCTCCGGCTGCAGCGATTCCGTCCAATCACGGATGAGTTGAAAGCGCAAAATGTTAGGTACAGATGGACATTCCCCTTTGGCATTGCTTTTGAACTTAACAGCAAACCCTACCACTTCATGGAGTATGGGGAGTCGGCGGCCGCACTGGGGCTACAGGAGAGGAGTGCAGACATCAGGCTCGCCGTGTTGGGGGAATCGCGGCTTCGAGAGGACCCCTCCGTGTCCTCCGCTGGGGATCACTGGAGGCAGCCGCGGAAGGGGAGGAAAGGGGAGGTGCACCTGACCCACGTCGGCTGAAGGTTCGCCTAGGGGAGGAGGAGAGGATTTCAGATGGGGGCCGTGTGGAAGCACTCGGGACCCCCGGGGGGGGGGAGATCCCCCGAGCTGGAGAGCCTGGAGACTTTGGACTGACCGTTAGGGCGCTGGCGGTGTGAGCGCTTCCGGGGTGTTTCCCTACCATCCCTCCAATAAGTGGCAAAGGAGGTCCCTACACCGGACACTGTGAGCACTTTTGAAAGTGGTCTGTCGGGGTGGGGGCGGATGAATACCCTTTCCCGACCATGAGGACCACACAAAGATTTCCGTATCGGTCTCAGTGACTTATAGTTTCTATGTTGTTATTTTATTTTTATTTTTTGATGTTTGTTTACTGTTTGTTGTCCCTAGTACACGTGGATGAACAGCCTGGGGGGGGGGGAGAAGCCGGGGGTCCTGGAATGGAAGGGGAGCGCTGGGGACCCCAAGTGACACCTTTGGTCAGATGTACTCACTGGCGAGGCCTTCTTAGCCGCACTGACATGACACTACAGTTTCTAACATGGAATGTTAAGGGGCTTAATTCCCCTAACAAGTGGTCACAGCTGCAGAAATTCTTTGACGACCACCAATATGATATTGTGGCTTTGCTGGAAACACCTCTCAAGAAGGGTGAAGGTCACAGACTACAGCACAAACACTATCCGCAGATATATACTGCCTCCGTGGCAACAAAGCATTGTGGAGTGGCCTTGCTGTTCCATAGATCCATGCACTTCCAACTTTCGGGGTCGAAACTAGATAAGGAGGGTAGATTCTTGTTGGTCAAGGGTTCCCGCGGTGGGGGGGGGCGGGTATCTGTATGATAGCCACACTCTATGCGCCTAACAGTGGCCAAACACAGTTCCTATTGCACTTCCTTGATGTGCTGGAGGTTTTTGCGGAGGGTGAGATAGTGCATCTGGGAAACTTTAACTTGATTTGGGACACCTCTCAAGACACAACACATCCCCAGAGACCGCTTACAAGTGCCTGTGCGAAATCCGTTAAGACGGCACTTCACAGATTGGGGATTTTTGGTTCTTGGCACGCGTTTTACCCCACGATAAGATTATACATTTTTCTCCCACTCTCATAGATCCTACTCCAGGATTGATTATATATTTCTCAGCCAGCCACTTCGACAATCTCTCCGATTGGCAACGATCCACCCGATAATCATATCTGGTCACGCACCGGTTGAGGTGGGATTGGAGTGGTCCCTCCCAAGGTCACGGAGTGGGCGTTGGTATTTTCCACACGTTTTAACCCGCGACCCAACGACTTGAGAAGAGTTGCAGAGAGCTATCAGGGACTTTTTTCAGAGTAATAAACCAGGGGGCACTCCACTCCCCATCACCTGGGATGCGTTTAAAGCTGTCCTCAGGGACACATGCATCTCTTTAGCGACCTCACTTTATCGTTTGGAAGCTGAAGAAAGACTAGGTTTGGAGAATGCATTGAAGGAGGCTGAACAGGCCCATAAACTTTCCCCTAGCTGGCAGACTCAGAGGAAAGTAACTTCCATTAAAGGCAAATTGCAATCCATTTACACAAACAGAGCAGAAGTGGCATTGTTAAGGCTCCAGAGATCTTATTATGCCAGTGGGAACAAAATAGGCACTCTCCTGGCCAGGCAATTGCGTGTTAAGCAATCTAAGGGCTATATAGCACAAGTGAGGGACGAATCAGGGGGGCATTATTCGGAGGTGGAGAAAGCGTGAGCTTTCAGGAACTTTTATGCTCGATTGTATAACTTAGATAATACGAGTGCTTCAGCGTAGGGGAGTTATTTGCGCCACACTTAGCTCCCGCAGGTTTCTCGTGACATTAACGTGTTTCTGGTGGCCCCATTCACCATAGACGAAGTGCGGGATGCCATCGACTCCCTTCCACTACACACAGTGCCAGGTCCCGATGGATTCACTCTGCATTTTTACAAAACTTTTGGGGCTGAGCTAATTCCCCACCTGGCTGATCTGTTCAATTTCATAAGAACCGAGCACATACTTTCCCCCACTATGGGGGAAGCCCTGATCACACTTATTCCTAAGGAGGGGAAGGACCCCCAGCTTTGTGCCTCCTATAGGCCCATTGCCCTGCTCAATCTAGATGCAAAACTTTACACCAAAATACTAGCCCGGAGACTTGAAGGGGTATTGCCAGATTTGGTCCATCACGACCAATCGGACTTCATCAAGGGTCGGCAAACACATGATTACCTTAGAAGGGTCATCCACCTGATGGAAAAGTTGACGAAGAAGCAGGTCCCGGTTATGCTGTTGTAATTGAACGCTGAAAAAGCTTTCGACCGGGTGGAATGGTCCTTTTTGGTAGCGACCATGTGGCGCTTTGGGTTTGGGGATCAGTTCATAGCGATGGCAATGAGCAACTATTCGGGTCCCAGGTCACGAATATGTGTCAATGGGGTGATTTCGGATTTCTTTGATCTCTCCAGGGGAACCAGACAGGGGTACTCCCTTTCCCCGCTGCTTTCTGCCCTTAGCGTGGAACCTCTGGTAGCCCGGATAAGGGCCGATCCGAACTTTCAAGACATTCAATTTGGCTCTGATCAACATAAGATCTCATTGTTTGCCAACGACATCTTGCTTTTTGTTACTCAACCACGTATGACCCTTCGGGCAATTCAGGAGGAGTTTGGTCTCTTTGAGCAGGTAGCAGGCTTCAAAGTGAATAGGGGGAAATCCTATATCCTTAACTTAACAGTTCCTTCCGCTGAGATGAGTGTGTTAGCCCCCACTTCTCCATTTGTATGGGCCAAGCAAGATTTTATACCTGGGAGTATGGCTCACCCCCAGGGTGGGGGACCTATTTAAGGCCAATTGTCCACCCCTCCTTAGGACACTACAAGTAGATTTTAAGAGATGGTCAACACTCTGGCACTTATGGTTAGGGTGTATCAACACCATCAAGATGACGGTTCTCCCACGGTTTTTATTTCTGTTCCAAAGCCTGCCCATTGACATTCCTCCGGATTTTTATACTTGGCTTCGTAGGTTGTTCACTCGGTTTATTTGGCAAAACGCAAGAGCTCGGCTCTCCAATAAACTGCTTACGTGCCCTAGAGACAGGGGAGGCTTGGCCCTCCCAGACCCTCTCACATATTATAGAGTGGCACTGCTCTGCGTTATCGCTGAGTGGTCCCTCCGAGAATCGGACAAGTTGTGGTTGCACATGGATAGGGCAGTGACGGACACTGTGGGATGTGCTGTGGAAACCCAAAGGCGACTGCCCGAGGAATGTTTATCTCAGCACCCCCACAGCTACTACCATCAGAGTATGGGACTCTGTGACAACTGCCTACAAGCTCACAACCTTTCACTCACCCCATACCCCAGTCCACTATAACACGGCCTTTCTCCCGGGAGCTACTCCAGGCCCCTTTGATAAGTGGAGGGAGGGGGGGTTGTTTGACGATTGCTGATCTTTTCCATGGGGAATATGTACGTACATTCGAAAATTGCTGTAGAGACTTCCATTTACCCATTTCTGAGCGCTTTCATTATAATCAATGACTCCACTGGGTTACTCAGCCCCATATGCGGGCGGCAGCCACCAGGGATCTTCTTCCCATTGAGAGATTTGTTCAGCGGGGGGTAGCGCTGGGTAGTATTTCCACACTATATAGGTTGTTGATGTCAGCGCAGCGCGCGTACACCCCCGTTTTTGGCCCCGCCTATTTCAGGACATAGTCAAATACAACCGCTCCATGGGCACTAGAGAAGCACACTTTGAACTCCTCTACAATTGGTATCTCTACCCGGAGAAACTTAAAAAAAATTCTATCCCCAGGTGTCTGATAGGTGTTGGCGGGGATGTGGGATGTTGGGATATTTTAGGCATATCTGGTGGGACTGTCCCATTATACGCCCATACTGGAACAAACATCTGTCACAACTAAAGGAGATTTTAGGCTACCCCGTCCCAGCCTCACTGGCACATATTTTATTGGGCCTGCGTGCTCTGAAATTGCAGCACCAAACACAGGGCGACTGCTCTATTCTTTGGCTGGCACTGGGTGCAGCGAAGACGGTATTAGCGTCATATTGGAAGAAAACAGAACCACCCCCAATAGCACTGTGGTACGCTAGACTGTGGCGCAGGCTCGCTATGGAGCACTTATCTGATAAACTGGACAATTCTAGGAGGAGCTTTGACTACATTTGGGACCCTCTGGTGAGGTTCCTGTCCAGGGGCATACCGCTCACAGCCTGTAGCCCGCGTCTTAGGGCTTTGCACGTTTTCCATGTGTAAGACTCTGTTTACGGGGAGAGACACTGGGGAGGGATTGGGGTTGTGGCGCCTCAGGGGCAGCTGAGCCCCCTGCCTTTTAATGTTGTAGCCTCAGACTTTGTACAATGAGCTGTAGGAGATGGGACACATAGTTTGGTTGTTTATATTGTGGGTTTTTGTTTTTCTCTTTCTTCTTTCCTTTTTCTGTACGTGATATCACAGATGTCTGTGCTTTGGCGCTTACTCCGGGTGGAGAGGTTTGAGTTCTGTTTGGGCTGGAGCTCCACCTTCTGTTGAACATTGCCATGACTACCACTGGGGCGAGGGGAGGGCTGAAGCACCTGGTATATTGCCTAAGCCTATTTATGATTCGAATTGCTTATATCACTGTTTTCTTAAACGATAAAAGTTAATAAAAACAGTTTTACAAAAAAAAAAGATAGGATTCACTACACCCTCCCCATTGCTGGAACAAGTATGACGCCATAGGATGACGCCACCGAAGACCAATGAATCCAAGTTAAAATGCTCTGGACTAAAACAAGCTAAAATCATTAAACAATAGCTAAAAATCGTAGTTAAACATGTTAAAAACAGCTAAAACATATGAAGAAACACTATCTCGACCATGACAAGCACAGCAGGCCAAAGTAAAAGGCAATAGATGCAAACTTTGAATTTGGTAAGATAAGCCATCAAATCTATTTAACAGTAGTCATGGTCTTGAAGAGCATCTTTGAAGCCATTGAATGGACAGGGCATCAAAAAAGAGGACACATCGTCAGACAAGGATAGGCAGACGGATCCACAGAGCAGTAGTGCATAGCAGTCTCTTCTGCAGGACATCCTGCAGGAGCGGCACTCTCCACAGCGCTGAAAAAAGCCAGATCGTTCACCAAGGGCGGCTCAGAAGTGGCCTCGCAAATAAGCCTTAGTTTCAAGGGGCATGACCGTGAATGAACCCTCATCGGGGGCACCAGCAGTTCTTGATCCACAGGAGGCACTGACGGAACAGCAAGGCACACTGTAGGCAAATGTTCGAAGAGGCACCATACGCAGTGAAAGACTGGCTGCAAACACCATAGGACTGGTCTGAATGACAGTGACCAGTCACACTTCAACTCTTCCAGCAAAGGAGCATTAAAGAACTGAACCATGCGTTCATGGCACAGTTTATCTGTTGGCAGTGGCTCCATCACTCCGTTTAGCTGGACAGGCACAACCACTGCGAATCAGAAGCAATAGCAGTAGTATTCCGCCTATTAATGCCAAAGTTATAGGAAAGCTGCCAAACACACTTGAAAAGAGTGAATGGATGGCTGAAGGAATGACTCCGAAGACAGTCCGGAAGATGGGCACAAAGTCAGACCCAACAGCCTTAAAGAAATAGACAATTCCCGTAGTGCTCGACGCATTGAAAATTCTGGATACCAGCTCTCCAAAGTGCTTGGGGAAGTTGGTATTTAATAGGGATTTTATCTCGGCTGATGATCTTGCTATCTGGAGAGCATACGTCTCTCTAGCCGATGTCAATGCAACTTGTTTTTGGAACCGTAGCGCCTTTAGTCTGCTCAGCTTGTCATAATTCACAGTAGTAGTATCAATGTGAGGCCAAGTTTCTGCTACTCTTATCTCTCGTGTGGGAGGGGGGAATAAAACATGTTCGCAAAACATTACAACCTTAGAGACTGAAATTGCGTAGGCACTTCCTGGTCGCATACCGAAACAGCTTTAGTCGCTCACTCAGCACCACATAACTTCCATTCGAAAGTACATGAAATGCTTGTTGAATCAAAGGGACGGGAGTACCCTTCAGAAAACAGGATAAGTTCACGACCCCAGCATTGCAAAGGCCATGAAGGGACACCTGTTTGCAGATCATTGAATGACTAACAGTAGTCTCACATTCGCTTCCGCTAAGAAAGACCTCTGTTTCGCCATTCAAACACTTATATTCAAAGGGCAACTCCCACTCTTCTTTAATATAGATATCGTCTAGCCGCTCGTATCCTCCCACGGCAAGATGTTTCAGGCATTTCAAAAAACGAAAAGTGGAAATGGGCAGATTTATAATGCCATGTAGGAGCCATACTGTTGATGGACTTTCTGCAACTGTGAAAGGCAAATTCTCTAACTTTTCTATGGGAAGCATAGTGAAACTCGCTTCCCTTTTAGCCATTGTCTGTTGTTCCTTGGCTAAATTAAAAGCAGCAAACAAGTCACTACTGTTAATATACTTCCACGGACCGTGGCCGTTTTTCAGAGTCTATAATGTCCAACCTAACTGCATGATGGGACGCAGCTGACTTTGTCCATGGTATAAAAGGGACATGTCATTCTGAATGATGTCAATCGCAGATGACACTATATTATTAAGGGAGTAAATCCTGTTGGACAAAGATTAAATCCTGCTGGACAAAGTGTTCATGCCGTTGTCGACAACAGCTAAAGCTTTTTCTAAATTTTCTTTGTCTATCTGCCTTATGTCAGGATACTTCAATTCGATTTCCTCAGAAGCAGAAGATAACTCCTCAGTCCCGACCCGAGCTACTCACAACGAATATTAATCCTTCGTGCTGAGTACCCCGGAGGGGGAAAGGGGAATGGGATGTTAGAGAGACTGCGACAGAGATGATGAACGCCAGTACTCAGTCTGCCTCTTCACATCTAAGATTGGATACAGCACCTGCAAGAGTCAGTCGCAATTACTAGGGACATACAACATCAGTTTTTCACTTTCTACTCTCAACACTTAATTCTCTTTAATTCTATTATTTCTTCACTCACCCTGAGTTCTCTGTAGCCTTGCTTCTCTCTATAAATGATAGCTCTTCTTAAAAAATGCTTATTACTGATTCTGGAAGAACTTCTCAACCTTTGTTAGAGATTGGTTTTATGTTGCTATATATATATATATATAGTTGGTGATAATGCGTTCTTCAAATCAGCTGATGTTATTTAATTTCTCCTGTCATATTGTGACTTCTGTCAATACTTGTATTTGTAAATGCTTGTGTATTAAAGTTTGTTTCTCCTTTCTTACTTCGACATTTGTTGATAACTTGTATTTGTAAATGTTTGTTTATTACAGTTAGTTTCTCCTTCCTTACTTCCACATCTGTCGATAACTTGTAGTTGTAAATGCTTGTTTATTTAAGTTTGTTTCTCTTTTGAACTCTATTTTGGTTTATTACCATTGAATTTGTAAATGCTTATTTGTTAACAGTTCGTTTCTCCTTTAAACTTGGCCTTTGTTTATAACCTTGACATTTGTAGATACTTGCTCTTTTAAAGTTAGTTTTTTCTTTGACTTTAATATCTTAAACAAGAACCTTGTAAACATAAGGCTAATTCATACATTAACTCTGTAGTCTTGCCGACTTCCACGGGAACGGTCTACTATCAAAGTCTTCGAATAAACCTTGACAATATTTATCCGTTTTCTGTAATATAATCTTCAAATGTAATTTTACCTCCCAGGAGTTTCTGTTCTGAAGCGCGCTCTCTCTCCACACAGCTGATTCCTGTCAGACCTCAGTTGAAGTGCAAGGCTTCCAGCTGGAGAGCTCGTAACCTAGCAACCAACCGATTGCAAGACTAGAACTGTAACTAACCTTCAGGACTCACAGCGGCCATCTTGGATCTTCTCTTCTTGATTCTTCCTTTGAAATAAGCGCAAGATTACTCTGCAAACCTTCTTCCAGTTTGGGCTTTGCTGTCTCCACTGAGGATATCTCTTTGCTTTTCTCATGCACTTCTTTGATTTGACTTGGCAAGTTTGTGTGGTCATGACACCTTAAACGTGCAGCAGCTTCTATTTGAGAAAGCTTCCAGATCTCATTGTATATGACATAGATGAATCTTTTAGAGCGTGGCTTTCTTGGACCTAACAAGAAGTCCTGCAAGTCTATATCTTCAGAAAGAGTGTTTAGATGTTCCTTAACCGCTGCTAAGTGTAGGAAAGTACCATCTTGCCTGGCATGTTACCCCCATATTTCACTGTATATATGTTGTTTTAGTTGTATGTGTCACTGGGACCCTGCCAGCCAGGGCCCCAGTGCTCATAAGTGTGCCTGAATGTGTTACCTGTGTTATGACTAACTGTCTCACTGAGGCTCTGCTAATCAGAACCTCAGTGGTTATGCTCTCTCATTTCTTTCAAATTGTCACTAACAGGCTAGTGACCAATTTTACCAATTTATATTGGCTTACTGGAACACCCTTCTAATTCTCTAGTATATGGTACTGAGGTACCCAGGGTATTAGGGTTCCAGGAGATCCCTATGGGCTGCAGCATTTCTTTTGCCACCCATAGGGAGCTCTGACAATTCTTACACAGGCCTGCCACTGCAGCCTGAGTGAAATAACGTCCACGTTATTTCACAGCCATTTTACACTGCACTTAAGTAACTTATAAGTCACCTATATGTCTAACCTTTACCTGGTAAAGGTTGGGTGCTAAGTTACTTAGTGTGTGGGCACCCTGGCACTAGCCAAGGTGCCCCCACATTGTTCAGGGCCAATTCCCCGGACTTTGTGAGTGCGGGGACACCATTACACGCGTGCACTACATATAGGTCACTACCTATATGTAGCTTCACAATGGTAACTCCGAATATGGCCATGTAACATGTCTATGATCATGGAATTGCCCCCTCTATGCCATCCTGGCATAGTTGGCACAATCCCATGATCCCAGTGGTCTGTAGCACAGACCCTGGTACTGCCAAACTGCGTTTCCCGGGGTTTCACTACAGCTGCTGCCAACCCCTCAGACAGGTTTCTGCCCTCCTGGGGTCCAGCCAGGCTTGGCCCAGGATGGCAGAACAAAGGACTTCCTCTGAGAGAGGGTGTTACACCCTCTCCCTTTGGAAAATGGTGTGAAGGCAGGGGAGGAGTAGCCTCCCCCAGCCTCTGGAAATGCTTTCATGGGCACAGATGGTGCCCATTTCTGCATAAGCCAGTCTACACCGGTTCAGGGACCCCTTAGCCCTGCTCTGGCGCGAAACTGGACAAAGGAAAGGGGAGTGACCACTCCCCTGACCTGCACCTCCCCTGGGAGGTGCCCAGAGCTCCTCCAGTGTGCTCCAGGCCTCTGCCATCTTGGAAACAGAGGTGCTGCTGGCACTCTGGACTGCTCTAAGTGGCCAGGGCCAGCAGGTGACGTCAGAGACTCCTTCTGATAGGCTCCTTCAGGTGTTGCTAGCCTATCTTCTCTCCTAAGTAGCCAAACCCTCTTTTCAGGCTATTTAGGGTCTCTGCTTTGGGGATTTCCTTAGATAACGAATGCAAGAGCTCATCCGAGTTCCTCTGCATCTCTCTCTTCACCTTCTGCCAAGGAATCGACTGCTGACCGTGCTGAAAGCCTGCAAAACTGCAACAAAGTAGCAAAGACGACTACTGCAACTCTGTAACGCTGATCCTGCCGCCTTCTCGACTGCTTTCCTGGTGGTGCATGCTGTGGGGGTAGTCTGCCTCCTCTCTGCACTAGAAGCTCCGAAGAAATCTCCTGTGGGTCGACGGAATCGTCCCCCTGCAACTGCAGGCACCAAAGAACTGCATCACCGGTACCCTGGGTCTCCTCTCAGCACGACGAGCGAGGTCCCTTGAATCCAGCAACTCTGTCCAAGTGACTCCCACAGTCCAGTGACTCTTCAGTCCAAGTTTGGTGGAGGTAAGTCCTTGCCTCCCCACGCCAGACTGCATTGCTGGGAACCGCGACTTTTGCAGCTACTCCGGCCTCCGTGCACTTCCGGTGGAAATCCTTTGTGCACAGTCCAGCCTGGGTCCATGGCACTCTAACCTGCATTGCACGACCTCCTAAGTTGTCCTCCGGCGGCGTGGGACTCCTTTGTGCAACTTCGGGTGAGCACCGTTTCACTCCACTTCGTAGTGCCTGTTCCGGCACTTCTGCGGGTGCTGCCTGCTTCTGAGAGGGCTCCTCGTCTTGCTCGACGCCCCCTCTGTCCCCAGACGCAATTGGCGACATCCTGGTTCCTCCTGGGCCACAGCAGCATCCAAAAACCCTAACCGCACGATTTGCAGCTAGCAAGGCTTGTTGGCGGTCTTTCTTCAGGAAAACACTTCTGCACGACTCTCCACGGCGTGAGGATTCCGTCCTCCAAAGGGGAAGTTCCTAGCCCTTGTTGTTCCTGCAGAATCTTCAGCTTCTACTGTCCAGTAGCAGCTTCTTTGCACCCACAGCTGGCATTTCCTGGGCATCTGCCCATCTCCGATTTGCTTGTGACTTTTGGACTTGGCCCCCTTGTTCCACAGGTACCCTTGTTTGGAAATCCATTGTTGTTGCATTGCTGATTTGTGTCTTTCCTGCAGAATTCCCCTATCACAACTTCTATGTCCTTTGAGGAACTTTAGTGCACTTTGCACTCACTTTTCAGGGTCTTGGGGTGGGCTATTTTTCTAACCCTAACTGTTTTCTTACAGTCCCAGCGACCCTCTACAAGGTCACATAGGTTTGGGGTCCATTCGTGGTTCGCATTCCACTTTTGGAGTATATGGTTTGTGTTGCCCCTATCCCTATGTGTCCCCATTGCATCCTATTGTAACTATACATTGTTTGCACTGTTTTCTAATACTATTACTGCATATTTTGGTATTGTGTACATATATCTTGTGTATATTTGCTATCCTCATACTGAGGGTACTCACTGAGATACTTTTGGCATATTGTCATAAAAATAAAGTACCTTTATTTTTAGTATATCTGTGTATTGTGTTTTCTTATGATATTGTGCATATGACAATAGTGGTACTGTAGGAGCTTCACTCGTCTCCTAGTTCAGCCTAAGCTGCTCTGCTAAGATATCATTATCTATCAGCCTAAGCTGCTAGACACCCCTCTACACTAATAAGGGATAACTGGGCCTGGTGCAAGGTGTAAGTACCCCTTGGTACTCACTACAAGCCAGTCCAGCCTCCTACACTAAGGTGTTAGTCTGTAACCAATGTTGGCACAGTTTACCCACACTGAATGTTGTAACAATACCCGTGTGTTGACCCGAGACAAAACAAGGGCCTGGCTGGCTAATCCTGAAACCATCTAAGGAATTCACAAAACATGCCTGACACCAATTTGTGTCCGTTGGCCATAGTAAGCACCCCCCGGGACTGGAAAGTGAAGAGTTATCGGTACCAGCCTGAACCTTTGCATCTAGTTCTTCCACTGTAACATTCAGGAAGGATTGCCAGTTATTAAAGTTTGCTGGTGTGGGGATAATGGTCACATTTATTGCCTTCCTTTTTGCTAACCCCAGACAGGATGTCTGGTGAATGGTGTCATTTAAAAAGATAATTTGCACAGAAATAAGGCACACTCTAAATAAAGCAAGCCGCGAAACAAAGGAACCTGATTAAATCAGTTTTGTGTCAGTTAGCAACATTTTACTAATTATGGAAGGTGGTAACTTGAAATAATACGACTCTGGATTTTTTATGTCATGCCCAAAAAATAAGTGAGTTTGTCTAAATATGTTTTGGGTTCCCCACAAGTGGAGTTGAACAGTGTTCCCACTGTGTGCAATTGAATACAATCTATGTCTAGTTGTACGGTGCTGGGGACATTACTACCTGGTATAGCAGAACATTTCCCCATAATTCTTTGTGTTGGTGTACACCATCATTTTCAAATACTGAAGAGTCCTTCATTTCAGTTAACATAGAATCAACAGTTTGAACATTCCAGTTATCGAAAACAGGTGTAAGTACATCAGTCATTGATATTTTGAAGACATATGGAATCTGATTGACCTCAGTAGGCCCCTATATATCGAATGGAACTATGTCCCACACAGTCCCATCAGGAATTGGTACAGCTGAAATGTTCACAAGGGACAAGTCTCTTCGGACCGTATGAGAGGAAAAATATGGAGTTAAGACTTAATCTACGGGCTCAACAGAGGAGCGTTCAGGAAGGTAATGACCATTTATAAGCAAGAAAAAAACAGTCACAAAACCAATCCATAGGAAAAATGCAAGCAATGTCAGCAATAACTACAGACAGTTCCATGGATAAATTAAATAGTTGTTTTTAAGCCACATATACAGCTTACGTGTCTTTGAAACAGTTTCAATAGCAGAAGTGGATGAAGTTAAGGGAAAATCATCAATATCGATGAAGTACCCAGAAGCAGTCTCTGCAAACGCAGGAGCAGGTGCATTACCGGTAGATGGATCCACTTTGCTTGGAGGCTCATAGTAGACAATGTCGTCAGTCTGTGTTGCGTTGGAATAGAAAACAGCCACATCTTGGACAGTTGTTGTCGTTGAGGTGGTAACTGGAATCAGCTAGAGCTTATTTTCTGCCCTGCGCATGCTCGAGGAGGTATTTGTAGCATTGTTGGACATCCTTGTGTAGCCAGAAGTATTGTTTCTTCTTTGAAGCAGTATGTCCTGTTGGGTAATGAGAGGGGACCGGGAACTACCCAAAGGACCTCTGGGTCTACTATGCAGGATCGGCCACATGATTAAGTTTGACATTGTCAATAGAGGCAAAATCTGTTTGCTTTGGAACCAGGTAGCGGTGGTAGGATGACAGTTCTGGTACCTTGCATTCCCAGGATTTGGAGCAGTGCTCTGTGTGATGGACCGAATTCCTTCTTCACAGCCATCTTCTCACGAACCAGTTCCCCAACTTTAGGAATCCAGCCTGTAGATGTTGTTGGCAAATCCCTTATTCCTACGGTGACAGCACTGGCAGATGGTTTATCATCACAAAATTGCTGAAGCTCCTGTAAGACAGTGAGACATTCATTTATGTCAAAAGGTGCATCTGCTGCCACCAAACTAGGGCCATCTAGATCTGGGACATACATAGGTATCCCAAAGAGTTAGTGCGTCCCCCCCAAGGACCTTCTTGGCAAATTATTCTTTGTTCTCTGGACCCCATATAGGTGATGAAGCCAGCTGCGGCCTGAACCTAATACTCTAGCTTTTAAGGACTGCTTTAGATCACAATTCCTCATCTCCACCACCGAATTTCCCTCGGGATGGTAGGGTGAGGAGTAATGGAGTTCAACATCCATCGTCCCCATGGTATCCCTGAATGCCTTAAAGGCAAAAGCAGGACCCTGGTCCGAATGGAATACTGAAGCTGCATATGTACCGATAAAGATCAGCAAGTCTTTGATAACAGTTCAAGCATCAGCCGACCTCTGTGGCCATACCCACAGGAATCTAGAACAAGATTCTACAGCGACTAAGATGTATTTGTATGCACCATCAGGTTGTAGGGGACCACAGTGGTCCGGGTACACACATTGTAGGGGCCTATTGGACCCTAAGAGTGATGTCTGCAAAGGGTGTTTGATGTTTGAGCCCTTTATCTGCTTGCAGATGTCACAGCAAAGGACATATTTCTTGGTCTGCTTCTATAGACCTGGACCTCAGAAGCATTTCTGTAAGAGTGTTGTTGTGGCCGCAATACCAGCATGTATAGAAGCGACACCCTCATGCGCTGCTTTTATCAGATCTAATCTCTGGTCTTGTTTGGGGATCACTCGATCTCCAACCCTATGATGTGTTGCGTATGCAACATTCTGTGTGGTAAGAGTATTTTTTAGGGTATGCTTTTAGGAGAGGCTTGCTTTCAGCCAAAGCTTCCACAGCAGCCAAAATTTCATTATCCAATCTTGTCTGAGAATGAGTCACTGCAGCCACAGAAGCCGTAGCTACTGCAGATTTGGCTGCTTCATCAGTCAAATTATTGCCAGTAACGTGTACTTCTACACGTTGGTGGCCCAATGTATGTACTACACGGACACAAGGTAGCCTTATCCTTCAGATCAGCCACAGTGTTCTGTGTTTTATGGTGTTCCCTTTGGAGTCTCTAAACCTGTTCAGTCACCAATGATTAAGATAATCATTGTAGGTCTGGACGCAGTAGTATGAGTCACAGACAATCAAATTCAGAAGTCCAGGCTCTGTATATTCTAATGCTAAGATAAGGGCTTTGAGTTCAGCCAGCTGAGCTGTGCAGTCCCATAGGGTCTGCGTGTAGGTATTGGGAGGGTGGAATACACCATCCTTCATAACTCCTCTCACAGCTATGTGTTGTACCTACAGCTTGTTGTGCTGAAACTATCAGTATAAATGACAATATGGTATCTGTCAAGTGGCAAAATATCTAGAGGTGCAAGGTACTCCTGTTCTTATTGGAGGAATTCTTGCGTCTGAAGTTTTGGATCAAAGATGTAATCTACTTCGGTGGCAGTCAGGGAGGTTGCCTACTGAATCCAACGTGGATGGAATGCTTTAGCGTTAGGAACGCTTGCTTTGGTGACAGCCTCTAAGGCTGGCACCAGGGTAAGGACAATAATGCGTTTCCCCTGGGCAAGTGGTCTCTCCTTAATGACAGACATCTGAACTGCAGTTAGAATTTTTTCTGTGGGTGCAAAACGTTCTGCATTGGAGTATAAATGAGATTTATGTGCTATGGGTACTGTTTCACCTTCATTAAAGGTGACATAAGTAAACCCAATGGCACCAGCAATTATTCTGATGACCAAATTTGTTTTGTTATCACGGATGTGTAAGGGTTTTGCTTCTAGCATGTCCTGTTGTAGTCCTCTAAGGATGCATGTGTGTTCTACTGTCCAGTGTCTGCTAGAAAAATCAGGGCATATTAAATCATAAAGTGGCTTGATACGTTGTACATAGTCAGGAACGTAAGTTCTGCCAAAGTTAAAGAAACCAAGTAAAAACTGTAGTTTCTTGATTGTATTTGGTGGCTGGAGTTGAGCACAGTTTTCTAGACAGTGCAGTGCCAGGCTCTTGCCCTTGTTTGATAGCTCGTATCCCAGGAATAATACGCTGAGAAAGGCTATTTTAGTTTTCCTAAAATTTAAATTTGTAACCTAGGGCTGCGAATCCTAAAACGATCCAATCAACTCTGGCAAGATGAATGTTGAGGCCATCATCTGTGAGATAGATGTCATCCACGTAAGACAACGCCTCTGGATCAGTATCATGTAATATTGATCTCACATGGGCTGAGAACAGCCCTGGGCTGTTCTGGTAGCCTTGGGGCAAACAGCAGAAGCGTTTTTGTGAGCCAGATGAGAATGCACTCGGGCCCGACTTTCATGTCCTAAGTTTTAGCAGAAAAAAAGTTTGAGATTTCCAAGGTTGTTATGTATTTTTTATGCACTATGTTAATTAGTGCTGTGTGAATTTTATATTGCGCATGTGAGTGTATGACTGTTTAAGTGTCTGTAATGTAAGACTGTTCTTTACGAATGGTCAGGTTTTGCAATGTGGAACAACGGGTTAATCATACACAGGGCTCAATTACTCCCTGGTACTGGAGATGAGTGAGGATCTCCCTCACTGGAGCTTTGGCTTCGTGTTCAACAAGATATTGTTGGTGAGGCTGGGGTGTAGACCTAATAGGTATTATATGACAAGGTGAATCCTTGTCCCAACCTACATGATTGTGGAATAATGCAGGTGCCTGGGCTAAAGCCCAATTGACATCGTAGGTTTGTTTTACCGCTTCTGGAACAAGATCAGAGAAAGAAGGCAAAATGACATCTTCCCCATGTGGGATCTTACAGACATGCTCGGGTGGCCTGTTCCTCTCGGCCAGCAGGATATCACAGTTAAGTTAATTCCAAAATATCACACTAATGGTGCGCTCTATGTCTCCCTCAATTTGGATATTTAATCATAAAGCCTGTTGGGTGGGAGTAAGCGCCCGTCCGCAGTTTCGACTGCAATGAAGTAGCTAGTTGCTGTCGCATCCAGGTGATCTTTCAGACTCTGGCGACCTATCGTGACCTCTGCTGCGCTGTCTAGCAGTGTTACTGCCCACATCATGTTCTTCAGCAATGTTCTCAAGTGTACTGGCATTTTTAATTGACAGTGCTGCCACCTTTTTCTTTTTAAACTGGTCTCTGACAATGGGGTGCACTTTGTATCAACTGAAGTAGAAGTAGAAGTTTTCTTGAAGGAAAGTGTCATTAGACATTTGAAGAGTTCTCTATACCAACCACAAACTAATGGTTTAGTTGAACGCTTCAATCGTGTTTTAGGTGTGTGTATACAATGGGCTTTAGTTAAAGGGTCTGTAATTGAAGCTGCAGTGCAAAACATGTTATGGTTCTACAGAACTACACCCTATTCAAGTACGGGAATATCTCAGTTTGAAGCTCTTAAAGGAAGAAAAACAGCCACTACATTTAGGCCGGCGTGGATGTCTAAATTTTGGAAATATCAGGCATCTAAGGAAGATACTGATAATCAAGCTCAGTGCAGACAACAAACATGTTATGATAAGAACAGAAACGTGAGGAATGTTCATATAGCAGTGGGTGACTGATACGTATCAAAATACCCAGTTTTGTCATGAAAGGTGACCCAAAGTATTCTGAACCAGTAAAGTGTGTGGGAATGCCATAAGAGTAAATGGACTAAACTGTTTCAGTGTAGGGAAATTAGCCAAAATCACAGCAGGGACTGCATCCTCCTCGGGGACCTCAACGTCCACCTGGAGAACCCCAATGACAACAACTTCATGGCGCTACTCGAAAACCTCAAGCAACTCATCACTTCGCCCAACCTCTCCGCCGGGCACACACTCAACCCCATCTTCACCTCCAGCAACCACATCTCCATTAGCCACATCACTGAACTCCAATGGACCGACCACTACTGTATCCACTTTATCTTCAGCAAATCCCCGACGACACCTCGCTCACCTATTCCCCCGCAGGAGCTGGAACAAGATCACCCAGGACCAGCTACTCACCAGCCTCAATAACTCACCCCCCAGACGACCTTGACACAAACATGGCTGCCCGAGACCTCATCAACTGGCTCTTAGACTGCACCAACACCTTAGCCCCCATCAACCAACCTTCCAACAGACGCAGATTCATGAAAGCCAATTGGTTTACCCCTGCCCGCAAGGAGTCCAAACAAAACTGCAGGCTCCTCGAAAGAAAATGGCACACCGACAAGACCCCCACCAACTACGAAGCCTTCAAAAAAGCCATACACACACCACCTACTCATCAAGACCACCAAGAGAAATGCCGTCCAGGAATGCATCAACAACAACGCACACAACAGCAAAGAACTGTTTGCGATCATCAGTGAACTGACCAACCCCAGAGCTAACTCCACGGACAGCCCCCCATCACAAGAACTCTGCAACAACCTCTCCACCTACTTCCACTGCAAGATAGCAGACATCTACGACAGCTCCCCGACTCAGGACCATCCCACGCCCACCTCCGTCATATCCACCACCGAAGCTCCTTCAAATCCCCACCCCTACTCTGCTGGACCAACATCTGACGAAGAAACCCTCAACATCATAAACTCCATCCACTCCGACTCTTCCTCCGACCCCTGCCCCCACCACATCTTCAACAAAGTAAGCAGCACCATCACACCCAAACTCTGGCACATTGTTAACCGCTCCTTCAAAACCAACACCTTCCCAGAAATCTGGAAACATGCAAAAATCAAGCCCTTACCAAAGAAACCCACTGGAGACCCAGACAACCTCAAGAACTTCCGGCCCATCTCTCTACTCCCCTTCCCAGCTAAAGTCATCAAAAAAGCTGTCAACCGACAACTCACTAAACACATCGAACTCAACAACATCCTGGACCCCTCACAGTCAGGCTTCCAGAGCAACCAAAGCACTGAGACCGCATTCCTCACCGCCACAGATGACATTCACATCCTCCTAGACAGGGGTGAGACTGCCGCTCTCATCCTCCTTGACCTGTCTGCTGCTTTTTACACCATCTCCCACCGCACTCTATGGACCCTTATCCATGACGGCAGCATCCGCGACAAGGCATTAGAATGGATAACCTCCTTCCTGTCTGACAGGACCCAAAAAGGCCTCCCCCCCTTCTACTCAGAGGCCACCAAGATCATCTGCAACATCCCGCAAGGCTCCTCTCCGAGCCCCACTCTCTTCAACCTCTACATGGCCCCCCTAGCTACCATCGCCAGACATAATGCACTGAACATCGTCTCATACGCCGACGACACACAGCTAATTATCTCCCTCACCAATGACCTGCACACACCCAAAGCCAACTTCCACAACAGAATGAAGGCAGTCGCCGTCTGGGTGAAGGAGAGCTGCCTCAAGCTAAATACCGAAAAAAACAGACGTACTCGTCATCGGCAACAACTCCTCAGACTGGGACGCCTCCTGGTGGCCCACTGCCCTTGAAAGCTCTCCGGCCCCCACCGACCTCGCCCGCAACCTCAACTTTATCCTGGACTCAGCACTCTCGATGAACCATCAAGTCAGCACAGTCTCCTCCGCCTTTTTCAACACCATGCACATGCTCCGTAAGATCTATAAATGGATCCCAACGAATCCAAAAGAACAGTCACCCAGGCCCTCGTCAGCAGCCACCTGGACTACGGCAACGCACTCTATGCCAGAACCACCACCAAGGTATGGAAAAGACTGCAACGCATTCGGAAGGCCTCCGCCTGTCTCATCAAGAACGCCCCCAAGCACAGCCACACCTTCGCCCTACTGAGGGACCTGCACTGACTCCCAATAGGCAACAGAATTACATACAAACTTCTCACGCACGCCTACAAAGCCCTTCACAATGCCGGACCAGAATACCTCAACCACAGACTCCACTTCTACATGCCCACCAGACAGCTCCGCTCCGAAGCCCTCGCCGCCATCTTACGTATCCGGAAGGCTACAGCCGGAGGAAGATCTTCTCCTACTACGCCGCCAAGACCTGGAACTCCCTTCCCATCCACCTCAGAAGACCTCCCACTCTATTGCAATTCAGAAAAGACCTTCAAACTTGGCTCTTCGCCTGATCCCCTCTGTTCATCGACGACTACTCACTTACTGACCCCCCCCACCCCCCAAGCGCCTTGAGACCCTAGCGGGTGACTAGCCGCGCTTTACAATTATAATGATTGATTGATCATCATACTCTACATAAGAATCAGAAAGGTCAGTTTGAATAATGGGCATAATCTCTTTGTTATAGTAGATTTCTTCTTTTACACATTTCAGTATGTAATGCAGATTATAGTCCAAGATCAGTTTCAAAAAGTGGCTGGATAACAGCATCTTCCAGTTCTTTGTAGTAGCTAAATGCTTTTGCCTCTATGATACACTTGTTTGTCAGCATGTGCAAGTCAATAATGTAATTAGCTTCCCATACTTAGTTTAAAAGTATTCTTTCAAATGCCATTTATGCCTTTTATTAGTTTTTAGCTGTGCATGTGCACCTACATAAAGTATGTAGTCAGGTCTTAACACAATTTGCTTGTGTTTGCAGCCGTGAGAAAGCGTTTTTTTTGGGGGGGGGTTTGAGAAATGTTTTTCATAGTAAAAACTCTTTATAGTCAAGCCATGGTGGTTCAGATTTACTACTATGCATAAGCCAGTAGCTAATTTTGAAAAGATAAAGGATGATGTTAACCAGTTTCACAATAATATCAATATTATACTGTTGGCAAAGCAGAAAATAGTTCTTAAGTAGGTAATTAATCTAAACTCATACTTAGTGTTGCAAGAACACTTGAAAATTGTTGAAAATGAGGGAAGGCTAGGCACAGCGCCCACCCTTGCTTGGTATGGCCAGAAATGTTCTTTTTTGTGTGTAGATAACTATAACTGATAAATGTCATTGTTTTTTCATGTTTGAGGCAGAAACATAACTGCATCTCCCAGGTATTTATAGTTAGGATTGTGTTTTCATAATAAATACCTTTTCGATTTTGCAATAACTTTGACATCATTTGACAAATTTTCACAAAACTTTCCATAAAAGTACCTTTTTTCCGCTAGTTTGTGCATTGAAGGTTTCACTGTGATTTGTCAAGTGGGGGCCAAGTAAAATAGAGTTCCCTGAACCTGCTTACCCCATTCATTTTTCCACAAGAACTTTAGGCACAGCTGCAGGTCAAATCCCTGAACACATCAAAAAGCTAGATCTTAGTCTTGAAAGTGTGCTTTTTGTGAGTTGCTGTAAATCAGATCAGTAGTTTTTGAGCAAGTAATACTTAAAAACTTTGTATATATCAAGCTACGGAGGATCCACGATGCAACAGATCTCAAATTGAGATTGGATTGGCTGGCACCACATAAATGATGTGGCGGCAGCAATCCAAGGACTTAGGACTCCCTCCCGATTCCTAGAACAAATTAATTTTTAATATTTATTTATTTATTTATATAAATATATATTTTTTGTTTTTAACCTACTGGGGGTAGCAGTTTGGTGAATCTTAACTAAATGTTAAAAACTACTTTGCTGCTCAATAGTTGCTATCTTGAAAGTTTTGGGGTGAGCGGTCAAGTGGGGGCAAAGAAAAGGGTGAGGGGGGTCTTTTTCCCCTCATGCATTTTTCCATACGGTCTTTAGACATGATTACAGCCTGAAATGCTGAATGGAATTTCAACAAGTTTAGGAGGAAACTAGATCTTGGTACGCAGATTGTGCTTTTTGTTATTTGGAGTAAATCCCTTCAGTAGTTTTTGAGATAGTAAAGGAAAAAGAAATATAGATGCCTGGACAGTTGGTGTTCAGATATGCTCTAATTGGCCAATTAAAGGAGACTAGTCAATCCTGATTGGTTGGGTACAACCTGAAAAATATGTTTGTCAGCCATTACAAGACTCAGGGACTTGGTCCCTCTGTCCTGAAAGTGAATTAAAAAAATATATAAGTGGGTAGGTGAGCATACCCAGACAATAAAGTGCATATATGGAGGTCCCAAGTGGATCTCCCCATTTCTTGTCTAGCCACAACACGGACAGCATGCTGTGGCAGCACTTAGAGGACTCTGAAGCATAGTCCCTATCGAAATGCACTGTAGTGATGGCAGGTTTTGAGGGCCATAAAAGGGAAAAGATGCTCCAGAATCTAAAATGAGAGCATGTTTTCTGTAAATTAAAACTATCTTTCTTAGCCATATGAGAATGAATTCTGACATTCTCAGTAAAGCATGTACTTCCAAAAGAACAACTATAGCACTAACAGTCATACTTATGACAGAAGTGTGGCACACCTTACACTGTCTTGATTGAATCAAACTGGTAAAACTTAAAACATTAAATTTAGAAAGGAACAAAATGAGCGTTTTATTGTGTCATAAAAATTATGGTCAGTGCTGTAGAAAGAAAAAGTAGGACACATTTTAAGTGAGTTCTCAAAGATCTTCCTCTTCTATTTCACTAAAAAATTCTGACATGCAGACTCAAACATGCGCTTTCAATACCAGCAGCAGACTGCCAGTTAACTCCCTGGTAATCAGCGGCTTTATTGCAGTGTTCTAATGAGCAACTAGAGTGCTAACATACTTAATTTATGCCAAAACTGTGGCACATCTGAACGTCATCTTGATGGAATTGAAGTGGAAAACTGAAAGGATTTTCTGTGGAGGATACTGCAGCAAATGAGGAAATTAGGGTGCTTCATAACAAATAAGTCTCCCAAGATGGCCACCAGAGAAAAAAAGTGCCCAAGTGTAGCACAAATGTCACCCATATGTAGCTCAAGTGTTGCCCAGTAACAGAAGTGTGCAAAACACTTGCTTTTTTTTTTTTTGCATTTTTATATAGCGCAGACTTGACCCGAAGACATTGGAGTGCTTTACATGAACATCAGTTACATTACACAAGGACACATTTATTATGTTTTTAGGCATGGGGAGATGAAATGATTTGCCCACAATCACAGGATGTCAAGCTGACACCGAAACTCGAACCTGGTTCCCCAGTTGCAAAGTCTGCAGCTCTGCCGTAATGCCTTACCCTGTCCCCTAAGTGTATCATATAATCAAGTGATCAACTGGATAGAAAACACTTAAAGATAGCAAATACTTTAAAAGTGCTTTGTCATATTTGAGAACCCAGAAAATATGCCCTCATATAGGTTTTTAGAGCATTATCCATAATTTCTATGGGAATAAGACTGCCATTTTTATAATTTCTAAAGGAAATGCTTTAGGTAATACAGTTTTTGATAAATCAAAATGACGACAGACGTGCCACACTTTTGTAATAAATGTAGAATGTTAGCAATCTCGTTGTTCATTAGAATACTGTGGGGGAGGCAGATGTCAAGGGCACGGACTCGGATAATTGAGCGCAGGGAGGAGGATGCAGAGGGGACAAGTTGACCACATTGGGTAGGCAGGAGGGGCAGCACAACGGACCATGGAGGGCAGGGGAAAGTGGGGCAGGGCTGCAAATCAACTATGCAGGAGAGGCAGTGTAATAGACCATTGAGGGTAGAACGAAGAGGCCGTGGCAGTACAACCACTCATGCCAACAGAACCAATTAATTTAGGATACTCCTAAAATTTTAAGCCCAAAAAGGGCTTTAATTTATCTGAATCCTGCCTAAAATCTCCTCTTTTTCAATGTAAGTCAACAGGATTTCTTTTTCTCCAAAATCTCACTCTTTCCAAGTTCAAAATGTTGGCAAGTATAGTACATTGGATCATAGAGGGCAGAAGGAATGGTGTAGGGGCATGAACTCTGATAACAGAGGGCAGGAGGTAGATGGACAGGTGCACCAAACTGACCTCACAGGGCAGGTGTCAGGGGTTGCAGCAGCACGATATACCGCACAGGACAAGCGGTACAGCAATGCAGCACAACAGACCATGTAAAGCAACGGGGAGGGGACGGCATCATGCACATGGACAACAGAGAGGAAAGAGGCAAGGGCAGCAAGGTGACCATTCCGGACAGGTAGGAGGGACAGATGCAGCATAATGGACCGTGACAGGCAGGAGGGAGGGGGCAGGGGCACGACAATGGACCAGACAAGGCAGGAGGAAGGGCGATAGGGGCCTGAACATGGACAGTGGAGGGCAGGGGTCAAGGAGGCAGGACAGGGAGCAGCAAGCTGACCAGGGAGGTCACGCAGGATGTGCGCTGAAAGAACAACACACATTGGAGGGCAACACTGAGACTATTATGGCATACGTATAGACAGCAGAGGAAAGGTGGGAGGGGGTCTGGGGCAGCAGGCTTACCACACTGGGCAGGCGGGAGGGGCTGTGGCAACACAAAAGACTATGCATGTCAAGCAGGAGGGTTAGTTGCAGCACGATGATTATAGTGGGCAAGAGCGAGGGGCAGGGGCATGCATAAAGGGCCGTGGAGGACAGAAGGAAGGGGGTGGGGCATCACAGCGGACCAGGCAGGACAGGAAGAAGGAGCAGTAGAAGCACAACAGAGCATGGAGGGCAGAAGGGAGTGGCAGCAAAATAGACCATGAAGGACAGGAGGGAGGGGATAGGGGCATAAAACCTGACCAGGCAGGCCAAGGGTGGGAGGGACCGGCAGCAACCATCTGACCATACTTGGCAGACGGGAGGGATAGTGGCAGTTCAACAGAACACTCAGAGTAGATAAGATGAATAGTAGCAGGTCCATGGAACATGGTGGGCAAAAAGGAGGGAGCAGGGGCATGCATGCATACATACATCGGAGGCGAAGGAGGGTAGGGGCAGCAAGCTAAGCACAGAGTCTAAACAGGAGGACAATGATTGGGTGTATAATTGGGAAACGGGTGGCAGGAGGAGTGGGCAGGGACATCAAGCTAAATGGAGGGCAGTGGCAGCACATCGGACCAAGCAGGGCAGGTGAGAGGGGGCTGGTGCATGGACTCGGACACAAGAGGGTAGAGAGGAGGTAGATGGGGCAGCAAGCTAACTGTTCAGGGAAGGCGAGAAGGTCAGTGGCAGAACAACGGCTAGGGAGCGGTCGGGCACCGGCATGTAGGTACTCCCACCGAGTATTCCCTTTGGACTGAGTGTGACTACAAGGGAAAACCCCACCCCCAGCATTACCCAGACCAGAGGCCATTCACCCCTATTTCCGGGACCTACCTTATTGTGAACCACCTGTTCAGGTAGGCCTTTAGACTTCACTTAAAGAGCACACCCCTTGACAGTAGTGCTTTGGGATCCTAGACCCTGACGAATGCCCCTGACCTTCCAGCACATCGAGAGGGCAGAAACATGTTGGTCATACATATATATATTTTTTTTAGACTCTAAGAGACATTGATCTCTAGTGAGCCTTTTTCTCCCCCGTTTTTAACCTTACCAACATGCACCTCCATTAAAGTTTAATTAATTGAAATAGGTGACATGTATGGTATTTTTATTCTCACCCTATCTGGATCCCTGATATTTATCCAGTAAGATTAATTTCAGCACTCCCTCTTGTTCTTTTAACAAAGATGTTGAGTCCGCCCAAGTAGTATCATCTTACTTGGGTGGGGCAAGGTGGTCAAATGATGAAGCAAGACACTATTATATGTGTGTGTGAGACCACCTAGTCCGTAAAGGAACTCCCCCCCCCCCCCCCCTATTTAACACAACTACTCGTTCTAGAGACACTCTTCACACATCTCTCTCTTTTCATCACGAACCCCTACCCAACCGGTACTGGTAATTGAGGGAACACTGGTCTAATTCCACCCTCAACCTCATCTATCCCACACCTTTAGTGGTTAAAAGAACAACGGCTACACGGGGCTGTAATTACAGAGCAGAGGCATGGACTTGGACAATGGGGGGGGGGGTGGGCAGGAGCAGCAAGCTTGGGTGGGGGCAGCACAGTGACAGGCCAGGCCCTGCGTCCAACCTCCTCCACCCTGCATTGTGATGGACATCTTACTTAACATTTTTAAAAAAAGTAGAAATTCACTTTTATAAATTATATTTCCTAACTTCTTTAAATTATATTTTTTTTAATTATATAACGTCCCTGTAACCTTTGTCTGTTTCAGTGAATATATATATATATATATCTGTTAAAGCACTGGTAACAATAGCCCTAGCCGACAGCTTATCGGACGTTAAAACAGCCACCATAATGACCACTAACTTTGCCAGTGTAGTGTGCTAACTGTAAGAGTTCTCCTTCAGAACCCCAGAAGTTTCTCCTTAGACAAGAGTGGCTCTCTTTGTTTATCTTTTATTCCAGATGTGCTTAATCCCTGTGAAATCTTCTGTTCTGTTCTTTATGTAACTGTTTTATACAGCATGGCTGTAATGAACAGTATTGGTGCACTTTACAAAAGAACAACCTGATACATTTTTCTAAAAAATCTTTTTATTGTTTGCATTTTTACATGTACACACAAATGCATGCTTCATGTGATGCACAATGGTGTCAATAAAAGGCATAAATAGTAGGCGCAGAAGATGCAATGAACATGACATAAAAACAGAAACAACAAAAGGAAAAAACGGATAAGGGATCACTCCCAACTGGACAGCATCAACAGTGGGGTCCACGCAGTCGTTTGACAAGTAGGAAGAAGTTAAATGAATGGTACAGAGGAACAGTTTGGCTAAAGAGTGCAATAGTAGATGCCAGGTTAAGGTGGAATGCATTCAGGGAAGAGTGGCTGGCGCTTCAGTCAGATGTATAGGGGCTAGAGGGGTTGTCATGGTTGCTGGAGATGTGGGTGCTGGGTACGAGGACTTCTCTGGTGATGTGGTAGTAGGCTCTGAATCTGCTTGTAAGTCAGTCAGGATGGCGTCCCAGCTGGCAGGAAGCGAGTATTTACGAAGAGCCCATTTGTCCTCTCTGCGCAATGCAGCCCTGTCTGCCTGCACCCATGCCTGCATGGAAATTTCCCAAGCGGGTAGCACAGGTGGCACCAATGATCTCCGTCTATTGGTGAATAAGCGGTTAGCAAAGAAGAGTCACAAATCTATAAACCGTGTGGTGGCCCTGTGCTTCTTACCTCTGTGAATGAGGCCCAGTAAGCAGGCCTCCCAGGTAATGGGTACGAGCCTCTCCGTGCATTCAGCCAGCTTTGAGGTTACGCCCAGCCAGTAGTGGTGAAAGGAGGAACAAATGTGTACTAGGGCAGCATTAGGAAGTATGCAGCAGGGGCAGGCAGCATTGGTACAGTGATAAATTTATCCTTTCAGGAGTTTGATAGGACCTATGCAGTATGTAACATTGTATAAGGTGGAAAATATGTGTTGCGCGGTATACGGGAAGGGTATTCCACAATGGCCTTCCATTCTGCGTCTGTGCAGGGGCGGCCTCGGTATGCTTCTCAGCAGCAGCGTAGCAGGGTCAGTGAAGCGGTAGCGTGTGTGCGCATTAATTCAGCAAACTATCATAACAGGTGGCGGCCCGTACCCATGACATGAAGGTATTGGGCGGTGGTGCATTAGGTGTTCTTGTTGCATGCCACCCCAGTTTGTGTCATATGCCCCAAGTATGGATTTATGAAGAAGGAAATGGCCTTACTCTGTCATTAAGGTTTCGAATGGTAAATGTGAGCCATCTCAATAAAGATCCGCCAACGTATGTAAGTATATTTCGTGCCAGGTGATCTATCCTAGTGGTGCCCGGCAGTGCAGGAGCCTATGGCTGGATAGTTTTGATAATTTGGATACTACACTTAAAACATCAGTGTGCCATGTTGCGTAATGCAGGAGATGGAGCCGAACATCTGGTGCAGGGTTGGAATAAATGTAAAATGTATTGTTGGCTCCAGGCTGGTGCTGTTGTGGCAGTGCCTGATCCCTCTCCCTTCCCCAACCCGATCTGACAGTATTGACAGATGCGTCACTCCTGGGATGAGGCGGCCACTTGGGAGAGGCAGGGATCAGAGGCATCTGGTCTCTGACGGAGTCTAGACTCCACATCAACCTTTTGGAGCTCTGGGCAATCAGACTGGCATTGAAAGCGTTTCTTCCTCTTTCAAAGGGAAGAAGTGCAGGTGTTCATGGACAACACCACCACCATGTGATACTGCAACAAGCAGGGCGGGGTGGGGTTGCGGACCCTTTGTCAGGAGGTTGTGCACATCTGGAAGTGGCTGGAACATCACGGAATCTCCCTGGTGGTTCAACACCTTACGTGATTTCTGAACGTCAGAATGGATGAACTCAGCCGACAGTGCCTTGTCGATCACAAATAGCGTCTCCATCCGAAGTAGTGCAAGGTCTCTTTCAGCAGTAGCAAGACCCTTTTTTAGATCTGTTCACCTCTACAGACAACGCGCAATATGAGCAGTTTTGCACAATGAAGTTTCCAAAGCAGCACTCGGTTGGCGAAGCTTTTTGCCGCGAGTGGATCTCAGGTATCCTATGTGCCTTTCCACCCATACCACTTCTGTACAGAGGTCTCAAGAAGATCAAGAACGACCAGGCCCAAGTAATCCTTGTGGGTCTGGACTTCGCACGAAGGATCGGGTATCCTGAACGGTTGAGCATGGCCGTCGATCCTCCAAATTCAACTGCCCTTTCAGGAGGATCTTCTCTTGCAGGAGCAGGGAAGGTTTTCCACCCGATCCTATCCAGTCTCCGCCTTCTTGCATGGAGATTGAGCAGTGGCATTTGACAGCTTTTGACCTTCTGCCGAAAGTCTGTAATGTTATCTTGGCAACCAGACTTCCCTCCGCCAAAACGGTATACGCCTGTCGTTGGAACAAATTTGTGGCATGGGGCACAGACAGATTGGTTGACCTCCTCTCTGCCCCTCTTTTCGTGGTCCTTTTGTTGATACTTTCTTTGGCCCAGCAGGGCTCTGCTTTGGGCACTCTACCAGAGTGACAGCTGCAACCACTGCATTAGCACGCGGAGTTCCAGTCCTTGACATCTGTTAAGCAGCAATGTCGGCATCCTTGCACACACTCACCAACACTGCTGCTTTGACAGTCAGGTTCAAAGGGAGGGATACTTTGCCCGTTCGGTCCTACAGGACTTCCTAGTCCACCTCCGAGGCTGGTATTGCTTGGGTATCTATTCTAGGGTAAGGAATCTGCAACTAGAAGTCTCTATCAAATTAACAAGTTACTTACCTTCGATAACACTGTAGGAAGCTTTCTCTGTATATACTATATCAAAATGAGATATAGGGCCTCATTACGATTTCAGCGGACAGAAAAGACCGTCTGCCGAAATCCAGATGGGGAAGTTGATGCCATTGTGGCTGCCTCCCCCCGGGCTCATTACGAGTTTCGGGCTGGGTCAGCAGGCAGAAACCACAGTTTCCGCTTGCTGGCCCAGGAGGAAACAGCCTACAGCATTGTCTCCGCCTCGTAATCGAGACAGCGGCAATGCTGTAGTGCGCAAAGCCAGGTTCGTAATGAGGCCCATAATGTACAGAGTCCATTGGATAGCCAGAGGCTTTACAGAGGCTAAAGTAGATAATACTGATGCTCTCTTTTGTGGTAGTGTGGTCAGGTTGATAAGTTTATCAGAGGGTAGTGCAGAGCATTTGTTGCACACACACAGTCAAGAAATGAGGCCACAATCAATGACTAACTCCAGGCCAATATATTTATATAGGAAAAATATATTTGTTACTTTATTTCTAGAACCAAATGATTCTTGTTGCAGGTAAGTACAGTTGTAAGTATGTATCAAACATATGTATAAAATGCACTTTGTTTAGGTTTGGCAAATAAAACTGTTTACAGGCAAGTAACACTTTTCTCTTTCAAAAGTTGACACAGTGCAATTTTCAGTACAGTCCGGTTGCGGAGGTCAAAGTTTGTGTTGGATTTAGAATGGGATCCTATGGATACTGGGTGCCCTCGGAAACAGATCTGCTGGCAGCTAAGTACCCGTGACTTTGGATGGCAGACTTGAGGGGTTTAGGTGAGCACCTGGGAGGTGAGGGGGGCACAGGTCAGCACCAAACACACACCCTCCGCAGCACAGGGGCGGCCGAGTGCAAGGTGCAAACACAGTGCTGGGCTCCCAATGCTTTTCAGTAGGGAGACCCCGGGGGTCACAAAGATGCTACTGGCTGGGTCCAGGGGGTCGGTTCTGGAAAACCAGAGGCTGGAAAAAGGAGGGCCGCCTGCTGAACGTTGCTGTACTGTCAGTCGGATTCCCCAAGGCCAGGGGGCTGTGAGTGCAGGGGTACCTTTGGGCATCGGGTATCTGTATCTGGTTCTCTTGTGGTCCGGGGGGGGGGGTCTTCTGGATTTAGGCTTGCAGGTGTCGTCGTGTTGGCCAGGAGGGGTCAACCCAGGGTGGACACAATGTCCGAATTGCCTGGGGACCTGCTCTGGACCTGGTGGGCCACCTGGACTTGGCCTGTGGGCGCTGAGTGCAGAGTGGGCAGGACTCTCGGATCCGGGGCAATTCTGGAGTCCTTTTTGGAGTTTATTGTGGACAGGGCTGCTGTCCTCCGGAGTTCTTGGCCCTCTGCTGGGCAGGCAGTCCTCTCGGGGTTGGTAGAGGTCACTGATCCTGCAGGATGTGTTGCCTTTTTGTAGCGGGGCTTCTGAAGCTGCAGACAGGCCGGTAGGGCTGGGGCCAAGTCAGTTGGTGCCTTGAGTCTTCTATGCTGAGGTCAGCTTAGCAGTCTTTCTTCTTGAGGTCGCCTGGAATCTGGTGAGCTAAGTTCAGGAGTGCCCTTAAATCCTATGTTTGGGAGCGTTACAGGGGTCAGAAGGCAGTTGGCAATGTCTACTGTCCCTGAGGGTGGCTACACTCTTCCTGTGCCCACTCTGTTTGAGGAGGGGGACACACTCCTAACCCTATTGGTCCCTGTCCTCCAAACCAAGGAGGATTCTGCAGGGAAGGGATCGGTTCAGCTCTGGTTTCCTTAAGGGGTGGTCCTAGCTGGAGTGGTCACTCGTCCCTGTTTTACCTAATTTTCACGCCGGACTTGCCACCAAAAGTGGGACTTCGTCCGGGGAGCGGGCATCTCCACTAGCTGGAGTGGCCTGGGTCACTGTAACAGGAGACCTAATCACCGCCAAGTGTTACAGTTCATGCAGGAAGGAGGTGTGAAGCACGTCCACCCAGAGCAGGCTTTGTTCCTGACTCAGAGAGCACAAAGGCTCTCACCCCATGGGGTAAGAAACTTGTCTGTTAGTGGCAGGCTGACTCAGACTGGTCAGCCTTACACTAAAGGGTTAGGTAAAATATAGGGGTATCTCTAATATGTCCCCTGTGTCCATTGTACAATGAATCCAACACTAGCATCAGTGTGGGTTTATTGTGCTAATAAGTTGGATACCAAACTTCCCTGTCTTCAGTGAAGCCATCTTGGAGCTGTGGAGTTCATAATGACAAACTCTCAGTCCATGTACTTAATATGGCCACACTGCACTTACAATATCTAAAAATGGACTTAGACACTGTAGGGGCACAGTGCTCATGCAGCTATGCCCTCACCTGTCGTAAAGTGTACCCTGTCTTAGGGCTGTAAGGCCTGCTAGAGGGGTGGCTTACCTATGTGGTTTGGCAAACCCAGGCAGTGGTTTGTGGGCATGGCACCCTGGTAGGGGTGCCATGTCAACTTTATCTTTTTCTCCCCACCAGCACACACAATCTGCAATGGCAGTGTGCATGTGATTAGTGAGGGATCCCTTAGGGTGGCATAATACACGCTGCAGCTCTTAGGGACCCTCCTTGGTCACAGAGCCCTTGGTACCACTGGTACCTTTTACAAGGGACTTAGCTATGTGCCAGGGGTGTTCCAATTGAGGAAGCAAGGGTACAGGTTAGGTAAAGAACACTGGTGCTGGGGCCTGGTTTGCAGGATTCCAGCACACACACTGTCAAGTTACCATCAATATCAGGCAAAAAGTTGGGAGGTAACTATGCCAAAAGGGGCACTTTCCCTACAAATGCCTTATCTGGTAGAGACATATTTTAGTTGCAGATTCCTTACTTGACCCACCCATCCTCCCGGCTCTGCAAACTGATTTCTAGGGACAGGGACTTCCTTTCAGGGCCCTAGTTTTGAAGCACCAGTGGTCAGCATTCATCATGGTTCTGCGCTTCTGGTTTGGAGTCATGAAAAGGAACTGACATCAGCGTGCTGGGGTGATGCCTGTATATGACCGTGAGTTCATGTCCGGCGCGCACAACACCGACAACGGATGCAGAACCGACCCACGCAACCTGGCGGCATGCAGGGATACTGCTCAAGAATAACTCTCTGGATCCAGACTGATGCCTAGGGGAGATTCTAAAGTAAGTAATCTGCAACAAGACTATGTCTCGACCAGATAAGGGGTTACCGAAGGTAAGTAACTTGTTCTTCATCATCTCCTGCTTGGTAATCTGTTCCCATTAATTGTGTGAAGGAGCTAGATGTGTGAATAAGGAAACTTTATTCACCTTGCATAGAATTGTAAGGGTGTTGAAGGGAAATGTTCTTGATGCAGGCAACCTGCAGAAAACCAGCACTTTACAAACCTCTGATCAGCCATTTACCCAGTTACTGTGTTCCCATTCCACACATCTTTCTGGTTCCTTAGCCTCTGCTCTTAGATTTCTATAATTGTAATGTCCCTCGAATCTGCTTATGAACAAAATCCCCATTGAGAGACTGTTCCTTACACCAAGTCCACTCACATGAACAAACAGTAGCTGTGAACGAGTCACAGAAACCCTTTCCTACTTTCTGCGTACCACTAATTTTGTATCGGCAGTGTACTGGATTCTGAAGTCTTACTCCCTCTTTTCAACAGAGAGTGCCTTACCTTTAATCTCTCATCCCAGAGTACTGTTGACTGTAGTTATCTGTTTTGCAGCCCCTAAATGACCCTATTCTTGGGTCCGGCCCATAAATATGACAGTGATGTGACTAAAAGTATTTTGACATTCTAAAGTCTAGGAACAAATGCTTCTGGAATAGTAAAAGAAAATGCGTATTTGCTACTAAACACAGTTGCATAGTTGAGTAGATTAAAATGTGGGATAGGAATGAGAAATATCAAAGATGCCACGAGACAGATGTTACTGTATAAACTGAAGTTTTCTAAAATCATAATATGGAACAGTTGAAGAATAGTCTTTAAGGTGTGTGCATTAGAAGCACATCAACATCTCCCTAATATCATTGGCTCATATCTTATACTAATTTGCTATTCGGTCTTTTTAGCTTGTTAAAATGTCCTAGGGTTTGGATAACTAAGTTGGAGAGAAGGTGGGTGGAGAACAAGTACAACTGCAACATCTTAACTTTACAAACAATTACTGTAAATGAGTACCAAGCGTGCATCTTAAATATGAGGCCCATTCCAGCCCATTTGTAGAATCGGTTAGTTAATTGGCAGACATTGGCCTAGTATTGTGTACTTTACTTATAAACAATCAAAACCATGTGAAAAAACATTCTGTGTACAACTCCAGTATCACATCAACCATCTTGTGCATGACTTCACATCACAATGCAACATGGAGGCAGCTACCTTACAAATCCTAGACAATGCCCTCCTCTGACAGATATAGATAACTTGTGCCTTCGAATACTGTTGCACCGCTCAATCAATAAATAGATCAGAGATTTGTAGAGCATGGCAAATCACCCATGAGGGTCTTAAGGCACAGGAGTTGCTAGCTGCTAACATGATGATATGTTAATTCGAACAGCCAGGTCTTGAGTTCTTTCCTGAACTGCTGGAGTGATGGGGCTGCCTTGAGGTGCAGTGCAAGGTCATTCCAAACTTTGGCCACCAGGTGTGCAAAGGAGCATCCTCTGCTGTTGCCTCAGCAGGTCCGGGGGTGTCTGCGAGAAAGAGGGAGGCGGATCGTAGGTGCCTGGTCAGTCGGTGGAAGTCATGCGTTTGTTGATGTATGGTGGTCCTTCATTTTGCAGGGCTTATGGTGATGATGTCTGAGTAGACTCAACCCCAACACCCTCAACCCCACTTCACCAGACAGGAAATCAAAATGGATGGAGACATTTGCCAAGCTCATGTTCTCATCTGCAGCCTTGTACTTCGATCATTCAGCACTAGTTGCCTCTCAGGGAGGTACCCTCATGTGTTGTGGGAGTGGCAGACACCTTGACAGCTGTCCATGATGACATCTGGCCAACCTTACAAGATCTCATTACAGATGGCCAGGATGCAGTCTGGACACTACTGACTGTCTGGTCAGGATAGTTGGGGCCAGCTGGTTTTTGATGCTTGGGCGCCATGCCTGGATTCGCTCCACTGGTTTCTCAAATGATATCCTGCTATTTTTAATGGACATGCCATTTGATAACTCTAGGCTCTTGGGTGGAAAGGCGGACTCAACCTTGGAGAGATTTAAATACAGTAAGGCCACCACCCACTCCCTAGGGGAAGCACAACTTTTTCAGTAGTTCCTGCACTAACTTTGCCTCTTTGAAACTTTGTTGAGGATACCAGCACAGGCAATGCCACAGCGTCCATCAGCAAGGGCATCCCTCTCAGTCCTTTCAAGGTAGAGGTGGAGGCAGGGAATCATGCTGACAGCATTAAAGCCTCCACAGGCAGTGATGTACCCAAACATCAGTCCACCCTTCTCCCCCGCCACAAAACTGCTTTAAGTCACCATCGGCACAGCACAATCACCCAGTAGGAGGCTGTATCACCGTCTACATTCTTTAGTGAAGGAGCTTCTCATCCAAACAGTTGGCACTTAAGATTGTGGAGCACGGTTGCTCCATACTCTTCATCTCTTGTGATGCGACCAGCACCACAGTGCCTCCTGCAGGTTCACGTATGTATACTCTAAGGAGATGTGAGCTCTCTTGGGCGCAGACATCATTGATTGGGGCTGGCTTTTACTCCCATTATTTCCTGGTGCCTCCATCCTATCCTCAATATACGCCTTGTGAACTTCTTTCTCCCGAACGACAAGTTGACCCTGGCACAAGCTCATTTTACCTTGGATCCAGGAAACTGTATGTGGCATTGGATCTGCAGGACACAGATTTTCACATCCCCCTCCTGTAATCCCAAAAACGTTACCTGCACTTTCAGTTCTCGGTGCTCCCCTTTGGGCTTACCAGTGCATCTCAGGTGTTCTGAAATGTGTGTTGTGGTCACAGACCATATATGCTGAACGCCTCTATAAGTTTGTGGTCTGGTGTTCCACCTGTAACATTCAATCTTTACAGGCAGCATTATCTGAGGTTCTGCTGTTTTCTAACCCAGCAAGGCATTGCTTTTGTGAAGGTTAAAGATTATCTTTCAGTCGTTTTGGCCTTTCTACGGCTACCTGATCAGTCATCCCTTTTCGAATTTTGTTATGCGTTTCTTAAAGGGATTGGTCCATATGTTCTAGCCAACATCTTTTGTGATTCTGCAGTGGGATCTTAATTTGTTTCTCATCTTTTCGTTGTGCATACCCTTGGAAGTGATTTACATCTGTTCTCTACCTCTGCTAACTATGAAAATTATGTTCTTACTGGCATTATCTCTGCTTGATGAGTAAGTGAGCTTCAGGGCTTGCACATTCAACATCCCTACACAACTTTTTTCCAGGACAAATAGACACAACCAGCATTACTACCAAAGGTAGTAATACCTTTCCATATAGGGCAATCCATTACTTTGCCAACTTTCTACACGCTGCTTCCTCCCTCCAGGGAGGAGGAACTACTCCACTGTCTTGACCCCAAGAGGGTCCTTAGTTTCTTCATTGATCAAACCAGAGACCACCACCTGTGCAATCAACTTTTCTTGGGCTAGCCAAAAAACAGCCTCTAGAAAGCCTGCAGCTTATTCCACCAGAGCGAAGGCAGCAGCCTACGTTGGCACCCTTTGTGCCAGTTTCACACATCTGCAGGCTGCAACATGGGTGTCTCACCACAGGTTCTCCAAGCACTACTGCCAGCATAGACAGGTCCAGCAGAACCGGCATTTTGAAAGATTTGTATGGCAGGATTTCTTGGTTTGAGTCATTCAACAGGGGGAGGTACTGCTTTGTTATCTATTCATTAAATGAGGAATCTGCGGTTAGACATTTTTATCAGAAGGACAAGTTACTTAACTTCAGTAATGCCTCTCCTGGTAGAGACTCTAAACACAGATTCTTTGATGTCTCACCCTGCTCCCCATTCTGTGCAATGTACTCATAACATCCATTATTAAGACCCCATCTAAAGATTGGCACATGACATTTATTTGGATTCTGCGACTGTCGTCATGCACTGATGTATGTGCTCAGAGGTGTCAAAGATATAGTGGCCACAACGTCACATCTGGGGCGAGATGGATCCGATGCAGAGCCACATGATGCCACCTACCAATGGACAAGGAAATGGCTTTTGAAAATTCTCCAGATCCAGTCTGGCCTCCTTAGGAAATTCACAAGATAAAGATCTGTGGTTAAATAGTCTCTCCTAGAAAAGGCGCTACTGAAGATGAGAAACGTGTTTGTCATCGAAATCCTGAAGTCTTGAACGAGCTGAACTGTCAACTGATTCTCCTTTTACCTATCCAACCAACACTGGTTATTTCATAAGGACACCCTCAGTCTCCTATAATAAGGTCTTATAATCTCCATAGTATCCCCATAGTCCATGTTGTCCACCTTGTCCCCCCCATCATTTCTGAACTATACATCAGGCTTCTCCAACAAGTAGATTGTGAGCTATTAGTAGCTCTCCAGCTACCTGTCAGTATCTCTCCTGTGTACAGCCCATCCTATTAAATTAAGAAGGTCTTTGGTTCAATTAATATATGTGTACTGAAATTGAAAAAAGTGCATTCGAGACGAAAATTTGCTTTTTGAAAATTCATAAGTTGATCTTTAGAGATAAATGGTTGAATTTCTGAAATATATTTAAAGTTGATATTTGAGTAAATGATGCAGCATTAGGGAGACATTTTACTCCTAATATTACCTTGATGCTAGGGGCATTGTAACTAGGGTTGTTAAGTAAAATTGGCAAAGCCTTTTTTACATTACTGCGGACAACCTTGCCTGGTGCACTGAGATGATCACAACTGGTAATCTTGCAAAGGTGGCAACCAATGTAATCTTGTCTGATGTGGACATTGTTACAACACTAATAAAATAAGTAGTTCTGGTTGAATTTCATTGCACAGAAGTAGCTCTTATTACAGAAAAGGTTGAAGAACCCTGCTCAACACACAGCCCTTTGGAACTCCGTTCACTGATAACCGCATCAGAATTTACCAGTATGCCACAAAATTCTATTTGAAATTCTCATAAGCATCAGACATCCAACACTTCAAATGCTGCTGGCACCTCATTCTGACCGGGATGTTCAGGACTGGTCTGAAGCTCAACCCTACCTAAACAGAATTCCTCCTATTCTTGAAAAGGAACAGCCAACTAATCCAAAAATACTTTAAAAATCAAAACCTGGACGGATTCAAGGCCTGACTTTAACACAGTGCCAAGTCACAGGAGTTTGACGTGAACACTGATCTCACCCTCATGGAACACATTGCCAAGAAAACCAAATTAACGTAGTACAGGTTTTCTCTACTTAAGAATGTAAATCTGTTTTATTGACTTTGAAACTGAGGTTCAGTCTCTCATACTCTTGCATCTGGATGTGGCAGTGCTCTCCTTAAGTAATGCAGCATGACTTATCAGTGGTCTGAAGACGTATGAGCAATCCATACTGAATAAACTCCACAGGCTCCCCTTATCAGCCAGCACCATCTTAAAAACCTAACGCATGACCTACAAACCATAATGACCAGCACCGTCTCTTATCTGCTGACAAGTTCACCACCACTGGAGGTTCTTAGAAGTCAGGAAATAATCAAACTAGAGACTAAAAACATTTTTTTTAAAACACAAGTCAGGGCCCCCTTGTGCATCCCCTTATCCATCAGACCCACACCACCACTGCTCAGATTTAGGAAGGAACTGAAGGCACCACTTTAGAGTTGAGGTAGCAGTCCACTTCCACTTTCATAAACCAGCTAGATCTCGAATCCCTCTTTAATTGTATCTTTTGCTTTGATCCTTTTGGCAAGGTTCATACTACACAGGTAGCACATATGTGCATACATACAATCTAGAGTACCTTCATGAATGCAGGTAGAGGAAGTAAGTTGAGGGCCACAGGATTGCCCTGCACATCTCCTAATTTAATTGTGTGGTGCGCAGTGGAGCAGAAGATGTGTATTACACTTTCCATTTTGCATTAGTCTTTTGTGCATAAGATTATGAATGGCATTGTGGGCAACCTCAGTGCATGGTTTGATTCATCTGTGCAGTAGTTACCTTGTAAAAGTGCAGTACATATCTCAGTATTGTGCAGTAGCAGGAACCCTCTTGACAAAGCGGAATGCAGCCACCATCTTGAAGGACCTTTCGGGCACTCTCACAAAGCTTCTTGACACAGGGTTATCTGGAAGTAGGTGGAGACCACAGGCTCCGCCATGAAGGAAATGCAGGGGCACAATTGTTCATTGGGCCACACAAATTAGCACTCACTGCCACATTAAATGCCAACGTTGTCCAAGGGCTACATACTTTAGGGATAAATTACTGAGGGCCTGGCCCATAGCAAACAAAGCCAAGCACAGCACCTTTCTAGCTCGTGGTTACATTAGTCGTGCATGGCCTAAGAAACTTTGGGTCAGAATTCTGCATAACTAATGTTAAAATAGTTTTGAATCTGGCCTGGTGTGTCCAGCACTGGGAACGTGAATTCGCTCATGAGCTATGAGTACCAGGGCTATACAACAAAAATGAAGTCTCTTGCTTGAACATTTCAGTGGCTGCATAAAACGCTAAATTTTCGAATTTTTGACCCTCTTTCTATAGATGCTTAAAACATTTTTAAAACCTCAGAATTGCAAATGCCTGTGGATCCTTCTATTTATATTTCTCCCATATTTATATGATAAGAGCTTATGTTTTTCTAGGTCTGTGTTCTGGGCGTACCTGACTTCTCAGGGAAAGTTACTTTCACAGCTAGTCCTTATAGACACATGCAAAGTTCTAAATGGTTTTAGATTTTAACAATGCAGCACAAAGCACAGTTAGTTATAAAAGATTATTTTCAAAGGTATCAATATTCCTTTTATAAATTCGTATTTTTTCACAAGTGAGTTGGGAGAAATATTTTGAAGTTCAGCTCCTGTCAGTTTTGAGAGTCACGTATGAAGGATTTACCACACTGACCAAGACCTTGGTGTATTATGTGTCTTGGTGCCAGCGTGTGTTTTTTCTCTCATGTGGTGTTTCTGCTCATTAAAAGCCAACTGTTACCATGTTAAATTTTTCAGGATCTCACAGCGCGTGGAGACCAACAGGAGTCAGCTCCAGTCTATCAGCGAAAGGGTCACCCTAGCGCAGGCCAAGATCGAGAAGTTAAAAGGAAGCAAGAAGGCCATCAAGGTAAACCTGTACCTGATGTGGACTCAATGTATACTGTCATTCACCAGCTAGTTAGGACCTTCGTTTTACCCTTAGTTCCTTCTTCTAAATATGAAGGCTTGGATAAGTGAGGATCAACTATTGTTTTCCTCCGTTTGTGAATTCAATTTGACATTTTTTCAGCTTATATGTAAAACATTAGGTTCCTAGGGGTGTTTATGGATGTTCTGATTTGTTAGACTGTATCTTTACCACACCGTAAAGGGAGTGTTTATGGTGTGGGAATCTAAGACCTACGCTCAGAGGAAGAGATAGTAAACATCCAAAACTTTGCAATTGGTTACCAAAGAGATTACAGAGAAGAAAGAGAGAATGTGAGAAATCTAGTTAATGGTTTGATGGGTAAGTGACATATTGGAAGAAGGAAGGGAACAATCTAGTTACCAGCTCATCATTTCTTTTTGTTTTCATTCACACCTTGCATGACTGCTGGCCCAATTGCTTTCTTTTTTGGAATGAATTTGAACTTACTTAGACGTTCTCTACACAGGTGTTTTCCAGTGCCAAGTACCCTGCCCCGGACCAGCTGCAGCAGTACTGCTCCATTTTCAGTGGTGCAGAAGACCCATGTTTACAGAAACGGGCACGACGTAAGATCCAAAGCAAGCACCGGCTACTAGAAGAAAAAGCCCTGCAGGTAGTTATTCATCTCTTGTTCTTTGTGAGGGCAATCTAAGGGTCTTCAGCTTTACAAGTGATGGTGTGGTGGAACGTACACGTTACTGCCTTTCCAAGAGTGCTCATACCTTTCTTTATGTTGGAAATGTGCCCTTTCTGCATAACCACACCGTTTTTGTTTGGCCTTTTTGCTGCACCCGATTAAGCCCCATTGACAAGCATAAAACCCTCCTTTTTAAATATTTAAAAATCACCCTTAAGTAAGCCTCACTGTCCATTAATGTAAGGTGCCTGGTATTTAAAAGTAGGATTTGTAAAGGTTAATGTTAAACATGTCCATACAGTGACTAGCACCTCAAAGCTCTTTTCATCGTAGCAGAGTTGGCTGTTCCATAGCAAAGCTTTGACATTCAGTATTATGTTTAATAAGTGTTATATCTGCCTAGGAAACAGCTACATATTTAATTGTTGGACTTCTGACATATATATTACTAGCCTAATTCACTGGAGAAGTCAGTTTGTAACAAATATTTTGGAAAGATTACTTTTTTAAAAAGTCACCTTTGCCCTGCCTGATGTCCCTGGAAGCTAAATCTGTATTTTGCGCTCTCCCCTCTTCCAGCCAAGAATTAACATTTCATTGGCCGTGAATGAGGTGTGGACTTGCTCCCAGGACAGGAAAAGAGGCCTTGGGTGTGGGGAGGTGGTGTTGTGCCCATGCCAGGATGGCCTGTGGGCTAGGCCCAAGGACCTGAATAACGTCACAGACCCTGTCAAAAGCAGACCTTTCCTTTCTCAAAAGCAGACCTTTCCTTTCTCAAAAGCAGACCTTTCCTTTGTCAAAAGCAGACTTTTTCTCTGTTCTACTAGCAGGATCAACAGCCATAACAGTGGGCCTCTTGTTGACATCACAGTGTCAGATCCTGCTGGAGTGTCAAGACCACCCACACCCCCAACTCTTTGAGCCCAAGTTTAGTGTGGGTAAATTCTTTGACTGTCTTGAAAATGCCCAAGATGGGTAGGGTTAGACCCAAGAACCTTTAACCCATTGGTTAGGGCACCACCAGAGTCATTCCCACCCACTCCGTTGTGCCAGGCATAAATGTAGCATCTCCGGACACATAACGGAACACTCTTGACTTTAGTGGTTCATCACAACACGGATTGTGAATACTTGTTGTGGGTACTTGCCCCTGCCCCTCAACTAATAAACCGTTTCTTACTTTTTGCTTCTTTAATCTTTAAAAAGACTTTCAATAAGTATTTCATTTTAAGGCATCTATTATGACTGCTGTTCTGCATTGGTACCTTCATTTTTACAATGGCTGCCCAAGATGGTGGACAGCCTTGTTTCATCTTTCACCAAATGTATAAGCCAAGCCTCGAGGACTTCATTTTAGCTAAGGATAGCCAAGAAACCTCCTGTATGTAGTTGTATCTTAATCCTAGCAGAATACTATTCACATTGACGATGCATAGCTTTGGCATTTCTGATATCCTGTATGTGGTGTACTGTGTGCAGAGACGTACATGAGCATTTTTAAGGTTTTATCTACATTTAGTTCTACTGAATTACTAATGTGTAACATTTTTGTCCATTTTTGTTTTTTCTAATTCGAAGATGACAATACACCACTTTATAAAGACATCCACATGGTTGAATCATGGGCTAGGCCACTGCAGCTAAAAATAACAACATGTGAAAAGCACAAGGTGGTGGAAGATACATGACATTAGCGAGTACACAATGTAAAGATGTCAGATTCTCCAGACGTCGTCTTGAGTTAGTTTCACAAGAGTTATGAAGTTGTTCTTCCAGTGTGGAACAAACAGCATTCAAAATGCAATAACTGGATGTGGTGTTCACGAGGGCCAACGAGGCCCCATGTTCTCCATAATGATGCAGGCACAGAATCAAGGCCCTCCATAAGGTATCATAGTTTTTGTAAGTTTTCAGAAGAACTGAAAAATGTTTTCTTTCAAGCCACAGGAGTTGGTTGTGGCTATTGATTTCCACAAATTAGTCAGCATCTTTAGATGGGGGGGAGCTCTTATTCCCACAGGCATAGGATTCGCTCTCTGAATTATCTACTGCAATCCCTAGCTCTTTTGCCATCCGTGGGCTTCAACAACTACCAAGCCGGCTTCTTGGTACTGGAGTACCCAAACAATAGGCAAACCTCTACACTGGCCCCAGAGGTATTTTGTGAAATTGACTTCTGTAGACTTAATAGAGTTCAGTACCGTAGAGACACTGACAAAGGGGATATCAAGTTTTCAGTTCTTTTTGCTGAAGGAATTAGGAAAGTTCAGCTTCCAGAATTTCTATAAACATTGCTTATGGGTAACCATTTCATAGGGAATGTTGTGCTTTGGTTTCTGAGACTCGGGTGCACCAATAAAAGACTTTCCCTAAGCTAACGTATAGAAACTGTAACTAAAAAGTGTAAAGTGAACTCACTAAACTTTCAGTGAGCTGGGTTCAGTCTTCTTTGGTAAATCATTGAGCTCCCATGTTGGGCTAAATCTGAGAACTCAATACTTGGGCAATAACAGGATTCAGTAGGTGGGTAATAATAGGAAAATAGCCCACCATAGACGAGGCTTAGGAGAGAAGTTCTACTCAAGCCTTCTGAAGAAGGTCCCTTACATATGGATATCTCCATTAAAATGAAATCTGTACATGGCAAGGTGTATAATAACTCACTCAGTTATATTTTACCACCAGTAAAAAAACATATATAATTTAATAAAAAGATCTTGTCAGACTAATTTTAGATTTTAGTTTGTTCAAATATTAAGTAGGTTTTTTTATTTTTTTTTATTGTGTTATTAACACAGGGCATTGATACCTCTTTGTAAACTAATGCTTGCAATACCTAATATAAAGTCGGACAGTTCTTGGGGCGGATTAATAGCATTTCTCTTCCATGTGCCTTTAACATAATGATGCTACTCGAACCTATTTAAAAGGTGTATTGTTTTATACAATTGGTTTACTAATGTAGAGACCCAATGGAGATCATACCCTTTAGTTATAGATGCTTTTTTACCTGTATTTGTGCCAAGTTATTTGAATTTTGGGCAATACAATACTCACAAATTTGAAGCCAACCCACGTTTCTTGAGAACATCAAGAAAGCACCAGTCCACAGGCACAGGACGCTTAGGAGTCTGAGTGGTTTGTGGATCAGGCATGGAACCAGTGATTGGTGCAATTCCCACCATGTTGTGCTCCACTTCAGTGGTACACTTGCCTGTTTAATCAGCTTATGACCCTCTGTCACTGCGTGGCATTCACCTTTTTAGTTTGCAGTCTACCACGCAGCACAGCTATCCGGTTTGCTAAAGACATCTTGAGGACTTTCAGAAAGTTGACCTAGGAATGCATTGTGCTTGCTGATTACCATTGGCTTTGTGGTTTGTAACTCACACTTTCTGGCTTTCCATTTTCTGGCTTTATTTGCTTTAGGCTCTCCAGGTTCAGTTTGTCCTTCCTATTGCCTAAACCATGCTTCCTCTGTTCTTCCACGAACTTGCTTTCTGTTAACAGGCCTTTAAATCGTGTTCTGATCTACTCACGTTTGCTGTGCATTCAAAGACGGAGATCAAATGTCAGGCGTTGTCTTCCAAGGGCACTTGTGTACTTTTCTTTCTCTGAATTGAAAGTGAGAGAATTTATGTGACAATCTTGCTGAATACTGCAGCTAGGAAATAGTTTTTTTCTTGCTCACAACAGCATTTAATTAAATTGTGTCAGTAGTCCAGAATATATCAGGATTATGAACTCACAGAGCATGCAAATTTTTTGTTATTTTTGAAGTGTGTTGGAATCAAATACTTTAATACGATTAAAACAAATCATTACACTAGGTGATGCAATTTCCACACATTTTTGTATATGCTCTGTATAGTTTTATTAGTAAAACTGTATGTCTATGCAAATGTAATGGTCATTTCAATTGAAAATATGTTGTCTGTAATGGCAGTGTGCTACCACACCATGAACACTCCACTCTACGCCACTCTACTCTACATCACTCCACACCACTGTTCTTTACTCTGCACCACTCCACACCACTACACTCTGCACCACTCCTCTCTAGGCCCCTTCACGCTACGCCTCTCTACCCTGTACCACTCTACGCCATGCCAAAGCACTCTCCGCCCCTCTACTGTACACCACTGCACTATTCACTGCACTCTGCACCACACCACTCCATTCTACTCTGCACAACTCCACTCTATGCCACTGCACTCTGCCACTCTGCAACACTGCACTGTATGCCAGTGCACTCTATGCCAATGTACTTTACTCTGTAGCACTCAACTCTGTGCTCCTGCACTCTATGCCATTCCACTGTACATCACTCTATGCCATTCCACTGTGCGCCACTCTAACCTACTTTGCACTACTGCATTGTACACCACTTTACTCTACGCTATTACACTCTATGCCACTCTACGTAATTGCACTCTACCCTGCACCACTTTCCTCTACTCCACAACAATCTACTCTGTGCCACTACACTCTACCAGTGATTCCCAACCTTTTGGTTTCTGAGGACCCCCATTTTAACATTAATGGAACCCAGGGACCCCCACTGAATCATCATTGGAATACGGGGACCCCCGCCTGAGTCATTACTGGAAGCTGGGGACCTAATTTGTCAATATTTGTTAATATTTTTTCCTTTTCTAAGCAGTCGCGGACCCCCTGAGAAGGCTTCGTGGACCCCCAGGGGTCCCCGGACCACAGGTTGGGAAACACTGCTCTATGCCACTTTATGACATTGCACTCTACACAACTGCACTGTCACTGAACTCTACTCTGCGTCACTGTACTCTGTTCTACTTCTCCCTGCACCATTTTACTCCACTTTACACCACTGCACTCTGACATTCTACCCTGCAACACTGTGCACTATCCACCACTGAAATCTACTCCACACCACTTCACTTTATGCCACTGCACTCTATGGCACTATACTCTACATCACTCTATGCTGCTCTACTCTGTACCACTTTACGCCACTGCACTCTATGCCTCTGATTCTACTCTGGACCACTTCCCTCTGAATCACTAAATTCTACATCACTCCACACCACCCTGCACCGCTGCACTCTGGGCCATTCTACTCTGCGCCAATCTGTGCCACTGCGCTCTACTATGCACTAATCTAATCAACGCCACTGCATTCTACGATGCTGTATTGTACGCTACTGAATTCAATGTCACGGCACTCTATGCCACTATACTCTGCAGCACTCTACACCAGTCTGCTCTACGCTAGTCCACTCGAGTGTATGCCACTCTACTCGACTCCACACTACACCACTCCAATACACAACTCTCCCTGCCACTCCATTCTAGAACACTCTGCTCCACTCTTTGCCATTCTACTATACGACACTCCATGTCACTCTCTTCTATGCTACCAACTTTAACAATGATGAACAGCAGCCACAATGTGTTCTAGCCATGTGAACAACATGGGTAGAACACATCGGAAAGCCAATAGCTCTTGCAAAGGTGAGGCGTATTGGCTTTACCAAGGCTTGTTGACAGTCTCTCCGGACTCCATTGGGTCATCCCATGTTTCTTCTGCCCTTCCCAAATTTCCTTATTAATTAACCCCATTGTTCCCAAATGTTGCAAGACATTATGACTAAACCACACAACATCAAAACAGTGAGTATGGAGCAGTTTCACTATTTACGTCCCTGTGGCCTTGGAGCTTATAACAGCCCCTTCCTGCCAGCTACCCATACGGCTTTACTCACCATGAGATACCTAGATTCCTTTTCCAGGGTTTTGCCACATGCACTGTGTTCTTTTCATTCCCCTTGTATGTTCTTCCTTGAGAGTGTCCTGAGTAACACATTTATTTTGACAACACTTAACTATTGAAAGTTTTTATACCATTGTACTTTGTGCAATACAGTAACCTACTTCACAGGGTAGTCATTGCATGGGTGCCTGTGAAATACATATTTCATATTCATAACAACCCCAAACTACTCAACAGACCTTCCACATTGTCCGAGCTAGTAGGATTGTGTGTCATGATGGATCAAATTATGTGACAGTGTTATCAAACTATGTTCATCAATTTGACCAATATCTTTGGTGGAATCTACACATTTTGCAGTTAATTTGGTTTTGAACGAGTAAATTCAGAACCTAACTATAATGTCCCTGTAACCTTTGTTTTTTCAGTGAATGTCTATGGCTTTTTTAACGTAAAGTAATTTTAATTACTATACGTTAATCCAACCACCGGCGCACACTGCCTTTGGCCGTGCGCGGCAGGTGTTGGTGTGCAGGGCCTGCAGCCAACCATTGATAACCACCCAATCTTGCGCTGCACACATCCGTCAGCGCAGCCAACCACCCAACCCCACACTGACGAAGGGTCTCTCTCTGGGTGTGAAAATAGGCGTTGGAAGGGTGTCTCTGGGTGTGAGAGTGGGTGCGTGAGGGTCTGAGTGGTTCTGAGTGGATGCGTGATGGTTTGAGTGGATCTGTGAGTGGGTGCGTCAGTGTCTTAGTGTGACTGTGAGTGGGTGCATGAGTATCTAAGTAGGTCTTGTCAGTGGGTGCATTGGGGCCTGAGTGTGTCTGTGAGTGGGTGCATGAATGTCTGAGTGGGCCTGTCAGTGCGTGAGTCCCTGAGTGGATGTGTGAGTCTCTGAGTGGGTGCGCGAGGGACTAAGTTTGAATGGGTGCGTTTCTGTATGGGTCTGTGAGTGGCTGAGTCTCTGTGAGTCTTTGGGTGGGTCTGCTAGTTGGTGCGTGAGCGTCTGAGTGGATCTTAAATTGGCTGTATGTCTCACTGAGTGGGTCTGTGAGTGGGTGCATGATATTTGTGAATTCATTGCGATTTTACATGGGGGCCACACTGAGCGTCGGGACTTATTCGCAAACATAGCGTGCCAGGAAAAAAACATACATTGTAAAGTCATATTTTGACCTACAAAGACTTCTATATCTCAGCCCTGAGGTCAGGGTACTTCTATCCTGACCCCTTATGCCACTTTTCATTTAACTTTTTCAGCCCCGGGGACGTGTCACGCTCCCTAAAATGACGGCCGCAACTTTCTAGTTAGGTTGCGGCCAGCCAATGACAGCATTCCTGTTGGCGCGCACATTTTTGAATTAGCTGTGATCGCTGCAAAAACATCACAACGGATCAGCAGCTCTAAATATGCAAATTTATTTTTCCTTTAATATCTCCTAAACTACTGAACAGATTTACACCAAGTAAGCAAAAGCATAATATGTGTACCGAAAGCTAGCTTTCTGCCAAATTTGGTGTAATTCCGTCCAGTAGTTCGGGCTGTAGTCGTGTTCAAAACTCCAATGGGAATTAACATGGGAAACACATGTTTTTTTACCCCCTTTTTCTCGGCCCCCACTTATCACCCTGAAACTTACTGTGCGCAACAAGAATCACCGGGGCACCGGGAATCTTTTTGTGAAGATTCGTCAAACAGTGCCAAAGATACAGGCAAGTCAAAAAACGCTTTTTCTATGGAAACAGGGTCCTAACTGTATCTACCTAATGGCAATTAAACTAAGGTAAGGTGTTGGAATGATACATAAGCTAATATTAAAAACCCTAAACGCCACTGAAATACTCCAGTTGTAGTTTAGTGAATTAACTAACTTGCTCCCCATTATTATCACAACACATAGTACATAGCTCATGACATATTAAATAACGTCATTGATTACATCCTTGGTTAGACTTAAATAACATTGTTGAAATTACTAATTAAATTAGCCAATGATTCTGACAGTGTGCTTTATGCTTTGTTACCAAGGAGTAATACAACAACCTGAACTGATGTTTAGACTTTTATAAGATTGTCAGAAAGCTTTAGAAAGATGCAAAGGAAAGTTGATATTGTAGAAGTGAAAAAACACTTTTGATGGATATTATTGTCCTTTTATTTGTATTCACCCAAAGGATGGGTACAGTGGGGTTAGGTCACTGGACATCTTTGATCAAAGCCCCTCTGGCCAACCTTTTCTCTGAAAGGCTGAGCAAGTAGGGTGGTAGGTGGTCATGGAGGAATGGGTACAGGGCTTACACATAGGCCTAGCCCCACAGCCTAAACCCGTAATGTATGTTGGATGCAGGGTCTGGTGTGACACCAGGCCTTGCAGATAAGCTCCATTGTGTATGTCCAAAGTATTTATGTAGCATGGGATGGTTGCTTGTGTAGGGGTGAGTGTAGACCAGTGGTTCCCAACCTGTGGTCCGCGGGCCCCCAGGGGTCCGTGACACATTCCCAGGCGGTCCGCAGGCCTGAGCTGGCAGGAAGACACCTCTCCAGCTGAGGCCTCTCAGAAATACGAGGGTGTTTGTCTACTTATTACTTTATTTATGCAGCAGTTTAAAAAACACTGCAAATTCATCCACCAGCTTTCATGCAAAAAATAAAAGCGTCAAGAGAACTCATGTGATTAATGTTCCTGCAGGAGAGAGATGGGAGGTTTGACTAGTGGCAGTTTTGACTCATCTAAGGTAGCGCAGAGGGTTAACATGCCTGCTGCAAAGAACGTATATTATGCAAAGAACAGGATTTTATGTGCATAGCACAGTGGGTTACTGCTTTTGTGACAGATTATTTTGTCACTGTGCATTTCATAAATTACAATCGTAATGTAGCACAGTGAGCTATGAACTGCGGTCAAAGAGCTACCTGCATGGCAGAAATTAGAAAGTTGTGTTTTTACCCAGTCTTTCATTATCATAATGCTTGTAAAAAATGTTTGCTTGCATAGACATACATTCTTATTATTAAAGTCAACGCTAACCACAGTGTTATGTTCTGAATCCCGAGTTTGCACATCTCCAAACCAAGCACGCTTAGAAAATGCCTACCAGTATAGATAACATGTAAATCCTACACTTTGTAGTCCACTGTAAAGCGCTCCGACACCCTACAGTGGTATGAGAGGTGCTATTAAACAAATGAATTACATGTGACAGAGAGGTTATGGAGAGAAGAGAGGCTCTTATGGTTTTACTTCCTTTCCCCACCCCATTGATATGTGAAAAATCTTCTCAGATCTTATGTACCTAAAAATAGAAACAAATGGCTTAGGAAATGTAGAATCGGACCAGAGGATTCTGCTTTCCTAAATAAAACCAAACATTGAAAAGTTAGTCATCGAGATGCAGTTTCGACATTCCCATTACAATTTTTCGATTTTTGTGCATATTTAAAAAAAAAAAAATTATATCTTTAGTAATTTGAGTATCTGTTTGGTGTGTTCTTGTTTGTGTATTTTTTGCGAATTACTGTTTTAATTCTTGAAATTTTAATTGTTCAAATTGCTTGGGGTTCCCCGGCTTTCAACAGTGATTCAGTGGGGGTTCTCGGGAGTCAAAAGGTTGGGACCCACTGGTAACTATGGCTACAGGCTAAACCCTTGCCCTACTTCTGGCTGAAAATTGTGTGCAGTGGATCTTTGATGCTTGAAGAGGATTGGGTGCTGGGTCTTGCCACAGCCTAGGCACTGAGACCAAGTCCTTATGCGCTTTGGATGTAGAACCTGGCCAGAGGCTATGAGATGTCATGAGTAATATCCTTTAACATGTCCTGAGTGGAGTAATATGGGAGATCATTAGTAGTGCATAATAGTGCAAGTAATGTTAGTTCACTAAACTATAGTGTTTTTGGGCTAATCATTGACTTGTGTCTCATTCCAATGCCTCACTATGACATCACTTCAACCATTGTTTTTTCATTAAATTTCACATTTTTTTTGTTAATAATTTAAGGTCTCATCACCTAAGTATAACGTCACTTTAACCTCTGCTGCTTGAATATATATATATATATATATATATATATATATATATATATATATATTCATTCAATGTCATGTGTGTCTGTAGATACCATGCTTTACATAAGTCCACCATCTAGTGTTGGGTCCGGAGTGTTGCAAGTTTTTTTTGTTCAAAGAATCTTTTCGAGTCACGAGATCAAGCTCCGGAACCGAAAATTCTGCCTTCCAGAGACTCAAGTCTTTCTTTGGAAGCAGCTTTACCATTTGAGCAAATCCTCGAAATAATGGATGCTCGTCATCGCCAGCTGCATATTCAAAAGGGAACAGGACTAATTATTGCTTCTTCTCCTGTCCCAATTAAGAGGAAACTCCAAGAGACTTTGGACACTGCTTCTCCACCTAAAAAGGTCTCCAGAGACAAGGACAGGGCTCCGGTTCAACCTCTGCCTTCTCCACTACACTCTCCTGTGCTTCCTCTAACTCCTCCTCCACAATCTCCTCCACCTATTTTTAAGCCAAGGTTTTCTCCACAAGGTTCACCGTCACCTCAGGGAGATGATTTGGGGGATATTCCACAAGACATAGACCCATGGGATTCATATGATCCAGATCCCATACTTCCAAATGACCCTGATTTATACCCTGCACGTCCTTCACCCCCTGAAGACGCAACATCATATCAGCAGGTCATAGCACGGGCAGCTGCACATCATAATGCACAAATGCATTCTGAACCAATTAAGGAATATTTTCACTTTGATACACTGACTACCACTCATAAAGAAAGTCAATTTCTGCCCATGCTACCAGGCATGCTCAGACATGCCACAGACATTGACAAGAAATATTAGCGGCCCCTACAGACCCTTTATATATTCAGTCACAACTATCCCCTGATTCTATTGTTGTCAGCATGGCAAGTAAACATGCTAACAGTCAATGGGAGATGCACTTCCCCCCCGACAAAGAGACTAAAAACTAGATGTGGCAGAAAAACGAGTAGCTGCACAAGCAGACAAGCATTGGCATATTGCCAATTCACAGGCACTCCTAGCACGCTATGATAGGGCCCTCTGGGATGAGATGGAAGGCTACTTTCAGTATCTCCCAGAGGAACGTCACCAAAGGGGACAAAAACTTGTTTCTGAGGGCCAAACTATTTCAAATAATGCTATTAGGTGTCCCACTGATGTAGCTGATACTACTGCATGTTGTCTTAATACCAGCAACATTATCAGAAGGCATGCTTGGCTCAGATGTTCAGGTTTTAAACCTGGAATCCAACAGGCAGTTCTTAATATGCCTTTTGACAAAGAACATTTGTTTGAGCAGGAGGTGGACACCACTATAGAAAAGCTCAAAAAGGATTCAGAAACAGCAGAGGCTATGGGGGCCCTACTCACTAGACCGCAAAGGGGTAATTTTCATTGCCCACAATTCAGGGGAGGCTTCAAACCCACATCTAATGAGCTCTCCACCTCACAAACTAAGCAAGACACCCATTTCTATCATAGAGGTTCCTTTAGAGGTTCATACAGAGGTGTGAACAGTAAAGGCAGAGGAAAGGCGTCCACTTCTAGAGGATCCTCCTCTGATATATGCCAGTGATTACTTACACCTTCCACTGGCTCACACCTCTCCAGGGGGAATATTAAAGCATTTTTATCAACAATGGTGCAATATCACCACAGATCAGTGGGTTCTATCAATTATCCGACATGATTACTGCCTCAAACTAATTTCTACCCCACCACATATCCCCCCGTGTTCACAGACTTTCACAAGACCATCTTGCTCTTTTAAAAGAAAAGGTACAATCTCTCCTTCTCAAAGGAGCTATAGAGCCAGTTCCCCTCTCACAGCAAGGTTTAAGAATATACTTCCTATACTTCCTTATACCAAAGAAGGATGGGTCACTAAGACCAATTCTAGATCTCAGACTACTCAATCTATACATTCTCTCAGAGCATTTCCATATAGTCACTCTCCTAGATGTCATTACACTTTTACAGCAGGACGACTTCATGACGGCTCTAGATCTGAAGGATGCATACATTCACATTGCCATTCACCCAGCACACTGCAAATACCTAAGATTTGTCATTGTGGGGAAACATTATCAATTCAAGATTTTACCATTTGGGTGACAACCGCTCCCAGGGCCTTCACAAAATGTCTTGCAGTAGTTGCGGCATTCCTCAGAAGACGACACATACATGTCTTTCCCTACTTAGACGATTGGCTCATCAAAGCCAGTACCATCCATCAATGTCAGTGTCATACTCAAAACACAGTAGACCTTCCCCACACAACCTCTACAGATACAGCCCTGCCTGGGGGCAGTTCTTAATACTCATTCTGGTTTGGCATATCCAAACCCAGCTCGAATTCAAGCTTTTCAGACTTTCCTTTCACAGCTAGAAAAAAAACAGTCTTACACAGTGGGAACAGTGATGCAGTTGTTAGGGATGATGGTGCCATGTATTGCCATTGTTCCCCATGCCAGACTACACATGCACCCCTCACAGCAGTGTCTATCTTGTCAGTGGTCTCAGTCAAACGGTCATCTCCAAGATCTAGTGTTGTTGGACCACCAGACTCACCGCTCTCTGCAATGGTGGAATCCCACCAACCTTTCCAAGGGGCGGCCTTTTCAAGATCCTATGCCTCGGGTCACTCTGACTACAGATGCATTACAGACCGGTTGAGGAGCACATCTCAACAACCTCACAGTACAAGGTTTATTGTATCCAGTTCAACAAACTTCCCACATCAAGTATTTGGAGTTACAGGCAGTCTTTCTAGCACTCAAAGCGTTTGTACCTCAGCTTTCCCACAAAGTGGTTCTAGTCTATACAGACAACATGACAACCATGTATTATCTGCAGAAACGGGGGACACCTTCTTCTCAGCTATCCCTTCTTGCTCAGACAATTTGGAAATGGGTAATTCACCATCACATTCACTTACTGGCAGAGTATCTCCCAGGGATGGACGACAAGTTTGCAGACCTCCTCAGCAGAATGCAGCAGCAAGTCCATGACCGGGAACTTCACCCCCAAGTACTTCATCAGTACTTTCAAAGGTGGGAGACACCCGAAATAGATCTCTTAGCCACCACAGAATATTCAAAATGCCAAAACCTTGCATCCAGATACCCACACCCTCAATCCAAGGGCAATGCTCTATGGATGAATTGGTCAGGGATATTTGCTCATGCTTTTCCACCCCTCCCACTCAGTCCGTCTCTAGTTCGCAAAATGAGACAAACATCACTCACCATGATCCTTGTAGCTCCCACATGGGCACGTCAACCTTGGTTCACAACACTGTTGGATCTGTTGGTGGTTCCTCACAAGGAACTCCCCAACAGGCCAGAGGTTCTCACTCAAAGTCATGGTCAGATCAGACATCCTGACTCCCAAGACACTCAATCTTGCGTTATGGCTCCTGAGGGCATAGAATTCGGTTATTTGAATTTTCCCTTAGAATGTATGGAAATTATTAACGAGGCAGTGTTATGCTGCAAAATGGAAGTGTTTTGTTTGCTATTGTCAAACTAAACACATTGAGGCACTTAAAGCCTCAGTACAGGACATTGTTCGTTACCTGCTACATTTACAAAAGGGGAACTTAGCATACTCCTCTATTAGCCTTCATTTGGCAGCAATAGCTGCTTACCTTCAGAACAGACAACATATCTCTTTATTCAGGATTCCAGTTATTAAAGCCTTCATGGAAGCTCTCAAAAGAGTCATTCCACCCAGGGTTCCCCCAGTCCCATCATGGAACCTAAATGTTGTTCTCAGTAGACTCATGGGTCCACCTTTTGAGCCAATACATTTGTGTTCTTTGCAGTTTCTTTCATGGAAGGTAGCCTTTGTGGTAGCGGTGGACGTGTACATGAAATACAGGCTCTAACTTTAGAAGAACCATTCTTCCAATTACATAAAGATAAAGTAGTTCTTAGGACTGATCCTAAATTCCTTCCAAAAGTGGTTTCACAGTTTCATATTAATCAATCAATTGGGTTACCTGTTTTTTTCCCACAACCATACTCCGTTGCAGAGAGAGCTCTTCACATACTAGATGTTTAAAAGAGATTTTATGTATTATATTGACAGAACTATATAGTTCTGGAAATCCCAACAGCTTTTTGTAGCATTCTCCATGCCTCATAAAGGCAGACCCATTTGAAAACACAGTATAGCAAGATGGATAGTCAAGTAAAGCTAAAAGGCAGTTGCCTATTACTCCTAGGGCACATTCCACTAGAAAAAAGGGGTGCTTCTATGGCTTTTTTAGGTAACATTCCAAAAGCTGATATTTGTAAAGATGCTACTTGGTCTACACCACATACATTTACTGAACACTTGGGTGCATGTTTTAGCACAGCAACAAACTAATGTTGGTCAAGCTGTGCTTAGAACACTTTTTTTGGCCACTCCAACTCCTAAAGGCTAGTTACCGCTTACTTTGAGGGGACTGCTTTACAGTCTATGCAAAGCATGTGTATCTACAGCCACACATGCCATTGAACGAAAAATGTTACTTACCCAGTAGACATCTGTTTGTGGCATCTAGTGCTGTAAATTTACATTCACCCTCCCTCCTCCCCAGAAGCCTGTAGTCATTCTAGTGATATTCCTATATAAATTTTGTATAAATGTGTAGATACACTTCATGGACATCTCTTTTTCTTACCCTTTGTATATACCTTACCTCACCCGCCTGGGGGAAAACAATCTAATAAAGGACTCAATGCCCATGCGCAGTATCACCGAGAGGAGGAGTCACTCGATCTTGTTGTTCAAAAAGATTCTTCGAGCAATACAACTTGTAACACCCCGGACCCAACACTACATGGTGGGCTTATACAAACCATTTGAATCTTCAGCACTACATGCTACGAACATATGTCTACTGGGTATATATATGTATGATGTATATTTCTTCCTGCAAACTTCTCATCTGTAAAAGAATCCCAGGCATCAGACTGGATCTGGAAATTCAAAGCTCTCACGTTGCCAGTATGGGGTGCTGACTTTGTGACCATGCCAGAAGTGGTGCCAGATGACGTCACCAAAGCCATATAGCAACACCGCAGCGCAACATCAGTTCCCTCTTTTTCTTGCCTTTGTAGCGGATCTGGAGCTTGATCTTCAGAGTTGAGTTTTCCTCACAGAAAACTCCCTCAGTGCAGTACAGTGTTGCCACCCTAACCCTTGGGTTTTAAGCCCGGTAGGGCTTTTGAGAGACTGATGTTAATAACTGGCTCAACTCCTTTTATCTGTGGAGCATAGGGTTTGATCGCAGCTCACGCTCCTGTGAATCCTGTCAGAGCATTAAACCTAAGGCTGTCAAAGAATGCGAGCCCAAGCTCTTCATGGGTTGTGCCAAGGATTCCTACTGAATTTGTCGATGCTCGAGACCTAGTTCAAGGTCTCCTCCTTTACATTCTTCTGGTGCAAAGTGTTGGAAATAAATAACAAAAAAGCACAAGAAATAAAAGGTAAGTCACCTGGATGCTGATTGACTCCCACAAGATCTTTATCTTTGGAGCCAGAGTTGATTGTTGTGAATCCAGTCTAACCTTCCCTGAAAGGACCCTCACCAGTGACCCTGTTGGACCCAGCTCCAGAACCTCCCAGCGCTCCACCTGCCCCACCATTTTCCTTTTCAGGCCCCTCAGTGGAGGATTAGATACCAATATTAACTCTTACACAATTCCAAACCCTGCGCATGGACCCAGGGTGCTTCCACAATGCCATGTATTCCATCTTTGCCAGAGTGTCTGTGCCATCCAACATGCCTTTGAGCCCCATGGTGCTATATGGCTTCCCGCTGTCTGTCTCCTGACCCAACGCTGCTCAGATCCATCCTGCCTGGACTGATGCTCTCTGGCTTTCAACTCAACTTTGAGGCACGCCACACTGCAACTACCCATGCCATGGCTGGCCCCCCCATCACCAGCCCCGCACACCGCCTCTTTTGGTAACGGACATAGTGTCTCGGCACCAGTCCCCGAAACCATGCCACAGAATAGATCACAAAGGGAGAGGCAAAGGGTCCTTGAGGAGGAGGAGTATAGATGCCGTATACATCACCTGTTTGAAACAGATTCAGACCCTTAAGGCCTTTATCCATATGGAGGTGGCAGTGAGGTAGACTAAGGCCATGAGCTGCAAGAACCATCTTCCACAAGTGGATTAGACACTTCGCCTAAGATGGTAATGGACTTGCTTACTGAGCCCCCCATTCGAGGGTTGATGTCTTTTCAGATGATAGATAAGAAGCAGCAAAGGTATTGGTCTTTAAACTTCCTACAGTAGAGGCAAAGAACAACGTCCTCACTGAGAGTCTCCCATCAACAACTCCTGTGGGTGCACCATTATTTCCCCCAATGATTCTGTCCTGGACCCTGTGCTGGGAGCATAGGACAAACAGACATGGGCTCCTGCAGTCAACAGGCTGGTGGCCTAAGTCTGGGCCAGATACTACAGACACTGTGGGCCAGACTATGGGCACCTCTATCTCCATTTGGCAACATGCCTCGCTGCATGTGTCCAACTTTTTATCTGATTTTCAGGCCAGTGTCATGGACCTTCCATTCAATGGTTTACACCTTTCTGGGGAAAACACAAACTCAGTGTTACAGTAGTACAAGATCAGCAAGCTCACAGCTTGGTTCACGGGCTTGCAACTGCCACTTGATACGAGGGATTACGGCCAGTAGAAACGTTTTCATGGCTTTTCAAGTGGCTTCTGTGTTTGACAATGTCAGGCCTCACAACCCTAAATCCAGCAGCAGCAGCAACAAAATCTGCTTGTCAGGCAATACAGAGGCAAAGGGATGGTTCGTGGATCCACCTTGCAACTCTTTTCCACCTCCCTGCACCACCAGACAAGCAAACTTAATTTGCTTTCTCAATCCCACTCTGCACCTGTGGTTGTCCTTTTTTCTCTCTGCTTGGAAGGCCATTACTTCAGAACAGTGGGTCCTCCAAATTATGAAAAACGTTACACCCTTCCCTTCCTTCAGGCTCAATCCACATATAATCACCCCCACCCTCTGGGCCTCCCCACCAGACCACCTAATGATATTGCATCAAGAGGTGGCAGCACTCTTCTGAAAAGGAGCAGTGAAGTTAGTGCCAGAGGAGGAAATGGGTCAAGTACGTTATGCATGTTACACCGTGGTGCCCAAAGGTGACAGTGGTCTGTGCTGGACTTCGGAGACTTGAACATGTTCCTCTGAAAAGAAAAGTTCAAGATCAGGGTTGTGGAATTCCTATCGCCCGACGCCCGGGACATCTTGTTTGGGGTCAAGGGCAACAAGTTTTTATGTTTACTTTGTCCTTGGGACAAGTAGGCCCAACCCTCTGCAGCACAAACCCTTTGGCTGCCTGTTTACAGAGAGTGGAACTCTCTGCAGTTGAGGTAATGTTTCCAAAAGATAATGCTGTTCGAACTTGTATTTATGGTTCATTATTTGAAAGTCTTCATTATTAGGGTGAGTGCTGTAAATAAATGTTTTAAGGTCACACTTCACTACTGACGTTGGTTCCAGTACAAAAAAAAAAAAACGTGTATACACATGTTTGAAAAGTTTAGGCTATGAGGCTAAGTATAATGCTCCCAGAATGCTCTCTGATTAGATGCAAATGAAGTGTCATTTAGTAAAATGTGTTGATGCATGCTAGTATTTCCCAAAAATATTTCTAATTGAAAATCAGTGTAACCATTTTCAACACGATTATGGGAAGCATGAAAATAAACAAACACTGACAAAGCCAACTGATCTGACATTTTTCTAAGTCTTTCAGTTTCATCAATGCGTGTCTTGTTTTGACATGGCTTTTGTAACACTTTATTGTTGTGGGAGCTACCAGGCCCTCAACATTGTAACAAACAATGGCAAAAAAAAAAAAAAGTTTTTGAACTCTAAAAGCACACGTTGCCACCAGTGGCATAACAAAGGCTCCGCAGCCTCCCTCCAGGGGGCCCCTTCAGCACAGCACCTGCCCTGAGTGGGTCTGGAGAGGGGGGCTCCTCCATGTTCTGTGCAAAGGGGCACCCTCCAGTTTCGTTACGTCACTGATTGCCACTGTAGTTCCCGACACTGAACAAAACGACTTTGTGTGCCAATATGCTCCTTGTGGAAGAGCAGAGTACGATCACTCACAGTAAAGCCAGCCGAAAGAGAGAGAAATAGAAGTTTAATAAAAACAAAATGTCTTTGTTAACACCAGACCTAATTAGGGACCAAGACCCACATGTAGGTAGCTTTTTTGCATGTCGCAAACAGCAACTTTCTCTGTTTGCGACGTGCAAAAAGCACACTGCGATGCACAAACCCAGTTTTGCGATTTGGTAACCTGGTTACTGAATCGCAAAACGGGTTTGCGACCCCTTCCTAATTGCGACTCGCAGTGCAATGTAGGATTGTTTTGTGACCGCGGGCGCAAACCAATCGCAGTTTGCACCCATTTCAAATGGGTGCTAACACTTTTGCAAAAGGGAAGGGGTCCCCGTGGGACCCCTTCCCCATTGTGAATGTCACTAAACATTTTTTCAGAGCAGGCAGTGGTCCTGCGGACCACTGCTTGCTCTGAAAAAATGAAACAAAAACGTTTCATTTTTCGTTTTTGTAATGCATCTTGTTTTCCTTTAAGGAAAACGGGCTGCATTACAAAAAAAAACTGCTTTATTGAAAAGCAGTCACCAACATGGTGGTCTGCTGTCTCCAGCAGGCCACCATCCCTGTGAGGGCCGCCATTCGCAAGGGGATCGCAAATTGCGACCCACCTCAAGATTATTCTTGAGGTGGGCATTTACGAAGCCCTTGCGAATCACAGATGGTGTCAGGGACACCATCCTACATTAGGATTTGCGACTCGCAAATTGCGAGTCGATCTGACTAGCAATTTGCGGGTCGCAAATCTGAACCTACCTACATGTGGCCCCAAATTCTTAAAGAAAGTCACAAAAGTGCACCTATGGTATCTGCCGTACCCCTATAAAATATTTGTGAACTGTATTTTAGCATGGGTAAATACGCATGTGTAGATTTGCTCATGTGAAAATCTATTGAGCATTTGCAAGTTCATTTTCCCTCCAGCCACTTTCTTCCCAACCCTGGAAGAAGTTCTAATTCTGCCATTGTCAGGAGTAAATGTCCAACCTTTCTTATTATGGGAAAATATTAGAGAGAAGCTGGTGAAAATCTTTAAAACATGCAGGTTAGTAGGTTTGCGGACTCAAAGGCATTCCAGTCCTGGAACTATTGATTACTGCTTCCTCCAGCCCCAGTATGCAGATCTGCAGAAAGGTGGCAAAATAAGGAAATTGCTACAGTAGGGATTGAAACTGCAAGTATTCAAGCCCTACTATGGTAGTAGCCCTGGCATAATCAGAGAGGCTATTATCCGAGCTCTTACATAATGAGATTGCTGCTATAATTTGTTGCCACACTACATGGCACCAAAGGGACAAGTAGATGTTTTTACAGGACAAGTAGATTTGAGAAGCAACCTGTCCCCTGGACAAGTAGATATTTTAATAAATTCCACACCCCTGTCAAGATGTTGACCCTGGCACAAGTGTTACTGGTGTTGGAACTCAGAGACTGGATGGTATCACTTGACCTGTACGATGTGTATTTCCACATCCCTATCCTGCGGTCACACTGGAAGTACTTGTGATTTGTGGTGGGTTCTACACACTACCAATTTGCAGTGATCCTATTTTGGCTTAACATTGACACCTCAAGTTTTTACAAAAGTGGCTGTAGACCATCTCAGAAAGTCGGGCACATGGATCACTGTCTAATAAAAGCCGAATTGCCAGAGATGGTGTCACACCATCTGACATAGACAAGTATCATTGCTGTTCAACCTGGGCTTTTTGATCAACAAGCCAAATCAAACCCATTTATCTCCCAATGACTCCAGTTCATAGGATCAACACTGGCCACCACCCGTCTCCATGACTTTCTGCCTCAACAGAGAGTTGCCAACGTCAAGGAGATGGTTCCAGCAATCCAGCAAGGCTCACGAGTTCTAGTTCTGAGGGTGCTCCGATTCCTAGGTCTGCTGGGTTCCTGCATTCTCTTAGTCACACATGTTGACACATAAGGTCCCTGCAGTGGTGCCTTCGCGGGCAATGGCTACAGTACAGAAAAGACCTGTTAGACTTCATCCTGATCTCCTCCATTGCTGAGACGGAAAATGTTTGGTGGGGACATGAGGCAAATTCAAGTTGCAGTATGACCTTCTCCCCTCCTCCATCTACAGTACCCTGAGGTAGTCCACCTCAGGGTGTGGCGCTCATCTGGATGATCTTGAGAGATCAGAGGCCTCTGGTTCTCTGGTCGCTGAAAGAATGGGTTCTTCACATCAGCCTTTTGGAACTGCGGATGATTCCGCTGGCACTCAAGGCTTTCCTCTATTCCATCTAATATCCATCTGCCCAGATCTTAATGGACAATACAACAGCGATGTATGCCAATAAGCAAACGATAGAAGGGTCTCACCTCCTTTGCCTGGAAGCATTGAGCCTGTCGTGTTGGTTACACCACCAAGTGATCTGGCTCACTGCCAATCACCTAGCAGGGTCTCAGGATGTCAGAGGATACAGCATGAGCCGGTATTATCTTGCCAATCATGAGGGGTGCCTTCCACCAGAGGTAATCCAGGACACCCTCACCAAGTGGAGCACTCCTCAGGTGGGCTTGTTTGCCTCATCGAAAAATGCTCAATGTCAGCAGCTCTGTGCCCTCCAGTATCTGTTGAGGGGAGGCATCGGGGACACGTTTCAGTTGAGTTGGAATATTCGTCTACATTATGGGTTTCCCTCGATACCCTGGATTCCTCGCGTCCTGAGGAACGTTCACCAAGTCCACGCCCCAGTCATTCTTATTGACCCGGATTGGTCAAGGACAGTGTGGTATGTGAATCTTCTGCACCTCTCCACTTATTCCCCTAATCAAGCTGCCATTCAGACCACACCTTTTCTTCCCATTAGGAGAAATGTTTCTGCACCCCAGTCTCCGAGGCCTCCACCTACATGCCTGGAGGTTCATCCAAGACACCTGAGTTCCTTTGAGCTTCCACTAAAGGCGGTTGACATTATCCTAACAGTTTGTTGCCCCTCTACCAAATCTGCCTACTCTGGCTGATGGATTAACTTTCTTGCATGGTATAAAGACATAAACATAGACCCCTAGCAGGTCAGATTATCACACATCCTACAGTTTGCATTTTCCCTTGTCCTGCGTGGTTGTGTGATTGGCACTGTTAAGGTGTATTTGCACTGCACTGTTGGTGTTCCTCTGTCTGCCAGACCAACTGTCCCTTCTCAAATCCCCCATTGAAATGCTCTTTCTGAGAGGATACAGAATATGTATCCATGAACCCTCTTCTTTGTGCCCCCGTGGGACCTTTATTTAGTTTTCACTTTTTTCATGGGACTCTGTTCGAGCCCATGCTCAGTTGTCCTTTAAGGATGTTGACTCTAAAAATTGTGTTTTGGCAGCAATTACTTCAACCGGACGGTTGCATGAGATACAAGCTCTTAGTTGCTGTCTGCCTTTTATCTCCTTTTATCCCGACAAATTGGTGTTGCAAACCTGGGCTGCCTTCCCTTAAAATGTGCTGACTCCCTTGTATCTGATCAGTCCATCCCCCTTCTTACCTTTTATCCCTTCGCCCCATCCCACTAATGTGGAGGAACGTTTGTACAGGTTTGATCCTAGGCAGTTGGTAAACTACTACCTGGGCCATATGAAGGACACACGTCTGGATGTTCTATATGGGCTACTGTGGTGTCAAGAAAGACAAACTGGTACAGAAAAGGCTTCTGTTGATGTGAATCATCCTCAGCATTAAGACCTGCTTTATTTCGGCCAAGAAAGAATCTCCAGAAGGGATAAGACCCATTCCACCAGGGCCAAATCCAGCCCTTGCAGGAGGACTACCAATTGCAGAGATTTGGAAGGCAGCTACATGGGCATTTCTCCACTCTTTTCCCAAGCATTACTGCTGGGATTCTGAAGTGTGCAGCGATGGTCAATTTGCCAGATCTGTATAACCATCCATCACCCCTCCTCCAAGGTAGGGCATTGCTCTGTAATCTCTTCTACAGGTGAAGAATCAAAAGAATGATCTTCCTGGTGGATACTTTACCTGGAGGTTCCTCACCAACCCACCTGCCTCCCGATTTGATAGATTGTTTTAGGAAAAATTAACCAGATCCCAAATTAATTTTCGGTACGGAACTACTTTAATGATGTCCATCCAATTATCTTGAAGGTGGGGAAAAATGAACGAACACCAACATCCTTGTACCTTGGTGCATGATACATGTCTTCGTTGACATCATTTGACTCCACTTTCAGCGTTGTCACAAAGCCAGCACCCCATTCCTGCAGTGTGAGAGCTTCAAAGTTTCTGGATCCAGTCTGACTCCTGGGATTATTCTACAGGTGAGGAATCTGCTGGTAGAGAGAGTATCCACCAGAAATTGTTACCATAGTTAAACAATGTTCTCATATTTGTTTACCAGAACATTATAGTTTTAAAATTAGGGAGCTGTCAGCGACTGAGGAAATGGGTAGGCTAAGTAAAAGGATGTTGAAAGGGAATGCTGTAGTTATGCTAATGTATCTCTCTATAGCTTTCAGTTTAGCTTCTGTAACAATTCTGGAGCACCTTCCATTACTTCTGTGAGGAACACATGAGAGAGAACAGTTTTCTCTCAAATATGGTTCAGCAAATCCCAGCAGAGGAGCAACATTTTTCACAGAGCAAAATAAACTAAGAACTCAGTAGAAAGCATAAAATGAGTATAACACTACCATCCAATGATTTATATTGTGACTAAAATTTATTTTCACCCTTTAATATGTGTGCCTTTTGTGACCCTTAAAACCTGGCATTTGCCACAATTAATTTTGAATTAGGACCATGCCCTTGAGTCCTGTGGCTGCTACAACATGAAGTCTGTGTTGCACAGCCAGCCAATCCAGGAAGGTTCCTTTGGGACTCACACACATGCCTTTAGGGGTTTGGGTAGGCACGCCTGTCTCCTTCATTTTTTTTACTTCATTTTTTTTACTTCATTTTGAGTGCTCCGGGCCTATGTACCTTAGTGCTGTAATTGCCAAAACAAATGCCAATCATGAGTGACTAGTCTCATTTAAATTGGCCAATCAGAGCATATGTAGACATCAACATTCCAGATTTACCTACCCTTTTTAACCCCTTCATGCACAAGCCCATCCTCTCTTTAAATGCTCATTTCTCGGAAATGGCTGAACTGATTTGCACCATATCACAAAAGGCATGCTTTCTGGGTAAAGTTCTGAATTGTTGCCGGATTTGGTGTAATTCCTTTTAGCCATTTTTACGTATCAGACAGCAAAGTTTGCTTTGGTAATTAGCATGGGAGATCACACTTCTTTTTCTTTCCCCCACTTGACGGATCAGTGAAAACCTTTGGAAGAAGGAGCCAAGGTGAACTTTTTATTCTGTGGAAAGTTTTGTGCAGATTCGTCAAACTCCAACCTAGCTATAACTACACAATGGCAGCTGCAACTGTGTAATGTAATATAGTTGTAAAGCACGTCACATAAAATAGGAACTGTTGAAATGCCACTGTAGGAATCATCTGCTTCGAAATTGTTGAAAAACGTCAAACTGCCCTTCCACAGTCTTAGATTCCTAATGCTACGTGAACTGACCGCACTGAGCTTCCTCCTCGTGGACGTTCAAATCCATTCTTGCTTTTTCTCTGTCTGCCCTGGATACTCTATGACGCATCTATACTGTGTGGAGAGAACTGACTCTTCGTATTCAATGTAAACAAATGGAGTATGTGCATGGTTTGCCTCTTCTATTAAGGATGAATCAGAAGTATCTAGGGAGGGGAGGTGTTTGGATCAAGAGTGCGCTTAGAGTCTGCCATCCTTAACGAAACCAAAGAGCGGATCATTTATTGATGACTGTTGAGGCACTGGCCCAACATAGAGTGCGTTCATCACATTTAACATTTTGCAACTGACTGACATCCTGCCAGGAGCTTGGACCAGAGTAGGAAATGCATCTGGAATTTCAGCAGTTTCTGTCTTTTCCAGCTGAAGAGGCGCGTTGAAGTCCTTCTGAGTAATGGCAAGTGACAGAAACAAATGCCCGTTTCCGTATTTAGCCTCTCTTTAATTATTTAAGAACTCGAGTGCCTTGCCTAGTTTTTACATCCGCATAGTGCTTCTGGATCATGCAGTTTATTGCCCTTTTAGATGAAAATATTGTATCGCGTGACTAAGCCCTGTAACGCAACTCTGAGGAAGAGGATGGGAGCCATAAGGAAGGCTAGAACGTGGCCTAGGGGATGGAGAGATTATCTCTGCATGTCAAGCTTGACTGGCTGTTTACTAGAAAAAAAGCCTTTGCTGCAGAAATGTACGATGGCCTTCGGGTGAAAGTGCGTGTGAAGTCGGATGTTTTGGTATCTCCCAGTTAAGCGCACTTTCTTTTCCTGGCTGTCCGCGTGATGGACCCAATGTGCATGGAGTGTTTTTTTAAGCTCCAAAGTAACTTCACATTTTTTGTGTTGTTGTTTGAAGAATCAGCTCTGTTCTCTGCCCAAAGTCTAGAACTAATGCCATGATTTAAGATTGAAGACGTGGTTAAAAAAAAAATAAAAAAAAAGGAATGGTGAAGTGCGGAAAAACAAGTGGGATGGTAACACATTTTCGAGTGAAAGTGCATCCAGCGGGTTGGATTTGAAGAATGCCTATATCCAATGTGAATCTGTCTGGATGAATTACATTTGTCACTTTGGATTTGAGAGCAGATCACACGGTTATGACGACATGCATCAGAGTTAGATCCACTACCAACATATGTCCTCGCAAAGTTTACATGGAGATGACCAGCTGCTGTTCCACTGAGAGGCGATGTATGCTCCTGCGGCGAGAACCTGGGGACGAGTTTCAGTGACCGCCAACCGGTAGATGACATAGAAACTAAAGTATGGCGTTTCACTAAGAGTTAACAGTCATTCCGGAGATGGCTAGAAACAAAGGGCTGCAGTAGCTCTGAAGGGCAGCCGACCCCTTCATGTATTACATGCACACAGGACTCCGCCTCAGAAGAGACTTAGTACTGTGGGGATAGTTTAGAGATGAGTAAAAACAGAAGTGACTCGTAAAACTTAGATCTCACCAAATGCAAGAGGCCAGAAATGTGATAAGGATGTGGACTGTGGTGATGGGGGCGTCTAGCTGCTGTTCTTCACTGCGTGGACCTGCGCAGACTATTGAAGCTGGAGCTTGCTCCGAGCTACCAAAGCCCTTGCTAGCGATGAGATGAGAGGGTTACGCAGTCAACTGCAAGAAAACGGTTTATGGGATGGTCTTGCGTATCGAATACATCCGTTTGGCTTTTAGGCTGGAAAACTTCTATTCGATAGTCACCTTTGGGGGCCAAATGGTTTCCCCCTTTCTTCCAGAGGCAATGCAGTGGACTGAGACCAGAGTGGGTGCAGGAAGGCATCTCGTCACCGATACAAGAACCTTCAAAGGGGTTAAAGCTGTCAGAAATGATCCAGACTGGGAAATTAAGTGACAGATGAAAGTGCCATCACACCACATAAATTGCCATCCTGCACACTAAACATATGTATGATGGATTTACATTTGGAAGCCATATAAGTGGTGTAATTAATAATGCCATGCATTATGTCACCAGCTGACCAAGTTGCAATAAAGAAACAGAAGTTACATTGGAACAAATAAAATGGCTAGATGATGCAGGGCCTTTGTAGGCCTTTCAGTGACTAAAAATATGCTGCGTTGTACTTCCCCTTCAAGGCATCACTACTCACTTAGAATTGTTCGTTGCCTGCCTATTTGTATTCCAGAAAGTGCTTTGAAGTTTCATCATGAGCGCTACAAAATATATGGAAATAAAAATGAATGTATGATGTAAATAAAGGTATGGCATGTGCATTTGGTGGCGTTAAAATACCCTATTCTGCGAGACAGTATCTGCTTGATTTATTAGTTCATTTAAAAGTACCAAAAACATGCCTGAGGCCCCTTTAAGATATTTCCCAAATTCAGCTGCAGTGAAAGACTAACCCTAACCCACCGTAACAAACCCCCCCTTTTCCCATATCACACCGGACGGATGCATGGCATACTTAGATGTGGAACGGTAGGTTACTATGCCAAGCTCGATGCAGTCCATCTCCTCGCTGTACTCTTTCAAATATCCACGCACGCAGCATGCTCAGGGCTGCCCACTTAACTTACAGAGCTCCTGCTCTATGCAGGGAAAGAAGAAAAGTGCAATAGTTCAGTAAACCAACCAGGCTGTTAAATAATTCATTCGGATTGCGAAATGGATTTCAAATTCTTAGTGTTTTGAAAACCTCTCACGATTTCTCCAGCCATTCGTAAAATTCCAAGAATGAGGCCATGGAAACAGTAATCTCCCCAAGAAGTCCCTGCCATACAAATGCATTTATAATAGGTGTCTATAGCATGTCTGGTCCTCTCAACATCTCACGGTTTTACACAGCTCCATATGTTTAATCCTTCCCACAGAATTCTCTTGATTTTCATAGAATGCTTCTGTTTTAACATTAGTGTAGATTTCTCTTTTAGGTATGTCGGCTGTTTGAAAATCGTTAGCCACAGTAAGGAAAATCTAGCACCGGTACTGCTTGAGTACTGCAGTTTATTTAGGAGTACTATTGAGTTTGATATTTAAGCCCACTCTTGCAAATCTTAAACAATCTTGTGATCAGGTGTTTTGACTAGGGTAGAATTTGTTTGTGTGCTCATTGTTGAAAACACACCTGTAGCGAATTTTCCCTTTCTGCATGGTGACCCCGGATTTCTTTGCTTTTTGCTATGCCCTGTATTTTTGTTGGGTGTAGGACTCTGTGCACTTTACCCCGGCAAACTAGTGATAACGTGATAACATGCCTCTGCTTCTCTTTTAACATGTTGAATTTGGCATACCCCTAATTGACATATTTAACTAAGGCGTAGGTCCCTAAAGTCCCACTTTAGGGATTAAGTTATAAGTCCCAAAGTGTACACATGGACTGTAAGTTAATTGTCGCTAATGGACTACAGCACCCATTGTGCTCTCCAACACTATGACAGAGCAAACATGACTGCAGGCCTACCATTTGAAGGCTGACTATTGCAGTTTTAAGCTGCAGATTTGACCCGTCAAAATAACCCTTTAGGATTGCTCGAAACCTTTGTTACTTATTAGCCACCCTTATGTAGAACGCATTGCCCCTAAGCCAATTAAAAGTAGGGCATGTTGGGATTTAATGATACCTATGTCCCTGCAGTGAAAAAGCCCACAAATACAGTGGGCCTCTTTTTAGAATTACAGTGTCAAATTGCGCTTGAATGTCTAATCCTGCTTGACAGGTCTACCATGATTTTGCATATAACGCTTGAGCTGCACTTCAGGGGGTGAACACAGGATGCTTAAACCATTCTTGCATATCCACTGCCTGGTTGCTGAAAAACCTTGCTCTACCATACTTCTGTCACTTGTTTTAATGAGGGTACAGTAACTGCCACAAACTGGATTTTAGCATTAGATGTGAGGGAACATTGTGATTAGCATAGTATACTCCCCACACACACACATTCCCAGCCCTCATAACCCACGTTTAGTGTGGGCAAAGGTCTCCTCCAACTTGAAAATGCCCAAAGAGGATAGCGTTGGCCCCTGGTACTTTTACCCCATTGTTTAGGGCATGCCCAGGAGGAATTCCCACCTGTTATCTTATGACAGGCACAAAGGTGACATCTCCAAATACTCACTACAAAACCCTCCTGGACCTGAGGAAGAACAGCAGAGGACCGGACCTGCTATCTGTGATCCGAAAGGAGCCCTAAAAGACTTACATCCAGGAGAAAAAAGTGTGCTCTAAGCATCATAAGGCTGACCTCCTGTTAAAGCTACAGGGATGCAACAAAACGCCTTTTCAGCAACTGCCCAGCTGACTAGTGTCAACTGGATCTGGACTGGACCCTGCTGTTGTGCCTCTGCCTGACACCTTGTGAGTTTCCAAGTGCCTTCCTTGAAGTCCTGTAGAGCTTTAGAAATATACTCCTGTGGTGGTTTGGGACTTAAAGAACTAAAGTCAGAAGGTAAATGCTTTGAACAGGACAAACCTCGTTGGTGTATCTGACCCGCACTCTATTGCCTCAACTGGTCCACCATGACCATTGACTAACACTGGCACTTTATTCTTCTTGGAGCTATTCTGGTTTCCCTTATTTGCATTTTGTCATTTTGGAGTCATTTTGTTTATTACATTTTACTCAATTTTTCTAATTTGCTTTTTCTATTGTGTTGCATTTCAACTTTATTAATACCTTTGAACTACATAAATACTTTACACATTCCCCTAAGTTAAGCTTGTCTGCTCTGTTCCTCAATTACTAAGGGGTTGAGATCAGCTTGATTCAGTGACTAAGTATTCACCCTGACAAGCTTGTGATTATTCCATGAGATGGGGAGCCATTACTTAAAACACCCAGCACATTCAGTGTATACACACTGTCGCCTGGGTTGTGTTGTGCCGAGGTACCTGAATTAGCAAGAGCACTTCCACTTGTGGAGTTGATGCAGGGCTTGCTATTTAACCTCGTACCCTAGTGCAAAAATGTGTGCTTGAAATCCCTCTGTGGAATGCTGTTCTTCCTTAGCGCTTTGGCTGCTGGAGTGGCCAATAGCTCTATACAAGACACGGCCTAATCAAAAAGCACCAGTACCTGACATAGTGTAACATACATCAGCACTTGACGTTGGTTGTTTTTTTCCCCAGGAAAAGCTCAAGTACTTTCCTGTCTGCGTGAATACCAGGATCCATGAGGAAGATGTTGCAGAAGAAGGCTTGGGTAGTCTCCCAAGGAACATCAGCTCAGTTAGCTCCCTGCTGCTATTTAACACATCAGAAAACCTGTAAGTATTCGTGATCAGGCGAGGTCCTACGGTGTATGTACCACTACAGTAGGCTAGCACTGCTTCAGTGGGTATAGCTTATGTATTGTTAAATGAATGATTTAATTATAGAAGACTGGTGTAGCAAAGGTTTTGTACTTATGTTTCCTTTTTACAATGAGAAACAAAGAGTTAATAAAATGCCACTTTTTTCAAATTATTGCAAATAAAGTATGTTATTACTTATGCTGGGTATCAGTAGTAAGGTTCAGTTCTTCTAAAGGTAAAGGTTCACCGAAGATGAAGTCCACAGTGATGTCAGAATCCTTCACCCTGTGAAGACCATTTTGCTTAAATTCAGATCATGATGGTGGGATAATCCGTAACGAGTGATTCTTCCTCAGTTATTTAATTGGGTTTGGTTTCTAGAGTTAACTGGGACTTAAGTGCCACTTTACCAATGCATGTAGAAATAATTAAATTTAAGGGGCGAAGTTAGTATATTTACATTAGTTATGTCACCTGTTGTGCACGTTTACATGTACTTTTCTAGTGCATGGTGCATCCACCTCTATCGGAGTGCTACCTGGAATACAACTTTGCAACCTGCCATTGCATTGCTGTTGGAAAGATTGGGGCCAGAATAAGCCCATATAGCAAAACAGAAACATTGAGTCTCATTTTTAAAATGATTGTGCAATATGTGGGAGACAAAGGTGCACTTTGTTACCTCTGTGTTCAAACCAGGAAGGTATGAGTGGCCCTTGCAGTAGAACAGATATCAAATGTTTTTACACTTGTGTTCTGCTGTCCTCCCTCCAAACCTTCTGGTAACCACGTGCAGTGCCAGCAGAGTAGGAAAAGCTTCTAAAGATGCTGTCACTTCAAAGCTCCTAAGCAGAATATATATGGGTAAGTTGGAAGCCCGGAAATGTTGATTTTAAGGACGTTTTCTTTACTGAATTATTTCCAAAAATTGAAATGTATTTATTAAAACGTGTTCCGGGGTCCCACACATGCACAGAGCGATTGTATATCTGAATTCAAAGAGCGTACACATGATGGAGAGCTAGAATTTCAAGTAAATCTGCCTTTTGGGTATGATATGCAAATATACAGTCAAGCTCTTTGAGAATCTGACTTCTGTTAGTGTACTTGAATCACGGGTATGTGAAAGGGGACAGGGTAAGGCCTCATTTCATTTTTACACAAAAATACCTTGTCAGACATCCCTCTATCCCATTCCTGGTCATAAAAAGCATAGGGGGAAATAAAAGGAATATAAATGCCAGGTCTTTCGGTATGTGTCCATTATATTTTGAGAAGAAGGGCCTGCTGGAGTGTATGTGTTTGTAGGATCCCTGCCCCATGTGTCATCAGGAAAGCGGACCCACTATCTCTGCCTTCTGCCATCCAGAATTTTAGACTTTGGTGATTTTTGGAATGTTTTGTGGCAACTTTGGAAACAGATTCTCGGGGAGGTGGGGGTCACCATTATGTAACACAAAATATATTTGCACTGGTATCTTTTTAGGCTTGATATCTTTACGTAGATCTCTTTGTGGTTGACAAGTAATCCTCAGACTCGAATTCCCCAAATCTTCAATCCTGTTCCTGCACAAGATGTCAGAGAGATGGGGGGGGGGGTGCCCCTCTGCCAAATGGGTTAAGCTTATGTCCGTCTTCTCCCATCCACAAGACTCTTCAAAGTATTAGAGACTCCAAATCATGTCCTTCCTGCTCTGCCTTGATCTCATCGGTTCTGGCTCTTAAACATTTTATATGACTTACTACAGTCTCCTGGAGGGACACCTCTAAGCTCTTATAATGAACTCGTTTTTTAGAGACAGTCTCAGCACTGCCTTTCTAGTAGGCAATCCCCATACAGTGGTGACAAAGGAGAGCAAGTACTAAAGTTATCCGAATCATGAGGCTGGACAATTAAATAACAGCCTAGTGGCAAGTGTATAGTTTGTATTTGTTCTGTTGCAGCAAGTGGAATATTATTGTCTTGTTGGACTGTTCCCTTTCAGAAGTAGTGCCATTAATAAAGTTCCTGTCTTTTTATCTCTGTGAATACTTTCTTATTTTTCAGATACAAAAAATATGTTTTTCTGGATCCGCTGGCAGGTGCCATAACAAAAACCCACAATACCCTGGGAACGGAAACCGAGGAGAAACTTTTTGATGCACCACTTTCAATAAGCAAGCGAGAGCAACTAGAACGGCAGGTGAGGCATAGCAGATCTCCTCAATGCAGAAGCCTGGGTTTACATTTCTTAACTCTGTATTGTTGTAACTTGGATTTTAATTTTTATTCTGTCGCATCGTACAGTATTTTAGAGAGCCACCGAGGAGCTTGTGTTTTGTTGCCTCTTGTTTAGTAGTCATTACAATTATTGTCAAAATTGTGAGTACTTCACTGGCTTTCATTACACATAAGGACTGCAAGCTTCACAGCAAAACACGACACCCATTAGTTCAAATCAAAATTGAGATAGCATATAGAGATTTAGAAAAATGTCTCATCTTGAAGTCACATGATGAATCTTTGTGCAGATTAAATGATAAGCGTGGAGGTCCCAAACACTGCATTTTAAGTCTCATTACCAGTATTTCCCCTACACAAAATTGCCGAAAGAAAGTCTACAGAGCCTGAAGAAGATGCCTTTCTTTGTTGAAGCACATAAGGTGTGCACTGCAGCTCCCCATGGCACTGGAGAGTTTTGCCTGCCTACTGATGACTTCTATCCACTGTAGCAGACTAGAAATTAGTGGTTGTTCTCAGCTCTGCCCGGCATGCTCTGCCCGATCTTACACAGAACAACAGTGTGATAATGGTCCTATGAGAATCAGAATCATGACTGATAGCTGCCCCTTCTGATATCTTGGCTGTGATGATTGGTGGCTGTCCAGGCTGCTTCTGTCTAGACAGCATTGTACTGCCTGCGTGCACTTAGGGGCATTTACCAAAGTGATGCCACTTTACACTTCTGCCATACTGTATTCCTGTTGTCATGCTGAAGAGATTGAGGCTGCCTGGAAAAAAGCATTTGCTAGTACACCATATGACATCATCTCTAATGAGGATCATCCCTAAAGAGACACATGTGAATGAGGTGCACCTAGGTCCTTGTACTCTCTCCAAGCCTGGGCAGGATATTGCTTTCCTCACAGTTGTTCCTGGTTAAGATGTGAATGATCCTGAATGTGCCCGCCTATTTTTCCACAAACTCAAGGTTAAATTCTGAACGTGCAAAGAAAGTCCCAGAACAAAGCACCCGTCTCTGAACCATGCTTTAGGGGCAATGACTACCTTCCTTGATATCGTGGCCACTTTAGACCCATGCTTTGAGCCTTTTTAACTTGTTTGTTACTTGGCACAGCAGCACCACATGGAGCTCACAGCCTTACAGTGACTGCAAACTGGTCTGCTGCGGTTTATATTTTGAGGGGCCTGAGGGCTTTGTATTTGTTGAGCCTGGCAAGTATTGGAATAGAACTAACACTGTCAAATGCTTTTGGCTCCCGTTTGCTCGCCACCATAGTGGGATTACCTTGTTGCACTGAATTTGGGATAGTATGGTTGCATTTGCACGCAACTCTCTTGTGGTGCTGACATATGGTCCTAATATTGCATATTTGGGAGCTTTTGTATTGTGATTGGCTGGCTTCAGATTGCCACCAGATGTATAGTTCTGAGGAACCTCACAGGTCTCTCAGGGCTGCAGCAAAGTCAGCCAAGTTATAAAATCCTTGTCTTCTGTGTGATATATGGACGGTTGTGTTTCTCATTGTTATCACTCATGCACAAGTCTGCTGTAGTCTGTGTTACTTTACAGTGAGTGAATGAGCGGAGTCAAGTGCTCAATGTGGAACTGCAAAAAGCACCTGATTACTGTTGACTTCTCCCATTGACTCAATACTAGATATGACATAATATACACTTACAGTGGCTATTTATGAATAAACACCCTTCTGGATACTGTATTCAGAGCACACACACTGGTGTATTTCCTTCTGGTACAGGTTCAGTGACGACAGAGGCATCCTGTGTGAAACATTGCGAGTTCAAGGAGCTGTGGACTGGTCACAGCATTACATATGTTCATGTATCTTCCGCTGCTCTGTATGATGATATTTGAGACACTACGTTTTAAAAATTGCATGCTAACTAGCAGTTTCTCTGAGGCAATTGACAGAAAAGTTAAGTTGATTCTAGGGCATGTCCGGGGTCAGAAGTATGGGGAGCTGAAAAAAACTGGCAGATTCGGGGACAGACTTGTGAACAGAGTCAGAAACAGACACGTCATACTATAATTACTAAAGTATGTTGACATTAATGACCAGACACAGATACACACAGTTTCGAACATTTCACTTTGCCTTGCACAATGGCAAATGCTCAGAAAATGTGTGTAAAATGGGGCAGTTTCTGCACACGCCCCTTTGCTGCCTTGGGATCCTGAGGTGTGGGCAACTCTGGGAACCCCACTTCGTCTACAGAGGTGAAAGACCCATAAAAGGCTGGCAGCAGGTCAAACAGCAGTATCAGGGCTTGGCTCTTGTGTGCTTCTATTATGAATACCTTGACTGTTTGACCTGATCAATGTATGAAGGCGTCATTACATTAGTAGCAAAGCCAGTCAAATCTCCTAATATGTGTGGCTTATTTAGATTCCTTTCACTCCTGAGTACTGTTAATAAAACATTGGTTTTTGTTTGCAGAAATGCTTTTGTAGTAACACTGTGCATTTGATACTTATTCACCAGCCATCTTTTTTAAGGCCGCAATTAATTCTCAAATTCAGTGCAGTTGCAGCCCTGAATGCTGAAAAGGCATTGTGTGTATTGGAGTGGGGGCTGCTGAGGAAATACTTTAAAGTGTTATCTTTGGACCAAATATTTGCAAACTGATGCCTGTGATGTAATGTGACCCTAATGCTTGCTTACAGACTACTGAGATGCTGAATGAATGATTACTCTTTGCAAAGGGCACAAGACAGGGTTGTCCTTTGGTGCCACTTTTATTTGCCTCAGCATTGAACCAATGAGGACTCTCAATGCTGAAATTTCATTCCGTTATGAAAGAATGTTTTGTGTGTCCAGAATATTTTCTGATATTCTTAAATTTGGTTTCTCTATAGGGCCAAAGATAAACAGGAATAAACCATGTTTCCCCTTACTCTCAATTCCTACTGCATAAATGGAAACCAGTTGCAGTGGTGTGTTGGGGAAAGGAAGTATCTAGATGTTACACAAATAGAAACGCTACGTCTTGTGATAACTCTGGAGTCGACCAGCAAAACAGTAGGAAAGTAGAACGACCCACAACCCAAAATATGCTCAGCAGCGGCAGTAAATGATTGTCCAGTCAAATACTTGCTTTTATGAGAAAAAGAAGTATTTGTATACAAGCACAAAATAAAGTACAACACTCCCGCCTCACCCCCAACATACTGGGATTACCACTCTTCCTATGTACATGGGCTTCTGCCCAATTGGCACAGCAGCAATCTTTATGCCAGCCCCACCTGGAATATGTGATCACAGAGTTAGCTCTGTACACGGCCCCATTGGCACAGCCTCGCGCTTCATGGTGGTCCCACCTGGCATACTAAGTCGTCGACTTTACTCCACACACGAGCTCCGGCCCGATTGGCATGGCAGCACTCTTCGCTGCACCCTCACCCTGGCATACAGGATCGCCGACCTACAACCCCCACACAGTGACGACGTTTGGTGCAGCAACGTTCATTGCTCACTTCACGGTGGCTGCCCTCTGGCATACGTGGGTCACTGACTTTCCCCTGCACATGGGCAGCGACCCAATTGGTGCACCAGCTTTCTCCTCAAACCTTGTTACAGGGATCCAGTCATCAGGATTCCCCACAGGACCTCACTCCCTTCTATGCTTTCCTCTCCCTTCCTGTGCACACTGGTCTTGACAAGCAGTCAGTTGCTGGTGCTCAAGGCTCCAGAGCCGGGTAATCTTGAAGTCCCTGGGTGATGTTTTCTCACCCACCTGGGAGACTGGGAAGCCTTGACCCCCAGTCATAGGCAGAAGATTGTAATAGCTCCTTGGTCTCGCACAGTATAAATGGCTGCTTGACAGTTGCCAATTTTGGAGGTTATGAGTTCCCCTTCTTATGGTCAATTTCCAGACACTTAATGTGATTTAGAGTCTGAGTCTTTGAAGTTTTCTGTTGGGGTTCTGCTTCCTTTTGAAGTTCCCTCTCTTCTTCCCTGTCCTTCCTCCAGAAAGCAGTCTGTCAGTGCTGGAGTGGCTCAAGCTCTGATAGCCCAATAACACAGGCCCTGGGAGTGACTGTAGGTTCACACCTGTATGTCAGCCACATTAATAAGTGTATTAAAAGGTTACACCAGGGTGTTAGCCCTACATTTTATGATTTTCTTAGCCCCATCTCCTTCTTGTGATGTGCCCAGCTCCCATGCCAGGGGCATCTCTCTGAACCAAAGTGCACCCTTTGGAGTGTACTGAAGAGCCTTGCTCACCCTTCCTCCAGTGCATCTCACCCAGTACACAGGAATGCAGCAATCCACAAATCTGTCTCAGGGGATTTCTTTACCTCCTCTCCTCATGTTCCTCCATTCAGCCCAGGGTCTCCTAAAATGCAACCCAGATTTTTTTTTTCGTGTATTGTACCATTCACAAGCACACATACACCCAGCGCATGCATATTAACATGCACTCATTGCACAGTGCTGCATTATCCATTTAGTGTACCACTCACGGGCACACATTCACCCAGTATGTCTACCACACACATACTGTGCAGCACTCCTCACCAACCGATTTAGGTCGGAGGTGAGTTAAGCACACAGCAGCAGAACTTTGAATGAGTGAGCCTATAGGCATTACTCTAGTGATGCAGGTAAAGAGGACTTGTTCACACCTGCTGATCAATACACAGTATGCTACAACCACAGAACACGTGCTGCTTAACTCCTGGCAAAGGCAGTAGCCTTTCATCACTATGAGGGTGCACTTTTATAGTCTGGAAAAATCATGAAGCCGATATTTTCAATTTCATTTGAACACTTATAAGACCAAAATAATAATCTTGGGGAAGAGCACATCACAGTGGGACTCCAACTGGTGGCCAACAGAGCTCGGATGAATTCCCACCCCCACCACTCGTGCCAAGAATGTCAGGATGATCATCGACAGCAAACGTAACATGACCGCCCAAGTCAGTGCCGTCATGATTTTCGTATGGATCCCAATCACTAACTGGAAAACTGTCACATACTCCATTGTCACAAGCAAGATGGATTGCAGGAACACCCTGTATGCAGTGAACAACAAACTCACTAGAAGGCTGCAGACCACTCAGAGCCCAGTGGCCAAAATTACCCTCAACTACTCACACAGAAAACACATCACACCCACACCTGAAGCAGCTCCACTGGCTCTTCTATCACAAATGAGCACATTTGAAACTCATCAACCCCAGAGTGGAATGTTCTGCTGCTATACACGCCATGCTAGGGAGTCTCCACAGAGCTCTGCCCTGCTTTTCTCTGTGTTTTGGATATTCAACAGATTTTGCCTCTTTTCATCTGGATTCTAAAGGTTTTACTTTTAGTTCTTGCATCTACAGAAGACTGTCACTGTGTTTGACAAAGAAAAAAAGGGTCTATTCAGATTCTGTAAAACCTGTAGTAAGAAGAGATGTCATTCTGAAGACCCACACCAGAATTATATCTGCTGCCTCTATCCAGACCACTCTGCAAAGGATTGTAAGGTATGTTGTATCTTTTCCACGAAAACCCCGAAGGACAGGGAAGGCAGGTAATTATTCTAGCTGCAGAAACGTATGTCAAGATAGCAACCATTTTCTGATTTAGACAGTGAGGACTCCTCTACCTCTTCTGGAAGATCTCAGAAAACAGAAAGAGATCCCCTCAGGGAAGGTCTTCATCAGAGTAACTAAAGAAGGCCTATAAAAAGACCACCTTGAGGTCTTATAAAGGCCGCAGCCCTTCTTCATCTCCTCAAAGATCTAGCTACCACTCTTCTAAGGACAAGAAAGAGCATACTAGCAGTACGAAGAGAGCTAAAAAATCATCTTTTGAGCCTCCTACACCGCCTATTAGGCTGTCTCATACATTTAAGAAGCCTTCCTCTGTTCCACCTGTCAACAGACCATCTATGAGTTCCCTCGGTCGACAACAGCCTTGCCGACGACGGCAACGACAATAACTTCCCCACCGTCTACGACAAGTTCATCGTTGATGCTATTGACGACCCTGCCGCCGCCCTCATTTTGACAACAGCGGTAAAAACCGTCTACCACCGCGGTGACGGCTGGCAAAAGACCGTCGCCATGGCTACCATCCGTTTGCCACAAGAAGGGCGGAAATCCAGCTGTGGCCACACTGGCGGATGGCGGTAAGGTGACGCTGCTACCTCCGCAGCGCCACACCAATAGACCACCGCCAGCCTTATTATGACAAATAATGCAGCCTGGCGGTGTTCTGATGGTGGGCGCTGCTGGCGGTAGCAGCGCCCCGTCCTCTGCCGGAAGACCCCCTGGATCCAGGTAAGTCGGGCCTCTGACAGGAGAGGGGGAGGAGGGTGGGGGGTGTTGTGTGTGCATGTATGTGTGAGTCTGCGCGTGAATGCAAGTGTGTGTTTACTGTTTGAGTGTGTGTATGAATGTGTGTGAGTGCGTGTATGAATGTGTGTGAGTGCGTGTATGAATGTGTGTGAGTGCGTGTATGTATGAATGTGTGTGTGTATGTATGAATGTGTGTGTGTGTATGGAAATATGAATGCATGTATGTTTTGATGTGTGGGCGGATGTGTGTGTGAATGGATGAATGCATGCGTGTATGTATGTGTGGATGAGTGTGTGTCTGCATGTGTGTGTGTGAGAATGGGGGGGTGGATGTAGAGGGGGTGGGAGGGTGTTTGGAGAGGTGGGGGAGGGGGGCCTCCTATCAGTGTCAGGGAAGTAATTCCCTGTCACTGGTAGGGCCTACCACCATGGTTTTTGTGGTGTTATGAGCACCACGAAAACCATGGCTGTAGGCAGGGTCATTATACCGCCAGCGACACAATTGTGGCTGCCGGGCTGAAGATGGTTATCTCCAGCCTGGTGGCTGCTACCACCATGGCGGTCGGAGTGGTACATTGGCGGATTGGCTTCAGCCAGCCCACCAATGTCATAATGTGGCGGTAAGTACCGCCAGCCTTTTGGCGGTACTACCGCCACATTCGCTCCGACCGCCGGGGTCATAATGATCCCCATAGTCCTCATCTGAATGTAAAATATCAAGATGATGACGGCGAATACTACGAGGACTATGATCCACAGTATTACACAGTTAAAGAACAACCACACCAAGAGGGAATGCTTTATATGCCAAGTTCCCTGATTATGGACTTGCAAGCCATGTTGGCAGGCTACAAAAAAAAGATTGCCGCCCGCAAATGAAGCAGCGCCTCAGCCGGCTTCACCAGTAAAATCACCAACGCCTCAAGTAACCACCCCTCTTCAGAGGCCCACATCTTTACCATTGGGTAATGTTTATACACATAATACAGCCCTCTTACAGGACACAGATATCTCACAAGGAGAACGGGAGGCAGGTGAGCTTCAACACAGTTATTCAGAATGGGATGAATATGTGCTACCAACTCCAACATCTGCTTCACCTATAAAGGTAGACTCCAGAGGACATCGGGGGATTTCACAACCTTCTGGAAAGGGCTGCCAAAAAATGTGCGCTTCCCATGTGCCATCCAAGCACTTCAAAGAACCATTTCAAAAGTCAGTATGCTTCATGGTCAGTTATATATGGGAGGATGGATTGAAGGTCATGCAAAACCTGGTGACAGTCGCGGCAATACTCCTGTGTCTGTATAAAAAAATATAAAGCATCAGAAGATGCCCCGGCATGCTTAACTGGTCACCCTCATCTAGACTCGGTGACGGCACAAGCAGCCCAGAGGAGATCCAAAAACCCGGCCACACCAATTTCGGCACTTCCTAATAAGGAAGGAAGATGGTTAGATAATGTTGGCAAGAGATTCTCCTCAATGTCAAGTCTAATGGTAAGAGCTGCTAATTCTCTAGGTGTTGTGGCTAGATACGACTGACAACTATGGTCTGACATTGCCCCATATATTGACCAGCTACCAGAGGACGCCAGGCTGGAAGCTAGAAGAATCTTACAAGAAGTAGAGTGCACATCGGTAGAAATTATTGACTGTGCGATGGATATTGGCAGCACTGCATTCTGTTAGCTCGCAGGGGCTGCTGTGCTTAGGAGACAAGGTTGGCTGAAGGCCACGTCTTCTTGCCTGGAGGTGCAAAATAAAATACTAGACCTTCCTTTTGACGGGCAAGCCCTCTTTGGTAAACATATTGATGAAGCTCTTCAGGCAATCAAAACTGATACAGAGACTGCCAAATCTCTATGGAACGCTACAGTTTAGAAAGCCTGGTAAGAGGACGCCTAATACCTTCTGTTAGAAATGGGGTTTTTGGTTGGCAGTTAGGTTGCCCTCTGTCCAAGCAAGAACCCTCACTCTAGTCTGCCTCTAGAGGACGACCAGCTCATCAAGCAAAGGACTCAACTCGCAAACAGTGATTCATTCAAGGCTCTGGCTACCACCGTCCCTTCACCTTTCAAGCTAGGGAGCAGAATCTCATCATTCCTCCAGCAGTGGCAATCCACAACATCAGACCAGTGGGTCTTGCAGCTGGTTCAAATTGGACACACTGGAGTTTGTCTAAATGCCACCTCCCAATCCTCATTGCAAATATACTCCCAGGTATCTCCACCAACTCAAACTGGAGGTCAACCAGATGAATCTCAAAGGCGCAATAGAGAAAGTTCCACTGTGTCAGTGAGGGGGAAAGGATTTTACTCCAGGTTCTTCTTCATTCACAAAAAATGGAAAAACTGGAGACCTATACTCTATCTCAGAGACTTGAACACCTATCCGAAAAAACAATCATTCCGCATGATAACTCTGCAGGATGCCCTCCTCCGAACCACGGAGACTACCTGTCCACCCAAGATTTGAAGGACGCATATTTTCGAAGTGCCTACCAACTGTAGCTGCATTCTTGAGAAGACAAAGGCATCATGTATTCTCATACTTGGATGACTAGCTGATAAAAGCAAAGTCCTTCTCAGCCGCATACAAGTCAACAAAAAGGTGCATTGCCCTGCTCAACTGCTTGGGCCTAACCATAAATTGGGAAAAGTCCAATCCTCAACCATCACATACAATCAGTTTCTTAGGAGCCAACCTGAACACTAACTCCAACATAGCCTGCCCCACTGCAGAAAGACAGCAAAGCTTCCACGATCAAGTCAAGATCACTTCGTCCATAATCAAAGCTCTGGGCTGGTGGACTCAAAAGGATCATCTATTGCTCAGCCTCTCTTTCCAACCTCGGCCATCTCCATGCGTTATCACCACGGATGCCTCATTAGAAGGTTGGGGAGCATTGCTGTAGGGCCTACGGATCAGTTGCAAATGGGCACAGCCTCTCTGGAAACTACACATCAGTCTCCTAGAGCTAAAGGCAATCCATCTAGCCTTGCAGGTGTTCTTTCCAAGAATTGCCAATTCGGAGGTACTAATAAGAGCAGACAATACCAGTACACTGCATTACCTCAACAAGCGGGTGTACAAGATCCCTACACCTCTCCAGAGAAGCCCAGGAAATGTGGGAATGGGCCGTGCAACATGGAGTGCCACCACGAGCGTAGCTTGTCTCAGGGAAACAAAACAATATAGTAGATTCTCTCAGCAGATTAAAATCAGTGTGCCATTAATGGGAATTGGATCAGCGAATAGTCAACCACATATTCTCTCAGTGGGGTACACCCAACTTTGACCTCTTTGCCCACCCATCAAATACCAAATGCCTATATTATGCAAGCTGGCATCACCATCGGGGATCATGGAGAACGCGAATTCATGCATGGTGTGGAATCTTTGCTTATGGCTTTCCTGATTCCAGTGGTTCTCACCAAAATGAAGATGGAACCCTGCACGCTGATCTTAATAGCTCCAGGGTGGCCTTGACAGCATTGGTTCACAGAGCTTCTCCTATTCTCAGTGAAGCCTCACATCCCACTGAAAATATCTCTGCATCTGTTGACAATGAACAAAGGGAAGGTCTTGCACCCGAATCCTCAATCATTACAATTATCAACATGGCTCCTGAGCACAATGAGTTCACACATCTGGACATCCCTGCGGAGAGCAGGGATATACTGTCCAGGGCCAGAGCAGTCAGCACTAAAAAAAAACGTACTCTTGTAATTGAAAGAGATTCTGTCTGTGGTGCCAACAACAGATACTTCCCATATCATCCTCAACAGACCGAATATTGTCATTTATTACATCTGGCACGTTCCGGACTAGCTCATTCATCAATTAGGGTAAATTTGGCGTCTTTCTCATCGTTTAGATGCTCATACAATTCTCCTTTGCTGTGGCCATCCAGAATTATCAAACAATTTCTAAAGGGCCTATTCAGGGCTTTTCTGCCTTTCAGACCTCCTCCTCCTCCTCCTTCCTGGAATCTCAACATAGTCCTTGTGCAGGTTATGAAACAACCATTTGAGCCAATCCACAGGGCTACTCTCAAATTTCCTTCATGGAAGGTAGCTCTTCTGATAGCTCTTACATCAGCCAGACGAGTCAGTGAGATCCAAACACTGTCTTTCCAAGAACCCTTGGTTTATACCCAAAGTTCTCTCAGACATTCATATCAATGAGCTGCTGGTCCTAAAGACATTTTTCCGAAACCCGGCGAGGGGAGCGGAAAGGGCTCTTCATCATCAGTAGATGTAAAAAGATGCATAAAGTTCTACCTGGATAGGACCAAATCCTTTTGCAGGTCTAGTCAGTTGTTTGTGGCTTAAGGTGTGCCTAAAAAGGGTCAACCTCTTTCCAAGCAAAGCATTGCAAGATGGATTTCATTGACAATCCGGTTTTGCCATCAAGTAGCAGGCAAACCGCTACAAGCTTCTGTTTGTGCTCAATCTACCCAGGGCAGTATCAACATCCACTGCACTTTTTGCAGGGATGCTGCTCCAGGACATTTGCAGGGCAGCAACCTGGAAGAACTGCCACACATTCACTCAACATTACTGCCTCAATGCAGCGCCTCAAGGAGAAGTAGCTGTGGGCCAGGCAGTCCGGAGTCATCTGTTCCAGTAAAGGTGAGCTATCTCTGTCATCCCACCATCCTAAGGTCAGATCTTCACATTGTTTATTTTAAAATCTATCAAACATGAAAGATTGATATACAGTATGGTTTCTAGTAACAAGTTTAAGTATCTAGATTGTAGGCGTTCTTATGTATATATGTTTCCTTATGCATCTTGTTCATATTTATTTGAAACAATGATGGTTTATTCCACCATGTGCATCACTACTGCTTTCTTCTCCAATTCAAGCATGTGAATCAATGAAAGTTCCAATACTGGAGTAAGAAAATGAGTTACTTACCTTTAACTATAGTTCTCCGGAATTGGAATCTTTCATAGCTTCACATGTGACCCACCCACCTCCCTGGAGAAGCTGCCCCCCTAGCAGAACTTCGTACTAAAGGGGAAATCTGCTACCCCGTTACATAGAAAGACTGGGACAGGTCATTTTCCCATCTGCACAAATGCTTTTGTAATGCTAGGTTTCAGTACCTCCAGCATAACGTATTCCACCAAGCATATTTGACCCCACTCCAGCTCAGTAAAATCTACACAATTGCCACTTCTGACTGTCCATGTTGCCTCACTGCAAATGCAGACATAAAGCACATGTTGTATGACTCGAATTTTTGGAACGTAGTCTGCACTACGCTCTTGTCTACCACTGGCTGCCAGGAGTTAAATAATGGCATCTCAACAAAAGGAGGGATAGGGAGGATTAAAGGTCCAGTGTACGTTCTCCCAAAAGGATTAGTCGACAACAAAAAGGTACACAGTTCCTAGTTCTAGGGAGACAGATAAAGTATCAGGAGCAAGAGCCCTCACACACCCAAAAGGGTGTCATGCTTCATCATCGGGAAGCTCCTCGTCAGACCGGCGGTGCAATATCTGACGGGCTCCCCTTTCGGGGGCTCTTTACCGGAGATCTTTTTATTGTGTTGCTGCCGTTAAGTTTAAGCAGGTCAGACGTTTATTTTTGCAGGAGAGTGAATATAAAATTGATTAGGAACCCCTAAGTAATCTACTTTACTGGTTATTTCAAGGAGTTACGATCAAGATTAAAAACAAATCAGAAAGTGGAGGATGAGAATAATGCTCAACCACTTTAGAAAAAGCCTGGAGATCTGGGAAATTGTCACCTGACCCCTAGGGTCTGGTCAACATGTTTCGCGTAGTTAAGTTTATATTGCTCAAACTATCACCAAGCTTGTTGTTGTTTTAGAATGTCTTGTTAGCTTTATTATCATGTAATTTACTGATTCCCGTCCCTAGGAGACTATTCTGCATTTTAGATACCATGCTGGGGGTTCTAACTTGGAATAATGGAAGTCAGAATCCTATTGGGGAAACTAAAGCTTGCCACAGAACAGGGTGACCTGTGGGCCCTGAATTTCAAACACTCTTACTTAGTGGTGCAACTTCAGTGTCTGCCTGTTAGTTGGCCATGTACTGAAATGTTTCATTACCCAAATTGTTGAACTGTTGCCATTTAATGTTGATCAATTGATGTCACTGATTTGAAATTTCACTCTGTTAATAATTTATTATAGATGTCTACAGAGGCAGTGTCCTGATAATTTAACCATATCGCCTTGACACGTCCTCTTTATTTGGAGGTAAAAATAAAAGTTGAATACAACTCGTTTTAAAAAAAAAAACTGCCAGATTGGACTCATTGCAACTGGTTCATTGCATACTCAGGGCTGCATAGGTAAAGAGGTTTGTATAATCAGTCTGGACAACATTGCTAATCAAATCAAGTTAGATCTTGCTCAGACATACAGGAATGCCGGAGTAATTTTAGCACTACGTAGCTGGAAGTCGCAGACCTTGACTAACTCATTAATTTGAAAGATCGTCGATAAACTGGGTCAGTGCTGCCTTTTCCCAGTATCCTATTCCTAGGCCCGTGCAGACCCTCAAACTGAACGGGTCCACCTGCAAAACGTAATCTGTTCCCACTCTTTATAACAGATATTCTGTTTGCTGTTCCTGGTAATGAAGTATGAAGCCCTCATCAGCATCATATGCTTTGCATCATGGTTGCTCAGAAAAATTATCAATAAAAGGCTGATACGGAATAAACTCATGAAGTATGTCCTACAACCCAAACCTGTGATCCTAATCCGACAGACTAGGGGTGTCAGCATATTTCTTCTGATCAGCTGCTGTTAGTCAAATATTTTTTGGCTGCCCGCTGATGGAATAACAGTTCAGATTATGGAGGGATTCAACCGTGAACCGCATAACACACAGGTGTATTTTCTTACAGTTGTAAAAGTTTTACCTAAGAATAGCTTTGTAAAACTCCTGGATGCTGCTGTGCTTGATTGTTGCAATCAACCGTGGTGTGATGAAAGGTGCCTGTTCCCAGGCTCCTAGTGTCAGGTCTACACTGATTGCAACAGAAGGCGCTTTTAAGATTAGCTGCAGATTTCTCACTAATGTAAAGGCTCTTGTTGTCCTTCCCTACCCTCCCATATCATTTAACCCTGAATTTCTTTTTTTTCTTTTTTTTATCTTGCACTGTTTATTTTATTAACTGTATCTGAGTACCAGATAATTATCACAGACAGAGCCATGATTAAAACAAGCATTAACTGAACAGCCAACTTTTTAGCTTTTTCCTAAAGGACATTGGGTATTGATTTTTGTGAAGTTGGAGCTATTTTATCTTTGGTGATATATTATGTTAAATTGTTTCCTTGCCATTTACCTTTCTTAAATTTCCTTTTCACCCCACTTCTAGTTTTTAGGTATGGCTTAGCAGCGCAGTTGTCTTCAGCACCTTATGTGATTATATGAAAGAGAGCTTTAAGAAGAACTACTACTCTCATCCCGCCGTTTTCTCTATTCCGGCACCCTTCTCACGCCCACCTCCCACTGCGCACCACCCACCCCAGGACCTACTTAATGGTGGTCACTGCCCGACCCTTCTGAGGAGGTCCTGACCCCTGCTCCCCCGCTCTCACTCCGTTCTGCGCTTTCCAGGTCTTGCTGCTTCTGTCTAGTAGTGGTCTGGTGTCCTGTTCTGCTGGTCCTGTCCCCTATCCTGCTAATTGTTTTTCATGTCCCTTATTGCTCGCCCTGGTATTTGTTTTTGTGCTCCTTATTTGTACTGTCTGTCCCTCGTGATTGGTTCTGTTCTGGTTATTGTTTGCCCTTATCTGGTAATTATATTGTTTACCCTCATACCTAGATTCTGCTTTGTTACCGTTGCCTAAAAGTGCCCCCGGCCCTTGCTACCTCTTTTCCCGCCGTATTTCCTATTCCTGCACCCTTTTCCCACCCGCCTCCGACTGCGCCATCCCCTCCTTCCCCCAGGACCTACTTAATGGTCGCTGCTCAACTCCACAGAGCAGGTCCTGACCCCTGCTCTGCCCGCTGCTCTTGCTCCATTCTGAGCTCTCCAGGTCTTGCCCCTCCTGTCTGGTAGTTGTCTGGTGATCTGTTGTGCTGTTCTACTGGTCTTTCTCTAGGGCTTGTCTGGGAGTGGTCTGGTGTTCTGCTAGTCATGTCCCCTGTCCTGGTATTTGTTTTTCCTGCTCCTTATTTGTACTGTCTGTCCCTCGTGATTGGTTCTGCTCTGGTTATTGTTTGCCTGTATTTGGTATTTGTATTGTTAGTTGCTCGTGCCTAGATTCTGTTTCGTTGCTGTTGGCTAAATGTGCCCCCAGCCTCCGCTACCTCTTTTCCAGTTGTATTTCCTATTCCCGCACCCTTCTCCCGCCTCCCTCCCACTGTGCCCTCATGACCTACTTAATGGCAGTCGCTGTGTGACCATGCAGTGGGCGTGCTGCTGGCACGCGAAATGCAAGCCCATTTGCTCCTGTCCGTACCTTGACCGCACCCAGCACCAGAACCCCTGGATCTTCAACTCACCACTGGTACACCCCCTCCAAAATCCGAAACCTCGGACCCCGAACACCAAATGCAGCATCGCCTCGCCCTAGTCCACCAAAGGCCCCTTCTCCTGCAACAATAGCCAGTTTTCCTGCAACGTAGGATTCACCGCAACCCTCGCACAGCGGACCTCAAGCCGTAAACCTCAACTCCAGTGCGCCCAATTCAATGTCCGATCACTCTGCAAACATGCCTTAGAGGTCTGGGACACCATCACCACCCTCTCCCCCGACTTAATATCATCACTGAAACCTGGCTTACCCCTGCTTCTACTCCGGACATCACCACCATGACGCCCTCCCCCCAGATACAAGATGATCCACCACAACTGCCCCAACAGACACAGAGGAGGCATTGCCATTATACACACCACTGTACCCCCTCGGATGGCGTCACTAAACTGATCATGGAACACCTCAACTTCCAGATCAAACCAGACGCCAACACCACCATAGAGGAACCCTCGCCGACAGACCTCCGGGCTCCCCGCACCAACTACTGCAAAGCTGTACAGACTTCATTGCACCCCTGGCTGTCGACTCCAACCACTACATCTTCCTAGAGGACCTGAACTTCCACCTAGAAGACGCGAACGACGCCAACTCTACCGCACTTATCAAAAACATGAGCATCATCGGCCTCACCCAGTTGGTCACTGCCCCACCCACAGCGGAGGACACACACTGGACCCCATGTTCTCAACCAGCAAAAGAGCCAAGTTCTCTCACACCACCGAACTAACTTGAACAGTCCACCACATCGTACACTTTTCCATCGACCTACCACACAATGTCTCAACGGGTGCCCCCACCCTTCCCTACCGCAACTGGGGAAATGTCTTGGACACTCCCTGGATCACTGCCCTGAAGAACACCAGACCCAGCCCCACAGACATCCTCAAACTCCTCATACAGAATCTTTCCAACTGGCTAACATCTACCCCTGACACCATAGCCCCCCCCCTTAGAAACATCACCACCAACAAACCCACCAAGCTAGCCTCATGGTTCACCTCAGAACTCCGGACTCTCAAACAACACTGCTGGAAAGTAGAGTCACTGGCGATCCAATAAGACCCCCACCAACCTCGATCCCTTCAGATCTGCCCTCAAAGCATACCACCTCCGACTCAGGGAAACCAAGAAAGAAACACTCACCACCTGCATCAAAGCTAGCACCAACCATGGCAGAGAACTCTTCAATATTGTCAGAGAATTCTCCTGCCCGCCACCATAATGAACACAGTCCACCCCTCCAAGGCCCTCTTCAACAAGCTATTGGACTACTTCCACCACAGAATCTCCAACATCTACAACAACTTTGAGATCCAGCCTACCGTCCTCGACCCCCTCGCACCCGAACCCACAACAACCTCTCCCAGATCTGCAAATGGAAGCAGCTATCTACAGAGGACACCATCGCATCATGACCTCCATCCACCCCGCATCCCCCTGGATCCCTGCCCGCACCACTTCTACAACCTAGGAAAGGAAGTAATCGGAGCAGCCCTCACGGAAATCCTTAACGCTTCCATCACCACACCCACCATCCCCAGTGCCTAGAAACACACTGAAGTCAAGCCACTACTGAAGAAACCCTCAGCCGGCCTCACCAAGCTCAAAAATTACCGCCTGATCTTGCTGCTACTGTTCCCTGCCCAAAAAAAAGCCATCAACCGTCAGCTCACGCATTACCTCGAACACAACAACCTGCTTGACCCACCCCAATCTGGCTTCCAATCAAACACAGCACAGAGACCGCCCTGATTGCAGCAACTGATGACATCAGACGCCTCCTTGACCATGGGGGATCAGCGGCCCTCATTCTCCTCGATCTATCTGCAGCCTTCAACATCGTCTCCCACCACACGATTATAACCAGACTCCACAACATCAGCATCCAAGGCAAAGCACTCCACTGGATCTCCTCCTTCCCCACTGGCCTAACACAGAGGATCCTCCTCCCACCATTCGTCTTGGCTCCCAAAGACATCACTTGCAGCCTTCCCCAGAGCTCCTCCCTCAGCCCCACCCTCTTCAATGCCTACATGACTTCACTAGCCAACATTGCCTGTACACACTCAACATCTTCTACGCCGATGACACCCAGCTCGACTGTTCCCTCTCCGATGACTCCACCGCCACACAAACCAACTTCCAAAACACCATGACAGACATGGCCACCTGGATGAGGTCGAACTGTCTCAAACCAAACTCTGAAAAAACAGAGATTCTTCTCTTCAGAAAAAAACCTTCCCCTGGGATGACACGAGGTCATCCCCCACCCGTACCTACAAACCACACACGCAACCTCGTAATCATCTTGGACTCCAATCTGACCATGAAGCAACAGATCGATGCCGTCTCCTCGGCCTGCTTAAACATCCTCTTCAAGATTTTCTGTTGGATAACTATCTATACCAGGAAGACAATCACCCAGGCCCTCATCTCCAGCCGCCTCGTCTACAGCAATGCACTCTACGTCAGACCCACCAAACAGCTCCTAAACTGCCTTCAGACCATCCAGAATGCCACCGCAAGACTCGTGCATGACCTTCCCAGAAGGACCAGCATCACTCCCCACCTCAAGGCCCTCCACTGGCTCCCTGTACAGCAAAGATGCCTCTGCAAACTCCTCACGCACACATACAAGGCATTACACTGCTCCGGATCAGCCTACATTACTGACCTCCTTGCTTTACACCTGCCTGCCAGAGAACTCTGCTCAGCCTCCCTGGCCCACGTCCCCCCGCTCCTTCTCTCACCTCGCTTTCAAAGCCTGGACCGACCTCCACCTTTGCACGGCCCATTCCCTGCAGGACTTCAAAAAACAGCTCGAGACCTGCCTCTTCGACGACTACCTCCGCCAGCCGGTTGAATGCCACAGCACCAAACCATCGCCTAGAGACCCCCCCCCGCCCCCCCCGGGGGTGACAAACTCACACTTTACAAGAACAGGCTGATTGGTTGATGGAGAGAGGGGCTTTGGGCCTTTGCTGTAACATTGGACCATGTATTGCATGTTGCTCTGGCCCTTCTGAGCAAGTATAGAGGCCATTTGGTTATTACAGCATAGGCCTGTTTTCTTCTATATTATGCTCAGGATAAGATGTTAAGGTGGTTATGTTTGTTAAAGTATAAGACATTTATTTCATACTCAGAAATAAAACCACATTTAATCTAAGTTTGTTGTTGGGTCTGTCCCTCTGCAGTCATGAAGTCTTACAAAGCAAATTAAGATTAAAGAGAAAAGAAGCTCTCCAAGACGGCATGACAACTCTCATGCTTTTTCAGAAAACAAAGTAAGAACAATGGGCTCCAGACAGAGCCTGCTCTGCTCCATCCTCCTCTCTGGATTTAATTGACATGGGAGTCAAAAAGAAAACTATAGACACACTGCTGCCAGCCTGAAGGGGAGGGCGACGATATTGATGGATGCCCAGGAAGTGAAGCACTTCGAAAGAACCTCCTTTGTAATGGATAGGAAAGGTCCAAATACACTAGCTCAAAGTCAAGTAGGTGTCTTCACTCATTCATATCATCACTTCTCTGGCGCGCTTCATCCCAGCTGGATGCCCCAGTATCAACAGACCTCATCTATCATGTATGTCTGGCTCCATATCTGTACCAGTACCACCATTACCAACCCAACTAGTACCTTAACCACCACTACCATTACCACCACTGTCAGCACCACCACGATACCAGTACTACCACAGCTCAATAGATTAATGTGCGCACTTGTCTGGGCGGGCAGACAATTATGCTTCTAGTTGGCGACATTAAAGCATCCATGGTTGGGATTGGGGGGGGGGGGGGGTCGAATCTGCCCGACTTTTATTTTTGTTACGCAGCAGTGCAACTGCTGCACTGATTTGAAGACATTGGCAACTGGGAGAAGACCCTCTTGGGCTTGCATGAGAACTACATGCTGCCTCAATCTTCATGATGGGCTGGGGTACCTTAAGGGGCCCCTTCTTATATGACAGGTGGGTGTGTTGTGTCCCAGGCTGGTGACCTCTTTATTGAGGATGCCTTGTTTACGTTACACAGTCTGTTATGGCCCATCAAGCCTTTCCAAAACATGACAAAATATATGATATTTGTCTGGTGAATAGAGCAAGTCTGTTATATGGTGGGCAACATGTCCCTGAATATTAGGTTTCTGTCCTTTGAACAGGCGCAGGAAGTCTTTAGCTGAGCATGGTGCAATTTTTTCAGTATGTGAGGTTGACTGACATATGCAGGGAAATCTAGAAGCTAACCCTATAGCTGGCAGGGGGCAGGTGACTACTCACTCATCTTTATGCTGCCCTGGTACTGGACTGGCGAAGACAAAAAACATGCCTTAGGGAGATTGACCAAGGACTGTCTGGAACCGCCGATTGAGTCTGACTGGAGGAAGAAGTATGAGCAGGTTAAATACATATTTCCTAATCCATGATTTAAGCTAGTACAATTATATTTCTTACATAAAACATCTTGGCCCCAATGCGTTGGCATTAATGGCATTATTTTACCTTTACAGGCATCCTTCCCTCTAATTTTGTTCCTCTGTGTGTGGTAATTAAAGATCTCTGTGCACGAGAGCCAAGGCTGCATGCACCAAATACATGCTTTAAAGGCCATTAGTGCCAGTGAGGAATCAGTCACATACAAGGCTATGCCTCACAGTGTATCTGACTTGTGCCTGATGTATGACAACCAAAACTACTAGAAAGGCACTAGCTTACCAAGAAGTTCCTATGATACCTGATACAACAGAGCACTCTGCATCAGAAGGCATGGACACAGGCATCACTGTGCTTCTATCACCTCACGTAAGAAACCCCTTCCCTGGCCCTGAACTGAACTGCATGGTTACACAGCTTTAGCAAACTAAGCACACTAGCAATTAGTGATATGATGTAGACATGCTTGAGCCAGGCTTAAGCCATATGAATGGCTCCGGCTTAGCTCAAGGTTCTCTTGGACTCTCAAGCCCAAAATGAGCAGAGCTTTCATGTGGTTTCTGACTGCCAATACGATCCACCCTCATGCACCATCAATTGAAAACAAAGCAGTATTCTTTTATGTAAAAAGGGTGAGAAAAAGAGATACCTATCTTGTGGTGGGACTGCTAAATGTAAATCCAGAAAACCTAAGCTCATTCCTTGCTTCCTTATTTCACCAAATGATATGATTCTATGAAAACATTTTATTTAATTCAGCCCTCTTTTCCTTCATAATTACATGTGAGAGCACCTTCTAATACATGAATCCAGGATGTGTGCTGTACAAAATCCTCTTGTGTTTGAATTTATAGTGCATAGTGTTGCTCTACAGGTTGGTGAGCCACTGCTAAGCTTGAAATCCTCTTGGACCTCGTGCCCAAAACGAGCTGAGCTGTCAAAGGAGGCAATGTGGCCTCACGTCCATTCCTGGAGACAATGTAACATGGGAAACTGGGTACAAATCTCAGCACGTTTCACTGTGCTGAAAAATTAATTTTGTGAATTCTGCCTGTCTTCTACTTCCTAATCTCATCCTCCAAGAATTCAAAACAATGAAGTAACCTCTGATGTCAGAGATACACATTTAGTGGTCGAATTGCAGTGTGAAACTGGAACATTTGTATCAATCCCAACTTTCCTGCTTCACTAAATTGTGTAATCCTAATCAATTATTTTATTTCCCATACTTCCTTTTTGATCATTATCACATAGAGGCACACCTTTACATATGTCCGTTCATGGTGTGTGAGGTACAAAAACCTCTCTTGTACTTGATTGAATAGTCTATAGTGTTGCTCTATATTGATTCTAGTCCACATATAAGTCACACATGACAGTGGACTTGCCTATTAGTTCACTAATTGTATTGTCATTAAGCAGGTAGGAATGTTTTTCAGTCCATGTTTAAAAAAAAAAAAAACTTAGCTTTTTATTAATACTTGAAAATAACCTGATGTACTAAGGTGAAAGCACCCTCGTGTTAACGAAATACAGTTTCTTGAAGTTTGAAGACACCTTAACCTATTGTAGTATGATGTCTGTGGCATGGGTTACTTGCCAAATAATTTGTGTGCTTCGCTCATGCACGGGCTCCTAGAGCCATAGCCCACCCTTGGTGGGACTCTGGTTCGCCTCTCCCTAATAGTTTTAAGTCGCTCACCAATTATTTGGCCTCTGTATATGATAACAATGCAGGCCACATAATTGGGTACATGTGACAATCTTCTTGCATACTCATTAAAGCACAAGCAATTCATTGGGTGAGCCCTACAGCATCGGGTGTTGCCTGCTGGAAAAAAGACTTGATGGAATTGGTAGTCACAAGAAAAAGCCTTACCAAAAGACGAAGTTTTGGAAAATCTTGTTGAGTGGACAGAAATGTTGACTAGACTGCTTGAACCTCCGAATAATAGACCACCTTGAGTGTGAAAGCTATGTAGGAGGGGGAGGGAAGCTGTTATGCAACCTTGTTGATGATAATCTCATAGTGGTCTTGGTGGGAACTAGACTGTCACTAAAAATGGCCTAAAACAAGGTTGTATGTTGGCTCCACTGTTATTTTCCCTGTATCTTTCAGACTTACCAGCACATTTAACCTCATGTGAGGGTTTTGCTCCTAAATTGTGAGGCAGATCGTTATGCTGTCTACTATATGCAGACAACATAATTATTTTAGATCGTACCCCAACGGGGCTTAATAACAGGCTAAAAGTCCTCGAGCAATATACTGAAGCGCACTTTTGAAAGATAAATTACTCAAAAAGCAAAATGTTATGCTTTCACAGGAACAAAAAATTAAAGTACAGCAATTTTATCTGGACCATGGGAGCTCAACAGCTTGAAAGAGAAACCTCTTACACATATCTGGGTAAAATTGTCTGTGGGAATCTCGAAGAAAGAGAACATATTGAGCATAATCAGAGAAAGACCCAATCTCAAGCCAAACGGTTTCAATACCCTCTATAGAGTAACAGGCAGAAGGCATTTTAAACATCTCTTAGAGGTGTATCGGGTAAAGGTACCTCCATCGTTACTGTATGGTATTGAGCATATTGCAGTTTCTAAGTGGATCTTTCTCGACAAACTCGAGGGACGTGTTTTAAGAAATATTTTAACTGTAAACTCTGCCTTCTCTGCACCGTTACTAAGACTTGAGTTGGGCCTGCATAGCTCTTTTATTCAAGGCCTGGCCGCAATAAACCGTTGGATGTTTAATCTGATGTCGAGCTGTGACGACTCTTTGCGGTCACTGCTATAAAAAAAGAAATATTAGCTGGGCACAAAGTAAAATATACCATCAGTAGGAATTTCTTATACGCCATGGATCTTTTACAACCAGGTCCATCTGCAATCTTTGCCCTCTCACCAGCACAACTTAAATTCGCTCTCAGGAAAGCAACTTTGGGCAGTGAGTTTCAGCCAGGATAGTCAAGCCTATATACATAGACAGAGTTTCCATATAATAGCTGACTCTTTAAGGCCAGGTGTCACACAGCCATACCTTATCTGGAACTTGCCTCATGGGGTGAGAAGATTCTGGCTCTTGCTGCGACAGGGGCAGCTCCCCCTGAACAAAGTTCAAGCAAAATGGTTTGGCTCTTCCGCCATTTGTAATCTATGCTATAACGGCATTCAGGATTTGAAGCATGTTGTCTTAATTTGTTCGACCTTATTGCCTTATCGTCGTAAGTGGTTGCGCTCCATTTGTCTATCTCTTTCACTTAGATCTGCCTCTAATTTATCTCAAGCCTTATTTATTCCGCTTAATGAAATGTTTTGTGCTAGAGTTTTTAACTATTTTAGCGCTTTTTAACTTTGTATTCATTTATTTCAATCTATTTATCAAAGTTTAATTCAATTGTTGTTTCTTATATTTCTTCTTCATTTGTGTATCTATGTTTTTATTCTTATGTGGATCTCCATTGGAGTTACGTAAAATAATAAACTTTTATTTGATGTTTAAGTCAAATGGGTTGGTGTGGTCCTATTTTGAGTGTATGCAGGTGTTGCCCTTCCAAAGGTTTGCGTGGGATTTTAACTTATGTTATTGTTTTTGCACACCACTCACTCTACCCGTAGATAAAGAGGCAGGGAGATTCAGTAGCATTTGAAATACACAAGTGTCATGACAAGACATTATCTAGAACAGAGTTTTCCAAACTCTGGGCCGTGACCCACAAGTGGGTCTTGAGGCGATTTTTGGTGGTTCCAAACAATAAATAAAGATGCCTTTGAATTTCTTGTCACAATTGCTGCGCTTCAAAGACTGAGGTCAAATGTCAGGCTATTCTGTTAGCAAATTGTTGCTTTTTTAGGTTTCCATTCACTTTCTCTGCTTTTGTTTACATGCAGGTGGCTTACAGCCCGCCCACAGCACACCACTTGTTAGCTTCAGCGTCGCGCTCATTTCCTTCCTTCCTATTTGTCTCGGGAGCGCTAACATGCTACTTGCGCCATTCCATTGATCCCATTTTTGGAGCTCCAAGTGAGTGCATGTGTCTACAGTCCGTCTCCCATATCCCTGTCCATACCTTTTTAAAATGCACTTTGCCAGCTGTTTTAATGTGTCAGTTGAAAGCCACATCTATCCTCTCCCATCTGATATGCTCGTAGGCAGCCTCTGCGCTCCCTCCACCCCTTCCCAGTGTGCCTGGAAAATGAGCGGTCTGCAGCCCTGCACAAGTCTTTTGCTGCTCTGACCAGTGCCCCGTTTGACGACGGACCTCCTTGGTTACTGGGCTTGGAAGAGCTCTGCTTCTTCCCATGTTTGGAGGCCTGCCAAGATCTGATGTTCCCTCATAGGGAACTGGCCATGTAGTCTCCCACTGAGGACAAGCAATCCTTCTAGTTACTAGACAGATCCACCAGGCACATCTGTGCACTTTGGGAGTTGCAGACTGTAGGGCGGATACATCTGTAGGACATTGGGTGTAGAGTAGGGCGGCCAAATATCTAGGAGTTTTCATCTGAGTTGGAAGCAAAAGCTACACGATTCAATCAAAACAAGAAGCTGTCTTTTCCTTAACTGTAGTTACCTATATTTCCCGAAATCAAGGCCAGCATACCTCATTTGCCAACCACGTCTACTTTAAAAAGCTGTGGATTACAGCATAACAGTGGGCACCTTTTTTATTCTGTCAATCCCATTTAAATTGATAGCACCAACGGCAAAGGAAACAACATAAATCAGTCTCTTATTACGTCGAAGCTCGGATGCTCCCCTAACTCACTGTATTTCAGTCGCAGAACAAATCACTTTTTTGCATTTTTATTCTTGCAGCCTTTGCATGTGGAAATCTGGACATTCAAACTACCTCTACAAGAGGTTTATGAATTATACATGTTGGTGTTATATTAGGCTAATGCACAGGCAGCATTCTGCAACCATCACTGATTTTTTGGAAATAACACCGGTTATTGCTATGTCTATTAGTTAAGAGGGGAAATTGCACTGCAGTGGGCCCATAAGTTTGAGGGGATCTCTGCCTCTGTGATGAGCCCAGGTTTGTGATCGTGTTTCATGTGCTTCCTTTTTAGGTTTTGCATAAACAGCGCATGTTCTGTCTCTGCAAGACATTTTGTTTACATATAGTGAGCTTACAGCCTGCCCATAGCTTACCATTTGTTGGCTTCAGTGTTGATCTGATTTCCTTTGTTCTGTTTGTCTTGCATGTCTACGTCATGTCCTTTTCTTGTGTTTAGCCCTCCCCTTGAGCATGCCCCAATCGTGTCCTCCCGCTTCTCCTGTTTCCGAAACAACTTTTTTTGGGGGAGGGTTCAAGCACTCCATATGAGTGCTTGTGTTTTCAGTTCATCTCCCATATCTCCGTCTGTGTATCTTCTTTTCTCTCTTACCCGCCCCCTTCCATGTTGCTTCTTTTCTCTCCCACCCCCTGCCTAAGAATGTTAGCAAATCAGTTAATCTGTGCCAGTTAATAGGTCAGTCGCCCACAATACGCATTTCCTTCTACTGTAAAGTGTGACTGTGATTCTGCATGCCTTCCAAATAAAGAATGCTGCAACATTATTTCTTGTACCACAAATATCGTTTACTGAGTAAAACGTTGTTTCTGCCGAGTTCTTCTACTTCCTCCAAAATACAGTGCTCACTAGTGCAGTGCCTCTGTGAAACATGGACAAACCCATGAGAGTGGCTTCTTTTCTGAGATTAATGACCTTGTAGAACATGAACTTGGGCTCTGACATAGGCCTTTTACTGCATTTCTCTAGGCCACTGTAGTCTACTCTGCTCCTCTCCATTCTATGCCACTGCACTCTACGCTGCCCCACTCTGCACCACTAAACTGTACACCACTGCACTCTATGCCACTCTGCTCCGCACCATTGTATAACACAGCACTGTACTCTGCCTCACTCTATGCAACTGCCCTCCACTCTACCCCACTCACTCTACCCTGTGGCACTCTGCTATGCCACTGCACTCCATGCCACTCTGCACCACTGTGCTACTGCACTCTGCACCACTCTGCTCTGCACCACTTTACACCACTCTGCTCTAGGCCACTGCACTCTACTGTACTCTGCACTGCTCTACTCTGGCAATGTCCTCTACACCTTTCTAGTCGACACCAGTGCACTCTATGCCACTGCACTCTACCAACTCATTCTACTCTGCACCACTCTACTCTTTGCCACTGCACTCTATTCCTCTCTGCGACACTCCACACTACGCCTTTCCACTCTGCACCACTATTCTATGCCACTGCAATCTACTCTGCAGCACTGTACTCTATGCCATTCTCCACTCTTCTCAAGGCCACTGCACTCTATGCTACTCTACTGTACTCTGCACTCCTCTACTCCATGGCACTGCACTCAGCAGCACTGTACTCTACGCCACTGCACTTTTCTCCACTCTATGCCACTGCACTCTGTGCCACTCTACCCTGCACCACTCTGATCTAGGCCACTGCACTCTACATCGCTCTACTGTACTCTGCACTACTTTACACCACTGCTCTCTACTTTTTGCCACTGCACTCTATGCCACTGTACTCTAGGCCACCACACTCTATTCTGCACCACTGTACTCTACACCACTCCATGCCTTTATACTCAACACAACTTCAGTTTACACCTCTGTACTGTACACCACTTCTCTCCACGCTGCACCACAGCACTGTGCTCTGTGCCACTCTACTCTGCACTTTTCTACTCCATGCCACTGCTCTCGATGCCACTGCACGCTACACCGCTGCACCCCACTCTGCACCACACCACTGTCTCATTCACTCTGCTTGATGCTGTGCACTTGACGTTGTTGCACTTGTCGCTGCTGCACTCTACTCTACACCACCCTATGCTGCTGCACTCTCTGCTACTCTACACTATGCCACTCAACTCTGTCACTGTACTTTATGCCATTCTGTGCCAGTGCACTCTACTGTACGCCTCTGCACTCTACTCTGCACCATTCTACTTTGTGCCATTGCAATTTATGCTAGTCTACTCTACTCTACCCCACTGCACTCTAACTCGCTGCACTCTACAGTGTACCACCCCACGTCACTGCACTCTAACCCACTGCACTGTACGCCACTCTACACCACGCCACAGAAATATGCCCCATTTACTCTGCACTACTCCATGAACTGTATTCTGCACCTCTACTCTGCCCTATGCTATGCCACTGCACTCTACCCCACTACTCTACACCAGTGCACTCCACTACACCCTACACCACTCAACTCTGAACCACTATACTCTGCTGCACTCTACTCTATACCACTGCAGTCTGCACAATCCCAGTCTTCTCTACGCCACTCCACAACACTGGGCTGCACTCCATTCTATGCTACTCTCCTCCACTTTACGCCACTCTATGCTAGTCCACTCTGTACCACTCCCCGCCACTCTACACATTGCCATTTTACGCAACTCTACCCCACTCCACACAATGCCACTTGACTCTATGCCAGTCCAAGCCACTCTGCTGCAGTCCATTCTGTGCCACTCTACTCCACACCACACTACGCCTTGCCACTCCACTCTGCTCCAATCTATTCTGTTCCGCTCTACACCACCCCACTCTAATCTGTGCCACTTTATGCCAGTCTGCTCTGTACCACTCAGCTTTGTTCCACACCACTGCGCACTATGCCACTGCACTCTACACCACTGTACTACTCTATGCCATTATATTCTGTCACCACACTCCACAGCACTAGACTCTACACCACTGTACTCTACACCACTGCATCTGAGACTGCACTCTATGCCAGTCCACTCTTCTCTACGCCACTCCTCTCCACCTTACGCCACTCTATGCCACGCCACACACTCCTCTCCATGCTATATAGTGCCACTTCATGCCACTCTACCTCACTCCACTTCATGCAGTGTCACTTTACTCTGTGCCACTTCATTCTACACCACTTCACTCTACAAACTTGACTCTACTGTGATTCACTCTATGCCACTCTACTAACCATCACTCGAGTCTGCTCCACTCCATGGCACCCTAGTCTGCCCTCACTCCACTCTATGCTACACCACCCCACTTTGCGTCACTCTACTCTGTGCCATTCTACACCAGTTCCACTCTGCACCACTTCACTCCTCAAACTCGACTCTGTGCCACTACAACCCACCATACTGCAATCCACTCTGCCACTCTACTCTGCGCCATGCCACTTCACCCTATTCTTCTTCACTCCACTCTACTCTAATTCACTCTGCTCTGCTGTACAACATGGCTAAAAGACATTGGCAAAGCCAATAGCTCTCACATAGTCAGAATCTATTGGCTCTACACCATACTACTCCACTCCACTCTACTGTGCCACACTCCACACCACTGCAGTCTACCCCACTCCATTCTACTCTACGCCACCCCACGCTACGTAACTCTTACTGACTACTTTACTCTGCATCACCCCCGTCCACTATATATACTACTCTGCTCCACTCTATGGCACTTCACTCCACTCTATTCTGTGCAACTTCACTCTGCTCCACTTTACTGAGCTGTAAAACATAGCTAAAAGACATTGGCAAAGCCAAAAGCTCTTGCATAGGCAAAACATGTTGGATTTTCTAAGGCTTGTTTAACGTGGGGAACGGTTTTTACAAACTTCTTTCACTTTGCAGTCAGAGAAAGAAAAGTGAATTATGTAACAATTTTGCTTAGGTACAGGTGTGTGAATGGAAAGGCCGTAGGATGTAATTTTATTGTAACACACAACACAATGTAAATACATGTAAATGAACTGTACACATTCAGCAGTTAAGAAAGCAAAAATGTAGCACATTGTTTTGTAATTCTGAAGTTTGATGGAAACAAAGATAGTAATATGATCACAACAGCCAAGACAGTCTACACAGTGGTATACAATAATATTCTCTGAAACCTGATTTCCACACATTATTATTTGTTTGCAACATAGTTTTATCAGTAAAGCTTTAGGCCTGTGCAGATTTGGGGGTCATTTCAATGGAAAATATGCTGTCTGCAAATGGCAGTGTGCTGACACACAATGTCACATTACAATATTGCCAGTCTCATGTCCACTAAGACAAGATGGGTCATGGAGGTTTTTTTGTTCTAAAAATTGGGCTGCGGTCTAAAATGTTTAGAAACCAGGAACGTCTGTCTGAGGAAAAGGTCTTCAATTATTTTCTCTAGTTCCTAAAATTAAACTCTAATGCATAGGTATGTAGGAATGAGTTCTGAAGGATGGTGAGCAGCATACCATGTGTCATAAGTAGCTAAAGACAGTTGTCCTTGGGTGGTATTGCCCAGAAATACAGTGGTAGTACTTGGTAGGGTTGGTTGGCATGTAAAAAGTATCCTAGTGTTATAAAAACAAAAAACTTCTATTTTTCTTCCTAATTTGCAAAGCCTGCATTTCTGGCTTTTTGTGCTAACGCATGGAGAAACAGCCAGGCACAAATGCAGTCTGCATTGAGTATCCCATTTAAGCCAGACCTATTGGCATAGACAGTGCTTGCTGCCATTACTTTCTTGACCTCACTTTCCCTCTTTAGCGTTCATTCCATTTCTGGTTTCTCCCTTTTGTTAATTACTCTTCATTCTTTGCCTTCCTTTTTAGAATCATCATTTGCTTCATGGTCCACTTTCATTACTCTTTCCAAACATTCATTGTTAATTTCATTTTTAGGTCCTGTCTGCGACAGCACGTGAGCTGTCACTTTCGAGAGATACTGTATACAACAAGGGGATTGCAGCCCGACCGTTGCTTAACATTTGTTAGCTTTATTGTCACTCTTATCTGCTGCCTTCCAGTTTGCTAGAGTGTGCTGGCTTCACTTCTTCTTTAGGCTGGAGCAAATGCTGATTAGTGATTGCTTAAGCTTGATTGCTGTCCTTCCGCTTATCTCGTTCTGATTGAGCTACTACTTTTATTTATTTCTTCTTCCCTATCATGCTTGTTGAACCTTTTGCAATATAAAGATCTTTTATTATGCCACACGCACTTCAAATACGCTTTTCCTCCTTTGAAAAGGATGTTTATCTTGACCACAGATGCTATTTGTTTTTATTATGTCAACAGATGTTATCTGCCTCCATAAGTATTTTCGCACGCACATGGGGGCAATTGTTATGTGATAGGATTTTTTTGCCAAACGTCATTGTTTCTTTTTCATGCATGGGGAGAGTAACAGATTTGTTCAAAGTCGTAGGGGTTTTGTTCCGAGACCTAACAAGCATTGGCAAAGCCAATAGGTCTAACGTTTTAGACTATTGGCTTTGCCATTACCTTTTTTTCATTCTGTACAGCATGGCATTTACAACTTTGGCAATGATTTGTAAACATGTTGTGTAGCAGCATGCTGCTTTGCATCTTGGCTAAAAATAATACAAAAGAACTATGATGTATCCAGTGCTAATGCACTTTTAAAGGAATAAATGTGCTTTAGCCATGGCTCTGTCACAGCACTTTTATAAATTAGTTTTAGACATTCTGCAGAGCATTCGGCTTTCTGTACAGCAAGGTTAACACATTGCCAATAGCTTTCATAGGTGAGACATCTTGGCTTTGCCAGTGCTTTTTTATTTCTTCTTCTTTCTATACCATATACTCCTATGCCTCTAATGTATTGTCGAAATACTATGGCTGCGCCTAGTTGCCCTTACATCAGACACATACAATGTCCAAAATGGCAAACTGGTGGATAGAAACACATTTTCACAATTATAAACATTGTTGAATTAGAATCCCCAGCCCATACTTGTGCACGCCCTTACAGACCTTCAGCTGCCCCACGTCAGTCACTTTTCACACTTTTCACACTTGAAATTGGATTGTTGTAAGGATCATGTCTTCAAGCACAGAGACCGTTTCTTCATTTCAGTGTAAAGATGTGTTATTGAACATGTAACAAGTGATAAACTGCTGTTTCATCAAATGCACATTTCTGGTATGTGCTTTTATGCTGTAAATGTATAAAATGTCTAATAAGCAAGATCAATCGAAAACATCTTAACTAATAATTTAGTTTAGAAATTATTCCAGGAATGGCATAAATCTTATGACTAGTTCCCTCCATAATTCTATTATTTTATTTATTTTAATCACTTGCTTTTAAGGCTTCTTTATTTTAGTTTTAGGTTCTTGAACACAAATACAGACTCCATTTTGTGTAGGCTGAAACTCCATTTTGTCATATGCTAGTCCAGCAAATGGGGTCTTTAACATCCCAGATCTAAAATATGTTGTCCTTTGTCTTCCTGAGCAGCTGTAAATTTGTCACATCCTTTTGACCTCTAAATGTGCCATATCCTCCCGTCAGTGACATAGACACAAACCCCCATTGCAAAATCAGTCTGCGACAGGCTGATGTCACACTGGGGGTTAACCATAACTCAAACAATGTAGTATATATTGACATATTTTTACCTTATTATTACATCCACTGATGCATATGATTATGACAAAACATTCCAAAGGTGACATTGCAGATTCCATTTCAGATAAGCTACTGTATATAAGGACTGGCACTTGACCACTTAGTTAGGAGAGAAACTTCACCCAGGTCACAGATTTAGATCCAGATGAGCTTGGCACCAGATTCCATCTTGACTGAGGAAGCCTCCAGCAAGTCTCTCTCAGGGTTTGTGAAGCATTCCATTCTGCCTTCACGAGCGGGTGCCTAGATTGTGTTCTCACATAGACACAGCCTCCTAGCTGTTGGCCTTGTGCTCGAAATAGCTGACAAGATATTCCAAACAGACAACAAACTCTGTTGTTCAGGTATGCCCACCACCTCTGAAACTCAGGCCTATTCATTTTTTTATCTGCTTGAACTAACAATGAGCCTGGAGGTAGCACAAAGAGGGTGACAAGTGGTGATAGGAGTTTCCCCTGTTTTTACTGTTATTTGAAAAGCTTAGTTGCTTTTTATATTCTGTGATGTTGCCAATATTATAAACACTAGATCCTGGCACTTTAAATTGTTAGACCTGACAGCCTTAGGGTGATCACCCCTAACTTTTTGCCTGCCTGCCTCCCTCCACTTTTTGGACACTGATTTTTCTGGTTTTAGGACTCTGCGCACTTTACCACTGCTAACCAGTGCTAAAGTGCATATGCTCTCTCCCTTAAAACATGTTGACATTGGTTTATAGCCAATTGGCTTATTAAATCTACCTGTAAGACCCCAATAAATTGCACTACATGTGCCCAGGGCCTGTAGATTAAATGCTACTAGTGGGCCTGCAGCACTGATTGTACCACCCACATAAGTAGCCTCTTAACCGTGCCTCAGGCCTGCCATTGCAAGGCCAGTGTGTGCGGTTTCCCTGCCACTTTGACTTGGCATTTAAAAGTACTTGACAGGCCTTAAACTACCCTTTTTCTACATAGAAGTCAACCCTAGGGTAGGCCCTAGATAACCCATAGGGCAGGGTGCAATGTAGATAAAAGGCAGGACATGTACCTGTGCAGTTTATATGTCCTGGTAATGTAAAACTCCTAAATTCGTTTTTACACTGCTGTGAGGGCTGCTCCTTTCATAGGCTAATATTAGGGCTACCCTCATATACTGTGTGAGTGGTAGATTCTGATCTGAAAGGAGTAACAAGGTCATATTTTGTACGGCCAGAATGGTAATACAAAATCTTGCTGACTGGTTAAGTTGGATTTAATATTACTATTTTAGAAATGGCACTTTTAGAAAGTGAGCATTTCTCTGCACTTAAATCCTTCGGTGCCTTACAATCCATGTCTGGCTGGGTTAGTTGACAGCTCCCTTGTGCATTCCACTCAGACAGATCCCAAACACAGGATGATCAGTCACACTTGCACACATCTGCATATTGAATGGGTCTTCCTGGGCTGGGAAGGTGGAGGGCCTGACACTTACATGTCAAAGGACAGTAGCCTGCCCTCACACAAAGGACTGCCACACCCCCTACTGGGACCCGGGCAGACGGGATGGAACTGAAAGGGGACCTTGTGCACTTCTAAGCCACTCTTTGAAATCTCCCCCACTTCAAAGGCACATTTGGGTATTTAAGCAGGGTCTCTGACCCTACCAACTCAGACACTTCTGGATAAGATACCACTGGAGAAGAAACCCTGAACCAGAACCTTCAACCTGCCAAGAGGAACTGCCTGGCTGCCCAGCGTCCTCACCTGACTGCTTTTCTGCAAGGAACTGCTGCCCTGCTGCCTTGCTGTCCTGTGGCTCTAATGAGAAGTGCTCTTCAAGGGCTTGGATAGACCTTGCCTCCTGTTCCCCGAAGTCTCAGGACCAAATAGACTTCATTTCTACAAACAAACTCCTTGTGCATTAAAAATCGATGCACAGCCTGCAAGAAACGACGCACAGCCTGCATCGTGGTGAGAAAATCACCGCACGATGAAAACGATCGACGCAGCCCGACTTCCCGAAGAGGAGAACGACGCAGAGCCAGCGTCGCGACCAGAAATTTGACGCACAGCCCACTGGATCGATGCAAAGCCGAACCGGAACAACGCAGCCCGAATTCCTGCGAGAAGAATCCACACAGCGCCTGCCGTGCAGCAGATATTTCTTTGCATTGCCCACCGGATTGGCGCAGCCCCAGTGACTTTGTCCTGCACGCCCAGGATTTCAACACATCATCCGAAAAGCCCCGAAACCCGAAGAGGATCCCAGTCTCCGTGACGGAAATCAACGCAAAGCCTGCCCTGCGTGAAAACTCAACGACGCATCGTCTGTGTGCGCCAGAAAAATCGATACACACCTCCCTGTTTTCCACACAACTCCTCCTCTGCGGTCCCTTGTGGAGAATTGCAACGCAAACCAGGTACTTTGTGCTTGCAAGAGACATTTGTTGGTTTTTAAGAACTAAAGACTCTTTATATCATTTTCTAAGTAATATTTCAACTTGTACTTATTGAATCTGAATCGTTTTGACCTGCGTTTATCCAGATAAATATTATATATTTTTCTTAACACTGTGTGGTGTATTTTTGTGGTGTTATACTGTGTTATTGCATGATTTATTGCACAAATACTTTACACATTGCCTTTTAAGTTAAGCCTGACTGCTCAGTGCCAAGCTACCAGAGGGTGGGCACAGGATAATTAGGATTGTGTGTAACTTACCCTGACTAGAGTGAGGGTCCTTGCTTGGACAGGGGATAACCTGTCAACCAAAGACCCCATTTATAACATAAATTAACTTTTTTTAAATACTTTTTTGAAATACATATTCCACTTCTAGTGATCTCAAGTGTGGAAATCATTAATGAATGATTGTTTGGATTACCATTGCTCCCTGTTAGTAACCCAAAATCATTGACACCACCTCACATATGTACTGGGTGGGGTTCTATCGGGCTCCAATAACCCGTCTTTCACATTCAGCATTAGTGCATTGAATTCATTTCACTCAAGCTATCTGTGGGTGTGACAACAAAACTTGTAGAACTGAGCCAAAGACTCAGTTTACGTAACAGGATCAGGTGTTCTATGACCTCTAAATGCCCCATTAACACTATATATTTTTTCTGTAGCATCTATTTTAAATGACCGTGGTTTTTCAGCTCACTTGTCTTGTTGATATTTAGGGATCGAGATACACAAAAGGGAAGAGGGAGGTTTAATTTCGTCCAGTGTACACTATCCCACTATAGTATAGAACATTTCTACCTGAGTACACTATTCTGATGTGTAAGACACCACACTACCAATTAGGCATGGGATCACTCAGTCATCAAACACATTAATTTATTAGGAGCAAAAGCCCTCACTCACCAGTAGGTGACATGCTTCATCATCAGGCATTGTTCTTCCTTAGGCTGGTGTTGCAATGCCTGGCAGGCTCCGCAAGAGGGCTCTTTGCCTGAGTTCTTTTTATCAAAAATGCCAGGAAAATGTGAAGTATAAGGAGTACTGCAACAAGTGGAGCTAAAATGTACTATAGTTGCCAAACTTGTAAACTTTACTTTGAAGAAAAAGAGACCGATGTCAAGGTTAAAAACAGGCAAGGAATATACCAGATATAATGATCTGGTTGCCTTAAGGTAAATGTGAGAAAATGATCCCTCGAGTCAAAGGGTATGAGAAAAGGAAAAAAAGACCTGTGTGTGGGAATTGCCTACACTACAGAAGTCACAGTTAACATGTTTCTCACCTCTTTAGTAACTAAGGATCTGTTTGCGATTCCTCAGGACATAAATAAAACCTAGTCCTCACTAAGAGAGTGTGAGTGCTCTTTAGTAGTAAGACAAATGTAACTTATCCTAATGGGTGATTGTCCATCTAATGGTGATGACCCTTCTAGTTTCAGGCATGGGTTCACGGATGATGGGTAGGTCAAGTGGACCACTTCTTCCACAAGCACAAATGTCATTGTTTGGAAGCAGTAGTATCCATGTTATCCAAAGAGCCCATGTATCCAAATATATAACAGGCTTATGTAGCATCTTCTGAATGTATAAAAGAAGGCATTGAATGTGATCCTGAGGTTACCATGTGATGTGGAAAAACTGGCAAGAACATAGGAGATACATTGAAAATGTATCCTTTGTTTGATAACTCAGTGAAGACAACTGAGACTTGTTATGCATTCAGTTTTAATATGATTGTTCAGTGCTGATGCAGCATCAATGCTGTTAAGAGTGCTGAGACATGTTGACCTATATTTAAGACATAAAGAGCATGAATGAATAACTGGTTTTAACCATGCAGAATTGTAGTGGATACACCTTATTGTAGAATAATACATAAAATACAAGTGTCTGGGAAGGGGAAATGAGAAAGTAGGCATGCACCTATCTTTCTCCACTCCGTGACACATCACTGATCTGATTTCATGCATCCTTATTCCATTGTTTGATGGAAAGCTTGGTGATGCAGCATGCAACAGTATGTGGGTGAGACTTTAAGCACTCTGCAAGGTGCTGTATGGACCACTTTACCACAATTCTGACTTCTCATATTGACAGGTCCTGAAAATTACTTTTTAGGTGGCTCCTCATTAATATTGTGGTGTAACCTTCGCCTAAAAAGCCATTAGTGTTCCATTTACCCTTCCTGTCGGGGGATTCAGGGTCATTGGTCTTACACTGCACTCAGTCACACTTTACTTCTCCTCTGTAAATTAGTTAAAAGGAATTGCAAGTTTAATTGCATGTTGTGAAACTTGAAACATAGGATTGTTTTTTAATTAATTTACAAATCAACTATACCATAGCCCTGTGCCTTGCGTTTTATTTTAACTAGTTGCATAATTTTTAGAACTCTGCTCCCACGTGTCAGGAATGGCAGGGACAAGTTCATTTTGTACTTTTTTGCACCTATAGAGTTCTGAAACTTCTTCCTGTGATATTCATGATCGGACTGGCGTGGAGAACTCATTATCCTGACGGCATTTGTGTACTCTTAAGTTGTGACAAATAGAGAAGCAATGTTGGTTAGGGCTCTTTTTGCTCTATGGCCGCACACTTAGGATGGCCTGCTGTGTGTTCTTGCCTGCGCTTGCCAAAGGCAAGCCCGTATGCACACAGCACCAGCAGATCCCCAAGTAAGCCGTGTAAGATGTTCAAAAAAACAACTTTTGAAAGTGGGTGCAAATTGTTTAGGTTCTGCCATGTTAACCTATTGTTTAGCCATTCAATTTTTGCCATATCCTCCAGTACTCCAGTGACCCACCCAGCCCCATAGAGGGGATGTTTAATCCTAACTCTTCATCCAAAATTAATACCACTTTAAGTGTGGTCTTATTAACCCTCACTCTGTAGTACAACATGTGGAGGAAATCAACCTTTTGACTTGTTTATAACATGGGCATCCAGTGTGTCCAATCCAGACTCTTACTGAGCCTGCCCAGATGGCAATATAATGATTCACCTTTCACATCCTATTTGCAGAGGTGGCACACTTGCAATTATGTTTATGGAGTCCTTGAATCTTCATGTGCTGCAACTACAGGCTAATTGGGTTTTCTTTACGCTTTTCAACTTCCAGGTCCAATGCAGGAGTAATATGATGTAGACCCCCTGGCCTCCCTCCACATTGTTTGTAGAAACCCTGGTGGATTTCAACCTTTTTTATGTCATGCAACATTTGGGCTAAGGCCATGTCTAATTCACTTGCGTCGGATGTTATTAATTCAGTAGTGGCCATGTGCCTCCAATTAGTTACTGACGCCACTCATGAAGAAGGTTATGCTCTTGATGTAAGTTTCGGCCCCTCCCAACCCCCCTCTCTCCCAGCATAATCTTCATGGAAAGGATAGTACCTTTGGTCTTTACTGGCCATTAGTTAATTATTTTCCTGATTAAGGACATTGAGGATGCTTTCATGAAACCATCCACCACACTTCAAGTTAATTTCTGCATCCTTTGACCAAACTATCTCAGGGGGGGGTTTACTCACACTCTCCGCTCGCTCTCTCTCTCTCTCCGCTCTCTCTCTCTCTTTCTCTCGGCGCTCGCTCTCTCTCTTTCTCTCGGCGCTCGCTCTCTCTCTCTCTCTCGGCGCTGCTTTCTCTCTCTCTCGGCACTCTCTCTCTCTCGGCACTCTCTCTCTCTCGGCACTCTCTCTCGGCGCTCGCTCTCTCCGGGCTCTTTGGAAGAGGAGTAAGCCAATTATGAAAGCAGGATTAGTGTGGTCCTTGATGCAGTTTTTCCACAAAAACCAGGCAGCTCAAATGCAACGACCGTTTGCTCCTTTGTATAATGACAGAGCAGCTAAGCAAGACTGCAAAAAATAGAAGGACTCTGGTGGAGCAACTATTCAAAGCTCAAAGAGAAACTAAAAACATTTCTATTATTATCATCTCTATATTATTCAAACGCACAGGGATGATCTGACTGGCTATTTCCATACTAACGTTCTGAATATTATTTCTACTCTAACCTTGAGGCAACTATAGTGTCATCACACGAAAGCATAAACGAAAGCCTAGTTATGCCCTCTTCACCAGCTTTCACTGTCAAGATTACCTATAGCACTTCACCAATTTTAGATGATTGGGGCCAGATGTTAGAAAAAACTTTTGTGTTAATCGTCAATTACATCTCTTTGTGGTCTTCCCTTGACCTGCCTCCTCTGCAGGCCTGGAGGCAGCTATCAAATTGCCTTGCCCCTTTGCTAAAGGCAATTTGTAATCACTCTGTTGTCTCCAACATGGTAGCAACAAAATGTAAAACAGCACAGGTGGAACCCCTTTTGAAAAACAGTGTTCTTGACCCTTCCAGCCTTCGTCCCATCTCTCTACTTCCCTTCCCAGCACAGATAATGGAAAAAATCAACAAAATGTGCTCTGAATTTTTGGAATGCCATTCTTTGTAGGATTCTACATAGTCAGGATTCAGACCTTTGCATGGTACGGAATCAGTGCTGGTGTGTTTGACAACGTCTAAAGGGCGATAGACAATGGCTGTTTAGTGGCGCTTGTCTTACTTGATCTTTCCGCTGCCTTGAACAGTCATTCATCATATTTTGATCTCTAGGCTAGAGGAGGTTGGTGTCAGAGGCGGCGCTTTGCATTAGTGCAAATCTTATCTTGCAGATAGAATTTAAGCAGTCCACCTCCCACCTCTCCGCTCTAAATCCATTGCTGTTGAGCGTGGTATTCTGCAGGGCTCCTCCTAATATCTATGTTTGATCTTTGTGTCACCTGATTGGATCCCATGCCATTCATTTTATGAATTATGCTGATGATATTCAACTTATTCTTACTTTGATTAAACTAAGCCTTTTCCTCTTGATTCCTTTCACAAATTCCTGCATGACATCTCTGCCTGGTTGGGGCACAGCTCACTAAAACGGAATAGTGACCAGACCTAAGCCGTGCTATTTATTAGCTAAGCCTCTTGCCCCCATGCCCATGGACTTCTAGCAGCTGACTGATGGCTCCATCCCAAGCACTTTGTTTTCTGCACGAAACATTGGAGTTTACTAAGGTAGTAATCTGTACCTCTGAGAGCAAATCAATAAGATATTCTCCTCTTGTTCTCTTTAATGAGGAATCTTCGGAAAATTGTTCCACTCCTTCCCAATCACACTCGTCCACTGGTGAGACAGTCTGCAATACACAGCAGATTGGACTACTGTAACACTTTATTCTTAGGTGCGCTGGACTATTTTCTTAAGTGTCTCTACTTGCATACAAGTAGTTGCTGCCAAGTTACCTCTCTGTCTTTCTCGACGACTCATCATCTGCCTTGGATCACCTACACTGGCACCCCCTACCAAAAAGAGTCGAGTTTATCAGCAGAGACCGCATTTGTCTGCAGCTTTATGAGCAGTATATACTTTGATCATTTGCAATTCCTCTGCAACTAACCTTTTAAGGGCATCCCCAAGATACTTATCTACATATGGACCTCCCTCCTGCAGTCATTGTATTCCTGTCCTCCACCTAATTATTATTAAAGATAGTCCTTTTTAAATTGTGTTATTCCTTATTTTTTTGCATTCTTGTACAAACTCGGAATGCACTGTTTAAGTCGCCTTCCACAACTCCCCACACAACACCATTTCCTGCCATTATATTTCTGTCTCGCTACATCTCCATACCATCGGCATGAAGTCCATCTTACTAGATCAGACATTTATCACCTCAAGATCACTATATCCTTTGAAGAACCTTAAGTGACATACACACCAGATGAAGTTGTGTAAACTGCAGGTTTAAATCTAGTGTTACATGAAACTACTTTAATCTGCATACATATTTTACTTCAGTCTCTATGACAAAGGTCTGCCATAGACTTACTTTCATTTTCCCTTTACTGAAATAAGGCTCTCTAGGCAATTATTCTACAATGCCCTATATAGTATAGATAATGCCTGCACTGGATGTAAGATCCAAAGCAGCACTTTATGTGGGCACTAACTTTGTAGAGGGAATTTCACCCTGCATTATAGCCCTCCTTCCACTAGCTAGCTAGGAGTAGCATCTGAGAATCCAAATAGCAGAGTTATATGTCCAGTAATGCCAGTCCATGTTCCTCATATGGTGTTTTTAGGGTTGCCAGTTCAACACTGAGATTAGCTCCGGTGCAAACCACCCACATAATCCAGTCCAATTCTTTAGTTATTCTACGCAGTGTAGCTGTTATCATTAGCAACACAAAAGGATGATGGACTGAGTTGTAAAACTTTTCGAACACTCACCCCAGTCACAGATCTGGATTAAATCCATCATTCTTTTGCTCACCATGCCACTCCAGTTTGGACCCAGCCATATGCAAATTAGTCTTGACCCGGCTCCCCATGGGAACAGTCCAGCCTAAACTGCCAGGCCAGTTCCTCCCTCCACCGGAAGCAAGCATCCTGGGACGAGTTTCCAGGTATCACCCCTCATCAACCAGGCTAGCTGGAATCCAGTGGCACAGTGAGCATAGGACCCACGTCTTGGCATACCCTGGCCACTTAGGGTGACTTTAGCAACACAAAAGGATGATGGACAGAGTGCACAAACTTTTCAAACACCCCCGTCACAGATCTGGGTTAAATCCATTGTTATTTTGCTCACCTTGCCATCCCAGTTTGAACCCAGCCATATACAAATCCGTCTTAACCCTGCTCCCCATGGCAACAGTCCTGCCAAGCCATGTCCTTCCTTCACCGGAAGCAAGCATCCTGGTACCGGTTTCAGGGTATCACCCCTTATCAGCCAGGCAAGCTTGGCCTAACTGGGCCACTGCATGGAAACGCCATATGGGGATCCTTGGACTGGGCCTTCACCACCTGTATTCTAACCTCAGTTGGAAATCATTCATCTGATTCTTAGCAATATATTCATTGCTTATACAACCCTATTCGATCTTCTCACTAATCAGAAAATAATCTAGCCTTCAGGTTAAACTATGTTGGGCAGTTAGTAGCAGTTTTCTCCAAATATCCATGATATTTATTTGTCGGATCATTTACTCTAAGGATTGGGTCATTGACAGTCCAACATGTGGGCCGTCTCCAATGCTGTGATCCATATTTGAGCTCAGTACACCATTAAAACCCCTGATCATATCATGTGGTTTGCCAAGAACGGATGAACCATATCATGCATCTACTGTAAGAAGAAAGTGAGATCCATCAAGTTGTGGACATAAACATTCAAGATACTCTTTTCCCAAACATCCAGTTCCCCCCAGTGGTAAAATATAGCTGTCCACTTGGTCACTAAGTACCTTTTGCGTCCTGAGTGAGATATCAGCTGCAAACCATATTGTTACCCCACAGGCGTGTGATGAGTACAAGGATGGACATTAATGTTGCCCTGTCCATTTCTTTGCTAGCTTAACACCGTCACATAACTTTAAATGTGTCTCCTGAAGGAACGCTAATCTGATCTCACGCGTTTTTAAGTGTGCAAATACCTTGTATGCTTTACAATAACCATTTAAACCTCTCACATTTATTGTCAACAACATAACTGTTCCCCAACCACGTGACCGCTCCCAAGAACAAGCAAACATGAACCCTTTTCATTCACTTCTCCCACGTCTCTCAGCCCTTCAGAATTAGCTAACTATAATCGTTACCCTTCTTAGGCAGTAATAATTAACAAACAATTTGCCGAGCAACATCGATATTCCTTTGACAATTGCGTCCTTAACAATTAACCTCCAAACAGCAAACCAATAAAACATTTAGATAACCAGTAGCCAGATACAAAACTTCGAAATAGGTTTGCCCCCCGCCCTGTAAGAAAATGAGGTACAGCCGACCCAAGGCCGGAACCCGGCAACATAAAAGCAAAACAAAAGGAGATGGAGGAGGCTGCATGGATCGACAACCCCTACAGTACCTGCCCGGTTTTTCATACCAGAAAAGTCAAATTATCACAACATGTCGCCTGATGAGTAGTCATCGTGTAACTGAGTTATTCTTGATCTTATACTAGAATGCCATCCTCCGCAACCAGTATTTTTATTGTTGATTTCTTACTGCACCCACTGTATGCCTCAAATGGGTCCTCGAACTGAGTTGCTGTCCGAGCTCTTGGATGTTGCAGTCTAGTTGTCTTCTCATCTCTTTGCAGTTTGTGCCCAAGCTCTACAGACAATCACACACGGTCTTTGGGGAAACCAAAGAAGTATGCCTTTCCTTCTTTGAAATCTTTAAGTTTTTCTTCTCTTCTACTATTATCCACCCTTCTTGTGTGATTTGCTGTCAGCAACCTAAATGTATTGCCTCCTCACAATCTAATATAAAAGCCCTGGTCAGTAATATGGGGACCCTCTTCCACCTTCACTCTCACTGAGGTTCCTATGTCTCCCTGCGCTCCTCACCTGCATGGTACCTCAAGAGACATGCTGTGAAGAGAACTGTAAATAATTTCTATGCTGTTTGTTTTCTCAAGAAGTAGTGGCTGATGAACTGAAGGAGGTTGCAACTTAATGCTTCCACTGGGCAATGCGTTGGTGGAAAAGAAGTCCTGTCCTCAGGACTGTGTGTTTTTAGTACCTTCAGCTTTGCAGTCGCAATGGAAATCAGTGTCTCAGGACTCGAAGAGAATGAGTCAGACAGCACTGAGTCTCAGATGCAGTGTAGTGGTAAGTCCTTTATTCACGTTTCACCAGAGGAGATCGCCTCTGCCTCCTTGTACAAAAGGACCAGGAGAGGTGGGTGAAGTGAAGCCGAGGGAGAAGTTCAAAGGGAATTTAGATACCATAAGGCCTGTTTTTAAAGTGGAAATAATGTGCTCTGAGAGTAGGTGGTTAGGTCAAGAGGGTGAAGAGGTAATGGGAGTATGCAAGGTGTTCCTGCAGTATTCTGGAGGGCCTGTGGTCACGGTCATCTTTGCAGTGTGCTTACGTTGGTTGCTACACTATCCAGGAGTAGTAATCTGGAGTATCCTTGAAGGGTTCAGGAGTAGGAATGTGTAGGGAAGTCCTTGTATTGTCACCAGTAGGAGTTTTATTTAAGGTGGCCCCTGCAGAGGGGAGAAATAGTTATTTGGGCGATTGCTGCAGGGTTCGGAAGTATCTGCTTGAGTTGCAGATCTGGCATTGTTTAGGAGTAGGTGTTTGCAGACCTTAATCGAGTTTCAATCACTTTGCAGTGGTCGCAAGTAGGTGGTTGAATAATCGTTAATTCAGGGTTGAGGAGTAGTCGTAATTTCATTCATTGAGTATGCACTTGCAGGGCAGCCCTTGCGGTGCCCAGTAGTATGAGTATATAAGGTGGTCCACACAGGGTTGAGGACCGGTTGTAATTTGGGTGATCCGTGCAGGGTTCAGGATTTGGCACTCGTAGGGCACTCCTTCCTCGCGGTGGCCACGAGTGGGTTCAGGTAGCCTGGCCCTACCATCCTCTCGTTGGATGGGCTCCGCAGAGTGAAGTGCGCCACACAGACCTCCACACACCGCTGCTTCCGTTTTCACTTCGTGTCCGTCGGTTGCTAAGATTTCTCTGAACGGAATAAATCGCTGCGAAGCATCGAGAATCAGATAAGAGGAAAAATGAGTTTCTGCCGCCTGCCGCTCCCGCGGTGATCTCTGCGGTATCCGCTCGGCTGCCAGCCCTCCGCCCCTCCGGGGCATGCCGTATCTCCTGTTTAGTCAGCGTGGGCCATGCTGCTTCCTTCTGGGTTCCTTGATATCTCATCTTTATGGAAGCAGCTAATAACCGTGGCCCGGCTTTTTGCTTCGTAAGTAGAACTGTCAGACGCAGTTCGCGCTTTCATTTTTCAGCAAAGCATTATAAGGCTTTAGGCATTTTTTTTTATTGAAAAACCATTCGGTTACGTGAGCGTCTTTTCTTTTGAAGAGAAGTGTTTCTTTTTGTAATGCTTCGGTCTCAATTGCAATGAAAGTTTGAACTAGTCTGCTTTTCACTGCAGTCCTCTGCTGTTTAAAATCATATTTCGAAACGTTTTATAGGTAACACCATTCAAGTTCTGCCCCTTGCCTTAGATATCTGGTCGTACCGCTGACCAACACATCTGGGAAGAGGTGTTGTTTTTGTTGTAGTACACGGGTTAGTTGTTAACCTCTTTTCACGCCGTCTCGGGGTCTCCTTTAAAATACTTGGATTAGTTTGATAAATATACTCTAAATAAAAGGATGCTATTTACTGGCCAACATTTGATGTATTTGCATTGGAAGCCGTTGAAGGTAAAACAGAGCAAAAGTGGATAAATACAGTGGAAAAGTAGAAACCACCAATGAAAAGAGGACACAGTATCTACAGGAGGAAGGTGATGGCACAGAAGACCAAGTTTGGAAAAGGCAATAAGCCTGGCTTTAATGTGCCAACACGTGTAAATACAGGAATTCACAAATGCTGTAGTGACGTCACTGATGATTTAGAAGGATTAGGTGCATCGCCCCTTCTGTAAATGCTCTTGCCCCAACACTGTGGACAGCCATAGCCAGCAACAACAGACACTGCTGTGAGTTAGATACGTACTCCAAACCTAAGCAAGTTTATTTGTAGCAACCTGGGGCATGTATTAGCCTCTTCTTTTCACCTCGCAACAATTCCTGCCCTTTCCATGTTCTAGAAACCATCAAACAAATTATGTAATATTTTACATAGGTTAGTTCACAATAAATGGATTAAGCCATATGTTTCAGTGCAAACCAAAATATTACAACTTAAAGTAAAACAGTGAGCTAAACAGAAAAAAATATGTACATCTTATAAAATAACAATTCTTATATAAATATACTAAACATAGTGAGATTCTTATGATAGGAGAACTCACATAGAAAAATTCAGCAAAAAATATTCTGTAGTATAAATTGTATTTAGCACTTACTACCCCTGATGAGGCGTTAAAGTGCGTTACACTGAGTAGCATGCTACTCCACAACTCAAGGTTAGAGATTAATAGTTGGTAGATTAGTAATATGTGCTTCCATGTTTGCTTGTGGATTAGTTGGGGTGAGTTTAAGTTTGTGATTTCAGGTTCTCATGAGTTCAGTAGTGTTTTGAGTAGGGATAAAAAAAATGGCAATTGATTAGAAAAGGGAAGTTGCGAGTTGTTATTGGGAGGAGGGGACATGTGTGCCTGTTAATTGGGTGAATTGGGTATAAAGGAGGGAAGAAAGGTGTTAGATAATTGAGAGATGAGCAATGGAATAACGGTTTAAGAGGATTCTAATATATATATATATCTATATATATATATAGATATATATATATATAGATATATATATATATATAAAACAAATAATTGAAATAAACCTTAACATGGATGGAGACATACCCACACATCTAAATATGTACTGATATGCATTCACTTACTAAAGTGTTAGTACCAGGCATAAGGCCATTGTTTGCCTGGGGTGTTCCTGTTATGCCAATTGCTCAGCTGCTCTTTCTGTCTGTTAGTGGATGCAGTCTAAGCTAGGGAAGACCATTGCCACATTCATTGTATTGTATTGTATGGCTACCCCTATGTGGGGGTGATTAAGTGCTTGCCTACATGGGCAGGGCACTACACTGTGTAGGGTGTATGGTTGGAAGTGTTTGGCTTTGTTTTGATACTGTGTATGAAGTGTTTCAGCTCTGCAAGCCCCTTTATAGTATTTCCTTTGTTCATAGACCACTTAGCTGGTTCCTGCACTGGGGTGCCCACTCTGAGTTATTTTGTTTAAAGTTAATGGCCCAGAGCAGGCAAGGGTTAAAGGGAGAAATGGTGGAGAGATCTGCTGGGATGGACTTTTAGTATCCCATATCTGATTGTCACTGTGAGATGTCAAGAAATGGTTGTAGTTTGTAACTAGCTGGGACCTGTGGTGATGGACTAAATTTGGTTCCTCAGTTGGCCAGTCGCATGTGAAAAATGCTGTCCAGTTGATGATAGGTGGGTTATTTGCTGTTGACTAGTACAGTACTGTGTGAAGGGCATGCCCCTTAGCAGCTTTGTCTTATGTGAATGTAAGAGTGTCAAGCAGTGAAACAAATTACTATGCTGACCGTATGAACTACAATTGACTGCTCTACCGCTGAGCGCTAGCCCTAAAGGACACCTATTTTCACATCCCCTTTGGGATAGCAGGCAACCCCTACCAGTTCAAAGTTCTCTCATTCGGTTTAACTACTGCACCTCACATATTCACAAAATGCCTTGCGGTAGTAGCAGCACATTTGCACAGATAAAACATTCATGTCTTTCCATATGTGGACGACAGGCTCATCAAAGCCAGCACTCTCTCACTTTGTCTCTATCACACCCAAACTACCATAGACTTGCTACATCAACTAGGCTTCCCCATCAATTTCCAAAAATCTCATCTTCAGCCTTTGTAGATCCAACTCTATCTTGGAGCTGTTCTAAACACGCAGCTGGGATTAGCTTATCACAACTCAGCACAAATACAGAACTTCTGACCAAATAATTGTTGTTTCTACCCTAAACATCAGGTCCCAGTCAGATGTGTCATGAAACTGCTGGGTATGATGGCCTCTTGCATCACCATAGTGCTGAATGCATGACTATACATCTGTCCACTGCAGGAATGGCCAGCAGACCAGTGGTGTCAGTCATAGGGTCAGCTGGATGATTATTTAGTGTTGGTAGACAGCTCCACCCATCGCAGTCTGCAGTGGTGGAACAAAAAGAACCTGTTAAAAGGGCGGCCTTTCCTTGGACCGTTTTCCTCAGACCTTGTTGACAACAGATGCATCACAGATGGGGTGGGGTGCTCTCCTTCAGGATCTCAGAGTGCAAGATCTCTGGGATACCAAATACTGCAGTCTTCTACCTAGAACTTCCAGCTGTTCATCTAGCGCAAAACATCCCTCACACTAATACTATTTGCTCTGCCATAGACTGAACAGCCCTGGTTCACCACCCTCCTAGAACTATCAATAGTTCCTCACGAGACCTTCTTACTCAGCACAATGGACAAATCAGGTACCGAAATCCCAAGGAACTAAATCTTGCAATATGACTCCTGAAGTCCTAGAACTTTGAGTACCTTAACTTGCCTAAAAAATGCATGGGCATTCTTAAAGAAGCACACAAACCTACCACTAGAGCAAAGATGGTAATTTTGCCAAAGTTTCTTTATCTGTTTATAAACCTACCCCTTGTTCTTACCGTCAGTTTTTAAAAAAGGCTTAGGTCTGCTCTGGTGAGATTAGTCTGGGCAGGCAGTCAGCCTAGAATTTCGTGGGAGAGATTGACACTTCCGTTTGAGTTGGGTGGTTTGGCGGCCCCAGATTTAGAGCTTTATTATTACTGTGCGCAGGCACATTTCGCACATTTTTAGCTGTATACTGTGCGGTATCTGCCACATTTGGCGCCTGAAGCGGACTCTATGTGGCCTGGTAGGCTGCCGCACGTGTTGGGGAGTCCGGTTGGGCCACAGCTGCGTGAGATCAATACTGTGGCTTGCACGGCGAGGGCCTGGTCTGTGCTGCTGAGGCGTGTTAAAGTGCGTGAGCCGTTTGCGCCAGCGATGCCAGTTAGACGCGCGGCTGTCAGGAGGTGTCCGTGTGCATGAGTTTTTACGTGAGTCTGGCCTGTCCAACTTGGGCTCCTGGTTTTCTGACGGTCTGGTCATCTCGCTTGAGATGGCGCTAAGTGATGGCCGTGATATTGCGATGAACTGTGCTTAGAATTGCTGCTGTGCTCCTCTCGTGTTACCCCTCCGGTGTGTCATGCACTGGAGCTCCTGTATCAGATGCGATCTCCGAGCAGACTTATTACCAAGCTTTATGCTTCTATGCAAAGCACGGCGCCTGAGACTGCGGCGGGGGTGAGAGTGTACTGGGAGGCGGACATTGGTGAAGCCATCTCGGACGAGGTGTGGCACAGATGCTGCGCGCATATGAGAGAGTTGTCCCCAAATTATCATTTACGTCTTATTCAAGTTTTTACATCGGATGCATCATATGCCCTGCAGCTTGCGGCTCATGGGGCTGCGTGCTGACATGTGCTGTGAGAGATACGGGGCCCCTGATGTGGATTTTCTGCACCTTGCATGGAATTGTGCCAGAGTGAGTGAATACTGGACGGAAGTGTGGCATATTATTGAGGAGATGACTGGTGCGGAGCTGCCGCGCACTCCTAAGCTTGCTCTCTTGGGATATGTGGAGGGGGTCCCCGCTGCTCACAGAAGACTGGTAAGGCTGCTGTTGCTGCTGGCCAAGCGCAGGGTTGCGATGTGCTGGGGACGTGGTGCAGTACCTAGGAGTCGTGAGTGGCTGCGGGATGCTTCGTACTGCCAGGAGCAGCTGATGGTCTACTGGGAGCTTATGCCTGAGGGCTCTCGCATGAAAGATATATGGGGCCCACTGCGAGCCTTTTTGGCACATCAAGTTTTAGGCAGAGACTAGACGCGTCACATTTCTCATAGTTTGCTTTGGAAGGTATCCTTCCCTTTGTGCTGTCTCACAAGGTCTGCAGGAATATTGACGTAATGGCGGCGGCGGAACTGGCCTGCTTCTTTTTTCTCTCTTTGTTCTCTATTTCTCACTCTACTCTTCAACTCCTTCCCCCCCCCTTTTTAGTTTCCTGGACTAACCTACTGGTTGTTGTTAAGTTCTGTTGTTTTTCAGTTTGCTCATTGGGAGTGTACAGAATTTGATAGTACTGTATCACCCTTAGTGAAGCCTGAATCCTGATTGTAAGGCACTGAGAGAATGATGCCTGTTACCGTTGATAACTATGCTTTACTCATTTCATGTGTTGCTAACACTGGCCTCTCACGTGTGAGACATTGATTATAATGTTGTTGTTGTATATGATAACATAAATAAACTTTTAAAAAAACAAAAAAACCTACCACTAGAGCATTCGGCGCAGCAAAATGGAAACGTTTTGTTTGTTATTGCCATTCAAAACAAGTGGACCCTTTCAACGTCACAGTGCAGGGCATTCTTTCCTACCTTCTTCATTCACCTTCACCTTCGCCACGCATTATTGTGTAGATGTCTTAGCACTCCAACAGGCTAATGTAGGCCAGACAGTGCTATGTACACTTTTCCAGACAACTACAACACCCAGTAAGCATGTGTTTGTGGCATGTAGTGCTGTAGATTCACGTGCTCCCCCCTACACCTTGTGACTTGAAAGACTTTTACTCAAAAGCCCAACTTGCAAATTTTCAGACTCAACACTAAGTTGCAGAAGTATGCAGAGCATGTGAATCTTTACCACTACATGCCACAACCAAATGCTTACTTGGGTAAGTAACATTTTCTTTTTTTTGTTCCTTTGAGGACTTGGATTGTTTTCTATATTAATAGCTTACAAATAATTCATAAAAAAGCTTTCTGTCGGTTTCATAATGAGTTCACTTTGCATGGATAGAAATTCCTTTGGTGTATTTAATATTATATATTATACACACATAGTAACAACTGTTTGAGAAAATTAACTTATTGTTCCTCCGATTGTTACCATAAATATAATAGTACTTACTTATGAATTAATGCTTGCTATCAGTTTCTTTGTAATCTTGTCCTGAATCTCTCAAAGAACACAAACTGTGTCTTGCTTTATTTCCTGGTTTAAAAATGGCTGTCACGTATGTATTAATGTGATGTGCATGGCATGGTGTGTATCAGGATGACGTGTACTTCAGGTAGAGTGCGGGGTTTGCATGGACTTTTGTTCCACGGCTTGTGAAAACACCATTGACCGGTAAGGACGAGCATTCATGTCTTACACCACTGATTCTTAATATTGTGACTGCTGTGGACCCCCGTTGAATCATTGGAATCCAGGGACTCCCCACTCAGTCATTATCGAAGCTGGGGACCTTGACCTAAGCATGTTAGATGAGATGATTTGAACTGCAGAACAATGCACACAAAGTAGACAAACAAGCATTCATGAAACAAACACACAAGTGATTAAATATTTTATTTAATGCACACATATAAAAAACAAATCAACTGTTTAATTTTAATAGAAAGTTGTGGCTTTTGTAATTGAATTTAGGCCCCTCATTGCCCATAGTAGAATGTGTTTGATGCACTCGCACTGCTCCCATTAACCAATCTCAGGATACTCACTAAGGGCCTGATTTAGATTTTGGCCGGGCGAGTTACTTCTTCGCAAACGTGACAGATATCCTGTCTGCCGAATTACCATCCTGTAACCCCCTCCGGCAAACTCTAAATCAGGCCCTTAAGTTTTAGCCTCCAGTTTCAAATTCCTTCACGTTTTCAGAATGCTTTACAATAATTTGAACCTTACATCTTGCCTCCTTACTTTTATGCACTTCTTTTTAATTCTTTATTTAATAATCCATTTATGTTTAATTTTCTAAGCAGTCGCGATTCCCCTGAGTATGCTTCGTGGACTCCAACGGGTCCCTGGGCCACAGTTGAAGAACCACTACTTTAAACAGTTCTTGCCAATGAGCAAAATCGCCAGTGCACTTCCTTTACAAAATATGTCCCTAAACCTACATAAATAATTTAAATCCACCAACTGCAATTTTTTTTCCCCATCCAAAATTGATTACCTTACTCAATAGTTTGCTTCTTTTCTTGTCAACATACTCTTTCTCATTTTCTTGTACTGGGAACACAGTTCCTTTTACAATCGTAATCACTTTTGAAGAATTAGACATGTACTCCAAACGTAGTTTAGACATGTTTATTCGGAGCAACCTGCAATATGCATCCGCCTCTGCTCTTCACCTCCCAACGACTCCCGTCCTTTGCCGTGTTCTAGAACCCATCACATAAACCATGTGGTATTCTGTATAGAGGAGGTCTCAATAAATGGATTAAACCAACACTACAACTGCCCTCTTTGCCTGGGAAAAGTGATGTTGTTCCAGTTTATATTTCAGTTTTTTACTTACTCTTGCATTCCTCTAGAGTATTTGCTTTTTCAGGATGTTTTTTCTGCAGTGTCCTTAGTGCATGTATAGTGCACACTGTGAAAAGAGTTGCCTCCGTATCTCACAGCACGGCCAGCTTTAGCACTGGTGGCGCCCAGTGCCACCGTCTTTGTTGGTGCCTCTCCCACCTCCAAAAATCTTCTTTTCCACAAATTCCCTCACTGCCATGCTCCACCAGTGCCCCTCATCTCTCCATAATCCACCCTCTCTTTGGGTCCAAGGTAGCCCACCGTTGGGGGTTCAGAGCAACCCCAAAGTTACCACACCAGCAGCTCAGGGCCGGTCAGGTGCAGAGGTCAAAGAGGTGCCCAAAACGCATAGGCTTCAATGGAGAAGGGGGTGCCCCGGTTCCAGTCTGCTAGCAGGTAAGTACCCGCGTCTTCGGAGGGCAGACCAGGGGGGTTTTGTAGGGCACCGGGGGGGACACAAGTCAGCACAGAAAGTACACCCTCAGCAGCACGGGGGCGGCCGGGTGCAGTGTGCAAACACGCGTCGGGTTTCCAATAGAAATCTATGGGAGACCAAGGGGTCTCTTCAGCGATGCAGGCAAGGGGGGGGGCTCCTCGGGGTAGCCACCACCTGGGCAAGGGGGAGGGCCTCCTGGGGGTCACTCCTGCACTGGAGTTCCGATCTTTCAGGTCCTGGGGGCTGCGGGTGCAGAGTCTTTACCAGGCGTCGGGATCTGGGAAGCAGGCAGTCGCGGTCAGGAGGAGCCTCGGGATTCCCTCTGCAGGTGTCGCTGTGGGGGTTCAGGGGGGGCAACTCTGGCTACTCACGGTCTCGCAGTCGCCGGGGAGTTTTCCCTGAAGTGTTGTTTCTCCACAAGTTGAGCCGGGGGCGTCGGGTGCAGAGTAGCAAGTCTCACGCTTCCGGCGGGAAACGCGGTTGTTTTAAAGTTGCTCCTTTGAAACAAAGTTGCAGTCTTGGGTGAACAGGGCCGCTGTCCTCAGGAGTTTCTTGGTCCTTCTAGAGCAGGGCAGTCCTCTGAGGATTCAGAGGTCGCTGGTCCCTGGGGAAAGCGTAGCTGGAGCAGTGTCTTTAGAAGTGGGGAGACAGGCCGGTAGAGCTGGGGCCAAAGAGGTTGTTGTCTCCGTCTTCTCTGCAGGGTTTTTCAGCTTTGCAGTCCTCTTCTTCTTAGGTTGCAGGAATCTGAGTTCCTAGGTTCAGGGGAGCCCCTAAACGCAGAATTTAGGGGTGCGTTTAGGTTGGGGAGGGCAGTAGCCAATGGCTACTAGCCCTGAGGGTGGCTACACCCTCTTTGTGCCTCCTCCCAAGGGGAGGGGGTCACATTCCTATCCCTATTGGGGGAATCCTCCATCTGCAAGATGGAGGATTTCTAAAAGTCAGAGTCACCTCAGCTCAGGTTGCCTTAGGGGCTGTCCTGACTGGCCAGTGACTCATTCTTGTTTTTCTCATTATCTCCTCTGGCCTTGCCGCCAAAAGTGGGGCCGTGGCCGGAGGGGGCGGGCAACTCCACTAGCTGGAGTGCCCTGTGGTGCTGTAACAAAGGGGGTGAGCCTTTGAGGCTCACCGCCAGGTGTTACAGTTCCTGCAGGGGGAGGTGTGAAGCACCTCCAACCAGTACAGGCTTTGTTACTAGCCACAGAGTGACAAAGGCACTCTCCCCATGTGGCCAGCAACATGTCTCTAGTGTGGCAGGCTGCTAAAACCAGCCAGCCTACACGGGTAGTTGGTTAAGGTTTCAGGGGGCACCTCTAAGGTGCCCTCTGGGGTGTATGTTACAATAAAATGTACACTGGCATCAGTGTGCATTTATTGTGCTGAGAAGTTTGATACCAAACTTCCCAGTTTTCAGTGCAGCCATTATGGTGCTGTGGAGTTCGTGTTTGACAGACTCCCAGACCATATACTCTTATGGCTACCCTGCACTTACAATGTCTAAGGTTTTGCTTAGACACTGTAGGGGCATAGTGCTCATGCACTGGTGCCCTCACCTATGGTATAGTGCACCCTGCCTTTGGGCTGTAAGGCCTGCTAGAGGGGTGACTTTTCTCTACTGCATAGGCAGTGTGAGGTTGGCATGGCACCCTGAGGGGAGTGCCATGTCGACTTACTCGTTTTGTCCTCACCAGCACACACAAGCTGGCAAGCAGTGTGTCTGTGCTGAGTGAGGGGTCCCGAGGGTGGCATAAGATATGCTGCATCCCTTAGAGACCTTCCCTGGCATCAGGGCCCTTGGTACCAGGGGTACCAGTTACAAGGGACTTACCTGGATGCCAGGGTGTGCCAATTGTGAAAACAAAAGTACAGGTTAGGGAAAGAACACTGGTGCTTGGGCCTGGTTAGCAGGCCTCAGCACACTTTCAAATCAAAACTTAGCATCAGCAAAGGCAAAAAGTCAGGGGGTAACCATGCCAAGGAGGCATTTCCTTACACCACCCCCTCCCCCCCCCCCCAAACGAAAGAGGATGAGACTAACCTTTCCCAAGAGAGTCTTTATTTTCTAAGTGGAAGAACCTGGAAAGGCCATCTGCATTGGCATGGGCAGTCCCAGGTCTGTGTTCCACTATAAAGTACATTCCCTGTAGGGAGATGGACCACCTCAACAGTTTTGGATTTTCACCTTTCATTTGCATTAGCCACCTGAGAGGTCTGTGGTCAGTTTGAACTACAAAGTGAGTACCAAAGAGGTATGGTCTCAGCTTCTTCAGGGACCAAACCACAGCAAAGGCCTCCCTCTCAATGGCACTCCAACGCTGCTCCCTGGGGAGTAACCTCCTGCTAATGAAAGCAACAGGCTTGTCAAGGCCATCATCATTTGTTTGGGCCAAAACTGCCCCTATCCCATGTTCAGAGGCATCTGTCTGCACAATGAACTGCTTGGAGTAATCTGGAGCTTTTAGAACTGGTGCTGTGCACATTGCTTGTTTCAGGGTGTCAAAGGCCTGTTGGCATTCTACAGTCCAGTTTACTTTCTTGGTCATTTTCTTGGAGGTAAGTTCTGTCACTATGCATCCATATCCCTTCACAAACCTCCTGTAGTACCCAGTCAAGCCAAGGAATGCCCTGACTTGAGTCTGGGTTTTTGGAGCTGCCCAGTCCAGAATAGTCTGGATCTTAGGCTGGAGTGGCTGAACTTGGCCTCCACCTACAAGGTGTCCCAAGTAAACCACAGTTCCCTGCCCTATCTGGCATTTGGATGCCTTGATAGAGAGGCCTGCTGATTGCAGAGCCTTCAAAACCTTCTTCAGGTGGACCAGGTGATCCTGCCAGCTGGAGCTAAAGACAGCAATATCGTCAAGATAAGCTGCACTAAAGGACTCCAAGCTAGCAAGGACTTGATTCGCCAACCTTTGGAAGGTGGCAGGGGCATTCTTTAAACCAAAGGGCATAACAGTAAACTGATAATGCCCATCAGGTGTGGAGAATGCTGTCTTTTCTTTTGTTCCTGGTGCCATTTTGATTTGCCAGTACCCTGCTGTTAAGTCAAAGGTACTTAAGAATTTGGCAGCACCTAATTTATCAATCAGTTCATCAGCCCTTGGAATGGGATGGGCATCTGTCTTGGTGACAGAATTAAGTCCTCTGTAGTCCACACAAAACCTCATCTCTCTTTTTCCATCTTTGGTGTGAGGTTTGGGGACTAAGACCACTGGGCTAGCCCAGGGGCTGTCAGAGTGCTCAATTACTCCCAATTCCAGCATCTTGTGGACTTCCACCTTGATGCTTTCCTTAACTTGGTCAGACTGTCTGAAAATTTTGTTTTTGACAGGCATGCTGTCTCCTGTGTCCACATCATGGGTACACAGGTGTGTCTGACCAGGGGTTAGGGAGAAGAGCTCAGCAAACTGTTGCAGGACCTTCCTGCAGTCAGATTGCTGTTGGCCAGAGAGGGTGTCTGAATAGATCACTCCATCTACTGAACCATCTTTAGGGTTTGATGAGAGGAGATCAGGGAGAGGTTCACTCTCAACTTCCTGGTCCTCATCTGTTACCATCAACAGATTCACATCAGCCCTGTCATGGAAGAGCTTAAGGCGGTTCACATGGATCACCCTCTTGGGGCTCCTGCTAGTGCCTAGGTCCACCAGGTAGGTGACCTGACTCTTCTTTTCTAGCACTGGGTAAGGGCCACTCCATTTGTCCTGAAGTGCCCTGGGAGCCACAGGCTCCAGAACACCCAGACTTTCTGCCCTGGTTGAAATTCAACCATTGCAGCCTTTTGGTCATACCAAAACTTCTGGAGCTGTTGGCTGGCCTCAAGGTTTTTACTTGCCTTTTCCATGTACTCTGCCATCCTTGAACGTAGGCCAAGTACATAGTCCACTATGTCTTGTTTAGGCTCATGAAGAGGTCTCTCCCAGCCTTCTTTCACAAGAGCTAGTGGTCCCCTTACAGGGTGGCCAAACAGAAGTTCAAAGGGTGAGAACCCTACTCCCTTCTGAGGCACCTCTCTGTAAGCGAAAAGCAGACATGGCAAGAGGACATCCCATCTCCTTTTGAGTTTTTCAGGGAGCCCCATGATCATGCCTTTTAATGTCTTGTTGAATCTCTCAACAAGGCCATTAGTTTGTGGATGGTATGGTGTAGTGAATTTATAAGTCACTCCACACTCATTCCACATGTGTTTCAGGTATGCTGACATGAAGTTGGTACCTCTGTCAGACACCACCTCCTTAGGAAAACCCACTCTGGTAAAAATACCAATGAGGGCCTTGGCTACTGCAGGGGCAGTAGTCGACCTAAGGGGAATAGCTTCAGGGTATCTAGTAGCATGATCCACTACTACTAGTATGTACATGTTCCCTGAGGCTGTGGGAGGTTCAAGTGGACCCACTATGTCCACACCCACTCTTTCAAAGGGGACCCCCACCACTGGAAGTGGAATGAGGGGGGCCTTTGGGTGTCCACCTGTCTTACCACTAGCTTGACAGGTGGTACAAGAGACACAAAACTCCTTGACCTTCTGGGACATGTTGGGCCAATAGAAGTGGTTGACTAGTCTCTCCCACGTTTTGGTTTGTCCCAAATGCCCAGCAAGAGAAATATCATGGGCTAAGGTCAGTATGAACTCCCTAAACTCCTGAGGCACTACCACTCGCCTAGTGGCACCAGGTTTGGGATCTCTTGCCTCAGTGTAAAGGAGTCCATCTTCCCAATAGACCCTATGTGTTCCAGTTTTCTTGCCATTGGACTCTTCAGCAGCTTGCTGCCTAAGGCCTTCAAGATAGGGACAGGTTTCCTGCCCCTTACACAACTGCTCCCTTGAGGTTCCCCCTGGGCCTAAGAGCTCAACCTGATAAGGTTCTAACTCCATAGGCTCAGTTCCCTCAGAGGGCAGAACTTCTTCCTGGGAAGAGAGGTTCTCTTTTTGTTGTTGTGTTGCAGCTGGTTTCCCAGTTGTCTTTCCTTTTCTCTTGGTAGGCTGGGCCCTTTTTCCAGGCTCCAACTCTACTTTTTCACCCTGAGCCTTGCACTGTGCCCTTGTCTTGACACACACCAGTTCAGGGATACCCAGCATGGCTGCATGGGTTTTCAATTCTACCTCAGCCCATGCTGAGGACTCCAGGTCATTTCCAAGCAAACAGTCTACTGGGATATTTGAGGAGACCACCACCTGTTTCAGGCCATTGACCCCTCCCCACTCTAAAGTTACCATAGCCATGGGATGCACTTTAGTCTGATTGTCAGCGTTGGTGACTGGATAAGTTTGTCCAGCCAGGTATTGACAAGGGGAAACCAGTTTCTCTGTCACCATGGTGACACTGGCACCTGTATCCCTCAGGCCTTCTACACTTGTCCCATTAATTAAGAGCTGCTGCCTGTATTTTTGCATGTTCGGAGGCCAGGCAGCCAGTGTGGCTAAATCCACCCCACCCTCAGAGACTAATGTAGCTTCAGTGTGACACCTGATTTGCTCTGGGCACACTGTTAATCCCACTTGGAGACTAGCCATTCCAGTGTTAGCTGGAGTGGAGTTAGAAGTGGTACTTTTCTTGGGACAGGCCTTGTCTCCAGTTTGGTGTCCAGGCTGATTACAGCTACGACACCAGGCCTTTTTGGGATCAAAGTTTTTACCCTTGTACCCAAAATTGTTTTGTGAAGAGGCTCTGGGCCCACCCTCCTGTGAAGGTTTTTGGGGGCCTGTAGAAGACTCTTTACTATTTTTGTTTTTGGATGTCTCAACACTCTTCCCCTGGGGAGGCTTTGTGACCCCTTTCTTTTGGTCACCCCCTGTGGAAGTCTTGGTCACCCTAGTCATGACCCAATGGTCCGCCTTCTTTCCCAATTCTTGGGGAGAAATTGGTCCTAGGTCTACCAGATGCTGATGCAGTTTATCATTTGAACAATTACTCAATAGGTGTTCTTTCACAAATAAATTGTACAGCCCATCATAATTATTAACACCACTGCCTTGAATCCAACCATCCAGTGTTTTCACTGAGTAGTCCACAAAATCAACCCAGGTCTGGCTCGAGGTTTTTTGAGCCCCCCTGAATCTAATTCTATACTCCTCAGTGGAGAATCCAAAGCCCTCAATCAGGGTACCCTTCATGAGGTCATAAGATTCTGCATCTTTTCCAGAGAGTGTGAGGAGTCTATCCCTACACTTTCCAGTGAACATTTCCCAAAGGAGAGCACCCCAGTGAGATCTGTTTTCTTTTCTGGTTACACAAACCCTCTCAAAAGCTGTGAACCATTTGGTGATGTCATCACCATCTTCATATTTAGTTACAATCCCGTTAGGGATTTTCAACATGTCAGGAGAATCTCTGACCCTATTTATGTTGCTGCCACCATGGATGGGACCAAAACCCATTTCTTGTCTTTCCCTTTCTATGGCTAGGAGCTGTCTCTCTAAAGCCAATCTTTTGGCCATCCTGGCTAACAGGAGGTCATCTTCACTGAGGCTTTCCTCAGTGATAACAGAGGTGCTGGACCCTCCTGTGAGGGAAGCAGCATCTCTGACTATTATGGTTGGAGTCAGGGATTGAGGGTCCCTGATCTCCCTAATTAGGACTGGAAGGGGGGAATTCTCCTCCAAGTCACTAACATCATCCTCTGGGGTGTCATCCTCAGAGGGGTTGGCTTTTTCAAACTCTGCCAAAAGCTCCTGGAGCTGTTGTTTGGAGGGTCTTAAGCCAACTGGGATTTTCTTTATTTTGCAGAGAGACCTTAGCTCCCTCATCTTAAGATGGAGGTAAGGTGTGAGGTCGAGTTCCATCACATTCTCTTCTGCACCAGACATTCTGTTTCTAAAAATTGGAATACTTTTTAAGAATCTAAAACTATTTCTAGAACTTAATTCTAACTTTCACAAAACTTTTAAACTCGAAAAGAAATGCTAACAGGGACTAACACAAGGCCCTAGCAGGACTTTTCAAAATTTAGAAAAATAGCACAAATTGCAAAAATCAGTTTCTAATGACAATTTTTGGAATTTAGTCGTGTGATCAGGTATTGGCTGAGTAGTTCAGCAAATGCAAAGTCTTGTACCCCACGGCTGATCCACCAATGTAGGAAGTTGGCTCTGTATGCACTATTTCAAAGTAAGGAATAGTATGCACAGAGTCCAAGGGTTCCCCTTAGAGGTAAGATAGTGGCAAAAAGAGATAATACTAATGCTCTATTTTGTGGTAGTGTGGTCGAGCAGTAGGCTTATCAAAGGAGTAGTGTTAAGCATTTGTTGTACGCACACAGGCAATAAATGAGGAACACACACTCAAAGACAATTCCAGGCCAATAGGTTTTTGTATAGAAAAATATCTTTTCTCAGTTTATTTTAAGAACCACAGGTTCAAGATTTACATGTAATACTTTAAATGAAAGGTATTGCAGGTAGGTACTTTAGGAACTTTGAATAATCAGAATAGCATACACAGTTTTCAAGTAATTCACATATAGCTATTTTAAAACTAGACAGTGCAATTTTCAACAGTTCCTGGGGGGAGTAAGAGTTAGTTAGTTTTTGCAGGTAAGTAAACCACCTACGGGGTTCAAGTTTGGGTCCAGGGTAGCCCACCGTTGGGGGTTCAGAGCAACCCCAAAGTTACCACACCAGCAGCTCAGGGCCGGTCAGGTGCAGAGGTCAAAGAGGTGCCCAAAACGCATAGGCTTCAATGGAGAAGGGGGTGCCCCGGTTCCAGTCTGCCAGCAGGTAAGTACCCGCGTCTTCGGAGGGCAGACCAGGGGGGTTTTGTAGGGCACCGGGGGGGACACAAGTCAGCACAGAAAGTACACCCTCAGCAGCACGGGGGCGGCTGGGTGCAGTGTGCAAACACGCGTCGGGTTTCCAATAGAAATCAATGGGAGACCAAGGGGTCTCTTCAGCGATGCAGGCAGGCAAGGGGGGGCTCCCCGGGGTAGCCACCACCTGGACAAGGGAGAGGGCCTCCTGGGGGTCACTCCTGCACTGGAGTTCCGATCTTTCAGGTCCTGGGGGCTGCAGGTGCAGAGTCTTTACCAGGCGTCGGGATCTGGGAAGCAGGCAGTCGCGGTCAGGGGGAGCCTCGGGATTCCCTCTGCAGGCGTCGCTGTGGGGGCTCAGGGGGGGCAACTCTGGCTACTCACGGTCTCGCAGTCGCCAGGGAGTCCTCCCTGAAGTGTTGTTTCTCCACAAGTCGAGCCGGGGGCGTCGGGTGCAGAGTAGCAAGTCTCACGCTTCCGGCGGGAAACGCGGTTGTTTTAAAGTTGCTCCTTTGAAACAAAGTTGCAGTCTTGGGTGAACAGGGCCACTGTCCTCGGGAGTTTCTTTGTCCTTCTAGAGCAGGGCAGTCCTCTGAGGATTCAGAGGTCGCTGGTCCCTGGGGAAAGCGTCGTTGGAGCAGTGTCTTTAGAAGTGGGGAGACAGGCCGGCAGAGCTGGGGCCAAAGCAGTTGGTGTCTCCATCTTCTCTGCAGGGTTTTTCAGCTTTGCAGTCCTCTTCTTCTTAGGTTGCAGGAATCTGAGTTCCTAGGTTCAGGGGAGCCCCTAAATACAGAATCTAGGGGTGCGTTTAGGTCGGGGAGGGCAGTAGCCAATGGCTACTAGCCCTGAGTGTGGCTACACCCTCTTTGTGCCTCCTCCCAAGGGGAGGGGGTCACATTCCTATCCCTATTGGGGGAATCCTCCATCTGCAAGATGGAGGATTTCTAAAAGTCAGTCACCTCAGCTCAGGTTGCCTTAGGAGCTGTCCTGACTGGCCAGTGACTCCTCCTTGTTTTTCTCATTATCTCCTCCGGCCTTGCCGCCAAAAGTGGGGCCGTAGCCGGAGGGGGCGGGCAACTCCACTAGCTGGAGTGCCCTGTGGTGCTGTAACAAAGGGGGTGAGCCTTTGAGGCTCACCGCCAGGTGTTACAGTCCCTGCAGGGGGAGGTGTGAAGCACCTCCACCCAGTACAGGCTTTGTTACTAGCCACAGAGTGACAAAGGCACTCTCCCAATGTGGCCAGCAACATGTCTCTAGTGTGGCAGGCTGCTAAAACCAGCCAGCCTACACGGGTAGTTGGTTAAGGTTTCAGGGGGCACCTCTAAGGTGCCCTCTGGGGTGTATGTTACAATAAAATGTACACTGGCATCAGTGTGCATTTATTGTGCTGAGAAGTTTGATACCAAACTTCCCAGTTTTCAGTGCAGCCATTATGGTGCTGTGGAGTTCGTGTTTGACAGACTCCCAGACCATATACTCTTATGGCTACGCTGCACTTACAATGTCTAAGGTTTTGCTTAGACACTGTAGGGGCACAGTGCTCATGCACTGGTGCCCTCACCTATGGTATAGTGCACCCTGCCTTAGGGCTGTAAGGTCTGCTAGAGGGGTGACTTATCTATACTGCATAGGCAGTGTGAGGTTGGCATGGCACCCTGAAGGGAGTGCCATGTCGACTTACTCGTTTTGTCCTCACCAGCACACACAAGCTGGCAAGCAGTGTGTCTGTGCTGAGTGAGGGGTCCCCAGGGTGGCATAAGATATGCTGCATCCCTTAAAGACCTTCCCTGGCATCAGGGCCCTTGGTACCAGGGGTACCAGTTACAAGGGACTTACCTGGATGCCAGGGTGTGACAATTGTGAAAACAAAAGTACAGGTTAGGGAAAGAACACTGGTGCTGGGGCCTGGTTAGCAGACATCAGCACACTTTCAAATCAAAACTCAGCATCAGCAAAGGCAAAAAGTCAGGGGGTAACCATGCCAAGGAGGCATTTCCTTACAGTTGTCCATTGGCTTCAGTCACATATTCATGGCTATTTAATACAACTATATTTCCACCTTTATCAGCTGGTGGCTATGTCTGTATAGCTTTCCTTTCTTCCTTATATAGGTTTTCACTTTGTTTTTGCTGGTTTTAGGACTCTGTGCACTTTACCACTGCTAACCAGTGCTAAAGTGCTTGTGCACTCTCCCCTAAAACATGGTAACTTTGCCTTATACCCAAATGACATATTTAATTTACTTATTTGTCCCTAGTAAAGTGCACTACAGGTTACCATGGCCCGTAAATTAAATGTTACACGGGTGGATACCGCACTGATTATGTCCCCCACTTAAGTAGCCACTTAACCATGTCCCAGGTCTTGCATTGCAGGCCCTGCAATCCAGAGCCTGTCTATGTAGCTTACACTGTCACTTCCACCTGGCAAGATAAACCTCTTGCCAGGTGTGACCATCCCATTGTGTACATATAAGTCACTCCTAAGGTAGACCCTATATGACCAACAGGGCAGGGTGAGATATTTAAAAAAGGCAGGGCATTTGCTTTCAAGTTTTACATGCCCTGGTAGTGTAAACTCCCAAATTCATTTTTCACTACTGCACGGCCTGTCTCTTCCAATAGGATAGCATTGAGCTTAGATTATTATATATTTTATAAGTGTAATTCACAATCTGAAGGAGATAAGACTGTCAAGTTTGGTGTCTCTGGACTCACAATTTAAAATAAAATATATAGTGAAGTTGGATTTTAAATGCAGTTCTGAAAATGCCACTTTTTAGAAATTTGGCATTTTCTTACCGTAACCATTTGGTGCCTACCTCCTGTCGCCAATACACGTCTGGGGTGGGGTGACAGCTGGGCTTGTGCTTTCCTTCTAGACAGCCACACACAAAGGGAGCTTAGATGTGACTGATAGGCTATCCACAACCTGATGGGCTGTCCTGGACAGGATGAGAGGGAGGCGCTGAATGGGCAGTGTCCTGCTTCATACAAACATACAAAGGGCTGCATACTTCCCTGTAGTGAGTCTGGAGCCAGGGCAGGAAGGGAGGACGTCTGTGCACTTCAAAGACCTTTCTTTGAGGTCTACCCTGCTTCAAAATTTAGAAGGAAATGGGCAACCCAGTAACCCTGTGTGAGCTTGGTTTGAACTGAAGTGAGGGTAATATGCTAACAAGGGAATCATTTAAATCAGATTAACCTAATCAGTGTAGTTGTATGTCTCTGAGAAGGTGGCATCATGAACCAATCAAGGAAAAATCTAATTACCAAGTTTAATTTCTAATTGGCCGAATTTTGAGAGGTATGTGCCATGTGAAATCCAGTGCAGGAGGCCCAAGGTCATTCTGAAGTTGGGGTCTTTCACCTCTGGTGTTTTGAAGCCTTTGTAACCTACTCCTTCATCTGGGAACCAAGTGACCCTTTTAACACTGGTCTCAAATGGAAACGAGGTAGAGCAGTCCATGATTGGTTGCGATGTTGTGGCCCAGAAATCCAGCAACAAACAGCATTAACACTCAGTAATAAATCTGTACCCAGCTAGTGTTTTTTTTTTTCTGTAAAATGAATAATGCACACACAGCTTAATACTATGTTCAGAATGAAGCGTTTACAAGATTTCATGCTGGAATATTAAAATGGAACCCTCTTATAGGAGCCTTGCAGATCTAGCTTTCCAATGTTTTGTGGTACAGCTCTCTGACAAATATTTTTTATAGACGTGGGTTATAATGATTTTATCATTTTTTCTTGGTGCTTGTTTATCTTAGAACTCCATAATGACAGGTGCCTGTACTAATGCTTTTCTTTCTTTTCTACTTCTCTCATCTACTCAGACAGCAGAGAATTACTTCTATGTGCCCGATCTTGGGCAGGTCCCAGAAATTGATGTCCCTTCCTACCTCCCGGACCTGCCTGGCATTGCAGATGATCTCATGTACAGTGCTGACCTGGGCCCTGGTTTTGCTCCCTCTGCGCCTATTGCTGCTATTCCCGAGCTGCCTACCTTCAACACTGAATCTGTGGAGAGTTTCAGATCAGGTACTACTTGCGAGTGGGAAGCTCAGCTAAGAGATAACTGTGTACCAGTTTAAGGATTATGAGCAGTGCTTGGTACTTTCGTCATTCTCACTTTTGCTAGGGAAACCATGCTTTGCAGGCTGAAGAAGTAGTGATTTGTCTAACTGCCTGGTTCTATTTTAAGGTACGAAATATAACACTTTATGGGTGAATGTTAGTGATGGCAGTACCTCAATAAAAGGCTTCTTTTTGGATGTTAAAAATGAATATTTATTTCCTGTAGCAGAGTTGCACCAACCCAGTACTAAGTTATGTAAATTCCCAATAACACAGAAATTACACACTAGTGTTGAATGTTCATTTTAGGCAGTAAGGGCCAGATGTACCAAAGGATTTTGCCCATTCTGTGTCTGTGGGAAAAAGCTTTCGTACATATGGCCCTAGGTTCTCATGTAGATTGAGTGTTTTTTAAAGGAATGCTGTAGCTGGTCGTCTCTTTAATATATCCTTTAAAATTGAGGTCCTGTATTTTTCTGCCATGATAATTTCTTATAATCCAGCACCTCTTTTACATAATTCTTTACTAAATGATCAGTGAGGGTGCAAATGTAACCTAAATATATTTTGATTGCATAAGAGCGAAAAGACCATGTTTGCATTGGAGAAGCTTGATTATAAGACTGCATTCAAAATGAAAGTTCTAGTCAGTTGAAAATGAACACTGCATGTACTCAGTATGCTAATATTTTTAATCAAGGACTCTGTAAATGATATTTTTTTTCGCAGTTTATTGAATCACTTTATAGGTCTTTGTACAATTGTTCTGAAGGGGCTTTTGGGCCTGGCCCTTTTTGCAGGGTCACCCCCAAACTTTTTGCCTCCTTCCTCCTAATGTTTTATGACCTGTTTTTGTTGGATTTAGGACTCTGGGCACTTTACCACTGCTAACTAGGGCTAAAGTGCATATGCTCTCTGTCTAAATTGTATTGGTGATTGGTTTATCCATGATTGGCATATCTGATTTACTGGTAAGTCCCTAGAAAAGTGCATCAGAGGTGCCCAGTGCCTGTAACAATTTAAAAATACATCTTTTGGTGAAGTTGGTTATTAGATTGTCTGTTTGAAAATGCCACTTTTAGAAAGTGGACATTTTCTTGCTTAACCATTCTGTGCCTGTGCTGGGCTTCCAGAATAAACGTCTGGGTCAGATTGACAGTTGGGCTGTTTGTGAATTCACTCTAGACAGTGACACAAAGGGACCTGAGTTGTGTCCTGCATATCCTGATGAGTCTTCCTGGGCTGCAGTGGGAGGGAGGAGCTGACACCTGCTTTTGAAAGGGCTGTACCTGTCCTCTCAGTATACAGTCTCCAACCCCCTGGTGTGTGTCTGGGGCAGGGAAAGAAAGAGGCAGGGTCTTCTGCACTACAGAGACTTTCCTTTGAAGACCGCCTACTTCAAAGGCAGAAATGAGTATAAGTATTGGACTGCTGACCCCACAACTTTAGATTAGTTTCTGGATCAAGAGGAAACTCTGCCAAGGAGAAGAGCTTGACTCTTGAGGAGGCCCTGCCACTCTGCCTGTTGCTTTACTGTGCTGGCCTGCTGCTGCTTCTGCCTGAAGAGTGAAAGGACTGGACTTTGCTTTCTGAAATCCTGCTTGTGAAGTTTCTCCAAGGGTTGGGACTGAGCTTGCCCCCTGTCCTGAAGTCTCTGGGACAACAAAGACTTCATCTGCCAGCGCCTGGGCCCTTCTGCTGAGAGTCCTGACTTGCTAAATGGTGCCAAATCCATTCCCTGGGCCCTTAGAAGTGGAAGCTGGTAACCTGTGAGGGAAATTCCACGCACCACTGTGTGCACATCAGAAAATTCGATGCAGTGCCAGTCCAGCGGCTGGTAAAATCGACGATGCGCCTGTTTCAATGTGGACCCTTCGCACAGCGCATTGGAATTTTCTACACATCGACCCTGGGCATCAAAATCTTCCACATCACCGCACAGACCTGAGGCTGCTTGTCCCGAAAGCGACGCACAACTCACTTGCGGGTAAAGAATCGATGCATTGCTTGTTTTTCCAACACACGCTTGCCAGTGCGGCTTTATTTTTGACGCATACCATGTAATTTGTGCTAAAACAACACATCCATTAATTTCTATGGATTTAGACTCTTTTTACATTAAAAATTCATATCTTTTCTTGTGTATGTTGGATTTTTGTCACTTTGGTCTTGTTTGATTTGTATAAATATTGGCTATTTTCCTAAACTGGTGTGGTGTTCTTTCGTGTTTTTACTGTGTTACTGTGTGGGTCTGTACAAATCCTTTACACATTGCCTCTGAGATAACCCTGACTGCTTTGCCGAGCTACCAAAGGGGTGGTGAGCAGGAGTTATCTGAGCTATGTATTTCCCTTACCCTGACTAGAGTGAGGGTCCCTACTTGGACAGGGTGTAAACTGATTGCCAACTAGAGACCCCATTTCTAACAGTGCTAATAAATTATAAAAGTAGAACTGACTGAAGCTAATGTATGAAATAATTTATTGGTAGTTAAGGTGCCTTAATGTAGCCTGAAATGTTGTAGGAGGAAGAAGGCAGTAACAATCCAGAACAGCATCTATGAATATTAAGGACACGGCAATGTAGGTCCCACTGAATTGCTTACCATCACCCATAGGCCCCAGTACCTGTTGGACTCGGCTCTTTCTGCAGGGTGATCCCCAAACATTTTGCTTTCACCCTCCTGTTTCCTGAACCCGTCTGTGTTGGCTTTTAGGATTCTGCACACTTTACCACTGCTGACCAGTGCTAAAGTGCTTATGCTCTCTCCTTAAAACATGGTGGAAATGCCCAACTGGCATATTTACTTGTAAGTCCCTAGTAAAGTGGCACTACCTGTGCCCAGGGCCTGCAAATTAAAGACTACTACTGGGCCTGGAGCACTGATTGTGCCACCCATTTAAGTAGGCCTTTAAACATGTCTCAAGCCTGCCATTGCAGCCTGTGTTTGCAGTTTTATATGCCATTTCAACCTGGCAAAATAAACCTCTTTCAGGCCCAAACCTTCCTTTTTAATACATGTAAGTTACTCCTACGGTAGGCCCTGGACAACTCATAGGGCAGGGTGCAATGTATTAAAAAAGTTGGCAGGGGTGTGAAATTCCTATAGCCCAACTCCCAGGACATATTGTTTTGGGTTAAGGAAAACAAGTTGTCATGTTTCATTTGTCCTTGGGACAAGTAGGCACAACCCCCTGCAGTGCAAACCCTTTGGATGCCAGGATACAGTACCACATTATCATCAAGGAAGAGCATTGTCTGCAGTTAAGGTATTATTTGTGTCCATATGTTAATGCTGTTCATACCTTCATACCTGTATTTATGGTTCATTAATGCAAAGCCTTTATTATTCGGGTTAGTGCTCTAAGGAAATGTTGTAAGCTTGGACTGCACTGCTGACAATGGTCCCAGTATAAAAATGCGTACACATGTTTGCAAAGTTTAACAATATTCGACTAAGTATAATGCTTCCAGATTTCTCTCTGATTAGATGCACATATTTGCAGAAGAGTGAAAGCAAGATTGATGAGTCTTTGTTTTCCAATTAAATGTTCAAAAAAATATGCAACGTGAAAAAAACGTTTTGCTATACAACTGAAACATTTTAGGCAGCATTTCTTTGAAGGATCATCTACTAAAATGTGTTGATGCATGTTAGTAATCCCCAAAAATATTCTTAATGGAAAATCAGAGCAACCAGTTTAGACAAAATTATGTGAACCATGAAAATAAACAATCTCTGGTAAAGCCTGACATTGGTAGTCAGCCTTTTGATTTTTGTCAAGGCAGGTCTTGTTTTGACATTGTTTTTGTAAAACTTTGTTGTTGTGGGAGCTGCTAGGCCCTCACCACTATAACAAGCATTGGCAAAAAGCAATAATGTTTGTTTGGTCTAAAAAAACACACATTGCCACAGTAGTCTCTGGCACTGAACAAAACTACTTTGTGTGCAGATATACTCCTTGTGAAAGAGCAGAACGCTCTCACTCCCAGTGAAGCCAGTCTATGAATAGATAGATATATATAGAGAGAAATTACCTCGACCTATTTAGGGCCCCAATTCTTACATAAAGACACAAAGTAAACCCATGGTATATGCCCTTGCATTAGTGCACATTTATAGCCTTTATAAATTCACAATAATTTACAGAAGTAGGCCAGGAATTCGTACTCCTAGAAAATATGTGTGAATTGGATTTTAGCACAAGCAAATATACATGTGTAGATTTCGCTCATGAGAAAATCTGTTGAGCGTTCACTCTTCCTCCAGCCACTTTTTTTTAAAATAATTTTTATTTCTGCGCTTGTGAGGAGGACGTTTCCAACCTTTCTCAGTATGGGAAAATATTAGGAAAGAGTTGGTGAAAATCCCTAAAACATAGGTTTGCACAGACTACAAAGCATTTTCCAACCCAGGAATTATCGCATAATGCTAGCTCCAGCCCCAGTATGTACATCTGTGGAAAGATGGCAGAATGCAGAAGTTACTACAAATCAAACCGTACTATAGAAGGAGCCCTGGCATACTCAGAGAAGCTATTAAGGCTCCTATATAATGAGATTGCTGCCATAGTGTATTGCTACACTATGTGGCACCAAAGGGACAAGTGCATTTTTTTTTACAGGACAAGTAGGTTTATACAGTAACCTGGCCCATGGACAAGTATATATTTTGTTAAATTCCACACAACCATGACTTGGACATGTTCTTTTTAGATTTACATGTCCTGGTAGTGGAAAACTCTTAAATGTGTTTTTCACTACTGGAAGACCCTCCTCTCCCATAGGATAAAGTTGGAATTACCTTATTACATTTAATAAGCTGTAACTTCCATGTGGGAAGACGTAACCGATTCACATTTGGTGTCTTTGGAATTGTAATGCAAAATCCTCTCTCATTGTGAAGTTGACTTTTAAATTACAATTTTGAAAATAACACTTTTGGGAAGTTGGCGTTTTCCTGCCTTCACCATTTAGTGCCTGTAGCCTGTCACTGGGTGATACGATTGGGAGTAGTTGGCGGTTGGGCTCTGTGTATTCCTTTTAGACAGGCACACATGATAGAGGGCTTAGATATCCCTGGATTGGCCATCACTGATAAGATGGGAGGACGTAGCTTAGAACATCCCTACTTACACTTGAATAGGCTGTGTCCTGCCCCCAGTCAAAGGGTGGCATACCTCCTGTAATTAGTCTGGAGCCAGGGCAGGGAAGGCAGGAAACATGTACACTTAAAATGGAAACCCCTCGAAGCTTCAACTTCAAAGGAGGCACCAGGTTTAAATATCTCAGACACCAACTCTTCACTACACGTCTGTACCTGTGGAGACACTGCCAGGAAGAAGGGCTGCTGAAAGAACTGGCATTGTGCTGGACTACTGCCTTAGTGGAATGCTGCCCTCCTGCCTGAGTCAGAGGGATTGAACCAGCATCTGAACTCAGGACTCCCAGTGTGACTCCAAAGGCTAGTCTGCTGGCCTCCTGTTCAGAGCCACAGGGACATCACAGATTCCATACCACCTGGACCATCACTCAGATCCAGCTGGAGTAAGCCCCTGACTTCGAAGTGGAGTTGAAGTTTTTGAGGTCTTCACGAATGGGCCAGTGGGTGCCAAAACCTTCTAGGTCGCACTGCCCACCAGAGCAAAATGATGTCAACCTGACTTTTCTCCCTATAGCAGCGACAGCTGGTGGGAAGTGCCACTGTGAAGCTCCAGCCTGACCAGTTGCGGCGACAACAGGATCTTTGTGCTATAGCAACAACCGTCCACAACACTCAGTCTGCTCTTTGCATTACAAAGACTACCAACACGATGCTTCCTTACTCCTCTGGTCCCCTCTACCACGAACTGGACACTTTGCACTGGACTGAGAAGGTAACAGCAGGACTAACCTGGTCACTGTATCCGACCGGTGCTCCATCGCGGTCAGCCTGAACTTGTGACTTTCTCCCGGTCTCGCGACAGTATAACTACAAGTTGTGCTCTGGCTTTTTGGCGCTATTTTCACTTAAATCTTTAAAATTGCTTATTTCTGGTTCTACTGATTTGCTTTTTGTCATTTCGGTCTTGATTTATTTCCTAAATTCTGCTCTCTTTTTCTTAGTTGATGTGTGATTTTTCTTTTGTTGTGTTTTCACTTTATTACTGTTTGAAGTGCTGCATAAATACTTTACACATTTCTTCTAAGTTAAGCCTTACTGCTCTGTGACAATCTATCAGGGAGTTGAACACAGATTAATTTGGGGTTTGCCTGTGCTTCACCGTGGCAGGATTGTGGTTGTGCTGAGTAGAGTTGCACCGCCCTCAACCAGTAACCCAATGTTTGATGGCATGTGTGACTGTAGATACACATGCTCTGCATACTCCTACCATCTAGTGTTGGGTCCGGAGTAGTGCAAGTTGTTTGTCTTCGAAGAAGTGTCCTGAGTCACGGAATCAAGTGATTCCTCCTCTCAGTGATATTGCCTATGGGCGTCAACACCATTGTTTCTCTCCGCCATCAGGATCGGATGTGTGTGTCTTCGCTCCATCTTTCGGCTTGCTGTGGTTCAAAACCTTTCCTCTATCTTACCCTCCTTCAACGGTATTGTTTCCTCTCACGCTTTTCCACCTTAGCACTCTCTTCAAAACGCCGGTCTGGGCTCCGACTGCATGCCCTTTAGTGCGCCGTCGCCCAATTCGAACCTGCCTTACCACGTGGCAGAGCCTGATATGCGAACCTGATAAAATGCACTCGGTGCCATGCTAAACTTCCCCACACTGACCAACATCTGGTGTGTAACCTCTGCCTCTCCTGAGATCATCAAGAGGCTACCTGTGACGCCTGCAGGTTATTCCGATCGAAGATTATGCTCCAGGACCAAAGAGCACATTGATTGGAAATGGCGCACAAGACTCTGGAGGACACCCTGGACATCTATGGGGAGGAACACACACAGGAGGAACCTGTGAAGGAAGAGGATACCCTTTCCATCCAGGACTATTTCAACTCCAACATGCAGTTGGACACCGAGAGCAACAAGATCACCTTGAGGCAACCTATGAGTACCGTGGCCCATCCTGCCCACCCCAAGACTCTTAAGACATCCCTTCTCAAGGTTGCCAGTTGGCCGCTGCCACTAGGCCATAGTCGGAACTGAAAAACTACTTTGGCTGTCCTGCTTTCCGGCTGGGCATCGAAAATATCAGCCAAGACTAAGCCATCATCTTCGGCTTCAACTTCCTTCGCATTAGACCGCAAGATCCTCTCCGTATTGATCGGAGCTTCGACTCCAAGCCGAGCACCTACAGCCTCCACTGCCGACAAAACTGCATCAACCAAAACCTTTGGTGCCAAAACACACGGAGCTGAAATCTTCAGACCACAGAGACTCTAGCCAGTCCTCTGCTACCTCTTCTCCTGTAGAGCCTTTATTGGAGACCATGGACACTCGTCAGCGCTGCCTCAAAATTTAGGAGGGTACAGGATGCATTAATGCTTCATCTCCTGTACTTTTGAAGAGGAAGCTTTCCTTTCAGGAAGCTTTGAACACTCCTCCACCTCAAAAGAAATAGACCAAGGACAAGACCACCAGCCCACCTTGCAGACCTTCTCCACCTCCTTCACCTCCCTCCCCTTCTCATTCTCTCACCTCACCTACACTGGGAGATTACACTCCTCAGGGTTCCCCTTTTTGCTGGGGAAGATTTGGGTGGGCCACAACATGACTAAGATCCCTGGGATACTTATGATCCTGACCCCATCCCCTCTTAACGATCCAGACCTCTAGCCTGCATGCCCCTCACCATCAGACACAATTGTTGCCACCACAGGACGGACACGTGCTAACAGTCAGGCCACTGGGACTCTCTTCCTCCTGAGAAGGAGAGAAAGAAAATTGATGCTGTGGGCTAAAGGGTTGTTGCACAAGCAGCCAATCATTGCCGTATCCCCAACTCTCAAGCATTGTTGGCCAGATACAATCAGGCTCACTGGGAGGAAATGGAGGAGCTGCTCCAGTTCCTACCAGGTGAGCACCAGAAAAGAGGGCAACAAATAGTTGCTGAGGGGCAGACAATTTCGAACAACTCAATTTGTTGTGCCCTTGACGCCGCAGACACAGCTGCATGCAGCATTAATACTAGTGTCCTCCGAAGGAGGCACGCTTGGCTGCACTTCTCTGGTTTCAAACAAGGTTGTATTAGTCTGCACGGACAACATAAGAGCCATGTACTATTTGCAGAAACAGGGGAGGACTTCATTCTCCTAACTGTCACAATTGTCTCAGACACTATGGAGGAGGACTCTCCTCCACCATATTCACCTGGTGGCAGAGTATCTCCCAGGGATGGACAATGTCTTTGCAGTCTTGCTCAGCAGGATACAACAACAAGTTCACGAGTGGGAACTCCACCCACAAGTCCTTCAACCATACTTTGCCAGCTGGGGAACTCCTTAGATAGATTGTTTCGCCACAACAGCCAACGCAAAATGCCCAAGCTTCACCTCCAGATATCCACACCCTCTATCCAAGGGCAGCACTCTATGGCTAAACTGGTCAGGGATATTTGTTTACGCTTTTACACCTCTCCCTCTCATTCCATTTCTGGTTCGGAGAATCATCTCTCACCATGATCCTTGTAGCTCCCACTTGGGTGCATCAGCCATGGTTCATAACACTCCTAGACATCTCAGTAGTCCCCCTCTATAAGCTCCCCAACAGGCCTGACCTTCTCACTTAAAACCAAGGACAAATCAGAAATCCAGACCCCAAGTCACTTAACCTTGTGATATGGCTCCTAAGGTCATAGAGTTTGGTTACCTAGGATTGTCCGTGGAATGTATGCACATTCTTAGGGAAGCTCATAAGCCACAACTAGGACATGTTATGCTGCAAAATGGAAACATTTTGTTTGCTACTGTCAACTCAAACATATTGACCCCATGAAAGTTACTGTTCAAGAGATTGTTTAATTGCTGCATTTACAGGAAGCAAATCTAGCGTGTACTTGCATTTGCCTACATCTCACAGGTATAGCTGCATATCTACAGAACAGACAACTAATTTGTTGTTCCAAAGCCCAGTCATTAGGGCTCTCATGGGGGCCTTAAAATAGTCATTCCACCCAGGGTACTCCCTGCACCATCCTTGAACCTCATTATGCTTACCAGACTCAAAGGCTTTCCTTTTGAGCCACTTCATTCATGTCCTCTTCAGTACCTTTCTTGGAAGATACCTTTCTTAGCTGTCATCACATCACTCAGGCGTGTCAGTGATCTCCAGGCACTAACCTTGGAAGAACCTTTCTTCCACATTCATAGAGACAAGGCAGTCCTTCGCACAAACCCTAAGTTCCTTCCTAAAGTGGTTTCATATATATCAATCCATTGAGCTATTGGTCTTGTTTCTGCAACCAGACTCTGTTGCAGAAAGAGCTCTCCACAACTTAAATGTTAAAAGAGCACATAGATAGGACCAAAGAGTTTAGGAAAGCTAAGCAGCTCTTTGTAGCCTTTGCACCACCTCACAAAGACAGTCCAGTATCCAAATCTAGCATAGCCAGATGGATAGTTAAATATATTCAGACTTGCTATGCTAAAGCTAAAACACCATTACCTGTCACCCAGAGGGCACATTCCACTAGGAAGAAAGGTGCTACCATGATCTTCCTTGGAAACATTCCTATAGCTTACATCTGCAAGACATCTGTAAGGCAGCTACATGGTCGAACACCACATACATTCACCAAATACTGTTGTGTGGATGTGCTAGCACGCCAGCAAGCTAATGGAGGTCGGACTGTGCTACGAACACTTTTTCAGTCAGCTGCAAATCCTACACGCCAGCCACCACTTTCATGAACGGGCTGCTTTACAGTCTATGAAGAGCATGTGTTTCTACAACCACACATGCATTCGAATGGATTGTTACTTCTTCTTTAAGCATCTGTTTGTGGCATGTAGTGCTGTAGATTAACATGCACCCTCCTCCCAGGACATCTGTGGCTGTTGCAGTTACTGTATCCTTGGATATATTTGTACATGTATATTTATACATTGCATTGACATCCTTTTCCTACACCCCCTCTCCCCAACAGGAAAGTTTGCATATTGCATTGACATTCTTTTCCTACACCCCCAACAGAAAAGTTTGCATACTGGCCATAGTAGCTATATGGTCATGGCATTGCCTTTTCCTCTATTGTATTGTTGCCGTCCTCCACCACGTTTTGTGGCACTTCTGAAATCTATACTCTTCTCTTATTCACTGCTTTTACTTGTCTCCTCTTATCACTTTCTGGCATTGACACCTAATTTGATAGGGGGTTGCCATATTGATGTCCTTTCTTTTTCTGCCATTTAGGTCATCGTTTTCAGGGCTCTGCTTTTGAAAGGATGCCATTTTCAGGGTCAAAATCATAAAAATGTTAGTGATAATTGGAAAAAGTACCTTTTAGTGCAGGTGATAGGGGATGCTATTGACATTTTCAAAACTGTGTATTCTGGGGGTTTTAAGACTCTTCGGGGTTATGAGATGCGGGCCCATCTCATTGATTGACACTAAGAAGATTTAAAGGCTTGTAGGAAAGGAAGAAAATGCACCAGCAATGCAATCTGTACCTCCATATTTAAACACTATCAATTTGCCTTGCCTATAATAGGGAGGCCTGTTTGTTTGTTGAGAACCAGCACTACATGTGCCAGACACAAAAACAGCTCAAGGAGCAGCATACTTGCAGGACCACTGTGAAGACATCTCGAGTGATTGTGTCTACCCACAAACAGTATTGTTGCCCTAGTCCACCTGTCCAGAAGGAATAAAGAAATCAGGTCAGTCGAAAGCTTACTCCAATGCCTTCAACATCAAGATGCATGAGCCTCCATAGGTCCCGAAACATCACTACCCACTGGGTGTCTGCATATAGCTTTCTTCATCCCAGAGACACCCGGAGTCATTCAGTCTTCATTGCCCCACTGTATGGTTTGGTCCCTTTGGTTGTAGGAGGTCAACTACTAGAAGTATTGTTTCAACTTTTGCTATTCTGAACATGCTGCTGTTTAAAGTTTTGGTCTAAATTTTCATTGAGTAGATGAGAAGGTCAGCAGCTACTGATGCCAAATTGATTTCTACGAATGCACTTGGTCTTCATGGGTTTCCCTCCACCAGAAAATCTACTGTGACCTGTAGACCGAAAGCTGCAGGCTCATGCAGAAAAGGCACCTTTAGTTATACAGTTGGATCTGCCCGCTAATATCTTCTGTACCCAGCACTAGCTAAAATAAATAGTTAGGCTCTTAACTGATCCTTGGAGTCCATTAAGTGGATTGTCTCCCTAGCAGAGCACCGGAGTCCAGACACATGGTTACTGAGGACATTGTCAGGAGACCTCAAGGCTGTATAGTGGGTGGAGTTTTGGTGATGAGCTTTCGGGATAATCTATTTTTAGCTGCTCCCGTCTTTATTCCAGGTCTTTTGTAGAAGTATGTACCTAAAGTAGGTCCTTAGTTGTATGCTATCAGTCATCCTCTGATCAGACACTCAAGTTGCGGAGTATTATCACTTGTTTATAACTGAATATGAGTCTCTAAGGTCCTTTCTTGACTGCTTACTATTCCTACCTGGAAAGAGTCAATTGCATAAGGGGTTATCCTGTCTATCCAGTTAAAAATGCACCAGTAATGTGGCCGTGACAAATGGCATTACTCACACACGTTAATGACAAATAGCCTCTAACTAACTCAGGATTCCAACAAAAGGCCACATACATGGGCATAGTTTTATCTATTGGCCAGCAGCATCCATTTCCTACTTATAATGTAAATCAGCCTTCAATAGGATTGGCCTAATTCATTGGAGGGTAATATCTAGGAGTGTGCTAAATTCAGTATTTTTATCTTGTGACGCAAAATTATTTTAAAATTTCTCAATATTACACTTTAATGAAAAAATATGAGTTGCTGGTATCGTGCGTCACGATTTTTTCCTGAAGTGCACATTATGCATAAAACGTTTTGTTAGATACTGACAGAAGGCTGGTTTGAGCAGAAAATACCTGTAAGCAAGATATTTTCTGTTTGGATCGATCTCCTACTAGTATCAGTGAAACACTTCCCATGAAGTGCACTGACATAATTCAATGCTTGAGTGAGCAAAGGCTATTAGTCGTGCTTTTCACACTAGATGCCTCATCATGAAAGAACTCTGCATTCGGCTAGGAAGTCTTGTTTCATCTATTTGGTTGATGTCATTGTAGGCAAGTAATGTGTGCACCTTCATTAATGCTAAACTACAAAGGAAGACCAAGACATAATGTAAGAAAAAAATCTATATTTTGATATTACTGTCAGTTCTCCAGTATTGTCTGTTTCATTGATTCACATGCTTGAATCGTTCCACTGGTTGAGGCGGGAGTCCCACTGTATCATATTACGGGAGAAGTACAAAGCTAAGTTGAACCTCCATAGCTTAAAGTGACCATCTAGTTAGCCAATCTGCATCATTAAAAATTAACCAAACTTAACTCAATCAGGATACAGTAGGTCCAACACTACTCCACTTGAGGGTCACCTCAGATTTCTAACCGCATGTATTGTGACTGAAGTCTCATTGAGCTCTGCTCAGTTTTTCTTCCTGAAGAGATCGGTTTGCCAATCGGTTGACCACTGTTTATCTGCAATACAAACCAGCCTCACCTCTAGTTGAACTTTCCTGGCAAGAATCATGGCAGATACTTCTAAAAAGGTCTTTTCAGACCTTGTGGTTCATTTGGGAATCTAAGGCTACATTCAGAGGGCCTCCTCAAGGAGTTCATTTATTGTGCGCATCTCGCTCTTAAGCCTAACAAATGCACAGTTTGTTGCACATTTTCTGAGATGACACCAAAGACAGAGATGGTACTCTGCTTTTATGCTACAGAAGATCAATGCCAAGGACATACCATCTGGAGAAGTAGAACAGGAAAGTACAAAATATTTAAGAGAGCCCATGAGAGGGGGCCTTTCAGAAGAGGATCACACCCCTAAATATTCCTCTCATGATGAACATTTTGGAGGTATGAAGAGGAAGAGATACAAGAGGCCTAAGATATCATCTCCTAGGGCTCAAACCTCTACATTTGATGTCTCACAATGACCTAAGAAAAGGGAGACCTCAGCCCTTCTGAGAGCACAATCAGAACTATCCGCTCCATTTTTTAGGGTAAAGACTTAAGCTTCTCTGTTAATGACAATACCGTAGACATGGCAAGTCAGTGCTGACGGATCAGTGACAGTCAAAAAGCCTACCACATAGTCAGCAACGACGACAACTGCATTGTTGATGAGGCAGGTGTTGATGACAGCCCCATGTATGGAGACACTGGCGACCGCATACAATACATCTACAACCTCAAAAATACCATTGAGGATGAACTAGGTGATCAGGCAGTCTAAAATCATTTTGTGTTTGGACAAGGTAGTATGTGTCATTGTGCTAGAGCACACATCATCAAGCAAAGTATCACCTTTTCCCACAAGGCACCTTGTGGATTCTGAATGCACAGATGACGCTTTCCTTTAGGACTGCTTACAGTCCCACACAGCAGAAAATCACATTTCAGGAAGAATATGATAATGACCCGTACATGAAATGGGACTATTCCTTCACTGATTAACCAGCAACTCAGCCAGACATACAGAAGACAAGGGAAATAGTATCTTTCAAGGAACAGTATTCTATTTCCAGAGGTATTTCTATTATGTAGGTTCACAGAACCTTGATCAATAATATGCACTTAATGCTTGCACATTATGACAAATGATTCCCAGAGCAAGCAACATTGTCAGAGATACAGGCTCATGCTTGTCTGCCAACTCCTCATACACCAAGGACCATTCTAACAGCAGGTATTTCTAGATTCCCAGCACCAACTAATGAACCTATACTTTCAAAACCCATTGTTCCTCCTACACATAAGAATATGTATTGAGATGATGAACAGGAGGAAGGCCAAATTCTTGATGACTTCCCACAAGATGTAGGTTCTCAATGGTATGAATTTATTGGCCCACTTTCTGTTCCGCCAACTCCACTGATGGCTATTACACCACCAGATGACAGGTGGATTTCACACACTGCTTGAGAGAGCGTCACAAGGATTCGATCTTCCTATGCCTGTTAAACCTTCATAATGCTTCCTATCTGATTTCAAGAAACTTCACGGAAATCTGTTAAGATCTTTCCTAGTCAATTAATACATTTGGGCAAAGGATTTGAAGATTATGAAAATACAGGCAACAGTTGTGGACATTATTCAATACCTTGATGAACAAGTTACTTACCTTCGGTAATGCCTTATCTGGTATAGACATATTCTAGTTGCAGATTCCTTACCTTTGAATTTCCCGTAGGCATCAGCTTGATCCAGAGAATTTTCTGAGAAGTACCCCTGCACATCTTTAGGTGACATCGATTGGCTCCGCGTCCGTCGTCCACACCGAATATGACATCACGGGTCCTATAGATGCGCCACCTCGGCGTGCTAACGTCAGTTTCTTTTCACGACTTTCCACGCTAGAAGCGCAGAGCCATGAAGGACACCGACCACTGGTACGTCAGAGCTAAGGTCCTGAAAGGGGAGTCCCTGGCCCTAGAAACCAGTTCTCTAAATGGGGAGAATTGGTGGGTCAGTAAGGAATCTGCAATTATAACAAGTCTCTAGTAAAGGAGGCTTTACTGACGATAAGTAACTTGTTATTCTGATTATAGACTTCTAGTTGCCGATTCCTTACCTTTGAATTGATACCCAAGCAATACCATCCCTGGACGTGGGACTGTGACCAAAGATCACACTAGATAGTCCTGCAGGTCCGAACAGGAAAAGTACTCCTCCCTTCGGACCTGACTATCCAGGTAGTAGGTTTTAGTAAACGCATGCAGAGATGCCCATGTTGCTGTCTGACAGATATCAAGGACTGGAACTCCGCGTGCCAACGCAGTGGTCGCAGTTGTAGCTTGAGTAGAATGACCATGCAAGCACTCAGGGGTTGCTTTTTAGCTAGTTCATAGCAGATCTTAATGCAGAGTATGACCCATCTGGAGGTAGTCCACTTCTGAAATGCCCAATCTTTCTTCGCACACACATAACCGACAATGAGTTGATCATCCACCCAGAACTCTTTAGTACTAATAAGGTAAAACGGCAACACTCTTTTTGGATCCAGATGGTGAAGACTCTCCTCTTCCTCAGAAGGATTTGGGGGTACGTAAAATATAGGCAAGGTGATGGATTGGCCTACATGAAAGGGTCTAACCACTTTTGACAGAAAAGAGACCCTAGTAGGAGGGCTCCCACTGCAACTTTGTTTCCAAGTTCTGCAAAAATACTTCTGCATCCTTGTGGCTGTGCATCCACCAGAGTCACTGGGACTCTGCCTGCACTTAAGAAAGGAAGAAGGAATCTTCCTTGGAGTGAAGGAGTCACTCCTCTGCATCTGCAGGCACCTCATCGACAACGACCGGTTTGTGGACCCGGCTGTCCCACGGACTCTTCAAGGCTCTAAAACTCAGATGGTGGCTCTGTGGCTCTCCAGAGGTCTGACCTATGGTCCTTACAACGGGGAAGTCTGTGGTCCCTCGCTGGAGCTGCTTGGCTGGAACCCCTTTGCACTTTTCTGTTTGTCATTGCCAAGGCTTGTAGCTGTTCAATCTGGAGACCTCCTAGCTCCAAGAGACCTCCACCTCTAGCATTCTCAAGCTGCAAGAACGTTCTCTCAGCAACTGCTGCGTCATGGGCATCCCTCTTTGCTGTGCTGTTGATGCCTCCCTGTGACACTCTGTGCCTGCTGCCAGAGGGTCCTGCTGGGGGCTCCAATGATTCTTGCTTGCTCTCTTGCTTGCAGAGGGCTGGTCCTGTCCTGCCTGCCATCAAAGGGCATGTCCATTAAAGTAGCCTAGATATCCACCAAATAGCCAGACGTCCTCAATTAGCCATAGTACTTCATGATCGCTGTCGACGAAAGTGCTCTGTCCAGTGAGTCAGTCGTGTCCAGTCCACAACAGATGGTGAACTTTGCTGTGTCACTCCAATCGACAACTGCCTGAGAGAGTACAGCTCAGGCCCCCTCCGGGACCTGTGGTAGCACCTGCTGAACTGTATACCACAGCATGTGGGAATAATAGCCCAAAAGGCATGTAGTGTTCACAGACTGCAATGCTAGGATGGAGGAAGAAAAAACCTTCTTCCCAAGTGTATCCAACCTTTTGGATTCCCTATCAGGAGGTTCGAAAGGGAACACGCCCTGGGAAGTGGAGGCTTGGATGACCAGGCTCTCAGGGGTGGGGTGCTGGAAAGCTTGGGACCCCTGGAGCGGGGCAATGACAGTGGGCAATTGTCTTGTTCACAGAAGCCTCTGTGCTGGGTCTGGGCCAGGTACCTAGTAGGACATTCGTAAGGCCTCATTAGATAGGAGCATGGATTCAGAGGAGGTTAGTCCTGACTGCCACCAAAGGCAACTCAAGGTCTAAGTCCTCAGGTGCTCTTCTCACCACCATTGAGTAGGGAGCCCCCTCCTCTGTAGCCACGGTGGAAGGAGAAAGTATGCCAGTATCTGGACAAATATCCAGTCCGCTGGCCTGACCCAAGTCCGTACACCAGTCCATAGGGTCTAGAAGCTGGTGTTCTAAATGGTCCAGAGACCCCTCCCATTCCTCACCTTCACCTACCTCATACGAAAGTGGGCCAGAACCGACATAGGAGGCAAGGCTTCTGCCAGCATCTTACGACGCCCATCTGGTTCCATGTCAGAGTCGGCAATGAGAATAGCGGTGGCGCTGCAGGGTGTCGGGACCGGCGTAGGGGTAGTATGACTGACACCGGCTCGGGACCGGCATCTGATCCATGGGTGCCTCTCGGCGCTGAGGCCGAAGCATCCTGTGTGGAACCCGAAGGAGTCCCGTCTGACTCCGCAGGGCCAAAAGGCACTTCAGCCGAGTCAGGCTGCCAAAAATGAGGTGCATGGCCTCATAAAATTCTTAAAGTTGGGCAGGGGTCTCTCTGACTACTGGGAACTTGGGGATGTGCGGAGTAGGCCCAATGGCATGTTCCTCGGAACGAGGACTAGAGCACCAATGCTCCCTCGTCACATCGACCAACATACGAGGTGAAGTCAAAGAACGCTTCAACTTCTTGCTCTTCTTCTTGTGCCTCGACTTATCCGATTGTCCTTAGGACTTGGAGTGGGATGAGGACGATAGAGGACTTGACTGAGACCTAGACTTGAGCGGAGACGAGCATCGGGCCACCATCAGCTTCAGGGACCACTCCCTCAAAGCCTAGGATGGGTGGCTGGAAAATCGGACTTTGGGTCGTGGTCACTCTCTAGGCACCAAAGACAGACAAGGTGCAGCTCAGTCATGGACATCACCTGTTGACACGGTCTTCCTCGATGAGATCCTTGACACACCATGTGTAGAAACAGTGAAAAATATTAGACAAAAAGTCAAAAAAGTTACTCTGGCGTAGCTCTTATTGGGTCGGCTCTAGCTGGCATTGGAAAACAAAGTACTGATGTCAGCACTCAGGAGTGGCGCCTATATATGTAGAGTCATTAGCAAAATTTAAAGAGAATCATGCTGTCTCATTCTGATAGCTCCTACATGGCCCAGACACTACTGGGGCACAGAACTACTCCTCCTTTCAGAATCAGCACGCATCCACTGAAACCAATGACCAATCTCTTAACTATGCACAGAGGTTAAGTACTACATCTGAACCCGAAATAGCTCAATGTGTCAACATGTCTCCTGAACACGGTGAATGCCATCTATTAAACATCCGAGAAGACTGCAGAGAGTTACCTTCCAGAGTGGATTCAACAAACATAGCCATACATAACCAAATGGAAACATTTTGTCTTTGGTGCCCTGCTCAGAGAATCCCGCCTATTTCGTCACCACTGTGACAGATTCATCCAAATTTACTTTTTGGCACATTCAGGACTATTACACTTTTAATTAAAGGTCACTTGGCCTCAATCTCGTCATTCATAAGATCAGAAAACAAATCCTCCTTATGGTCACTCAGATCTCTCGAGGAATTCAGTGTGTTTTTAGTGTTCTCCTCCCATCAGAAAAACTCCAGTTCTATGGCAGTTTAGCACCATTTTGTCACAACTGATAAAACATTATGTTGAACCCATTCATAAAATATTTGTCCTGGGAAACAGCTTAATTACTGCTTTCACTTCAGCAAAGCATTTTAGGCGTGTGAGATTCATGCCTTTACCATCAAAGAACCGTACTTGGAATAGAGAGATGATCCAAGTCATCCTAATGACACTTTATTTCTGTGGTGTCTTCAGAATTTCATCCTAAAGTTCCGGGGTGCTTAAGACTTGTTTTTAAAAGGTCCTACAGATACAGTGGAAAGAGCGCTCCATAAACTTGACATATGTCATCATCACAGATTCTAAATTGACATAACTCAGAACTTCAGCAAATCTGACCAGCTTCAGATTGCATACCGTCCTCTGTGAAAAGGCCAAGCCATCTCCAAACAAACTGGCACACAGTGTTAGTTACTATAGTTTTCTGCCACCTCAAGGTAGGTCATCTTGTGCAAAGAGCTGGGAGGGCCCATTCACTAAGAACCATGACAACTTCCACTGCTTTAATTGTGGGTGTACCTCTGTTACAGATCTGCTGAGTTTGTACATGGCAGAACACCCATATGTTTACCTGTCACTACAATGTTGATTCAATGATTTGAAACGACACCATAGTGGGACAGGCGGTTCTTCACCATCTCCTCCTTTAAGGTGAGCTTAATAAATAAATGTTGTCTGCTACCCTCCATCCTCTGATGTTTTTGTGTATTGTGTATACAAAGACTTACACCTTTGCAATAGATAGCAATGTATACAAGTTGTATTTACTTCTTGCTGTTCCGTTTGAAAGATCCAGTACTACAGAAAAAAAATACATGTGTACAGTGGTTCTCCTGTATTGAAATCTTTCATAGGGTTACGTGCGACTCGCCCTCCTCCCTGAAGTGGGTGCACCTCAATCAGGACTCTATTCACCAACGTGCTTAGATATCTGAGGTAAGGAGACCCCAAGGGAAGTGATGTTGGATCTACTGTGCCCTGATTGACTGAAGTTTGGTTCATTTTATTAATGTAGATAGGCTAACAAAGTGGTCACTAAGCTGTGAAAGCTCTTCTTAGCTTTGTACTGCTTACATAATATGATACTGTGAGACACCTGCCTCCATGAAGGAGATGATTAAAAAATGTGAAGATATCAATACTGGAGAACAACTATATACAGGTAAATAGCCTGTTTATTCTTGCTGTTTATCAAACACGAGGAACAACCCATACACGGAGACTGGAACCTGGGTCAGCTTATAGAACAAACACAGTGATCCCCTGGGTCAAATTTCTCGAATATTATACTGCCCCGTGACACCTGATCTCCTATCAGTGTAGCAGTGTGTCATAGAATGATTCACAAGGCCCAATGTGTAATGCAAACGGATGTATTATTTCAACAATGTCAAAACAGCATAAGTCACATTCTTGTGAAGACAGCACAAGGTGCAAAACGTGTTAAGTGCAGGGAACATATTTACATATACATCAGAATAACGTGAGGAAACATAAACCGTACTCCTCACCATTAAAATGAATATATCAACATAGTGAGTTAAGTGGAAAGTGTAACCCTGTTGGTGTTTCGGCCCAAAAGGAATCAAATCGCAGGTCTGATTCTGACAACGCCGTCTGACCGACTGGTGCCCTACAAGTTAAATAAATAGGGCAGTTAGTATAATTATATGATACTGACAATCAAGAACATAATGTTATGAAATACACTTCATACCTTAGTTGGAAGAATTTGCAATATTGCCCAAGTATGTAACTTCTATGAATAATCACGAAGTCAATCTGTAACTAAAAAACAAATAGCCACCATGAGTGCAGTGTAAAGTATTCCCTCATCCACTGCGTCGTTGACCCAGGACAATGTGACGGCTACACAGCTTGCAGATGTGGTGTCCAAAAAAACGATCTCAAAACTTGAGTGCCATGCAGCGACCCCCTCGGGCACCTCTGTGGCAGCTACAGGCATGCCACCACTAAGAATGAAAACATATAGATTTTTACCACAGTTCCTACAAAAAACTATGCTCAAAAGTAATTGTCAACGTCCCAGTATAAATATCACTGTAAGGGCTTACCGTCACAACCAAGATAGGGCCCAGTCACAGGATACTGGCTGCCTGGCGCCAAATTACTTTGGGTTTGGGTAGTACCACAGTGGGAGATGTATACCCAGCATTGAGTACTGCGAATGGATGAGTGAGAAGTCTGCATGCCCTTGTGAGAAGAAAAGGCAAAGTTAAAGAACTAGACTGATGCTGCCAATGCCATTGTAGGAGTGCTCACGTGCTTATAAACATATGCGGAATGAATGCGCTAAACCGTATAAGATCAGCATGCACAATCAATGACACTACAGCTAGATTTGTCATAACATACCATACAATGCATAAGTAACATTACTTGAAGACCCGTCCCCAAGGCTGAACAAATCGGCTCCAAAACTTGGAATAAGTGCTCTCAAAGGCCCAGAGGTAGGAACATACTTTCACATCATGCAGTTAAAACATAGAAACAGAATAAGCACACAACATCCGTATATACAGTGTACATCACATGGAATGTATCCTATGTCACAATCCATAGTGAATCATATGCACGTTGATAGTCACAAATGGTCCAGAGCAAAGTTCATCAATATGTTAAATGTAAACTTAGGAGGCAAAGGCGGCCGCAGTTTATCCTCATGATTGAGTACCAGTTCCATTGTATTTAATTAATCTGTTCAGTGGCACTCCGTCATTGCCAACAGAGCGGTAATGTTACCTCCACCAGAGTCCAGCTTGGCTGCATCTGACACCTGCCAATCCAGCTGATTTTCATCATGCCCACTACCAAGTAGTTTTTTTTTACAAAGGTTCCCTTTTATATTTTACAACGGATTCCATTCTGATGTTGACCGATACGATGTTTAATTATTTGTATTGTCTAACCAATGTACAATGTTCCCCACGGACACTTCATGGCATAGACACCCTTCTTACTTTTTTTAAGTCACTTTATTTACCATCTTCCTCTGATGTATGTTTGTAACTATGTTAAATGCACTAAGCTCTTTCTGCGACTTATGCTGATTTGGCAGTGGTGAAATAATACATAATGTTGGCATAGTATTTTGGGCCCTGTGAATCAATCAATAATACATTACTACACCCAGAGGAGATCAAGTGTTGGTGGAGTAGTAGATCTTTTGACAAATTTTACCTATGGGTTTAACCCCTGTGTTTGTTCTACTGTTAGAGGACTGAGCCTGGGAATGCAGAGGAATGTTTCCACTGTAGTCCTATTTGGGTAACCAGGTTCTGTACGACAGTGTACATTTTGAAATGTATGTTTACTTTGAGTACACTTTTTCCTGTCCTGCTTGTGGGTCCAGGTAGTCACAACCAAATTTAAAGACGAGAGATCAAAAACTGAGGAAAACAAATTATGTTAAAAGAATTATAGTCTTTTTTTTTTAACCTGGGTGCTTTTGTTGTCTTCCACCTTGCATTCATTGATTTGTGTCCTTTAAAATACCGTATTTTTATTTGCTATTTGTGTTCTATATACTAGAAAGGTTATTTTGCTAAGAAAAATCTGATCAGACCACCACTTTAAATCTTCCAACAAAAAATATCTGTGCTAAGGTACAACTAACACCTTGTACCAAACCGGTTTCCCTGGGCGCCAATACCTCCACTTCTACTGTTCTAAATGTTGCATAGCAGAACCTTTATGACGACCTAAAGGAAGTGTTTTTGCTGAGGGTGAATAACTAATTGGCAACGGAGTGAGTTGTGTTGCATCAGCCCCTGATGTTAAAAAATATATATATATTAAACAACTGGTTCTGCTTCTGTTATTTTCCTCTGCAAATTCCCACTTTTAGAAAACAATAAGGCAGATTTATAAGCTTCAAGTATGATCAAAGCAGTCAACACTGGAGAAGTTCGTCTGCTATTGCGTGTTACAGCATTGACTTTCTTTGCGTCCACGGCTTGAACTTTCCATGGTCTGCAGGGGCTCTTTATGCAGTTGTCAGTCCTGCTTAAAAAGCCATCTTTAATGTGAATTGAGTCGTCATCCGGAACCACTGCAGACTTTGTAGAGCTCATGTATTGAGCTCAAATAGCAAACACTAAAGAATTCTATTTCTTTGCTTTGGAATTTTCATGAGATAGATTCTGGATATGGATGCAAAGTAAGAAGAAGTCCATAGGAGAAACATTTATCCAAAATCTTTTGTCATTGGATATGGGAGCCTGAAAAGTTTAATTTGATGTCAATGTTTTTTCAAAAATGTATACCTTCTGATTTGTTGTGCATGTATTTTTATTTTTAGATGCTCAGGATAGAGTGACTTCACCACCACCGCCTCCTCCACCGCCACCTCCTCCTCCTCCTGCATCTGTTGCGCCATATGCTCCTCCACCACCTCCTCCCCCGCAGCCTCCACAATTTCATCTCGGGAATGCTCAAAATGGTGCTGGTGATTCGGCTACAGGTAGGAAATCCATTGCAAGAAAACTAGCTTGATCCTTTCTTGTCCTGTCTCTACACAGTGATGATCTATCTGTTTTACTCTAATTGTTGCGGTAAGATGCTGTCCCCTTGTTTTTCCACTAAAACTCTTTTTGTGTCTCTGTGCTAGTAGTAGGCACACTGTAACAGCATTCCGCTCTAAAAATACATTCAAGCACCATAACCCCACTGTTTTAGTCATTCTTACATTTAGGGGAGATAAGAAATAGAATCAGAAAGTCTTATGCTTTTTGTCACCTTTTACATCAGAACATCGCCCTCAATTAAACATGTATACAGTTAGTGCAACTGTTTCTAGCAAACATGTGGTTTGAGCAGTTTCAGCACACTCAAGGTTTCATGCTATGTATTAACTGTGATAGCTGAGAGCGTTGGAAATGCATTAATTGGACAAATCAGTTGTCAACAAATTGTTTTCGAAGCCAACTCCCCAGTAAACCCCAAATCTTTAAAATAAGTTGCAGTGTTCAGCATTTGCTACAGTCTACAACAGGGTCCTAGGTATATTGTTCATTAATGTAATACTGCCTCATCATTTAAGTCTGAAGGGTTCGACGTCCAAGTAAGCCTTGATCAGTTTCAGTCAGAACAATTGCAACAGAAAGTCATTTATGAACTCTGAAGGGGAGGCCCATTAGAGCAGCCGGATAAGATGGGGCAACCTGTCACTATAAACCAACAAGCAGAAAAAAACTATTATTATCTAGAAAGCAGAGAGTTGCATAGGGTTGCAGTTAATTATTTTGCCACATTGAGGATGAGCAATGAACAGGGTTGTTTGGAAAATGGGCACATTTATTTTTGGGAAGCGTGTAAGGCAGGGGCGCTGATTGAAAATGTAAGTAGAAATGAGACAGAAACTATGGTGGAGAGATGCATTGTGATCAGAAAGTATTGCACTGTGACAGAGACATTGAAGTGTCTCTTCCTTATTCTTTTCCCCATTGTGGAAGCTGTTATCGATGGCATGGAGTAACGGAAGACAGGTGAGGGTATTATTGCCACCAGAGAGTCTAGAAAACAGTACTTACCTTACCACCTTGAAAGCCACCTCCCATGCAAAGGATCTTCCATAGACATTTACCTAATGTGATGAGATGTCATACACATATGCTTAATGTTGTTCTGTTTGCCTTTTAGGTCCAGTCCAGGGGGCCCCCCAAGAAGTTGTAAAACCTTCCAATGACCGAGCTTCTCTCCTCGAGTCTATCCGCAAGGCTGGCGGTATCGGGAAGGCCAATCTACGAAGCGTGAAGGAGAAAAAGCTAGAAAAGAAGAAGCTGAAAGAGCAAGAACAAGGTAGGTCTGGTGTCTGTCCTTGCACATTTCTTTACAGGAAAAGCTGAGTAGATTGTGCTTGCTGCTATTCTGCCCTAGAGTTATAAAGAGTAGATAACCGAACCAGTTAAGTGTTTTAAATGTTTCCACTCAAGTAACTTAGGTTTTCTGTTAACTATTAGTTTCTTTATTAGATTCCTATTACTTTCAGAACTTTGACAGTGTTTATTGCAAAAAATATCAATACCAATGTATTGATTTGTGAATCCTTCACTGTGAATACTGCAGGATATTAACAGGGTTTGAGCAAGTGCCTTTTATAGTGACTTGGTTGGGAATTAAGTACACCATCATATCTAAATATGATTTTACCATCTACCTCTTCAGTGAAGGAAATGCCTGCGACATGTTAAGTGGATTTGTATGGCATATCTGTGAGGGTATCCAGGCACTGTGGCAGGTGTGTAGGTTTTGGATTGGGTGTGTTGGACTCTGCAGAGTTAGTCGAAGCCCCAGATCTTCAGATTCTTGCGGAGTTCTAGAAGTGAGGATGAGGCCCTGATGTGTTGGGGGAGTTCATTCCAGTCTGGGGTGCGATGAAGGAGAATGCTCAACCTCCGGTTCTGCTTTTGTGGATGTGAGCAAGTGAGAAAGTGGTTGGACGTAGGTGTCTAATCGGTCGGTGAAAGTGCAAGCAGTTGTACAGGTATACTGATTCAATGTTGTGCAATGCTTTTAATGCGTGCACAAGGAGTTTGACTTGACTGCATTTGTGGATGGGGAGTCAGTGGAGGTTTCTGAGGTTTAGTGAGATGTGGGTGCGCCGTCGGAGGTCAAGGATGAGTCTCGCTGTAGGGTTCTGGATGGTATGAAGATTGTTTAGGAGGTGATTGTAGATCCCAGCTTAGAGGGTGTTGTCCTAGTCTAATCTGCTTGTGAAGAGGGCTTGTATGACAGCGTGCTTGGTGTTCAGAAGTAACCATTTAAATATCTTGCACATTATGTGAAGAATGTGGAACCAGGAGAAACTGACCGTGTTGACCTGTGCTGCCATGTTGAGCTTGTCATCCAGGATGAATCCCAAGTTTCTGGTGCCATTGGTCGGTGTGAGTCCAAACTCTGATGGCTACTAGGTGGCATCCCATGGAGAGTTCTTGTTCCCAAAGTTCAGCACTTCCATCTTGTCAAAGTTGAGTTTGACAGTTTAGATCTCATTCAGTCTGCTGTGTTAATCATGCAGTTGATGAAATTGGTTCTGGTGGCCTTCTTGGTCAGAGAAAGGATGAGATGGGTGTCATCAGCATAGGATATAATGGTGATGCCTTTGGATCTGATGATATTGGCGAACGGAGTCATGTAGATGTTGAACAGGGTTGAGCTGCGCAATGAACCCTGAGGGACTCAGCAGATCAGATTCTTGGATTCTGATATGTAGGATGGTAGCCAGACTTGCTGTGTTCTTCTTGTGTGGAAGGAGCCTATCCATTTGAGGGGCAGTCCTTGAATGCTTATATCATGCAGTCTTCTGGAAAGGGTATCTTGGGAGACTCTGTGGAAGGCTGCGGAGCTGTCGAATAGGATGAGGGCTGCGCTTTCTCCACAGAACAGTGTAGTGTGGATATTATCTGTGACCATGATGAGTGCTGTTTCTATGCTTTGTTTGCTCCTGAATCCTGATTGGGTGTGGTCCAGTAGGGTGTGGTGGTTGAGGTGGCTGATGAGTTGTCTGTTGATATTTTTCTCCATCACTTTGTCAGGGTAGAGGAGCAGAGAGATGGGATGGAATTTTCTCAGTTTGCTTGGTTTTTCGAGGAGGACGTTGACTGCTGCATGTTTCCAGTCTTCTGGGAAGTTGGGGGATTTAGTGGAATTGTTGATGATGTGGGTGTAGGTGTTTCTGATTGGTGATACTCCCATGTTGTAGATGTGGTGGGGGCACGGGTCTCGGTTGGTGTCTGTCAGGTTGGTGCTGAGATCTTTGAGGTCAGATTGTTGTTTGAAGATGCTGTAGATCGCTTCTATTTTTCTGTGGGAGAAGTATGATAAATTGTCGCAGGGTTCCTGTGATGGGGTGAAGGTGTTGGCTGCAGCCTCAGGGGTGGTGAATTCTTTGACGGTTGAGAAGTTTTCCTTGCAGCTGTTGGAGCTTTCCTCTATGCTTTGGGTTAGTGCCCTTTTTTGGAGTCTCTCAGATGTTGGTTGTAGCCACTGAGTGCAGCCTTGTAGGTGGTTCCAGTGTCTGCATCATGTCTGGTTCTCCATTTTATTTTTCTTGCTGTTTGCAGAAGTATTTAGATTCCTGGAGGTCACCTGTATACCAGCTGATTTGTTTGTTGGTTCTTCTTTGTTTGTTGCCTTTGATGGATGCATGAGAGTCTGCACAGTTCTTGATCCATTCTTTGAAGTTGGTTATGTTCCTGTTGAGGTTGTTTGTGGTGTTGGGTTGGTCTTTTTATGAGGGCGTTGAGCCAGTCTGCCTCTTATTTTGCTCCAGCTGGGTAGGTTGATGCTTGTGGGTACGTTAACTTGTTGTGTGGTAATTTGGCATAAGCGTATGAAAAACAAAGGTTACATGGACGTTATAGTTAGGTTGACATTTAATCCACACAAAACCATAGAAGTTCAGCCGTTATAGTTTTACTTATCTGAAGAAACTATAACTCATGCCGTTAAGTAACTTTAGGCCAAGAATTATATTTTCTTAACTATAAGTATAGCTGTAACTGTTAAATTTTTATGGTTTTGTGTGGGTAAAATGTTAACCTAACTAAACCGTCTCTATAACCTTTGTTTTTATAAGGGGAATATATATATATATATATATCTCCAAATCCTATTTAGGCACTTATGCGCATAAGCGATTGTAATAGTGACCACATCAGGCACGATTATATTAGTGACCACCCTTTGCAAGATTACCAGTATTATAAAAATGACTTTGCCACTTTAGTGTATTTCTACAGTGGTAACACATAACCCTAGGGACAATGCCGCTGGCATCAAGGTAATAATAGGAGTGAAATTTCTTCTCAATGTTGCATGATTTATCACTCAAAATAAGCTTTAAATATACTTTGGAAATTCAACCATTCAAATTGACCCAGTTTGGAAAACATGTTTTCATCTTAAATGCACTTCTTTCAGTTTTGGTATACATAAACTTAGACCAAGAAACAGCTCCTTAATTTAGTAGGATGGGCTGCACAGAAAAGAGCTACGTATAGGTAACTGGAGAGCCACCAGTAGCTCACAAACTACTCATTGAAGAAGCCTGGTCAACACTGACAGCACTAATGTCATTTTCCAGTGTACGAAATATGGTTGCTGGTTGAGGGGTGGAGGGAGAAACTCTTCTCAAGCAGCAACCACAATTCTTCTTGGGATGAAGCAACCCTAAATTAAACTGTGTTCAACCCTTGTGTAGCTTGGCACAGAGCAGTCAGGCTTAACTCAGAGGCAATGTGTAAAGTAGGTATTTGTGCAACACTTCAAACAGTACCACAGTGAAAGCACACTACAGAAGATTCCCACAACAGTTTAGAAAAAGCCATTTTTGATAAATAAAACAAGACAAAAATGTCAACAATCCAGTCAGTAGAATAAGAGAGATTCAGTTTTAAAGATTTATTAAAAATAGCGCCAAAAAGCACAAAGCACTAACTGCAGATAGCTGTTTGCTCCCTCCCAGTACAGGGTGACTGTGATGGAGCGCAGGCTGGCTACAGGGACTCAGTTAATCCCACTGAAGAGAGTAACTTAAATCCTGGTTTGTCGAGCATTGCAAGAATCCACATTAAAGATGTGTTGCGCAGCTGGAGTGCTGTTGGTTCCAAGATGAGGCGAGGCTTTGGTGTGAGATCAGGCATTGTCGCCAAGGATCCTGTCTGCGGGGGGCTGCAATGTTAAAGCCTGGTGTTGAAGATGCGTTTCATAGTGGGTCGGTTCCGAGGAGCTATGAGGCTTTGATGCGGAGTCTGGTATTGTCGTCGAAGCTGCCATCGATGAGGGATGCGAGGGCCTGCGTTGAGGATGCAGTGCACAGCGGTGGTTCTGATGGGGTGACGGGCTGCGATGTGATGCAGCTCTTTGCAACAGTAATGATCCACGCAGCAATGGTGATGCATTGGTTCTGCTTGGGGTCGCATTGTGCAACAGAGGAGATACATCAGTTCTGCTCAATCTACAGAGGCTGACAGAGCGCCTTAGGCCCACTTACAAGGGTCCAGGGCCTGGGTGGAACCACTTGGCAGCGTAGACTCACAGAGGGCAGAGTTTAGGTGCTTGGTGCAAATTGTTTTGAGACTTCTGTCCCTGTAGCTCAATTCATGAGGCCAGCCAACTAGCCCTTGGAGTCACTTTGGGGTCCTGAGTTCCACTTTTGCAGTCCCAGTCCTTCTCACCCAGTCAAGGGCAGCAGACAGCTAGTCAGCACAGCAGGACAGCTGTCCTTCAGAGCAACAGTCCAGCAGAGTGACAACCCTTTCAGCAGCACAGCAGTCCTTTTTCCTGGCAGAGTATCCACATGTCCAGAAGTGTACTTAGGAGTTGGTGTCTGAGGTATAGTATTTATACCTGGTGCCCTTCCTCTGGAAGGTGGGAGAAGCTTCTAGAAATTCCATTTGAAGTCCCCAGGTATTTTGCCTTTTGTGTGGGTCCAGGACACAATCTATTCAAGTGTAAGGAGGGCTGGGCCCAGTGCCGCCTTCCCATCCTGCCAGTGATGGCCCGTCCGGGCACTCCCAAGCTCTCTATTGTGTGCGGCTGACTAGGAGAAATACACAAAGCAGAACTGTCAGCTGTACCCAGTCCTGTGATCCAGAGACAGGTACAGGCACCAAATGGCCAAGGCAGAAAAATGCCAACTTTCAAAATTGTAATTTAAAGTCTGACTTCAACATAAGTTAGGATTTCTCATTACAATTCCAAAGACACCAAATATGAACTGGTTACCTGTTCCAATTTGGGAACTACAGCCTATTAAATGTAATAATGTAACTCCAATGTTACCATATTGGAGAGGTAGGCCTTGCAGTAGTGAAAAACTAATTTCACAGTTTTTTGCTACCATAACCTGTAAAGGTGAAAAGTACATGTCCAACTTTTTAAATAAACTGCACCCTGCCCTCTGATCTCTATAGGGCCAACCCTAGGGGTGGTGACTTGCATTAAAAAGGAAGGTGTGGGCCTGGCAAAAGGTTTATTTTGCCAAGACGCAAAGGCTGTTTAAAAACTGCGCACACAGGCTGCAATGGCACCCCTGAGACATGTTTAAAGGGACTGCTTAAGTGGGTGGCACAATCAGTGTTGCAGGCCCACAAGTTGCATTTAATTTAGAGGCCCTAGGTACCTTAGTACCAGTTTACTCGGGAGATATAAGGAAATTGAGTAGGCCAATTGGGGAGAAGCCAATGTTATCATGGTTTTAGCAGTGGTAAAGTGCACAGAATCCTGAGGCCAGCAAAAACGAAATCAGCACAAAATGGAGGAGGAACGCAAAAAGTGTAGGGGAAGACTACCTTAAGGCTAATCCAATCCCCAGAATAATTGCTTTGATAATGGCAAGAAGTTGCATTTTTGGATATGCAGTAAAGGGTGACTAAGCAGCCCATAGGAGGACTGTTTTGTGGTGTGTAATGTTTAAAACAAGGCTTTATGGGGACCGGGGTAGAGGCGGATGTGATATGTATACCAAAAAAAACAATAGTTGGGGAAAAGAGCTTTCAATCTTCATTGATTGGTCTTAAATTCCGGAAAACAACTGCAAATAAAAATATACAGAAAAAAAGTGTTTGCCATCATTTGCGGAAGCATTTGTAGGTAAAGTAGTTAAAGTAAATGCCCAAATTCAGGAGGTTAGTATACCCAAAAGTGTTTTTTGTTTTTTGTTTCTATCCTGGCAAAACAACTGAAGTTAGGTCTGGCATGTTATCACTCCATAAAGATTATCAAGTTATTTTAGTACATTTGCTCTCACAAGGTAATGATTGAGTTCCCTCGGTGAGTGTGCCTCTTTTTGCCATGATCACCTCCACGTTTTGAACTGATGGTTTTTCAACTCATGGTGCCCCGAGGCTTGCAAACCATAACTTGGTGCCAGTGCTTTTGGTCCTCAAAACTGTAATGGTGAATTGGCTATACTTATTTGGCTTTACTTAACTTACGGTTGAGTCCTTAGTATATGGTACCAGGGGTACCCAGGGCCTGTAAGTTGAAGTGCCTCCCACCCCCTCAAGCCTTGCAGTACTTGGTCTGCCACCCTGAGTAAGACATGGTAAAACGCCTTCCAGCTTGCCACTGCAGACTGGTAGAGCAGTTTAAAAACTGCTAACTCATCATTGCCATTTAAAACCATGGCAAAGCCCATAACTCCCTTTTTAATGTGCATCAGTCACCTCTACAACAGGCGTATTGAGTCATACGATAGGGTGCAGCTTATTGAAAAGCAGAACATGTGCTTTACATGTTCAAGCAGTAAAAGCTCACTCATTTTTACTGCGAGAGAGGCTAGTAGCCCCATTGGCAACTACAGGGTTACACGCTGACAATTCAGCTGTGCTAGCTTCTGAATGGGACTTCTGAAGTTGTTACTTCTAGGTATAAAACTAACTTCTGAATGGGACTATTGTGTTGGTATTTTGAGGTATCATACAACTCATTACATTACGGCTGACTTGATGGATGAGCCGAAATTAATGTAACTTGTTGCTACATGCTACTTTTAGAAAGTTGCCAGGGTGTTGCCCAAGGTTTCCCGTGGCTATTTGCAGATGCCGCCACGATCAGCCTTCTGGGGATACATGCAAATGGCTCCCAGGACAAATGAAAACAGAGGCCTGCAGCTGAAGAAGGTGTTACCCCTTCATGGAAGGAAGCGACATGGAGTGTTAACCCAAAAGGTGAGCTTCAGAGGGGAAGCTGCCTTTGAAGGGCAAATGGTGAACACATTTGAGAGGGCCTGCTCTTTTCATCTGGATAGACATGTTAGCTTCAGGGACAGAGAGGGGGGAAAACTGGCCAAACCGTTTTTTCCATTGACATGTAGCCCCCAGGTAGCCAAACCTCTAGGGTGAGCTACTGAGTGCCCGACCTTAAGTGAAGGGTTCAACCGTCTTGATAGTAGGTGGAATAGAGCACTCTGGGATAGCTAGATGCCACACTTCACAGGAAGTTGTCATCAGGCGAGAGGGAACCAGGTAACCCACTGGCAAGTGACCGCAAACTCACCTAAGGGCACTTTCTGGGAATAAAAGTGGCTCCTGCATGTACTGGAGAAGAGGACCGAAGAAGGGCTGCCCTGCTGACCTTCGACCTGGCAGAGAGGCTGCACTGAAGTTGGACTGCACATGCTGCTCCTTCTGCTAGCAAAAAAAAAGACTGTCTGCTGTGTCCTGCACGAGGAAAAGGCATCAACGAGCCCCAGACAGAAGAAGAGACTGCAGGAGTTGGTTGACACGGCACAGGACCATGGTAGCTCCGATCACCCGGATAGTCACTCCTCGCCCCGTGAAGATTATAATACTGATACCTGATGCTCGGAAGTTGCACCCAATTCTGCTGGATCCAGGAGAGTTGTCGGAGTGTATATTGGTCTGCCAGAGGGAGAATTATGACCAAGCGAAGGAAACTGCTGACTTTATTGGGCCGATCAACCAGTAATCCAGTTGTTACAGGACTTTTGCTGAACCCCAGAAAAACGCATCCTTGAGCATTTTCAGCATCCTGTACAGCTTGCATCAGGGCCACTCTATAGAAGTCAATGGCAAGTGGCCATTAATGATGGAACGGACTGGAAACTGCTTTCCTTGTGAAGGTAGCTGTTTCTTCTGGCCTTGTTGGTCCCCTTCACTGGCTTCCCACTGTAGGTGATCATCCAGAGTACTTCTAAGTAATCACATCCATCCTTGAAGTGTCAAATTAGTTGACTTTGCCAATGCTTGTTCATGGTTGAGTGAAAAGTCTTGCTTTATTGTTTCTTGTCAATAAATCTGTATCTCAGGAACCCTTTGGTCGATCTTTTTCGCTTTGATGTCTATAAATTCATAAAAATAACACTGATTTTTAAAAAAAAAATTGGGTTTTCTAAGAGTCATGTTTCTTTTTTCTTCAATTCTTTTTGGGCGGTTTACATGCTTTACACCTTGTTCCTTTGTTGAAGCCTGAATGCTTGAAGCCTCAGCTAATCGAGGTTGGGCAAAGGTTTGAAAAATGCAACATGACTGATCCTTAAGTGGTAGGTGAGTGTATTAAACGGTGAGGTCTTACAATCACACCATGTAATTCTCCACATGTCCTCACAGTGACGATATTCAAACTTTCTTTACGGAAACACATCTTAAAAAAGGAAACCACTGCTGCCTTTACTTGATTTAGAGAATACAGAAGAAACTTGACTGCAGACATGTCCTTACCTGAGGGCTGCATGAGTGAAGGGTTGCCTTATTTATTGCTTTAAAGTTTTATTTAGCACAACCTTGATGCGAAATGGGACACAGAGTGTTTTATACAGATATATAAAGGTGTGTACCTTGAATATCGACTTCTGAATATTAATGGGACTGACTATCAAAGATAAAATAATGAAAAAATATTGACTGGTAAATATGGATTTTCTATACCTAACTCCATATGTACATACCCACGCGGTACGTATATCTTCAAGGTATGTAGATGTGGAGGTAGGAATAGTAAATCTACACTTTCCTGTATGCACTTACCTTTCAATAATTTGTCCCTCGATATTTTGACCTTGATAGTCTTAAATGACGGTATTCTGGTATTAGTAGTACAATCATGCATAAATGGTTGATTGAGAAAGTGGGCAGCAAAGAATACACGGCATAGCAGCAATGAGTAACTAAATTAGACTGTTATGTTACTTTAAGATCCTGAGGTAATATACGTAGGTACATTATCTGTGGAAAGTGGAGAAAATGAGGGTCAGCAGACGTTACCTGCTGCTGGGGTGATGAGTCAAGAAGAGACTGGAACCTCCAGTCATGTAGTGCACTCATTTAGTTGTGGCGTTGCAACAATATGTATTGTGTACCTTTTTCAAAGTGCCGTAAGAGGTGCCATTTTATACATGGTTAAGTGTTGGTTAAGTATTCCTATTTTCTTGAAAATAGGGGTTTCGCGGAGGAGGTTGTCACGAACGTTGAACGGAGTGGTTCCTCCATATATATGTTTAGTTTATCTGCCAGGTACTGAAGTGCTGCAAAGTGTGAGATGTTATGCTCTAGCTTACTAGTGGCTTACTACGAAGCCAGTTAGGGTACATCCGAATCCGTGTGATCGGGCCGAGTCTTCTGGTTCCTGATATCACTAGCCAGGGTTGGGATCATGATTCAGGACCTTGAGGTTTAAAGTGCTCCTCAGGGTTCAAAATATTAACTCCCCTGACGAGGAACGGAGCACTTTGTCTAGGTAATTGATGTAGGCATGAAGTTTCTGTGTTTTTTTTAATCTTAAGTCCCAGCGACTTGGCACAGTTGAATGGAGAGTTTGCGGTCCAGCGTGGCGAGTGAGGCGAGCCAGGGTTGGGTGGGGATAGTACATTGTATGGATACATCAGGAGAAAGTCTTGTTTTGCAGGGTGACACTTACCATGTTGTGCAGTCATCCAGGTGTGTGAAATGCAGGCGAGACCACCAGGTGATGAAAAATTCCATTTACAGCAGGGTGCGGTCATCGTGAAGATAAGAGATATTTGAGGGTTTCAAGGATGTCCCAAGTTCAATGTGCAGGATAACGAGTGTGGAGCTACCCGCGGGAGGGGGGGGGGAGCATCCAGCATTTTAAAGTTGTTGGTAGTTATTCTTTAAATAGGTACAGGGCTATTTGAATTGTGTCCTTCAACCGCCTTCCAGTGCTGTTAGGAAAGGCTACCGACCAAATGCGTCAAAAGCTACCGATCGGTCAGAGAGAATAAGAGGGCAGGAGTCATCTTTGAAACTGGATTATTTGCATGTTTTTATAGGTTATGGAGAATGAGAGGGCAGGAGCCATCGTTGTAATGGGGATATTTATGTGGTTTATGTTTTTATAGGTTATGGGGAATGGGAGTGCAGGTTGCATCATTGTAACTGGATTATTTACGTGTTTTTTTAGATTATGGAGAATGAGAGGGCAGGAGTCAGTTTTGTAACTGGATATTTACGTGTTTTTAGGTTATGGGGAATGAATGAATGTGTTCTTCTAGGTTATGGGGATTGTGACTGCAGGAGTTATCATTGTAACTTGGTTATTTACGTGTTTTTTAGGTTATGGGGAATGAATGAATGTGTTCTTCTAGGTTATGGGGATTGTGACTGCAGGAGTTATCATTGTAACTTGGTTATTTACGTGTTTTTTAGGTTATGGGGATTGTGAGTGTAGGGGGTCATCACTGTAACTGGGTTATGTATGTGTTTTTAGGTTATGGGGATTGTGAGTGTAGGGGGTCATCACTGTAAGTGGGTTATGTATGTGTTTTTTAGGTTATGGGGATTGTGAGTGCAGGGGTCATCACTGTAACTGGGTTATGTATGTGTTTTTTAGGTTATGGGGATTGTGAGTGTAGGGGGTCATCACTGTAACTGGGTTATGTATGTGTTTTTAGGTTATGGGGATTGTGAGTGTAGGGGTCATCACTGTAACTGGGTTATGTATGTGTTTTTTAGGTTATGGGGATTGTGAGTGAAGGGGTCATCACTGTAACTGGGTTATGTATGTGTTTTTTGGTTATGGGGATTGTGAGTGCAGGGGTCATCACTGTAACTGGGTTATGTATGTGTTTTTAGGTTATGGGGATTGTGAGTGTAGGGGGTCATCACTGTAACTGGGTTATGTATGTGTTTTTAGGTTAAGTGGATTGTGAGTGTAGGGGGTCATCACTGTAACTGTGTTATGTATGTGTTTTTAGGTTAAGGGGATTGTGAGTGTAGGGGGTCATCACTGTAACTGTGTTATGTATGTGTTTTTTAGGTTATGGGGATTGTGAGTGTAGGGGGTCATCACTGTAACTGTGTTATGTATGTGTTTTTTAGGTTATGGGGATTGTGAGTGTAGGGGGTCACCACTGTAACTGGGTTATGTATGTGTTTTTTAGGTTACGGGGATTGTGAGTGCAGGGGTCATCGTTGTAACTGGGTTATTTATGTTTTTTTTTTTTTTTTTTTTTTTTTTTTAGCTTATGGAGAATGATAGTCAGCCTTGTAACTGGTTATTTATGTGTTTTTTAGGTTATGGGGAACGAAAGGGCAGGAGTCATTGTTATAACTGGGCTATTTACGTGTTTTTTAGGTTATGGGGAATGTGAGTGCAGGAGTCGTCATTGTAACTGGGTTATTTACGTGCTTTGTATGTTGTGGAGAATGAGGGCAGGAGTCATCGTTGTAACTGGGTTATTTATGTGGTTATTTTTTAGGTTATGGAGAATGAGAGTCGTCCTTGTAACTGGTTATTTACATATTTTTTAGGTTATGGGACTTGTTAGTGCAGGAGTTGTAATTGGGGTATTTACGTGTTTTTTAGGTTATGGGGAATGTGAGTGCAGGAGTCATTGTAACTTGGTTATTTACGTGTTTTTATAGGTTATAAAGAATGAGGGCAGGAGACATCATTCTAGCCGGGTTATTTATGTGTTTTTAGCTTTTGGGCCATAAATATAGCGTCCCTGCTGATGAATTAGTTGGGGAATGCTTATACTTGTATACCATTTGAATGGTTTATAGTTTCTGTGTTGTAAGTAAACTCGCCGAGGGGCAGTGGAATTTTGAGTTGAATTTTGAGTTGAATGTTGAGTTTGAGCATTAATGGACTGGTGAGAGATGAAGCCAGGCTAAGGGCCCTTATGGAAGTTAACTGAAGAAAGAGTACTCCGTTAATACTTTCACAGACTTGGATCACGTTAGCTTAGTGAAATCTGAGAAAATACCTAAAGATGTAAGCTTACCAAATGATGTCCCCTGTGTGTGTCTGTGAACCTGTATCTCGCAGTGGAGGTACCCTGCAATGGAGTGAGTCCTCAGAATATACTGTTTCATTATTATTATCGTTGAGTGTGGTTGTTTTTTTCTCACATTGCTCAGCAATTGCACTTAACAGTTCAGATCTGTCAAGCGTCGCCGTTGCAGTTGGGGTTAATCTTGCAGGTGAAATAAAACCAAGAGGTATAAGGTATGGCCTGCTCAATGATGGCCTCCCAATTTGGACTAACCTTTCCATTAGAACGAGTAAATGGCCAGGGTATTGATTGGAAGGGAATGTAGCAGCTATTGTGCACACTTCTGAAATACGGGAGGCCGTTGTTGACACATTTGAAGGATGAACGACATTTGGGGTTTTCTTTCTGCAGTCTGTCAGTAGCTGGAAATGTTTTACTGCCGCTGGTCCCTGGTAGGTCAGTGGAGATGCTGAATGCCACTTGACGTTTCATTAGGAAGCTGAAGAGCACAGTGAGACGCCTACCAGGGCCGGTCTGCTCTTCATCTGCACTCCAGCCCCTTGGACAGCCCTTTCTGCTTTGCAGCATTGACTGTTCTTGATTGAGAGGGCCGGAAAGTATCCTTACTCCATAACGAGCAGCGTAAATGGAGCATTGACATCACCAGTTAAGCAACCATTGACTCCTTGGGACCGTGATCTTTTCTCATTTTCTTGTAAAGTGCTCCGTGGGCACGTTATCGTTCTGGGCCATTTAAGGCCACATTGGTTCTTTATTATAAAAACCTTGCCTATGTCAACATCGGTGACACGTCTCTTTTCCTCAACTGCCCATTCCGCTGCATGGAAGAGGGAACTAAGTTATTCCTTGAATAATGGCATGGACGTCAATTCACCAAACTGCCAGGGGTAGCGGAAGTGACATCATACGCCATTTCATCTTTACTTTCAATAACACACTCACCCTTACACATACACACACGTTTCCTCATACTTACACTCTCTACTTTTACATGAGCACACTCACCCGCAAGCTTGTGCACAACATACATTTTAGTGTGTTTTTTTTATTTACTCACCTCAGCTACCAAGGAGGGTCATATTCCAACTAACTGCACTGCACTTTTTAATTACACTAGTACTGAATAATATATTAATATTCACTTTTAATGTAATAGAAAACTGACTGAAAACAAGGAAGTGGAGCCCCAAGCAACGTCCGTAAGGAGGAGCTGTCCCTGTGGTCCAGTAACTAATTTTGCCCCCTCTGAAGCCAGGGGTCGCAAGGGGCAAGCCAGGGGTCGCAACTGCCATCTTTGTAAAATAATTGTGAAAAATTCTGACGGGGGGGGGCGGCAATGCTTTTTATTTTTAAACGGGGGGTGCGGCATTAAAAAGTTTGGAGACCTCTGGCATATTTAAATAAAATCTGTTCTCTCGGAGGGTGATTCAGTTTGCATGCAGTTGATTTATGGGTCTATTTACTTCTATCCATACCGTTTAAACAGTGTTTTTCTGACCTAGTGAGTTAAATAGTCCAAACTGTACGGCACTGCAGTCAAAGGAGAGCCAGAGAAATGTGTGGTGCACTAAAGATATGTTTCTTTACATTTTATGTATTGATTTTTTTTAGTTATAACAACTGAAACACAAGTCAGTTACACATAAGGCAAGGACGATTTACAACTTAGCCTCACTGACCTTATCCTTTACTAATGAGTATCCAAGTCTACGTTCCAAAATTCAGAATTTGGATCGGGGCCCTCATAACATCTGTAACTCACTATTCACGTATGCTCTCCCTGCACTGCGCTCTACCCAGCAAATCGGTATTCACTGTCTGTCTAACACAGCTTTCACCTTACATTGAGGCTGAACAAGAATCAGTACATACTTTTGCTCAACCTTCTCTTCCACCCAAGACTCTGATGACTGAAGCAGTGCAGCGGAGCCCAGGTGTCCTTGGTGTGGGAGGAACTAGCGAGCATCTCTACATGCAGGCCCAAGTGCTTGTTGCAGGATATTAAGTCTGACGATCATTCCTCATATGTAGGATCTCGCCCCTTGCCTCATTGTTTAGCCTCCCATCGGCACCAAAGCCACAAATCTCCTGTTAGTACTAGGAATTAAATTATGGCACTCAAGCAATGCCACCTGTGGTATATTGTTCAGATACATGTCCGTCATTTTGGATAGGGACTTCATTGCTTCCGGCCACAATGTAAAACCAAGCAAAACCAAGCTCCTGCAGGAAATCGGCAGCCAGCGCACCACACAGCCCTCGTTGTGAGTCCTGACACTGCCCGTCTCCACAATGACAGTGTATGCAATAGATTCTGTGAAGGTAGCGGAAGTAAATAAGGCGTGGGATATTCAGGGACAGCCCCAGTTTGCGAGCAACAATACCCCCATTCCTCATCAGGCATCTGGGCTCAGTGTTCCAATTGTCCTAGCAAGAGACTGGGCTCTTTAGGCTCACCTTCTGTATTGAACCATATAAGATATTAAACATTTCAGTGTTTTGACAGTGGTGAGAAGTTTGAGTGGCCAAAAACAGGAGGTGATTGTGGAAATTCAGGCATGATTTGTCCACTGACCAGTTTGAGTCTACAGTACAGAAATAAATCTGCTGGAGTGGTGGTATTAATATAAAACTACATTGCCCACTCAGGAACCAAATTAAATAACACATACATCCGTAAAAATCACATGCAGCATTGATATATAATCATTTAGAAAACCTCCTTTATTCTACATGTATAAAATTGAACATATATTCTTTATTTATAAAAATTCCTATCTAATATCCCCTATCAAACCACCAAAGAAGAAGGACATAAAGAAGTGCAAAAATCAAGTGCTCATAAAAGGAAAAATGGAAAAAGAGCATGAATCACAAACCTATCAAACCAAAAAAGAAACAATAATTTTCAACAATTGCCTGCTGGTTGATCCTTTTATGCATTGAATCATTCCATGTTTATAAAAGTATCAAATCCCCAATAGAGTCCTTCAATCCTATATATAAAAAACACATCCAGGCATTAACCATCATCGTCGACTTTTCAACCCCCTCTGGCTCTCGGGCTGATTCCGGGCTCACATACGGGTCTTCTTCGGGACTAGCAATGATAGGGACCTCTAAAATAATCCAAAAACAATTTTAAATCCCTCAACTAGGATCTCTCTCATTATGAAATAGCACACTGCTGCAAAACTAACAACATAAATACTCACGCTTAATACACATCTTGCCCCTGATAACAATCTTCATCAAGTACCACATCACATCGCCTCCAATCTACGAAATAAAACCAGATAACCATCCATCTGTGTTCAAAACTCACATGTACCCAAAAATTATAACCATCTCAAGACCTCACAACAACACACTCTTACCCCAAAGAGTTATGAAGCTCCTCCTTCAGACATGGGCTTACATTTAACCAATGCTTTTCCATGATGCATATCTGCAAATGCCACTTTTTCCTTAAAGAGAAACAAAACTTCAGATATGTATTATTCAACCTATACCGTCTCAAAATTAACACTACTCTACATTATATCAATATCCAAAATCCTTATTCATTAGCCCCCAAGAAATATCACAAATCTCATTAAATTATTTCTTGCTAAAAATATTCTCTTTTTACTTCCTATTCCATTCACAGATCCAAATAATTACAGCCCCAAAATTCACACTTTACTTCCTGGGACTGTAACTAGACGTGCACGGGCACCCGAATACCTTTAAACAGCCATCAACGGCTTAATTTGTCTTCCACGTCTTCACTCCCCTCGTAATAAAAAAAGCCGGCCGACTCAAGGACTGTTTATATAACGCCCCGTGGTATTAAGCGATATGATGGAATCAGCTGAGATGAACTTTCCTTATAGAGATCGCCCCACTCACTAATACATATTTTTTGCAAGTGGGATATAATTTTCTTCTCTTTGGACATTGTGAAGCTTGTTTGGTGTAATAGTGGGATTTCAGGCGGTTATAGTATTTTGATACCTGCCCTGGTTTTCAGTCTGTCCCAAGCCTGTACTCTGCAATGCATTGTGTTTATTTCTGCGGACAGTGTAGGGGCTTTCCTACATAACAGGGCTGGGAGCGGGGGAGGTTAGGCCCTCTACCACTTGATGAGCCAGCTGTCATTGGTGGTAGATCCAAAGAAGGCGAAGTGAGCTTGTGCGCAGAAATAATAAAGCTGAAGGTGTGCTTGTGCGCAGAAATAATAAAGCTGAATGTGTGCTTGTGCGCTGAAATAACAAAGCTGAAGATGTGCTAGTGCACATAAATAATAAAACAGAAGGTGGGCTTGTGCGCAGAAATAATAAAGCTGAAGGTGGGCTTGTGCGCAGAAATAATAAAGCTGAAGGTGGGCTTGTGCGCAGAAATAATAAAGCTGAAGGTGTGCTTGTGCGCAGAACTAATAAAGTTGAAGGTGTACTTGTGCGCAGAAATAATAAAGCTGAAGGTGTGCTTGTGCGCACAAATAAAGCTGAAGGGGGGCTTGTGCGCAGAAATAATAAAGCTAAAGGCAGGCTTGTGCCAGAAATAATAAAGCTGAAGGTGGGCTTGTGCGCAGAAATAGTAAAGCTGAAGGCGGGCTTGTGCGCAGAAATAGTAAAGCTGAAGGTGGGCTTGTGCGCAGAAATAATCAAGCTGAAGGTGGGCTTGTGCACAGAAATAATAAAGCTGAAGGTGGGCTTGTGCTCAGAAATAATAAAGCTGAAGGTGGGCTTGTGCTCAGAAATAATGAGGCTGAAGGTGGGCTTGTGCACAGAAATAATAAAGCTAAAGGTGGGCTTGTGCAGAGAACTAAAGCTGAAGGTGGGCTTGTGTGCAGAAATAAAGATGAAGGTGGGCTTGTGCACAGAAATAATAAAGCTAACGGTGGGCTTGTGTGCAGAAGTAATAAAGCTGAAGGTGGGCTTGTGCGCAGAAATAGTAAAGCTGAAGGCGGGCTTGTGCGCAGAAATAATAAAGCTGAAGGTCTGCTTGTGCGCAGAAATAATAAAGCTGAAGTTGTGCTTGTGCGCAGAAATAATAAAGCTGAAGTTGTGCTTGTGCGCAGAAATAAAGCGGAAGGTGGGCTTGTGCACAGTAATTATAAATCTAAAGGTGTGCTTGTGCGCATAAATAATAAAGCTGAAGGTGGGCTTGTGCACAGTAATTATAAAGCTAAAGGTGTGCTTGTGCGCAGAAGTAATAAAGCTCCAAATCAAGCGCAAAATCCACCCTGATGGCAAAGTAGGTAATAACGCAGGCATTCAACTGAGCCATTACACCAATCTAATGGGAAGTGAGGAGTAAGTATGGAGCATTTGTGGTGAAAGAGATTTTCATTGACTTTCCCAAGTTAATGAATATACCCCATAATGTGTGATCTCACATTGAATGTCATATCATCCGCATATAGCAATATTAGAATGTTTCTGGATTAGAATCTGAGGGCATATTCTGAGTGGTGTTGACATACTTTGTCAGGGGAGGTAAGGGTAAATTAAATTAGGGAGAGCAGGCAACCTTGGCGCATGTCTAGTGATTTGTACTAGAGCCGAGGTCTGCCAGTTAATGCAGAGTTTGGCCACAGAGAAGATATATACTAGTTTAACCCAACTTGCAAACGTTTTGGCAGGCCTATGCGAGACCGTATAGTAAGTAGGTTTTCCCACTTAACCCCCACAATGTTTCATCGGGGGTCTAGCTGGTTTTGGATAGCAAAGAATTTGCAGGTTATGTGAAGTCGAGCAGCCTGGCAGAAATCTGGCTTAGATGGCCACATCAGGGGAAAAAGTCTGTAATGATTTTAACTAGAATCTTAGTGTCACAGTTTATTAGTGAATGTGGCCTGTGTGAGTTGCAGCTATCCATCAACTTTCCTGGCTAAAGAAGGGTAATAAGGAGTGCTTCACACATTGATGGAAGCAGAATATTTTAGTTGCTGTCTCTTCAACTACTGACAGTAGGTGTGGTGCTATCAGATCTATAAAGTATTTGTAGGATTCAGATGGAAACTTATCCATTCCAACGGCTTTGTAGGTCAGCAATCTCTTAACCTCTATGACCTCCCTAAGCCTGATGGGTTTCTCCATAAATAGACATTCGACTTCTTCTACCTGCGCAATAGTGGTGTTCTCGAGGTATGAATTAACATGTGCAAGTGTACTGAAGCATCTGGAAGCATATAGAGCTCAATAACCGTTTTGAAACACTCCCTGTATCTCTTCTGGTTAATATTTACGGCTACCTTCTGTCTCTTTTTAGGCATGTGACAGTTGGCTGTATGCCCATGGCTGCCTTATCATATTAGAGAGCAATCTACCTCGACTCTCACCCTTGCCGAACCTGCGAGCCTTCATATGCCTGATCAAATGGCAATTTTCCCTATCTGCTATGTTATATTCAGATATTTAGACTCTCATCTCCGCCCCCGCTGCAGAATCCTCTTGCCCATTAAGAGCTCAGACTTCAGCTAATTTCGCGTTCTAGTCTAGCAGATGCTCTCTCACTGCTTTTAGCACCCCAGATTATTCAGCTATGCAGTGGTCATTCATGACCACTTGTCCAGCAATGTGCTTGAGGACATCCTCCATGGTATAGTATTTTACGCCTACCAAGCACCTTTTAATTTTAAAACTGGCATGGTCTGAAAGGGTCAGACCTGCCCTGCGGCACACATCACATGTGGCCACCCAGAACACTAAAGGAGACCACATGTTATGAAATTAAGAAGTGAATGTGCCCCCCCCCCCACCCCTTTGAGTTTGATGCCTTGCTTGCCATGTATCTACCCGATTGAGATCTAATATGATCCCTTGCAATGATGTTGCTGCTGAGTTTGTGTATTTGCTGGTGTCGCAATGTATCCCTTTGGGTCTCCAGGCCAACATTAAGCTCCAACCCAGCACACACACACAGATTACCTTAGGGGATAGTGAGAGTACAAGACTTCATAATTCGTTAAAGAAACCTGGGTCATCTGTATAGAGCAAATACTTCTTGACAATTGTTGCTACTCCTTTGGCATATGAGGAGTATAATGTTGTAAAGTTTTCTTGAACAGCCCCTTATCTGTGATTTTGGTGAGGTGTGTCTGCTGTAGAAGGGCTACATCCACTTTGTGCATATTAGGATGAACCATCACCTGACGAGACTTGCAGAGGTTATTCAACTCCTAACGTTCAAGTCAGGAGGGTACGTCATACCATTAGTATTATCATCCATTTATAACTAAATGCACGGGTAGTAGTGAATAGGTGATGGATACCCTAATGTGCCAGTTGTATGGCTTGTGCCTCCTAGAGGCTGTGAACTCCATCTGTGAAACTATTTAATGTAGAATCCACTCCTCCCCTGCCGACTACCCAGATAACTCTGGCTGCAAGCCACAGCATGAAAAGAATGAACTCCCTGAGTGGACCCGTCTCATATGCATGTAAGTTCAGATCAATAACCAGAACTGTCACATTCTCAATAAAAATGACAGACATGGGTCAAAATTTAAGGAGTTTATATAATTAGTAATACAGCAAAGTAAATGAAATATGCCATCAATAGAGTTATCTACAAGACATGCATGGTACATGATAACCTAGTGAAGTTTATGGAAAATCCACCAAAGATTTGCCTTGTAAAAGTGGGAAATGATTTATTTTTTTGTTACAGAGAAAAAGAATGTTCTTATCTGATAGAGACATCTACAGGCCTCGAAAAATTATAAAAATGTTACTAGACCTGCAGGTCGAGTAACTTGAATAATCTACTCAACCATAACTGTACTGTACGTGACCCATAAACGGGTCTCAAATTGTGTGATCCTAGTAAAATATTTTAGTTTACAGAGTCACCTTTTTCTTCATTGTCACATATGAGTGTACCTTCAAATATGTGAGCTCAGCATTTCTGCTGTACAAAAAGACTTCTTTGTTTGATTAAACAGACTAAATGTTTGCTCCATGTATAAAAAGTATCTAGCCCACATATAAGGAACACATGATCCATTAATTGCCTCTTAGTTTACTAATTGCATTGGCCTCAAGGCAGAAGTGTTTCTCAGTTTGTTTAAACACTCAGTTTTAATAAATATATTACTAAAGCATGATGTGATTGCACACTGTCATTTACCAATAGAACATTTCCAAGAAATGTCCAAAAACCTTCCCACTAACATGCAACTTTACTGATAAAACTATATAATGTATTAACAATCTGTGAGAATCGGGTTTCAGACAACCTATTTATTCTTTGCACATAACCAAGTAAAGTGTTCTGATTTGTTTTCATCGTACTAAAATATTTTTTTATCACACTGAAGTACAAACAATGGGCTTTCACAACTACTGAAATATATTTTGCAAATGTTTGTACAGTTGACAGCTATTTAAATGTTGTGTGTTAGGAAAAACCTGACAATATCTTGAAACTCTGCAATGAGAAGGAAAATTAATTGTAAGACAAACTTACATTTGGCCTCTGTCTCTGAACTCAGAGCAAATGTGACAAAACCAAGATTTTAAGGCATCTTAATTGCTCCTCCACTTTCTGTCTGAACAGAACACCTGTCCCTGTCAACTTACTTGAAGGGGCGAGTAGGTCCTAAAAATATCTCAAGCTGATACAATATGACTTGTCATGTCTTACCTTAATATTTTCCCCAAGCGTCAGTCTGGACCTGGTGATTTTTCTCAAGCAAGTACGCCTGTGTGCTGTTAAGTGGCATTGGTCGGCACCTCGTCCGTTATTTGCGTCATCCACACCGGATATGACGTTTGGGGTCCTTTATAGGTGCCACCCTGGCGCGCTGACCTCAGTCAGAGACTTCTAGCTGGAGATTCCTTACCTTTGAATTTCCCAGGGGTCAGACTGGATCCAGAAACTTTTGCTTGAGAAGCCACGCTGCATGCCATCCAGTAACTTTGTTTGGTTCCGCTCGGTGGCGTTGGCTCCAGAATTGGCGTTGCAGTCACCTTTGTAGGTGCCACCCTGGCGCACAACCATCAGATCTTTTCTTTCCGCGCTAGTTAACGCTGATCCAGAGAAGAGCTTACCCCTCTGTCTCTTTTGACAGACTTTTTTCAAAAATTTTCAGAATATGTTTACTTGTGTGTTAAGGAATGTCCTCCAGAAAGGTAGGGTTCAAGCTGTGTGGCGCCTGTAACTGCGCCATGTCAGTTACCAACCCATAACTTTTGTGTTTGTGGTGTCCTGTGCACGACCACAACTCAGTCGTTCTCAGACTACCGGGCAATAGCGGCGAAAGCTTTGAGGGATCGGTCCCTGAAGCTGCTGATTACACAGCAGTCGACTAGCATGACTCATAGGAGGTCTCGGCTCCGATCAAGAAGGTGGTTGCGGGACCGCTTTTGGAGCCCCAAGTCCTCTTTGTCACACTCGAGGCCCTCAGGACACTCAGGGAAGAGGCGCAAGAAGAAGTCTAAATGGACTTTGACTTCACCTCATCAGTCTGCTGAGAAGAGACAAATGGGGAACATTGGCTTTAGTGGCACAGTTCTGCGGGGCCATTGTTAGGTCCAACTCCGCACCTCCCCCACCGTATCTAGGAGCTAGAGCGACCCCGCTCAAATATAGGAGTTTTACGATGCCATGCAGTGGGTATTGAAGTGGACCGACCCCTCCGGAGCACCAGCCCCGCGAGGTCAGAAGAGGCCCCATCAGGTTCTGTGCTGACGGCTCTCACCTCAGCTCCAGTGGGGTCTCATGGATCCAATCTGGATCTGCACCAGCCTTGGCAACTTGACCTTCTCTGGCATCTGTGCTCCCGGCACCCACTGGCATTATCTGTGATGAGTCAGAACGGTGTTGATCGACTCAGATTCTGGCACGAGTATGGCCCATTAGTCCTAGGTCATTGCCTGAATATTTTGTGGATCAGCCAGGCATCGGGGAAGAGTGGGAGGGGTCACTGAACCATTTAGAGTACCAGTTAGAGACTCCAGCGTCATTGAACTGGTATGAGGAGCTAAGAGATGCCAGTTGACTGGACACCATTCCAGATACTGGCTTGATCTCTCCACCCAACGTGGCTACTGAGGAGGGAGCATCTTGCACAGTTGTGGTGAAGAGGGCAGCAGAGGTCCTTGACCTTGAACTTCCCTCGGTGGTGGTCAAGACTAACCTCCTGACCAAGTGCTTCAGCCTGGGGCTTCCCTGTTGGAACCCCTAATGAAAGCACTGACCGATGTCCTTCTGGGAACTTGGTCCAAGCCCAGTTCCTGGGCTCCTGTGAACAAGACAATTGCCTGTCCCCATCATCCTGCATCAAGTGATAGTAGTTCCTTCAGCCAACACCCTACCCTTGAGAGCTTCGTAGTCCAAGCCTCAGCTTCCCATGGTGCATTCCCTGCCGCTCCCCCAGACAGGGAATCTAAGAGGCTGGATAGCTTACGCAAGAATTTTTTTTTTCCACCAGCCTAGTTTTGCGGTCAGTGAACACAGCATGCCTGTGGGGTTTTTATACCCATACCTTGTGGGATACGGTTGCGCAAGTGCTGCCACATATCCCAAAAGAGGCCCTGCCCATTCTGTCCCAAGCAGGGAAAGACGGGAGGGGCACAGCGAAGTCCACCATTAGGTGTTGTCTGGATATGACTGACTCGCTGGGCAGAGTGGTTTCTTTGATGGCTTTACGGCGCCATGCCTGGCTGAGAACATCTGGCTTTTCGGGGTATGTTTAGGCAAAGCTCATGGACATGCCCTTTGGCGGGACTCCTCTCTTTGGAGTGAAGAGCGACTCAGCGCTGGAACGCTTCAAGGACTCGCAGGCTACGGCCAAGTTCTTGGGCCTCTCAATGACACCTTGCCCCCCAGTCTCCCTTTCGTCTCTTTTGTGGCTAGCTACGGAAGGGGCATGCCACCGTGCCAACCCTATGTCCGCCACCATCCTGGGCAAGCTTCCCAGGCTGTAAAAAGACGAGGACGCAGTGCATTCTGACCCCGTGGGTCTGGAGCCAGAAGTGACATGCCACCAACCTGCCCCCCAGCAGCTGCAGCCTCTAAGCCCTCCTAGTTTGGTTCTGCAAGACCATGGGTGCCCGGCTGAAGGGAGAAACCAACATCATCTCCTTCACTGGCAGGACAGTTGGACAAATGGGTCTTGCAGATCATTCAGAGTGACTACTCCCTTCCTTTCTAATGTCTCCCTCCCCTTGTACCGCCATCTCAAGAACAGCTGACGTAGGATCATCTGATCTTGCTCAGAGTGGAAGTTACAGCTTGCTTGGCCAAGGGGCCTATAGAAAGGGTTCCGATATCACAAGTAGACAGTGGTTGTTATTCCCACTTCTTTCTGATACCAAAAAAGAGCAAGGGTCTTTACCCTATTATAAAACTCTGAACCGTCACTCTCTTGCTCAAAAAGAAAAACTTCATTACGCTCATTTTGACTCAGGTCTAGTCTGCCCGAGACCAATGAGACTGGCTGGTAGCGTTGGACTTTCAGGATGCGTATTTTCACATCCCCATCCTGCCTGCCCACAGGTGTTACCTGCGGTTTACGGTAGGCCACAAGTGCTTTTAGTTCACTGTGCTACCCTTTGGCCTTACCAGTGCCCCTTGAGTGTTCACCAAGGTGATGGCGTTGGTCGCAGCTCATCTGCGCAGGTTAGGGGTTTCAGTCTTCCCCAACCTTGACGACTGGCTGTTGAAGGCGGCTTCGCCCAAGACTATTGTCTTCCACCTTCAAACTATGGCGAACCTCCTGCATTTGCTAGGTTTCACTATAAATGTGCCGAAATCACACCTAACTGCTTCTCATACTCTCCCTTTCATTGGAGCTGTTCTGGACATAGTGCAGTTTCGGGCTTATGCTCCCAAACAGCAAGTCCAGGACATTCAGTTAATGATACCGATGTTTCAGCCTCTCTCCTGGAATTCAGTGAGAATGACTCTGAAGCTGCTGGGCCTCTTGGGCTCCTGCATCCTGCTGGTGAATCATGCGAGATGGCATATGCGGGTTGTGCAGTGGGACCTGAAGTCCCAGTGGGCGCAGCATCAGGGGGATCTCTCTGACATCGTTCCGATCTTGGAGGGAACTGCAAAGGATCTGCAGTGGTGGCTTACGAATCGCAATTGGGTCAAAGATGACCCCATTCCATTTGGGACAGTCTGTCACCCTGTCCACCTTTTATGCTCCTCCACATCCCTCTAAAGAAGAGGGCCGTCTCCAACATCTGGACCCAAAAAGAGCGTTGTTGTTCTACACTGACTGCACAAAAGAGTTCCAGGTGGACAACCAACTCTTCTTGGGCTATGTAGGAGCTAACAAATAAAAAAGGTTAGGCAGTACCGAAACAAACCATTTCGCACTGGGTTGTTCTCTGTATCAAGATCTGCTACACCCTGGCTAAAAAGCAGCCCCCTGAGGACTTAAGGTCCCATTCCACCTGAGGAAAAGCTGTGACCACATCGTTTGGCTTGTGGAGTTCCAGTCCTGGACATCTGCCAGGCAGGAACGTGGGTGTCCCTACACACGTTTGCTAAACACTACTGCCTGGACAGTCAGGTCCGCAGGGATGGCCATTTCGCCCATTGGGTCCTGCAGGACTTCTTAGTATAGTCAATTTGTCCACAGCCCACCACCAGTATCTATTCAAAGGTAAGGAATTTACAGCTGGAAACCTCTATCAGTTAAACAAGTTACTTGCTTTCAGTAATGCGTTATCTGTAAGAGACAATATCAAGCTGCAGGTTACTTACCGACGCACCCATGCCTCCTCGCTCTGCGGACACATTTCTAGGGCTAGAGTTATTCTTCTTTCAGGACCCCAGTTTCGAAACACACTCATCAGTTCACTTCATGGCTCTGCTCTAGTGGCGTGGAAAGTCATGAAAAGTAACTGACGTCCGCTTGCCTGGGTGGTGCCTAAATTGGATTATTGCGATGTCACTTCCCATGATGCTGTGCGGAACCGAACAAAGTCATCTGAAGGCACACAGGGGTACGGTTGCCACAGGTTCTGGAGGAGGCCCGGGTGGTACTTTCCCAAAGCATTTGCTGATGGGAGAGACACGGCAAAGTTTATGATGCAGTGTGGACTGGACACGACCGACTCGCTGGGCAGAGCTGTTGCATTGACAGTGGCCCTTAGGCACCATGCCTAGTTGAGGATGCCTGGCTTTTCGAGGGATGTCCAAGCTAACCATATAGACATGCACCCATCTCTTCGGAGAGAAAGCAGACTCAGCGCTCGAGTGCTTCAAGGATTCTCGTGCTCCGGCCAGGTCTTTGGGCCTTGCAGTGGCCCCTTGTCCCTTTCAGTATGCTTTTCGCCCCTTTCGTGGCTACTGAAGGGGTGCCCAACCATTTTTGTTCCCCTCCAGCCACCGTGCCACACATGCTGCCCAGCTGGGGACGTAGGATCTACCATCCCTCTGGATCAGGGAGCCAGCAGTCTGGCCATTCCACTACCCCTCCCCCAATCTCTCTCCAACTACCCCCAAACCTTCCTAGTCTGACTCTTCCCCACCAGGGACCAGTTGGAGGCAGGGTCAGCCATCACCTGCTCTACTTGTAGTCCATACTTTCAGACAGGTGGGTTTTGCAGATAGTCCGAAGGGGCTACTCCCTCTCCTTCGAAATTACCCCTCCATCCATGCCATCGTCGTATGACCGGATGACGGAGGATCACTTAGCACTTCTCAGAGAGGAAGTTAAGGGTCTCTTGGCCAAGAGAGGCATAGAGAGGATCCATATGCCAAAAGTAGGTTGTGGTTGTTTCTCCTGTTACCTTCTGGTGCCCAAAAAGGACAAAGGCCTCAGCCCTATCCTAGACCTTCAGTCCCTCAAGCCCTTTCTCAAGAAGAAGTTCAGTGCTCACTCTGACTCAGATTTTATCTGCCGTGGACCCAGGAGACTGGATAGTAGCATTGGACTTGTAGGACGCTTATTTCCATATTCCCATCCTGCCTGCCCACATACATTACTTGCAGTTCACGATGGGCCACAAGCACTTTCAGTTCACAGAGTTCCCCTTTGGCTTTACCATCGCCCCTCAGGTGTTCACCAAGGTGATGGCAGTGGTCGCAGGTCAGCGGTTTCAGACTTCCCCTATCTCGACGACTGGTGGTTGAAGGCAGGCTCACACCAGGCCGTCGTCTCCCACCACCAGACTATGGCAGATCGCCTGCATTTGCTGGGTTTCACTATAAACATACTGAAGTCACACTTGACTCCCTCTCAGATGGTCCCCATCTGAACTGTTGTGGACACAGTGCAGTTTCGGGCATATCCTCCCGAGCGGTGAGTCCAGGAAATTCAGGCTATTATATTGATGTTTCAGCCTTTATCCTGGATTACGGTGAGAATGACTCTGAGGCTGCTGGTCCTCATGGCCTCCTGCATCCTGTTGGTGATACATACCAGATGGCTTAATACGGGCTCTGCAGTGGGACCTGAAGTTCCAGTGGGCGCAGCATCAGGGGAATCTCTCGGATATGATCCAGATCTCGGAGAGAACTGCACATGATCTGCAGTGGTGGTTAATGAACCGCAATTGGGTCAGAGGCAGATCCTTCTTCCTTCCCCAACCAGCTCTGACAGTAGTGACAGATGCATCACTCCTGGGATGGGGCGGCTGCCTGGGAGAATAGGGGATCAGAGGTGTCTGATCTCCCGTGGAGTTTGGACTCCACATTAACCTATTGGAGATCCAGGCGATCAGATTGGCATTGAAATCATTTCTTCCCTCTCTCAAAGGGAAGGTAGAGCAGATGTTCACGGACACCACCCTCATGTGATACTGCAACAAGCAGGGTGGATTGGGGTCATGGAACCTTTGCCAAGAGGCTCTGCGTCTCTAGACGTGGCTGGAACATCAGGGCATGTCCCTGATGGTTCAACATCTGGCGGGCTCTCTGAACATAAGAGCGGACAAATTCAGCCAGTAATGCTTAGTCGATCTCAGATGGCGTCTCCATCTGGAGTTGGCACAAGGTCTCTTTTAGCAGTGGGGAAAGCCTTGGTTAGATCTGTTCGCCTCCACAGAGAACGTGCAGTGTCAGCAGTATTGCGCGTTGGAGTTTCCAAGGCGGCACTCACTCAGCAATGCTTTTCGTCTCGAGTGGAACTCAGGCTTCCTGTACACCTTTCCGCCAAGACCACTTCTGCCCAGAGTTCTCAAGAAGATCAAAGATGACTGGGCCCAAGTAATCCTTGTGGCTCCAGACTGGGCATAAAGAGTCTTGTATCCCGAGTTATTGAGCAGGGTCATCAATCTTCCGATCAGACTGCCCCTTTGGGAGGATCTTCTGTCATAGCAGCAGGTGAGGGATCTCCACCTAAACCTGCCCAGTCTCCCCCTTCTTGCGTGGAGTTTGAGTGGTTTCAGTTGACTGCTTTTGACCTTCCGCCCAAAGTGTGAAACGCAATCTTGGCAGCCAGGCGTCCCTCCACCAAAACGGTAAATGCCTGTTGTTGGAAGACATTTGTGGCATGGTGCACAGACAATTATGGTGACCCCCTTTCTGCCCTTCTTTGTGAGGTTTTGTTCATCCTTTCTCTGGCCCATCAGGGCTCTGCTATGGGCACTCTCAAAGGTTACTTATCTGCTACCTCTGCGTTTTTGAGGTTGCCTGGTCAACCTTCTTTGTTTAAATCTCCTATTGTTAATAGGTTCCTTAAGGTTCTTATTCAAATATATCCTCCATAGCCATTAATTATGCCTAAATGAAATTTAAATTTGGTTCTGACGCTCCTTTGAACCTCTCCACAATTGTCATCTCAGTTTTTTCGCTTTGAAACCTGCCTTCCTTGTGGCCGTTAGACCTGCCTATAGGGTGAGTGAGCTGCAGGCATTGTCTTCTAAGCCGCCCTACCTTTCCATCTATCCTGACAAAGTGTTGCTTCTCACTAGGGCTTCCTTTTTTCCAAAAGTGGTCACGCCCTTTCATGTAGGCCAATCCATCATTCTGCCCACTTTTACGCACCCACACATCTTTCTAAGGAAGAGGAGAGACTCCACCTCTTGGACCCATAAACACTGTTGGCGTTCTATATTGATTGTACCAAAGAGTTCCGGGTGGATTATCAACTTTTTTTTTATTATGTTGGTGTGAAGAAAGATCTGGAAGTGCAGAAGAGAGCCACCTCCAGATGGGTCATACTTTGCATTAAAATCTGCTACACTTTGACTGAGAAGCAACCCCCTGAGGGCTTGTGTGCTCATTATACCAGACCTACAGCTGCAACGACTGTGTTAACTCACAGAGTTCCAGTCAAGGACATCTGTCAGGTGGCAACGTGGGCATCCCTGCATACGCTTACCAAACATTACTGCCTGGACAGTCTGGTCTGATGGGATGGGCACTTGGCCCATTCGGTTGGTCCTTCAGGACTTTCTGGTGTGATCTTGGTTCGCAGATCCAAATCTGGGGATGGTTGTGCTTGGGTATCTAATCTAAAGTAAGGAATCTGCAACTAGATGTCTCCATCAGATGGACAAGTTACTTACCTTTGATAACGCCTTATCTGGTAGAGACTATCTAGTTGCAGATTCCTTACAACCCACCCATTCTCCCTGCTCTACAAACTGATTTCTAGGGACAGGGATTCCCTTTCAGGGCCTTAGATTTAATGCACCAGTGGTCACTGTTCATGGCTCTGTGCTTCTGGCCTGGAAAGTCGTGAAAAACCGATATCAGTACGCTGGGGTGGCGCCTATATTCGACCTGCGACATCCTATCCGGCGTGGACGATGACAACGACTGACGCATAGCTGATCAATGCCTCCGAATGCCGCGCAGGGGTACTGCTCATGAAAAGTATCAGGGTCCAGACTGGCAGCTGGGGGAAATTCTAAGGTAAGGAATCTGAAACTAGATATTGTCTCTACCAGATGAGGCTTTACCGAAGGTAAGTAACTTGTCCGGTAAGGCTTACCATTGTGACAGTTTTGAGACAAACATGCAATGCAGCAGCTACTTGATCAATGGTCGCTGAAAAATACCCGATGAGGCACGGTCTCCCAATGTGTCTGTGTGAACACGGATAAAGCACACCCATCTCTCTCATGGCAAAAGAGTATAAATTATTTTGTGCAGTCTGGCATTCAAGAGCGCGTGATCTGCAAAGTAAATGTTTGAGCTCCAGGAAGGCTTCCATGCTTTCATCATCCTTTGGAACCGGGTCATTGACATCAGTATGTTTCAGCCTCAGTAAAGGCTTTGCCACGAAGGAAAAGTTTGGGATCCATTGGCAGCAATAGCCAATCATGCCCAAGAACATTCACACTTCTCTCTGTGTGATCGGGAACTTCATGTTAAGGACTGTTTTAATATGCTCATGGGAAACTAGTCTAACTCCTTTCTCTGTCTGATGTCTCAAGTACATGACTTCCTTTTGACAGTATTGGAATTTTTCAGGGGAAACCTTATGCCCATTCTCAGGCAAGTGGTTGAACAGAGCAGCAGTCTCTTGCCTACTGGCTTCCTTTGTCATTGATGCAGTCAGAAGGTCATCTATGTACTGGATCAGGATTGAGCTACATGGTAGCTGCATAGACTGTAGATGCTAAGTATCTGATCAAAATAAGTTGGACTTTGGGTGTACCCTTGAGGAGCACAACACCACACATGTTTTCTCTGGTAACCAAAACACAAGAGAAAGTTGCTCCTGTGAAGGGGAACAAAGAAGAATGACTGGCAAAGGTCAATGACTGTGAACACTTCTGCTTCTGGGGGAATTTGAACATAATCACTGCAGGGTTGGGTACTCCAGGGTTGGGTACTCCAGGATAGCATGGAATGACTGTTTGGTATGTTTTTGGCAGTTCCTGCACTATCCTCCACTTTTAGTTGGCTTTTTGTTAGGCCATGATTGTAGAATTACATGGACTCCTGATTACTTTTTTTTTTAGAATACCCTGTTCTATTAGGCTCTCGGTGACTGCGGTGATTCCTGCAATGGACTGTGGGATCATCTTGTAAGAATGCATTTGAGGAAAAACTTAATGGGACCGAAGGGTTACCTTTAGATAATTGGCACCTTTAATCAATCCAGTCTTTCTCCCTGTAAAATCCCAAACGTCCTCTCTAACTGTCTCTTAAAAATCAGTGGGTAGGTCCTCACTGGTAATGACTGGATACTACCCGATGACAGGTTCTGGTGTGTGCAGCTTGAACTCTGCATCTGCTGTTTCAGTCTCAGTCCTGACATTATCCTGTGTAAATAAAGGACGCATTTGAGTTTGCAAAGGAAATCCCTTCCTAGCAAGTTTACAGGACTTGAGTCACACACCACAAACGGGTTTTGTTCTTTGATGCCTCTAATTTTTACTGGGAGTGGGCTGTAATCTGATTGGTAAGCTGCTGATTAGTAATGCATATGACTGGAACATCTTTTCGTGAATAGGGGAGTTTCGGGGCCTCGACTGTTCTAACAGTTGAGTGAGTGGGGTCTGTGTCTATCAAGAAAAATTCGGAATGACCGTTGACCTCTCAGTCTACGTACAGTCCATTCTGGTCCACTTCTAGGACTGTGCCAAGTACTCATTCCTCCTCCTTCTCCTTCAGTCGCTGTCATTGGGCCTGGTCAAAAGTTGTGGAATTCTGGAACATTATAGGAACCAGAGAGTTCTGAGGCACAGATGGATTATGGGGAACTCTATCACTGTGTTGGAAATGTGGAAGTCCCCCTTGCATTTGCACAGGTCCAGAGGAATTTTGCAGCATACCAAATTTAGTGATCTTTGGCACAGGAGGTGTAGGTATCAGGGGAGCTCTCCCTGCACCACGAAATTCACAGCTTATGCATCCATCATTGCTCATTCAGAATTGTAGCAACATTCCCACTTCCAATGTCCAATCTTGTTGCAGATATGGCAATGGGTAACCTTATTTAAGGCGCTTATGCTATTCCCATGTAAATTGCCAAGACCTCTCCCTATTCCCTGGGCTATCCCTCCATATGCAAAGTAAACTCACTGCATGCTTATCCCAATACTAGGGTCATTCGCAAGTCCTTGCAAGGGTACCTTAAGTCCCTTCATACATCAGTTCTGTGCTAATTGGGTCTGGGCGATCATAAATGTTTCCTGGAGTTCCTTTTGCTTGGCTTCTAATATGTCACTGCAATATTTTGCATACTGCAGGATCTTGTCAAGGGGTTTTCTCTGCCAACAAAGAACACCTTGAATAATCTGGTTGCTGATTTTGGGTCGTAGCCCTTGCACAAAGGAGGTGTGGAGCCCTCCTATGTTATCTCCAAGTGGATTATTTAGTCCACTATGCTCCTTGTACACCTGCATCAACCTCTCAAAGTATGCATGCACAAACTCTTTCGGCTCTTGAGAGGTTGGGAAAATCTTGGGCTAATTTATTTCCCAGTGGGGAACCTTAGGTTTTAAGGGACTTATGACTTCCTCGTATTTGGTCTTTACCAAGGATGAAGGTGCTGTAGTTCCTTCTACCCTAGGGGGATCCTGAGTCAGCCAATCCACTGCTCTCTTGCATTCTGCCCGCCCATAGTTCCTTTGAGACCGCCACTTTGAACAGCATATCCAGATCTTCCCACAAGACTTTTGAAATGGTCATTAGCTGGTCCACTTATCGTGCGTGTCCCTTAACTTGGGAAGAGAATTTGTAAAGTGGAAGAGATTTGTCTGGGACATGTTCATATGCTCCTTCTTGTACTTCCCTCAGAGGGTATTCCCTTACTGTTTCTACTGCAGTTTCTCCCTCATCTTCCATTGCAACTTCCTTCATTTGTTTCACCTTAATCCCTTCCTTCTTGGACCACAGCTTTTTAAACTTCTTAGTCTTGCTCCAATCCTTAATGTTCCCAATCAATTCTCTCACCTGTGTTTTCAACCCTCTCAGTTTCAGTAACTTAAATTCCTTCCCACTCATGGTCATTTGACATTTTTCTGCAATGTCTTTCTGTGTGTTCAATCAACTCCTCATTCGTCCTCCATGTCGGAACGCACCCTTTTTGACATGGTTAGCCCCCACTTTTTGCCAGTTTTCTGATGTGACTCTGACTGTTAGTCCACTGGGTCCCGCTAACTAGGTCCCCAGGGCCAGACCTCTTTCCCCAAAACTGCACAGTTGTTTTGCACAATTGGCAAACTCTTTAGTTACCACTGTAGGTCCCTAGTAAATGGTACCTAGTGCCTGGGGTACGAAGGAATGTCTCGGAGGGCTGCAGCAGCAGTTGTGCCAAACCCAAGAGACCCCTTACCAAACTCACACAAGTGCTGCCGTTACAGGCTCCGTGTTTTGGTGCAGGCTAAATTGAAAACACAACCTGTCACACACCCCTGAGTGCCAGGTCCCCTATCACTGCCTGTGCCTGGTGTAAGTAACCCCTATGGCAGGGTGCATCCGGAAACATGTGAGGGCATATATGCATGAGCAGATGTGCCCCTGCTATGTCTCTGTCGATTGTGAGTCATAGTAAGTGCACAGGTAAGCCATTTTAAATGCATGTGCTGGACACAGGTCATTACGAGTTCTCCAGCTACATGATAGCTTCTCTGAATCCTGGGATGTTTGTTATCAAACCTCTCAGAATAATAAACCCTCACTGACCCCAGTGATGGATTTATTAATAAATGCATACAGAGGGCACCTTAGAGGTGCCCCCTGAAAACCTATCAACTACTTGTGTGTTGACTGACTAGTCCTGACCAATTCAGCCACCGCAGACTCATTTCTAGCCCCCCAAGGTGAGGGACAGCACTCTGGATGGCCTAAGACAAGAGCCTGTGACAACATCTCCCAGGCAGGATGGACATTCCAGGGTGGGGAGTTTCAAAGGTCTTGCCGCCTTTGTGCTGCGACCCAGGTCGCTCTAAAAGGCAGATATGACCAGCCCCCCTGTCCTGACCACACTTTTGGCTGCAGCACTGGCCGTAAAATTAGTTAAATTAGGAGGAGTGCACACTTCATGCCAGTCCCACCCAGAAGGTGGACGAGCTGAAGTGGACACTACTTTTTAAATTCCTCCATCTTGTTTGGAAGGAATTAGGCCACTAGGGTCAGGGTTATGCCCACTTCCAATGGAAGTGTTCATAAGAAGGGTGTAGTCACCCTGAAGGTGGTCAGCCCATTGGCTACTGCCTGGCACTCCCTGTAATGCTCCTAAATTGAGTATTTAGATGGCACCCCTGAACCCCTAGAACTCAGATTCTTTATGACCTAAGAAGAGCCGGACACTTCAGAGTTGCACCAGAGAAGACTGCAGACACCAACTGACTTCGCCCCAACCCTATGGGCCTGGCTGCAGCCCTTGACGATCCTGCGCCAAAAGATGACCTGTCCTGCAGCCCAGCGACCTCCAAAGCTTTGGGAGAACTGCCTGCCTTTGGCAAAGATCAAGATCTCCAGAGAACAGTAGGCCTGTTCAAGAAGAAACTAACTTTAAAAGAAAAGAACTCTGCCCTGAGGAACCGCAAAACCGCCTCCAGACCAACCTCTGCACGCAATGCTCACAGCCCGAATTCAAGTGGCCCACCGGTCCTGTAGGTTCCCCAGCTAAATTGAGTATTTAGGTGGCACCCCTGAACCCTAAACCTCAAATTTCGATAACCTAAGAAGACCCAGACAAAGAAGAGCGGCACCAGCAGAAGAGGGGAAAAAAAGAAGCAGCTGACCCGGACCCAGCCCCTCCCGGCTTCCTGCTGACCTCAAAGGATCCTGCACAAGAAGCCAACTCATCCAGCCTTCAATGAAGACCTAAGTGTCCGTGGGCACCGAACTTGCCCTGCAACAAGAAACACCAAAGAAAAGAGTCTGCAGCTCCTGGACTCCAGTAACCTGACACCAGAAGTGGCCACTGCACCTGACATTCACGACCCGAGGTGAAGCCAACGGACAGTGCCAGTGCGGGTCCCCACCTGCCCAGCGACTGAGTCCAGTGTCGTCTCACCCATCTTGGACTCTCCCGAGACGCTTGTAGACTCTGCACGCAGGCCCTCTCTTCCACAGGCTTGTAGTGAGAGAAAAACCAACAGCTCCAGCAACCACTGTACCCGTGACCCCTGACCCCAGCTAGGGTGGGTCATAGGTTTCCAACAACATCCCCCAGCTCCTAAGAGCTTGAGTCCACCCTGGGTCAACCCCTGCTGGACTCCCCCACGACACCTGCAACCTCAACATACAGGACCCCCTGACCACAAGTGCTTCTGGACATGAAAACCAGACGCCTAAGGACACCCCTGCACCTGTTGCCTCTGGGCACAGGAGAAGAGGACCAAAGGTGAACATACGTCCCCGAGCACTCCAAGTATATTACATACCTGTTTGTTGTCCCTGACTGGCTTTCCAGCCAGAGCCTGCAGCCTGTTTGTCATGGTGCCAAACTCCCATAGGAAACCATTAGGCACCCAATGCCTTACCGCACCTCTGCACCCAGCTGCCCCAGTGCCGTCCGGTGTGACCTGTTGGTGTGGTTCTGATCAGTGCCTGGTACTTACCTTAACTTCCTGAGATTGGCTTCATAAGTCGTTGTTAACCCTGTGTTTGTTGAACATTGTTTTTCCTCAATAGGATAACATTGAGAGAGAAAATTGCACTAAGCGTTTATTTTTTAAACAACAAAGTATTTATGCCTAAAAGTCTACTTACATGATTATGAAGTTCTTGGGTTTGAAACATATCTAAGAAGTATTGTTATTTTTCTAAATTGGTCTCTGATTTATTCTTTGAGTGTGCCTATGTGAGTACAACAAATGCTTAGCACTATCCTCTGATAAGCCGAACTGCTCGCATACACTACCACAAAATGAGCATTATTCCTATCTACTTTTGCCTCTGCAGATCAGTTGGGAATCCACTCGACTCTCTGCAGTGTACTTCATTTTATTGCACTATATAGAGAGCCAGCTTCCTACACTCCACCGTCTCCATTCTTGCATGTGCCTTTTGTGCTACTCTTGCGGATTCCTTGCTCATGTAGAGCAATTCGCTCTCATTGTGGAGTCCTAACAAATCCATCCCTACATTACCCTTAACAATTTCTTCAAACTCCGCTTTCAGCTGTGCAACAATAAGTCTCTGTAAAATATATCCTGTACTTGATGGTTTGACTGGTAGAGTTGAATTACTCATTCGACCTCCCTCCACAGAACTTGTTAAAACCTCTCCTTATGGAGGGCCTGGTACCATTATGCCAGGCTCTGGCAAGGGATCCTGGCGAACACTTGAAGGGTCTGCCTTAGAAGAGTACTAGCAACCTTCTCAGCGGGGGAAGTGTTTGAGGTGCCTGATGAAAGCAGTGTGCTTGTTGAGGTGCTGGCCAGGGAGTGAAATGGTGGTCGCTGGATAACTTTGGTGTGTGCAGACTTCTGTAGGGGTTTCAGTATCTTTCCTAGTCTCAGTTGCCGCCACAGCTGTAGTTTTTGGGGCGGCTCTTCAATTATATGGGGGTGGTCTTATGCTGAGAAGCTTGTCTATGAAGATGCCCTCTTCTTCAGACTCGTTTTTAGATTTCTCTTTTTCCCCAGCCCTTTCCTTTGCTATTTCCTCCCTCCCTGACAAACGGTGAGCTCCAGTGGTCTCAGTTAGTTCTTCCCTCCATCTTTTCTGCCTCTCATCATCCTGTGTGCTTATCCATGAATAACCCTTATTGTGGACTTTTAAGGAAAACTTCTATTTTTTCGCTTGCCAATTGCGCCCAACGATTTAAAGCCTCAAACTGTGTGGATCTGGGTGGAGATCTCAAATGGTACATCCTTCATCTCAAATTTTCTATTCGGGGAATATGGAAGGTCCCACTCATTTGAAATCGTAATTCTCGATCATTGGACATATATTTGAGCCATTGGCTAAGCCACATTCATGTGTGTAACCCTTTCTTTGGTGCCATTCCCCTAGCTGGTGTACTACTGGGAAGAAATGTATTTTCCTTATTCAAGTCTTTCTATTTCATGTTCACAAATTCTCAATCACTTTTTGTTTCAGTCTCACACTCTCCCTTTACAATTGTGTTCACGATCTGCCTACCAATACCAGCTCGTCTCTTTGAAACGTCACCATATTGCTTTGCGGCTATGGCGTTCACTGGCCAGTCCCTCTGTGGCACCAAAATGACACAACACCCAAATACTGCTAGGTCTTCCTGAACTACTTTTCCCATACATTTCTTCATTTATTTACTTCATCCAGACAGAAATATCTACAACATCAAGAAGACTACCTACTCTCCCACAACAGTAGAATGTCAACCCTCAGGAGTCACCGTACTCAATGCGCTCAGTCCTGTGCACTAAGGAAGGAACTGCCACTGTGTGAAATTAATACACTCATGCAATAGAAAAGGTTACGTTCCTATTTTGGTGTGACTGATGGCGCCTCACAGTACACCTCACCTTAGTGAACAAGTACAATGACTCAATAATCTAACTTGAGGTACCCGTCTCCAGCTTTATGCCGTAATATAATAACTCACACATTTATTACATTAAAAAATCAAAGAATATGAAGAACACAATAACTTGTCCCCACAAGTCTAAGAGCTAAAGCCCCATAATTATTCTCAAAATCTGTCTGCTGCTTTCCACCACTATACAGCTACAACAGTTCCTAGCATCCCTCACGTCGTGCTTCTCCAGCTACCTTGTCTTCTGGGACCAGGATCAGGTTGAGACTTGGCCAATTTTAATCTCTTGAGAAACCAGCCTGGACCATGAGGTGCAGTAATCTGTTCTGTAGCCAGTTAGGTTGTTTTATGTTGACCCGGCCCAATCAGAACTATCAGCTATGCTACCAGATCTGTCAGCATGCTAGTCAGATTCCCATAACCTTACCAAGAGCATGGCAACAGCTCAGACCGGGAGTGATGTAGTCCTTACACAGATTTTGGTGCTCCCCGAGTGGACACGTCTATTGCACGTAAGCTCAGATCACTACACCGAACTGTAAAATTCGCAATAGGACTGTCAGACGTAGGTCATAATGAGTTTATATAATAAGTTCTAAAGCAAAATCTTTAAAATATGCCATTGATTTGTGAGTTATCAGCAAACATGCAAATCAAAAGTACAAAGGAACTTAGTAAAGTTCTATGGAAAATCCGGCACCAATTCCCCTTGTAAAAGTGTGAAATGGGTTTGTTTTATAAGAGGGGAAAAGTATATTCTTTTATAGGACTTTAGCCAAAGGACTGCACAAGTACATGGTTCTCAGGATATGCACCAATGAGGAACTAGCAAGAAGAAACATTTTACTACAAAATACATCTGAAGATTCTCTCATAATACTATTACATTGAATTCAGTTGCTCTCATAGTTTATTCAGGCACTGTAATTGACACGTATAAACAACAGTCTGAGACAGTTAGGATTTATTTGGTGAGGTACAGTGTGGTAAGTCGCCTCTGAGAACACTCACCATCTCTTAGTGCAAAGCTCACAATTTTTTGTTTAGAAGCTGGGAAACAACAATGATCATGTGTTGTGCTGCAACATCGATTCAAGATGGAGAAAAACAAAATCCCAGTTCATGTTAGCCCAAGTTCTGTTTCTAGTACATTTAAAGCTAGGAAAAGTGAAAACAGCTTACACATCATCCATAATTCTGCCTAGGCAAATTAAAAATATGAAAATGTGATTAGTATTCTGTGTAGGACCTCTAGCAGACCAATATCACCACAGGTAAACAAAATAATCAAGTGACCACGTTCTAATCAAGTGCCACGTTTTCATAACATAGACACAGCAACTTCCTCTGACATTCCGCGTTCCTTATCGCGTCCGTCTTACTGGCAAGGTGTAGAGCTCCACAGTTTATCCATGGACTTAAAAACAGTCAATAGTGTGTGTGTCTCTACCCTCGCGATGCTGTGCATCATCTCTTGGTGTCCACATTGTTCAGGAAAGCTGTTGAGGGCTGGCAAAAGAGTCTTTCATGATCACTCATCGAAAAGGGGACTTCATTCAGCTAGTGATCCACGCATCATATTTTCATGGATGCGGAGTGGGACCGCCAGAGTTTGTTTGGCCTTGCAGAATGCAGTCGAGTAATATAACCAGTGGCTGCAGCATAATTCAGGCCAGTATACGGACGTGTTTAAACTTTTTTTATTCCCCAGGTTCACTGCTCTTTAGCCTGTGAAGGCTGGGGTTTGGTGAGGGGAGGAGATGGTGGGATGGGAATGACCCGCCTTACACACTGCTCAGTGTGCAAAAAGTCAACGGCTCAGTGTGGGCATGAGCAGACCCCGGCATTCAGCAGCCATCAAACCAGATACCTCATCACTTTGTCTGGATCCCGCTGACTATGCTTTTTGATGCTGCAAGGCCCTCCGTGCACCTTGCTGCGCTGATGCCTTTGGGGTCTGAAAAACAGTTTCTTTGCAGTGCCGGCCCTGGCCTAAGTGCTGTTGCATGCTGGCCACTCCTCCCACTCACATGGGCCTGTCATGTTGGCAAATGAAGTCGGGCCCCAGTCATCAGTCTTCTGCTGTGGGGCCTTCACGACTGCAGGGACGTCACGACTGCAGGGCTCACTAAGAGCACATTCAGCCACACTCACCCTCCCTGGTCTGCCTCCTCACTGTTACAGGCCTGCAGTCTGTGCTCAGTACCTGCTATTTTGAAGGCGCCTTGGTCCTGCAAGATTTCTCACTATACACAGATGCCAAAGTTTACACTCAAACGAGCTCTTACTACATGTAGATGTCCGAGCATCGTTTCTTCAACGCTTTTGTTTTCCTGCTTCTGCAGTTTGCACCAGATGCATGTTTCTGGCTGATGAAACTTCAACCTCAGGCAGCCATCTTGGAGGCCGACACTCGCTGCTCGAGATAGGTTACCTAGCTGGAGAATCGAATTTATCACTGGGTAAGTCTTTGGTGGAGTTAAGGCCTCGACAAGGGTAAACATAGGTCAGTTATAATTCCTAGAAGGTTGACGCTGTTTCTTTTCTGGAAATCATATGAGGCTAAGGCAAGGACTTAAATCTGTGCAGTCTGAACGGTAGAAGGGATATGCTAGACATGTATGCGTCATGCATAAAATTAAAAGAAAATGAAGAAATACCCGCAGATACGTTGATAAGGTGAAAGTATTTGGAGACATTCAAGAGTAACACAGTTAAGTGGTGTTATATGAATTTTACTGTATCAAAAAAGAACCATCTGAGACATCTTCAGATTTCTTTGGTGCTTTTCACTAAGATTCAACAAATACTGACATTTTTCAGTTGGCAGTGTTAGGTGATATTTGTACTGTAATCAAAAAGAAATGAATGATCATGATTTAAAGAGATTCATCAGTAGAAGAAGGTTGATATACTAGTCAAGGTGGCTGAGCAGCCATTTTTTTTTTTACTCCAAACAAAAGCAGAGAAAGTATTCTTTGTAGCTCCTTAGGTGCACCCTATGCACTACCATTATCCTGCTACCCAAGCGTTACAGATCGAGACTGCAAGGTATTGTGAACTGGGTTCCAGCAAGTCCTTGTTTGAAAAAATAGTAAAGGCTTTCAAATTAACCAGTGACAAACACATGTAGGATATCATACACAGAGGTATGAAATTGTTTGAATTTAGATTGTTACAGTAGACTTCTAAATTAAAGAAAACTGGTTCAGCCTGGCAGTCTTCCTCCTATGTTTACATCTCACTTTTAAATCAGAGAGCATACTTAACTTCAAGGAAACAGCAACTCTGAGTGGAAATATTATTGTCAAATTGTCGACTGAAAAGCATCTTGTTAGGTCTAGACAGCTAACTTTCTTTGCTCAGATCAGGTTGGGAGAAAGACTGTCCTTATCCGGTTGAAGTCAAGAAATATAGGCATCCCCATCCAGATGTGTGGCTCCCCTATCTCAGACCTGAAAGAGACCTGTTTGGAGATCTACCATTTCCCCCCGTCTTACCCAAATGGATCCCTCTGGATCCTACTGATATACAAACACTATCCTCCACTTACTGGGGGAGGTGGAAACTCAGACGCACACTAGGACCACTGTCTCACAACCCCTGGCTCCCCCTCACTCTTGAGAAATTAGTGCAACACAGTTTACACAGACACGACACAGACACGATTTACATACCATGGCAAATTTATTCCTGGATGGACATGTCCTCTTACACGATGATGATACTCACTTCCATAATGCTTCGCATATGGATCACTTCATTCTATGGAGACTCCGTAATACTTTGCAAGCTCATCTATTATCTTAACCCTGGCCCCAGAAGGCTTCCCACCACTGACGTTAATTATAGCAGACACAGACGGAGAACATCTGGTCTCTCAACTGTACCGAGCTAGTGTGGCCATGAAACCCAACTCATCTCAGTGCGTTAGAGAAGCCTTAGGAACTGATTTCGGATATCCCCTACATGATAAGTCTGCACATACTGCTGCTCCCAAACGAAGCTCATTAATCATAATCATAAGTTTCTCCATTTTAAATTTCTACACCAGGCCTATATCACTCCCAAACTTCTGGCTCGTATTGACTCTGCACGCTCGTCGCAGTGTCCTAAATGCCATAGCCCGGACATCGACTTTATACTCTTGACCTGGACCTGCCCCTACATAGGACAATACTGGACCAACATATTTTCTCTACTCTCCACAATGGTTGAGGTTACAACTTTGCCTATTACCCTAGTTGCACTATTGGGGTATACCTGTGACATTCCCCAATCCGTATACAATTTCACCTCTATTGCATTACTGGTTGCAAAGCAAGAACTGGCACTACACTGGGGCAGCAGCCATCGCCCCACTACACAGGCTTGGTTGAAGAGCATGGTACATTGTGACAAGATCAGTGTGGACTACACACAGTTAAAACCAATCACATCCAGACCCAAAGATATCTGGCTCCCACTATGAGACTACTTACTCACGTCAGAAGCAGGTACATCGGACTGACATTGCCTCCTCCCTTCTATCCCCCTCTTCCTTATCCCCCGCTACTGTTCCTCCACCACTCTACATCGGAACACTGATCTGTGGGTTTATCACATGTTACTGCTAATCCCACACGAGACCTACCCCACCACCCCATCTATGAACCACTACTTGTAAGGCCCCTCTACTATGTTTTATTACTCTCTGACACAGTTATCCTCGTTTATTTTACTATAGGTGATGTCAATATCTCTGATCCAAACGGGCAGTGTGAAGTGTTGTATATTACTACCTCTTGAGAACTCAATAAATACAGTTCTTAAAAAAAGAAATATAGGCATCCGATACACATTATCTATAGAGTTAAATGTGCGGTATTCTTTCACCTAGCATATTCTCGTTGTAGTTTTACCCACTTGCAGCAGAGAGATTGGGGCCTTTACTGTAGCCTTACTGTAGCCTCACCGAACAGAGATAAACGAATGGTATGAGACTGTCATGAAAATATATAAAAACAATGCCATCATTGTTTTTTTAATGTTTTATTTATGTTCATTTTTAAAGGTGGACTGCGAACAGCTTTTTTCTTGCTGCTCGCAGTCAAGTTAAGTATTAACCTTTTACTACTATATGTATATTATGGATCTTGCGAGTAGCAAGAAAAGAGAGCTGTTCGCATTCATGCTTAAGTATTATAGGTATTGCTGAGTTACCATTGGATGTTACTATTACTGCTTTGTCTTTTCCCATTGGCTGGTGGTTCCAGGCCTTATGGAATTTGTAGTTATCTGAATCTTGACTGCTGCTGTTTAAAATATAGCAAGATCAGAGAAGCATAATAGGAGCCTCTGGTCTTGAAAAACAATTTGCTTTCACTAAATGTCTAAAGGCATTACTAACCAAAAATGTTTTTTGATTGCCTTCTGCAGCTGTTAAAAAGTATTTAAAAGACAAAGACGTGGTTTGTGTCACTGGCAATACGGAAGCTTAATATATTGCAAATTATGAAATATGTTAGGACATGTCATGTATGAGTTTTAAAAAACAAATTGAACTCCTGAACTTTATGGGGAGGATCCTTCCAACATCTCACGCTAGGGAAAATATTCACTCCACCTGAAACATGGTGTGTGGGACTCATTCTGACACTTTGCGGTGTCCTTCAGATGAATTGTACCATTATTTATTCCTCCTTGCATTCAGCGTTGACAGATGTCATTGCAAGTGATGTTGAGAGCTTCACCAGTGACAGTAGACCTTTTTTTGCTGTTGAAAAATTTGCTGTCAGCCCTACCTTTTGCTGTTGCTTAAGATCATCCTCAACAGCCAGGCCAACAATGTCTAAAAGTTCCCATTTAAAGTGAAAACAGATCTGTTTCTGCCTCCACGTGGGCTGCCTTTAGGACCTGAGCACCCTTTTCCTCTACAGGAGGATGATCCCCTTAATGCATCTCAGCAGCCACAGGTGTTTCTGGGCCCTCACAAACTAGCATTGCCCCTGGCAAAGGCCCCACAGCTTTGGAAGGCAGCACCTCAAAGGGGCAAGTTTTTTGCTTAAGACAGATTACTGCATCAGTGCTGTATCATTGTCAGCTGTTTCCAAGATCTGGGTCAAGAAGGCGCAATAGATATCTAACATCAGATCAAGATACGGCCAACATGGTATCGGACTCAGGACTGTAACCTTTCACAGGCTTCAAATAGAATGTTGAGAAAGCTAATCATCCACACCTGTCTTCCACAATTTTACATGTCTGTATTTTTGAGACCTTAAAACTGAAGCTGCCTGCACAACTTCTTGTGTATCTAGTTCCCAAGATAAGGCTTTCATACTGTCTACTACTGGTGCAATGAAGAATATGCAATACAAACATTGAAGTCACCAGATCAAGACCTCCAGTTGTTGAGGGAAAATCCTCCTATGGATTCAATCACGCTCTGCCAACCTTGCCCTCGCCATCGTCCCCCGAATCCAGCGCAAGACCTCTGGCGGCAGATCCTTCTCCTACCTCGCCGCCAAGACCTGGAACTCACTCCCGACCTCTCTACGCCAGACCCAGGACCTCCTCACCTTCAGGAGACTCCTCAAGACATGGCTCTTCGAACGATAGCAGCTACCTCGAAACCCTAACGGGTACATAGCGCGCTTTATAAATCTAAGGATTGATTGATTGATCACAATGTGCTTGCTATTCATAAGAGATTTTGCACCTCTTTATCATTGGTTGCTGCGTACAAAGAAAGGAAACCTATTAATACTCATGAGAAGAATATATGTTAGAGAAGGAGTTATATCCTATTGAGCAGCAAGACCATGAGTATGTTCAAACCTTATGGAATTCAGTGGAACAATTTTCGTCTTATTTCTGAAAGAATCACATAGAGGTATTTTGTGACATTGAAGGGAGGAATGATTACTTCAATTAAGGCGATCAGCTCTGCAGGGCTACCGTTGGTGGTACCTCAGTTCCTTCAGTCCAAATGTCAGAAAGAAATTATAGATCTACCTTTGTCTAGGACCACCGTTTTTAAAACTCATGCAGATGAAGTTGCCCTGAAGATAAAAATGGAGGCTGATATTTTGAAGTTATTTATATTTGGCAAAAGGAAAGAGTTTCCCAATGCCCAGCTACTGGCAGAAGCAGCAATATCAAAGCCCTTCACTTTACTAGCAAATACATTAATTCTCCTGAGCAGAGGAGCTCTAGTGCAGCGAAAAGTCAAATGATCCCAAAACATGAAGGGAGAAGTGTTCACATCATCAATTGTAGCTAGTTGCAATGAAAGGCGCATCACTCATATATTTGGAGCCTTTTTATAAACAACCTCCTGAGGTAAACTTTTTTTAAACAGGTTTATTGGGAGCAAAGTATTACACAAGGCATAGCAATAAGTACAGGTTTATCCACATAAATAGGAGCACATTGTCTGTGTACAAATTCTAGTAATAACCCCGTGGTTTTAGGCCTCCCTAGGTCAGAAACGGTTGAAATTATCCGAAACACACATTTTCAATTTCCATGCCAACAGTAAACATTAAACTTCAAACATGCCTCTGTGGCAAATGGGCGTCCGTGGAGTACCCAGTGTCAGAGTAAGTTCTCAGTCAAATCTCTAAAGCCACCCCTGTCATGGGGGGGAGGGGAGTCGGGTGGGAGTCTTCCTTCCTAATAACTGACCGCTTCCTAGGTAAGCTTTGCAGTTTCTTCAAACAATTCCACACACTACAGTGCCAATGTTGTAAAGTTAGCTTAACTGCTGTATTACTGTATTGAAATCTTCTACATAAAGTTATGACCTTTAATATTTATGAAATAGAGAGAGACAGTGAGCAAGATCCAACACAATCTTCTTGCTAATGTTTAATTGGGAAAGTAAACAGACAGGAATTAGATTGTAGTCCTTCCCAGTATAAACGTTATGGCTGTAAATTTAACCAGTGAACCTCTTGACAAACATATAAATCAGATGCTTTACTAGGTGTATATTGTTTCAAAAGCACCCACCCTTTGTACAAGATTAAGGACTCATCCAAATCTCAATTTTTCCCTGGAGTACATACTTAGGCAAACTTTTACCCTCCCATTCTGAATTTTGAACAGCCGGTCATGATAATAGATGGGTCATGATAATAGATGGTTTCTTAGAAGTGCTGCAGTTATTGTAATGCAACATACATTGCTTATCAAAAATATGATCCTTGCTCATGAAAGATGGATCTTGCTAAAGTCGGGATAGAGGACCAGTAAAACTGTACTGATGTCTGTGCAATATTCTCAGGAGCGTTCCACAGCCCCAATAATTTTTTACTCTCTAAATGAGATGAGAATTCGCTACTCTTTATGATACCAAAGAAAAACCGAGAATGCAATATTGCACAATAGTAATACATCTTGATGAGAAATTATAGCATAGCACTTAATTTACACACAACTGAGAAGGAACAAAACGTTGCTTCCAGAACAGAAACTGGAATGTAATTACATTTTTGAAAAATAATCAACAAATGGTAAATCTTATGTTCAACAGCCAATCATCAAGGGTAAGAATGACTGGTACCCTGACCTCCAAAGAAGGGCAGTGACCACCGCCATCACCTTTGTGATCACCCAAGGAGCAATAGTGAGGCTGAAAGGGAGCACAGCAACCCGAAAATGCGAAAGACCCACCTTAAACAGCAGATAGCATCTGTGGGTGTGTAGAGTGGGATATGAAAATTAGTGTCCTGTAGGTCCAAAACCACCATACAGTCTCCTGGATCAAGGACAGATAGAACTTGGGCCAGCATGCATTTACAGAGCAAAGATCCAAAATAGGACAAAGGCCTTCGTCCTTTTTCAGCACAAGGAAGTAATGATAATAACTTGCAGTACCCATTTTCAAGGCTGTTACAGTTGATATTACCCCTTTAGCCAAAAGAGCTTGCACCTCCTGATGCAAGTTTGGACTTAGTCTGGAGCAGTAGTTGGAAAGACATTAGGAGTTCACTATGCTGATCCGTGGCTATGTGTGACTTTGATTAACTGGTGGGGCAGAACATGGTTTCGTCCAAGTGTTTCACCCAAGGGCAGAAGAGATTTCATCGGTGCCTGGCCAGTCTGAAGGATTTAATGAGGACATTAGTATTTACCTTCATCGTGAAGAGGTGGTAGTCAAGGACTTCAGCGGTTCTTTTAATGACTATGGCAAATGTTGTACTTTACTCAGTTGCTGGTCCAGGAAAGGAAACCAACCCACTATTGGGTGAGGTATCAAGTCTACTGGCATCTTGCAGATTCATATCCAGTTATTCTCTTCATAGGGTGGGAGCAAACTTGTCCCCATCACCCCTCTTGTCGTCTCCATATGAATGACTATGATCGGAGTGTGAGCCAAAACCTTGGTGCAGTGTCTGTGTGCTACTGCACTGTAGTGATATTGTATCTGAGTCAGGGGGGTTCAGTGTATGCTATGCTACATTTGGATGGTGCGCAGCCTTGGTCGAGATGCATTTGCCTCGAAGTCAGACACCACAGTAAGTTGTGGATCTTCATCCAGTGGAAGCAGAATCAGTGCCGCATAGCTGTCAAAGGGTTTGGCACAGATTTTGGCGCTGGAACCAAGTCAGTAACATTGTCGGTGTGGATTCTGAAGTTGGTTCTTAAGGTACAAAACGTGCAGAGGACGGACCAGCCAGCGGTAACCTGACTGGAGGCTCCTGAGATTCTTTGTGGTCCAAAGGATGCTAGACGGAGCTAGAAGTGTGCCGAAGATGTGCAGCATGGCCTCTCTCAACTCTTCAATCTGCTGCAACTTCACCAGTGGTCGTGGAAAATCTGGGTGTATCTTGACCAAAGTTGGAATTGGCTCCTCAGTGGCTTAAGACCTAGAGGAATGATGATGTTTTCATGCCTTCTCTGGAGATTAAGAAGGGTGGGAAGGGACTGAGTCCTGCTTGGACTTCTAGTGCTTCTTTTTGAACTTAACATTCAAAGCCTTCGACTGGAATGAAGATCTAGCAGGACTGGGTCTCAACTCTCGACTATAACCGAAAGCGGGACCTGCGTGGACTCGTGTTGTTTTACCACATAGTTTTGCAACACGTTTTTGAATGGCTTTTGGACTCATCTGGGTGCAGTCCATAAAGGTGTTTGCCGAACCCAAACACCAGAAGCACACCTCTTGGGGATCTGTCACGCACATCTGTTTGTGACAGTAACTACAAGATTTAAACCCTGTAGTCTTTGGAAAGTTCTCTTGCACATTGGACAATTTAGGAGAACAACTGGTGACAAAAAGCTCCAGACTGAGGATGTGCAGCTCCAGGAGTTTGATAGGTGACACAGGCATAAGGCTCAGTGGTATACATGAGATCATGAGACCAAGACGCCTGAGAACCATTTTGGCCGGAACCAAGACGCAGGTCCGAAACATCAAAATTGTAGTCTCAATGTCTGGGATTCATTAGAATATGGTAAAGCAACCAGGGCCAATGTATCCAGGATGGTGTTAAAAGGAAACCCTCTGCAAGAGCTGAAGATGTGATATCGGCTTGTTGATGGAGAACCCCAGAATGGGCAGCAATGAAAGTGCAGCTTGTTTTTAAGTGGTCCAAGACTGACTGAGATGTGCCTGCCATTAGAAGCCAGTCATTGAGGTACCTGAATACATATACTCCGGTTCTATGAAGATGCGCTGTGACCAATGCCATCACTTTCATAAACACCTGGGGTGTCTAGGTAAGGCTGAAGGATAGGATGGTGAACTGGAGGTGTTCTGACCCCACAGCAAACCAGAGGAAACTTCACAGGGGCTGCAGGATCTGAAAGTACATGTCCTATATGTCCCAGGACACCATTCAGTCTAACTGATCCAAGACCGCCATCAACTGAGCTGACACCTGCATTTTGAACTTGTCCTTCATGATGAAGGCTTTAAGAAGCCTAAGATCCAATATCAGTGCTCAAACCGCAGTATTACGGTGCCACTCTCCGCCATAGGCACCAACTTGGTCACCCCTTTAGAAAGCAGTGTCTGAATTTCTCTGGCTTCTGCAAGCTCTGTCGATGCCTGTCCGCACATTGATGAAACATATGGAGGCTAGGACAAAAAAGATGGCATAACCAAATTGAACACTTCAAAGGACCCACTAATCAATCTAACTGTACAGCAGCCAGACAGGAAAAATTGGATTCTTCCCTCTACCGATCCTGTATGACCCTTGGAGGGGGAACTGAAGTGGCTTGGCTGCAGCTCCCACTGGTGAAAAAGAGGATAAGGATTGCTGCGTCTTTTGTTGGCCACAGCCTCTGCTGCCACCTTTTCCTCTGGAGCCATGAAAAGGCTTTTTGATATGCAACGCTTCTCAGGTATCCCCGGATTTTCCAGTACTGTTGGTGGAATTGGAAGGAAGGGAAGAGAAGTCCTTTGAACTGAGCTATTGCTTAGCTATCATTAAAGTGCTCCATTATTGAATTAGCCTTTGCTCTGGAGAGCTTGGTTGCATCAAAAAGCAAATCTGCCAACAATGCCTGACATCTCCAGAGAATCCGAAAGCACACATCCACGTATGTCGGCTGACACAGTATGTATTTGACTGCATTCTGTTTCTTCTGCACGGTTTGAGCAAATTTAACCTGAACGTCCTTGAGGAGAGTGGGCAAGATCTCACTTGACATGTCCCAATCCACTTGCATAGAGGTCTGTGAGGAAAGACCCCTTTGTATATGATCACACCCACATTGTCCCTAGGATATGGTACCTAGTTGTCATGTTTTGTAATCACCTCTGAGGGTATCCCAGTGTACCCAGGGCCTGTGTGTTAAATATCACTAGTGATCTGCAGCACCTATTGTGCCACCACTTAAGTGACAATACAAAGCATGTCTTCAAGCCTACCTTTGCAGCCTGAGTGTACTCTTTTAAAATGGCAAATTCAACCTGGCAAATAATCCCTTCACCAGACCTAAACAATCCTTCTTAATACCTACAAGTAACCCCAAAGGTCCTTCCTAAGTGTCCATAGAGCACGATGTATGGTATTGTGGCAGTTATATAATAGCATTATAATATGTAAGTTCAGTTTTGGAATAGCTAGAACCAAGAATCAAGGATTCAAATTAATAGGAATTTAAAATCTAATTGTATAGTAAAGTTGGACTTTAAAACACTATTTTGAAAATGCCACTTTTAGAAAGTTGTCATTTTCTTCCCAAGCCTCTAGGAGTCCCAACTGCCATCAGGCAGCCTGCTGTTAGGTATGACTTGTTCTCAACAAAGGGTACAAAAGGGCCTTGGCTGGGAGAAGGTGCGACCTCCTCCTGAAAGAATGGCCTGGGAGAATGTGGCCACCAACTATACTATTGTCAGTGGAGCTGCCCCTGTTAAGGGCAGATGTAGCTCATGCCGAAGTCTATTCCTGGGTGGCACCAATCTCAGTGGAGGAAAAACCTGGTTTTGCAGAAGCATTTCCTCACTTCCCTAGACACACCTAAAGGGTGTGCCCAGAGCTCTGGCTAAGGGAAGTCAAACCCCCCCCCCCCAATGCTCTGTGCTAGAGCGACCAAGGGTCGAGCTCAGGTTTAAATCATTAAGACCTTACTGGACCTAGTCAGGGATAGTGGCATTATTACTTGAAGAGAACTAACATCCACTTCGACAAATAATGCACTTTCTCACTCTCAGAAACTGAGAAGAGCAGATTCTGTACCAGGCAAAGGTTTGAAGCCAGTCTGACAGTTATCTATAATATTGTGTATGTCTATAAAGACAGAAAACTGCCTGTTAATTTCACATTCTAGAACCAACAGGTAAACTATGATCAATAAATATATGGCCAAACTGGCAGAGAAAAACTTGTTTGCCTAGCGTGGCAGTACTTGGATTCTCCATCTGGACGAGCAGTAAGGAAAGGAAAGCATTAAGAGTTAACCTTGCTCACCAAAGCCTGACTTATGAGGGAAGGATGATCCCCAGGAGCTGGCTTATGGGACTGAGCAAGTCCTTAGAAGATGCTGAACAGGGTTTGAACTAGAAGTCCCTCAGCTAGGGCTTTGCCGTGGCCTCCGCAGCCTGGTGAACAACCACTGAAAAGTTGTTACTGTCCTTAGTGGGTGGGGGGAAGTCCATTGACCAATCCATTTCAGTTCCAGTTGGACTGTCTAAACCACTGGCATTCTGGAGGTCGAGGTAGTGCTCAATGTCAGGATAATGAGAGGGGAGGAAATTTCCAATCTCATTGTTATCTTTGTTGTGGGGAACATGTTTGAGTTTCTGAACTGCATCAGAGTCAGGACCAAAGATGGTTCAACATGCATAGTACTGGTTTTAAAGGAAGGGGATCAGTAAGGGAATCATCCATAGTTAGAAGCTTCCTTTAGGCTTTATAGAGTGGCATGGGTTGAGATCTGTCTGAGCCTGCTGTGGATCCGATATCGGAATTGGTCTGGAACACAGAGCCAACTCTTCTTGGGCAGAGGCTAAGACAGGCTGGGCATCCCTGGCGGGCTTGAGGCAGAGATGCACTATTAGTAACCAAATCCGCCCTGAATAGCTACTGCATTACCACCTTAAGGGCCTCAATCTGCTGTGTAGTCGATTATGGCCCAGGAGATTCAGGGCACAACAACTCCAATCTCAGATTCTGGTCTCCATTGGACGTTGCTGCTTGAGTAGGAGCTTTCGAGTGCCGACTATGCAACTTCTTGCTGGAGCAGGAATGGCAGGACAGATTAAGCCCCACTGGGCCTTCTTTTGCCTGCATCGAGGATTGTCTTTAGACTTCACGTAGTGCTATCCTGGTGACAGGAACATGAATTAGCATGAGACCTCAAATTTAACTGCAACTGCTTTTTGTGCTTGGCAATATAAAACTTGGTTTCATGCGGCCTGATTGGCTTTGTATGCACCAGTGAGCCGCTGTTGCAGACATTGGAGCTGTTTTTAGTGACAAGGCACCAAAGAGAGACATCTTGCCAGTCCTACAAGCTCAGCATGGCTTTAAACCTGTGTGTTTTGGTGGAGACATTCCTGTGCACTGTCAAACTGGTATTCTAGGCGAAATTGGTAAAACATACAAGTAAGGAGCAGAGCCTCTTCCAGGAACCTCATCTGTGGAATCCCCCCAAGGATCTTTCCCTCCTCAGCCTTACCTTGTTCAACATCTACATGACCCCACAGACTGAAATCATCAGATCGCACTGCATCACCATTCTCTCCTATGCAGGACACACCCACTGATGCTCTTCCTTACGGACAAGACTCCCATGACAAAACCAACATGTCCACAATAGCCACCTGGATGAGATATGGAAGATCTCTCCCTCAGACTCCAACTGGTGACTAGCAGACCCACACCAACCAACACAACCCCCGCCCAAAACGTAGGAATCATCCTTGACAGCAAGCTCAACAAAGCAGTTTAGTTCAACGTGGTGACCTTGACTTGCTTCCACATCCTAAGGATGCAGCAAAAAATCTTCAAGTGGCTACCAGAGAACTCCAGGAAACCCGTTACAGAGGCCCTAATAACCAGCAGACTTGAATACAGCAACTCCTGCAATGCTGGAATCACCAGACAGCTCCTGAATATGCTCCAAACCATTGAAAATGACGCAAGAAGACTCGTCCTCAACTTTCCACGCCACACTTGCATCACACCACACCTCAAGGAATTTCCCTGGCTCTCCATACACAAGCTCATGCATTTCAAACTCCTTACTCTCTCTCTCACACACACACACACATACAGAGCACTACACAACATAGGCTCTGCATATCTCAACAGCCTCATACACTTCCACAAGAGGCTAAAAACTTGGCTTTTCGAATAAATCTCCTGGGAGACCACCACCTACCCACCTGCATAGCACATGGATACCGTATAACAGAACATCTTCGTATTTGTATTGATTAGCGTGCAATACAAATACGTATAACAGAACATCTTCCTCTCTGCCTCGAAAGTGGTGTTGTGTTCAGGGCAAAAGCCTATATAGATAAAACAATTGTGCTACCCCTGGGGTCTGGTGGGATTTTTCTTTTTCTGGGGCCAGGTAGCGGGGAGAGAGGCTGGGGCCCAATTGTTTCCCCTCCAGGAAGAGGAAAATACTTTACAAATATTTTTGTCCCCCATGAGACATCATCTATGGTGGTTCAGTGAATTGATTCTTGCTTGAGAATCAAACCGTGACGTGTTCTTCACTCAGGAATCCATTCAGAGGGGCACCATTGGAAAGGGGAGGCTATTCCCTTTTGGATATTGCTTCTCCTGCTTTTTACATGCTCAGAGAGTGGCGTTATGGCCCTAGGGATGGACTGAATGTAAAAAAAAAAAAAAATGATGCCTGCCAGGCATCCCTGGTGTGTAGTGGCCCTTTTTCCTTTTCCTGTTGGGCTGACCAGGCATCTAAGGGGGCAGAGCCTGATCAGCCCCTAGGGAATAGAAAAGGCCTTTACTTTTATAGGTTTTGCCTACAGCACACGTGTAAAAAGCATAAAAAGGGGCTTAGAGCCATCCCATTAGTTACCAATACTTACCATTGGTTGGTTTCCACTTCACTCACTTGGCTGCTCGTCTCCTTGTGCAGTCTTTTCTGGGCTTCTGTCCATGCCGTGGAACATGGACCAGCAGAGCTTCCTGTTTGCGGGCAGTGTTCTTCCACTGACCATACCTTCGTGAAGGTACTTTTTTTTTTTTACGTTTTGGGTATGCACTCTATAAGACCGCGTGGCACTGTATGATCTCTTCTCCCAACGCACACTAACCCCACAGTGCTGCTTGCATCATGCCTAAACAAAAATTGACAAACCCAATCTATTTCACAGAGGTTAACGCTACTGGTATTTTTGACCCCTAGCAAGTGGACCACTGGAGGGCACAGTCCCTCCAAGCATTCGTTGTAGCTTAGTGGTTGGTTTCCTGCTGGGGAATCACAGATTCTGGTGTTCTCCTCTTTGGAAAGTCTGACATTTACGTCATCCACATTTATGGGTTAAACTTTCACATTCTTGTCCCCCTTATCCAAAGTGCTTAATTTGAGCCGGTGTTTGCCGGCGGAGACTACCGCAGTCATTCTGGGGGTCCGGCACTTATTTTTCTGAATCCGACATTTCTAGAGGGCAAGAGAAGTAAAAAAACACACAAACGAGAAAGGAGAAAGCGAAAGCGGAAGACGGAACACCCGCCAGTCACCAAGAGAGAAAGCAGGAACTCTCAAGAGCGAGACAAAGAGGCGGGCAGTGTCTGGTAGTGAATTAAAGAGGCCTGAAGTGGATTCAGGACAACCAGCCTTGGTATTCAGCGTGCGGGCGTTTAATAAGGCCGCACACTCTGTTTTACGAATTAAACACTGTCCAAACATTTTAAGGCGCTCCGCTGTTTTCATATCTTACCATTTTTCCTCCTAGTGTCTGTTTTTACCAAGTAATTAGACAGCCCCTCAGCACCCTCACTTAGATAATATTCATCATTATCCATCTGTTCAACGCTCCCTCCCGCAAATACTTTTTAAAAATGATTTGTGCTGTCTTAGGCAGTGCCCAGTGGTGACAAGCAGCATGTTGAAGTCTACGGAAATAACAGAATGGGCACCTGCCTTCCCTCTATATGTGAGCAACGGATGTGTTAATCCTTGCGCGATATTTGTGTTCCAGAAGTAGAAACGTGTCTGCTTCGCTTTGCTGCTTGCATCTCTACATTTTGGTGACTGCCACTATCGTCCCTGGCAGCTTTGGAGGGGAGTTCTTGGCTTAGCTGCTGTGCACAACCGGGGAATAGTGATATAACTGCTCGCTTATAATGGATTGTTTTACAAGCTAGTGATGTCATTTTCACTATGCATGTAGAGTCTGGCTTCAAAAACAGCCTGTAATAAAACAAAAATAATTACCAGAGGTTATAGAGAAATAATACTCTCTTGTATATTATAAGACAATTATAGTATTCCGTTATAGGTGTGTTGCGATAACATTCTTCCATTTGATTTTGATATACAGTCTACATTTTTCCACATAGGATGCTTCAGAAGTCTGACATGGATGTTTTTGCCTGCCTCAAAGAATCTTTTTTCAAAACACAAGCAGTACAGCTGTCTCTTCCTCGTCTTAGAAACCCCTATATTTCGAGTTTGTTTAGTGCAAAGCCTCATTGAAATCCTTCATCAGTGTATAGTTTTTTGAACATCCATCAATTAGGGCCTAGAATTCTGTGACAAGTACTTACTAATGAAAGAGATGCTGTTCTATTTTCCGACTCCTTAACATACATTGTATATATCTCAGTGGCTGATGGCGTCTTGCAGTTTTGTTGCTCCACTTGGCAGGTTCAGAATAAGGGAGATACGTAGGAAATCCCTGATCATTAGTATTTTTGATCTGTGTTGTACCTCATTCTTCCTGCAGTTTCACCGTCTTGCTGGTCAGTCAGGATTCCAATTCCTGTGACAATCTGTGGAGTACAGTTTGGGAGCCTATAAAGGTTCCTTTGCTTATAGTGTCACAGGGCAATGCTCAGCACTTCACCCTGATCAGGATCTGGAAATGTATTTGACGGCAAAGCACAATTTACTAAGGAAAGCACAGTTCAAATGAACACAAGCAAGAAGCCTACCTCATGTAAAAACAAAAAAAGGTTTGAGACGATTGGGCTGTCAAGATGGTTGCTTGAATGTTCTCCTTGTCATATAACTTCCCTTCCCTTGCCCACACCAGTGTTACAAAGTTAGCTGTTGCAGAAGGTGCCTGGTTGCAGAACAATTATGTGCCAGCCTGATGCAAATGAGCGGCAGAGATGTCATAAGGAGGAAAAGTAACTAACTATCTGGAGAATCTGCATACATCTGATGGAGAAAGGCATAGAATAGTGATCCGAGGATGTTGTTCATGCATCCACTTGTAGGATGGAACAAATCTTTGGTCCCACTTGTCAATGGCGTAGCTCTTGATGGAGGCAACAGGTACCGGTGGCTGAAGCAATTAGATAGAGGTGAAAAACAGAGAAAGAAGTTAAGAATACATGGTGAGTTGAAGGCACAGTGTTAAGAGGTCTGACAGTTACAAAGGAGGATTATTTAGTGGTGTAACAACAGATCCTCCAGTGCATTAACATGGCTTTCAAAAGTAGCTCCAGGGCTCTCAAGGACAAGAAAACAGGACCTGGGTAATGAATCTAGTCGACATCCTGTAATGGCAAGCAAACCTTAATGTGAGTATGAATACTCGGGTATACCCCCATGGTCACAGCGGCCCCTCTCATATACATTGAATTTGGGATGGGCAAGTCTACCGAGTGCAGCATTGTGGGGGGTGTTCCTTTCCCCCAGACATAGTGGCAGAAAGCGTGCAACAGTAGGTTTGTGAACATCACCAGAGAGCAATTCCCAGCCATATGGATGTGAACTGGTCTATTACAACCTGAAGAATTAAGGGTGAAATGTGAAGATAAAGTGTACATCTACTGGGACCCAGAGAGGACCGAAATACTGTTGATGCCAATGCTGCGACGGTAAGTGTAGAGAGAAGTGAAAAATAAAGGCTTAATAGTATGCTTGTTATGCTGGGTCATTTGCTTGGCCTTGTCCTCCTTCAATTCCTGAGAAATTCTTTATGTAGTTATGTTATGCGAGTTTAACTTTCTCGTACTCTGGGAATCTATGAGATGCTCTTAAGGAACATAAAGCAAACAAGAAATCTTGGTGCCTTTGAACAGCTTGCACTGCAGGCTACCCCACTACACAGTATATGAATTGCTCTGTGCATTTCAGGTACTGAGTCAATACTTATTTGATCAAGATGTTCCTTAAATAGTTTTGCTTACTCACCTTATTCTTGATGGTTGCTTTCCAGAGTTTGATCAAATGAAGGAGGCAGATGTAAGAGTGAGCAAAATACGTCCTATTGGCTCCTTCACTTTCAGATTGCAAGATTCGTGAGGCAGACAGCAAGGGGCCTTCAACTTCCATGTACAGCTCTGAACTTGATAGGGAGGGTCTGCACATGCCTCAATGTCATGATGATCTAACTCAATGTACCATCCTACCCTAAGCTAGTTTTATTCAAAATGTGGGTTGGGCCCTTCGACGGGGGGAGCAAGGCTTTGCTAAAAAGGACATTCAAAAAGGACATTCAAAAAGATTCAGACACAGTTCCATTAGCTCCTGATTCGTGAACAAAATGTATCCTATATTGGTAACCATCGCATTTACTTTATGTCCACATGACCAGTTATACATTTCACTAGCACTTCAGTACTGCAGGCAAAAAAAACGCAGCGATTATTTGAGGACATTTGTAGGGCAGATGCATAGCTACTTATTATGCATTACTATAATATTAAGATTGCTTCCTCGCCAACAGCATCATTTGGCAGGACAGCTCTTTAGGCTTTAGTTATATAATCAGCATGTGTTCTTGACTGCTGTGTAGGATTGTTCTTTCTGCTTCCTACTTATAGATGTGTGTAGGGATCTAGCATCATAACTGTCTGGCACACATTAATTTAATATTTTTTTGAAGTATTCTTCGTAAATTGAATAGAAACAGACTGCTCTGTGCATCCTGATTAATGGTAGTAGCATGATCATCTCATAATCATCAGTGTCCTGCACCTTTTCATGAACGATAGAGTGAATTGCATAGGAGGACAGGAATAAGAAAGCTGTTAAGCTCTGTTATGCCTTACAATGGATAAAAGAAGGTAGAGAGCGCTATATTTACCACAGTTTTACTGACTGGTGACACTAAACAAAATTAAACTAGCATTGGCATCGCTAATAGGCCTCGCCTTTGGGACCTTATATGTGTTTAGCGATGTATCTCACTATCCCCCCCATCCCCAACTCGCATGCCCACAAACTCCAACAACCCACAGCATGCTGTGACCATTAGGGCCAATATTAAAAGAAGAAAAGTGAAAAGACAAGGCCTGCTGTTGTTGGCTACAAATAACAGAACTAGAAGAAGACACATCATGAGGAACACACACACACACACAAAAGGATAAAGCGTGGCAGACATGAAACAGACACCACACTGAGTCTGGAAAACAAAAACACGAACACTTGTAAGAAGTCGTCGTTCAGATGTTGAAAAAGAAAAAAAAAAAAGGTCCAAAGACATGAAATACAAGGGCACAAGCGGAAGAGGACAAGTCCTGCGGCAATACTCCATGGGAGTTACCAATTGTGAAAAAGGTGGGACAAACATGAAACATTAACCACTTAGAAGCAACTTTCTTTTTTTTTTTTTTTTTAAAGGACACTAACATAAGCTGTATTCATGCTGTAAGCCCACAGATTGAATACAGCACATCTCGATGACAGCGCACACGCGCTGCCTAGTCTCGACCTAAAAAAGAGGGATGAAAGAGAACTTGCAAGAGTGACATTCAGTAGCAGCGATCACTGGCTTCTGAGCAAAACTTTGGGCACCAACATTTCTTTATTTACAAGTTAAGCACTAAACCACCATTGAGGCATTCTGTGTGTCCGATATGGCCTGTGTACCACTCGATGTGTCCCGCACAGAAAGCCTCGCTCTCCCCACTCGTCCAGTCTCTTGGCAGGACGGGGGCATGAACACAGACATTCCCTACATTACCGTCTCCTAATTACAAGTGATAATTTGCTCGGCTGACTTGCTGGGTCTGCTTTCAGCAGAAAGGCCATGTTTGTCAATTACTTTCCCATGCCGACAAAGTTTAAATTGCGCTCAAAAGAAGGCATGCAGAAACCACCAAGTAGCTGCTGCAGACACACAGCAGGCACCCATAATTCTAACATAGTAGCATAAAAAGCATGAACAGGCTAATACTCACGTTATCCCTACTAGGGATCTTAAATAAAGTTCACTTTCTTTATTTTCTACACTTGCCCCAGAATCTGTTTTCAAAGCACTAATAATTGCTTATTAACGTCTCGGACATAGCCCATTGCATCTGTGCTTCAGTTGCCACTACATCCATTTGTTGAGCACATTGTTAACTTCATCGGTGCATGCAACCACATAGAAGATAGGTTTAGTGTTTGCATGGAGTCATTCTGTCCATCTGCCTGGCATTTCCTTGCCAGCCCTGCAGTTTTTCAGAAATGCGTTACCACTGGCTATTTCCCAGTCGACCTGAAAGATACAACAATGCAACGGCGTACAGGAAGTATTCCTTTGAGGCGGCAGTGGTAAAGTTGATATCCGGTCAAACTCCTTCGTTTAGATATAAACAACTAAAAAGCTTCCAGTCGTGCCCACCAGTGAAATAGTTGAAATGGTGCAGGGAATTACAAATTGACCTTTGAAATCTTCTATACACATTTTTTTTTGCAGTTTTATACAGTGCGCACATGGCCCGAGAGCATCTGAGTGCTTTACATGAGCACCAGACTACATTACACAAGGTCAGATTCAGTCCCAGTTGCAAAGCTTGGTTGATTGGGAGGGGGGGGGGTGTGTTGCAAAGGTTTTAGCAGTCAACCCTTTAATGACATGATCTTCTCACTCCTAGGTTGCCTCCTACTCAAGCTCTCTGTTGTCACCACTCGGTCTCCTACAGTAGTGTGCATGTATCATTTCTCCTTGGGTATCATGTCTCCTCAGACACAATTACTGTGTTTTCCGTATATCTGCTTTTCCTAACTTCTTCCTAACTGGTTGCTTCTTCCTTAGTCCTTGTGCACTTTGCTTTCTCTATTAGTCGTACTAAGAGCTTTTTCTTGGCAGAAAAGCTTTTTTGTTCCAAGAACTGCTTGCGGTACGTGGATTGCTGCAAAATATGATTTGTCCTCGCAAAGTGGGGCAACTCCCTGGCATAGAACTGCCACATCTATGGTTTCCCTGACAAACAGGGCTTTTGTATTGTGGACTGGGGATGGATGACACCTACAGTCCCGTACTAATGAGTGAAACGAGGGATTAATTAAAGAGGCAATGACAGTTATGTCCTTGTGGGGCCCCGCACTGCTGTTGCAGTGTTTTGGTAAACAGTTTTGTGCCAGTTTCTCATTATACACACAAAATATTTGGATAAAGAAACTGCAAGTTGCATTTTAGGTGTTGACAAGCATTTTTAAATACAAGGTTGTGGGACCAGCATACATAACTCCCCTGCTTTCTCATACAAACATTGAAGCCAGGGGAGGTTTTGAGGGACCTGTTAAAGAGGAAGTGCCAGTACAAGGGGAGCCCAAGAGAGCAGGGGGAGTAGAGCGAGCGTCCATGATAGAAAAAGCGCATCATCCAAGAAAAGGGTGTTGCACTGAGCCAGGGACACACTGGTTCACATTTTTCAAAAAGGTTCCTGAACAGAACGTAAAATAGAAAAAAGTGGAAGCCTACAAGTCCTGGGCGATACTCCAGGGGTGTGAATGACTTGCAGAAAGGATGGGTCAGAAAGACAAATTACCTACTGGCAAGCAACAAATTTTAAAAGACAACTGAATAGACAAATGAAAGCGATGGGAAGAGTTCAAGCCCACAAAGTACATACAATAGATAATCCTAACAGCGTAAGCGCTGTTTAGGCTTGACCTAAAAATGTAGTGTTCCAGCAGCCTACAGACAGCTGCCCTGACACTCAAGCCTTCTTTTTCAGCTTGATGTTCACCTGTGATCTGGCGAAATTCTGTCACTCACCCAAAAAAGGAGTAATTGAATGAAAAGGGCTGACCCATAGCTCATGAATGCTGTGCTGAAGCATTTTGTGAATGACACTTGAGGAGAGAGAGAAAAAAAAAATATTTGTGTGTGTGTATAATATGTACCTTTATTGTGACCTTCTGGAAAACACAAGGCTCATGAAATAGTTAAAGCTAGGCCAAACTTAAACATGGTAGAGTTGCTTACAACTTGCTCTAGCCTGTGCAGGGGACGTAATGGTTACGTAATGGTTACATCCACGGCACAGTGCTCCTGTGCCGAGGACGTAACCATTACATCCTCGGCCTGGAGCTCGGAGGGAGCGCTGGCCTCCCTCCCCCCCCCCAAAGGCAGGCCCTTCCCTTTCCACCCCCTTGACCCCCTCCCCCCCCCCCAAGTGAAGTCTGATGACATCAGCGCGCATTTGTGCGCTGACCTAATCAGGCCACTTCCCCATCGCGCTGGAAGCTCAGCTTCTAGCGCGATCGGAAGAGAAATGCAAAGTGTTGGACCTGGCCTTTTTACAGGGTCATCCCCAAACTTTTTGCCTCCTTCCTCCTATTTTTTCTGACCTATTGTTGTTGGCTTTTGAACTCAGGGCACTTTACCACTGCTAACCAGTGCTAAAGTGCATATGCTCTGTGTAAATTGTACTGTTGATTGGTTTAACCATGATTGGCTATTTAATTTACTTGTAAGTAGAGTGCACTATATGTGCCTAGGGCCTGTAGATTAAATGCTACTAGTGGGTCTGCAGCACTGGTTGTGCCACCCACTTAAGTAGCCCCTTTACCTTGTCTCAGGCCTGCCATTGCAAGGCCTGTGTGTGCAGTTTCACTGCCACTTCGACTTGGCATTTAAAAGTACTTGCCAAGCCTAAAACTCCCCTTTTTCTACATATATGTCACCCCTAATGTGTGCCCTAGGTAACCCCTAGAGCAGGGTGCTGTGTGGGTAAAAGCCAGGACATGTACCTGTGTAGTTTATAGGTCCTGGTAGTGTAAAACTCCTAAATTTGTTTTTACACTACTGTGAGGCCTGCTCCCTTCATAGGCTAACATTGGGGCTGCCCTCATACATTGTTGAAGTGGTAGCTGCTGATCTGAAAGGAGTAGGAAGGTCATATTTAGTATGGCCAGAATAGTAATATAAAATCCTGCTGACTGGTGAAGTTGGATTTAATATTACTATTTTAGAAATGCCACTTTTAGAAAGTGAGCATTTCTCTGCACTTAAATCTTTCTGTGCCTTACAATCCATGTCTGGCTAGGTTTAGTTGGCAGCTCCTTGTGCATTCACTCAGACACACCCCAAACACAGACTACTCAGCCTCACTTGCATACATCTTCATTTTGAATGGGTCTTCCTGGGCTGGGAGGGTGGAGGGCCTGCCCTCACACAAAGGACTGCCACACCCCCTACTGGGACCCTGGCAGACCGGATTGAACTGAAAGGGGACCTGGTGCACTTCTAGGCCCCTCTTTGAAGTCTCCCCCACTTCAAAGGCACATTTTAGTATAAAACAGGGCCTCTGCCCTACCACCTCAGACACTTGCTGGAGATGAAACCTGAACCAGAACCTGCATCCTGCCAAGAAGAACTGCCTGGCTGCCCAAAGGACTCACCTGACTGCTTTCTACAAAGGACTGCTGCCTTGCTGTTGACCTGCTGCCTTGCTGAACTCTTGCCTTGCTGCAGAAGTGCTCTCCAACGGCTTGGATAGCGCTTGCCTCCTGTTCCCTGAAGTCTCAGGACCAAAAAGACTTCCATCTTTCAACTGGACTCCTTGTACGCCCCAAAATTCGACGCACAGCTTGCTCCGCGGTGAAAAATTCACCGCACGGCGATCCGGAAAGACGCCGCTCGACCCCACAAGGAAAAGATTGACACGACGCCTGCGGTGTGACCGGAACTTCGACGCACGGCCCGCCTGGACAACGCCGCCTGACTTCCAGAGAGGAAATCAATGCGACGCCTGCCGTGAGGGAGAAAATTCCCCGCACAGCCCACTGGAACGACGCGCAGCCGGACAACAAGCCCAGGAATCCACGCACAGACCCCGGGGCGTATGAAAACCCCGTGACCCACAGAGGAGACTGTCCGCGCGCCGGAAATTGACACGTGAAAAATAAAGACGCAAGTCTGTGTGTGAAGGGGCGAAACCGACGCACACACCATTTTTCCACGCATCTCCTCTTCTGCGGCCCTTTGCAGAGATTTTTCACTCCAAACCAGGTACTTTGTGCTTGAAAGAGACTTTGTTTGCTTTTTTAAGACTTAAGACACTTTATATCACTTTTCAGTGATATCTCTACAATTTCATATTGCATCTTTTATCATTTTTGACCTGCAAAGACTCAGATAAATATTATATATTTTTCTAAACACTGTGTGGTGTATTTTTGTGGTGCTATATTGTGTCATTGTATGATTTATTGCACAAATACTTTACACATTGCCTTCTAAGTTAAGCCTGACTGCTCAGTGCCAAGCTACCAGAGGGGGGGCACAGGATAATTTGGATTGTTTGTGACTTACCCTGACTAGAGTGAGGGTCCTTGCTTGGACAGGGGGCAACCTGACTGCCAACCAAAGACCCCATTTCTAACACAAAGCATTTCTCTTCCGATCATGTGATGGGGGCCTGAGAGGCTTCAAAGGGAAGGAAAGAAAAGGAATTTCCTTCCCTTTGAAGTCTCTCAGAGCATTTCAAGCCGGATCGTGAAGAGATCCGGCTTCTGAAATGCCCACTAGACACCAGGGATTTTTTGTATAAAGGAAATTGCCATCGGGGGAGAGACCCCTTGGGCAAGGGTTGCTCCCCAGGGGGGCTACTTGTTTCAAGGCCAGATCGGCCTATTGTTATTAGGCCGATCTGCCCCCAGAGGGGGGAGAAATCTCTAAGTGCCAGGGATCTTTTTTTTTTTTGTTTTTTAGAGTGGGGGAGCGACCCCTTAGGCAAATTATATTTAGGCCATTTCTGCCCCCCTTGGGGCAGATCGGCCTATTTTTATGGGGCCAATCTGCCCCCAAGGGGGGCAGAAACCACTAGGCACCAGGGAGTTTTTTTTTAAGACAAATTCACGGAAGGGGAGCGATCCCTTAGGAAAATTTATTTTAGGCCATTTCTGCCCCCTTCCGGGGGCATATCGGCCTATTGCTATTAGGCGCCAGGGATCATTTTTTTGTTTGTTTTTTAGAGGTGGGGAGCGACCCCTTAGGCAAGGGTTGCTCCCCCGGGGGGGGGGGGGGGCAAATTGTATTTAGACCATTTCTGCCCCCCTTGGGGGCAGATCGGCCGATTTCAGAAACCACTAGTCACCGGGTATTTTTTTATTTTTTTGGGGGGCCAATTTCACGCATGGGGAGCGACCCCTTAGGCAAGGGTCGCTCCTTGGGGGGAGGAGGGGGCTTATTTTATGCCATTTCTGCTCCCCTTGGGGGCAGATCGGCGTATTTCTATTAGGCTGATCTGCCCCCAAGGGGGGCAAAAACCACTAGGCACCAGGCATTTTTTTTTTTTTTTTGCACCAATTTCACTCAAGGGGAGCGACTCCTTAGGCAAGGGTCGCTCCCCTTGAGGTGCAAGTTTATTTTAGGCCATTTCTGCTCCCCTTGGCAGATCGGCGTATTTCTATTAGGCCGATCTGCCTCCGGGCTGGGGGAGGGGGGCGGGCAGATACCACTTAGGCACCTGGGATTGGTGTGTGTGTGTATGTGTGTGTTTTCTTTTGGGGGGCATCCCCTTGGGGGCAGATTGGCTTATTTTTGGAAGGCCCATCTGCCCTCAAGGGGGGGGCAAAAAGCCCACCAGAGACCAGGGAAGATTTTTTCCCACAATAAGAGGGTGGGGCTATGGCCATACCCCTACCCTAAATAAATGGGGCCAAAGTTGTTCCGCCCATCAGGGGGCAGATGGGGCAATTACCCCTGATCCACACCCCGGTGGGGGGGGGGGCAGAAAGTCTTATCCCTACAGCAAGCAAGAAGACATTTGATTATTTTGGATTTTGGTTTTACATTTGGGCCATGAGAGCTTGGCTAACTCTCAAAATCGTCCCACTTGGAATGGTGAGGGCTGCACTTTATGGACTTTGGGACACTGCCATGTAGAAAAATCCACAAGACCTAGACACATCTGAAAACTAAACATCTGGGTGATTTAAGGGTGGTGTGTTTCACATGCACCCTGCACCAGTTATTTACCCACAATGCCCTGCAAACCTCCAACTTTGCTGGAAATCACATATTTTCCCCACATTTTTGTGATGGAACCTTCCGGAATCTGCAGGAATCCACAAAATTCCTACCACCCAGCATTGTCTCATCTATACCGATAAAATATCTGCTGCACTTGTCAGCCTAAAATGATTTTTTTTTTTCAAACTGCCCTTTTGGACCCGCTTCGGTTCCCCCTCAATTTCGACATGCGTTTGGCGCTTCCCTGTCACAAGCACTTGGCCCACCTACACAAATGAGTTATCATTTTTCCAGGAGACTGAGGGGAATGTTGGGTGGTAGGAAATTTGTCCCGGTGTGGTGCTCCCACACAGAAATTTGGGAAAAATGTGATCTTTCATTTTTAAGCTAAATTTGAGGTTTGCTGAGGATTCTGGGTAAGAAAACATTGGGGGATCCACGCAAGTCACACCTCCCTGGACTCCCTCGGGTGTCTAGTTTTCAGAAATGTCTGGGTTTGGTAGGTTTCCCTAAATGGCTGCTGAACCCAGGACCAAAAATGCAGGTGTCCCCCTCCTTCTCCCCCGCAAAAACAGGTAGTTTTGTATTTGATATTTTTGATGTGTCCAGATAGTGTTTTAGGGCATTTCTTTTCGCAGGCAGTAGGCCTACCCACAAAAGTGAGGTACCATTTTTATCGGGAGACTTAGGGGAACACTGGGTGGAAGGAAATTTGCGGCTCCTCTCTGATTCCAGAACTTTCTGCCACTGAATGAGAGGAAAATGTTTTTTAGCCAAATGTTGAGGTTTGCAAAGGATTCTGGGTAACAGAACCTGGTCAGAGCCCCACAACTCACCCCATCTTGGATTCCCCTAGGTGTCTAGTTTTCAAAACTGTGCAGGTTTGCTAGGTTTCCCTAGATGCCGGCTGAGCTAGAGGCCAAAATCCACAGCTAGGCACTTTGCAAACAACATGCCAGATTTCAATGTAAAAATGTGATGTGTCCATTTTGTGTTTCCTGTCGCGAGCATTAGGCCTACCCACCAAGTGAGGTACCATTTTTATCGGGAGACTTGGGGGAAGACAGTGTGGCAAAACAAGTGTTATTACCCCTTGTGTTTCTCTACATTTTTTCCTTCCAAATGTAAGACAGTGTGTAAAAAAGACATCTATTTGAGAAATGCCCTGTAATTCACATGCTAGTATGGGCACCCCGGCATTCAGAGATGTGCAAATAACCACTGCTGCTCAACACCTTATCTTGTGGCCATTTTGGAAATACAAACGTTTTCTAGATATCTATTTTTCACTTTTTATATTTCAGCAAATTAATTGCTGTATACCCAGTATAGAATGAAAACCCATTGCAAGGTGCAGCTCATTTATTGGCTCTGGGTACCTAGGGTTCTTGATGAACCTACAAGCCCTATATATCCCCGCAACCAGAAGAGTCCAGCAGACGTAACAGTATATTGCTTTAAAAAATCTGACATTGCAGGAAAAAGTTACAGAGTAAAACGTGGAGAAAAATTGCTGTTTTTTTCACCTCAGTTTCAATATTCTTTTATTTCAGCTGTTATTTGCTGTAGGAAACACTTGTAGGATCTACACAAATAACCCCTTGCTGAATTCAGAATTTTGTCTACTTTTCGGAAATGTTTAGCTTTCTGGGATCCAGCATTGGTTTCTTACCTATTTCTGTCACTAACTGGAAGGAGGCTGAAAGCACAAAAAATAGTACAAATGGGGTATGTCCCAGTAAAATGTCAAAATTGTGTTGAAAAATTGTGTTTAATAATTCAATTCTGCCTGTTCCTGAAAGCTGGGAATATGGTGATTTTACCACTGCAAACCCTTTGTTGATGCCATTTTCAGGGAAAAAAACACAAGCAGCCTTCTGCAGCCCTTTTTTCCCATTTAAAAAAAAAAAAAAATGTTTGCTGTTTTTTGGCTACTTTTTTGGTCTCCTTCAGGGGAACCCACAAAGTCTGGGTACCTCTAAAATCACTAGGATGTTGGAAAAAAAAGGACGCAAATTTGGCATGGGTAGCTTATGTGGAGAAAAAGTTATGAAGGCCTAAGCGCAAACTGTCCCCAAATAGCCAAAAAAAGGCTTGGCACAGGAGGGGAAAAGGCCTGGCAGCGAAGGGGTTAATATAAAAAAAAACACTGCATCCAATGTCTCTGACGACAAGGAAATTCTGGGGTATTACAGCGGTTTAGTTTTATAAACTAATAAGTAATTTTGTGATCCTGGTTTACTCATGAACACTTGTTGAACTGTTTCTTATAAAGGTATAACATTCCATCATAGAAAATTAAAAATACTATTCTTTCACAATGGAATATGTAGTTAAAACCACTGCTAATTGAAAACAGGATGGAATGTAGCTCAGCATCTTCACCTTTGTCTGGTGTGGATTTCCAAGGAAGCCCTTAGAGATTTGTAATCTTCTTCTTTGGATTTCTTAACATTTAGAGAGTTCGTACTACTGATGACAGAGGACATTGCATCCTCAAGCTGTAGAAATTGGTTTGACCAGCCGAATCACAACAAGCATTGACAAAGCCAATCGGTCTCACACACTGGTGAGCTGTTGCCTTTGGCAGTCTTGTGGGGGTTGTCTAAGGGGGGGGGTAGTGGGGTGTGGATAATGTGATGGATTTATAAAGCAGTGAGCGGTGGCCGCATGTTTGTGCTTTTTAGGTTGAGTTTGAAGAGATGGGGCGGGAGGGGGGAAGAACGGGGGACAGGATAAAAAGAAACGGAGGGAGGGAGTGGGGATAAGTTTAGATAAAGAGACCCGACCTATTTCAGGTGTCCAGCAAGTTCAAGTGGCTAGAAGCTGTGTTGCTACCATCAACTAGAGTAAGTCAGCTAAAGTAGTGTCCAAACATCCTGCTTAAGCATGTGTGGACTGTATAGCCAGTGAACACTTCTAAAACTGCTGCATAGTCACTGGGATGCTTGGTGAATCGGAGGCTGCTGCAGTGACTGTAAGAAAGGGGTAATCTAATGCTGCTGCACAGTGAGCGATATTGCAAAGCATGGATAATCTGAGGTTGCTGCACAGTGACTTTATGATGCCTGGTGAATCTGAGGTTGCTGCAGTGACTGTATGTGCAGTAATTGTGTGACTGCACAAGCGACTGTGATGGTAATTTAAGGCAGCATACAATGGCTGTGATCTGAGGCTGCTGCACAGTGACAATATGATAAAGAGGTCATTGGAGGCCTCTGAGTTTGCGAGACAAGGAGATTCGCAGTAAATGTAGGTTAATCAAAGGTGATCTGAGGCTACTCACACTGACTGATGCTGCTGTACAGCGAGTTGTCACACAACAGAGTCCGTGATATGAGTAATTGAAGCTGTGTGTAGGATAAAGGTGCTGTCCACTGAGAAATAAGTGTAAGTAAACGATGGAGAACTTGCAGACGTTCAGTAGGTAAATGCACTTGGAGGCATGCACTAAAGATGTGTGTGACACTTGGTTTGAGGTACGTATGGGACTCCGGATGATAAGTTTTTGATCTTGAAGCCCAACTCTTGAGCCCTCGCGATGACTGACCCGGAGCGGAAGTGGGGGGGCTCTGCTGGGGGAGTGCAATACGCACGGGAGCTGCCTGCTGCTTCACGTCGGAGACACAGCACATGTGGAATACCGAAGTCTGGGGTCTGTACAGAAAGAGTGCAAGGGAGAGCACACGGGGTTCCTGCGGTCTGTCCGAGCTCTGCAGTCATGGGCTCCCTGTGCTGTGTCACAGTGTGGATGAAATACAACACAGAGGGTGGGGAAGGACAAAATAGATGCCTATAAAGGAGTTTGGGGGCGGGGGGGAGGGGTTCGGGCTCAAGACACCGTGGATGCCAGGATCAATTCCATGGGGGCAACAGGAGGAGGCTGCCTTATCAGAGAAGGGCTGCAACACACCGGCTGCCTGTGTTAGACATGTGGGCCACCAAACAAGGGCTGCTGGGGTAGGAGATGTGGAGCAGTACACAGGGGGAACCTGCGCTGACTTCTTGTCCCAAATATGGGGTAGCACACAGCGGCTACCTCCAAGAGAAGTGAAGGGTAGTACACGGGCCTGCCTGTCATGGGACACCACATAGTGGTTGCCTCCAAGAGAGGTGTAGGGCAGTGCTCAGGGGATTCCTGTCTCACGGGGCAGCACACAGTGGCTGCCTTGTCTGGACTAGGGACACCACACTGGTGGTGCCTTGTGCAACAGTGTTTTTTGGTGCCCCACAACCCATGACCACCTACTCGGATTCATTCACTACCACCTGGCAAATGTGCCGCTCATCTCTCCTTAGCCCTCCTTTCACATACAATCTTTTGTTTTAAAGCGCTTGTAAAGGCTAGCTTTACTAATCCACTCAGCTATCCACAGAAAATATAGTCCTGTTCTTTGCAGCAGGCATATTAACCCTCTACGCTACTTTATGGCAAGTTAAAGCTGCTGCTAGAGAAAACTCCCATCTCTCTCCCTAGCAGGAACGTTAATCACAAGAGGTATCTTGACATTTTAATTGTTTCTTGAAGGCTGAACGCACAAAGAACTTTTCAGCAGGAGCTTTTTAAATTGCAAGTTTCGTAAGTCATTGCTAAACACAGCGCCCCCTGAGATCAGCGCCCCCCCAATCCAGGTCAGCACCCGGTGCAGCCGCACTGCTCTAAAGCCAGCCCTGCACCACACAGTGGCTGCCAGTGTTGGATGTGTGAGGCTGCCTGTGTCAGTACTATGGGCACCACACAGGGACTGACTGGGTAGCACGGAGGACTGGCGGGGTTCGCATTCTGTGCATGTAGAGGGGTGGGCAACACATTGAGGCTACCAGGGTCCAGTGGAGGTCAGGGTGTCCTGCACTTACCAGTAGCTGCGGAAGGCAGCAGCAGCCCAGCTGCAGTCCCCATGTGCCAGGCACAGAGCAGCAGTAGGCAGAGCACGTAGTCCTGTTCATAGCCATGAGCACAGCCCCACAGACTGAAAAGTGTTACGTGCATGGACTCAGCAGCAGACACAACACAGGCAAAAGAAGCAATGGGGCAGAAGGGGGAAGGTGCAGTACAATGGGAAGAAATGGGACGGTAAAAATATAAACAAGCCTACGCCAAGACTGGAATCCCTCTGGCCTCAGTAGTGGGTTAAAAATCGCAGCCAAGAGAAAGACGTGCGGGCACAGATTAAAATGGCTTTACCCACGAGTAGGAAGCTGGCTCTCTTTATGGTGCACTAAAAAGAAGTACACCGTACTGAGAGTCCAGTGGATCCCCAACTGGCTTACAGAAGCAGAATTAGATAGTACTAAAGATGTATTTTGTGGTAGTGTGGGCGAGCAGTTAGCCTTTTGTTGTATGCACAGAGGCAATACATGAGAGACAAACTCAAAGAATAAATCCGAGACTAAAGTGGAAAAATAAAATTTCTTTTTATATATACTTTGAAACCAAGGACTTCATCACAAGGTAAGCACGTTTTTAGGTATACATTCTTTTCACTTGCAAAAGTGGACACAGTGCAATTTCAGAGTTCTTCAGTGTTATCCTATGGGAGGAAAAACTCAGCAAACAGGTACTGTATGACGACTTACAATACCAATCTCTGAGGCTTAAGGTGAGTAGTGGGGATGGTCAGGACTACACCAACAGGCCACTCCGGAGGCGGCGGGGTGCATAGGAGTAGTACGACGGCGGGTGCCCAACGTATTTCAACGGGGATTGGTCTCAGTGGAAATAGGCTGCAGGTTCTGGCTAGGTAACCAATCGGGGAAAACCAACAGGTAGGTAACAAACGTGGGGTGTTGGGAATGTAGGTGCACTTTTGGTCCTCTTCACCAAGGCTCTGGAGCGACGGATGCAGGGGTGTCTTTTGGTGTCGGGTTTCTGTGGCCTGGAGCACCCGCGGTTGAGGGGTCAGGTGGTCTGAGGCTGCAGGCATCCTCATGGAGTCCAGGAGAGGAGTAACCACAGTGGACTCCAGCTCAGGAGAGCTGGGAGACGTCATGGACACCAGGGGCCCTCTTCAGCTTGGACAGTAGGCGACAGGTGCAGTGGTTGCTTCAGGTGTCGGATTTCTCACATCAGAGGCTGCGGGAGAGGGGGGCCTGCTTGCAGGGGGTGCAGGCGACTTTGGGGAGTCCAGGAGGGGTGAAACCACAATGGACTCAGGCTCTGGGGAGCTGAGGAACCTTGTTGGCACTAGAGCTCCACTCCCACTCTGGTTGGTGATATTGGGTGCAGTGGTGTACTCATGTGTCAGGTCTTTGTGGTTCCGGAGGCTGCAGAGTCCTTTCTTTATAGATGGTTGAGGAGCAGGTTCACTGCTCACAGGAGTCTTGAGTCTTTTTAGAAGGCAGACAGTCCTCCTGGGTTTCTGGAGGCTCAGTTGCAGGATGAAGCGTCTTTTCGTGCAGAGTCCGTCAAGGCCTACAGACAGGCCAGCAGGATTGGTACCAGCTCAGCTGCTTCTTTTCTCCTCTTCTGCTGGTGCGACTCTTCAGTGTCCTTGAACTTCTTAGGTCGCCAAAATCTGAGTTCTTGAGTTCATGGGTGCCACCTAAATATTCAGTTTAGGGGAGTTAAAGAGAGTGCCATGTGGCAGCCAATGGGTTGCCTACATTTAGGATGATTACACTGTCTTTAAGACCTGCAAGAGGTAGACAGAGTGCCGGGAATGGATTAAAGAGGCATTAGGTGGATTTAAAACTATCAGTCTTGGTATTTGGTGCCCGACGTTTAATTGCAGCAGCCGCAGGCATCGAAGGGCTCCTGCACTTTTATTTCTTTACAAATTAAGCTCTGGGAAACTTTGTATAAGTCTGGGATCCAACCCACTCACTTTGTACCAATCCTATGTCCTACTTGACTAAGGAAGTGGATGGTCCACAGTGTACTTGAAGAGCTGCAGTGGAACCAGGACTGGTCTCTGCTTAACATCCTGTCTGCTAGAGGTAAGGGTACATCAACTAAATTCTTCATTTTATACTAGAAGAGCTAAGAATCAGCAGAAAAGCATTCCTGCCTTCTGAGAGAGGAAAGGAGTGTGCTTGGTCCTCCAGGAGGAGATACTGTCTAAGCTGAGAGGCCCAGCATGTAGAGCAGCCAGAGGGAGTGTGGAGTGACCGGTGCAACATAGAGGTCCCTCGATCTTTCTGCACAGTTCCAGAGTGAACAATAACATGATTGCACCAGAGTGAAGACTCAGGCAATCCGCCACAGACTTGAGATATTAGTTCTGCTGGTGCTAGAGGGGAAAACAAAAATATTATCTTTGCCAAAGTAGGAAGTTAGGGTCGGTCTGGAGACCACAGAAACATAATTGGAAGAAACTCGTCTGGGAGACCGCAACTCCCACTTCCGATCACCGGTCTGCAGCCAGCCACAGGACTGTATCTTCCGAAAATAGATGTGACTGTACAGCCCTGTCCAACGACTCCACCCCCCAGTCACTGATCCGAACAAGGCTGCCACTGTTACCCCCAAAAAGAAAGGGCCACTACCATAAGGGTGGGAGTGAGTCCCATGAACACCATACATCCTGAACTGCAACACAACCAAGAGCAGGTACGCCTGGGGCTTAGCCTGCATACAGAGACATAGTCAGATGCGCAAGACCACAGGACAAAACGTTTTAAGTAATGGCTGAAAAATACATGTAGATGCACCACCAGTGAGCAAGATTGCTTTGATATATGTGCACCTGTGCCTGATCCTTTCCTACTGTGTACAGTATTGGGAACCATAGAGGCACACTCGACAACAGTAGAAGGAGATAGGCACCAGAGAAAATGAAGTGTAAAACTTCCCTGCTAGATGCAACTGATTACAACCCTGTACAACACTGTCATAGTGTTGTGGTTAGCTCTGCTGCGTGATGAAAATATTTTTCCACAAAGGTACACTTTAAGCTTCACAGTATGTTATTGTGTCTGTTAGCTAGGTGTTGAGTTCTAATCTCTTAAACCCCCACCCCACCTTCCTGTGAAGCCTTAGACCCCTCGCTTCCCTGAGTGTCAAGCGCAGAAACGGTTGTTTTTAAACAAGTTTGCAGTGCCATAGTAGCAAGGAGCCCAGGACACCATCGGCAAGCGACCTCCACCACCACAGTTGGAGCCCATTAGCTCCTGTCTGCCATGAGGCCAGGCATACACATATTCGATTTACAGTGATATAGTTTTCTAGAACTGGAGTTTTTACTACCAACACAATTGCAACCTACATTTGCATTCCAGTTAAGAATAGAGAACATTTTTTAAGGGAATACACTAGTTTCTGATATTTCTTGATGCCTTTTACCAGGTTTCTCTGATTATCTTGACCCTACGGAAGATACAGGTGCAACAACTCAGAAATTCTACTTATGTCTCAGTTTTGACCTCAAAACGCCTTCTGTTGGAGAGCTTCTCATAGATGCTTCTTTGGGGTTACGTATCTCCTAGTGCTTGCAGGAGGATGAATTCTTAATTCTTCCCTTATACTGCTAATCATTAGACCTGGTTTGTGAAACACTAGTTTGTACTATTGCCATAATGTGTATTTCTAGTAAATACTGTTGAAAGCAGTACTGGGAGGAAATGTAATCCATTACAGATTTTTTTGAATGGTGTTCTGACTTTCATCACCTGAGTAATACTGGAATCATGGTAACTGTTCATAACTTGATAACCACCCATAACCACCAACAGCATGCATGAGTCATTGGAGATCTTCGTGGATTGCATACGCAATACCATTTTGGCATTGCACCATATCTGAACTGTTAGAAATAGGGTCTTTGGTTGGCAGTCAGGTTGCCCTTTGTCTAAACAAGGACCCTCACTCTAGTCAAGGTAAAGGAGAATCACACTCAGTTAACCCCCGCTCACCCTCTTGGTAGCTTGGCATGAGCAGGCAGGCTTAACTCTGAGACAATGTGTTAAGTATGTGTACCAACACACACAGTAATGCAGTGAACCACTACAAAATGACACAACAAAGGGTTAGAAAAATAGTAAATATTTTATCCACACTAAATAGACCAAATACGATTAAACAAAATCCACAATACACCATTTTCAAAATATGATCTTAGCACTTAAAAACACAAAAATAGTGCCAAGAGGCACAAATACTGCAATTTGGTATTAAGCGGCGTCATGACAGACTAGTTTCCCACAATGCTACGCAACTGGCACCGTTTACAGAGTCATATGGACCCCCAAGTACAGTACCTTTGTAAAGCAAGTAGAAAACAGGCCAGTGCACGGAGTCAGGGAGCGAGGGGTCACTGGATCCGATGTGGCGTCGGTTACGGGACAGAGACATTGCGAAGAGGCATCCGCTCCTTACTGCAGACCGAACTAAGTGAGGCGGTATTGGTTGCAAGGTGTCGGTCCCTTGGTACCTACGGCAGAGACAAAGTCCGGTGAAGTCACGATGCTGCGGAGCGACCTCACGGGGGTCACGCTGACGTCACGGTGTCACAGGTGCCACAAAGGAGTTGGGTGTCACAAATGCCGGTGCTACGACACTCTGATCTCTTTAAAGGAAAATCTCTGTTGTTCACAAGATCCTGCCTTGCTTCGGCCAGGCTCCAGACACACCAGGGGGTTGGAGACTGCACTGTGTGAGGGCAGGCACAGCCACTTCAGGTGTGAGTGACTACTCCTCCCTCCACTCTAGCACAGGTGGCTCTTCAGGATATGCAGGCTACACCCCAGCTCCCTTTGTGTCACTGTCTAGAGGAGATGCACAAATAGCCCAACTGTCAAACATGACCCAGACAGGGAATACACAAACAGGAAGAGTCACAAAATGGTTTAAGAAAGAAAATGCCTACTTTCTAAAAGTGGCATTTTCAAACTAACAGTCTAAAAACCAACTTCACTAAAAGATGTATTTGTGAGTTCAGGGACCCCAAACTCCAAATTTCGACCTTCTCTCAAAGGGAATCTGCCCTTTAATAATATTTAAAGGCAACCCCCATGTTAATATATGAGAGAGATAGGCCTTGCACAGTGAAAACCGAATTTGGTAGTATTTCACTGTTAGGACATGTACAACACATCAGTACATGTCCCACCTTTAACATACATCGCACCCTGCCCATGGGGCTACCTAGAGCCTTACATGTATAAAAAAGGAAAGCTTTAGGCCTGGCAAGTGGGTACATTGCCAAGTTGAACTGGCAGACACTGCCCATGGCTGTCTTGGGATGCAGAGGCCCCACAATGTCAATTCCGACCCTTTCAAAGGGGCTGCTGACTACAGGAAAAGGTTGGAGGGGAGCCTTACATTTCCCCCCGCTCTTGCCACTTGCCTGACAAGTTTGGCAAGACCTACAGTGTACATCTGACTGCCCGCGCATTTGGGGCCAGTGAAAGTGGGTGACAAGCCGTTAAAAAGGTCTTGTCCTGCCCCAAATGTCCAACTAAATTCACATCATTAGCCAGGCCCAGAAGAAAAGTTCTGAAGCACTGGGGTACCACCAACACACAGGTTTACCCAGGTTCGGCAACCTAAGGCTCACTATATAGGAGGACGTCCTCCCAGTAGATCAAGTGTGATCCAGACGCCTGGTCTGCAGCCTGCCGCCGCAAACCCTCCAGTGTAGGGCATGTCTTCTGTGCCTCACAGAATGCTTCCCAGGTGGGTCCCCCTTCCTGGTGCCACTGTGTCAGCTCAGGAACTTCTCCCAGCTCAGCCACCTGTTCCCCTGTAGGCTCCGGGACTTCACCCTCAGGCTCTGCCTCCTCCCGAATCGTGGGAACATCTGCGGCCGGTTTCCAGGGCCCCTTGCCCTTCCTTCTTCTGGCAGACACTTGGGCCACTCTTTCAGGCCCAGGGTCTACTGATCACCCTGATCCACCCACCCAGGCAGACCCAACATCTTCAAGTGAGACCTTTGTTCCATCTCCTTCCAAGAGGAATCCTCCAGGTCAAAGTGCCCACAGTACCAAAAACAGAGTCCAGTACACAGAAACAACCTTGGATGTAGAGGCAAAAAGTTAGGGGAGACCACACCAAGGATGCCAGATCGAACATGAACAAACCAAATGATACATTATTTTGGCAAATTAGACCGCCAGACACCAATTTGATGGTTTTCTACATCTGCATACTACCCCTAGAAAACTATTTCCTTACTAGGCTTTGAACCTACTCCTAGCTCAAACAGTTAAAATGTGTGGCTTCCCGTTGTACTGATTGCTGACGTGGAAGACAGCTCTAGTGGTTGCAAGCATCTATGTCAAATTAATTTGAGAGATTCAGACTTCATCTTGCAAAGTGCCTTATATTCTCCCCTATAAAAAACATGTGGTCTTTGTGGTGGGAATCAAAGATACATACTCTAGTTTGTTCCTCCCTCTATTCCAGAAGTATTTAATATGTATTTATTGACTGTATTTCCAAAGTGTTGTGCTATCCCAGGGGCACTATAGCGCTTTACAGAGGAAACAGGGATGTTCCATCCATGCCAGGTTACCGATGTCTGGACAACCATTTATAACAACAGCCAGACATGAAAGGTTACTATGTATTAACAAAATCACCACTTGATAGACTTGTGTAGGTTTTTACTGGTCCAGTGTATCTAATCTGACTCTTGTTAGCCAGTATCAATATGTGTTGGGGTGAGCATGCATGGTTATCAATACGATGAAACAAATTACTTACCTGTAACTTTGTTCACCGGCATTGATATCATTCTTAGATTCTCATGCATGAACCATTCCCTGTTGTTGAGCTGCAATTTAACTTTTCAGTAGCAGTATAAAGAAATTGCTTTAGAAACAACATAAAACAATGCCACTTAAAGTAGCACATTCACCCCACTAGAAAATACCTGAATTTAACCTGAGGTAAAGGGGTCCTGAACTCCCTAGCATACCCCCTTCACACTTTACATAACCAAGCATGGAGTAACTAGTGAGGTGGAACACCATTTAAAGTCAAAAGTGATTCTTCAACATTGTAGAAAGAAAATCAAAAACATCCTCTGCCTATGAACAAAGCTGAGCATGGTGGGGAAATATCGAAGAACTTAGAGCTAGCGTAGGTAATCTGGTTAGCGTAACCGCAGCAATTTGACCTCCAGTGGCACCTTGCTATTTACCAGATGTTCTGTCTTATGTAGCTTTATTGACTTAACTTTCGCCAGGTTGACTTTCCTTTTAGTGTGATTAATACCATGGTCGCTTATTGAACAACTGACCCAGCTATTGTATGACTGACTGGCAGACCTCATTCTGATGGAGACTTCTAACTGCAGATTCCTCACCATGTAAATTTCCCCAGACACTTTCATAGCAGTTCCCTTGCACGTCAACAGGTGGTGTCTTGCAGTTCTGCATCAGGTCCGTCCTGCCCCAGACTTGACGTTGGGGCCACTATGTGCGCTGACTCTTCATCCTGAGGTCAGTTCCTTCCCTCTTGTGCCTGCTAAAGCAGATCCAGAGTTCGTATCCTGTCATATATGAGATTTTTTCGGACATTTTTCTCTAGCGTGCAGACATTGTCACCTACAACTACAAGTCTTTAACCATTTTGTGACTAACCAACAGATGTGTGTAACAGACACTGTTTGTCTGCTTCTTTAGCTTCAGCATGACTCCGAGTTGTGTCCAGCTTGCACCAACATGAATAAGACCACCATCTGTGATGGGGAGGCCAAGCTCGCCGTTGCCAAAATCAGTCCATCAAACAAGTGTTCATGGTCTAAGTTGGGGGCACAACTGTTCCAGTCAAGGGCACGGAGGCGCTAATGCTCCAGAGGCTGCTCCCATGATCTGTAGTCATCAAGGTCACGGGGCTCAAATAAGTCCAAGCAAGACACACTAAAAATGGGAAGAAAAAAAAAAAAGCATGGGCATTCTTTTGTTCTGCTACTCCCACCACTTGGAGTCATAGTGAGCCTGGGGCCACTGGGCCACTTCCTGAACAAATAGTGACAGAGATAGCCATGGAGGAAATTTGAGGTGCTGCATAGGATACCTCTGGAGTGCTTCCATTCCCCAAAGATCTGAGGGGGCCCCCGGTTGGTTTAATGTCGGCTGATCCCTCAATGCCAGCTGTGCCCCTCGGCCTCACTCGGCAGTTGACCCCTTCCCTGTTATCAATGCTGCCAGCTTAGGCCTCAGCACACCCACATTCCCACCCTCAGTGCCACGCTTGACGTCACCGCCATCAGCTGACGCATCGATGCCAGTAACGACGTTGTCTATGCGGAATACATCGATGATATTTCTGTCAGATTCAGAGAGCCAACCACCACTGCCCAAGACTCACCATTATGTCACAGACATGTATGCCTCATAATATGACACTGAAGGGATACTGACTATGACTATTTGTTTTTGTAATTTTATACAGCACGGACATGGCCCAAAGGCATCAGAGCGCTTTACGACACACAGAATACAGGATTACAGCAGGTTATGTTAATAGTAGGTGAACTCGGACATTTATGTCAGTGTATATACACAGGAGTTACCTCAGTAGGGCAGAGGACATGAACAGTTAAACGAAGGCAGATCAGGGTGCATTGAAGAAAGTAAATAAGTCTGGTCGAGAGTAAATTAACCAAGATGTCTGTCAGACAGGAGGAGTTTGAGGTCCATTTGAAAGTTGCTAAGCAGTTGGTTAGATGGAGTGAGGGAGGCAGAGAGTTCCAGATTCTAGTGGTGCCGCCAACTCCGTTGGTGATGGAAGTGATCTTGAAATGGTCCCATGTTTCAGTGGGGAGCCTTTGGAGGGTTAGCAGGGCAGGGGAAATGTGGCCATATTTCTTGACCTACGACGAAGCGTGCTGCAGCATGCAGTGTTGCTCTCAGTAGGCCAAGGTGCACTTTGAGAATGCCTGAGAGAAGGGCAATTCCATAGTCTAGTCTAGAGAGAACGAGAGACTGCACCATTGTTTTGAGGTTTTGTTCTAGAATCATTTGTCTGAAGCCCCAAAGGCGTCTAAGTTGGTGTTGTGTGCTGTTGGCCATGGCTCCTATGTGACTCTGAAGATTAAAACGATTATCCAGGGTGATGCCTAGTGATCTGGCACTCGTGGCAATGACAGGGCAGCCTACGAAGGCAGGAAAGTTCGACATCCATTCTTGTGCATGCGCTTTTGCTTTTGGGGGTGAGATCAAAATAAATTCTGTTTCAGTTGGGATGAGTTTTAAATGGTGGTTGGACATCCAGATTTGAATCTTTAAGAGTGTATTTGAAAGCAGGGCACTGTCATCCGGGGTATGGACATTTTGCCAGACATGAGGAAGCTACTTGAGGAGTCCACCTCCAACATTGATGCGACGGGCGGCTGAGGTGTTTTATGTATGTATGTGTATGAATGTTTTGTTCTGGCTCCTTAAACACTTTTTGTGCCTTCCATCAAATAATTGGTAGCTTTGTAATGACATGTCCCCATCATATATATTTGTAGAGCAATAACACTGGCTTCTCATTGCTTTTGATTGCATTACTCGATGCATATTCCAGTAGAGATTCAGCTTCTGCTCTTGAATGTTTACGGAACTGATTAGCCTGAAACCTGGAGAGGCATTTGCTGTGAAACATTCTTGGACAGATAAATCTTTTCCAGTTGCCAAGGTGGGAAAGCAGGGCATTTAAGAAATGAGTTACTTACCTGAAACTCTCGTTCTCCAACTTTAGTATCTTTCATATATCCACATATTTGAATCATTCCCTGTTGTCAGGCTGGGAATCCTTGGTAAATTCAAACAGCAGTAAACCGTGTTAAAATGGCCACTTGCCTCAACAACAGTGTTTTTTAAGTACAATAGCCATCTTATTGAAATAACCCAACCTTCAAGCAGCAAGGTGGATTTTCTAAGTTCCACCACTGTCCTTAAAGGCACCATAGCTCCGAATTTATAGTACAAGTGTGAGTACCGTATTTAATAGAATTGAGTTTTCGATTTGGGATAGGGTACAGTCACATGTGACTATATGCATGAATGAGAATAGCAAGCAGTACATAACATTAATTAGCAAGCTTCCCTTTACTGGAACAGGTTGCAGAGGACTGCATGTCCCACTTCAGTTTGGACTCAGCTGTATGCAAATGAGTCTTGACCCTGTTCCAGTGGGAACAGTCCAGCCTGAGCTGCCAAGCCCAGTCCTCCTAGAACCAGAACACAAGCAACACAGGACTGGTTTCACCCCTATCATGGGCTCATCAGCCAGGTATAGCTTGATCCAGTGGCAAAATAACGATGGATTGTGATGCGGCCTGAGTAATTACCAGTGGCTGAGATTAATTCAAGACTTCCATCATCACTTTTTTTTCTATATGTTTGTGTGTCGTCACCCTAAGCAGGATGGGTATGCCCAGACGTGGGTCCCGTGCACACTTTCACTTGAACCAAGCTAGACCTGGCTGATTAGCTCTAAGTAGGGTGAGAGCGGTCCTGGGTTGCTTATGTTCCTGTTCAGGGAGGACCTAGATTAGCAGCTCGGACTGGACTGTTACCATTGGTCCAGGGTGTGCAAAATAATGATGGATTGGGATGTGGCTAGTGGTTTAAGCATTCCTTCCATCACTTTGTATACTTTAGTAAGCTCGTAGAAGCCCATGTTGGACCCATCCATTGCCACCTCTATGATTGTTGTGGACTTGTTTGCATCCTCCTTGACAATTGATCTGACAGCTTCCCTCTTGTCCTAAGGGATGAAGTCAATGAATAGCAATATGTCATGCCACATCTGACAGTCAGAGGGGGCCAAAATTTCTAGTGCATTTCCAATACTATCTGGGAGTAATATTGTAGATTCTGAGAAATGCCACGCAAAAGTAGGCTGCCATCTATTGAACTGTCAGAGTTCCAGAAAATAGATCATAAATTTACCATTCCCAGTTGTTTAACATAATTCACTTTTTGCAAATAAGTCTGACAGGAGATTTTAAGAGGCTGTTTTCAAACGGCATTTGAATGCAGTCAGAGGTCACTGACTTTACTGTCCCATTCTGGCATTGGTTCTTGGGCTTGCACTCTTGTCCTAAGCCAATGCCACACAAATCTACTATGCAGCTCATCCATATTTTTAACGACAGCCAGCTTTATGGAGCTAGAGATGGTTTGCAGAGTTTTGGCATTTTGTGTACTGGTCTGGTAACTTTAGCAACTTACTCGGCTTGTAGCTCCTGTGCCACTTTTCAAGTTTTTCATACCCTAATGCTACTGTTGTAATAGTTACTTGTTTTTCTGTGTTTTAGTGATAGCAACAGGTGGAGGTGGAGACTTGATGTCAGATCTCTTCAACAAACTGGCCTTGAGGCGGAAAGGTAAGTGGATTCATAGGTGGGCCGTAGTACACACAGCTAATCAATTTATCGATGTAGTGCACATGGCTATCCATTTATCAATATATGCCTATGTTCTGCAATGTGGAAAGATGTCTTATTTTCTTCTATAAAAATGGTAAAGGTGTAGAGCCTCCTTTATACTTGATGTCTAAGAGTTAATTAAAGTTTGGAAGAGCAAAAGTACAGCCAAACTTGCTGTTCCATCAGTCTGTTTAGTGATGGGAGGAAGGTTTGGTTTCTAAGTGCAGAGAATCCGCTGACCTGACAGCCAGTGGGCCACGAGGTTATAATGATGGTCGCCCTGCCCTTAAGAAGGCAGGGCTACTGACATCAGACTTCCCTGCCTGGACGAGGCATGGTGGTGCCAGGGAGGGAAATCGCCACAGTGGTGGCTCCATGGAAGGCAAGATCCCCGTCTGCTTGGTGTGGAGATTTAAATATGGCAAGTGGTCCTTTGCCAAGGGAGGGTTCATCTGACATACTCTAAGTCAGTCCTTAAGTCATCACTATAGTCCTGAGTACTTATTAATTTGCAGGTTGAAAAATGGAATCAGATCTGAAAAAAATCCAAAAGTTAAGAAGTACGTTGTTATGCTTGCAAAGTGGATATAGCTAAACATATCATACCCTAAACCTCAAACCTTACACCGAAAATGTTTCTAGCAAGTTCTGGACCAACTGAGTTTTTCTTCATAGAATCATCTAGTGTTCATGCATAATTAATGTATCTGCACCCATCAACCAAGGACAGGGGCAAGTTATTCTGATGCTTTCCCCTCATCCTTTATCCTTAGAGTCAATTAACAAGTTACCTAACCTCGGTATGTCTTTCTTTGTGGATTTGCTTTCTAATCTCAGATCCCTTACCTTAGAATACTCCCCGGTGCCAGACCGCATTTGGAGGACTTTTCAGCGTAGCCAGTAGGTGCCGTGTGGCTCCCTGCCAAATGTGCTTTCTGTCTGACATGGATATCAAGGCAGTAGTTGTTCCTGAACGTGTGCATTGATGGCCACATTACAGCCTGACAGATATCCAAGGCAGGCACGCCGCATACCAATGCAGTGGTAGCCACCTTAGTGCTGACTAATGGGCCCTCAATCCTTCAGGAAGTTGCTTCCTGGCCAGGGCATATCAGATCTTAATGCAGAGGACTATCCACCCGTCCTTTTCTGCCCAGCCTTGCCTTTCTTTGCCCCAGATAACTCCCAGAAAGAGGGACCCTATGGTGTCTGGTGTGATTGATGTAAAAGCGTAGGCCCATATTTATGAAAAACAACGCACAACTGCACTAGCGTAGCATGTGTGTGTCAAAAAATATAGCGCAAGCTAACGTCATTCCCTAACGCCATCCGTGTGCTATATTTACCAAAAAGATGCAGAATGGCGCTAAGGACTGGCTAGCATCTGGAAAAAAAAAAAAAAAAGAAGCTAGCCGGTGCCAAATGGCATTAGGGAAATTGGCGCTAGTCGGCCTAGCATCGTTTTTTGCCTACTAACAGCCAAAAAATGATGCCTGCCAAAGTATACCCAGGACTCCCCCAATGCAACCAGTGCCAGCCAGGGGGCCCCATGTAAGTGGCCCCCAGTGGCACACAACACACATGCACGTAAAGTTACCTGGGATGGGCTCCCTCCTCCAGTAGGGTCCCTGTGGTGTGGGGTAGTGGTGATGCTGGGGTGGCATCTATGTGCCCATTCCATGGTGTTTTCCCATGGAAATGTGCCTACCAGTACTTTACCGCCTGGTCTGACCAGAAATTAAAATTTGACAGTAATCGGCCTTAGCGCCATTCTTTAGGTCTGCCTCCTTAGTGTGCGTTGTTTTAGCGTCAAGAGGTAAATATAGCGCTGGGGGGCTAGCATCATGTTTAGGGAGGGAACGCTTACCTTGCATATCATTGTCACAATTGGACGCAAGGTGGGTTGGCACTTCCTAAAAATGGTGCTAACTCAGATATTTTGACGCTAGACTTGTCTAGCGTCAAAATATAAATATGGAGTTGAGTTCGCCCCGCTTTAGTATCAAAACAAATTATGCTAAGGCGGCGCAAAGTTGCCATAAATATGGGCCTTATGGCTCTTTTGGGGTCTTAACGATGGAGTCTCTTCTCTTTCAAAGAGTGAGGTGGAGAAAAGAACAGCAGAAGTGTGATGAACTGTCTGACATAAAAAGGAATCACAACCTTTTGTAGAAAAGCTGCTCTAGTCCTCCGCACTAGTTTGTCCTCAGAGAAGTTGGTATAGGGCGACAGGAATGAAAGAGCCTGAAGCTTACTGACACAAGGAGCTGAAGTTATTGCAGTGAGAAAGGCAGTCTTCTGAGTCAGGAGATGTAGAAGGCAACTGTGCATCAGTAAAAAAATAAAAATGCACATAAAAAAGTAAAGAACAAATAAAGACTCCGCTATGGCATCACAAACCGTTCGGAGGAAACATATGAACTAACCCTTTAAGAAATCGCATTACAACAGTTGACTGAAGAAGGACTGCTGGTCTAGTAAAGGTAAAAAGGCTGCTAAGGCAGACATTCTTTTTGACAGTACTGAATGTATATCCTTGCTAGCCCAAACACAAGACAAATGGCAATATAGCTGACAATTTGGCCTGCAACAGGTGCGGCCAAAGCCCAATCTTGTCAAGCATCCAGTGTAAACAGGCTTTGTACAGGGATGCTTGGCCAAAAGGATGACATCCACTACTTTGGGAGGGAGATCAAATGCAGCTCAAACTCCACGATGGAGGGGTAGATGGCAGAGGTCCAGGTACAAGACCCTGCCTTGCTATTGCGAAGGAAGGTCCTCTCTAAGTGGCAGCCTGATCAGAGGACAGATGCTCTCCTTGCCCAATCTGGACCCACTAGGATGACCTGAGCCAGGCCAATCCTGATCTTTGTCAAATCTCGGGGCAGAAGAGGTAGTGGTGAAAAGGCATACAGTAGCCCTGTGCTCCACTTTGGGCAGAATGGGTCTCTGAGAGAGACAATTTTTTTGAAACTCCAGCACAAAAAAGTAGATTAAGCCAGGTTTTCCCCATTGCTGGAAGAGGCCCTGTGCCACCTCTGGGAGTAACTGCCATTCGTGATCTGCTATGGGTTGACAACTGAGTTTTTCTGCCATGGAGTTTAAAGACTGCTTGATGGAGCATGAGCAGGTAAATGCCCTGAGAATTCAACTAGTTCCAGAAGTGCAGGGCCTCTTTGCACATGGCCCAGGACTTCCTCTCCCAGCTTGTTGCCATGCCACATGGCGGTGGAGTTGTCTGTGAGTATTCCCATAAGGGATAACAGAAAGCTTTCAAAACCAAAAGAATGTCTCTAAACAAGTTGATGTAGAGACTGGTCTGTGCTAGAGGCCAGAGTTCTCTGATCTCCACCTCCCACAGATGATCTTCCCAACCCAGCAGCGATGCATCTGTCACCACTGTCAGCTCTGTTTGGGTAGGAAGAGGTGTTTGTCGTCTGTCGAACAGTCTCCTCTGAAACCTGGATGGAAGCTGACCAGTTCCCAATGCTTTGCCTGCTGAGACTTCAGATCCCACTGCAGAATTGACATATGACATCTGGCATGGCCAACAAACAGGATGAAGGAGGCCAATAGGCCAAGAAGCTTTAGAACCACTCTCACTGAGACCCAGGATGCAGGATGAAACATCGGGATCATAGCCAACATTTCTTGGCCTTTTTGAATTGGAAAGAAGACCCAAAAAACGCCCCATATCCAGGTTGGCCTCAATGATAGGAAGTCTCTGCAATAGAGTCAGGTGTGACTACGCCACATTGACAGTGAACGCCAAAGATGTCAGGAGGATTGCTATTTTATGGAGGTGGTCCACAATGGACTGCAGTGGTACCTCCTTCAACAACCAGTCGTGAAGTTAGAAGACTAGTAAACTGAACTTCTGAAGTTATGCTTTGACAACTGCCCTCACCTTCGTGAATTCTTGAGGTGCACTTGTGAGGTTGAAGGGGAGCACAGCAAACTGAAAATGCCCCAAACCCTCCTTGAACCACAAGTAGTGCCTGTGTCACTGCAGGATGCAAATAGGCATCCAGTGGGTCCAACGCTGCCATCCATTATCCTGCATCCAGGGCACTGTGGCCAGCATGAGCATCTTCAGCTTGCTCTTTGGCAGGAAGAAATTGAGAGGTAGGCAATTTTTCAGCTCTAGGAAATAGCGGGAGTAATATCCAGTTCTCTGGTTTCTTTCACCAAAAGAGCCTGAACTTCCTGCGACAAAAAGGACAAATGCGTCCCTGAAATCTGCTCTATTGTGTTTTTAGGGGAGGGTGGGGGGGTCGTCATGCAGCTGGTCAGAAAGGAATGAAAGGGCATAGTCCCATTGAACTATCTGCAAGACCCTCCTTTCTGATATTGTGGCCTGCTGCTCCTAAAGAAAATGACTGATCAGCATCCCAAGGAGCGGTTGCGTGCCATAGAAGACAGACAAAGCAACTTGAAAGCAGCAACTGTATGTCAAGAACTCCCAAAACCGCAGCAAATGAGTGTCTCTTCTGTTATAGGAACATGAGAAGAACCCAGCCCCGAGTCAGGGGAAGTGTCCAATCCACTGTCCTCTTGCAGGTCCAGATGGAAATTGTCATAATTTTTACCAAAGGCTGGTTGGCTTTGGTCAGGGTCTGATCAAAAAAGTTGTTGGAGCGCTGGAGGGTGACTCTTTGGCAAAGGTGCTGTTTGTCTGAATCAGAGTGAACTGGGGACGGTCACGTCGGGACTGTTGCAAGATGCAACCCTGGTAAGTTGGATTGGTTTCAGAGTTGAACAGAACAGTGGGATCAGTGTTCTCTGGCGCTGGGGGCGGCATCAATATGGTTGGGAGCGACATAGATCATGGTGCCAATGTACAATAGTGTCCAGAATCGGAGCTGAACCTGAATCTGCTGCCAATAACTGGACTGGAGGCCTGAGAGGATCCATGGGCCCCAAGGCACGCCAACGAGGGGCAAAAGATTAACACCATGGCTTCTTTGAAAACATCAATCTGTTGTGACATCACTGATGGGCCTGAAAGTTTGGAGCATATTGAATCAGATGTGGCAGTCTATCGCCTAGGGATAATCTAAAGATGAGCAACCTGTGGTTAGAAGTATTCATAATAACTTTCTTATTTATTTAATAAAAAAGGCATGTTCTCAGCAGCTACTTTTATGGGAGGTTTGGGTAACTATCTGAACACATCTGAGGAGGTACAATGGAATGAAAATCCAGCTTGTCGCTGCTAATGCTTGTGCAGTAAAAATATGTGCGATACATACTCACATGCGCAATTGTCTTTTCTTAGGAATCTCTGGGAAAGGACCAGCAGCAGGAGATGGGAGTGGGGATGCCCCGAGTGCCCCAGGTGGGGCATTTGCCCGAATGTCAGATACAATACCTCCTTTACCACACCCGCAGCAGTCTGCTGGCGATGAAGACGAGGCTGACTGGGAGTCGTAGAAAACTCGCTTGCCATAATTTTGGAACTCTCCATCAACCTGAGTACTTCATTGCTTAAATCTAATTACAGGTTTCAAATAGTCACCATTATCTATATCTGAAGGATTTCAAGAGAATTCTACTGACCAAAAACAGAAATCGGACTATGGAACCTGGGTGATCATTTTCTGTCCAAACTTGTATCTGCCAACTGCATGTTTTAGCTCCATTGCCTTACCCAGTGACTCGGTATGAATTGCGAATACCAGATACTATTAATTAGGTGTTGAAAGTAGCAAGTTCTATGAAATGTGGGACATGGTTTAGTAGTGTATGTGTATGTATATGTATATGTATATATATATATATGCATATATACACACACTTCACAGAATGGAGACTGCTGTGCATTGATTCAACATGAGACGAGAACCGCCAGTCTGTCCAGCCATAGGGTTATCTGTCACATCGCAAAAGGCGTTCCTGTCCCTTCCTAGCACAGGATGGGTGATGCTGGTGATTTGTTGTTAGATTATCTCCATACTTGGGTGACAAATGAAACGACTTGACATAGTCATTGAGTATGTGGCGCTACCTACTTTCATCAGGATGCATTTGTTGAGCGTTTAACAGTATCGTACTTTAATTGCATTCCATTTAGAAAAATAAACAATGACAAGTGGATATAACTGTAAATGTGGTTTTAATAAATAACAAGGAACAAATCAAATATAACAGTTTCCATAAAGTATATGAGTTCTAGGTTGCTGGAGTAACACTGCAAGAAAGGCGTCTTCCCAAGTGACGAGAGTCGATTCATGGATCCCAGACACACAAACCAACTTGCTTTAATTAGCATTGGGTCGATGCTGACTGTGCCTTCTTTTCTTGAAAAAACTGCAGAGAGAAGAAGATGAATTAAATGCAATGAACATTCTAGCGCTGTATACCGCTACGCGCTTATCAGATTCTCAGTTTAAGCTTTCCCTTTTCAGAAGCAAAAGCCTGCATTTTCTCTGCAAAAATGTTTTAGGGAAGATTTACGTTGTGTTGTGGAATTTAGTTTTTACTTCAGTAAGTCACGTGTTATAACATAAAATTGTATGCTATTCATCTGCATGAATGAATCTGAGATAAAATTAACTAGTATTTTTTTTTCTTCCTTTTTTTGATTTTTAAATTCGGAGTGTGAGTGCTCTTACCCACCACCCTTTGCCTCCTACTGCTACCTCCCTTCTCTTTTGTTCCTCTTTCCTTCTCTCCCACGTCTCGGATTTGTGGGCAGTCTCCTTTTCTTGTTCTTCCATGACCCAACCTTCCCTTACCGCACCCCTTTCTTATAACCTTTTTCGTGGGTTTGCAACCCCCCATTTCCCACATTAAATGAAGTATTTGCAACTCGATCTAGTAATGTAGATGTTTCCAGTGGATAGCATTTTACTAATGTATGGGACCACAAAAACAAGCGCCAGACGCTTACATTCTGTTTTTTGGGAGAGTAAGCGTCAGGAACCACACTTAAGCTTCCCAATTTTTGAATATCAGCCTCTCACTGATCACCTGTATCCTTTATTATCGCCCTCAGACAGATCCTCGCCACGTCTACAAGATTGGGCAGTGGAAGTGAAGATGCACTATTGAGTAACAAACATATAACTAGCAGTCTAATCTATGTAACTCGAATTAGTACATCTTCATATGTCTAATAGGCCCTTTGCAATCCTTCAACTTGCTTAAACCACCGTTATATTAAGTATAATGTGCTAATATTTTAGCAACTCATACTGTGCCATTGCCGAAACAGCTTCAGTTGGCAGTAGTGAAAATTATTACTGTTATATCACTTCATTTTATGACAATTAGCCTTTTGTTCTTGCACAACGTGTATGGTCACTGCTTGGCCTGCCCTTTAACATAATGTATCAAACAATTATTCGGTACACCAATGCATGCTTAGCTGTTAATAGTACTGCAAAGAATACAATTTAATGCAAGTAGCTACATAAAGTTACTTACCATTGGTAATGATGTTTAGGGTGGATACTCTGCTGATACTTCACCTCTCCTTGAAATGCTAGCCTGGATCTGCAAAAGATGAAATAGCCCCTCCTGTGCCAGTGCGTGGAGCAGACACAGATGGACCCACTACACAGAGCTGCAGTGCGAAAACTAACATACACAATACTCCTCAGAACGAGGAGGCAGGCAGTCCAGTGAAGAATCTGCAGGTAGACAGCACATCCACCAGAAACACTGGCTAACTTACTCTTCTGGTGGATACTTACATGCACATTCCTCACCTCTTGAATAGATACCACAGCAGTACTCGCAAAATGGTGCTGGAGCGGAGGTGTGCATGCAATAGTGCCTGGTGAAGGTGTGGACCAATGGCGATGTAACAACCTGGCGGATGTGCAGCATCAGAATACCATAGTGGCAGCCTTCTACCTATTGGAATGAGCCTGAAGACCCACAGGATGCTTAGCCAAGGCATGAATGAATAAAAACATTTTTCTTATCTCAGAAATAAGTGTCCGGGGCCAACCATGCCAACTTCAACTGAACAGGATGGAGTGTGTTGGTATGATTAAAGTGTCTTATTGAACAAATCGGACTTCAGCAATTTCCTAAAAGTGATATAATACAACTGAGTGCAGATAGGTATAGGCATAGCATTCCACGCTTCAGCCATCAGAACTGAAGGGGTGTGTCCTCCCATCCTGTTCTTATGTTCGGGCACTACAATCCACTATTGTGATTTTGACAGCAGGAAACAAGGAGGGGAGTATCATAAGAATATGGAGGACATCTACGTGTTTAGTCCGGCCTTATACGCTGTTTTATGAGAGAGGCATGGTGCTTCTAAAAGGGCTTCTGTGGGCGCTGGGACACAAGTGACGACGATGAAGCTGAGTGAGCTTCTTTTAAGTTTCTAGAATTGTTCATGCAGCAGCATTTTGTGCTATCTGTACCCAATTGTACTAGGTATTTGGGAAGCTTGACTAATAACGAGTTACAATAGTCCCATCTGAAAATGATCAGAGCTTGGACCAGCTCCTTCGTAGAGGAGGACAGAAGGAAGAGAAGAATCTTCCTAATTACAGACAGCAATGGAAAGCAGGTGTTAGTAAGTGATTTGATATAGTCCTCGGAAATAAGTTTGGAATCAAAAATGATTCCCAGGTTTCTGGCATGTTAGGAGGCTACCAAGAGAGAAGCCACTAAGTCAGACCACCATAAAGCCGACCACATGGTGGGTTTCCAAAAATGATGACCTCAGTGTTTTCTTTGTTTACTATTAGAGTTTTGTTTCATCCACTTGGTGATGAAGAACTTTGATAAAATACTAATTCTGTGTTTCCCTCCAGCCTTGGGATACATCGGGAACCATCGGCATAAGCATAGACTCCTTTGGCTGTAAATTCTATCAGTCTGACTAGCCAAGCCACAAAGAGATTAAATAATTTGATGATAAGCACTGATCTTTGCAGTACGTTGCTTGAATTGGTTTAGCTTGGGAGCAGTAGTTTGCTGGGTGCAGTCTTTTAAGAAAGAAGTAAAGTAGTCATATCGATTTCAGTCATGTGCTCTAGCAAAATATCATAATAGTGTTGAACATGGCAGATAGGTCTACCAAAATCAGGGGTAACATGCCGCCATCACCCAAAACAAGGCGGATATCATTTGTGGCTTTTGCTAGAACATTTTCTGTATTTAGGTCTTTCCGGACACTGGATGGAGGAGCAAATGTGCTTCCAAGAAGCTTGTAGGTTGCCTGTTGTCCACTGATTCTGTAATTTTCGCAACGAGGGGTAGCAGAGAGATGTGATGATACATCAACATAACTGTGGAAGTTCTCTTTTCCACTTAACATGAACTATTCCTAGACAGAGAAAAGTTACAAAGGTTCAGCAGTACAGCAGTGAGGGAACTAGCTACCTTCTCTAACTGATGTACCGACATCTAGTGTGGAAGTTAAAGTAAGGGATGTCAGTAGTCTGTTACACAGTTGCAAGTTCAAAGGAGGACCAGGTTGGTTTATTGAGACCCTTGTGGGACAGTCTATTTGACTTATTGGCTTGACAATGGTTGTATGACAGCTTAGTGATCTTATCTGTATTAAGTCAAATAACCTATTACATAGCTTTTAGAGGGAGCAGTGTAGTTAGTTGCTGCTGGTGGAGAAGTGTGGCTCAATGGTTAGAGCGGCAGACCCTGACGCAGAGATCTGGCTCAAGACCAAGGTTCAAGTCCTGCTTCGGCAGGTCTTGGGCTCAATTCCCCTTGACCAGATAATTCTCGCCTCGGGGCCTAATCTAATTCATGGGTCCCACTCTGCAACTCTGGGCAATAGCTTGCTTAATCTCCACAACGGCCCCAACAGCGCTTGGATGCCTGGCTTCACCCTGGGGGTGCTCAGGAGTGGGCTCCTCACAGGGAAAAGCCAGGAGGGGTTCCATAGCGGTATGAGTACAGCACCTTGAGACCCTAACGGGTGAGTAGTGCGCTATACAAGTGCTAATTTACATTTTGCTGGTGGGTGTGCTGTACTTTTATATAGATTATAAACCTCCCTAGTTGGATTTTTGATTTTATGATAAAGTTATGGTAATATGAGGCTTTGGCTTTTTGAACTGCTTTTTGTATTGATGGAGTTGATTTTTGCATGGTAATATGTTTTCATGATTATTTGATTTCCTACATAACTTCAGCTTTTTGTATTTCCACTTGGATGCTCCTGATGTCTCTGTGCACCACTGGGCAGTAGGTTCCCTTCGTTTTGGACTTGTGAGTTTAAGGAGAATGAGGAGATCTAAAGATGGGGCTACCCAATCATTAACCCTGTCAGTGTTGTGTTCGTATCAGGGTCCAAGTTGTCAGATCGGGAACTCATGTTTTGCACTGCTTGATTGGTAATTCTCTTTCTGGTGGATACTCTAACTGTGGATTCGTGACCTAGAATATCACCAGGTGCCAGACTGGATCAGGAAGTCTGGCATTGCTTCCATGCCCTTGTAGATGGTGCTGTGCGGCTCCGCATTAACTATGTTCTGCCTTAGAGTGACTATGGAGCCACATATATATGCACTACAGCCGCACACTGACATTTTCTTTCTTGACTGTGTGCACCCTTGGACACGAAGCCAAACGAAAATCAGAGGTACCAGTGTGCAAATCTCTAGTTTGGCACCCTTTTAGATGAGAAAAGAGAGCATTCCATATATGGAGAGGTGGCAGGGCAGTGAGAAATCTGTAGATAGGTAGAGTATCCATGAGAAAGAGTGTTAATGAAGGCAAGTAACTTAGTTTTCTGATGCATACTTCTAACCACAGATTCCTCACCTTTAGAACAGATACCAGAGCAGTACGTTCCCAGGCAGTGCTTCTGTGGAATGGCTTGGACCACAAAATCCTGCAGGACAGAAAAGCTTTATAAATGTGCACACTGAAGCCCATGTTGCAGCCTGACCGATGTCAAGGACAGGTACTTCATGTGCTAGCAGTTTTGCCCTTGATTGAATGGATCCTCAGTGCTCAGAGTGGATGCGTCTTGACCAGTGCATAACAGATCTTAATGCAGAAAAGTATCCACCTTGACAGAGTTTTTCTGCACTGCATAGCCTCTCAGAATTCCACAAAATTTGATTTCCACCCAATGGTCTTTGGGGCGATTGTTTTAGAAGCTAAGGGCTCTTTTGGCTCCATCCGATGGAGTCTCTCCTCCTTCTAGGGTTTAGATGGAGTAAAAAGCACTAAGGGCCAGATGTACGAATTTCCGATATTGCGACTCGGAAATTGCGAGTCGGTGCACCTTGCAATTTCCGAGTCACAATATCGGATGCAGAACGGTGTCTCAGACACCGTCTGCGACTCGCTATGGGGTCGCAAAGACCCACCTCATAAATATTAATGAGGTGGGTCGCATTTTGCGACCCCATAGCGAGTCCCTGCACTGACAGGGATGGTGGCCTGCTGAAGTCAGCAGACCTCCATGTCTGTGACTGCTTTTTAAATAAAGCAGTTTTTTATTTTTATTTTGCAGCCCATTTTCCTTAAATGAAAACGAGTTGCAAAATAAAAAAAAATAACAAAACCATTTGGTTTCGTTTTTTCAGAGTAGGCAGTGGTCCATTGGACCACTGTCTGCTCTGAAAAAACCTTTTGGGCAACATTCACAAATGAGCGAATGAGTTACCACCAGTGTGACACTGGTGGTAACTGCGAATTGCTTTGCAGTTACCACCAGTGTGACACTGATGGTAACTGCGAATTGCTTTGCGACCGCATTCACGGTCACAAAGCAATTCTGCATTGCGATGCGAGTCACAAATAGGAAGGGAACACCCCTTCCTATTTGCGAGTGGCATTCACAATTTGCGAGTCGGTACAGACTCGCAAATTGTGAATGAGCATCGCATAAGGCTGTTTGCATGGCGCAAACGGCTTCCTACATCTGGCCCTAAGTGATGGATTGCCCAACCTGAAAAAGCAGTCATGACCCTTGGCAAAAAGGGCGCTCTGGTCTTCAACACTACTTTATCTAGAAAAAAGATGGTATGATGTGGCTGCACAAAGATTGCTTCAAGTTCACTCGCAGGACAAGTCAAAGTTACTGCAACCAGGAACAGTCTTCAGAGTCCGGAAATGCGCTGGACAGCTGTGCACTGGTTCGAAGTGATTGTGAGGAACAAATTGTGGTCCCACTGTGGCAACCCAGGGGGTTTCGGCAGAAACCTGTGTGTCAAACCTTTGAGAAAACTCATTAAAGCAGGTGACTTGAACAAAGATGGCTGGTCTAGCAAACGCAAAAAGGCTGAAAGGGTCATCAGGTAACCTTCAACAATGCCCACTACAAGTCCGTGCTGGGCCACAGATGACACAAATAACAGAACATCTGCAAGTTTTGCCGGTATCAAGCCTGTACAGTGGGTGCTGCACCAGGCCATAAATTTGACCCAGCATCTGGCATAAACAGAAAGTGGAAGAACATATGGCAGCAAGGGTGACACCCACAACTTCAGGAGGAAGGTCAAAGGCAGTCCGCTGCGACTTCTTAATATCCATGCATGGATGTGCAGATTGCACAGATTCAGGTGCAAGGTCCTGCCTTGCTGCTGCAACAGGAGACCATCCTGAAGCACCAGCCTCATCGGAGAACAGATGGTCCTGCCCAGACGTACTGGGTACCTGCCTGGCTACTCCTGATCTTCTTTAGAACTCTGGACAGGAGAGGCAGTGGTGGAAATGCATACATGAGTTCTGTGCTCCACTCTATCCAGAATGTGTCTCTTGAGAGAGAGCCTTCTTGGAAACTCCAGGATGCAAAAATGTTGCAATTGCACGTTCTCAACAGCGACAAAATGATTTAACCACGGTTGTTCCCATTATTGGAAGAGGCTCTAGACTATCTTTGGATATAGTCTCACTCACACTCCAGAAGGCACTGACTGTGGTGTTTGTCTGCCCTAGCATTAAAAAAAAACAAGTCCCACCAGATGGTTTACAAGCAGGGCAGCCAACTCCAGAGGCAAAGAGCCTCGTGGCACATGACCCCCACCCCACTTGTTGGAGTCCCACATGGCAGTGGTGTTGTCCGTGAGAACCTGAACCACCTACCCTTAATGGACTGTAGGAAGGCTGTCAGCGCCAGGCAAATGGCCCCAACTCCAGCAGGTTGACATAGAGTTGGGTCACCACTCAAGATGAGAGCCCTCTGATCTCGACCTTTCCCAGATGAACTCCCAAACCCATCAGCGATACATCCATCAGTTCTGAATGGAGCTAAGAGAGCTCCACTTCAAGTTTTTTGCAGTCTCGTCTGAAACTGGATAGAATCTGAGAAATTCCCCAGGTGCTGGGTCCACTGAGAGTTCAGGTTCCAATGCAGAGCTCTCATATGCTACCTGTGATAGCCAACACGCAGGATGCAAAAGGCCCCAAAGTGTGAGAGCCACTATCACTGAGACTCGGGACTGAGCATGAAAGACTGGGCTCAAAGCCCAAGTGACCTGAATTCATTCTGATGGAGGTAAGGCCCAAAACTACACCACTTCCAAGCTCGCTCCAGAGCCCATCATCCTTACTAATCATAGAAGTAAGGGAACACTGGGATCCCCAAATTTGGGAGTGGTGTTGTGACCACTGCCATCACTTTTGTGAACACCCAAGGAGCACTGGTGAGACCAAAGTAGAGCACTGCAAACGGAAAATGCTCCTGGCCCACCTTGACGTGCAAGTAGATGGGCACAGGAAATAAGGCGACCTGCAGGTCCAAAGCAACCATTCAGCTGTCTGGATCCAAGGCAGACAGAACCTGGAGCATTGTGAGTATCTTGAATGTATCCTTCCAGAAGAAGGCATTCAGACGGCAAAGAGCTAAAATAGGACAATGGCCTCTCTCCTTCAGCACGAGGAAATTACAAGAATAACAACCAGACCCTATTTCTGGGTCAGGGACACTCTCTATGACTCCTTTGGCTATAACAGCTTGTACATTTTGGAACAAGATGGACAGGGGATCCTCTGAAGTAGGTGGAAGAATCTGCAGGTCAAAAAGGAATTGCAGTGCATAGCCTCGTTGTGCAATCTGAACGGCTCACCGATCGGAGGTTGTGTTTTTGCCACCCTTTGAGCAAATGGCTGATCCTGCCTCCCAGGGAGGCCATTAGACAGTATGTGCAAATGAAAGCAACTTGGACGCTGATGCTTGAGGGACTGGAACTGGGACCTTTGCTGCATCTGAATCTGGAGGTTGTCTGCTTGATCCTTGCAGTAGTTACCAAAAAGACAAGGGTTGCTGGTACGCTAACCCTCTGGAGGAGCTTCAAAAGGGGCAAAATTGTTAAGGGAACTGTCTTGCATGGGTTGACAAGCCCAAGAACACACTATGGCATATCTCTCTTTGAAGTGTTCCAATGCTGAATGAGCTTTTTCACCAAACAGGTGAGATCCATCAAATGGCATGTCCATTAAAAAAGAGAAACCTGTAGATCTCATCCAAGCAACGCTGAAGCACCATGGCAGTGCAGACTGCCCCGCTCAAGCAGTTGGTGGTATCCAGTCCCGAACAAATGATATGTTTGACTGCATCCTGAATGGTTTTGAGCTAGGCTGTTACAGACGCAGGTGTGTTTCTCGGGTGCGACTATATCCCCAAGAGGCCATCTGGAGCCAGGAGGTGGAGGAGACACAACAAGCACATGCTTTGAAACACTTTCAGTGTCCCGCAGTGTAGGACGCATGCCCGGGCTAAGATCCAACCAAGAGCAGGCCTGTCTTCGCCCGTAAGAGGCTGGGCGAGCCCACTGTCTTTATCTGGTGAGTCTAATCTTCACTTTTGCATCTGGAAGGTTGACATTTTATTTGCTGCCCTCTCTTTCTTTTACCCCAATAGTAAACACTGCACGCAAATAGGGGACCCGGATGGAGAAACAGAAAATAACAGAGGGAGATAAGCCTGCAAGTCTTCACAACTAAGCACCACACTTGACTCTTTCATGGTAAGGGCCAAAGGAGTCATTGCAAAATAAATTGACTTGCCGACTATCCCTGAAGCAGGATGTTCCTTCCACTGGCATATTGCCTGTTCCCTCTCCTCCTGTGGCTAATTGTCCTGATAAAGTGTCCAAGCTACCGACTGAACAGCCTGAAGGAATCGATAAAGAGGATACCAAACTCTTAACGGTTTACTTATGGACCCTCAGGCCCCTAGACTCATCAACAAGTGGACCACTGGTGAAAAGGAAATGTCAGACCTAGGTCTCTGGTTGTTTTAAGGCCAGGCCCACAGGGGGAAAAAAAAATAAAAGCAAATGTTAAAACAAAGGTGGCCATTAGAGCTGACAACTCTCATGGGTCTGATTCTTGTATATGCTCTGGAAATTCTGGGGCTTTACTCTGGGACCAGATACTGGACAGACTTAGGGCCTGATTTAAACTTTTTTAGCGCCGCATTTGCGTTATTTTTTTTTAAATCAAAATTGGCGCAAACTTACAAGATATAATTGAATTTTGTAAGTTTGTGCTGCTTTTGCGTAAAAAAATGATGTAAATGAGGCACTAAAAAGTATAAATCAGGCCCTTAGAGAGCTAATTCAAACCAGTATAGCCCCTCTAGTGGATAAAATAGCAAGGCTTGAATCCGCTGTTGTAAAGCTCTCTAGCTCCAACCTCACCCATAACACTGAAGTGGGGCCTTCCACGATATTTTGTACAACAGCAATTACCGCCCCAATTGCTAATAAGGGGCCTGGCAAGTTCCAGGCCCCAGACCCAGAGGGAGGTTAAGGATCACTTGCACAGGATGGAAGTTCCCGGTCTGCTCAGACAATTGCTAACAACATTTGGGGCCATAGCAGCAATGGTTTGGCACCCACTGAGAGAAATATGCCAAATAGTCTAAGTTCTCTGTCTGGAAATACCACCTACCTCAATTATCCTCCTGAATGTAGTCCTCATGTCGTGTTTTTCCCCCAATGTACCATGCCTGCCTTCAGCCAAGGAGGTAACACATGCCAACCTCAAAAACAAAATTTGTCACTGGCTGAATAAAAACACTGACTGACTGCGGAATGTAACAACATTTAATTTGTGGGAAGGGTAGGTTGGATTGGATTGGACTTCCACATAAGTGAGTGAATGGGGATTGTGTGGTCATCAATTGAAGGGACATCGGCCCTTGCAGAGTGCTTAATCTTGTTTCACTTCCAACACTCAAGTGGCCTTCTCGGGTGCAATCGTATCACTGCTTTACCCTTAGGATATTTTTATCTCCATCTTGCCAGAGCTCAGCCTGCTTTGAGAGGGCTGGCCCCCTAAGCACGTGGCATAAGAGCCTAGACTGCTGTTTGCAAATCTACCCACCTCCAGCAGATTCAGTGCCCTTTCATTCTGGAGGAACTGGACAGGGCCCATAAAAAAAGAAGGGAGCCAAGCCGCAACCTTGGTCGGGGTTAAGGAGAGTCGGCTCAAGGTCGGACACTGGAATCAGCAGAGGCTTCATCTCTGATGCCGGCGGAGAAAGGACCAGTGCAGATCTTGGAGCTGGAATGAAAGTCAGTAATAGAATCAGTGTGGAACCGGAAGTGATTTCTAGGGGAACAGACAATGCTGAGGACTGATCTGCCAACGATGACCCAAAGGAATGCTCCTTCGGACCCAAAGAGGCCCATAAATACACAGCATGCCCTCCTTAAAGGCCTTTGCTGTGGCATCACTGGTGGCCTGGGAAAATCGGGGCTCAACTGGACCAGTTGTAAAATTGGCTCCGTGATCAGAAGCAAGATCGAATGGCACCTGGACACACTCCTAACTTCTCTTTGGACTGAGTGTGCCGGGACGGAGTTATGTTACACTTCAGCTTTTTATGCTGCTTCCTAGATTTAGATTTTGATTTACCGGATGACTTAAGACTGCAAGCAGAACATGTTGCAAGAGTGGGAACACGTCTGCACCCTCAACTTGGAGAGGGAGCAAGACTTATGCAAAGTCCGTGACTTCTTTTTGTCATTGTCTTGGATTGCTTTCAGGGTGTGAAGGCAAATTCTTCACACCACTTGGTCGTATCCTGGGCCAAAACACCAGACTTTGCATGGGTCCGCCACCAACATCTGTTTCCAACTGTCACTGTATGGCTTGAACACTATAATCTTCGGTGGGGACATCTGGAAATGATTTTAGAAGGGAGTTGTTAATTGAAGAAAAGGGAGCAGAGATCCTGATCCGTATTTGAAGGCATAGAAATAAAGGAAATGGCATCGGCCCATGTGATAGCTCTTATATGCTGCTCCATTCTGTCATGTGCAGGGCAGAACAAGGTCAATGGGGAATCTCTCAGTGACACAAGGTGGAGAACTGCTATGAAAACATCCCAGCTCCAGTCTACTGAAATATTTCAAAGCTGAGGAATTTGTGCTGAAAGTGTATTTTGTCTGCGGGTAGATAGTCTGCATCAGAACCAGCAATACCGAAGGTAAATGACTTGTTCTTCTGAAAGAGACGTATAACTGCAGATTCCTCACCTCAAAATAGATATCAAAGAAATAACTCCCGTAAGGTGGGTCTACGAGTTGCGTCACATCAATAAGTCCTGCAAGACTGCACGGGTGAAATGACCGCGGCGGACTTGGATGTCCAGATAGTAGTTTTGTGAATGCATGAAGGGTTGCTCATGTATCTGTCTTGCAAGTGTTCAGGACAGGCACTCTGCGTGCAAGCGCAGCTGTACCAGCCTTGGCCCTGGTGGCATGAGCCGCAAGCCTTCTGAGGGCTGCTTTTCTGCACTGCCTTACCCTTCTTTGCCCCTGAGAATCTGAAAAAGTGCTGATCGTCAACCCATTGTTCTCTGGTGTGATCAAGGTAGACACTCATCTCTTTTTGGGGTTTCAGACAGTGTATCCTCTCCTCCTCCTTAAAGGGATGAGGCCAAACAAAGAATGTTGAGAGAGTGGTTGTAATTGTATTTCTATAGCGCTTACTACCTCTGATGAAGCGTCAAAGCATATTTTGGCGAGTAGCACACTATTTCGGAACCCCAAAGCATTAGTGGTGAATTAGTATAGGGAAATATAAGTACAGTATTAGTATACGGAGGTTTGAGTCAATCTGAGCGGAGGACATGGGAATCTGTTAGTTGTATTAAATAGAATAATAGAGGGCTAGAGGAGGGAAGAATCCAGAAGTGTTAATTGAGAGATCATAACAGTAAAATGAGGTTTGGGATGGGTAAAGGAGAGGTGGAGGATGGAAGAGTCTGTAGAAAGGGATTAGGGAGCCCATAGTAGTAAAATGGGGTTCTGGATATTGATAGGTTTTATAGAGCGCTTGAATGCCAAAGGTGCCTTGGCACTGAAAAACTATCATGGACTCAGGACTACAACATGAACACAAAGAACAAGTTACTTACCTTCGGTAACGAGGTATCTGGTAGAGACTCTATCTAGCTGCAGATTCCTTACCTTAGAATTCCCTGGCATCAGCTTCGAATCCAGAGTTTTTTCTGAGCAGTACCCTGCACGCGCGGCGTAGTTTGGATCCGCATGCGTCGACCAGCTCCGCGTGCGTCGTCCGCATCGTTGGAGCAGTCTATGATGTTACGGTTGTCTATATAGACGCCGTCTCGGCGCGCGTACGTCAGTTCTTTTCCACAACTTCAAAAGCCAGAAGCGCAGTCATGGAAGAACCAACAATTATGGATTTTACCTCTTTGAAGTAAAAATTCTTTCATGCCTTTAAGAGAGGCAAAAATGCCAAAATTATATACATATGTGTGTGTATATATATATATATATATATATATATATATATATATATATATATGTGTATAAAAATATATCCGCAGAGCGGGGAGGTTTGGGTGGGTGTAAGCAATCTGCAGCTAAATAGAGTCTCTACCAGATACCTCGTTACCGAAGGTAAGTAACTTGTTCATCTGATAGAGACTTCTAGCTGCAGCTTCCTTACCTTAGAATAGATACCCAAGCTATAAAGCTGGCGGTGGGTCTGAAGGAGATTTTTACACTAGGAAGTCCTGCAAAACAGACCAGGCAAAATGCCCCTCTCTTCTGACCTGGCTATCCAGGCAGTAGTGTTTTCCAAACGTGTGCAAAGAAGCCCACGTTGCAGCCTGACAGATGTCCACCACCGGTACGCCACGTGCTAACGCAGTGGTAGCAGCTTTCCCCTAGTAGAATGAGCTTTCAAGCCCTCGGGAGGCTGCTTCTTTGCCAAAGCGTAGCAGAACTTTATACAGAGAACGACCCAGCGCAAAATGGATCATTTCTGCACCGCCCGACCCTTCTTTGCACCAACGTACCCCACATAGAGTTGGTTGTCCACCCGGAACTCTTTAGTGCGGTCAAGGTAGAACAATAACGTTCTTTTAGGGTCCAGCCGATGGAGACGCTCCTCTTCCTTAGAGGGATGCGGTGGTGCAAAGAAGGTGGGAAGGGTGATATTTTGACCCAGATGGAAAGGGGTCACCACCTTGGGGAGGAAAAAGGCACGAGTTCTTAACCCTACCTTTTCAGGATATATCATGAGATAAGGTGGCTTTGAAGATAAAGCCTGCAGCTCACTCACTCTCCTGGCAGATGTAATTGCCACCAAAAAGGCTGTTTTAATAGTGAGCAGCCGGAGAGGACAGTTATGCAAGGGCTCGAAGGAAGCACACATAAGGAAGGCAAGAACCTAATTAAGATCCCACTGGGGCATAACGAAAGGCACAGGCGGGAACAGATGTACAAGCTCTTTCAAAAACCTCTGTACTATAGGTGATTTAAACAGAGATGGTTGATCAGGCAACTGAAGAAAAGCCGATAAGGCTGCAAGATAGCCCTTGAGAGTCCCCAAGGAGGAACCCTGCTGGGCAAGAGACATATAAACAAAAGGATGTTAGACAGAGAAGAAGAAAGCAGATCAATAGACCTCTCTGTACAATTTTAAAAAAGCGTTTCCAACGGCAGGCGTAGATCGACTTAGTAGAGGGACGCCTGGCTGCCAGAATGTCACAGACCTCGGGAGGGAGGTCATAAACCATCATCTGTCGCCGCTCAATCTCCACGCATGAAGGCGCAGAGTTGACAGGCTCGGTGGGGAACCTTCCCCTGCTGCTGCGACAGAAGATCCTCCCAAAGAGGCAGCCTGATTGGAGGACCGATGCTCATTTTGAGAAGCTCTGGATACCAAACTCTCCGTGCCCAATCTGGAGCCACTAGGATTACTTGGGCCCGGTCGTTCTTGATTTTCTTGAGAACTCTGGGCAGAAATGGTATAGGCGGAAAGGCGTACAGGAGGCCTGAACTCCACTCGCGACGAAAAGCGTCGCCTAGCGATCACCCCCTTGGAAATTCCAACATGCAAAACTGCTGACATTGCGCGTTCTCTACGGAGGCGAGCAGATCTAACCAAGGCTCTCCCCACTGCTGAAAGAGTCCCTGCGCCACCTCCGGATGGAGACACCATTCGTGATCCTCTAAGCATTTTCGGCTGAGCTCGTCTGCCATGGCGTTCAGAGAACCTGCCAGGTGTTGAACCACCAGGGTCATGACCTGCTGTTCCAGCCATGTCCAGAGACGTAAAGCCTCTTGACAAAGGGTCCACGACCCCACACCGCCCTGCTTGCTGCAGTACCACATTGCGTAGTGTTGTCCGTGAACACCTGCACCACCTTCCCTTTCACAACAGGAAGAAATGCTTTTAATGCTAGCCGGATCGCCCAAAGCTCCAGCAAGTTGATGTGGAGCCCGGATTCCGCTGGAGACCAGTGACCTCTGATCTCCACCTCCCCCAGATGGCCGCCCCATCCCAGAAGTGACGCATCTGTCACTACCGTTCGATCTGGTTGGGAAAGGGAGAGGAGTCTGCCTTTGACCTAATTGCAGTTCACTAACCACCACTGCAGATCTTTTGCAGTCCCCTCCAAGATCTGAGTCACGTCAGTAAGATTTCCCTGATGCTGTGCCCATTGGAACTTCAGGTCCCACTGCAGAGCCCTCATGCGCCATCTGGCATGCTTGACCAATAGGATGCAGGAAGCCATGAGTCCCAACAGCCTCAGAGTGTCTCACCGAAATCCAGGATATAGGCCGAAACATCGGTCTCAAAACCTGAATATCCTGGACCCGCTGTTCGGGAGGATAAGCCCGATACTGCACTGTGTCCAGAACAGCTCAGATGGAAGTGAGCTTCTGAGAGGGAGTCAGGTGTGACTTCAGCACATTTATAGTGAACCCCAGCGAATGAAGGAGGTCCGCCGTTGTCTGGAGGTGGGTGACGAGAGCCGGGGGCGTAGAAGCCTTCAACAGCCAATTGTCCAGGTAGGAGAAGACTAAAATCCCTGACCTGCGCAGATGAGCTGCCACCACAGCCATCACCTTTGTGAACACCAGAGGGGCACTTGTGAGACCGAAAGGAAGCACGGTAAACTGAAAGTGCTCGTGGCCTACCTTGAACAGCAGGTAACGTCTGTGGGCTGGCAGGATAGGAATGTGGAAATACGCATCCTGCAAATCCAACGCTACCATCCAGTCTCCTTGGTCTAGGGCAGACAAAACCTGAGCAAGAGTGAGCATCTTGAATTTCACCTTCTTGAGGAAGAGATTGCCGTCCTTTAAATCCAAGATAGGGCGAAGGCCTTTGTTCTTTTTGTGAATCAGAAAGTAGTGGGAATAATAACCACTGCCTACTTCTGATATCGGGACTCTTTCTATGGCTCCCTTGGCCAAGAGAGCCGTAACTTCCTCGCAGAGCAAAGCCAGATGGTCCTCCATCAGCCATTTCTTTGTCGGAGGGATAGAAGGAGGGAAAGACGGGAAGGGAGTAGCCCTTCCGTATGATCTGCAGGACCCACTTGTCCGTGGTGATGGAAAGCCAGTGAGGGAGATGAAAACGAATCCTCCCTCCAACTGGATGGATGTGATCCTGCAGAACCATACTAGGAGGGCTTGGGCGCAGTGGAGGGGGGGGGGGGCTGTGTGGCGGCCGACCTCTGGCCAGACCCTCTGGGTCTGATGGTACCACGACCACGTCCTCTTCTGCTGCGAAGCCTGAGGACGGTGGCTAAATTGTGGCTGGCGTGGTACCACGCCCCTTCCGAAGCCTCGAAAGGGGGCGATAGACAGACTGCTGTTGTGCTGGCGCTGAAAGGCCCAAGGATCTGGCCGTGGCTCGAGAATCCTTGAACCTCTCAAGCGCGGAGTCTGCCTTTTCGCCAAAAAGGTGAGAGCCATCAAAAGGCATGTCCATCAAGCTGGACTGGACATCCCCTGAGAAACCAGTAGAACATAGGCAGGCGTGGCGACGTAGGGCCACTGACGATGAAATCACTCTGCCCAGCGAGTCTGTTGTGTCCAAGCCACCCCAGATCGTAAACTTGGCTGCATCTCTCCTATCCTTGACAGCCTGGGTGAGAGTGTCCCGTACGCCCTCCGGGACCTGGGGCAGCACCAGTGCCACTGTATCCCATAAAGTATGGGAATAACGGCCCAATAGGCAAGAGGTGTTTACGGACCTCAACGCCAGGCTGGTGGAAGAAAACATCTTCTTCCCAAGCTGATCCAGCCTCTTGGATTCCCTATCCAGGGGAGTGGAAGGGAAGGCACCACGGGAAGTAGAGGCTTGGACAACCAAGCTCTCAGGAGTGGGGTGTTGTGTCAGGAAACTAGGGTCGCTCAGAGCGGGCCTATGGCGGCGGCCGACCGTCCTATACACAGGAGCCCCTGTGCTGGGTTTGGACCATGTACCCAGAAGGACGTCTGTAAGAGCCTCATTGAAGGGCAACATCGGCTCTGATGTTGTCACCCTCGGCTGAAGCACTTCTGGTAGGATATTCGTCCTGAATGGCACCCTAGGCCCATCTAGGTCCAAGACCTCATCTGCCCTACGCACCACCATAGCGAAAGAAGCACCCTCCTCCATAGCCACATTTGGAGGAGAGAGCATACTAGTATCTGGAGACGTGCCCAGTCCACTGGCCTCCCCTAGATCCCCATACCAGTCCTGTTGTAATCCACATTCTAAAGGGTCCTCAGACCCCTCCCATTCCTCTCCTGCGTCTGGCTGATCTAAATAATGCTCAGACAATGATCTGGGCCGAATTGGCTCCATCGAAGTCGGAGTTGGCTCCAGATCATCCGGAATAAGGATGGGGCTGGCGCTGGTGGCGGAATCGTCGACGTCAGACCCGGCGCCGAAGGAGGTCGACTGTGAGAGACTGGCGCCGGGCCGGATCCAGTATCCGGATCTTGGGGGCCCAACAGCGCCGAAGCCGCCGGTGTTGAATCTGAAGGAGCCCCTGCTGACCCCACGGGGCCCGAAGACCCACCGGAGGGTGCAGTCCGCTCAAAAACGGGACGCATGGCCTCGTAAAACTCTTATTTGAACGGGGGTCGATAAGGTCCCCGGAAAGGGGGGAAGACGCAGAGTCGACCCTGGCGACAGCTCCGCAGAACCGCACTCTCTAGACGCCTCATCGGCCGACGGGCGTGGCGAAGACGAAGTCCACTTGGACTTCTTCTTCTTCTTCTTCTTGTACCTCTTACCTTCGGATGACCTCGAATGCGAGGAAGAGGACTTGGGGCTCCAGGAGCGGTGCCATGACCTCCTCCTGCTGCGGGACCGTGACCTCCGCGGAGTCGCGCCAACCGAAGACGAATGTCGGGCCGCAAGTAGCTTAAGGGATCTCTCACTCAATGTCTTCGGCGCCATGGACCGACAGTCGGAGCACGAGGTGGAATCGTGGTCCTTCTCCAGGCACCAAAGACAAACATGGTGCAGATTCGTCACCGACATGGTGCGATGACACGCACCACACAACTTGAATCCTGTCTTCCTCGAAGACATGACTTCAAACAGTCAAAAAAGCATCGACAGACCGTCGAAGCAGGGTAGCTCTTTCCGGAACTGCGCTTAACCGGCGCGGAAAGAAAAGAACTGACGTACGCGCACCGAGACGCCGTCTATATAGACAACCGTGACGTCATAGACGGCTCCAATGACGCTGACGACGCATGCGGAGCTGGTCGACGCACGCGGATCCGAACAGCACTGTCCGACGGCACAGGGTACTGCTCAGAAAAAACTCGGGATTCGAAGCTGACGCCAGGGAATTCTAAGGTAAGGAAGCTGCAGCTAGAAGTCTCTATCAGATGTTTCATTCTGACATAATTATGCCTCACCAACTGGACGGGTGAACAGCCACGTTTTGAGATGTTTTCTAAAGCACATACAATTGGGTTGGCCTCTAAGCTGTTTTGGCAAATTGTTCCACAGCTGCCAAGTGAATTAATCTCCTGCATCCCCCTAACTAGATCTCCTAATTTTGCTGATATTGATCATTTTGGAATTAAAAGATCTTAAGGATCTACTGGAGGTGTACCAAGTGAGGTTTTGCTTAAAATAATCCGGGGAAACTCAATTCAGCGTTTTTTCCTCACAGGCAGCCAGTGTAGCTCTTTTAACATTTTGGAGACTGACTGGAATTTAGGGATTTTTTTTTAAAGTCTTGCTGCTGCTTTCTGAAGGCACTGCAATTTGTACAGGGACCGCTGGTGGGCCCCCAGGTACAGGGCGTTACAATAATCCAGTTTAGATAAGACCAATGCTTTGATAACTGTTTTTTGAAGGTCAAATGGGATATAGACCAAAATCTTCCTGATTCTATGCAGCAAATAGAAACAGGAAGAAGATTGTATGTTTATCAGGGCATTAACAGACAAACTAGTATTGAACATAACACTCAGATTTGTGGCAGAGGAAACTGGTCTAAGGAAAGGGCCTGGGGATAGAGGCCACCAAGATAGATTTCAGGAGGAAGAATTCTCCCCAAAGAAGCAGAGGACCTCAGTTCCTGTTGAATTGAGTATCAAGATGTTTAGACTCATCCAGAATCTCATGACTAACGGTGCTGAAAGCTGCTTACAGATCTAATAGGATCTTATCAGCTCAACTATCCAATATGGTCCTCACTTGGTCCGTAGCCACCATCAGGGCAGATTCCATGCTATGATTAGGCCTAAAGTCAATTTGTGCTGAATCTAATATCTGGTTCTGCTCCACATACTTAGAGTAAAATTCATATGTCTTTCCAATTACTTTGCTGTAAGGGGAAGAAGTGAAATGGGACAATAGTTCTTCACCTCTTTAGGAATCCAGAGTTGACTTTTTCAGCAAAGGGAGAATGGAAGCTCTCTTCCATTCAGGTGGAAAAGATCCCGTCTCCATGATGGAATTAAATAACTGAGTAAGAGGTGGTGCAATTCCTTCCTTGATATCATGCATAATTTTAGGAAGACATGGATCAAAGGGGGCTCTTTATTTAATGTGGCCAATCAGTTCTACTACTCTATCTTCTGAAAACAATGGGAGTTTAACAAAAGAACTTAATACAGACCGACTAATTGCGTTTGGGGCAGAGCCATCCTTAGTATTATTGCCCTTCAACTTCCAGTAAATTTCCTCAACTTTATTTTTAAAGAAAAACGCAAGTTGATCACAGAACAATTGGCCTGAGACTGATTTAGTGTTTGAGTGTAAGCAGGATAGGAGCGCAACTGCTTTAAAAAGTTATATTAGTAGAGTTCCTGGTTGCATACATTTTATTGGAAAAAAATGTGTTTTTACCGAAACAATCACATTTTTGTAATCTTGAATCATCATCTTATATTTCACCTTTTCTTCCTCTTTATACTCCTTCCTCCACACTTTTTCTTGTCTTCTGTATTTACGTTTTAGCTCCTTAAGTTCCAGGGGGAAGAAGGTCTTCCCCTACGATTCTTGACCATTTTTACCCGGGCATGCCTAGATTTTGCAGTTCAGAGTCATTGTGAAAAGATCCTAGACGTAGGTAAGGAGTCATTCGTGAAACAGAAACATGACATGTTTAAGTGTATTGGCCAGATATGCAATGCAGACCTTATTCCAGGCTTGAGTTTTAGTAGTTGGTACATATCTGTTAGCTGATTGTTGGAATGTAGCATCTCAAGACTAAATATGACCACTTTATGATCTGACCATGAAACAGTAACAATATCATCAACCTTAAAAACTGGCATGTTTGAAAAAGGTGTATCCAATGTATGGCCTCCACTATGAGTGGAGGAATTCACCAACTGGGAAAGGTTAAAACAACTTAAAATAACCAAAAGTGACTCAGTCTCTTTATTATTCAAATTAATCACAGTGGAAGTTAAAATCACTCAACATAGTACAATTAGCATACTGCATAAAAGGTTCATCCATGACAGCCAGATTACCTAAAACAAATGATGAGTCAAAGGAGAGATAAATGTGGAAGAACTAAGTAGGGTTGTTCGGGAGATCATAGTAGTAAACTGAGGTTTGGGGTGAGCCAGGAAGGGTAGAGGAGGGAAGCATGTAAGGGGAGAGTCTAGGAGGGTTATTTTGGAGATCTTAATAGATAGAATGAGTTTGGGATGAGTCAGAGGGTGGAGATAGACTTCCAGATCAACCCTCCTTGTTTAAATTTCCCATTGTTGTGAGATTCCTCAAAAGTCTTACCCATATGGTTCCACCTACCCCGTTCATAATGCCCCAGTGGGATTTGAATCTCTGTCTTCTTCATGTCCCCGCTTCTGGCGTGGAAAAGAATGCCGGGGTGGGGCCTATATATGACCGCAATGTCATCACTGTGACCACAACGCCAATGCAGACACGGAATCGACTGCCGCCACCTGACTGTGTGCAAGGGTACTGCTCGAAGAAAAATCTCCGGATCCAGTCTGATGCCTGGGGGAAATTCTTAGGTAAGGAATCTGCAACTAGAAGTCTCTATCAGATATGTTCTTCTCCCATCACAAACCAAAGGTAGCGCAGATGGGCTAGCAAGACAGGAATATGAAAATAGTTGTCTTGCAGGTCTAACGCTACCATCCATTCTCCAGGATTAAGGGCAGATAAAACCTCAGCCAGGGTGAGCATTTAGAATTTCTCCTCCCAGAGGAAAGAGTGCAGATCTAGAATAGGCCGAAGACCTCCATTCTTCTTGAGCACCAGAAAATAGCATGAATAATAACCATGTCCTGCTTCTCACACTGGCATCTTCTTAACAGTCATTTTGGCCAAAAAGGTTTGCACTTCCTGCCACAAAATGGACAGATGGTCTGCTGCCATTCGCTGATTGGATGGTGGGAGATACAATGACGAGAGAAAGGGTAAGACGTATCCTTTGCGAACAATCTGTTTGCAAAGGTCCTATCCAAAGTAATTGCTTGCCAGTCTGATAAGAACATGTGAAGTCTGTCTCCCACTGGGTGGCTGTGTCCCGGGAGGGACACACTTAAGAGATTTGGCAGGTGGGGATGCAGGGGGCCGTAGGCTAGGCTGCACGCTGACCTTGGCTGTGGGCACCGCAGTCTCTACCGCAAAACTGCCAGGTTCCTTGTGGGGGCAGGATGGCTAAGGGACGTCTCAGCCAAAGCTGTGAAAGGAATGGTATAAGTGTTGCAGTTGTTGAGGCAGGACGGAAGGGCCCAGAGAGCAAGCAGTAGTGCTGCTTTCCTTAAAGCGATTGAGAGCAGAATCAGCTTTACCCACCGAACAGGTGAGTTCAATCAAATGCCTTGTCCATCTAGGACTTTAGACACCGCCAGAGACCCCAGTTGGATCACAGCTACTCATGGCGCCAAAGATTACACCACTGCCTATGGCCCACCTGATGGACACAGTGGTGTCCAAGCCACAACAAATCATTAACTTGGCAGCATCATGCCCATCTTGGATTGCTTGAGAGAACACAGAGTGAAGGTCTTGGGACACATAAGGGAGGGCTTTGTGCCACTGAATCCTAAAAGAGTTGCAAGTAATGGCCCAACAAACAGCTGTTGTAAACAGATAGAAGTGCCAAGCTGGTAGAAGAAAAGACATGTTTGGCAAATGTTTCCACTCGCTTAGATTCCCTTTCGGGGTGAGTGGTGAGGTTAGCCTGCACCACTAGTCTTTCTGGCCAGAGGTGCTGCGAAAAGAGAAGCTGGGTAGCCCGGAGCAGGACTCTTGACTGGGGGGACCACAGGCAGGTTTGGCCCCACAAGGTATCCATCAGTGCCTCACTTAAGAGAAGAAGGGGGTCGGAAGATGTTTGCACCAGTTGGAGGACTTCTGTCAAGGTATTAGTTTTAACCTCCAAAGCGGGGAGTTGGAAGTACTTCGGCCGCCCTGCACATCACCAGGGTGTAGGAAGCAGATTCCTCCGTGACTAATCCAGAGGGGAAAAAAAAGACCTGTTTGGAGGAGCTATCAAAGCCACTAGTCTCTTGTCTTTGTACCACTCATCTTTAAAAAAATATATTTTTATTAAAGTTTTATCCACAAGCAAAAGACATATAAAGGATACTTCCAAATGAACACAATATCATCTTTCCTACCATTATTCATTGGTTTCTGTTTGTCACACCATACTAAGTCCTTGTACCAGTCATCTTGGTAGAGCTCAGCGAACTCACCCCAGGTCACAGTGATTATCCAAATCAGTCCCACAAAGGGAATACAAAGACTGTTCTTGAACATGTGGTAAATCATGTGAGGGAAGCGGCGCCTCAGGTGGATTCGTGCGGGGAGTCTGTCAAGGTCAGACCACCATCAGAAAAGAAAATCAGGGCTGCTTCTTCAGGTTTTGATGTTGCCATCAACATTCCCAGGGCTGGCTGGGGTCATGGCGCCAGCAGCGGAGTCGAAGGCAAGGTAAGTGTGGAGGATCCAGCTGATGCCAAAGGCAAACCCGCAGGCAGTATCCTATGTCAAAGGCCTTTGAGCTCTTTGGGGTCTGAAGGTGAGGTAGAGGGAGTCAGCAGGGATCTTAAGAGCTGGAGAATGGCTGTGTGCAACTTTTTGATCTGATGCAGCATAGCTGAAGACCCCAAAAACTCAGGTTGTGCCGAAAGCTGCAGGATCGGCTCCAAAGTCAGCTGACTTCGGAAGTGAGATGGAGAGGAGAGGAGTGGCACTGCCCTTGCCCAGGCAAATGTGAGTGGTGCAAGGGAATGGAATACCGCTTCAACTTCTTATATTCCTTACACTTGCTGGAGGACTTGGAGCCCGACTAAGAGAGACCTCTGGAGCACCTCTGTTGACTCCAGGAACAGGACCGAGAGCAGGCCTTGGAACAGTTGTGGAGTCTTATGCTTGGCAGCGCAAAGATTTGCCTCCCTTCCCTTGATGGCCTTTGGATTCATCAATGCTCAGTCACCGCAAGGCTTGGAGTCGTGGCCCGACCACAGGCACCCTTGACGGGGATCTATCACGGACATTTGTTTGCAACCCTCCCTTTAGGACCTAAAACCGGTCATTTTTGGGGGTGACATCTCTTGCACACGGTAAGAAATTTCGAGATTTAATTGTCTCATATGGACAAGATGGAGCTTTGGATCCGCATCTGGTGACGTGAAAGGAAAGGAACTTACACTTATATGAGCATTGCTGGCAATTTCCTGAGTAGAACGTGTCAGTGCAGACCTGCAAGGTGCCACCTACTGGCACTCAGAGGTACTGCTGAAATGTTTCTGGATCCAGTCTGATGCCTGGGGAATAGTAAAAAGGTGAGAAACTATAGCTAGAAATCTCTTTCAGAAAGGCTCCAATAACATGGATCGACTGCAATGGAGTCATGTGTGACTTAAGCATATTTACCATGAACCCCAAGTATGTCAAGAGGTTAGCCGTAGTCACGAGATGGAAGACGACTGCCTGAGGTGAGCCCACCTTCAACAGCCAGTCATCAAGTTAAGGGACGACTGGAACCCCTGACCTCCAAGCATGAGCAGCAACTAACGCTATCAGTTTGTGAATACCCGAGAGGCACTGGGGAGGCCAAAGGGAAGCACTGCAAGCTTAAAATGCTCCTGGGCCATTGTGAACCACAGGTATTACCTGTAGGAAGGGGATATGGAAATAATAGGTCTGCAGTTTCAACTCCACTATCCAATCTCTGTGGTCTAGGGCAGACAGCAACTGGGTTAGCCTGAACATCTTGAATTTGTCCTTCCGCAGGAAGCCATTGAGTGATCGAAAATCTAAAATAGGATCAAGGCCTTCGTCCCTTGGCAGAAGGGGCTAACAGGATACAAACTGTGTCCCTATGTCCAAGGCAGGACGATTCTTTATGGCCCCTTTGGCTAAAACGGCCTGCACTTCCTGCTGCAAGACAGACCGGTGTTTCTCCATCAGCCACCCTGATGGTGGTGGAGAGTGTGTTGGGGTGGAAAGAAATGAGACGACATAGCCCTGATATACAATTTGGAGGACCTACTTGTCTCAAGTGATGACTAGCCACCCTTTGAGGAAATATTGGTTCCTGGGTGCTGATAAGGACACACTAAGGTGGTTTTGTGGCTGCAGATGTGCTGGAAGGGCGAGGGACTGAGCTGCACACGTTGTCCCTGCCTTTGTGGGGATTGTCTTTATGAACCACAGCCTCGGCCAAGAAAAGGTTGAAAGGCTTGTTGGGATAGCGGGAGGCCTGTTGCTGGTGAAACTGAAAAACCTCTGCCCAAGTCACAGAGGGGGTAGAATGGTCTGGTGGGGGCTGAAATACCCAAGGAAAGTGCTATAGATCTGCTTTCCTCAAACCAATCCAGGGCCAAATCTGCCTTGTTGCCAAAAAGGTGAAAGCTATCAAGCGGCATGTCTATTAAAGGTGCCTGGACGTTTGGAGAATCCAATAGATCTCATCCAGGTGTGGTGATAAAGTGCCACACTCGTACCCATTACCTGACCTAAGCAGTTAGTCATGTCCAGACCAGACTGAATTGCAAACTTTGCATCTCCGCCATCTCAGATAGTTGGGGTCCGCGGTGCACTAAACTTGCCTGGAACTGCAGGTTATATTTGTGCCATCATGTTCCATAGGGAATTAGAACAGTGACCTAGAAGACACCTGGCGTTTACTGAGTGTAGAGCAAGTCTTGGAGGAAAAAATATACTTGCCAAATTTCTCTCTTTTATTCTCGTGATCAGGTGGAGTAGTGAGAAATGCATTGGAATTTACCTTACAGGTGGACACCTGCACCATCAAACCTACAGACGTAAGATGTTGCATAGTAAAAGCAGAATTGCCTGGTGCTGGACTATGGCGCAGAGCAACCTGCTTATTAAGTGGTGGTCCTGAACATAGTTTTGCCAAAGTGGGTATCCATTAGGTCCTCATTGAATGGTAACAAAGGTTCTGAAGGCGCCTGACCAGGCTGGAATACTTCTATGATAACATTAGTCTTTACCTCCATAATAGGAAGTTGTAGGTCCAATACTTCTGTCGCGCTTCGCATAACAATTACAAAGTGGGCACTTTCCTCAAGGCAAGAGAGTAAACAATGCCATTATCTGGAGAAGAATCCAGGCCACTAGCATCTTTAAGTTGCTCATTCCAACTTTCCCCCTCAAATTGTGGGACAAAATCATCTCCTTCATCAAAACTGCCACTGTCTGAATCAGTGCCGAAAATGTTGAAATTAAGGCCCTACCACATGCTAAGGACAAAGTATCAGAGTCCTAGAGACTGCCCGCTGGTTGCACTCTGGTGGGAATGGAGTTGGGGCTCTGTCAAGGTCCTGGTGGATTCTGCTCAAATTTGGAAAGCACTACGGGCTGCAAATCCTCCTCCAGTGTAGATGCAAATTAAACCAGTGCATGTGATGGCAACCAAACCAAAGTTGGCACCGGAGTCAATGCTGAGCTTGAAGTGGGCTTGAGGGGCACATATGGCACCAGGAGTGGACCAGTTAGCGGAGTTCCAACTGAAGTACCCTGCAGATCCTTGTGGTCTGAAGGTAAGGCAGAGAGAACTGGTAAAGTGCAGAAAATGCACGGCATGTTGCCCCTAAAGGCCTCCATTTGCTGCAGTGTCACTGATGGAAATTGAAATTTGAGATGCACCAAAACTAGAATCTGACACTGGAAGCCAAACTGGAAGGCATGTTGATGCCCTCGCACCCGTTTTGGACTTTGGAAGTGTCGAAAAAAGGACAGATTCCTTCTTCAGTTTTTTATATGTCTTTTTGGACTTATCCAAAGACTTCAACAGAGATGATGAACTGGTGCGGGAACTGGACCCTTCTTTTGACTTTGACCAGTCACAGCATGTAGTCTTCAGATGCTTAGCTTTAGGAGGCTGGCCCTCTATATAGTGTGCAAAGGTAGGCACACTGTGCAGGGGGGCCAGACAAGCACACGTTGGTTTACAGGGGTAAAAACTAGTCACCTAATGCTCTACTTTTTGTGGTACCTTGGTCGAGCAGTTAGGCCAGTCTTGGAGAAGTCCAAAGCACTTGTTGTACCCACAGCATCAATCTTGCTACTCACACACTCAAAGGAATAACTCAAGACCAATTTATAAAAATACGTCAGATTTTTCTATAACTTTTGAGACCAAGATCATCGGAATTGGGTAAGTACTTTTCGATATATGAATTTTTGAAGTTTAATAAAAGTAGTCTTTTTATGCGTAATTACGCACCATAGGAATGATTGATGGATCACCTTTAAAAATACATATAAAAAGCATACAGTTGGTTTACCAAGTTCTTCTTTAGCAGGTTGGTTGAGGTCGTCGGTGGGCACACTGTGCCAGCCCGAGAAGTTCGGTCTCTGGAGCTGGTGCAGGGCCACTGCGAGGGGCCAGTTGGAAAACCACTGCACAGGTAAGCTTAATTGTGAATCCTGGGTTCCCCTTGGAGTGTTGAGGTCACAAGGGGTGTGGGACCCTTAGGGCACAGTTAGTTCTTCGGTACCTGGCAGCCGGGTGCAGAGTGAGTCAGTGAGCCAGGAACTGTGCTCAACGATGCCCGCAGGAGGTAAGTTGGTTCAAGGGTCGTTTACAAGACAACGAGGGCACTCTGGCGCAAGGTCCGGGTTCCTTCTGAAGTCCCTCGACTGGGGCTTCATCCTGGTCTTTATGCAGCCCCGAGCAGGCGTGGTGTCTGACGTTGGCTGACCAATACCTAGGGTATTGGCAGGGTTTGGCTGCTGGAGGGCACAGTGCTACCAAACTTGGCACACTGGCAGGGTTTGTCCTTGTGGTCGTTGGGATGCAGTTTGGTCCAGCTGCGACATCCGATTCAGGAGTTAGTGAAGTGACCCTCACTGGCTTGTTGGTTTCTTTTAGAGTGGTACCTCCACTCTGGAGGAAGTTCTGGTGAAGCCTGGAGGTCCTCCGGGGTTTTGTAGCGTTGTCCAGCAGCTCCTCAGCGGCGATTGTCGGGTCTTGGGTGCAGCAGGCTGGGTTTGGAGCCTTTTCTTTGGTGCAGCAGGTCTACAAGTTCTCGTACTTCAGATCTTCTTGGTGCTGATCTTCTTTTATATGTCGAATCAGATTTCCTGGTCTAGGAATGCCCACTAAATACTCTATTTAGTGGGCGTGTTAGGGGGAACCTGGTAGTGACCAATGGGCCATCTACCTTAGGGTGGCTACACCCACTAAGTGACCACTTCTGGTCGGCAGAGGTCACTTCCCTACATCTGATTGGTTATTTTGCTTCCATCCAAGATGGCGGGAAGTGAGATGGAGGGTCCACCTCGCAGGCAACACCTTAGGGGTGGTGCATGCCAGGTGGGGCCGCGACTCCTGTCCTTTGTGTGGTTTCCTGCCGTTGCTCCTGCCAAAAGTGGGGGTTTGCAATGGGGGCGGCCACCTGCTGCTAGCAGCAAGCCTGGGGGTCAATTTTCAAAGGTGGTAAGCCCTTTGAAGCTCGTCGCCAGGACAGTGCACATTCCTGAGGGAGGGGGTGTTAGCACCTCCACCCAGGAAGGGCTATGTCTGCAACCCAGAGATAACAATATCTCACCCCATGGTTGTAGATTGGCTGTCCGGAGCTGGCAGGCTGGTTAGAACCAGTCAGCAACCATGCCAAGGCCCTGGGTACATTTAGCAATACATCCAATACTGGTTCCAGTTTGGATTTATCCTTCTGAGTTGTTTGATACCCAACAACCCAGGGTTCAGAGTGGCTATCATGTAGCTGTGAAACTTGTGTTGACCAGTGTCCAGCACATGCATTAAAAATGGCTGCTCCACTCACCATGCCCAAGGTTTGGCAAGGACATAATGGGGGCATATTGTTCATGCAGCTATGCCCTCACATACAGGATAGTGCACCCTGCCTTTGAGCTGGAATGCCTGCCAGAGGTGTGACTTACCCATATTGTATGCAGTGTGTCATTGGCAGGGCACAAAGGCAGTGTGCCATATCAAGTTTAATCTTTAGGTTTGCATCAGAGCTCTCTGTCTCTAATGGCAGTGCTGGGTGTACTGTAATGCATGGCCCTAGAGGGTGGCACAATCAGTGCTGCTGCCCTCAGGGCCTACCCTTAGTACCCTGTGTCCTGGGTGCCTAAGTACCATTTACTAGGGACGAATAGTGCTAGCTAAAGGGGTCACTAATTGTGCCAGGGCATCACAACAGTTTTAGGGAAAGAGCTCTGGGCTAGAGAACCTGGTTAGCAGGGGCCCTGGGCACTAAAATTTGTAGGCTAAATCATACATCAGGCAAAATGTGGGGGCTAACCATGTCAAAAAGAGGCCTCTCCTCACACTGGCGACATACAGTCTTGCCTCACGGTCCTGTATGACCTTTGGCTTCATCCGGGTGCAGTCCTCACAGGTGCTGAAATCATGCTCAAACCTCAAGCATACCTCATAAGAGTCTGTCACAGACTTATGTTTGCAACAACCCCCACCTGGCTTGAACCCTGTTGATTTACGGGGTGACATTCATCCTTTCACAGAGTATGAACATTTATTTATTTTTAAAAAGGGGGTGTCTGGAAAGATCAAGGAGTAGTTCCTGTTCCGTATCAGGAGCACAGAAAGAAAGGAATTGATTTCAGCTTGTGTGGGTGGCCCTTATATGTGGCTCTGCTCCTCACTTCCAGAGCAGAATTGTAATGGTGCGGATGTGCATGACACCACCTATCGAGGCATAGGAGTACTGCTTTAAGGTTTACGGATCCAGTCTGATGCCTGGGCGATGTTGACAAGGTGAAGAATCTACAGTTAGAAGTATCCATCAGAATTCTGTACTTTTTGGCAACAAGATTCTTGCTAGTTTTTACTTGTAGGCAAACTGCATTACTTAACAAGTTCCTTTACAATAGGTAAAAACGTTTCTGATACAGCCTCTGACTAACCACAGATTTCTCATCTTAGAACATTACCCAGACGTCAGACTGGATCAGGAAATTTTTGACCACTACCTATGCATGCCAGTAGGTGGTGTCAACGGCTCCACATCGACAGTGACAGTGATAGATGCCACACTGGCATGCATTTTCTTTTGTGACTATTTAGAAGCTGAAAACGTGGAGCCATGTCAGAATGATTTGCAACCAGAGTTTCAAAGGATTTTTTAGGTGAAGAGCCCAGTTCACAGAATGGGAAGCATCGAAGAGTCGGTGAAGAATCTGCGGTTAGATAGTCTCTACCAGAAAAAGTGCTACCAAAAGTAACTTGTTCATCTGATAGAGACTTCTAAATGCAAATTCCTCACCATAGAATAGATACCAAAGCAATTCTGCCAGATGAGTCTGTGAACTGGCTTAAACCAAAATGTCCTGGAGGCTAGAACAGTCAAAATGCCTGTCTTGATGGATCTGTCTGTCCATCCTGAAGTGTTTCATGAACATGTGGAGTGACACCCAAGTAAAAGCCTGACAGATGTCCAAGGCAGGTAATCCACGTGGCAACGCAATAGTAGCCATCTTGGTTGTAGCGGAATGAACCAGCAATCCTTCAGGAGGCTGCTCCTTAGCTAGTACATAGCAGATTTTGATGCAGAATAGAATCCATTGAGAGATGGTCCATATCTGCACCGCCTTGCCTTTTTTCTTACCAGCGAAACCAATGAAGAGCTGATCATCTACCCAGTGTTAGTTGGTGCGATCAATGTAAAAGGAAATGGCTCTTTTTGGGTTCCAACAGTGGAGTCTCCTCTTCCTTGAAAGGATGAGGTGGAGCGAAGAATGTTGGCAGCGTGATGTTTTGGCCAACGTGGAAGGGGGCATGTGTCCGAAAACCAGTTTGACTTGAACTTGAAGCTCACTCACCCTCCTGGCCAACGTAATTGCGACATAGACGTCTGGAGTGTCAGAACTCCTAAAGGGAAAGGGAGAACACATAAGACATTTTACAACCAAGTTAAATGTACCATTAGGTCACAACAAAAGGGGTAGGTGGGAACAGATGCAGTAAGCCCTTAAGTAAATGAGTCACAACGAGTGACTGATATAGAGATGGCTAATCCGGCAACCACAAAAAATCCGAACTCGCAGAAAGGTAACCTTTAACAGTGCCTAGGGCAAGGCCCTGCTGGATCAAAGACAACACTATCAGCAGTACCTCTGACAGAGAGACAGAAAGTTGGTCAGCCTTTTGTGAGGAGTACCAAGCCACAAACCTGTCCCAGCTCCAGGCGTATACGGACTTTGTTGAAGGACACCAGGCTGCTAGAATAACATTGTAAGTCTCAGAAGAAAGATTAAAGACACAGCTGTCACGACTCAATCTCCAAGCATGAAGGTGGAGAGTGTGCAGGTTCAGATGCAATACCGTGCCCAGTTGCTACGACAGGAGCTCTTCCCAAAGGTGCAGCCTGTTTGGAGGACAAATACTCATGCCCAGGAGTTCTGGATACCACACTCTCCATGCCCAATCCAGAGCCACGAGGATGACTTTGGCCCAGTTGGTTCTGATCTTCTGTAAAATTTGGGCCAGGAGTGGCCAGAAAGGAGTACTGGAGACAAAAGTTTCATTCTAAATGGAACGAGTCTCTGAGAGAGAGCTAGTTTGTAAACTCCAGTATGCAAAACTGCTGAAGAGATTTTCAGGTGTGGCAAACAGATTGCACCAAAGTTCTCCCCGTTCTTGGAAGAGACATCACTCCACCTCTAAAAGCAGACACCATTCAAGGTCAGCAAGGCATCAATGGCTGAGTTTGTTTGCCTTGGCATTCTGAGATCTCACCCGGTATTGCATGACCAGGAAGATGTCCTAATATTCTAGCCATGTCCAGAGGCCTCTTGGCACATGTGTACAAACCCACTCTGCCTTGTTTGTTGCAATACCACATGACAGTGGTGTTGTCCGTAAACAGCCTTCCATTGATGGATGGGAGGAAGGCTTTCTATGCCAAGAGGATGGCTCTCAGCTCCAGAAGATTGATATGGAGCAGAGTCCTCTGATCACCTCTCCTAAGTAGCGACTCCAACCCAGACGTGCCCACTGGTACTTCAGATCGCACAGCATAGCCAGCATGTGCCACCTGGCATGTTTCACCAGCAGGAGGCCATAAGACCTAGTAACCTCAGAGTCAATCTCACTGAGATGGACACTGTGTTTTTTCTATAGAAAAGGAAAAGCACGTTGGAGGCATTTGTGGCTGTAGATACACATGTTTAGCATAATCCCGACATCTGGTGTTGGGATCGGAAGTGTGAAAGTTGTTTTTCTTCGAAGAAAGTCTTTCACATCACACAGTAGAATGACTCCTCCTTTTGGTGGTAATGCGGCTGGTTATCGACTCCATTGTTAGACTGTTTTCTTCCGCCACTCCTCTGCTCTGGTTCCACACTGTTGCAGGTTACTTTCCTAAAAACCATTGGTATTGTTTCGATCACAAATATTTTCTATACTTAGTTAAGTCCATCAACGTCGAATTCATCCAGGTGACTTGAGTCAGCTGCAGCCCCATAGGGCCCTTGCCTTTCGGGGAAGAATTCCTCTGACGTTCAGTACAAGAATTGTCCACTTGGTGATGGAACAGCCATGTTTCCATGCACCAGTCTCACTCAGGTGTGTAACTTGTGCCTTTTACCTGAGTACGAGGAAGAGACCAATGCAGGTCTTTTCATTCAAAGAAAATGCTTAATGATTGGGGGGCAATGATCAATATTCTGTCACAGCACAGGATGGTCTAGGGAACTCGTATTATGCAGATCCACCAGCAAATACCGATCCAGATCTCTATCCAGCCACACCCTCCGTCCCTGACAACACTAACCCTCCGTCCCTGACAACACTACCACCTACCATGACCTCATAAGTAGGGCGGCTACATTTCTCAAGGTCCCATTTCATACAGAGCCTTTAGAGGATGATTTCTTTATCTGAAACACTAGCCTCTACTCAACGTTTGGCACACAATCTGCCAATGTTAAAGAGAATGCTCAGACACACACAATATATTTTCAATGACCCTGTCAGATCCAGAGTCATCACACCAAGGGTCTGATCCTACATACATCACAGGCATAAATTACAGTGTCCTCTTAAGAAGACATGCCTTGCTGAGTGTGTCAGGTTTTTAACCTGAGGTTCAACAGAACCTTTGAACCTTCTGGATCTTCTTCCCTTTGACAGAAAACACCTTTTTGGTCCTCAGGTCGACATCCTCCGGGAAAGAATTAAAAGGGAAAATGAGACAGCTAAGGCGATGGGGCACTGCAGACTCCATAGCAATGTGGCTCCTTTTGTCGTTCCGCTTATTGTGGAGGATCCAAAACCACGTCCCCAGAGACTTACACCTCCCACCAAAGTCTCCAGGTGCAGACCACCTCCAGCAGAGCATTATACAGAGGCGCGTATAGGGACAATAATTGGAAGGGAAGAGGCTGGGGTGGTTTCACCCAACCCTTTGCCACCACCACTAACCCTGATTTGCCAATCATTCCCCCCCCCCCCCCCGATCACTCAACACCTGCCGGGGGCAACTTACAAGGATTTTTTCCTGCCTGGCGGAACATCACCTCCAACCAGTGTGTGTTGGATTTTTTCCAACATATGACTGTTGTAAGTTCACTTCAACACCTCCAAACATTCCACCTTGCAAACACAAACTCTTGCTAGAACATCAGCAGTTTCTGGAGGAGGAAGTTCAGGCACTTCCTAACAAAAAAAAAAGAAAAAAAAAGAGGTGGGGGCATAGAACCAGTGCCAACACAACAACAAGCCACACTCTACTTCCAATCTTGGAACTCGGACCCCTAAACCAATATATCCTCTCAGAGTACTTTCACATGGACACTCTTCAAGATGTCATTCTACTACTACAAGGCAACTTCATGGCAGCATTTGACGTGAAGGACACCTATTTCCACATTCCCATTTACCTGGCGCATCACCAGTACTTCAGGCTCATAATAAACAACCAGCATTTTCAACTCAAGATCACAACTGCCCCAAGGGTTTTCACCAAATGTCTTGCAGCCACAGTAGACAACCTGCGCAGGCAAATCATACACTTTTTTTCATATTTAGACAATTGCCTCATCAAAAGGTGGAACTCGACAACAGTGCTTTCAACACACTTAGGCCACCATACATTTACTTCACCAACTAGGCTTCACCATCAATGCAGTCAAATCCCACATCCAGCCCCTCCAAATGCAACCATACATAGAATCCATCCTTGATTCATGAGGGATAGCGTACCCCAATGCCACCAGGATTCAATCCTTCCAGGCGCTTATTCCCCTGTTTCAACCTCATCAGCAAGTAACAGTGAGAACAGTCATGCGTCTCCTCGGTATGATGGGTTCATGAATTGACATAATACCTCATGCCAGACTCGCTAGGCGCCCCTTATACCAGTGCTTAGCGCACCAATTGTCTCAGGCAGAGAGTCAATTTGAGGATCTATTTTTGGTCAGCCGACAAGGTTGCTACTCTCCGCAATGGTGGAACACCAACAATCTCCTAAAACGATGGCCTTTTATGGACCCAGTTCTGCAGAGGATGGACGCCTCCCTCACGGGCTGGGGAGCACATTCACAAGATTTTACTGTCCAGGGGATGCTGGACACTAAGCCAGAAACATTTCCATATCAATCACCTGGAGTTGCTAGCGCTCAAAGCCTTCCTTCCCCACCTGACTTGCAAGGTATTCTTCATCAAAAGACAACATGACTGCCCTGTGCTACAAAAGTCAGGGGCACCAGGTTCCCTCAGCTCTTAAATAGTGCAGACCACTTGTAAATGTGCTCACCGATACAACATTCACCTGTTAGCAGAGTACCCGCCGAGAGCAGACAACGACTTTGCAGATCTCAGCAGGAGGCGTCAGCAAGTCCACAAATAGGTGCTCCATCAGCAAGTCCTCCTCCTCCCATACTTCCAGTGTTGGGGTCACCCAGAAATAGACCTTTTCGCCACAGCAGAAAACATAAAATTCCCAAACTTCTCCTCCAGGTTCCCACAGTCCAATTCCAAAATCTGTTTATTAGTTTTATCAATATGCTGTAACATGCAAGCTTACATCGACATTAGGATAACATATTTGTGCAATTATTTGTTGACTGAATAAGCACATCTGACAAAGGTAGACATTAGAGCGGCTGATAGCTAATCCTTTAATCGGATTGTTTAACCACTCCCTACCAGAGCTTGCGTAAAACAGGATTGAGTAACATACGCAGGCTGACGAAAAAGTCCATACAATGGAAACACGGAGCTCATAGGTAAATTGAAATGCATCACATACCACAATGTCATTTTAATCTGCTCCTAAAGATTAGTGTGTTCCTACAACATTATGTTTGCAAATATTTATCTTAAAGCAAACCACAAATGACAATAAGAACATAAACAATCTTTGGAGGACTATTTCTACGAGCAGTAGGCTGAGGTTGAAGCGTGTCGTCATGGGCACGGGAACCCCCCTATTCTGTTCATTCGTAACAACATAGGGCGGAAACTTGCACAGACCACAGATACCCGTCACCAGTATCAACCACAGCCCCAGTGCCGAGGCCAGACCGGCCGCTCAGACTCAGGCATCCACCCTTTCCCACTCCTGAGTCAGGAGCAGATGCTCGTGCACTCTGGCAGTCAGACCAACTCTTCCACCTCCGAGCCCTGCCCCAGACCATGTAGGCATGCCATCATCGCCTCCCAGCTATCTGACAACGGATATTTGCGCAGTCCCAACGCATCTTCCCTTACTAACGCCACTCCTTCCGCATTGGCCCAAACCTCAAATGAATATTTCCAGGCCCGCTCAACTGGCGGGTCAGGTGACTCCCACCTACGAGTTAGTCTCCTGGCTGTTATCAAACCCAGATCCAAAAATCTAGCTGCAGCTTATGCCGCGTGTCCCTGGGAAAGAGGCCCAGCACACAAATGTCTCCCAGGTGAACGGAACTGGTTGCGACGTGCACTCCGATAGGCAACCCACCACCGCCCCCCAAAAGCAGTGCAAGGATGGACAAGCCCATAGCATATGAATCATGTCTGCATCAATGAGAGAACAGCGGGGACAGGCCGCATTGCGGCGAGCAAAGTATTTGTTCACTCGGGTGGGAGTGAGGTATGCCCTGTGTATGATATAGAATTGGATCAACCGGAATCTGGCGTTACGGGGTACATTAACATGGCCAGAGAGAACTGATTTCCATTGCGTATCTGTGAATGAGGTGGTCGCATCTCCATCCGAAGCCGCACGCAGTGTATCGTATTTTAGGGCTGTGTGCAAGTGCAGCGACTTAGTAAACCATCTAATCAGGTGCCGTCCCTGCCCCATCACTTGCATGTACTGTACCAACAGGTGCGTGGGAGGAGCATTAGACAAGTCGCCCCACTTAGAGGTTAAAGACCGCAGCAGTGAATTATACAACAGAAACTGCCCTGCAGGAAGGCCCAACTCCTGTACCAACACAGGAAACAATATCAGTTTACCATTGTCATAAAGGTCACCCAGTGTATGCAACTCTACTACATGCCACTCAAGCAGCTCAGGCCCTGACGTGACTCTAGAGCTACGGGGAGTGCCCAGCTACGCTAATGCCGGCGCAAATGGAACTGACCCCCTGGCAAAGTGCAAGGACCTCCGATAACAGCTAGAAGCTACCTTAACAAATAACTGCCTCGGCATTGCCACACGTGTTAGGGTGTGAAATAAATGCGATACTTGCATGAGGGACCCAGGGCCTTCCGTAGTCACCGTGTCGGCAAGGTGCAGGCCAGCCAGCCATTTGGACACCCATTGGAGCTAAGAGGCTAAATAGTAATAGTAATGCTCCAGATTAGGGACCGATAGGCCGCCCCTCTCCAGTGGCAAATACAGTTTTGTTAGCGCAACTCTGCAGCGGCCCCCATTCCAAATAAAGTTCCTCAATGTAGATTCTGGACTCTTGAAGAAACTAGGAGGAATATAGTGCGGGATGTTAGTAAAGTAATATAATAGTCTTGCCCTGCCTATCATTTTTAGCAGTGCTATCCTTCCAGTGGCTCTGATATAACGTGCCCCATCTTAAACCGGACCTGAGGTTTAGTGTATAGCAGTTTAACCATACGAATAAAAAGGGGCCCGATGCCAAACCATTGCAGGACCTTGAAGAGGGAAGGCCACTCTAAGGAATCAAAAGCCTTCTCCAGGTCAAGGACAAGACATCCCGCCCGTGGCCAATCTCGTCTCGCATAGTGCATGACATGGGACAGCCGCCTGATATTGTACGACGTATCTCTTGCCGGTACGAACCCGTTTTGGTCTGGGTGCACTAGGCCCAGCGTTATAGGCGCTAGACGCATCACTAGGATTTTGCCCAATATTTTATAGTCCGTGTTGAGCATAGCCAGAGGGCAGTACGAGCCAAGCTCCACTGGATCCTTGTCAGGCTTAGGAAGAGACACCAGCAACGCCTCCCTCTGAGATGCTGTCAAGTATCCCCCTTTGCACCTCCTCCACATAGACTTGAAGAAGCCTGGGAGCAAGGATTAAGATAAACGCCTTGTAAAAGTCGGCCGGTAAACCATCCGGACCCGGCGTCCGGCCAGACGCCAACTCACGAATGCTGGCCTGTATCTCGGTAAGGTCAAGAGGTCGGCCGACAGACATGGAAGTTCCACCTCAGAGAGAAACTCATCATACGAGCGTTCAGGAGAAGCCACAACTGAGGCATATAGCGTCCCACACCCACAGTCCAAAGGCCACACGCTACGGCAGACATCTCTCACCCTCATCCTAGCAGCTCCCACATGTGCATGGCAACCATGGTTCACCACACTCCTAGAACCCTCAGTAGCCCCCCCAAGGTGCTGTAGAACAGGCAGGACCATGGAGAAATCAGATACCCAGACCCCTCAACCTTGCAATCTGGCTCCTGAAGTCCTAGAATTTGGTTGTTTAAACCTACCACAACCCTGTACGGACATCCTTAAAGAAGCACGCAGACTAACTACTTGTGCTTGTTATGCTGCAAAGTGGAAAAGATTTGTCCACCACTGTCGTTCCAATCATACTGATCCTTTAAAAGCCAATGTTCAACACATTGGGGGTCATTCCGACCCCGGCGGTCAAGGACAGCCGGGGCCGGGGATGCGGGAGCACCGCCAACAGGCTGGCGGTGGCCCCGCACGGCATTCTGACCGCGGCGGTTTGGCCGCGGTCAGACCAGGAAAACCGGCGGTCTCCCGCCGGTTTTCCGCTGCCCTGGGAATCCCAAGCTGCGCCGCCATGGGGGATTCTGACCCCCTCACCGCCATCCTGTTCCTGGCGGCTCCGACCGCCAGGAACAGGATGGCGGTGAGGGGTGTCGTGGGGCCCCTGGGGGCCCCTGCAGTGCCCATGCCAATGGCATGGGCACTGCAGGGGCCCCCGTAAGAGGGCCCCACTTTGTATTTCAGTGTCTGCTTTGCAGACACTGAAATAAGCGACGGGTGCCACTGCCCATTCGGAGCCGGCTTCCTCGTGGGGAGGGGTTTCCCGCTGGGCTGGCGGGCGGCCTTCTGGCGGTCGCCCGCCAGCCCAGCGGGAAAGCCAGAATGGCCTCCGCGGTCTTTTGACCACGGAGCGGCCATATGGCGGCTCCCTCCAGGCGGGCGGCTCCCGCCGCCCGCGGGGGTCAGAATGACCCCCCATTGTCTGTTATCTATTGCATTTACATACTACTGGTATAGCTTTCACATCTAAAAGGCTACATCTAGCAGCAGTAGCAGTGTATCTACACAACAGACAACACACTTCTCTATTTAGGATTCAAATCATTAAAGCCTTCTTAGAAGGTCTTAAAGGAGTCATTCCTCCTAGGGTGCCACCTGCCCATATTTGGAACCTCAATATTGTACTAACAAGATTAACGGGCCCTCCCTTTTATCCCTTGAACTCCTGCCCCCTCCAGTTTTTATCCTGGAAAGTATCATTTCTAGTTGCTATCACTTCTCTCAGACGAGTCAGTAAGTTTCAGGCATTAACTTTAGAAGAGCCCTTCTTCCAACTACATAGAGATAGGGTGGTACTGCATACCAAGCATGTCTTTATTTTTTTTAACAACTTTAGGCCACATAAACTGCAACAAAAGCTCCCATGTATTAGGTTCTATTAATCCAACATGAGAAGGCAAACAAGGGTTACATTACACTGGTTTCTTCAAACATTCTCTGTCCACAAAAACACCTCCTTTCCTGGCAGCTCCTTGGTTTCCACTGTCCTTACAACATTCAATACTCATACACAAATACCACTAGCATTCTCCTACCTCCACATTCCTTTAAGCAACCTAGAATACCACACATCTCCCTCTGTACATACCACTAAACTAAGGCTGAAGGCTTTGACCTAAAAAACAATTCTCTAATTATATATCTATTTACGTTACATAATCATTAAATTTGACAACACACAAATTAGTCTCCCTCTTTGTTACTTTGCTGTCCACTTCATCATGGTTCTTTTTACTTTGCTTAAATCCATATTCTGTATTTCTTCCTTCTGTTGATCTTGCATCTGGCAATGAACCTCCTCTTTTACTTAATCTTCTCCAGTTTCTCTTCACAGCTTTTACCCTCACCACATCTCCCACTTTGACCTTTGCCCATTTCACAGATTTTCTTTCATCCAAATACCTTTTCCTTTCCATAAATTGGCCTTTTACTCTCTCTTGCCAGTCCTCCTCATTTAACTTGATTTGAGGTTTGTCACATCGGTTAATCCATGCAGGTGACAAAACAGGGTTGGCTTTCCTCCACCTGAATAATTCTAAAGGAGTTTTCCCAGTGGTTGCATGTGGGGTCACTCATATACACCCCCACCCATTTATGTAGTTCCATCAGCCAATCTTCACCAGAACTTTTCACAAATTGTATTACCTCCTTTATTGTTCATATTATCCTTTCCACAACTCCATTAGCCTCTGGATGGTATAATGAAGATTTTCTATGATTAATTCCCCTATTCTTTAAGAACTATTCCATCTCTCTAGGAATACATTGTACCCCTTTATCTGTTAATATTGACTCAGGCAAACCTTCTCTGGTAAATAATTGTGTTAAGAATTCAATTACTTTTTTAGCCGTCACCTCATTTACTACTTTTACTTACGGCCACCTGGAGTACAAGTCTACTAGTCCAATGATAAATTTTTTCAAACCACTGCCTTCCAATGGTCCGAATATGTCTAACTACACCTCAGACGACACCCTTTGGGTAATTCTCACACACCAATGGGCTGCTCTCTTATTTTACAGATTTCATCACTGATTTTACACTCAATACAATCTCTCACAACCTTTTTTGTTTCTTTGTCCATAGCTGGCAATCAATAGTCTGCTCGCAAGCGTTCCCTGGATCTTGTAAGCCCTTGATGCCCCTCATGTGCTACACTTATCAAACATTGCATAAGATTTTCAGGAAGAATCATCCTCGTACCCCTGTACACAAATCCATCATAATATGACAACTCCTCTCTCACATTCCAATAAGGTTTGATTTCACATCTGTTTCTTTTCTTCTGAACCTTTCTCCAGTGTATCCATCACTTCTAGTAACACTCTATCCTGCTTCAGTTCCTCTTTGCTCACTATTCCATCATATACAGTACAAACATTCTCATCTTCTACATTTTCTTCCACCATTATATCCACCATCTTAGACAAACAATCCGAGACTACATTACTTTTCCCTGGAACATAGTGTATTGTGAACTCATGCTCCTGTAGCACCACAACCCATTTTGCTAATCTTACTGAGACATTGTTAATGGATTTTTTAAGAAGACTTCCCTTAGCGGTATATGATCTGTCCTTATTATGAATTTTTCCCCACACAAAAAACATTGAAATTTCCTCACAGCTCAAAATGTGACAAGAGCTTCCCGCTCTTCAATAGAATATATATAGTCTGCCAATCTCAATGACCGGGACACAAACATAATAGTTCTTTCCACTCCCTCATAACTTTGAATGATTGTTGCACCTAATCCTTTACTACTAGCGCCTGTACGAATGATGTTCTCCCGATTAGGACAGTAACTTTTCAAACAGTGAACCTTCTCTAAATTTTTTTTAACCTCGATAATTCCTCTTCACAATCCTTGCTCCACTGAAACATCACTTTTTTTTTTTTTTTTTAAGCAATCCACAAAGCCTGTGTCAGGAATAAGGCCATGCGCGGTCCAGGTCCTGCCCGAAACTCCGCTGCGCGGCTCTGCGGCGCTTTATGCCCACCACTTGTCATCTCCTCTTGTTCCAAAGTTGGCCATCTGCGTCGTCTGCCCTGTGGCAAAGCTCATAGAGCTGCAGGTTGAGGACATTGGTGGACAAGTTGCACTTATCAGTGCTATTCCATGAAGGGACTACAATTCCCATGTTTTTAGAGGCAGCAGCCATCTTGGGGTGTGGCAGACCTATAAAGCCCAGCCACACCCAAGCACGTTGCTCACTATTTTGAAGACTTCGAAGCAGTCAGACCTCATGGGGGTTCCTCTGAAGAAGAGCAGATTTCCTGCATGGCAGATGGACGGCAAATCAGAGTATCTTTGTTTCCATGGTGAATTCAGATACGAGTAGGCCGTACTCGGAGCGGTAAGGTCTAGATGAGCCAAATCTTGAAGGGAGTTGTACTTCCAAAAGGTAAAGCGCCCCTTAGCACAACGAGCAAAGCGTTTTCAGTTTTCAGAGTAAAGCCGCCTTAGCGTGACGATTAAAGCGCTTCAGAGCACAGAAGTAAAGCGCCTCTTAGTACAACGATTAAAGCGCTTCAGTCCACATGAGGAAAGCAGCCTTGGCACGGTAATTAAAGTGCTTCAGTCCACATGAGGAAAGCGATCTTGGCACGGTAATTAAAATCGCTTCAGTCCACATGAGTAAAGCGCCCTTGGCACAACAATCAAAGCGCGTCAGTCCACATGAGTAAAGCGTCCTTGGCACGTTAATTAAATCGCTTCAGTCCACATGAGGAAAGCGGTCTTAGCATGGTAATTAAAGCGCTTCAGTCCATATGAGTAAAGCGCCCTTGGCACAACAATCAAAGCGCTTCCGTCCACATGAGTAAAGCGCCCCTTGGCACAACTTTCAAAGCGCTTCAGCCCACATGAGTAAAGCGCCCTTGGCACAGCAATCAAAGCGCTCCAGTCCACATAAGGAAAGCGCCCTTGGCGCAGCAATCAAAGCGCTCCAATCCACATGCATAAAAAGCCCTTGGCACAACGATCAAAGTGATCCAGGCCACATGAGTAAGGCGCCCCTTAGCATAACAAGCGTAGCGCTTCAGATGAAACAAATGAAATTTGGCATGAGGAACAAAGCGCTTCAAGTTCAATGAGTAAAAACTTTCCAGCCTTATAGTTGTGAATGTGAAAGTATTTTTGGAGATAAATTATAGTTTTCATTGTTTTTTTGGAAAGCATAATACGTGAAAAGCATATTTAATTCTTTGAGATTTTCTAGGGCATGATCAAAGGTTTATGTTATGAATGCATAGATGTTACAGGATTGATCAGAGTATGATCATGGTCCAAAGCTCTTGCCATCTCTTGGTTCTGAGGTCGGAGTTTGTTCTTGTTCCATGATTCAAAGAAGGGGTCTTGCCCTCACTTCAAATGGGGTCTCTATCTGATATCACAGAGACTCATTTAGTAAAGAGTCTATTGATGAGTTATACTGCTATGAATGAGTAAGTGCATATTTGTTCTAACCTTTTCTTTTCAGATCTCTCTCCCTTCTGATCCCTACACTAATTCCCTTCCCCCCAGACTGGCTTCATTATAACTCTGTGCTATAATAGCTTTCTGAGTTGGTGACGCCGGGAGGTGGGCCTTTTGTTCAGCAACATGCAGATCCTGAGGAAAGGACACTGTGACAGCCTGTACGTTTTTACAGCAAACCTCTGCACAAACCTGCTATAGAATTTCGCTAAACCCAAAAATGAAGCCAATTCTTCCTTGTTTTGTGGTGCTGTCACCCTCATTATACTTTGCACCAATTCTTTCTTTGGTTTCAAACCATCCTCAGTCAATGTATGACCAAGAAAATCCAATTGATTTTTATGGAATTTACATTTTCCCCACTTTCAGCATCAAGCCCATTTCACTTAATTTTCTAAACACTGCATGCAGCCTTACATCATGTTCTTCATGGTTGTCTCCAAAAATGTAAATGTTATCTTGATGTACTCCAGTGAGTCCTGACAATGCACTCTCCATGGCCATTTGAAAAACTGAGGCTGCTGATACAAGGCCAAAAGGCATTCTCTTGAAACAATAAGTACCATTTAATGCAACTAAAGCTGTTAGGTCCATGGAATCTTCATGCAATTTATCCTGATGTATGACGAAACAAGATCTAAAGTAGAAAAACATTTAACATTCTCTAACATGCTCACTATGTTGTGCACACTCGGAATTGGAAATCTATCAACTATAACTGCCTTAATAAAATTTCTCAGATCTACACAAACACATATCTCCATTTTCTTTCTTAGCTATTACCACTGGAAACAACCATTCAGTCCGCTCAACTTTCTCAATAACACCATTTTCTTCAAGTTTAGTTAGTTCTTTAACTACATCTCTAATATCATACAGGACCTTTCTCACCTGACATACAACAGTCCTAGAATCTTCTTTCAATTTAATCTTGTGAACATAGCCCTTCAGACAGCTTAAACTTCTTTCAAACACTTACAGAAATTCTTTACACTATCCACTCACCGCCATTTCCTTACCATCACCCATAAACACATCACTCTTTGCTTTAATTCCCTCACCACTTTTCATGGTGATACTACTTCTTTAATTTTTCCACATTTCCACTATGTTTACTTCAAAATCGTATTTTATCCGAATGGAAGAATGAACATTGGGATCCAATATCGCACCTAAATCCTGTTGAGTAAACCAGGTTATACCTCCATCACATTTAGCGGCCACATATTTTTCCTACTGCAATTTTCCCGGAATGCTCTAGTACACCTTGAAAATACCCCACCAATTTTATAGGCTCACCACCATATCCAATAGGCCTTATGTCAGGTTTAAACATTTGTACTTTACAAATTATTCCATTTAGAAACAGATCTTTAGGAATTACGGTAAGTTTTGCACCCAAATCAAATATCATCCAAAACCTTCTGAACCTCCACATTCACATCATGAGGCCCTTCTCCACCGCTGTTACTAATCTGCAAAATTACTTCTTCTCCCTCTTCACATTCATCAATCCCTTCACATCCTCCTGCTATTTCATTCACATTCCCTCGTCCATTATTACTTCTGCAGCATTTGCTCATGTGTCCCTTCTTTAAGCATTTTTTACATGTTACTTTCCATGCAGGACATCTCTTATCATTTGCCATGTGTCCGACAGCTCCAAATCGAAAACATCTTCCTCTGAATTGTTTGTTTTTACCTTGCTCAAATCCTTTAATCTTTCTATCATTTGTTTCTTCTTAATTAATTACTGAAACCGTTACTGTACTTTTACCTGAAACATGTTTTTTAAATCTTTTTTCCACACACACACAGCTATGTTATAGTCTATTGGCTAGAATAACCATTTCACAAGGAGGGGGATCATCCTGTGTCCACAACTCCTCCCTGACTTTGTCATAATTGCACACCAAAATAAATTGATTACGCAGACGTTCATCTAGGGCCTCTCCAAATTTGCAAGAGGATGTTAACTTTCTCAGTGCAGTAATGTACTCCTCTACCGTTTCCCCTTTTTCTTGCATGCATTTGCCAAAATGAAAACGCTCAAGTATGGAGGACACTAAGTAAATAATCAGAATCCGATTTCTTTACACAAATTTCAAACTCATTCAACCCTCTCAATTCTCCTTCAGGTACGTCTTGCAAATGATCATACACTTCCTGACCTTCTGCTCCCAAATAATGTAGTAGTAGCAGTGAGGAATTTCTTTCAGCATCAATACTAGTACCACACACCCTTATATCACTAAAAAATACACTTTTCCATTTTTCCGATCTTATAACAGGTTCTCCAGGGGAAGACAAAAAAAAATGGAGGTGGCGACACATTTTGCATTTTCAGAAATTGATAATACCACCACACTAAAAAAATATGCACTTAAACAATATCAAATGAAATGTTAAAAAAACAAGGAGAGAATTTCAATAACTATTACTTAAATGTAAAATAAGTATACTACTTCAATAGACTAAATGGAAGCTGTCAAAACATATCAATCAAAATGCTAATCAACTATGAATCAACAGAAGTACATTACTTAAAATACAGAATATATCAGGTGTGCGAATCACCGTGAGCAACCTGCTCAAATTTATTTTGGAATGTAAGCCACTCACGATTAAATAACAAGGTGTGCTAATCACTGTAAAAGTAACCCGCATACATATATAATTAGTGTGTGCAAATAACCGTGAAAGTAACCCGCATACATATATAATTAGTGTGCGAATCACCAATACTGTTCACCATGACGTTCTTTAAAAGAGGGTGGTATACACATGAAGACCTTCTTTATCACACCATGAAGAAGAAAGCTGGTGTGCTAATCACTGTTTACCGTGGAGCTCCTTAAAAGATGCTGCTATGCTCATGAAGGGGTTCGCCAGCATGTTGTGATGAACTCAGCTGGAGTGCGAATCACCATTCCCCATAATCCTCTTTTTAAAGATAGTGGGATGCACGTAGAGACATCCCACGTCACTCGCCGTTCTGCGTGCAACAAAGGGTCACAGCAAGGGGCTCAAGGTGTGCCAAACCTTACACGTAACAGCTGATCTATGAGTAGGCAAGATTCAACAGTTGCGGAAGACTTGTGGTATTACACTGACCGTAAAGTAGCAGAAGGTGCTCATAGACCTTGACGATAAAAAATGAAATACTGCGAACTATGAAAGTAAGCAAATCTTACTCCGGTGATTGCACAGATTCAAGTGAAAGAGCAAAGCAAAAGGTCAAATACAGACAAAAGTAAGCCAGTGTACTCACACATAAGATAGTTATCGGTCAGTATGTTGTTTTCCTGCAATAAATGTCAAGTGAACCAAAATGAACACAAACTTAGGAAGAATGAATCCCGAAATTCACTGAACATGAGGAAAACAGAGCTGCGTTAAAGCCTGATATCCACAGGTTTTTCCTGCATTGTCAAAATGCAGTAGGTTCTGTAAATCCAACACAAGAAGGCAAAGAAGGTTTTGCAGTAAACAGGTTTATTTATTCAAACAGGCTCTATCCACAGAAACACCTCTTTCCCTGGCAACTCCTTGGTTTTAATGTCATTATAACATTCCATACTCCTACACAAACACCACTAGAATTATCCTACCTCTACATTCCTTCAAGCGACCTAGAATACCACACTCCGGCCTTAGGAATGCTGGGAAAGTTAAGTGCAGCGTAGGGTACTCTTAATTTCTTTGACCCTCTTTACATATGGTCAGCACCTTGCAAACCGTCCTTGAGGGGAGCTGCTCCATCCTGAGGCCAAGACACTGGTAGAAACCTCAGGGTTGAGCAAAGCCCCGTAGAGCATGATTGAGCATTCCCTCTGGGAGCGTGAATATTTAATTAGATGCTCCAGCCGCATTCTTTTCCTTCTGCTGTGCGGCTACACTTTTTCTTTTCTTTTGAAGTTTCCTTGGTGGTGCCCGTCCCAACCTGTGCAGCTGGGTAGCCCACTGCCGGCTGCAGCGGCTGGTTCCCTGCCTGGCCAGCAGTCTCTTTTGCTGCTGGCAGCTCTCTTCTCCCGTTCCTACTTCTGTGGGCAGGTAGTTCTACTTGTTGTGGCCGCCTGCTCCCCCTAGACACTGGAGCAGGGCAGGCCCACCACATTTAGGTGCGCATGGCGGCGCTCCCCTTTGGATCCTTGGGGCCTGGAGCCATGGTCCCAGGCCCCTCCTTCTCTTCTTGGGGTATTGTGATGGCACTCCCCCTTCCTTGGCGGCATAGGGGGCCTGGCCTCTGCTCCTAGAATGGTGAAGGTGCAACACTGCACCCCCTGTTCTTCCTGTGGCGGGGCTCAGATATGAGGTCCTGGGCTCCCCAATGAAAACGCCAGTCCGGGGGTTGGGACCCCCAGGCCTCAGGAGCACTGAGGAGGGAGTCCCCATGCACGTCCCCTCGCAGGATTCCAACTATAAAAGATTCATTGCATCGATCCACAGGCTCTGGCCCACCCTGGGTGTTTTTCGAGCATTGGCAGAGGAGTTCCACGTGCTCTGTGGTATTGCTTGGATTGTGAAGGGTGTTGGAGTGTCAACGGTCAAATCCTCTCCCTTGCATATCTTGGGCACCATTGGGATGTTTTATGAAATCTTGGGTTCATTTTGCTCCAGGTGGGGAGACCCAGCCACCTGGAGCCATTTTCTTAGGTCTCTTAGCATATACTTTGCGGGGAGCTGGTTCCACTGACTCCCTGTGCCAGCCTTTATCCTCTGGTGCTTCTCTCCTCCTGGGTACAGAAATCCAGTTTTTCCCCCAACTAGTCCTTGAAGGGTGTAGGGGACCAGCTGCCCTTGTCGGGGAAGAGACCCACTGGTCTTGGGATCAACTGTTGTCAGGGTCCTTAATCCAGGTGGGTATCAGGGAGCTCCTCTTCCTCCCAGCTCCAGTTTCAGACTCCAACAAAAAGCACTCTCCCCCTTGTGCAAGACTACTGAAGTGGTGGTGGAAATTTCTAGAAGCCAGGCACCCATGGCTATTCTTAGGATGCCACAGCACCTATCCACCCCTGTCCCAACCCTCCTGCTCAGTATGCTGGGACAATTCAAGACTGCACCATCCAGGAGTCAGTGGTCACAGCTCCTCTAGGGGCCTCAGCTTTCTCTTTAGACCCACCACAATAACAAGAACACCATCCTTTGTTGACTCCAGATGTCTTGGCTCCCACCTTTGTTCAATGGGTTTGGCCTGTCCCTTCCCTGGTACAGTGTGACAGCTAATTAATAGATGCAGACCCATCCCCCCTTCCTTCTCAGGAGCTGAGAGAAGCACTAGTAATTGCTCCCTTTGTGTATGGAGGTCTTTGTTCCTGCTTCTGGAAAGCAATGTAATTAACTTGGCCCAGCAAAGCGACAAAAGGCTTGGGCTGTGATCCTGAGCTGAGCAAGAAAAATACGACGTTTCTGGATGACTCATAGGATGTAGAGGTAGCTCCTTCGGAACTTGAAGATTTGGTCTTGACCCACGTTTCAACCCATCTCCATCTATTGATGGTCTTTGTAGGCCAAAGAGAAGCTCAACTGTACTCTAAGGCAGATTTCCTCCTACGTGTATAACAAAGTGTCCCTGCAGAAAAAACAGCCTACCCCAGGTCAATATCTAATCCTGTACAGTCCCCTCTATGTCAGGCTACCTTTGCTCAGTTAGCAGATTGCACGCATCAGTAGTCTCACACGTGCAGATGTCACACGTGTGCACATATGTTCATGTGTATCCAGGCAAGTGCCCCCTACCCTTTCTGCGTCGAAACAGACTTATCTTAGAAGGCGGACACTTGCAGTAAACACACTTAGTCCATTTACTGTGCGTTTGCCACCAGTTGTGAGGCTCACCGACAATAAGAAGGCCAAATAAACAGGTGATGAAAGAGCAAACAATTCAGGCGGATCACATGTGCAGAACCCATTTCTTTATAACGCATTTGACTGATGTTCTAACTCGACAGTGGGGCAGGTAGTGCTTGATCCTGCCACCAACATCATGACTGTGCTGAGAACATTCTAAAGCTGCGGCATCCGGGAGTGATGGGGGGGCGGACAGTATGCTGGGGGTGAGTTCCACATCCTCTTTAGGAGCTGTGTCCATTGCCATGAAAAGGCTGGGAAGCTTCATGACCTTGGGGGCATAGCTGGTATTGCGGACGCAGCTGGAAGTCCCTAGCATAACTACAGAAAGAACAAAAGGAGGAATGCAGTTGGCTATCTTTAAATCGATCAAAAGTTGTATCGGCCTTATCGCAAAACAGGTGACAACAGTCAGTACGATTGTATGTCCCCCGAGAAGACAGTCGATCTCAGCTAGGCGTGGCAGCAATGGCCCTGCCCAGCAAGTATGTGGTGTCCAACCCACCTCAGACAGTGATTTTTGCTGCTTCCCCGCCATCAAGAGTGCCATGATTCAGTATGATTCAAGCCTCCTCCGAGACCATGGGCAGCATTTGCGCAACCATGTTCCACAGGGTGTGGGTCTACCAGCCGAAGAGGCAAGCGGTGTTTACCGACCACAGTGTTAGGCTGGTGGAAGAGAAAATTCTCTTCCAAAAGGTGCTCAGCCTCTTGGATTCCCTGTCCAGAGCGGTGGTAGGAAATGCCCTGGAAGGACATTTTGGAGGCTGAGACCTGTACTCTAATGCCCTCAGGGCTCAGGTACTGGGTAAGGAGCACCTGTGCAGGTCTTGGGCCAGATCCCTAGGAGGATGTCCATGATGGCTTCACTGAAAGGAAGCAAGGGTTTTGCAGAGGATAGCCCCAGTTGAAGCACCTCTGTCAAGACGTTGGTCTTGAGCTGGATGGAGGAGAGCTGCAGGTCGAGGACCTCAGCTGCCCTCCTCAGCAACATGGCAAATAATGCACCTTTCTCCATAGCAGATTCTGGAGGTGAGATCAGGCTAGAATCTGGAGACGTGTTCAATCCACTGGCATCTTCCAGCATCTCATACAAGTTGTCCTCACTGAAGGAGTGGGCCAGTTCATCACATGGGTCATGGAAATGGTAGCCATTGTCATTGCCATCCCCCAAAATCCAAATCTGCACTGTGTCTGTCAAGGGATGAAGTCAGCATGTCCATACAGTTGGCATGGTCCAATTGGTGTCAGGTGTTACCAAGGGGGAGTACATAGCCATATATCAGCGGCGGATAATAAACTGTGTAGAGAACAGCAGGAAAGGTTGCTGCAACAGGTCAGGGAACTGGAGCATATATATCATCATACTGGTGCTCCTAGAGTCTGGCGGCAAGTGGAATTGGACAGAAAACAACTTGCAGGCATGGATACTGACAAGGCCAAATAATCCTTATTGCACCTCAAACACTCCTTTTGCACTGGGTCAATAAATGCACGCAACTGCTGGCTAACAGACTGCGTGCCCAAAGACAGACCACAAGAGTGATATTCTTGGAATCAGACGGTGATGAGGACATTACTGATGATGGTCATATAGCTTCCAGATTCTGGGACGTCTACAAAGACTTGTACAAGGCCCAAACCCTACCTCTAGATAGTCCGGAATTCTATCTTCAGGATGCCCACATGACCTAGCTGACTGACGTACAAGCAAATGAGCTGGACTGACCCATTTAAATTGAGGAAGTGATTCCAGTAATAGCGAGGCAGCAGTTGCATAAATACCTAGGTTCAGATGGGTTCCCAACACTGTTTTATAAGACCTTTTGCACTACCCTGGTCCACTTTTAACAAGAATATTAAACTTGATAATGGGCCCCACCTGGGTACCACCTTCCATTAACGAAGCTTCTGTCATAGTGATCCCCAAGTCCGGGGAAAGACTAGAAACAGTGGGGGTCCTATAGACCCATTTCTCTTCTTCACGCAGATGCTAAGCTATTCAAGATCATCTTGGCTGCCCGTCTGATCCCGCTTATGCCAGGACTGATAGCTCCGGATCAGACAGGCTTTGCCCCTCACTAGCATTGTAGCGACAACACCAAGAGGGTCCTCTGTCTAACTGATAAGGCCCCTCACTGTAAACGGCACATTATGCTTTAGGCCATAGATGCTGAAAAGACTGTGTCCACTGGCCATACCTCGAGGTGGTACTTACCTGTTAGAATCCAGGAGTGAAAAAATGCTCCGAAACCCCGAGTAATTATGGCTCCGCAAAGGCAACAGTCCGGGTTAACAGCTAGACATCCACCCCATTCTCCATCTGCATGGGGACAAGACAAGGATGCCCCTTGTCACCTATATTGTTCCCATTTTATATGTGGAGCCCTTTGCTCAGAGAGTGCGTGACAACCCTACCATCACCGGGGGTCTGCTTCAGAGGGAAAGATCACACTATTGGTTGTTATGCAGATGATGCCATACTATACAACCCTCTTAGTGCCCTCCTGGCATTTTTAGCGGAGGTAGACCTATTTGGGGAAGTGGCAGGCTTCTGGATTAGAGTCCATAAGTCTCAAGCCCTGAACCTCACAGTCCCCGCCCCCCAACCTCCTCTCAAGTAGAAGCGAAACATTTGCTTAGATTTCCCATTCAATGGACTAAGACATCTATCCCATACGTAGGTATACAGCTTGCCATGACTCTAGCTGACACCGATGTCCTTAACTACAGAACCTCTCCAACAGATTAACAAAGACTTTACACAATGACATCTGTATTGTCTTTCTTGGCTTCTTGGGCGAATGGTGGTCATAAAAATGACTGCGCTCCTGTGCATTCTTTTTCTCTTTCAGACCCACCTGCTCGCCCCACCCACTGGGACGATCTGTAAGTTACAAGTGGCTTTACATAGCTTTGTCTGGATGGACAGACATCAATGTATGAGCAGAGAAGAACAAGTTACTTACCTTTGTAACAAATTATCTGGTAGAGACATATTCTAGTTGCAGATTCCTTACCTTAGCATTTCCTCTAGGCGTCAGACTGGATCCAGAGATTTTCCTTCAAGCAGTACACTTGCGCGCCGTCAGGTGCCGTCGGTCAACGCCCCATCCATCGTTGTGGTCAGCCTAATGACACTGCGGTCGTATACAGGCGCCAGCCCGGTGTGCTGACGTCAGTTTCTTTTCACGACTTTCCATGCCTGAAGTGCGGAGCCATGAAGAACACAGACTAGTGCGCCAGAAATAGGACCCTGAAAGGGAAGTCTCTGTCCCTAGAAATCAATACACAGAGCAGGGCGGATGGGTGGGTTGGTAAGGAATCTGCAAATAGAATATGTCTCTACAAGATAATTTGTTACCAAAGGTAAGTAACTTGTTCATCTGATAGAGACTTCTAGTTGCAGATTCCTTACCTTAGAATAGATACCCAAGCAATACCATCCCCGAAGGTGGGTCTGCGCACCAAGATCATAATAGGAAGTCCTGCAGGACCGAACGGCTAACTCCAAGTGCTAACACAGTGGTTGCAGCTGTTGCTCTGGTGGAGTGAGCACACAAACTCTCAGGGGGTTGCTTCTTACTGAAAGAGTAGCACATTTTGATGCAGAGAACAACCCTAGAGAGATTGTCCATTTCTGCACCACCTTTCCTTTCTTCACACCCACATAACCAATAAAGAGTTGATCATCCATCCGGAAGTCTTTGGTACGACTGAGGTAGAACGCCAACGCTCCAGATGGTGGGGTCTCTCCTTTTCATGAGAAGGGCGTGGGGGTGAGTAAACAGTAGGCAAGGTGATAGATTGGCCTACATGAAAGGATGTGACCACCTTAGGGAGGAAAGAGGCTCTGGTACGAAGCACCACTGTCAGAATGGACAGAGTGAAAGAGTGGCTTTGAAGAAAGAGCTTGCAGCTCACTCACTCTGCGTGCTGAGGTGATGGCAATAAGAAAGACTGTCTTTAAAGTGAGAATCCGCAGAGGACAATTGTGAAGGGGCTCAAAAGGAGTGCAAATAAGGTAAGTGAGTACCAGGTTCAAGTCCCACAGGGGCATTATGAACAGGGTAGCTGGAAACACGTGGGTAAGACCCGTGAGAAAACTGTCAATAGTGGGAGATTTAAACAAGGAGGGTTGATCTGGTAGTCAGAGAAAGGCAGAAATGACAGACAGGTAACCTTTAAAGGTGCCCAAAGCAGAGCCCTGCTGGGCAAGAGAGAGTACATACAAAAGAACCTCAGACAAAGGTGCAGAAAGGGGGTCAACAGACTTGTTGGTACACCATGCCACAACTTTGTTCCAAGCACAGTCATGTAACATTTTGGTGGAGGGGGGCCTGGCTGCCAAGATAACACTGCAGATTTCAGGCAGAATGTTGAAAGATGTCAACTGCTGCCACTCAAACTCCACACAAGGAGGCAGAGACTGGTCAGGTTGGGGTGGAGAAACGTCTGCTGCTGCAACAGAAGATCCACCCAAAGACGCAGTTTGAGTGGAGGCTCATGGCTGTGCTCAGCAGCCCGGGATACCATACTCTTTGTGCCCAGTCCGGAGCCACAATGATTACTTGGTCCCAGTCTCTTGATCTTCTTGAAGGCAGAAGTGGTATTGGCCGTAAGGCGTTTAGGAGTCCTGAGTTCCACTTGAGACAAAAAGCGTTGCCGAGCGAATGCCGCCTTGGAAACTCCAGCGCGCAAAACAGCTGACATCGCACATTCACTGCTGAGGCGAACAGATCTAACCAAGGCTCTCCCCACTGCTGAAAGAGACCTTGCTCCACCTCTGAAGGAAGACGCCATTCATGATCGACCATGCATAGACGGCTGAGTTAGTCTGCTCTAGCGTTCAGAAAGCCCGCCAGATGTTGAACCACCAGGGATATGCCCGACATTCCAGCCATGTCCAGAGGCGTATAACCTCCTGACAAAGGGTCCACGACCCCACCCCTGCTTGTTGCAGTACCTCAAGGCGGTAGTGTTGTCTGTGGACACCTACACCAATTTCCCTTTAAGCGAGGAAAGGAATGCTTTTAATGCAAGCCTGATCACTCTGAGCTTCAGAAAATTGATGTAGAGCCTGGACTCCTGGAGACCAGACCCCTCTGACCTCCGCCTCCCCCATTTTGCTACCCCATGCCAGGAGTGACGCATCTGTCACTACTGTCAGATCTGGTTGGGGAATGGAGTGGGATCTGCCTTTGACCCAATCGTTGTTCAAAAGCCACTGCAGATCTTGCACAGTTCCCTCTGAGATCTTCATCATGTTGCAAATATTCCCCCAGTGCTGCCCCCACTGGAACTTCAGGTCCCACTGCAGAGCCCACATATGCCATCTGGCATGTGTGACTAGCAGGATGCAGGAGACCATGAGGCCCAGCAGCCTCAAAGTCATTCTCACCAGAGCCTAGGACACAGGCTGAAACATCAGTATCATACCCTGAATATCCTGGACTCACAGCTCGGGAGGATAGGCCCGAAACTGCACTGTGTCCAGAACAGCTCTGATGAAAGGGAGCATCTGAGAAGGAGTCAGGTGTGACTTCAGCACGTTTATAAGTGAACCCCAGTGAATGCAGCAGGTTTGCCATAGTCTGGAGGTGGGAGATGACAGCCTGGGGCAAGCCCGCCTTCAACAGCCAGTTGTTGAGGAAAGGGGAAGACTGAAACCCCTAGCCTGCGCAGATGAACTGTAACCACCGCCACCACTTTCGTGAACACCCAATGCTGGTAAGGCCAAAGGGGAGCATGGTAAACTGAAAGTGCTCGTGACCTACCACAAACCACAAGTGACATCTGTGGGCAGGCAGGACAGGAATGAGGAAGTAGGCGTCCTGCAAGTCCAACGCTACCATCTAGTCTCCAAGGCAGATAGGACCTGACCCAGAGTGAGCATTTTGAACTTCTCCTTTCTGAGAAAGAGATTGAGAGTCCAGAGGTCTAGGATAGGGCGAAGGCCCTTGTCCTTCTTGGGCACCAGAAAGTAGCAGGATTAACAACCATGACCTACTTTTGGCACAGAGACCCTCTCTATGGCTCCCTTGGCCAAGAGAGCCTTAACTTCCTCACAGCGAAGTACCAAATGATCCTTTCATTCGATCGTAGGATGGTGGCATGGTAATCTTGAAAGGGTAGGAGTAGCTCCTTCGGACAATTTGCAAAACCCACCTGTCCGTCGTGATGGATTCTCAATGGGGCAGGTGACGGCGAATCCAACTGGTCAGGGATGGAGCGACTGACTAGGAAAGTTTGGAGGCTGAAGCCGGGACGGTGGTGGACTGGACTGACTGCTGAATCCCTGACCCAGGGGCACATTGGGTCCTGCCTCTAAGCAGAGGCTGGGCAGCATGCACGGCACGGTGGCTTAAGGAAAATGGACGCGGTTAGGTGCCCCTTCAATAGCCACGAAAAGGGGAAAAAGCAGACTGAGGGGGGCGAAGGGCAGCTATGAGGCCAAAGGACCAAGCTTGAGACTTTTTTTTTTTTTTACGGACTTTTTTTTAATTGAGTTTATATATTCAGAACCAAACAACATAAAACAGTGCATAGCATATGAGACCCCTCAGATATCTTTCTTTCTTTAAAATTACTTGCAGAGACAGAAATATATAGCAACACTAGCTGATCCAGCAGAGCCTCCCATCAGCCCCCAACACATATAATGAAACCAATTCATATACAACCTATGCATACCAGAGTTTCAATATAAACATAGTTGGTTGTCAACATCATTGTATTTGTAAGTGAACCCCTTTAGTTAATCATCAGTGTCAGTACTCATCCCAGAACTTGACTCATCAGTGGCAGTGACGCTCTCCATTAAGCGTCCTCGTGCTATCAAATTGGTAGGTACACCCTCATCCCTACGCACCATTTGCATATGTTCCTCTGCCACTCCCCACTCCAGGATATCCCGCATCCAGTATTCAACTGATGGGCTCCTAGAGCTCATCCAGCCGATGGTCACCCTACACTTAGCTAGCACTAGAGCCAATTGTGTCCATTTGTATGGGATTTTCCACCCTCTGGGATGCACCACCACCCCCAGCAAACATGTCAATGGTGTCAATGCTATATCCAGTTCCTTGGCCTCCACAACTTTTACGACCACCTCCTGCCAGAACTGCTGCACCTCCCTACAGGACCAAGCCAGGTGTAGGAAGGATGCATTTACCTCACCACATCGGGGACACCCGGCTCCCCTAGTTGGATCAATCTTGTTAAGATGAGAAGGTGTGACATAAGTATGATGCACAAAATTAAAATGTAGGAGCTTAAATCTATTACTGCATGAAACCGTGCGCACTAGCGACAAGGCCCTGACCTAATCAGCGTCCTCCACTGGTTCCATCAACTCCCACTCTCAGCCTCGATGCGCCACGTAGATTGCACCAGTCATGTCCTCCCGAAGGGCCCTATAAAATATGATGATTAAGTGTCTCCCATACCCCCAATTTATCAGCCCATTCAACACCTTGGAGGACAGCAAGGCAGCAAGAAATTCACGCCAGATCTCCTGTGCAACACTTCCATCCTAACATATTGCAGAAATTGTCCTGGACCCAAGCCAAATGCATTCTGTGCCTCCTGAAAAGATATAAACACCTCATCTGGGAATAAATCCCCCGCAAAGAGACATCCCCTCGCTTTCCAGCTGTCCATGGACATTTAACTATCAATATCACGGAAGGGAGCAAGGTCCCACACCTTAAGTTCCCTATCAAATGGGGCACGACGAAGCACTTTCTCACCGACATCTACCCAGATCCAGGCAGTGTTGTGAGTCAGGTAAGAAACAGTTGTCTCCAACCGTCCACCTTTCATCAGAATGTGCGCTACCGTATCAGTGCCCAGCATGCCCTCAAAAAGTCACTTTTCCCAGCTATCCGACTCAGTCAGCCACTTCTCAGCATGCTGCAAGTGCGCAGCATAGTAAGATAGCCTAATATTAGGGATAGCCACCCCCCGTCTTCCAGATCCCTTTGCAGTGTGGACAGGGATACTCTACTGCGGCATCCAGCCCAAACCGTGTGAACAACCGAAGGGACAACGGAAACAACAGATTTTGTACCAGGTATAGACAGCGCAGAAGAAAGACCATCTTCGCAATAGCTGCTCTTCCCATCAGAGAGAGTGGCAGCCTATTCCAAAACAAAACCAGGCGCTCCAGGCCTGACACCACTCTTTCCACATTACATGTCTCATGTGCTTCTGCAGTATGGGTAACCCATATGCCCAAATACCTAAAACTCTCCAACCCCCAACCGAGACCCACCACCAGTAAATCATTCTGCTGTCTACCACAAAGCACACCCAGCGGGAATAGGAGCGACTTATGCGTATTCACCCGGAGTCCCGACATGGCCCCAAACTCCCATAACAGCTACAACAACAAAAGAACTGATGCACCTGGCGATCGAAGGTACACCAGCGCATCGTTAGCATATAAAGAAATGATGTGAGTGGAAAGTCCCACCTGAATTCCCCAAGGGGCCAGCTCCCCAAGTAACAACACTGCCAACGGCTCCACTGTTAGGGCAAAGAGGACACCCCTGTCTGGTTCCCTGCCGCCCACCCACGATTGTGAAAGCACCCCTCCCACCCTGACTCGTACTATGGGTTCAGTATAGAGCAAGCGAACTCAAGCACAGAATTTGGGGCCAAGACCCTTTCCAAGCAGTACTGCCATAAGGTAGCTCCATTCCACAGTATCAAAGACCTTTTTTAAGTCCAACGACGCCAATGCCAATTCTTACGCAACATCCATGGTTTCATGCAGAACATGCGCCAAACAATGTAAGTTAAAGGTCGTACTACGAGCAGGTATAAATCCACATTGATCTTTGTGAACCAACCACCTAACACTCCTCGCAGTCTAGTAGCTAATATCTTACAAAGGATCTTGACATCATTATTCAACATTGTGAGTGGTCGGTAGGAAGAGGGGTCGCTTGAATCACCCTCAGGCTTGAGCATGAGACGCACAATTCCTTACCGCAGCGACTCTGGCAAAATGCCACGTACACAGCCTTCCTCAAACACTGCCAATAATTTCTCTCGCAGGAGGAAGGAGTGTCTGAAAGTTCAACAGGAAACCCATTCTCCCCCGGGGTCTTGAATTTAGACAATGAATTACCCCACCTCCACACCCACCTCCTCCGTGGTAATCTCACTATCCAAGTCTCTGCTACTCTTGGGGTCCAACTGTGGTAGCTGCAAAAACTCCTGCAGAAACTCATCTGATACCAGAGGGCCAGTCTGTGACACGGTTTGCAAATGCTGTGCCAGCACACTTAACATATCTCTATGGTTGGTGAACAGGACACCCGCAGCGTTCCGAATATGCAAGATATGGAGCGATTCCACCTCACACTTTAGGATCCATGTCTGCAACCTGCCGGATTTATCCCACTCCCTGTGTAGCTGCTGTCAATATGATCTAAGTGTTAGCCTGTCCAGTGTCTCCCAACTCCTGCTTACATTCCTGTGCAAGCAAAGCTTCTCTATTTGTGCCTCCCTCAGGTGTTCATCCACTAGTCCCCTTCCAGTTCTTGAGATCTTGTCCCAACTGTCTACGAACACCACAGGTGGTGCCAATATACACTCCTCTCAGAATGGATTTGATTGCCTCCCACTCAGTCAATCTGGTTGCCATGGTACCCCAATTTATATCCATATAATTTGTTATCGCAGCTGCCATTGTCTCAAGACACGCAGAGTCTGTAAGTAAGTCAGAAGACATGCGCCAGCTATGTGTCCCCCAGCCAACTGATCCCGATCCCAGCTGCATCAGTACCTGGGCATGATCAGATAAATACTTCCCCAAGTGTGTTACGCCCAACACTTGGCACAATCCAAGTCGCCCAGTAGAAATCGGTCCAAGTGGCTTTACGTGTTGGGCGTCTTTGAATGACGTGTATTCCTTACTCTCCTTGTGCAACCCCCTCCATCCATCCCATAACCATAGATTATGCATGACTGCAGTAAGAGAGCTTTTCATCAAAGGCTTAGTGCCCTGTTTGGAAGGATGACTGTCTTTCTCACCATCCAATATACAATTGTAGTCTCCAGCCCATACAATGGGGGAACCCACACCAGCCTCCAGCACCCCAGCTACATTGTTGTTAAAGGAGTGATCATCTGCGTTGGATGCATAAGTATTCTTAGGGGCACACCATCCAATGCCGCTCCTCAACATCAGCCTCGCTATAAATATGCTTAAATGGAACCCCTGGAGCCACCCGTATCACCACTCCCCTGGCAAAAGAGGAAAATGACGCAGAGAACAACTGACCCCGCCATTTCTTAGCAAGCTTCTGAGACTCCTCCTCCATCATATGTGTTACCTGTAAACAGGCTATTTGCCGCCACAGAAAGGAATGCACTCTATACCGCATGGTATAGTCTTTCAGCCCTATGACGTTCCAGGTCAGTATATTTACCTATCTAACCATAATGATACTGTGTACTCCCCACCAGCTGCCAACCTCTCCCCACCTCCCGGCCCCTTCAAGATTGAGAGAAGCAGCCTTACTTCCTTCCCCATGTCTCACAAACAAGTTTGCACTGCAGATATAATCATTGAACATATACAAACATGCACATACCAAATTAATCCCAACCCCCCCTTCACACCCTGGATAAACAGTAAAACAAACAAATCAAAGAATACTGTAGATCCATATGTGTATATGTTGCCAGGACAAACAGCCTAGGACCCCAAAACCCCATTCACTAAATCCAACCAAAACAGTGGAGGAAGCCCCCCCACCCCGTATTGTAAATGTACTGTGCCTTTATCACTAATACATCATACACCAGAGAAAGGCAGTACGTCCTTCCGCCATAGGATACCTCAAGGGCGGCCATAGCTTATCCAGATCAATTACAAAACCCTCCTTCTCTTACTAAATGGGCAAAAGGAATCCACTATAACATGTTCTACATAGGAAAACGTTGGACTGCAGTTCTCTTAAAAAGGATAAGGTTAACTGGCATCTGACACCAACTCCGCTCCCAGGTCAGGTGTCTGGGTAGGACCATCGGTCTCAGGAGACAGGCCGGGGGAAACCACTGCCATTGTGCCATCCTGTCCAATTTCAGTTTTGTTATGGTCACTTCCCCTATGCCTCAGTCAGTTGTCTATCCGACCCTCGTTACGTTTTCTCCAGTTGGAGCCACCAAAGCCACCCATTTGGTCCGACAACAGAGTGGGCCCGACTCATCCCACTCGGAGGAGCTTTGTCTCACATTTCCAGCCATCTTCAGACCTCCTCCAGGTGATCAAAAATGAGGGATCTGCCCCCTGAAATGACCTTCAAACACACCAGATACAATAATATATAACGTACATTCATGGCACGAAGCTTGGCCTTCACCCCCATAAATTCCTTCCTCGACGTCTGCACCTTGTTTGTGTAATCTGGATAAATGGAGATTCAATGTTTTTCAAAAACAGCATTGCCAGTTTCCCGGGCCACCCTCAGAATACAGTCTCAATCCCTGTAATTCAGAATGTGAACAATAACAGCCTGCGGAGGAGCACCAGGCAGAGGAGGCACAACCAGCACACTGTGTGCACGCTCCATCATGAACATGCCGGAAACAGGTTGCAGCACACCTCTGATCCAGCATTCCAAAAAAGACTACCACACCGGAGCCCTCCGTACGCTCTGGGAACCCAAGAAGGCATACATTGTTACGTCCTGATCTACCCTCAGAATCCTCCAGCCTTGCCTCCAAAGCTCCCGATTTAGGGGTGACCTGTGCCATCTGTTTTCTGAGTGTCGACCTCTGTCTGTAACTCCGCGATGGACCCCTTCGCCACCCTGACCTTATCAGATACCTTCCAGAGAAGGTTCACCTCCATAGCCACTCTCTCTATTTTTTCTTCAAGGGCAACCCTTGAGCCCTGAATTGCTGCAAGATGTTCAGCACAGGATGGCTCCTCCACGGATACAGGCATGATCGGGTTGTCGCCGACCAGCCTGCCGCGTCTGGCGCTGTGGCAGAGGAGCGGAAGTTGTGTATTGCTCCGTAGAGATTCCCTGCAAGGGAGCCGCCTGCCTGTGCCACCCCATCTTGGCACACACCAGCGGAAGAAGGGTGATTGAGAATCCACCCACCCCTACCGTGCCCCGTTCACTGCACCAAGCTCAAGGGTATCTCACAGCGCTTCTCCTCACGGTCAAGGCAGAGCCAGGGTCAGTGCCCATACAGACGTCAACAGTGTGAAGGAGAGTAGCACCCACAGCCAATTCCGATGAGGATGCCAAAGATACAGGATATCACAATGCTCCCCTCAACTCCTACAATACAATGGATCTGTGCGCCATCATAGTGTCCGGCCCACATCCCGCTCACCAGGGTACCACAGTTCACGATCATAAGATGTCAGATAAACATTACCAGCGCCTCTGCCATCCTCATAGACAGGATTAGTCCAGTTAGGGGCCACCAATGTCCGCCCGGTCTCCAGGAATATGTACACCACTGCTGGTCTGTCTTTCAACAACCACCCATTTACTCCAGCCCGGCCTGTCCTTCACAACGAGTCGCAGCACTCTCTCCACCACCTTGCAGAGCTGCAATCTGCCCCTCAGGGCCACACCACAGCAGGCCCGAAGCCACGGACATCCAACGAGCACGACCGCCAGCCCAGGCTCCTCCTCTGTCTGCAGTCAATGAGCCTTGCCGGGCTGCAGAACCAACCTCCGCCGCAAGGCCCTGCACGTGGGCCTCGAACCTTCTCAATGAGAGGGCCCACCAGGAAGAGAGGGCGTGAGAGCAGGGCCCTCCCACACCAGGGCCCTATGGTCCGCGTCTGGGTCTCCACGCGGGCCCAATCTGCAGCATGCCTCCCATACCTCCAGACTGGGGAACTCCTGGCTCCCACCTCGCTACCATGAGATCACAAAGGCGTCACCCCTCAGCTTGGGGAACACCATATCCTTCTGCAGCTCCCACAGAGGCAGATCGGCCGAGCAAGGCTGCATCACCGCTTCTCCAGGGCCCGCTGAGCGCCACACAGTCCGGGCCAGAACTCCACTCACCCCTGGGCTGCTTGGTCCCTAGCTCCCCGATCGGGGAAGTCAAGCTGTTGCCGGGGTCGGGACTTCAATCCCCATCTCAGAGGTTCCCCAGAGACAGCAGGCATGGCAGGACAATGCAGGATCAGGCCGGGGCGGCGAGGAGATTCCTAGAAGCGCGTCCCGCTGGCAATCTTGCTTGGCCACGCCCCCTAGCCCAGGACTCCTTAAAGTGCTTGAGTGCAGAGTCCGCTTTGTCTCCGAAGGGACAGGTGCCATCAAAGGGCATGTCCATAAGCGATTGCTAGACATCCTCCGAATAGCCAGACATCCTCAAGCAAGCGTAGTGCCTCAAGGCCACCGCTGCTGCAACCTATCTGCCTAGTGAGTCGGTCGTGTCCAGCCCACAACGTATCGTGAACTTGGCTGCATCTCTCCCGTCAGCAACGAGTTGGGAGAGAACAGCCCGGGCCTCCACCGGGACCTGTGGCAGCACCTGCGTGACCATATCCCATAAAGTATGCAGTGTTCATGGACGGCAACACCAGACTGGAGGAAGAGACCAACTTCTTCCCAATTTGGTCCAGTCGTTTTAGGGTATTGGGTCAGGAATTTATGGTCTTTAGACTCAGGCCTATGGCAGCAGGAGTATTGTCCTGTTGACAGGAGCTCCTGTAAGGGGGTTTAGACCACATCCCCAGCAGGACATTAGTGAGAGCTTCATTAAAGGATAAAAGGAGTTCTGACGTTGAAGCCCCAGGCTGAAGAACCTAAGTTAGGAGGATAGTCCTGACAGCCACAGAAGACAGCTCGAGGCCCAGGACCTCAGACGCTCTTCCACTCACCATGGAATAGGAGGCTTCCTCCTCCATAGCAATGGTAGGGGGAGAAAGCATGCCAGCGTCAGGAGAGATGTCTAGACCACTGGCTTCTCCCAATTCCTGAGTCCAGTCCATTTCAAGATCTTCTATCTGGAATTCTATAGGGTACTGCGACACCTCCACAATATCACCATACCAGTGTCCATAAGCATAAGGGTCATGATCCAACCTGGGGAACAAAGGCTCTGTAGAAGACTGAATCGGAATAGAGTGACGTTGGTCTGGCTTGGAGTCAGGAATGAGTATGGGGTTGATGACAATCGTGGGCCCGCCCATGTCAGAAGCACCAACATTTTTAACGCACCAGGGAAGAATACGATGGCACGACCGGAGTCAGTATGTATCCAACAATGGACCCGGAGGTGCCCTCCGGAGCATAGACCGAAGCCGGCGGCACAGAACCTAAGGGGTCCCCCTCCAACCCTACTGGGCCTGAAGGCATCATAGGAGGATCGGTCTATCCAAAAATTAGGTGCATGGCCTTGTAAAACTCCAAGATGGGCAGGGGTGGCTCTGGCTCCCGGAAACTCTGGGAGGCGTGTAGCAGACCCAGAAGCAGGCTCTGAAAACAGAGTCCTAGAGCGTCGACACTCCCCCCGCGTCGCATCGCCCGAGTGATGGTATGAAGTTGAATAACGTTTGTTCTTCTTTGACTTCTTGTGACCCGGATGTCTCGAAGACTTGGAGTGTGACAAAGACGAGTGGTGGCGGCTCCGCAAGCGGCCTTGTGACCTTCCTTTCAAATGAGACCTGGAGCGACATGTAGCCTAGCATCGGGCCGCCATGAGCTGCCCCCTCCAAGCCTTCGGGTTCATGGCTCAGGACTCGGAGCACAACTTCAGGTCATGGTCACACTCCAGGCACCACAAGCCCACGAGTTGCAGATCCATCACCAACATCATGCGGTCACCAACATCACGGCTTGAAATCTGTCTTATGGGATGACATCTCAACACATCAAGAGAGTCAAAACTTCGACAAAATGGTTGAAAAGTCAGTCAAAAAGGTACTGAGTGTAGCTCTTCTCCGGATCTGCGCATAGGCTGGCATGGTAAGAAAAGAACTGACGTCAGCGTGCTGGGGTGGCGACTATATACAACCGCGACATCATCACAGTGACCATGACGCCAACAATGGATGCGGAGTCAACCGACAACACCTGACAGCACGCAAGGTTACTGCTCGAAGAAAAATCTCTGGATCCAGTCTGACGCCTGGGGGAAATTCTAAGGTAAGGAATCTGCAACTAGAAGTCTCTACCAGATTTGAGTTACAGACCGCCTGCTGAGGAGGGACTGGGGCAACCTAATCTTCAATACTTTCATCAGCCAGCGCAGCTCCACTACATAGTGGAGTGACCAAGAGCGGAATCAGAGAAACACTAGTTGTTCATGGGCCGCGCAAATGCAGGAATACATTTGTGGAGGGTATCATTCCTGAGACTGCCACAACGTGCTTGAGGCTTACATTCCTCTCCGGTCACGAGTTCACTGCTAAAGGTATGGGACTCAGTAGCTGTTCGTAGGGGTCTTTCTCGGTTCACTTCTCCGATAATGCCCTTAGTAGGCAAATGCAGATTTCTCCCCAGGCCTTGACCACAAGGCATTTCACCTGTGGCAGAAGGCTGGCTGTTGGTCCGTAGGCCATTTATTTAATAAAGAAGGCTTTATTCTGTTTGACTAACTGAGGAGGGACTATGCTCTACTGAAAACAGAAAAACTGCGGTACCTGCAGGTTAGACATGGTTCATGCATTCCACCATCCGAGCTAGAGCATGCCAACCCCTGACATCATATGACAAGAGGTTAGTCACTAAAATAGATGACAAACACCTGGTGACTGAATTGTATAGCATCTTCATTCACGCTTCTCCACTGCCCAAAACCCCAGGTCAAAAACGTTGGGAACTCTAAATTGGCTGACAGCTTTCCCTGAAGGAATGGAATGAGGTGTTCTACAGGGCTCGCCACACAGTGTGCAACACCGCTAGTATGGAGACAGCCACTAAGATCACTACATATTGGTATCTGACACACTCTCGACTACATAAAGTGAACTCTAGATGCAGCTTAGAATGCTGGCGACACTGCAGGTCACCAGGGACTCGACTCTATATACTTTGGGACTGCCTAAACTAGCACAATTCTAGGACGAGGTCCTCATAGACATATATAAAGACTTAGATATGCAAATACCACGATTCCTGGCCTATACTAAACCTCTCTAATGCGCTTACTTTTCCACACAGGTCCTGTAAGGGCCACCAATTTGGCCTGGCTTTGGGGGCAGCCCACCAGACCATCCTCACACACTGGGGTACAGTTAACATTCCAACTCATTTAGCCTGGTTCCATCGCCTATGGCACGTCCTGAGGATGGAGCAGCTAACTTTGGTCTTGATGGCTCACGGTGATTCGTATGGGGAACTCTGGAGACTATACATTTCACTTCTATACAAAGAGTTCAGGGGCTTGACGTGCCCTAAATATCTGCGAGCACTCAGTTTGACTGACACATCCTCATTGGATACTGCTACACCAGTATCTAACACTACGCACACTACCTAGGTGGCACACCACTTAAATACTATGTGAGTACCCCGGGAGGGTATAGGGGTTGGGGGGAGTTGAAATGTTGTTGGACTTGTTCTCATACTATTATTTGCAAGCACAGTGAGGCCAACTGCTGTTGACTAAAGGCACCCTATGATGCAGTGACAATAAAAACAAATCTGAACCATAAAGTAATACTACTATCGGAAAAGATATATGCAAGGAGTTCAGTTATAGGTTACTTTTTGGGAGTCAGAGTTCAGGCTGCCTCAGAAAACTGAGATCCAATCTTGTGTTTTCACTCCATAATGCCAACTGGTAAATGGAAAAGGCTCTTCTTCTCACAAAATTAGCATTACAGCTTAAGGTCCCATCTCCCAGCACATGGTGCTGATTTTATGACCAGCACCACCCTTTGAACTGAAGGCTGGTGATCCATGCTCCATTGCACTTTTCTTACTAGTGTTAGTTACATCTTGATGCAGGGGCATTTTCCTTGGTGTTTTCATTCAATACAAATGTTTTAAAAAACAAATTACCTCAACTGGGGGAAAAAACTCCTTTACCACAAATGGACAAACCACATTAAAAAACAGATTTAGAGTTCTAAGACTGCTCATTTGATTATAGTGAAGGTAACAGAACAAGGTTTACACTTGATAGGAACAACAGACCCCATGGTTCTATATTCCAATTTAGGTTTGAGGTTTTCTACATGATGGTGAGAAGTTGTGTTAAAGAGCTATACACATAAAATAAGCATCTGTCACTTTACTAAATCCTAGATTTTTCAATTACAAAAGCTGGGAAAACCCACACAAATGCCTTTGACCATGATGCAGGTTAGGGAGCAGTGATGTAAAGCTTACCTTTCGAATGGCTGCAAACGCGGGTCCAAAGGCAGTTTTGATCTGTGTACTACCCCTAATCCACTCCGGTAGCTTTCTATAGATGGCAGGGCGCGCATATCTGTTATCCAATAGCAAAACGCTTGCATAGTCACCTCGATGGCGAATGGCTCGACCTGTTAAGAAAGCATTAAAAGCAAAAAGTCAGATAGAGGAAGGAATATTCTCATGCTGAGCAACAAGACTCTTTGAATCATGTTGCTCTGCACAGATTTCTTTATCTGTACCCAAGCAGGGTAATGCTAATTTCCGAATTCAACTTTTATAATACCATTAATTAATCCTTATGTTTGCTGCTGAAGAGTCAGGTACAAGCTTTTGACACAAATATTCGAGACAATTATTGCTGTGGTGTTTACCAACTGAGATTTGTAATCATAAGTGCAAACTCAATGAAACCATCCAACCTCCAAGTCTGATTATCAACAAAGGAAAACGGCATTATACCTATTGACTGATTCACGGCTTTCATGCACAGGTTTTCAATTAGGACTCTTCCAGGTGATTGGCCATCTGTTTTGGGCTAAAAACATAAACAATAGATAATAAAATTAGAGCAGAGCAAAGATGCAAACAGAAGTGCTGACTACTTGTCAGCCAGTGTAACAAAATCGTTCTTTAATACCTGAATGGCTTTATTTACTAAGTATAGTTCCCAATAGTGGACAGTTCCCTGGAACGTTTTTAAAGGTCATCCCCCCCCCTCACACCATTCCAATCTCCAGTGGTATGGCCATCTTTCCTGTATAAACTGCCTACGGTGTATCGGTTTTCCTGCTTGGGGTGTACAGCGAATTATTTTCACCATAGATTATCCTCCAGCAGCATTGAAGGCTTCCAATAATTTCCCTGTTATTTTAAAACTCCTTTGGTAATGGCAAGTTATTTCCATGTATGGTATGTCCTCACATTCTTCCAGGACATACCATTACACATAACTCTGCTATACATGCAAGCAGAAAGATGGGATGGCGTGAGACAAGTGATAGGTTTGCAGGACATCATTAATGCAGTGCATTTGACATCTTACTATACTGTGGGAGTTGCATTTATTGGTTCTTTCCATTTAAGTAATCGGATTGTTAGGCTTGATATTCATTTGTAAAACAGGCAGCCAAGAACTGGAAACCTGATGCCCCCAAGACAAGTAGTGAGGTTACGACTGTAAAATGGAATCAGAAGGATGGGTGACAAGAAACAATCTACTGTGGATACATATTTATGCACACAGGCCAGTGCCACCAAAGGCATTTATTCTTAAACATGGAAATAGTGAAAAGCAATATCTGCATTGGGATATTGGCTATTGCTTTCTAGAGGCAGTGCAGGTTTTGCTCTGGCAGACTTAATTGTCAAAGGCTTATACATACGGTCTTTCTGGCAATTTGTGAGACTTAACCTACTAACAAACATGAGAGTCCCATAAAGCAAAAGACCAGCTCATCGCATTAAGAATGCCCAAAACGGAGAGCAAACTTGTGAAAATCAGAAACATGTCATTCACTCTGCGAGCAACCCTACAAATATGGAGGGAGGGGGGAGTGAATATCAACACGACTTTCAACATGTCCCTAGACGCTGCTATGATAGGAACGCACCATGTGCCCATGCCCCTCAGGGTAACAGTGTCTCATATTCTGAAAAGTTTAAAACAGAATTAATATAATAAGGAAATACAACATACAGTGAATCTCATAGCTCGAAAGAACAAGATACTTACCTTGGTTAATGTGTTTTTTTCTGAAAGATACTGCAATTTCCAAAAGATTAATCATGCTGTAAAATGTCCATAGGCACCAGAGTAACTTGATCAGTGTCCTCATACTTTACTGAAGCTCGATAAAGGCTCCATGTCTTGTCAATGACCTCAGTTACCCTTCATTAACCAGCTCCACAAGGGTTAGGTGGAAAAGACAGCACAGGAGATGATATAAATTTAGATACACTGTGACCAAGCATAACAACCAAGAGTGTTCTGTTAATCTGCGAGGTGCTGAGAAGTAACTAGTTCTTCTAATGGACACTTACTCTTCTCAGTTTTCTCATATCCTGAATGACTAAGTAGAAAGTCTCATTGCAGAGGGGCCTAAGTGGCCTACATCTTAAGAAGTAGAGCCCGGACACAACAAAAACTATTCAGCACCACTCAACTACAATTATCTCCATTTTCAGCAAACAAGGCTTAGCACAAGCTGGGCCCCGACAGATGTTAGTGATAGCCACCCCACTGAAGAGATCCACAGTGGTCACCCCGCCTCAAGAGAAATGCACCCAGATAACTTACGGGGACACTTATTAATAATACTCTACACATTGGTTTGCCATGTGATTAAATAAGAGATGAACTATTTTAAAACTGCCTCACTTTCTTAGCACCCGAAGAAAACCTAGAAACAACTTGTCATCTTAACCATATTCTTGGGTGTCCATTTTGGGATCCACACAATAGAAATGTTTGTGTTCCTTCACAATAGGATTAGGTGACCAGAACGAACTGTATTCAACTTTTACTGCAAATGAAACTGAAACCACTGTCAAAAGAAACAAAGACCAGACTCGGAACAATACACTACCAGCAAAGAACAAGCTCTGGCACCAGAAACAGAGTTTTCAACATGAGGAGGTTTAACAGTCAGGAATGTGTCAGCTGAAAAATACGGGGCCTGCACTGGTAAAACAGAATTAAAGACTGCAAATGGGAAGCAAACACCTTGGATCAGAAGGCATTTTGAACCATTGGGAGTGGGACTTTGAAGAATGAGCTTTGGTCCAGGGACTGCAAAAAGCTGAGCCGTCTAATCCAATATTTAGAGCTTATTTCACCAAAGAGATAGAATTGAAGTCAGGGAAATAGACAAAATACATGAAATAAATGTACAACCAAAAAGCAGAGCTAACTTGGCGTCACCTTTGTGGTCAAGATCATGAAAAAATGAGTCTCACCTGAGATTTCGTTTTTCCCATTCTTAATATAGCAACGGAAGAGCTATTTATAGATAATTTAGGGATAAATTGGCTATTGTTTGCGGATGTAATGGTGTTCTTCTGCAGTCAATGGGTGTACCAACCCTTCTTTCAAATACCGAACTGTAATAGGAATTTTCAACATTAACATAGATTAATCAGTTGCTGGCAAAACTGTGCGAACCGCTTCATAGCTGTCAGGAAGGAAAAGATAGGGAAGACACCATCTGACAAACTTGGAGGAATAACTCACCAAGAAGCCAGAATGCCACAGCCAATTTTGACATAATCCTCATGCAATGTTAAGTTTAGAGGAAAGTAGGCTTAATATGGTCCTAACTTCATTAGACAGGGTACCTCTTGGGACTATTGCAGATTATGAGGTACACGTTCCTGCATCAGAATAGGAAAACATTCCTGACTATGGTGGACAGTATTTCTACAACGAAAAACGTTGCGATCTATACTACGATTCTTATTGTATATTCCTCTTCTACGATTCTTATTGTATATTTTTCTTCTACCATCTGTCCTAAGTCTGGTGAGGGTTCTTGTAGCATGCTGTATTAACCGTTTACTGAACACGAACAGAAAAAAGCTTAAAAGACAGACTTAACGGGATAGAAAACGATATGTCCTCCGACATATGTGGAAAAACTAGACCAAATGCACTGGTGGAATGCATGTCACTTTGGTATGCAGGATTACAGCGGAGAGATCCACTACATTTCCCCCCACACAGGGCAAGTATCTGAACTGTCTAGAGGGATTAAGAAGCATTGTTGACTGCTATAAAATACTCGAATAGAGAATGTAGAAGCTTGATTGTAAGTGTGTGGACATAGAAAACGGATTAGATCACAATTTCTGCTTAATCTCCATGTAACTGAATACAATGTTGACAACAAATGCACTGGATAAAACACATTATTGTCCCCATTGACAATCTGGCCATAACAGGGGCCTTTAAATTGTCAAGAATATGTAATCATATCAAAGGAGTGCTTACACCTAAGATGGGAAACAAGTTCTCTATGCATGTCATTTCAATATAGCTGTAACTACTAAGAAAAACAGATGAGTAATTTTTGTTTCTGGACTCTCATACTCTATCTACTGCCATTTTCTTTTATACTTCAATGCCTTTTGCTAAAGAGCTACAGAACTCAACAGTGACGACTTCTTCTATATGTTGAATATATTTAACTAATAATGATGTCATATCTCCTAATTCAAAACATGTACTAGACCACCATCTATTGTTCCAGATAAAACCTGTTAATTGCACATGGTTTTTGACTGCCTGTGGGTACATTTAAAAAGAGAACCGTACACTGGTTAATGCTGAATAACAATCAGAGTCCTTTAAGGGCTACAAGTAATTGAGGAGATATGATGGAACAATACTGAAAACCGAATAGGAAAGTAGTTCAGAAAAAGAAGGCACTGTATTCATTTTTCCCCACGCAGATCTCAAGGACGTGAGCACCACCCCACTAAACGACTGGGGCTCTGTGTGGATGAGCGATGCGTCTGAAGGGTTATGATGTGCACAGTGCCCATCTATCTCAAACGTGCAGGGATAGCTATACAGCATTTGCTGAGGGCTCTCTCCCCACCATCATTTTCAGGATACATCAATAAATCTATTTTTCTGGATTTCCCTAAGAACACCAACAAACTAAAAGCACTTTCTTCTAGGCGCCCACACTCAAACCCTGGATGGGTGGGCAATGGATTGTGAATGCGTAACTCCAGAAGACTTCATAAAGAACATTCAACCTAGTGAGCCTCACAGTACTAGTCTGAATAACTTAATTACATTATGGTGAGATTCCCAAGATAACCATTAGGTTCGGGGTGGATGGCATGAACATGAAGAAATGTCCAACCACCAAGTGATAGACCCGCCCCATAAGGTAAACTCTGGGTTGCCTTTGATTTTCATCAAACGAAAGTGGTTGTAAAGCCTAATCTGAACATAGAAATATGTACTATCAAAGCTGCTTCATTGTACAAGCACTTTACAAGTTGAGGCTTTAAAAGGGTACCTTCATGAAATGCTAATATTTAAAGATGATGTGGACATGGAATCACACAGCTATTTGCACAATCAGAAATTCCTTGTTATCCAAGAGTCTCTGTTGCAAAGATGTTCTTTGTAGGAGAAACTATACAATTATTTTCTTAAAAACTGTATGAGGAGAAATGGTAAGGAAGTGGCATAGAGAACACAATCGGCAAACTACCTCCCGACTCCTTACTAACCTTACTAACGCAAACTTAGATGTTGTGATTTGCCTCTGGGTGATCCACCCCCACTCATGTGCATGGATATAGTGGAGATGTGCTGCAGACGATGACCGCCACATCTCTGGTGTGACTGCGGGACCCAAAGTCCACCCCAAATGCTTTGAAAATGGCACCAGAGAAGCCATAGAGGGTCAAGTCTTGCACTCTGGGAGCAGATAACCAAGCAGGAGCGCTTGAGAGCCCCCGTAAACAGATGAGTCGGCATTGGCACATGAGAGGTGAAAACTGTGGCACACTGGCACTTGACCAGTATGAGTGCTTGTTCGTCTCACTCTGCATGCTCTCTCAAAGGACTGATGGAGAGCTGTGGCCGGGTAGCCAGGAAGACACACTAGTGGGTCCTTTGGGAAACTGGATTAAAGCCTGGATGACAGACAGATTCCACTGAAAAGGGAAGGTAGAGATCTTTGGTGGCTCACCCCTGCAGAGGAGGACGGCTCCCTCCACAAGAGTGTGGGTGGGCCACAGTATGTGTAACTAGCCCAAAGCCATCAAAGCATGTGCTGAAGTACGATGGTGGAAAATGCACCGTGGACATGAGGTGGACGTGGCTATTATGGCAGAAATAAACAGGGAACTGTAACTAGGTAATAACTTCTCAATTTCCTACCTTATTCCACCTCTACCCAAACTGTACCTCTTTGAGCTGGGGTCTCATTGAAGACATCCAAAGGGCACAAGAATAAGAAGCATGGCCTGGCGCGTCTTCAGTGGTTGGATGAGGATTTGGCTGTTACAAGTAGCACCACATCTAGTGCAGGTAGATTTCCAGGCAGCTGTTCTGCAGAGTGGCTCGATGGCAGGCAGTATAGACCCTACATGCATCAGGACCAGAAAAGAACAAAGCCATCTCTACAAACCGCACTTCTGCAGGGTTGAGAAATAAACTTCCTCTCAACAGATATAGCTGGAAAAGAAATTGTGGCCAGGCTTGAACTTCTCTGACAAAGTATGACCTACGAGCTTGCCTGGAGGACCTGAAATCAAAGTTCAAAAACAATCTGACATAGCTGAAGGCTGACTTGGACAATAAAACTGCAGATATGAGGATGGTGAACAAACCATAACTATGCAACTTTAGTCTGCAAAGACTCAACTGCAATAAGCAGCAGATATGGAGCAGCAAGTCACTATGTCCATGGCTTAAAGGTGTTAAGTAAACTTCTCTTTGACAAACATGACGATTTCAAAAATCGCTCCAGGTGAGATAATATTCAAGTGTGTAGCCTCAAGCAAGATAGAGAAGAGAATGATATGCGACCTGTTTGGAGTTCTGAGTCCTGTTGAAAGGTGACACTATGTTCCATGTGGGCATATAAATGGCAAAGGATGAAGGAAAACAAGCTGTCATGGCAAACACAGTGGACGCACTGCACGATACAGCATGGCCTTCCCTCAGAAAGAGAGGATCATCCGTGCTGCCTTAATGTGAGGCTCCCTAAGTTAGTATGAGAGCCAGGTGACATTTTTCAGGATCGGGCTACTCTGCTGAATCTGAAGCAGTTCACTGGCCGGAACTTGACAAAAAGCAGAATAAAGTGTACTAGCTGATCCCAGTTGGTCTTCAATTTAAATGGCAAAAAAGAAACAAAGGAGGTGAGGGGACAAGGAGCTGTTGACTATTCAGGAGGATGCAGGGGAGGACGTAGTTGAATGTGGCTCAGGACAATAATCTGTCTTCAATCAAACCAAGGATGGGAAGCCGAGGTCTACAAGGTGCTCACTGCTAGACCACAGAAAGGGAGAGTGGTGTTGAGAGATGCAGGATGATGAACTATGATGGTTGAAAGTAATGCTTAACATTGAACAAATTAATTTTTTTGCTGAATGTTTTGTGTGCTGAGCAGCGTACTTTATTACGTAGGGGCAATATAGCATTACACACATTTGCTATAATATTTCATGTGAAATAAGCAGTTTATTTAGCCTATCATTTGAGGAGAAAGAGGGTGGATTCGTTGAGAATCAGGAGTATAAAGGTCTTTTCCCCAGAGGAGGGGCTTGGAGGTTGCAATACTTTTAACACTAGGAGCGGGGTGGAATATGCCTGCAGGGGTCAAGTCGAGATGTATAATCCCAATGGGCTGCAGTCATATTGGCTGAGGGAAAGTTTGGAAAGGGGTGGGATGGGGCTCATATTCTCTTTAGAGGAGGGCAGCCATTCATGAAGAGGGTTGCCACTAGAAAAGAGGGATCATAGGTTTACTCCCTAAATGTGAGGGGTGTTAAACATCTCTATTAAAAGGCATCAGATCTGGAGATACCTATTCACAGAGCAGACCTATACAGGATTTGGAATGGCTAAATAAATGATCTAAATCTTGGGATGCATACATGTGTAAAATCACCCCAAGTATGCAGGTTGCACTGAGCACGAGCACCAACAGTCTTCCCTCGTCACAGACCTTAATAAACTTTGATGACCAATTTATGCCGGCGGGAAAGGAAAAGGCATTTGAAAGATGGAGAACGGGGGATGGTCAGGGATTTGTTCAATGCTGGAGTATTAAATTACTTGAACAATATATGCAGGATTTTAAGCTCAAAGAATAGGAAAGGTTACAGAACCTCCAGTTGAATGAAGCAGTGTTCTATATCCACTTAAAGTGGGAGAAAGGGGAAGGATCCCATCCCCATCTGTGGGACATAAACATTGGGAGTTCAAAGGGTATGAAAAAGGAACTTGGGAGGGCAAAAAGAAGAAACTGACTACCTTAAGTAACGCTCTTGTTGGTGGATATTCTATCCAACTGCAGATTCCTCACCTTGTGAATATCCCCTGCGGCTAGACTGGACCCAGAAACTCAAAAGAAAGGGCTCCTGCATTCTGGTAGGAACTCCGTGCAGCTCTGCGCCAACTTCGTTCTACTCCAGAAGCGATGAATGAAGCCTCATATAAGCACCAACCATGCACAATGACGTCAGTTTCTTTCAGAAACGTGTCCATGTCCTCAGACGCAGAGCCCATTAGCAGATTGGAAAGACCAGTGCGCAGATTCATAGAATGGGGCCTTTCTAGATAGAAAAGCAGACCACCCACAGAATGGGGCAGAGGGAGGGTTGTGAGGAATCTGTGGTTAGAGGGAGTATCCACCACAAAGAGCCCTACCGAAGATAAGTAACTTGCTTTTCTGATGAATACTTCTAACCGCAGATTCCTCACCTTGTGAAGTGTTACCAAAGTAGTACCTCCCAGGGTGGTGGTCTGAAGTAAGCGTAGATCATAAAGTCCTTCAAGACCAATCCCATCCCAACAGACCTGACTGTCAAGGCAATAGTGCTTCCTGAACATGATGCCCACGCAGCAGCCTTACAGACATCCAGAACAGACACTCCAAGTGCCAATGCAGTGGTAGTAGTTTTCACTCTGGTGGAATGAGCCCTCAGACCTTCTGGAGCCTCCTTCTTAGCAGAGCCTCTTGCAGAGGATTATGCATTGTGAGATCATCAGCTTCTGCACCACGTTGCCCTCATTAGCTCCAGAAAAACCCAACAAAGAGCTTATAGTTCATTCGATGTTCCTTGTCATGAACTATTTAAAAGCTGAGAGCTCTCTTGGGGGACTAAACAATGGATTCTCTCCTATTCTTTCAAGAAAGAAGTGGAGCATAGACAGTCGGAAGAGTGATGCCTTGTCCAACATGAAAAGGCGTCACTACCTTTGGCAGGAACGCAGTTCAAGTTCTTAACACCAGTTTGTCAGGAAAAAAGGTGGCATAAGGCACCTGGACCCAGAGGGCTTGAAGCTCATTCACACAGCAAGCTGATGTTATCGTAGCCAAGAAGACTGTTTTCAAGGTCAGAAGAAATAATTGAAAACTGTGTATTAGCTCAAAATGGGTAAAATTAAGAAACTGGTCACCAAATTTAAGCCTTACTCTGGCATCCTAAAAGGCTTTGGTGGAAACATATTGCAGACCATTAAGAAACTCACCACTCGGGGATTTGAACAAGGATGGCTGCTCTGGCAAACGCAAAATGGCCAACAAGGCAGACAAAGGAACCTTGAACAGTGCCCACTGCGAGTCCCTGCTGGGCCAAAGACAAAATGAACAACAAGAAATCCCAAAAAGTGGCTTGCCATGTGTCTGTCTGGCAAAAACTTATCCCACTGTGCGGTGTACACTGCTATCACGCAGAGGAACCTGGCTGCCAGGATTACATCAACAACTTCTAAATGGAGATTACCACCTCTCAATCTCAAAGTAAGCAGATTGTGCAGACCCGGGTGCAAGTCCTCGCTATGCTACTGCAAAAGAAGATTCTCCCATAGTGGCAGCCTGATCGGAGGACAGATACTCAAGCCCAGGCGTTCCGGGTACCACTCTATCCTGGCCAATTCTGGAACCACTAAAATGACTCGGCCCCAGTCATTCTTGATTTTCTTCAGAACTCGGGGCAGAAGAGGTAGTGGTGAGTAGACATACAGGACAATGTGTGTTCTCAGCGATGGCGAAGAGACTGTGCCAGGGCTCTCCTCATTGCTGGAAGGTGCACCTCACCACATCCGGGTGTAGCTACCATTCATGACCCACTCAAAGTTGCCGCCTGGGTTCATCCACCCTAGCATTCAAAGATCCAGCCAAGTGGTTCAGGACCAGGGACATGCCCTTACGACCAACTGCAGAAGTGCGCAGCCTCTTGGCACAGGATTCAATTCCTCCCTGCTTGCTGCAGTCTCACATAGCAGTGATGTGCTCCCTGAAAATTTGCAACAGTCTCCCTTTGATGATTGACAGAAAGGCCTTCAACGGAAAGCAAAATGCCCACAACTCCATCCTAAACCAGAGTCATTTGGTCTTGATGTCTTCCAGATGGCCTACCCAACCCAATAGTGGCACATCTGTCAGCTCTGGATGGAGTAGGTAGAGGGGCCAGCTGCTGGTACAATTGTGGTTGAGCAGACACCACTACAAATATTTTGCAGTGTTCTCAGAATCTTGGATGAAGGTTTCCCAGGTGCTGACCCCACTAAGACTTGAATCTGCATGTGCCATCTTGCATGACAGGATGTAGGAGTCCAAGAGACCAAGATGCCTGGGAGCTATCCTCTCGAAGACTCAGGACGAAGGTTCAAACATTGGTATTATTGCCTAAATGTCCTGGACTCATTGCCCCTGCCTCCTGTGGGGTGGTTTTGTGCCACTAAGGGCACACTAAAGGTGTTTTGAAGTTGTGCCGGGAGGGGAGTTGATAGAGAGGACTATCCACCATGATAGGGTTCTCTTTTTACAGCCTTCCATTTCTTTGCCATAGAAACAATGCACAAAAAGCTGATCATCCACACAATGGTCTGTTGGGCAGTTGATGTAAAAGCTCAGAGCCCTCTTAGGTTTAAACTGATGGGGTCTCTACTCCTCTTTTGAGGGGAAGAGTAATTGGCAAATTCGGAAAAGAGTCACAACCTTGGGTAGGAAGCTCATCCTAGCCTTCTGTAGCAATCTGACTTTTATCTGTAAAGTAGTGTAGAGTAGTTGCACCAGAATCACCTGAAGTTCACTAACTCAACCTCCAATTAGGAAGATGGTCTTTAGAGTCAAGAGTCATAAAATCAAGCTGTGCATAGGCTCAAAGAGCGTGCACATGAAAAATGTTAAGATCAAGTTTAGGTCCCCGGACACGCGACCCAATATGGTGGACTTGTAATTTTCCAGCTCCGCACCGGCCCGCCACAATCATCCTGAAATCGGCAGCGGCGATCAGAGTGCGGTGCTCAACGGACCGGCGCTCACTGTCGAGCAACCCGGACACCCAGACAGCGCCACTGTGCATGAACAGGAGGGGTGCAGCGCAGCGTGAGTAGAAGCTGGATGCGGAGCCGCTCTCCGCCTCCGCGTGGTGTGGCCTGCCTAGGACTGATACGTGGCCTGAGTGCTGCCACCGCGGGAGAGGGGACCCGGGGCTGAGAGTGTGGCATGCCAGCGCAGCGGTGGCCCAGAGGAGGTGACAGCGCCGGAGGGAAGAGGTTGTGGAGCCCCCATTCCATCATCGCCTGTGGACAGACGGAGCAGGGTGCTGCAGGAGGTGAGGCCCCGAGATGACAGGCGCCCAAGGCAGTGGAGGCGTAGAGCGCTGGCAGCAGGTCCAGGGGACCAGAGGAGAGAGACGCGGCACCCCCGGTGGGGGGGGTTGCTGGCAGGCAAAGCTGGGCTTGCTGGCCTGACGGGGCACCAGAGACACAGGGACTAGCAGTCCTGCTGAAGAGCTCAGGAGGTCCCATCCTGCAGAGGACTGCTGTGGAGACTGAGCAACTCCCCCCGGGACATGGGAGTTCCGCCCCTGGCCCAGCAGGGCTGTTGGAGTTGCGGGGAGCGTTGGGATGGAATGGCCCAGCTCCTTTCTTGCCCAATGTGCAAGGTAAATCACGGTGGGATTAATCAGACACAAGAAGGTAGAAACTACTCTGATACCTGGGACAGGGTGGAAGCGGAAACGTAGAGACGCCCTGGACGCAGAATTGACTAGAAGTGACCAGAGGAACTTGTGTACAGTCCCCGGAATGGCCCTGCTACAGAGAGCTAGCGGCAGAGGCGCGTTGCACGTCCCAGACAGGCCGTACAGGTGCTCGCAATGGAGAAAACGAAGCCCAAGTCGCAGGGCCCTGTGGGTCAAATACCCCTGGCCTTGCCTGATCGGATGCCTGAGGTGACTACCCCTGTTGTGCCAGAACAGACAAGCGACACCTTAAGCAAAATACTGGGGGCTACTGAAGACTCCAAGCTCACCCTGCAATGAGACATTGGCAAGGCGGCGGCTGAACTGGGGTTACTACATACGGACCATCAGATATTGTCCGACAAAGTGTATGAAGTAGAATCTACAGTCACAAACCTCCAACCATCCCACCAAGCACTGCAGCTTCAAGTACCACATTTAGCTGATAGAGTGGATCACCTGGAACGACGGGTAGAAGATGTGGAAGGACGCAGCCGCTGCAACAATATCTGCATTGTCAGACTGCCGGAAGGAATAGAGGGGGGGGAAACATGGTGGAATTCCTGGAACCATGGCTGTGTGCTCTTATGGACAGCCATAACCTTACACCCGTCTTTGCCCTAGAGAAGGCACACCAGGTACTGGCGCAAAGACCACAGCCCAGTAGGCCGCCTCGACCCGTTGTGGCCAAATTTCTTTACTATTGTGACCGAGATCTGATGTTGCAAAGGGCCCGTGTGGCTGGGCCTTTCAAAGTGGAAGGAGGACAAGCAAGTCTGTTTCCAGACTTTACAGCAGCTGTACAAGCCAGAAGAGCCACCTTTACGGCAGTAGAGAGAGCACTCTGAGAAGAAGGGATATCACATGCACTACTCCTTCCATCCCGGCTGAAACTCATGGTGGACGGAACTGCGCACTTTTGTCAGGATCCTGAGGAAGCGGGGGCTTGGCTGGAACGCTACAGATTAGGCAAGACTGGGTCCCCAAAGAAAAGAAAAGGGCATGGCTACAGCTGCCCAGCGCCAAAAGAGACGGAGGGGATCCCGGAGCTGTGCCCGCCGGCCCCGGCTCACCAAACCTTCGCACACCCAGTCCGAATAGGGTAAGAAACTGACGCTTCAAGCTGCTGCCTCCTTAACAGAACCTGACTTTCAAGATGGAGTGGGGGCCAGAACAGACCAAGACCATGATTCGGACCCCCGCCTGTTGGACTCCGATTCGCGAACGAGCGCACCAGAAGATCCCCCGTGTAATGTCTCAAACATCCGACAATATAATTTAAATGGACTCCATTGAACAGCTCGAAGCTGTCTCTGATCCGGCAGACTACTCAAAGTTATAGGAGGATGGGGCAGACTAAGGAATGATGACCCAACAGTTGCCTCACCCTCTGCTTCTTCCTACCTCTTCGTCTTTGTAGAGGCGGTATGATATGACACTCATTATGGTTATTGTGTTCTGTTTGGGCGGCCAGGCATTGCTGGACTGTCCTTGGGAGGGGAGTTGGGGTCTTGGTTAATGGTTATGTCCTCAGTAATCTCCGGTGAGGCTGTGTTTATTGATATTCAGAAAGTTGCAGAGGTAGTGGGGCTGCTGGGGGTTATGACTCCCGAAGATAACAGTATATTATTACACAATGCCAGTACCATTGAGTACACTTAATGTGATTCCCTGGAATGTTTGAGGACTGGGATCAATGGCCAAACGGAATAAAATGTTGTCATATTTAAAACGCCGCGGGGTACATATTGCTATGCTGCAGGAGACGCACCTTACACAGACAGAAGCCGAGCGTCTCCACCAGCGCTGGAGAGGGCAACTGTTTGGGACCGCTTATTTGGCCAATGCTCGGGGTGCACTGATCTGGATCAGGGCAGGGGTATTCTTGGAAGCAACAAGGTTGGTAGTGGACGATGAAGGGCGGTTTGTTTTAGTGGGAGGACATCTGCATGGTAGACCTCTCGTGCTGGGGTCGGTATACACCCCTAATTACGACCAGGTGGCCTATCTCCATACCAAGTCTGCCCCATGGAGTGGGGAGGGGGGGGCAACCTCATTGGGGGTACTTTAATGGGGTCCTGGACACAGATCTCGACCACTCTTCCCAGCCGGTGCAGGGAGCTATGTTGATTAGGATTGCTGTGGGGCTGAACGCCTGGCTGTCTAGCTGGGCCTTGGAGCATGTGTGGCGAGCACACCACCCAATGCATCGGGACTACTCCAATTATTCTGATATCCACCATGGTACATACTATAATTGATAGGTTTGTGTGCAGGGGGCCTATCAGTGGACAGATAAGACACTCAGAGTATTTAGGCCGCACATTCTGTGACCACAGCCCGCTTCTGCTGCATATGTAAGTGGTGGAGCCACAACTCCCTATCCCGACTTGGCGCCTTCAGCCGACTGCACTGGAAGATGCCAGATTCAGAGAAGCGCTGTCTGCAACGGTGGCAGAATTCTGTTCGTGTAAAGAGGGCTTAGCAACATGGAGGGGGATTGAATGGGAGGCCCTCAAGGTGGTGCAAGGCCAATATATGGGCCAGACGACGGGCATTAGGTGAGTATTGGAGGGGACCTCATGTATCTTGAGGATCGATTGCATGCCTTGGATAATGAACAACACCGCAGCCCTGAGGCTCTCCGCCGGTTGTTGAAAGTCCGGGAGGAATACACAGTGGCCCTTGAGAAGCTTATGTGTCATGACCATGTGTAGTATATGCACAGGGTACATGAGGAGGAAGGCAGGGCTGAACGGCTGCTGGCCTGGTTGGTTCGCCCCCACACAGCAGGGACCCCGATTACTGGGGTTAAATTGTTTTACGGTTCTTTGGTACATGAACCCCTCAGTATAAACGCAGCATTCCATGATTATTACTTAGCGCTGTATGCCCACCCAGAGACTCCGCTACCGGACACACTAGATGACCTATTGACTGGACTGCAGCTGAAGACCCTCAAAGAGGAGATCGCTGCACTGTTGGGTGCGGAGGTGACGGAAGATTAAGTGAAATTGGCTATTAAGGACTTGGCAACTGGTAAGACTCCTGGGACGCCTGGCCTTCCCCCAGAGTTTTACAAATTGACACTAGGTATCTTGGCCCCAAGGCTGGTAGCAGTGTATGCGGAAGCCTATGGGTGGAGCCTTCTCCCTGTGACGCTGAGGGAGGGGCTGGTGGTACCCCTCCCTAAAACTACTGATCAACATGCGGGGGGAAAAGACTTCCAGCCCCTCTCCATGCTCAATACTGACTTTAACATTTTGAGTAAGGTATTAGCCTCCAGACTCCTGCTGTATATGCAGAACCTGATCCATGATGACCAATGCGGGTTTATACCTACCAGAAGCACCTCACAAAATCTCCGCAGACTGTACACAGTATTATATAGTTCCCCACATCCGACGGACTCAGACGCAGTGGTAGTTTCAGTAGACCTGGAAAAAGCTTTTGACACAGTGAAATGGGATTACCTTGAAGTTACGATGCGACGGTTGGGATTGGGAGAAGCATGGCTTAAATGGTTTCAGCTGTTATACGGTTCCCCAGCTGCAAGAGTCAGAACCAGGCGGCTGCTCTCAGATGAATATGACATCCATAGAGTTAACAGGCAGGGGTGTCCACTCTCCCCAATGCTCTTCGCATTGACTATGGAGTCCGTGGAGGAGTGGTTCAGACAGGAAGGGTGTGGTAGAGGGATACATTGGGGAGGAACGGAACATATATCGCTGTACGCTGAGATGTGAAGAGAGATTTGCCCTGGGCACTTGAGACACTGGAAAGATTTGGGACCTACTCAGGGTTACGCCTTACAAGACGTGTGTGTTTCCGGTAGTTGTTGGCAGTGTCTCGCCTCCCACTTGCCCAACGGATGTTAAGTGGGCTCCTAACACATTCAAATATCTTGGAATTCAAATCTACCACAGCATAGTTGATTTGCGGGAGGGTAATCTAGGCAAAGCAATACGTTCCCTTAGATCTGGGGTTGGTTTTTGGCGTTCCCTCAACTTGCCCTTCATGACGCGCATTTCATTGTCCAAGATGATTATGCTCCCCCAGCTTCTTTATTTCTTTGTTAACCTGCCGGTTACTGCTTCGGTACACTGGTTTAAGGCATTAGACACCCTCCTCAGAGACCTAATATGGAATGGAGGGCACCAAAGAGTTGCATTGACCACCCTCCGCCTATGCCCGGAAGCGGGGGCCTGGTGTCCCAGACTTTGAACTCTACTATGTGGCAGCACAGCTGCATTAGAAGGCGCGGTGGCTGACTGCCCATGGGTTGTCTGAGGTGCATTGAGATGGGGCTGGACAGCGTGCAGACAAACTAATGGCTGGATTATAGGGTTTCTTGTGACTGCAGCCTATAGGGCCTGGTGTAAAGCACTTAGGCGCACTGTGGTCCAGATGCCCTACACACCTTGGATCCCACTGGTGGGTCTTCCACTTGGTGAATCCCCACATTGCTTTACAGAGAGACAGATGTCCCCCTGGACAGAGGCGGGTCTGGTTACCATGGGCGACTTATGCCCAGGGTGCCTGGCCATCTTTTGCGGAACTACTGGACCAGACAGAACTCTTGAGGGGTCAGTTCTTGAGATATGAGGCAGTGACCCGAGCTGTCTGAGACTTATGGGGGGAGGGTACAGAGGAGCCACCCACACATGCAGTGCTCCAGCTGTATAGGGCACTAACTGGAATGGCGGGTGGGCCACTACATTCTCTGAAGGCTCAATTGGAGGCAGATGCGGCAGGGAACTGACGAAGATTGAGTGGGGACGAGTAGTTGCATCTGCATCTCACGTAACATTCGCCTTAAGCTAATTCAGTTCAATCTTATACACAGGACATATCTTACCCCACAAAGGCCCCAGTCCATCTACGGAGGGGAACCCCGGGCCTGCCCTAGATGCCGGGCTCGGGACGCAGACTTCGGGCACATGGTATGGGGGTGCCCTACCCTTGGAGTCTATTGGGCTGGAGTGGTGGCGCACCTTAATCTCGCCCTAGATCGGTCCCTGCCTGTGACCCTGGAGGTCTGCCTATTGGGCCTCCTGTTCAGGAAACCTCCTAAAAAAGTGGGGAACAGGTTCATAGATCTGGCTCTAGTGCTAGCGCGGCGTAGGATAGCGTTTACCTGGAAAACACCTGCGGGACCTTGGCTTACAACATGGATACACAAAGTCACACGCTGGGCTGTGGTGGAGGAGAGGACTTTAAGGAGAGAGGAATCACAGGGGCTCCGACGCCAACCTATAGCACATCTCTGGGTGGAGATCATGGAAGAGTGGGGAGCAATTGAGAGTCCGGCGCTGAGGAGGGCCCGGGATAAGGCCCTATCATTAACGCCACAATGGTCCATCGGAGGCTGCTGGGCCTCCCAGATAAAACTTGGGGCTACCAACCCAGCAGCGACAGATGAGCTGCTACTACCCAAATATTGTTGCAGAATTGTTGGACCTTGCCCTCGCCACCGTCCCATGCATCTGCAGAACAACCACCGGCGGCAGATCGTTCTCGCACCTCACCACCAAGACGTGGAACACTCTTCCCACCCACCTGCGTCAGACCAAGGACCTCCTTACCTTCAGGAGACATCTCAAGACATGGCTGTTCGAGCAGTAGCAGCCACCCTACTCCCCTCAGCGCCTTGAGACCCTCAAGGGTGAGTAGTGCGCTTTACAAATTCCCTGATTGATTGGAGGTTACACGACACAAGGACATGGTTAATTAGTTGGTAGAGTTATACCTTAATTTTATAATATCTAGATTTTCAATTGGTGTGGTTTGAAATGACATAGGTCTCCTCTTGATAACAAAAGAACCTCACCTGAGGGCATGATATCCAGTAATAGAGAAACATGGTAAAGGTTTCATACACTGCTGCAGAACACGAAGACCAGAGCTTGGGCAAACTAGGCCTATTTGGAAGTAACGAATTATGCTATGTGTATAAGAACAATTATGAATATGATATAATATGTATGCACAAAATGACGCATTTATAACAATGTTGTATAATATTGTGACTACTGTCAAACTTCAAAACACCAATAAAAATATTTATTTTTTAAAAAAGTGTAGGTCCCCTTGTGGCCTAAAAAACAGCTCGGGTGTAAAAAAAATTAAAGTCACACCTTTTATGAAACGTATGACATCCGAAGACCTAAACAATAGTTGATCAGTCAAACAGAGAAAGGCCTGACAAATAAACTTTGACGGAGCCCATCGTGTGTCCTTGCGGGGATAACATAAGAAACAAACAAAAGAAGATCTGAAAGTCAGGTATCGAAGGGTTCAGTGCTTTTGGCCCTGCACCAGGCAACAAATTTGTCCCACCACCCAGCATAAACAGGCTTTGTGGAAGGGCGTCTGGCCGCAAGGATGACATCTACCACCTTGGATCTCATCCAGGCCTGAGCACAGCATTGGTGCCCATAGCTCTGCCTATGCAATCAGTGGTGTCCAGGCCAGCTAGAGTGCATACCTTTTAGCAATCTGGCCATCATGTATCGTTTGGACTATACGGTCCTTGGGTACAGCCGGCAAGATCTTGCTGGTTGCTCACAATGTACAGGTGTTCCTTCCCCGGAGACAAACTACGTTTGCAATCTGAGAGCTAACCTAGCCAAAGAAAACATTTGCTTTCCTAAATCATCAATTCTTTTTGATTCTCTGTCTGTAGTTTGCCTTTTAAAGAATTTGGATTGACCTTACTTGTCAGTGCCTATCAGGCCTTCTGGTGGAGGATGTTTGGTTATAAATCCGGGTCATCAGGATTAGTATCTGTCACCTGGCCACTGGTCAACTGACTGGAGGGAATGAGCATTGCTTGCACCAAGTCGCTATAAGTGCATCAGGAATCCTTAATTTAAAGGCAGAAATAGCTCAGATGAGGCAACCCTGGTAGCAAGTCTGGAGTTTCAGCCACCCTCCGAACCATCACTGCAACAAGGCACTTTCTTCCATGGATTCCACTGGATGACCAAGGTGGCGAGAGAAGCTCTGTTTCAGCATATGTGTATAGCCCACTAGCATTCTGGCTGTCTAAATACAAGGCATCCTCAGTATAATAAGGGGAAGTAAACTGTTCCCCATCATCATCACTGTCCTGCAGGGACATTAGGTACATCTTGCACTGGATCAGAATCAGATCCAAAGAATTCCTCACACCTCTCATATTACTAGCATCATGGCAGAGGTCTTGGATTAGAGTCTGGTTGCATAACAAGTGGTTGTGCTTTTGTGATCTCATAGTGCAACATAGACCTGGAGCTCGGTGATGCCTGTTAGGGGCCAGAGATTGGTACTGAGACTGAATCTTGGACCAAAACGGAACACATGAGCCTGGACCCTGGTGCCAGTGTACAGGCTCAGAAGAAACCAGTGGGGGTGGGTTGTTGCATGAGGCACACCCACCACTGTAAGTCCGACTGGAGACCCCTGCTAATCTGTGGGACTCTAAGGAGCACCAAAGTGAGCTGGAATAAACCAATTCTAGGACCAACTGCAGGACCAGGTCAGATTTGGGTGACACAGGAGGAGGGCGATCTCTATCTTGACACCATTGTACCGACTCTCTAGACTTCAAATGGTAGGATGGGGCGAGTGCCACTTGCCCTTTTTGCGCTTATATCTAGACTTCAACCTACTGGAAAGACTAACTGGGAAGTGGACTTCGCCAGAGCAGCCTCAAGCCTAGGGCCGGGACTTGGAGCAAGAATGGGGCCTGCGCTTCAACCCCCACATCATCCTATATTCGGCGATGTAGAGATTCACCTCCTGCTCCCAAGACACCTTTGGGTATAAAAGAGCACACCTGTTGCAAAACTTAGAGTTCTGGCCAGAGCTCAAGACTCGAATCCAGTCGTCCACTACTCTCTACCATTCTGTTGTAGATATTTAGAAGTCGTCAGATAACCAACAAAGTTAAAGCAGTGTTCTGGGATTCACGCCCAACTACACAGAAAGGAACTCACATCAGTGTACAGGGGTGAAACATGTCGGTTTCCACTCCGACACACTCAAGAGTCACACAAAGTCAAACACAATTACAGTCATAAATGTATGCCTACACATTAAGTAATCCTTCAATGTAAATTGCATAAAGGAAATATTAAGATTGCAGCCTAAAATATAGGACTGTTTCCTCCATGCACTATGTATGATTTCATCAACAACATAAAAAATAATTGCTCCAGCTCTAAACCCAATCATGGAGTCTGTGATGGACAGTGTCTTCAGCTTAATGGTTCATCTTTGGAAGGGGAAGTGCAGCTACCTTTGCCTCATTCAAAATTAGATTATGAGTGGTATTCAGTGTTGAGTAACAAAGTGAAGAATGTAGGTGTAATAAGAGGTATGGAACTGAAGCTGAACTCCCAAATTTCTACAGTATTTGAAAGCAGTTACAACATAGAGCAGGTGCAATAGGAGCAACAGTAAAGCCACATATTGGTAACTGCTGTGGCTGTCATAAACAAAAAATATGCTTACAGTAAATGCTTCATTTGCCTGGGGGAATAATGGCTGGGATGTTATCCCCATGTAATGCATAATTTACATGTTCCACCGGCTCCATACATATGCAGACTTGATGTAGGAATGATGGAGAATGTAATGTCATTGTGTCATTACTGCAAAACCAAATGGATTGGCTGAAGGTTTGCATGACCTAGCATGCACAATGTGAATGCTTTCTACATGTAAGAGAGTTAAATACAAAGGCATTGTGGCTGGTCTCCTTAGTCCTGCTTTTTAGTTTCCAAACTAAGATGAGCTTGGAGTTGTGCTGCTCTTGTATGGAAATAAGTGAGTATTTTCAGCTGGTGGCCAGACCTGCCTGAAGATCTCTGGGGAAAGGTTAATTGATGAAAGTTGTTCCTTTTATTTTCGATTAGTCCTGTATTATCCCTGCTATGGAGTTAGCCACCTGGGAAGACCCTTGTCCTGGAAATGGCAGAAGATGGCATTTCTACCTACGAGCGTAAAGAAAGGCAGGGCTAAGCCACTGACTTGCTTCCACTTACAACCTGCGTACTGGTCAACATTCTAGGGGTAAATCACTGCTGCACGATATTCTTCTACTACTATAAGGAGCTCTGGGTTTCTCCTCCTGCAGCAGGACCTGCACAGACAGAAGGAGCAGTTATGCTCAATTACTTCAAGAGGGTTGACCGTGTGGTTTGTTACTTAATGAACAACTTTGATATATAGAATATCTTGTTTCATGGCATATTCTTTATAGTGAGTGGAGTGGTCCTTAGTGGCTACCCATTCTGCCACAAAAAAAGCAGAGACCTTCATTTCACTGAAAGCTTGTTAAGGATCCCATGGGTATGGTCACACCACATTGCTTCACAGAAGCTTCCTCCTATGTTTCCAATGAGGGGACTGTTTCTCTTTTCTACAGGGTGTACCACCTAAAAGGGGCTAGAAAGACTAACCTGATAAAGAACCAGGGCAAGGTATGCCCTGCAATGGCTGCCATTCGCTGCTAAAATGAAACATGAGATAGGATGCTGGTCCTTTTAATGACAGAAAGCAGCTTTAGTTTAACTCAAAGAATGTAGTTCCACAGTGCCAGTAAAAGCGCTCGTCTGCAATCTTTTGGATCCACCAAAATATACAATTACAAGAAAAGGTGGCCGATCCTTTTGCTCTCAGGCTACTGCTGGACTCAAATGTCTTTGATATCTGAGACTTCAAATTCTTGCATAGTTGAAAGCAGGAGCCAATATTGGTTGTATAAAAATTAAGCAAAAGTAAAGTCAACAGAGAACTACCTGGTATAGAGTGCTTTATTCCACAGACATCTATTAAATTAGGTACAACTCAATCATAGTGTGCGAGACACTGCATGCTGTGAGCTAGGTCTGAGATCTTAAGACTTTCAATACAGCCATTTCACTAGCTAATTTTACCATTGTTTTATCCAGGTAGGTCATCTTCTCTTGTAATTCTGGGGATTTGATGTTTGGGTACGGCATGCCCACCATCACCACACATCTGAGAAGAGAACGTGTTGAAGAGTTACCATGAATGCATTGCTATGAGAAACAGAAAAACATTCAATCATCTAAGTAAACTACAAATGCTTAACATATGACGTAGTGCGAGACAATACCGCCACCCAAATGTATCCATATTTCACCAGTGCCCAATACCTGCATCAAGCTAGCCGGTAACTTACTTTGCAACAGAGACTCTTTACAAATATATCTGATACTACCGCTAAAACGAACCCTAAATGTCACAAAGGCTGATTTGTTTATTTGTCTTGAGTGCCTAGTAGGCAAAAATGATGGACAGGAACATGGCCCCAAGCAGTAGCCAGTGGCTGAGGTTAATGTAAGCATTCCTTCCAGCACTTTGTTGTTTTTGGCAGTATATGTCCTGTGTGATGGGTTTTCCCAGATGTGGGTCCACCGCACACCGTGCCATATGACTCAAGCTACACCACTCTGAAGAGGCACAAGTAGGCTGAAATCAGCCTGAGGATGTTTACGTCCCATATAAAAGGAAACTGTGCTGGTAGCCTTCAGTCCTAATTCAGCAAGACCAAAGTGGAGTTTCATTCGGTTCCTCTCCATTTACAGTGGCATAGTGGGCAAAAAAACATTCACAGGAATGTGGCCCAAGCTGTCACCATTGGCTGAAATTAGTTCAAGCATTCTTTCCATCACTTTGTTCTCCATCATATCTACCACCAAATACAACATTAACAGCAAGTTTATTAATCAACGGTGCACACAAAGAACTCAAATATGCTGCTTAAAACATACATGATAAACTTCTCACCTTCCTAGGTCATCCGAAAAGTTTATTCCTTCACTCATTTTTCCTCCGACCACAGAAAAAAGTAGAGCCCCGGACAGAACACCTCCTGTCTGGCTGCAGCGCTGCAGGTATGAGTAAAGATTGACTGTAAAGAAGATATTTTTCAAAATTCTATACTTCATATGAAGTCCTACCTTTTTTAATACACTGACGACCAGCCACAGGCTGTTGTGAGTACACATGATATTTATTATAGGAGCCCAGAGCAAAGATGCTTTTATCTCTATAAACTTGGGCTTTGAGGTTTCAATGCTTCACGCTGCTTAGTGTGGGAACAGAAACGAAAAACTAAACTAAGGTTAAAGTTGTCACTGACAGTACAGATCCCTACCACAAAGCCCACCTTACCACCATCAAGCCTTAACAATAGGCTTGAAGGACTGCCGTTGACCTGAATTCCCTTGATCTTTAGAATGATTTGGGGAAAAAAATCATAAATTGAGCCATCTCTAAAATCTATGGGCAAAGAAAAAAGGGAAATAATTTGTTGTCAAGCTGGGTAAGCTACTCAAAAAACCAGTAAACTTGAGAGCTCTGCACGAAATGACATGTATTCTGTGTAATGTAACTCATTCATAGAGACACGCTCTGCCAGGGATCTCTAACTGTTTCTGTAATAAGAAATACTTATGTTCAATTAAAATTATCCTGAGCTACTAATATTAGCGTTGTAATAGTGACCAGAACAGACAAGATTACACTACTGGCCACCACATGAAGATTATCAGCAATGATCACCTCAGTCCTTCTTGCATTGCTGCAGCAGTAATGTAAAACAGGCTTTGTCAATGTGAATTGGCTTTATGTGGATAATTATTAACAGCCATTGCTTCAATGCCTCTGGCACCAGGCTAACAATAATAATAATAATAGGTCTCCCCAACTCTCTCTGACTTATTACTCAAATTTCAGCTTTGAATATGTTTTTGAAATTTAATGTTTTTTAAATATTTTTTTCACCAATTTATGAGTTCTGAAAATACTCACTTTTCAAACAAGCAAAAAAGTCTAACTTGGTAGGAAGGGCTGTACACAGGAGAGCTGCTTAAAGGTACCCGAGAAGCCACCAGTAGCTCACAAGCGACTCCTCGGAGAAGGCTGCGCACCGCAGACTTCACTGCTAACAGTGATACCTGTTACATTAGATAGTGCTTTTGAAAAGCACTTTACATGATGAAACAATGGTACAAAATTTAAAGCATTAACTGAAATATCGACCAAAACAGAAAACAATAGTGCATGGAGAAAAGTGGGTAAATGAATAAGAAAATATTTTTTAACTACGAAGGGTAATGATTTCAGTGTTGACGCAGGCACAAAATGGCACATACTTAGTGTTTCAAATATTGAGGTTATCAAGGAGGAACTAAACATGCTTGGCTTGAAGAATGAAAAAGAGCAGCAGTGTGTTAAAGAAAATGATGGGGGATAGATAAGTAAGAGTCCAAGCACAGACTAATTACAAACACTACAGAGAAACTGCAATGGACGTCTAGCGTGGTAACAGAGGCAACAAACAGACATAAGCATAAAAGCTATTTGAACACTCAAAAATGATCGAAGCACAGCACTGAAGAACGTTTCAACAGGGACTACAGAAGAACACGAGGCAAGAGAAGCGAGAGGAGCAAAAACAAGGAGAAAACACTGAAGTAATAACTAAGAGCTGGGTGACCATTATCAAAAATCTACAGGTGGGTGAAACAGAGGGGGTGCAGGAACCAAAAGAAAAGTCAAAGTAGAGGCTACAGTTACAAGCAAATGTAGAACAATGGTAAAGGATAGGGAGAAAACTGACATCCTAAGAATGATGCAGTCAGTCATAAGTGAACAATGCTGGAAAAATAATATTTGTTTTTTCCCAGTTAAAGGGGCTAGCTGGTGAAAAATGTCACACTATGTTTCAAAACTCAGCCTGACCACTAGACAAAGCAACACTCTAGAATCACTATGGCTGGCCACGGTTAGTGATGCAAGACGGCAAAGAGAACTGTTATTTTCTGTTCACTGGATGGCCCTTTTAAGACATATGGAGTGTGTGGCCATCCATTAATTGACAACTAACTGACAGGGCAAAAGGTGCTTTGGTACTGATAGGAATATCTAACAAACATGTTTAGCATATGAATGACAGCCAAGGCCAAAGGAGGTAATCATAAATGGAAGAAATGTGGCAAACACAGAAAATAAAGGTGAACACCCTGCCATAAAAAGAGGCAACAGAGGCAACAGATGCTAAAGACCAATCACCCCAGGGTATTGATTAGAGACATTGGAAGAAAACCATTATCGGATAGGGAGAAGAGCATCCAATAGTGAAATTAACCCTATCAAATGTCAATTACAGCAGAGTAAAAGAAGAGGTAATGGTTAAGAGTGATGTGCAGGTGTAAGAGATGAAGTGCTGGCAGAAAGAAAGCAGTTTCTATATAATGATGCTCCAGTTGAAACCCAAGTTGAAATGTAGGAAGGAGATAACTGAAACCAGACTTACCTTTATGCACTTGGAGTATTCCGCTAACACCTGCTCGACCTGGTTTGCTTTTTTGGGTTCCTGGAAGATCTATTGAAAACATGCGAAGTAAGATCAAATGATGCAGTCACAGAAGAGACGTCATGCATTTCTCATGTACTAGAACAACCTACATGTTTTTGGAATGTCACCACCTTCCCTTGCCAGAGTTAAATCAAAGATAACTGGTAGTGCTGAGATACTGATGGTCAGTGTGTTCTGGAATGGAGTATTGCCAGCAGGTTTACCAATGAGGTTATGGATTTGCCATTTTTATGAATGGAGGTTCCAAATATTTGGGCTCTCATGATTTGAGGATTACTAATGTTAACTTTGAGGATCACTATGTGGTTTTCAATCTGAAAGCTGTAGAGATGTTACCACTCATTCATGTGAATATGAGGTTGATGCCTTGCTAGAGAACCTAAATTGCCCAGATTGTTCAGTTTTTTGGATTTACACTTTTTACTTTCTACACTTTCACTGTAGAACTCGAACAACATGAAAATAGTTCTCATCAATTGAAACTAAAGCATGCTTTTATCTCCTTCAGTACTAAATTCAAAATGAAGGTAAAATTAATTTCATCCACCCCACAATTTTCTAAATGGAAAACAATGAAAATGTTTTCAAATATGGAAGTAAACCTACCTTTTTTTTCAAAGCCAAGCGTTTTAGCAGCCCCGTTTTCTCCCAGTGTCCAAACACCTGTTTTTCATATTCATAGGACGCAAAAAAGCACACGAGCCCCCCTGGCACCACATTACATAGATTGGCGAGAATGCGCCCTGTCTCATCCATCTGTGGGGAAAAGGTTGTTAGGATTACCATATGCTTCAAAAACAAACCAAGCCATGCATATACGTACCTTCCAACGCTACCTGTTCCTAACAAAAGACTTCAAAGACCAACTATCATGCCCATGTCACGGAGACAAGCCATATTACTGAAACAAACCGTGTTACACTCTTTGCAAATCACTTACTTAATGGTCCATTTGCAAAAAAAGAAGAAGAAAACAAAACAAATATACAGGTTTAACAAAATGTAGTACATTTGGAACAAATGAAAGCAGTATGTGTACACCAGTCTTACATTGATCAAACAGCAGCTTATGGTAACTGGTAGACTGGTCACTGCGGTTAAATTGCAAAGGAACTACAAGTGATTATAAAGAAAATAACCAGGAGGGGAAGCAAGTTCAAAGCAGCGTGCAACAAATAGTGCAAAAAGGTTTTTTTTTGTGGGGGGGGGGGGCGGGGGGCAGGCATAGGCCCCTCAGCAGAAGAACAAAGAAACAACCGGGGACAACCCACAAGGGTGATGTGACCATGTTGAACAGCAAGCAGGAGAACAAAACAAGGAGGCAAAGGACAGTCGGGACAGCCTGCAGGGGCGACGAGACCTGGTTGTGATTCACTAAGTGGCAGGTAGCTGGGGACAGCCTACAGCGGCAATGAGACCCACTAGCCAGTAGAGCAGTAACTTTATATATATATAATAATAGTATACTTCCACCCCCCCCCCTCCCCCCCAAGTCAGAAGTCCAATCTGGAAGAGATAATCAAGACAGCAAGGGAGGCTGCAGCGACACGGAGCAAGTAGAGGATCCGGAGGCAAATCAGGGGAGAGGGTCCAAAAGAGAAACCTACGCAAGAGGTGCCCAGTGATGCGGGCAGCACAGAGACAGCCAGGGAAGAGGCGGTGGCCCGCCAGCAGCCAAGGAAGAGGCATCGGAATGCAAACAGAGGCAGCAAGAAAAGAGAAAAGAAGTGCACAGGAGATGCAGTAGTGGCGTTGGGGTTCTCAGGACCTAGCAAGACAGTGCAAGAATGCTTAAAAACATTTGTGCCATTGCTGTTTGCAAATAGAGGGGGCTTGGGCGCAACAGGAGGGAGTGGGGAGTAATCATCAAATAGGCCAGGGTCACAACAGGCTCCCCTAGTAGGAAGGCTCCATTACCGAGGGCTGAGGTATGCCCATTACCAGAGAGGGTGGAGGTGGGGATGGCAGCAGCAAGCACTGAGGCACTATCCACACAGGTATGGAGCGCAGACCTGGGAGTCAAAGGGCAGAGTCAGACCAGCGCAGCCACAGGAGTATTGGCCCCAGAAGCGTACAAAAGGAGCAGCCTTTGAAGGCCTTATATGGTCACCAGGGCCCCTGGTTTGGCCAGCATGATACAGTTGGCTGTCAGACACCATTTGGCACAGGGAATTCATTGACATATTCTCACTCTTAGAGATACATGTAGAGGGCCTGGATTTGACAATTGTGGATAAAAAAAAGAAGAGGATAGGAGAGAGAGGAACAAGATAAGGAAAGAGAGGAACTTTGATAACTGGCTCGTTGCCTTTAGGATCATGGCCTGTATCATAGTTGAGAAGTTCCCACACTGTGCAAAAGATCTCTGGTTATATGAGTCGAACATACACGAGGCACAGAGGCAGTTTGTGCATAATGTATGGCTGGATTAGGATAAAGGTTTCAAGCTAAAGATGCAAGCTCACCCAAAAACAGAGTGGGATGAAGAAGACGTGGCAGGGTACCTGCACAAGATGATGATGATAGCAAAGGAGGCCACGAGCAGGTCTGGGAAGACCGAGCAGCCCTTTTGCCGGAGCTATCAAAAAGGGAAGCATAAGAAGCAGAAGCCCTACTACAAGCAGTTGCACAAAGCAAGCTGGAGGGGAACACAGTCAGAGAAAGGTGCATCATCCATTTGTTAAAAGTATGACAAGGACGAATGTACCTGTAAAGCAGCATGCAAACTCAGACATGTATGCTCCATATGCTGGGGCGAACACCCAGCAGCGGAATGCAAGAAAGGCAAGGGAGCCAGCCACAAGAGGGACAAGAAGAAAAGGAAATAGTCCTAGCAAATGCAAAACCTGGCTAGGGGAGGAAGTGGAGTTGGCTAGGTCTCCAATAAACACATACAGGCTGAGGCATCTACCCAACGAATATGATAACCTGGTGGATGCCAAATTACTGTGCGAAGGCTTTAAACAAGGATTTAGAATCCCATCCAAAGGGAGAGGCCCCAGCGCAGAACCAAGGAACCTCCGCTCGGCAAGCGAGCATCCATAAATAGTCAGGAAGTAAAACAACAAGAAAAAGGAGCAGGGGAGGGTGGAGGGTGGAGGCCCCCCTGACCTGGTCATATCACTCCTAGGTGTAGTACCCAAAAAAGAACAGGGCCAGTTCAGACTAATCCACCACCTTTCATATCCGGAAGGCAGATCAGTGAATAATGGAATAGACCTTGAGGACTGCAGGTGGGGTATGCATCAGTTGAGGATGCAGTAGACATAGTGCACTCAATGGGGCAAGAAGCCCTGATGGCGAAGGCAGACATTCAATCCGCTTTCAGACTACTCCTGGTTCATTCAGAGAGCTATCCCCTTCTGGGTTTCAAATTTGAAGACAACACATATTTTGACAAGGCAGTGCCCATGGGGTGCTCTATCTCATGCACCTATTTCAAATGTTTCAGCACCTTACTTGAGTGGATCCTGCATCAGCAACACCCAGTGGTGGTAAGCTGCATTATCTAGATGATTTTCTGTTTGTAGGTAAGCCAGATAGGCTGGAGTGCAGGGAACTGCTAAGGGCTTCCCAAACACTAGCAGCAGAGCTAGGAGTGCTGCTGGAGGACAACAAAATGGTGGTACCCACTACAAAGCTGGTATTCTTAGGCATAGAGCTGGACTCCAAAGCAGGCACATCCAGCGTGCCCCAGGACGAAGTACAAGATATGAGGAGGGACATACAAAACCTTTTGGGAAAACAGAAGGGCACTCTGAGGAAATTGAAGGAGCTCATCGGGAAGTTGAATTTTGCAGCCAGACTCATCCCAGCATGGAGGGTTTCTGCCAGAAGGCTCATACACTTGACAAGGGGGCTTCAGAAAAGGCATTACCACACGAGACTGGGCTCAAGGGAGAAGAGGGACCTACAAACATGGCTCACATTTCTGGTCAATTTCAATGGGACTCTCATTTGGAAAGAAGGCTGGGTATCCGCAAAAGAGAAAGAGCTATACACAGATGCATCCGGCAGCCTATGTTTTGGGGCGATATTCAAGAACAGGAGGTGTGCCAAAGAATGGCCAGGAGAATGGGCTATGGCAGGCCTCACCAGAAACAACACACTACTGGATCTATTCCCCATAGTGGTGGCCCCGACAATACGGCAAGAACAGCTGATGAGCATGAAGATCACTCTATGGTCAGATAATCAGGCAGTGATTCAAGCAATTAACAAAGGTGCAGCCCGTTCCCCACGAGTACTAAAACTGCTTAGACACTGGGTAAAGCAGCAGCTAGCAAGCAACCTAGACATCAGGTGTCCCCATAGTAAATAATTGTAAAGCAGATGTACTCTCTCGCTTTCAGATAGAGAAATTCAGGAGACTGACACCAGTAGCAGAGCAGGGAACAACACCATTCGCGAACAGCTTATGGGGATTGGTAGAAGCAACCTGTCCTACTTAACAGAGCATGCATTAGCCCCTAAGACAGCCAAATCCTACGCGGCATATGTACAGACAGTCCTGAAGGTAACAGGGCTGAGAGCTTTTGACAATCACAAAGCGAGAAGCAGGGTTACTGAGGGTTTCATACAGTGAGTTTTCAACCAAAAGATGTCAAAGTCATGGGAGTAGGTGCATCTAACAGCAGTGGCACATTTTAGCAGAATAGTAACTGGAAGGGACCTCACCAGCTCACACTATGTAAAGGCACCATGTAAGGGTGGAGGGTCCTACAGAAGCTGATGGTGGAGATGCTGGATGCTGTGTGCACAGACACTTTTGAGAATATGCTGTTCAAAGCAGCATTCACGCTGGCATGTTTTTTGGGGCATTTAAAGAAAGCAAACGGTCACCCGCTCAAAGCTGGGGGGATCTGAGGCATCCCTACAGAGACAGGATGAACAGATAGGTATGGGGCAGATGCAAGTGCTACGGGGATCCAAGACGGACCAGCTGGGTAAGAGAGCCAAGGTGAAGTTGAGGTCCCTGGACGGACGAACACAACCTATGCCCAGTGTGCAATGTCAAGAGATACTGAGGAGAGCAGCAGGAGATGGGGTACTTTTTCTGCACAACAACAGAGAGTGCTTGAGTACCTTCCATTTTACAGCAGTGCTGAAGCGGGCACTGTCTAAAGCAGGGTTGCAAGCTGACCACTTTGGCACACACTCATTCCGCATAGGGGCGGCAACATCAGTGGCTTGCTACAGCATGCCAGCCGCAGGCATAAAGGTGGTTGGTAGGTTGCGCTCTAACATATAAGAGCTACATCACAGGTTAGCACCCCTCGTGCCCCCCTCATATACTCCCAGATGCACACTCTCAAGGACCCAACAGCGAACCCAAGCTCTGCAAATAGGGCAAAGGGAGGGGACAACTGGGGGACAAGAGCCTGACATGACTGTGCTTGCATCACAAATAGGTATGAAGCAAAAGACAGCGTGGGTGGTCAGCCACTTGTTCGTATGGAGAACCCAACCCTGGTGGAACTGCATGAGCCCAGGCAGGACCTATGCCCGCAACAGACAGACATCAAGTGGTTTGAGTTACCTGGGATGAAGGGGAAGCAACTACAGCCTACTGTTGAGAGGCTGCAGGCAACCTGGCCAAAAAAGCCAGACATTTTAATCATACACCGGTGGGGGGGCAATGGTCTGGCACAACTGGGCAGGAGGGAGATCCTGGTGGCATTAGGAGGGATCTAATGGAAGCAGCCAGGCTCTTTGGTAGCACAACGTTGATCTGGTCAGAGATCATTCCCAGGCATTATTGGAAGGGAGCTGCGCCGGCTGGAGCACTGGATAAATCAGGAAAGAAACAATGTGACAGTGAAAAACGTTTGCATGTCTAATGGTTGGGAAAGCATCAGGCACAGCCACATAAACCTGAAGAGGCCAGAGTACGTCCATGACGACAAGGTGCACTTGTCCACAGAAGGAACGAAGGTTTTCTGGTCCAACCTCTGGGCAGCCATGAAACTAGTGGGCTGCGCATAGGGGGACTGAAGTCTGGGAGGAGCCGCCATTGGATGGTAACCCAACGGTAGTGTGGAGGTAAAGAACATAAGGAGGATGGGAGACCACACCCGACACAGCAGGGTGATGGAACTACTTAGCTTGGAATGCCTTACGGCAGGGTAAAACAGTCGGTGGAAGGGGACACGAATATGGCACTCACAACCCAGGTCCGCTGGAGGGCAGGACGCAATGAATCACCAAGGTAGCAAGTTAAGCATAAGAAGGTTAAAAAGGCATACCCCCCATACGAAAACAAACGCCAGCGCCAAGACTCAATGTACTCAAAACTAAACCGTTTAACTGATTTATGGCTAGGTGATTTACAGGGAGTGCAGAATTATTAGGCAAGTTGTATTTTTGAGGATTAATTTTATTATTGAACAACAACCATGTTCTCAATGAACCCAAAAAACTCATTAATATCAAAGCTGAATATTTTTGGAAGGAGTTTTTAGTTTTTTTTTAGTTTTAGCTATGTTAGGGGGATATCTGTGTGTGCAGGTGACTATTACTGTGCATAATTATTAGGCAACTTAACAAAAAAAAATATATACCCATTTCAATTATTAATTATTACCAGTGAAACCAATATAACATCTCAACATTCACAAATATACATTTCTGACATTCAAAAACAAAACAAAAACAAATCAGTGACCAATATAGCCATCTTTCTTTGCAAGGACACTCAAAAGCCTGCCATCCATGGATTCTGTCAGTGTTTTGATCTGTTCACCATCAACATTGCGTGCAGCAGCAACCACAGCCTCCCAGACACTGTTCAGAGAGGTGTACTGTTTTCCCTCCTTGTAAATCTCACATTTGATGATGGACTACAGGTTCTCAATGGGGTTCAGATCAGGTGAACAAGGAGGCCATGTCATTAGATTTCCTTCTTTTATACCCTTTCTTGCCAGCCACGCTGTGGAGTACTTGGACGCGTGTGATGGAGCATTGTCCTGCATGAAAATCATGTTTTTCTTGAAGGATGCAGACTTCTTCCTGTACCACTGCTTGAAGAAGGTGTCTTCCAGGAACTGGCAGTAGGACTGGGAGTTGAGCTTGACTCCATCCTCAACCCGAAAAGGCCCCACAAGCTCATCTTTGATGATACCAGCCCAAACCAGTACTCCACCTCCACCTTGCTGGAGTCTGAGTCGGACTGGAGCTCTCTGCCCTTTACCAATCCAGCCACGGGCCCATCCATCTGGCCCATCAAGACTCACTCTCATTTCATCAGTCCATAAAACCTTAGAAAAATCAGTCTTGAGATATTTCTTGGCCCAGTCTTGACGTTTCAGCTTGTGTGTCTTGTTCAGTGGTGGTCGTCTTTCAGCCTTTCTTACCTTGGCCATGTCTCTGAGTATTGCACACCTTGTGCTTTTGGGCACTCCAGTGATGTTGCAGCTCTGAAATATGGCCAAACTGGTGGCAAGTGGCATTGTGGCAGCTGCACGCTTGACTTTTCTCAGTTCATGGGCAGTTATTTTGCGCCTTGGTTTTTCCACACGCTTCTTGCGACCCTGTTGACTATTTTGAATGAAACGCTTGATTGTTCGATGATCATGCTTCAGAAGCTTTGCAATTTTAACAGTGCTGCATCCCTCTGCAAGATATCTCACTATTTTTGACTTTTCTGAGCCTGTCAAGTCCTTCTTTTGACCCATTTTGCCAAAGGAAAGGAAGTTGCCTAATAATTATGCACACCTGATATAGGGTGTTGATGTCATTAGACCACACCCCTTCTCATTACAGAGATGCACATCACCTAATATGCTTAATTGGTAGTAGGCTTTCGAGCCTATACAGCTTGGAGTAAGACAACATGCAAAAAGAGGATGATGTGGTCAAAATACTCATTTGCCTAATAATTCTGCACTCCCTGTATTGTCTTGCTGCATATATAATTGTCCGAATGATTTATGTTGGGCCTGCAACAAAAATAATTTATGACCCTGTGTGGCTCATAAACGTCAGAGTGACTTATGACAGGCTCAACAATGTCAAAGTAATTTATGAGAGGCTCAAATGATTCATAGCCTCCAATACAAAATGACTGGAAGGGGCTTTGTGCTATAAATCAATGTTAAATAAACTGCAGCCCATGTTTTCCCAATGACATATCAACTAAGTGTACCATTGTGTTAGACCTGACAGCCTTAGGGTGGTCACCCCTAACTTTTTGCCTGCCTCCCTCCACTTTTTGGGACAATGTTTTTGCTGGTTTTAGGACTCTGCGCACTTTACCACTGCTAACCAGTGCTAAAGTTCATATGCTCTCTCCCTTAAACCATGGTGACATTGGTTAATACCCAATTGGCTTATTTAATCTACTTGTAAGACCCCACTAAAGTGCACTAAATGCAGATTAAATGCTACTACTGGGCCAGCAGCACTGATTGTGCCACCCACATAAGTAGCCTCTTAACCATGCGTCAGGCCTGCCATTGCAAGGCCTGTGTGTACAGTTTCACTCCCACTTCGACTTGGCATTTAAAAGTACCTGCCAAGCCTTAAACTCCCCTTTTTCTACATATAAGTCATCCCTAAGGTAGGCCCTAGGTAACCCATAAGGCAGGGTGCTATGTAGCTAAAAGGCAGGACATGTACCTATGCAGTTCATATGTCCTGGTAGTGTAAAACTCCTAAATTTGTTTTTACACTGCTATGAGGCATGCTCCTTTCATAGGCTAACATTAGGGTTACCCTCATATACTGTTTGAGTGGCTGAAAGGTGTAACAAGGTCATATTTAGTATGGCCAGAATGGTAATACAAAATCCTTCTGACTGGTGAAGTTGGATTTAATATTACTATTTTAGAAATGACACTTTTAGAAAGTGCAGCAACACAAAAGGATGATGGACGGAGTGTTAAAGCTTTTCAAACACTCACCCCCAGTCACAGATCTGGGTTTAATTCATTGTTCTTTTGCTCTCCATGCCACCCCAGTTTGGACCCAGTCATATGCAAATCAGTCTTGACCCTGTTCCCCATGGGAACAGTCCAGCCCGAACTGCCAAGCCAGGTCCTCCCAGGACCGGAAACAAGCATCCTAGGACCGGTTTCAGGGTATCACCCTTCATCAGCTAGGCTAGCTTGAATCCAGTGGCACAGTGTGCAAGGGACCCACGTCTGGGCATATCCTTCCCACTTAGGGCAACTTTAGCAACACAAAAGGATGATGGACGGAGCGTTGAAACTTTTCACTCACTCACCCCCAGTCGCGGATCTGGGTTTAATTCATTGTTCTTTTGCTCACCATGCCACTTTTAGATAGTGAGGACTTAAATCCTTCCGTGCCTTACAATCCATGTCTGGCTGGGTTAGTTGACAGCTCCCTTGTGCATTCACTCAGACAAACCCCAAACAAAGGATGCTCAGTCACACTTGCATACATCGGCATAATGAATGGGTCTTCCTGGGCTTGGAGGGTGGAGGGCATGACACATACATGTCAAAGGAGAGTAGCCTGCCCTCACACAAAGGACTGCCACACCCCCTACTGGGACCCTGGCAGACAAGATGAAACTGAAAGGGGACCTTGTGCATTTCTAAGCCACTCTTTGAAGTCTCCCCCACTGCAAAGGCACATTTGGGTATTTAAGCAGTATTTTAGCTTTTTTTAAACTAAAGACACTTTATATAATTTTTACAGTGATATCTCAACGTATACTTTTTGAATCTTGATTGTTTTGACCTGCATCTTACCAGATAAATATTATATATTTTTCTAAACACTTTGTGGTGTATTTTGTGGTGCTATATTGTGTTATTGCATGTTTTATTGCACAAATACTTTACACATTGCCTTCTAAGTTAAGCCTGACTGCTCAGTGCCAAGCTACCAGATGGTGGGCACAGGATAATTTGGATTGTGTGTGACTTACCCTGACTAGAGTGAGGGTCCTTGCGGGGACAGGAGGTAACTTGACTGCCAACCAAAGACCCCATTTCTAACTCATTGTATGTGTTTCGGGAGTAGGTCGCATGCTGGGGTTTAAGCTATATCTCAGTGATGAGATCCAACAGGTCATCGCCGGCATGGGGCTGCTTACGCTTTCACTCAACGGGTACATGGCTCTGACTAGATTGTTCTGACTGGGGGCTGAACAGAGACTGACTTGCACATTGTGAGTCCAGAATGAGAAACAAATGCTGGACTGGAATGCTGCTGAGACTAATTACCTGTAGCTAAGATTAGTTCACACATTCCTCTCAAGCCTGTTTTGTTTTTCTCAGTGGTCACAGCTGTGGTCACTGTGGTTGTCTCTATGTTGCTGTCAGATGCCCCTCGCTGTGGTGGCAACTATGGTTTCTGCTGCAGTTAAAATCGTGGTCAATGCTGTTGTCCCTGCCTTGCTGGATGCTGTAGTTGCTGTTTTTGTCTCTGCTGGATTCATGCTGGGATAAGTGCAGCTGTGTTTGCTGCGGTGGTGACAACTGTTGAAGCTGCTGTGGCATCTTTTGCAGATACTGTGAGACCTTCTATGCTCGGAGCTGTAATAGCTGTGTTCTCTGTTTTTAAAGCTCTTGTTACTGTTGTGACAATAGCAGTGGTTGCCTCTGCTCTGGATACAGCCAGGGTTGGTGTAGTAGTCCCTCTCGTGGCAGCAGGCTGTTGTCACTGCTGTTGCCTTCATTGTCCATGCAACTACTACTGCACCTGCTATTGGTGCTGCTGTGACTAGTGGTGTTGCACCTCTTGTTGCTGCTGTGGTCAAAGTTATGGTGGCTGCTGTTGTGGTAACTGTGGTTGACGCTGAGGTTACAAGTGTGATCAGTGTGGTGCGTTAGGGGAGCTCCTTAGCTTCATAATGCAATCATAGGTAGTGAAATGTTTTTAGCCTCCTCAACAATGCAAAAAGTCAATAAAAAAGACAACTGAAATTCAAAAGCCCCTCTCCGGATTCTCATTGTTGTTAATACATGTATTCTAGCAACCAACTAAAGCATTCTCTAGACGAACTTCAGAACAACAGAAAATTCTCAGCCTGTGCACAAAGGGAATGCTCTTACCAGGAAGAATCACAACTAAACTTACATTAGTTATAGTTACATTTTCAGGTGCTTTGCTTGCATTTGGGTTCTCCAGAGACTTCCACAAAAGAAAGGTGAGCAGCAGCAGCAGGCCAGTAAATCTTCAGCAGGGGCCTTCAGACATTACTAGTCAGGAGGAAATGGACAGTACTTACCTTCACATTCTGAAAACACTAACAGTAGAATCCACACAGGTCTTGGCTTAAAAGATGTTCAACAATCATGAGGGAAGCTCCAGGTCAATACATCCAAGATCAGGCAGTTGTTTGCGATCGTCTGACAACCACAGTCTGTGCATCCTACTACTTCAAAGGGTCCAGACACAGACTGAGTCACAGTTTCCTCTCACAAGGCTCGCTCATCAAAATGCAATGAAGGGGTCACTTGTCAAAGGCAGATGAGCAGGCACCTCTATAACGAGACTTGCTTCTCTGGCAGTAACCTTCCCTCCAGTCCATTAGGAATTCCAACCTTTTACTTGTATTAATATTGAGACCTGACTTGCCTATTATCCTTCAGACGTACAGCACATGTATCTCACTCCAAGCATTCTCAGCATCAACAGAGATCATGGCGAGAGGTTAATCAGGTTCTTTACAATGGGATGTGGCTGTGTCTAGGCAGAGAGTTTGGCTCTTCACAGACCTTTCTGGTCATAATTGTTGTCTCTTTCCATTACCGTGCCATGAGAGGCACAGCTTAGTGTGCAATTCACCACATCAGTAGAAGTGTTTTCTCACTACAGGTCTGCCTCACTGGCTGAACCCAAGTCCTCGAATATTCTGGCCCCGGCTGACTTAAATCTCTCCCATCCAGTCCCATGTCCAATCATTTTCACATCCAAGATCACCGACAGCCATGCACACTTTCAGTTATCCCTGACGAGAGGATACCTGTCAGTTATCCTTCCCCGTTAAGTTGCTATGATACTGACATAGAACAAAGTCAACGGAAGTATGCACCTACTTTACGCTTACACCAATGACCTAATAGCTGCATTCACTTCTTGCATTCTTTAGGGAGTTCCCACTACAGTTAAGAACTGGGCATTTTCTTCCATTGTCTGGAAAACTACCTAAAATTGTGTCCTGCACAGTCTCTCCCCAATGAATGCATTAGCTGGTCCAAAAGACTCAGTCTTACTCTTCAGCGGTACACTCTTTGCAAATCAGCATATTTTCAGGTATCTTTAAATGAGGAAGAATAGGAGAGGAATACAAAAAGAGGAAGAAGACGTACTAGAGAAGCAGAAAAAGAGGCATTTCGGGAGAAGAATGAAATAAGGAGAATAATAGAGAAAGGAGCAGAGGATGAAGAAATTAAGAAGTAGAAGAAGAATTGAAGAAGAGGATCAAGAGGCGTAGACACTGATTAAGTGAAAAAGTGGAATGGGGATGAGAAGGGGGAAAAGATGAAGCAAGAAGAGCAGACGGAGGACGGGAAGGATAGGAAGAAGGTGAGAATTATGAGAAGAGTAAAATATATGAGAGAAATGATAAATGAAAAGAGAGAAGTTTAAGCTAGTAAAGGGCCGAAGATGGAGGAAAGACAAAAATTAAGAAAAAAAGAGAGAAGAGTGGACGAGAAGTTAGAAAGAGGACTTGGGGAGGCAAGATGTCACCTCATACCCGACTCTACAGGCGGTAGTTTTATCTGACTGCATTAGTCATTTCTCAGTTTGAATGGGGCAGAGTTTAATAAGAGTTGAATGGACGTCAGTTAGAGGTTGCCAGAGGTCCTAGCTGTGACCCATGGCACTGCCTTTGCACCGCCTTGACTTACAGGTGACAAAATTAGTACCTCCTCCTTGTTTCCTACTCATTATTTATTACATCGATAGCAATAATCGTCTGTTGTTCGCTATTATTCTAATAAAATGTCAAGCAGCAGGATCTGGGACAGGACCTTCAATGGAATCTTACGTGAGAAACACTAAAAAAATAACATAAAAAGCTTTTAAATTTATGTTGTGTGCGTGCACGTAGGTGACAGCGAGTTTGTGTGAGAGACCATGTGTGTACATGAGCATGTTTTAAGTTTTTATGAGGGATTTTGTGTGTGTTCTGTGCGAGGGAAAGTCTGTGATAAAGTGTAAGCGAGGCAGTAAGCCTGGGTAAGAGTGAGTGCAAGAGATTGAGTGAAAATAAGTGAGTGTCAATGAGTAAGCAAGAGTGAGTGGGAGAGGTGAGAATAAGTGAATGTAAATATGCATGCGTGAGAATGTGTTATGCTTGTAAGTCTGTTGGGCCTGGCATGCTTATCGGCTTTTAGAGGCACCCATGCAAAATGCTAGCATTGGCATTCTGGAGGCAATACTACTTGCCCATGGGATACCCACAGTAAAATTCTGGCGGTGGCACACTAGATGTTCATGTTGGCATGAGCACCCACGGAAAAATGCTGCTGCTGGAATACTGGAGGAAATTGCTGTCCCCAATATCCTAGACACAGTTTTTGACATAAGGGTAATTCGTAGTACACAGATAGCAGATTGGCAAAGATCTGACACATTGTATGTAATGTCTGGGCATAAGCGTCACCCATGACAAAATGCTGGCCCTAGCATGTATGTATGTGTATATATATATATATATATATATATATATATAAAAATGGGGTTTGTGATTGGCAGTCAGATTACCCCTCTGTCCAAGCAAGGACCCTCACTCTAGTCAGGGTAGAGGAGAATCACCCTCAGTTAACCCCCGCTCACCCCCTTGGTAGCTTGGTACGAGCAGGCAGGCTTAACTTCGGAAGCAATGTCTAAAGTATTTGTACCAACACACATAGTAATACAGTGAAACACTACAAAGTGACAACACAGGTTTAGAAAAATAGGTAATATTTATCTAAACAAAACAAGACCAAAACGACACAAATCCAACATACACAAGTCAAGAAATGAATTTTCAAAAGAATACGAGTCTTATTCCTTAGAAAACCATGAGAATGCTGTTGTTAAACAAAGTACCTCGTTAGTGTAAAAAATAAAGCCGAACGGGCGAGCAGGTGTTGGAAAAGTCAGCGATGCGTTGATTACTTACTCACAAATGAGGCCGTGCATTGTTTCCTTCTCCGGTCGGGTCGGCAATGTGTAATTTTTCTCCCCCGTAAGAGAGCGATGTGCCGAGTACCGGACAGGGCACCTCCGATCTGCCCAGAGTCGGGTTGACTTGGACGCCCAGGGACAATGCGTGGAAAATCCAGTTGCACGGTGTTCGAAAAATGCGCTGCATGGAGCTTGCGCCGTTATCAGCCTCTGTAAGCGGGTGTTGCGTGTCGTTTCTCCAGCTTCATTGCGTCGATCTCCCAACCGCGATGCAGGTGGAGCGTCGATTTCACCCGCGTAGCCAGTGGCCGTGTTGCAAAAGGTGTGTCGTAAATTTCCCTGCACAGCGTTCTCTGCATGGATTTTCAGTTCTTGACTGGCAGCTTCACCTTTCAAGGGCCCAGGGACTGGCTAGGGAACCACTTGGCAGGATAGGACTCTCAGCAGAGAGTCCACGTGCTGGCAGGGGAAGTCTTTGATGGTCCTGAGACTTCAATAGGAGGCAAGCTCAGTTCAGGCCCTTGGAGATTCTTCTCAAGCAGGAATGCACAACAAAGTCTAGTCTTTGTCCCCTTTCACAGGCAAAAGCAGCACCTGCAGGATAGCCCAACAAAGCCATGTCACAGCTCTTCAGCTCTTCTCCTTGGCAGAGGTTCCTCTTGAATCCAGAGGTGGTCTAATTTTCAGGGGTTTTGGGTCCACTCCTTATACCCTTTTCTGTCTTTGAAGAAGATAAACTTCAAAGGAAAGTCTCTCTTGTTTGTAAGATCCTGCCTTGCCCAGGCCAGGTCCCAGACACACACCAGGGGGTTGGAGACTGCATTGTGTGAGGGCAGGCACAACCCTTTCAGGTGTGAGTGACCACTCCATCCCAGCACAGATGGCTGATCAGGATATGCAGACTACATCCCAGCTCCCTTTGTGTCTAAGACTAGAGGAGAGGTGCAAACAGCCCAATTGTCAAACTGACACAGACAGGGAATCCACAAACAGGCAGAGTCACAGAATGGTTTAAGCAAGAAAATGCCTACTTTCTAGAAGTGGCATTTTCAAACACACAATCTTAAAACAACCTTTACCAAAAGAAGTATTTTTAAATTGTGAGTTCAGAGACCCTAAACTCCATATTTCTATCTGCCCCTAACGGGAATGTGCATGTTAATAATATTAAAGGCAGCCCCCATGTTAACCTATGAGAGGGATAGGCCTTCCACAGTGAAAAACGAATTTTGCAATATTTCACTGTCAGGACGTAAAAAACACATTAGTATACGTCCTACCTCAAACATACACTGCACCCTGCCCATGGGGCTACCTAGGGCCTACCTTAGGGGTGCCTTGCATGTAGTAAAAGGGAAGGTTTAGGTCTGGCAAGCGGGTACACTTGCCTGGTCGAATTGGCACTTAAAAACTGCACACAGACACTGCAGTGGCAGGTCTGAGCCATGTTTACAGGGCTACTCATGTGGGTTGCACAACCAGTGCTGCAGACCCACTAGTAGCATTTGATTTACAAGCCCTGGACACCTCTAGTGCACTGTACTAGGGACTTACTAGTAAATCAAATATGCCAATCATGGAAAGCCAATTACACATACATTTTACATAGGAGCACTTGCACTTTAACACTGGATAGCAGTGGTAAAGTGCCCAGAGTATCAAAAACAGCCTCCAGCACACAACAACCTGGGAAAAAGAGGGAAAAGGGAAAAAGTTAGGGGAGACCACGCCAAGGATGCCACGTCCAACTATATATATATATATATATATATAGCCATACAACAAACTCCATCAAAAGGGCCCCCCTGCAGGGCGGCTTTGGCGTCACAGGACGGAGATTCCTGTAGTACAATTCCAACAAGAAAGGTGCCAAAGCCCAGTTATGGGTAAACCACTGTATTTTATACACAAGTTATAGTGTCTGCATGCAAGCAATATTCTACCCTTATGTGTTTCGGCATAACTGCCTTGATTACAGGTGAATCGACTTCTCAAGGCACAACTGCTTTCTTTAAATTCGTAGTCACGTGCCTCTATAGTAAATACTACATGTCCCATAATTATTAGCTTACTGCAGTCAAATATAAATCATACCACATAGCGTCCAAAACGGCAGTGCCAATACAAAGTATATTTACACAAGCAAGAAATGTTCCATTCATGTTCAAGGCCGGAACTGGGCTTTGGCACCTTTCATGTTTGAATGGAACGTTCTCTTTTCTCTTGGAAAGTACATTTGCACAATCAAGAAACGTTCCATTCAAACATGAAAGGTACCAAAGCCCAGTTCCGGCCTTGAACATGAATGGAACATTTCTTGATTGTGCAAATGTACTTTCCAAGAGAAAAGAGAACGGCCTGTCTATTATAACCTGATAACATCACCTATCAGCATTCTTGAACAACCTCCACGAGTGAAAATAAAGCACAGAAACAAAAAACGCTGAACTGCAAATGAACCTTTCCCTTCCTGGAAAATTCTGAATGGGAAACAATCTCACTAAAAAAATAGTTCTGTACTTCACCAGATGCTCACAAACTGCACTTCCGCTGGTAAGCACTAGATGGGAGCAAACGGGAGTAAATCGTCCGAAATCGTTTTTCCGTGAACTGAATAGCTCTGGAAATGAAATAAACACAGGAGGCGCGGCGCCGTGCAGCAGCGTGAAATATTTTCAAACAAGAGCAGAGCAGGGACACATGGAGGAAAAATGTCTGTGTACACGGAACGCTTTTTTGTATGTGTGTGTTTTTTTAAATAAAAGATTAAGAATAACGGAGAAGCCATGGACCGTGCTTGTTAGAAAAGGGGTTAATTCGACATGCAGCTGGGGCCAGTGTCATTTTAGGGATTTTGAGGGTCTCGATACGTTGGGGGCCCTATATGGGACTCACTTTAATTTTATTATCCACTCCCTGATAATTAATGCCCAAGTGATGACAACTAAATATAACAATTTAAAGGTCACATTTTAACAGGGACACAGAAAACAGTTGAAATATTTATTGATCGGGACACCAAATATTCCTAATGACGACACTGGTTTAATGAGACTAAAGGCCTGATTTAGAATTTGACACAGCAGTGACGTGTATCAAGTGCGCCAACATCTAAATCCCACAGGGTATATTTACATTTCGGCGGACAGGATATTCGTCACCCAAAGCTGCCAAGGTTTAAAATTCCTTATGTGTGATATTTTCCTAATTTAGTGTAGTTATGAGTGATATTTCAACGACTATGAGTGACACTTTCTCGTGAGCACAATCAAGCGATGCAGACGAGGGAAACATAAATTGCACCCATTTGAGCAACGTGAAGCTCTAAAAAAAGATCTTAAAACTGATGTGGAGCACCAGAAAGGGCACTAACCTAGAGCCCTTGTAACCTGATTGTACTGAAAACGATGACATCAGTCGGTAGGCTTTCTATTCCACGTGGGACCCGACCAAGCCAAACAGGATGAGAGGCCCAGCGCTGATTTCAGCTACTATCAATAATTTCCTCAGTCAGTTCACTACTGCCTCTGTGGAACTGGCAGCCTGGGGAAAGCAGTGAGCTGAGGCCCAGTTAGGCTCCAATTTTCAGGAACTTTAGTGCTAGCTAATAATTAAAATCTATAATTTACCAACTCCACTCACTGTCAGCAGAACGATCCTGTCCGGGGCGCTGCCCAGCCAAGAGCAGCGAGCTACAGCCAAGCTCAGACAGGCAGTGACGCTGTTAAATATATTTCACTGTGCTTGAAAGTTGGACCCGTCATGACCTGATGAAATCAATGAATTGTAGTGCGACTACTCGTACATTCCAATCATGCAACAATAAATGATTATGAGACGATTATTGCGTGACTGGAATGTACGATTAGTCGCTCTACAATTCATTTATTTCAGAGCAGCCTGAGCAGACAGCAGAGCTGCCTATAACGGACTCGGCAGTGACGATCTAAAATAAGGCTGAATTACCTGAGACTGATTTGTGACAGTCTGGTGGCAGGGAGCGCGAGCCACGGTAGGCACGGGCCAGTGTCAATCAGAGGCTGCAGTCACCAAACTCTCCCCGGAAGTGGCCAGGTCCGGTCCCGGACTCGAGCGGCATCTTACTAAATGGCAGCACAACAGATAATGGTGCGAGCAGCGAGAAAGTGAACATAACTGCCGGCCCCCGCCTATTACAAGTCCTGTCTCGGACGGCACTCAACTGGACAAATCACGGGACACATTGTTCAGTCTCCATGATGACTCCAACAAGTCACGCGAATGGCAATACCGCGGTGATTTCAACCAGCGAGCAGCTGAGCCTGCCTGCAGCAGACAGAGACGTCATTGGGCACTCAGACCACCGCTGCTTTAATTTACTGCGTGGTCGCAGTCACTACCAGCTTCACCCAAGATCAGCGCGCAGATGGTCAAGGTGCAAAAAACGCGTGAGTAATGCATTTTAATGCGGTGATGCGGACCACCACATTAAAATGTGTTAGTCTAACGCCTGATGAGTGGTACTTGGCAGGGTTGGTCACCTGTTGTGATGGAGGAACCCCTCCGCCAAATCCTAAATCAGGGCCCAAGTTAGAAGTACTGGTAGGGAGAGCGTGAGGGAGGTTTAGATAGAGAAATAGATTAGACAGAGGTCAAAACATAGAGAAAGCACAATTTCTCAGTGGGCCCCATTGAAGGTGGGTGCATTGGGCAATTGCTCACTTTGCCCCTTCGCCGTAAAACATCTCTGGCGAGGTTAGCTCAGAGCACAAAGCAATGCAGGCGTGCAGCACGACAAGTGAATCCGAGAACACTCTTTTCATGCTAGATTAGAATGAGTGCATGAGTATTATTCAACTGAAAGGCACATGTTGGAAGTGCTCCATCAGGGAGTAAAAGAAAACGTAAATCAATGTGTTGCCTATTATAGTGTATGTAGATAGATGCATTAATGGATCAGAGCACAGAAAGGATTTTGGAGGGGGGCAACATGTGCCTCGGGAGCAAAAGAAAGCTTCTCAAGCTGAGAGCTCGACACCTGTATGTCTCAACGTCAGTCATGAGCAAGAATGATGCTGTTCCATCAAGGAACCCTGTGGGGTACTGAAGCGGGCTCCGCTAAGAGCTGAGGCACAGGCGCCATGTACCCTGACCGTTCTGGTGGTGTGAGACTCTGATGGAGCTGTATCTTTCTTCTGTCTAAAACACCCAGTGTAGCCCTGACTGTCTATGAATCAATTTGTAATGTGAATCATTATTCAATGGTGTGAGTGTCCTGAAGAGTACGCAAACCGCATGTAACAATTCAAGATTCAACTTGGTAGAATGATTTATTTAAGCACCACAGCGGAGAATAAACAGTGAGTCCATCTCTCTAAAGGCATTACAATCTATCACCAAATGTCATCTCATGAACTCTCATTCTGCCAACATTCCAATGGGCAAAAACAAACCCTGTTAAACGTGGCAGCTGCCAATCAAAATTTACATAGTCTGCCTGGCGCTGCTATTGTGACCGCCGTATGCCACGCGGGGGCCATGTTGAAAATAAGGGGCGTTGGCCTAGTGCAGCGCTGTGACAAGAAGCGGACCATCGCTTGTGCAGTGTGGTGACCCAATGGGGCCATCACCAGGAGTGCACTGTTTGTGACCTCCGCATGCCAGGTGGGGCCGAGGTGAAGATAAGGCCCATCGTACTGGTGCAGCACTGTGACAAAAACAGGGTCATTTTCCCTTTGGAGTGTTGTGAACCAGAGGGACCGGCGTCCGGAGGGTGCTGTTCACAACTCCCGTAAGCCGGGAGCTGGCTGGGATGAAGATAAGGAGCGTTAACACAAGAGCAGTATAGCAGGTTGTGGCCTACAGAAGAAGAACATCAACTCCATCACCCAAGACTGGCTGCCGAAGTCAGGAAGACTTAGTGCACGGTTGGCGGAGCATCAGGGATGCTTGTCACCTCGCACGCAGTACTCAGACTTCTGCTTATGCTGCATTGCTAATGTGTGCTTGGCATACAGAACGGCAGCTTCAGCAAGTGTGGGTAACTGAGCCTCTAGGGGGATTTGCTCTGGCTATAAGTGCTACAGTGCTGGGACACTGACTTTTAAGAAGCCATCATAGAACTTCTAAGACTTGTGCCTTCTAGCCATGCCTAACCTTAGTGATCGCCTCACATGAATGGGGAAGTGGGACTCAGGGACTTACTGGACAATGCTTGAGTGCATGCCTTACAGAAACTGTGTGTATATTATCAATTACGTGCCTTATTTCAATTTGTGTTTGCATATAAAGAGTACTTTTCCATAAATTGCATGTATATATTATCCATAATTTAAGTGAGTATTATCTATTGTGTCTTATTTCACTTTGTGTTTGTATATTAATAGTACTTGTTCCATAAAAGAGTTTCTGGCTGGTCATTCATTTATTGGGGGTTGCTGAGCGTATTTGGAGTTGTGTGTCTGCGTATACTTTGTATCTTCCTCCCCCACTCTGAGAAGGTTTGGACTGCTGGACCTGCACTACTACTGAGAGTCAAGTGCCAAAGAGCTAGTACGTGGCCCAGTTACTCAGAGCCCCATGTAAGTGAGGCCCTGGGTCATCAGGAGTAAGAGGCCTCAACCTCCACTGTTGGACCCAGTAACTCCTGCTGGCTCAGTGGCCCTCTGAAAGGGGTTATGACAATTGGCACCACGCTGTGGGGTACCTAACAATTAGGGGCCAGGGTACAAGTGTAGAATGGTCACTTCCAATTTATGCCAGTAACACAAGTCCAGTTTTTACGCTCAAGGTTTGCTCATGTAAAATAATGGAGGACACAGTGCTGGGAGTAGTCTGTGGTTCAGCTGAAGGATCTATGTAGCTGTGGAGGGCTCCCAGAAGCGGGAACAGGGAGGTCCTTGCTGATTTAATTAGGGACCAGTTTGAGAAACTGGGTTAAAGGGATGAGGATGTAGGAGACTCTGGGAAAGGAACCATGAGAGGAACCCAAGAGGAGAGTGCCCTGGAGACAGGCTCTCTAGTCCCCTTACCAGACATAAACAGTGTATCCCCTAATGCACTTTCCACCATTTCCCCAATAAACTCCTCTTCCACATTAGTGTCCAGAAATTCCCTGGTGTATACACCACTTTTTAATTTCTAGGGTTATAGATTCCAAGAGTAAATCATTTGGGTGGGTGGAGTCTAGCAGAGACCCTGAACTTGCAGTTGGCTCTAAAGAAAGCTAAAACTGAGCAAGAAGAAAAGGCCAGGGAGTTTGAGAGAACGGAGCTGATGCTAGCTCACCATGAAAAAGAGGAGAGAAAGAGAATGGAGAAGTGGCTATGGAAAAAAACCTGAGAGAAGGGGAAGAAAATCTAAGTGAGTGGAAATACAAACAAAGAGAGAAGGAGGAAAAGGAAAAGAACTGGAGAGCAAAAACAACCCTTAAGAGAGAGAAGCTTAGGATGGCAGCCGTGACAGCACCATATCAGACACCACCTCCAGTGAAGGACAGGATTCCGAGAGAACGTGTACACATATATGGGAAAAGGGAAGAACATCTTGGAATGGTTTGTGAGATTTGAATTTGCATGCAAGTGTAGGCCTTGAATGAGCTGTTCAGTTCACCTGCCTAAATGAGTTGCATGCCATTGAAGGGTACAGCAGTCTTTAAAGGAATGCCAGTGGCAGAGCAGATGGTCAATAAGAGAATTAAGGAAGCTTTGATTAGTATCTTCAAAGGTTCAAGGACTACAAGAGACCAGATGGTGTTCTGTTTTAGACATGGATTTACTGAGTATTGCATGATTAGAATGATGGGGGAGAGGGATGGAAGGCAAAAAATGTCAGTCCCTCAATCAGCTGATGATGAGAGTGTCTCAAGGATAAGAGCTCTACTCCACTTAGGTAATACCTGTCGGATCTGACAGAAAAAGATCCAGAGAAACTTGCAGTGCTGGCTGACTAGGGGTTAGCTAACATGGTGAAGAAGGGGATAAAACAGCACGGTTCTAAGCCGAAGGGGAAGCCGAATGCTCCACAGACTGGTTCCAAACCGGAGGGCTAGGGATCCTTTCCACTGGACCTTAGGAGGGCCCAGGAGAAATGAGAATAGTAATGGTTTGTCCAGAAAGGAGCACCATGATAAAAGAGGACAGGGAAATTCTTCCAAATCCAAGGTGATGACTTGCAATAAGTGCCACTAGGAGAAACACTTCAAGAAAGGCTGTGAGGTGAAAGACCCTGTGTAAGGAAACCGGCTTTTGTAGGTTCACCTTCAAATTGTGTATCTATTTAAACTAGTAGGAAGTGGTGTAACGCCTCTGAAATGCCCTGAGCCTTGCTTATCATGCTCTGTTCATGTGTTCTGACCCTTAAGGTGGTAAATATTTGATTGGCTTATCCCAAATGGCATAGCTCAACTTACTTGTAAGTCCCTACTATATGGTACCAGGCATACCTAGGGCCTGTAAGTTGAAGTGTCACTCATAGACCGCAGCACTAATGTGCCACCACGAGTACGAAAAGGCAAAAACATGTCTCCCAGGTTGCCACTGCAGACTAATAGCACAGCTGTAAATTAACTACTCTTTGTCATTTAAGGTAATGGCAAAGCCCAGTCCTCCTATTTAAATATACATGTCATCCATATGGTAGGCCTATCGATCCCAAACAAAAGGTGTTCTATATTAAATGGTGGAACATATATTTTTACATGTTCCAGCAGTAAACACGCTAAATTGCAATTGCAACTGCAAAAAAAGGCTAGTAGCCCTATTAGTGAGTGCAGACTGATAAGCTAACACCGCACCTCTGCTAACTTCTGACTGGAACTACTTAAGTTGGTCCCAAACTGTGCGTCGCGGCACCCGGGTGCGCCATCAAAGCTAGCCAGGGGCGCCGTGAACAGATACAATTTATGAAATAATTATGTGCTGATGATGATAGTAAATCTTATGACTTAATAGGATATCAAATTTCTAAACTGTAAATTGACATAACAATCGGTCCTTTTGTTCATTCCTCTTTTATTGGAATGCAATACGTTGCACAACAGTCACATAATAAAAACATACAAAGAGTTACCAAAGCCCTAATTTGGTTTTTTTATCGAGGATTAAGCTAGTCACCAGACATTATTTCACAGGCTTTGACGCCACCTACTGGAAAGGAATTGAATACATTTCAAGTAAAAGGACTCCATTTATTCCTGTAAGATATATCTAACATGGTTACCTAATGCCAGTTTGCCTTTTTTCTGCACATTGGTGTGGAAAACAATCTGCTTTTCTCATCTCAGAAAATTCCTCTGTCATGTTAACCACCAATTCCTAGTCCCAGTTTAGGTCTATTTTTTCTGATTTTCCCTAACATTTTTCCTTCCGATTGGTTAATTTATGACACAGCACACTGGCTTCAAGCAGTGCATGTAATGCTACCGCTCGCTTACAGCTGCTTACTCTCCTAATCTCGGATACTTGTGTATGGAGAGTAAATATTCTGTGCCACCAACATTTTGAAGACTTTCTGGAGCAGCCTGGCTTGCCTATACAGCTGCACAGATCTGGAAAAAGTTATTAGATTGCTTCACTATTGGTGTGCATAAGGTTTACTATGCAAATTTATTCTCACTTTGATCCGCATAAATCAGCTATCTGTAGAAGGCATGGTTTCCCATTTTTTTCATGCCTATAATGGTTACGTAATGTTTTCTTGCAACACTAGTTTTGAAGAAGAAATATCATGCAAGAATATGTCTCATGTTGTTTTTTCCCTCACTGCAACTCTATGTAGGTGCCTCCTAAAGGATTTGTATGTGAATACAAACCCCAATTGCCTTTTTCTTGAGACACATTGAATATTGGAGACCTTATATAGGACTCATAGTCTTCAAAAGTGTAACGAGCAGCCCAGGTCAGAAGTACTAGAGCCTTCCTACTGATTCAGCTTTTGCTTCTGTATGGAGATCCCATGATAACAACGGGCCCAACTACCTGGCTCGTACCTAGAATTAAATAGACACAAAGAGGCGCTCCAGTGGAGATTCATGGAGAGTGTTACCGTGCTACCTGTCTATCAAGCTGTGCTTTGGTGAAACAAAAATAGGTTGCGGATCCTGTTGAGGCTCTTGTTTTAGCTTGTAAGCAGTCCTGCTTGGATTAAGACGCAAGTCCTGATCAGCTCTGCCTGCTAAAGACCAGGTCGAAAAGACTGTCTTCAAGCTTGCTGCCACCACATGCTCACAGGTAACCGCGTAAAACTAGCGTAGCTTTCAGTAGCCTGTAGCACCATTTTGGGATTGCCGGCTTACTTGGTTATATTTTTTATTAGTTGTTTGTATGATTTGTTTGACTGTCATCAACTTGTACAAAGATTGTGACTTTCACATTGTACAGATGCCTCTGTACTTCCACTTGTCATTTTCCAGCAATCTACACCGCCATTCTTGAGACTTGGAAGACGGTCGAAGTCTATGCATTTTTATTGCAGTCAAAACGTATTAATCAGTTGTATTTCTCCATGATCTCTAAGCTCTGACAGCAGCCTTATGAATTCCCTGTGTATATTCGCAATCTTGTTTAAGAGCTGCTGCTTATCTAACCTGTGTGGCCTCAATCTTAGTTCTATCGCTCTTATATAACAAAAGTGGCTCCTTAACAACTAAAATGGCCTGCTCTGTATGCAATTGCATGAAAGGTGCCAATGAAAATTATTTCTTTTGTTCTCCCACCCATCTCACCCTTCACTTGGTTCTCAAGAGTAAGCCCCTAGCCTAGAGGTAATTAAAAATAAATAAAGTATTGTTTCTGACTTTACTAATTAAAGTTTTTTTTTTCTTAATCAATTGTTACATTTTTTTATTTTGTTACATCTATCATTATGATACCTTCATTGGCTTTATCCCAATTATTTTCAGGGAGGAAAATGGAAGTACTCCCGAGGCCGGGTTTACATCCCCCCAACCGCTAAAACAAATAGCATAATGGGGAGCCACGGGCAATAGGTCAAGGGAGCTGCAGGTCAAAAAAGTTTGGGAACCAATGCTGTGAGATATAAAAAAAAAAAAAAAATAATAAAAATCAGTGCATTAAATACGATTTAATGATTAAATCAAATTTAATGTCACTGTGGGCAAAGCGCACCTTTAGAAGTTGTCACTCTAGTTGCCCAAGAACTGTCTTCACAGACAGTTCTGCTGTCTTGGGGAGACATGTGAAGCCTGAAAAAGGAAGAGGTGTTACAGCGGCACGCCAAGAGAGGGTTTCTGCCATAATGGAAGTGAGCAGAATGGAGCCTTTCAGAATAGCTAGATGCCACACTTCACAAGAAGTAGCCATCAGGAGGGAGGGAACCTGGTGGCTCATTGGCTAGTGACTGCAGCCTCCTACACTGTTGCACCAAGGACCCGTCAAGGAGAGACTGCACCGATATGGCCTGCAACAGCTGCACTTGGTGGATAGTAAAGGAGAAGGGACTGTGCCTGTGTCCTGCTCATGAAGAAATAATCTCTGGAGCCCTGGCTGACCTGGTTGCAGAACAAAGACCCAGCAGCTAAAGTTGGTGGCCCAGATCTTTGCACTGCTGCCAACTGCCACCTTGCAGCACTAGAGACCAGAACCAGATGCACAAAGGACCTGGGGCCCTGGGAGAATTGACAGTGTGCAGCGTTGCCATCCAGGAGAGGAGTAGTCATACAGGGAAGGATTTGGCTGTGACAGTGATACCGCGCATCAGGACTTCTACCAGGACCTAGAGAACTTTGAGGGACATTGGCCCAGTGGCCAAGAGTGCCTCACCCGGTTTGTAGACTGAGGAGAAGCCCACGCTCCTGAAGAAGTCGACTCCTCAGCCCAGCTAAAGCAGGAGATTCTAAGGATCAGGTGGCTCACCTCCCATTCACAGAACAGGGTCACAACAGCTAAAGAAGTCTACTGGGGCAAGCTGATAGCACAAATTCCAGGATCACAGCTCCTCGCTGCTGTGCAGCCCAAAGGCCCAGGGCCAGACACTCAAAAGTTTACCCCAAGTCTGCTGTATACGGGAGAGCTGCTGGGGTGCAGCTTGGTTGCCCAGAAGTCAAACTGCTGCCAAAAGAAGGAAACCACTGAAACCGGTGTACCAGGTGACTGGGAGCCCAGTGGCAACTAGACTTCTGCCAAGCCCAAGATGACTTCGAGGGACGTCGACCCATGTGGTCAGGGTTGCCTCACCAGGCCCATGGACTGAGGTAGTAGCCCCAGCAAGACCGTTAACCGCATAGCATCCTTGAGCATCCTGTATCCCTTGTGTAAGGGCCACTACATAAAAGTCAATTGCAAGAAGCAACTAATGCTAGAGCTGGGCTGGAGCCTATTTTCCTCGTTGAGATACCGGTTTCTGTGGGCCATGCCTGTCCCCCTCCTAAATAACCGCATCCATCCTTGCTACAACTTTTTGTTGAAAAACTTTCTAAGTGTTGAATTCAATTGAATTTGCCAATGCTTGTTCGAGGTTAAGTAACAATTCTTAATTTATTGTTCCTTGTAAATTCTACATCTCCAGAACCCACAGGTGGATCTTTTATTTTTTGATGTCTATAAATTCATAAAAATGTAACCTATTTTTATAAATTGGTGTTGGATTTCTTGAGAGTTGTGTTTCTTTCTTAATTGTTTTGGTGGTATTTAAAAGCTTTACACTTGTTCCTCTGTTGAAACCTAAATGCTCTAAGCCAGCTACCCGGGGTTGAGCTAGGGTTTGATAAACAAAGCCCAACTGTTCCTAAAAGGGCTGGAAGTGTATTACACAGTGATGTCTCTCGACCACACCACATAAGTCCCCATTTCCTCAATGAACCTCTCCCAAGAAAGGTTTTGGGAGCAATAACGTTCCCGCAACTTTGAGAGAGACTAACCCTTACACGCTTTCGGTACAGTGTTCAACAACACAGTCCTTGGCCTTGAGGTCTCGGGGGGCTTTGAGTTCATCCTGGCATGGTCGGCACACAAATGCAAGCTGTGTGAGAAGGTATATTAGGTGGGGATCCACCAATGACATCTGCTTATGGCAGTCCTAGCAGAGTTTATAGCTTATAGTTTCGGGGGGGACCTGCTTCTTGCACAATGTATATATTTGTAAGATAAGTTCTCCAGGGGTAGCGGCTATATGTTGTTCTTTTGTCATTTCCAGGGTGGGACAGAGTTGACACGAAGCCACACAATGCCACATACCGCCACACAAGGGTATTACTTGGAAAAGTGTCTGGATCAAGTGTGGCACCTGGGGATATTCATATTCAGAATGTGAAGAATCTGCAGTTAGAAGTATGCATCAGAATCTGTGGTGAAAAGTGTCCAGAAGAAATAATATTCACAGATCAGCCAATCAGGCCTATTGCATTGACCACTTGCTTCTGATCAACTCAGGCCTATTGCACTGAGTATCAGCTTCCCCATAAGACAAAACAAGCACTCCTATTAGGGAAAGCATACATCATCTGCTCTGCCCAATCAAAAGTAAATTGAGTGGAAGATCAAATACCCAAGTGGATCCTAACTCCTTTCTAGGTACTCCTTCTAAAGCTCTCTTTCTGGTGATCACAAGTCAATGACAGATAGGCTGTCAAGACAGATCTAAAAAGAGAGCACCTGCCATATTTTATAGGTATGTTTTCTCTAGAGCCTTATGTCTAACAATCAATCAATCAATCAATCAGTTTTTGTAAAGCATGGCTACTCACCCGTGAGAGTCTCAAGGTGCTGGGGGTTAGTGGGGGGAGTAGTGGAGGAGGGCTTCATCCGAAGAGCCAAGTTTTGAGGTTCTTCCTGAAGATGGTGAGCGATGGGCTTTGTCTCAGGTGCAGGGGGAGGTTGTTCCAGCTCTTTGCTGCGATGTAGGTGAAGGATCGCCCTCCGGCGGTGGTTTTCAAACATGAGGGATGGTGGCCAGGCCCATCTGGGCGGAGCGGAGGGATCTGGCCGGGTGTGGAAGGAGACGCGGTGGTTCAGGTTGGCTGGTCCTGCATTGTGTATGGCCTTGTATGTGCGGGTGAGTAGCTTGAAGGTGATTAGTTTCTCGACCGGGAGCCAGTGAAGGGTCCTCAGGTGTTGGGAGATGTGTTCTTGGCGTGGGAGGTCCAGGATAAGTCTGGCTGCGGCGTTCTGGATGAGTTGTATTTTTTTTTAATGTTTCTAGTCGAGGTGCCGGCGTAGAGGGTGTTGCCGTAGTCGAGCTTGTTTCTGACTAAAGCGTGGGTGACTGTCCTACGACAGTCTGCGGGGATCCTTCTGAAGATCTTCCGAAGTCTGCGGAGTGTGTGCCAGCAGGAGGAGACAACTGAGTTTACCTGGCGGGTCATGGGGAGGGAGGAGTTGAGGATGATACCTAGGTTGTGGGCGTGCTCAGTCGGTGCAGGGGGGCGCCGAGGGATGTCGCAGTTGAACTTGAGGCGGCTTTCTCTCATCCAGGTGGCGACGGCTTCCAATCCTGAGTGGAAGTTCCTTTTGGCTGTGTCCAGGTCTTCGGTGAGGGAAATGATGAGTTGTGTTTCATCGGCATATGATACGATGTTAATACCATGGCTTCTGACAATGGCTGCGAGAGGGGCCATGTACATTTTGAACAGTGTGGGACTCAGTGAGGATCCTTGGGGGACTCCACAGTTGACTCCTGTGGGTCTGGATGTCTAGGGCGGGAGTCTGACCCTTTGCCTTCTCCCGGAGAGGAAGGAGTGGATCCATTCCAGGGCTCTTGCGCGGATTCCTATGTCATGGAGTCTGGTGCGTAGAGTGTTGTGGGAGACTGTGTCGAAGGCTGCTGAGAGGTCAAGGAATATGAGCGCTGCGGTCTGGCCACGGTCTAGAAGTAATCAGATGTCATCGGTGGCTGCCAGGAGGGCTGTCTCCATGCTGTGGTTGCTGTGGAAGCTGGACTGGGAGCTGTCCAGGGACTTGTTGGCCTCAATGAAATTCTGTAGTTGTGCGTTGATTGTTTCTCCAGTACTTTGGAGGGGTAGGGTAGCAGTGAGATGGGCCGGAAATTCTTTATTTCTGATGAGTCGGCCAAAGGTTTCTTCAGGAGAGGGCTATTTTGGCATGTTTCCAGTCTTCAGGGAAGGTGCCAGTGATGATGGAGCAGTTCATTGAGTTTCAGAGCTCTGGATGAACTGGCTCTGATGTATATGTGGTGTGGGCAGGTGTCCATGGGGGCTACGGAGTGGGTGCTGTTCATGCTGCTGACTGTTTCCTCTGTGGCGAGTGTGGACCAGCTGTGGATGGTCTGGGTGGGTTCTAGGGTGGAGGGATGGGGGGGTACGCTTTTATTCGTGGAGTGCGGTGGTGAACCAGCTGGCTCTCTTAGGTACTCGTTTGGCCGATGTCAGCCAAAGGGGGGCTAGAGTGTCAGCGCATTCGGTGATCCATGCGTTGAGATTGCACGCTGCTGTGTTGGCGTCATCGGAGGAAGGAGGGAGGGATTTGGATAGAGATGAGGTGAGTTGCTTGCTGGTGATTTCGTTCCTTTTCCTGTGTGGGGTCCTGGGGTGCGGATGCTGGGTGCGGTGATTGTAAAGTGAATGCAGCGGTGGTCGGTCCAGTCTGTGGTGGAGATGGTCTTGATGGTGATCCGGATGCTTGAGGTGAAGATGGGTTAACCATTGGCAAAGCCAACAGATCTGACTTTGGCAAGCAGGCACAATGGTTAATTTCATTTTTATTGAAATCATATGCCACAAAAATAAAGGGGGGAAAAAGCATGGTGCCACTTAAAGGGAACAGCCATAAGCGTGCAATAACATTTTGAATTTATATAAAAATGAACTATTGGATGTAATTTTATTTAAATAGTGCTTTCTAGCAGGCTCATGTTTTACAAAGAACAGGCATAGAAAAAATGTTTTAGTTTTAATGCACAGCAATTGAAAATATGATTCTTACTGGTGCAAAGGAAAAGCATGACTGGCTTTGAATTATTGCAACCTGGAGAGTTAAGTTAAAGGGTAAAAAGGTCTTGTATGAAAAGTGTTTGTCATTGTAGGAAATTGGGTTACTGGTTGAGAGGGGTAAAACCCTACTCAAGCAGCAACTACAATTCTTGTCAGGGTGAAACCCCAAATTACCCTGTGCCCAACCCTCTGGCAGCGTGGCACAAACACAGTCTGAGTTAACTTAGAGAGAGGTAACCTGTAAAGTATTTATTCAGCACTTTCAACAGTAATAAAGTGGAAACACAGCACAAGAAAACTCCCACACCAATTTAGAAAAAGAGAGAAAAATGCAATAAATTATTTGACACCACAACGACAAAAATCAAATTAGTTAAGCTGAAATATGCAATTGGAGAGTTAAGTTAAAGAGTAAAAAGGTCTTAGATGAAAAGTGTTTAATGTCATTGTAGAAAATTGGGTTACTGGTTGAAGAGAGAGAGAGTAAAATCCTACTCAAGCAGCAACTACAATTCTTGCCAGGGTGAAACACAAGCAAACCCCAAAATAACCTGTGCTTAACCACCTGGTAGCGTGGCACAAACAATTTACAGGTAATGTGTAAAATATTCATGCAGCACTTCAAACAGTAATAAAGTGAAAAAACAGCATAAGAAAAATCCCACACCAATTTATAAACATAGAGTAAAATGTAATAAATTATTTGACACCAAAATGACAAACATCAAATTAGGGTAAGCTGAAGTATGCAATTTTAAGGATTTAGGTAGAAAAAGTGTTTAAAAAACAAAGTGCCAACTGTGGTTATCTAATTGAATTGCACCGGGACAAACTCACAAGTTCAGGCGAACCGCGATGGAGCATGGGCCGATACAGGGAGCAAGTTAGGCCCTTATGAACAAAGTACATCAAATCCTGATTACAGATAGTTGCATGGTCCTGCGTCAAGGATGCGACCACACAGCAGTGGTTCTGAGGAGCTGTGAGGTCCTGTGGCGAGGATGTGTCACGCAGCAGTAGTTCCGATGTGAGGCTGTGAAACGATGCATAGGTTCTGCTTGGACCCCCCAGCTGGGCTGGTAGAGCACTTTCAGGCCCGTTTTCAAGGGTCCAGGACTGGGTGGCAACACTTAGGGAGCAAGACTCGCAATACCCAGCATCCAAGTGCTGGGTTCAAGGTAGGTGGAGCCTCTCCTGTCCCTCAGGCTCTGATTAATAGGCCAACCAACTAGCCCCTGGAGTCATTCTGCTGGTCCTGGGTTCAAGATGGAGGTACAATCCTTCTCAGTCAGGTAACAGTGTAGCAGAGTAGCAGTCTTTCTTGCAGCAGAAAAGCGCAGTGGTCCTTCTTCTGAGTCTTTGACAGGTCCGGATGTGCACTCAATTGTTGGGTCGGAGGAACCATTATTTACACCTGGCCCAGCTTTGAAGCAGGACAAGTTTCTAGAGGTTCCACCCCCAGAAGTGTTTGGGATTTCCTGCCTCCCTGCCCTGGCCCCGGGGGCACAACAGACTAGTGTGAAACTCTTTTTCAGTGTGCTGGGGCAGATTCGTTGTGATGCGCAAGTGTGGTAGGTGACAGCTTCCCCACCCCCGATCAAGTCAGAGATGGCCCATTCTGTCAACGCCTATACCTCCTTTGTCTCACTGTCTGGGAGCAATACACCAAGACCAACTGCCAGATGCACCTAGTTATGTAACCCAGGAAACAAGCTGTAGGCACCAAATGGTTAGGATGGAAAAAAATGGCACATTTCTAAAGATGGCATTTTCAAAATTGTGAGTTAAAATCCAACGTTACCATTAAAGAGGGTCTTAAATTACAATTATTTAGAGACACAACTTGACATTCTTATGTGGTCCCAACTGAAAGTTATTACTCATTACATAAAATAAGGTAACCCAATTTTATCCTACAGGAAAAGGCAGGCCTTGCAGTAGTGAAAACAATTTAATCGTTTTTTACTACCAGGACATGTAAAAGTCAAAAGGTACATGTCCAACCTTTTAAACACACTGTACCCTGCCCTATGGGCTTTTTAGGGTTTGCCCTATGGGCTGTTTAGGGTCTACCCTAGGGGTGACATGCAAATGAAACAGGAAGGTTTAGGCCTGGCAAAAAGTTTATTTTGCCAGGTCAAAATGGTAGTTTAAAACTACACCCACAGGCTGTAGAGGCAGGCCTGAGACATGTTGTAAAGGGCTACTTAAGTGGATGGCACAATGAGTAATGAAGGCCTACTAGTAGTATTTAATTTACAGGCCCTGGGTGAATGTAGTGTGAGCAAGCACCCTGTTTTTTGGCATGGTTACCCCCACTTTTTGCCTGCCGTCAGTGTATTTTGACTGTGTTCACTGGCATACTGGTGCCCCCATTTAAATCCCTAGTATGTGGTACCTAAGCACCCCGGGCATTTGGGATAGTAGGGGTTCCCCATGGGCTGCAGTATGTATTATGTCACCTATGGGAGCCCATGCAAAATGTGTCTGCAGGCCTGCTATTACAGTCTGCGTGCATGTACACTTTCACTACAGGTCACTGCAAGTCACCTCTATAGCAGGACCTCCTAGTCCAGAGGGCAGGGTGCAAGTACCTGTGTGTGAGTGCACCCCTGCATGAGCAGAGGTGCCCCTAAGAATTCCAGCTCCATTTTCTTGGACTTTGTAAGTGCGGGGAAGCCATTTTACCCGTGTTCTACTGACACTACCAGTGTACAGCTACATAATGGTAACTCCGAAATTGGGCATGTTTGGTATCAAACAGGTCAGACTCATATCCCAATACTGTTGCCAGTATTGGTTGTATGATTCCATGCACTCTGGGGGCTCCTTTGAAGAACCCTAAGCTTTGCTCCTACTAGGGTGTTCCCGGGCAGCTCGGGCTGCTGCCATCCTACAGACAGATTTCTGCCCACCTGCTGCTTACCCAGCTCAAGCCACAGGAGGCTGAACAAAGGATTTCCTTTGGGAGTGGGAGGCAACACCCCTCTCCTTTTGGAAATAGGTGTTACATGGCTTGGGATGAGTAGCCTCCACAAGCCACCGGTATGCTGTGAAGGGCACATTTGGTGCCCTCCATGCATAAACTGGTTTGCACTCGTCCAGAGACCCCCGGTCCCTGCTCTGGCACGAAACTGGACAATGGAAAGGGGAGTGTCCACTCCCCTGTCCATCACTACCACAGGGGTGGTGTCCAGAGCTCCTCCAGTTGGCCACTTGATTCTGCCATCTTGAATCCAAGGTGGGCAGAGGCCCCTGGGAGCATCTGAGTGGCCAGGTCAGGCAGGTGACGTCGCAGTCCCCTCCTGACAGGTGGTCACTTGTTAGGTGACCAATCCCCCTTCCTGGGCTATTTAGGGTCTCCCTCTTGGGTAGGTCCTCAGATTTGACATGCAAGATTCCAGCAGGACTCCTCTGCATTGTTTACTTCATCTTCTGGCCACCGAGACTGCAACTGGACCCTCCAGGAACTGACAATCTGCAACTCCAGCGACGACTCCGCTTAACAACATTGTTTCTCTGGCTCCTTTCAGCAACTGCAACATTCCCCTGGCTGTGTATCCTCTGATAGCGACAAGTCTTCAGCCAACACAAGAAACAAGAAGAAAGCTCCCTCGGAGTGAAGGAGTCACTCCCCTGCATCCGCAAGCACCAACTGCAACGACAACCGGCTGTGTGGATCTTCTCATCTGCAAAACTGCGTGGATCCTGCATCACAGGTAAGCCGTTGCCTCTCCTTGCAGGACAGTACCCTGTGCACCGCAACTCTTGCAGTTACCAAGGCTTGTTGGTTGCTCACACCACTGACTGACTGCAACTCTTCCTCCGACGTGGGACGACTGCATCACTTCTGGAACTCTTCTCCTGTCTGCATAGCGGACTCCTGGGCTTCACTGTCGACCTGGTCTTGCATCTCCAAAAGAGTGGGTAGTGGCTCCTGCCCAAACCGGACGCTCCAACTGGAACTGGACTTGGTCCCCTCCATTTGCAGGTCCTCTTCTGTCTGGATCCATCTTCTGTTTCTTCCAGTCTAGCTTGGGGTTTGCACAGTCTTTTTACAAAGTTTACCTGTGGGTTTGGGGAAAATCCAGGTACTTACCTCCTCTCTCCTGGTCGCTGGGGGAGAACTGTGGTACTTACCTTTTGGGGTTCCTAGTTCCTCCAGCTCCCCTCTACAGATTCCACTTCCTTGGGTGGAGATCTGCCTTTCGCATTCCATTTATTTTGTATATGGTTTGGTTTCCGACTAGGGTCTCCATTATTTCCTGTTATTTCACTGTTTTCTATTGCTTTCTACACCCATTCCTGATTACAAATGTGTACATAATAGTGTGTTTACTCACCTGCTAGTAGAGTATTGCCTATACAGTATTTTAGTATTGTGTTACCATAATAAAGTACCTTTAATTTGAAGCACTGTGTGGTTCTTTCATGTGTGTAGGTGCTGTGTGACTATAGTGGTATTGCATAAGCTTTGCATGTCTCCTAGATAAGTATTGGCTGCTCATCCACAGCTACCTCTAGAGAGCCTGGCTTCCTAGACACTGACTACACCTCACTAATAGGGGATACCTGGACCTGGTATAGGTGCTCACCACACACCAGGCCAGCTTCCTACACGTAGTACAACTTTACTAGGGACTTAGAAGTATATTACATTTGCCAATTGGATATGAGCCATTTTTACCATGTTTAAAGGAGAGAGCACACGGACTTTAGGACTAGTGCACAGAGTCCTAAAAGTAAACGAAAACGGGTTCAAAAACAGGAGGGTGGAGAGTGAAGGCAAAAACCTTGAGATTGACTCTATAGAGAGGGCCAAGTCCAACAGTAATTAACACAATTTGTCACGATCACCCATTCTGATGCCTGCATGTCTTGATATTCTCTGACTGGATGCTGGCAAAGATGATATAGTTCACTAGTATGCACACAATTAAACCAGGTCTATACCACATTCTTTTAATATACTCACCATCTCAGGAAGGTCTCTCTTTTGATAAGTGAACTCTAGCTGCTGATTGGATGGGCCACTGCAAATCACAATTGGTAGTATATTGTCTGGTGGAATCACATGACCTAACGGAAACAAGTAAATACAAACCAGTAAAATCAACAGGATATTCTTTATCAGTTCTAGGTTGCATATACCAAGGCAGAAGATGACACTGGTTCTAGGTTGCATATACTAAGCCAGAAGATGACACTGAATTATCTTTACATTTGTTATTAATGAAACAGTTAAATTTTTTCACATAGCTATTGTTGGCAGAGTATGACAGGTAGCAGCAGAATTTCACAGAATGGAACCTGCAAGAAAGAGGCTTCAAAGACAAATTGACTTTAAGGCCGATCCAATACCTTGATGGAGGACTGTAATTTGAGCTTTCTGGTGACAACATTTTCTTCTGTCATTTAATCTTATATACGCCTAAGGGAAGACATCAATGCAGTTACTTCTCCGTCTTACATTGAAAGAAGGTCAACTCATTTGCTTATACCACTGTATTTATTCTCAGCCTGGTATAAGAGTACGATGCGGTGTTTGGGAAACAGCAACAATTTTATTTAAAGAGGCTGGAGAAACCTACTGCTAAGGAGCTGCTGTAGTCTCCATGTGACTCTGTTGAAAGTTCATAAGATTTCTCACTAGTGAATCTGTTACTTCTAGTCCATACGCTTATTCTCAATATCACCTTCTGTGCCACCATGAAGCAGGATTGAAAACTGCGTAAGGAGCTGAAAAAACAGACCGCATCATATGTTGACATAAAACAGAACCTGTGGGCATATAATTTCCATTCTTTGAAAAGGAGCCAATTGGTTTATGCTTTTTGATGATGGCTGGAGGACAGAAAATTCATATTTGAAAACAGCCTATGAACTAGAAATAATTTTATCCTAGTTCTAAATCATGACTCTTTACTACTTTCAACTTGCAGACAGATTCAGACACATTATTGTGGGAAGAGAAGTCAACATCCAGGGGCAGCGGCCACTAGGTTACAAAGAACATTCTTGCCAAACTAAGCATTGCTCCTGAAAGAAACATTCAGAGCATAGTATCTGTAGTATACATCTGTGGTAGGAACTGTAGCACCCTTACATATCTTTCTTTCAAAACATGTCACCAAAGCTGCCTTATTTCTAGTGAAGGTTACTCGGATACTGGATGGAGCATTTGTCTCAGACAGAAAATATCAGTAGGAGATATACAAAAAATTCCATATGAAAATGGAAAATTTAGCAGCTAGTTGCCAGCATCACTACCATCAAAGAATACAAACATCAATCAATAGAAAACAGAGTCCTGGTTGTATCAAGACACAGCAGTGAGATGAACTGGACACTCAGGATGCATACAAATAAGCTATGAGGAAAAATCTCCTTGTTAAAATGAAATTTTGTCAGCAACATGGGAACAAGGTAGGATGAGTCCTCCAGAACACCTTGTTTTAAATGAACAAAGTTCAAGCATCTGAATCACACAGAGCTAACAGCCCTTGCTGAAGTGACATCCAACTAGAAATCAAAAACAGCTGAAGCTATACGTTCTAGGAGCCCACAGGTTCTAACACAATCTATATAAATCTGGCTAAAACCAGCTTGAGGGACAAAGGGTGCCTGACACGAAGGACCAAGTGCAATGAAGATCTATCAAAGAAGTGGAATGGTTCGATAAGAGAACATTTCCCACTTTGCGGGAACAGGTGCAACTCTTTTTCTCGTGCAATGACTAGTTTACAATCTTGTGGAGACAAAATTGTTCCTTCCAAATTAGACAATAACAATCAGAGATCAAAATTGGTGGGGCCACTAGGATGTGCAAACATACAGCTCTTTCTCTGATCTTCTGTGAGACACTCAGGAAAGGCATAGAAGAATGCCCTTATCCAGGCCTACATCTGCCATGCCCTCATGGATCAATCCAACATGTGCCAGGATCAGGGTCACGCCCAAGAGGCTTATTGATTGCATCAAGAATTCAGATGAGTGCAGCGTTGGTGGCTATGCCCCTTCAGGCTTTGAAGATGGATTTGATGACTTCCTGGTAAATCGCTCACTTGTCTGCTGTTGTTGACTCCAACAATGTGGAAGTCCAACAGTGGCCAACCTCTACACTCAAAGCAACATTGCAACTGATAGAGTTAAAGGAAGTGTGCCCACGTCCTTTATGAATATAGGCAAGCGCCATGGTATTGTATGTGTGCACTTTCACCCCTCTATTTCTCCTCACTGAAAGGGAGGCTAAAATAATAATGAAGACATCTTCATTTCAAACACTTAATTGGAGAGCCAAATTATATCTGTCTCAAGGCAGTGATAGAAGGTTCCACAAAGTGAGTTCCGCACTCAGGTTCAATTGTGACTGTGAGTTGGTGACAGGGGTGGGGCATCTCACTGTAAGCTTGTGTCTATGGGCCTACCCTATCCCAGTTGGAAACAGAGATGGGTAGACTTTACCATGCTTCTAACTTCTAAATAATAACTTATCCCATGGCTCAACCAGTTGGTGCTGCAAGGAATGCTTATGGGGCTTCTTATAGTAAACCACTCTTGTGACAAATAGTCCCAGAGTCATCTGGAATCACTAGGAAGAAGAAGTCATGTGGAGGAAGTGGTCCACTCTGATTCCCAGGAGTAGTTTATCCTGTGCTATACTTGAGGAGTGAAGTATTTTCGAAATTAACTGAATCCATTTTGAGTGCATCAAGGAGGATGTTTGGGGATTCAGAAAATACCCACAATAAAACAGGATACTAATAGTAAAGGTCAGGTACATTTCTGATGGGTCCTTTGCTAATGCTCAGCTGAGACACTCGTCCAGGGAGGGGAAGCAGCAACAGAAATGTAGCCACCATAGTCAGCCTCTTGATGAAGTCCCAGGGACAACTAAATGAGGTAAGAATGCAGCTTTCTACAATGGTAAAGTCAAGACTGCACTAATCTGGCAATTCAGCTCCTACAGGAATGATTCTAGTGTCTGCACTTCCTAGAACCCATCAGCGACCATGCAAAGTATATCTTTGCTGGTCAGCAGCATATTGAAAAAAGGAGAATGGGATAAGGAGGGGCCAGAAACAGACCCTGGATATCTTCATTCTGCCAGTTCCTACCACTGGCTGAACCTGCACTGGTTGAGGCACTGGTATCTACAACAAGAAATAACTCTTAGTATTTGGTCATTGATGTTACTGTTCACTATTTCGACTATGACATATAATATACCTTGAAACAATCTCTCTATGGCTGATAAAAACTCTAACTCCCTAGACCTTAAATATAGACTAAACAAGTGGGGTGACCAGAGAAATGTCAGATCACATATATACCAAAAGTACAAAAAAGTATTGTACGTATGAAATGCCAATTATCAGTGTCGTCAATCCTGGGTGCATAGCAAGGAGGGAGAGCAGCCACTCCCATGCTCTACAGGATGGGTAACAAATCCCAATAAGTCAACAATACTGAAGCAAGCATACCACTTTAAAATAAACCAGGTATCCACAGTTCATCAAATGAATATTCTTTTATTTCAGACTTATTTGGGTATATAATGTTCTATCCAACTAACATGTTTTGTCAAGTGGGTATGACCTAATGACTTCTTCAGGACTAGGAAGGACACATACATAGTACAAATGTGTCACTTCATCATACATATATCCAGCAACAAAAGAACACAAATTCTCATACTTCTTCAACTGTCCATAAAATTGTTCCAATGTTTATATTCAGAAATGTAATTCATATGGGCGCTAAAATTGTCAAATCAAAGTTCTAGATCATGCAGGCCAATACCTTTACATGCTAATGTTCAGCATTCAAACAACACGCACCTTAAAAGAGTAAAACTAAACAAGACTGAGCTATAATCAAGCTTATTTCACATCTGATGTGAACACTCAATTAGATCTGGAGAGGTCCACACAAATGTGCGCCCTGTGGACCATTTTGTGTAAAAAAACACATAAAACCAAGCGTGTGTTTTACTAGCAAGTAACCTAATGTGCATGATTAGTCAATATCTCACCTTCAAATTATTTAAACTCCTATGTGTATGGAAAAGAACATTGGAGGGTATCCAAGTGTATTGCACTGTAAGAGTAGACAATACAAATTATTACACTAAATGAAATGTTAGTGTCCTATCTGGTTTAACATTTGTTATTATTATTTAGATTATCTGTTTAAGGTCCTATAATAGTCTATAAACACAGCCTAGTACTGGCCAAAAAGGACGCAATACTATATACGTATACGTATATACAGCATAAGATGCTGTTGTGGCAAATAAGTGAGTGCATCGGAGCAGGCAAAACACAGCTGAAGTAAACATACTAAAGGTGAAGTGCATATTCCAAATAGCAATAAGTGTACTGTCCATCTCAATATTATGTAAAATGACATATTAGGAATAGGGGACACATCAAATAAGCAAAGTTGGGGAGGCAACATCAATAGATAAAGCAGTGCCAATAAAATATCTGCGTACCTACTAAGACAAAGTCCAGCTTCTCAAGTGAGTAGCCAGATACAGTGCAAGTACCAAGACCACTGAGACTAAGGGGTGGCATTCCTAGTATACAAAGTAAGAAATAACGCATTGTCACTCAAAGCTATGTTGTACTAACTTGGCCCCTCTCTCTAATACAGAGCAATGTGTAAGGCTGTCTGGTAATAGAAAAAACAGCAAGTATATATCAAAACACTAGTGCTTCTCTAAGTGAATATGTGAGATAAAATCAAACATAAATAGGTTGTGTTTGGCCTGTGACATGTAATAAAGGGGCGTGTAACATATTAAAAAAGCAAGTCAGGTCTCCAATTCATGAGTAAAGCCATGCCATGAAAAAACGTATATACTCAAAGAGTTCTTGATCCAGTTTAAAGCATGGCATTCAGGTAAAGCTAAGCACATACTAAGAATAAGTTAGTGTAAGAAAATGGGCCTAGCTGTGTGGGCTGCACAAGTAGTGGGTCGACAATTACCACTCAATGGGAACTAAATACCCCACTGTAGAGTGTGTCACTCTCTGGGTAGTGAAGCACAGCAGTCCAAAGCCACTCAGGGGAGCTGGTGTGGGCTAGTAACCACCACTCGCTGGCATGAAATAATAACATTCAATAAATGATTGTTGAGTCTCTGCATCTGCTTTAGAAAAGGAAATATGCTTTTATTATACAATGTGTACTTAATACTACACAGTACTTTATTTACAAATATACATCAGAGTGGTGGAAATACTTTTGTCAACATTACACTTGACCCCAGAAGTCACTGTACCCTACATCCATACAATATATCACAAAACCACATAATAGGGTGTGAGGAAAGCATATGGTGTGGTTATGCGACCAGTAGGTTTTGTTTGTTAAACCCTCTAACACAACCCTGGCTAGCTGTGGCACCGAGCAGCAAGGCTTACAAAAAGAAACAAGTAAAAAGCATTTGAACAGCAACAAAACAAATGAAGAAGGAATAACTGGGACACCAAAGAAAGCCAACACCAATTTAAAAAAAATAGACTGTATTTTTAGACACCACAACAAAAAAGATTCACTGGAGGGTTCCAGAGATCCAGAGATACAGACTTTAGAAGGTTCAGTAAAATTAAGCACTTTAGTCAACCGCGAACAACCACTGGCCAAATTCAACCAACTGGACACTTAGCAACCTTTTGAGCAAAAACTTTGACTAGTTGTTTTGCAGTCAGTTAGAGTTACTTTGTGTGACCAGCACCGACACGGAGCCAGTTAGAGGTTACCAGTAAGGTTCTCAGAAACAATTACCTCTGTAGGGGAAGCAGTTTTTAGTCAGTTCCATTATCTTTTGGTGTATGTTCCCATGGGAGTGGTCCTGATGCAAGGGATATAGAATGCTCAAGATGCTCAAGAATGTTGTGGATGCAATGTGGTCTAAGACGGTCTTCTTGCATTGCTTCTCGGTCCACAAGGAACACACAGCTGGCACAGTCCCTCTCCTTTGCTAGCCACCGGGTTCAGTAGTTGCTGTCCACACTGCAACTTGTTAAAATAATTTCGACCTAAGAATCAAGTTGGGCTTAAAGTAACAAGTTGTTTGATACTTTGCATGACCCACTTTGGTCGCATCGTTTTCAGAGTTAGCACAGCTGAGGGGTCAACATGTAAATCTGCGCTCGCTAATCAGGGGATGAAGAATGTCCACAGTAAAAATTACTGTTCCGTGATTTTACTACCATAACATGTAAAATTACATGGTCTGCCAGTGGAATATGCTGCACTCTGCCTTAGGACTGGATAGGCCTGCCTTAGGGGCGATTTATACATATACCAGGGGGAGGTCTGGCTTTGCCATTGCTTTAAATAGCAAAGTCAAGTCAGGTCAGCAGTAAAAACTGCTCTTCCAGTCTTGAAATGGTAAGCTGGGAGTTCCATTTTACTGCTGTCCCACCTAGGGTGGAACAACCAGTGCTGCAATCCCCAGGGGTACAACTCTAACGTACCATTTACTTGGGACTTACAGGTCATTTTTCTCAGTCAACTGGGTAAAAGCCAATTGAGTAAAAAACAATTTGAAATACCAGTTTAACCCCTTCGCTGCCAGGCCTTTTCCCCCCCTCCTGTGCCAGGCCTTTTTTTGCCTATTTGGAATAGTTCTCGCTTAAGCCCTCATAACCTTTTGTCGACATAAGCTACCCACACCAAATTTGCGTCTTTTTTTTCCAGCATCCTAGGGATTCTAGAGGTACCCAGACTTTGTGGGTTCCCCTGAAGGAGGCCAAGAAATTAGCCAAAATACAGTGAAAATTTCGTTTTTTAAAAAACAAATGGGAATAAAGGGCTGCAGAAGAAGGCTTGTGGTTTTTTCCCTGAAAATGGCATCAACAAAGAGTTTGCAGTGCTAAAATCACCAGCCTCCCAGCTTTCAGGGACAGGCAGACTTGAATCAGAAAACCCAATTTTTCAACACAATTTTGGCATTTTACTGGGACATACCCCATTTTTATGATTTTTTGTGCTTTCAGCCTCCTTCCAGTCAGTGACAGAAATAGGTGTGAAACCAATGCTGGATCCCAGAAACCGAAACATTTCTGGAAAGTAGACAAAATTCTGAATTCAGCAATGGGTAATTTGTGTAGATCCTACAAGGGTTTCCTGCAGAAAATAACAACTGAAAAAAATATATATTGAAATTGAGGTGAAAAAAACAGCCATTTTTCTCTACGTTTTACTCTAACTTTTTCCTGCAATGTGAGATTTTTGAAAGCAATATACTGTTACGTCCACTGGACTCTTCTGGTTGTAGGTTCATCAAGAACCCTAGATACCCAGAGCCAATAAATGAGCTGCACCTTGCAGTGGGTTTTCATTCTATACCGGGTATACAGCAATTCATTTGCTGAAATATAAAGAGTCAAAAATAGGTATCAAGAAAACCTTTGTATTTCCAAAATGGGCACAAGATAAGGTGTTGAGGAGCAGTGGTTATTTGCACATCTCTGAATTCTGGGGTGCCCATACTAGCATGTGAATTACAGGGCATTTCTCAAGTAGACGTCTTTTTTACACACTGTCTTATATTTGGAAGGAAAAAATGTAGAGAAAGACAAGGGGCAATAACACTTGTTTTGCTATTCTATGTTCCCCCAAGTCTCCCGATAAAAATGGTACCTCACTTGTGTGGGTAGCACTAGTGCCCGCGACAGGAAATGCCCCAAAACACAAAGTGGACACATCACAGTTTCTCAAAGAAAACAGAGGTGTTTTTTGCAAAGTGCCTACCTGTGGATTTTGGCCTCTAGCTCAGCTGCCACCTAGGGTAACCTACCAAACCTGTGCATTTTTGAAAACTAGAGACCTAGGGGAATCCAAGACGGGGTGACTTGTGGGCTCTCACCAGGTTCTGTTGCCCAGAATCCTTTGCAAACCTGAAAATGTGGCTAAAAACACTTTTTCCTCCTATTTCGGTGACAGAAAGTTCTGGAATCTGAGAGGAGCCACAAATTTCCTTCCACCCAGCGTTCCCCCAAGTCTCCCGATAAAAATGGTACCTCACTTGTGTGGGTAGGCATTGTGCTCGCAACAGGAAGTGCCCCAAAACACTATCTGGACACATCGAAATTAGCAAATAGAAAACAACCTGTTTTTTGGGCTCAGCAGCCATCTAGGGAAACCTACCAAGCCCAGACATTTCTGAAAACTAGACACTCGAGGGAGTCAAGGGAGGTGTGACTTGTGTGGATCCCCCAATATTTTCTTACCCAGAATCCTCAGCAAACCGCAAATCTAGCTAAATTTTTTTTTTACATTTTTCCCACATTTCTGTGTGGGATCACTGCACCGGGACAAATTTCCTACCACCCAACGTTCCCCTCAGTCTCCCAGTAAACATGATACCTCACTTTTGCAGGTGGGCCAAGTGTTTGTGACAGGGAAGAGCCAAAAACACATCGAAATTGAGGGGGAACCAAAGTGGGTCTAAAAGGGCAGTTTGAAAAAATAAATGTTTAGGCTGACAAGTGCAGCAGAAATTTTATCGGTATAGATGAGACCATGCTGGGTGGTAGGAATTTTGTGGATTACTGCAGATTCCGGACGGTTCCATCACAAAAATGTGGGAAAAATGTGTGCTTCCCAGCAAAGTTGCAGGTTTGCATGGCATTGGTAAGGAAATGGTGCGGGGTGCATGTGAAGCACACCACCCTGGAATCAACTAGATGTTTAGTTTTCAGATGTGTCTAGGTCTTGTGGATTTTTGTACATGGCAGCGTCCAAAAGTAAAAAAAAAAAGTGCAGCCCTCACCATTCCAAGTGGGACGATTTTGAGTTACCAAGCTCTCATGGCCCAAATGTAAAACAAAAACCAAAAATAATCAAATGTCCTCTTGCTTGCCATGGGATAAGATGTTTTAGTGTGCGGGGGGGGGGGAGCTGAAAGACTGTTAGCCCCTTCAGTTTGGGTGGGGGCATAACCAGGCCCATACTGGTTGGTAGCCACCACCCCACTATTTTCTTTTATTTTTTTTTATTCCCTGGCATCTAGTAGACTTTCTGTCCCCCCGGGGTGTGGATCGGGGGTAATTGCCCAATCTGCCCACAGGTGGGCAGAACATCTTTGGCCTCATTTATTTGGGGTGGGGGTATGGCCATACCCCCAACCTCTTATTGTGAAAAAAAAATCTTCCCTGGTCTCTGTTGGGCTTGGGGGGGGGGCAGAAAAGGGCTAAAAATATTTTGCCTCCCCCTCCCCCCTCCACGTGATGGGAGGAGAAATGCTTTGCATTTCTCCTCCGATCCGGCGCTGGAAGCTGAGCTTCCAGCACCGGAGGGAAGGCCTCTGATTTTTTTTTTCTTCATAAATCTGTTTATTGACATTTTTAAGATTTTACATTGTTACTTATTTTGGCATTTGCTACAAGCTAGCATATCTTACTGTGTATTACTTACATCTTTAAGAGATATTTAGTACATTGGCGATACATTAATGCAATGTTTTTTACAGTTAGTCTGTGTAGTTCTTCAGGTGTTCTTTACAACCACTGCTTTGTTATTAGTTTTTCATCCTGTATGGCTTTTAATTCCAGTTATGTTGCGTTTTGTTGTTCAAATTCTGCAGGCATAGCTTAAGTGGTCGTTTGTATGCATAGTGTCTGTTAGGTCGGCACAGCGCTTGATGGCATTCATTAGTATAACATTTTTCCAATCACAATTGTTTGATTATAGTACTTTTGTTAAGGAAACAGACACTGAGTCTTATATAGTTTAACATTTGAATAAAGAAAAAAACCTATTAAAAGGAACAACAACAACAACATTAGCCGGGGTCAAATAGTTATGTGGTAATTTCGAATGTGACTGTTTTCGTGTCGGGGTGGGGGTCGGTTACAACAGATTGGTTTACTAGTAGAGGGACTGGATCAGCTATCTGGTTTGATGCATGTGGTTTTCCCTCCCCATAGTGCCATAGTGTGTCTACAGGGAGTGCAGAATTATTAGGCAAATGAGTATTTTGACCACATCATCCTCTTTATGCATGTTGTCTTACTCCAAGCTGTATAGGCTCGAAAGCCTACTACCAATTAAGCATATTAGGTGATGTGCATCTCTGTAATGAGAAGGGGTGTGGTCTAATGACATCAACACCCTATATCAGGTGTGCATAATTATTAGGCAACTTCCTTTCCTTTGGCAAAATGGGTCAAAAGAAGGACTTGACAGGCTCAGAAAAGTCAAAAATAGTGAGATATCTTGCAGAGGGATGCAGCACTCTTAAAATTGCAAAGCTTCTGAAGCGTGATCATCGAACAATCAAGCGTTTCATTCAAAATAGTCAACAGGGTCGCAAGAAGCGTGTGGAAAAACCAAGGCGCAAAAAATCTGCCCATGAACTGAGAAAAGTCAAGCGTGCAGCTGCCACGATGCCACTTGCCACCAGTTTGGCCATATTTCAGAGCTGCAACATCACTGGAGTGCCCAAAAGCACAAGGTGTGCAATACTCAGAGACATGGCCAAGGTAAGAAAGGCTGAAAGACGACCACCACTGAACAAGACACACAAGCTGAAACGTCAAGACTGGGCCAAGAAATATCTCAAGACTGATTTTTATAAGGTTTTATGGACTGATGAAATGAGAGTGAGTCTTGATGGGCCAGATGGATGGGCCCGTGGCTGGATTGGTAAAGGGCAGAGAGCTCCAGTCCGACTCAGACGCCAGCAAGGTGGAGGTGGAGTACTGGTTTGGGCTGGTATCATCAAAGATGAGCTTGTGGGGCCTTTTCGGGTTGAGGATGGAGTCAAGCTCAACTCCCAGTCCTACTGCCAGTTCCTGGAAGACACCTTCTTCAAGCAGTGGTACAGGAAGAAGTCTGCATCCTTCAAGAAAAACATGATTTTCATGCAGGACAATGCTCCATCACACGCGTCCAAGTACTCCACAGCGTGGCTGGCAAGAAAGGGTATAAAAGAAGGAAATCTAATGACATGGCCTCCTTGTTCACCTGATCTGAACCCCATTGAGAACCTGTGGTCCATCATCAAATGTGAGATTTACAAGGAGGGAAAACAGTACACCTCTCTGAACAGTGTCTGGGAGGCTGTGGTTGCTGCTGCACGCAATGTTGATGGTGAACAGATCAAAACACTGACAGAATCCATGGATGGCAGGCTTTTGAGTGTCCTTGCAAAGAAAGGTGGCTATATTGGTCACTGATTTGTTTTTGTTTTGTTTTTGAATGTCAGAAATGTATATTTGTGAATGTTGAGATGTTATATTGGTTTCACTGGTAATGATAAATAATTGAAATGGGTATATATTTTTTTTTGTTAAGTTGCCTAATAATTATGCACAGTGATAGTCACCTGCACACACAGATATCCCCCTAACATAGCTAAAACTAAAAACAAACTAAAAACTACTTCCAAAAATATTCAGTTTTGATATTAATGAGTTTTTTGGGTTCATTGAGAACATGGTTGTTGTTCAATAATAAAATTAATCCTCAAAATTACAACTTGCCTAATAATTCTGCACTCCCTGTAGTTGGTTCCCGCATTCAGTCCCCCTGTGTGGCGCATTTTCACGGTCATTGTTACTCGCCTGTATTAGTCCAGTCCCTCCTCCGCTGGGTGTACCTCTATGTCACGCAGTTGTTGCAAGAGCTCTTCCCAGCAGTCAGAGATCAGGAATTGTCACAGCCCTTGAATCTCCTCTTGTCGCAGCGCCGAACCTTCCGCCCCCGCCCACACCCCAAGCGAGCGCCTCCAGACTTGCACCGGTGGGGGGTCTGGTGATTTCCACCTACGGGTCACTAATCTTTTCACCACAATAAGTCCTAGATCTATGAAGCGCGCCTCTGCTCTACGTTGTTTGCTTCTGGGGAACAGTTCTAGGATACGTCTCCCATGTGAGGGGTATCTGTTGTGCTGTACAGGTAGATAAGTTGTCAGTCACACCCTCCAGTAGGCAACCAGGCTAGGACAGGACCATACCATATGGAGCAGGTTCGCTCCGGTTTTACGGCACCGGGGGCAGGCCGCATCTTGCCAGTGAAAGTATCTGTTCACGCGGGCAGGTGTGAGATAGGCTATGTTCACTATATAGTATTGGATTAGACGGAATCGGGAGTTACGTGGTATGTTAAGGTGGCCTGAAAGGGATGCCCTCCTTCTTGCTGTCGCGATCGAGTTGCCAGTGTCCATCTCCCATGCCACGCGCAGCGTATTGTTTTCAGGGGTAGCCTGGTTTCTCAGGGTGTCCGCTAGCCAGCTAATTAGATGTTGGCCACAACCCACTACCTGCAAGTACTCGACCAGCAAGTGGGTGGGCGGGGCTGTTGTGATGTCACCCCACCTGGATCCCAGCGCCCTCACCAAGGAACAGTGCAAAAGAAATTGGTCAGATGGGAGTCCCATTTCCTGAAGCCTAGCAAACGTTAGTAGTTGGGTTTCCTCATAAAGGTCTCCCAGTGTGTATAGCTCTGCTTTGTGCCATGTGCGTAACTCAGAATCTGATGTGACTCTGGGGCCCCTTGGTGTTCCCGACAGCGCCAGCGCGGGTGCAAATGGGATCACCGATCTTGTGAGGTAGAGCGATCTGCAGAAACATTTACGGGCTGTTTTGAGGTACAGTTGTTGTGGTACCTGTGTATGCGTGAGCGGGTGGAATAAATGCTGGGAGGGAAGGTCTCTGATGAGGTCAGCAGATGCCACTGGGGTGTCTTGGGGGTGGGGGTGGAAAGGGAAGCGATTCCCCTTCCATCCCTGCCTAGGGGAGGGGTGTCCCTGGCCATCGGGGGAGCGCTAGCGCTCCCCCCAGGGGCCCATAGCAGGACGAGGTGATCTCGTCCAAGGCACCGGGGAACCGTTGCCTTGGACGAGATCACCCTGTCCGAGGCACACTAGGGGTTAAGGGTAAGGGCGCAGTAACTGAGGTCTAGTTAGCAGGCCTCAGAGCATTCTGTGTCGAAAAGAACAGCACCATCAGTCCAAAACCCGGGGTATGGCCATACAAAACGAGGCAATTCCTTACATGATTGCCAAACGCCTCTTTCCATTTAGACTCAAGATCAGGTGGGGAAGGTGTGGGGATTTGCCCCACTAGTGGATGCCTGCACCACCAAGCCCACTGGTATAGGGAACAGCAGCTTCAGAAGGCGCAGAAGAAAAGTTAGTTAGCTTCCGTAACCCCTTGTCTGGTAGGGACTCCTCCTACCTGCAGGTTAATTTCCTTAAATATTCCCCAGGCGTCAGACTGGCTGGATGCAGTAACCTTTTGAGCAGTACTTCGGAACAATGGTAGGTGGCACTGATTGGCTCCACAAGAGCGCTGTCCGCTCCAGAAGTGACATGCGCTATGTCTATATAGGCCCCACCTATCGTGCTGACATCAGATACATTTGGTGACATTTCTGCGCCAGAAGCTCAGAGCCGCTAAAGCAGCTGATGTACTGACATGCAGACACCAGGAATCAATTCATAGAGCTAGGAAGATGAGAGGGTCTGTAAGGATCTGTGGCTCGATAGTCTCTACCAGATAAGGCGTTACCAAAGGTAAGTAACTTGCTCACCTGCTAGAGACTTCTAGCTGCCTTAGAATGGATACCTAAGCAGTACCTCTCCGTAGGTGGGTCTGCAAACAGATTTAGACCAGGAAATCCTGGAGGACTGAACTGGGAAAGTGCTCAGTATGATGGACCTGACTGTCCAAGCAGTAGTGCTTGGTGAACATGTGCAGAGACGCCCACATCGCAGCCTGACAGATGTCCAGGACAGGACAGAAACTCTGTAAGCTAACGCAGTGGTCGCAGCCTTGGCCCTGGGAGAATGATAATGCAAGCCCTCAAGGGGTTGCTTCATGGCTAGTGCGTAGCAGATTTTAATGCAGACCAAGATAGTCCTTTTCTGCACAATGTTTTCTTTGCTCAGGCGAGCCCAATGGAAAGCTGATCGTCCACCCTGCACTCCTTAGTATGAGCAATGTAGAAAGATAATCCTGTTTTCTGGGTCTAGGCACTGGAATCTCTCCTCCCCATTGGAGGTTGAGGTGGAGCAAAGAAGGTCAGCAGTGCCATGGCCTTGCTGACATTAAAGAGTGTCAACACTTTTGACAGGAAAAATACGTGCCAGTTTGTCTGGAAATAATGTGGTGTATGGAGGATGCATGGGTAGTGCCTGTAGGTCGTTAACCCTCCTGGCTGATGTAATGGCTGCTAGAAAAGCGGTTTTGGTAGTCAGAATACATAAAGTGCAGCATAGGCTCGAAGGACGTGCACATCTAGAATATCAATACCCAAATTCAAGTCCCATTGGAGCATGATGATGGGTTTTGGAAGGAACAAATGTTTGTAGTCTTTTAGGATATGAGTCACAAAAGGTGACTGAAACAGGGAGGCTCATCTGTCAACCGCAAGAACGCCAATATGCAGAAAAATACTCGAGTGGTGCCCAGGGAAATAATCTTGCAGAGCTAATGAAAGAACAAATAACAATACCTCTGTCAGAGGTGCAGAAAGGGGGTCAACATGCTTCGTAGCATAGCAAGTCACAAATATGTCCCAACAGCTGTCGTTTACCATATTGGCGGAGGACCCTGCTCTGTTGCTGCAACAGTAGCTCCTCCTGGAGGGGCAGCCTGGTTGGAGGACTGATGCTCATGATCAGAGGTTTGGGGTACCATATTCTCAACTCCAACATCCTCGTCAACCTAGGGAAACCATAGCAGATAAGAATAACACTAATATCCACTAGGTGGCTCAGACATCAATCAGTAAAACTTGCAATGAGCAGAGAAAATTGAACCAAGCTTTGATTCACTATTGCATAAGGATACCTGTTGCTGAGGGGTCCTGAGGCTGAGGATTAGTTACTGAATATATTTAGTAGGTTTCTGTACCCAATGTCCAAAGTGTCACAAGTACTGATGGGCTCAGGTTTGATGCACATTTGACTCCATCTGGAGACTCACTCTGCCACTGATGCTATGGTAGATGGTCACAACAGAGGAAGTAGTGTAATGGTAAATTTCACCCAGACAAGGGATGTGTACACTGAGACAAATATAACGGGCAGGAGACCTCCCTTACCAAGCATGCAAGCAGATATCAGGGTGAGGGACAAAAGAACAGCACAATGGAATACACCATTTTCAGGAGTACCCACACACACAGAGCTCAGTTAAATGCATTAAATAGTCCTCTACACATCCACATCCACAATAAGAGTAAGCTTTTTACATGTCCCAGGTATGAAGGCAGCAAAAGGTCCTTGTCAAGGACTGGATGCGATGTGGGTCTGTTGAGTGTTCTTCTAAATTGTCAGAGGAAAGTCAATGCCTCTGATTAGCCACAGTGCCACCATACAGCTATTTTCTATTATATGTGAAAGATGATAAGGGTCTCCTTTTGAAGAATGCAGCTACTACAACAAACACACGAAAGGGAAAACAACCTCATTTGATTATCTGTGTAGATCTTGAATAAAGATGATGACTTCGTTAGTGAGATCAGAAAAGTAACAAATTCTGTCTAGCATCAAAGAGTCAAGCATAATAGTAGGTCTAAAGTAAGATAATCTACAAGGAAGTTGATCGAAAACAACTTGATGAAAAGGTACAATAAAAAAGGCCAGGCTACTTAAGGCAACAGATAAAACAGAGGATTCACAAAGAAAGATGCAGTCTGCTGAATAAAATCAGGGACAAAAATGCAGAGCAAAGATACGAAGAGCACAATGAAAAATCAGGAGAATCAATGCATTGTGACCACTCTTGCCCTTGCTAATGCAGCCTTTTATGCACCTGCACAGGAACTGATCTCCTAGAAAGAAACTCTGTCACATTTTGGACTGGGATATTCCCATAGCCTCCTTTGGCATGATCACCATCTTGAATTGAGTACTTCATACAGCCAACTCAGACTCCAAATGAGAGCTTGGGGCGTCCATGATTACACAAATTAGATGCACAAGTTTACAATTCCATGCACCATGCAGTATTTTGAAGGCATGCTGCTGCCACTTGCACTCCAGTCCCTTTCAATGTCATATCTGTGTCCCCGCAGGTACAGACATGATGGAGCAACTCAGCCGGTTTGTGAGGCCTGCTTCTAACAAGGTTCAGCATGCAATCCCACACTGGAAAGAAGTGCATAGCTGACTTTTTATCCTTAAATTTAGGTTAGCTCTGATATTTGTGTTAGTTCTGGGAATTAACAAGAATACTGGTCGCTCTAGTAATTTAACAGATCCTTTCCTGAGAAGAGCTGGTAAGTACTTCCCATTAAGGATGCAGATACAACTCCTGTTCCTCTTCACTAGTGTCTTACTGCTACCAATATCAGGTAGTGTAGCCAGGGTTAACAATGTAGTAGCCACTTCAACTTAATTGTCTGTAGAAGTAAGCATATTGCAAATCCAGTGCATCCATCTAGTCCCCCTTTCTTGAGCTTCAGAAAAAAACTGATGAAGGGACCAGCATGCAAAACATTTAAACATTTCCTTCTTGAGGTATCTGTTGGCCACCACAAGGTCTGGTTTGGGATTTTTGCATACCAAAAAATATCTTTAATAGATGCCTTTACTTCATTTAGAGGAAGGAATGGATTCTCTTGATATCATTTGTTAAAGCATTGCACCTTCTTCTCTTAACAAGCACAGCTGGTATTGTGTTGTAGGTTAAGGACAAATGGATGGTGGTGGTGATGTGAAGCAGATCATGTAACCCTGTTGGAAGATGTTCAAACCCATTTGTTGTTGGTGACGGCACGCCACTCTGAGATATTTTAATACACTGTCTCCCATGGAAGTGGCACACAGAGTAGAGAAAGTGAGGCAGTTATTGTGTGGCATGAGATCAGGCTTTGCACACAAGGAGGATTGATGATGCAGTTGTCCTCTGACTCAAGGTGATCTCTTCAGGTAAGATGACCTCTATTGAATGTGTTACAATGTTTGCTAAAGCCACTTCGGATCTGCACTCCGGGACTTAAGAAATTTCATCAGTCTGTGTGTGGGTATTGTGATTTCAAAAGCTTCTTTGTGTCTTCAAGGCAACAGTTTTTAATGTTTCAGTGTTGCTCTTCACACATTGCATTTCATTGTTGGTGTGACTACCAACCAAGAATGGGTTAGTGAAAATAAGGTTCATGATTTTGAGCTGGGCCTTTGGCTTTAGAGATGTTCATCTTGGCCAGGATGATGATCTTAGTGAGATTCCAAAGCACAATTCAGGGATAGCCAAAAATGCTGAATCCACAGAGGCAACGATTCCATTAGGAAGTGGCATTCCTTCTTGAACTTTCTCTATAAGGTTCTGTTTTCTTTCCTTAGGAAGGACACCTGCAAACCCCTTGTAAAAAATAAAATAAAAATAAAAAGCCCTACATCGATCTATCATATCTCTCTATTACAACTACTGCACTAGTTATTTTAAAGGCTGTGAAACCGCAAACTATCCTACCAGCCACAGCTCTGCACTTACTGTCCCTGTCAGAAGGAACTAATTTCGCAGACGCGGTTGCATGCTTTTTCCAGACTGTTGATACAATAGTCAAATCTGGCTTTGGTTCCTGACATAGGTAAACTGGATTCTTTATTCAGTAACACCTGGATTCTTTATTCAGTAACACCTGACTTCAGGTAAACTGGATACGGTGCTTTATCATTCTTAAAAAGCCTTAGAGTAAGTCTTCATGGTTGCTGGGGTGAGAAATGTCTCAGCCGAAAACTATGCAAACCCAAGGATCAAGGGAAGTAAAAGTCAAAGTAAGCCTGAAGTGTAAAATAAATATTCAGTTTTGCTGCTCTCCTGGCCAGCACATTTTGGTCATAACCTTGATGGGGAATAGATCATTCGTGCAGTTGGAGGATACGCAATAGGTCAGTGTCTGACCCTGAAGCATCATCAGTAAAATGTGAAGGAAATCTCTTTCTATTGTGCCTCTGTGGAAATAGTACTTATGCATGTTCTGCAGGTAATGTAGCAGGCACAATAATATCCAGGATGGGCAGGGACAGAACATCTTGAAGCCCAGAATAAGGTTCTAATTAAGCATCTTTCTGATTGGAGGCATAGAGGTAAGTCTTGCAAATATCATTGGTTTAGGTAGAATAAAAGCTTGAAGAGGTTCCTGAAGAAGATCTTCAGTCGTGAGAGATCACGCTGGCGAAAGACACAGGCATCCTGTGGGATACCGAGAAGCCATTGTTGACTTCAAATGTATCAATATCAAACTTCATGAGATCGCGCTATGTGACAGTAAGTTGTGAGACGTCTGCTTCGGCAAGCACTTAAATGGCATCACTGGCTGTGAATGCAAATGTTTCTTTAACGCTGCTGAAGATGGAGTCATCTCTGATACAGAGTGCTTCCACTAGACGTCCCTCTCAATTCCACACCAGAGGCTGTCCTTGACATCAAACGCGTCAGGATGACAATTCAAAATTGGAACCTTCAAAGTCTATCAGAGTCTCAGAAATGGTGGGAACGATCTGAATCAAGTTGATTATTGTTTACACTTTTTCTCTCTAAACAGCCCTCTGTAGGAATCTTTAGTAGGGGATGACTTGTTTGCAGTGGAAGGGGGACCTTTCCTGGCCACCTCATGATAGTGTTTTCTTTCCTTTACAGCCTGCAGGTCTACTAAATTGCCTCCGAGGTGAATACCTTCCTTAATTTTCTTACAAAATTCACATTCATTCACAGAGGGTGAGGATGGTAACTATACCAAGCATACCAGTATGCAGGTCAGAAGCTCCGTTCTTCCTTCCACAGGAGGGGCACTTCACAAGAAGTGAAGGCATAGAGAAAAAACTCTCAGAAGGGGTTAATAAAAGGTGTAAATGCTTTGAACACATAAAAACAATAAATGAACCAAAGACTGTTTGAACTGTAAGGAAACGTCCCAAGGTTGGATGAGAAAGCCGCTGAATTACCAGAGATCCTCTCCACATGAGAAGGGAAAACACACAGATGCCGACAGCCAACTGCCAGCACAAAGCATGCTGGAATATGGAAGCTGCTGGTTATTATTTCTCCAACATGTCTACATTCTGCCTAGAAGCCTACTTTTTCCCTCTGGCTTCAGCTATAACCTTCTGAGCAAAGGGTTGCTGTGTGCAAATGTTTGAAAATCTGGGGCTGCAATGCTGTCCTGTGTTAAAAAAAATTAAGACTATGGAAAATATTGGCCTGCATAGGCTATGAATTGTCACTACATTTAAAATTTCATCTCCATTAATTGCACTTCCTTTGCATGGATTTTAAAAGTTCCAGCCTTCCCAAACACAGGCGGGAATATTATATGCCCATGAATTCCCTCCCATTCCTTCCATGCTGTTCCCTCCATTGCTCCTTCCTCCTCGTCTTCTCATAACCCCTTATTAGCTCACTATCATTCCAAGCTGTCTCATCCCTTGCTTCCTCCTCTTCAACACACACTTTTTCTATCCTGCCATCCTCGTCTCTGCATTCTTACTCCATATTCTACCACTTCGTGCCCCCTTTTCTTGTACCTCTCCAATTTCCATATCTCTCCCTTTCATCTTTTAACTCCCTATCCTGCTCACTCCTCCTTCCCTTGCACTTCCCATGCAGGTTCCACCCTGCTCATTCCTCACATTCTCTCATTCCCCACTCTCTATATCATCAGCTTTCTTCACCCCCACATCTCACCTTAACAAATCTCAGATACCTAGCTTCTCAGCTATTCCCTCAAACCTAGATACAGAGCTCCTTCCAAACTGAAATCAGTCAATCCATAAGATATATGCTACTGTCAAACCTCTGGTTCTCTCCGCTAGCACCCACAATTTGCTTTTCTAATTATTTCATCTTTCAATTTTTATTTGTATCTACTTCCACTGCTTTAAATCTGCCTTTGTACCAATACCTCCTTTCTTACAACTGCAGCCTCATCTTTCAGCTGACTTTTCTTGAAAATCCTTGAATGCCTCTTCTATTCAACAGTCTCCCCTTCTACTTACCCTCTAACAACCTACTAAAACCTCTTTAATTGATCAACCATTCTCCCCACTCCACTAAGACAGCCCTCAATCATCTTATCCACTCACCATGGCGACAACTTTCTCTTCTCATCCTTATCAACTTACCTGCTTTCAGTAAGGTGGTTCACCTGTTTCTGCTCAAATTACATGCCTACCTTCACCAACTGTTCACTTGGTTTTACTTCTAATGCTCTAATCATTCGCTATCAAGTCTCCTGGTGCCACAAACAGTCCATTTCCACTTCAAGCATGTGGGCTTTCCTTGGTTCCCTGCTAGTCTCGCTCTGTACCGTCTAACTGGGTGAGATCATCTCCTTTCACTTTTATTAAGAAATCACGTCAATGACACCCAAATCCTCTTCTATTGCATTTCAATCACCCCACTACAAACCCAAATCTCCAACTCCTCAACCTCCTCCACACATTAAACTGACCTCACAATACCCACTAAAGGCTGATTGCCTCAGCTAACCCCTGAGACCAGTCTAAGCTCATTACTTGGTCGTCAAAGCAATCCAGAACCTGATCCTACGTAGCTTGTCACATTATTTCCTGCTAAACCCCAGTTACATCTCCCAATCCCCCCCTTCAACACAAATGAGATCTCTACCATCTGCCAATCTTCATCTTCCTGAAGCACATAAACACCTATCAGTCTGATCCCCCTCTTGTTAATTTTACCAACATGATCATCTCCACTGGAGCACCCACCCACTAGCGTGCAGGACTGTCCCCACCCACTAGAGTGCAGGACTGTCCCCACCCACTAGAGTGCAGGACTGTCCCCACCCACTAGAGTGCAGGACTGTCCCCACCCACTAGAGTGAAGGACTGTCCCCACCCAGCCCGCTCTCAAGTCTGCCTTAAAAAATCCTTCCAGCACATCCATGCTCCCATGCATTGGCCATTTATTCACCTATTAGTGATTGTCCATGGTCAACAACTCAAACTCACACATTTTAATCTGACCATCACCTGGATATTCCTTTCACAAAGAATTTCTCTTTTAACTCTTAAGACTATTACATAAACAAATGAACAAGCAAGTGTCTAACGTTCCTTTATAGAGTGAGTATAGTACCTGGCCAGATACCATGCCTCTGCCCACTATTCACATAGGGTGTGTGGCAATGCTTATCCTCTTTAAACTCTGTGCCTTGCATAAAGCACTAATAATGTCATTAGTGACAACAGATCTGATATCAGCAATATCATTTTAGGGTTGTTCCCATTTTTTTGTGTGCTGACTGGTCAAGGATGGAAAGTTGTAAGGTAGTCTAAAACTTGTGTTTCAAAGTGAAACTCTAATTCATAATTTGGCTAAATTACAACCCCACCTTTCCCTATTCCCCCCCCCCCCAAAGAACGTTTGCTAAATCAACGTCAACTATGATACAGACAAAGGCTAACAGCTTTTGCTGTGCCGAAACCAGTAAAATAAACAGAAAGCACTAAAGACATTCTGCATCCACTTTAATAAGTTAAAAACTTTAGAAACATTTTAAAACGTGAAACCAAAGAAGATGGATACTGGGCATATGGTGAGTCTGAAAGCTATGTTCTGTACAAAGGCATAGTTCATGGGTATGGGAACAGGGATCAGGATCGGTAAAGGGCAGGCTTTGTGCAGTACACAGCCGGTACTGTCAGCATGGTTACAGGGCAAGGCTGAAGGATTAGACCAGCGTGGTTTCTCGGAAATACAAAGTATTTGTTAGAAGACTAAAACTCACTAAACAAAATCCAGTGTCTAAAAACCAAATTACATGCTCCATTTATAGCTAATTACACAACCACCACAGATTCCAAATCTCAATTCAGAGTTCATGACTTCACACAAAATCACTATGATGGTTACCATCGACAGTCAGACATCCTACTATGATTTTTTCCAGTGTTACATAACATAGGTTTTGTGTCCTAAATGTCTGCTACGTGAGCTATGTCTGTTAACATCAGGATTAGTATAGACATACTCATAAAATCAATTTACCAATATGACTAATGGGGACATTATTTTCTGCTTTATCTGGAAACCTAAAACACAGAATTTGGTACTTTTGCCATTCTTATGTTTTTAAGGCAGGGGAGATGACAAAAAATGGTTAACGCACCATCTACAGCATGCACTGAACAGGCCCTACAATCAAGTAAGGCAGGTGACTGGTGTAGGTGAGACCCAATGGATGTCAGTTCTTAGAAGACATGTCAAGTTTTATATTCAAATACCTGTAAACCTGTGTTTGTATGTGTGTAACAATCACTTTCAGTTTCAGCCAGCTACCAATTTTCTGAATATCAGTTACTCACCGCAAGAGAACTCAGCAATCCTCTCTATGCCAACACCAGCGGACAGCAATAGTTGCTGTTTAAAATCTGACACCTAAAAAGAACAGAAGAAGAAAAAAAAAAATCAGACAAAATATCTCAGATGATGTTGATTTCTTTTGTGCTATGTAGAGAGTAAGAGCCCTGCTTCGGGCAGACTGAACAAAATAAAACAAAACAAAAAAATAAGCTACTTACCTTTGATGTGCTCTTTCTTAGTGACAGTGGGCACTGGAGCAATGTTGGAGCTTGAGGTTACTGAGGCCTTGACGCTGCAGCAAAGAGCCAGCCGAGTGGATGGCCCAAGGGAAGGTGGTGAGTGGATTGGGCCTCCCTGCTCTTGCAGTGTTTCAATAGTCACCCAGATAGTCCTGCAGAAGTCCCTGATTGGTCAGGTAGCTGAGGCAACATCTCAGGGTGAGAGGAAGAGGCAAGAACAAGTCGCATGGGCTCTTGCCCCTTTTCCTTCTTCCCCCTTTTTTTTAGGCAATGAAGTCTTCGTGTTTTAGGGGCGGGGGTGGGGGGAGTTGAGTGGGTTGTTCATAAGAGTTAAAATAAAAATATTTAAAAAAACGAAAAGGAGCATAGCATGGCCAGTAGGCTAGCTGCAAGGCTGAGCCCACAAGGACCTCGAACTATGAGTGCATAAGACGTGCCTGGCTAGGGGCGTGGGTAGTCCTCCCCTTCTTTGGAAGACACAGGAAGAGACCACCAGGCCTGCTTTGGACGTTGCCATGCACCTAGGGATGTACCCATCACCGGGTGAACTACTGGCTCGGATATGCATGGAGGGGGCCGTCTCTAACTTGAGGTGTTTGCTGAGGAGGAGTGGTGCCAGCAGCTTCTGAGCTTATTGGGCCCCCTTAGCGTGGGAGACGACAAGCCTGCCTAGATAATCTGTATGTGCTGAAGACACAGCCTGTCATGGGTGAAAGGACTGCTCTGAGGACTGAGTTCAGATTCTACTGTTATAGTGGGCGACTGGAGATTTCCTGAGAGATGAGGCCCTCTCGTCAGTGTCACTGCAGAAACCACCCTACATTCTTAAATATTGTCGATAGCATTGGAATGAGGGAATCAGAGAGAGCTTTGACCAACCAAAAAACTTTCAGATGATCTGCAGCACACACACAGCCCTAGAAGACAAGATTGCTGGTGTGGGAACTAAAATGTCCCTCCTTCGCCAATATCTGAAGAAGGTGGCTAAGTGAGTGGCTGAAGCAGAAAAACAAACAGTCACTGCAGAAGTCACACTCCATATGTTAAAGAATGAAGTATACTGCCGTTTGGACCTGTCAGCCTTAGGGTGGTCTTCCCCCAAACCTTATGCCTGCTTGCCTCCAATTTTTCTGAACTAAGTTTTGTTGGCCTTCGGACTCTCTGCCCTTTATGACTGCTAATCAGTGCTAAAGTGCTTGTGTCCTCTCACTGAAACATGTTTTAATTAGCATATACTCAGCTGCATATTTAATTTACTTGTAATCCCCTAGTAAAGTGCACAACATGTGCCTATAGCCTGTAAATTAAATGTTACTACTGGGACTGCAGCACTGATTGTGACACTCACGTAAGTAGCCCTTTAAACATGCCTCAGGCTTGCCATTGCAGAGCCTGTGTGTGCAGTTTATACTGCCATGTAGACATGGAATTTAGAACTCCTTGCCAAGCCTTAATCTCCTCTTTTTGTACATATACGTCACACCTAAGTTAGGCTGTAGATAGCCCATAGGATAGGGTGCTGTGTAATTAAAAGGCAGGACAAGTACTTTTGAGTGCTACATGCCCTGGTAGTGAATAACTCCAAATTTGTTATTCATTACTGTGAGGCCTACCCCTCTTACTGGATAACACTGGGGATTCCTTATTATTATATTTAATAGGCTGTAATTCCTTCTTGGGAAGAGGTAGATCTGTCATGTTCAGTACCTATGGAATTGTAATGATAAACCCTCTTTAATTGTAAAGTTGGGTTTATTGTGACAATGTTGAAAATGGCACTTTTAGAAAGTTGGTATTTTTCTGCTCTTAGCCCAGTGTGCCTGCAGCCTGACTCTGACTGCATGTCAGGGTTGGGTGACAGTTGGATTTTGTGTATCCACCCCAAGACAGCTACACACAAAGGAAGCTCAGGTTAGACTTGATGGGCTATCTGTGTCCTGAAGAGCCATCCTGGGCAGGATGGGAGGGAGAAGCTGAACACAGCCTCCCACTTACACATGAATAGGCTGTGCCCTGTCCCTACACAAAGGGCTGCATACCCCCCTCGTAGTGAGTCTGGAGGCAGGGCAGGAAGGGAGGACCTCTGTGCACATCAAAGGCCTTTCTTTGAAGTCTACCACACATCAAAGGTACCACCGGGTTTAAGAACTGGACATCAGACCCTACCAACACAGTCCTCTTCTGGACCTGTGAATACTATGCCAGGAAGAAGGACTGCTGTGCTGCTGCAGGACTGCCACTCTGCTGGACTGCTGCTCTGGAAGAACAGCTTTCTTGCTGTGCTGACAAGCTGCCCTCCTTGCTTGCGTGAAAATGACTGGACCAACATGTTGCATGGATAAAACCAGAAAATTGCTTTTGGAACCAGCATTGAGGCGTTTCCTTCGTCGTCAGAGGATGCACAGTCAGGGAAATGTTGCAGTTGCTGGAAGGAGCCGGAGAAACAATGCTGCAGAGCTGAGTCATCGCTGAAGTTGCAGATTGTCGGTTCCTGGAGGGTCCAGTTGCAGTCCTGGTAGCCAGAAGATGAAGTAAATGGTGCAGAAGAGTCCTGCTGGAATCTTGCACGTCAAATCTGAGGACCCACCCAAGAGGGAGGCGCTAAATAGCCCAGGAAGTGGGGTTGGTCACCTAGGAGGGTAACCGCTTATCAGGAGGGGGATGTGACGTCATCTGTCTGACCTGGCCACTCAGATGCTCCAAGGGGCCTCTGCCCACCTTGGATTCAAGATGGCAGAATCAAGTGGCCATCTGGAGGAGCTCTGGGCACCACCCCTGGGATGGTGATGGACAGGGGAGTGATCACTCCCCTTTCCATTGCCCAGTTTCGCGCCAGAGCACGGGACCGGGGGTCCCTGGGCTGGTGCAAACTGGTTTATGCAAATAGGGCACCAAATGTGCCCTTCAGCACAAACCGGTGGCTTGGGGAAGCTAACCCTCCCAAGCCATGTAACACCTATTTCCAAGGGAGAGGGTGTTACCTCCTTCTCCCAAAGGAAATCCTTTGCTCTGCCTACCTCTGCCTGAGCTGGTCAAGCAGCAGGCTGGCAGAAACCTGTCTGAGGGGTGGCAGCAGCGTGGGCTGCCTGGAAAACTCCAGAAGCCTAGTAGGAGCAATGCTGGTGGGCCTTTAAGGAGCCTTCAGAGTGCATGGAATCATACAACTAACACTGGCAACAGTATTGGGGTACGACTCCGACATGTTTGATACCAACCATTCCCAGGTTCGAGTTACCACTATGTAGCTAGACAGGGTAAAATGGCTTCCCCGCACTTAAGAAGTCCAGTGTAATGGAGCTGGAGTTTGTATGGGCACCTCCGCTCATGCAGGGGTGCCATTACACACAGGTACCTGCACCCTGCCCTCTGGGTTAGGAGGACCTACCATAGGGGTGACGTACAGTGACCTGGTGCAGTGACCTGTAGTGAAAGGGTTCATGCACATTTTTACGCAGGCTGCAATGGCCATGAAATCTCCAAGCAAGAAGGCGGAGACTGAGCAGGTTCAGTCGAGAACCCTTCACTGCTGCTGCGACAGAAGATCCTCTGGGAGGGGAGTCTGATTGAAGGATCGATGGCCATGCTCAGAAATCGGGATCCCAGACTCTTCGTGCCCAGTCCGGAGCCACAAGGATTACTTGGGCCCAGTCGTTCTTGATCTTCTTGAGAACTCTGGGCAAAAGAGTTATGGGTGGAAGGGTGAAAAGGTGTAAAGAAGAACCGAGTTCCAGTCGAGACGTAGCGATAGCCATCTTGGAAACTACAATGTGCAATACTGCTGACATTACACGTTCTCTGCAGAGGCAAACAGATCTAACCAAGGCTCTCCTCAATGCTGAAAGAGACCTTGACCACCTCCGGATGGAGAAGCCATTAGTGACTGACTAAACACTGTCAGCTGAGTTTGGCAACTCTGGTGTTCAGAGATCCTGCCAGTTGTTGAGCTACCAAGAAAATCCCCTGATGTTGCAGCCATGTCCAGAGGTGCTGAGCCTCCTGACAAAGGGACAAAGGGTCCACGGCCCACCCCACCCTGTTGTAGTATCACATGGTGGTGGTGTTATCCGTGACACCTGCACTACCTTCCCCTTGATAGAGGGAAGAAATGCTTTCAATGCTAGTCTGATTGCATTGAGTTCCAACAGATTGATGTGGAGTCTGGATTCCGTTGGAGAACAGATGCCCCTGAGCTCCTCCTTTCCCAAATGGCTATCCCATATCCCAAGAGTGACACCTCTGTCACTAGTGTTACACCTGGGTGGGGAAGGGACTGGGATCTGCTTCTAACCCAATTGCGGTTCATTAACTACCACAGATCTTGCGCAGTTCTGTGCGAGTTCTGGACAATGTCAGTGAGCTTCCCCTGATGCTGCGCCCACTGGAACTTCAGGTCCCATTACAGAGCCTGCATATGCCATCTGGCATGTGTCATCAGCAGGATGCAGGAGGCCATGATGCCCAGCAGCCTCAGATTCATTCCCACTGAAATCCAGGGTAGAGACTGAAAGACCAGTATCATAGCCTGAATATCCTGAACTCACCGCCCGGGAAGATAAGCACGAAACTGCACTGTGTCCAGAACAGCTCAGATGAAAGGGATTGTGTGAGAGGGAGTTCAGGTGTGACTTCAGCACATTTATAGTGAATCACAGCGAATGCAGGAAGTCCGTTGTATTCAGGAGGTGGGAGACGATAGTCTGGGAGGAGCCCACCTTCAAAAGCCAGACATCGAGATAGGGAAAGACTGAGAACCCTGATATGCGCAGATGAGCAGCAAGCACCACCTCTGTCGGGTTAATCCTGACTGCCACCAAAGGCAACTGAGCGTCTAAGACCTCAGCGGCTCTTTTAACCACCAAAGAATAGAATGATCCCTCCTCCATAGCAATGGTAGGGGGAGAAAGCATGCCAGTATCTTGTGAGGTTTCAAGGCTACTGTCTTCACCCAAGCCCATACACCAGTCCATACGGTCTTGGAGCTGGTATTTTAAAGTGTACAACCACCCCTCCATTCCTCACCATAACATAACCCATAGGAAAAGGGCTCAGGACCTGACATAGAAGGCATGGCTCTTGTCAGCTCTGGAATCAGCCTTTTATGATGCCAATACGGCTCCGTGTCGGAGTTGGCAATGAGGAGGGGGACGGCACTGGGAGCATCAGGACTGGTGTCAGGAAAGTTCGGGATGGCATGAGCAACACCGTCCTGGATCTTAGCATGGATCTCTGGGTGCCCTTCAGGGCCGAGGCCGGAGCTGCTAGCACTGAACCAGAAGGTGCCCCTTCCGGCTCCACAGGGCCTGAAGGCACTCCAACGATTTGGGACTGCCCAAAAATGAGGCGCATCGCCTCATAAAACTCTTAACTCAACAGGGGCCGCTCCAGCACATGGGAACTTGGGGATACGCCAAGTCAGCCCAGACACAGGCTCTGCACACTTAGGCCTAGAATGCCGACGCTCCCTCATCTCATCAGCTGTCAGACGAGGTGAAGTCAAAGAACATTTTGATTTCTTCAACTTCTTTTTTCACCTCGACTTACCCGATCGTCCCGAGGACTTGGAGCGCGACGACAACGATGGAGTACTCCGCGACCTCTCCTTTGACATTCCTTTGACCAGGACATCAACTTGCACAACGTCAAGGGACGGGCCGCCATCTTCTTCAGGGACCACGCCCTCAAAACCTTCAGATGCATGGACCAACACTCGGAGCATGACTTTGTGTTGTTGTCACGCTCCAAACACCAAAGGCACACGAAGTAGGCACCTGTCATTGACATTGCCCGATGACAGGATCCACATGGCTTGAACCCGACCTTCCTAGTTTACATCCTTGATGCACCAGGAGTTAGCAACTCGAAAAGACGTTGACAAAAAGTAAAAAAAAGCCTGTCAAAAAAGGACTGTGGGGTAGCTCTCTTCGAATTGGCCCTGGCTGGCACTGAAAGAAAAAATCTGATGTCAGTGTGCCATGGTGGCACACCAGTGACATATCCAGCGTGGATGATGCCGACATCTAACACAGAGACGATCGACACCACTTAACGGCGAGCAGGGGTACTGCTCAAGACAAGTCTCCGGACCCAGACTGACGACTGGAGGGAAATTCTAGGGCGAGGAATCTGCAACTAGATGTCTCAATCAGGTCATATTCAACTTCCTCTGATAATTGCCGCAGGCTCCCATTTCTTCAATTAATGGCACATCACTCTTCTTTGTAAAGACAGAGATGTTTTAAGATATAGGCAAATTGACCTTTGGCCCCCTAAGCACCTTCAATAATTCTTAAACAGATTGTTTAAAAATCCAGTTTTCCTTTAATTTATTTGAATGTGGGTGATGTGTGAGAGTATTACAGATATTTTGCAGCGAAATGTTGTTTCATGCAACATCCATAAACAAAGTTTCTTTTAGATCAAAACAGAACCTCACATATGAAAAATAGGAGGGTGTCAGAGAAATAATTTGCAGTGATATTAATAAGTTGCTGCTGTACCAATAATGACACGCGTCGATATCCCTGAATATTTGATGTAAACACATATAGAATTTGGACTAGTGTGTCTGTGCACTGTCAGTGACCTGACCCAAGGAGGGCAGGAAAGAGATTAAACTGGATCATAAATACAAAGCTGTGCCGGACAGGGCTCCCAAAATACGTTTGGTTCAGGCCCTCCTAAATCCTTAGGATGTCTGTGCTAAATGCCCGGGCTAGCTCCTTGACTCCTCCCCGCTTTCCGGTACATATCCCAGCGCACGAACCTTTTGTTACTACCTTGAGCAATATTACTCGGGTCGGTCTTTTTCGCTAATGAGAAAGCGGGTGCAGAAGAACGGATTTGAGGGTGTGCTCGTAAAGAAAGCATCGAGCCGTCTTTCACCGTCACTAACTAGTGTACGATTTTAAGCAGCATCAGGTAAAGAATCACTGCCACCTAGTGGCCCGTATGGGTAACCACATCATAGTTGTTTTACATTGAGAATTTTCACCTCAGCTGATTAGTTTATCACATATTTCTTTACGTCACCATGTGTTATGCTGGTATATACAAACTGTAAAACCTATTTTTGGTGAAGGTAAAAACATTCCTGCACGAGCCCGGTCATGTACAACAAAACATGTAACACATCATAACATGGTCTAGAATGTTTTATTGCACGCGGCCAGACTAACTTAAATCACGTCACATACAAGAAGTCCAGTCTGCTGTAAACAAGTACTGAAAAACACACTAACGCTGACATAGCGTCATCAAAAACTTGAAGCATTAAAACACAGTTAAAAGGTTTTTCAAGCAAAAGGTGGCTGCTTTTTTAAGAAGCGTTAAACCTATGTACTGCAGAGATGTATACCCAGCCTTCCACCCACCCATCCAGTCAGTTTCACTGAGAGAGTAAAAGTAATTCCTGTTATTGCAGGTCTTTGAGACTAGACTGTTCCATTGCATTTTATCTTATTTCTCAAGCTCCAATGGAGGGCCTAATTATGCAATAAGGTTGCCATAATTATGTGCAAAAACGCCAATTTACATGGCGAGTAAAGCCACATTATGCAGCACTTCCTGTGGTGTCCTTATATCGCTACTTTGATTGTATAATGGGCATTAAAAAAGAGATCCCATGCTTAACAATATATTGAGTTTCTAATAAACAAAACTACACACAATCAGTATGTCCTATTGAATAGATTCTTCACCAATTAACGGTTTTCTCTAGCGCAGAATCACACAAACTACTTGTAGGAAAGCACCCTTTTTGGGATGTTTTTTGCCTGGTATCTGATGTGATTTCGACTGAAAGTAAACTGCATTCCTGCTAGCCAGGTCCCAAGTGCCAGATCCCTTTCCCGACCTGCACAGTCATTTCCCAATTGACAAACCCCTTAGCACCATCTGTAAGTTCCTAGCAAATGTTACCCCTGGTACCTAGGGCCTGGGGTACTAAAGAGGGTCCCTAAAGTCTGAAGCAGAAATTGTGCCACCCTAAGGGACCCCTTACCAAGCACATGACAGGCTGCCATTGCAGGTTACGTGTCATGGTGCAGACAAAAGTGAAAACACGACATGGCACACAGACGGTGTGCCATGTCCCCTAAGACTGCATGCAATATATGTATGTCACCCCTCTAGGAGCCCTTTCCGTCCTAAGGAAGGGTGCATTATAATTCATGGGAGGGCATATCTGCAAGAGAAAATATGCCCCTGCTAAGTGTTTGCCAATTCTCAGACATAGTGAGTAACCAGGAAAGCCATTTTAAATGCATGTGTTGGACACTGGTCAATACAAGTTACCTAGCTACATGACGGCCTCACTGAAGATAGGGATGTTTGGTATCAAACATCTCATATTGGTGAGCCCACACTAACACCAGTGTTGGATTTATTAATAAATGCATCCAGTGTGCACCTTAGAGGTGCCCCCTGAAAACCTACAAACTACTAGTGTTGACTGACTGGTCCTGACCCGTTCAGTCACCTTAGCTAAGTTTCTGACCCCCTAAGGAGAAAGCCAGCACTCTCAGAGGCCAGAGACAAAAGCCCACACTGGGTGGAGGTGTTGACACCTCCTCCAGGCAGGATGGACATTCCGAGGAGGGAAGCTTCAAAGGCCTAGCTGCCTTTGTAATGCAACCCAAGTCTATCCAGATGGGGGAGATGACCAACCCCCCAGTCCTCACCCTACTTCTTGGGTGCAAGAAATGCAGGGAAATTAATAAGATTAGGAGGTGTGCCCACAACAAACAGGTGTATGCCAGCAGACTGGTGGATCCCCTAGAGGCGTTGTTCCAAGAGGCATCGCAAAACCAAGAATTGCAAAAGAACCTTAGGACTGCCACAGTGATGGTCCTTCTCAAGCCAGGGAAACATGTGACACACCTATTTCCCTACTAAATACAGATGGTAATATAAAGATAATGGCTAAAGATTTTGCCATTACACTATTAAAAACATTTGATGGTTTAGATGGACCAAAAAGGTTTTATGCCTGTCAGGGGGACTAGGCATTGCATTTGTCGTCTACACGTTGTCCTAGCAAACAACCACTTACCTTTTCTGCCCACTGCTCTAAAGGCCACCAACTTCGAGGAAGTATTTGAATCTATATCCACGTCCTTCTTATAACAAGTGCTTGAAAGGCTGAACTTTGGTCCGAGATGTGGGCAAGAGTACATATAAACAGAGTGTCTTCCTGGCCATTTCTGATCGAGAGGGGAACGAGGAAGGATGTCCCCTCACGCTACCGCTGTTTGCCTTAGTAATGGAACCCTTGATGACCTAACTTTGATGGGGCGCAGAGGTATGGGACACTGACTGGTGGACAGACTTTGAAAATCGTATTGCCATGTACACAGATGATGTCCTGTTATATATCACGAGCCACAGCCGTCGATCCCAAAGGACTTTTAAATGCTTACAATGTATAGAGACCCCTCGAGGCTCAAAGTAAATTGGCATAAGACAGAACTGCTTCCCCTCAAACATCCTAGGCGATAACGGAGTCGGACACCCCTTTTTTGAGTCAGCCAGGGCCCTTCCAGACATATGGGAGTTAATATTTGCTACAGCCATCAGAATACTGGGATATGATTATGGCCCTGTTACTGGTGAAAACTAAAGCAGTAGGGGACTGCATGGATAAGCTGCTTATTTCTATTATGGGTGAAAGAGTTCTACGCAAAATGACATTTTTTCAAAATCCTGCAATATATGGGATTGTCATATCTCCGGGGGTGGGGTGGTGCACTGCGGGTATCCTTCACTAAAAGTATTCAGTCCCCTTACGACAGGGGATTCGGGATACCAGACATTCAGCTTTAATATTGGGTGCTTCCCATTCGAGGATGCCTTCTGAATGTTGTTTAGTTATTCAGGTGGATGGTATGGATAAAAAAATGAAAGTAAGTGACACCACTGTGGGCAAGAATATGGATGCGCATGGTGAATGGTTTGGAAAGCTTTAAGACGTAGGACAGTATCAGGATTTCTACCCTTGAGGATGTATGAGTATCCACACACATCAAAGCATATACTGTATACATTTGATTTATACAAAACTCAGATCTTTTATTTTCTTCGTCTGTACCACACATTGGAGAAACAAAGATGCCTTGAATCCTATCTCAGACTTTAACTCAAAAGAGGTTAAATTAGTCCCGAAAATTATTGAAGCAGAAGGTATTTCAACACTGTATAGAGCACTTGTGGCAAATGCGCATGACAAATTTATAAACTTGAGAGATCGATGGACTGCTGACTTCGGTAAGTTGGAGGATGACATTTGGATTGATGTCAAAATGGCAGCCACGGTGCTAGTGATCTTGGTGAGATGGCGCCTCATCTAATTCAAATTCTTCCACAGATGTACTCGCCCTTTGATAGAGTGTACAGGATGAGAAGATCCTCTAGCGCCAATTGTACTAGTTGTCATACTGCAACCTGGGCTTTCTGGCACATAATCTGTGACTGTCCCTAAATCCAAAAATATTGGTCTCAGGTCCATTTGACACTGCAGGAGGTGATCAGCTAAGTAATAACACTTGACCCCAAATGGGTTATACGAGGTGTTGCCAATGAGTGTGATGGGTCAGCAGAAGACTACAGGATACATGGTGGCTAAAAGGGATATTGCCAGATTTTGCACGGTGTGCAATGCCCCTTTAGAGTGGATAAGGGATATGGATTATTCTGCCCTCGCTGAAGAATTTATATTCAAATCCAGGAGCTGCTCAGGGAAATATACACTGAATATGGCTCAAATGGCTGCAACACTTTCAAGTGTTTGTGGACCCTGGTGATGCCCAGGCAAGCCGTCAAGAGGAGTTTTGATCTCTTCATGAAAAGATTTATGCACAATGGGAAAACCTGCTATATTGTTTGTGGTTTACATGTTCCTGATATGTGATAAGTAAAATTGCACACTGCCAGGTGCTTTCCAGTATGTAATACTACAATAACAACAACAAAGTTAAAAAAAAAACAAGAGGCTAAAGTGGAGGACATTAAGGATTGTGCAGCTTTTCCCATTATGAAAATAAGGAGCAATACCTCTTATTGCTTTCCATGATAGGAATCAGCTGGATGTACTTCACTGCAAGGAAAGAATGGATCTAGGTTAACAGCTATAAGAAAGGCAGTCAAATAGATGTCAGGAGGACTATGGTCACATGACTGGCAAAGCCAGATTCCTCCCCAATGACAGGAAAGGGAACAGGAAAAGGGAAAGAAAAAGAAGGAGCACAAAGTCAAATCCACACTAACACAGAAAATACCAGAACGAGGCTTCCTTGAAAGAGAAGGAAGAACAGGTGCAGACCTGCTTGACAGGCAAAATAAACGAAAATGGCTAGTCGTTGGTAGAGGCATTGAAGTGCTACTACTCTGGGTATGGCAGGTTCAGGACCTTATCATTTATCTTCATCAACTGGCAAGAGGACCACAGCCACCTCGTCTATGTGCTGACACCACAAACATAGTGCATAATGTATTTTGAACACTGCCATCTCAGGGCAGAAGGTACACCCTGTAGGAAAGTAGGATCTTTCTGACATAGTTACACCTACTTTTTACCTGGTGTCCTTGTGTTTAGACTGTAGTACACTTGGATTCTGCTGGCCAAGACCCTAGTGTTGGTGCTCTCTTTCCTAAAATTGACTTGGTAAGTGATCCCTTCACCCACCACTGGCATATTAGGGTCCCCCTGTAAGTCCCTAGTAAACATACATAGGTACCCAGGGCATTGGTACCCCAGGGGTCTCCCATGGGCTGCAGCATGTGTTATGGGAACCCATGAAAACTAAGGCCCTCATTACGAACTCGTATCGCCATCAGGACGCCTGTGAGGCCAGAACACCGCTGGCCCTATTAGGAGTTCACCGCAGGGCCGGCCCTTCGGTGAACAGAGCCTTAACATTGACGCGGACTCGTAATTGAGCCGGCGCCAATGTGACGGTGCAGCGGGGGCAGTGGAAAGCGTAACAGGGCTGTCCATGGGGGGCCCCTGCACTGCCCATGCCAACGGCATGGGCAGTGCAGGGGCCCCCCTGGGGCACCCAGCACCCCCTTCCCGACAGCCTTTGCATGGCGGGGCTACCGTCATGCAAAGGCTGGTGGAAAGTGGACTCGTAATCCCCAGAGCAGCGCTGCCCTGGCGGATTGAGACCGCTGAGACCTGGCGGCAACCTGGCAATGTCGATGGATACTGTGGCAGTCGTAATGTCGCAGTCAGACCACCACTTTGGCGGCAGTGCGACCGTGACCCTGGTGGTCTGTTGACCGCCAGGGTCATAATGAGGCCCTAAGTCTGCAGCCTGCATAAAATGGTGCATGCACCTTTCACTTTAGATATAAGGCATGCCTTATAATGCCGTCACTGCACTAACAACCTATAAGTCACCCCTATGGTAGGCCTTCAGCCCAAGGGCAGAGTGCATGGTTCTGAGTGTGAGAGTACCCCTGCATGAGCAGTAGTACCCCTACAAGCCCCAGACTCCAATCTCTCGGCTTTGTAAGTGCCAGGAAGCCATCTTAACGTATGTTGTGGACACTGATCAACACAAGATGTCCAACTACATAATGGCTTCTCCGAACCTAGGCATGTTTGTTATCAAACTTGTTGGGATCATGCAACTACACCGATTCCAGTGTTAGTTGCATGATACCATGTACTATGGGGGTTCCTTGGAGGCTCCCCCTTACCTACCGATACAGCCTTGCAGGGTCAGCATCCCAGCCAGCACTGCTGCCGACCCCAGACACTTTTCTGCCCTCCTGCTGAGGAGACTAACTCGAGCAGGAGAAGGCAAAGCAAAGGATTTCTTGTAAGAAAGAGATGTGACCACCTCTCCCTTTGAAATAGGTGTCTCTAGGCTGGGGTGGGGTGGTCTCTGCACGCCAAACTACACAAAGGACAGAGGAGTGACACCTCCCTGTCCAGCTCCTCCCCTAGGGAGGTGCACATAGCTTTGCCAGGTAGCCGCTTGATTCTGCCATCTTGGAAACAAGATGGGCAGAGGCACCTGGGAGCATCTGACTGGTTTGGTCAGCTAGGTGAAGTCTTTGACCCCCCCTCTCTGATAGGAGGGTCACGGCAGACAGTGTCCAACCGCCTTTCTGGGTTACTTAAGCGCTCCCCTAAGGGTGGGACCCTAGATTCATCAAGCAAGTCTCTCCAAGGAACTCTCTGCAAGACACTTCTGCAACCTGACCTCCGAACTGCTTCTAGTCTGTCTTAGAAACCGAAACAAGACTGTATCCAGTTGGGAGGGCTCCAACTGCAATCTTGATTCTCCAGCTCCTGCAGGAACTCTGCAACATCCGTGGCTGTGCATCTGCCACATTCACAAGGACTCAGTTTGCATCAGGAAGCAAGAATGAAACACCCTTAGAGAGAAGGAGTCACTTCCGTGCATCCGCAGGCACCTCGACGACAACGACCGGCTGGTGGATCCTGGTGTCCCACGGACAACCAAATGCTTTGCTACACAGGTGGTCGTTCTGTGGCCCTCTCTATGTCCAACTTGTCTTCTGCCCATGGTGCAGCTACTGGGATGGAACCCCTGTGCACCGCGTCTATTGCTGTCACCAAGGCTTGTTGACTCTTCCTGCCGAAGATCCTTAAGCTCCAAGAAGTCCCGGCCCCCAGCACCTCGCAACTCCAAAAACAGCAACCTCCCTGCAACTCCTGCGGTGTGGGACCCCTTCTTTGTTGTGCTGCTGAGGCCTCCCTGTGACTCCCTGTGCCTGCTGCCAGTGGGCTCTCGTGGGGGATTAAACGATTCCTGCTGGGTTGCCTGCTTGCTGGGGGCCAGCCTGGACTCCCTTCCAAAGGTTGAGCCTCTTGGACCTTGCTAGTCCCCAAAATCCTGCCAACAGCTCTGCAGCTTCTTCTTACTTTTGCCAATGCATGTTGGTAGTTCTGCTTTAACCCTCTGCAATCTGGAAATCAACGTGGGACAGCTCGTGGGCAACTCCAAGGATCTTCCTGAATCACCTAGACTCCAGAGCTGGACTCCTTCTATCACCAACCTGCAGGAACTTCTCCCCAGGAACAGTGGACATTGCCTACCTGTACTTCCTGGACATCTCCAAGTGGTCTAGTCTCTGTCTTTTTCAGTTTCTTCTTGTCGGGAATCCATCCTTAGGTTCCACCGACCGGGTCCATGGGTCGCAACAGCAGCCGCGCAAACGAGGTTTACGACGTCACTTCATCCCATGCACCCGGGCTCCCTGTTGTAGGTACTCCACTTTCCTGGGTATCCACGGGTGGGGGCACTATGGAACATTCCTTGGTTTCCTCGGGGTCCTCTGAGAAGGGTCCTGAATCCTGAAAAGTGAAACCAAAATGGTCCTGTATTAGCCTATGGGGCGCACGGCTAGATAACACCTCTGCCACAGGCGCCTGGGGGATTTCTGTTACTTACTTTGGGTGATTTTGTACTTCCCCAGCCTCTGGAATCCTAACACAATACGTTGGTTCGACACCTCAATTCTTATACCACTTTCTTAGTATATGGTTTGCCCCTCCATGTATTTTTATGCTTTTCCTGTTTGTTACTAAGTATAATTGTTGTGTGTAGATATCTCCAAGTGGAGATACACCAAAGTTAGGGTAGTACTAGTGGTACAATAAAGAATACTTTATTTTTGTAATACTTGGTGTGATTCTTTCTTGTGTGAACATCACTGACTGACAATTGTGGTATTGTAAGTGCTTTACACTCCTCCCCGATAAGCCTGAGCTGCTCTCCACAGTTACCCCTAGACAGCCTTGGTTGCCAAGGGACCAAAACACGAACACTAATGGTTGCCTGGACTCAGTATATGGTGCCACACCATAGGTGTACATCATAAACGGAACCAGCCTCCTACATACCCTCTAATGTATAAACTCTAAATTTGATGGATGCAATTCCCACCAATATTTGGTGACTGTCCCACATCTTTCAACCCCCTAATATTCCCACCCACACTCCTTGTGCAGGACTCCCACAACAGGTAAAAAGATCAGTTATGCAGAGGAACCACTTGGCAATTCAGTTATAACGCGACTATGCATACTGATCCTCGGTAATAAAAGCAATAAAGAAGCAGACTTAACACCCTCACCCCCAAAACCCTTTGATAAGCCAAGATGGTTGCTAGGATATATCCTATTCTGAGGGTTGGTCAGCTGGAAAAAGTGCCAGTGAGAATGGTGACTAGATCAGTAGAGAAAGGATGCCATCTAAAATGAACCAGTGGCTGATATCCTGCACTGGAATATGGCAGTGGCAACGAAAGAGATGCCAGGAGACAGACTGTACAAAGTCTAACTTTGGACCTTATAACCTACAAGAAGCAAACTCCACAGAATGGGAATGAGGGCAAGCAGTGAGGAATCTAAGATTAGAGAACCAGGTAGCATGTTTCCAATCATGCTTGACCAGGTTAATGGTGCCTATGGCACAGCCAACACATTATGTAGTGTCTAGACAAGCTCTAAGGATGTATTTGGCAGCATCCTAGCCATCATATACAGGTTCAGCAAAGAAAAGCCAAAAGTCTTAAGAGAGCGCGGGCAAGATCTCACTCACCGCGTCCCAGAGCACCTGTTGTTGCAAGAGGCATACATTGTTCAATGAATGCAGGGCCAAACTGTTCTAGAGCATGAATCTCTTTGGACACCCTGTTTGGGGAAGCAATGGGGAAAGCATTAGTGTTCTCCGTGCTCACCAGAACTTGAAAGACAAGCCTGTGGAGTTGGATGCTGCATCATGAAAGAAGGGTCACCAGGAGCAGATCTGTTGTGTTCATCAACCAGGTGGCTCACAGGCACTGCGGAACAACGTTTAGACCAGGTCAGCAGGACTTCATTAAAAGGTAGTACGGCTCAGTAGTCAATCGCCCTGGTGGCACGATTCCAGTGAGTAAGTCTGACTTGGTGTCTACCATGACAAATATAAATCCTAAACCTCTGCAGCCCTTCATACAGTCACTACAAATAGCACTCTCTCCTCTGAAATGGGGGGCCCAAAGGTGAATACAGTTCAGTTTCAGTCAAAGTGTCTCAACCACTCGCATGGTGAGGTCTGACCTAGAAGCCAGAATCAGTATAATGAGGGGGGAGTAAACTGTCTGCTTTTTCATCGTCATATTAGTTGTGGGGAACCTGTTTAAGCCTCTAGGCTACATTAGAGCTGGAACTGAAAATGGCCTCTTATCTCGAACTGTACTGGCATCGAGACAAGGTAAGAGGAGGAGTACCCTCCCCAGATACTGGGAGTGCATCTGTTCTCTCATAGCCCAACACAGGCTATGATCTAGCTGAAGTGAGTTCTGGTCCAACACCTGAATCAATGCAGAGTTCAGAACAAGGATCACTGGAGCCAAGATGAACACTGCAGCAACGGCCTGAAGCTAAGATGTTAAAGTGCGGCCTGGTACTGGCTGTAAGCAAGGCTGAAGCCGAATGGGAGTCAACTGGAATCAGAAGGCCCACCAGTGGACATTTAACTGGAGGCTCATCGGACCCAAGGTGTACCAGAGGGACTGGGAACAGTCTAAAATAACTGCACAATTTTTTTCTTACAAGCTCAATCTGCTGCAAGGAATGGCAATGGCCGGGAAAATATGTGGCCCATCAACTCCAACCTGTGAACTGGGACTGAATCGACGCCACCACCAGAGTCAGAGCTGTGTGTCTTTTCCTGTAGAGGAAATGGAGGAGAGGCTAGAATCCCAGTGGGCCTTCCATTGCTCAATTTGATATTTGCCATTCAGCCTTGCCACAGGCTTCCCAGAGAACTGCGACTGGGAATCATACTAAGAACTCTAACAAGAATTTTGCTTGTGCTCAGCCAAGTAAAGTTTGGCTTCCCGCTACCTGATGATCATCAAATGCATCAGGGAGCATTTGCTGCAGACCTTTAAGTTGTGTTTGGAACAAAAGTACACAATAAGGGATGAATAGCATTCTTGAATTAATTTCACCCACACTTCCTTACTTGGGCTGCATCCCTGGCCATTGTTATTTTGCCTACCATGCCACATCATTATGGACCGTCATATGCCAATCAGTCTTCACCATGCTTCAATGGGAAAAGTCCAGCCCAAACTGCCAGGCCAGGTCCTTCCCGAACTGGAACACAAGCAACCAAGGACCGGTTTCACCCTAATTAGGCCTCATCAGCCAGGTATAGCTTGGTTCCAGTGACACAGTGTGCACAGGACCAACGTCTTGGCATTCTGGTTCCACTTAGGGCCTGGCAGTTCAGGCTGGACAGTTCCTGTAATGGATGGAATGCTCAAATTAATCTCAGCCACTGGCAATTGCTCTGGCCACATTCCAGTCCATTGTTTTTCACCCAACACAACACTCTAGACAAAGGCCCACTCTATACAAATCAGTATTGATCCTGCTCTGCATGGGAATAATCTGTCCTGAACTGCTAGACGAGAACCCTCCTGAAGGGAACACAGGCAATCTCAGATAGGTTTCCCTCTAAATGGGGATTGTCAGTAAGGTGTAGCTTGAGACCTATGGCACATGGGTCTGTGATGGACATCTGCTTTCTAAAGGCGCACTATGGCTTACATCCTTTAGTCTTAGTGGGAGACATCCCTGCACACTGTCAAAAAACCTTTTGGGAAACTTTGAGGAAAAATCTAAAAATGTAGGAGCAGAGTTCGAGTTCTGCACCAAAGGGTGCTGAAAAAGAGAAATAGATGACACAGTTAAATAAAGCCTATAAACAGCACTGTGTCATCACTTTTGGAGGTGGGAAGAGTTGCCACAGAGCCCGTCAGCCCACCTATCCATTTGAGGGGAGCTACTGCAGAAGGTTTTTCCAGTCCAATCTTGTGCCTCCAAGGAATTCAAAAGGTGAAGAGTCTACAGTTAAAAGTATCTATCAGAAAAATAAAAGCATTGCTTAAAGGGAACTCATGCATGTCAAGAATTTTTCAAAACTTCATTCTCACTTTAATAGAAATGGACACATGAACCATCACCGACTTGTGACAGTAGTGAAGGGAGTCTGATTTAACCAAATGTCTGATGGACCCAAATGTATGCTTTGGCTACCCCAACTATTAGGCCAATGTCTCCAAAATCTACCGTTCTGGACGCCTAAAGCAGATAACAATGGATGCCACAATGGTGACATGCAAGGCTTTCAGAGTCTTTAACTTTTTAGTTTCAAGTTGCAGAGGAAGAGCTGAACCTTTTCCTTTATGAAGGCTTCAGTAACGAGTGCAGATTGAGGAGCAAGACACCTGAAGCTTTGTCCCTGCATGCAAGGACTCTGAAGTAACAGAGTCAACGGGCAGCTTGGACAACACAGAAATACATTAATCCATCAGATTAGACAGCACATTAGGAAGTGTGGTACATTAGTAGGTACCAGTACCCAGGATCCTGCTTCGGAATGTGTCCATAGACTCCATGCCTTACACATTACTGCATAACAAATTGTGCAGAATCTATAGCTACCTTTTGTTTTTTGTGTTTTTGTCAGCAAGGATTCAATATATCACTAAGCAGAATATTGTGATGAGCTATTCTTTCAGACTTCAAAGAACGTATGGGGATAAAATCTAGAACAGTCAACTGCTGATTCTTTAAATGAACAGTCAAACTGCCAATGTGCTGGACAGATACGATTGACTGCATCACTTTATAATATTTTTAGGCAATTCAGTTGAATGATCTGAATGGTCGCTTTCTTTCTTGGATGAAGCAGATGTTGGAGAACTTACAAGGTCCCTTATACCAGCAGGACTACCATGGACAGCAAAGAAACGTAAGGGGAAGTGTTAACAAAAAACGATTTGGCCTAGAACTAGTCTCTGAAGGTTTGGCTTCAAAACTTAAATTCTGAACAGTGAGTACCTTGCCAGTGAAATCCCGGGCAAGAGCGCTCCTCAATGGCAACTTCAAAATGTTATTGGCTTTGAAAAGATCATGCTGTGCCACAGGATCACAAACTGTAAGACTATGCTCTGGTTCATTCATATGTGTTTAATTTGTGGGGATTCTCTGTATATAATGCTCACTATTTTAGTAGCGTATTGATCGTTGCCCATTGAGCACACTTTACATTTGTTGGACTATACACGTACTGCATTGGGAGGTGCAGCATATTTCCGATACCACTGCTACCAGTCTACTCTGTTTTGTAAGACTATGTGCTCTCCCTCCTCAAAGAGCCTGCCCAGAGATTCCATATCCTAGAAGAAGGACAAAGGATGGAGGTGCCAGCCCTCTAATCGGTACTAATAATTCGTATTACCCCGGGGACCACATGTGGTCACTAATTCCTCTTCACTAGTTGTGACAGCTTCTGTCCCACAACAAAGCCCATGGTGTTCTTCGGTCCATGTTCCTTCATCTTCACAAACATGAGACAAATCTGTAGCAATCTTGAATGAATTCCAGTACAATCTAAGTAACTCAATGGACCAATAGTCCCTAAACATGGAACACATGCTTAGAGAGGGTCACCCATTAAGAACTACTTTCCACATACAATGCACTGCTTGGAATCCGTCGTGAACAGCATACAATGAACAGGAAGGAAAATAACAGCACAAACAAGCAGGTATGTCAAAGAAGCCAATACCTGCAGCCTTCGTGAAAGACGGGGAAAAACAGAAGTACATATAGAGGCCTTGTCCATATACATCTCATTACATACTAGGGATCATTTCAAAGAATTTTAAAGTACCAGTGCTCTTCTAGATTTAGCTTTTTATAGTCCTGAGAGCAGAACAGCAGTAAATGATTTGCATTCCTCATTGCGATGTGGTTATCCACAGAACACAGCCATTTAACTGCAATATGGAGAGACGACAAAACCACATGAAGATGCAAAACCATCAACTCCCTTACCGGCTGCATGGTTCCTCCTGCTATGATAACAGAGCGACACTCCTTCAGCACCTCTGCAAAATGTACAGCTGGATTGAGCAGGAGAAATTTCAGGCTGCTCTGGCCCACTGTTCCTGGGATTAGTCGGAAAAATAAAGGAAAAGAAACAATCAGCATGCTACTTCGAGGCTATTTCTTGTGCAAAAGTCTAGCAATAAGAGAAGCAAGTGGCTACCATATTCACACTAAACCGCACCATTTGTCCAGCTTAGATAGCAACAACCTAAGAAACCTAATATCAAAGAAGGTGGAACAGGGAAAGTAGCAAGACACCTAAGGCATTTGAACTTATATACATCAAGCACTCACAAAGCGCTAAGGACAGAGAAAGTGGCACTCATATGCCTTTCATAAAGTTTGGCAGGGTCCCAATCGCACATTTAACATGACTTAATCACTCAGTATCTCAGTTCTTTGTTTTGGGTATCTTCAGTTAATGCATAAACATTATAATATCTATACTTATGTGCTTGAACAATGTACACTGGTCATAAGTACCAATGCTGGGCCTTGACAGCAGGGGTGAAGCACTCATGTCTGTTTCGACTACGAACCTGTCTGGCAGTGAGATTCATTGAAATTTGTTGATTAGACATTTTGTGGGCCCAATGCAAAGTCTGCTGGCCCAGACTAGGTGTAACAGTACTAGGGTTGCTGAGTCTTGAACTCACATGAGCACCCTAGGTAATGGAAAATCTAATGTAATTTTTTCATCACGTTGAATGTGCTTTTGTCCTTTTGCTGGCCTGCATTTTGAGTGAAAGTTTAGAGTCCGTGATCATCCTCAATGTCTTTACTTTTGTTGATGTCATTGTGAGCAACCCAGTCTCTATCAGCCAGTCTATATTTGGCTCATAGGTTTTCATTATTTCATTTTAGAGGTATATAGCTTCAGGAGCATTTTTAGTATCCAGTTGCTAACTCCCAGCCTGCATTTTGTAGGTGCTAATGTCCCTATGATTTACAGACTTCCAGCTTAAAGGATAACATGGGTGTCTTTGCCCTAGCTGTTACAGATAAGATTTAAAAAGTTTATAAACTTAGGAAGAGAAGGCACAGTACACATGGAATAAAAGAAAGTTAATTGTTAAAGCTTGGGTAACACCAACCTTTTTCGAGAAAGGTGCAGGTAGGTATGGAGGTAGACATTTTGTTATCTGTTTATGATATAGGACTGGATCATTTTTAGGAACACAAACGGATGATGGACGGAGTGCTGAAACTTGTCAAACACTCACCCAGTGTCACAGATCTGGGTTTAATCCATCATTCTTTTACTCACCATGCCACCCAAGCTTGGACCCAGCCATATCCAAATCAGTCTTGACCCTGCTCCCAATGGGAACAGTCCAGCCCGAACTGCCAAGGCATGTCCTCCCTGAAACAAGCATCCTGGGACCAGACCGGTGCCTGAGGATTTGGTGACTTGGAGGGATTGGGTTGAAAATATAAGAGAACCTCCAGATGCTGGGCTATCGTAATGGATTGGCTGGGAATGCATAAACGGACTATGGATGATTAAATGGTTGAATATGTGGTGAATAGGGCTGGGGTGGGGCAGGCTAACTGAGGCCCATAATGGAATGACAAGGCGATGCAATGTTAAGGGAACCAAGAGCACATGTAACACTGTTTTGCTTGCCTTGGGTTTTCGATGTTGCTCTTTCAGAAAACTGCTAACAGATGTAAAAAAACAATTATAACAAAGGGCCTGATTTACATTTCAGAGGAAGTGTTACTCCGTCACAACAGTGACAGATACGCCATCTGCCGAATAAAAAGCCCATTATTTCCTATGGGACTTAGATGTCGGCGGACGGGATATCCATTACTGTTGTGATGGAGTAACCTGTCCACAGAAATCAAATCAGGCCCAAAATGTTAAGGTAACATTTCAATTATTTAAAGGAATCTATTATATTCAGTTAAATTTAGGATTGGGATCTGTTAAATTGAATGCAATTGATTGAAAATTAAGAACAGAGAAAGATTTAGCATAATGCTTATGATTAGGAAGAAGGGAAAAAGTAGTGAAGGGGACAAGTTTAAGTAATTTCAATGTTAAGAACAGGATGGTTGAGTAAAAGAGGACAATCTATAGGTACGGCAAACTGAAAATAGTTCTACTTAAAACATAGCTGAGCTACAATGGACACTATCAATGTAAAACATTTAAAAACAGAAAAAGATTCAGCTAGAACCTGAAGAAAAACTCAGAAAATAAAGCAGAAGGATTTGAAAACTCAAACAGCATTAATATTTTGTGTATAAATAGTTAATGAACAGTGAATTAAGTGAATTCATTAAGTAAAAACATATTTTGAAATATCATCCATAAAAACTGCAGATCAAATCAGGCCAGGAAACACAATTAAAAAAATGTAATCAAGCAGCGATTAATAAAGTAAATTTTAAAAGTATACAGCAGTGATGTAGTAAGAGTAGCTGTTAACGAAATCTGTTCTTTAAACAGAGAATTATAGATGAGTAACTGTGAATAAAGGGGACTAAAGGAAACGTTATTTATCCCTTGCAAGTGGAATCAAACAGACAATGTGACAATGACATCAAAGCTTGAGATGTTTATGATGTCACTTAGAACCTCAGGGTAAATAACAATAAGCGGGGCAGAGGAGTACTGGGGAAGATATATAATAAGCAAAAGAAAATCAAAAAGGTAAATAAATGAATACATAAATAACTGACCTCCTATCACCTGCCCCTATGACTCTGTGAAAAAACATACCCCACCCAGCTGCAAATATATATATAAAATAATACCTGGTCTCTTGCCACCCACACAACCCTCTGCATATGCCCAGCCCACTTCTAGGCCCCTCCCCTCCAAGCAGATTTGCCAAAATGAAATGCCTGGCTTCTGCACACCCATCCCTTGCCAGCCCAAAGTCGCACTGCGCCGGCAGCCACTTGTCAGGTGGTCTTCAGATTTCCTCTCAGCATGGGTCTGCAAGGAGACTCACTCTGGCAGGGGACACGGCAAATGGTGTAGGCACTGGTGTCGCCCACGTTCACCACCAACCACCTTTTTATCGCCGCACTCAGGTCTCTGGAGACCCGGGTGGGGTAGAGGAATGAAGATGATGCAAGCACTTTTCCTGGGTAATGTCACAACAGTGGTTAAACACTTTTGTTAACCACAGTTGCCACACACTCCAGTGAATAACCTACTTCCTATCTAGTTATTCATGCTAAAGACTTTCTATGGAAGGCATACACAGTAAGGCAGTAAAAAGAAGAGACAACCCCAAAGAGAAAGAGATTGAAGCCAGAGTGATGTGCTGCGATATTAAGATAAAAAGAGGCAGGGGGAACCAACCACATGTGCGAGGACATACGGGAGGGGTGATGGGTGGCTAATCAGAAAGGAGAAAACAGTTTTCAAAGAAGTTGATTTAAATTAAATTATTATTTTTTTAAGCAAAAAAAGGTTGTGACAAATCACACAGCTTCTGGTAAATGAAACATTGTATTTTATAAAGACACTCCAAAGAGTTCCAAAACAATGAACTGCTGCAATTCTAATGCTACAGTATGATGTCTTGCAAGATTTCAAATCAAACTGCCAAAATGTGTAAGGCGTACAGCCTCTTAGCACAAAAGCGAGTAAACAAACCTGGTACAATGCTCAAAAACCTGTGAAATAAATACATGAAAGTATTACTTGAACATTAGATGTTGTTTAGATATTTTAGTTACCCTGTTTATTGATGATCACTCGACCATCCTTATTGGTACTGGTGAGAGCTGAGAGAAACCCTTCAATGAGCATTAGAGGAGAAGCCATGCGCGGCTGGCCATTCTCAATCGTTTCCTCTGGAGAGGTATCAGGGATAGCTTAAAAAGACAACAAATAGACAACACTGGTGTAAGTAGAGAATTTTACATCTTTTGCAAAAAACAGAAAACAAGCCAGTTAGCAAAAATAAGCACACAGATTCAAAAACAGTAAAAAAATGTGATTCGACTGCAAAAACACAACAAAATAGATAGAGAGAACCAAAGTATTATGAATAAGTGATTAGCCATTAAATATGTCACACGTCACTACTTAGAGCAAACACTAAAAGCTAGCCTTTTCCAGTAGGACAGATACATTACTGCCACAAAGCATTTTCACTACACTAAACAATTATGGGGCAGGTGTACAGAGGGGACAGAAGTTCAGAAAGATATGATGGGTAGTGTTGAGGGTTGATGACAGCTAAGACATAACTAATACAAATAAAGGTAGAGCCACATCAGTGAATGGCTCAGATCATCCCTCCATGAAGATGTACTTGCTTGCAACCATAGTTCTTGGTCATGGAATGTTCAGTTAATTCATGAAGAATGAGTTGCTGCACCTTTGTGTGGGATGCTTGAACAGTTAACCAACAATAAAGTGTCTGTGCACATTTTTTAAAGTAAACCTTTATCTTAACACTCTATGAACAGAAAATGTGAACTTTCATAATGTTTCCTATTTAAATTTTAAAACGAATGACATGGATCAAAAAACTGCACAACATTGCAGGGAGACAAAAACTAGCATGCACCTTTAAACCCCTGGTTGGCCAATCAATCCAAAGGTCACTGACTAACAGCTCATTTTAAAACATCAATGAGGCCTTAGGGCCATACGGATGGGCTAGCCACCTAGCTCTGCTCTTAGGGTTTCCCAGGAAAGTGGGTGGATTGTTCATGAATTGAGTGACGATTCTCTTGAATGAGAACTAGGATTACAAGTATATTACCATACCTTCACCATCATGGGATCTTTACTGATATTCATTAACAGTGAATAGAATAGGAAGCTCATCTCCATCCCAAAGGGAGATGAACCAGACAATCATTTAATAATTAAGCAGTATTTGCAATGTTACTTGGCCCATGCAAGCATCTAACTCTGCAGCGATCTCCAGGTAAATTACTCTATATATATCATCAATGGAGATATTTGTGAGATAGGCTTAACTAGCCACCTTTCCACATGTACAATATATAAGCCCTGGGTTTTCTTGAAAGTAAGGCCTGCTTTTTTGTACCAATGTATTATGCATGATGTGATCTACAAAGTTAAGAAATGATTAGACTTGGCCATGGCTTTATGGGTGAAACCATACCAGAAAAACAATTAGCTAGGCTATGTAATCTCTTTCGTCTTGATTCACCACTACTATAGAGCCCTTTCCATTGTGTTAAGGGACCTTTCTACTGGAGTGGCAGGGTAAGGAAACAAACTGTAGGGAGAGAGCTTAGGTTAAACTTAAAACAGATTTGTCCCTAAGAAATAATGTACACAGGTAGTTCAAAAAAATTGCCAGCATCTCATGGACGTTGAGAAAGGCCTTTGACCTGTACAGCAAAAGTTATTTGCTATGACATCTGAAACACTGACACTTAAATGTGGCATCTTAACTGTAATAACTCACAACCAATAGAAGTAGTTGACCAGTTTATTGAACGTACTCCTTGCAAAACACCTCCTTACTTGACAGCTCCTTTTCTTCTCTGTACACTCTTCTCACCAACATTCTAAGGTGCACTCCTGGTCGTACCATTAGCTAACATTCTACAGGAGAGCCTAGGAGCGCACCATTACACTTGTACTAATGAAATATAAACATACTTGTAAGGATTTAGTCATGTAGGATTTAAGTTGGTTAACTACGTAAAACAGTGTTTACATAATAGGTTAATATGCTAATATACATAGGTATTCATCATTACAACAATATTACAACACTTCCCCTTTCCCTCCAATACATAAGGGAGAATGGTTCATCATATTGTTTATTGTCGTAGGACATAGTCCTTGTGCCATGCTGGAGGAGTCTTTCTCCTGGGAAAATCAGTCTGGGTTCTCCCGGGAATGGTATTGCTTCCTTCTCCGATTCTCTCCTGTTCCTTATCCGGTTGGCTGTCCTGGATAGCAGATATGCGATCCATGCTCCATACCCGACCATCTTCCAAAGTTACCACGTTTTTATGTAATCTCACAATTCGTAACGGTTCCGAGAACTTGCTCGTTCCCTTTCGAATGGATTCTGGAAGTCTCACTTTGACCCACTGACCCACCTTCCATTGTTTTCTCCTAGTACCATATTTGTTGTTATACCACTCCTGATACTTTCTCTGACTCTTCTCTACTCTTGCCAGCACTTCCTTACGCTGAACCAAAACAGGTTCTCCCCCCTTCAACCAATTGGGGTTTAATTTGGTTCCCGGTTGCCTACCCTTAAGAGAAACAAAGGGAGATACTCCTGTGACCAAATTAGGGGTGGTGTGGTATGACCATAACATTCGCTCAATCGCGCTCTCTCCTGGCTCTCGCGACATGCTAGCTAACTGTAAACACTCTTTGACCATCCTGTTAACCCTCTCCACAAGACCATTAGCCCTCGGGTTGTACAGTGCTGACCTGAAATGTTGTATCCCACTGTTTCTTAAAAACTCTGCCATGGCTCCGGAAGTGAACTGCACCCCATTGTCTGTCACAATAGTGCTAGGAATACCTTCTCTGGTAAAGGCTTCTTTCAGAAATGCTATTGCCTCTTGTGTCGTCACATTATGAACAGCTTTTGTCACCACCCAGTGTGTATGATAATCGACTAAAACGAACATGAACCTTGCTCTCGATCCCAAACATGTGAGGGGTCCCAGGATGTCCAACCCTAACTTGTCCCAATGTTTGGTGGGAACCTCGACGGGAGACAAAGGGGACCTGTGCGTAACCTTGGTTTTATCACTCATTGCACAAAGGACACACTCCCGAACAGTACTTTCCACCAACCTGTCCATGGTGGGAAACCAGTATGAAGCTCGAAGTTTATTTTTGGTTAAAGTTCTACCTAGGTGTCCCTCGTGTGCCAGAGCTATAGGTTTTTCCCACAACACTTTGGGAGGAACGATTCGTTCACCTCTCATAACTAAGTCATTGGCTATATGTAGCTCATCACGCACCTCCCAATACCCCTTGAGTTCCTCATCGATCGGTTGTAGTCTCTCAGGCCACCCACTCCTTATTTTACTTTTCAAGGCTTGTATAACCTGATCCTCATTAGTGGCTGTAACCCATTCTTCCTTGGTTATGCCTGATAGCTCTACATAGAGCACTGGTTCAAGGGTCTCTTCCATTTCGTTTTGCCTCTCCTCTCTGGGTAGCCTAGACAGACAATCTGCTATAATATTCCTTTTTCCTGGAACGTATTGCATATCAAAATTAAAGGCTTCTAGCCCCATGATCCATTTTGCAATACGTGGTGTGGCATGGTCTTTACCTTTAATGGTGAACAAAGAAATTAGGGGTTTGTGGTCCGTCCTAACCAAGAAAGGCAAACCCCACAGAAAAAACTTGAAGTGGTTAATGGCCCAGAAGCACGCCAGCGCTTCTCTTTCAATCGTAGAGTAGTTGAGTTCTGCCTCCCTTAATGACTTGGATGCAAACGCCACGATCCTTTCCTGCCCGTCAATACACTGAGATAAGGTGGCACCAAGACCTTTCCCACTAGCATCCGTGGTAAGCCATGTTTTCCTAGTGGGATCAAAGTTCCCGAACGTAGGGCAATGGACTATGGCATCCTTGACTTGTACGAATGCAACCTGACACTCATCACTCCACTCAAAAGGTGCATTCTTCCTTAATAATGCTCTCAAGGGGGCCGTGACCACCGCTAAATTGTGAACAAATTTAGACATAAACTCAGCTAACCCTAAGAACAATCTCAATTCCTCTTTATCAGTTGGGGCTGGGGCTTCCTTCACTGCCACAACAAGATCGCATTTAGGTTCTACCCCGTTTTTACTTATCCTATGCCCCAAGTATTCCACCGACTCCACTCCTAGTTGGCACTTTTCCTTTCTAATTGTCATGCCTGCATCATCAAGGGCTTTGAATACTTCTCTTAAAATGGAATTGTGTTCACTCTCCGTACTTCCATACACTAATATGTCATCCTGGAAGCACATAATCTGCTTAATTCCCTGCAATATGGTTTGCATAATTCTTTGAAACACCGCTGCCGCTGAAGCAAGACCAAAGGGCATCCGGCGATATCTAAATGCCCCAAACGGAGTGATAAAGGATGTGAGTGAGCGTGAAGATGGATGTAATTCCACTTGGTGGTAAGCGGACGATAAATCAATTACGCTAAAATATCTGGCTGCCCCTAACATGCTCACCATCTCGTCTATCTTGGGTAAGGGGAACCTGTCCACCCATATATTAGCGTTCAAATCCCTCAAATCTACACATAGACGAATGCCTCTGCCGTTAGGTTTCCTAGTGACCACTCTGGGTGCCAGCCACAAGGAGCACTCAATTGGTTCAATAACTCCGGATTTAACTTGTTTCTCCAATTCTTCTTTTAGGGGTTCCCTCATTAAGTACGGAACAGTCCTGCACTTGTGTACTACAGGTGTAGCACCCTCCTTGAGTTTAATTTTGTGCTGGAAATTTTTCAATAAACCCAGTCTATCTTCAAACAGCTTGGGAAATCCTTCACTAATGCCTTCACTAATTTCTTGCAAGTCTACTAACAACACTTGTTCCTTGCTGTTAGGATCCAGTTTGATTCCAAGATCCTTTTGGTGTTTCCACCCTAATAAGTTTGATCCTTTCTCTGTGATATACACTACTCCCTTGGTGTGCCTATCCTTGAATGTAATGTCCAGTTCTAACATCCCTTTAAGTGGTATAGGATCATTGTTATATCCTCCAGGTCTTATATTAGCCGTGTTCAATTTGTACCCCTGGTCATGAAAATTATCAACAAAGGTTTGGTAATTCATGAATGTGTATGGTGAGCATGAATCCGCGTACGCTTCCACCTCAATACCATCAAGTTTGATGTTGCACAATGGATAATTGTTGCTAAGGGGTTCCCTCCCATGACTTGCCTTGACTTGCAGTATAAATTTACTACCTAAATCAATGACCTCTTCCACCTTATTAGTTTTTTTTTTCATGCTTTTATCATTCCTACACACCCGTGCATAGTGCACCTTGGCACCACATTTCCTGCATAAACAGTTGCGCGCCAGACAAAGGGGACTGTTAGCCAGGTGATTGGGATTCACACATCTGAAACACTTCCCTTTTGATATATCTTCACTTAGATTTTTTTTCATTGGTGTGGTTGATAAAATTGAATCCTCAACCTTATTGACCACACTTTCATCTAAATTATTACAACTTTTGATTTCCTTCACCCCTTCTACCTCTGGCGAATATTTGATTTCCTTCATACACTCCATCGTGTGCTCAATACTTTTAGCTATGTCCACAGCTTCTTTAAGAGAGGGGTTATGTGTGAGGAGTTTTTCCTGTACCCTTGGACTACTTGTGCACCTCACCAATTGGTCACGTATCAATGAATCCTCCAAGCTCTCAAAATCACAAGTATGAGCTAATCCCCGCAAGGCGGCAATATAAGTGGCTACTTTTTCTTCTTTGCCCTGTACTCTGCAAAAGAATCTATGCCTTTCCAGGACAATATTGATTTTGTGACCAAAATGACATTCCAATTTAGCAAGTGTTTGTTGGAACACATAAAATTTTTCTCCACCATCCTCACTATCATCTTCTGCATCAGTCAAACTTTCATACACCTTCCTTCCATGTATTCCTAGATTATGTAGCAGTATATGTTGTTTCCTTAATGCCGTGAACTTTTCCCCCCCTATAGCAATCAGATATGATTCAAACAGTTTAGACCACTCTTTCCAGGGTAACATCGGTTCACCTATTTCATTAAGGAACGGAGGAGGTTGGGACATCCCTGCTGCTGCCATTCCCTTTGTAGTAGGTCTCACTCAATAATGTAATGGCTAGCCTGAACGTGTTTTTTTAAAATTTTTTTATTATTATTATTTTCCTCCCCAAATATGTACTGTATCAACACTAACAATACAATCTCAGACAGTAACTTACTAATTGTACTCTCACTACTTTACAGCCCTCATGCACAGGTTTATACCAACATGCTGTTAATACAGGAATTAGATCATTTAAAAACAAAAACTCTTATTATGAAAGCGATCCAAGTTTCAACAGACAGGACTTTTATTTTGACAGAAACTCAGTTCCTGTCTTCCGTGTTCCTTGGGCTGAAGAAATCACTAAAGCAGTTTTTACAACTGTGGGGTCCTGTTGCTATGAACTCTCAACGCTTCTTCATGCTGCTTGATCGGGACTCTCACAAGGTAAGCTCCTCGCGCCTCCAAAGTTGGGCTCAGATTCCCAACGGGCTCCGGTAGGCACGATGAGAGAGAAACACACAAAGAGAATCCTGCACGTTAATGCACCATGTTGCGCGCACACCGCGCCGACACAGCCTCAAAGGTCGGTTTTTCCTCACGCGGCTCTGGCGCGGCGAAACTGGTAGGGAAGATCCCTCCCGGTGATCGCATGCTCGACACAGCCTCAAAGGTCGGTTTCTCCTCACGCGGCTCTGGCACGGGGAAACTGGTAGGGCAGATCCCTTCCGGTGATCACACTTCCCTCAACGCTGTAATGACACCGCTAGGACACCGAACAACTGCCTCTGCGCGGTTCTCCCAATACTTCAGTAGTCGGGAGAACTCATGCTCAATTATGCACACACCGTATCCCCTTCAGTCGACACGGCAAGAGGGGGGGGGGCACCGTCCTCAATCCTTCCGCTCCGCACTTCCCACAGTGTGAAAAATACCTGTCTTCCTCATACCGATACAGCCTTAGTAGTGCCTATCGCATACACCACACAGAATCTTCATGGGGTAGAAGACTTCACTTTCTACAGCGCTGTCCCAGCTCCCACAGGTACTCCTGCCCTCACCAAGGTTTGTCCTGATTAACCTTATCCAATTATCACACCCGAACAGTCACTGATGGGCAAATTCAGACCGTACCTTCCCAGATATACACGAGCTGAATACAGTATCTCGTTGAGGTGTTGAACAGATCAGGGGCAAGGAGTCTTCACTGCCCCTGCGCAGTATCCCATCCTCGTCGCCAAAAGTTCTTCTGTAATAACTCACAACCAATAGAAGTAGTTGACCAGTTTATTGAACGTACTCCTTGCAAAACACCTCCTCACTTGACAGCTCCTTTTCTTCTCTGTACACTCTTCTCACCAACATTCTAAGATGCACTCCTGGTCGTACCATTAGCTAACATTCTACAGGAGAGCCTAGGAGCGCACCATTACACTCGTACTAATGAAATATAAACATACTTGTAAGGATTAGTCATGTAGGATTTAAGTTAGTTAACTACGTAAAACAGTGTTTACATAATAGGTTAATATGCTAATATACATAGGTATTCATCATTACAACAATATTACAACATTAACGTTCTGCATTTCCTAAGTCCCTAATAAAAGTCAAGCTGATGTTCTCCACACCTGTGTAGAAGTTGGCTTATAACATTGTCGCACAAGACACTTTATATTTCTTTACTACAGTTATGATCCTACTAAAAGTGGTAGCTTTCTTCTTTAGTATTACCAAGAGATGCCCTGAATTTCCCTAAAGAGGTTCCTTAAGATTACTCAACTATTGTTTTAATCCCCGCTGAGCAGCCTAAGGGGCTTTAAGAAAAGATGATCCATCTTGAGCTCCAGCAGATCTATGTGACACAATGACTCCTTTTAAAACCATTTCCCCTGAAGAACAACTTACTTACCTTGGGTAACACCCTTTTTGGTGGATACTTTATATACTTGTAGAACATATCCAGGCAGCAAACAAATTTCACAGAAGAGCTTCTGCACGTCGGCATGTGGCACTGTGGGGCTCTGCAATGACTGTTCCACCCTGGCAGTGACAGTGCAGAGCAGCATATAAGCACCACCTTTTTGCACAACATCAGTTTCTTTCTTAACTCTTTTGGGGACCTCGGATACTGAGCAGAAAACCATTCATTTGAACCAGTCTGCAGATTCGAAGTTGGGACACAAATGTTTTAGATGAAAAAAATAAACCATCCACAGAACAGTCAAGGCAGTAGTGCTTTAAGAATGTGTTCACTGACATCCATGTTGAGGCCTGACAGATTTTGAGAACAGACACTTTGAGTGCCACTGCAGTGGTAGTTGCCTTGACCTCAGTCCTTCTGGAAGCTGATTCTTGGCCACTGCATAGCAGGTTTGAATGCAGAGGATTCTTCACCTTGACAAAGCATTTTCGTGGGTCGCCGTTCAGTACTTTGTCCCAGAGAACTACACAAAAAGCTGGTTGCCCACCTAATGGTCTTTAGTGCAGTGGATGTAAAAACTTAAGGCTCTTTTGGGGTCCAGGCAATAGAGTCTCTCTTAATCTTTCAAGGGGTGAAGTGGAGCCAAGAACGCCGGGAGGGTAATGGATTGCACAACATGCAAAAAAGTCATGACTTTTGGCAAAAAGGCTGCCCTGGTCCTCAACGCTAGTTTATCTGGGGAAAAGGTGGTGGAATGCAGCTGCACACGAGTACTCGCAGCTCATTCACTGGAGGAGCTGAAGTAATCTTGACAAAGAAGGCAGTATTTAGAGTCAATAGAAATAGTGAGTAGCTGTGCATTGCTAGAAGGGAAGACACACCAGGAAAGTCAGGACCAAATTGAGATCCAAATGTGGTAAAATTACAGACGAACTAGCTAGGCCCTATTAACTGCTGTTAGACCTGGCATCCTTGGTGTGGTTTCCCATGACTTTTTGCCTTCCAACCTCCAGTGTTGATGACCTCCTTTTTGATGGCTTTAGGACTCTAGGCACTTTACCACTGCTGAAACATTAAAGCGCATGTTCTCTCTGCTTAAAACATGGTAATATTGGCATATCCACAATTGGCATATTCAATTTACTTAAAAGTCCCTAGAAAAGTGCACTATCTGTGCCCAGGGTCTTTAATGCTACTAGTGGGCCTGCACACCACTGATTGTTTCACCTACTTAAGTAGTCCTTCAAATAAGTCTCAGGCCTGCCTTTGCAGAGCCCGGTGATGTAGTTTTAAACTGCCATGTTGACCTGATAGGTTAAACATCTTGGTAGGCCCAATCTTACATTTTTAATACGTTTAAGTCACCTTTAAGGTAGGCCTTGGACAGCACAAGAGTAGGGAGCAGTGTCTTTAAAAAGGAGGACATGTACTTTTAAGCTTTTACATGTACTAGTAGTACTAGTAGTGAAAAACTCAAATTTGTTTTTCACTACTGTAAGGCCTATTTCTCCCATAGGATAACATTAGGATTACCTTATTACATTTTATAAGTGGAATTTCCAATTGGGTATAGAGGGGACTTCCAAACTTTGGTGTCTCCGGAATCACAATTTAAAAATTACAACTCACGGTAAAGTCAGATTTTAAATTGTAATTCGGAAAATGCCACTTTAAGAAAGTTGACATTTTCTTACTTTAGCCATTTGTTGCTTTCTGCCTGCCTCCGATTATAGGTCTGGGGTGGGTGACTTCTGGGCTTTGTGCATCTCTTCTAGACAGCCACACATGAAGGGAGCTTAGGTGTGACTGATGGTCCATTCACATCCTTGTGGGCTATTGTGGATAGGATGGGAGGGAGGCACTGACACCTGAATAGGCTGGGTCCTGTCCCCACACAAAGGGCTGCATAACCCACTGTAGTGAGTCTGGATCCAGTAAAGGAGGGGCAGGGATTTTGTGCCTTTCAAATGCCTCTCTCCAAAGTCACTCCCACTTCAAAAGTACAACTGGGTATAAGTATTGGTCCTCAGACACCACCAACTCAGTACACTTATGGTCCTGTGGATACACTGCCAGCAAGAAGGACTGCTGTGCTGAAAGGACTGCCACTCTTCTGGACACCGGCTCTACTGTGTTGACCTGCTGCCCTTCTTGATGGGAGTGAGAAGAAATTGACCTGCATCTTCCCAACCCAGAACCAAAGTGACTCCAAAGGCTTGCTGACTTCCCTCCTGTTTCCTGAGGTCTCAAGGGTACCCAAGACTTCCATCTCCCCTACTACAGCATCTAGACACTGCCAACTATGAGTCTTGCCCTGTCAAGTGGTGCCAATTTAGTCCTATGCCCTTGTAAGTGGGTATAAAGTGCTGTTCCAGTCAAATCAACGCATCACAGTCGTCGTGCAGATCAGAACCAGAGCATCACACCTGTTGCGTGGCTCAGAACCAGTGCATCAGCCCCCTTCCTGTGGATCGGAGTAGATACATCGCCACTCCAGCGTGGTTCAACCTCGGCGCATCTCCTTTGGAACCACCGCATCTCGGACCCAAAGCATTGCCGCTGCTGCGTGGAGAAAATCACCACATCTTTACTACTGCATGTAAACGATCAACGCGGTGCCTCCATTGCGGGGATCAACATCGACACATCGCTTCAGTCTGCCCTCGCATCTTCAACAATGATACAATCAGAATTAAGGTACTTTTGTTCAGCGGTCCCAACGGGGTTCCTAAAGCTTGCACGTGCTCCATCATGGTCGGCCTGAACATTTGTCCAGCGCAACCAGATTTCCCCAGCTGGCGCTTCTTTTTTCTAAGCGCTGTTTCACAGTTCATTCTTTAAAAATCATATCTCAAGTTCTACTTACTGGAGTTCTGTGGTGTTATTTATTAAATTAAGCTCTAGTTTTCTAGCCAGGTATGGTATCTTTATGGGTGTGTTTTTACTGTTTTACTCTTTGAAGTGTTGCACAACAACATTATACATTGCCTCTTAATTTAAACCTGACTGCTCTGTGCCAAGCTAGCAAAGGGTGTGCACAGGTTGACTTAAGGTGTGTTTGTGACTTACCCCAACTATGCTTGTGGTCCCTGCTTGGGTAGGGTACACACCTCTGCCAACCAGAACCCAATTTCAAACAATTGGGCATCTCAAGCTGTCCCCGACAATCAAATTTGGGGAACGCACCATATAATGCCCACTGCCAAGGGTACATCTGCTAAGCAGACAAAAACAAACACAGAGGTGCACTTAGAATACGGAACAAAAATCCACAGAGGTCCGACTGCATTGTTGAAAGGTCTTATATCTTAATTTCCTTTTAAATCTGATTTCTTCTCTTAGAAAAAAAAAGAAAATCAGACACAACCTTAACCAGCGTGTTGTGTTCAACTAATGAACTTTAAGGCATTTCATTATTGTTTTTATATTATTTCAAAGAAGATCAAAGCATCCTGTATCAAATACAGTCATCTATGTTTTTTCTAAGTTTACTTTATGGTTATCTGTTAGTCGTCGCAATTCTACATGACTGGAGCACATCGTATTCTCCAACTCAGTCTTCCACAATTCAAATCAAACATATATCATATTGATACCTGAATCAGTTTTCCAGGTTCTGGCTGGCACCTAGCAATTCGTTGAAAGAGGAATGAACATGAAATAGACTTAACAAACAATATAACATCTACCAGTTCAAATGCTACAGGTCTGTGTTGTGAGCTTCACACCCGGCCACAAATTTGTCCCAGCTCTCTGCACAAATTGACTTTGTAGAAGAATGAAGTGCACCCTTGAGTGGTTGATCGACTGCAGTTAACAGCAGGCACAGGACCTTTCCCTGCTGCTTTGACAGAAGATCACCCTGAAGCGGTAGCCTGACTGGAGGATAGATGCTAATGCTCAGAAAGGTAGATACATAAAGGGGTACAAAAGTCACGTGCTACACTCTAGCTAGAATGCATCTCCCAGAAAGAGTCTTCTTGGAATCTCCAACTTGAAAATGTTTTGACACTGCACATTCTTGATAGTGGTGAAAAGACCTAGCTAGGGTTCTCCACAGTGTTGGAAGATGCCCTGTGCCACACCTCAGGGTGCAACTGGCTTTCGTGATCCACCAGAGCTTGTCTGCCTTGGTTTTTAAAGATCTTGCCAAGTGGTTCACTGTCACAAACATGTCATGACACTTCAGCCACCTCCAGGCACATAAAGTCGGTGTAAAGCCTCTTGGCAAAGGAACCCACTCCATCCTCATTACAAAACCACACGATGGTGGTGTTGTCCATGAGAACCTATACCAGCCTCACCTTGATGTATGGTAGGAGCTCCTTCAAAGCCAGGCCAATATCCTGCAACTCCAAAAAACTGACGTGGAGTTGGTTGAGGAGGTATTAACTGGAGACCAGAATCCTCTGATATCCCCCTCTCCCAGATGACATCCTCAACCCAGCAATGATGCATCCACCACCACCGTTGGCTCTGGGTGGTGTAGGGAGTGTGGCCGGCTATTGTTCCTATTGCGGTCAAGCAGCCACCACTGCACATCTGTTGCAGCCTCCTTCGAATCCTGGATGCAATTTAATCAGTTTCCTTGGTGCCAAGCCTTCCTAGACTTCTGATTCCACAGCAGAGGTACCATATGCCACCTGACATAGTAAACAAGCAGGATACACAAGTTCTGGAGGTCAAGAAGCCTCTGAACCACTCTCACTGAGACCTATTGCAAGGAAATGCCTCCTTGGCATGGTTACCCCCTGACTTTTTGCCTTTGCTGATGCTAAGTTTTGATTTGAAAGTGTGCTGAGGCCTGCTAACCAGGCCCCAGTACCAGTGTTCTTTCCCTAACCTGTACTTTTGTTTTCACAATTGGCACACCCTGGCATCCAAGTAAGTCCCTTGTAACTGGTACCCCTGGTACCAAGGGCCCTGATGCCAGGGAAGGTCTCTAAGGGCTGCAGCATATCTTATGCCACCCTGGGGACCCCTCACTCAGCACAGACAAACTGCTTACCAGCTTGTGTGTGCTGGTGAGGACAAAACGAGTAAGTCGACATGGCACTCCCCTCAGGGTGCCATGCCAACCTCACACTGCCTATGCAGTATAGATAAGTCACCCCTCTAGCAGGCCTTACAGCCCTAAGGCAGGGTGCACTATACCATAGGTGAGGGCACCAGTGCATGAGCACTGTGCCCCTACAGTGTCTAAGCAAAACCTTAGACATTGTAAGTGCAGGGTAGCCATAAGAGTATATGGTCTGGGAGTCTGTCAAACACGAACTCCACAGCACCATAATGGCTACACTGAAAACTGGGAAGTTTGGTATCAAACTTCTCAGCACAATAAATGCACACTGATGCCAGTGTACATTTTATTGTAACATACACCCCAGAGGGCACCTTAGAGGTGCCCCTTGAAACCTTAACCAACTACCCGTGTAGGCTGAATGGTTTTAGCAGCCTGCCACACTCGAGACATGTTGCTGGCCACATGGGGAGAGTGCCTTTGTCACTTTGTGGCTAGTAACAAAGCCTGCACTGGGTGGAGATACTTATCACCTCCCCCTTGCAGGAGCTGTAACACCTGGCGGTGAGCCTCAAAGGCTCACCCCCTTTGTTACAGCACCACAGGGCATTCCAGCTAGTGGAGTTGCCCGCCCCCTCCGGCCACGGCCCCACTTTTGGCAGCAAGGCCGGAGGAGATAATGAGAAAAACAAGGATGAGTCACTGGTCAGTCAGGACAGCCCCTAAGGCAACCTGAGCTGAAGTGACTCTGACTTTTAAGGAATCCTCCATCTTGCAGATGGAGGATCCCCCCAATAGGGATAGGAATGTGACCCCCTCCCTTTGGGAGGAGGCACAAAGGGGGTGTAGCCACCATCAGGGCTAGTAGCCATTGGCTACTGCCCTCCCTGACCTAAACACACCCCTAAATTCTTTATTTAGGGGCTCCCCTGAACCTAGGAACTCAGATTCCTGCAACCTAAGAAGAAGAGGACTGCTAAGCTGAAAAACCCTGCAGAGAAGACGGAGACACCAACTGCTTTGGCCCCAGCTCTACCGGCCTGTCTCCCCACTTCTAAAAGACACTGCTCCAGCGACGCTTTCCCCAGGACCAGCGACCCCTGAATCCTCAGAGGACTGCCCTGCTCTAGAAGGACCAAGAAACTCCAGAGGACAGCGGCTCTGTTCACCCAAGACTGCAACTTTGTTTCCAAAGAAGCAACTTCAAGACAACTGCGTTTCCCGCCGGAAGCGTGAGACTCGCTACTCTGCACCCGACGCCCCCGGCTCGACTTGTGGAGAAACAACACTTCAGGAAGGACTCCCCGGCGACTACGAGACTGTGAGTAGCCAGAGTTGCCCCCCCCCCCTGAGCCCCCACAGCAACGCCTGCAGAGGGAATCCCGAGGCTCCCCCTGACCGCCACTGCCTGCTTCCCAGATCCCGACGCCTGGTAAAGACTCTGCACCCGCAGCCCCCAGGACCTGAAAGATCGGAACTCCAGTGCAGGAGTGACCCCCAGGAGGCCCTCTCCCTTGCCCAGGTGGTGGCTACCCCGAGGATCCCCCCCCCTTTGCCTGCCTGCATCGCTGAAGACACCCCTTGGTCTCCCATTGATTTACATTGGAAACCCGACGTGTGTTTGCACACTGCACCCGGCCGCCCCCGTGCTGCTGAGGGTGTACTTTCTGTGCTAACTTGTGTCCCCCCCGGTGCCCTAAAAAAAACCCTGGTCTGCCCTCCGAAGACGCGGGTACTTACCTGCTGGCAGACTGGAACCGGGGCACCCCCTTCTCCATTGAAGCCTACGCGTTTTGGGCACCACTTTGAACTCTGCACCTGACCGGCCCTGAGCTGCTGGTGTGGTAACTTTGGGGTTGCTCTGAACCCCCAACGGTGGGCTACCTTGGACCCAAACTTGAACCCCGTAGGTGGTTTACTTACCTGCAAGAACTAACAAACTCTTACTCCCCCTAGGAACTGTGAAATTTGCACTGTGTCTAGTTTTAAAATAGCTATATGTGATTTATTTGAAAAGTATATATGCTATTGTGATTATTCAAAGTTCCTAAAGTACTTACCTGCAATACCTTTCATTTGAAGTATTACATGTAAAATTTGAACCTGTGGTTCTTAAAATAAACTAAGAAAATATATTTTTCTATACAAAAACCTATTGGCCTGGAATTGTCTCTGAGTGTGTGTTCCTCATTTATTGCCTGTGTGTGTACAACAAATGCTTAACACTACTCCTTTGATAAGCCTACTGCTCGACCACACTACCACAAAATAGAGCATTAGTATTATCTCTTTTTGCCACTATCTTACCTCTAAGGGGAACCCTTGGACTCTGTGCATACTATTCCTTACTTTTAAATAGTGCATACAGAGCCAACTTCCTACACCTAGGAACAAGGCTTAAACATTAGATCATAGCCTTGATGTTCTGGACTCGTCGTGACAGAGGGAAGGCCCTGAACTGCACTCCGGATGGCTTCAATGAAAGGAAGCTTCTGCGAAGGAGTCCGTGAAACTGGGAAGATCTGTGCCACCTGGAACCTGCATTTTGCCTGTGTGATCCTAGTCTCAAACCCCAAAAAGAAATGGGTTGCCTATTGCAGAAACTGTCTGGCAGAGGTCAAAAGATCATAATAACCCAGATGGGCTCTGCTCTCCTTGAATGAAGTCTTCCTGGGCAGAATCAGCCTTCTCACCAAATAGGAGAGATCTGTGAAAATGGCAAAGACATAAGGGCTCCATGGCCATCTCTGGAAAAGACCGTAGACCTCAACCAGGCATGGCGATGGAGTACCACACTAGTATAAACAGCCCGTCTCAAACAATCAGTGGTATTGAGGCCAGTACAATTTACATATTTAGCTGCATCCCGAATGGTTTGAGCCACGGAGGCCAGAAATTTCTCAAGAACTGTCTGCAAGATCTCACTTGCCATATCGCAGAGGATGTATATATAATGTCTGAGAATGCAAGTGGCACTGACTGAAGGTAGGCTGGGCGATGAGAACATTTGTTTCCTGAATGCCTCAATCCTCTTTGATTCTGTCTTGGGGTTGAGGAGAATGAATTTTGGTTCATATAGTGCAAGCCTGTACCACAAGCCTTACTAGAGTAGAATGTTGAGTCAAAAAAATCAGGGTTACTTGGTGTGGATCTGTGGAATCTGTCTACATGCCAGGTCACCATTGGGCAATAACATATCCCCCATCATCTCCAATGGTGGTCAGCTTTGTTCTGAGACTGAGAAGAAAAGTTGATGGAGCACAATACAGCAGCTCCTCAGATAAGGCAGTGTCATGTCTGAATCTGACTGCTTGGGCTCAATGTGTGTTGGGATGAATTTGAGAAGTGAGCCAAGTCAAGAATAAGATGAGTTTGGCTCAGAGTCGGCCTTCCATATCAGAAATTCCCGCTCAGTTGGCATCTGGGCTGGTGAAGATACAGGTTGTGGTGCCAGAGAGGAAGTTGCCACCCAGATCAGTCCAGGACTCAATAAGGCTTTGACAAACACAGATGGTGCCAAGGAAAGATCAGTCAGATGTAAGCTGACTAGAAGGCCCCTGTGGATCATTGGGGTAGGAAGACACACCAGAGGGAACAGTAAGAGTGACAAAGGTGCACAACATGGCCTCCCTAAAAACCCTGATCTGCAGTAGCATTGACTATGAACTGGGGAAACTCTGGTTCATCAGGATAAAATGCAGAATTGGCTCCTCAATGAAACATCTGTAAGAAGACCAAGGGACACCTTGATGACTTTGTGACTTCTCTGACCAGAGACAGTGGTGGGGTGAGGACAAGTCCTGATTGGTTTTCTTCAGCTTTTATTTTTACCTAGAATTTGTTTCACCAGAAGACTTTAAACACAGACAATTTGTTGCGGGAGTGGCCTTCAGAGGCTGCAGGTGAGGTCCAGGGGGTCAGCTTGAACAAACCGCAGGCTGGACAAGTAGGAGGGCTGCCTGCTGAACGTTTCTGCACCGGAGGTCGGGTTCCCCAAGGCCAGGGGGCTGTGAATGCAGTGAACCTTTAGGCAACGGGTATCTTCGTACGGAGCTTTTGCGGTCAGGGGGGTCCTCTGGATTCACACTGCAGGCGCTGTTGTGGGGGACAGGGGAGGTCAACCCAGGCTGGGCACTTGCTAGGAATCGCTTGGGGATCCTCTCTAGTCGGTTTGGATCTGGACACCGGCCGTGGGTGTCGGGTGCAGAGTGGTCAGGACTCACGCATCTGGGGTGGTGCTGTTTCATCTTGGACAGGGCCGCTGTCCACGGGAGTTTTTGGTCCTTTGGGTTGCATGGCAGTCCTCTGGAGCTTGGCAGAGGTCACTGGTCCCCCTGGATGTGTTGCTTTCTTGTTGCAGGCTCTTTGAAGCAGGAGACAGGCAGGTAGGGCTGGGGCCGAGTCAGTTTGCGTCTTTCTTCTCTGCTAGGGGCTCAATTTAGCAGTCCTTCTTCTTCTTACGTCACTAGGAATCTCCTGAGCTGGGTTCAGGGAGGCCCTTAAATCCTGGATTTAGGGGTGTTTCAGGGGTCAGAGGGCAGTAGCCAATGGCTACTGTCCCTGAGGGTGGCTACACCTTTTTTGTGTCTAATTTCTATTGGGGAGGGGGACATAAACCTAACCCTATTGGTCCATGTCCTCCAAACCAAGATGGAGGATTCTGCAGGGAAAGGATCACTTTAGCTCTAGACACCTTAGGGGTGATCCCAGCTTAAGTGGTCACCCCTCCTTGTTTTTCCTAAGTTTCCCGCCGAACTTGCCGCCAAAAGTGGGGCTCCACTAGCTGGGGTGGGGCTCCACTAGCTGGAGTGCCCTGGGGCACTGTAGCAGGAGGCCTTAGCCATTGAGGCTCACTGCCAGGTGTTACAGTTCCTACAGGGGGGAGGTGTTAAGCACCTCCGCCCATGGCTGGCTTTGTGTCTGGCCTCAGGGAGCACAAAGGCCCTCACCCCATGGGGTCAGAAACTTGTCTGCTAGTGGCAGGCTGGCACAGACCAGTCAATCCTGCACTAGAGGATTGGGTAAAATACAGGGGGGGCATCTCTAAGATGCTCTGTGTGTGCTTTTTAGAATAAATCCAACACTGGCATCAGTGTGGGTTTATTGGGCTGAGAAGACTGATACCAAACATCCCAGTATTCACTGAAGCCATAATGGAGATGTGACAGACCATATAATTAATAGGGCCACACTACACTTACAATGTCTAAGAATGGACTTGGACACTGTAGGGGCATACTGCTAATGCAGCAATGCTCTCACCTGTGGTATAGTGCACCCTGTCTTAGGGCTCTAAGGCCTGTTAGAGGGGTAACTTACCTATGCCACAGGCAATGTTTTGTGGGCATAACACCCTGAGAGAGATGCCATGTCGACTTTGCCTTTTTCTGCCCACCAACACACACAATTTCCAATGGCAGTGTGTATGTGTTTAGTGAGGGGTCCCTTAGGGTGGCACAACACATGCGGCAGCCCTTCGGGACCCTCCCTGGCCACAGGGCCCTTGGTATCACTGGTACCTTTATCAAGGGACTTATCTGTGTGCCAATTGAGGAAACAATGGTACATTTGTAGGGAAAGATCACTGATGCTGGGGCCTGGTTAGCAGGATCCCAGCACACTCTCAGTCAAGCCAGCATCAATATCCGGATAAAAGTGAGCGTGAGTGAGGGAGGAGTGTACCTGCAACAAGGGCCAGTTTCCTACAACTGCTATGAAAGAATTTGGGTTCCAGTCTGGCACCTGGGGTATTCTAAAGTTGAGCAATCTGCGATCAGAAGTATCTATCAGAATGGGGGCTTCTGAATCGTCCTGTCATGGTACTGAGTGACTACTCAGTCTTCCAGTATCTCCACACCTATTTAATACCTACAGGCACAACCTCAACTTCTAACCTCTACAAATACTACACAAACTCATCTGAAACTGGTAAATAAAATTAAAAACCAGGCTAACATGACAAAAGCCCACTGGTTGAGGAAGAGTTCAGTCTATTTTTATAGTCAATCAATCAATCAATCAATCAGGATTTAGAAAGCGCAGCTAATCACCCAATAGGGTATCCAGGTGCTTACAGGTCCAGAGGTTTATTCGAACAGCCAGGTCTTGAAGGCCATTCGGAATTTTAGAAGTGAGATGATGGTCCGGAGGTGTGTGTGAAGGATGTTCTAGGTGTTGTGTGGAGGACGCTGCAATGTGAGAGAAGAGTCCTCCACTTCTGCTTCAGCAGATGCAGGGAGTATGGGCAAGTGAAAGAGGTAGAGCGTAGTTTTCTCAATGGTTGGTGTAAGCTCAGGCGGTGGTTAATGTACTTGGATCCTTGGTTGTGTAGAGCCTTGTGAGCGTGGGACAGCAGCTTGAATTGGCTTCTCTTCTGTAGGGGGAGCCAGTGGAGTTGCCTGAGGTGGGGAGTGATGTGGGTTTGTCAGGGAAGGCAGAGGATGAGTCTGGGTGTGGTATTCTGTATGGTCTGAAGTCTCTGTAGGAGGTGCACAGTGATACCTACGTAGAGGGTGTTGCCGTAGTCCAGTCGGGCTGGTGTTGACGGCCTGTGTCACAGTGCATCTTGTGTAGAGGTAGCCATTTGAAGATCTTACGTAGCATGCACAAAGTGAGGAAGCCGGCGGTGGAGACGGCGTTAATCTGTGATTTCATGGTGAGTTTGTTGTCGATGATGATGATTCCGAGGTTTCAGGCATGGTCGAAGGGAATGAGTGTGGGTCCTAGGTATGATGGCCATCAGGAGTCGTTCCATGTGTTGCCAAAGATCAGTACTTCCGTCTTGTTCATGTTCAGCTGCAGGCAGTTGTTCTTCATCCAATCACCAAAACTTGTCATGCATCTGTGGAAGCTAGTTAGTTCTGGTGGTGGAGGGGTCAGTGAGTTAGAGAATTAGTTGAGTGTCGTCTGCATAGGAAATTATGTTGAGACTGTGGGATCTGACAATGCTGGATAGTGGGGTCATGTATGCGGTGAAGAGCGTGGGGCTGAGATCTGGGGGAGCAAGTGATCTCCTTGGGTTCAGAGATGAAAGGTGGGAGGTAGATCTACCGGGTTCTTTAGGTTGAAAGGAGATGATCCACCTGAGCGCATCCCCTTGGCTGTCGATGTGGAGTCTTTTGATCACCACGTGATGGGACATGGTGTCAAAGACTTCCGAGAGGTCGCAGAGGATCAAAGCTGCTATTTATCCTCGGTCGAGGAGGCTGCGATCAGTGAAGGTTTGGTGCTGTGACTGATGCGGAAGCTGGACTGGGAGGCACTGAGTAGCTGGTTCTGCTCCAGGTATGTCATGAGTTACTTGTTGATGATCTTTTCAAGTACCTTCGTTGGGAAAGGGGGGCAGGGAGATTGGCCGGTAGTTTTTGGGTTAGCTGGGGTTGGCGGAGGATTTTTTGCTTAATGGTCTGACTTTGGCATGTTTCCAGACGTCGGGAAATGTTGCGATGTTGATAGAAGTGTTGAGTAGGGTGGTGAGTTCCTGGCCGATTCTTTAGTTTCCAAGGTTGTAGATGTAGTGTGGGCATGGGTCTGTGGGAGCTCCCGAGCGGAAGGATTTCATGGTGGAGGAGATGTCCTTGGTGGAAAGGATGTTCCAGGTGGTCAGTATGTGGTTCATGTCGATTACAGTGATGGCGTATGTAAAGAAATGGCTCCCTGTTGCAGTTACCCCCCACTTTTAGCCTGATACTGATGCTGACTTGACTGAGAAGTGTGCTGGGACCCTGCTAATCAGGCCCCAGCACCAGTGTTCTTTCACCTAATATGTACCATTGTTTCCACAATTGGCACACCCTGGCACCTAGGTAAGTCCCTTGTAACTGGTACCCCTGGTACCAAGGGCCCTGATGCCAGGGAAGGTCTCTAAGGGCTGCAGCATGTCTTATGCCACCCTAGGGACCCCTCACTCAGCACAGACACACTGCTTGCCAGCTTGTGTGTGCTGATGGGGAGAAAATGACTAAGTCGACATGGCACTCCCCTTAGGGTGCCATGCCAACCTCCCACTGCCTGTGGCATAGGTAAGTCACCCCTCTAGTAGGCCTTACAGCCCTAAGGCAGGGTGCACTATACCACAGGTGAGGGCATATGTGCATGAGCACTATGCCCCTACAGTGTCTAAGCAAAACCTTAGACATTGTAAGTGCAGGGTAGCCATAAGAGTATATGGGCTGGGAGTCTGTCAAAAACGAACTCCACAGCTCCATAATGGCTACACTGAATACTGGGAAGTTTAGTATCAAACTTCTCAGAATAATAAACCCACACTGATGCCAGTGTTGGATTTATTAAAAAATGCACACAGAGGGCATCTTAGAGATACCCCCTGTATTTTACCCAATTGTTCAGTGCAGGACTGACTGGTCTGTGCCAGCCTGTTGCTGAGAGACGAGTGTCTGACCTCATGCGGTGAGAGCCTTTGTGCTCTCTGAGGACAGAAACAAAGCCTGCTCTGGGTGGAGGTGCTCCACACCTCCCCCCTGCAGGAACTGTAACACCTAGCAGTGAGCTTCAAAGGCTCAAGCTTCGTGTTACAAAGCCCCAGGGCACTCCAGCTAGTGGAGATGCCCGCCCCCTGGACACAGCCCCCACTTTTGGCGGCAAGTCCAGGAGAGATAATGAGAAAAACAAGGAGGAGTCACTGGCCAGTCAGGACAGCCCCTAAGGTGTCCTGAGCTGAGGTGACTCTGACTTTTAAAAATCCTCCATCTTGTAGAAGGAGGATTCCCCCAATAGGGATAGGAATGTGACCCCCCTCCCCTTGGGAGGAGGCACAAAGAGGGTGTACCCACCCTCAGGGCTAGTAGCCATTGGCTACTAACCCCCCAGACCTAAACACGCCCTTAAATTTAGTATTTAAGGGCTTCCCTGAACCTAAGAATTTAGATTCCTGAAACTACAAGAAGAAGAAGACTGCCGAGCTGAAAAACCCCTGCAGAGGAAGAACAGAAGACACCAACTGCTTTGGCCCCAGTCCTACCGGCCTGTCTCCTGCCTTCCAAAGAAACCTGCTCCAGCGACGCTTTCCAAAGGACCAGCGACCTCTGAATCCTCAGAGGACTGCCCTGCTTCAAGAAAAACAAGGAACTCCCGAGGACAGCGGCCCTGCTCCAAAAGACTGCAACTTTGCTTCAAAGGAGCAGATTTAAAGACCCCTGCAACTCCCCGCAAGAAGCGTGAGACTTGCAACACTGCACCCGGCGACCCCGACTCGACTGGTGGAGAACCAACACCTCAGGGAGGACCCTCCGGCGACTCCGAGACCGTGAGTAACCAAAGTTGTCCCCCCTGAGCCCCCACAGCGATGCCTGCAGAGGGAATCCCGAGGCTCCCCCTGACCGCGACTGCCTGAACTCCATTTCCCGACGGCTGGAAAAGACCCTGCACCCGCAGCCCCCAGCACCTAAAGGAACGGAACTCCTGTGCAGGAGTGACCCCCAGGAGGCCCTCTCCCTTGCCCAGGTGGTGGCTACCCCGAGGAGCCCCCCCCCTTGCCTGCCTGCACCGCTGAAGAGATCCCTTGGTCTCTCATTGAAAACCATTGAAAACCCGACGCGTGTTTGCACACTGCACCCGGCCGCCCCCGCGCTGCTGAGGGTGTACTTTTTGTGCTGACTTGTGTCCCCCCCGGTGCCCTACAAAACCCCCCTGGTCTGCCCTCCGAAGACGCGGGTACTTACCTGCTGGCAGACCGGAACCGGGGCACCCCCTTCTCTCCATTGAAGCCTATGCGTTTTGGGCACCTGTAAAGAAATGGCTCCCTGTTGCAGTTACCCCCCACTTTTTGCCTGATACTGATGCTGACTTGACTGAGAAGTGTGCTGGGACCCTGCTAACCAGGCCCCAGCACCAGTGTTCCTTCACCTAAAATGTACCATTGTATCCACAATTGGCACACCCTGGCATTCAGATAAGTCCCTTGTAACTGGTACTTCTAGTACCAAGGGCCCTGATGCCAAGGAAGGTCTCTAAGGGCTGCAGCATGTCTTATGCCACCCTAGAGACCCCTCACTCAGCACAGACACACTGCTTACAAGCCTGTGTGTGCTAGTGAGAACAAAATGAGTAAGTCGACATGGCACTCCCCTCAGGGTGCCATGCCAGCCTCTCACTGCCTATACAGTATAGGTAAGACACCCCTCTAGCAGGCCTTACAGCCCTAAGGCAGGGTGCACTATACCATAGGTGAGGGTACCAGTGCATGAGCACTGTGCCCCTACAGTGTCTAAACAAAACCTTAGACATTGTAAGTGCAGGGTAGCCATAAGAGTATATGGTCTGGGAGTCTGTTTTACACGAACTCCACAGCACCATAATGGCTACACTGAAAACTGGGAAGTTTGGTATCAAACTTCTCAGCACAATAAATGCACACTGATGCCAGTGTACATTTTAGTGTAAAATACACCACAGAGGGCACCTTAGAGGTGCCCCCTGAAACTTAACCAACTAGCTGTGTAGGCTGACTGGTTCCAGCAGCCTGCCACACTAGAGACATGTTGCTGGCCCCATGGGGAGAGTGCCTTTGTCACTCTGAGGCCAGTAACAAAGCCTGCACTGGGTGGAGATGCTAACACCTCCCCCAGGCAGGAGCTGTGACACCTGGCGGTGAGCCTCAAAGGCTCACCCCTTTGTCACAGCCCAGCAGGGCACTCCAGCTTAGTGGAGTTGCCCGCCCCCTCCGGCCACGGCCCCCACTTTTGGCGGCAAGGCTGGAGGGAACAAAGAAAGCAACAAGGAGGAGTCACTGGCCAGTCAGGACAGCCCCTAAGGTGTCCTGAGCTGAAGTGACTCTAACTTTTAGAAATCCTCCATCTTGCAGATGGAGGATTCCCCCAATAGGGTTAGGATTGTGACCCCCTCCCCTTGGGAGGAGGCACAAAGAGGGTGTACCCACCCTCAGGGCTAGTAGCCATTGGCTACTAACCCCCCAGACCTAAACACGCCCTTAAATTTAGTATTTAAGGGCTACCCTGAACCCTAAAAAATTAGATTCCTGCAACTACAAGAAGAAGGACTGCCTAGCTGAAAACCCCTGCAGAGGAAGACCAGAAGACGACAACTGCCTTGGCTCCAGAAACTCACCGGCCTGTCTCCTGCCTTCCAAAGATCCTGCTCCAGCGACGCCTTCCAAAGGGACCAGCGACCTCGACATCCTCTGAGGACTGCCCCTGCTTCGAAAAGACAAGAAACTCCCGAGGACAGCGGGCCTGCTCCAAGAAAAGCTGCAACTTTGTTTCCAGCAACTTTAAAGAACCCTGCAAGCTCCCCGCAAGAAGCGTGAGACTTGCAACACTGCACCCGGCGACCCCGACTCGGCTGGTGGCGATCCAACACCTCAGGAGGGACCCCGGGACTACTCCGATACTGTGAGTACCAAAACCTGTCCCCCCTGAGCCCCCACAGCGCCGCCTGCAGAGGGAATCCCGAGGCTTCCCCTGACCGCGACTCTTTGAACCTAAAGTCCCGACGCCTGGGAGAGACCCTGCACCCGCAGCCCCCAGGACCTGAAGGACCGGACTTTCACTGGAGAAGTGACCCCCAGGAGTCCCTCTCCCTTGCCCAAGTGGAGGTTTCCCCGAGGAATCCCCCCCTTGCCTGCCTGCAGCGCTGAAGAGATCCCAAGATCTCTCATAGACTAACATTGAAAACCCGACGCTTGTTTCTACACTGCACCCGGCCGCCCCCGCGCTGCTGAGGGTGAAATTTCTGTGTGGACTTGTGTTCCCCCCGGTGCCCTACAAAACCCCCCCTGGTCTGCCCTCCGAAGACGCGGGTACTTACCTGCAAGCAGACCGGAACCGGGGCACCCCCTTCTCTCCATTCTAGCCTATGTGTTTTGGGCACCACTTTGAACTCTGCACCTGACCGGCCCTGAGCTGCTGGTGTGGTGACTTTGGGGTTGCTCTGAACCCCCAACGGTGGGCTACCTTGGACCAAGAACTGAACCCTGTAAGTGTCTTGCTTACCTGGTAAAACTAACAAAAACTTACCTCCCCTAGGAACTGTGAAAATTGCACTAAGTGTCCACTTTTAAAACAGCTATTTGTCAATAACTTGAAAAGTATACATGCAATTTTTATGATTTAAAGTTCCTAAAGTACTTACCTGCAATACCTTTCGAATGAGATATTACATGTAGAATTCGAACCTGTGGTTCTTAAAATAAACTAAGAAAAGATATTTTTCTATATAAAAACCTATTGGCTGGATTTGTCTCTGAGTGTGTGTACCTCATTTATTGTCTATGTGTATGTACAACAAATGCTTAACACTACTCCTTGGATAAGCCTACTGCTCGACCACACTACCACAAAATAGAGCATTAGTATTATCTATTTTTACCACTATTTTACCTCTAAGGGGAACCCTTGGACTCTGTGCATGCTATTCCTTACTTTGAAATAGCACATACAGAGCCAACTTCCTACATTGGTGGATCAGCGGTGGGGTACAAGACTTTGCATTTGCTGGACTACTCAGCCAATACCTGATCACACGACAAATTCCAAAATTGTCATTAGAAATTCATTTTTGCAATTTGAAATTTTTCTAAATTCTTAAAAGTCCTGCTAGGGCCTTGTGTGTTAAGTCCCTGTTTAGCATTGTCTTTTAGAGTTTAAAAGTTTGTTAAAGGTTTGAAATTAGATTCTAGAAACAGTTTTAGATTCTTTAAAAAGTCTTCCAACTTTTAGCAAAATAATGTCTGATACAGAGATGAATGTGGTGGAACTCGACACCACACCTTACCTCCATCTTAAGATGAGGGAGCTAAGGTCTCTCTGTAATATAAAGAAAATAACCATTGGCTCCAGACCTACCAAAATTCAGCTCCAGGAGCTGTTGGCAGAGTTTGAAAAAGCCAACCCCTCTGAGGATGACTTCACAGAGGAAGAAATTAGTGACTTGGAGGGCAATTCCCCCCTCCCAGTCCTAAATAGGGAGACCAGGGCCTCTCAAGCCCTGTCTCCAAAAATGATAGTCAGAAATGTTGCTTCCCTCACAGGAGGGTCCAGCATTTCTGAAATCACTGAGGATGCTCTCAGTGAGGATGACCCCCTGTTAGCCAGGATGGTCAAAAGATTGGCTTTGGAAAAGCAGCTCCTAGCCGTAGAAAGGGAAAGAAAAGAGATGGGCCTAGGTCCCATCAATGGTGGCAGCAACTTAAATAGGGTCAGAGATTCTCCTGACATCCTAAAAATCCCCAAAGGGATTGTAACAAAATATGAAGATGGTGATGACATCACCAAATGGTTCACAGCTTTTGAGAGGGCTTGTGTAACCAGAAAAGTGAACAGATCTCACTGGGGTGCTCTCCTTTGGGAAATGTTCACTGGAAAGTGTAGGGATAGACTCCTCACACTCTCTGGAAAAGATGCAGAATCTTATGACCTCATGAAGGGTACCCTGATTGAGGGCTTTGGATTCTCCACTGAGGAGTATAGAATTAGGTTCAGGGGGGCTCAAAAATCCTCGAGCCAGACCTGGGTTGATTTTGTAGACTACTCAGTAAAAACACTAGATGGTTGGTTAACTGGAAATGAAGTGTGTGACTATGTTGGGCTTTATAATTTGTTTATGAAAGAACACATTTTAAGTAACTGCTTCAATGAAAAGTTGCATCAGTATCTGGTAGACCTAGGTCCAATTTCTCCCCAAGAATTGGGAAAGAAGGCAGACCACTGGGTCAAGACTAGGGTAACCAAAACTTCCACTGGGGGTGACCAAAAGAAAGGGGTTACAAAAACTCCCCAGGAGAAAGTGGGTAACACTAGAAACCAAGAAAAAGAGTCCTCTGTAGGCCCCCAAAAACCAGAACAGGTGGGTGGGCCCCAGGACACAACCCAAAACAAAGGTGGGTACCAGGGTAAGAACTGGGATGCCACTAAGGCATGGTGCCACAACTGTAAACAGTCTGGGCACCACACCAAGGACACTTCTTGTCCCAAAAACAAACCCCAGAACAAAATTCCTGGGGTAACCAGTGTAGCCATGGGAGATGACTCCTCAGATGAGGAGGTCTTCCTAGCCTTCAACTGGAAACAGGGCCCAACAGGGGAGCTGGAGATTCCAGAGGGAAGCAGACACTTCCACCACCTACTGGTGAATGGAATCCCAACCACTGCCCTGAGAGACACTTGTGCCAGTCACACTATTGTGCATGACAGGCTGGTGCTCTCAAACCAGTACATCCCAGGTGAGACTGCCAGGGTAAGAGTTAGCCTAGACAGGGTCACTAAGAGGCCTGTGGCTTTAGTGCCCATAGAAGTGGGTGGCACTCTTAGCTGGAGAAGGGTAGTAGTCAGTACAGACCTCCCCCTTGATTGTCTCCTTGGAAATGACTACCCAGAGGTTAGTCAGAGCTCAAGAGAGGAACTGGTCCAGTGCCAGTCCTCTCCCAAGGATTCTGGAAGTCCTGCCTCTGCAGTAAATGCAAGCAGGCCCCAGAAGAAGAAGAAAAGAAAACAGAGTAGGAAGGGTGGACAACCTTTAGCCAAGGTTACAGCAAGCCAAGGAGATTCTGCTCCAGTAGGGGAGAACTCCAAAAATGGCCCTGATAAAGTCCAACCTGACCCACAAGAAGTCCTGGCTAGTCAGGCAACTGTTAAACCTGAGTGGGTGGCTCCTCAGCTAACAGAAGAAAGAGTGGAAGAAGGGTGTTTACTACAAGATGTGGTAACCCCCCACTCCAATACAGCAGACAGGCAACCTGAACCCAAAGAAGCCTGTAACTTAGCCCCTTCCCTTTTAGGTGAAGAGCTAAAGGTGTGGTTCTGGGCACTGACAGCTGTCAGTGGCCTCTGCTGGGTGTTAGCCTTTGTGGCTGCACTATCCTTGGCATGGTGGTCAGACCCCATGCCAAATAGCAAGTTAGGCCCCCTGACCCTGTTGGTCATGGTGGGGTTACTCCAGCTCTGGGTAACCTCTTTGGGTAAGCTAGGGATGACCCTGGCTAAGATAAGATTAGCAGAGGTGGATACCTCTAAACCCAAAATAAAAAGAATGGGTGGAGACATTGAAGAAGCAGACAAGAGGCAATTCAGACTAGGTCCTATCACTGTGGAAGTGGGTCAGTTCCCCAAAGGGAATGACCTGAACAGAAGGATGTAAGGCAGAGTAGGCCCTGCAACTAACCAGCCTATTTCTCCTACTCTTCCTCGCCTGACAGACTAGGAAAACTCTCCCAGCTTGGGCTGAGTCTCCTGGCCTGTGGGCTGGGGGGGGGTTGTGTAAAGAAATGGCTCCCTGTTGCAGTTACCCCCCACTTTTTGCCTGATACTGATGCTGACTTGACTGAGAAGTGTGCTGGGACCCTGCTAACCAGGCCCCAGCACCAGTGTTCCTTCACCTAAAATGTACCATTGTATCCACAATTGGCACACCCTGGCATTCAGATAAGTCCCTTGTAACTGGTACTTCTAGTACCAAGGGCCCTGATGCCAAGGAAGGTCTCTAAGGGCTGCAGCATGTCTTATGCCACCCTAGAGACCCCTCACTCAGCACAGACACACTGCTTACAAGCCTGTGTGTGCTAGTGAGAACAAAATGAGTAAGTCGACATGGCACTCCCCTCAGGGTGCCATGCCAGCCTCTCACTGCCTATACAGTATAGGTAAGACACCCCTCTAGCAGGCCTTACAGCCCTAAGGCAGGGTGCACTATACCATAGGTGAGGGTACCAGTGCATGAGCACTGTGCCCCTACAGTGTCTAAACAAAACCTTAGACATTGTAAGTGCAGGGTAGCCATAAGAGTATATGGTCTGGGAGTCTGTTTTACACGAACTCCACAGCACCATAATGGCTACACTGAAAACTGGGAAGTTTGGTATCAAACTTCTCAGCACAATAAATGCACACTGATGCCAGTGTACATTTTAGTGTAAAATACACCACAGAGGGCACCTTAGAGGTGCCCCCTGAAACTTAACCAACTAGCTGTGTAGGCTGACTGGTTCCAGCAGCCTGCCACACTAGAGACATGTTGCTGGCCCCATGGGGAGAGTGCCTTTGTCACTCTGAGGCCAGTAACAAAGCCTGCACTGGGTGGAGATGCTAACACCTCCCCCAGGCAGGAGCTGTGACACCTGGCGGTGAGCCTCAAAGGCTCACCCCTTTGTCACAGCCCAGCAGGGCACTCCAGCTTAGTGGAGTTGCCCGCCCCCTCCGGCCACGGCCCCCACTTTTGGCGGCAAGGCTGGAGGGAACAAAGAAAGCAACAAGGAGGAGTCACTGGCCAGTCAGGACAGCCCCTAAGGTGTCCTGAGCTGAAGTGACTCTAACTTTTAGAAATCCTCCATCTTGCAGATGGAGGATTCCCCCAATAGGGTTAGGATTGTGACCCCCTCCCCTTGGGAGGAGGCACAAAGAGGGTGTACCCACCCTCAGGGCTAGTAGCCATTGGCTACTAACCCCCCAGACCTAAACACGCCCTTAAATTTAGTATTTAAGGGCTACCCTGAACCCTAAAAAATTAGATTCCTGCAACTACAAGAAGAAGGACTGCCTAGCTGAAAACCCCTGCAGAGGAAGACCAGAAGACGACAACTGCCTTGGCTCCAGAAACTCACCGGCCTGTCTCCTGCCTTCCAAAGATCCTGCTCCAGCGACGCCTTCCAAAGGGACCAGCGACCTCGACATCCTCTGAGGACTGCCCCTGCTTCGAAAAGACAAGAAACTCCCGAGGACAGCGGGCCTGCTCCAAGAAAAGCTGCAACTTTGTTTCCAGCAACTTTAAAGAACCCTGCAAGCTCCCCGCAAGAAGCGTGAGACTTGCAACACTGCACCCGGCGACCCCGACTCGGCTGGTGGCGATCCAACACCTCAGGAGGGACCCCGGGACTACTCCGATACTGTGAGTACCAAAACCTGTCCCCCCTGAGCCCCCACAGCGCCGCCTGCAGAGGGAATCCCGAGGCTTCCCCTGACCGCGACTCTTTGAACCTAAAGTCCCGACGCCTGGGAGAGACCCTGCACCCGCAGCCCCCAGGACCTGAAGGACCGGACTTTCACTGGAGAAGTGACCCCCAGGAGTCCCTCTCCCTTGCCCAAGTGGAGGTTTCCCCGAGGAATCCCCCCCTTGCCTGCCTGCAGCGCTGAAGAGATCCCAAGATCTCTCATAGACTAACATTGAAAACCCGACGCTTGTTTCTACACTGCACCCGGCCGCCCCCGCGCTGCTGAGGGTGAAATTTCTGTGTGGACTTGTGTTCCCCCCGGTGCCCTACAAAACCCCCCCTGGTCTGCCCTCCGAAGACGCGGGTACTTACCTGCAAGCAGACCGGAACCGGGGCACCCCCTTCTCTCCATTCTAGCCTATGTGTTTTGGGCACCACTTTGAACTCTGCACCTGACCGGCCCTGAGCTGCTGGTGTGGTGACTTTGGGGTTGCTCTGAACCCCCAACGGTGGGCTACCTTGGACCAAGAACTGAACCCTGTAAGTGTCTTGCTTACCTGGTAAAACTAACAAAAACTTACCTCCCCTAGGAACTGTGAAAATTGCACTAAGTGTCCACTTTTAAAACAGCTATTTGTCAATAACTTGAAAAGTATACATGCAATTTTTATGATTTAAAGTTCCTAAAGTACTTACCTGCAATACCTTTCGAATGAGATATTACATGTAGAATTCGAACCTGTGGTTCTTAAAATAAACTAAGAAAAGATATTTTTCTATATAAAAACCTATTGGCTGGATTTGTCTCTGAGTGTGTGTACCTCATTTATTGTCTATGTGTATGTACAACAAATGCTTAACACTACTCCTTGGATAAGCCTACTGCTCGACCACACTACCACAAAATAGAGCATTAGTATTATCTATTTTTACCACTATTTTACCTCTAAGGGGAACCCTTGGACTCTGTGCATGCTATTCCTTACTTTGAAATAGCACATACAGAGCCAACTTCCTACAGCACCTCTTTGACCTCTGCACCTGACCGGCCCTGAGCTGCTGGTGTGGTAACTTTGGGGTTGCTCTGAACCCCCAACGGTGGGCTACCTTGGACCAAAAACTGAAACCTGTAAGTGACTTACTTACCTGTGAAAACTAACAAAAACTTACCTCCCCCAGGAACTGTGAAAATTGCACTAAGTGTCCACTTTTAAAACAGCTTATTGTGTTTTATGTAAAAAGTATTCATGCTAGTGTAATGATTTAAAGTTCCTGAAGTACTTACCTGCAATACCTTTCAAATGAGATATTACATGTAGAATTTGAACCTGTGGTTCTTAAAATAAACTAAGAAAATATATTTTTCTATAACAAAACCTATTGGCCTGGATTTGTCTCTGAGTGTGTGTTCCTCATTTATTGCCTGTGTGTATGTACAACAAATGCTTAACACTACTCCTTTGATAAGCCTACTGCTCGACCACACTACCACAAAATAGAGCATTAGTATTATCTCTTTTTGCCACTATCTTACCTCTAAGGGGAACCCTTGGACTCTGTGCATACTATTCCTTACTTTGAAATAGTGCATACAGAGCCAACTTCCTACATTGGTGGATCAGCGGTGGGGTACAAGACTTTGCATTTGCTGGACTACTCAGCCAATACCTGATCACACGACAAATTCCAAAAATTGTCATTAGAAATAGATTTTTGCAATTTGAAATTTTTCAAAATTCTTAAAAGACCTGCTAGGGCCTTGTGTTAGATCCTGTTTAGCATTTCTTTTAGAGTTTAAAAGTTTGGTAAAAGTTTGAATTAGATTCTAGAACTAGTTTTAGTTTCTTAAAAAGTATTCCAACTTTTAGAAGCATAATGTCTAATACAGATGTGAATGTGGTGGAACTCGACACCACACCTTACCTCCATCTTAAGATGAGGGAGCTAAGGTCACTCTGTAAAATAAAGAAAATAGTAATGGGCCCCAGACCTTCCAAACTACAGCTCCAGGAGCTGTTGGCAGAGTTTGAAAAGGCCAACCCCTCTGAGGATGGCAACTCAGAGGATGATGATAGTGACTTGGAGGGTGATTCCCCCCTACCAGTCCTATCTAGGGAAGACAGGGCCTCTCAAGCCCTGACTCCACAAATCATAGTCAGAGATGCTGGTTCCCTCACAGGAGGGACCAACCTCTCTGAAATCACTGAGGATAACTCCAGTGAAGAGGACATCCAGTTAGCCAGGATGGCCAAAAGATTGGCTTTGGAAAGACAGATCCTAGCCATAGAAAGGGAAAGACAAGAGATGGGCCTAGGACCCATCAATGGTGGCAGCAACATAAATAGGGTCAGAGATTCTCCTGACATGTTGAAAATCCCTAAAGGGATTGTAACTAAATATGAAGATGGTGATGACATCACCAAATGGTTCACAGCTTTTGAGAGGTCTTGTGTAACCAGAAAAGTGAACAAATCTCACTGGGGTGCTCTCCTTTGGGAAATGTTCACAGGAAAGTGTAGGGATAGACTCCTCACACTTTCTGGAAAAGATGCAGAATCTTATGACCTCATGAAGGGTACCCTGATTGAGGGCTTTGGATTCTCCACTGAGGAGTATAGAATTAGATTCAGGGGGGCTCAAAAATCCTCGAGCCAGACCTGGGTTGATTTTGTAGACTACTCAGTGAAAACACTGGATGGTTGGGTAACTGGAAATGAAGTGCATGACTATGTTGGGCTTTATAATTTGTTTATGAAAGAACACATTTTAAGTAACTGCTTCAATGAAAAGTTGCATCAGTATCTGGTAGACCTAGGTCCAATTTCTCCCCAAGAATTGGGAAAGAAGGCAGACCATTGGGTCAAGACTAGGGTAACCAAAACTTCCACTGGGGGTGACCAAAAGAAAGGGGTTACAAAACCTCCTCAGGAGAAAGTGGGTGACACTAGAAACAAAGAAAAAGAGTCCTCTGTAGGCCCCCAAAAACCAGACCAGGTGGGTGGGCCCCGAGACACAACCCAAAACAAAGGTGGGTACCAGGGTAAGAACTGGGATGCCACTAAGGCATGGTGCCATAACTGTAGACAGACAGGGCACCACACCAAGGACACTTCTTGTCCCAAAAACAAACCCCCTAGCAAAATCCCAGGGGTGACCAGTGTAGCCATTGGGGATGACTCCTCAGATGAGGAGGTCTTCATAGCCTTCAACTGGAAAAAGGGCCCAACAGGTGAGTTGGAGATTCCAGAGGGAAGTAGACACTTCCACCACCTACTGGTGAATGGAATCCCAGCCACTGCCCTGAGAGACACTTGTGCCAGTCACACTATTGTGCATGACAGGCTGGTGTTCTCAAACCAGTACATCCCAGGTGAGACTGCCAGAGTAAGAGTTAGCCCAGACAGGGTCACTGATAGGCCTGTGGCTTTTGTGCCCATAGAAGTGGGTGGGACTTTTAGCTGGAGAAGGGTGGTAGTCAGTACAGACCTCCCCCTTGATTGTCTCCTTGGAAATGACTACCCAGAGGTTAGTCAGAGCCCAAGAGAGGCACTGGTCCAGTGCCAGTCCTCTCCCAAGGATTCTGGAGTTCCTGCCTCTGCAGTAAATGCAAGTAGGCCCCAGAAGAAAAAGAAAAGAAAACAGTGTAGGAAGGGTGGACAACCTTTAGCCAAGGTTCCAGCAAGCCAAGGAGATTCTGCTCCAGTAGGGGAGAACTCCAAAAGTGGCACTGGTAAAGTCCAACCTGACCCACAAGAAGTCCTGGCTAGTCAGGCAACTGTTCAGCCTGAGTGGGTGGCTCCTCGGCTAACAGAAGAAAGAGTGGAAGAAGGGTGTTTACTACAAGATGTGGTAACCCCCCACTCTAATACAGCAGACAGGCACCCTGAACCCAAAGAAGCCTGTAACTTAGCCCCTTCCCTTGTAGGTGAAGAGCTAAAGGTGTGGTTCTGGGCACTGACAGCTGTCAGTGGCCTCGCTGGGTGTTAGCCTTTATGGCTGCACTATCCTTGGCATGGTGGTCTGACCCCATGCCAAATAGCAAGTTAGGCCCCCTGACCCTGTTGGTCATGGTGGGGTTACTCCAGCTCTGGGTAACCTCTTTGGGTAAGCTAGGGGTGACCCTGGCTAAGATAAGATTAGCAGAGGTGGATACCTCTAACCCCAAAATAGAGAGAATGGGTGAAGACATAAAAAGCACAGACAAGAGGCAGTTCAGACTAGGTCCTATCACTGTGGAAGTGGGTCAGTTCCCCAGAGGGAATGACCTGAACAGGAGGATGTAAGGCAGAGTAGGCCCTGCAACAAACCAGCCTATTTCCTCTACTCTTCCTCGCCTGACAGACTAGGAAGCCTCTCCCAGCTTTGGCTGAGTCTCCTGGCCTGTGGGCTGGGGGGGGCTTGTGTAAAGAAATGTCTCCCTGTTGCAGTTACCCCCCACTTTTTGCCCGATACTGATGCTGACTTGACTGAGAAGTGTGCTGGGACCCTGCTAACCAGGCCCCAGCACCAGTGTTCTTTCACCTAATATGTACCATTGTTTCCACAATTGGCACACCCTGGCACCTAGGTAAGTCCCTTGTAACTGGTACCCCTGGTACCAAGGGCCCTGATGCCAGGGAAGGTCTCTAAGGGCTGCAGCATGTCTTATGCCACCCTAGGGACCCCTCACTCAGCACAGACACACTGCTTGCCAGCTTGTGTGTGCTGATGGGGAGAAAATGACTAAGTCGACATGGCACTCCCCTCAGGGTGCCATGCCAACCTCCCACTGCCTGTGGCATAGGTAAGTCACCCCTCTAGTAGGCCTTACAGCCCTAAGGCAGGGTGCACTATACCACAGGTGAGGGCATATGTGCATGAGCACAATGCCCCTACAGTGTCTAAGCAAAACCTTAGACATTGTAAGTGCAGGGTAGCCATAAGAGTATATGGGCTGGGAGTCTGTCAAAAACGAACTCCACAGCTCCATAATGGCTACACTGAATACTGGGAAGTTTAGTATCAAACTTCTCAGAATAATAAACCCACACTGATGCCAGTGTTGGATTTATTAAAAAATGCACACAGAGGGCATCTTAGAGATACCCCCTGTATTTTACCCAATTGTTCAGTGCAGGACTGACTGGTCTGTGCCAGCCTGTTGCTGAGAGACGAGTGTCTGACCTCATGCGGTGAGAGCCTTTGTGCTCTCTGAGGACAGAAACAAAGCCTGCTCTGGGTGGAGGTGCTCCACACCTCCCCCCTGCAGGAACTGTAACACCTAGCAGTGAGCTTCAAAGGCTCAAGCTTCGTGTTACAAAGCCCCAGGGCACTCCAGCTAGTGGAGATGCCCGCCCCCTGGACACAGCCCCCACTTTTGGCGGCAAGTCCAGGAGAGATAATGAGAAAAACAAGGAGGAGTCACTGGACAGTCAGGACAGCCCCTAAGGTGTCCTGAGCTGAGGTGACTCTGACTTTTAAAAATCCTCCATCTTGTAGAAGGAGGATTCCCCCAATAGGGATAGGAATGTGACCCCCCTCCCCTTGGGAGGAGGCACAAAGAGGGTGTACCCACCCTCAGGGCTAGTAGCCATTGGCTACTAACCCCCCAGACCTAAACACGCCCTTAAATTTAGTATTTAAGGGCTTCCCTGAACCTAAGAATTTAGATTCCTGAAACTACAAGAAGAAGAAGACTGCCGAGCTGAAAAACCCCTGCAGAGGAAGAACAGAAGACACCAACTGCTTTGGCCCCAGTCCTACCGGCCTGTCTCCTGCCTTCCAAAGAAACCTGCTCCAGCGACGCTTTCCAAAGGACCAGCGACCTCTGAATCCTCAGAGGACTGCCCTGCTTCAAGAAAAACAAGGAACTCCCGAGGACAGCGGCCCTGCTCCAAAAGACTGCAACTTTGCTTCAAAGGAGCAGATTTAAAGACCCCTGCAACTCCCCGCAAGAAGCGTGAGACTTGCAACACTGCACCCGGCGACCCCGACTCGACTGGTGGAGAACCAACACCTCAGGGAGGACCCTCCGGCGACTCCGAGACCGTGAGTAACCAAAGTTGTCCCCCCTGAGCCCCCACAGCGACGCCTGCAGAGGGAATCCCGAGGCTCCCCCTGACCACAACTGCCTGAACTCCATTTCCCGACGGCTGGAAAAGACCCTGCACCCGCAGCCCCCAGCACCTAAAGGAACGGAACTCCTGTGCAGGAGTGACCCCCAGGAGGCCCTCTCCCTTGCCCAGGTGGTGGCTACCCCGAGGAGCCCCCCCCTTGCCTGCCTGCACCGCTGAAGAGATCCTTTGGTCTCTCATTGAAAACCATTGAAAACCCGACGCGTGTTTGCACACTGCACCCGGCCGCCCCCGCGCTGCTGAGGGTGTACTTTTTGTGCTGACTTGTGTCCCCCCCGGTGCCCTACAAAACCCCCCTGGTCTGCCCTCCGAAGACGCGGGTACTTACCTGCTGGCAGACCGGAACCGGGGCACCCCCTTCTCTCCATTGAAGCCTATGCGTTTTGGGCACCTCTTTGACCTCTGCACCTGACCGGCCCTGAGCTGCTGGTGTGGTAACTTTGGGGTTGCTCTGAACCCCCAACGGTGGGCTACCTTGGACCAAAAACTGAAACCTGTAAGTGACTTACTTACCTGTGAAAACTAACAAAAACTTACCTCCCCCAGGAACTGTGAAAATTGCACTGTGTCCACTTTTAAAACAGCTTATTGTGTTTTATGTAAAAAGTATTCATGCTAGTGTAATGATTTAAAGTTCCTGAAGTACTTACCTGCAATACCTTTCAAATGAGATATTACATGTAGAATTTGAACCTGTGGTTCTTAAAATAAACTAAGAAAAGATATTTTTCTATAACAAAACCTACTGGCCTGGAATTGTCTTTGAGTGTGTGTTCCTCATTTATTGCCTGTGTGTATGTACAACAAATGCTTAACACTACTCCTTTGATAAGCCTACTGCTCGACCACACTACCACAAAATAGAGCATTAGTATTATCTCTTTTTGCCACTATCTTACCTCTAAGGGGAACCCTTGGACTCTGTGCATACTATTCCTTACTTTGAAATAGTGCATACAGAGCCAACTTCCTACAGCGTATCTGTCATGGAAGTCCATAGGTGTGGTTTGAGGTTTGAAGTTTCTGTATATGGTTGAGATCTTGTTGTGGAAGGAGTGGGCAAGGTTGTCATACAGCTCCTGTGAGGGTGTGATGTTGTTTTTGCTGGCATCTGGGTTGGAGAATTCATTAACGATGTTGAAAAGTTCCTTAGTGTTGTTGGCGCTGATTTTGATGGGTGTGTCAAGGGCTGTCTTCTTTGTTGCTCTCGGCAGGCGGTGGTACAGGTTGAGGGAGGTCTTGAAGGTTGTTCTGTCTGAGGTGTCTCGCTGGCACACCATATCCTCCCCACTGTTTGCTGTCTTGTTTTGCTGTTCTGAGTTCTTGGGAGTACCAGCAGGCCTTTTTGGAGGATTTTCCCTGGATGTTGCTCTTGATGGGGACGATGCCGTCACGCAATTAGTGATCCAGGCATTGAAGGTTTTCACTCCCTGTTTGAGGTTGACGCAGTAGCGGGATTGGAGGTGTTGAGGAGTCTGCCCGCTATAAGATTTTGTTCCACCACCAATGGGGTGTGCTAGTCATCTCGGGGGTGGAGGTGCGGGGGCTAGAGATGCTGAAGTAGACGATGGAGTGATCAGTCCATGTGAGTTATGTAATTTGGCTATATTTGACGCGGTTGCTGGAGGTGAAAATGGGGTCCAGCATGTGTCCTGTGGTGTGTTTAGGGTCGTGGATGATCTCGGGTCAATCTGAGGGTGCTCATACTGCAGAGGAGGAGTGTTGTTGTTGGGGTCATTGATGTGGAAATTTAGGTCACTGAGAAAGATGTACTTCTTGGAGTCTGAGGCTAGGGTTGGAATGAAGTTTGGGTGGTGTTGCAGAAGCTGGAGCCCGGCCTAGGAGTCCGTATGCAAATTAAATCTTTTTTTTTTTTTTAATATGGTAATTTTCAATAACCCAAGCGTTGTTTTTGATGGAGTATCTTAACAGCATGGAATGTACTTGCTTTTCTACTTCACACTTTGCTTCTGGTCCACAAAGATGAAACACACTGTCATTTGACCTCCTTATTGTCATGGCTTGCTGCAGGTGTTTCTCCCAACTCCCATCCACTTCTAGTCATAGACACTATTGACTACCCCTGCCACCTTTTAATCAGGGCATTGCCATTCATGATGATATGCATGCTTTAGTAACAGGAGTCAAGCCACCAAGAATTATGGCTGTCATGTGTACTGCCAAGTTCTGGCACGCCCTTAATCACCAGTACAGCTAATCCTGTCCCCATGTAGGCAACCCTAAAGCTGTGACAGTATGCCCCATCAAACTAAAGGCAACGGCAGGATTTGAGGGTCTACTGCAAGTCAAGGACTTGGTAGTCTACAACAGAAGTGGCCAGATGTTTGGCTTTCCTCCTTGTTGATGAGATGAAGCGTCCGCTTGGACATTGATCTTCACTCACCAGTGTTCCTCCGTTCAGGCTTATCTGTGTTACAGGCTGTCCAGCCAAGAAAATCTTCAAGCCAAATCTAATTTTCTCCAAAATATTTTGATGTGTGTCTTGGAATGTCTGCAGTATCATTTCAAAGAATTTCCTCACATCCTAGGAATTCTTAAATTTCCTTGCATCAGTGGAACTCTTTGACATCTTCAAGCACTGTCTTCAGAGACCTCAACCTTTTATTAAGAGACTAGTTTTGTATTCTTGAATTGCTCTTTGCTTCTAGATACTAAAACATTCTAAGTCTGGTGAAACAACTGTCTCTTGGGGCTGTACAGAGTTATTTACAAATTATGAATGAAACTGTTCTGTTCAGCGCTTCAATGTTGTGCAAACAAATCACTAATTCTATGATTCATGGTTCTGTGGGGATAACTCCTAATTCCTAATAGGTCCCTACCAATGTCCAGCTACATAATGGTAACTTCGAACATAGGCACAGTTGGTATCAAACATGTCGGAATCAAGCCCCAATAGTGTTGCCAGTATTAGTTGCATCCACTCTGGGGGCTCCTTAGAGGACCTCCAGCTTTGAGCCCACCAGCTTGCAGAGTTTTGCAGGCAGCCCACACTGCTGTCATCCTACAGACGGGTTTCTGCCCTCCTGCTTTTTGAACAACTCCAGCCCAGGAAAACAGAACAAAGGATTTCCTTTGGGAGAGGGAGGCAACACCCTTTCCCTTTGGAAATAGGTTTTACATGGCTTAGGAGGGGTAGCCTCCCCAAGCCACTGGTATGCTTTGAAAGGTACATTTGGTGCCCTCCTTGCATAAACCAGTCTGCACCGGTTCAGGGACCTCATGTTCCTGTTCTGGCATGAAACTGGAGAGTTGCCACTCCCCTGTCCATCACTACCCCTGAAGTGGTGCCCAAAGCTCCTCCAGGTGGCCACTTGATTCTGCCATCTTGAATGCAAGGTGGGCAGAGGTCTCTGGGAGCATCTGAGTGGCCAGGTCAGGCAGGTGACGTCACAGCCCCCCTCCTAATAGGTGGTCACCTTGCTAGGTGACCAATCCCCCTTCCAGGACTACTTAGGGTCTCCCTCTTGGGCGGGTCATCAGATTCGACATGCACGATTCCAGCAGGACTCCTCTGCAATGTTCACTTCTAGCCATTGGAACCGCAACTGGACTCCACAGGAACCTACAATCTGCAGCTCCAGCGACGACTTCGCTCTGCATCATTGTTTCTCTGGCTCCTTCCAGCAACTGCAACATTTCCCCAACTGTGCATCCTCTGCAAGTCTTCAGTCTGCACCAAGAAGCAAGAAGGGATCTCCCTTAGTGTGAAGGAGTCACTCCCCTGCACCTGCAGGCACCAACTGCAATGGCAACCAGCCTGGCCAGTCCTCTCTCCTGCAACTCTGCGTGGATCCTGCAACACAGGTGGTGGTTTTGAGTGGTCCCATTGGTCCCCTCTACCAGCTGTCCAACTTTGGAGGTGGTGAGTTTTTGCCTCTCCTTGCAGGACAGTACCCCTGTGCTCCTCGACTCTTGCAGCTACCAAGGTTTGTTGTCTCTTATATCCAAGAGATCTGTAGGCTCCGAGAAGCCCCGGCCTCCAGCACCCTTCCCTGTAACGCATGGTCTCCTGCTTGCTGCTCCAGCGGCGTGAGTCTCCTTTTCAGGTGTGCTGAGTGGGTCGCACTGCAACTACTGTGCCTGCTGCCTGTGAGCTGCCTGTGGGGGCTGCATCCATGACTTCTTGCTCTCCTGACTGCTGGGTGATGCCTGGGTCTCCCTTCCCTGGGTTGAGTCCCCTCGGACTTTCCTGGACCCCGGCAGCTCTGCAACTTCTCTTCTGCTACTCTTGCCTTTGCCAAGGCTTGTTGGTGGTTTTTCCACACCACTGACGAACTGCAACTCTTCTTCCAACAAGGGACATCAAGTGCATCTCTTCTGGAACTCTTCCTCTGCTCCTGTGCTGCACAGCCGACCCCTGGTCTTCACTGTCGACCTGGGCCTGCATCTCAGAAGGGTGTGTACAGGCTCTTGCCCCAATCGGACACTCCAACTGGAACTGAACTTGGTCCTCTTCATTTGCAGGTCCTCTTCTGTCTGGACCCATCTTCTGTTGCTTGCAGTCTTGCAAAATCCTTTCACAAAGTTTCTCTGGGGGTTTGGAAAAAAACAGGTACTTACCTCTTCTCTCCTGGTCGCTGGAGGGCACTCTGGTACCTACCTTTTGGAGTTCCTAGTTTCCCCAGCTCCCCTCTACAGATTCCACTTACCTGGGTGGGGGTCCATCATTCGCATTCAATTTTTTTAGTATATGGTTTGGGCTTCCCCTAGGGTCACCATTGTCTATTGTTATTGCACTGTTTTCTATTACTTTCTATGCTCATTCCTGACAACTAAGATGTATATAATAGTGTGTTTAATCATCTGTTGGTAGAGGATTGCCTATATAGTATTTGTGTCACTAAAATAATGTACCTTTATTTTTGTAACACTGTGTGGTTCTTTCATGTGTGTAAGTGCTGAGTGACTATAAGTGGTATTGCATGAGCTTTGCATGTCTCCTAGATAAGCCTTGGCTACTCATCCACAGCTACATCTGGAGAGCCTGGCTTCCTAGACACTGACTACACCTCACTAATGGGGGATACCTGGACCTGGTATAGGGTGATAACACCATAGGTGCTAACCACACACCAGGTCAGCTTCCTACAGTGACTTCGACTGGAGTAGCAAAGCATCTTTGGCACTACCAGCCCAGTAATTGACAACTATAAACTGCCTCTGCATCCAGACGAGGAGGTGAGGATCCAAGCGTCGATTCCTGGTCCTGCCCCCCAAAAGACAGGTAGAGTATGAGTCCACCCCAAGTCCAGTTTTGCAACAAAGTGTAAAATGCATCAGCCACTGCGGCCCATTCAGCACCAAGGACAGCTGAGTCACCTCTGCCTCCTGCCTCCCTGGGCAAGGTAACAAAAGTTTGACTGTTGACTCTTGGTCTAGGTCCCCGCAGCACCAGAAATTCCTGTGGGTTTCCCGGAACTGACCCTAGAAGTGCCAGAGTACACACTGCTATTTTCCCTATTTACTTCAACGGAGGCCCTTTAAATCTGCAAAATACTGTATTTTCCAAAGACTTAAAAATTCACAACTCTTTTTGTACAAAAGCTACAAAGTCGGTTTTGGTGTCTAAATTAAGACTAAAATCTAATCTATTTTTCTAAATTGGTGTCAGATTTATGTTGAGCTGTGTCATTTACTTATGATCCATGTTGTTAATGTGAAATGTTTTACATATGTTCCTCTAAGAAGCCAGACTGCTCTTTGCCACAATACCAGGACTGAGATAGGAATCTGAGGTCCACTACTGGGTATTGTGAGGGTATTCCATGGTAAGACTACCTAGTTATACCATATAATCCAATCATCTTGCTACAGTGGGCAATGCAACTGTGAAGCATGGTGCTTCAGATGCTTAAGTCCACTGTGAGTTGCAGCAAGTGTCAAGAGCTCCTTCCAGGTAAGTAGTTTGATAATAACAAGCAGGTTGCACAGGGACCTCACCCATGATGTCCATCACTCTCATGAGATATTTAAATCTTGCTGGAGTACGAAAGAAATCACTTTTCTAAGAGCATTGTTGGTAACACACTGATCAGCTCCTGATTCCAAATCTTCAGGGCATGATATGTCAATATTATAATTGGGCTTGGGGTGGGGGGTGGATACAGGAGCACAACATACTAACTGATCAGCCTTGACATAAAGGCCACAAGTTGTTCTTTGTTTTGTTCAAGGTATAAAATCTTGCCACCCAAGTTTGGACCTTTAACAACTGTGGATAGGACAACCAAACAGAAAAATGTCTCACAACGATTACCTTGGCTTTAGCAGATACAGTGCCATTGATATGGCCTGTGTTTACTACAATCCACTTGTTGCCACAGTGATTCAAGGGTATTTTTTCAGTTTCTGAAGAATGTTACCATTCATATAATATCCATGTAAAAGAAAATAATACATGCAATTCAATATGACGTAACAACAGAGAGTAACAACAGTCTCGTGTTTTAGTAAAATAGAGTCATAACTCATGAGGGACTGCAGAAAACCCAAGAGAGCCTTCAGTTGGTGAGGCGAGCTATGTGACTCCAACCAGACATCTTTTGTGTGCCTTCTCGTGTTGACAATGTTGAAGAGGGAGGATACTGGTGGGTCCCCTGTTATTTTGACTCAACGTTTGGATCTACAGGAAAGTGGCAATTTAAGTCTGACAAACAAGTTACTTACCTTCGGTAACACCTTATCTAGTGGAGATAAAATCTAGTTGCAGATTCCTTATCTTTGAATTTACCCCCCAAGAGTCAGACTGCATCCAGAGATTTTCGAGAGCAGTACCCCTTCCAGCCAATAGGTGGCATCAATCGGCTCAGTGTCCATCATCGTCCACGCCAGATATGATGTTGCAGTTCTTATATAGGTGCCACCCTGGCTCGCTGAAGTCAGTTTCTTTTCACGACTTTCAATAGCAGAAGCAGGGGGCTATAAGGTAACTGACGACTGGTGCATCAAAACTAAGGCCCTGAGAAGGGAGTACTTAAGGTAAGGAATCTGCAACTAGATATTGTCTTAGAATAGATACCAAAGCAATATTATAGCAGGAGGTGGTGTCTGCGAACCAAGTTCATACTAGAAAGACCTGCAGGACCGAATAGACAAACTGCTCATCCCTATGAACCTGACAGTCCAGGCAGTAGTGTTTGGCAAACCTGTGCAGAGATGCCCACATTTCCGCCTGACGGATATCAAGGACTGGAACTCTACATGCTAACCAGTGGTCACACTTAGCTCAGGTAGAATGCGCATTCAAACCCTCAGGGGGCTTGCGTTTTGGCCAGTGCATAACAGATCTTAATGCAGAGTACAACCTATCTGGAGAAGATCCACTTCTGCACTGCCAGACTATTCTTCGCACCCACATAACCTACAAAGAGTTGGTCATCCACCCGTAACTCTTTTGTACAATAAAGGTAGAACGCCAAAGCTCTTTTTTTGGTCTAGATATTGGAGTCTCTCCTTTTACTTAGAAGGATGTAGGAGTGTGTAAAAAGTAGGCAAGGTGATGGATTGACCTATATGAAAGGGCGTAACCATTTTTTGGCAAAAAGGAGGCACTAGTGTGTACCACCACTTTGTCAGAACAGATGGAACGGGAGGGCAGCTTAGATGACAATGCCTGCAGCTTACTCACTCTATGGGGACATGTCAGGGCCACAAAGAAGGCTGTTTTGAAAGTGAGAAGCTTGAGAGGACAACTGTGGAGCGGCTTGAAGGGAGCACACATCAGAAATGTAATAACCAAATTCAGATTCCACTGCGCATAATGAATGGAAATGAAGGCAAGACATGTGTAAGACCTTTGAGAAAGAAGATTGATCAGGTAACCACAAAAAAGCACAAATAGCAGACAAATAACCTGTAAGAGTGCCCACAGCAGAGCCCTGCTGGGTAAGAGAAAGGATAAATATCAGGGCCTCAGACAGAGGGGCAGAATGAGGGTCAACAGACCTGTCTGTGCACCATGCCGCAACTTTCTTCCAACGACAGGCGCATACCATTTTGGTGGAGGGCTGCCTGGCTGCCAAGATTACTTTACAGACTTCAGGAGCAAGGTCAAAAGCTGTCAACTGCGTCCACTCAGTCTCCACGCAAGAAGGCAGCAAGTGGACAGGTTAGGGTGCAGTACCCTCCCCTGCTTCTGCAACAGAAGATCCTCCTGAAGAGGCAGTCTGATTGAAGGCTCGATAGACATGAACAGCAGCTCGGGGTAGCAGACTCTCCGTACCCAGTCCGGAGCCACAAGTATTACTAGGGCCCGCTCGTTCTTGATCTTTTTTTAGAAGTCTGGGCAGATGTGGTATGGGTGCCAGATGTTGAACCACCAGGAATATGATCTGCTGTTCCAGCCACATTCAGAGGTGCAAAGCCTATTGACAAAGGGTCTACGACCCCACCATGCCCTGCTTGTTGCAGTACTGCAAGGCGGTGGTGTTATCTGTGAACAACTGCACTGCCTTCCCTCTGACAGAGGAAAGAAATGCTTTTAATGCTAGATGCATTGCTTTGAGCTCCAACAGGTTGATTTGGAGTCCGGATTACACCGGAGACCAGATACCTCTGATCTCCACTTCTCCCAGATGGCCGCCCCATCCCAGGAGTGTCACTACTGAAAGATCTGGTTGGGGAAAGGGAATGGGATCTGCCTATGACCCAATAGCGATTTGTTACCCACCACTGCAGATCTTGCATAGTTCCTTTTGAGATCTAGACCATGTCAGAGAGATTCCCCTCATGCTGCGCCCACTGGAACTTCAGGTCCTACTGCAGAGCCCGCATATGCCATCCAACATGTGTCACCAGCAGGATGCAGGAGGCCATGAGTGTAGGAAAGTGCCCTTTTTGGCATGTCTATCCCACCCCCCTTTTTGCCTGATATTGATGCTGATTTGACTGCGTGTGTGCTGGGATCCTACTAACCAGGCCCCAGCACCAGTTTTCTTTCCCTAAACTGTACCATTGTTTCCACAATTGGCACACCCCTGGCACACAGCTACACCCCTTTTAAAAGGTACCAGTGGTATGAAAGGATCTGTGACCAGGGAGGGTCTCTAAGGGCTGCAGCATGTTTTATGTCACCCTAAGCGGACCCCTCACCAAACACATCCACACTGCCATTGCAGCCTGTGTGTGCTGGTAGAGAGAAAATGGTAAAGTCAACATAGCATCCCTCTCTGGGTGCCATGCAGGGGTGTGGAATTTATTAAAATATCTACTTGTCCAGGGGACAGGTTGCTTCTCAAATCTACTTGTCCTGTAAAAAGATCTACTTGTCCCATTGGTGCCATGTAGTGTGGCGACAAATTATGGCAGCAATTAATAGCCTCTCTGATTATGCCAGGGCTACTACCATAGTAGGGCTTGAATACTTGGAGTTTCAATCCCTACTGTAGCAATTTCCTTATTTTGCCACCTTTCTGCAGATCTGCATACTGGGGCTGGAGGAAGCAGTAAGCAATAGTTTCAGGGCTGGAATGCCTTTGAGTCTGCAAACCTACTAACCTGCATGTTTTAAAGATTTTTACCAGCTTCTCTCTAATATTTTTCCATAATAAGAAAGGTTGGACATTTACTCCTGACAATGGCAGAATTAGAACTTCTTCCAGGGTTGGGAAGAAAGTGGCTGGAGGGAAAATGAACTTGCAAATGCTCAATAGATTTTCACATGAGCAAATCTACACATTGATTTACCCATGCTAAAATACAGTTCACAAATATTTTATAGGGGTACGACATATACCATGGGTGCACTTTTGTGACTTTCTTTAAGAATTTGGGGCCACATGTAGGTAGGTTCAGATTTGTGACCTGCAAATTGCGAGTCGCAAATCCGAATGTAGGATGGTGTCCTTGACACTATCTGTGATTCGCAAGGGCTTCGCAAATGCCCACCTCATGAATAATCATGAGGTGGGTCGCAATTTGCGACCCCCTCACGAATGGTGGCCTGCTGGAGACAGCAGACCACCATGTCTGTGACTGCTTTTCAATAAAGCAGTTTTTTTTGTTTGTTTTTGTAATGCAGCCCGTTTTCCTTAAAGGAAAACGAGATGCATAACAAAAACGAAAAATGAAACGTTATCGTTTCATTTTTTCAGAGCAGGCAGTGGTCCGCAGGACCACTGCCTGCTCTGAAAAAATGTTTACAGTGACATTCACAATGGGGAAGGGGTCCCATGGGGATCCCTTCCCTTTTGCGAAAGTGTTAGCACCCATTTGAAATGGGTGCAAACTGCGATTGGTTTGCGCCCGCGTTCGCGGTCACAAAACAATCCTACATTGCACTGCGAGTTGCAATTAGGAAGGGAACACCCCTTACTAATTGCGAGTCGCAAACCCGTTTTGTGATTCGGTAACCAGGTTACTGAATCGCAAAACTGGGTTTGTGCATCGCAATGTGCTTTTTGCATGTCGCAAACAGCGAAAGTCGCTGTTTGCGACATGCAAAAAGCTACCTACATGTGGGTCTTGGTCCCTAATTAGGTCTGGTGTTAACAAAGACATTTTGTTTTTATTAAACTTCTATTTCTCTCTCTTTCGGCTGGCTTTACTGTGAGTGATCGCATTCTGCTCTTCCACAAGGAGCATATTGCCACACAAAGTAGTTTTGTTCAGTGTCAGGAACTACAGTGGCAATCAGTGACGTAACGAAACTGGAGGGTGCCCCTTTGCAAAGAACATGGAGGAGCCCCCTCTCCAGACTCACTCAGGGCAGGTGCTGTGCTGGAGGGGCCCCCTGGAGGGCGGCTGTGGGGCCTTTGTTATGCCGCTGGTGGCAACGTGTGCTTTAAGAGTTCAAAAACTTTTTGGGGGGGTTTTGCCAATGTTTGTTACAATGTTGAGGGCCTGGTAGCTCCCACAACAATAAAGTGTTACAAAAGCCATGTCAAAACAAGACACGCATTGATGAAACTAAAAGACTTATAAAAATATGTTAGATCAGTTGGCTTTGTCAGTGTTTTTTTATTTTCATGCTTCCCATAATCGTGTTGAAAATGGTTACACTGATTTTCCATTAGAAATATTTTTGGGAAATACTAGCATGCATCAACACATTTTACTAAATGACACTTCATTTGCATATAATCAGAGAGCATTCTGGGAGCATTATACTTAGCCTAAACTTTTCAAACATGTGTGTACACGTTTTTATTTTTTGTACTGGAACCAACGTCAGTAGTGAAGTGTGACCTTAAAACATTTATTTACAGCACTCACCCTAATAATGAAGGCTTTCAAATAATGAACCATAAATACAAGTTCGAACAGCATTATCTTTTGGAAACATTACCTCAACTGCAGAGAATTCCACTCTCTGTAAACAGGCAGCCAAAGGGTTTGTGCTGCAGGGGGTTGGGCCTACTTGTCCCAAGGACAAAGTAAACATAAAAACTTGTTGCCCTTGACCCCAAACAAGATGTCCCGGGCGTCGGGATAGGAATTCCACATCCCTGGCCATGCCTACAACCCACTGCCTGTGGCATAGGTAAGTCACCCCTCTAGCAGGCCATACAGCCCTAAGGCAGGGTGCACTATACCACAGGTGAGGACATAGCTGCATGAGCAATATGCCCCTACATTTCTAAGTCCATTCTTAGACATTGTAAGTGCAGTGTGGCTATAATAAGTACATGGGCTGGGAGTCTGTCATTACGAACTTCATAGCTCCATGATGGCTTCACTGAATACTGTGAAGTTTGGTATCAAACTTCTCAGCACAATAAACCCACCTTGATGCCAGTGTTGGGTTTATTGTAAAAAGCACACAGCGGGCATCTTAGAGATGCCCCTTGTATTTTCCCCAACCCTATAGTGTAGAGCTGGCCGGTCTGTGCCAGTCTGCCACTAACAGACAAGTTTCTGACCCCATGGGGTGAGAGCCTTTTTGCTCTCTGGGGTCTGGAACAAAGCCTGCTCTGGGTGGAGGTGCTTCACACCTCCCCCCCTGCAGGAACTACAACACTTGGCGGTGAACCTTAAAGGCTCAGGCCTCATGTTACAGTGCCCCAGGGCACTCCAGCTAGTGAAGATGCCTGCCCCCTGGACCAAGTCCCACTTTTGGTGGCAGGTCCTGCGGGAAAATTAGGAAAAACAAGGAGTAACCACTTCAGCTAGGACCACCCCTAGAGTGTCCAGAGCTGAAGTGACCCCCTCCTTGCAGAATCCTCTATCTTGCTTTGGAGGAGAAGGACATATAGGAATGTGCCCCCCTTTCCCAAAGGGATTGGGCACAGGAAAGATGTAGCCACCCTCAGGGACAGTAGCCACTGACTACTGCACTCTGACGCCTGAAACACCCCTAAATCTAGTATTTAGAGGCAACCCTGTTCTTCAGATTCCTGGCGACTTCAAGAAGAAGAAAGAAGAAGGACTGAAGAGCCAACCCCAACAATGAAGACTCCAGCTGACAACTGACTTGGCCACAACCCCACCAGCCTGTTTGCAGCTTCAAGACTCCTTCTACAAAAAGGCAAAGCATCCTGCAGGACCAGCGATTTCTACAAACCCCCAGAGAACCAAGTACTCATGAGGACAGCAGCCCTGTCAACCCAATAAACTTCCAGAAAGGAGTCCAGGACCGCCCTGGATCCGCAAGCGCTGTCCACTCTGCATCCGACGGCTGCGGCCCATGACCAGGTGGCCCACCGGTCCAGAGAAGGTCCACAGGAAATTCTGACCTCCAGTCCACCCTGGTTTGACACACCCTGGCCAACACGACGATGCCTGCTGCCTAAATCCGGAAGACCCCCTGACTGCGACCAGATCCCACAAAGATTCCTGACGCCCAAAGTTACCCCTGCACGTGCAGCCCCCCTGGGCTTGGAGAATCCGACCAACGGCCTAGCAACATCCAGTGGGCATCTTTCCTCCTTGTCCAGCTTTTGGTTTTCTGCAACGACCCCCTGGACTCAGCCTGCAGCATCTTTGTGACCCCCAAGGTTCCCTTATTGGAAAGCATTGGGCGCCCGACGATGTGTTTGCACCCTGCACCTGGCCGTCCCTGTCACGCTGAAGGTGTGTGTTTGGTGCTGACCTGTGGCCCCCCCAAGATGCTCACCTAAAGCCCCCAGGTCTGTACCCTGAAGTAACAGGTACTCACCTGCGAGCAGTTCTTCTCCAAGAGCTCCCAGTCCTCACAGGATTCCATTGAAAGCCCAACACCAACTTTGACCTCTGCAGCCAGCTGGCCCTGTATTATTGGAGGAGCACTTTTGGAGTCAACTTGAACTTCGATCTGTGGACATCCTAACCCGAGAAGACTGGTATCGTAACTCGAGTATTTACCTGTAAACTGTGCTAAGACTTTTACTCCCCTAGGACTGCATTGGTTCCTATGAGAAATTGCAGTGTCAACTATTGAAATTGAGAAGTGTTACTTACCTGTAAGCTGTTTTATCTGCAAAACCTAAAAAAGTACAATTGATATATATGCTTGATATCAACTTACAACTATACTTACCTGCAACAAAGATCTTTTGGCTCTAAAAATAAAGTCAAATTACAAAAAGGAGCCCAAAGGAGCTTCTACGGGGGTGAAAGGGGATTTTTTGTGTGGAAAACCCTCACCCACCAGGGTTACCCGCTTGATAGCATGCTTCATCATTGGGTTTCCTCCCGTTCTGCTGTGGAACGGGGCGTGCTAGGACCGACGGAATACTTGCAAACACTGTTGTAGTTTCATCAATGTGAATTTTGAGAGGGATAGGAGTGGTGGGGTCTTAGTAGCGTTAAAAATACCTGCCCCTGGGTGGTATTACTAATTTAATATGTCTCATAGAGGCGGTATGGTTAAAAAAGCGGAGTTTGAGGTGGCGTATATTATGTGCCTTACCTCCTGGTCGATTTGTTAAGGCCCAGAAACAGTATTCCATAACCACGTTATGTGGTGTATGGTAGTCCCAATCTATATTTTAAAAAATGACCTCCTCGATTATGCGTAAAGCGTCAGAGTGAGGGAGACTGGTATACAGGCTTTCCACATCCAGAACCAACAGTGTTTTATTTGCAGGATCGAAAGGTCTATCTTTTAAAAGACGCAGTACATCTTTTGTGTCTTTAAGGTATGTGTCCGTGTTTTAGACTATGGGTGTAAGGACAAGGCCATCAATATACATGACCATCCCTTGTTATACCATTGACCAGAAAGCGGGTCGTCTATCGGGCGGGCTACTGATTTGGGTTAAAAATATGCAAGATGGCACCATAAAAATATCAGAGCTCAACATCAAAGAAATCTTGGGCTCGAGTATGAGTGGAAAAAACAGACACAGGGTAAAGGTTTATAACGTCAACAACCAAACTATGTATAGGAACATTGATCCATCTACACTAAAACTACTGGTCAATCACCTCACCAATTGCCTTGACAAATCACCTGTAGTGCTTGCAGGTGACCTTAAGAAAACATTTGAGCCCCTAGTAGGCTTAACAGCCATACATGAGGAGGAGGATCGGGCAAGAGGCATTCCCAGGCTGGAGGCAAAATCACTTATAAAATGGCCATCCACTGCATTACAGCTACTGGCTCTCACTATAACCTTTGGGTGACATGGCTGCAGACTTAAGTCGGATTACCATCTTGCTCCCACTTCAAAAAGAGAAACAGTCAGAGTTGCGTCAACAGTATTTTTATTGACAGTGATCTATGGAAGTTTGCATTACATTTGGAAATTATGATCTGAATAGACAGTGACCATAACCCCCTAAAGTTAATAGTGAAAAAAGTGTTTATGATCAACACAAATACAGTCCCTCAATTAGAAGTGATCCTATCCCTATTCAAACAATAGACAAGCTGTTAAGTGGCCCAAGTTATGTCTTAATTCTGACAAATTACCAAAGATATATGATACATTTGCCAGCATCTTGGGCCCCCCTTGGATCCCTTTCTACTAACGAGATCCCACTGTGTAAACTGCACATGGAATTATTTAAGGCTCTACATTCCCTCTCCACCAAAGAAATGATGATTAGGAAGAGAAGAATAAACCAGTCACCTTGGTACTCGAAGAAGTGTTGTAAAGCCAAAAAGCATCTAATAAGGGCAATTAAACAGGGCGATTGTGATCAAATTAAGCTATATTGTGCAATCCATAAAACAACCATCACCAAGGATGCAAGGATGGGTTGATTCAAATTGGCTAGCCCTAATAGAAGCATCTAAAAACCAAGATCAAAATCCTTTTGGCAGATTTTTTCCAGTGGAGACCTACTAACTCAAAGCGCTGTGGAACATGCAGTCCAACCTAATCAGTGGAAGGAACATTTCTTGGCTATGTATGCCGCAGCCTCTCAAATGGCATTTCTCATAGTTGAACAAGATGCTGTTCTTCACGACCCGGACAGACCAACTCCTGACAAAATGTCCCCATTTACTATGGTTGAAACCATTAGCGCAAATAAATCTTTACGCCACAACAAGGCCCTGGGCCCAGACAAGGTCCCAGGGGACTTTTTCCGCTCAGAGCCCAAGATATTTTGGGACCCTATATCAATGCACTCTTTAATAAAAATCAGGGCAAGGGACGATATACCTACTTCCTGGTTAGTGGACGCAAAGAACACTTCCCAGAGCTCTCAGTCTGATTGACAATCTTCAGAAAGTGTTTTGTCGCCAAGTCCTTGGTAGAGTACAAGACTGGATGGATGAATCTAAAGTCGTATCTCCGCTTCAAGCAGGGTTCCACCCTAAAGTGAGCACCACTCATCAGGTCTTTCGATGAAATCTTTTAGACTGGAAACACCTAGGGCTCTCTAAAGACCACCTCTACACAGCTTTTGTACATTTGAGGGCCACTTATGACCTGGTCCCCAAACACCAACTCTGGCCCTCCCGGGAAAGAATGGATGTAGAACCTAGCTTCCTGGATAGTCTCATCAGGCTTAATGAAGGGAATTTTGCCCAAGTAACGTGGAGAGGCTGGGGGAGAGCTCGCTGACCTTATATGCATTGAATGCAGTGTGCGACAGGGATGTGTGCTCGCCCCATCCTGTTTTCCTTTTACATAAATGATGTGGAACTTTCTATCCACAACTGCCCAAACCTTGGGGGGCTTGCTAATTCCTGCACTGTTATTTGCGGATGACTCAGTGCTATTATCCTGCGCTCCAATCGGGGTACAGAACCCCCTGAACAGCTTCTCTGACTACTGTGACTCTCGTGGACTGGAAGAAAACTCTTCCAAAACAAAGATAATGATCCTGAAAGCACATGGATCCTTTAACGAGGGATTCCATATGAGAGGGGCTGAACTCCAACAGGTGGGTAATTATGATTACCTGGAAGTTAAGATTGACAAATACACAACATTGAAGGCCCAAAATATTAAAATCAGAACAGTCCCTCCTTCATATCGAGATCTACGGGGCCAAGTGCAATCTGCTTCCCTTTATGGTGCAGAAATTCGGGGTCTAGGAAATTTGAGTGGGCTGATTTCTAAAGAGAACCAACTCATAAAATCACTGTTCAAATTGCCAAAAGTACCACCTCGACTGTCCCGATATTCTTTGATACCTTAAAAGGATTGGAGACCTGGCCAGGTTAAAGGCGCTACTTTTCTGGCTAGATTAGGGTCCACACCGGAACTGGCCTCGTATAAATTGGAATTAGAGAAAGTCATTAGTATAGGGAACAGAGGTTCTATACCGGGGTTCCATTATATTCAACAACTGGAAATGCTGGGCTTTGGGCACATACTGGTTTAACCCCTGCCTAAAACAACACCACCAATGCAGTTATCAAAGAGAAATACTGGTCCAACCTGATTGATCCTACCATCAGAATGCAAAGGCAGGCAGGCTGGTTGGGGAGTTTCTGTTTTTCAAACCCACTCCTAAACTAGACATGTATAAGGATGCGCACGAATCACCCCTAGCGCGCACCCTGTTCTTAAAACTCAGAGTAGGCACACTCCTGGCCAGCACTTTTACCTATAACTGGGATTCTAAGCACCCCGAATCCCAAACTTGCTCTCTTTGCAGCTATAGTATAGAAGATGTAGAGCAAGGACTAATTTCCTGTCCATTTTATGACAAACCCAGGAGGTCATGGTTGAAACCCATTTATCTCTCTTTGGGTGTGAAACATTATAGAGAAGCTTACCGAATCTTAAGGAAAGACTGTGGCACTTTGATTGTGTTAGGTCCTGGCGGCTACCTACGAGCTGTCTGGTGGAAAAGGAAATCAGTGGGAATATCGTTATAGCATTTTAATGTAGCTATCAAACTGTGCACTTTTGTTTGACATGCTCATTGAAAACTGCATGTATTTGTCTTTAACTTCTAGAAGTAGCACAGTTGTTAATATTGCACTTTAGCCTGAAGTATGAACTATAGTTAATGTAATTTATCGTTTTAAATTAATAATGTATTTACACCTGCTTTTATCATCTCTCTGTGATGTGTTTCATGGGCTTGTGTCCAAAATAAACATTATTACAAGTTACTTACCTGTGACAACAGATTTAAAATTTGAGGCTATTCGAGATTCACATTTTGTGAATTATACTGCCATCTAGTGGCTGGCTTCTCTGAAATGCACCCTTGGCTTTAGGTGTCGACCCCAGCGTGTTTGTTTACCTCATCACTACTTCAAAAGGCAGCCCACACAGCCTGATTGTGTGAAAGTAATCTCAAGAATTCTATCTCCCTCAGTCCGTCGTGTTCGGAGGCATGTGCTCAACTGGGTAATGAAAACCCCTTTTTCGAAGAATAAGTAACTAAGAAATGCATTTGATAATAAAAGAAGATTATCATCTCTGAAATATGTATTTAAGGGAGAGCCGCAAATTTCAACATAACATTAAACACAGCCTTGTCTTCACATGTCTCGTGGCACATATATATTTTAATCATCTTTATTTGTATGTTCTTTATAATTAAGTGAATATGATACCAATAAGCATATGACGGCACAATTTATGCATGCAGTGTAATTATTACATGTGCTGCGAAGGCGTCACATGTGACATATGTTAAGTAGGATCTAAATGCTGTGCTAACTACTCCCATCTCAAGGGCAGGCACTGAAGAGCTCAAGCAGGATGTGCGTCTGAACTGTGGGCGCGTGGTGTGCATTAAACACAGTCCGCTCTCTTCCTCCACTATCTGATGCTGGGACTACAGCAAACAAGCCCGCTTTCTCATTCCGCAGCCTATCAGAACGCACGCCTCAACCAAACCCACCCTTCATCCCACCTTGGCCAACACTGTACCCACTGTTGGGTGTTAGCCACAAAAGTGCACTCACCTTCCCCACTGGCCTTCTGGTGCAGGCCCTGGAGGAAGCGCTGGAAGCCCGCTGTCTTCTGGCTCTCCTTGCTGACCACCACTGGGGCCGCCCCACCGAACCGCTCCACAAACCCAAACAACTGCCGAGGAAAGGAGGGAGATTTCAGCCTGGCAACAGAACACTTGAAAGGGAAACATTTAGGGGGAAAGACAAGTCTAGCTTCTGATTCACTTGACCTGGCAGAGGAAATGTACACAGTGGATAAATGGAATACCAGGACTCGCACCGCCATAAGATTCCTGCTAAAGGCCTTGACAACATTGTTTCTTTGTTTTTTGTTTTTTAACTTGGCGATATGTAAATCTTCTTCAAGCTCACACCTTTTACTTCTTGCCCACGTTTATAGTGTCTTGCTTAAATATGCATTACACAAGCATCTATATTCCCAACAGCCTCGCCACTAGAGGCTAAGGGAATATTTTCTATATTTTAGGTTAACAATACATACATCTGTAAGTAATGTACATAATTTCTTAAGCTCGCTTTTCTTATATGCCCCATGTTTATATCATCTTACCTGGATATGCATTATACACAGAGAACTAACAAAGATAATATCAGGAGACATATAAAAGCTATTTTTGCAAGTCTCACAGATGAGACTAAGATTAAACAAGCACTGTCAAAGCAACTAGCTTCAACACTGTAACAAGAGGTACACCCCTTATTCTGCACTTACTCACTCCGGATTCACACAGGCACAACTCACTCTAAACTCATATAGCTAGATCCTATACTTGGCAACCACAGAGGTACACCCTCCAATCATACAAAGGCTCCTGTCAACCTGCATTAACAAAGGCACACCACACACCCTAGATTTACATAGGCCTAAATCACTATATATGCATAAAGACCCTTCTCCTCTACTCACAGAAGCATAGCAGTCAAACTGCACGGTACTTAGAGAGGCACAACACAGTCTGTACTCCTACAAAGACACCACTGCATTCACACCTGAACACCACTCAAGCTGCACTTACCGTGCATGCACATGGGCAAACCTCTCAACATGCAATCGCATACTCCCACTGTACTGCTAGAGGCACCCTGCACTCACACAGACACACATCGCACGAGGAGCTCACAAACTGCTTTCCATGCACTACAGCAGCACACTGTTCATCCTAAACTCACACTGCTCACCCAGTACACGCAAAGGCCCTGTGCTCTACCTGCACTAACAATACACACAGAAACCTTGCACTCCCAATATACACCAGAAGAACAACTTACTTTCAGTAACGCCTTTTCTGGTAGAGGCACCTTGTAAATTTCCTCAGGTGCCAGACTAGTTCCGGAAACTTCTGTAAAAATTCCCTCACGCACCACCAGCTGCATCATGAAGTTACGCTTCAGATCCATCTCACCCCAGATGCGCCTTCGGGGCCAGTACATCTGCGCCATCTATGTGCGCTGACATCGGTTTGTTTATGATCTCTGTCTGCACCATTGAATGCAGAGCCCACAGAAATTCAAATGACTGGGCAGATTTTCTGATTGGGACCTTATTAATGGACTGTGTGAGTCCATTCCATAGAAAGAGGATTAAGGTGGGTCAGTGAGGAATCTGCATTTAGAGCCTCTACCAGGGAAGGCATTATCGAAGATAAGTAAATTGTTCTTCTGTGTGAGAGCTTTCTAGCCTCAGATTTCTCATCCTCTGGATAGATAACAAAACGGTACCTCCCTAGGTGGTGGATCTTTGAAATGGCTCAGACCAGAAAATCCTGCAGGACAGATTAGACAAAACACCCACTCCACTAGCAAGGCTTCATAAATGTGTGCATGGACACCCACAGTGCAGCATAGAAAATGTCCAGAACAGGTATCATGTGTGCCAGAGCAGTGGTGGCAGTCTTCCCTCTGGTGGGATGAGCCTTCTGTCCAACACATAGCAGATCTTGATGCATAAAACAATCCATCAAGAAATTATTCTCTTTTGTACTGCCTTGGTTTTTTGACTCCAGACAAACAGATGAAAAATTGGTAATCCTCTTCGCAATCTTTGGTCGATCAACACAAACTCAGCACCCTCTTCGGGTCTAGGTAGTAAAATACTTCCTTCCTACTTGGAAAGATGAGGTGGTGCATAGAAAACAGGCAAAGTGAGACCTGCTTTACATGCAAGCGAGTGACTACCTTGTGAACGCATGCTGCTTTTGTCTTGAGGACCAATTTGTCCAGGAAAAATAAACTGTATGGAGGTACCGGGGAGAATACCTGGAGTTCGCTCACTCACCTAGCTGAAGTTACAACATTGAGAAATGCCGCCATTGTGAAGATTAGCAAGTGAAAAGAACAATTGTGCATTGGTCCGAAGGGAGGGCACATCTGAAAGGTAAGAACCAAATTAAGGTCCCACAATGGCATCACAAAGGAAGATGTAAGAAATATGTGGATCAGTCCCTTCAAAAAACTCATCACAACAGGTGACTTGAGGATGCGTGGCTCATCTGGTATACATAAGACTGCCAAAGTGGCTGAAAGACAACCCTTAACTGTTTCTACAGCAAGGCGTTGCTGGGTTAACAATATTCTAAAGAGAAAAACATCAGATAATTGTGCATTCAAGGGTGGGATGTTACGGGAAGAACACCAGACAACAAAATTGCCCCAGTGTCAAGTGCAAACCAATTTGGTAGATGGACGTCTGGCTGCCAAAATGACTCCAACCACTTCAGGAGGAAGATCATAAGCCATCAACCGTCGCCCCTTAATTTCCACACATGGAAGAGTAGGTTGTGCAACTCTGGTGCAAGACTCATCCTTACTGCTGTGATGGGAGGTCCTCCCATGGTGGAAGTCAGATTGGACAACATGTGCTGAAGATCAGAAGTTCTGGGTGCCACACTCTTCTTATCAAGTACAGAGCCACTAAAATTACCTGGGCCCAATCTAGCTTGATCATTTCCAGCACTCTGGACAGGGGAGACCGAGGCAGAAATGTATAGAGAAGACCCGAGCCCCAGTGGAGGCTAAAAGCACCTTGAGGGATAACGATCTTGGGAACGTTAACAGATTAAAAACCTGGACACTGCACGTTTTCTGGAGTAGCAAATAAATAGAGTCAGGGTCCTCCCCATTTCAGGAAGATGCCCTGTTGCACTTCCAAGTGTAGCTGCCATTTGTGATCCCCTAGGCAACAGCAACTGAGTTAATCTGCCCTGGCGTTTTAAAGATCCCGCCAGGTGTTGAGCAACCAGGTAGATACCCTGAGCATTTAAACATTTCCAGAGGCAAAGCGCCTCTTGGCATTAGAACCCATGACACCCACACAACCCTGTTTGTTGCAGTACTACATGAAGGTTGTGTTGTCCATGAGCGCCTGCTCCCACTTCCCATTGATGGTCAGGAGGAATGCCTTCAGCACAAGTGAATCGCTCTCAACTCCAGCAAGTTGAGGTGGGGGCGAGTTTCAGCCAGAGACTAGAGTCCTCTGAACTCCATCTCTCCCAGATGAAAATAGTCCTGGATGGGGTTAGACAAGGTCTGCTGTTGATCCAATTGCAGTCAGGCAGCAGGTTTGGAAGTGCACTGTCTCAAGATGAAGAGGAGCCGCTGTGAAGGAGTCATGGTGTGACTGTCACGTTCATGAAAAAGACCAATAATTCTACCAGGTCAGCAGCTGTCTGGAGGTGACTCACGGCTGCTTGTGGTAAGCCTGCCTTTAGTAGCCAGTCATTGAGGTATGGGGAGAATGGTATTCCCAACCACCGTAGATGGGCTGCAACCACCATCATTTTCGTGAACATCCACGGTGCATTGGTCAGGCCATAAGGGAGCACAGAGAACTGAAAGTGCTTGGGAGTTTTCCTGAAACCGCAGGCAGTCAGTGGGACTTCAAGAAGTCGATATCGAAATAGGCATCCTGCAGGTCCAAAGCCACCATCCACTCTCTTGGATCCAGGGGGGACAACTTGGGCCAGGTTGAGCACTTTGAACTTGTCCTTCCATACAGAAAAGTTCAGTGTGAAGATCTAGAATTAGCGAGAGTTATAGTCAGTCTGATCTTTAATTCCAGCCCTTTCTCTATTGCTCCCTTGGCCAAGAGAGCCTGAACCACTCTGATGAGCAAGGACAAGAGGTCTTCTGGGAGGTGCTGTGGTGTGGGTGGCATGTTCGGGGAGTAAACTGAAAAGGGGAGAAGGTATTCTAAGAATGTGGAGCACCCAAAGATCACAAGTGATGTCCCTCTTGCAAGGTAGAAGGTGACACAACCTCGTGCCAGGCGATGATGAGGCACCAAGGGCAAATTAAAGAGGTTTTGCAGCAGCTGCCCGCATAGGGGCTGAGGTTTAGGTTTCCTTTGCCCTTAGGGATCAAGATGCTGGTGGCCCGCTCCACAGCCTCTACCTCTAAAATAGTGAGAAGCCTGTTGCTGCTGAGGTGGGTACGGTCATTGCCTCTGCTAGTAGTCCCTACCAAAGCCCTGAAAGGGGCACTGTTGCTGCAGGAACTGCAAAACTGGTGGGGCCAACCCAGTGAGCGGGTGGTGGCCTTGTTATCTAATTCTTTCAAGGGCTGATTTGGCCTTCACTCTGAACAGCCTAGAGCATCGAAGAGCATGTCCATGAGGGACTGTTCCACATTAGATATAAGGCCTGTGGAGCGAATCCAAGAGTGGCACTGAAGCAGCACGCTGGTGCAGTCTGCCCTACACAGACAGACAGTCATGTTCAGAGCAGAGCATATTGAGTAGTTTGCTGACCCTTGACCATCCAAGATGATCAGTCGGATGTCGTGGCACTCAGCTCATGCAAATACCTGCTCAAGAGGCATGATATGTTTACGGACATTAAGGCAAGGCTGATAGAAGAGAACATTTATTTTACAAATATCTCCATCCTCTTATATTTTCTATATGGTGGGGTGGTAGGAAAAGCATTGGGTTTCATCCGCTAGTGAATGCCTGAACCACTTCGCTCTCCAGAGTGGGGGTCCAGCAGGAAGTCTGGATCTTTGGGACAGGCCTGTGCAACCTTGTCACCTGTCTTATCTGGAGGGCAAGATCCTGGTTTTGCCCTGGTGTCCAATAAAACATCTGTAAGAGACTCTTCAAATAGAAGTAGAGGTTAATTGATGGTCTCCAAGTTAGGAAACTCCATGAGAACATTCGTCTTGACTTCTAGGGAGGGTAGAGTGAGGTCAAGAACTTCAGCCAACCTCCTTTAAACTGTAGCAAAGGAGGCATACTTTTGTGGCCACTGCCGAATCTGGGGAAGAAAGCCCAATGTCTGGTGAGGTGTTCAAAACTCTGACATCCTGGCGGTTGTCAAAAAAATGACATTGTCATATTCCTCCTTCCTGTCATTGTCCCCTGTAGAAGGCTAGCTCAGTATATGTTGTACACCTACAGGTGAGGCACAATGCACCTATAGGTGACGCAACCCTTAGTGATAATGTAAGTGGTTCCAGATAACCAAAGCTCTCATAGGGTAGCTGTGGAGAGCAGCTAAGGCATATTGGAGAGAGTGTAAAGCAACTGCAAATACCACAATAGTCAGTCAGTGATGTTCAAAACAGAAAGAACCACACCATTGTTAGAAAAATAGTGTGCTATTTATTATAACACAAACGTTAATCTAACTTTGACATATCTTTTAAGTGGAGTTATATACACACAAAAAGATACTTATAAATAGGTAAGTAAAGGCATGAAATAACATGGGCCACTATAGGGGGGAGCCATATACTAAATAACTGGGATGTGAAAGTCACTACTAACCAACACTACCACCCAGGGACCCTCAGGACTGGGGAAGCACTAAAACACCTAAGGTAAGTAGTTAGGATTCCCTAGGCGCCCTTGTGCAGAGACATAACCCTGGGTCAGTGTCCACAGGATAACATGGGGAACTCACTGTTAAGAGTTTTTGTGTTCCAGGACCATTCCTAAAGAACCCTGAGGAGACCCATTGGGACAAGGAGGTTTAAGAGTGCCCCCCACCCGTGGATACCCAGCACAGTGGAGTACCTATATGAGGGAGCCCAGGTGCATAGGGGTGAAGTTGTGTCGGAACCTCCTGCTGAAATCAATGGGGACCTCGGTTGTCCAGCTGCTGTCGTGAGCTGTGGACCAGGCGTGGATTCTGGATGATGAGGATCTAAGGAAAAAGGGGACAAGGTCCATACCACCCAGAGATGCCCAGAGGGTGCAGGAGGGCAATGCTCCCCCTTTCTTGGAGATGCTTTTTTGAGGGACGTTTGTCAAAGAGGTGCAGCTGTGGTGCCCAGGGGATGCAAGAAGTTCCCAGGAGTCGCCCAGAAGCTGTCCCATGCTGGTCATCAGATTGCAGAGGGGTCAGTGGTCAGCAGAGACACCAACAAGCCTTGGCAAATGCAAGAAAGTGTGCACACAGTGTTGCAGAATTTTGGGGACTAGCAAGGTCCAAGGGACTAAAGCCTTGCAGGTAAGTTTGGGCCAGCCCTCTACCAGCGGGAGAGCCAGCAGAAATCGCCAGAGACCCTCAGGAGGACTCTCTGCAGTAGACAACACAACAAGGATGGATTCCCACGTCGCTGAGGTTGCAGGGAGGATGTCGCTCCACAGAAAATTATTTCTTCTGCCTTCCCCTGCACAAGTTAAGCTCAGCAGAAAGAGGGCAGAACAGTGTCTGGGGTCAGCAGCAGCACTGGCTTGCACAAAGACCCTGCAAGGCTGCACAGGCAGATATGGGGGGATCCTATAAAGAGCTCCCACAGTACATGGTATCATGAAACTGACATTGGAAACAGTGTAGTTGCATGATACCAAACATGACTAGGTTTGGTGAAGCCATTGTGTAGTTGGGCATCTCTTGAGGACCAGTGTCCACTACACCCCTTAAGATGGCTTTCCCGCACTTACAAAGCCCAGAAAATGGAGAATGGGGTTTGTAGGGGTGCCTCTGTTCGTGCAGAGGCACCCTCACACTTAGAACCATGCACCCTGCCCTTGGGCTGACAGGCCTACCTTAAAGGAGACTTAGAGGGTCAGAGTGAAGTGACCATGATATAAGGGGAACCTAATTTCTGAGGTGAAAGGTGTATGCACCATTTCAGACAGGTGACAATGGCAGGTCTGCAGTCACAGTTTACATGGGCTCCCATGGGTGGCATAATGCATGCTGGAGCCCATGGGTAACCCCTGGGGTACCAATGCCATGAGTATCTAAGTACAATATAATAAGCACTAACAAGAGTACACCAGTATGACAATTGAGCGCTGTAAAAAGTTGCTTACCAAATAAATTTAGGGGACAGAACACAGACACTGGGGTCCTGGTTAGCAGGATCCTGGTGAACTACAATCAATACACACGGACACCAGGCAAAAAGTGGAGGTGACCATGCAAGAAACATCCTACTTTCCTACATACCCCATCATCATAATTGGGATATAGGTATCAGGGTCTGCATGGGCATCGGAGTCCAACAAATTAGCTCCAATTCCACCGTCAATGAGACAATTACTGGCATCAACACTCAAGCGAGCAGCGTCTGCCATGGAGCCATGGAACACGGCAGCATTGGGCATTGTGCTGGGAACTGGATTCAGCAGAGCCAGCCTCGAGGGAGGGATCGACCTCAAACCAAGCTTGAGGGACACAGTCAACAATGACGACAGATCTGTTGGAGGTAGGCCGTCTGGAGGCTTCCTCTGGCCTGTAGTGCTCTAGGGTGATCCGGCTGGGCCTCAAAAATTGAGTCAAGGGCCTGTTTCAGTTCTTTTAGTTCTCAAATGGCCCAAGGTTACTGGGGTGCACTGGGATCAGAGTTGGGATTGGTTTCTCAGAAGACAAATGATTCTGAGACTTTGAGGAGCCCAACAGATTGTGTGGCTCCAAGTGACGGACACCCATTTTTGGATTTCTTCTGTTTCTTTGCTTTGTTGGACTTACATGACCACCGCATCACAGGACAAGCCTTGTGAGAAAGAGAGTGCTACTGCACTTGACCTTAACTGGGACAGATTCAGCGACTTCTTGCAAAGTTCATCAACTGTTATCTTTGCACAGCACAAGCACGTCTCGGAGTCTTATGTTAAGCCATTGCACAACAAACAGATGTTGTGGGTGTAGGTCACCAACATCTTAAAGTGACAGCCTTGACACAGCTTGAACCCTCTTCGTTTGGGTGAAAACATATCAGCTCACATCAACAGAAATTTTGAGGGAAACTTTGTAATGATGATAGGATAATAAAGCTCCATATTCACGTCCAACGGCGTGGAAAGAAAGGAACTGATGTCATTGTGTGAAGGTGGCGTATGGAAAATGTCACTTACCCAGTGTACATCTGTTCGTGACATGAGACGCTGCAGATTCACATGCTTTGCACATCCTGCCATCTAGTGTTGGGCTCAGAGTGTTACAAGTTGTTTTCTTCGAAGAAGTCTTTCGAGTCACGAGATCGAGGGACTCCTCCCCTTTCGGCTCCATTGCGCATGGGCGTCGACTCCATCTTAGATTGTTTTCCCCGCATAGGGTGAGGTAGGAGTTGTGTATCATAATAATAGTGCCCATGCAATGGCGTAAACATGTATGTACATAATGTAGTTTAAAGTGATATATTTACAAATTTACAAATGTTCAAGATCAACTTCGAAACGGCTACAGGTTCCCGGGGAGGCGGGTGGGTGCATGTGAATCTGCAGCGTCTCATGCCACGAACAGATGTACACTGGGTAAGTGACATTTTCCGTTCGATGGCATGTGTAGCTGCAGATACACATGCTTTGCATAGACTAGTAAGCAGTTATCTCCCCAAAAGCGGTGGTTCAGCCTGTAGGAGTTGAAGTTGTTTGAAACAAAGTTCGTAGTACTGCTTGTCCTACTGTGGCTTGTTGTGCTGTTAACACATCCACACAGTAGTGCTTGGTAAACGTATGAGGCGTAGACCATGTGGCTGCCTTACATATTTCAGTCATTGGAATGTTTCCTAGAAAGGCCATGGTAGCACTTTTCTTTCTAGTTGAGTGTGCCCTCGGTGTAATAGGCATTTCTCTTTTTGCTTTGAGATAACAGGTTTGAATGCATTTAATTATCCATCTAGCAATGCCTTGTTTGGAAATTGGATTTCCTGTATGAGGTTTTTGGAAAGCAACAAATAATTGTTTTGTTTTCCGAACTTGTTTTGTTCTGTCAACGTAGTACATTAACGCTCTTTTGATGTCTAATATATGTAGTGCTCTCTCAGCTACAGAATCTGGCTGTGGGAAGAACACTGGTAGTTCTACTGTTTGATTCAAGTGGAACGGTGATATGACTTTTGGTAAAAAAATTAGATTTGTCCGTAGAACTACTTTATGCTTGTGTATTTGAATAAATGGTTCTTGTATGGTAAATGCTTGGATTTCACTGACTCTTCTTAGTGATGTGATGGCAATTAAAAATGCAACTTTCCATGTTAAATATTGCATTTCACATGAGTGCATGGGCTCAAAAGGTGGCCCCATGAGTCGTGTTAAGTCAATGTTGAGGTTCCATGAAGGAACTGGTGGTGTTCTTGGTGGTATAATTCTTTTTAGGCCTTCCATAAAGGCTTTTATGACTGGTAACCTAAACAGTGCAGTTAAGTGGGTAATTTGTAGGTAAGCTGAAATTACGGTAAGATGTATCTTAATGGATGAAAAAGCTAGTTTTGACTTTTGCAAATGTAGCAAGTAGCTTACGATGTCTTTAGCAGATGCGTGTAAGGGTTGAATTTGGTTATTATGGCAATAATCAACAAACCTTTTCCACTTATTTGCATAGCAATGTCTAGTGGTTGGTTTTCTAGCTTGTTTTATGACTTCCATACATTCCTGTGTAAGGTCTAAGTGTCCGAACTCTAAGACTTCAGGAGCCAAATTGCTAGATTCAGCGATGCTGGATTGGGGTGTCTGATCTGTTGATTGTGTTGAGTTAACAGATCTGGTCTGTTTGGTAGTTTGATATGAGGCACTACTGAGAGGTCTAGTAGTGTTGTGTACCAAGGTTGTCTTGCCCAAGTTGGTGCTGAGTATGCTATGAGTATGAGTTTGAGTTTGTTTTGACTCAACTTGTTTACTAGATATGGAAGGAGTGGGAGAGGGGGAAAAGCGTATGCAAATATCCCTGACCAACTCATCCATAACGCATTGCCCAGAGACTGATTTTGTGGGTACCTGGATGCGAAGTTTCGGCATTTTGCGTTTTCTTTTGTTGCAAACAGGTCTATTTGTGATGTTCCCCAATTTTGGAAGTAAGTGTGTAGTACTTGGGGGTGAATCTCCCATTCGTGGATCTGTTGGTGATCCCGATAGAGACTGTCTGCTAATTGATTCTGAATCCCTGGAATGAACTGTGCTATTAGGCGAATGTGGTTGTGTATCACCCAATGCCATATTTTCTGTGTCAGGAGACACAACTGTGTTGAGTGTGTTCTTCCCTGTTTGTTTAGGAAATATATTGTTGTCATGTTGTCTGTTTTGACAAGAATGTGTTTGTGGCTTATTATTGGTTGAAATGCTTTTAACGCTAGAAATACTGCCAATAGTTCTAAGTGATTTATGTGAAACTGTCTTTGCCGAGAGTCCCATTGTCCCTGAATGCTGTGTTGATTGATGTGTGCTCCCCACCCTATCATGGAGGCATCTGTAGTTATTACGTATTGAGGCACTGGGTCTTGAAAAGGCCGCCCTTGATTTGAATTTATATTGTTCCACCATTGAAGCAAGGTGTATGTTTGGCGGTCTATCAACACTAGATCTAGAAGTTGACCCTGTGCCTGTGACCATTGTGATGCTAGGCACTGTTGTAAGGGCCGCATGTGCAATCTTGCGTTTAGGTACTTTCTGTGTGAAGGATGTATTGGTATATGGAAATATGCATCCTTTAGGTCTAGTGTTGTCATGTAGTCTTGTTGTTTAAGCAGTGGGATTACGTCTTGTAATGTCACCATGTGAAAGTGGTCTGATTTGATGTAGGTATTTAATGTTCTGAGATCTAATATAGGTCTCAGTGTTTTGTCCTTTTTGGGTATGAGAAAGTACAGAGAGTAAACTCCTGTTCCTTTCTGTTGAATTGGTACTAATTCTATTGCTCCTTTTTGTAGCAATGCATGGACCTCTAGTCCTAGAAGATCAATGTGTTGTTTTGACATATTGTGTGTTTTCGGTGGAATGTTTGGAGGGAATCTGAGAAATTCTATGCAATAACCATGCTGGATAATTGCCAGTACCCAAGTGTCTGTTGTTATCTCCTCCCAATGTTTGTAAAAATTGCTTAGTCTCCCCCCCCCACAGGTGTTATGTGTTGGGGATTTGTGACTTGGAAGTCACTGCTTGTTTTGAGGAGTTTTGGGGCTTTGGAACTTCCCTCTATTCTTTTGGAATTGTCCCCCTCTATATTGCCCCTGAAAACTTCCCCGCTGATATTGACTTTGATAAGTGGGCCTTGTTTGTGAGGTTGTGGGTTCTGTAGCTTGTCCTCGAAACCCCCCTCTAAACTGTGTTTTGCGAAATGTGCCTCTGCTATGTGGGGAGTAGAGTGCGCCCATGGCTTTGGCCGTATCAGTGTCTTTTTAAAGTTTTTCTATAGCAGTGTCCACCTCCGGCCCAAACAACTGCTGTCCATTAAAAGGCATATTCAGCACGGCTTGTTGTATTTTCGGCTTGAATCCTGACGTACGCAAGCATGCGTGTCTCCTTATTGTTACTGCAGTATTTACTGTCCTTGCAGCTGTATCTGCTGCATCCATTGCTGACCGTATCTGATTATTTGAGATACTTTGTCCTTCCTCCACCACTTGTTGTGCCCTTTTCTGGAACTCTTTGGGTAAGTGTTCTATGAAATGCTGCATTTCGTCCCAATGAGCTCTATCGTATCTTGCCTGAAGTGCTTGTGAGTTGGCAATGCGCCATTGGTTTGCTGCTTGTGCTGCAACCCTTTTCCCTGCAGCGTCAAATTTGCGACTCTCCTTGTCTGGAGGTGGTGCGTCTCCCGAGGTGTGAGAGTTTGCTCTCTTGCGAGCTGCCCCTACTACCACAGAGTCTGGTGTTAATTTTTGCGTGAAATACACAGGGTCTGTAGGCGGTGGCTTGTACTTTTTCTCCACCCTTGGAGTTATGGCCCTGCCCTTCACAGGCTCCTGAAACACCTGTTTGGAGTGTTTTAGCATTCCAGGTAGCATAGGTAAGCTCTGGTATTGGCTATGAGTGGAGGATAGTGTATTAAACACAAAGTCATCCTCAATCGGTTCTGCATACAAGGTGACATTATGAAAAACCGCTGCCCTCGAGACCACCTGCGTGTAGGATGTACTGTCCTCAGGTGGGGACGGTCTAGCTGAGTAACAGTCTGGGCTGTTATCCGATACTGGCGCATCATAAAGGTCCCATGCTCGGGATCGTTCTGACTCATTGCAGTATGTGTTGGGGATTGCATCAGTGGTGGAGTGACTACCGGTGATGTGTGCATTGATGGTGGTGGAGATGGTGGCGGAGTTGTCTGTTTTGCCACCTTTGCCTGTGGCTGCTTGTCTTTTTCTTGAAAGGCAAGTCTTCTTTTCATTTTAATTGGCGGAAGAGTGCTTATCTTCCCTGTGTCCTTTTGAATGTGGAGCCTCCTTTGAGTGTAGTCTGGCTCCATTGATTCTAGTTCTTGTCCGAACTTATGTCTTTGCATTTGGGAGGACAATCCCTGTTCCTCTGTGTAGGAACCTGATTTCGGTTTCGAGGCTGGATGTTTCGGAATGGAAACCTTTTCGGTAGCCTTTTTCGGCTCCGACGACACTTTCTTTATTTTCGGCGTCGTGGTCTCTCGGTGCCGACCCATTTCGGTGCCGCTGTCTCGGTGCCAAACTTGCTCGGAGCCGCTGTCTCGGGCTCGAGATTGCTGTGTGCCGGTATCTCGACCAGAGTCGGATGACTTTGACACAAGCGTGCCCTTTTTCGGTGCCGATGATCCGTCACCTATTTTACGGGTTAAGCCATGGCCTGTTGGAGGTGGCGTCCCCTGGGCTTTTGTGGTCTTCTCGTTTGTTTTATGTTTCGACGTCTTACTCACAGTTTTAGGCGTTTCTTCGGGATCGAGCTCGTCCGAGTCCGACTCCTGGATGGAGAAGGTTTCCTCTTCCTCCTCCAAATGCCTTTGTCCTGTCGGCGCCGACGCCATTTGCAGTCTTCTCGCTCTTCGGTCTCTTAATGTCTTCCTCGACCGAAACGCTCGACAGGCTTCACAAGTATCTTCTTTGTGTTCTGGAGACAAACAAGTTACAGACCAGGTGCTGATCTGTATACGGATACTTGTTGTGACATTTTGGGCAGAAGCGGAATGGGGTCCGTTCCATCAGCCTTGAAGAGACACGTGGCCGGGCCGACCAGGCCCCGACGCGGGATCGAAAAAAACCCCGAAGGGCCGCCGGAGCTCTTCAAAAGTCAGTGTTGATCTGTAGTAACTAACCCGATACCGAACGCAAACAATACAGTCAAATTTTCCGAGATTCTAACTAATTTTCCGAACCGAAACACAGAGCGAAAAGGAACACGTCCGAACCCGATGGCGGAAAAAAAAAACAATCTAAGATGGAGTCGACACCCATGCACAATGGAGCCGAAAGGGGAGGAGTCCCTCGATCTCGTGACTCAAAAGACTTCTTCGAAGAAAACAACTTGTAACACTCCGAGCCCAACACTAGATGGCGGGATGTGCAAAGCATGTGTATCTGCAGCTACACATGCCATCGAACATATATATATTGGCAGTAACGTCACATCTGGGGAAGACGGATCCTATGTGGAGCTGCACAATGCCACCTGCTGACATGTGAGGGAATTGCTAAAGAAGTTTCCAGATCTGGTCTGGCATCTGGGAAAACTAACAAGGTGAGGAATCTTCAATTCAAAATCTCCATCAGAACCCATCACTCAGGCACACTGCTCACCCTGAGATCACGCTGGCACAGTTCACCCTGCACTCACACAGGCACAGCTCAACCTGCACTTACAAAGACAATGCTCACACAGTAACATTTCTCCATGCATTCACTCTCTCACAACACTCTGAAAGACACTCACTAGAAGAAGATAGACAGAGATGGGAGAAGAGAAAACAAAGGGGCAGTATGGGAAGAGTGATCCAGCAGGTGAAGAGACTGGCAACATGATGAGATCTAACACATGCTTGGAGAGAAGAGAAGGATGGTGGGTGAAGAGAAAGGGGCACCATAACAGGAACTGCTGGGGGGCTCGCAAGGAGAACAGAAGCCTAGCTAATAAAGAGAAGGGCAGGGTGTAGAATAATGGATTCACCAGACACTAGAAGAATAGCAGCTCTGCAGGGGGAGAAAGAAGTGGCTCAGAAAGAAATGAGCACCTGGGCAATATTGCTAGTGAATAGCCAGGTTTGCAGAGAGGAACAGCAGTCAGGTGGAGAACTGATTCACCTTACATCAGAACGGCTGTCATCGCCAAGCCTGTGACTGACTCTTCACTGGTTCTCCAGCCACTAAAAAGCATAGCAAGGGCTGACAGAGTTAACAGGCTTCAGAGGAAAACGTGGTGGACACAGAGTATAAGGTCTTTGGAATTTTGTGCAACCCACAAAAATTAGCTAAAGTGGCCATAATACTCCAGTTCTAGGTCAGTAACCTGACAAATCATCATTCCTACCACTCCCAAACATCTCACAAAATATCATCATGTAAGACAGAAGTATTCAACTAACAGACAAATAATGTACGTAAAGGACTGATAACACACGTAGGTCTGAATTAACAGAAAATCCGTAATTCTCCTGCTATGTATAAGGACATCCTGCTATTTTGGTTATCTATACCAGTTGAGTGCTCTCCAGATATAGAGACATTTGGCCTGGGGGCTTTTACTGCTTTTATTATTAATCTTTTTCTAGGGCTGTAAGGAAATACCAAGCTTAAATGGGTGGTGTGAAATATGCCATGCCAACTTCACAGGTGAAGTTTTGTACTTAAAATAAATAAAACATGTCATTTTCTTGACATGACTGTAGGAAAGTACCCTCTCTTTCTTGGCATGGTTACCCCCATTTTCTGCCTGTTGTCAGTATGTTTGACTAGGTCTGCTGGGTTCCTGCTAACTAGGACCCCAGACGTTTTGCTCTCTCCTCTAAATTGTACCTTTTTCTTCCCACAATTGGCATACTGGTCCCCCCCCCATGTAAGTCCCTAGTCCCCCTCATGTAAGGTACCTAGGTACATAGGGCATTGGGGATCCGTATGGGCTGCAGCAGTTATTCTGCCCCCCATAGGCAACCTATGCAAAGGATTCTGCAGGTCTACCATTGCAGCCTGTGACAAACGGGTGCATGCAACTGTTTTCATTACAGGTCACTGCAAGTCCCCCCTATGGTAGGCCCTCTCAGCCCAGAGAGCAGGGTGCAGTTACCCGAGTGTGATGGCACCCCTGCACTAGCAGAGGTGTCCCCACAAACTCCAGATCCATTTTCCTGGACTTAGTGAGTGTGGGTACGCCATTTTACACGTGGACTGGACACAGGACCTATGTCCAGCTACATAATGGTAACTCTGAACCTGGGCATGTTTGGTATCAAACATGTCAGAATCATACCCCAATACTGTTGCAAGTATTGATAGTATGATTCCATGCACCCTGGGGCCTACCGCCAGTCTTACAGGGTTTTCCGGGTAGCCCAGCTGCTGCCACCCCTCAGACAGGTTTCTGTCCTCTTTCTGCTTGATATGATCAAGCCCAGGAAGGCAGAACAAAGGATTGAGAGAGGGAAGTAACACCCTCTCCATTTGGAAATAAGTGTGACTGGCTTGGGAGGGGTAGCCTCCCAAGCCACTGGTTTGCTTTAAAGGGCACATTTGGTCCCCTCCGTGCATAAACCAGTCCACATCAGTTCTGGGATACCAAGGGCCAGATGTAGGTAGAAAATATTTTGCGAGGTGCAAATTGCGAGTCCCAGCGTCTCGCAATTTGCACCTCGCAAAATGTTACGCAGAAAGGTGTCTCAGACACCTTCTGCGACTCGCTATGTGGTCGCAAAGACCCACCTCATAAATATTTATGAAGTGGGTCGCAGTTTGCGACCCCATAGCGAGTCTAGGCACTCACGGGGATGGTGTGGTGCTGGAGACAGCAGACCTCCATGTCCGTGACTGCTTTGCAATAAAGCAGTTTTTTTTTCTCTTTGCAGCCCGTTTTCCTTAAAGGAAAACGAGCTGCAAGTAGAAAAAATACTGAAACCTTTTTGTTTCGGTTTTTTTCAGAGCAGGCAGTGGTCCATAGGACCACTGCCTGCTCTGAAAAAATATTAATGTGAGCATTCACAAAGGGGAAGGGGTCCCATGGGGACCCCTTCCCGTTTGCGAATGAGTTACCATCCACTTCAAGTGGATGGTAACTGCGAGTTGATTTGCGACCGCTTTCGCGGTCACAAATCAACTCTACATCGTGGTGCGACTCGCAAATAGGTAGGGAACACCCCTTCCTATTTGCGAGTCTGAAACACATTTTGCGAGTCGGTACCGACTCTCAAAATGTGTTTCAGCATTGCGTAAGGGCTTTTGCGCCTCGCAAACGGTGTTTTTCACCGTTTGCGAGGCGCAAAAGCCTTCTTACATCTGGCCCTGAGTCCCTTCTCTGGCGTGAAACTGGACAATGGAAAGGGGAGTGATCACTCCCCTGTCTATCACCACCCCAGGGGTGGTGCCCAGAGCTCCGCCTGAGGGTCCCTGGGTTCTGCCATCTTGTTTTCAAGGCTAGCAGGGAACTCTGGGAGCATCTGAGTGGCCAGGCCAGGCAGCTGATGTCAAAGCCTCCTCCTGATTGGTGCTTAACTGGTTAGGTGACCATTTCCCTTTTCAGGGCTATTTAGGGTCTCTCTCTTGGGTGGGTCCTCAGATTCGGCTTACAAGATTCCAGCAGGACTCCTCTGCAACCTCTGCTTCGACTTCTGCCCACTGGAGCCGTGACTGGACCCTCCAGGGGCCACCAAACACTAATACAACAAAGAAGACTCTTCTGTAACTTTGTTGCCACATCTCCTGACAGCTTTGCAACATTTTCCCAGCTGTGTATCCTGAGAAGACTGCACAGGAAGAAGAAGGAATCTCCCTTGGAGTGAAGAGTCACTTTCCTGCAACCACAGGCACCTACAACAAGCGGCGACCGGCTGCATGAATCTCCTCTCATCTTGAGCTGAGTGGATCCTGCATCACGGTGGTGGTCCGGAGTAATCCTCTTGGTCCTCTCTGCAAGTTGTCCAACTTTGCTGGAGGTAAGCCTTTGCCTTCCCATGCAGGACAGTACCCTCGTGCACCGTGTCTCTTGCAGCTGCCAAGGCTTGTTTGCATTTCCTCCAAGGGATCTTCAGGCAATGTGTAGTTCCAGCTCCCAGCACTCCATCCTGCAAAGCACAGCCTCCTGCGTGAGTCTCCTGCGGCGTGGAATCCTCTTTTGTAGTGCTGTGTTACTTACCTCTGGAGTTTTCTAGTGCTCCCAGCTCCCCTCTACACATTTTAACTACCTAGGTGTGGGTACCTTGTTCACATTCCATTTTGTTTAGTATATGGTTTGTGCTCCCCCTAGGGTCATTATTGGTTATTGCTATTTGCACTGTTTTCTAACCTTTCTATGCCTCTTTCTAATTACTAGTGTATATATTTAGTGTATTACTTACCTCCTAAGGGTGGGTTACCGGTCTAGTATTTTGTGGTGATTTCTTCCAAAAATAAAGTATGTTTGTTTGTGTACAATGTTACAGTTTTTTTCTTTCATGTTTGTAAGTGCCGTGTGACTACAGTGGTACTACATGAGCTTTGCATGTCTCCTAGATAAGTCTTGGCTGCTCATCCACAGCTACCTCTAGGAGCCTGGTTTCTAGACACTGCCTACACTTCAATAAGGGGGGATGCCTGGACCTGGTATAAGGTGTAAGTAGCATGGGTACCCACCACACACCAGGCCAGCTTCCTACAATGACTCAACGATCAGAATTCCAAGCTGCCCTAAAAGTCTCAACAAGGGTGCATTTGAAGCGCCAAGTCTAGTCAGAGGTCTCGGAGGCCTGACATTCTCTCAAATGTCCCTCTCAGTAAAATGGTGTGTATGGATTACAAGAATGGGACATACTCTGGCGGGCACAGAGTGCGGGCCCTCGGGATCACACACTTGCCGAAGTGTTGCAATGTGTCCAGGAAGGAGTCCCACAGCCCCAGGGGCGGCTCGCCTGCTTGGGCAGGAGAAGAAGGGCAGACCCCTCTTGCCCCCCAAACTCCCAACCCAAGCCTCCTCCCCCCAGGTCACAGGTCAGAGCTCTGGGTGGTAATGGGGTAGAAGCCCAAGGCCTTGGACTCCCTTTCCCAGCCCAGTGTGTCACAACGTGCCCGAGATGGGGGTCCCAAAAACCTGGGGAGGACTCCACTGCTTGGCAGGGTATCAAGCTGTGACCAGGCCCAAGTGTCAAAGCTTTAGCTGGCCTGAGGTCCGTGTTCCGGACAGCTGTATCTCAAAGTGCCCAGGGTGGGGTCCAGAAGAATCTGGGAGGGCTCCACTACTTAGACAGGTTAAAAAGCTATGTGTAGGGAAATGGCTCCCTGTTGCAGTTACCCCCCCACTTTTTGCCTGATATTGATGCTGACTTGACTGAGAAGTGTGCTGGGACCCTCCTAACCAGGCCCCAGCACCAGTGTTCTTTCCCTAAAACCATACCATTGTTTCCACAGTTGGCACACAGATAAGTCCCTTGTAAAAGGTACCAGTGGTACCAAGGGCCCTGTGACCAGGGAAGTTCCCTAAGGGCTGCAGCATGTGTTGTGCCACCCTAAGGGACCCCTCATCTAACACATGCACACTGCCATGGCAGATTGTGTGTGTTGGTGGGGAGAAAAAGGCAACATCGACATGGCATCCCCCTCAGGATGCCATGCCCACAAAATACTGCCTTTGGCAGGTACGTCACCCCTCTAGCAGGCCTTACAGCCCTAAGGCGGGGTGCACTATACCAAAGGTGAGGGCATAGCTGCATGAGCAATATGCCCCTAAAGTGTCTAAGTCTATTCTTAGACATTTTAAGTGCAGTGTGGCCATATTAAGTATATGGTCTGGGAGTTTGTCAAAACGAACTCCACAGCTCTATAATGGCTACACTGGATACTGGGAAGTTTGGTATCAAACTTCTCAGAATAATAAACCCACACTGATGCCATGTTGGATTTATTACAAAATGCACACAGAGTGCATCTTAGAAGATGCCCCCCCTGTAATTTACCCAATCATTCAGTGCAGGACTGACTGGTCAGTGCCAGCCTACCACTGAGATGGGTTTCTGCCCCCCTGGGGTGAAAGCCTTTGTGCTCTCTAAGGACAGAAACAAAGCCTGCACTGGGTGAAGGTGCTTCTCACCTCCCCCTGCAGGAACTGTAACACCTGGTGGTAAGCCTCAAAGGCTCATGCCTTTTGTTACAGCACCCCAGGGCATTTCAGCTAGTAGAGATGCCACTGCCCCCACTTTTGGCGGCAAGACAGGAGAGGATAGTGAGAAAAACAAGGAGGAGTCACCCACCAGTCAGGACAGTCCCTAAGGTGTCCTGAGCTGAGGTGACCCCTGCCTTTCAAAATCCTCCATCCTGAGATTGGAGGATTACCCCAATAAGATTAGGGATGTACCCCGCACCCCTCACGGAGGAGGCACAAAGAGGGTGTAGCCACCCTCAGGACAGTAGCTATTGGCTACTGCCCCCAGACCTAAACACACCCTTAAATTTAGTATTTAAAGGTGACACTGAACCCAGGAAATCAGATTCCTGCAACCTACAACAAGAAGAAGGACTACTGACCTGAAAGCCCTGCAGAGACAACAGAGACACCAACTGATTTGGCCCCAGCCCTATTGGCCTGTCTTCAGACTCAAAGAACCTGCACAGCGACGCATCCAACAGGGACCAGCGACCTCTGAAGCCTCAGAGGACTGCCCTGAACCGAAGGACCAAGAAACTCCTGAGAACAGCAGCACTGTTCAAAAACAGCAACAACTTTGGAACTTTTTTGCAACTTTTAAAGAACTCACTCTTCCTCCCGGAAGCGTGAGACTTCACACTCTGCACCCGACGTCCCCGGCTCGAGGTCCAGAGAACCAACACTGCAGAGAGGACTCCCAGGTGACTACGACCTCGTGAGTAACCTATGTGTTTTGGGCCCTCTTTTGACCTCTGCACCTGACCGGCCCTGAGTTGATGGTGCAGTGACTTTGGGGTTGCATTGAACCCCCAACGGTGGGCTGCCTATGCCCAGGAAACTGAACTTGTAAGTGTCTTACTTACCTGAGAAACTATCCAATACTTACCTCCCCGCAGGAACTGTTGATTTTTGCACTGTGTCCACTTTTAAAATAGCTTATTCCCAGTTTAACCTATACTGTGTATGTTACTGCTCTAATTCACAATTACCTATGTGGAGTACCTTGCATTTTATGTATTTACTTCAAATCTTGAATCTTATGGTTCTAAAATAAATTAAGAAAATATATTTTTCTATATTAAAACTATTGGCCTCGAGTAAAGTCTTTGAGTGTGTGTTTCTTATTTATTGCCTGTGTGTGTACAACAAATGCTTAACACTACCCTTTGATAAGCCTACTGCTCTACCACACTACCACAAAAATAGAGCATTAGTATTATCTAATTTTGCCACTAGCTAACCTCTAAGGGGAACCCTTGGAGTCTGTGCACACTATCTCTCACTTTGAGATAGCATATACAGAGCCAACTTCCTACACTATGACTGGCCTGGATCAGAGCTCAGGATGGCCCAGGTGTGGAAGCACCCAGCCCAGGGCACAATGCTTCGGGCAGTCATCCTCCCCAAAGTGCCCAGGTTGGAGATGCACAAGCCTGGGGAGATTTTTCCTGCTTTGCCGGGTTACGAAGCTCTGACCAGGTCCTGAATCAAAGATTTGGATGGCACTCGGGTGAATCTCCTTGCCTAGGCTCCTTTCCCAGGCTCGCCATGTCGCAAAGTGCTCAAGATGAGGTCCTCCAGGCTGAGGGAGGTATACCCTGCTTGGCTGTGGTAAAAAGCTCTAAACAGGCTGAGATCAGAGCTCCAGCTGGCCCTGTAGTGGAAGCTGCCAGCCTGGGCTCCGTACTTCGGCCAGCTGTGTTGCAAAGTGCCTGGGAAGAGGTCCTACCAGCATGGGGGGGGTCTTTCCTGCTTGACCAGGGTAAAAAGCTCTGATCGGGCCACAGCTGCTTTTGTTCAAAGACGTTTTTTGAGTCACAAGATACACTGTGACCCCTTCCTTAGTAGGCAATGCGTACTGCTTTGACTCAATGGGCAAGTTACTTACCTTTGGTAAAACCTTATCTGGTAGAGACATTATCTAGTTGCAGATTCCTTACCTTAGAATTTCCACAGGCATTAGTCTGGATCCGCAAATATTCTCGAGCAGTACTCTTGTGCGCCGTTAGGTGGTGTTGACCGACTCTGCATAGGACCAAACGTAGAGCCGATCAATGCCACTTGACAGCGCGCAGGGGTACTGCTCGAGAAAAATCTCCAAATCTAGACTAACACCTGCAGAAATTCTAAAGTAAGGAATCTGCAACACGATGTCTCTATCAGATTGCTAGATTGTTTTTCGCACAGAGGGTGACTGTCAGTATGGAATAGGGAGTAGTGAAAATATGCTGACCATGTGAATGGCATGCACATAGTGTGTGTGTAAGTAATAAAAAATTAATAAAGAATAAATCTGCAATAAGACACCAACCACATGGGGAGGTAGTTGGCCACGTGAGTCTACAGCACTACACACTATGACACAGGCTTACACTGTAACATTTTCTCTGTTTGTAGCATGTGATTGTAGATGCATATGCTCTGCATAGACTGTAAAGCAGCTCTCCCTAAAGTGATGACTAGATGGCAGATGATGCAGACGTGTGGAATAATGCTCTTAAAACTGTTTGAACAACTTTATCCTGTTGTTGGGCTAGAATATCCACACAGTTGTGCTTTGTAACAGTATGTAGAGTTGACCATGTAGCTGCTTTGTCGATACCAGCTATGTGACTAGTCACTAAAAAAAGCATGGCAGCCTCTTATTTCCAGTAGAGTGCAGTCATGGAGTAGCAGGAAGGATTCTTTTCACTTTCTAGATAGCAGGTTTGGATGCACTTGACAATCCATTCAGCTATGCTTGCTTTTAATACTGGTTGACCTTTATGAGGCTTAGCAAAAGTGATAAAAAATTGATGACTTTTACTAAACGGTTTGGTCCCGTCAATGTAGTATGTTAAAGCTATTTTAACATCTAGTGCGTAAATGATCCTTTAGCTACCGAGCACAGTTCAGGAAAAAAACTGGGAGCTCAATTGATTGGTTGAGATATAAAGGGGAGACGACCTTAAAAAGTAACTTAAAGTCGTTACTAAGGACAACCCTATTTGCATGTCCTTAATTCTGAGTGAGAAGATCTGCCTGTCTGGGAGGTTGTGGTTAGGAGCAACCATGAGAACCATGTTGGAGAGATGTGCCTACCAGTCAAAGAGTGAGTCTGTGGTGATGGTCGCTTGCAGGATGAGGGTTATTAAAGGCCTACCCTGCAGCGAGTGATGGATATTTCCCCATATCAAATCTAGATCTACCACCCCCCGACCCCCACCGGTGACCACTGTGCCCTAAGAAACTCCTTTAACAGACGCATGCGTAACATGCATGGGGGACTATGGAGATGTAAGAAGTCAATCTCTAGGAGGCGCTTGACTGTTCTGACTGGAAGGCCAACAATCCTTGGTGGTTGGGGTGTGCTTTACTAGTGATGGCATTCCGAATCAACCTTAGAAATGGCTGGAGATAGAAACTTTTTAACGTTGTACTCTTGCAAGACCCAGCACAGACTTCCCTTGAGGTTCCACAAGTGTCGTACCACGGGAGTGAGCATGCTTCACCTGGTGAAGCTTACATAGTCTTGCAGTGTGCAGTGTGCACACTGCAAGACTATGTAAGTGTGCAGAGTGCAGTACTGCAAAAATATTTGAAAAAATGAATAAACATACTTGTGGGGCGGAGTCCACATGGGAGTTGGCTTGTGCAGGAAAGTGGCTGCAGGCCGTGAGATGCAATGTGTTGGCCGCAGGTGGCCTTCGGCCCTGCACAATGGAGAGTTGGCCTCCCACAGGGTCTGGCCGCAGGGCATTGAACTGAGATTAAGCCCCGGTAGGATCCCAACCTTCAATCACGCCAAGACTGTGTGCGGTTGGGCGCCCAGAAGGTTTGGGTGCAGGGCGTGAGTGTAAAAAATATTACCAACTAAAGTGCAAATGTGACAGTATCAGGATGAAAAACAATCCGTTATAAAGCCAATCGCACTGCAATTACTGCACTGTGTATTGAACTTGTATTCATATTTGCTCCCTATTACAAAATGCATACAATTTAAGGCGTGTTTTTAGCTCACAATGCCATATATAAATCGGGGTCTAATTTGCTTTACAGCAAATTGTTCGAATTCCATCCTAACTGCCCTCTTGCTTCTGCTTCTTTGCTATTATTTATTGTTCCTTATTTAAGTAAGCTTGAGTTAGTGCCCTCTCCTTTTCTGTGATTGCCCCCTCTTTCTGGATCAACCTTCCTCTCAATTTTAGATAGATTTACAACCACAGAGCCTTCAGGAAAGGATGCAAGACCCACCTGTCCTGCTGCACATATAGCCTACTGTGCCACCCATCTGCACACAAAGTGACATCACTGGATTTCCCAACATCCATCTGCAGAGGAAGTGACATTTCTGGTTTCCTACCAAAAGCTATCAAGAACCTCAACAGCCTAAACAGCTGAATTACCGTATGCGAAAACACGCTGGCTCCCCTCAAGAGCAACCCAACAGGCCAGCTTGTACCCAGAGGAGGTTAGGCTAACAAAACGCTAAAGCAAGCAGCTGGAGCACAGATGGAGAATAAATTAAGATACTACAGACAAAGGCATCTTCGAATCAGCCCTAAGATGCTTCACCCTTCAGTTACAGAACATAAAGCACCCAACTCTTGTAGAACACATCGATGGCAGTAGTAACAGCTGCGAGGAAAGCTTCACGATCATAAAAGATTTCACTACACGTTATGCCGCCTGTAGCAAGATCACCCCCTCACAAGACCTTTGGAACAAGCTGTTGGACTTCTTCTATAACAAAATCACCTCTATATATGGCAACTTTGACCCTCAACCCAGTCGCTGTCGCAACATGGCTGAAAAATGAACCCTGACCTCGTGGCCACCATCTGGATAGCTTCTACCATGAAGCCCTTTTTTTAGGGGAGAGCGCAAAGCGCTCCGTCCCCTGATGTAATCTCTCTTTGGGCTTCCAAACACACCCTTGTCATGTCAGTCCCTTACATTGGTTCATGGGCTTGCCTTTTAAAATCCGCTTGCTTTCATTAGTGTAAGGCGTACATACGTCATGCCTTTTCCGGTGTTAAGCCCTCCTTGAGCGCACCGAACAACTACTGGAAACATACGAGGCTCTATATTTTCTGTATGGTTTCTGGACTACTTTTTCCTCTTTATTTTACAGCGCGATAGCACTGTGTTTTATACAGCGTGATCGCACTCGTTTTTTTTTTCTCCATTTAATGTGGCAAGAAAAGTTTGGTTAGGAGCTTACAACGCTTATAGCTCTAACCCGACTATATGTGAGACCCGTTGCATTGCAAATGCTTGTTTTCATTTTAATTTTTTTTTATTTTTATGTATGACTGTATGCACAGGGTCACTGCATTTCAGTGTGGCTGAAATCCTATCCAATGTAAATAACTTCTTTGCTAATCACCCTAATCAGTATGAGGACAAATTTCCCCTTGCATGCCACTGCAACATAACATTTTGATCAGATGCCCACCTCCAGTAAGGGGCACCCACCTGTATTCAATAGAAGTGCAAAAGCAGTGTTTCGGCAGAAAACACAAATCTTCTGTTCAATTTCAAAGTACTGGAATTTTCTGTACGCTCCACCCACCCAAACATTTGGGTCTTGATCCATTTTGGAAAGGTTTGAAAAGCTTGGCTTTTCCCACTCCTTCTCAACATTAACTTCACTTACGATCTTCTGTAATTTTGCAGCAGGCTACCCTGCTGAGTAGTGATGCACTTTATGAATCAAATTCACGTACTTTAATCACATCTTGTACTCAAGGAAACCAACTTATGAAAGACGCCAAAATCCCTCATTAAATAATGCTTCATAATGTTCTTTTTCTGTATACTTACATAAGGCCTGAGCACTGCTGCACTAGCAAGTCATACTGAACTCTTTGCCATGCTGGTTTCCCAGCTGAAACAACGGAAGCAGGGTAAGTCTCCATTCTACTATCTATTCATTCCCTACTAATATCAAAATTGGAAATTGCCTGGGAGGAACTTTTATTTTGGCTGGATGATGAGCCTCCTCTTGTAAACTAATAGGGGCAAGTGTCTCTGGGATGTAAAATAAAGTATTTTCTTTCTTTTAAAAAGAAGAAAGAAGGAGAGAAGACAAATGAGTAACAGAAGGCAGATCAATTCAGTCTTGCCTGACAGGGCACTAACCTACTAAGCGCTTCATGTGTCATCCTAGCAAATGTCTGACTAGAGTTTGAGTCATCCATCAACTAGAGCTCACCTGCCTGGAGCTAGTCAGTGTTTGAGATTCTTTCTCGGCACATTAGGTGCAAACTCACTGAACATTTGGCCTGCTTTTAGCTTACCAGGAGTAAATGAAAAATGAGCCTTTATTTATTAAAGTGCCATCTTTCTGCTAGTTACCCCCATTTTTTGCCTGATGTCAGTGTTTTTGGACAGTAGTTCACTGTGATCTTGATGACCTCAGTGACAGTGGTTTCTCCTCTAAATTTAGTTGTTTGTTACTTTTCACACCCCTAATTAGCATACTGGTGCAGCCCTGTAAGTCCCTAGTATATGGCACCTAGGGTACGCAGTACACTGGTGCACAAGGGGACCTCTATGGGCTGCAGCATGTATTATGCCACCCACAGGAGTCCATGCAAACTGACTGCAGGCCTGCAATTGCAGCCTGCGTGAAAGGGTGCATACATCCTTTCACTTCCAAACCTAACCAGAGCACTTAGACTTTATAAGTCACCCCTCTGGTAGGCCCTTCAGCTCAAGGGCAGGATGCATGTATCCACATGAATGAGTAGGGTACCCCTACAGACCCCAGGCCAATGTCTGGGCTCTGTAAGTGGGAGGGAAGCCATTTTAAGATACATAGTGGACACTGGTCATCATAAGTGGCCCAACTACATAATGGCTACTCCAAACCTCGGCGTGTTTGGTATCAAATATGTTGGAATCATGCAATCACACTGATTCCAGTGTTGGTTGCATGATGCCATGTACTCTGGGTGTTCCCTAGGGAATCTCCCAGTTCTGCCTGGACAGCCTAATGGGTTCCAGCTGCGAGCCCGAGCTGCTGCTAATCTCAGACACTGTTCTGCCCTCCTGCTGGTGAGCCAGGCTCAGGCCAAAGGAGCACAACAAAGGATTTCCTGCAAAGGAGAGGTGTGACCACCATTCCCTGTGTATTAGGTGTCGAAGGACTGGGGTGGGTGGCCTCTGAGTGCCACCTGACTTCTTTGAAGGGCTAATTTCCTCCTTGCAAAATCCGGTTTGCACCAGTTCAAGAACCCCCAGTTCCCAATCTGGTGCGAAACTATACAAAGGACAGGGGAGTGACCATCCCAATGTCCAGCTCCTCTGCTAAGGAGGAGCCCAGAGCTCTGCCAGGTGGCCACTATATTCTGCCATCTTGAAAATAAGATGTGCAGAGGCCCCTGGGAGCATCTGGTTGGTTGCGCCAGTTAGGTGACGTCCCTCACCCCCTCTGTTAGGTGGGTCACTGCAGAGAGTGACCAACCTGCTTTAGAGTTATTTAGGGGCTCCCTTGTGGGTGGGTCCTAGGATTCGTCAAGCAAGACTCTTCAAGGAACTCTCTGTACAACATATCTGTTTCTGGCATCTGGAACCTCTGCTGGTCTTCATTGGAACCAAACAATCTGCTGCTGGTGAGAATGCTCCCACTGTGACATTGTTTATCCGTATCCTGCAAGACTTCTGCAACATCCAAGGCTGTGCATCCAAGGTCACAAGGCCTCCGTTTGCACATGGAAGCACTAAAGAATCTCCCTGGAAGTGAAGGAGTCACTCGCCTGAATCTGCAGACACCACAAGACAACGTGGACCATCTGGTGGGGTCTGCTATCCCAGACATCAAAAGGCTCTGCATCACAGATGGTGGGTCTGTGGCCTCCTCTGGGTCCTGTTTGTCTTCTGACCAACTTGAGAGATTGTGGGCCCCTGCTCCTTCCACTGGACTGGCACCCCTGGGCACTGCGACTGTTGCACTTGCCAAGGCTTGTTGATTCTTTCTCCGGAAGATCTTCAGGCTCCAAGAAGCCCCGGCCCCCAGCCTTGTGCAAACCGAAGATCAGCTCCTCTTCTGCAACTCCTGCGACATGGGCTTCTGTTTGGCTGGCCTGGTAAGGCCTCCCTGTGACTCCTTGTGTACGGCGCCTGTGGGTCACTCGTGGGGGCTCCACAGACTTCTGTTGGCCTTCCTGTGTGCTGAGGGCCAGCTCTGACTCCCCCTCCTGGGTAGTCTTCTGGACCTTGCTGTCCCCAAAACTTTGCAAATCCTATTTGCACTTGCCAGTGCTTTTTGGTGCTCTGGCTGGTCACTGACCTACCTGCAGTCCGGCAACCAGCGAGAGACACCTCATAGGCGACATCTGAGATCTTCAGTAGCTCCTGGACCCTGCAGGTGGACTTCTTCCACTGACTTGCAGGAGCTTCATCTTCAGGGGGGAAGGCATTGCCACCTGCCCCACCTGGGCGCCTCCTTGGGTGCTGGACTCTGTCCCCTTCTTTTGCAGGTTCTCCAAATCCAGATTCCGTCCCTGGATTCGAACGACCTGGTCCACAGGTTGTGACAGCAGCTGGACAATCAGAGATATCCACACTCTTCAAAGAGAGACTCCCTTCTCCCCTCTGCATCCAGGTCCCTGGTGTAGGTACTCTTGCCGTCTGGGTATCCTCGGATGGGGGCACTCTCCATCCATCCTGTTGCCTGCTGGTTTCTTCGGGGTTCACTGGGAATGGTCCTGAATCCTACAAATTCCAACCCCTACTCTCTGTTAGCCTATGGGACAACTGGGTGGGTAACTGACTTACTCCTGGTTTCTGGGGTCACTTACTGTACTTACTTCTAGTGTTTCTAACTGCCCCCAGCTCCTACCTAACCACCACACTTACCTTGGCTGGAGCCACTCTTAAATATTCAACTTTTTTAGTATATGGTTTGGCCCTCCCCTAGGGCCCTGTATATTTCTATGCTATTTCTGATGGTTATTTTATGTGTATATTGTATGTAATATCGCCTAATGGATATATGCCAATGTCAGTTTAGTAGTAGTGCTGTAATAAAGTATGCTTTGCTTTTGCAACACTTGTGTAGTCCTTTCTTGTGAGTGAGTTACTGTCTGACTACTGTGGCATTGCAAGTGCTTCACATTCTTCCTGGATAAGGTTTAGCTGTTCACCTCAGCTACCCCTAGAGAGCTTCTGCTATCTGGACACCTATTCACTATCACTAGGTGCTGCCTGAACTCAGTATAGGGTGCCACACCATAAACTGAGCCAGCCTCCTACATTGGTAGTGCAGTGGTAGTATAAGACACTTGCATTGCTTTACCAATTGGTCAGCAGTGACCTTTCATAAGAAAGATCACTACTAACTATTGATTACATACTGCATTAGTAACTGCAGGACGTCCTAAACTTTTGCCTAGATCTCCAAGCATCACATTCACTACCATGTCTTTAGTTGAGGGAGCTGACCAGACTCAGGAGTTTAGGTATGAAGGCCTTAGATTTAGGGAACTCAGGGCCCTCTGTACAGCCAGAAAATGTAAGACAGGTAGTAACCCTAACAAGACAATTCTCTTGAACCTCTTTATTCAGGACGACATACAGAACCCTGGTAGGGAGGGAGAATCAGATGATGAGAGTGAACCCCCAGTGTTGGAAAAGTAAGTACCAGGTACTTCCTCTGACCACACTGGGCAGAACAACGAGGATGCAGGGGAAAACCTTGGCACTGCAGAGAGCTGTGTTGGCAGTACAAGGGAGAGTTGTAGCAGTAGGCCCACTTTTACTCCCCCAGGGTTATTAAAGAGAGTCCCCAGGAGGAGTGCATCCATCTTATCCTCAGTTTCCCTTGCCTCAGCTTCTGCTGTGGGCTCCATCCACTCTAGCTCTGACAAAGGATCCCTAAATAGGGGGTTCAGTCTGCAGAGACTTGAGCAGACCAAGCTCAAGATGAAACAACAGCAGCTGGCTATGGAGAGAGAGGCGCTGGAGATGGAACGGGAAAAGAAGAATTTTGGTTTAGAACCCCATGGTGACAGCATAAGAGAGACCAGGGTCAGGGAAGACTCCTTTGATTCCAGGAATCTCAGCAGATTAGTTCCCCCTTACAAGGCTGGGGATGACATCCACGAGTAGATTAAGGCCTTAGAGAGGGCCTGTAAGGTACAGAGGGTTCCTCAGAGGCAGTGGGCAGCTATCCCTTGGCTCTACTTTGCAGACAAAGGAAGAGACAAACTTCTGACTGTGAGGGAGGAAGATAACAGATAATTACCAGGTCTTAAAGAAGGCTCTGATTGATGGGTTTGGGCTCACAACCGAGGAGTATAGAATTAAGTGCAGAGAAACTCAGAGGGAGTCCTCCCAAGACTGGGTAGATTTTGTGAACTTTGCAGTTAAGGCTCTAGAAGACTGGTTACATTTCAGAGATGTACATGACTATGAAGGGCTGTACAATCTTATCATTAGAGAGCACAACCTTAATAATTGTGTGAGAAACTGCATCAGTACTGGGTGGACTCAGATCTGTTATCTCCCAAAGAATAGGGAAGGAAGGCAGACAAATGGGTTCGCACCAGGGTGGGTATGAAAACTCACAGCAGAGGTGACCAGAGGAAAGGTTCTTCTTCTAGAAAGCAGGAGAAAAATACTGATATCTGCAGTTGTCAACTTTAGCTGGGGGAGGGTTACTGGCCCTAAAGCAACCCCTAGTCGTTCCTGTTGATTGTCTGATGGGCAATGATTTACAGACCTCAGCCTGGGCTGAAGTGGAGCTGCAGACCCATGCAGCAATGCTGGGTATCCCTGCCAATGACTTTGTGACAACCAGAGAACAGGCCAGGAAACAGGGAGAATCAGGAGCACTGGGGCCTGAAAGTATGGACCAATCAGCTCCCACGAAGAAAGTAGGAAGGGTAAAAACGTAGCCCCTGCTCAGGTCTCTAGTAAGCATCAGTCTTCTCAAGGAGATAGTCTCACTCAAAGTGAGGAACCTGCATCAGAGGAGAGGGTGCTGACGCAGCATAGCTCTTGGGTGCGGGTGACCTCCAGAGAAGAACTGAGCTTGGAGCAAAAATCTTGCCTCTCTCTTGAAGGCCTCAGGCAGAAAGTTACTGTACAGGAGGCAGGGGATATCAGTGGATCCCACAGGGTCTATTGGAAGAATGGTCTTCTTTACTCTGAGGCTAGAGACCCCAAGCCTGGAGCCGCCAGGAGGTTGGTCAGTTTAAGGAATTCCTCTTGATCTTAGCCCATGACATTCCTCTTGCAGGACATCTTGGACAAAGACTTGTCTTACACTTTCACTGGCCCAACATGTTTGAAGACACAAAAGAGTTTTGTTGCTACTGTGTCACCTGTCAAGCCAGTGGCACTACAAAGGCCCCCTTAATTCCACTATCAGTGGTTGTGGTTCCCTTTGAAAGGGCAGTGGTTGACATTGTTGGCCGTCTTGACCCTCCAATTGCATCTGGGAACAGATTTATTCTGGTGGTGGTGCACCATTCCACCAGGTACCCAGAGGCCATTCCCCTCAGGTCCACTACAGCTCCTGTAGTGGCCAAGGCCCTCCTGGGAATTTTTTGCAGGGTGGGCTTTTGTAACGGGGTTGTGTCCAACAGAGGTGCAAACTTCATGTCAGGATACCTCAAAGCAATGTAGAAGGAACGTGGTGTAACCTATAAATTCACCACTCCTTATCATCCACCAGGGAATGGGTTAGTTGAGCGATTCAACTAAAAGGTATGATTATAGGACTCTCAGAAAAATGTAAGAGAAGATGGGATGTCCTACTCCCTTGCTTTCCATTTTCCTAAAGAGAGGTTCCTCAAAAGGGAGTGGGCTACAGTCCATTTGAATGTCTTTTTGGACATTCAGTTATGGGTCCTCTTGTTCTTGTAAAGGAGGGTTGGGTGCAACCTCTCAATCCCCCCAAGCAATGCATAGTTGACTATGTGCTAGTCCAGCCTTCACGCATGGCAGAGTACATGAAGAAAGCTTCCAAAAACCTTGAGGCCAGCCAAGAGCTTCAAAAGCTGCAGCATGACCAAAAGACTGTGCTGGCTGTTTACCAGCCAGGACGGAAAGTGTGGGTCTTAGAGCCTATGCCCCCAAGAACACTCCAGGACAAGTGGAGTGGCCCCCACACAATCTTAAAGCAGAAAGGTGAGGTCGCCTACTTAGTTGACCTAGGCACTCCAAGAAGCTCTCACAGGGTGCTTCATGTGTACCGCCTAAACCCATTTTATGACAGGGCTGACATTAGCTTGCTCATGGCCACTGATGGAGGGCAGGAACCAGAATGAACTTCTTCCTGAACTTCTCTTCAACAGCCCTGTTGATGATTCAGTATATAGAGTAGTCTTTGCAGACTGCCTCTCGGACAAGCAACAAGAAGTTTTCAGTCAGTTTTCTGAACTGTCACATTGAGCCCTGGTCAAACCACCTTGTGTGCCCATGATGTGGACACAGGTGATAGGCTACCTGTAAAAAGTAAAATCTACAGGTAGCTTGACAATTTCAGAGATTGCATCAGGGCAGAAGTTCAAAAGTTGCTGGATTTAGGGGCGACTGAGCCTTCAGATAGCCCTTGGGCTAGCCCGGTAGTCCTTGTGCCAAGACCTCACTCTCAGGGTGGAAAGAGAGAAATTAGGTTTTGTGTAGACTACAGCGCCATCAATGTAGTCACTAAGACTGATGCCAATCCAATCCCCAGGGCAGATGAGCTCAGTGATACTCTGGCTTCAGCCAAGTATCTCAGCACATTTGATCTGACAGCAGGCTATTGGCAAATCAAGTTAACTGGTGCTGCCAAGCCTAAAAAAGCAATTTCCACTCCTCGTGGGCACTATCACTTTACTGTAATGCCCTTTGGTTCGAATAATGCACCTGCACATTCTAGAGGTTGGTGAATTCTGTTCTGGCAGGCCCGGAAGACTTTACTGCAGCATATCTAGATGACATTGCTGTTCTCCACCTGGCAGGGTCACCTGGTCAACCTAAGGAGTGTACTTGAGGCCTTGGGAAAGGAAGGCCTCACTATCAAGGTGACAAAAAGCCAGATAGGGCAGAGCAAAGTGGTTTACTTGGGCAACCTGGTAGGTGGAGACCAAGTTCAGCCCCTTCAGAGCAAAATCAAAACCACCATGGGTTGGATTGTTCCATCTACCCAAATCCAGGTCACAGCTTTTCTGGCCCGACTGGGTACTACAGAAGATTTGTTAAATAGTATGGATACCTTGTAAACCCCTGTAATGACCTTACCTTAAAAAAAAAAGATGCCTAAAAAGGTATTGTGGACAGTTAGCTGTCAAGAGGCCTTTGATACCCCGAAAAAGCCCCTGTGCTCAGCTCCAATTCTCAAAAGTCCAGACTATTTCAAACAATTAATTGCCCAGACATGCTTCTGAAGTAGGAATAGGAACACTACTCTCACACCTAAAAGAAGAGGGCCAGGATCAACCTGTAGCTTTTATCAGTAGAAGGCTGACCTCCAGGGAAACGGGTTGGTCATCCATTGAGAGGGAGTCCTTTGCTGTGGTCTGGGCCTTGAAGAAGTTGAGGCCATACCCGTTTGGCACTCACTTCATTGTTCAGAGAGATCACAAGCCCCATCCTCTGGCTAAAAAAGATGAAAGGTTAAAATCCCAAACTTTAGAGGTGTCCCATTTTCCTACAGAGGATGGACATTTCAGTTTAACATAGACCCTGGAGTAACCAATGCAGATGGGACTCTCCAGATTTTTCCACTTAGGTAATGAAGTCTCAGCTGGTCAAGGTTAGGCTCATTAGCCTTCGTTTGGGATGGGGGTATATAGGAAAGTGCCATCTTTCTGGCATAGTTACCACCACTTTTGGCCTGATGTCAGTGTGTTTGAACTGTAGTTCACTGGGATCCTGCTACCCAGGACCCCAGTGACAGTGTTCTGTCCAGCCCTCCACGACAAGGGACCGGAATACCTCAACAGACGCCTCAGCTTCTACGTCCCCACCCGCCTCCTCCGCTCCTCTGGCCTCTCACTCGCTGCTGTCCCTCGCATCCGCCGCTCCACGGCGGGTGGGAGATCCTTCTCCTTTCTGGCGGCCAAGACCTGGAACTCCCTCCCCACCAGCCTCAGGACCACCCAGGACCACACCGCTTTCCGGAGACTCCTAAAGACCTGGCTGTTCGAGCAGCGATAACCCCCCCTTTTTTCCCCTAGCGCCTTGAGACCCGCACGGGTGAGTAGCGCGCTTTATAAATGTTAATGATTTGATTTGATTTGATTTGTTCTCTCCTCTAAATGTAGTTGTTTGTTACTTTTCATACCCACAATTGGCATACTGGTGCACTTCTGTAAGTCCCTAGAATATGGTACCTAGGTACCCAGGGCACTGGTGCACAATGGGGACCTATGGGCTGCAACATGTATTATGCCACCCATACTGTGACTGCAGGCCTGCAATGGCAGCCTGCATGAAAGGGTGCATGCACCCTTTAACTGCCAAACCTAACCACTGCACTTAGACATTATAAGTGACCCATCTGGTAGGCCCTTCATCCCAAGGGCAGGGTGCATGTCTCCAAGTGTGAAGGTACCCTTGCATGGGCAGGGTAACCCCTACAGACCCCAGGCCAATTCCTGGACTCTGTAGGTGCAGGGAAGCAATCTTAAGGTATGTAGAGAACACTGGTCACACACAAGTGGGCCAACTACATAATGGTTACTCCGGACCTAGGCATGTTTGATATCAAACATGTTGAAATCATGAGACCATACCACTTCCAGTGTTAGTTGCATCATGCCATGTACTCTGGGGGTTCCATAGGGGATCCCTCAGTTCTGCCTGTGCAGCCTTACGGGGTCCAGCTGCCAGCCCGCTCTGCTGTTGACCCTAGACACTGTTCTGCCTACCTGCTGGTGAGCAACGCTCAAGCCGGAGGAGTAGAACAAAGGATTTCCTACAAGGGAGAGGTGGTCACATTTGAAATAGATGTCTCAGGGCTGGTTGGGTGGTCTCTGAGAGCCACCAGACTGCTTTGAGGGGCATATTTGGTGCCCTCCTTCCATAATCCGGTGTGCACCAGTCTGGTGCAAAACCACACAAAGGATAGTGGAGTGACCACCCCCCCGTCCAGCTGCTCTGCTAGGGAGGTGTACAGAGCTCTGCCAGGTGGCCTGTTGATTCTGCTATCTTGGAAACATGGTAGTCAGAGGCTCTTAGGAGCATCTAACTGGTTAGGCCTGGTAGATGACGTCAATGACCCGCTCTGATAGGTGGGTCACCGCAGATAGTGACCAACTGTTGGACCTGGCTTTTTGACAGGGTCATCCCCAAACTTTTTGCCTCCTTCCTCCTATTTCTTCTGACCTGTTGTTGTTGGCTTTTGAACTCTGGGCACTTTACCACTGCTAACCAGTGCTAAAGTGCATATGCTCTCTGTGTAAATTGTACTGTTGATTGGTTTATCCATGATTGGCTATTTGATTTACTTGTAAGACCCTAGTAGAGTGCACTATATGTGCCTAGGGCCTGTAGATTAAATGCTACTAGTGGGCCTGCAGCACTGATTGTGCCACCCACTTAAGTAGCCCTGGGGACGCGCGTCGGATGGGTAGGTTCATTAACCTACGAACAGGACACTGATAATGTCAGTTCCATTTCCTGACATGCGATCCCTTTGAGCTCTATCCTGATATCGGGGATGGGCGACCTTTTTGACTTAGCAAGTAGATCAAAGTAAGTGACTGTTTTTTCCTTCCCATATTAGGGTTCACTTTAGCTTAGAGTTTGGAGATGTTTTTTTCCTTTGGTCCTGATGAAGCGTCATTGGATCCAGCTGGACCACCAGACGCGAAACATGTAGACCTGATGTCTAGAGGTACCATAATTGGCTTTATCCTCTTGTGCCTATATTGAGAGTAGGTGAACATTATCAATCACCCTTCTACTCCCATTCTGTTTTTAACCTTGGTCTCCATCATACTAACACTGATTAAATTCATGATTAATATGTTTTGATGGATAACCAATTTTAGCATTCTATTCTCTCCATCTTTTGCTCGGGTACTTGCAATTGGGTACCTTATCGACATGATTTGATTCTCATCTGCTACTATTTAAGCAATACGGTTAAGAGCCCCCCCTTGGGTAGCCCGTTAGGCATTGCAGCACCGGCCTGACGAGGAGCCTTCCCAATGATGAAGCCAGTCATCCAGTGTGATGAATGAGGGTTCTTGCTCCTGTAGAATTAGGTTTGCTCTTGTTCTTTTTCCATGGAACAGTGTACCTCTTTGTCTTTAAACACCTCCATTCTTATACCACTTCCTCAATCTATAGTTTGGTCCCCCGATAGAGCCCCATGTATTCCTATGCTATTTCTGATTGTTTCAAGTGTGTATTCTGTGTGTAGATATCTGCAAGTGGAGATATACCAACGTTAGAATAGGCTTTGGTGTTGTAATAAAGATACCTTTATTTTTGCAACACCTGGTGTTGGTCTATACAGTTACTGACGGACTATTGTGGTATTGCAAGTGCTTTCAACTCCTCCTAGATAAGCTTTAGCTGCTCACCACAGCTATCCCCTTGAGATCTCTTGCTATCAGGATACCTATACACTATAACTTAGGGTTGCCTGGAATCAGTATACGGTACCACACTAAGTTTACACCATACATGAGCCAGCCTCCTACAACTGCCATTCGTTGTATGGAGCCCGTAGTCTTTACGCATTGTCCCATGGGAGCGTGCATCAGGGATCCTCAAGTCTTTCTCAAGGAGGTTTTGTATTATCACCAAAGCGGGTGAGTCATATGGAATCTGTGGGACTTCTCTTAACCAACTAACTCTATCAAGGATGTTGCAACATAGATTTGAACCTGACAGTCTTGACTGTCAATCTGCAATTCTTGAATACTGGATTCAAGATCTCTTATCCTAGTTACAAGCTCCTGAAACTTATGCTCTGTCTGAGTCAGCAGCAAGTGACATTTCTATGACTATATTTAGTGGTGTGCTGAAACTCATGCAACAATGCCAGGATCTGTTCTTCCCTCTGAGAAGATTCCTTGTCAGAGAACACTCCAGTTTCCCCTGTGGCAACAGCATCACCGTTGGCTGAATAATGAGACTGTGGACTAAAAACAACTTTGCCGTCCTTTCTTGCCCATTTTCCCTCCTTTGGGCAGCACAGAATGCTGGAAAAGCAACAAAGCTACAAAATATGAAATGCATCCCCAATAATGGGATGTCACCCTTATCAAGGGCCCACATTTCTCAGCTGCCTTTCCTGGAACCTGCTGACTCAAAAACCTTGGATGCCTCTCCCAACACTTTCTCCTGGCAATCCTCTACAGCCCTGTAGCACAAAGAGGAGCACAGCTTAAGTAGCCCTACTTAGCCACTAGACCCAGGATTGTTCACGCTTGATGCCTCTCCAGTGTTATTGAGGCTGCGGTTAAGAAGCATCAACTCTGTTTCCTCCACTGTACACCAAATCTCTCACCATTACTTGGCTGTGAGTAGTGCAATCTTGAAAGAAAATGTGAATAAGATGGAAGACATTCCTGAGCTCTTATGTAGTCTGTAGACAAGATTTAGCAGCTGCTGGATCCAGTCTCAAGAGCAGGAGCACTTCTCACACACCATGCTATCACCATCAGGGCACTGCTCTGTCTTCTGCTATCAACAGGGCCCCAGACAATTTGGCCATGCCGACTCTGAGCCAAAACACTCAGCTGGCCCGCTCTCAGATATTGCATAAGGTTACTAGCAAGCTCAGAAGCATCATAAAGTCTGATCTTATGGTGCATTTGGTGGGATGCCCACTCTTGGGCAGACTAGCAGCAGTCTTGTACTTTCTCCGTTTGAAAATATTCTTTCTCATTGTGAAATGACTGACTTCATAATAAATAGAAATTTCACTGTAGCTCTTCCCAGACTGATGAGCAACAACAAGTCTTTCTCTGACACCATTACAGAAAGCTTTTAGCCAAGGCATGACCTGAAGGCTGTCAACCACATTGACAAAGTTTCTGATTTTATAAACAGTATTCATAATGCACTTTGTTTGATCAGCACCTGATTCCAATGACCTCCTTAAGTGAAATGAAAGCAGTATGGGTGCACGTAATTGTTATTTGTCACATAAGATTAATTCTATCTACTCTGAAGACTTGGAGACGATTAGGTGAATATCAAGCTATACATACATTTATGTATATTCATTCACTTAAAAAAACAAAGGTTACAGGGACTTTATTGTTAGATTCTGAATTTACTAGCACAAAACATAGCAATTCGGCAGTTATGGTTATGGTTAGCGCAAGTAACTATAACTCATGAACCAATGTAACTATAACTTGCCCTGCCAACCGCTAATCACAGCTTTCTCTTCAATTTTACTGTAAATGTTGCAGTGATATTATGAATGATGTTATCAAAAATGTCATGAGTGATGTAATATGTGGAATAATCAGCAGTGCATGGCGAAAGTGAGAGTTATACTTACCCTAGGGCATGAGTTATACTGGTTAGGCCACAGAGCCTGGATATATTTTAAAAATATGCGGGGGCCCTGCATGGAACCTCCCGGGCCCTGGGGATCACCACCTCCATGGGGCTTCATTTTATGATTATGCAGAGGGGCCGCACCTCGCCGCGGGAACCACCACCTTCCCAGGACTACATCATAATAAAAGTTAGGGGGCACACAGACCCCCCACCCTCACGGAGGACCACCACCGCCCAGGGCTACAACAATAAAAGTGGGAGGGAAGCACAGACCCCACCCCCCAACCCACCAGCACCAGGGACCACCACCTCACCGAGGCTATATTTAAACAAAACATATGGGGGGGGGGGCACACAGATCCCCCTGGGCACCACCACCTCCCAGGGGCCAAATAAACACTGTTAAAAAAAAAAAAAAAAAAGGAGGGGGCCACATGGCCATCCTACTTAGGCAATTTTTTGCCTCAGGGACCGCATGGGTGCCCTGGCCCCACCCAGGGCACCCAGTTAAGAGCTATGGGGACCGCAGAGGGAGCCTCAAGGCCCCCGCAGTCCCACTGGGTCCGGCATATGCTGGCATAGCTCCTGCATACATGGAGCTGCTACAAATAGCTGCTCCCCGAGTGGAAGAGCAATTATTTAATCTCTTTCCCAGCCCGCATGTTAGCGTGTTACCGCCCCCTATACACACACTTTTCACATTGGCCCCAAGAGGTGGTGGTGTCCAGGGCCGTGGGTCCGTGGTAAACCCCCTTCTTAAATGTATTTGTAGCCCCGGGGAGGTGGCGGTCTCCACAATGGGGGAGGTTAGGAGGGGGTATGGGCCACAGGACCACCCTCTATTTTTAGGGGCGAGTGCAAAGCGTTACGTCCCCTGCTGTAATCTCTTTGGCTTCTAACCACACCCATGTCATGTCAGTCACTTTAATTGGTTTGTGGCTTGCCTTTTAAAATTTGCTTGCTTTCATTAGTAAAAGGCATGCATACCTCATGCCTTTGCCAGTGTTCAGCCTTCCTCCAGCGCACGACCAACTACTGAAAACATACGAGGCTCAATGTTTTCCGTCCGGTTTCTGGACTACTTTTTCTCTTTATTTCGCAGCGCGATCTCGCTGGGAAGTAGTCTAGCACTTTGCACGACATCGATCCAGTTACACAGGTAATTGCACTTTTGCCGGTTACATGGATAATTGCACTTTTGTCAATTGGTTTCACTGTGAGCGAACTTTTATTTCCCTTTGTGTGTCTGCTTTGCGCTGATGGCCCCGTTGGCAAGGGTCATAACTATAGTTTATAAAAAATGCTTTTTTGCTCTGGCAGGATCCAAGGGGGACCCCTGTATCAAGGCTAGGAGCTTAGGGCAAACATACCCTGCCCCCCCCTTTTTTTTAAATATATGTTTTTAAAACTCAGCTTAAGCAGAGTTTAAAATGGCTGCCGACACATCCTGGTTGAAGTGTTGGCAGCAAATCAGATCTCTGCATGAGATCAGGAGGATTCACGAAGTCTTTGCGCCTCTAGATACCCAAATGTGATTTTCCTTTAATATCACAAACTGCTGAACGGATTTACACCAAATAAGAAAAAAGGTGCTTTTTCGACCAATTACCTTTCTTCTATATTTGGTGTACTTCTGCCTAGCTGTTTTGGCTGTAGTCATGTCTAAAATCTTTATGGGAATTAATATGGAGAACATAATGTTTTTAGACCAACATTATTCTCAGCCCCTGCTTGACGGATCAGTCCGAAACTTTCATTACACAACAAGACCCTTGGGCACACTTTATTTTGAACATTTTGTGAAGATTCGTCAAACTGCATCAACGATATAGCCAAGTCAAAAAATCCTTTTTTAATGGGAACTAGGTCCTAACTATAACTACATACTGACGACCTTTTCCACAGGAAAAGCGTTTTTTGTTTAACCAACAACTGGTGCTGTTTGACAAATCTTCACAACATTTTCAAAATCAGTACGAGTCAGTTCGTCTGCTGTTTCAAAAGTTTCAGGGTGATTTATCAAGCAGGGGCTGAGAAAAAGAGGGGGGTCCCAAAACACATTTTCTCCATGCAATTTACCATAGGGGTTTTAGACACGACTACAGCCTAAACCAATGGATGGGATGACACCAAATTTGGAAAAAAGGAGGTAGGCTGTGATCGTGGGGACCTTTAGGCTCTCACCGTGGTCCTCATCTTTACAAACTGGGTGCCCCAAGTGGGGGCAAGTCACCCAGTTAGATGTGACCAGACCCTGGGGGACGGGGTCTCCGGGCCTCGAGCCCTCACCATGTACTGCTAATTACCCCATAGATTACAACAGTTGGGACATCTTCTATGGCAGCATTGAAATTATCACTGCAACATTTGCAATAAAATTATTGATGAGAAAACTGTACATGGAGGGGGTCGCAAGTTATAGTTACCTTAGGGCACAAGTTATAGTTAATTGAAAAAACTATAACTGCTGAATTTCTATGGTTTTGTACATTTGAAATGTGAGCCTAACTATAACGTCCCTCTAACATTTGTTTTTTTAAAGTGAATTTCTATGTTTTTTAAATTCCATTTCCCAACTACAAAGTCCCAGTGATAGATAGATCAGTAAGTAAAACCATGATATTGTAAAAAGGTGTGCATGCTTTTAACATCATTGTACATATTAGGAAAATGCATCAACGACCCCCTTTCTAATGCCCAAATCCCTGAACCATACATTTGTGGTGAACAAAACTGAATAGTTGTGCAGAAGCCCACGAAACTTTGAAGCATAAGAGCCAACTGAGAGCCAGTCAGACTTTAATCCTAAGCACTTTATCTCTTTTACACATCATTTCCACTTTGTGTCCTGTTCAACAAAGCTTCAGGTTAACCACAGAAGGCTTCAACACCTGCTCACTAGACACACCAATCTGATTTAATTGGCTGGGATTGATTTGACTCAAAGTGTCTTTTAAATCCTTCGGTTTCCAAAGATGCCGGCATGTGCTCCTGGGTTGCCTTACCTCAGGTCTAAAAGTCCTGCTACAACTTTGGTTAAGGGGGCTGTGCTATTTTATAGATGTCATAAATCAAATACTAACAATAGAAACTTCTGTTTGAATTATTTATCAAAGATTTAAGGTTCCGGGTGCCGTAAAAAAAAAAAAAAGTCTTCTCAGAGGGAAGCTGTAAACACCATTAGGGAATAGCTCTCAAAACATATGGTTACCCACTCTAGTAAAGATGGTAAGATGGTTAGGATGTTATAGACAATAGCATGAAAGATGTTGCTGCCGATAAACAAGGAAATATACTTTGGCGTATTCAAAACACAGAGTCAAATCACCATGCAATAACTTTACCTTTCTGCTGATCATGCTCTTCATGCAGTACCGCTGGACCTGGAGGATGAAGACAGAAGCATGAGAATTCTGTTCACTTTCAAAAACTGTTGTAAACATGTTGGGTCCAAAAGGCCTACAGAAATGTGCCAGAAGGTCATATAGAAGGGTACAAAAATACCTGAAGTTAGATGAATAATGTACTTGTAGCAGAATAAGCAGCTGAGTATTCTGCTGCAAAATTAAAATGACAAAGTACTGCAATAGTACCCCTCTTGTGGCTCCCATGTAACTGGCATACAGAAACTAACAATAATGGTCACAAAACATCATAGAAAGGATGATATGGTATGGCAGAGTCTCCACTTTCGGGCAGTCAGGATCAAAGCCTGCTCTGGCAGCAGTGTAAACACCCCCCCTCCCAAGAGGATGAAATGCAAATATGCATTTCAAGGCAGGGGATTTCAAAGACCCCACCACCCTTGGTATGCAGATCTGGCTTTCTCTCAGAGGTGAGAAGATGCCGATCTGCCGACCCCCGACCCAGGGCATAATTGGCGCCTGGACAGAGAGGCATGTCGACCCTCAGGTCAGTTCCACTCCTAAGGTGAGCTGCCTGATGTAGACACGAAATGTAAAAGTCTGCCATCTTGGTGATGGCAGAACTAGTAACTCTGGGACAGGGTTATGCCCACTTCCCACAGTAATTCATCATATAGGGAGCATAGTGATCCCAGGGGTAAGTAGGCCATTGGCTCCTACCATACACTTCCCTAATACCCCTAAATACAGTATTAAGGGAGCCCCTTGCATCAGAAAACCAGATCCTGCCAACCTGAAAGAAGAAGGGGGAACACTACAAAGACACAAAAGCAAGAACTGAAAACCAGTGACTGACTCTGTGCCATCCCTGCCTGCTGACTTTGACAACTGTGACAAAGACTCCTCATCCTGCAGCAGCTTGTGCCTCCAAAAGCCCAGAAGGACTGCTAGTCTTCATTCAAGAACCACAAACTCCTGTGGAGTGGTGGAGCTGCTCCCCTTCATCTTGCAGGCACCCCAAGAAAACTGAGAGGATTCCAGACCACCAAAACCTGAAAGCAGACAGCACCACTGCACCCTAGCCTCCTAGCCCGAGCTGAATTCGGCCAATGGTGTCAGCGTGGTTAACATGCCCTCCAGAGAAGAAGCATGCCTTGAGTTTGCCCACTGAGGACTTCCCGCCGACCCCTGCAGCCTCTTTCTGCAGGCCCACCTCTGCTGCGACCGTCTCTGGTGACATCTGCACCCGGCCGCCCGGGACTGAGGAGAAGACCAAAGTTGACCCTATGTTCCCGAGCCTCATGAGACCTGAACCCATTTAGTGGTTCAGTGTGACTGGTCCCTCAGTCCATGTCTGCAGCCACTTTTTGCGGGCCCCCCTCAGCCCCCCCACTACAGCGACCACCTCCGGTGACTGAAATCTGACGGTTGAGGACACCTATGCACACAGCCATCCCGGATAGAGGAAAAGAGGACCAAAGATGTTCCCAAGCTTCGCAACAACCAAACCCCCTTGTTGGTTCACCCAGAATCCCCCCAATCCCCCACTCTTCACCTGCAACAACTTTCTGACCGGACCGATCCCCCATTGAATTCAAACACTCCCCTACTCTCCCCTCCCCTCCCAATGCTGATCTGCACCACTGCACCTGGCTGCCTCCTGAGGTTACCTATTGGTGTGGCCTAAGACCCTGCCCTATTCTTACCTTGAGTCTGGACGTCTGGTCCTGTAAGTTGCTGCAGAGTACCTGTTTGCCGTACATGTTTTCTCTGTCCCACAGAGTAACAGTGCAATTTTCTGTAGCTGCACTAAGTGTCGACGTTTTAAAACTGTAATAATTTCTATTGTAAAACATTCTTACCTGATCATCTTGATTCTGGTGCCTAAATATATATAAAGATGCCTGTTATTTTTATAAATCAGTGTGGATCTCCTTATTGAGTCGTGTGTGTCACTTACTGACTGTGCGCCTATAGAAAATGTCTAACACTCCTTTCTGATAAGCCTAAGGCTGCTCGGCCAACTGCCCCCTAGAGCAGCACGTTGGGATTGCTAGACAACGCCCCTTTCCACTTGTAAGGGAACCCTGGAACTCTTTGCACAGTACACCTCATTTTGGTATACCGTATTAAGCTCCAGCTTCCTCAAATTGGTTTCTATGAAAAAGTATGCACCAGGCATTTAAAAAAAAATCCATTGACTAGGTTAGGTGAAAAGGTTTCTCAATAATGACATTTCATAAAACAGGTTAATTATATGAAATCACATAAAACGTATACAGCTAGATCATCGATTGAGCCTTCCTTGAAAATAAAATTAATTTGGCTTAAGAGCACACACATTTCCACAAATAATGTAGCACAGTTTTCTTCCTACACATGAAATTTCACATTGCTTAAAACAAATCACAATTGAATACCTTGAAGAGGTTAATGTTGTCAATCTGACTCTGAAACAAGAAATCATTGATTGACTGCAACTTCGTTCCTGTGGATATAAGAGGAATATGGTTATCACACAACAACAGCTACAGCCACTTTTCCATCCACACAAGTACCAAAATAGAGCACTACACACAGACATTTTGCACAAAATCTGCACTACTACACTGGAGAGGAGTGGTAAACACATGATATCTCCCACTGAAAGAATAGGTCCTCCATGAAAAGGAAGAGAAGAGAGGTGCCTTTCGCTAAATTTAGTAACCCTGAGTACTCAAGTCAAATGGACTATAGAGGAGTCAACAACATAGTATGGCATAATGCATATATTATGCATTTACATATTAATCTCTGAATCAGAGATGTAGGAGGAAAAGTCAGAAAACATGCCCTGGACCACAATGACAGTGAAACATGCCAGGAAAAGGCTCAACTTTCACCCATCAATGATGTGAAAACTGTGTCTTTCCAGTCGATTTGGTATTAAAACCTATCTAAGGGAAACTTCGTGACACAGACAACAATCAGAAGAGATTATTCCAGAGGTATTTTTATAGAAGCCACTGAGGGTGTCTGAGTCAGCCAGTTGGTGGGTTGAAGCAACAAAACTGACTGATCCAGGGCCAGGTCACAAACTTTCACCACCAAGTGACGTAGCACTGTTGAATACAAGCCACTCTGCTTGTCAACATGAAACACTGCAATTATACTGTGCATGTTGTACAAAAGATGTTTTTCTGGTAGGACATGGGAGAAGATCCAAGACGAAGAAAAATGAAATCGTCTTGAGCACTGCAAAGAGTTTATGGAGGAGTCTGTCTGGCTATAAAGTCATAGTAATCCCCACTCTTCTCAATTTAAAACTTCATTAGTTAGCGTCAAGTCTGAATACAGGGTACAGACCAGAAATCCCTACAGCAGTTGTTTTACATTGCCAGCGCGAACACTTAAATCATCACTATGAGAACCACATCCACACTGTTGGATGGCTCATAAAAAGCCAGGCAGCCCACTGTGTGTGGTGGAGGGCTCTGATCAATGAAAGAGCCCTTATCTGTCAACATTGAGTAACACTTTTTCTGGTGGACATTCTCAGGGTAGATTCCTCACCTTGGAATATTTTACAGGTGTCAGACTAGATCAAAAAACTTTTCTCAAGCAATGCTTACACGTGCGGTGTTGTGAGGTTCAGAGCTGGCTCTGTACCACCCAAGAAGTGACTAAGGGGAGCAACGTATAAGCTCCTCCCTTGCATGCAGACTTCAGTTGCTTGTCTTTTCCATTTCTGCGCACTCAGACATGGAGGGCGAGTAGCTTTTGGTACCAATATGCTAATTATTAACTTGAGACCTTCTTAGATTTAAAAAAAAAAAGCCACCCCAAAGGACGGGGAAGTGGGAGGAATCCGCAGTTAGTGTATCTCCCAAAAAACCATAGCCAAATGTAAAGAGCATGTTCTTGGATACTTCTAACCACCTATTCATCATGCTAGAAGCAATACCAATGCAGTACCTACCCCGGTGGAGGGCCTGTGAAATGTATTGAGACAGAAAAATCCAGCAGGACCAAGCAGGCAAAATGACCTTCCCGCCAGTTGAAGCTGTTGAGGCAGCTCTGCTCTGTGAATGTATACATTGATGCCCTTGTTGCAGACTGGCAGAAGTCAAGTACAGGCACTCCATGAGCCACCACTTTGGTGCAGGACTGGGTCTTCAGCCATTTCAGGTGCTACTTCATGGCCAGTGCAAAGCAGATCCTGATGTAGAGGACTATCCACCTCAACAGAGTACTCTTCTGCACAGCCTTTCTTTTCTTCGCCACGGAGCACCTCACAAAAAGCTGATTAACTGTTATGTGTTTTTTCTAAATGTCTAGAGCCCTTTTGGGGTTCTGCTGATGGAGCCTCTCCTTCACAGTCAAAGGGTGAGGGGTAGGGAAGAACACTGGCAGTGTGATGGATTATTTAATGTGAAAGGGAGTCACAGCTTTTGAAAAGAATGCTGTTCGATTACCCAACACCAACTTGACTGGAGTAAAAGAGAATTATGGCAGTTGTACTCACACAACAGGTTGACGTAATTGCAATGAAGAAAGTCTACAGATGCAGTGAGCAGCTATTCATCGGCACGAAGGGCGTACACATGAGAAATGTCAAGACCTATCTAAGGTCTCATTATAGCATCACAAACAGTTTGGGAGGAAACGTGTGGCAAACCTTTTAGATATCTCAGCACAGTAGGTCACATAAGCAAGAATCAATGGTCCGCCAAACATAGAAAAGCCAAAGAGCCAACAAATACTTTTTAATAGTGTCCACTGCCCATGGCCACTTTTTTTTTTAGCTCTAGGCCTTAGGCCTGTGCCCTTTTACCTAGTTGCTTTTCATGTATTCCCTTTTATTATTTTAGCAAAGCTTCATTTTAGTGGAGATGTTTTATTATTTTATCAGTTGCACTTCCACACAGAATTTGTTATTTCTTTTGCAAGGCATTAAATCTCGTGCTCATCCCAAGGCTGTACGAGGTTGTACATGATTATTTACTGAGTAATGCCGGTCCAAAGAGTACAATGTCTACTTTACACTGAAAAGACGCATTATCACTTCAGAGCACTTCTCTGAATAACACATTTTACTATAAAAATACACGCTGCCCCAAACTAAGTCAGAGGGGACAATTAAGCCAGCCATCTTATGCTGTAACATGTTATCGCAGCTCTGCTGAACTCGCCATCTTCTCTCCATCCACTCAGGAGGACTGCCAGCCGTCTAACAGGCCCCACCTTCTTTTTATCAGTCAGGTACAGGGATGGTGTTTCCTTGCAAGACTGGTACGGGCAGATTAGGGCTAACACTGCTATCGCTCTCATGCAGATTTTTAGTAGTGCAGGTAGAGGTTTTAGAATCACTATTGTGACAGAATGTTGGGACTTTTTATCCGTTTCACTTTTCTGGTTGCCATAAAAAAGTATTGTTTTCTTTGTCCTAATAATAATAGCAAAACATGCCTTTTTACAGAGAACGCAGTTGCTTCAATAAAATGTATTGAACAAAATCCTGCTTATGCACATATGAGACTTGAGTAACTGAAAGACAGGGGTAAGATCTGTTCCACCATGACGTCCTTAAGAAATCAGTGTCATCGGTCAGGCTGCCACAAATCACCCTTACTTCTGGGTTCTGGTGAGGTGCTGCTAGCTAGACGAAAGGGTTAGGCCGACCGCTACCAGAGGGTATGGGATCAACTCAGCCCCACACATGCGGTGGTGCTGCCACCCGAAACTAGCAGTTTCATCCCCATGGCGAGAGTCCTACGACAATCCCTGGTAGCTTGGCATAGGGCAATTAGGCTTTACTTAGTGGCAATATGTAAAGTATTTGTTCAACACTTCAAACAGTAACAAGGGGGAAAATACAACATAAAAAGGATCCCACACCAACTTAGAAATAGAGCTTTCTTTAATCAATAAAACAAGACCTAAATAACAGAAATCCAATCAGTAGAACTGGAGTTATGCAATTTTAAGGTTTTAGTTAAGATAGCGCCAAAAAACAAACTGCCAGTTCTGAACATATTGTTGCACCAGATCTGGATAAAGTCACAAGTTCAGGCAGACCGCGATGGAGTGTGGGCTGGCTACAGGGAGCCAGTTAAACCCACTGAACAAAGTACCTTACATCCTGGTTTGCGAAGCATTGCAAAGATGTGTGTTGAAGATGTGTCACAGAGCCGAAGCGATGCCTCAGTTCAGCGATGCAGCAAGGTTGCTGTGCCAGGTCCTGCATAGTCATTGAGGATCCCATTGACAAGGACTTAAGATGCAAAGTCCGGCATCAAGGATGCGTTCAGCAGTCAAGCCAATGCAGAAGTTCAGAGGAGCTGTAAGGCTAAAATGCATAGTCCGGTGGTAGTGTTGAGGCTGCTGTCAATGATACATGCAAGGGACTTCGACGAGGATGCGTCGCACAGTGGCGATTACAATGGGTTGCGGTGTGGGTCTCTGCAACAGGTCCAAATCCATGCAGGAGCTGCGGTGTTGTCCTGCTCAGGTTTGTGCCAAGCAGGAGAGGAAATGTGGTTGTGGTTCCTCCAGATAACAGAGCCTGGCAGAGTACCTTAAGCACACTTCCAAGGGTCCAATACTGGGGAGGCTCCACTTGGTGGGGTAGACTCACAGATGCCAGAGTCCAGGTGCAAGGTTGTTGGAAGACTATTGTGTCCCTGAGGCTTCAGATTAGGAGGCCAGCCAACCAGCGAACTGGCCCTTGGTGTTACTCTGGAGTTCTGGGTTCAAGAGATGCCGCTCCAGTCCTTCTCATCCAGGCAAGAGGGCAGCAGCTCAGCATAGCTGGGAAGGGAAGCAGCCCTTCAGACCAGCAGTCCAGCAGAGTCCCTAATTTTTACTTTATATGTCATGGAGTGTGGTATGCAATCCAGTGTGCCATCAAGAACACAGTTAAAGTCTCCCAGCCAAATCCTGGGGTTCCCAGGTAATTATGTACTTTGAGGCCAAGGCTTCTGAGAAAAAAAAATCTGCAACATCAACAATGAGAGCATAGCGACCCACCAACACAATGTCCCGACCATTAAGCATACCATGCAGTACCACATATCGGCCCCCTCTGCATCACACTGCACGGAAAGTACCTTCAAAGGCGCCTGGGGTGCAAAACAGATCTGAAAAATGGGAAGGTCAATGGACTGATTAAGGTGGAATTAAGAGACCACCTTAGGGAGGAATTTGGGGTTGGTGAAGAGAACAGCCCTATCCCAATGTACTTGGAAAAACGGTTCTTCCAGGGTTAATGCCTGCAGCTCATTAACACGCCTGAGTAAGGTAACAGCAACTACAAATGCCACCTTTCAAGAGATGAACTGAACGGGGCAGATGTGGATGGACTCAAATTGGGGACCCATGAATTGTGTTAGTACAATGTTGAGATTCCATGAGGGTGCTGGTGGGACCCAGAGAGGAATGACTCTTTTGAAGGCCGTTTATGAAAGCTTTAATGATCGGTATCTTGAAGAGAGAGATAACATGTCTATTCTGAAGGTAAGCAGCCACAGTGGCTAGATGTGATCGTATGGAGGTAAAGGTTAGCCCTGAGACCTGCAAGTAAAGTAATTAAGTAACAGACAATGTCTTGTACCTGGCTTTCAATGGGTCAATTTATTTATAGTGACAGTAGCAGACAAACCTCTTCCACTTGGTTGCGTAGCAGGAGCGGGTGGTAGGTCTGCGCACTTCATTAAGAATGCTCATGCTTTCAGGTGAAAGACTAAGTTATCCAAATTGTATGACCTCAGGAGCCAGATCGTAAGGTTGAGGGACCTGGGATTTGTGCGTTTCATTTGGTCATGGTGCCGCAGGAGAAGATCCAGCTTCTTGGGGAGTCTCTTGTGCAGAACCAGTGAGAACTCAAGCAGAGTTGTGAACCAGGGCTGGTGAGGGACGTCTGCTGAAGCCTCTGAACCACAAATGGAAGAAGAGGGAGAGGAGAAAAATCATCTTCAAATATCCTGACCAGTTAATCGATTGTGCATTGACGATGGACTGGGGGTGTGGGAACTTTGGGGTGAAGTTTTGGCATCTGGCTTTTTCTGCTGTTGTGAATAGGCCTATCTGTGGGAACCCCCATCCGTGAAAGTAACAGAGGAGGACTTGGGGCTGCAGTGTCCACATGTAGGCATGTTGCTGCATTCTGCTGTGGCCAGCAAAATCGATGTCCATCCCCAGAAGATTTTGCGCTAACTAGTGAATTTTGTAGTGGAAAGCCCAACCCCAAATGCTCTAGGATAGCTGAGACAGCTTTGGAGAGCGTGTGTCCCCCTGTTTCTTAAGGTAATACATGGATGTCATATTGTCGATCCATACAAGAACAACCCTGCCTATCAGGTAAGCTAGGAAAGTGTTCAACGCTAGGTGAATGACTAGAAGTTCCAGGAAGTTGATGTGGAGGCCCTAGTACTTGGTTTCCCACTGATTCCCCACAGTCCGATCCTATGAGTGCCTGCCTCATCCTATAAGAGAGGCGTTTGTTGTAACAATCCTCTGCGGAGCTGGGTCGAGGAAAGGCTGCCCCTGCAACAGGTTTTTGGTGTTCCACCACTGCTGAGAGCGAGGACTGTGGCAGCTGATCAACACTGGATCATCCCAATGACTCTCCGTTTGAGACCATTGTTGCCCTCAACATTCTTGCAACGGACACATGAGAAGCCTGCCATGAGCTACTATGGCAATGCAGGAGGCCATCATGCCTAGGAGGTGCACGACTATTCTGAGTTGTTTATTCGACTGAAACAAGGGGAGCAGTGTCTGGAAGGACTTGATCTTAGCAGGATTTGGATAGGCTATGCCTACCTCAGAGTTGAGAATATCCCCTAGGCAGGGCTGGATCTGGAGGGATCGGTGATGGGATTTTGAGCCGTTGATAGTAAACCCTAAGATATGAAGCAATCTATTGGGTTCACGGCACTGCTGGCAGGTAGCAATTTTGATAAGCCAATCGCCCAGATAAGGGAAAACATGCCCAGGTGTGCAGCCACCACTGAAAGGCATTTAATGAACATCTGAGGTACAGTACTGACCCCAAGGTGGAGGACTATGAACTGGTAATGTTTTCCGCTGACCACAAACCTGAGATACAGGTGATGAGCTGGATGTATTGATATGTGGAAATACGCATCATTTAGGGTTGCGTAAGGCCACAAGGTTGCCACGCTGGAGAAGCAGAATGACATCCTGAAGGATAGCCATGTGAAAATGCTCTGAAAGAAAATATTCATTTAGGAGCCTGAGGTCCAGAATAGGAATTAGGGACCCATATAGTTGTTAAGTACACTCACGTACCTTGCTGATAGAGGGGGAAGGGTTTAATAGCCCTTTTGAAAAGAAGCGCTTTGATCTCCATAAGCAGCCTTTGATGACATGGTGAAAGCCTGTGTTTGCAAGGTGAAACGGTGAGAGGCATAGAAATGCACTAAGACAATAACCGTGTTGGATAATATCCAACACCAACCGGTTTGAGGTGACAGTTTGTCATGTGGGAAATAAGGCTTGCAGGCACCTAACAGAGGTTGTGTGCTCGGGGTGGAAAGGAGAGGCAAGTCAGGGTTTGGTGAAAGGTGTGGCTCCTTTCAGGGAGCTACCCTTGCTTCTGGGATTAATACCCCTAAAGGGGCCTCTAAAATAACCCCTGGGTGAGGATTGCTGACCCTGGGGTACACGCTGATGAGGGGTGGAGGCTTCAAGGGAGGTGGTCTTTGAGTCTTCATGGTAAGAAGTGTGGCGAAAGGAGCTGCAGGAAGCAAGTGTTTGCAGAGCCCCCATCGCTTTGGCTGTTTATATATCATTTTAAACATTTTTCCAAAGCCTGATCCGCTTGTGGACCAAAGAGGTGCTCATCATCAACGGGCATGTTCAGAAGGTTCCACTGAACCGCTAGCTAAAGCCAGAAATACGGAGCCACGCATGTGTGCATAACGGAATGCTAGAATTTGCCCCTCTGGCAGCAGAGTCGGCTACATCTTGGGTACAGCAATAGAGACGTTTAAGATGAGCATGCCCTCAGAAACTATCGCCTGACCCCGTTCTCTATGATTTCAAGAAGGTATTGGCAGAGCACCTCCATTTTGTCCCAGTAGGCACAATCATATCTTGCATGACGGCTGACAGAATTAGCAATGCGCCGGTGGTTGGCCAAATGCACTGTCACCCATATCCCTCCTGCATCTGTGTGGCATGCTTTCCTTATCTGGTGGTTGGGCTATCCTGTTGGCAGGGAGTTGACTCGCTTACAGGCAGTGGTGATTACCAAAGAATCGGGTAGGAGCTGACTGTGAATATAAATTGGGTCGGGGGGGCTTATATTTTTTATCCTTCCTAGGTGTTATAACCCTAGCCTGGGCAGGGTCTTTAAAAATGTCAGGGTTGTGACTTAACATGCCCTTAAGCATGGGAAGGTACGGAGTGGAGCTATAAGTGGAGGAGAAGGTTTCAAAAAGGAAGCCTTCCTCTACGTGCTCAGTGTGGAACTCCACTGTATTAAAGGAGGCAGCCGTACCAATGAGTTCCTGAAAGGATGTGGAATCATCCAGAGGGGAGGGACAGGCACAGGTAGGGTAAAGGTCTGGCTCTGTATCCCCTAATGGGTCTATATCATAGGACTCCCTAGAGTCACCTTGTGGGGGAGCGTTAAAAGCGTTATCAACCCTCTCCCACACCCACCCACCTCAGAGTGCGGAGCCCTATGAGGTGTAATGCTAAGGGGGTCCCCCTGTAGAAGCAGGTAGGATGGGCAAAGGCTGAGGAACAAGGCGAGGTGATGGTGGTGCATAGGGTAAGGGCTGGTAGGCTTATCTGCCCTCCTGCATTGTTTTGCCGGAATCAGAAGGACCATGAAGTGTCTCCAGGGGAGAAAGCCTCTTCATCCACAGCCGATGGTGTGGGTGTTGTTCCCACTCAATGTCATCGGGACTGAAAAGGTCTGGGGTGTCATCTCTGCTTCTACACAACATCTCGAGTCGACGAGCGTGACAGCTGTTAAGATTCTTTTTGGAGCAGAAAGAGTGGCAAGCATCGCAGGCAGCCTCGTTATGTTCCGGCGACAAATATAAATTGCACCCTGATGCAGATCGGCCAGAAGATATTTTGGCTGGCAGCAAAGAAAATATTGAAATGGCAACCATTATTTCACCTTAGAGGCATGCTGAAGACACTCGATGGAGAGAAGCAATGGGGAGACAGGAGTAGGCCCCGATGGGCTGGGCTCAGGAGGGGCCGCGGACAACCCAGACCCCACTTGACCACAGTAATCAGACGTCGATCCCAGACAGAAAGTAACGGAGATGCGATCGAAGTGCAATACCGACGGAGGGAACAGTGTGAACCAAAAAGAGCACCAACAACTGTGTTGACCCAGAGCACATGTCCGAAATCAACAGCAGAGAGAAAAATCTAACAATGGAGTCTATGACCATGAACATTATTGCCAAGAGGAGGAGTCACAGTACCTCATGACTTTAAAGTGTTCTTCGAGGAAAAACAGCTTGCACATATCTGGGCCCAACTCTAGATGACATGAGGATGCACAGCATGTGTATCTACAGCCGCACACGCCTCGAACACAAAGATTTAAAAAAAAAAAAAAAAAAAAAAACACACACGCAATACCACAATAAACAGCAAAGTTCGTTTCACAAAGATCAGTTAAAGACAGACTGCAATAAAGGCAAGGATTAGGTCATACGGCAAATGCAATGAATTTCTTTGAAGTTTACACTCCTTGTTGTTGTAATCCAAACATATTACCACAGACAAACTGTCCTGTCAATTACATATCAAAAGAGTTGCTGCAGCTGACCCATACCCGCTTGGGAAATACTTTGGCAGTTTGGATTCTGATTCACGTTCCCTGCAAAAACAAAATGTAACAAGAAATGAAAACGTACCCAACAATAAAATTATTCTCAGAAAATCATAATCTGTGGAGCTTGATAAGAAAAATCATCCTGGCATCATACGATACAAAATCTACCACCCTGGTTTTAATGCATCTTTCAACTTATAACTTACTTGAACATGGAGCATCAATACCATTACTGTGTACAAATATGGGGCATGTTGTCCTAGGAGTAAGACAGGCTTCGTCCAGTCTCCACGTCCTGAACTGCTCTATGCTCAGACAATGCAGTAAAGACAGAGACATAACGCTAATAAACAGAGCAGAGTAATGAATGGATAAATAGCATTGCTGATGGGCACGGACTGTCTATTGACTGCAGCAAAGTAATTAGACTGCAGCAAAGTAATTACAGGATTATCAGTTGGAAAAGGAACAGGGTCACCAAATAAAAGTAAAAGGAGTGTTAGTTCACTGTATCCATTGGTGTAAAGAAAACCAGTAGAAAACTGTATTTGATAACATTTTATGTGAACCATGCATCAATGTGTGTGGCAAGCTCTTACCTCCCAGCACACCCACAAACTTCTCCAGGACAAAAAGGATCTGTTTAATATACATCAAATTCTTTGCCTTCAGACGTGTCCTGTGAATCAGCCAATTTTCAATAAGTCAATCACTCAAGCAACTAGGAATTCCTCAAGAGTTTACTACATATTTACATAAAGAGATATATGCCAACATCGACAAGAACAATAATACATTTGAAAATGTATAACCAATTGGTATGAAAATATGTCTAATCTACGAAACGTTGTGTGTGAATGCATATACCTTAGGTCCTTACTGCGAGCTGTGCAGAAAACAGTGGGTGATTTTCTACACCGAGTACCGAATACCATTACTTCAGGGTGAGGTATGTACTGGAGGAGGTAAATATTGCCTATTCTGAGTTTTATAATTGAAAATGGCTGGCATTACATGCTGAATTTGTCAGGGGAAATCGAAAGAGGTGGGATAAATGATCAAACAGCTCGGAATTCCAATTCCTGGAAAACTTAGGATAAGCATCGAAATGTATCCACTGCTCATAACTTATCGTGAGGAGTTCCTCACAGACCCATAGGAGATGGGCACGATGGCTTATTGAGCATAAAAGAATATTAACCTACGACAAATATGTGGCATTGTATTTAAACTAATATTGGAAGGTGCATGATTAAATGAATGAAAGCATAATTATTGGTCCTGCTTGCTAAAAGAAAACAGGTTAAATTCAAAGCATCTGTAGGCTGATAAGGAAAATGTTATACAACCTTGTTTACCTGGGTGACATTAAACAAAGTTGTGAAATGGGTAAGTTAAACATACAAACATATGTTTTGTGTTAGTTGTATGCAAAATAATGACTGGAAAAATAATAATTTGCAGCTAATCGAAAATCTGCACGCTTTGGTGAACCATTTTCTCCTACACCTCATTTCACCTTAAAATCCCATACATACCTAATCTTAAACCATCTGATATTTCAAACTAATTCAGCTCCATCATTCACTTCAAGTGATCCACAGAACAGCTTTTGCTTCACTGTACCTCTGTTACTGCCAACAGTCCTGGAAGCATACATTACCGAAGTTACCTTGATGTCAGAGTCCGAGCTTCTCCGTTCCTTTACAGGGTCACTTGGATCAGCCTTCCTACATAACAAGCAAACATGCAAACTTTCTGTTGTGGATTGCAGCCAGTGGTACTAAATCTATAACCCTCATGGTTATATTGTTTAAGCTACTACTGTAACTATGTTTTTTTTTAAATCACATGTTTGCCCTTCACACATTTGTTTAGATGTCAATAAGATGTACTTTGATCAACCTCAGGCAGGGCTGGTTGACACTTCATAAATAACACCCCATCTCCTCTAGGAAAGCAACCTCAAGAAAAATCAACAAACACCACTCAATGAATCCACGGGCCAGTCTCACAGTGACATAATGCAAAATGATGATGCCTCCCTGCAGAATGCGATGAGGGGTCCATAAATCTGCCAAATGTCACAAATATGGAGCCCCGAAATATCAGCCCACACACCACAAGGGCTAGAGGAGACTGTGTTAAGCCCAGGCAGCCCCATCAACAAACTTCGCCTGCAAATCCGACACCACACACACAAAAATATGAAAGGGAAAGAGCTGAAGGGCGATGTGATTAGCAGACGCATGCTACCTAAAACTATATGGATAATATTTATGACAACCCACGTTTTTCACAGCCTCACTAAAATAGCAGCATTTCCAACTAATGAAAACAAATCTGCAATAAATATATGTGGCTTCTTCCGATGTTTGTTGTTCTGATAACTGAACTACTCTTCAGAGCCTTAAATCAGTGTGCCATGCAGATTGGCAAGTTTTTTTTCCTGCAAATCATCGTAGACCAGTGGACCTCAGCAATCGTTTTCTAACAATTGCAGATTCTTGCCCTCTAACAAAATGTGCGTTTCTCTGCAACAACGCAATGCAGAAAAATTCACGATCGATGATTTGTAAGGAAATGTAAATCAGACTACAATTTTACAAGGTAACATTTAAAGTAGGACTGAAATAAGAATGAATTGTACTGTATGTGAGATATATGTTGTATTGAAAACAGTCTTCCCACTAAATATCAACTCAAATACATTGGAACTGCAAACATACTGTAAACAAAAAATATCGAGGTAAGTATATTTTGTTTTTACTTTATTACACTAATATCCAAATGTACAATATAGTTTGTTGTTTTTTACTATGCCGTTTTATTGTATTATGCTTTGTCCATTATGTTATTGTGATATCTACCTCTAGTTAATATGAAATAATATAGTAATATATTTCTTAATTAAATATTAATTGTAATTCATCAATGTGATATGTTATTTGCTAATATTTGTTTACATATATAATACATTTTTAGACTGTTAATTACATTTTATTTTCGGGTTGTGGGGTTTCCTGTGGTTTGGATGAATAGTGTTTATTTTAAATTATTTAGAAATTAATGTTAGTTGAAACCGTTTAAGTGCAGCTGTCAGTATGCTCCAGGCAGCAGCACTACCCACAGAGTTTGTCAATAAGAAGCATGTTGAAAGTTACATAGGAAACAAAATGCTTCTGTTTTGTTGTGATGACATGAGCTGATATCACAGCAGAACAAAGCAAAAGCAGACTGTGCTAATGGCTCGGTCTGCTTTTCCATTTGTCCGTGCCAGGAGGTAGCCCAAGCACAGAGCAACAGGGTAGAAGCAACACTGGAAAGGGACACTGTCCCCTTTCCAGCACTGTCTATAGCTAGTTGAGTCCTGTTTGGGGATCCCATAGCAGAGATTCACCCCATTAGTTTGTTGTTTGGGGGGATTGACCACTTGAGTATGGCCTTTGGGTATGGTCCACTGCCATCCCACGTACAATAGTATTCCTGCCAACCCCTACAACGGGGGGCTAATCAAGGGTATTTACCCCAATTCTGCCTCTACGGGGCAGAAAGCTCACCAGACACAAGGGAAGAATGGTCAGAGAAAGTGGTTTCCATGTGACTGCACCCCAGTCAACAGTAACACCCTCTCCCTCCATTTCCCCCTGCTACGACAGTTTGGGGGAGACGTGTGGTTTACGCCAAATCTGTCCCAGAGAGAGGGAGAGAGAAAGCCTACTAGACACCAAGGAAAATAATTATCAAGAGAAAAAAGAAAAAAAAGCAGGGGTTGCAGGGGTGGTTCATCCAGGCATCAGGCCATGTCACCATACTCCCTCTGGGGACGGATTGGGTGTTTGTCCCCAATCTGCCCTGACTTAACATCCCGCCCTTCTAGACAAAGGGGTAGAGAGACAACTAAACACCAGGGGAAAAAAGTCTATAAAAACAAACTGGGTGGGTGCATCTAATCCAGACATGAACTGTGGCCCATCCCAGTCAAGCAGTCTCCCTGGGCGAATATTGAGGGAGTTTAACATAAATATGCTGTTGGAGGTGAGGGGCAGAAATCCCACTAGACACCAGGGAAATATTTTTTCAAGGACAAAAATACGGGGTTGGGCGGGAATCCCAGACATCAGGTCTATCCCCTGTGCCTAAAGCCCCAACAGTATTTCTGTCCACCTCAGGCCTTGCGCACTCCCATCCTGTGGCAAGTGAGAGGAAATCCCAAGTACCTCTCAATCGCTATGCTGAATGGATACACTATTGATGCTCAGGGTCAACCGTCTACCAGGAAACACTCCAAAACCCAAAAAAAGACAAAGGCTCCTCAGCCGTCTTTAAGTGTGGGGGCACGGCTGAACAGCCTTTGTCCTTTTTTGAGTGTGGGGGCACGGCCCATTCTAGGCAGCCGCTACCGCTCTATTATTCTTTTTTTTTAAATCCCTGGTGGGCTTTTAGACCCCCCTCCCACTCTTCCCCCCCCTCCCACACACACACACAAACACACACAAACACACACACACACACACACATACGCATCCCCCCAGGGAGGGCAGATCAGAGCAATTGCCCCATCTGTCCCCCAGGGGGGCAAAAAGACTGTTCACCCTTATTTTTTTAATTTTTTGGTGGGGTTGGGGGGAGGAGGGGAGTTTTGGGGGAAGCATGTCCGTGCCTATTCGGGATCAAGCCCTCATTGACTTTGGTTTGATCTAGGATTGAACTAGGCCCAGCCATAGAAGTGGGGCAGCATTTTTATTGCCACCACTGGGGTATTGCTGCATGGTATGAATTTTGTGTATTCCTACAGGGCTGTAAGTTTCCACCATAGAAATGTAAGGAAAATGCATGATTTCAGTTGAAGTTTGAGGTTTGCAGGGTACTGTGTATAAGAAACACCTCATGGGATCCTTGCAAGTCAACCCATCCTGGATTCCCCTAGGTGTCTAGTTATAAAAAAAATTACAGGTTTGCTAGGTGGTGGTTGAGCTAGGGTCCCAAAATACACAGCTACCTATTTTGCAAAAAAACAGGTCAGTTTTGAGTGGAAAAATGTGAAGTGCATTTTGGGCTGTTTCCTGTCCCGGGCACTAGGCCTACCCAGACAGGTGAGGTACCATTTTTATCAGAAAACGTAGAGGAATGCTCGGTGGAAGGAAGTCTGTGGCTCCCCACAGATTCCAGAACTTTCTATCACAGAAACGTGAGGAAAATATGTTTTTTTAGTCAAAGTTCGAGCTTTGCATGGGATTCTGGGTAAAACAACCTGGTAAGAGCAACACAAGTGTCATCATCCTGGATTCCTCTAGGGGTCTAGTTTTAAAAAAAATTCAGGTTTGCAAGGTTTCCCGAGGAGCCCGCTGAGCTAAGGCCCAACATCCAGAGCTACTTATTTGTAAACAATGGGTCAGATTTGAGAAGAAAAATATGATGTGACCATGTTGTGTTTTGGTCCGTTTCCTGTCGCAGCCACTAGGCCTACCCACACAAGTGACGTATCATTTTTTATCGGACGACTTGTGGGAGCATATAATAGTAGGATATTTGTTATTACCAATTGAAGTGTGCTGCATCAGTGCCTTCCAAATATAAGCCAGTTTGTAAGAAAGAAAACATTTTGAAAAATACCCTCTAAATCATATGATCCCACGGGTACCCACAAATTCAGAGATGTACAAATAACCACTACTCCTAAATTTCATATCTTGTGCCCTTTTCAGAAATACATAAGTTATCTTGAAACCTATTTTTCATAATACATATTTCATCATATAAGTTGGTCTATACTCAGTGTACAATGAAAATCCTCTGTATGGTGTTGCTTAGTTGTTGGCTCTGGGTACCTCGGGTTCTTGGAGAACCCTCAAACCCTATATATCCCTACCACCAAAAGGGTCTAGCAAACGTAACGGTACATTGCTTTTGCAAATCGGTCATCACGACTAAAAATTAGAGATGAAAACATTGTCACAAGGGGCCGTTTTTTCCCTACTGGTTATCATTATTCCAACACTTAGTTTCGTTGGGAAAACCTTGAGGGAACCACACATCACTCCTTGCTGAATTCAGATGTTTGCCGACTTTTCACAAATATACAGCTGTCCTGGATCACCCATGGGTTTCATACTGGTTTCTACCACAAACTGGTAGTAGGTTGAAAGCACAAAAAAATAAGAAAAATGGGCTACCTTGTTGAAAAATGCCAAAACAGTTATATAAAAATGATTCAGCTCTGCATCTTCCTGAAAGCTGGAAAAAAGATTACTTTAGCACAGCAAACCATTTGTTGATGTAATTTCTATTTAAAAAAAAAAACAGAAACTTTCATCCTTAGCACTTTTTTCCTATTTTTCCCAAAAAAACTCAAATTGTAGCTATATTTTCGCTATTTAATCGGGGCCCTCCAGGAAATCCACAAAACCTGGGTACTTATAGAACCTCCACATACCCGATGTTAGCATGAACTATCCCAAATAGTAAAAAAAAAAAGGGCTGATCACTTAGGCAGCTAAAGGGTTGAGAGAATGTTGTACAGTAATGTGAAGGATTACTAGTGAAAAAGAAAGACCATGTAATTATGTGGAAGCAAAAAACTGCAGAATAATATTGGTGTAGGTTAAACAGAAAGGTGACTGGAAAGCCAGACCTAAAAATCCATGTAGGTTAGTGACTGCCCTCCCACCTGTGGGTCTGCCAGAGAAAAACAACATACATTACTAGTTATTTAAGACACGTACAGCATTACAATGTCAATAGTGTGCCCCTGAACGTTTAAGCCCAGGGATCTGAATAAACTGATCACAACTGTGTGGTGGGCAAGCACTTTTTTTAAAGAAGCACACAACGTCTGCCCAATCAAAACAAGTACTTGTGACTCTAGTTTGAGGGCAGACCCAAAGCCCCTCTCTAGCAGTGCTCACACAATTGATTGGCGACAGCTGTGCTGTCAAGCCAGACCATAACAACCAGTGTTCCACACTTCTCCTGATAACAACTGTACCCCCACTTGGGTGGCTGGGTCTAGAGCCCGTAATAGGAACAAATCAAACTAGGTACCATGAGAAATCAATGTGGTCTTCACAGGGCCTCAGACAACTAACATTATAAATCCCCCGAGGCCAGAAGTGGGTGGCGTGGGCAAGGGAGGCAGCAGCTGCTGCCAACTAACATGGGCATAGTAGAGAAGAAACAAAGGACGCCCTTGCCTTTGTCATACATCGCTCACAATTCTTAAACTATCTGGTTTAACCTTCCTTTATAAATAGAATCTCTGCAGAAAAGCTGCCGAATTGCAAGGTGATGGCCCCAACAATATGTTTGTAGAAGGCTAGCTCTCTATGTAGTGTGCAAAGTTAGGCACAGTGTGCAGGGGATCCAGGCAATCACACGTTGGTTTACAGAGGTAAAAACTAGATCAAGACCACCTAATGCTCTAATTTTTATGGTAGCTTGATCAAGCAGTTAGGTTAATCTTGCATAAATGCAACGTATCTGTTGAACTCACAGTATCAATAAATCGAGACACACCACAAAAGAATAACTCAAGACTAATTTACAAAAAACCTTCAGATTTTTATATCAGTTTTAAGACCAAGATCATCCAGATCACGTAAGTACTTTTCAAGTTATGATTTTTTAATAAAGTTAGTATTTTTGTGCGTAATTATGCCCCACAGGAATCAATGAAGAAATATTTGGAAAATTCACAGTAAATCTGGCAATGCGTTTACCAGTGTCTCCTTTTGAAGGTATAATGAGGTTGTCGTTGGGTACCCTGGACCTGCTGTAGAAGTCCAGGCAACTCCCAGTTCCGGCGAGAGCATCTGCAGAAAGTCGATGGAGCTGGTGCCAGGCCACTGCAGGGGATAAGTTGGAAAAGCACTGCACAGGCTGACTTAAAGGTAAGTCTGGTGGGTTCCCTTGGGATGTCGAGGTTGCAAGGGGTGGTGGGCCCTTCGGGCACAGCTTGATCTTCAGTGCAGGGCACAGGGTGGCAGGGTGCAGAGTGAAGCAGTGAGCCAGGAGCTGTGAGCAAAGGTGCCCTTGGAACCAGGAGGTAGGTCACTTTGAGGGTCGCTTGCAGGTCAGCAGGGGCACTCTGATGGGAGGTCCCGGTGGTTTCTGAAGTCCCTCAACTGGAGTTTCCTCGTGTTCCTTTTTCAGTCGGAAATGGACTGTCCTTCTGGGTGCCCAACGTGAGATGGCCAGTACCAGGCTACTGCACGGTCTGGCCACCAGAGGGCGCAGTGCCAAACTTGGCACACTGGTAGGTTTCGTCCTCACGGTCCAACAGGCAAAGTTTGGTCCAGCTGCGGCATCAGGTTTCTTGGTCAGCGGTCGGTCAGTGAAGTAGCCTTCACTGGGTCCTTGGTTCCTTGGTGTTGGAGAGTGATGCCTTCACTTTGAAGGGAGATCTTCAGTGGTTTTTGAAGTGTGGAGGTCCTCTGGGGGTTTGTCGAGTCCGTCTGACATCCAAGCAACCCCTCAGCAGCGACTGTTGAGTCCTGGGTGGAGGAGGCATGGTTTGGCACCTTTTCTTGGTACAGCAGGACTTCCGTTCTCGAACCTTGGGTCTTCTTTGTTGCTGGTCTTCTTTTGTCCTTCAAATCTGATTTCTTGGTTTAGGGATGCCCTCTAAATACTATATTTATATATATTATATATATTTAGTGGGCATTTTAGGGGGTACCTAGGAGTGGCAAATAAGTCATCTACCTTAGGGTATCTACACCCACTAAGTGACCACTTCCTGTGGGCAGAGGTCACTTCCCAAAACCTGATTAGCTGTTTTTCTTCCATGCAAGATGGAGGAGAATGAAATGGAGAGGTCACCTTGCAAGCAACACCTTAAGGGTGGTGCAAGCCAGGACTGACAACTTCTCCTACCCTCTGTCTGTTTTCCCGCCGTTGCTCCCACCAAAAGTGGCGGTTTGCAACGGGGGTGGCCATCTGCTACTAGCAGCAGGCCAGGGGGTCTAGTTTCAAGTATGGTATGCCCTTTAAAGTTCACCAGCAGGATAGTGCACATTCCTGACAGAGGGGGTGTCAGCACCTCCACCCAGGAAGGGCTTTGTTCTGAATCTCAGATAGCAGGATCTCTCACCCCAGGGATTCAGACTCTTGTCTGGTAGTGGCAGGCTGGTTGTTACTGCTCTGCAATAATGCCAGGGTGTTAGCTTTTTTAGCGGGCACCTCTAAGGTGACCCCTGGGTACATTTTGGGATAAATCCAATACTGGTACCAGTCTGGTTTTGCCATTCTGAGGTGTTTGATACCAAAGAACCCAGGGTAGCCATCATGTAGCTGTGAAACTCATACTGACCACTGTCCAGCACTGTTCACTTACTATGTTCCGGGTTTGGCAAGGACACAGTAGGGGTATATTGCTCATGCATCTATGCCCAAACATGCCATTTAATGTACCCTGCATTAGGACTGGAAGGCCTGCCAGAGAGGTGACTTACCTATAGTGCATGCATGTATAGTGGACAGGGCACACAGGCTGTGTGCCATGTTTAGTTTGTCTTTTAGAGTTGCATCAGAACATTCAGCCTGCAATGGCAGAGCTGGGTGCTTCTGGATTCATGGCCCTAGAGGGTGGCACAATCTGTGCTGCTGCCCTCAGTAACCTACCCTTAGTACCCCATGCCCAGGGTACCCAGGTACGATTTACTAAGGACTTATAGTGGCAGCTAAATGTGTTGTCAATTGTGCCAACAATGTAGGGAAGGAGATCTGGCCCAGGGAATCTGGTTAGCAGGGGCCCTGGGCACTAACAACTTTGAGGCTACATCACATACCAGCCAAAAAGTGGGGGCTAACCATGACAAAAAAAGGCTTTTTCTCACAATGTTCATGCAGCTCTAAGAAAGGAAAGTGTTGTCCACTTGAGGAGTCTGCAAACAAACACATGCTAATGGAAATTTAAGAAAACCTTGGACTCCAGAGAAAAGATGATAAGAAGGCCTGTACATTTATCATGGTAATGTGAGGCAATGTAGTTGTTCCTAGAGACCGGGAAACTACTCGGTTCAACCCTAAATGGCAAACCCAGGCTGAGCTGCAATTAGCATAAGGCGGCTCATCTAAGACCCAGAGCCATCTCTTCAGCAGAATATTGCCTGCCTGCCTGCCTGGCTGGCTGTTACCTTCCCCTTTTGACCCTCAATAGTGCAATTCTAGTTTTGTATAGTACACGGCTGGGAAATCACTGTTGTTGGGAGAGGTCCCTCGACAATCCTAACAAATCACAATTCCTGAGTTCTGACATCTGGTGCCATATTTCAAAGACCACATTGCTTTTGTAAAGAAATGATTTCATTTTTAGACAGCACTTAGAATAAAAGTATTTAAGAATTGTTCATCACAGTATTATTATTTGGTACTTGGAATGCAGAAGGGACAAATAAAATTATAGGAAGTCACAAGACCTCAAAAGGCAAATTCCGTTTTACTAGTGAACAATAAAGGTAAACAGTAAAATATAAGCCAATTAATTATATGAAACATTCTAAAATATGTTCCTGAAATTCTGAAAATCATAACTAATTAGGTTGCATACCTGTATCTTTCCATGTACTGTGACAGCTGAGAAAAGACTTGGCACAGCTGAAAATATAAAGCAGGACACATATTACAAAAGCATTTCATAAGGGAATATGGAGGATTAAATATAGAAATACAGAATGAACCTAGTTAGATGATAAACTTACCATGTCACCTTCCATGATGTGCACTAACTGGTAAAATACGACTGAAATGTTTTGAAATTTTGAAAGTAGACTATAGAAAGTAGGTTTCACACTGCCATGTGTGGGATGAGCAGTGGGGTCACTAATTTACAATAAATTCTCTTTAATCCAAGTCTCTCAGACATTTTCATTGTGCCAATGTCCTTCACATAATACAAATCAAATGCTTGAGAAAGTCTACTAATCTACTAACTTTCACATGTGACGCCATGCTTATACCCAGTGGCTGCTTACCTTTTAGGGAAATGCGAGGGTATTCCCAGCACAAAACACAGAGTCATCACTTGGAGGACCTCAAACTCCTTGGTATATTGTAAGCAACCTATATATTATGGGGATCCTTCATGGCTTACAGTCAGCATCCTAATCATTACAAGATGACCCTTTCCTTGGGTTATGTTGAACATCCCTGACATCATGTAACCCCTGACATCTCGTGGCAACCCGCTGTTTCTGGTGGGCATCTTCATCATTTGTTAGCTACCACAAGCAAAAGGGAGGCAACCTAACACATGATTTATAGATGGGCATGTGATGAACACTCTGCCCATTGTGGGGCAGCAGTATACAAAAACACTACTGTGTATAGAAACAAAACTCCTAGATTTATTAAAAGAAAAACGTTGGCATCTGGGTCAAGATGTATATTCAAACAAAATGACACACTTTGGTTTCAGGGAATTTGTGCTTGACCAAAATGGAAAATGGGAAATGGAAAGCTGGTATTGAGGAACTAAATATTTAGGGCCAAAATTATCGCAAAAAGATTATATGTAAACCAGTTATTGGTACATAACAGCACTTCCAGATATGGTAGCTATGCCGTGACACATAAGCAATATGGAGGTTTAATGTAATAATAATTTACTTCAAAGTTTATAAATCCAGCAGCATCTTGAAATCAAAAACAATACAATCAGTATGATCCCCATATCACAAAAAGTAAAGCTGTCTGAAATCATTAAAACTTTCAAGCTCACCATAAATGTCACATGTGCGTTCCCTGATTTTATTAACAAGATCTTCTGCTAGACTTATTAAATTAATTTAGACTGGGGAATGCACTTTCCACTGATATGACCCATGAACAGGTACAAGAGTATTTCTGGAGTGTTAACAGAAGGTTCTCAAAATCACAATGTATAGCAAAGGACTCCACCCACCCCACTTCTACGCAGGAGTAATGCTTCAAAACACTAAGTTAACTCTCCTCCTGGTCCCCACATATCTCTATGCTGTTATTGTAGGAGCTCCTGAGTGGCTGCTTGTGCCATCTTCCCTAAAGTACAAGTTCTTTACCTTCAGAAACGTTCTTTCTGGTGAATACTCTAACTACAGATACCTCACTGTAGAATATCCACCAGGCACCAGATCAGAGCTGCACATTTGTGGTAACAGTGCTCCCATACGCCCCTAGGTGGTGTTGCGTGGCTCTGCAGTGATTTCATACGTCCTACAAGTGATACAACAGAGCCACATATAAGCCCCACCCCTGAGGTGGGGCTGAGGTCAGATTCATGTCTTTCCCCTTTGTACGCCCTCAGACTCGGAGCATGAACAATTGTTAGTAACTTTGAGCTGAATACTAACTTGAGACCTTTTAGATGTTAAAATGAGGTCTATCGACGGGATGGGGAGGAGAGAGGGCAGTGGGAAATCTGTGGTGAGGTAGATTAGCCACCAAAAAGGCATTATCGAAGTTAAGTAACTAGTCCTTCTGATGGATGCTTCTAACCAAAGATTACTCACTACAGAATGAATACAAAAGCAGGACTTCCATAAGGTGGAGGATCTATGGTATTGGCTCAGACCAAAAGGTTTTTCAGAACCGAGCGGGTAAAGAGTCCTTCCTGCTGGACCTGTCAAGGCTGTAGTAGTTCATAAACGTATGCAGATGCCCACATCGCAGCCTTGCAGATGTCAAGGACAAGCACCCATCACCCCCCACCCTGCCAGCACAGGGAAGCAGCCTTGGCTCTAGTGGAATGGGCTCTACGACATTTCGGCAGCTGCTCCTTGGATAGTACATATCAGATCTTAATGAAGAGGACTATCCACCTTGGCAAGTTTCTCTTATGCTTAGCCTTCTCTTTCTTTGCTTCACAAAGACTCACAAAATTTATCATCCTCTCAATAGTCCTTGGTACGATCTATGTAAAAGTGTAAAGCACTTTTTGGATACAACCAATGGAGCCTCTCCTCCTTTTTCAGCAGTGAGGATAAGCAAAGACCACTAGTAGAGTAATGAATTAACGAACATGAGTGGAAGCCACAGATTTTTAGTAAGAAGGTTGTCGTAGTCCTTAGCAGCTATTGGTAATTGAAAATCAGGGTGTAGGGCAGCAGCACTGATAGTGCCTGCAGTTTACTCATGCGACAAACTGACACCTGCAATGAGGATAAGAGTCTTCAAGGTTAGGAGACGTAGCGAGCAACTGTTTATAGGCTCGAAAGGCATACACATGAGAAAGTTGGGAACAAATTAAGGTCCCACAGTGACAACACAAACATTTTAGGATGGTACGTTTGTCAAACAAACCTAAAATAAACCAAACCACAACAGGTGATTTAAACACTTGCTCTGGCACATGTAAAGCCAAAATGGCAGACAGCTTTTTACAGTCCCCATTCCAAGACCTTGCAGTGCTAAAGGCAAAACAAATACAGCTATCCAATATCTTCTGCTGTACGGGCTCTGCATCCGAGGCACAACATGGTTGGGGTTGGGTTTCCATCCACAAGAGTGCACTGGCATGTATGGTTCATTTGTTTGAGTCACACCAAAAGTATGTCTTTTAGCAACATCACGCAGCTCTTCATCACTTTGAGAAGCGGCCATCAAATCATGGGAATAGAAAGGAAAACATAACCAAATATGCAGCACTACTTTATTTACATCTGGCTAGTGCTCTCTATGAGATGATATTTTTGCATACAAGAACAAACTGATTGTGAATAAACACTGTGATGAAGTACCCTCTGACATATAAATTGGCTTTCCCTTGAAGAAACTGCTCTCTCTTTTTTGACCATAAAAGATGCTGGCCAAATTACATCTGTTGGGACAAACCTCTGACCTCAAGATGCAGAATGGAAAGTCATTTAGCAAAAACCAAACTATTCTCAATTCTAAATTGTGGATGTATAAATTGATCTACTTTTCTCAGGACTGGACACTGAAAAAGTGTCCTTGGAGCCATTCTTGATTGCTAAAAGAAAGTAAACTCCTCTCAGTAGTCATGGTCCCACCGCAGACAGATACGTATATGTGAAAATTGTCAAGTGACTCCTTAAGCACATACCAGATTGGAGGGAAAAAAAAAAAACACAAGGGTAAAAAAGATCTCAATGGTGTTCTTGTAGCTCTTGATTGAAGGTGAAATATAATACAGACGTTATTAGCAAGGCACTAAACTCCACCTGACATAAGTGAAGAGGATAAGCCAAGCAAGAGTACCCAGGCATATATCAAGCAGTAGTTCCAAGTACTTGAAGCAAAAATCAGAGCGAAAAATTATAAAAAGAGGATAAAGAACGTCTCAAAATATAAGGTAATAAATGTGCTGCAACATATCCATTATTTTGCAATGCATCTTTACATATCATTCAAACAGAAATAAACATCACAGGAAAGACTACGTCATCTTGGATTTGGAACCTCAAATAGTATTCAATGGATGCACCACCATCTTGGAAAGGGCATGAATTAAGGCTTGGCTAAGCCCTTTCCAGAAACTCCAGGTGTCAATTTAGCACAAGAAGCAGCAGCCCAACTGTGACATCCTTGTAATGTCTGATGTACTAACCAAGAAAATCACCCCCATAATTTATAAGACAGTGACGAACAACTCACACAATAGGTTGGAATGACTTAAGGAAAAGTGGAAAACTGATATAAGAGTAATGGGAAAAGATGAATGGGTAGAAGCTGTGCAGTATCTTTGAGATGTTGCAATCAGGCTTGGCTTCGGATTGGTACACATTAAGATTTTACATAGGATATACTACATTTATTCGCAATTGAGAAGCTTTGGGAAGGACTACTTGTATTTATACGTCAGAAGATACAGTGCGAGAAAGGAATTTCAATCAATTAATATGGACATTCCACAAACTGAGACCCTTTTGGGAAAGGGTGAATTATTGCATATTTCAAGCGATGTATGCCCTTTGGAAGATGGGGCAAAACTCAAATCTGCATATATGAAATTTAAGGTCCACATCAAAATGCAAAAACCTTTTCTGCAATTTGTGTTTGATGTTTATAAGGTTCCGCGAGCCTCCAAATGTAAATGTCTGCAAAAGCCAATAAGGATTGGTGTATGACTGTGTACATATCTGATAAGATATAGCATCTGTGAGTGTGATACTGGGGTCTAGACTAGTCCTTTACTCAGAAAGAGAAGCCAGGTTCCTCCAACCATCATCCTCCCACAAAGTAAAAAAGAGTCTGCAGCCCGACGGCTGGACAACTTATGTAGAGAGACTAAAGGTTGAGAGGCAGACTGCAAAATTAGATGTATTTGAACGATCCAATGTTCCCAAGATGTATATCTCTCATGCACATCTGCATACATGATTCAACATCTGTGCCGTTCTCAACCAACCCGCTGTAAAGGTTAGATTTGTTTGAACATTTTAAAAATATATATATGTTTTTAAATAAAAAATCTTGACAACTTTGCTGAGCGCTGAATTTCGTAGTCCCTCCCAGTTTTCATGCTTGGTGTTCCTTGCAGCTCAGCAACACCCCTGTGGGAGACCATGAGCTCAGAGACACCAGTGAGATCTAAACTGTGTGGATACCTAAGCAAGTGGTGACTGTAGTGTCCAGCAGCACACTGCCTTCAGCACGAGGAGCACATCTCTTCCTAAGGCGCATACATTTAGAAGTTGAGTGGATACTTAAGCAAGCACTAAGTTTGCGTCCAGCAACATACTACCTTAAGCACGAGGAGCACTTCTTTTCCTGGGGTGTATAAATATTCTTAGCTGTGCACCATAGCACTCTTCAGCATACCTTTTGAATTCAGCGATCTTTGGTTAAAAGTTCCTGCTGATGGGCACACAAACCTTCAAGGGTTGTGCATATGGTTGGGTATAACTGGGGTTTGCCAGTATGAATGTTTGCATTGGTGCTACCTCTGCAGTGTTCTCCATTGACACAGCGTTATAGGTTCAACATTGTCACGATGTCTGGAGATCTGTCACCACTGAGCATCAGGTTCCTCTTGGACGATTTGCATGTGAAGCAAGCATTCTATCATTATTAGAATGAAAGACGACTTGGAACCACATAGCGTTTCATAAATCTAACAGTGCTGGTGCTGCAAAGCTGAACTTTAACTTCAAAGTACAGGCAAGGTGCTTCAGTTTCACAACTCCAAAGTATACCGTTTTGTTTCATGAGTGCACATTTCAAAGATAAGGAATATCATGGACTGAGCTGGTTATGTGCAAGGACATTTCCACTTTGAAGAGTAGCCCAAATTCACCAAGATTCTGTGAGTTTAGTTCACATCTGTGATCACCTCCTTAGATGATGCAGAATGTATACGTAGAATAATATTTTTGAATGTTGCAGACTGGCAGGCACTGAGGGGGCTCCTAAAAATCAGTTGCTCTGATCCAAGATCAAAAGACAAAACTCAGAATTGGTAATGTTGGTTATTCACAATGAAGCACGGTTACAGATCATGATTTGAATGAACTGGAATGAGAAAGTAGCCATCCAGAACATGGAACTAAAGTAATTTCTCTGCATCACAAAGTACTACTTTGATGATCTGCCTACACAGGAACTTGTTCAACCTTCAGAAGTCTAAAATGAGACAGTCTAATGTGTTTATCTTCTTCAAAAGTTTGCCCAATACATTTTTGTGCAGTGCATGCTGTTGGTTGTGACTCTGTCAAAGGCATAAGAATGGGGAATTAGTGACTTATTCTAATGTATGTCAATGTCCAAAGATGGGTGACAATGCCTTGCTGGGTACAAATGATTTGCAATCCTGAAACATGACAGACGTGGAAATAGAAATACCATACTGAGAGCTCTTCATTCCTTAGCGCAGCTGATGCAAGACACATCTTTACATGCTACATGGGGAACGCAACACCCAAGAGAGAAAAACGACACTTATTTTTCCAAAGACATAGAACACATCCTAGAATCTATTTTTTAACAAAGTAGGCAGGCATTTCCCTTGATACTGACAATTTGAAACGACACCTGCACATTGTCAGACCACCCACAAGCTACATTAGAGTTTGAGAGAACAAGCTCTGGAAGTGGCGGCCCAAGAATCACTTGAACATTATTTCACAGAGAATAACAATGTGTAATTAACATGGGCACAATCTGGGAGTCAAAGAAAGAGGTAAGACGAGGGTGTTTATCACCCTTACAACCACACTCATAAAACGGCTAAGGAAAGAGAGAATTAGAAGCTAGGCTGTTACCGTTAGAAAAACAGCATAAAAGGGATTGGTCAAAGAGAACATATATAGACTTAAGAAAAGTCTGAGCACAATTGAAACAATTCAATTTTAAAGATACAGCTACAAAGTTATTATACACAAATCAGAAATAGTATGAAAAGGGAGAAAAAGTAGATCGATTGCTAGCATACAAACTACACAACATCACAATCAGAATTCCAAGATAAATACTGAACTTGGCAATAATCGTGTAACAACACTAGGAATTATGGAAGCATTTACTGTACATTATAACCAGTTCCACCAAGTCCAAAATTCAAATAGCCAACTACAGGATATTCACTTAGAAGACTTTTCCACCAGCACTAGATTTTGATTTTACAACAACTGAACAACCCATAACAGAAGAGATTTATGCAGCAATTAAGAATTTGCCAAACAATAAAACCCGAGGGTCAATGGGTGTTCTGCATCCTTTCACACAGCTTACCTGGAGATACAAGTGAGCCTATTATCCAAAGTAAAGTTTTTAATTACTTTTTGATCTTTTAAACATTCACTGACTCCATGGCCGAATCTATCATTTAAATAATCAAGTAACCTGGCAAAGATCCCACAAAATGTGATTCATATAGGCCCATGGTCCTGCTAAATGTTGATGTGAAAATATACACATCTATATTAGAGACCTGACTGCACAAGATTTGTCATTTCATTATTTCTCTACTTTAGTTTAGGTTTGAAGAATATCTACAGACCAGAAGAGACAACACCAGATTAGTGGAAGAACATATTGATCTAGGAATAACCACTAATACTCAAATAATCATTTTCTTGCTTGATGCAGAGAATGCATTAGTTAGAAAAGACTGGGCATACCTATCCAAAATTTTGCACAAAACGAAAACAGTTTTGAACCTAACATGTTCGCCTTCACTGAAGCCAATTTTAAATTCCCCTTCGTAAAGATAAAAATAAATGGGTGCGCTCTGCGCTCTTGGGTCCAGACCTAACCAGAGGTACAGGACAGAGTTGTCCCCGGTCTTCTCTGGTTTTTGTGTTAGCTATGGACCCATTAATCAAAAACATTTAACAACCCAATTTTCTATTGTACTGCAGCATTTATATAGCCCTTACTATCTCTGTGAGGGGCACTGAAGCGCTTACCTACATAGGCAGCAAACTAAACCATTTAAGGGGTGTGGCTGTAAGGGTGTTGTCTTTGTTTTGTGATGCTCAGTGGGAAGTGTTTCCATGTTGTGTGCGATGACCACAGAGGTGTGTGTATTGTGTTATGGGAACACAGTGTTTAGCAGTGTGGTGGATGAGGAGGAGAGAGACATAGGCACAGTTTACGGTTTTCAGTATGCTGGCAGCTTTAAACAGCTCTGCAGATATCTTTATGGTACTTAATATGTAAATAGGCTACTTAGCTGGTCAGTGCACTGAAACGTCCAGTCTTAAATATTGTTTATTGTTGTGGTCCTGAGCCAGCTTGGCTGAAAGGATACAGAAGATGAGTGATCTGCTGTGTAGGGCCCAGATACCATCCTGCATCGGAGTGTCATTGTGAGATGTAAAGAAGCAGTCAATATATATATATATTTGGGTCTTGCAGCAGTGGCCTGTACTAAAGTCCTCTGGTTGGCCAGCAGTGTGTGACAGATCTCTTTAGTTATCACATGACGGTTTATTTGGTGCAGGTTGGTTTATAGGCCGTATTTTGCTGTTGATGGACAGCCCCCATAGCATATAAACCTTATGTTAATATAAGAGGTGTGAGTTATAGCTGGCTGCTGACCACTGATTATTATGATACGAGTATTAGCATGGGCCAGAAATGTTATATATGAAATTACATAGCTACATAATACCTTAGCAAACCATAGGTCAGCATTTCTTAGCTTATCTGCATATCAAAAGTAGTTTGCTAGTTGGGTTGTTTCCAATATGTTAGTTGTACGCTGAAGATTAGGTTTGTAGGTGCAAGTGTCATTTTAGGGTTGGTCGCCGGAATGTGTAGTAGTTTATGTTAGGAATAAAGCTGTGCGTGGTCCAGGTCCCGCCCGAAACTCGCTGCGCGTATTTGCGGCGCTTCATGCACGCCACTTGTCATCCCCTCTTGTTCTAAAAGTGGTCATCAGTGTCGCCTGCCCTGTGGTAAAGCTCATGTAGCTGCAGGGTCAGGACATTGGTGGACAAGATGCACTTATCAGTGCTATTCTATAAATGGACTACAATTGCCAGGTTTCTAGAGGCAGTGGCCATCTTGGGGTGTGGCAGGCCTATAGAGCCCAGCCACACCCAAGGACATTGCTCACTATTTTGAAGACTTCGATGCAGTCAGACCTCGTGGGGGTTCCTCTGAAGAAGAGCAGATTTCCTGCATGGCAGATTGACAGCAAATCGAAGTATCCTTGTTTCCATGGTTAATTCAGATACGAGTAGGTCATACTCGTAGCGGTAAGGTCTTGATGGGCCCAATCTTGAAGGGAGTTGTTACTTCCAAAAGTAAAGCGCCCCTTAGCACAACGAGCAAAGCGTTTTCAGTTCCCAGAGTAAAGCGGCCTTGACGTGACAATCAAAGCGCTTCGGATCAAAGGAGTAAAGCGCCCCTTAGCACAACGAGCAAAGCGCTTCAGGCCACACGTGTAAAGCACCCTTGGCACGATAATCAAAAGCGTTTCATGCCACATGAGTAAAGCGCCCTTTGCACGACAATCAAAGCGTTTCATGCCACATAAGTAAAGCGCCCTTGGCAAGACAATCAAAGCTCTTCAGGCCACATGAGTAAAGCGAGCGGTCTTGGCACAACAATCAAAGCGTTTCAGGCCACATGAGTAAAGCGGTCTTGGCACGAGGATCAAAACGCTTTAGTTCACATGAGTAAAGCGCCCCCCCTTAGCACAACGAGCAAAGCGCTTCAAGGCACAAGAGTAAAGCGCCCTTGGCATGTCAATCAAAGCGTTTCCAGCCACATGAGTAAAGCGGTCTTGGCACGAGGATCAAAACGCTTCAGGCCACAAGAGTAAAGCGGCCCTTAGCATAACGAACATAGCGCTTCAGACAAAGCAAGTAAAAGCGCTCTCTGGCATAATAAACAAAGCGCTAAATGTGAAAACGTTTCGGAGAGAAGCAAATTATAGTTTCATTGTTTTTTGGGAAGCATAATATGTGAGATACATATTTAAGTCTTTGAGAATTTCTAGGCTGAGATCAAACGTTTATGTTATGAATGCATAGTTGTTACATGATTGATATTCAGAGTATGACCACAGTCCAAAGCTCTTGCCATCTCTAGGTTCAGAGGTTGCAGTTTGTTCTTGTTCCATGATTCAAAGAAGGGGCTACGCCCAATTCACAAAGGGTCTCAATCTGATATCACGGAGACGCCTTTATTCAAGAGTCTATTGGTGAGTTTTACTGTTATGAATGAGTATATGCATATTTGGTCTAACAGTTTCTTTTCAGATCTCTCTCCCTGCAGTTCCCTACCCTAATTCCCCTCCCCCGCCTGGCATCATCATAACTCTGTGCTATAATAGCTTTCTGAGTTGGTGATGCCGGGAGGTGGGCCTTTTGTTCAGCAGCGTGCAGATCCCGAGGAAAGGACACTGTGACAGTTTAGTTATCTTGGAAATAGCCATGTTTTCAACTGTCTTGTGAAGTATATATGCTTCTAGATGCTTCAAATGCTGGGTAGTAAGAAGTTCCGGAGCTTGGCAGTTTGTACTAAGAAATCAGTGCCTCCTATTGACTTTTTATGGTAAGATGGTATGATTAGTGGTGCAAGCCTGAAAGGCAAAGTCCTATTTTTGTTTGTTTTGCTTGAATTTAACATTTATAGTGACCCTTTTCCTTGGGAGGCTCTGTGGACACCTCAGAGTGCCTTAGATATTGCCCTTCTAGATACAGGTAGCCAGCTGAGTGGCCTCAAAATAGGAGCCATGCATTCTCCTGGTGAAGGGAGATGTTGGAAATGACCCTTTGTGCAGGGTTATTATCCCCAAAACATTTGGCTTCTGACCTCCTGTTTTTTGATCCTGTGCTGAATTTCGTTTTCGCTGACATTAGGACTTTGGGCACCTTACCACTGCTGACCAGTGCTAAAGTGCAAGGGCTCCCTGTGGAAATTGTGATTATGATTGGTTGTCTATGATGGTCATATTTGAGTTACTGGTAAGTCCCTAGTAAAGTGCACTAAGGGTGCCCAGGGCCAGTACATCAAATGCTACTAGTGGGCCTGCAGCACTGATTGTGCCACCCACTTAAGTAGCCCCGTAAACATGGATCAGACCTGCATTGTAGTGTCTGTGTGCAAGTTTTAAACTGCCAGTTTGACCTGGCAAGAGCACCCACTTGCCAGGCCCAAACCTTCCATTTTACTACATGTAAGTAACCCCTAAGGTAGGCCCAAGGCAACCCCATGGGCAGGGTACAGATTAATTAAAAGGTAGGACATGTACTGGTGTGTTTTACAGGTCCTGATTGTGAACTACTTCTACATTTGTTTTTCACTATTGCAATGCCTATCTCTCCCATAGGTTAACAGGGGAATTGTCTTGAAATATCTTTTAAGTGTAATTTCCCACTGGGAGTAGATGGAGATATGGAGTATGAGGTCTCTGAACTCATAATAAAAAAAAACATCTTATGTGAAGTTGTTTTTTAAATTGCAAGTTTCAAAATGCCACTTTTAGAAAGTGGACATTTTCTTGCTTAGCTATTATGTGCCTCTGCCTAGCTGGGGAATACATTTCTAGGTCAGGATGACAGTTGGGCTGTTTATGAATTCATTCTAGACAGTCACACAAAGGGTGCTGAGGTGTGCCTTCCATATCCTGATGGGTCTTCCTGGGCTAGAGTGGTGGGGGGAGATGACACTTGCACCTGAATAGGGCTATGTCTGTCCTTACACAAAGCAGTGTCCAACCCCCTGAAGTGTGTCTGGGGTCAGGGCAGGAAAGGCAGGATCTTGTGCACTACAAAGACCTTCCTTTGAAATGGGCCTACTTCAAAGGCAGAAATTAGTATAAGTACCGGACCTCACAGACCACAACTTTAGAATCCTTCTGGACTGAGGACATTCTGTCAGGACGAAAAGGTGGATGCTGTAGGAGGGACTGCTACTCTGCCTGTTTTTTTCTGTGCTGGCCTGCTGCTTGCTGCTTTTGTCCTGGGAGGTAAAGAACTGGACTTTGCTTTCTACATCTTGTTTTCCAAGGTTCTCCAAGGGCTTGAACTGAGCTTGCCTCCAGTTAAGAAGTCTCAGGGACATCAAAGACGTCATCTGCCAGTGCCTGGGCTCTTCTGCTGAGAGTCCTGACTTGCCAAGTGGTGCCAACTACAGTCTCTGGTCCCTTGGAGGTGTAAGCTGGTGACCTGAAGAAGAAAGTCCACGCGCCATGGCAGGGAAAAAAAGAAAATCAACGCAGCCCCTGCCTCGTGGCTACAGAATCGACACAGCACCTGTTTCACCGCAGCTCCGCAACGCACAGCGCATCTGGATTTTCCACACATCGTCCCAGGGGCATCAATTTCTCTCCCCGCACTGCAGTAAGAAACCGAGGTTGCGTGTACAGAAATCAGTGAGTCACCTTTCCTGTGAGGAAAGAATTGACGCATCACCTCCCCTGCACAGTAAGGAACCAACGCATCGCCTTGCTTTTCAGCACGTTACCTCTTCTGCACCCCGCATCGTCTTTGTTTTTGACTCATCCCAGGTACTTTGTGCTAAAAAGATAAAACCATTGATTCTTATGGATTAAGCCTCCTTAAAAGCTTTAAAAAGTGATTTCTTTACTTGTGTATGTTGGTTTTGTTGTTTTAATCTTTAATTCAGATAAATATTATCTATTTTTCTAAACTGGTGTGGAGTCCTTTTGTGATGTTTTCACTGTGTTACTGTGTGTGTAGAGAAGCCTGACTGTTTGAGCCAAGCTACCAAGGGGGTGAGAAGGGGTCATCTTAGCGCCTGGTCTCCCTTACCCTGACTAGAATGAGTGTCCCTACTTGGACAGGGTGCAAAACCACTGCCAACTAGAGACCCCATTCTTAACAGCAGACAGGAAGACTTGTGGCGGCAATTTTGGATGAGGAATTTTGCGTGTCATGAATGAGGGTGCGCCAAAGTATAAGCTGTGGGCATAGTCAAGCTTGGAGATTACAAACATGGGGATGGCTTGCAGTTTTTGTTGATATCCAAGATATCAGAAATGCAACACACTGTTTTCCTTGAGTAGAAGATACTCTTTGTGATGCTGTCAACATGTGGCATCAAGGATAGGTTTGAATCCATGGTGACCTTTGGGTTTCTGACTTCTCGATGTTGCTGGAAGGGCCTCAAGTTACGTAAACCATATGGGAGTAGTCTGTTAATTTGGTTATTGTTTGCAGGTCATGAGCTCAGTCTCTGCAGCATTGAGCTTTAGATGGTTATTCATCATCCATGTGTTTATGGCACGATGGTAGTCATCATGTTTTCAATTGTTTAGGGCCATCCATTTTTAAAATGACTTTGGTGTCATCTGCATAGCTGTAACAGGTGAGGCTTAATCAGATTTGGTAAGGGGTTTAGGTAGATGTTACATAATAGAGGGATATGATGGACCCCTAAGGGACGCTACAGTGTTGTATGTGAGGAGCTGATGTGAAAGGTGGTAGGTAAACTGCACCTTGTTTCTGAGATAAGAAGCAATTCATTTTAAAGCTTTTTCATGGACTCCGAGATAATGGAGTCTTTGTAGTAACATGTGGTGATGGACAGTGTCAAACACAGATGGTAAATCCAGAAGCAGCAGGTGGCCACTTCGTTCTTGTCCACTGTGAGTTTAAGACCATTTCAAATGGACATAACGGCTGACATTGTGGCTCTGCATGGTCTAAAGCCAGAATGTTGGTCTGACATGCAGTAATTTTGTTCTGCACAGTTGAGAGTTGAATAAACAGTGCTCTTTCAAATATTTTTCCTAACAATAGTTCATTTGATACAGGCCTGTAGTTTGCTGGGTTTGATGGGTCAAGCTTTCTCTTCTTGAGGAGTGGTCCAATGTAGGAGGGTTCGGCTCAGGTGAAAACAAACCCAGCTCGAGGAACTTGTTGGGTATGCATCTGGCTACCTTCACATGTTGTCCAAAGAATATCATCAAAGATTTGAGGAGCTGGTTGATCTGAAGGTGATCCTGATGGTCTGGCAGCAATGATAATATTAAATAAATCTTTTTGTGAGAGGGTATTTAAAGTATACATTGATGGATGATTGCCTTTATCTCCTTCCATGGTGGTTAGGTCATGTGTTGTTCTGGCATCGCCCACGTTCTCCTTAAGAAAAGTTTTAATCTTTTTAATTTTTTATGTCAATTATTTGGATATTTTGTCACATACGTCTTGTGATTGCATTGTTCCTGTGTTTTGGAACCCAGGATTTCAGAATTCTGCTAGAAGTTTGCGAAGTTCTTCAGAAGGGCAGTTGGCTTCTGTTGTGTGTAGAGTAGTGGTGTCTTTTCTGTGGTTCCGATGGCTCATCTGTAGACTTTTATAGTGGCGTAGCATACTTTTTTGTACGTTTCATTTCATTATTTTCCTCACTTGTATTGTAGTATGTTTAGGTGTGTTTTCATTCTTTGGATGTCATTGATCCATGCGGTGTTCTTTTTCTGGTTAACACTGGCTGTGGTCTTTTTTATATCTGTTTGTTCAGTGCAGTTGAGATCCAGTTGTAGAAGGTATGTCTTTGGGGCATACGTTTATTGGGGTTCGTTCGTGATAGGAGTTGACTTTGTGAATTTCTATTGTTTTCCTACTGTGTGTATGAGCATTTGTTGTTGTTGGTCTTTGATGTCTTCGAAGTGTTATCATTGTGGTAGTGTTGAACTGGGTTGGTTGTGGTAGCTGTGGATGTTGTTAGATTCTTCTTGTCAAACCATATGTTGAGGTCTCCTGAAATGTATAGCGGTTGGGGGGTGGGGGTCCCGGATGGGTGCTGGCCACAGTATCTAGAAAGACATCTTTAAAGATGGTATTGCTGGGAGGCGGTCTAAATATAAAGCGGAAGGAATAAGTTATAGTTTGAGTATAATCGCCAGGCCTCCTTCAATTTTGACAATATTATTTCTGTAAATACAAAAATGCGATTGAATCCCCTTATGGTATGTGGGTGCTAAGTCTTCGCTGGACCATGTATCATTCATGAAGGTGAGGTCTGGTGTTGTTTCTCAGAGTATTTAAAAATTATGAAGCAATTTGTGTTCATAGATCTTGTGCTGAAGAGTAAGCAATTTAGGTTTAATGTTTCTTGTTTATGTCATACTGTTTGAGGGGGATGTGTAGTATGTGTGGAGGAGCATGGGTATACGTCATTTTAGTATGGCTGGATTGGAGGGATATTCTAGTTGCATCATGTGGTGGGGTGAAAGGGAGGTTGTCTGGGTTGAGAAATCAGAAGTTTCAGACATGTTTGAGTGTGTGGGCATTTTGTGACAAGTAGTGGTGCATGCAACTGCTGTGTTGTCTGGTGATATCAGTACAGTGTATGGACGTCCATTTCTACACAATCTGAAATCCAGGCACCAAGGCTCAACTGGCAATGGCAGAAGTGGTCAATTTGGCCCAGTGGAATGGGCCCCGATTCCTTCTGGAGGTTCCTTCTTGGTCAAAGTGTAGCGTTTTTTGATGCAAAGGATGATCCTCCTGGATAAAGTTCACTTTTATATCAATTTGCCTTTCTTGGCACCATGTTACCAAACACAAAGCTGGTAACCCAGTCATATTTCCTTGATGCAGTACAGGTAGTAGTTAACCGGGCAGGTGGTAGGGTGATGGACTGATTCAGATTAAAAGGAGTTATAACTGTCAGCAGAAAAGCAGCCCTGGTCCCAACACTAATTTGTCAGGGAAAAAAAAAAGAAGTGAATGGTGGGCAGGAACTTAAAGCCTGCAAACTCACTCACTCACTCACCCACCTGATCGACGCGATTGCCTCCAAAAACACATTTTTTTAAAAAGTTAACATTCACAACTGGCAGTTATGGAGTGGCTCAAACTGAGTCCCCATTAGAAATGTTAGTACAATATAAAGGTACCACTGAGGCACACCAAAAGGAGTTGGCGGATAAAGGTTAGTCGCATCATAACTGGAAATATGATCAGAGAAGGCTGATCTGAGGGACACAGGAACAAAGACAATGCTAATAAATACCCTCTCACAGTTCAGACCTGAAATCCCCTCTGTGGAAGAGAAAGTGTGAACTGCAAAACTTGAGACAGGTTTGCCTGCAAGGGATCTATGTTATTGTTTGTACACCATGCAACAAAGTTACAGTATCTCCCAGAATAGGGAGACTCAGTGGAGGGGCAACGAGCAAGAAGATATAGACAACTACGTAACAGCTGAAAGCAGTTCAGATATTCCCACTCAGTTTCCAAGCATGAAGGTGGAGGCCTTGGAGTTTGGAATGCAGCACCATTTCCCCCAAAAGAGCAAGTAGGTCCAGTCTAAATAGCGGCCTGAGTGGGAAAGGGGGGAGTGCAGAAGCACCAAAGGTCTGCATACCATCCCTCCTCCTTGGCCAAAATGCAGCAATTACAATGACTTGGGCCTAGCCTTACCAAATGCCCCTCAGAAGACCAGAAATCAATAGTATTGAGGAAATGTGTAGTGCAGCTGAAAGTTCCACCTCAACCGATATGCAATCCCCCAAGGCTCTCCTCCCCCTTCACAGATACTTGAAAGCATAGAAGTGCTAGTAATCAGCATTTTAGGAGGAGACAAAGACTGATTGAAGATGTAAAGGACTACCTCCAGTAGAAGCCGCCACTTCTGATCGGCACAATAAAGCTGGCTCAGGCAGCTGGCTCTGACATTCAGAGACCCTGTTAAGGAGATTAGTGGCCAACCAGATCCCTTGATGGTGAGCCTGAGACTACATTGTTCACAGTTTCAGGTAAAGGTGGTGAGACAATAACCTCCCTTGCTTGTTAAGGTACCACATCACTGTTGTGTTGTCCACCAAGACCTGAAAGAAACGACTATGGATGGGAGAAAGGCCTTGAGCACCAGCAAATTGTTTGCAGTTCCAACAGGTGCCGGTTACTCTGAAGACCAAAGGCCTCTGATCTCCAGATCCCTCAGATGAGCCTGCCACTCTAAGGTGGAGGCATATGTCACTACTGTAGCTCAGAATGAAGATTAAAAGTCGTCCTGCTCCATAGGTTTGACTCCTTTTCCCACCAAACCACTTCAATAGTGGAAATCACAATGGAGTCTAACAGGTCTGCCTCATGGAGACACTAGAGCAAGGTCCTCATGTGCTAAAGTACATGTGTGACTACAAAAATATAGGAAGCCAGCAGACCCAGTAGTCGGAGTACTTTCAGACTCTTACAGGCAGCTGGAATGAAGGGACTGTTACCTGGATGTCTACAATCCTCTGATCCATTTTTTCGAAGAATCAGTTCAAAAGCAGACTCTGTGATATACTATAATTCTCCTTGCAGGGTGGACGTGGAAAAATTGTTTGTCATAGACAATATAGTTAGTTTACAGCCAGCACTTTTCATAAGTTAGAACCGCTTCTTCAGGACATAGGTCGAACACAATATATCTACATTTCCTAAGACAGTGGTCGGAGTTTCAGATTTCTTTCTATGCCCCATTTAAAAAAATAAATTTCACTGTAACATAAGCACTTGATACTTAATTAGGACAATATTCCTCACAATGGTAGATCACTATATATATGGTATATACTATATCAACAAGATGAGTCCATCAATCAGGATTTATAAAGTGCGGCTAATCACCCGATAGGGTATCCAGGCGCTTGCTGGTCCCGGAGGCTTATCTGAACAGCCAGGTCTTGAGGGCCTTTCAAAATTCCGGACATCAGGTGATGGTGCAGAGGTGCGTGGGGAGGCTGCTCCAGGTTTTTGTTGCAATGTTAGAGAAGGAGCGTCCTCCACTTCTGCTTCAGTAGATACGAGGAATATGGGCAAGTGAGAGGGAGGAAGAGAGCAGTCTTCTCAACGGTTGGTGGAAGTTCAGGCAGTGGTTAATGTACACAGGTTCTTGGTTGTGTAGAGCCTTGCGTACACGGGGCAACGGCTTGAACTGGCATCTCTTCTGTACAGGGAGCCAGTGGAGTTGCCTGAGGTGTGATGAGGATTTGTCGGGGAAGGCCAAGGATGAATCTGGCTGCGGCATTCTGAAGCCTCAGCAGGAGGTGTGCAATGATTCCTACGTAGAGGGCATTGCCGTAGTCCAGTCGGCTTGTAATGAGGGCCTGTGTCACAGTGTGTCTCGTTTGTAGAGGTAGCCACCTGAAGATCCTACGTAGCATGCGCAAAGTGAAGAAGCAGGCAGAGGTGACAGCGTTGATCTGTGATTTCATGGTGAGCTCGTTGCCAGTGATGATTCTGAGGTTTCTGGAGTGGTCAGAGCGAGTGGATGCGAGTCCTAGGACTGATGGCCACCAGGAGTCATTCCCTGTGTTGCTATTATTGCCAAAGATAAGTACTTCTGTCTTGTCTGTGTTCAGCTGCAGGCAGTTGTTCTTCATCCAAACAGTGACGCTTGTCATGTATCTGTGGAAGTTGGTTCTGGTGGTGGAGGGGTTGAAGATGAGTGAGAGGTTGAGTTGGGTGTCATCTACATAGGAAATTATGTTGAGACCGTGACACGAAGTTGAGCGTGTTGGCAGTACCAGTTTACTACAAAATCTTATATTTGTATAAGGTATGTAAAATAATATTGTTCCCCTAAAACATAAGCAATGGTGCTTTATTTATCCTCAATGAGGCCAGCTTGGCCATCATCGATGAGAATAGGGCTGCTATGTGGTTTTTTTCAGCCGGTTGCTTGTGGTCCAGTTTTGAAAAGAACTGGCTTAGCAGTTCACGCTGGATTGCTCTTACTGCAGCAGAACCAAGACTGATTTGCATATGGCTGTGTCTAATTTGAGTTGGCATTGTGGCAACAAAATTATGGACTGGGAGGCAGCCCTGAATAATTATCTGTGGCTGAGATTAAGTTAAGCATTCCATCCATTACTTTGTTGTTTACTTCAGTCGAAGGAATAGCCTTTGCCAACTGTGAGGAAGGAGGACTTTCAACACTTCTTAATGGTTAGAATGGCTCGCAAGTGGGGAAGTGGAACTCCAAACCTACTTGTGTTAACTTCCTATTTGCAAAGGAAAGGCTGGTGGTCATCACAAATTAATGTTGACTTAGACTGCGCATATGAAGAGAACAAACTATGCAATAGCAAGTTGACAACTACAGTTCGCAGCATGCCAAGAACTCTGCACATGCTGAAGAGGCAGTGTCCATCTTGGTTTGCTGGGTATAATTCCTTTTTTTGTTTCTCAGCGTCTTTGTTAGAGAATCATGATGCTATGTTGCTGTAGTCTGGCCCTCACTGCAAGGACCATATATTTTTCGAAGCAAGAACTTTTGCTTCCTGAGGATTTATATTGATAAGACACTGGGAACAGAGAGAGGTATTCAAGCAAGCTATGTTGCTGATGAAAATGAAATTTCTTGAAAAATTTATCTAAACTCTTAAGACTTGGGGACTGTTACGTTAGATGGGTTACCTGTGAGTGTACAGGTACAAATTCTTTAACTGGACTATTTTGCGCTATAGATCATCCCCAAGGTAAAGAGTTATAGTACACACATAAGAGCTGCTAATAGGGAACAACAGAATGTTAACATTGTTGGTTTTCTGCAGTTCTACAGAAGTGACAAAGCTTGAGGCAGTTATTCAAATCAAGGGAGAAGTGATATATATATATATGTATATATATATATAGAGAGAGATATTTATTAATTGCAATACGTACAGTAACACTGGTTACTACTCTTATTGCAATTAATCAAGCTTACCACTATTGGGGCAGTGCATCTTGATACCATCTAGGCTAAAGACCACCCAGTCATCAGCATAGGTGAGAAAATAAAACAGATATTGAGGACTATTCTACGCATCAATATACTACATTTGAGCCCTCAACACGGAGTAGAAGCGCTGTCATTAGTTTAAAAACAGCTTTCAGGATCAAAGCAAAAGTAACCAAATGTAAACCTTGAAGAGATCGGAGTTTAGTAGATTTAAAGTAGGGCCTAGACCTTTTTATGTTCTTAACTGCAGATCTCAAGAGGATTCTCCTTTTTTGTGAAATGCACTACACATCTGATCAACAGACTGCTCTAGGACAGCAGAGTGTTATCCCTCTCCAATTGGCTGTTTTTTGAGTCTGATAATGTGGTGTCTAGGCTGTACAAAGGATTAAATGTATGCATTTCTGTCACTGATGACATTTCAATTATGGATTCCAAGCCTGACAACGTGGAATAACTCAAAGCATGTGCATGTTTCAAAGACCCAAAAATTGAGAACTAACCACATCAAACAAGCAGGTTTTGAAGTGTTGATAAGGTTGGAAATTTTCAGAAGACTCCCTTGATGTTACTTTATTCATCAAGTTAACAATTCTTTTTTACTTACCCATGTCAATGTAACTCTGAGATTTGGTTTATGAATAAAAGTAAAATCCTTCAGTTGGTTTGTGATGCAGCTCATCTAATGGCAATTAGTAATGTTAAGAGGAGGTTTGGAGCTGAAATATTTATCATCTGAAGTGCATCGTTAAGATGTGCTTCTATATAAATAAGAGGATAGGAGATAAAATAGGACTGAATCTATCCACAGTCAAATATCACATGCGTCACATCATCTTTTCTTGTCCCTATACTAATTGAACCAACCTTGCCAGTGTATAACTTTACTACACTTCTCAGATGTCTGGGAAGTCTGTCATGGGAACTTAAGTGGGCACTTAATGTTCCTAGGGGCAGAATAGCAAAATACAATTAACCAGTAAAAATTAAAAAGTTTTTCTTAAATAATCTTAAACAGTATTTCTGAAATAAGAGTTCTCAAACCTCGTTTTTTTTTTTTTTAATAAGAAAACCAGTTTCAGCTCATCGGTTCTGTGTCTGTGACTACGGGTACCAACTCACCTGAGAGCCGTTCACCTGTGAGCTGTATATGCCGGTTATTGTGTCAATTAAGTTGTGGGCTTCATCAATAATCACCACTTGATCCTTTAGTTTGATTCCAGATGCCTGTCTGGTAGATTCATGCAAAAGCATCTGGTAAGGCAGTACCACCAACTGCAAAGGAAAACAAACAAGTATATTTTCTGTCTCACTCCCTCAGGTCATTCACACAGGTTATCACTCTAATAATAGATTTTATGTGTCACAACTCAACTATGTCATATGGCATCGATAACTGAGTAGACTACAAACTAAACAAATGTCCAAATGGTTAGAATAAATACTTAATGAATCCCAAGAGCAGTGGCAGATGGTGATCTTTGAATTTAGTGTAGTATAAAACAATACTTGCCCTAAATTCCAAGTGATCAAGAACTTTTTCTTTCGGGAAGGTTAGGCGTCTGGCTCTTACCCAAGAAAATGTTGAAAACAATTGGGTAAACATTTTAAAGAACAATTTTCACAAACATTTGTTAAAAGGGCAGTCTGTATGAGCACTCCTTAAATACTCAGGTACTTTAAGGGTGTAGCAATTCAATGAAGAGTGAGGCTCCTCATGAGGTGACTTAAGTTTGTTTTTCCAAATGTTCAACTGTGCCTCCATATATCAATACTTACCCCCACTGCGCGCCAAAGCTAGCATTTCGTCATGTGTGTCCCTTACGACAAAAACTGCATAGAAAACGTCTGTGCCATAATATGTCAGGGATTCGATCCAAGTATCATTGGTGACCAATGTGTCAAAACTTATCACTTATGTCAGAGCTAGCATTTTGTCATGCTTGCCACTTGATGTCCACCCTAATGTCAAGAATTACCACAAGTATGCCAGCTCCAGAATTTTGCCAAGGGTGTCCCATATGTTATTTCGAATACACCGTACCCAGCATTCACCATAGGTGCATATATTCAAAATCTACCTCCATTCTCCAGTATGCCATGACCAGCATTACCTCCGGCATTCCAGGACCAGCTGCAGACTCTCAAAATATACTGTGATTCACTCATGCTCACTTATATTCAATCAGTTACACTCATTCTCACAGTCACTCCCCCAATCCTTCATCCTCACGTATTTATTCTCACTATCACTCACTCACTTGCATTCACTCTGAATTATTCTGACTCACTAGCTCTTACATTGTTAGTCACCGTCACTCACTCTCCTTTACTCACACATACACACTCATTCAACTATACACAAGCTCTCAGACACATAAAGGCATACTTTTTTTTTTGCTTACCCTTCAGCTGCCCGCACCCTTCTGCTGCACGTCCTCAGCCGCTTGCACTGAAGGAAACTGAACATTGTGTGCAGTGAAAGTGTCATACTAATGCACTGTGAAGGCTCCAGGTTTTAGCTAGATGAATGAGGCCTCTTACTTCTTCAGTGAGGCATGTGAACCTGCTGAACTCATTGATGAGATAGGATCACCCTCTTGCTTCTTCAGTGAGGCATGTGAACACATTGAACTCATTGATGAGATAGGAGAGGGTGAGGCCTCTTGCTTCTTCAGTGAGGCATGTGAACCCGCTGAACTCATTGATGAGAGAGGAGAGGGTGAGACCTCTTGCTTCTTCAGTGAGGCATGTGAACCAGCTGAACTCATTGATGAGAGAGGAGAGGGTGAGGCCTCTTGCTTCTTCAGTGAGGCATGTGAACCCGCTGAACTCATTGATGATACAGGAGAGGGTGAGGCCTCTTGCTTCTTCAGTGAGGCATGTGAACCAGCTGAACTCATTGATGATACAGGAGAGGGTGAGGCCTCTCGCTTCTTCAGTGAGGCATGTGAACCTGCTTAACTCATTGATGAGATAGGATCACCCTCTTGCTTCTTCAGTGAGGCATGTGAACCCGCTGAACTCATTGATGAGAGAGGAGAGGGTGAGACCTCTTGCTTCTTCAGTGAGGCATGTGAACCAGCTGAACTCATTGATGAGAGAGGAGAGGGTGAGGCCTCTTGCTTCTTCAGTGAGGCATGTGAACCAGCTGAACTCATTGATGAGAGAGGAGAGGGTGAGGCCTCTTGCTTCTTCAGTGAGGCATGTGAACCCACTGAACTCATTGATGATACAGGAGAGGGTGAGATGACAGCTTGACAAGTACCGCCGACACTACATGGCTTAAGCCTAAAGCAGCTGTAGGTGACACTCTAGTGCATCACAAATGAAGTGTAACCTGGGAGTGTCAAGCTGCGGTGGCCAGGTCTGTCTCTTTGCTGCCCAGGAAAATGTAACAGTTGCCTGAAAGTACATGTGCCCGCCATCAGACAGGTTCACTACCTCACAACGCTGCATGACCCTTGTTCACTAATAGTGATTAATAGTTTATTATTACTATGAGTATAGTATAAAAAAAAAAATTAAAAAAAAAAAAAAAAGGTTGAAAAACAACCATGTCCAAGACCCAACATCCATAAGGGCGAGACGTCACTGTTCATCAGAACTGTTGTATTAAGGATTGAGTGGGAAACCAAATTATACAATGCCCATTTGGCCAGTTAAGTTATAGGTCACAGAATCACAATCATTTACATACCACACCACAAAAACACTGGGTTCTTCATTTGCTCACGCTAAAATCCCTTTCAATTAACTAGGGAGAAATAGATGAGCAAAGTAATTCAAAATGACAGATTTAGAAATGTCAAATTGAAAGGTCTCTTGAGACATGCAGTGCTTTACAAAACGTTCACATAATTAAATAATGCTTGTTAGGTGTATCCATGCTGGCAGTCATTGCATACCTATCATTAGCAGGTGGCTTCCCATAAACATGGACATTTAAAGCCAAACCAAAAAACAGAGGAAGGGCTATGTAAGAGAGGCTACACAAGTGATAGTTATTGGTACAAAACCATTTGTAGATTTAGGCTTTCTTAGACGTCAGTGGCTTTGCACGTAGGAGATATTCCCTTGCTGCATAGCGGCTTTATGATGTAAGAGTATTTAAATATTAGCAGCATTACTCTAATTGGCTCCAAACACATTTATTTGTTTGAACTTCAAGAAACAATTTTGACCAGAAATGGTGTGCCATAGCAAAACTATAACGGGATGTATCACTGAACAATTTGAATTAAGAATATTTTGTGACTAGGATACATTATTTTTTTATAAGATGTTTTGTGGATGTAATATTAAGTGCAGAGTGCACTGATGCACAGTACAGAAATTAATAGCACATGCACCATATTTACATAAAAAGGGGATTAGGGAAAGAGAAAAAAGAGAGGGAATGAGGTAAATGTGGCTGCTTCCCAGGTTCAGGAGGTGCATTTTCAAAGCAGTTTGAAGATGGAAGGGACAAGAGGGAGCCGACTCCAGTGGTACGAACCAAGTAGGAGAAAAAGAGGAATCACAATGTAGCACAAGGAGATTTACAAAAAGGAGTGGGAATTGTAATGGACCTGTGGGACAAGGACATGCAAAGGGGTAGATGAAGATAGTGAAGCAAGCTAACACACTGAGGAAGAGCATTCCGAAAGTATGATAAGAGTAGTTAAGCGCTTGGTTGGTGATAACTAGTGCAATACATGTGGAAAGGAGGGCAGGATGGTCAACAGTATCATACAGAAGAAAGTACACAAGTCTCAGTTCTGCAGAGAGGTTGAGGAGGATTAGTATGGTTGAGAGTCTGTACTGAAGTGCAGATGTGATAAAATTGAAGTTTTGGTGGAGCGTGAAGTTTTAAAATCAGATTGTAACTGGTTGAAAACTAGGTGAGATGAGACTGAGAACTGAGATGGAGAGAGAATCTTATGGATGATGTGAACATAGTACATGATGGGCCGATGTGGGGTGCGGATTATTGGCTCTGCAGGGCCACTTGACTCACTCTATCAGCTCCCCTAGAGGTAGGGGAGGCCACATCAGCCCAGATTTGTGCCAAGAGATGCATATATTTTTTGCAGAAGTCCCACAGTGTGGGATGGACTCTGGGCCGAGCAAGCCCACAGTAGTCGCACTCTACCAGCTCCCCTAGTGGTAAGGAAGGCCACCTCAGCTCACTTTGCGCCAGGAAGCCCATATCTTTTCTGCAGCACTCCTGAAGCGTGGGACGAGCGCAGGGCACTCCCAGACATGTGCCCTGGCCAAAATCTGGTCCGTCTGCGTCTATCCGCTTCCACCGAGGCTGAGCTACCCCTCTTTGTCCCACGCTGTGAAGTAACAGTGCTGCCCACACAGATAAAGACTCCAACAATCAGGTCAAGAGGAAATCCACAGCTCCAAGTGTGTCCTGTGTGCCAAATAAGCAACACTAACTAACTGGCACTATCACTAGCTTTTTGACTAATGCAATGGGCGTTATTAACACGTAAAAAGAATGTTTGGGGGAGAGGCTGGGGGTCACTAAGAAAGGACTAACCTTGGCTTCATCCAGAAACCCCTTATCCAATAACACGCCCACCAGTGCTCGCCTAGAGCACTTCCAGGGGGCTTCAACAGAGGAGGTGTCACTAGAAGGTAGCTGGCAGCAGTCGCCAGTCGCAGAGTGGACAAACCCTACGTATTCAAAGGAGACCTGAAAATAGTGCAGGAGAGCAAGCCTTGAACCAACAAGGACCCTACTGGGTCACCACCAACGAAGAAACAAAAGAGCAATGTACGCTGGACCTAGGAAACCCAATGTGACCATGAGACACCTTAACAAAGCAGTAATAAGGGCATCATCCGAGAATGGCTCCTCCCCCAACCACTGCACCAAGAATCAATATATGATGAGGATAAGGCTGACCCCTACCATGCCTCGTTCAATACACATGGGGAGTGTTCTCTCGAAACTGCTTAGCACAGTAGTCTCCGCGCTCAATGGCATTGAATTGGCATTTGAAGTTATCATAGGATAACTTTCAAATTCAGATGACCATGATAAAAATTCATGCTCATGAAATACACAATAGAGCACAAGACTACGAAAAAGTGGCCTCCAAGGGGCAGCCAATGGGACAGCTCATGAGTTGATACTATGCAGCAGTATTAACAAAAGGGGCGTGCCCTAGTACCAGCAACACCAGGGCAAAAGAGCATAATATACAAAAGATATGGTATATTGTGGGGAAGAATACAGTACACATTATCACCAAAGTGAATACATAAATTATTCACATGAATTGCTGAAAAACACTTAAAAAACAATTCATTCTATTAGTCACAATAGCACAATTATATGCTGCTCTACGTATTAGTACCTGGACTGTGAAATAATCACATTACCACAAAAACTACATCACATACAAAAAGATCCACATATAAAAACAACCCAAAAAATATATGCCAGACTTCTGGCTAGGATAACAACAATTGTGCTAAATACAGTTTTACTCCAGTCTTCCAATTAATTGGCTGTACTCCTTATTTTGAGACCGGTCCACATAGGAGGTAGTTCATGGGGTAAACACACCAAGCGACAATCCTGTCAACTATTTTTCAATGTGAGTCCCACATATGATTAAATACCGCTCTGGTTTTGATTAAGCCTCAAAAAGGTGTTGACGCGTTTCGGCCCCTGTTGAGTATAGGGCTCCTCAGGACAATGGAAGAGTGAAGTGCCTACAAAGGTTCAACAGGAACTCTGAAATGAGGCAAACGCAGTGTAAATAATTCTCCGCTAATGACCGCCAAGGGGCTCGCCAATAGCCCTCTGTTGTGCTTCAATCAGAGGTAGGGTAGCTCAACCAAGAATCAATGTTGCACAAGCCTCCATTGACCTATTTCGGCCCTTGTCGAGTATGGACCTCTTCAAAACAGTGGAACAATGAAGTACCTACGAAGGTTCAACAGGAACTCTGAAATTAGGCAAACGTGGTGAAAACTATATTCCGTTAATGGGCGCCAATGTGCTCATCAATAGCCCGCTGCCACTATTTAATCGGGGGTAGGGTAGTACAACCAAGAATCAATGCAGCACAAGCCTGCATCCGCTATCTTTAATGCAAACTCATTCTCCCAAGCGGTTTAAGAACAGTGCTCCCAAAGTAGCAGCAGGGTCAGTAAAACCACCGTCACTGTGTGGAGACCCAAAAAAACAAAACAAAAAAAGAAGAAGTTTGTTGGTGGTTGGTACTGGTGGTATTGTTTCGGTCTCCACACTGCCACCGCAGGTTCACCGACCCTGGTCAACCATAGTTACCAACTAACATTTATCATAACAACTTTAACTGCAGAAACCCGGCAGTAGTGGACTCACTGTACTCTGTTTTAAGTGACCTAATATGTAGGCTACAGGGGGATTTTGTCGTAATATGAGAAGGGGACTTCAACTGCCTACTGTGTCCTTGCAACACTACGAATAGATTGTGGGACAAAGATATAGCTGGCCATTCACACTTTGATCACAATCCATGCAGCAACTCACTTAAAAAAATGCTGGTGAGACAGAACCTTATACTCACTGTTTGACATGGCAAAGGATGCAATCACTAGACAAGTCTCATTCACTGGGAGGGGGCAATGGTAGCTCGATTGACTTCACTGTCTTATCAACAGAGTTGGGGGAGAAAACATCCCACTTTTCCATTATTCACGGTGACAAAAGGATCACAATCCCTTAGTTATCCACCCATCACTGGGAAAGCTTGTTTCACAAAACACCCCCACCCCCCACCCCCCAGACCTGAATACTCAATGAATAGGGGCATCAGCTGTAAGTGGGCAGGTATTGACACAGGGGAAACAGTGAGACGTCTGGTGAGAGGTACTAGGGATCAGATCTCAGTATGTCTTGACTACAATGCTAACTCATCAGACATTTTGGAGGCATATGCTGGTATATGCAGATGAGCCTCGAAACTGTTAAAAGCACCCTACTTCTGGTAGTAAGGGTAAAGAAGTGGTTCAATAGCTCATGCTCTAAAGCTCATAGTCATCTAAAAAGCACACCGAAGAAGACACCTAGGGATATTGAAGAAGTACAAGAGTGTAGATATCAGTACAATGCCACCATCAAGGAAGGGAAAGAAAGCACTGATAATGCTATGGTTTTTCATCTGGTGTCGACCTGAAGCAGCACTCAACAAAGCCACGATTATAGACAGTTTGAACCTAGATAAGGCGTGCACCACATAGTGGTTACAGTATGTGAAGACGCAGTTGTATGCAATCGGTCGTCGTGATCTTTTTGACTATCCACAGAATGTAGAAAGGCATCTTAAAGCATGTCAAAAGTGAACTGCTGGCCTTTATGGCAAGCAGAAGAGAGGAGTGGGAGAGTGGTAAGAGGATGGTAGGGGCACATGCCTTATAGACAACCAGTCGTATAGAACCATATTTGCTTACTATCCCTAGTACACAGATAGTGTATTTAATAAGATTTCATCTTGCTATGGCAAACCAGCTGATTCCATATCCATCAAACACTCACTGCGACAAAGATCTCGCAGTCTACCGGTGGGACTCAAAATCGACCTAATCACAGCTGCACTTAGTTTTTTCTGCAACCTACATAGGGACCACAGGAAAACCATATTAGTCCCATTGCTCAGAACCCTTAACATCAGAGTGTGTAGACTAACTCTGCTGTACCTCCAACTATCAGAAACAGAACTAGTATGTCACACAGTTTACAGGTTCATCGCAGCTTCCGTTAGACTGCCTAAAGCGGTCGGGAAATAACTGCGCTATATTAAATGAACTTCACCGTATTGTTGCCAAATCATGATTTCTTGTCGTGAAGCGTCTTTTTTGCACTGCTCCTAAAGTGCATTTCGTCCACAACTGATCGGGAATGCTGTGTACTTTAGCATGGGCAGTCGAAAGTTGCCCTATACCTTACTGCTGTTAAAGAATGCTTTACAACTGTACGTAATTGTAATGGAACACAAATCAAAGGTCTGGTTGATAACTGCACTGTAATTACTGCACTTTGAAATTCGCAGCTAATACTCTATAAATCACTGCTTCCGTCGTTGAAAGTATCCATCTAAGAGCATCAAGTGACCACACACTGTGGCCCTTGAATAGGTCTTCTGCACTGATAGAACTTGCATGTTAGTGGACACAGGTTAGAAGTCACTACCAGAGATGGGCCTTGCAGCCGGTAATAACCAAAACACAACTACGAACTTTATACTAATGGTTGCAATACTCATGCAACCACCCATGGAGAAGACAACCCATTTGTTTTAAGCAGTAATCATTTTAATGCAGATATGATTTTATACTGGACATAATGTATTTTGTGCTTTTATGGTTACAAATCCATATAAAGATTTTATAGTTCAACTACTTAGTAGATGTTCTAATCTAGGAAGCAGCCAGATCTTCCTGTGTCACTGCAGAAGAAAATAGATCCAGGGCTGTTAAGTATTCATTTCTGTGTTCGGTCACAATTTGCAGAGAGACCCCACATTCTTCTGTTCACAGAGTGGGGCTGGGAGGGAACCAAGATTAAATAGGAGGGGTTATTGGTTTAAATATTTGTATAGGATGGTGTGAGTTGAAGGTTGTTCTCACTGAGTCACTGAATTGACTCAGTGAAGGAAGTAGAGTGAAGCAGCGGTTTATGGTCACTATAATATTGGTCAATTTCAAACAAAATGGCATTTAAATGAACTAGAAATGTATTAATCTACCAACATTTTAAATCTTCTTCCAGCCACTGCACCATTACGTATTCTCCACTGCAATCCATCTAGTATCTGCTCCCCAAAATTCCCATGACTGACACTTTCAAACTATAAATCAAAGATCCCCAATGTATGATTTAGCAATGTATGGCCAGCACTGTGTGACATTTAAAAAATACTACCAGTTTGGATGCTTTTATGAATAACCCACATCTAATCTGCGACTGTCATCTGATTTAAATGGGTTAAAGGATCAGAACAGACATTTTAGGATTCAATGTTCTTTTAATAGAATCATCAGCAATAATATAAAACGCTGGAAACAGCATTGCTGCCACACCATGACTTTCAAAGATAAAGCATAGATTAACATGTTAAACAGATCTTCTGAAGTTTGTTGAAAACCATGTTAAATTTCTCTGCAAAATCATTACTCGTACCCACCAGGCAACCTGGGCAACAGTGGGGGTGTGAGTGAGGAACAGAGTAAAGAAGCCACAAGGATAGTTACACTGACTACTTCAACAGAGTTTGCAAGATAAACTCTTTTTCCTCTGCTTTACTCAGGTCTGCACTCAACGCTCCCTTCTTGTACTCATCATAACTATATTTCTTTGTTGAAGTCTGTATGCCCTGCACCAGTCACTTCAGCACAGTCCTAAGGTAAAAGTACCTCCTCATCTAAAAGCCTCTGGATTGTCACTGTGAGGGGAGTCTCTTCAGGTATCATTGGTACTCCTCTGCTACTTGTCTGCTTGCCACAGCTAGAGGCCAGAAAAACAAAACACAGCAACACTCTCAAAGAGTTGTGCTGTCCAGGAGCCCAGTTAGCCAAGGAGAAAAGACACTTTTCACGGGAGGGAATAAGTATACGATTAGTCATATATGCAAAGCAAGTGTACGATTAGTCATATATGCAAAGCCTTCTGTTTTCTGCAACAAATCCAGAGTTAATCTGGGGTCCCTTGAGCTGCTTGTTCAGAGTTTGAGTTCATACAATATGTGAACTTGATATAAGCTAGGTTATGATGATCTAACTGAGATATACAAACTTTTCAAATGAAAAGTGAACATGCTCATTATTGTATTGTAATATTATTTATATAGCTCTTACTACCCCTGACATATATGTCAATATACGGTTTATTGGGTTCTCCCTCAGGAAAGGATGTTTTGACGCCACACAGGAAGGAGCGGTGCTTGATGTAAGCTGTGCAATAATGATCGAAATGGGATGTTTAAATGCAAAGGAAATGTGAGCTGGTGCATTCTGTTGTCATTGTAGGAGGCTGGCTCAGTTTATGGAGTACACCTAAGGTGTGGCACCCTATACGGAGTCCAGGCAACCCTTAGTAATAGAGAACAGGTGTCCAGATAGCAAAAGCTCTCTACGGGTAGCTGAGGCAAAAAGCTGAAGCTTATCCAGGAGGAATGTAAAGAACTTGCAATACCACAGTAGTCAGACGGTAACTCACTCACAAAAAAGAACCATAGAAGTGTTGCAAAAATGAATGATTCGCTATTACAGCACTACTACTAGACGAGCATTGGTATATCTCCCTTTGGAGGTATCTACACACAATGTATACACTAAATAACAAGCAGAAATAGCACAAAATATAGAGGGCCCAGGGGTGCTGGAAGGCTACCCATATACTAAGTAAGTAGAATGAGAAATATTGAACCCAAACAAGGTAATTGTGGTAGTTAGCTATGGGCTGGGGGTAGATGAAAACACCAGAGGTAAGTCCGGTAAGTGTCCTCAGCGACCAGGTGCAGAGGGGTTACTTACCCTGTCGTCCCATAGACTAACACAGAGAAGTAGTGGTTGGTGTTTGTGTGTTTCAGGACCCTTCCCAGTGGACCCCAACAGAACAAACAGACAAGAAGGTTGGAGAGTGCCCCCATGCGAGGATACCCAGAAGACAGGAGTACCTACACCAGGGGACCCAAATGCAAAGGGAAGAACGGACTCTCTCCGAAGTCAGTAGGACCCTCCGATTGTCCACCTGTCACGAACCGTGGAGCAGGACGGTGAAACCAAGGGACGGACTCCAGACATGAAGGTCCTGAAAAGGAAGGGGACAGAGTCCAGCAACCTCGGCAGTGCCAAGATGGTGCAGGTGGCAATGCCCTACTAGAGGTAAAGTTCCTGCAAGTCAGTGGAGGAAGAAGTTAAGCTGCAGGGTCCAGGAGCTGCAGAAGGCCCTAGGAGTCACCTATGAGCTGTTCCTCGACGTTCACAGGATTGCAGGAGGGACAGTGACCAGCCAGGTCACCAAGAAGCACTGGCAAATGCAAGCAGAATCTGAAGATGTATTTGCACAGTTTTGGGGAACAGCAAGGTCCAGGAGACTCTACCCTTGAGGGGGAGTCAGGGCTGGCCCTCAGCACACAGGAAGGCCAGAAGAAGTTGTTGGAGCCCTCACAAGTATCCCACAGGCGATGGACATGGAGTTGCAAGGAGGCCTCAGAAGCATAACAAAACAGAAGTCCCACGTCAGAGGAGTTGCAGGACAGGGGCTGATTTTCCAGTTGCAGAGTACTGGAGGCCGGGCTTCTTGCCGCCTGAAGATCTCTTGGAGGAAGAGTCAACAAACCTTGGCAAAAGTAACAGTCGTGGTGCACAGGTGTTACAGTCCAGTGGCAGGTGCAGGGGGTCCACAGTCTCCCAAGTTGGTAAGAAGAAAAGCAGGACCTAGAGAAAGGCTTCTGTGATGCAGAGCCATTCGTTGTCCATGGCACAGAAGACCCCACGATCCAGTCGACATTGTCTTGAGGTGCCTGCGGATGCATGGGAGTGACTCCTTCACACCAAGGGAGATTCCTTTGTGCTTCCAGGTGCAAACATAGACCTTGTGATCATGGAAGGTGTACAGCCTTAAATGTTGCAGAATTCTTGAAGTATCCAGTAAAACCATGTTGCAGAAAGCTTCTTGTACTGTCTTGTGCGACAAATCTGAGGACCCACCCGCGGGGGACCCTTAAGTAACCCTAAAAAGGGGTTTGTCACTCTCTGAAGTGACCCACCCATCAGAGAGGATCAGGGACATCGTCCCCCTGGCCTAACCAGTCAGATGCTCCCAGGAACCTCTGCGCATCTTACTTTTAAGATGGCAGAATCAAGTGGCCACCTGGCAGAGCTCTGTGCACCTCTCTAGAGAAGGAGCTGGGCAGGGGGTGGTCACTCCCCTGTCCTCTGTACAGTTTTGCGCTAGAGCGGGAACTGGGGATTCCTGAACTGGTGGACACTAGATTATGCAAGGAGGGCACCAAATGTGCCCTTCAAAGCAGTCTGGTGGCACGCACGTGGCACCCCATCCTAGCCCTTAAACACCTAATACACTGGAGGAGGTGGTCACACCTCTCCCTTGCAGGAAGTCCTTTGTTCTGCTCAGATGTTCTGTACACCTGGGACATGTTCCGCTCGAAGGTTTTTCTTGTGGCTGATAGACCATTCCCAAATATGCTGAGATTCTCTCGATGAGAGCAGAGACCTGGTCCCTCCCTCCTTGTTGATATAATGCATTGTTGTAGTGTTGTCCGTCTGGATGAGTACTGATGAACCTTTTATTCTTGGAAGAAAAGCGCAAAGCGCCAGTTGAACAGCTTTCAATTCGAGGTAATTGATGTGAAAGACCTTCTGATGTGGCTTCCATTTGCCCCTGACTCGTAGGTGCTGGAGGAAGGCACCCCATCCCACGAGAGAAGCATCTGTAGTTATCACCCAAGGAGCTTGTTGGGGAAGAAAAGAAAGTCCCCTTGGTAAGTGAGACTCCTGAGCCCACCAAGCTAGGGGTGATATCAGGGGCTTCGTTATTCTGATGACATCGTCGAAAGACCCTCTGGATTGCGTCCACTGAAGATCTAGCTGCTCCTGTAGGGGCCTCATTCTGAGATGACAGAAAAGTACCAGTGGAATGCAGGAGGACATCATCCCTGACAGGAACTTGAAGAGGCAAACTGAAACATACTTTCTTTTTTGTAAGCGCCTTGCGTGGGATATGAGCTTTCTCCGTCTGTCCTCTGTAGTAGCTGCATTGTAGGTGGAAGTGTCCAGTATTGCCCCTAGAAAAATTCTCCTCTTTAAGGGCTGGAATGCTGACTTTTCGCGGTTGACCGTTAAGCCCAGGTTCATGAACAGCTTGATGCCAGCGCTTGTGGACTTCTGCGCCTGAGACCTGGATCTGGCCTTGACCAGCCAATCATCCAGATACGGGAAGACTTGATGGTTCTGCCTTCTGAGGAAAGCTGCCACTGGAGCCAGGCATTTGGTGAAGATTCTGGGGGGCGATTTCAGACCGAAAGGTAACACTTTGAACTGGAAAATGGTCTCCGGCTACTACAAATCTGAGGTACTTTCTGTGGGAAGGGTGAATAGGGATATGGAAATATGCGTCCCGCAAATCGAGGGTGGCCATGTAATATCCCGGATTTAGAAGGGACAGAATGTCTGATAGGGTGATCATACAGAATGATTGTTTCTTGAGGTAAATATTGAGATCCCTGAGGTCTAGGATTGGACGCCAGCTTTTCCACTTCTAGGAAGAATCGAGAGTAGTAACCCTTTCTCCTGTCCTGATGTGGAACCCTTTCTATAGCTCCCTTGAGGAGCATGGACTCGACTTCCTGCTTGAGCAGATGCAAGTGTTTCACCCTTCGAGGGAGGGGAGGTGTTGTAGGATGGTACTGCAGGAATTCCAAAGTATGGCCAAATTGAATGAGATTTAGGACCCATTGGTCTGATGTTATCTTTTGTCAATTGTGAAAGTAAAGGGAAATCCTTCCCCCTAGTTTTGCATCCAAGGGAAGGTTCGTAGCCGAGAGACGGTATAAAGTCATTGTCTACAACCTGTGTCTTTCGCGTGCCTTTCAACGTTTCCTCTCTGTGAAGGTCTCAAATAAGCCGCTTGCGGAGGCATTCTCTGTTGGAACTGGGGGCGAAAGGAATGAGATGCTGCAGAGACAGAGGGGTATCTATATTTTTGGAAGCATGCTCTATACGATGTATACCCCCGGCCCCTACCTCCCCGAAAAGGCTGTCTTTTAAACTGTAGGGTGCCAAGGGACCTGGCTATGTCAGTGTTTAGAATCCTCTGGCAGTTGATCCAAATAGAGCACAATGTCTGCCCATAGCGGTCTATCATATCTGCTTATGATAGCCAAAGAATTAGAAGCTCTTATTATAAGCGAAGCCATCAAAGAAAAACGTCTACCCTCCTTGTCCGGTGGGGCAGAGATTGGCGCTGAAGGGTTCCTGGATCTACACTGCGCCGCCTGGGCAATAACTGAGTCCGGTTTGGGATGGCCCGTGAGGCAGGCCGGAGAGTCTTCAGGAGCCTTATATTTTTTGTCAAGGCAAGGTAGGACCGGGGTGACTGTCGCCGGGTTCTTTCTTTACCTTGATGCCCTCATCCCAAATATAGTCCACAATTGGCATGGATTTTACACTTTTCTGAAATGGTTCCTTGAAATCATATAAGAAACAGTCCATCTGCTTCGTGGGCACGGGCAGCTCAAATCTCTTTGCAGCTCTTTCTAGCAAGTTGTGAAAACCCCTGATGTCACCAGGAGGGGAATCCACTGGAACCGGGGAGGGTGAGGACGGAGTAGGGATCTGATAATCATCCCACTCTGTAGTGGCATCCGGCAATTCTCCCTCCTCTCTGTCATCATCAGAGGAGGACAGATCCTGTGTAGGGATTGAAGCTCGCATCTGTGGTGGTACATGCAATGGCTGGACCCGTGGATGAACCGGAGTAGAAGGAAGTGGCACAGAGGGCGTGATAGAAGGTTGATGTACCTCCGAGCCAGCTGGTGGAAACTGCCTTCTATAGTCATCCAACATCAGCTGCAAGTCAGCTATGAGCGATCCTGGCAAAGAAACCATCTGCTCTTGATAGGGATACTGGTGTGGTATCCCACAGCAATGAGCGATCCTGGCAAAGAAACCATCTGCTGGTGTGGTTGAGGATAATATAAGTGCGGATCATGCTGCATGTCCTCCTCTAGATCCTGGCACTTGACATGCAATTCTGATGGGCTATGAGCAACTCCAAAAGGACCATCATCATCCGAATCTTCTTGCTCCAATAGTTGAGTAAGCACCAACACTGATACCCTACTTGGAGACGTCACCAATGGCGAAAGGAAATCAGACTTCCTATGTCCTTTAACTTTCGTCGGCGGTATCGGCGGCGGCAATGTGGATGGCATCGTCGATGGCACTGTCGACGGCATCACTGACGGCATCAGTATCGTCAACGGGATCGTCGACGGAGACATCACCGACGATGGAGAAAATCTCGTCGACGAGGAAGCCGACGACAGTAGTATCATTGTAGACGGTCTCACCGGCAGCGTCGTCGAAACGATTGTCATTGAGGAAGAAGCCACTGTAGAGAAAGTAGATGTTGTCGCAGTCAACAACGAGGCTGTGAAGACACCTCTAGACACTGCGGTCGAGGGTGCTCTTGTCGACTATGCTGTCGTCGACGGGGTTGTCATAGTAGAGTTTTCAGACAGCTTCTTAAAGACATGTTTTACCACAGGAGGTGGCGTTGGAGGATCAGAAAAGGCTCCTTTGCTGCGTTCTGAGGAGACAGAACGTTCTTTAGAGTGTCTTTTAGATGAAACAGAACTCCTGTGAGGAGAACGGGAAGGACTTCCGGCATTAGAAGACAACCTTTTGGTCTTTTTATGAGCCTTTCTAGGTAAATCCTCAGAATGGTGGGCTTGAGGAGATCTGCCTCTTTTCTGAAGCTTTCTTGGGAAGGATGATGATTCCTCACTGTCAGAACCAGACACTGGGTTGGATCTGGATTTCAACTTCTGGAGCCAAATCAGTAGCCTACCCTCTCTGTCTTTGAGGGTTTTGTTGGAAAAGGCCCTTCAAACCTTGCAGTCTTTGGCCACATGGTCAGGATAGAGGCAATAAATGCAGTCCTTGTGTGGGTCTTCAAATTGAAGTCTTTTTCCCACAGGTCTTACAGGCTCTGAAAAGACTTTTCTTTTCCTTAGCTGACATCATGAATTTTGTCAAAATACAGCTCCCTTAAGTAAAATAAGAAGATGACACCTTACTTGCTGAAGAAATCCTCTTTTCTGAAGAAAAGAAACAGTAGAGATAAACTTCTCTGGAGATTTGACTGAGAAGAGCTCAATGGAGACTCCCTAGCACAACATGCGGTAGAAAATCTAAGGGAAGGGAGCTTCTCTCAGGAGGGTTCTAAAGGGAGGGGAAGCCTGTGGAGCTTGCTTTGGTGTTTTTTGCTCATAAAGATAAAGATAGGCTACTAAAGTGAAAGCCTTTCGGCCTTTTTTCATTGCAGTAGCTTATAAATATAGTGCTGTTTTGATGTATCGGGGGCTCCCATCTCGACGACGGGGAAGGATTCAAGCATGTGAATCTATGAAAGTTCCAATACTGGAGTAACTTAATTTACCTTTAAGCCTGAATTCAGAACTTTGTGTTTCAGCATCCTTCCAACAACCAGTCTGTGAGTGTTACAGCCCTTAAAATCGATATCTTATAAATCTTTCTTGTATATAGTGGTTAGGATGGGTCAAATTTGCACTCGGCTCCAGCTCTGCTGCACAGGACAGTGAGAATAAGCATGTTCAAGATATAGGGCAACTTTAGCAACACAAAAGGATGATGACGAAGTGCTGAACAATGCAAACACTCACCCCCAGTCACAGATCTGGGTTTAATCCATCATTCTTTTGCTCACCATGCCACCCCAGTTCGGACCCAGCCATATGCAAATCAGTCTTGACCCTGTTCCCCATGGGAACAGTCCAGCCGAACTGCCATGCCAGGTCCTCCCTGGACCAGAAACAAGCATCCTGGGACTGGTTTCAGGGTATCACCCTTCATCAGCCAGGCTAGCTTAAATCCAGTGGCACAGTGAGCACGGGATTCACGTCTGGGCATACCCTTCACACTTAGGGCAACTTTAGCAACACAAAAGGATGATGGACAGAGTGCTGAACAATGCAAACACTCACCCCCAGTCACAGATCTGGGTTTAATCCATCGTTCTTTTGCTCACCATGCCACCCAAGTTTGGACCCAGCCATATGCAAATCAGTCTTGTCCTTGTTCCTCATGGGAACAGTCCAGCCCGAACTGCCAGGCCAGGTCCTCCCTGGACCGGAAACAAGCATCCTGGGACCGGTTTCAGGGTATCACCCTTCATCAGCCAGGCTAGCCTGAATATAGGGAGCACATGGAAGCCTAAATCTAATGAAAAGTCCTCTCCTTCCTTCAAGAAGGAACTTGCAGGGTCACTTCCACTCATAGCCACATGTCAGCTCTGTGTTTGCAGAGCTTCAAAGAATGGATATGTTCCTTTCTTACCAAGCCAGTTAACGCTTGTCTAAGAAAATATGACAGGCAAGCACATTTTTATTAAGCTCCCACAACTCGAATAGTGTTAGAAAATAAGTTGATCTGTTCTATAGGCCTTTTGCTTTTTTCATCACGTACAATAATGCATTCAATGCACATATAGTTAGCACTTTAACAAACAGCAAGAACTGTGTTGCATGTAACATTAGGAAAACACATAAGTCATGTCATAATCCTCACTACAGTTGCAGCAAGCCACTCATGTAGGAATCAAAGCAATGGAAAGTGTGGTAAATGAGGCCAATTGGCCAAATAGTGTACCTTCTTTAAGATTCTGAAGAGTTTCCTGGGCGAAAGACTCATTAGAAACCAGTGGATAAGATACCTAAAGGAAAAGACTGAGGTATAAAAGGCAGATACGACCAAGAACCTGTACATGTGGTAATCTATCTTGGGAAACCCAGTTGACCCATAAGGACATTAATATAACCAATACCTAATCCTACTGTCTGGAAGGCCGAAGGAGTCTGTATTTGGGATGGAGAGCAAAACCATACCAGAGATGGTAAAAAAACACTGTTGTGGGGCAGAAAGGTCAACCAAAGGTCCGTGTCACTGTAATACTTGTGTTACTGACAGCATTACACAGACCGGGGTGTCCAGATGATCCCTAAAGGGCAATCTTGGAGGGGAGTCCAGCATCTGCCGTGGATAGGGATCCTACACATTAGGATCCTCATTTACATCCTACGTTAACATCCTGGTTAAATGTACTGCCCAGCGACGAAGAGACAAAAAATGGGGAGAGGGGTAACTGAGGGTAGGCAAGGACCACGTGCCTCAGCAATTCTCTTCTCCTGTGAATAGTTGAGTCTTTCAAAGATTAAGATGCAACAGAAGCCACCTCTATTAGAAGGTTATTTGATATTCTCTTGATACCACACAGCAAAGATATCCTCTGATTTTGGGGGCATGGTTCTCATCATCATACCAGCACTATGGCTCATGACCAAATGAGCAGGCCACGCTCTCAGAAGCGGAAGTAGGTGGTTCAATCTGAATTTTGTGGCTGAAGACCGATCACAAGATTTTTTTTGTACTCCCAAGAACCAGAGGTGTGACTGTATGCAAGATTAAATTAATGGACCATCTTTTACAAAAGTCCCCATCGTTGGCTAATTAGGTACCTCAGAGCCAGCTGCAATTCTAGGCTGTGAGGAAACTTAGAGGGGGTCCTCTGTTGCACGCAGAGAAATATCTGGGTGAAAGCTGTGCATGGTCATGTGGACACCAGGGGATAGCCACAGGGTTAAGTGATGTTGAAATTTTGTTCCAGGTTTAGGTTTTGAAGTCACTTCGTGGTCAATTCCAGTGTAGCTTGCATAGGGGTGGTTGTCTGTCCACTGATCTCTAAAGTCATTCCAGATGAATAAAAACAGATCACTGTGCACAGAGATCTCTGTAAAGAGGTCCATTTGCTAAATTCCATGAACTTCCAGGGATAACAAAGATCCCTTTCCACATGCAAAACTTTGTTTTATAAATCACAACTGAAAAAGGAACCACCCATGTACATGTAACATAAGTACCTGGGCTGTTAGTTACTAGGCGTCCAAAGCATAGCATATTTTTAAAATAGTACTGGCAAATTCAACATTATTTTAAAGGAACTGGCATGTAACATAATTGGGGTCCAGGAAACAAATGTGAAAGGTGAAGCAAAAGTTTAGGTGTTCACAAACCACACAGACTGTAAACTCACATCATATTTTATTGTCTGAGAGAAAGAAAGAAATATACAAGAAGATGGAAGGTATATCAAATTATAGTAGTGCAGGTCCAGGATTCCAAAGATCCACTGAACAAACGGCCTTGCTAAAAAGGGACTACTTAAGGGGACACTTTAATGATCTTATTTAATATGTGTGTGTGTATATATATATATATATATATATATATATACACACACACACATATATATATATATATATATACACACACACACACACACTTCTTGCACCAGTGTCACCTGGATACCTTAATGGATACATATATACATATCATCTCTCTTTTGCTCCAGAAAGCTCACGCCCATTTTTATTATTTTTATAGTCACAATAATGGGGGGCAAGCTCCTCCTTGTGCTGGAAGCGCTGGGATGGAGTTTACCCTTGCCCAATAATTTCTGTGAATCAATAAATATAAGAAAGGGATTGCCAAATGCTCACATCTGGGCTGCCTCATTAATAACATCATGTAATCAGTGACATCACACACGTCAGATGAACCTGGGAGGGACTCCCCAGACCTTCCAAGGGCCACCTAGGGATCAAGCTGGTGGCCGGGGCTCAATCACACCACCACAATCATTATTTTTTCTGCTGGTGGGTGAGATGGAGGTAAGAGACATGAGTAGGATGAACAGCCCTGCTTCTCTCACCCGCCTTCCCATCACACCAACAGAAGATATTACCCAGGCGTTGGGGACTGGAAAGAGGTTAACTTGGATGTTCAAACAGACGGTCTCCTTGCCAGAGCACGGACACAGAGTTCTGTGCCCCAGCAAGGAACCAATTTGGATTTTTTGCTTAGCTAAAGAAAAATCTGAATCTGCTTCTACCTCCTTTCTAGGTCACCAGCACACAGTTCTGAGCCCCATCAAGGAGCAAGACGCGGTTCAGATGTTTTAAAGCATCTGGCTCCATGCTGGGGCAGAAATACATAGCTCTGTGGCCCAACTGTTTTTTTTGGTTTTTTATTATGCCAAAAAAAGGATGGAAATATTCCTTGATCATATATGGAGAGCTTGATGTTAGAACAACTATTGGACAGCACTAATCCACAGCCAAGTAACTGGGTGAGGCGATATTGCATGGCTGTTCAGCATCTTATGGAAATAAATAGGATGGCAACTCTATGGTGCCATCATATTGACAAATGAGACACACACCTGTGCCCTAGAAAGAATCCAGAAGCTTTTTAGATTTTCACTTAGCCCAACAAAAAAAATCCAATGAGTGTGTCTCCTTTCTAGGGCACAGACACACATCAAATCTCATTTCTAGCAAAAAGCAATGTTGTTCAATTTTATCTTAGTCACAAAAAAAAATCCAAAAGGGTCTGGGGCACAGACACTCTTCCGTTCACAGAAGTGTATGGCGTTTGTAGGTTGTTCAAAAGTTCACCATACCTACAGCAACAAATTAAGCTGTGGTTTATTCACTTCGTACAGGGCGTCATATGGATCACACAGATTTTTAAGTTACCCCTAATGCCAGGTAATTCTGAGGACGTTTTTTTTAAAAAGGGTTTTTGCGGAGACTAACTTTTAACAGTACACCAAAAATATAGGGAAATTCAGTATATAACAGAAAATGCTCTACCGTCCTGCGTTGACACAGTTCTTCTGATCAAAACGGTACCCCACCTATCGTCTGGAACAGGAAAAGCCCCAACACGCAACCATGGAAAGCACAAGAAAGACGCTCGAAATCAGGCTCATTTTTGGGATGCGGGTAGCAGCACTATTTGGGCCTGGGGTCGGCCGGCACCTAGAGAAACCCAACACCTCACGCTTCTGAAAACTACACATCTGGGGATGTCCTACCACTTTCTTAGCAAACATCAAACTTAGGCTCAAAAAACAGAATTCCCTCAAATATATGTGACGGAAAGGACTGGAATTTGTTGTGAACAGCAAAAGTCCCTGAAGTATTCCAAAACTAGTACCAATAAAAATAGTACTTCCTATATGTGGGCATACCTACCGAAATAGACGGAAAAAGGCCAAAACTCTGCAGTGTGAAACCAGTTTACTGTTCATGTGGCCTTTAAAAGGTAAAAGATTTGGGCAATTCCTGTCCTGTGTAATAGTACACCAAGACATGCTGGGTAGCGTATTTTCTCAGGAGAAGTGGGAGATAGTTGGATAGTGGGGCTTTTGCCATTTGCATGACTTTCTGGAGTTTTTGTGACACAAAAGTGAAGAAATTATGGTTTCGTTACCCATACTTTGACATTTGCAGGGTATTCTGGGTAATCAAACCTTCTAGGATTCATACAAGCCTTTTCAGCCTAGGTATCGATGTTTGGAAATGTTTGGCTTGGTAGGCTTCCCTCCATGTCAGCAAACCCAGGACCAAAAACTGGAGCCAAGCCCTATAAAAGCTCTACCATCAAAAAATGTTCCCCGCTCAAACCTATTGAAAACCCAGCCCTGACTCAGGAGACACAGAAGACCACTGATGTGGGCAAAGTCAGGATAGTTTAACAAGTAAAGACCGAATGAATTTGCCATGTTTTGGGAGAAAAATTACTGACAATCCAAGAAATGTCATCTTCATTTTGTTCTTCTAGCCAGTTAATCAGGGGAGGGAGATGGGGCACCCAGCAATAGGATGTGCAGATGTTGGAAATAAATGGTTGTCGTAGGTGTTCATGCAACTCAAGAGTAATATGTGCAACCATAAGAAAGTTACCATAAACCAGCATTTTATTTTTAAAATGTCAAAATCCGCTGCAAACTGTGGACACCAGGACCCCACAAAAAACTCTTACGTCTGGTATCCATATGCTCAGAACATCCAGAGGAACAAAGATGGGTGTGGGGGTGATGGTCCATCAAGCTTTTGCAAATATTTGTTCCTGTGTGAGAGAGACTTGAAAGAAGGAATATGTTTTGAAAAGAAAAAATCTGTTTAGTGCATTCTCCTGGTCACACAGGGAGGAGAGGGGTATCGCGCTTAGTGATAGAAACCTTAGAGTGTGTGATCGGGAAAATATATGGTTGTGGCGAGTTTCATTTCATTAAAGCTCAGGGGTACTACTTGCAAACAAAAAAGATACCCTATACAAGCATTCCAAACTTTCCAGTTTATTATCTGTGAACAGCTCGAATCCATAGAAAGCCCATATATGTCTAAAACTCCCACATTCAAGAGAACCAGAAGGCTGCAGATGGGTTTTAAGCCTTGGAAGGGGTATGCTTCTGTACGCATGATACAAAGGGATATTACCATGTTTTTATGAAAAAGAAAAAAGCTAAAAAGTAGAATGCGTCATATTCACCGTGTTCTACTGACCAGCCAGTCGCAGGGCAAGGGAGGTCTGGCTTTTACCAACAGATTCCTTAGGAAGTAGAGTATTAGAAAATATATACAGTTTGTATACTTTCCATATAACCTTCAATCTGACATCAGTCAGCTGATGAATAGTGCAACATAAACAGTGATTCTGCTGTAATTTAGTAATATATGCTTTCATTACACCACGATCATGCAAACCACAATCCCTGGGAAACCTCAAACATATTTGGGAGTGTCAGTCTCCAGGCAATCAGTGCAACATTTCCTTGGTTAGCATTTCAAGTTTTACGTTTGCTCATTTGACAAATGCAATACAATCTTGAGCAAATTTGTAAAAACATTCAGATGAGATATTGATGCTGTGTTCACACCTCTGACCGCGTCATTTTAACATGAAAGAGTTAACAAGCAGTAACAAACTGTGTAATTTTATCTTTTGCACTAAGAAGGCTAAACCAAGATATACATTTCTTTAGATTTTCATGTGAGTAAACAACAGAAAAACATCATTATTCAGATGGTCAGGATTATGCAGTGCACAAAATGTAGTAGCACCAATGTTTTAATCCTAGGGTACAAATTGAATCATGAGTATAACGTGTTGAATTCTGGCTCCATCTTCTTGAAATGTTTAAATGGAATTACTTCTCTTTGCACGTCCCACATCTATCCGAGACACAAGATCAAACCACACAGCACTTAAGCACCAATAATGCTATCGGAAAAAAACAATTACCAAACACAGCCCCACCACTGTCCCACCGGCTATCAACTCTTTATTTATAAAGTACACAGAACAGCACATAAATCTTGTGTGCAGATTTTATTTGTATCTAATTAATATCTTTTAAAGCAAATAACAGTACACATACAATAACCTCATTGTATAAAGCATGTTTTCAAGTTAAAAAACCTGTATAGCATCTCCTAGCAAACAAACAGAAAATATTCAAATTTAGTACCATAACTCTAATTCAAAAAGTATCTTTGGATACCCCTCAGGGGTAGTGTTGGGGTTAGCTTCTATAACAGTGCAAGAACATCCCAAATATTTACGAGGAGTGGAAACAGTAAATTGGGGCCCAGTATCCTCTATGCCATTGTCCTTTACTTTCCAGAAGGCATTTGCTTATGCCTCTAATAAGTGGATTAGGGAAAGGCCTCTTCATCTCTTCCATGCCAAAAATCGCCAACTGTTTCGACTTCAGCAGGTTTGGGATCAAATTTATAGGAGGTCATCATAAGGGCACAAGTCACTGTTGTCATCTGGATACACTGAATTAAAGAAAAGATAGGGAAAAGTGCATATGTATAGATAGCAATTTATCTCTTTTGGAGTTTTTGTGTATAAATTATACCCACATCAAGAGTATAGAAACACAGGAGGGGGTTGTGGCCAATAGCGAATGGAGCATGCAGCAGACGCAAAGCCCAATTCGACTCGTTCCTCCCACTAAATACAGCTCAAAGCTACTACCACGTAGGTCTGGGCCCCCTGAATGCTGGAGGGATAACTGTGGGGGCGAATTTTGTGCCGCATAGACCGATGGGAGCCCAACAATGGTTTATAGCCACTGGGACTGCAAGAACAACATGGCTGTGGCACCCTACATTTGATGATGGGCCTGGCAGCGGTCACGACTACTGAAAGCATCACTTAGGCTGTACTGAACATCCTCTCTCCCTGAGCGTGCAGAAAAGGAGATATACTCACCGCCTTGCCCAGCACTGCAGACTCCACGGGAAGTCTTGGGCCATTGCCCGACCACAAGACGGGGCAAGTGGGGACGCCACACCGGGCAGGAATTGGCTGGGCGGGAGATGAAGCCTACTCACCGACAGCAGAGGACCCTCTGGGGACACAGGAGCACATGGGGTACATCAGGTGGGGATGCACCCTCCCTCCCCTTGCCCGCCACCCAATCAGTGGTAATCCAAGCAGAGGTGGGTCACGAGTCGCGGTCGGAGACTAGACCCCGCAAAGCTGGGGCCCAGTATGTCAGAGTTGAACACCTCCTCCACCCCCAATGCTCCCCCCCCGACATTAGTGCCCCGAGCAGTACTTGCCTAAATCATGGATGACCTAGAGCTTTGACGCAGTGCAGTTGAGAGCAAAGGGGCTCTGACACCAGAGCTGCTTCTCATCACGTCCATCCTCATTGGCACAAGTACGGGTCTCCAACTTACCTGAGGGGCCCATTAATGCAACCACTGGAAATTAAGGAAAATAAATTATGTGACATGGGAATCTCATACTTGATGCAGTTCCCTGCGCGCCTGAGGGTGGCAACCCCAGAGGGGACAAGGTTCTTTCAGACACCACCAGAGGCTTGAACCTAGATAGATCATCAGTCGCAGGCTGGACCTAGTGGAGAACCATGTGCGAGACCTGTGGGGCGCTGAACAAGCTCTCGCAGATGAACAGCCTTGAGAAATCCAGTAGCTCTAACAAGAGTGGAGGGGGCAACAAGAACAGCAGAGGGTGATGGTGGCAGTGGTGTCTGAGCAGCCCATCTGCTCCATCCCAGAGGTGGACAGGGAGGACTTCGACACTGACCATTGGTCCTACATTTTGAATGAGTCGCGCAGCCTTTTTCCAGATCTGACCCCCAAGATGGCAGACAAATTAATTTAGAACAGTGGGGCCTTCCATAAGCAGTGTCTCGGCTTGGGGGGACGGGACTTGATGGCTTCTTAGTATTTAGTAATGGGACATTCTGATTCTCTTAAACATTGTCAGGGCTGGACTGACCGTAGCGGGCATCAGGGTTTTCCACGGGTGGCTGTAAGGGTGGGGACCTGCTTTTTTGCTGTGGAGGCCAGTTCTACAGCAGTGCTGCAATATCAGTCCCCCCCCAACAAAAGTATCCATGCTTCGTGCCACCCTACAACCCCTGACCCCCAAACCTGGGGGTGGTCTGACAAAATTGCCAGGGCTGCTTTGGGTTCCCAGTCCGGTCCTGACTAACGTACCTGACTTGTGACAGATTGCTCAATAGGAGCCCTCACAGCTGGTCCTGGGTTCAGAGACTACAACGCTTGAACAGGAGGGAATTTACTTCTTGTCCTTGGGTGTGGGAATTGCGGGGTTGATTTGCTTGAATGTTGCTGTTGTTGTTCTAGGGGGCCAACAGAGTCAGAATTTTATGCAGAGCTTGTCGATGCTGATGGTGAATGCAGTACATGGGGGGAGCTGGCCACTACTGCCAGGGAGTAAACTGACAGGATAACCTAACACACGATCATGAAAACCCTATTTTTTACAAGCTGATCTTCTGGAACATCCACGGCGTGCACACCATGTCTAAACATTACAAAGTATTCTCCCATGTAAACAGGGGGGAGGGTCCACATCGCTCTTCTTCAGGAGACACACTTAACAGCCAAGGAGGGATCGGCACTCCAGCATAGATGGCGGGACAAATCTTCAACATTTTCAGCATTTGCCAGAAGAGGGCTAGTGTGGAACAGAGCAGGGGTTCCAATCCAAAATGCCAAGTCTGTGGTTGATCCGGAGGGTAGATGCGTGGCAGCCGCTGGTAACCTCAACGGGAGGGACATTAATACTGTGAATGCATATGGACACATAGTGGACCAAAGTGCCTTTTTGGTGAGGCTATTGACCATGTTAGCCCCCTTCTTGACTCAATCCACCATTATTAATGGAGACTTTAACTGAATAGCAGACTCCACCTTTGATCGTTCACATCCCCCTTTACGTGACTCTCCAACCCTTCATTCAGCAATCTTCTATCAGATTGTTAGAGGGGGTGGGGCCTTGTGGACTCCTGGAGGCACAGAAATCCCCAATCTTGGGACTACTCTTTCTTCTCAACCATGCACGACTTACACATACGTCTTGACACTTTCCTGTGCTCTAGCAAAGTCCATGGTCTACTTCACGATGTAGAGTACTTCACCCGCGCCATCTCAGACCACAACCCAGTCCTTATGCACCTGCGATGGCATAGGCTACCCTCCAACATCCCCACTTGGAGGTTGAAACCCAAATCACTGGAAGACCAATTGTTTAAGGAAATGATTAGAAGAGGATAGGGGCCTTCTGTGTCGATAATACTGGAACTGGAATACTGGAGGTGAAGTGGCACATATTCAAATCTGTACTCCAAGGTTTTTGCTTGGCCGAATCAATAGGTGTCCAGAGCACGTTGCTCCGCGAGCTCACTGAGGCTGAAAAAGCACTTAGGGAAGTAGAATTAAAGTGTCCTGGATGCCTGGAATTGCACCAGCCACTGCCGGAGCCCAAAGAACAGGAAGCAGCACACACTGTGCAGCTACGATCCTTCAACTAAAGGGTCTACATAGAGAGTTCACATGCAAAACATGACCACACTGGCCCATAGTTGCAGTGGATAGCTATGTCACTTAATCCACGGTGCTGGCTCTTAAACTGGTTGACCCTTACAAGGCCACCAGGGACTCTGGAGATCTACCACAGACCACCAGAGAGGCACTCGTAGTATCTATGCTGAAACCTGGAAAGCCCACAACTGATTTCAAGGCTTACTGGCCATCTCAATGTTAAACATTGACTACAAAATACTAAGTAAAAGTTTAGCCAACAGATTGGTCCCGTTAATGACAAAATATATGTCTCGTAACTGTTTCAAAGACATACTTTCTCCCCAGAGTTCTTCTGGTAACTTAAAATCGCCATCTAGTGTGTCTAAAAGTTCCCAATACCAGCTTGATACCTTATTGGAGTACGAGTAATCTCTAATTAGCTTAACCTCTAGCTGGTTTGCAGACCCCATACTAGCACTGGTCCCCTGTGCCCAACTTTTCAGCTGAATATACGTCAGCCTAGAAAGGTTTCCTCCTGTTAACACAGTTAGTTCTTCCCAGGACAGTTGGAACCCGTCCCTAGCTAAGTCCCCCCAATATTCGACCCGCCTTCCTAAGTGGCAGGGCCAATACATCAACCATGCACTCGTGGGTACCGGGGGAGTCCCAGACAGGGACAGGGGCTATAGTACATCACTGCTTGCGCAACTTGTATCAGACCTTCGCTGCATCCTGTAGTATTTTTAATTTCAACTTTTTAAAGAATTTGGGGTTACCAAATTTGTAAAAAAAGTATTTTGCTGCGCCTTTCATAGTGCCTGCCATAGCTTTGAACATATCTCCAATACCTGAAGAGTCTGGGGAGAAGAATAGCATCCTAGTATTCTTAAGATGGAATGCCCATGCATAATGTTGTAAGTTGGGGAGCTAAAGGTCCCCCTTTTCTCTTCTTCTGCGCAACTTCATCCATGAAATCCTGGGGCCTTTCTGAGCCCATATGAAAGAATTTATGTTCTGGTAAAGCTTATCCAGAAGTTTTTTGTCCATTTGTCGAGGAATGGAATTATACAGAAAATTCAGCTTAGGTAGGTTTACAATTTTGACTAGGTTAACTCTTCCAATAAGTGAAGGGCGATGTACCGACCCTCGCATTAACCTAAGCTTTTTTTAAGTTTACCACAGCTATTTGTTCAACTTCCTGCACAATCGTTAACCCTAGATAACTCATTGATTTTTTAATCTGCCAGTGGCCGTGCTTCTGATTTCATGCCATTATCTCTGCTTTATCAGTACTAACACGATAGCCCGAGATCTTCCCAAACCCCTCTGCAATACTCAATAAGGTGGGGAGGGCTACAGATAGGTCCGAGGTGTACACTAAAAGACCGTCAGCACATAAGGCAACATATTTCTCCCACTCATTGCAGCAAAAGGGAGACTTTGTGGGATTCTGCCTGAACCTTCTGGTGAATGGTTTCATGTATAGGTCGAACAGCAGGAGGAGAGGGAGCAACCCTGTCTAGTGCCTCTAGTGATCCTAAAGGGCATGGTTAATTTCCCATTCACCAGTACCCTAGCTGAAGGGGTATGGTAGATTAGACAGATGACCTGACAGAACTTCTTGCCCAAATTATGTCCTTTCAAGGTCATATTTAAGTAGTCCCAATTAACTCCATCGAAGGCCTTCATTGCATCTAAAGCTATAACAGCTATGGGTTCTTAATAAGCTGTGGCCAGGTCTATAGCACTAATCAAATTAAATGTTTGTTCATGTGAAAATCTATTTCTAATAAAGCCTTTTTGGTCTGAGTCGCTTACCACTCCACTTAACCTATCCGCAAGTATTTTGGGAAAAAACTTATAATCGCTATTTTGCAGATATATTGGTCTATATGACTCGCATCGGACTGGGCTTTTTCCTGGCTTCAAGATAAGAGAGATAATTGCATCATGCCAAGAAGCCTGTAATGGTACTCCTTCCTCAAAAATCTCGGAGAATAATTGTGAAATTGCTGGAACAATAGATTTCCCCAAGGCTTTATAAAGTTCAACAGGAATGCTATCCGGTCCAGCCGCTTTCCCTCTCTTACTTTCTTTCAAAACTACTCTTATCGCTCCCTGAGAGATAAGTTTATTCAAAAGGTTTCGTTTTTCCTGTTTAAGATAGGGAAGAGTATCTACACCAAGCCAATCCCCAACTGCAACCTTACCCACCTCCATCTCCTCTGCGTAAAGCTGAGAAAAACCTTTTGGAAAGCATCTTCTATATCCTCTGGGGTGCTAAGCCTAACCCCGACTGATCATCCACAATCTCCTGGATGCAGTTCCGCACTTGCTCCCTCTTAACTTCCAAGCTAACAGTTTCCCTGCACATTCTCCATATTCGAAATGGGCGAGCCTGCTTGCTTCCCATCTTTTTGCAATCCTGGTCTGCAACACAAACTCCATCTGTTTCCTCAGCTGGTTTATCCTATTATCCAAACCCTGCTTGAATTCCCCCCTCAGTATTCTGACTATTACATAGCAATATGTCCTGCTCTATGTGGGTTAATTCATCCCTATAATCGCTAATTTCTATGACTAGTGAGGCTCACAATATTTCCCCTTATCCCAGCTTTAAAAGTATCCCAAACTATAATTGTAGAAGCGGACCTTAGATTAACCCTAAAGAAATCCTCAGTTTCCCTTCTAAGTTGACAGATGACCTCCTCATCCAATAACAAGGCACTATCAAAAGTCCACCTCTTCCAGCCTAACTCCTCAGGGAGACAAATTTTTAGCATTACTGCCACATGGTCCAATAGATGAGCAGCTGAATATGCAATGTCTTCAACCAAACCACACAGTGCTTGGTCTACTAGAAAATAATCAATCCGAGAAGCATAGCCGTATTTTTTTTATTGTGGAACGAGAATCCCGGCTTCCCCCTGTTTTCTTCCTCCACAGATCGCACAGCCCAAACACTTTCATCATCCCTTTAAGATATTGTTGGGGCTTCAGAGTTCCTATCAATCTACATTTTACTGATCTGTCTAATTTATTATCTAAAACCACATTGAAGTCCTAGGCAATTATGATAGGATCAGGAAACTCTAATAGGTGGGAGAAAACCATCCTGAGGGGCTCTGTCTCATCACAATTTGGGCCATAGAACCCTACTAATGTGAATCTCCTACCACCCAGTTGTAGTCTGGCTATAATCCATCTGCCCAATCTATCAGACACCACCTCCGACTGTGTTGCATTGACCTGCTGTTTAACTAAAATCGCAACTATGTTCTGTACTGACAAAACATTGTACTCATTTCTGGGTTTTAAACAGGGTCGTGCTTTCGTCCTTAGTTCAATGCGTTTCTTGTAAGATTAATATGTGAGTTGGGGAGTCCCTTAGAAACTGCAAAACTTTACTAGCCCTCCCTTTAGCCCATAGACAATTAATATTCCAACACATAATTTGTTTTACTCTACTAATGTCTCCCTGGCTTCCACTGACCTTATCCAGTTACAAAACTGATTAGCTGAGGTGTATGAGACTATTTTTTTCTTTTTCCCCCACCCTGTGTCCACCCGCTTTCCTTCTCGGTGCCCTCTTCCATAGTCTTCCCCCCCTTTGGACAACCCTGCTTTCCACTAACAGACCAAGTGGCCCAATTTTAGAGCACCTGTGGGCCCCCCGTCCTCTATATCAACATATGAAAAAACTTTTTATTCCACAACATCCCCCTTCTTTATGGCTGCTAACAACTCGTCCGCTGCTGTATGGTCCCTAATATTATACATTTTATTGTTGTGCATTACGTGAAGGTATGCTGGAAATTTAAGTTGGGCCACAGCACCTAAACGTTTGAATTCCTCTAATTGTTTTCCCAACTCCCATTTTTTCTTCAATATTGCTCTGGACAAATCCGATCTCATCTCAAATGATAAATCATCCCCTCTTACAGATTTCATTCTTAAGGCCTTTGTCAATATCTTCTCTTTCAAAAGATACGTTTGAAAATTCAGCAACATTTTTCGGGCCTTTTTATTAGGATTCCTCCTGAACCGGTCTCTATGGATCTTCTGGATATCGCTCGCAATCTCCTCCTTACTTTCTTCCAGTGAAATTGCCTTCTTAATAAGAGAGGCTCCATACATTTTTAGATCGGTCCCCTCCACTCCTTCTGGTACATTCAGGATTCTCAGGTTGTTCCTTCTAGAATTGTTTTCCAACTGTCCTAGTTGCTCCAGCAATTCCCGTTCATTACCTTTTAACTGTTGAATTTCTTCTTTGTTCCTCCTCAACTCCTCCTTTATAGTATCAACTGATTCCTCAAGAGCTTGAGTTCTAATTACCAGGAGGTCGACTTTCTTTTCCAGAGACTCGCAAGCTACCCTTATTTCTCCTTGATTTGCTTCTGAGACCGCAAACCCTTTTTTAATATTGTCTGAAAATGCTAAGAACACAGTCTCCAAAGTAGTATTTACAAATGGGGTGGCCTAAGCCTGATTATCCATCAGATTTAAAGAAAGCAGGGGCCCGAGGTCCAGGCAAATCTGAGGTCTCAAAAACTGGTCCCGTAGAGCCTCTACATAGGGTTGTAAGGCTATTTTCTTAAAGGGGCAGCCTGATCAGAGAAGGGGGGATAACCCCCCTTCTTCGCCTTCCAAGTCTTGCAAGGGAGGGTTTCTTTCATTCAAATCTTTCACCATTGGACTGGTGGCGCTACTACTCAGAACTAGGGGCAGGGTTTTGCAGTACGCCCTCTGTGAGGGAGTGACTTTAGAGTTAACAATACTGGATTTATGCTTTGTTTTATTTATTCTGGTTATATTCAACACCTCCTCTCCCCGGTTGTCACTTGACTTGTGCTGGCTCTGTCTGCGCTCCCCCAGAGGGGAACGTGTGACACCTCCCTCCAGTTATTCCGGAGCTCCAGGGCAGCGCGGATCCAACTCGCGGCCCACTAGGGCTTCCAGAACTCCTCCCCAGGCTCTCCGGATCTCCCGCAAGCCACCCACACATTGGTCCTGGCAACGGCAGCCGTGGGGATGGCCGTCACGCCCGCCAGCAGTGGGGGGCCCAGGTACATGCTCTAGCAAGCTGCCGCTGTGCAGCAAGCCATGTTCTCCCACTCTTCAGTTCCCCGTTACAAACCCTTGTTCGGACTCCACCCAATGTTTCAAATGAAAACTAGTGGAAAGACCCAAGGAAAAAGACAGCACTTTGCCTGGATTACCCAGCTAGAGCTCAAGATGCAGTGGTCATTTTGGATCGAGCTACAAAGAGTGCCTCCACCTGATAGAACTACCTTGCCAGTGTGTGACATTTTCCCATGGGATAACAATGAGTGAGATGCTGTGGCACAGACCACAAAGGTCCCTTTGCTGATCAAAGGGCAGCAAGACATACTGGAATCTGAGAATCTGTTGTCTCCCTATAATCCGAGAGTTTGGCAATCTATTTTCCCAAGTGAAGGTAGGTGCATTTTTCACACAGATGTCTATTTCTCCAGTCTACACACACACACACACACGGGATTACACAAAATAAAAGCAAAATGGTTAGGGGAACTTGAGATGCATTTCTTGCTTTGTGGAGAAGTGGCAGTGGGTTATTTTACATGTGCATATAAAACAAGGTGTGCTAGAGTACATCTTTAAGTGTGCTTGTGTGTTAAAAAAAAAAAGACTGAAGCAATACCAAATACTAAAATGGAATATAATTTAAAAAAAAAAATCAGACAACAAAATACTGGAACTCAATAAAATTAAATTGTAATAATTGTGTGCATCACTATTTTGGGATCAAACTGCTCTCAAAGACCAAACAAATATAAATTGAGAATGCACAGGTGCAGATAATTTACATATATTTTGTAAACCTACTTTTACATATTTTTCAGAGATACAGAGCAGTGCTTATATGGCTTTTAAAACAACTATTCCCAGCTACAATATTTGTACAGCCTTTCTGTAATCTTGCCTGTAGTCAGTGTTTTACAGATTAATACTGGGGAGCTGTAAAAGCATGAAAATCACTAAAAGAGAATTTTCAGACAGAATAAAAAATGTTGAGAAAAAACCTATAGAAATAGAAAAGGTACAAAAAAGTATGTCCCGACTGAGGTAACAGAAGGGGAGATAGGCAGCACATAGGTGTTACAAATGGCCACTGTCAACTTTGTAGTACAGACATCCAGGAAACAGAGGGAAAGGTAGACATCTTTAAAATACAGGTATTGTTTAAAGGAAACAGTGGGAGCAGAAAATAATAAGTGTGGACTGCGTGTTAGGTAATGAATGAAATTCCTCACTTTGAAATGTAAAGTATGCATTTATAAAAGAAATAGCAGTCTGCAGAGCCTCGTCCCTCCAGTTTAGCTAGACTGGCATGAAACGCACTTGAATAATTGGATGATGGAGCGTTTGTAAAGGAACTCCTTGCAAGATTTCAAATTACCTGCTTGGGAGAAGGAGCAAAGAACCACAACATCTTATCATATCCTTGTGTCAAAACAGTTTCCAAACGGAATATGGTCCAAGTGGAGATTTGCTCTTAAATAGGCACTATCCAGTCAGGATATTAAGAAGATGAGAAGAGACTCAAAGGCTCTTTTGGTTCTACATGATGGCAATGAAACCCTGTAGACTTATCTGTGACTGATGAAAACAAACAGCAGCAAAGGTTTTAGAGAAAGATATTGCCAGATAATATTGCAAGATAGTGATCAGCTTTAACATGGTGGAACATGCAGGTAGGAATCTATGCCCAGATAAGTCAAAAGTAACAAGACATAAACCTTATAATAACAAAGTGGATCAATGATGAGGATGACAACATTTTCATGATTGTAGTTTATAAGGAGATGTAGCAGCTCACTAATTTCAGGGAGTTAACACTGCAACCTTTAAAGACTGTGAATATGAAAAGAGAATAAAGTAGTACGCCACTGCTAAAACGGAAGGCCTTAGGTAGAAGAATTAACATAGCACCTCACCTGGGCAGCGGGAATGGCAAAACGACTTCCATAATAAGGGCACGCTTTCAGCTCCTTTCCCATAGTTACGAGCTGCTCAATGTCCTTTACCTCCACCAGAGTCTCATCTCTAAAGAACTGCATCTGCTCATATGAGTAAAATGGACAAGTGCCTCGACTCTCGCGTCTCTTCTTTTTCCCTTCTGGCTCATCGCTCTTCTTCTCTAAAGGCAGAATAAAAATAGAAGAAATTCAGTCTGTCATGTACAAAAAATGTACAGCCTACCTGATGTGATAATTGAGTGAATGGAGGAGCTTGTAAATCACACCTTATTATTCCCTATGCATTCCCATGAGACCAGAAACTAATCTGGGAATTACTCACCTTCTAAATCTCCCTTACAAAATGTGTGCATGAACAAGAGAAATTACAATGGTTTGATGTGACTATATTATCAAGAAAAAGTATCCCCTATTGACTGACTTCCTCAGTTCGTTCTTAGGAGTGGGTCATCCATACCTCTCCCTCCTCTTTACATTTAGCATTAAATCTCCTTGTCTCTCACTTTTACTGTAATTGGAAAGTAAATAAATACAGTTTTGTTTATCCAGCTAAATGACGAATCAGTGATTTAGGTTTTTCTATTTATATTTTTCTAGATTTTTGCTGATACCAGGTAATACTGATCAGTGATGTTACACTTTCTCTCCTACCAGGTTTTCCAAACAGACACAAAAGAACCAGCTCCTTACCTTCAGCAACACTACATCCGGTGGATATTCTAATTGCAGTATTTCCTAGGCGCAATAACGTGATCCAGCAAACTCAAAAGCGGTGCTCCTACGCACTAGTAGGTGCCACCATATGACTCTGCGTCAACACCACTCCACTCCAGAAATAACAAAACGGAGATACATATAGGCGTCACCCATGTGCCATGACGTCAATTCTCTAGGATAAAGTCTTCCGCGCCCTCAGGCATGCAGCAGATTCAACAAACCAGTGTGCAAATTACTAGACAGGATGCTTTTATGTTGAAGATCCCACACCACAGAAAGGGGAAGTGAAAGGGTGCTGAGGAACATGCTGTTAGAGTACTCACCACAAAAACTGTTACAGAAGGTATGCAATTGGTTCTTCTGATGGATAATCCTAACTGCAGATTGCAAACAGATACCAAAGCAATATCTGCCAAGGTGATGGGTCTGTAGAATGGCTCAATACAAAAAGGTCTGCAGGACCAAGTGGACAAAATACCCATCTCGAAAGACCAGACTGTCAAGGCTGTAGTCCTTCATGAACGTGTGCATGGATGCCCACAAAGCAGCCTCACAAATATCTAGAACAGGCACTGCATAGCAGTTCCTATTGCAGATGACCGTCCTTAAGATCTGCATTTCTGCACCCTCCTTGGCCCCAGAGATCCCCCACAAAGAGCTAATTTTGTCCACTCGATGTTGTCTGATATGATCGATTTAAGACAGACTGCACTCCTGGGGTGCAAATAATGTGGTATCTCGCTTCCTGTTTCCAGGGATGAGGCTAAGCAAGGACGACTGGAAGTATAAAGCCTTGTCCAAAATGAAAAGCTGTTACCCTCTCTGGATGGAACACAGCTGAAGTTCTTAACACCAGTTTGTCTGGGAAAAAAAGGTAGTATATGGAGTTTGGACTTGAAGGGCCTGCAGTTCACTAACCCATCATGCAGATGTTATTGTCACCAGGAAGACCATTTTACAGGCAAGTAGGCGCAATGGACAACAGTGCATGATTCAAAAGGCATACACATTAAAAATGTGAGAACCAGATATTAATCTCATTGTGGCATCACTACTAGCTTCAATGGAAATATGTTGAGAACTTTTTAGAAAACTCTTCACACCCTTTGATTTGAGTAAGGACGGTAAATGTGAAAAGGTCGAAAGCAAGTCATTGCAGGACTAAAAATATAAAAAACAATAACACACTCAACACTTTTGCCTCCAATGAGTCAAGCTAACGGGCACCCCCCGCAAGCCACAAACTTACCCCAGCGTCCAGCATATATATCTTTAGCTGATGGACAGATAGCTGCCAAAATGACATTACCTACCTTGGAAGGATGGTCAAAGGGAATCAACTGTTGCCACTCAATATCCAGGAATGGAGGTAACAGGTTGTGCAGGCTCAGGTGCAGGACACTACTCTCCTGAAGTAGCAGCCCGATCGGAGGGCATATGCTGAATCCCAAAATTTCTGGGTACCACACACTCCTGGCCCAATCCGGCCCCATTAGAATGACAGGCTTAGTTATTCCCGATGTTCTTCAGAACTCGGACAGGAGAGGTAGCAGTAGCAAGGTATACAAGAGTCCCATGCTCTCAGGTGTGAGGCATCCAGGAGATAGAGATCCTTCTTGGGAAATCTAGGGTGCAAAAGCGCAGCCATTGCACGTTCTTGGTAGTGGCGAAGAGATCAAGCCATGGTTCCCCCCATTGTTAGAAGATGTCTTGTGCCACCTCCAGGCGTAATTGCCATTCATGATCCACTAGGCACCACTGGCTGAGTTTATCAGCCCTGGCATTTAAAGATCCCGCTAGGTGAGGTACCACCAGAAGCATCCCCTGATGATTTAGCTAGCTCCAAAGGTGCATAGCCTACAGGACCAGGACCCAAGTGTAGGAAGTTGGCTCTGTATATACTATTTCAAAGTGAGAAATAGTGTGCACAGAGTCCAAGGGTTCCTCTTAGAGGTAAGATAGTGGCAAAAGTAGATAATTCTAATGCTCTATTTTCTGGTAGTGTGGTCGAGCAGTAGGCTTATCAGAGGGTAGTGTTAAGCATTTGTTGTACACACACAGGCAATAAATGAGGAACACACACTCAAAGACTTACTCCAGGACAATAGGTTTTTATATTGAAAAATATATTTTCTTAGTTTATTTTAAGAACCACAGGTGCAAGATTTACAGTTAATACTTTAAATGTAAGGTACTTCTCTTAGATACTTTAGGAACTTTGAATGAAAGCAATATCACATACAGTCTTTGTAAAAATGGCAATAAGCTATTTTCAAAGTGGACACAGTGCAAAAATCAACAGTTCCTGGGGGAGGTAAGTAAAGGTTAGATTAGGAGGTAAGTAAAACACTTACAAGTCTCAGTCCTGGGGCATAGGCAGCCCACCGTTGGGGGTTTAAGGCAACCCTAAAGTTACCACACCCACACCAGCAGCTCAGGGCCGGTCAGGTGCACAGGTCAAAGAGGTGCCCAAAACACATAGGGGGTGATTCTAACCCTGGCGGTCGGTGATAAAGCAGCGGCCAAACCGCCAACAGGCCGGCGGTCCAAAAAATGGAATTCTGACCCTGGTGGGAACCGCCAACACAGCCCGCCACTTTAACACTCCGACCGCCACGGCGGGACCGACAAACAGTGCGGCGGTCACCGCCAACAGCCAGGCAGCACACAATGTACCGCCCACACTATCATGACCCACCAATCCGCCACCTTTTCCGGGGCGGGAGCCCCGCCGATAAAAACACGGCAGAAACAGACTACGAATGTGAAAACGCTCACCTCTACGCACTCCACGAGTACGGAGGACAGCATGGAACCCGAATTGAACATCATACCTGCTCTCGTCTACCTGCTCATCTACCACGAGTACGAACTCCGGCGCAGACGTCAACGGTGAGTACAGCACCTACGACACACGGGAGGGGGGAGGACGAAAGGTTACGGGCACACACATATGCAACCCCCACCCCCCCCCCATATGTACACACCAATGCAGAGCAACAAGTCACAGTGACACCAACCAAACCCCCGTAAAAAATGCAATGACATTTCAAAATTGTCAATAAATATTTATGTCCAAAATAGCCTCCGATAAGTATTGGTCAACTAGCCAGAATATTTACATTCATAAAGTCAATATACACAGCAGTGGACAACTGCAGAAATCAGTCCTGCACATTTTACGTAGTAACGATTTGTCCGTGGTCCAAAGTGTAGCAACACAAGGGCAAAGCCCACACACGAGACCTGAGTCCTTTGGAGAGAACACTGCAGGGGCATCTGATGACAAAACTACAGGCACCTCAGGGGGAAGGGAAGGGGGGGCACCTCAGCCACATGAGTCCACGACGCAAGACCCACGAAGGGGCCACCATGCCCACTGCCATATCCTGGGGAGTGCTTGACAGGAAGGGCCCCGCGGAGCGGTGCTTGACAGGAGGGGCCCAGCGGAGCGGTGCTTGAGACGGCGGGGCCCAGCGGAGCGGTGCTTGAGACGGCGGGGCCCAGCGGAGCGGTGCTTGAGACGGCGGGGCCCAGCGGAGCGGTGCTTGACAGGAGGGGCCCAGCGGAGCGGTGCTTGACAGGAGGGGCCCAGCGGAGCGGTGCTTGACAGGAGGGGCCCAGCGGAGCGGTGCTTGAGACGGCGGGGCCCAGCGGAGCGGTGCTTGAGACGGCGGGGCCCAGCGGAGCGGTGCTTGACAGGAAGGGCCCAGCGGAGCGGTGCTTGACAGGAGGGGCCCAGCGGAGCGGTGCTTGACAGGAAGGGCCCAGCGGAGCGGTGCTTGACAGGAAGGGCCCAGCGGAGCGGTGCTTGAGACGGCGGGGCCCAGCGGAGCGGTGCTTGAGACGGCGGGGCCCAGCGGAGCGGTGCTTGACAGGAGGGGCCCAGCGGAGCGGTGCTTGAGACGGCGGGGCCCAGCGGAGCGGTGCTTGACAGGAGGGGCCCAGCGGAGCGGTGCTTGAGACGGCGGGGCCCAGCGGAGCGGTGCTTGACAGGAGGGGCCCAGCGGAGCGGTGCTTGAGACGGCGGGGCCCAGCGGAGCGGTGCTTGAGACGGCGGGGCCCAGCGGAGCGGTGCTTGAGACGGCGGGGCCCAGCAGAGCGGTGCTTGAGACGGCGGTGCCCAGCGGAGCGGTGCTTGACAGGAGGGGCCCAACGGAGCGGTGCTTGAGACGGCAGAGCCCAGCGGAGCGGTGCTTGAGACGGCGGAGCCCAGCGGAGCGGTGCTTGACAGGAAGGGCCCAGCGGAGCGGTGCTTGACAGGAGGGGCCCAGCTGAGCGGTGCTTGACAGGAGGGGCCCAGCTGAGCGGTGCTTGACAGGAAGGGCCCTGTTCAGCGGTGCTCTTCTGCACGGCGGGCCCTCTTCAGCGGTGCTCTTCTGCACGGCGGGGCCCTCTTCAGCGGTGCTCTTCTGCACGGCGGGGCCCTCTTCAGCGGTGCTCTTCTGCACGGCGGGGCCCTCTTCAGCGGTGCTCTTCTGCACGGCGGGGCCCTCTTCAGCGGTGCTCTTCTGCACGGCGGGGCCCTCTTCAGCGGTGCTCTTCTGCACGGCGGGGCCCTCTTCAGCGGTGCCTGTCTTCACGGCGGGGCCCTCTTCAGCGGTGCCTGTCTTCACGGCGGGGCCCTGTTCAGCGGTGCCTGTCTTCACGGCGGGGCCCTCGTCAGCGGTCCTCTTCCAGGAAGTCTAGGGAGCCAGACCTGGGCTGGACACCCTGATCACTCGCCCTCCGAATGTGCAGTGGCAGGCCCCTTCGGGGACGGAGTCCTGGGCCCTTTGCTGTCGTCCCTTGCAGGGGGGATGGGGCTTGCGGGGCCCTCCAGCTCCGCGCTCCTGATGGATGACCTCTCCGCCCTGCTGCCCTTTCGCTCCTTAGATGGGGCTCTCGAGCCCTTGCCTCCCCTGGCTGTTGTGGCAGGTGAAGTGGCCGTTGTTGGCTCCTTGGGGGCAGCCGTCTCAGTCCTCTCACGGCGGCCCTTCACTTTACGTGTCCTCTTGCCTGGGGGTGGGCTGGATGTCCCCTTGCTGCTCAGTGAAGTGTCACTGCCGCCAAAGGGTGGACTCCAGAAGCCATGCACCACTTGGATCCTCGATGCTGGGCTGGTGGTGGCTGAGGTGCTCTTGGGACTCTTAACCGATGGAGGGGGTGGGTCAGGGGAGGGAAAGAGGTTAAGATTAGAGAGGTAACATTTCTTAGGACCAAGGTAAAGGGTAGGAGTAGTGGTGATGGAAGTGGAGGAAGAGGATGTGGTTGTAGGAGAGTCAGGTGTGCTGTCTTTGGGTGCAGGTGACTGAGGCGTAGGCTGTCGTGAGGTGGTTGGCTGTTGTTTGGGTGTCTGCCTGCGTTTATGTGTCTTGGAAGAGGGGGTGACAGACAGTGGGAGAGGACACAGGGGACGTGTAGATGGCAGTGGGGGTGGTGACTGCACGTGTGAGGACTGTAGTGGAGGGTGTGCTGGTGATGGAAGCACTGGCTGATGGTGGTGTGCATGCAGGTGTGAGTGTAGACGTCACAGGGAGGGAGGAGGGAGACGAGGAGGAGGGGGACACAGAGGTGGTAGTGACTGTTGGAATGTCTGCATCTGGGTGTTGCTGGGGCGAATGCTTGTGTGTCCTGTGGTGCTTGTGTCTGGATGATCTGGCCTTGGGTGTTGAGGTGTGTGCAGGCTGGTCTGATGGTGTGGATGGGATAGGCTGAGGGACAGGAGACAGAGAAAGGGTGGAGGCAGTTAGAAGAGGGAGGCTGGAGACAGGGACAATGGCTGCCGTCAGTGCTGAGGCCAGAGCAGTGAACGATCGTTGATGGGCAGCCTGACCCGAATGAATGCCCTCCAGGTAGGCATTGCTCCGATGCACCTCCCTTTCCACCCCCTGGATGGCATTCAAAAGGGTAGTCTGCCCAACAATGAGCGTCCTCACGAGGTCAATGAGCTCCGCACTGAGGGCAGCAGGGGTAACTGGGGCAGGGGCTGAGGTGCCTGGGGCGAAGGAGACGCCCGCCTTCCTGGGCGAGCGGGCACGGAGCGAAGGCTGAGGGGCTGCTGGGAGGGCGGAGCTGGAGCGCTTGGTGGCGGCTGTACCTGTGGAGGCGGGGGGCCCGGATGTTGCCGCCCCCGCTAGGGAGCTCCCAAACGGGGACGTGTCCGTGTCGCTGGTGTCTTCACCGGTCCCCGTTGTGGTGCTCCCCTCGCCCTCCGGATCACTGGTGCCCTCGGTGTCTGTTCCAGTGCCCACCGGGGCATTGTGACTTGCAGCTCCCTCGTGCTCCGACGCCAATTCTCCTCCGCCTGATGATGCTGATGCACAAGAAGACAAAGAATAAGGGTGGGGGGAGAAATAATACAAAGTTGAGTGTATGCCTTGTCAATACCGTTGGCGGAGAGGACAGACACAGGTGCCTCATGCACTAAGCCGCGAAATTGGGGTACACTACTCAGTACTTCTGACTAGGCCAACAGGTCTAGGGACAACAGACGCGCACATGGGTGATGCAGGACCATGGATAGCTGTACTTGGCACCCTACAGAGGTGGGGGGCGGGGGCACAAGGCCATGTCTAAGGGAGGGGACTACACTACAGAAAGCGCCCTGGCCTAGTGTCACCCACGGCCCTCCTCCCCCACCCAGACGCCTCAACTGCGCTTAAGGATAGCAGAATGTGCAGGTACTCACCCCCTTGTGTCTGCTGTCATGTCCTCAAGCGCCCATCCAAATCAGGGTAGGCCACCGCCAGGATCCGGGACATCAGGGGGGTCAGGGTACGACTGGCACCCCTCCTAGGTCGGGAGGCCATCCCCAGCAGTGACTCGGCGGTCTTTCGGGTTCCGCGGCGGATGTCCTCCCACCTCTTGCGGCAGTGGGTGCCCGTCTGGTGTAGACCCCCAGGGCCCGGACTTCCTTGGCGATGGCACGCCAAATGTCGATTTTCTGATGGTCGCTCACCTGTTAGACATGTACAGGGTGGGAAAGAGAAAACGTGAATTTTCGGCATGTTTGGAGTACATGCCCCCCCCTCCCCAACCTTGCCATGTGGCCCATTCTCTCATCTGTCGTGCGTTGCAGTCCTCATTTTCTCCCCACCCCAACAACTTACATCCACCCCACTCCACACAGACATAACCCATTCAATGTGCACTCAGTGTACTCACCTGTTGGTCTGGAGGACCGTAGAGTAGCGCATACTGGGGGAGGACCCCATCCACTAGTTTCTCCAACTCTTCAGACGTGAAGGCAGGGGCCCTTTCCCCAGTCGCAGCAGCCATTGTCACTTCCAGACCGAGGTCACAGCAGCACTTGCAGTATAGGTCCTCTCCTGTGGATGATCAGGTATCGAGTGATTAGGCAGATAGAAAATGGCGGTCACAGCCGCGGCGGTGCGTACCGCGACCGCCGGCGCACATCGGCATTGGCTCCTGAATCCCATAGGGTTCAATGTTAACCAATGCGGGTTCGTATAGCGGTCTTCGACCGCCTACCGCCACGGTGTGCCACGCCAGCGCATTGACCTCACATTCCATTGTCCCACTTCACCGGTCAGGCAGCCGCCATTTCAAGGGCCCACATGGCTTAATTTCAACTGCGTCACACAGGCCTAGGCCTAGGCCTTGCATTGCCACACATCCAAACATAGCCATCCATACCTTTTCGTGTACTGTGCATGCAGTGGTGAACGTACCTGTGACTTGCTTGACTCTGTGCTCCATGTTGTCCTTCCTAAGCACCGTCCGCTGGGACTTGCGAGGAGAAGGATGAATCCTCGCGTGTACCGCCCGCTGGTGGACCTGTCGACAATGGAAGAACGCCACATCATACTACGATACCGGCTTGACCGAGCCACTATACATGAACTGTGTGCCCAGCTGGAGCCAGCCCTGATGTCCCCCATCTGCCAACCCACAGGAATTCCCCCTCTAGTGCAGGTTCTGTCAGTCCTCCATTTTTTGGCAAGTGGCTCATTCCAGACAACAGTGGCCATGTCATCTGGAATGTCTCAGCCTATGTTTTCAAAAATCTTGTCTAGAGTGTTGTCTGCCATGACGAAACAAATGCAGCGCTACATTGTATTCCCTGAGGAGGTTGATTTGGCCACTGTGAAGGGTGATTTTTATGCCCTTGGACATATCCCCAACATAATTGGTGCCATTGATGGGACCCATGTGGCTTTAGTACCCCCAAAAGACGATGAGCAGGTGTACAGAAACAGGAAAAGTTACCATTCGATGAACGTCCAGGTGGTCTGTTTGGCTGACCAGTACATCTCCCATGTGAATGCCATGTTCCCTGGGTCAGTGCATGACGCGTATGTGATGCGAAATAGCAGCATCCCTTATGTGATGGAACAGCTACAGAGACAACGTGTGTGGCTAATTGGTGACTCTGGTTACCCCAACCTGCCTTGGCTATTGACCCCAGTGAGGAATCCCCGGACCAGGGCAGAGGAACGGTACAATGAGGCCCATGGGCGAACTAGGAGGGTCATTGAAAGAACCTTTGGCCTCCTGAAGGCCAGGTTTAGGTGCCTACATATGACAGGGGGATCCCTGATGTACTCACCAAAGAAGGTGTGCCAGATCATCGTGGCCTGCTGTATGCTTCACAATCTGGCATTGCGACGTCAGGTGCCCTTCCTGCAGGAGGATGGTCCAGATGGTGGTGTTGAAGCAGCTGTGGAGCCTGCGGAGAGTGAAGAGGAGGAAGACGAAGAGGACGACCCAGACAACAGGGACAGAGTTATCCTACAGTATTTTCAGTAGCACACAGGTAGGAATCTCCCACGCCATTTACAATTTAGTGAATGCCCCCTGCATCTTTACTTTGTGTATTGCCCCCCAGTTCTTTTAACCTGAAGTTTACTTTCCCTTCCCTTTTCAGTGCTGTATGACCCACTGCGTGACTTCTGCCTGGTTAGCCCATGGACTAATGCTTATTGACATCGGTATGTTGTCCACACATATATAACAGAACATTATTGATAAGTAATGTGTTATACATTTGTAAATAATACAGGCTGACTCCAGAATGATTTATGTGCAATGAGTGATTTATTTTTAGTGCTATATTTTGGTACATGATATTAAACGGTGAAGGGTGAGGGTGGAGTTATGTCCATGGCAGAGTCCAGTTCTCGGTCGCACAGGTGCATTGTTCATATGGCAGTGGAAGGATGGAGCAGGGGCAGTTCAAGGTTGGACAGGGTGACACTGTGGGACAGTGGAATGACATCCGGGGGGATATTAGACTGGCGGGGGTCCTGGCATCCTACTCTGTCTTCCTTTGAGATCTCAGGTTCCTCTTGCGGGTGGTTGTTCTTCAGCAGGAGGTGGGGTTCTGGTGGCCCGTCGTTCTGTGGGGGCCTCCTGACCACTAGCGCCGGCGGAGGTGGTAGGCTGTTCCTGGCTAGTGACAGGGGCCCTTTGCGGTGCCACATGGTCCCGCAATGTGGTTTCAATGCGGTTTAGGGCCTGGACTATGGTCCCCATTGCGGCAGCGATGGCCCGGAGTTCATTGCTGAACCCCATGTTCCGTTCCTCCCGCTGTGCCTGGATCTCGGTGAACCTGGCCAGTACCGTCGCCATCGTCTCCTGGGAGTGATGATACGCTCCCATGATGGTGGTGAGGGCCTCTTGGAGAGTCGGTTCCCTGGGCCTGTCCTCCCCCCTCTGTCGCACAGCAGCCCTCCCAGTTGCCCTGTTTCCCCGGGCCTCTGTCCCCTGGACGGTGTGCCCACTACCACTGCCCCCAGGTCCCTGTTGTTGTTGGGGTGTTGGGTCAGCCTGGGTGCCCTGTAGTGGCGGACACACCGCTGATTGACGCGTCCGCGGGACAGAGGCATGGGACCGCTGGGTGGGAGCTGTGCTGGTGTTCCCAGGGGGGTTTGGGTCTGCTGTGGCCTGTGTGTGGGGAACCGACTGTCCAGAGGTCCCCGATGGTCCGGGCTGGTCGTCAGGTTCTAGGTCGACAGAGCTGCTGTCTTCGCTGGGGGCCTGTTCTGGGGGTGGGATGGACATCTCTGGACCCTCCGTGGCGGTGTGTTGTCGTTCGGGCCCTGCAGGGGTAAAGGAGTATGGTTATTGTTTCTGTGTGTGCCATGGCGTGCATTTTGGGTGCCCTTGTCCCCCAGTGCTGGCATTCCCTTGTGGGAGGTGTTGTGAGGGTTTGGGGGGGGGGGGTGTATGGGTATGTGCAATGGTCATGCTTTGGTGGTGGCTGTCTATGGTTTGTGTTGGCATTCAGGGGTTGGTGTTGTTTAGGGTGGGCTGTGCTGGTGAGACATTGGCAGGGAGGTTATGTGCTGGGGGGTGAGATTGGGGGTGAGGGGGGGGGGGTTGGCATGCTGGTGTTTGGGGGGGGGGGGGGTTGAAGTGTTTGAGATTCTACTTACCAGAGTCCATTCCTCCTTGTACTCCAGCAAGGCCATCAGGATGCAGGATGTTTACCACCTCTTGCTCCCATGCTGTGAATTGGGGTGGGGTGGGTGGGGGTCCGCCGCCAGTCTTCTGCACAGCGATGTTGTGCCTGGAGATCATCGAGCGCACCTTCCCCCGTAGGTCGTTCCATCGCTTTCTTATATCTTCCCGATTTCTGGGATGCTGTCCCACAGCGTTGACCCTGTCTACGATCCTTTGCCATAGTTCAGCCTTCCTTGCTATGGTGGTGTGCTGCACCTGTGTGCCGAAGAGCTGGGGCTCAACCCTCATGATTTCCTCAACCATGACCCGGAGTTCTTGGTCCGAAAACCTTGGGTGTCTTTGGGCTGCCATGGGGTGGTGTGGATGAGGTGTGGGGTGGTGTTTGTGGTGATGTGCGTGGTAATATGTGGTGATGTGTGCGTAGATGTGGTGTGGGTGATGAAGTTGTGTTCCTGTGTGTGTTGGGGTTTTCTAATGCTGTGCTCGCTATCGCTATCTCTCGCTCTCGCCTTCGCTCCGATTTCCAACTAGTGGGGGTTTGTGGGTGATGTGGGTGTGTGTTTTATAGTTGATTGGATGTGTGGGAGCGTTGTTTGTATGTGTGTCAGGTGTGCGTATTTCAAATTGTCCAAAGTGGCAGTGTTTAGGAGCTGTGTGTGTATTTTGAGCGCGGCGGTGTGTACCGCCAATGGAATACCGCGGTTGAAAGACCGCCGCGTGGATTGGTGGGTCAGAATGGCATGGGCGTGTTTGTGTTGGCGTGACGGTGGAGGTTTGGTCATCTCCAGTTTTCCGCGGCCCGCTGATGTGGCGGCCTTCCTTGGATGTCGGATTTTTGGCGGTTTCACAGTTGGTGGTCAGAATGACCGTGGCGGTCGACCGCGGCCGTGGCGGTAGTATGGCGGACTTCTGACCGGCGGTAAGGGCCTTTTACCGCCGAGGTCAGAATGACCCCCATAGGTGCCTATGGAGAACAGGGGTGCTCCGGTTCCAGTCTGCCAGCAGGTAAGTACCTGCATCCTCGGGGGGCAGACCAGGAGGGTTTTGTAGAGCACTGGGGGGATGGGAGGACAAGTAGGTACACAAAACACACCCTCAGCGGCACAGGGGCGGCCGGGTGCAGTGAGCAAAGCAGGCGTCGGGTTCTGTATAGGTTTCAATGGAGGGACCCGGGGGTCACTCTAGCGGTGCAGGCAGGCACAGGGGGGGCTTCTCGGGACAGCCACCACCTGGGCAAGGCAGAGGGTCGCCTGGGGGTCACTCCTGCGTCAAAGTTCGGTTCCTTCAGGTCCTGGGGGCTGTGGGTGCAGTGTTGGTTCCAGGCGTCAGGTCCCTTGTTACAGGCAGTTGTGGTCAGGGGCAGCCTCTGGATTCTGTCTGCAGGCGTCGCTGTGGGGGCTCAGGGGGGTCGTCTCTGGTTACTCACGGACTCGCAGTCGCCAGGGAGTCCTCCCTGAGGTGTTGGTTTTCTGCAGGTCGAGCCGGGGGCGTCGGGTGCAGAGTGTAGAGTCTCACGCTTCCGGCGGGAAACGTGAAGTCTTTGGAAGTTGCTTCTTTGTTGCAAAGAAGTATCTGGTTTTGAACAGGGCCGCTGTTCACAGGAGTTCCTTGGTCCTGTAGTCCAGGGCAGTCCTCTGAGGATTCAGAGGTCGCTGGTCCCTGTCGGATGCGTCGCTGGAGCAGGTTTTCGAAGTTGGAGACAGGCCGGTAGGTCTGGGGCCAAAGCAGTTGTCGTCTTCCTCCTTCTCTGCAGGCTTGTAGGTCAGCAGTCCTTCTTTCTTCAGGTTGCAGGAATCTGATTTCCTAGGATCTGGAGAGCCCCTAAATACTGAATTTAGGGGTGTGTTTAGGTCTGGGAGGGCTGTAGCCAATGGCTACTGTCCTTGAGGGTGGCTACACCCTCATTGTGCCTCCTCCCTGTGGGGATGGGGGCACATCCCTAATCCTATTGGGGGAATCCTCCAAACTCAAGATGGAGGATTTCTAAAAGGTAGGGGTCACCTCAGCTCAGGACACCTTAGGGGCTGTCCTGACTGGTGGGTGGTGACTCCTTGTTTTTCTCATTATCTCCTCCAGCCTTGCCTCCAAAAGTGGGGGCAGTGGCCAGAGGGGCGGGCATCTCCACTAGCTGGGATGCCCTGGGGCGCTGTAACAAAAGGGGTGAGCCTTTGAGGCTCACCGCCATGTGTTACAGTTCCTGCAGGGGGAGGTGAGAAGCACCTCCACCCAGTACAGGCTTTGTTTCTGGCCACAGAGTGACAAAGGCTCTCTCCCCATGCGGACAGCAACATGTCTGGTGTGTGGCAGGCTGGCAGAAACTGGTCAGCCTACACTAGAGGTCAGGTAGATATTCAGGGTGCATCTCTAAGATGCCCTCTGTGTGTATGTTACAATAAATTGCACACTGGCATCAGTGTGCATTTATTGTGCTGAGAAGTTTGATACCAAACTTCCCAGTTTTCAGTGTAGCCATTATGGAACTGTGGAGTTCGTGTTTGACAAACTCCCAGACCATATACTCTTATGGCTACCCTGCACTTACAATGTCTAAGGTTTTGCTTAGACACTGTAGGGGCATAGTGCTCAGGCACATATGCCCTCACCTGTGGTATAGTGCACCCTGCCTTAGGGCTGTAAGGCCTGCTAGAGGGGTGACTTACTTATGTCACAGGCAGTGTGAGGCTGGCATGGCACTCTGAGGGGAGTGCCATGTCGACTTAGTAATTTTCTCCCCACCAGCACAGACAAGCTGTGAAGCAGTGTGCATGTGCTGAGTGAGGGGTCCCCAGGGTGGCATAAGCCATGCTCCAGCCCTTAGAGACCTTCCCTGGCATCAGGGCCCTTGGTACCAGGGGTACCAGTTACAAGGGACTTACCTGAGTGCCAGGGTTGTGCCAATTGTGGAGACAAAGGTACAGTTTAGGGAAAGAACATTGGTGCTGGGGCCTGGTTAGCAGGGTCCCAGCATACTTTCAAATCATAACTTAGCATCAGCAAAGGCAAAAAGTTAGGGGGTAACCATGCCAATGAGAATGGCTCAATACAAAAAGGCCTGCAGGACCAAGTGGACAAAATACCCATCTCGACAGACCAGACTGTCAAGGCTGTAGTCTTTCATGAACGTGTGCATGGATGCCCACATAGCTGGCTCACAAATATCTAGAACAGGCACTGCATAGCAGTTGTTATTGCAGGTGACCGTCCTTAAGATCTGCATTTCTGCACCCTCCTTGGCCCCAGAGATCCCCCACAAAGAGCTAGTTTTGTCCACTCAATGTTGTCTGATATGATCGATTTAAGACAGACTACACTCCTGGGGTGCAAATAATGTGGTATCTCGCTTCCTGTTTCCAGGGATGAGGCTAAGCAAGGACAAAAAGCATAAAGCCTTGTCCAAAATGAAAAGCTGTTACCATCTCTGGATGGAACACAGCTGAAGTCCTTAACACCAGTTTGTCTGGGAAAAAAAGGTAGTATATGGAGTTTGGACTTGAAGGGCCTGCAGTTCACTAACCCATCATGCAGATGTTATTGTCACCAGGAAGACCATTTTACAGGCGAGTAGGCGCAATGGACAACTGTGCATTATTCAATAGGCATACACATAAAAAATGTGAGAACCAGATAATAATCTCATTGTGGCATCACTACTAGCTTCAATGGAAATATGTTGAGAACTTTTTAGAAAACTCTTCACACCCTGTGATTTGAGAAAGGACGGTAAATGTAAAAAGGCTGAAAGCAAGTCATTGCAGGGCTAAAAATATAACAAACAATAACACACTCAACATTTTTGCCTGAAATGAGTCCAGCTAATGGGCACCCCCACCAAGCCACAAACTTACCCCAGCGTACAGCATATATATATCTTTAGGTGATGGACGGATAGCTGCCAAAATGACATTACCTACCTTGGAAGGATGGTCAAAGGGAATCAACTGTTGCCACTCAATATCCAGGAATGGAGGGAACAGGTTGTGCAGGCTCAGGTGCAGGACCCTACTCTACTGAAGTAGCAGCCCGATTGGAGGGCATGTGCTGAATCCCAAAAATTCTGGGTACCACACACTCCTGCCCAATCCGGCCACATTAGAATGACGGGCTTGGTTATTCCTGATGTTCTTCAGAACTCGGACAGGAGAGGTAGCAGTAGCAAGGTATACAAGAGTCCCATGCTCCACTGTAGGTGTGAGGCATCCCGGAGATAGAGATCCTTCTTGGGAAATCTAGGGTGCAAAAGCGCAGCCATTGCACGTACTTGGTAGTGGCAAAGAGATCAAGCCATGGTTTCCCCCATTGTTAGAAGATGTCTTGTGCCACCTCCAGGCATAATTGCCATTCCTGATCCACTAGGCACCTCTGGCTGAGTTTATCAGCCCTGGCGTTTAAAGATCCCACTAGGTGAGGTACCACCAGAAGGATCCCCTGATGATTCAGCTAGCTCCAAAAGTGCATAGTCTTCAGGACCAGGACCCAAGACATCACCCCGACCTGCTTGCTGCAGTACCACATGGCGGTGGGGTTGTCCAAGACAACTTGAACCAGCTTGCCCTCGACGGAATGCAGAAGGGCCTTCAACACCAAACAAACTGCCCGGAGTGCCAACAGATTTATGTGGAGGTGGGACTCTGCCAGAGACGATCAACACAGTAGTGATGCATCCGTCACCACTGGCAATCCTGGATGGTATAGGGACAGGGGTCTACCACTGGTCCAATTTTGGTAGAGCAGCTACCATTGCAGATCCTTTGCAGTCTTCTTCGATACCTGGATGGCTTCTGACTGGTGTTGGGTCCACAGACTTCTGATACCACCAGGCTGAAACATCAAGCTCATAGCTCGAATGTCCTGGTTTCACTGATCCGGAGGACAGGCTCAAAAGCACACCATATCCAGGATGGCTCTGCTGAGGGGACACCTCAGTGCTCGGGAAGAGCGGTGAGGAGGACGAGGTCAAAGGCGGTGACCAGCTTGTACAGGCTGGGGCGGAGGACCGAGGGGCGGCCTCCCCGAGTGGTACTGCCAAGTGTCTAGGCCCCGGGGGCTGCAATGACTGGGAATCGCAGGTCTAGGGCCCGACGATGGGGATTGGAGGAGGCTCGGCTTGACCGTTGGAGGTGGCAGCAAGAGGGGCTGAGTGAACTGCGGAGACAAACCGGAGCAGGCCCGGGACGGATGGCTGAATGATTGCATGTACCTGGGCCTGGCAGGCGCCATGGAGTCGGAGGGGCCCGTAAGCAGCGGGTGGAGTCCCTGTCAATCTGGCCTGAGGCCCATGGTGCAATAACGAGGGACAGGACCGCCGAGAGCGGTAACAGGGACAGGGCAAGTAACAGTGGCTGGCTGAGCTACCGAGGGGCGGCAAGGAGGGGAAAAGGCCGGGAGAGGAGGCAGAGTGGAGTGCTGCGCTTGTGCCCCTTCGTCCTGGCCCCCTGGCAGTGGATGGCTTGCATTAGGGGGGGGAAGGCCAGAAGTCCTACAACCAGGCCACGGGAGAAAGAACGGTCAGGCCCGCGACGAAGGGGCCTGTAAGAGGGAGCACCAGCCCTATTAACAGGCATCCAAGAGAGGGGGACGGTGATGGAAACTTCACCCCACCCACACACGGGAGGCCTATGAGGACCACCCACCACAATGAAGAGAAATGAGAATAGGAGTGCAAGTGAAGGGGCCTGAGAGTGACAGTGGAGATGGAAAGATGCAGGAGGTTAAAGGAATCAACGGTGCAGAGGCAAGGCAGAGGCCTGCTTTGCCACATATCATGGTGAAACCCAAAAATCAAGGCCACCCGCAATCTAACAAAATGGACAATTATGGAATCGCCAAACAGGCCCGACCTTGTCAGGGCAAGGCTTAGTCAAAACTTCACTGGGAGCTATAATGGCGGCAATCTCGGATCTCAAGTCCACTTTGGAGCCCATGTTAGACGCATTGACGGCTGACGTCTCCCTCCAGCGAGCGGATCTACAGAAGATGGCAGACAAGGTGTCCACAGCAGAATCCGACATACAGACACTTAGGTCGACCTCCAAGAGATTAGAAGAACAAGTGTAAGCCCTCACTGCACAGCAAGCAACAATGGCAGCCAGACTAGAAGACCAGGAATGCCGCGCAAGACGGAATAATATCAGGGTAGTCAGGGTGCCGGAAGGGGTGGAGGGGGCAAGAGTGGACCTCTTTCTCAAAGACCTTATATTGAAAACCCTCTGCACCAACAGACAATAAAACTTTTTCTCGGTGCAAGGGCGCACCGGGCGCCAATGCCGCCTCCGAGACCGGGGGCTCTTCCAAGAGCAATCAATGCTAGAATTTTCCATCACCGAGATCGCAATGCCAGTCTACAAGCGGCTCGCACCCATGGGGACTTGCTCTACGAAAATGCGATCATTAGGTTTTTTCCAGACTATGCACTCCAGGTCCAGAAACAATGCCGTGGCTTCAACTAAGTTAAAAAAGTATTGCGCGCCAAGGAACTTGAATATATGATGCTCTGCCCAGCAAAGCTCCTTGTGATAGCGGAGAGCAAATCCTGGTATTTTACCTTGCCAGCAGATACGTGGGATTGGATCGAAGGCTGGCGTCGGGGAGGCCAGCAGGCCAGTGAGAAAGGGAAGGATGCACACACAGGAACTCAGCGGCAAGCTGGCTCCTCCGGACCACCCCAAGACCATGGCGCCCCAGAAGAAACGGAAAGAGGCGAGCCATTAGGCCTTAACAGCAGAGGGGCTAAGTAACTGGATGACAGCAGGCAGGATGTTGCAAAATAAACTGACTGTTCAAATCAACAGGAGAGACTTATCAGGCCAGTGTTTGGCATCTCTGAGCAGAGCCAGCCAAGCCTTAACACATTTAATGTTACAGTTGGGGCGGCAGGCACTCTGCAAGTTGGAGGGATGGGCAGTTCTGAGCCTACTATGTAGAGTAGCAGGGAGGTGGGGATTTAGTTGGGAAATTGGGTGGTTTAGTCACTTCACAACAGTTCATGTTTATCTACAGACAGATCAGGAAATTGGTACTCAGAAGAAGACGGAAAGCCTTCGTAGGGAGGCTTGTGAGGGAGATCAGTCTGCAGGGGCAAATAGTCTGGAGTTGCAAAAGTATCGGATCAGACATGATGACCACTAAGGCTTTGCCATTAAAGGTCATGACGTGTAGTGTAAATGGCCTTGGCAACAAAATCAAACGCACTTTAGTCCTACAGTATATTAAAAGACATACACCAGATTTAGTTTTCATACAGGAAATGCATCTCAAGGGTAAGCACCATAAAGCCTTGGACAGAATGGGGTACTTTATGTTGGCGCATTCCGGCTTTACTGCTACCTCGAGAGGAGTGGGAATCCTACTGAGGAAGGCAGCACCGTTTATTCCTGGTCCCATCTGGACCGATCCTCTGGGCAGGTTTGTGGCCCGATCCGGAACCTGGCACAGACAGACCCTCAACCTGTGCTCAGAGTACATTCCCCCTCGACTACCTTCAGATACCTTTCCAGCCCTGGGGGCACTGCTGTTGCAGCTGCCCCCGGGGATTTTAATCTTTTGGGGTGGGGGGGGTGAGACCATACTATGGACCCGAAATACAACATACCATATTAAAATCCTTTGCAGACTCGATGGTACTAACAGACTTGTGGAGAGCCCATAACCCTGGTGCGAAGCAATACACCTTTTTGTCTGCATCTCACAAAAGCCTCTCACGTTTAGACTATTTATTCATCTAACACTCCAGTGTAGGCAGCTTCCAAGGGACGACCCATTTAGCGCAAGGTATATCCGATCATTCTCCAGTTGGGGCTACACTGAGGGGAACCATTAGAGACACGACACAAATGCCTAGACTAGATCCATGGTAGTTAAGAGAGGAAGGCTTCTCCGAAAAGATACGGGAAGGGGCAGAGAGATACTTCTATGAAAACTGTGGGACAGTAGACTCAGCAAGTACGCTCCTGGAGGCATTCAAGATGGTACTCAGGGGGCAGACCCAGACATTAATCGGGGCGGGGGGCGCAAAAAGGAGCAGAATAGTAAACATGCAACACTGGAGAGGGAGATCTCCGACTTGGAGGCAGAGACATTTAAGGGGGAAGGGAGGGGGCGGTTGACCCGCACCAATGTCACAGGCTCCAACTTAAACAAAAAGAAATGCAGGATCTAGGGACCAATGAGGCACGGGCCGATGACCAAGCTATGCAAGGGTCGATTTATGAGGTTGGCGACTACTGGCATGGCTAGAAAAAAGGGTTAGCAGCAGGAACTGGGTTGCGGAGATCTGTGACGATGGGAAAATACGCACTCCACAAGTGAGAATATAGCAGAGGCCTTTGCCACCTTTTGTGAACGTATATACTCGTCCCAGACAACCGCTACCCGAGAGGACTGTGAGGAGCTGCTGCGAGAATTCCCGCTTGAGGAATTGTCAGGGACCAATAGAGAGCTGTTAGATCAGGAACTGACAGTGGAAGAAGTACAGCAGGCCTTAGGAGAGATTGCATCAGGGAAGGCTGTGGGCCCTAGCGGACTCCAGGTGTAACTCTTTAAGGGCGTGAGAGATATTGTGGCTCCCCATATGTTGGAAATGTTCCAGGCAGCTAAGATAGAGGGAGTTCTTCCGGAAGACCAGAGACTCGCCACCATAGTGGGCCTACATAAATAGGGCAAGCCCCCAACGTCCTGTAGCTCATATCGTCCCATCTCCCTATTGAACCCAGAAGTCAAGGTATTAGCAAAAATTCTGGTTAATAGACTACGTCCACACATGGCCAAACTAATACATAAGGATCAAACTGGCTTTATGCCACACAAAACCACTATGTTAAATTTAAGGCACCTATATGGGATCTTGCATACTACAGGGGTCCCGGGGGCAGACGAGGAGGCAGTGCTTTCACTAGACGCCAGGATGGCCTTTGACAGTATTGAATGGTCCTATGTCCACGCTGTCCTAGCCATGCTGGGGTTTGGCCCCGGATTTTGTCCTTGGGTTCATCTGCTATATATTGGACACCAGGCACGGATCAGAGCTGAAGGGGTATTGTCCAACCCATTTATGCTCCACAGAGGAACTAGGCAGGGTTACCCACTATGCCATGGTTGTTTGCCCTTGCGTTGGAGCCGCTGGCCACATGGGTGTGCCAGGATCCCCTGTATGGGGTATACCCGAAGGAAGCTGGTGGAAAGGCCAGATATCTTTTATATGCAAAGATGAAATTCTCCTATACATCACAAGGTCCAAACGGTCTATAGATAGACTACTGCACATTTTTCAGCTCTTTGGAACCTACTCCGGGTATCAAATAAACTGGGAGAAACCAGTGAATACTGAGGGGTTTTCGTACTTGGGAATTTTTGTAACAAAGAACCCAACAGAGTTTCTCAAAAAGCACCTTTATCCTCAACTAGACCAGCTTGGAGCAGATGTCCAGCATTGGCAGAAGCTTCCCCCGTCTCTGATGGGCCATGCCGCCCTATTTAAAATGATGCCCCTGCCTCGCCTACTCTATGTGTTCCAAAATACCCCATTTAAGGTACCTCCTGACTTCTTTACAAAGATTAATAGCGAAATACGCAAGCTCCTGTGGCAAGGAGGATGTCTGCGGATATCCCTGGTTAAATTGCAGATAGGAATATATGATGGAAGTATAGCGATACCTAATATACAGGTGTGCTACTGGGCAGCCCAACTACTCTCAGTGGGTGACTGGGTATATGTGGACATAGGGGAACCCGACTACAGAATAGACAGAGAGTCAATGGGAGAAAAAGATTACCCCTCTGTGCTGTACTCCCGGAGAGGGGAGGGGAGCGCCTACTCTTGCCCCACACACAAGCTGTAGTGAGGGCGGGGACAGAAGCCACAAAATATTTGGGCTGGGACGGTAAACTGACGGCTGTGACTCCACTTTGGTGTACTGACCAACTAAGTGAACTTCACACATTAAACAGCTTCCGTGGCTCGGGACTACTCGGCATTGATAAACTTGGAGATATCAAGAGGGCTGGTTCACTGATTGCTCTGGTGGTCCTACGGACTGAATATGAACTGGGACCATCAGAGAATTTTAAGTACATCCAACGGGTAATGCACTTGGAAAGCAGCTCCATGTTGGAGAATAGATTCTCGACTTCTCCCCGCTGGAGGACAGCCTACTGATGGACCCATGCCGGAGAAAGCGATTTCTCTGATCTATAAAAAAAATTAATGAATAACTCACACGACACCCGGCAATCTCTCCGAGAGGCATGGGAGTAAGATGTAGGACAAATTGAAGATGATGACTGGCGGGATGCCCTTCAGAACCCTAGAGAGGTTGCAATCCGGGCGAGGTTCCGCCTCGTGCAACTGTAAATCTTTCACAGGTCATACTACTCTAGACCCTGCCTGCACCGCATGCGCCGGGGGGTCCAGACCTATGCAAAAAGGGGGTATGGTGAGGCGGGGACTGGGGCTGTCCAATAATACAACAGTTTTGGGGAGAAGTAGTACACATCATGACCCGGGTCATGGGGCTTTCGGTTTCTCGGGAGCCAAGATGGTTGATCCTCCAGATAACGGGGGAGGAGAACTGGCAGAGACATCAAAAGACTTGGCTGATACTAGTGGCGGGGGTAGCCAAAAGAAAGATTGCCCGATCCTGGGGGGCATCGGAGCCACCAGACGTTCACATTTGGGAAAGAAACACAGATTGGTGTCATCATGCAGAACGAGTGATCTACCAAAGCAGGGGTTGCCCCTGAAAATTCAACAAAATATGATCCCTATGTGGTGGATAGAGAGGACTGTAAGGGGAGATCCTAGGGCGAATGAAGGGGGAAATCGGGGGAGGAGGCTTTACCACAAGAGCTCTCGCTTCATAAGGGGCCGTAGGGCATATTATGAATAGAGGGTTTGAGAATTGATGTGAAAACCTATGCAGGCATGATTGTTCCAATGAAAACTGATACCTCAGACCAAGGTGTATTCGTTAACTAGATTTGTAATACTGTACTGAGCTATGATTTAATTAAAAGATGTTAAAAAAATAAAAAAACAGTCAGAGGTCAAGGTAGGGAGTAGACTCATACCCCAACCTCCGAAGACGGGCAGCGACCACCACAATTGGGTTCTGTTTACACCCGAGACGTACTGGTGAGGCCAAAAGGGAGCACAGCAAACTAAGTGCTGAATCATGGGTAGCATCTGTGGCCCTGTAGGACAGGGATGCTAAAATAGACATCCTGCAGGTCCAACACCACCATCCAGTCTCTGGGATCCAGGGAGAGAAAACTTGGGGGCAGGGTGTGCATTTTGAATTTTGTCCTTGCAGGGAAAGGCAATGAGAGGTCAAAGATGCTGGATAGGCCTCTGTCCTTTTTCAGTTGTGGGAAAAACATCCAGTCAGTATTTCATAGGCCGGTACCCTCTCTAGGGCTCCTTTATGCTCTTCCTGGCATAAAACAAACATGTGCTCCCCTAAGAAGTAAAGTAGGTAGCGGGTGCCGTGCGTCACAAAGCAGTTGCACGGTGTAGGCCCGTTGGACAATCTGTAGGACCCATTTGTTTAATGTGATTTGTTACCACCCCTGTAGGAAACGAACCATCCTGCCTCCTACTGGGGAGCTATGCATTGGTAGGATTGCTCTAAAGAGGCTTGGAGGTTGTAGCCAAACAGGGTGAGGGAAGACTGAGATGGATGTCGCCCCTGCTGGCCTGACCATTGCCTGTGGGGCCCATGGACTGGAGGACCTGTTGTGTGGGTGGAGGACTCCGACATTGCCTATGTGCCGGGCCCCTGAAATACCCCTGAAAAGGATACAATTATTAAAGGGATTGCTTAACAAGAGCTGAAAGGCACAACGAACATGCTGTGTCCCAGCTCTATTTAAAATGATCAATGGACAAATTTGCCAACTCACCAAACAAACAGAAGCTGACAAACACCATGTCCATCAAAGACACCTGGACGTCTCCCGAAAAGCTAGTTGAAGCACCACACTGGTTCCCATGGTCCTATCTAGACAGTCTGTGGTGTCCACGCCTGAGCAGATGACTAATTTGTCCACATCTTGATCATCCTCAATAGTCTGAGTTAGACAGCCTCATAAGTTTTCGCAGGCAAGATTTCTTCCAACATGTCTGTTAGAAATGGGGTCTTTGGTTGGCAGTCAGGTTACCCCCTGTCCAAGCAAGGATCCTCACTCTAGTCAGGGTAAGTCACACACAATCCAAATCATCCTGTGCCCACCCTCTGGTAGCTTGGCACTGAGTAGTCAGGCTTAACTTAGAAGGCAATGTGTAAAGTATTTGTGCAATAAATCATACAACAACACAATATAGCACCACAAAAATACACCACACAGTGTTTAGAAAAATATATCATATTTATCTGGATAATTGCAGGTCAAAACGATAAAAGATGCAATAAGAAATTGTAGAGATATCACTGAAAAGTGATATGAAGTGTCTTAAGTCTTTAAAAAGTAAACAAAGTCTCTTTCAAGCACAAAGTACCTGGTTGGAGTGAAAAATCACCGCAAAGGGCCACAGAGGAGGAGATGCGTGGAAAATGGTGTGTGCGTCGGTTTCGCCCCTTCACACACGGACTTGCGTCATTATTTTTCACGCTGGGAAGACGTTGCGTCGATTTCCGGCGCGCGGACAGGTCTCCTCTTTGGGTCGCAGGGTTTTCAGATGCCCCGGGGTCTGTGCGTGGAATCCTGGGCTTGTTGACCGGCTGTGCGTCGTTCCGGTAGGCGATGCGTGGAATTTTCTCCCTCACGGCAGGTGCTGCGTCGATTTCCCCTCTGGAAGTCGGGCGGCGTTGTCCAGGCGGGCCGTGCGTCGAAGTTCTGGTCGCACTGCAGGCGCCGCGTCAATCTTTTCCTCGCGAAGTCGAGCGGCGTCTTTCCGGTTCGGCGTGCGGTGAATTTTTCAACGCGGAACAAGCTGTGCGTCAAATATTTCGCCGCACAAGGAGTCCAGTTGCAAGAGAGAAGTCCTTTTGGTCCTGAGACTTCAGGGAACAGGAGGCAAGCTCTATCCAAGCCTTTGGAGAGCACTTCTGCAGCAAGGGAAGAGATCAGCAAGACAGCAGGGCAACAGCAAGGCAGCAGTCCTCTGTAGAAAGCAGTCAGGTGAGTCCTTTAGGCAGCCAGGCAGTTCTTCTTGTCAGGGTGCAGGTTCTGGTTCAGGTTTCTTCTCCAGGAAGTGTCTGAGGTGGTAGGGCAGAGGCCCTGTTTTATACTCAAATGTGCCTTTGAAGTGGGGAAGACTTCAAAGAGTGGCTTAGAAGTGCACCAGGTCCCCTTTCAGTTCAATCCTGTCTGCCAGGGTCCCAGTATGGGGTCTGGCAGTCCTTTATGTGAGAGCAGGCCCTCCACCCTCCCAGCCCAGGAAGACCCATTCAAAATGCAGATGTATGCAAGTGAGGCTGAGTACCCTGTGTTTGGGGTGTGTCTGAGTGAATGCACAAGGAGCTGTCAACTAAACCCAGCCAGAAGTGGATTGTAAGGCACAGAAAGATTTAAGTGCCGTGAAATGCTCACTTTCTAAAAGTGGCATTTCTAAAATAGTAATATTAAATCCAACTTCACCAGTCAGCCGGATTTTGTATTACCATTCTGGCCATACTAAATATGACCTTCCTGCTCCTTTCAGATCAGCAGCTACCACTTCAACAATGTATGAGGGCAGCCCCAATGTTAGCCAATGAAGGGAGCAGACCTCACAGTAGTGTAAAAACGAATTTAGGAGTTTTACACTACCAGGACATGTAAACTACACAGGTACATGTCCTTCCTTTTACCCACACAGCACTCTGCTCTAGGGGTTGCCTAGGGCACACATTAGGCGTGACTTATATGTAGAAAAAGGGACGTTTTAGGCTTGGCAAGTACTTTTAAATGCCAAGTCGAAGTGACAGTGAAACTGCACACACAGGCCTTGCAATGGCAGGCCTGAGACAAGGTAAAGGGGCTACTAAAGTGGGTGGCACAACCAGTGCTGCAGGCCCACTAGTAGCCTTTAATCTACAGACCCTGGGCACATATAGTGCACTCTACTAGGGACTTACAAGTAATACTAAATAGTCCAATTTGGTGTGATCCAAGGTTACCATGTTTAAAGGGAGAGAGCATATCCACTTTAGCACTGGTTAGCGGTGGTAAAGTGCGCAGAGTCTAAAAGCCAGCAAAAAACAGTGTCCAAAAAGTGGAGGGAGGCAGGCAAAAAGTTAGGGGTGACCACCCTAAGGCTGTCAGGTCTAACAATGTCCAACTGTGCATGGGTGTTGCAGCCTAATAAACAGCACGTGTTGACTGACTCAAGGCAAGGCTAGTTGAGAAGAAAATGTACCTTTGGAAAGAGTCCACTCTATTTCTCTCCGTCACGTGCCCTGGTAGGAAAGTCTTTAAGGTTAACTCCATTGGTGCTCACCTCGACCAACAGACTTTCAAGTGTTGGGTGCTGGGTTAGGAAGTCCAGGTATCCAGGGGCAGGTCTATGGTAGTGGAAGACCTGTCAGTGGACTGGGAGTCCACAACACAGAGGAGCCCATCTGCGCAGCAACTCAGTCAGGCTGGCCAGGCGGTACGAATTTTCAACACTTTAGTTTTTAAATCCACAGTGAAAAGGTAAAGGTCAATGACCTCAGCAGACCTCCTTTTAATAGCAGCATATGAAGTGCTTTCCTCAGTTTGAAACTAGCCCCACAACAGGTGAGGTATCCAGCATTCTATACCTCCAGGTCACCATCATGGTAGAGTGGGGCCAAGCCTTTCCCATTCCCACCAATGACATCTCCAAACATCTGGACAGGGTCAAAGTCCAAATTAAAAAGGCTGGTGCAACTTCTGTGAAGTGTACCTGAGTTAGATGGGTTCAGCAGAGGCTGCGGCACAGCAAGATCTGGAAATGGGCAGACTGTAAACACCAAGGCACTTGTTGTGGGGATCTGCTGCAGACATCTGTTTGCAACAGTACATTCGAGGTTTGAATCAAATCGATTTAGGGGGTGACATCCCTTGCACACTGAAATTGTTTTTGATGAAAATATTCTTTACAGAAGGAGCTCTGGATCTGCTGCTAAAGGAGCAGAAAGAAAGTAACTGACGTACTTGCACATGGGTGGCTCTTACATGTGGCTCCATTAGTCACTTCCAGGGCGGAATGGCCTCAATTTGGAGTCACGCGGCACCACCTACCACTGAGCAGGAACACTGCTTACAGATCCAGTCTGGTGGAAATTCACAGGGTGGGGGATTTGTGGTTAGAAATATCCATCAGAGACAGGTATTTGTGGCTTATGATCACTGGCCATTTCCTGTGTTAGTCATGATCCCAGCCTGTCTCTGCTGCTAACCCTATTCACTTGTTATTGCTTTATCCCTGCAGAACTCCAACATCTTTTTGAACTACTGTAGTCACAGTGCCTTGCAAGAGACAATTTCATGAACAGACCACAACCCTTTTCTGAAAACGTGCCTGTAATATATCCCCAGAGCATTTCAGTGCCTCCATTTTGGGAGGATAAGCACTCTCTGTACCACTGAAGGTTCAGCATTGTGGTAACAAAAAGATCAGATTCAAAAGAAAAATCAGAACTGTGGACGAACATCTCACACCTCATATGTGACAACTTAAGAGTTCTGGCATGTCTCAAGCCCTAGAGCCTCAATTCAATTCATACTGCAAGGCCTTACTTGTAATGAATTCGATTTTCCTTAAAATAATTACTATACCTACAAATCCCAACGTATTTGAATGCCATCCTCCACACAGGGGTGGACTGCACATTTTAGGATGCATGTTTAGACCTCATCCCACAGTGGTCACTTTGATCTAGGAGTTTTTCTCTTATCCATAGAGCCCTTGGAAGCAACACCTCAATGTAATACAAAGCTGCAGTTTCGATCTGCAGAACAAAGGAGTTATCACAATAAAAAAGCCACCTTTAGAATCTACAGGAATGCTAGAAAATCACATAAGCCCATGCCTCAGTAGTAACTTAACTACTGCCTTTTCTCAACCATCGCAACTGTATATTAATGTCAAGAAACACTTCATTACTTACCGTGTTTGTTCTTCTGCAACTCTGTACAGCGATCGTTGATAAGTTGCACAACACCAAGATTCCGCACCTCCTCATTCACACAGAGATTCTGTAAAGTATAACACTTCAGAATAGAGCAGCCTTAAATGTGTCTTCACTTTGTTTACAAAATATTGATATTGGAGTAAATAATGGTATAATAGTTACACTCGTGATTTATCCACACACAGGGACAAAATGTCTATTTGAGCAAATTACTTGGTTCTAAAGAAGAAAGAAACACATTTTGTATTCCTAGCCCACAATATGATTATCATAATACTTTATATTACCAATACCTAGAGAGGTCACTCATAGGTTTAATTTAATTTTCATCAATATTGGGACCTTCTAATTTAAAAAGTAATCTTTAAGGATGAACGCCTCAAGAGGAGCTGCTTTTAATGCTGTACAGATTTCAAATTTGCATTTTAAATAAACACTGTATACTTAGCTCAGGTGTGCTGGCTATAAATGTCTTGCAACTCTATGTATGTTGACAGTAGCTGGAAGAACAGTATAAATGGGGAGCTCTTTCCATTTCTGCCTTATTATGATGAAGGAAAGTAGACCCTTCTATTTTTTTGAAAGGTGTACACATTTTAATACATTATATATATATATATATATATATATATATATATATATATATATATATATATATATAAACAAACAGGTCCACCACCACTTTTAATAGGATTCATTCATAAACGTACACTGAGTAATCTAAATCCAATTAATATCACTTCATTATAAGGAAAGTAACAGAATGAACACAACATCTTGCAAACGTCTTTGCTCCAGTATTAAGTACAAGTTTCACAATCACTTATTACTCCTCTTCCTTGGCTTAACTCAGTGTTTTGGAGGATCAACCCTGTTATTGACTATGCATCTCGAGTGTGCTACATAAGGAACTTATTTGGATGATGATTTTGAAAAAGCAAAAAATAAACAAGCAAACATGCTAATATTTTCTCTATTGAGATCATAGCCAGTGACCACCAATGCTGCTTCTTAGTAAATTCTCTTTTTATCCCAATCCTTAACCTTTGTCTCAACATTTATATGCCCTTTATCCAGTTGAGAAGATCAATTTCAGACATCACCCATTCTAATGCTGGAAGAATTCTGAGAAGCCTTTAAGTAGTCAAAAACTTTCTCACAAAACACCTGATAAGCCAATAACATTCAATTGCATTTAAAAGTGCTATCGGTCAATCAAACAGATCATCTGCAATCGTCTTTTCACCATCCAAAGATTGATGCCTACCACCCTTGTGAAATGCAACCTAAAAGAGACATGGTACACTCAAACAGTAGCTCCTCAAATCTCAGGCTGACCATGAAACACCCACTATCTTAAACCTATACAATCTGATAGACTGCCATCTGAATTTCAAGCAGCATGTAAAGGAAGAATATCTGAACAATTCCTATTATGCGTTTGTGTAAATTCAAGACATTCCTGTACCAAACACTACCCTGCTCACTAGCCTCCCTAAACCACACAGCACCACTGACATAGTCCGTTCAATAGGTAGCTTTCATGCCGTTGTTTCCGATTAAGCACCACCTATCTGCTGGTGGCAGCCTGAGGCTGCTGTCTCACGTCAGCCTAGTGAGGTACTGACCACGGCCCTTGGTTATTGGAAACTACTGTTACAATAGATATCTAAGGTTTGCTGTTTTGCTGTTCCAGGTGCATCATTCTAGAGGTAATATGTTTAGCTGAAGTAATTTATATTCACTGGTATTTGTATGTAGCTTTTCCAGGGTGGTGGTTATTAAGAACATACAAAGAAATTAGATGAATACAGCCAGCTTTAATGAGGATGAATGTTGTTGTGCACATGTGTGTAAATTAATTAATTTTTTTAAGTAGAAACAGTTTCAAATCAATATTTTTGGTGGACTGATTGTGGATGTAATTTGAATATATGGAATAGTACTATGTTTGTGCACTGTGTGTACAATAAACAATTTGAAATGTCAAAATGTTGCTTTACATCAAAACCATTAAAATCCCAGACCATCACTTGTAGGTTTCTACTGCAACTTCTGCTATCACACCCCTCATGCAGCAGCAGCTCTGCCACATCCTTCACTTCACTGCTGCAATCCTCACCATAATCCTCATTCAACCACTCTTACCCTGCCTACCAGAACCCTTCACCTGTGACGCAGTACCCTCACTCCACCATATCAACCAGTGCAAAACCTCATTGTTTACAGCATTATGTTAGTTTGTATCTGGATTTGAGCAATCTTATCCACATTTGTTATTCTACATCAATACTGAACACTAGCGTTTTTTTGACAACTATCATTTGTAACACTACATACAAATTAAGCAGAAAGTCAAACATAAGCATCTTTCCTTATCAAGTTATGATAGGTACCTGCCGGGAGCCCAATGATACCACTCTTGTATCTTTGCCAAACGGACTCTTCTGAACCTCGTGCACAAACTGGGCCAGTTGAGAGTGTGTTCGGCTACAATAGTAGATCTGCAATTGGAAGACAAGAAACAAGGTTTGCAAAAGAGCTACCAATGTAAAATACAATCACATCAGTACAATGTGTCATGTGCAAAGGCATTCAAGTGTCTAGATTTGAAAAACTCAAAACGAAAAATCAAATTAATTTAGAATTTGCAAAACAGTGATGCACTGGCATCATTTCTCTTCTTAATTATTTTTAGTGCATTTAGCACTATGTCACCCTGCTTCTGTAATGTGGCCTGGATGAAGAACTGTATTTTTACTTTACTGCCACCAAACTGGGCCAATTTATGTCACAAAATAAATTTCATAAAGAGCAGACATGTTCTAATTTGTTTGCCAAAGCCTTGGACTAGGTTTACTGGCAACACCTCTGGATGGCATTAGAAAGGAATAGACAGAGACCGAATTAATATCCTGGATCAAATAATATAGTTAAATGGCTCAATACGCAATACCAGAATGTTACATGTGAAATGGTTGCATTACTGATTATTAACTACCAGGGAATCTAACACAAAGAATTCAAACTGGCACAATATATGTCTCAGAGGAAGTGCTTCCGTGTGACAGAAGCATTTTCCTATTAAAAAAACAAACAATAATTAGAGCAATTACAACTTTGATCATGAAGACACATTCTTTGTCCAGTATGCTGTGTGAGCAGCTGCAGGATGATAATCTTGTACTGTGGCTGAGTTGATGCCGTACACATATAATGGCAAACACTTGACCTAACAAACTGTAAAAAAAATAACCTTTTTTGAAGTTAAACAACATTTGGTGCAATTTATAATATGTATCCAATTACATCTGTGGAGTGATGGCAAAATATCAATGAGTCACCAACATTTCGACAGATCTTAAAGTCTTAATTAGAACAACTGGGTATTTTAAACATTTCAACTACATGGGAAAGATTGCTAAAGTAGAACTTTATTTTGCAGACCCAGGCCTTATTTTGTGTACATTGCGCCTCAACACTGAAGTACACAATGTACATACATGTACCCCAAGGGAGGTCATAGATACCCAGAGGTATCAGGCGAAGCCATATATAAGCTTTATAACCCTCAGAGGGATGATACAAAGCCACCATATAGTGAAAAGTCTACCCAACATGTCATATACAAAACCTAACCAAATATATTTGTTACATCAATATTCTTACACAATACATGATGCAATGGAGTTTAGAAAAATAACTTTTCACTTTACAAAAGTGGTGTTGTGCTGTGCTGGCATGTGTTGCTGTTGCATTGTGTACTGTCTGGGTTGTACTATTGCATAGTATTTTTCTATGCAATTATTGTTTGGCTCTATGTTGTTCATGCCACTGCACCTTATTCTTGTGTTCCATTTTAATGGGAAGCCTTGGTAGCACAGTTATCACCAGACAAAATGGGAAAATCACCGGGAGAGAGACTTTGGCTCAGCTCACATGATCATGGCTGATCCTTTAGTTGTACTTACACCAGAACAGTGTGAACAAAGTTGATATTCCAAGGTATCAAACAACTTGTTACAATAAGCCTGCCTTGATACTCAACTCGAAATTAATGTAACTTGTTGTAGTGTTCAACTTTTATCACTTTGTTGCATTTACTCTTGTGTGCCCTTAACAGTTGCACATGGGGTCTGCCCCCAAGCCAGCTTTCTGCCCTCCTAGAGAGACGTGCGAACAACTCCCAGGAAAGGAAACAAAGGATGCCTCTCTCTTGCAGGAAGCCAAACGGATGTTAGCCCAAAACATGAACTTCAAAAGAGAAGTGGCCTTTGAAGGGCAAATGCCCAACACTTGGTAGAGGGGCTGCTTAATTGTTTAGGTAGCCAGCCACCCCAACCGCCCACCCCAGTAGTCACACCTATGGGTTGAGCTAAGGAGCTCTGGATGCCAAGAGAGGAGTTCTGCCATGTTGGGAGTGGGCAGAATGCTGCATTCTTGGATAGCCAGATGCCACATTTCCCAGGAAGTAGTCATCAGGACAGAAGAAACCTAGTAACCCATTAGCTACCAAAAGTGTCTACCCTAAGGGCATTTCGCAAGCCTAGACAGGACACCCATGGCACCCAGAAATCAGGTCTTCATGCGACTAGAGGAATGACCATAGAAAGGCTGTACAATACAATACAAACTCTCTCAGTGTACAGGTGGCCAATACAAATCAAGATCAACTAATCTCAAGGGAAAATACTGTAGAAAATCCCTGCGGCTAAAAACCCAGGAGCAAGACCAAAAATAAAACTGAGCAAAAGAGGAAATCCAGAAACAAAAACTTCCCCAAAACAAATTGGTTAAGGAATTACACCATCTTAAAAAAAATGTTTAGCACCAGAAAGGCCTCCAAACGATCAAGAGTGAATGAGGACACATCAGAACAAAACATTCAACCATAAGTATCATTCAACACAATGTCAACAGAAATAGTGCACTTTGTTTTCCCACAGGACTCAGGTCAGTTCTCACGACCATATCAAGAGGCTAGACTACACGCCATATTCAGCTGCTCAACCCAGCCCCCATGATACATGAAACCTCCTTACAAGAGGAGCAAGACAAGATGCCTAGAGCACCCGGGTTGGGATCAGGCACAAACCCTGAGGAACATAAGGGAGGAACAAAGCTTGACAATGAAATCACAGCTCAGACGATGGACGGTATAACGATCTCCAACAGATTCTCTCTATCAAAAAGAATACTTCAAAACACCATGCATGGGCCATTTTCCACCCCCAGGCAGCAGGAGTACGGAATCTTCAGTAACCCAATGGTGGCGGAAAGGAGAACATCTGCACGCAGGATCAACCTCCAAAAAGGGGGAATCAAGCACAACTCTGTTCAATCCGGCATACTGCTCAATGGGAAGCAATGATATTCTAAACTGAAGTAACATCCTTAAATTGTTAAACCAGTTCCCAATTCTCGCCTTGGTCACCTCTGCAGACATCGATTATATCCACATTATTATCCCTACCCTTGGGTACCAAAGCAAATCAACTAGGGCTACCGGGACCTCTTCCGACAATGCCCAGACAATACTTTGAGACAGAATGCATTCAAGAGGCTGCAGAATAATAGTGCAAACCTATCATGAACCAGGGTACCCACACCCACTGAGGAGAGCCAAAGGTGACGACACTGAGAACACAGGCAGTCATCATACGCCTACTCAGTCCTAAAGAACGCAAAAGGTATAATGCAACCGTGAGTGGGCAAAATGAGAGCTTTAGAATCAACGAACTATAAAACAGCAGAACTCCTGCAAGAGACTTTGAATAACTAGAGGGGTTGAATTGCAAGTACCATCAACCAGTCATCAATTCTGAAGTGAACCAGCCTAGAACACACAGGCAGGCTTGAATCCAGTAAAACTATCTCTCAAATCTGTTCATGTAACATACACAAACTGGCGGGCAAACTAGATGACACGGACCTATTAAGCTACCTGCAAACCTTTGTAGTGATTGCTCAACAGGAAACATGGTGCCAGGAATTGCTACAGATCAATGGGATATTCCTATACAGGCATTGATAAATCTTTGCAGGAAGGACATAAAAAGGGACACAACTTGCTCGGCAAATTAGAGCACCAGGGTCTACGGCTCCTCAACAGTCGATTCTTAGAAGGCATCCCTCCCACTCTGTTCATTCACTCCCTAATAGACTATGCTCCAGGCTCCGTGACCCAGTTAAACTCTAAATTCAACTTTCTTACTTTATTTGGATTCACTTGATCCTGGAAGTAAGCACAAATTATAAAAACATTAAATCAACAAGGTCAGGGTACACATATCATCCAGTAGACTATCAATAATAATAAGTAAAAAAACAATAAATCTTTCTGCAAATTTCTAAGAATACATGATAAATATTAAAAACAGACAACATTAAAAATAAGAAATTCATCAGTCAACATCTGTGGAAATACTAAAGCGGGACAAACAAAAAAAAAAAAACCTTACCCTTCAATAGCAGGCTAAAACAAGTTCTTCTAGGTTCAACAAAAAATGTAGAAAGTGAAAGGTATCCTGCGGAGACGCATGGTCACAGGCACCCACAGACCCAGGAACATACATCCTTAGGGGGAAGCTATCAAAAGATGCAGAAGATTAAACCTAAACCTTATGAGCAAATAGCGGTCTCTGTGGTTTTTATCAAGCGCAAGATAATGCTCCATCGACTGTGTCTTTGTCAACAACACATACCTCCAAACCGTGGGCTTCCAGACAATGCTCTTCTTTCTAAAAAGTTGTCCTTCGCCCAGGATCTGTCTGCATTACATATACTCTTATGGTTAGAACAAACCTACCCCCTCCCCAGATGCATAAAGGAGTCCTTAATATATTTAATGTAAGGGATTTTAAGAGCGCCATCAAGTGTAAGTCGTTTAACATCAACCTATTCAGGCTAAGTTCTTCTTAAGTCCACAGTCTGATCCCGCCCAACAAAGGTCAGAGAGCTAAAAAAGAAATTGCTCAAATTAACTACCCCCAACCCTTCATGGACACACAGTGAAGGAATGCTCTAGTGAACGCAAAGTAACTGCTGCTAAAAAAAAAAAATCAGTAATCTGAAAGTGGTTATGTGTCACATGACGCAAGATCTTGCTGCCATTTGAAGCCTTCGAGATACATCTGGCTTGATAAATCTTCACCAGGTTCTTAAGGGGTTTACTACCCAACCATGATACCAACTAAAAAACTGCGACAACAGATCTAGGGAGCTCTTCATTCTTAGAAGCCACCAAAGGTTTTCAGGTAATGTTAGAGTCAAACAAAACATATAGATATGAAAAAGCCTTGACCTTAGTAACTGTGTGATTACAACTACTAAAAGATTGCGTTTTGACCGAACTAGGACCCACCACCATCACAAAAGATTTAGAGTAGTTAACTGCCAGGTCTAACTTGTCCAGAAGGTATCAAAGGAGTTTAAAAGGGTTTGCATTCCCCTCGAGGTCCTTGCCATCAGGAATGTGTCATCCTCATAATAAAACAGGGAGCGGACACTTCTTAGGTGGGGGCAATCAACCTCAGACTCCAACAGAACCTGCTCATGACTTTTAATAAAAAGGGTAAATTAGAAAGGGGTCAGCCTTGTCTGACCCCTCCTTCAGTTTTGGAACATTCAGTATGGGCTGCCTGACTTGAATACCTAACTGACACAGTAGTACGGGCGTGAAGGTCCCACAAAAAGGCAACAATATTAGGGTCAACCCCCATTCCCAGAAGGATAACCCACATTTTGTCCAAGTTAACCCTGTTGAAAGGTGAAGCAAGGTCTATGAAGGCCAAGTGAAGGGACTCAGGACAGGCAACAGGGTATTTGTTAACAACTAGGTATAGGTTCAGGCACTGGTCAATGGTAGAATTTCCGTGCCCATTTGGTTGTTCTTAACAATACACGCCCTATGACCTTTATGACAGAGTCAATAAGGAATATGGGTCTATAGCACTGTGGGTTACCTTTATCCCCCTTTTTAAAGGCTGGAACTATAACTGAGGAGGATCAAGAAAGAGGGTAGTCCTCTCTAACTGAAGCATTTAAAATCTGGGTTAAGGCTGGCCCTATACAGTTGTATCACTGAGGAAAAAATCCAGAGTGACACCGTCTGAGCCTGGGGCCTTATTCCTTGTTAAGCCCTGGATTCCCTTAGTTATTCCCTTTAAACTGAAGACCAAGTTTGATCTACCATGTGGGAGTGACGCAGGTACAAATGCCTCCGCTAGGAACGAATGATTATTATATATACCTCTAAAACGGGAAACCCATTGGCTAGCAACAATATGATGACATTTACCTGCGCAAAACAAGGTTGGTTGACAATGTGCCAAAAAAAAAAAGAAAGGAAAAAAAGAGCTATTTTTCCATGTGCTTGTTTGAGGTGGATCATTCCATACTTGTGCTGTAAGGTCATCTTAACGTCAGAAGAAATAGAGTTCGAAACAGGAGAGATAAAAGTTCAGTTGTAATATTGGAGATATTCCCAAAGGCCTTTAAGAAAGATAGATCACTAGCAGGCATTTCTAAACAAGCAGCAAAAGTCCTGTGCACAACTATGAAACCGGGAGCACTTTAATAGTTTCGGCTCAATTATTGCCCACCTTATGCGCCTACGCTGATCTGATAAAGAATGGACTCCAAGCGGCCCCTGAGCACAAGATAGAAGAGATCACTGCCAGCTAAGGGTGATAAAAACCAGATTATGGCCGTTAAAAACACTATGTGATCTATTGAAGTAGGACATCAGTAAAAAGAGAGGGACAGAGACAAATATGAAATCTATGATAGATGAACAACCCCTATCAGTACAAGTGGGGAGAATTTGAGGGCTTGGGGGAGTGGACAAATTTGTTCATGGTGAAAAGTAAACTGCTCTCATTTAACTCAGTGCCTTAATTTGCGTGACGTCAGGTCTAGAGGTCAAGAGCCTAGACCTGTGCTTTGCAACTGGGAAGTGGATACAGGATGACTGCAGAGCCGGCACACTTGCAGAACCAGACACAGAAGTTCAGAGGCCTAGTATGTTACCTCAAAGCCTCAGTGTTAGCATCAGAGGATGTAAAAGTAGTGGTACAGCCAGCAAGATCCAGGGACAACTGACGGTCAGTCAAATCAATTTCCTTAGAAAGGACTCCCGCAGATCTCGCGAGGAAAGTGTCTTTAGTTGAGCTGTTAGAGCCAGAGATGGGTTTGGGATTTACCACCTTTTTTTCCCCCCTCATGATGAAAGCACTTGGGCCCCACAAATCTGAGAGCTAAAACAGAACCAAAATCCCGGTTCCAAACACTGAGGCAGGGGTGACCAGACAATACGAGGACAAAAGCGACTTACTTCCTTGAAGATTATGCCAGACAGCGTACAGAATACTACACGCCCCGCTCACCCCCTCTCTCCCAGTGAGAAGTTGAAAGGCTGTGGACAGGGCCCAGCTAAGCCTTATCCGGCCATGGACAGACTCAGACAGGCCTGCTCTTCACCTGGGCTGTGCCCAGGGACAGTCCACTGGTTGCGGCAAGGAGTGGGCTTTTCAGCGCTACCCCCTGCAGGCGCTTAAGATTCTGGGGGCTGTGGTTAACTGCAGCTTTGACAGCACCTGAGCCAGCAGGTCACAGCAAGGGGTGCGCTTTTCAGTGCCAATTGATCCAGGTCCCAACTCCTGCAGGCGCTTGGAGTTCTGGGGACTGTGGTCCACTGCACCACTGACAGCACTTCTAAGCCCTCCTGAGGTAGTACGTACACTCATTTAAAAAGGCAGCAAGATCCAAGAGTGACCGACTGCTTCAGGAGTTAGGAATGGCCTTTGCTTTGAGAGTGGATAAACACACGGCGTCTTAAAGAGAGTTAAGTGGACCTCAACAACAACAGAATCACTGCCTCAAAATGCAGAACATCACCCACAAATCACCAGGAGCAAAAGTAATTCTGCAAAGGACAACAGGGGAGCGTTCACAGACTACTTTACCAAACAATATGCCTCAAGAGTAAAACCAACAAGGGCTCTACCAGCAGCTCACCAACCAAACAGCTGCAATGGTTACATGGAAGGAGCAATGAAAGAACTGAAACAAAATCAATAAGGCCCTGCGGGCAGTGTGGAAATCTCCATATAATGCAACCCTCATAGCGAATCTGAGATGCTCAAAAAAGGATATACAACTGGCAGCATGGAGAGGAAAGACACAAAACACAAAGGCCTTCTGGGCCACACTAATTTGGGACATTAAGACCACAACTCCAATGTGTTCTGGAGAACGGTAAATGTTTTAAGAAATCCACTCAAGGTCCGCTTGGGATCCAGCCTCTCAGAGGAATCCTTGGCTATCTTCCTGAATGCTCATTTTAATACACACACAAGTGCACCGGCAACACTAGCAGGAGCAGGGGGAGCCTCATCTAAGGAAAAAAGCACTCCAATTGTCCTGTTTGAAGGTGCTGACAGCACGCTTCAAATCAACGGCAACACCACACACTGGCAGAGAACCAAAGATAAAATCACAGGAGCCGAGGTCCAAAAATAATCCTACAGGCCATCTTCAAAATCAATCAGACTAAATGGGCCAAATTAGATTGCTCTGGCATAAGGTAGCAAAGCCCTACGGGCACACAACCATAGCAAGGATATACACACATACCTTTCAACTCCCTAGCTACACATCACAAGCATAGATTAAGTTGGAGTTTTACCTTGTAAAACACACACTAGCGAGGCATGCGGCCTTTGCTAATTTCTGCCACATACTCAAATCCTCTGAGAAGAACACCATTAACCACAACACCTTCACCTGCTAGAGATTATTTATTTACAACTGACAGATTCATCCTAGCATAAGTATGGTCTGCAGCACTGAGCTATGAAATATTTAAAAGAGTTGCAAATAAAGCATCTAAAATTCTATCATCTTTAGAGGACAAAGCAATCTTAGACAAATGATCACACACCTGGATAGTCCTAAACAGCTATAAGTCTCTGCAACTGCAGCAATATCTAGAGTAGCTTAAAGCAGCAGGATACAAGGCCAATACCTGAAACACCAACTGGAGATTTTACCCTCAAACACACATGCAAATGCCTGGTTGAGATTAGAAGGTAAAGGGGACTGTAGGCTGTGTGGCCACCCAAAGGAATACATAATTCATGTAATTTGCCTTTGCAAATCAAATTGACCCTTAGCCTTCGCCGCAGTTGGTTTTGCCCTCTCTGGAATCACCTTAGGGTATGCTCAGAGAAGCACTAATAGTCTGCCTCAACTCAGCTGACCTGCAATTTATCTCACGGACAGTAAAGTATCCTCAGATGGCTGAAGGGGCTCTAAAGAAGGCATTCAATCAGGATGATCCTAAGACCGGACTACAAAAGGTCGCTTAAAAAAAACCCTTTGCAGGTACGAATGGCACCAACCAACTCATAATGCTCTTTTGGTGGTGCTAGACAGTCAATGGACAGACAGCACGGCCTATCACCAGAGTGCAGTTAAGCTGCACTGACAGAAAAATGTAGAAAGAATAAGCAGAAGTTGGTGAAGGCAGAAAGACTGAGTGAAGTAGAAATGCAGAATTGACAGACAGAGCAAAGACAGTGTGATTCTGTGGAGAAAGGAAGTTACTAATACAGCTATGTTTGCAGACAACAAAGAGACAAAAAGACGAACTTTAGATGAATGGAAAGGTTGTGGATCTGACAGGAGAGCAGGTGAATGGGCAACGCAGGGATAGTCACGGGAAAAACGTGCTGTGAAATTCTACAGAATCTAGTGTGGTTAAGTAACAGGAAGTCTGAGCAAAAGAGATAAATTAATCCAGGTGGAAAAAAACCATGTCTGAGTCAGAATATGAACTGACTGAACAGAAAGTAAGGGGCAGATCTAAGGGAAGGGGCAAAAGGGGTATGTTTGCAAAGGAGAGTGAGAGTAAAATATTCAAAGTTATGGTTGAATGTGGAATACGTGCACATAGGAGAGATGAAGCAGGGGGGGAGGAATACAGTAAAATTGTCCTCACAGACGATTCGTTCTAAGATACAGGAGGGTCCGATTACAAAAGGTATATATTTATTTAAGGTGTTATATAAAGCACCAGTTATCTTATGATAAAGAGGGCAAGATAATACTTACCGAAATAAGAAATCAAGCATATGCTTAGTAAGAAATTATAGCCATACTGTTAGAGCCCAGTCAAGTGAGATGGGTCTCAGCTTCTCACGTTCTACATTGTAGTCCTATGGAACAGTCTTAGGAAAAGGAGGCTTTCCTAAAAAGTTTAGTTTTTAGCAATTTTCTAGATCACAGATAGTTTGATTCAGTGATAAGATGAAGGTCTACAGAGCCTTCATCCCATTGCTCCCTGAGATCACCCTCTATGTTTCTGCCAGTTAAGAGGCAAGGTGGGATCAGTTGTGAAGATGTTGATAGAAGGAACTGTGTTGTCAACTTTTGAAAATACAACGGGCCTTTGTTCCGATAAGCCTCTTGGGTAAACCTGGGGGATTTTAATTTCATCCTCATAGGGACCAAATAAGCATTTTCAGGGCTGCCTGGCATAGTTAAATTTGTGTTTAAGGTCAAGCACATCTTGACAGCTTAGTTTTGTACTCTCTACAGTCAAGTCAACCAGGTTCTTTTGCAATTGGTTTTCAAATTATCACAAGTAGCCATATGTCTTCATCATTTAAATAAATCCTATCAGGTGCTGTGTTACAAGGCATACATATCCAGGCCCCTTGACTTCCTGCCAGTGAATAACAGAGCATGATCTACAATCTATTTAAACAAGAACAAGAACTACCCTACCTCTATTCAAGAAAGCAGTGCCCAAGAATAGCTTGATTATTAAGTGATAGGAGATAGATTAAATTATTTCGTTTGGAGAAAGAAATACATTCCCATTCATACTTGAATCCATTTGCTTCACTACAACGAACATATCTCCTAAGTAAGTCTGCTCCAAAATGCCTGGTCATTTGTTAATTTACCCCATTAGCAAACAACATGCATCTTGTCACAAGCATTCCATGCTTAATCTCTACGGTGGGAGACTTGCAGCCATTAAAATGTTTTTCCAGCTACCCATGAGTCACCTTTTGCCACTTAAAAGAAAATTAATCAGGGGCAATCTGATATTTCTGGGAATCTGGGAAGGCAACAGAAAATAGAAAACAGTGGTTCACTGGGGGAGAAGCGGGGGAGGGGGGAGCTAACCATTTTGCTTCCTTGTAAAGCAAAATGTATAAACATCTTGTGAACCAAATAAACAGCAATAATAACCACATAAACATGTGGTTTCGCAAAACTTTAATGTAGGTGACCGCATCTGGGCCATGCTCCAGAGCCAACTCATGAGATTAGACACATTATGGTCTTTAAAATCAGATTCACATGGATTTGTTCCTGTTTCTGAAGCAATTTGTATGGGAGGTTGCTACCTTCATGTGATCTGATGAAGACCCCATTAGGCATCTCTTGTAGGGTCCTGCAACTTCCACATACTTAAATGTTGACTGTAACAATATAATATTCAATCTTGAAATCTGTACTTAAATTGAAATCTGTTTTTTTTACAAATTGAAGTATTATTCAGTTAACATTGTCCTCTTTTTGTTTCAAACACTAGTGCACCTTGGGTCACTTTTGTCACAAAACACTGTTCCTGTGCCATTTTACGGAGCACCTACTTAAATATCTGTATACACAATTATTAATATTGCTGCTACAGTGATTAAATAAGTTTACTGGGTACATACAATTGCATTTTTTTCTTGACAAAGAAGCAAAATTGTTATACTTCCTATGAGGGAACCACGCCTTCCTTGTCCCTTAATGGTGAGTAATATCCTAAACTAAGCTAATGATCATTTGTGCATATTACTGATTCACAGCATACACCGTTGTGCAGCACACGCTTTCCACACCATAGCAATATTCCTCTTAGCAAGTACTAAAGCCAGGACTATGAATCAACAAATTCTATTTCGATTTTTGAACCTTTTCATCAATCAGGCAGACAGAGGGTTCCAATGGCACCTTCTTCCCCTCTCAATTCACTCAGCCCTACAACAAAAAGACCCAGTAGAAATGGAGTCATGAGCACTCCCAGACCATATGATAAAAGCTGGTGTGTACTTGTTGACTTCTCGGGCATAGATTAAATGACCCTTAGCTATTCTTGAGGGGGCCAAATACTTCTGATGCAAGTACTTTATGTGTGTATTTAAAACGGGGGTGCCTGGTGACAACCTTAGGGTAATACAGAGCAAGGTTCCATTATGCATCTGCAAATTATCTCATCCAAGCACCATTCCCAGCGTGTCATCAAAGAAGTAAGTTTGCCATGGAAGGAAGATGCCATTGTCATATGAAGTATGGTCACTATGCGCCTACAAGCTCCTATAGTAAGAATTTTATTAAGCAACTCCGACCTGGTGGATTTCATGTCCTCCACAACCATGTACTCTTTTTTTGCCCCAGGTACACTTTTTTTGCATTATTGTATTCTAGGAATATAGAGTACGAGTTGCTTGCTTTAGTTAGCCTTTCCTGGACACGTAATCAGTACATTCTGTTCAAGGCTAGGAACACAGCACATTATATCCTAGTGCTTGTGTTGGCAGTTCAGGAGAGAGCTTCTAACATCTAGATGTAGCACTGCATCAGAGCTGTGCGTCTAACACAGTGAGGTTTTATCATATAAATGATGCACTGACCCAGAAGGGGAAGACCAGCATTCCAGCTTCAACCCTTCTGGGACCAATGCTGTGTTCAACATAAGGTTTTGCTGGCGCTATCTTCCAAATTCCCGAGAGGATTGTCACCTACTATACCAGCTAACTCCTGCCACCATTTTCCTGGTATAGGGCTAAGGCTAATCCTATAGATCGGGCAGGCAGAAGGGTATGCTCTCAGTATAGGTTTAGGTAGGAACCTCTAGAACTCATTTATCATGGCTGGATTGTTCATTATTTTAACAATGTTTATTATGCTGGTCATTTTGCTTTGTTTCGTCTGCCTAATTATTGCAGCTTATTCTCTATCCATGCAAGATTACGATTATTTACCCAAAATATCCACCATGTTAGAAAAATTTATTTTGTAAAACGCATGCAAAAGGCAAATTAACCAGTAGAAGATTGTGTTATTATTTTGCGAAACTTCAGACTGTCTGTAAATTTGGAAAGAAAATTAGATGGGTGAATTAGAGACCAGTTCATGCTTGTGTCTGATAATGATAAAATTAGGGAAGTGCTATGTTATCGTAATGAAACCTCTCTAACAGATTTTATCAATTTAGAGCATAGGTTTGCCTGAGTAGAACAAATTTAGAAAAAATTCATTAGCTCTGCCAGCAACAGCGTCATGTGTGAAGTAGATAAACAGCAAGCAAAATATTGGAGGCACAAGAATATGTAAAAGGATGGTTTACCTATTAATAAAAATCAGAAAAGTCAATTGAACGTAAAACAATTTGGTCGGATGTGCTACAGATGTGGTATGATGGGTCACATGACACATAAAAATTGTCTTGATTGGATAGTAATATGCAAACTATATAATTGTAAAGGTCACATGAGTTAAGTGTTGCAGAAGCATGGATAACAAAGGGTTTTGGGGCAGTTTTGAGCAATAGTATTGTTTCCAAATATGAGGATGTTCTGGAAATGCAATACTTTTTACGCTTACATGTCTCCATCATTTTTGAAGTACGATTTACACAACATTTTCTCAGAATGTTTGCAATTCTTTTTATTTTTGCCAAAGTGTAATTAAACCATGGAGCAGGGGGCAAGGTTCTGCGATGCTCAATTCATGTAATAGGTATTACAGAGTTAATTAAGGATCAAAACTAATTAGCAAAAGTAGTTAAGTCATCCTCTACTGAGCAGCTCAAAAACGAGCAAGTTGTCTCCAGGGTGGAGTTCAGAGTAGAAACATCGAGTTTAAACCAGTTCCAATAGAATAAGACTAAACGGTGCTCCCAAGTTCCAGGATTGGGAGGAACAGGTAAGTAGAAGGGAACTGTGGTGTGATCCAACCATGATAGTCTTAAGACACTGAAGAAAAGATACTCAGTGAATCGGAGAGGGGCTAGCTGTGTTTTGGACAATACAATCTTGGTGCTTTGTCTAGAGTAGAGGGGGTCACATCTGTTAGTTAAGCTACAGTGGCATGTGCAAGGTCATGAGCAGTGCAGACTAAAGGTTGCTCTTGTGACTGGCCACTTGTTTATGGTTTCATGGTGATTAGAGAAGGGGCGTAGGCTCTGCAATGCATAAACAAGTAACAGGAAACACTTAAGGCACACATTCCCAAGCTACAGAAGTACATTTTCTTTCAGTTTTCAAATATATTTTAATGTGAATTAAATGGGGACTTGTATTTAGTCTGTAGCAGAGTATTGTTCTCCTTAGAGAGCTTAAAAGTTACCAAAATCTGTTCAAGCACCATGTTGTTATAGAAGGATTAACACACCTTGGTAACATGATCTTCCTCAAAGTCATCATCATCTTCCTCTTCCAACCTGGAAAAATAAACACTGTTCTTAGCAGGTTAAGCTTTTCACAGCAAGTAAGCATTGTGCTGGATAGAAAAGCATGCAATTTTCCACAGTGATGTTTACAAAACACACACTAGTTTTCTTTCTCCAGTGAAGCAAAGCATAAAACTCATTTCAAAGCAGCGGGTGTGTAGAAAAGATTGCATGGATATTAAGCACACTTACTGCAGTGTTTGAAACACTTATCAGCCGACGCAGAGGTACAGACATTATTTTCATCATTCATTCTTGAGTGATCTGTCTTCAACCTTTCGTCTGTTTAAAAGACTTATGGCACTCTTTCACTTTGGCGTAGTAGTGCCTGGGAGCCGGCTCAGAATGCTGTAATTGAGCCTTCTGCCTCATGAATGAACACCTGCCAGCTTGGGCAAATGTCTGCCTGTTTCATGCTCCAATGTTTACTGTTATTTACCAAAGTCTTCTCCATCTGTGAGAATTCTGTAGTAACCTGAACCAAAGTAATGAGCAGGACAACCAGTAAAACTAAGTGTTTTTGCTGCAATCAAATGTTTTACATTGTTAAGAGAGGCTCCTTCATGCTTTCAGGTTGGCTGATAACATCACAGGCAGCCACCATTGTGTACACAATCCCTCACTGAACAGTCACAGAATGATTATGTCCTAAATGGATTTCTCTATTTCTAACACCAAAGGACATATTCTAAAATGCATTTTTCTAACACCACAGGACATATTCTAAAATGTATTTTTCTAACACCAAAGGACATATTCTAAAATGCATCTCAATATGTCAATTCAAGTTTGCAGATCAGCTGAAGACTGGAGTTGACCTGTTGGACTGCAAAACTTTGGTTTTCAGGGAGCAGAGACATTACAGAGGTTTAAAATGAGAGGCGTCCTTAAAAGAAATTGGCATTTTCTTTCACAATTTAGTTGCCACCTCTAATCCCTCAGCTGCTGACATATCCTAAAGAGTTACGGGTGTCTAAGTTTCGTAAACTGTGTTCTGCCCACTGCCACAATAGCGCTATTTGTGGCAGATGTTGAAATTGAATCCCTCATTGCTGGTGCGCCTATCATAGGATGTTACCTTACAGTCTTGGTAGTAGAGCCAAGGGCTGGGTACATTAGCAAAGAAAGATCTAGCTGGGTCACAGGATGCTCACTTTAGTTGAGCTCCATGCCAGAGTAACCAAGACTGTACGGCATCTTAAGTAGGAACTGAGCAGCAGAGCAATATCTGTTCAATTTATAAAATGAAGGACTTAGTGTTTCAAGTGTTTTCATCGGACATACACCTTTTCAGGTTAACATAACATTTACTAACACAGGTCATATGTTCTGAGATAGTCTTAGACAGAGAAGTCCACATGAAACATCTAAAAACATAGCTTTACCAAATACCGTCAATATATTGACCTTAAAAGTACAGATGCAATAGCTCACAGATAGTGGTAAGATACAGGTCTTCTTCAATTTGTGTTGCTATTTTTGTATCATGTACTTCCCTCCTAAAGGGTTTCTAGCATTACCTCTTCTCTGATGATTTGGACTCCCATCTTAGGCAAGCTACAGCTAACCAATATTTAAGTCCATACCAGTTTCACCATTAGTACAATTCAGTGAATTCCAGACATTCTATCATCCCTTTAGCAAAGAATTTGTAAGTCATAACTACAAACTCAGCTACATGGTGAAAACATTGCATATTGATGAAAAACATCACATATAAAAACATTTCTTCTTTTTTTGTTTTATTTATCAAGGTGCTTGAGAACGGCAAAGGAATTAAACAGTGATTATGGATGGTGTTAAAGTTCAGGATTCTCCTCTTTGCAACAAGAAAAGAAAATCAGTGGTCTCCAGTTTGCATGTCATCTGGCAGAAGGGAGCAGAAACACGAGTTGGAATTCACATGCACCAGCTCTTCGTGACCCTCACAGTTCGAACATAAATTCATGTCGGGCAAGGAAAAACAAATAAGAGATTCCTTAATATCAATATGAGGTGGCAGTTGTCAGTTTTATCCACATCACATGGGCAGCAGGGACGGAGAGCTGATAAGATTAGAGTGTGCTGTATAAATAAATAAATAGCACATTTCATGCTTCCTCACCTTGGTTTCCTTCAGAGAGATTATGGGTTATTTTTTCCTCGGAGAGTTTGTATAACCATTCACCAATGTTGCAATTTCTTCTCCTCAAAGTAGTGAAATGAAGCATAAGGTACATTTATGGAGTTTTACTTGAACTCCCCAGAGCAGCCTCTTTCATCAAGGCCTCCCATCCAACTGCCTTGGTACAAATGATAACTTTCGGAAATCATTTCAAGTGTTCTAGCAAGGAACCTATCTAGCTGAACATTCCTTACAACAACACACGGCCATTTTCTTTCGTAGACAAACTGCTACCACCCATTAATAAACCAAAGTCTCTGTCTGGCCACTCTACTTTTCTCTCTGTCTCTGCCTCTCTCAGAGAGCGCGGGAGAGAACATGTGTGCTGCTATAGCCAAAGCAATGCTGCACTATCCGGTATCTCCCTGTGATGTTACACAGCTAGATTAAACCTGATGTTTTCATATAAAAACACTTAAAGATTGGGGCCTGGATTAGTCTGTGGACTTGTGAATTCTGTTTTCACTATGAAATCTTTAGGCCTTGGACTCGCACTTTCTATAGAGTCTATTAAAAATAAAAAAGAGTTCTTGTAAATTGATACAGTGTAAAGAGGGAGGCTACTTGTATATTCAGATGCATAGGCTTTTGATGATATTAATTCTTATTGAACAGGTCATTGCAATTAGTATTGATATGCAGAATCCCACACGGATTGTCCTTCAGCCCCACCCTTTTCAACATACACATGACGCAGCTCGCAAACATCATCTGATCACAAGACATAACTGTTGTCTCATACGCCAATTACACCCAACTCATCCTCTTCCTGACGGACAAGACCACCACCAGAATGAACTTCACCAGCTGCATGACCATGGTAGCAAACTGGATACGAACAAACTGCTTGCAGTTCAACTCCGACAAGACGGAAGTACTGGTCTTCAATAACAAGACCTCCTCATGGGATTCCACCTAGTGGCCATCAGAGCTGAGACCAACACCCACATACCATGCAAGAAATCTAGGGATCATCCTAGACGACAAGCTCAACATGATGACTCATGTTAGTGCAGTGGGAACCTCCTGCTTCTACATCCTACAAACACTGCAAAAGATCTTCAAATGGTTGCCTCAGAACAACAGACAAATGTCACACAAGCACTCATCACGAGTAAGGTGCACTACAGCAACATTCTCAACCCTAGAATCTCCTCACAACTCCTACAAAGACTCTTAACCATCTAGAACACCGCTGTAAGACTCGTATGCCACATCCACATCACACTGCACCTCAGGAAGCTTCACTGGCTCCCCATTCAGACGCGCAGCCAATTTATACTTCTCACGCACACATTAAAAATCCTACACAACACAGGAACAGAATACCTGAACAGCCGCATACACTTTCAGCAACCTACCGAACACCTACACTGTGCCTCACTCTTACTAGCACACATTCCCCACATCCTTAGAAGCAAAACTGGAGGTCGCTCAATCTCCTACATCAGCCCCAAGACATAGAATGACCTCCCTCAACACATCAGAGCCTCCTTCTAACTTCTTGAGTTCCACATGAAGCTGAAGACCTGGCTCTTCGTATAAGCACTTTGGGGACTTGCCCAAGTGCCTGGATACCCTCTCAAGTGATTAGTGCAATATACAAATCAATAAAACATAACACTGCAGATCCCAATGAAATGCTCTTCTGGGGACAGAACAGAGAGGTCTTGCACTCTTGACTCAGACTATTCTCTTCATAAGGAAGTCCAATAAGTCTGAAATTAACTTGAAGGCCACTCTTTTGGCCTAATCAAATTGGACCCTCTAGCTTTCTTTCGTGCCGCTGTCTCACGCTGCGCAGCTTTCCCTTTCTATTTTTTGTATTTCTTGTTTCTGTTTTGCTTTTGTATCCTTGGGGGTGCCAAGACCGCCCAAGAAACCTGCATACTTTTATGTGCCGGTAGCAGCCCAGAGCACACCTCAGCCCCCAACAATTCAAGATGGCTTTATCCAATAGTTAGTGGCTATATCTCATTTTGGGGGCGTCAGCTCCGCCCCTCACTGACATTACTGGCAGTGGTTTTCCCACCAAACCTTCAAAGAGAAGCATCCTCCTGTGCTAGCTCCAGAGATCTGGGCTCCCTTCTTTGTTCAGTGGTCTTGGACTGGCCCATCCCTGGCACAGTGCGACAGCTAATTGACGGATACAGGTTCCTCATTCCCCCTCCCACCCTCACAACCCAACCCTCCCTGCTAAGGAGCCGACTGAAGCCCTGTTAACTGTTCCTTTTGTGTGGGTAGACCCCTGTTCCTGCTGCTGGACAGAAATGCAATTACTTGGCTCAGCATTGTGAAAAAGGTCTGGGTTCTAATCTTGAGCTGAGACAGAGAAAAATAGCATTTCTGGATGACCCATATGTTGTACAGCTACCTTCTTGGAACTCTCAGGTTTGAGCTTGGTGCACAGGTGTTGCCCAATTTTGATATGTCACTGGACTTTGTAGGCCACGTGTCACTGCAGACAAGACAGCAAGCCACACCGACTTTCCCTACGAGTGTACACTAAGATTAAAAGGCCTAACCCAGGTCAATGTCCAATCTTGCAGAGTGCAGTCTGCAATAGACTACCGGTGCGCAGTTATCTGGCAGTGCACAATTGTAGTCTCACAATTCAAGTCTGCACATGTGTGCACATGTTCACATGTAACCAGCCAGGTGCCCCCTTAACTGTGCGGTGTCGCCGTGACCTTATCTTAAAAGACAGACACTGGTGGTAAAGAAACACAGTCCAGTGACTGTGCATTTATCGTGGGCGCGTCACCAGTTGAAGGGATCAATGTAAGAAAATGCCTCTTTTTGTATGGTCACCCCACGTTTTTGGACTGATGTTGCTGGTTTTTCGACTCGGAGTGCAGTGAGGCCTGCTAACCAGACCTCAGTGCCCTGACCCTAAAGTGTATGTTAGATTGGTTATACCAGTGGTTCCCAACCTTTTGACTCCTGAGGACCCCCACTGAATCATGACTGGAATCAGGGACCCCCCAAGACATTTGTACAAATTAAATTACAAACATTAAAACAGTAATTCACAAAAAATACACTAACAGGTACACATCACACAAATACTCGAATTAGTAAAGATATGATTAATTATATTGAAAAAATATGTAAAAATCCCAAAAATTTTATTGGAAAGGTTGATGCTACACCTCAGCTACCAACTTTTCAATGTTTGTTTTTATTTAGAAAAGCTGAACCCTCAGGTAAGATTCTACATTTCCCAAGCGATTTCTGTTTTTATTCTTTAGGTACATAAGAACTGAGAAAGCTTTTTCACATAAATATGTGGTGGGGAAAGGAAGTAAAACCAAAAGGGCTTCTCATCTCTCCAAAGCCTCTCTGTCACATTGAACTCATTTGTTTTATAGCACCTCTCATACCAGTGTAGGGTGTCGGGCACTTTACAGAGGAGTACAAGGTGTAGGATTCACATGTCATCAACACTAGTAGGTATTTTCTAAGAGTGCTTGGTCTGATGAAGCACAAACTCACAATTCAGAACACAACACAGTGGATAGAGTTCACTTTATTAATAATAATAATAATAATAATAATAATAATAATGTATTTCTACACAAGCACAACTTTCTTACCAGCCTAAGGAAAATAAAAGACTGCGGGAAAAACATAACTTTCTAATTTGTGCCATGCAGTTTGCATGCAACTCTTTGATGGCAGGTCATAGCTCACTGTGCTAGATTACGATTGTAACTTATGTACTGAAAAGTAACAAAATAATCTCTGCGACAAAAGCAGTAACCCACTGTGCTATGCACATAAAATGCTGTTCTTTGCATGATACAAGTTCTTTGCAGCAGGCATATTAACCACCTGCGCTACCTTAGATGAGTCAAAACTGCCACTAGACAAATCTCCCATCTCTCTCCAGCAGGTACATTAATCACCAGTTATCTTGACACTTTTATTTTTGCCAAAAGCTGCTGGATGTTTAAGGAACTTTGCACCACTTTTAAAACTGCTGTACAAAGGAAGGGAAAAATATAAAAACACACGTTTTTATGTGGAAAGGCCCCAGCTGGAGAAGTGGCTTGCTGCCTGCCCAGGCTAGGCCTTCGGATCCCCCTGGGAATGTGTCACAGACCCCTGGGGGGGGGGGGGTTAACCACACGTTGGGAACGGCTGGGCTATACCCAATTGGAAATGGCTAACTTACCTGTAAGTCCCTAGTATATGGTACCCTGGCACCCAGGGCATGTAGGCAAGTAAGTTAAAGCAGTAACCCAGGGCTGCAGCACTGGTTGTGCCACGCCAAAGATGACCAACGTAAAACGAGTCCCCTAGTCTGCCACTGCAGACTGGTAGAGCAGTCGGTACACTGCTACATTGAAAGCAATGGCAAAGTCACTACTTCCCCTGTACATATGTGTAAGTCACCCTCTGTTAGGCCTACAGAGTCCTAAGGCAGCATGAAACAATGACACGGGCAGGACATGTATTTTCCATGTCTGTCAGTAAACACACAAAAGTACTGTTTTTACTGGAGAAAGACTTGGTCGACCCAATGACAAGTACAGGCTCATAAACTTAAACCGCAGCTGGGCTAACTCCAGAACAGTGCAACCAAAGTACACTTTAAGGCATCAAACAACTCATTTCATTAAGCCTGACTTGTAGCTAAAAGTACATTTTTAACAAAGCTGCCTCTTTATTTCCTTTAAAACTCCTGTGCTTTCCCGAGACACATGAAGCCTGTTCCATGAGACAGATTTCTGCCCTCCTGGAAAGACATGCCAACGACTCTCAGGAAGGTGAACAATGAGTGTCTGCAAGCCAGGAAGTGTCACCGCCCTCCTGCAGGAAACAACTTGGGTGTTAATCCCAAAAGGTAGGTTTCAAAGAAGAAGCCACCTTTGAAGGGCAGATGTGTAACACTAGGGAGGAGGGCTGCCCCACTGTTTAGGGAGAAAGGCTGGCACACGGAGCAGAGAGGAGAAACCGTTTGCCAAACCGGTTTCCTCAGGGGGCATGTAGCCCTGATGTAGCCACACCCCAGGGGTGAGCTAGGTAGGTCTGAACATAAGAGAGGGGTTTGCCATCCTAGGAGTGGGCAGAATGGTGCATCCTGGAGAGCCAGATGCCACACACCACAGGAAATGGTCACCAGGTGGGAGGGAACCTGGTAGCCCATTCGCTACCAAATGCATCCTGCCATGAGGGCACTTTCTGAGCATAAAGGGGGCACCCTGGCAGACCTCCCATCTCAACTGGCTTGGAAGAAGGACCAAAGGAAAACTGCCTTGCTGAACTAAGGGACCAGCAAAGAAGAGGTTGCACTGTTGAGGACTGCACCTGCAGACCTGGTGGTTAGCAAAGAGAGAGGCTGCGCCTGCTGTGTCCTGCTCAACAGAAGCTGTCTCCAGAGCCCAACAAACCCAAGAGACTCCAAGGGCCAGTTGACTGGCCTCATGTTGGCAGCACAAGTACATAACAGCTGAAGATGCCTGCTGGGGCAAGTTGATAGCCAAAAGTGTTATGCTGCTACCACTGCCACCGTGCAGCACCAGGAACCAAGACCCAACACAGAGTTGCACCTGAGTTTGTTGAGCCCAGGAGTGCTGTCGGAGAGAGCTGCTGGGACCATCTGAAGATGAGCTATCTGCCCAGGAAAGATTAGCCTGTGACTGTGACAATGGACGACTGATAGTCCAGTAGCAACTGAACTTCGGCCAGACCAAAGAGGACTTTGACCCTGTAAACAGAACCCCTGCACTGAGGAATGCCTGCAGGAAGATCACCATTGACCACGTCAGATTCACAGCATCTTTAGCATCCTTCATCCCTAGCATCCGGACCACTCTATAGGACTCTATTGCAACACAGATAAAATACAGGAAATGCTCGAGGGCTGCTTCTTCTGTGGAGGTACCTGTTTCTAATGACTTTGCTGGTCTCCCTGACTAGCTTCCTGCTAAAGTTTGTTGCCCCAATTACCTCTACCCAATGGCATTGACACTTGCCTAAGTTTTCTTTGAAAACATTTGTCAAATTAGTTGAATTTGCCAAAGCTTGTTCATGGCTGAGTGAAGATTTTGATTTATTATTACTGGTAAAAATCCCTTTCTCCACAACCCTATGGTGGCTCTTTTTCATTGTGGTGTCTAAATCCTTATAAAAATACAGTCTATTTTAATAAATTGGTGTTGGATTCCTTGAGTGTTGTCTCAAATATGTCTGCAATTGTTTTGGTGCTGTTCAAATGCTTTACACTTGTTAATTTGTGTAATCCTTGCTGCTGAGAGCCACAGCTACCTTAACAAACAAAACATGAGGGTCCTAAAGGGGTTGATAAGTGTATTACATGGTGAAGTGACACATCCACACCATTTCCTCACATTGGTGCCCAACGCTGGGATCCAGAACTTGTGTTTAGCAGTTCCCTACAGTTGTTGAAGTTAAAACCTCTGCGAGTCCATATAGGTAGACACCCAGAGAAAAAAAGTTATTGCTTTCAAACAATATTTTCTGTGGACATTGTTGAACTCCTGAGTAGTGTCTCCAAAGAGTTGTAAAACTTTCCAAATGAGTGAAAGAGAGTTTGAAAAGTTTGGCAAAGTACCTACAAAGTTCAAGTAAGGGGTTGGGAGCAGGGGAACAGTGCTCCACAAGTTTTTCAACATCCCAGGAGCCACCTTTTCAACAAGGAGAGATGGAGCTCAATTTGGCAAATTTGTTCTCTTACAAGAGGGGTGACCTCAGAGCATTTTGTGCAGAGAGAAAAATCATCATGGGAGCTGAAGCTAAAAACCCTGGTTAGATTAAGGCCCTAAGAAATTGGAAGGAGACTCACAGGGCAACTCCACGCCTAGGAAAGGAACTACCCCAAAATAGTGGAAACGAAAAGGAGATTAAGGACAATCATAGCCTGTTGAGTGGAGCCCGTGGGGCTGGTAGAAGCCTACCCTCCCCCCCCCCCCTTGTGAAGGTCAGGGGGATCCCCAGGGCGCACAGTCTGATTGACTCTTAACAAAGCAAGAGGTCCATACAGGAAAGCATGGCAGCCCTGGACTTAGAGGAAAGGGCCATCGATCTAAGAAAAGGTTGGCCCTAAAGGAAAGAAATGCCAGGCTGTGCCTGGAGCCCAGGGAAGGTGGTGGCAGCAAATCTGGAGGTGCTGATGGGGGTGCCCTTGATGTAAGGTCACCCAAAGGGATTTCCCTAGTTATGTTCCAGGGGATGACACTGACATGTGGCTGGCCTCATGTGAGAGCGCTCTCAAGACGAGAAACACAGCACTGGAGTACACTACTGTTGGAGCTAGTACCAGCAGTTGGTAGAGATAGGCTACTCACACTATAGGATGAGTAGCTGAGTCTTACATCTGCATGAAGGTAGCCCTCGTTCAGCTTTATAGGTTCACTTCTGAAGATTATAGGCAGATGCTTGGACCAAACATGGCTAGACTTTGTTAACACCTCAGTTAAGGCACTGGCTGGTTGGACTAAGGGCAACAACATGGACACATTTAAGGAGCTCTACAATCTTTTGGTAAAGGAGCACATTTTAACAAACTGTCATTCAGAGAAGTTGTACAAGCATCTGGTGGACTCTAAGCTGTCTAGCCCCTGGGAGTTGGGCAAGACAGCTGATGAGCGCATAAGAACCAAGGTCCATAAAAATTCCCTGGTGGCAACCAGCAGAAAAGTGGTCAGGCACCCTGTAGGAGGCTGGTCTGGCTTGTAGTGGGTACCAGAGGTACTTACACCTTGTGCCAGGTCAAGTTATCCCTTATTAGTGTAGAAGAGGTGTTTCTAGCAGCTTAGGCTGATAGAAGGTAGCTATAGCAGAGCAGCTTAGGCTGAACTAGGAGACATGCAAAGCTCCTACTATACCACTGGTGTCATATGCACAATATCATAAGAAAACACAATACACAGATATACTAAAAATAAAGGTATTTTATTTTTATGACAATATGCCAAAAGTATCTCAGTGAGTACCCTCAGTATGAGGATGCCAAATATACACAAGATATATGTACACAATACCAAAAATATGCAGTAATAGCAAAAGGAAGTAATGCAAGCAGTGTAAAGTTACAATAGAATGCAATAGGAGCACATAGGTATAGGGGCAACACAAACCATATATTCCAAAAGTGGAATGCGAACCACGAATGGACCCCAAACCTATGTGAGCTTGTAGAGGGTCGCTGGGACTGTAAGAAAACAGTGAGGGTTAGAAAAATAGCCCACCCCAATCCCCCTGTAAGGTATGTGTAAAGTGCACCTACAACCCCCAGAGAGCACAGAAGTCGTGATAGGGGGATTCTGCAAGGAAAACCAACACCAGCAAAGCAACAACAGTGGATTTCCGGACCTGAGTACCTGTAAGACAAGGGGACCAAGTTCAAGAGTCGCGACAGTGTCGAGAGTGGGCAGATGCCCAGGAAATGCCAGCTGAGGGTGCAAAGGAGCTGCCATCGGATGGAAGAAGCTTGGTGTTTTGCAAGAACGAAGAGGACTAGGAACTTCCCCTTTGGAGGATGGATGTCCCACGTCGTGAAGAAGCTTGTAGAGGTGTTCCCACACAGAAAGACCGCAAACAAGCCTTGCTAGCTACAAGGGTCGCGGTTAGCGTTTTTGGATGCTGCTGTGGCCCAGGAGGGACCAGGATGTCGCCACTTGGATGAGGAGACAGAGGGGGCGCCCAGCAAGTCAGGGAGCCCTCACAGAAGCAGGCAGCAGCCGCAGAAGTACCGGAACAGGCACTGAGAAGAGGAGTGAACCGGAGTCCACGCGAAGTCAGAAAAGGGAGTCCCACAACGCCGGAGGACAACTCAGAAGGTTGTGCACTGCAGGTTAGAGTGTCGGAGACCCAGACTTGGCTGTGCACAAAGGAAATCCTGGAAAAGTGCACAGGAGCCGGAGCAGCTGCAAATCACGCAGTACCCAGCAATGCAGTCTAGCGTGGGGAGGCAAGGACTTACCTCCACCAAACTTGGACTGAAGAGTCACTGGACTGTGGGAGTCACTTGGACAGAGTTGCTGAGTTCCAGGGACCACGCTCGTCGTGCTGAGAGGGGACCCAGAGGACCGGTGATGCAGTCTTTTGTTGCCTGCGGTTGCAGGGGGAAGATTCCGTCGAACCACGGGAGATTTCTTCAGAGCTCCTGGTGCAGAAAGGAGGCAGGCTACCCCCAGAGCATGCACCACCAGGAAACAGTCGAGAAAGCCAGCAGGATGAAGCGATACAAGGTTGCAGTAGTCGTCTTTGCTACTTTGTTGCGGTTTTGCAGGCGTCCTGAGCAGTCAGCGGTCGATCCTTTGGCAGAAGGTGAAGAGGGAGATGCAGAGGAACTCTGGTGAGCTCTTGCATTCGGTATCTGAAGAATTCCCCAAAGCAGAGACCCTAAATAGCCAGAAAAGGAGGTTTGGCTACCTAGGAAGAAGGATAGGCTAGTAAGAAAGGTAAGAGCCTATCAGAAGGAGTCTCTGATGTCACCTGATGGCACTGGCCACTCAGAGCAGTCCAGTGTGCCAGCAACACCTCTGTTTCCAAGATGGCAGAGGTCTGGGGTACACTGGAGGAGCTCTGGGCACCTCCCCTGGGAGGTGCAGGTCAGGGGAGTGGTCACTCCCCTTTCCTTTGTCCAGTTTCGCGCCAGAGCAGGGCTGGGGGATCCCTAAACCGGTGTAGACTGGCTTATGCAGAGATGGGCAGCATCTGTGCCCATCAAAGCATTTCTAGAGGCTGGGGGAGGCTACTCCTCCCCAGCCATCACACTTATTTCCAAAGGGAGAGGGTGTCACAGCCTTTCTCAGAGGAAATCCTTTGTTCTGCCTTCCTGGGCCAGGGCTGCCTGGACCCCAGGAGGGCAGAAACCTGTCTGAGGAGTGGCAGCAGCAGCAGCTGCAGTGGAGACCCCGGAAAGGCAGTTTGGCAGTACCCGGGTTCTGTGCTAGAGACCCGGGGGGGGATCATGGAATTGTCTCCCCAATGCCATTGACAATTCCATGATCTTAGATATGTTACATGGCCATGTTCGGAGTTACCATTGTGACGCTATACATAGGTAGTGACCTATGTATAGTGCACGCGTGAAATGGTGTCCCCGCACTCACAAAGTCCGGGAAATTTGCCCTGAACAATGTGGGGGCACCTTGGCTAGTGCCAGGGTGCCCACACACTAAGTAACTTTGCACCCAACCTTTACCAGGTGAAGGTTAGACATATAGGTGACTTATAAGTTACTTAAGTGCAGTGGTAAATGGCTGTGAAATAACGTGGACGTTATTTCACTCAGGCTGCACTGGCAGGCCTGTGTAAGAATAGTAAGATCTCCCTATGGGTGGCAAAAGAAATGCTGCAGCCCATAGGGATCTCCTGGAACCACAATACCCTGGGTACCTCAGTACCATATACTAGGGAATTATAAGGGTGTTCCAGTATGCCAATGTGAATTGGTGAAATTGGTCACTAGCCTGTTAGTGACAATTTGGAAAGCAGAGAAAGCATAACCACTGAGGTTCTGGTTAGCAGAGCCTCAGTGAGACAGTTAGGCATCACACAGGGAACACATATAGGCCACAAACTTATGAGCACTGGGGTCCTGGCTAGCAGGGTCCCAGTGACACATAAACATACTGACAACATAGGGTTTTCACTATGAGCACTGGGCCCTGGCTAGCAGGATCCCAGTGAGACAGTGAAAACACCCTGAAATATACTCACAAACAGGCCAAAAGTGGGGGCAACAAGGCTAGAAAGAGGCTACTTTCTCACACACCCTCACAAAGGAAATAGGGGGAAATGATAGCCCTAAAGTGTCCCCAAAAGTAGCCCATGAAGGGGGAGTCCCGAACCACATCTCATTCAAAAGGCAAGGGGTATCAGGGAAAGACATCAGACCCCTTAAAAGGGGGAAGGGGGGTTCTGGTTGTAACCAGTGAGGGCACAAGAGGGAAGATGCAGTGTACACCAAAAAGACACCTACTGGTGACCAGTCCAAAGGTTTGGCTAGTGTAGGGATTGGATGTGAAGTTGACCCTAGAGATCCTAGAGGGTACACAAAGCTCAACTTAGTGTCACTGGTGGGGCAAACATTGAATTGTTGGCCCGCTAGCCTCCTAGCATGGAGAAGTATAGGTAGTGGCCAAATATCAATGGGGTGAAGGCTCTGAGGACACATGTACCATAATAACCATAGTTATGGCTAAACTGGCCTCCCCAGACCAGATCCTACATTAGGAGGTGCACAAGATTGTCAACGCTGACAATGTCACACCGTAAGGTTGTGGTTGACTAAGTGGGGAGGATTACTTGACCAAAGAAGGTAGCTGTGTCTGTTGTCAAGCCAGGGGAGTGGCTACTGGTCAATGACTTGGAAACATCTGATTGGGCAGAAGAAGAGAGGTGGACCTCTGCGGCCATGCGGAGTCTTAATGAATTGGTGTGCACCACTCCCAGAGCACAGATTGCCTTGAGAGAATGTCAGGGAATCCTAGAGCCTGAAACCATGGATCAGGTCCTAAAGACAAAAGGAGGGGCAGGAAGGCTTGTCACCCAGCCTCAAAAGAGTCACAGGCTCAGAAGGATCCAAACCCCCAGAAGGAAGTCCTGTTGCCTGAAGAGGAGCGGACTCCTGAAAACTTACCAGAACGTCCAGAACTCCAAGGAACAGGGGGTCCATTGAGGGAGGGCCGGAACAATGGCAAATTACCTGTTCCACTCTAGAAGACCTGCAACAGCTAGCTGTCAAACAAGAAAAAGGGGAATATCAGAGTTACCCACAAGGTATACTGGGAGAAGGGGCTCCAGCACAGGAACACCAAACCAGGAACATCCAGCAGATTGGTGGTCTCTCAACAGTACAGAGTTTGCCTCCTCAACTTGACCAATGAGATCCCCTTGGCTGGGCATCTGATACAGACCAAGACCTGGGAAATGCTGGTCAACCTCTTCTATGGGCCACAGATATCTAAGAAGGTCAAGGAGTGGTGTCACTTCTGTGTGATCTGTTAAGCCAGGGGCAAGGGAAGAGGCATGCCAAAGGTTCCCCTGATACCACTACCTGTGGTGAGGAGCCCTTTTGAGAGGGTGGGGCTAGACATTGTTGGTCCCCTAGACTGACCCACAGCTTCAGGGAACCGTTTCATCCTGGTGGAAGTGGACCATGCCATTAGGTATCCTGGGGCTGTCCCACTAAGGACAGTCACTACCCCTGCAGTAGCTAGAGCCCTCCTTGGAATCTTCAACAGGGATAGGTTCCCTAAGGAGGTCATCTACGACAGTTGCACAAATTTCACATCCGTCTATCTGAAGGCAATGTAGGATGAAAGTGGTGTGACTTACAAGTTCACCACCCCATATGATCCCAAAGGAAATGGTTGAGTTGACAGGTCGAACAAAACCGTAAAAGGCATGATCATGAGTTTGTCTGACAAACTCAGGTGGAGGTGGGACATAGTCTTCCCATGCCTATTGTTCGCCTATAGGGAGGTCCCTCAAAAAGGAGTTGATTTCAGTCCCTTTAAGCTACTCTTTGGACACCTAGTGAGAGGTCCACTCAGCTTGGTTAAGGAGAGGTGGGACAGACCCCTCAAAGAACCTAAGCACTGGATATAGTGGACTATGAGTTTGGCCCTCACTCCGGAATGGTGGAGTACATGAAGAAGGCAAACAAGGATTTGGTGGCCAACCAGGAGCCTGTCAAGCACTGGTATGACCAAAAGTACTCCATGGAGGAATACCAGCCAGGACATTTAGGGTGGGTCTTAGAGCCTGTAGCACCCAGGGCCTTAGAGGACAAGTGAACTGGGTCCTACCATATCTTAGAGAAGAAGGTGGAAGTCATCTACTTGGTTGATTTGGGTACTCCGGGAGCCCTCCAAGGGTGATCCATATAAAGAGGCTCAAGCTACACCACAAGAGGGCAGACATCATCATACTGATGTTAAAAAATGTGGAGGCGAGGAAGAAGAGAGAAAGCCTCTCCCACTCTCCCAGACCTATATACGAATGCCCAAGATGGAACTGTGGGGGGAGTAGCTCTCTACCCCACACTGACAGGTCAACAACGAAGGGAATGACGTAACATGCTAAATTAGTTTGCTGAATTGTTTTATCCAAAGCCCCAGCTCTAACAATATGGTGCCCCTATGATGTGGACACCAGTGACAACTTGCTTGTCAAAAGTAAAATTTACAGGCGGTCTGCCCATGTCAAGACCAGCATCAAGGTTGAGGTTGCCAAGATGACGGAGCTAGGGATGAGTAAGACCTCCAGTAGTTCAAGGGTCAGCCCCCTCGTACTGGTGCCAAAACCCACCCCAAAAGGTGGGGAACATGAGATGAGGTTTTATGTGGACTACAGGTGCCTCGATGCAGTCATTAAAATAGACAGCCATCCAATTACAAGAGATGATAAGCTCATCGACATGTTGGGGGTAGCTAAGTATTGGAGTACCTTTGATCTGACATCAGGTTATTGGCACATCGCTCTCACTCCAGGGCCAAGGAGAGGTCTGCTTTCTCCACACAAGAGGGCCACTTTCAATTCAAAGTAATGTCCTTTGGGTTAAGGAATGCCCCTGCCACCTTCCAGAGGTTGGTGAATTGTGTAATGTCCGGATTGGAGAGTTTCCGTGCAACTTATCTTGATTATATAGCTGTATTTGTCTCCACCTGGGAGGATTACCTGGCCGACCTCAAGGAAGTGCTTCAGGCCTTGCAGCAGGCAGGCCTGACTATCAAAGCAAGTAAGACAGTGCAAAGCTCTGTTGTGTAGCTGAGCCACCAAGTTAGTGGAGGCCATGTACAGCCTCTCCAGCCCAAGTACCAGACCATTCTATCTTAGGAGCCTCCTAAGACCCAGACCCAGGCCAGAGCCTTTGAGTGTTGTCGCAAATGAATGATTTGTGCCAGGATAAGCCAGTTGCCTTCATCAGCATCATCCTTCCTAGGAAGTGGTATTGGAGTATCACTGAGAGGGAAGCCTTTGCTATAGTTTGATTCCTGAAGAAACTACAACCCTACTTCTTTGGGACGGACTTCAAGTTTCAGACAGACCACAGGCCCCTGAAATGGCTGATTCAAATGAGGGGAGGGAACTCCAGGTTGTTAAGGTGATCCATGTATGGACTTCACAGTGGAACACAGCCTTGGGAATGAACAAGCCAATGCAGAAGACCTTTCCAGGTTCTTCCCCTTGGTTAGTTGCTCATGACCTTTTATGTAAGGAAATGCCACTTTCTGTATGTTTTGTATGGTCGGCTCCAGGTTTTGGGCTGATGCTGCTGTTTTTTCCACTCAAAGTGCACTGAGGGTTGCTACCCAGACCTCAGTGCCACGGCCCTGGCCCAAAAGTGTGTGTAGGATTGGCTATGTCCAATTGGAAATGACTAACTTACCTGTAAGTCCCTCACAGGACATGTAAGTTAGAGCGGTACCTCAGGGCTGCAGCACTGGCTGTGCCACCCTGGATATCCCCCATGTAAGTCTATTCCTCTAGTTCGCCACTGCAGACTAGGTAGAGCAGTCATGCGCTGCTGGCCTAACTTTGCCACTTAAAGCAATGACAAATTCACTACTTCCCCTCTACATCTGTGTACATCATCCCTCTGGCAGTCCTACGGCAGGGTGCAACATATGGCACAGCAGAACATGTATTTTACATGTCCTGACAGTAAACATGAAAACTACCGATTTTACTTTGGAAAGACGTAGTCAACCCATTGGCAAGTATACGACTGCACGCTGACCCTGCAGCTGTGCTATCTTCTGACCAGCGCATTCAAAGTGGGCACTTTTATCAAATAACTTGTTACATTCAGCCCGACTTATATCTCAAGTGATCTTCTCTTAACATACTTAATGAAGTCCCTTCATATCATGTGGCCCTCAACACCACCGCTCCACCCACTCCACCAAGCAGCAGTAAACATGCCAAGCTCCTTAAACTCTCCTACTCTAGGCAAATAATGCTGCCATGAAAACTATAAAGAAAAGGGGATACAAGCCCAAAAAGAGCTACAGGAAGTGCATTCAAAGAATATATAGTATTAACCATTCGCAAGGACTAAAGCCCACATTATTTACAATTAAATGCATAACCTCTTCTATTTGACAACATATTTTTCAAGCATATTCAACTATTCACATTTTATTAGTATTGTCAAACTTTAGAGTTTCTGGATTTGTGCACAGGATCTTGCTGCTTACCCTCCAGAGGTGTTTTAAAATGGACATTAGGTAATGACAATACAAATGATCACATCTGACAGACATGGTTGACATACCCACATAACAGGAATGGGGATCATTGTCTTATTGGATTCTCTTATCTGGAAGATGATGTGATGAAATCAACAACAAAGAGGGCAAAAGCATATGGAAATGTGCTTGTCAGTCAGACATTCAAAAGAATGCATTCAACAATATTCTCTGTGGGTACAAAGCTTTACATTCAAAGTTTTCTTTTGCCACTGACAGGTACACTTTTGGCCTTTCTCATTCTTCAGGTATTTTGTCTAAAAGCTACTGGTCTAGTTGCCATCTACAACAATCTTTGAAATAGCAACTTATCTTATTCTAATCAATACTGTGGTAGGAGCAATATTTTTGTTTGAATTTCCCCACAGCACTTGTGCCTCACTTTAACAGCTGTGGAAAGAACGTACATACAAAGCATCATGGTTTTTGTAGGACATCTACAGTCATATCGTTGTTGCTATAAAGCTCTATAACATGGGTACTCGCAAACATGTTCCCAGGGGCCAAATGTTATGATCTATTGTGTGCCCAAGGCCTGCACAGATGCCAGCAAAGTGGGAGTAGGACTTGGGGAGAAGTGAGGGGATGAAGTTTAAGATAGGCACAGGCTAGGCTACGCATGAACAAGATGTGGACAGTGAGTCCACACGCTAGTTTTAGGGTTTCGTTCCATACCGCCCTCTAAATCACACCCCTAGTCTCTCGAAAAGTCATAGATTTGACAATACTGTTGTGCTGCATCTGAATGGCCACCCCGCAAGCGCACCTTGCAGTAAGTCTTCTCTGCTTGCCATAGCGACATTAGGATAAAAAGGAAGTAACTTGAATACTGAATGGGAATATAATAGAATTACACAATGTGGATCAATCCCAGCTTCCCAATTGTTTGATCCTAGGTGATGGTTTCATTTCACTTTCTTTATCTCCAGTATCACATAATATTAACTATTCTTTATTATCGCACATAAGGGCACCTTGAAATGCATTAATTCAGGATGTGCGCTGTACAAAACATTATGTTGTGTTTGATTTAATAATTATAAGGTTGAACAAGTATAACAACAACCCAGGTGGCCCAGAGGGGTTCACATGACAACTGACTTGCCTCTTAGTTCACTACTGACATTGTTGTCAGGGTGAGAGGAGGCATGAATGTTTCTATCTCCATTTTTTAAAACTCTCTCTTTTAAAACATATTTCTCAAAGCACTGATATAATCTGATGTACTAAGTTGAAACCTTTCTGCATTTTTTTTTTTTTTTTTCTAGAGAGTAGCACATTTTTTACAGGTTTGTTCAAAAAGGTCTTTAAAAATGAATTTGTTCCTAAATGTAAGTGGTGCAGGACACCTTATTTCCTTCTTCTATTACTTCAGTTAGCATGTAAATAAATGTTTGATCTCTCAAGTAAACAGCAGCCCAGTCCTGCTTTTCATCAGGGGCCACATGTAAAGGTCAGGTACTTCAAGTATCACTGCTCAAGAAAGTCTCACTTCTCATGCTGCGGTCCTAAATGTCAACAAAAGCTTGCTATCATCTGTACTAAAGGGCAATTTTATTTGGGTTTCGCCCTAAAACAAGCCTGTCTAAAGTACAAAAATAGACATTTAAAAATAGGTGTTCTGTTCACTCATTTGACCTGTAATATAACTGCAATGTTACCAAAACATGCTGTATTTGTCGCAGTGGAGCTGGTTTTCCATTCTCCTTGACTTCAAACAAACAAACAAACAATCAAACAAGTATACACCCCTGACCTCAATCTCCACTCAGCCCCTTTTGACTGGGTCACAAGCAAATACAGGCACTTTTGAAGTAGACATAACCTTATCCGGTTCTATTTTCATATTAATAAGAGATACATGAAGGAGTCACCCCTCAGTCTGGAGCACGCATATCTTGAACTGTGAGATGAAAATGCTTAATACAAGTATTGTTTCTGGAGTTGTACATTTTATAGCTCTTTGTGAATCCATTACCGTCCAAAGAACTAAGATATTCTGCACAAGGGTGCAATGAGATTTTGAACCTTTCTCCATTAATCCCAGTCAGTCACATAGCTGGGACCTGTACCAAGTGTACTTGGAACACTTCTTCATTATTGATCCTCTTAGAAGCCAAATAATTTCATAGAACTATAGATACCCCTCTAGCCTATTGAGGTAGAATGCAACTTCTGAGAACACCTTGTTTAGTATTCTAGGTTGCATTAATTCCAATTGATACTGGCCTGGATTGTTCCATTTTCAATAGAATATATACATAGAAGCATAATAAATAAAGCACAATACTCCTCAGGCCGGTGTCCAGCGGCCATTTGTCTGTGCCCATTTATATCCAATGTTGTGGGAAGCACTGCAATCTCTTCTCACTGGGGTGTTGTGATTTACCCTGGACCTCGAGGTACCAAACAATGTCAGTTTATTGTGACAATCTCTCCACTCTTCCTTCTCCTTTCTGCTGATGCCCCCATGCTGAGATTATAGCTGCTGTAGATGTGCCAACCATTTGGAAAATGACTCAGTAACAAAGCGGTGTGACACACATATTGATGTTTTAGCCTCAGTAAAATTCTGAAGGTCACAAAAATCCAAGGATGGATATCGCCAGGCTCTGGTTTAATTTTGTCAAACACCCCGTCCACTAGTGCATTATAAGCCTTACCTGATGCAGGTACAGTTTTTCAAATACACAAACATCTACAAGCCCTTTCTGCGCCCTCCGCATTTAGAGATATTTTCATGCAGTTGCTAAACTTACGGACTCTGCAGTTGGATGTAGTACACATTTTTGTGTGCAAATTTATATGTTTTTACCTGGCCTTTATGCAGCCAGCTTGACTATCACTAGTGTAAAAACATTATATGGTGCTGAATAACTTTTTCTAAGATATGCATCCATTCACAATGGTTAATTTGTAGACCTGTAAGGCTCCAGTGTCTCACTGAGGAACTGTCTCCATGTAGTAACACTTAGTAAGGTAACCAAATAGACTTTTGCTTCCTGATCACATCATGGCATACTATGCAGTCCTACAGAAGATGGCAATTACATATAAACTGCAGGTTTTTCCTATTATGGGAAGTTGGAATCAATGTCTTTAAACAAATTTGCATCTGGATATAATGTATTCTGTTAAGCTTCCACATTAAACACATTAGAATCATCCTGCTATACAATTCTCAGGTCCACAACAAGCAGAGCATCTATACAAAATTGGCTTATTAGCTCTTTGCGCAATGAAGCTGTAATATACGTTCTTAGTTTCATGTTACTCAAGAAGTAATTTCAGCAGCCTTTAACACTAGTCTTACCCAGGTACTTTCTTCTTTTCATCATCACTCTCATACTCTGCCAAGATCAGCTCGTCATCAACCTGATCCAATGGCTGAGCAGTTTCAGAGCGATCTGATGCCAACATCTGCTTACTGAGCTGCAGTAGGCGGTTTGTCTCGTCATCTTCAATCCTCTGGAAAGTAGAGTACAGAAAAGTTACTACATAGCCCCACTGGGGAAGAGCACTGGCCCTCATATCCCGAAGTGCAGCTGTTTTATGGAATCATGTTCTCTGATCATGTATGGAGATGTGAGGTATGTAAGGCTACAAACAAGCAGCAGAAGATGCATCTGAAAGCATGAGGGGCCATAATACTATACCATAGCAATGGTGAATAACTTGCTATGGCAAAACAAGGCTCAAGTGCTGTCACACATTTTGTTGCTAGTGAAGCCTGGAATGGAATAGGCTATATGCGCACCAAGACAAACCTAGCACAAATTGATTCCACACTATTTTTGCTGTGTTTACATAACGATAGAGAAAAGACATTTCTATGCTTTCAACAGTAAACTTACAACCGTGAATGTGAAAAAAAGAATCCTCCTTAATACTTGGGAGTGCTGCACTGTCCCACCTGCTCATTTTATTTCTACCTAGCTTTGTTTTTTCCCTTGGAAACTGCACAATCATGGAAGCAGACAGGAGGTGCTCTATCTTTTCTATGCTATACACCATGGAAGTGACATCAGATGAAAGTTAGACATTCACAGTTTATCCCGCTTCTGCTTCCCTAAGGCTACTGAATGAATGGGGAGTTGAAAGTAGATTTGTAGTACAGTGACATAGCCCTTTTGCCTTCTACTGATGATGCCTACTCCTTATCATGGTTTAAGATCCACCCATTTTCACATAACTATCTCTTGCCTTCATCATGAGTGTGCCATGCATAAAGGTTGTGTCCGCATGATTCTCAGTGTGAATTGATCTCAATGTGAGACTGAGTCTGTGCATGTCTGTGTGTATCTTTCACTGTGTATCTACGTCCCCACCTGTCTTGGTCTGTCTGGTTGGTTTACGGATGCATGGTGAATACTGAGGTCCATTTGAACTCCTTGTGGGTGTTCCGGAAGGTGGTTGATCTCATTTGAGACGTGCCAGCTTGCACATACCCACTTCTAGCACAACCTACCAGAACATGATGTACCTAGCGGGGGGAAAGGGGATGAGAGGGAGGGAGTAACCATCCTATTTCTTTTTTCAGAATACTCTTCCCTCTGTGGGGTACTGGAGAGTGTAGGTTTCCCCTTGTCTAAATGACTCCATTAAACTAAGAAGACCTCTAGCTGACTTTGACACCCTGCCTTGGCCATGAAAGGAAGGTACAAATTGGTTCAGTTAAGCTAGTATTTGTTCCAGAGTGTCAGTACACCAAGATGGCCTGCACAGCAGTACAGGAGAGAGCATCTCACCAGAAGAGTAACCACTGTTGGAAAGCTACCCTATCTTCAGATTTGGCTTATATCATAAAGCCTCGACATAAACAAAATTTGACCGCTAACAGTTGCGCATTGTGCTGACAGTACTTGCTCCTATTCGGCAGCCTGTACAATGCAGTGAAAAGCAGTACCAAAGGGCACGCAATGGTCGAGTATAATGTATCAGAAGGCACCCATGCACATACTCAGATACCAAGTTCATCATGCACAAACAGAAAAAAACTAAGATCCTTAACACAGTGTTTAACCATTCTAAAGAAAAACCTATTGGGGTTAATTATGGGCAATAAATGGATCATCACAAGTTACCCTGATATTTTAACATGGCATAATAATAAACATGCATTTGGGAGGCACTCAAATACATCAAAACAGACAATAGGTCATGTATGAATGCTCATATTTTATTATTGATCTCTCTTTTGATTTCAATGATTTTTCCATCATATTTTCTCATTGACAGACCAAAAGACACACAATTGAAAGACATTCCCCTTCAACAATGCTTCAGTTATTCAATGATCCCAATCTAAATCATGCCTATTGCATAAGTCATTAGGGTATCCACACTGCCTATTTCTAATGTTTTCCTTCAAGTACTTTTAGTATCAGTTTCAATCACTGGAGTGACTTGAAACAATGAGTTTGAACTATGTATTTGAGAGATTCCTTCATCTTGCTTTGATGACTGCTAATCTCATGAAATGTATTTTAAGAGCACAAAGGTTTTAACGATTTAAGCAACATTTCAATTTTACATATGACTCGCATGGCATTTTCAGCAGCGGTCTTCAAAGCAGAAAGATGAACTCTCTTAACTACATAGATTAGACCTGTCTTCAAACTTTTCCCATAAGAACTCAGATGAAAAAAATCGGGAATAGAAATTGTGGATAGCTGAATGACGCAATTATACAATAGTTACGATTCAGACTGGAAACAATGAACAGCTGAAATCTTGATAAAGAGGGACATGTTTCTGCGGGTCCCTCACAGGAAAGAAATAATTTAATTGAAGGGTACATAACTGCCATACCAACTGAGATGAAAAACAAAACAAAAAATTGTGAAAGGTTTTATTGTTCGTTTTGTTAGTATTCGAGTGCCTTCTAAATATATGGGTTTCTTATGTCATTCTACTAAAAATATTAGCTGATTTGGGGACTTTGGAATAAATAGCAATGTTGGATATTTTAGCAGAGGCATATCATGCAGACCAGATTCACTCTTCAAACTCACCTTTCTTTTAGCGGCATATTTCAGTTGTACATTGTGGCGAATCTCTTCCAGACGGGCTTCCCTCTTCTTTCGTTTTATCTGCTCCTCCTATGGAGAAAAGGAAAAGAAAAGATTCACCAAAAAAGCTTACATTCTGCACAAATGCAACTCCATTCCTCTATAGCACACCAACAAGGGTAAACCTACTTTTAAACGTACTTGCTGTGAGAAAGTAGCCTCTTTCTAGCCTTGTTACCCCCACTTTTGGGCTGTTTGTGAGTGTATGTCAGGGTGTTTTCACTGTCTCACTGGGATCCTGCCAGCCAGGGCCCAGTGCTCATAGTGAAAACCCTATGGTTTCAGTATGTTTGTTATGTGTCACTGGGACCCTGCGAGCCAGGACCCCAGTGCTCATAAGTTTGTGGCCTATATGTATGTGTTCCCTGTGTGGTGCCTAACTGTCTCACTGAGGCTCTGCTAACCAGAACCTCAGTGGTTATGCTCTCTCAGTTCTTTCCAAATTGTCACTAACAGGCTAGTGACCAATTTTACCAATTTACATTGGCTTACTGGAACACCCTTATAATTCCCTAGTATATGGTACTGAGGTACCCAGGGTATTGGGGGTCCAGGAGATCCCTATGGGCTGCAGCATTTCTTTTGCCACCCATAGGGAGCTCTGACAATTCTTACACAGGCCTGCCACTGCAGCCTGAGTGAAATAACGTCCACGTTATTTCACAGCCATTTTACACTGCACTTAAGTAACTTATAAGTCACCTATATGTCTAACCTTTACCTGGTAAAGGTTAGGTGCAAAGTTACTTAGTGTGAGGGCACCCTGGCACTAGCCAAGGTGCCCCCACATTGTTCAGGGCCAATTCCCTGAACTTTGTGAGTGCGGGGACACCATTACACGCGTGCACTACATATAGGTCACTACCTATATGTAGCTTCACAATGGTAACTCCGAATATGGCCATGTAACATGTCTAAGATCATGGAATTGCCCCCTCTATGCCATCCTGGCATTGTTGGCACAATCCCATGATCCCAGTGGTCTGTAGCACAGACTCTGGTACTGCCAAACTGCCTTTCCTGGGGTTTCACTGCAGCTGCTGCTGCTGCCAACCACTCAGACAGGTTTCTGCCCCCCTGGGGTCAAGCCAGGCTTGTCCCAGGATGGCAGAACAAAGGACTTCCTCTGAGAGAGGGTGTTACACCCTCTCCCTTTGGAAAATGGTGTGAAGGCAGGGGAGGACTAGCCTCCCCCAGCCTCTGGAAATGCTTTCTTGGGCACAGATGTGCCCAATTCTGCATAAGCCAGTCTACACCGGTTCAGGGGACCCCTTAGCCCTGCTCTGGCGCGAAACTGGACAAAGGAAAGGGGAGTGACCACTCCCCTGACCTGCACCTCCCCTGGGAGGTGTCCAGAGCTCCTCCAGTGTGCTCCAGACCTCTGCCATCTTGGAAACAGAGGTGCTGCTGGCACACTGGACTGCTCTGAGTGGCCAGTGCCACCAGGTGACGTCAGAGACTCCTTGTGATAGGCTCCTTCAGGTGTTGCTAGCCTATCCTCTCTCCTAGGTAGCCAAACCCTCTTTTCTGGCTATTTAGGGTCTCTGTCTCTGGGGAAACTTTAGATAACGAATGCAAGAGCTCATCCAAGTTCCTCTGCATCTCTCTCTTCACCTTCTGCCAAGGAATCGACTGCTGACCGCGCTGGAAGCCTGCAAACCTGCAACATAGTAGCAAAGACGACTACTGCAACTCTGTAATGCTGATCCTGCCGCCTTCTCGACTGTTTTCCTGGTGGTGCATGCTGTGGGGGTAGTCTGCCTCCTCTCTGCACTAGAAGCTCCGAAGAAATCTCCCGTGGGTCGACGGAATCTTCCCCCTGCAACCGCAGGCACCAAAAAGCTGCATTACCGGTCCCTTGGGTCTCCTCTCAGCACGACGAGCGAGGTCCCTCGAATCCAGAAACTCTGTCCAAGTGACCCCCACAGTCCAGTGACTCTTCAGTCCAAGTTTGGTGGAGGTAAGTCCTTGCCTCACCTCGCTAGACTGCATTGCTGGGAACCGCGACTTTTGCAGCTACTCCAGCCTCCGTGCACTTCCGGCGGAAATCCTTTGTGCACAGTCCAGCCTGGGTCCACGGCACTCTAACCTGCATTGCACGACCTCCTAAGTTGTTCTCCGGCGACGTGGGACTTCTTTGTGCGACTTCGGGTGAGCACCGTTTCACGCATCCTCGTAGTGCCTGTTTCTAGGCACTTCTCCGGGTGCTACCTGCTGCTAAGAGGGCTCCTTGTCTTGCTCGACATCCCCCCTGGTCCAATTTGCGACCTCCTGGTCCCTCCTGGGCCACAGCAGCATCCAAAAACGCTAACCGCACGATTTGAGGCTAGCAAGGCTTGTTGGCGTTCTTTCGGCGGGAAAACACTTCTGCATGACTCTACAAGGCGAGAGGGATCCGTCCTCCAAAGGGGAAGTCTCTAGCCCTTTGCGTTCCTGCAGAAACCGCAGCTTCTTCTGTCCAGCAGAAGCTTCTTTGCACCCGCAGCTGGCCTTTCCTGGGCATCTGCCCATCTCCGACTTGCTTGTGACTTTTGGACTTGGTCCCCTTGTTCCACAGGTACCCCAGATTGGAAATCCAGTGTTGTTGCATTGTTGGTTTGTGTCTTTCCTGCATTATTCCTCTAACACGACTTCTTTGTCCTTAGGGGAACTTTAGTGCACTTTGCACTCACTTTTCAGGGTCTTGGGGAGGGTTATTTTTCTAACTCTCACTATTTTCTAATAGTCCCAGCGACCCTCTACAAGGTCACATAGGTTTGGGGTCCATTCGCGGTTCGCATTCCACTTTTGGAGTATATGGTTTGTGTTGCCCCTACCCCTATGTTTCCCCATTGCATCCTATTGTAACTATACATTGTTTGCACTGTTTTCTAAGACTATACTGCATATGTTTGCTATTGTGTATATATATCTTGTGTATATTTCCTATCCTCTCACTGAGGGTACACTCTAAGATACTTTGGCATATTGTCATAAAAATAAAGTACCTTTATTTTTAGTATAACTGTGTATTGTGTTTTCTTATGATATTGTGCATATGACACTAAGTGGTACTGTAGTAGCTTCACACGTCTCCTAGTTCAGCCTAAGCTGCTCTGCTAAGCTACCATTATCTATCAGCCTAAGCTGGTAGACACCCTATACACTAATAAGGGATAACTGGGCCTGGCGCAAGGTGCAAGTACCCCTTGGTACTCACTACAAGCCAGTCCAGCCTCCTACACTTGCCACATACAAGGCAGACACCGTAATATTTTACAAAATGTAAATGACTAAAAGAAAACGGTTACCACATAAAACCAGTTCTCCATCATAAGTATGTTGAATAAATTCATAAATGAGATTGCTTCTGAATGCATGCATTATCCCAGAACATTTTAATAGAGAGAAAAAAAAATAATCAAAAGGAAATTTGAAAATACCTGCAACTGTACTGCTGCTCAAACATCTTATTTTCTCACTTTATGCAAGAAATGGAAGGAAACTGTAACCATAGGTAGGCCATGACATACAGGAAACGTGGCACCAACAGTTTATGGCAACCACAAACCACCACAATCCCAATATGTATCACAGTGGTAGGTGATAGCTCTGTTTGTTTTGATGATCCAGTGACCAAAGCAGAGAGACTCTAAAACACAGATTCCATTACAGTGGTTTACTTAAGGAGAAAGACTAGCATTTATTAATTTAATACAGATATCCATGATGGAGGACTGGTGTTGCAGGAAAATAACTTTTTCATCATACCACCTTCATTGATATTCATGAACAATAGACTAGAACAGCAAGTTAATTCTGGTTTTAGAGACTATCAAGCAGGAGGCTTGCTCATATGCAAACTCTTACTGAACCCTTCCGCAAGTTACAACCTGATAAATTACCACAAAACAAATAAAGATCAAATAAAGTATGGAAAATTCTTAAAGCACTTCTGCAAGCCATTATAAGTCTGGGAGGTATCCCTCATGGGCAAAATTACAGATCATAACAACCTATTTTAGTATATCATTAATAAACGGTCAAAACAGTTTAGATGCCACAGAATAGAAGAATAGCAGTAAATAATAATAGGCATTGTTATTTACTCCTAAAATAAGAACTGGAAGCAAAGAAAGGGACAAAAGGCAGCCTAGCTCAGCACATAACAACTAATAAGAGTTGTTGACTTTAGTTTTAAAAGTCCAGTCTTGCTAAAGTGCTGTACAGAAAACAAAATAGGTGATTTACTGTAGAGATGAGACAGATGACTCTTTTGGCAAACAAGAAAACCTAACAGATGGCCAAAGTGTCTTTAAGAAACATACTGGCGATGGATCCTTTAATGAAGGGTAGACATGACCTGTTTTTGCAAGACATTTCAGCATTCTTATTTATCTGTATGCGGGTTGTCTTTCTGAAAATCAAGCTAATTATCAGGATCCTGTTTTGTAGGAAACTTACTAGGACAGCAAAAAAAACAATTTCATTAGTGTCAGAGAAGTCTGCACTAACAGAAGTGAGTCCTAGATAGGGATGAGTGGACCAGTGATCACTATTAGAATACTCTTTTTTAAAGTTGATGAAAAAACACAAATACATTTAAGAGCCTAACAGATCCTGGCCTGGGTTAACAAGATGCTTACTTCCACACTTTAGGGAAGACCACAAAAGGTTGGAATCAGTTCCCTTTCTTGTGCTTAGAAATTCTATACTGGACAAGAAGGGTTTCACTAGAGAATATCTTGCAGATGTTCAACTGTGTTCTTACCATTAAAAAAAACAGAGAGGTGCACAGTAGAGTAACATTGTTACTCCAGGAGTGACAGACCTTAACATCAGGCTCAAGAGTCCTTCAGACAATGCAGATGGTCTGGTACGAACTACTATTTCAAGGCTTTACAAGAAGACCATTGTTCACCAGAGGGCATTCATTAGCAAAAATGTTGTGGTGCGAATGACTTACACACATGAAATCTCAGGAATGTCGGTGGATGCTTCATGTACAGATGTTTCAAAAATTTTAAACTGGATGATCCATTTTGATCAAGTCACAGGAAGCAACCACCCTGAGGGAACATGCAAGAATGGTCATTAATCTACTCAAGAGACACGGTTTGGTCATCAATCAGAAGAAATTGGATCAGAGCCCTAGCGCATGAAAGGCACATTTATGCAGTTGGAATTCTGCAAACCTGACTTTGAATAGATACAACGTCAATGGAATTAGCAATTAGGTAGCCCTCGAAATTATAAAAATGGAATTCCGAAATATAGTTCAGAACCTGTTGTATCAGCAGTTCCTGATAACATTGGAGAACAAGGAAGTAAACCAAGAGAAGTCCAGGAGAGCAGAGGAAAGGTAGACTGGCCCTAACAAAAACCATTCAGAATGTTCATTGACCACAATAACAAACCTAGAGCCACAAGATGATGCAGTAAGGAAAAGGAAATACATTGGCTGAAAACTGGAGATGCTGGTATAAGTGTACTGTGCTAAAAATTACAAATTATTTGGAAAAGCCTCACTACCATAGCTGAAGTCACTAACAGAAATTTATATGTGGATCTGCCGGAGGACAAATACAGTGGAGAGGTCATTTACCTGGCTATTGTGTAAATCAGAAACATGCAGTATAACATCTGGTCCAGCACTAAAGAAAGGCTAGCCAACAGGAGAAATTTCCAACAATTTGGGGACACAGTTCTGAACCACCATCAAACCCTATGGAGGAACTATTAGAAAGTATCTTCCAGCTAGAGTGGTAAATGGCACAAGTGCTATTGATGCATTGTAGCAAGCTGGCTATCTATGTAGTGTACCAAATGTAAAGGGTACACCATGCAGATAGTACAGGCAACCCTTACTGGTTTAGAGAGGTAAAAGTGACAATCCCAAAAGATCTCTTTTGTGGTAGAATGGGCGAGCAGTTAGACTTATCAGAGGATAGTGCTAAGCATTTCTTGAGCACACAAAAATGAGACACACACTGAAGAAGAAACTTGAGACCAATTGTTTACAAAAATCGTTACTTTGTTTATATTATGTTTCAACACCAGAATACTTTCAAGAAGATAAGTCCTGTTGCAGTTCTAGAATGATGTAGCAAGTAACTAACACTTTTACTCAAATGTGCTTTTACGTGGTTAAGTTTCCCAAGTATTTTAACTGCATAGGGGGCCTTTCAATCAGTCCACAGGGGCCACCTTCAGTTAGGTGGATGCTAGGAATTTAAAGTCACAATCAGGACCAGCAGTTTAGTTTTACCTGCACTAGGGCATTCAGGTGCAGTGGTGCTAGTCAAGTCAGGTTTCCTGTGCACCACACACTTGGTGACGAGGGGTCCACCTAGAAAGAGGGTTCAAAGGGGGACTGCAGGACAAGTCTGGGAGCTCCCAACAGGGCTGACTAGTCAGTGGGGGCCCTGGGAGCAAGAGAATATCATTGCATGTTATGGACCCAGGACAGTGAGCTCTGGTGCAGCTGGTTTTTGTCGTCGGTGCTCCTGCATCAAGGCGCCCACAGAGCTTCAGGAGACCTGCAAGAAGAGGGACCAAACAGGACAGCTGAATGGCTCTGGAAGATGCCCACTGTGGTGCTGATGTCCCGCGATGGTGGGTCTTCGGGTATGCTGTTGAAGTGTGGGTTGGGCCTCAACAAGCCTTGGTTGTTGCAAGGGTCCAGTACCTATTTTAGCTGAGGTGACTCTAGGGCAAAATTAGTTTGGATGGTGGGGCGGAGCACGCAGGGCTCCCGGACAGACGTGAATCTACAAGGCTCTAGCTCAGCACCTACTCTGAGACCACCAAGCAGTATGGGGTTTAGTGAGGGGAGAGGCAGGAAGATACCCATGCATAGGAACACTTGGTGCTTTTAATCGTCCAAGCAGAACATTCAGTCACGTCCTGGATGGCTTACAGGAGGTGGCGCAGAAGTGGGTCCATCCTCTACGCCTGCTGAAATCAAAGATGGTGCCTCAGCAGAGTGCAGAGTCTCAGTACAAGGGCTGCTATACACACGGGGTGGTGCACATAGACAGCTTAGTCTACGGGAGGTTGGGTGGGCACAGTGAGGTGTGAAGGCACCACTGATATTATTTTGGAGGCTCCTCTGGAAGCAAGCCCTAAAGGAACCATGACCACCAGCATCCGTCCGGTGTGACAATGATATACACAAGGGAATAGAAGGGTGTATCAGAGACAAATTGTGGAAGGATAATGAGCCTGAAGTGAACAATTAGGTTAGTGGCTGACTGGTGAAACCTGATGCACATGTCAAAGGTATAGTTGCAGACTTGGAGACTGCACGTACTGCATTTACCTTCCTGGGAGATAACACAACATGCCTCCCAAAGAGATTAAAGAGACAGGAGCCAGAGAGAAAGAAAATAACTTTTCAAGTTAGAGGACCCCTCTTGCAATGCAATGATTAAATAGATTATATGGAGGAATCGCATAGTGCCTACCTGACCCAGGGTTAATCTCTGTTGAAGGACCTACTACAAGAGTTGGCCACCACCACTAAAAATGTTGCTGCCACAATATATGGCAGTCACTACTAAAAATGTTGAGAAATAGGTGTCTTCCAGAAAGGGATATCTAAAGGAATAAAAAAAAAAAAAAAGATTGCTACAGAGGCCCTAGTAAGGGGGATGGAGAAGTGGCACACAAAGTGGCACAGAGCTAGATGGCCAAACGGAAGAATAGGATGGGTCCCTACAGCAGCAGGATGCATTTAAAAAATATTTCATGTAAGGAATCAGGAACTCAAAGAAGGTTGTGCAAAGGCTTGACAATGAAGCCTGGCACAACTGTCCGAATCAGTTCACATCTCAAATCTGCTTCAGCAGTTCCTGCAGGCCCGAAAAGTGCTGGGCCAGGGAGCCCAAATAAAATCTAGAGATCCGCACAAGAAGGAAAGAGGAGATCTATCATGGGGCTATATTACTATGGTACTTGAAATGGGATTCTCAGTATGACTGGAGGCTGTCACCCACGCAGCATCTAAAATCACAGAGTTAAGATTTCGAGGCAAGAAGATTATGATGTTCCCTGATCTCAGCAGGACTACTCAAATTAAGAAACATCTGCTACAGTCTATAAAAAAGGAACTTTCTGCAACTAGGCAGAAGTCCTCCATTTGGTACTCAGCTAAATTCCCCATTAGGTATGATGAAAAGGATGTTTCTTTCACATAGCTACAAGCAGAACAAAAATTGGGGCAAGCAGGAACTTCCGCACCAAGATGAGTCAGGTTTAGGCAGAACCAAATTAGGAATGATGAGCGTTCCTCTTCTGTTGGGTTAGTATGTGGCTGCCTGATGAACCGAGCAGTTATCCTTTTAGCCAAGGGAACACCGAAAAACCTAACTCCTTGAAATCATAAAGGCTGAAATTAGTATCTGCCCTTTCCCTCTCCCCATCCCCAAGTCTTACAGAGTTGCACTTTTCGCAGTTGAAAATGAGCAAGTGTGTGATACTTATTTCTCAGAGTGTAGTAAGAAAAGAATAATGAACGAATATTCTTTTGGAGATAGTTTTGTTTATGCTGCCTTATGATAATAGAATTACGTCCCATAAAGAAGACTGAATCCTAAAAAATTGTTTCAGTAGTGTTCACTTTAAGATAATTACATGTTTATTTGCTCCGTATGTGTCAGGCCTGTAATGCTTCCCAGTATTTTAGTGAAGTTAAACACACATCTACCATTTATTTACATGCAAATAAGTAAGACTTCCATTACATTCCGACTCTTTTTGGCCTCTGAAGACCATTCTAATCCCCAGTGTTTACACCTCCTACGGCATCCTATCCCGATATGCCACAGTTTTTATGGGATGTGCAGCAAATAAGACTTACGCTGCCAGCCTGCATTTCACTAGATGGCAGTTCTATTGTGAATCTGTAAAAATGTATTCTCTAAGGACCTCGGAGGACCTGGAAGGAGGTGTGAGCACCATGCCTTGTGCAGCATCATAGTGAACGCGTATTTTCCACCTGAAACACGACTTGAGGATCTCACTCCCACAGTCCCCACTGCAGCCACCCCCATAGACGATCCCGGTGGATGGCCACTCAAAAAATGCCATCTGAGAGAATATCCTTCCTGGATTGATAGAATTCAAGAGTTACCAATTGTGCCCTCTGAAAAGTCCTCATTGTCAACAAATAAGTGATCACACACAGCAAGGTTGCTGTGAGCAAACTAGAAAAAACATAATACAAAGTTAAAATTGTAGCCAACCTTTAGTCTATCCACTAGATCCCGCTCCTCCTTGTTCTGCACAAACTGTGTGATCCAGTCAGGTTCCCCTAGAGAATTTGAAGGCTCAGTGCCATGTGTTGTGGCATTTCCATTCTGCTCTGTGTGACCTCCTGCTAGGGCTTTAGATTCTTCTTGCTTCTTCCGCTCTTCAAAATTCTTGAGCCACGTCAAGGCACCGCAGATCAGACTTAAGGACTTCCCCTGGATGAAGAGGAGAAAAGTCACATTCATTATTTTCCTTAGCAAAGAGGTGTAATGTTTCAGCTATAGAATGAAATCTGTGCTGCGCTCTCATCAACCATTCAAGTGGCCACAATTCATCTCACATGGAACAAGCCTCTGATCTGTTCACAAACCAACCAAGCATAGATCAACAATTTATTATTACTGGCAGACTCCAACTTCAGGTGAGACATACTGAGCTCAAAGGATTAACAGAACCCAGCCAGCCTCTAATGCCTCCATGATGCACACTTCATCCAGCACATATAAATATGCACTATCACCTTCCCAGAGGCCAGCATGCAACCTGAGATGCATGAAGGCACATCAGATCATGTAAACTAAATTCAATTTTGAAAAGCACAGAGGGCGATCTATATGGCCTTTACGGGGTCAACTACTGAACCTACTACAAGCTGACCAGAAGAACCTCCCAAATTTGGCATCTTTGAAAAAGTAACCACCTGTTTCAATAGGCTTTCCTGTTATCTAGTTAAACATTCACCCCACTGTGGTAGGGGCAAGGCCCAAAGTAACACATAAGAATTCCGTTTCTGAACTAACTTCAGGAGATGCTAGACCGACCTCACACCCTTCCTCTTTTCAAATCAAATGTATTTAGTAGCATTTTGATTGTATAATGATTAAAGAAAAGTAACAAGAAGAAAGGAAAGGAAAATAGTACAGTGGGGTTCACATACCCATAAGCCTCATAATAGACATTACTGTACTGAAATGTCCTGGTATCAGTTGTGTATACTGATTCGATTCCGTGTCTCAAGGGGCTGAGGTATTATTCTCATCATCATAATACTCAATTTTTACCCAAAAACGATCGTCTTTATGTGGCAACCCTGGGTCATCGTATACTTGTTCCATTAGGATTATGTATTGATCGAATCTTGGTCTCCATTTTGCAATGTTTGGTGCTTTTGTCGCACTCCTGGATGACGCTCTGTCTCTTTCATTAATTATTAATCCAAGGGTGATCAGGGTCTTTGAGTAACTAGTTATATTAACATTGTTCGTAGCGAGAGAACTAAAGAACCAACTGTAACTATGGACAGGAAGACCGCTACCCTACCACTGTATCTCTGCATTGCATGGCATCCCCAGACAGAGGGTAGATGATCCCCCTTCTCATCGTTAAATCTTAGACACATGGGTGATTGTTTTCTCCCCGTACAACAGAACTTGTCTGTACTGTAGCATACTCTGAGTAGGGGTATTCACAGTGGATTAGTTCACATTGTGATAATATTGCAATTTCCCTAGGGAGCCACCAGAGCTAATCTGCCATTCATCGTCAATTGTGCCAATGTTTGATTCCCAAGCCTTTATAAATTGTGGAAACATGCCCAGCATATGGATATCATTCTATATATTCATGATATTTTGTTATGGAGGGTATAGTAATTTTCACCTTGAGTCAGTTAGATTTAGGAAGCTCTTAGAGAGAGATTACATATGTTATCAGTGTAGGTCTTAGTTTGAAGTAGGAGACAAACTGGGATTTAAGTAGTCAGAATTCCTCCTAAAGCGAAGCAAACGCTGTGATGTCTGTGTTAGGGGATATATTCACCAGTATTGAGATTCCAAGTGCATCCCAACCCAAAAGCTTTCCTCTGCCCGGAGCCCTCAAGGAAAAGTATGCCAGCCCATAGTTGGGTTTGTTGCATTTGTTTCTTCTGCCAATTCCTTTCTCGAAGAATATCCCTCCAGATTACAAATACTGTTTTACTGGCCTGGGAAAATAGCAGGTGGCAAGCATCACCCATATAGGAAGTGTAGTGGCTCCTTAGCCTTCACAGACAATTTTTTTACTACTGCACACTGGGTCAGACCTACTGTCAAACAACTAATCATTTACTACTGCTAGATGAGATGCACGGTAGCGGGCCACTAAGTCTGCCATGCTCAAGCCACCATCAAAATGTGATATACAACACTTCACTATTCTGGAGCACACAGTCTTATTGCTGCACAAACAAATGACCCAGCCATGGAGACTGGCTTCATGAAGATCTACTTGGGTGTTTTGAGTGGAATACTATGTGATCAATAATATATCCCGTGGAGGGGGTCTATTTTGATTAATGTGACTTCATTATGGGTATAGGCACCAGCATCCAAGGTGGTCTATCTTTTTTCAGTTTACCCATCCAATATTTTATGCTCTCTTCCCAAAATGGAGTAGGATCTTCCAAGACATATTTCCAGGTGTATAATCCCTTCGATGTCTATTGTTAGCGAGGAGTGGAAGTCCCTCCCTGTTGATCCCCAAATGGACACAGATTTGATTTCTGAATGTTTTTGATATATGAGCAGATCACTGGCATCAAGCGAGACTTCATTTTAGACACCTGTGTTCCAGTGAAACCCCATTATTTCTTGGTATGCTCTAATCCGGGTCACCAGTGACATAATAGAGACAGCAAATAACAAGGTGACAAGAGACTGCCTTGTCAAGTCCCATCCGCAATTGGTATCAACTGAGACATAATACCATTCATTACCATCAACACCTAAGGTTCTATCTAAATAAGTGGATGTACGCTAGAAATATCTACCAAACTTTAGGTGACTGAGGTAATTTATTAGCTTGCCAGTGAGGCTTTTAGTCTTTTTGCTAGTGCATTAGTTAAGTGGCCTGTGTTGTGTCCAATTGCTCTGTGTGGCATGAAACCACTTCGATCTCAGAGGACCAGCTTCTCAATTGCTGGATTTAACCAGTTTGTCACCATTGCAGCAAATATTTTTGCTTCAAAACTGAGTAGAGAGATAGGCTAAGATTTGCAGTTATCTACTGGTATCTCAGTCTTGGATAAGTCAGCAATTACTTCCTCCATGATATATCTTTGATGTAAAAAATATTTCCAATAAACTGAGTCCCTATACTCCGACATATATGTTGACTAGATACACAGTCCTACTTAATTTGTAAGAACTGTATAAAAGTGGGGCTAGAATAGATATGTTTGACTTGTAAAACTCTATAGGGAGGCCATTTAGGTCTCTGACTGTAACTAACAGATTCTCTCTGTGATTCTGTCTAAGGTGATCGCTGTAATCAAATAACCCTATATCAAAAACTGATATCAAAACTATAAACCAAAGTCCTGTAAATGGCTGGCCCCTGTATCTGGGCCCAGACTATACAATCTACTGTACTCCTGAGCACACGCCTGCCCACATCTAACCAAATGGCAAAGACTGCCTAGGTTCTTCCTCCCTTTTTCTCAGCCACTAGATCAATTTCCCAGCCTTATCCCCAGGTTGTACACTCTACACAGAGAGGTGAGACATGTTTTCTGGGCTTCATTGCTGACCATCCAGCAATGACACATCCTAAATGTTTTAAGTTCGTATTGTGGGGTTTCTGTAGCTTAATCCCTTTATTTTCTTTCTATTGCTAAAATGTGGATTTTAGTTAAGCTCTTGCTTCCTTTTTCAGAGTTAAGGTATTAAACCAAATGCCTTTACTTTCAATTTGGGTTTATAGCGCTCCTATAACATTGTTGGTAACCGATGTTTAGTTGGAAATAGTGTTCCAATTCTTCCATCAGGGTTTCTTGTTTTTTTAGTATTTTGCAGCAACCTAGCATTTGGACACCACAAACCCAGTAGTTTTCTTATTCCCTTCAGCAACTGTCACGCTAACTGGTGCGTGATAAGAAAGTACGCTGGCACGTAGGCATACTTTTGTATCAATATGCACGTCTATAAGTGCCAGTAGTAGGTCAATCGATGAAAACAGTCTGTGTGTCCTGAAGAAATTTTTTTTTAACCATACGTCCATGTATTATACTGTCACCAGACATCGCAGAGTAACAAATGCTGCTCACAGGGTAGGTAATACGTTCTCGTCCTCTGTTGCTATAGGAGTGTATGTCTCTGTTAAAGACGCCACCAATCAATGTAAGCCCCTGTGGGGCTTCCATGAGAACTGTGCCTAAAATTTGAAGGAATTCATACGATCGTGGAAGTTTTCCATAAATGGTCAGACAAGTCACAGTATCCCCATTTACCATTTCAGTTATCATTCTATAACAACTGTCTCTCTGCACATGTATAGATTACATCATAAGAGAATGGTTTCTTCAGCAGTATCAGAACTCCCCTTGAGCCTTTTGTGAATTCTGCATGTTGCATTTGGCTAAAATCACTTCAGACCAAAAAAAAGAAATCACATCTATATCTACTTGATGGTTTCTTGGAGCATGAGTAGTATATCTGTGCTGTAATTCGTAGTAGTTTGCAAGACTGACATTCTTGATTTTATTCAAGTGTCCATTAACATCACAAGAAAAGTGATTAATCATGGCTTTATCTGTATAGTTTAGGAAACGAAAAATGAGGGGGCGAACCTGGAATCGAGGTGGGGGCCTAGCACTCAGTGTATGATGTGATCTTTCTATTATGAAACAGGCAGAAAGTTTGTCTTGTGATATGTTTTGTTTCAGCCATGTTTGCAGGAACTGTTTCTGGGTTGGTTCCTTCCACTCAGAGAAACAGGGGCGTCCTTACACAGCTTCCATTCATTTAGTCAATTCTCTGGAAGAGGTTGTCAGTTGTTGCACAGTGGCTTGGAACTTCTTCATCGTGTGCTTTAGTTCTGAGATGCTGTCTTCCACCTCTGTAACCCTGTCTTCTGGGTGCAGACAAAGATTACCCCGATCCCCACTTCCCCTGTTTCTAGTGCAGTCCGTGAAGCTTTAATCACTTGCAGGATTAGTTCTATGGATGATGAGGCATCAAACTAGCCAATATGGGGTTTTGCAGAGCCTGCTAACACTGCCCCAGATATGTCTTGTGATGGCATCATAAATTCAGAATATTTATTCTACCCTATTGGGAATAGGGTCTGGCTTATTTGTGGTCATTTGTCATCAGTTTACTAACCTGGAGTTCAGAATTCTAAAAGCAGCTATGAAAATATTTTCAATAACAGCCTTATGTTGCACAGAGAGAATAAGTGACTCAGATCTTGTCAATGTTTGTAGAAGCCTCATTCAGCCCTAAATATTTTTGAGAATAGACAAAATGGTGCATCAATCATAATACTGGTAAATACATCATATTCAATTGGATCAATTGTTCACTATAACTTCTGCTTCAGAAGCATTGACATCAATTAACTTTGCCAGGAGATATGCTGTTGTATGAAAAGTGAGCATAGGAACTTATACGGGGACCCGGTTTGTGATGTTGCTATGTGCGCCCTAAATGGAACCTGGTCCCAGGATGCTTGTTTCCAGTCCAGGGAGGACCTGTCCTGGCGGCGCGGGCATTCTTCCCATGGGGAACAGGGTCAAGACTGATTTGCATATGGTTGGGTCCAAACTGGGGTGGCATGGTAAGCAAAAGAACAATGGATTAAACCGAGATCTGTAACTGAGGGTGTTTGAAAAGTTTCAGCACTCCGTCCATCAACCTTTTGTGTCACTGCTGAATTGTGACAGAAGCAGATGCTACTGTCAGGATGCGTCTCAATAATTCTACAGGATTTTAGCCCATGCCACCTGCACTATTAGTTACAGGACGTTTTTAAAATAACATACTTAATACAACAAAGGGAAGGTTGCAGTACAAGAAACACACGCTTTAAGATGACTACAATAATTTGGCCCATTTTCCGCATGTACAAGTTCCACAATGTTCTTTTTATTTTCCAATCTGAAAAAATACAAGAGATTTCCTATCCCATACGTTCAACAATAATCATCATGGCATGAAGGTGCTTAATAAATGCAGGCAGTCGCTACATCCAGCCTATACATGCTTTCTCTCTCCAAAACCCTCAATGCAATGTAAGTGTGCACAAAATCTCCAGTAATGGGTTCATGAGGTAGGAAGGCATTAAAGGGTTTGTTAACATGTTTTTTTACATGCTGTGGCTTAGTTAACGTGGCAAATAAGGAAACAGTTAATATGTTGTTCCCTTAATAGAAGCTTCCAGAGCACTGCATTAGTCTTAGGCTCTAAGTAACCGGTGTCATACCTCAATTTCTGCTGCACATTTTTGGCCCTGCAATAGTAACGAATATACCCAGGAGCATGACAGACAGAAAATAAAAGCTCAGCGTTATTGCAGGGGCAAATGCCATGCACCACAAGACTCTCCTTGAGCAGATTACCAGCTCTTGCCCTATTGCAATGGATTCCACCTTTGCTTATTGGTCAAAAGTTATTCCTGCTGTGCACTGAAATACTCACTGTGCGTCCATTATTTTCTGGTTTGTTTCTTCTAGTTCAGCAACTGTGCTTTCTATTGATTACAGCAGTGGTTCCCAACCTTTTGACTTCTGTGGACCCCCACTTTATCATTATTGGAACTCGGGGACCCCCACTGAATCATTATTGGAACCCGGGGACCCTCAACGGAGTCATTACTGAAAGCAGGGGATGTAATCTGTTAATGTTATTTAATTTTTGAAGCATTCACATACTCCCTGAGGAGGCTTTGCGGACCCCCAGGGGTCCCCGGATAACAGGATGGGAACCACTGGATTACAGGATCTGCTTAGTCCCACACAGTCTTCAAGTGACCATGTCCCTCCTCTCTCATCTCCAACGTTTGGGTTTCCATGCCATCGAACTCTGATAAATCATTTTCAAAGGTTCTATAATTAACTGTTCCTAGGCTAGTGTCTGATGTGTGCCACTATATAGTAATGCCCAGCTGCTTTTTTTCAGGCTGGAATGAAGGGACATGGGCGTTGTGCCACTACACAAAAGAAGCAAGGGCAGTAAGGTGCAGGAGCTGAGAGGATTAATCCTCAAAACATCTACTACTTCAAGTTAGACCAACACAGCACATGAATCATGAGGTGGAAATAACACAACCCACGTAAATGAAAAACTGAACTGCATGCAAGGAGAGAAAATCTAGGGAAAGCATGCATCAGAAACAAATGAACATGTTCTTAAGGTTTAGTGCAAAGAAATTGAAACTGAAGTGGTATTAAGTGGGAGCGCATGTGACCAGCCACAACTTTACTTTTTTTTTTTTAATAGTTACATTACAGCACAGTGGCAACTGTATGCAACAGTTTGGAAGCAGGCAGAGCATGACAAATGGGTAAGTAGAATAGGAGACCATATACTTACAGTGCCAGTAGGACTCTCAAAGATCCCAATCTTTCCTGTGTCCAAAACACGATAAAGGGCAGCCATAAAATCCTTTTGAATAGAATAAGGTTCAAAAGGAAATGGAAAACTGACTGCTCCATCTTGTGGTGTCCTATCCATTTCCTAAAAAATATAAACACAATCAATTATAAGGTGTAATTAAACACCACCACCAGTTGTATCATTCTCCTAAGAGCCATGGTGATTGTGTACTAAGAGCACTACATATTGTTGTGTTCCATGCCCCTCATTCATGTATCTCATCTTTTTAACTTAACCCAATGTAACTCAATGTCTTTTTAAGTTTTCAAGTTCCTGCTTGCACGCATTCGAACTTCAAAAACAAATAGCCCTCACCTTTGGGGGAAGAAAGCTTTGCACTAATCCTTGCAAGGTAAGACCTGCACATGAGACTATTCAAGGTGATCCCAGTTGTGCCTAGAAATTGAATGTTTATTTCTAATGGAATTTTTATGAAACAACTCTAATCTCCATGATTTTTCCACCTGATATGTCTCAGGACGCAAGTCTCATGGAGCTCTAGTGAAAGCAAGCAGTAAATAGTCAACTTGGATCTCATGCAGGGCTGGTATTTTGAGTAGACTTCAGTGTATATTACACAGATTAACTCCTTAACTGCTGGGCTTCCAGAATCTCTTGCAAACCTCACATCTATCGCTAAAGAACACATTTTCATCACATTCTGTGATGGAATGCCATGTAATCTGCGGGAGGCCACAATCTTTCTTCCACCGAGCATTCCCCTAAGTCTTCTGATAAAAATGGAACCTCACTTGTGTGGGTAGACCTATTGCCCGCAACAGGAAAATGGCCCACAAAAAGAGTATGTTTACACCACATTTTTCCACTCAAAACGGACCCCTTTTTTGCAAAGTTGGTAGCTGTGCATTGCCGGCCCTAGTTCAGGCAGCACCTAGGGAAACCTAGCAAACCTGGACATTTTTCAAAAATAGACACCTAGGTAAATCCAGGATGGGGTGACTTGCGTGGCTCTCACAAGGTGTTTCTGCCTCCCCCCCTCCCCCCAGAGCAGTTGGATACAGAGAAGGCAATATGTCATTACCAATGTAACACTCAAGACGTGGCAACACACATCTGGCATTCAACCTTGCAATGACATAGCAAACTTGAGTGTATGGGAGACCAATCCATAATAATGCAAAATAGACATGCATTATTACATCTCGCAAGAACGGATTCAGAGGAAACAACTGTTATAACTACAGACAAGAGGCCTCCCACCACCATAAGATTAAAAACATTGCACAGTGCACTAAGGGCCAGATGTACGAATCTGAGTTTTGCAAGTCGTAAACTGCGAGTTGCAAACCTGTATGTACAACAGTGTACTTCACATTGTTTGCAATTCCCAATGGGGTCGCAAATGACCTACCTCATTAATATTCATGAGGTCAGTCGCAGTTTGCAACCTTATTGGGAATGGCCACATTCACAGGGATGGTGGCCTGCTGGGGACAGCAGACCGTCATGTCTGTGGCTGCTTTTAAATAAAGCACTGTTTTTTTTTTTGTTTTTTTTTAATGCAGACCGTTCTCCTTATAGGAAGACCACTGGCTGCTCTGAAAAATATTTTCGCTACCATTCACAAAGGGGAAGGGATCCCATGGGGACCCCTTTCCCGTTTGCGAAATGGGTTAGCACCAATTTGAAATTGGTGCTAACTATGATTGTTTTGTGACCGCTTTCACAGTCACGAAACAATCCTACAGCGCACTGCGACTCACAGTTAGGAGGGGAACGCCCCTTCCTAATTGCGACTTGCAAACCCTTTTTGCGCTTTGGTAAACAGATTACCAAATCTCAAAAATAGGTCTGTACATACCAAAATGCTTTTTTCTCGTCGCAAACGGACATGTTGGACCTTAGTCCAATAATAGCTCCCAGAAGTCTTTGGGCCTGGGTGCACTTGGAAGAGTCACAGAGTATGTTTCCAACCATTCCTCTCACACCATGTCATATCTTTAAGCCAGTCTTTAAAGCAAGGAGAGTGATGACCCTCTCCCCCACAAACACACGCCACGGCAACACAGCGTTTACCTAAAAGAATTGCGGTTGAAGAGAACTTGCAAAAAGCTTTGGGTAGGCGTTTAACATATTACACAAACACAATGCTCGCTGATAACTGATGTTACGTTTGAGTCATGGATTCCACAACCTGCACTCGTTGTGCCTGGAACTGAGCTACACTTGAGCAGTTCCATGCAAGATGTAAAAAGTCTGCATTTCAAATCCCACTAATTTTACAATGAGTGTCCTCAGATTGATTATATTTAGCTAGAGTCTTCGGGATAGGATACATACAGCCTTAAGAGGAACTTGTAATGTATTAAGCGAAGTCTACCATTAGGAGAGATCTGTCCTGTCAGTTGGCAGCGATAGCTATAATGTCTATACCCAGATCTTCCGCCCATTTTGAGCGTGGGGTGGTTCTACTACCAGCAGGGCCATGACCGGCAAACACAGGTGTGAGACAAGTTTAAGGAGCGGTGGAGACGATAATAAGAGCGACAGTACAGGCCACTCTGGTGGCTCCTTATGAAAAGTTGGATATAGACTCCAAAAAGCATGGTAAACAGTGCCATATGTAGTGGTATCAAGAAGCGTGGGTTCTGCAGCCCCCAGATATTCTCCATACTTTAAAATTTGTGGTTTTGAAACAGGTCACCTATAATGGTGATGTGTTTGCTATGGAGATTAGTCATCGTGACTGATGAGCGAGCTATGTGAAGGGAGCTGTAGTGTATAAAAGGAATGAAATGGAAGTAAAGCATTGCCACTCCACATAATGAAGACAATTAGGACAAAGCCCAGGCCGTGAACCATATCATGTGGATCTCAGCCCTTGGCTTAGTAAAGCAAGAGTAAGGTGCCTTTTGTATAGACAGTGGATCTATTTGTTTCTGTTCTAACACAAGGTATGGGGCAGGTCAACTATTGTGGATCCGAGGATGCATAAATTTAACCTGGGCCACCAAATAGTTTTTCTCAAATTGCGGTGCTGCAAACCCTTCCCTGTCATAAGGGAAACATAACCAGCTCTAACTCACACAGGCAAATCTTAAAAAAGTTTAGTTGCTTAAAAGGACTTGTTCAAATAATAGGAATGTTTTGAAAGATACAGAGTAACTTTGGCAGGATTATAATTTTCATCATAGCCAACCTGCCAGTCAAAGACAGGGGCAGGGTGATCCAGGGCTGCACCCTATCCTGGACTCTTTCAATATATGTCCCATGGTTGTGCAGCAGATTTGTTTGTGGATCAACATGATACATGAAGCCTGAGTAGCCCATCAGATCCGTCCTCTACTGTAGTGGAAGCGACAAGCAGGGCTGAGTAATGGTATTCGTAAGCTGGACCAGAATGGACTCTGACCATTTAATTAGGAAACCCGCCCAGCAGCCAAATTGGCTAATCTCATCCATAATGAGACACAAATTTGCTTCAGGATCCCGCACCACCAGAAGAGCATCATCTGCATACATTGAATGTAAGATGTAGCGATGACCCAGAGTGACCCCGCGCTTATAGTTGAATTCTCCAAGCAGGCATGCAAGGGCCTCCACGGCAAGGGCAAAAAGTAAGGCGGAGAGGGGGCAGCCTTGCCTTGTGCCTCTTCTAATCAGAAAAGCTGTGGACATTCCGTCACTGACCCTAACTCAAACAAGGGGGCTGGTGTAGAGTAGTCAAATTCATCTAGTTACTGCACCCCCAAACCCATTCTAGTCAGCATCGCCATTAAAAAGGCCATTTAACGATGCTGAATGCCTTACCAGCATCTAAAACAAATGGTTTAATTGATGTGCAAAAGCAAACAGGAAGCGGAGGTTGTCAGCAGTGGAGCGCCCTAGATTAAAATCAGATTGATCTGGTCATATTAGCATAAGATGAAACAGCCCGTTTGCCACTATTTTAGCTAAAATCTTACTATCCACATTTATGAGCGATAACGGGACAATAAGAATCACAGCATTCAGGGCGTTTAGCCGGCTTAGGAATGGTGATAATAAGCGCATCTCGCATTGTGTGCGAAGTATATATACCTACTTCATAAGCCTCCTCATAAATCGCTAAAAGTAAGGGCACAACTTCTTCTGCATACGTCTCATAAAATTCAGCAGGGATGACATCATTACATGGGGCACTACCATATTTAAGCTGCCAAATCACAGCGTTGATCTCTTCTTTTGTAATGGGCTGGTTTAATGTGGCAAGCTTTTCCAGTCCCAACCAGGACAAAGTTGCACGCTCCGGACAGATGTGAATAGCCTCACCAGCAGTCTGTGGTTTGGAAGTGTATAGTTCCCTGCAAAATGTGGAAAAGGTATCTAGAACGGCATCAGGAGTGCAATAATCCCTGGCTTTGGGCATCTGTATGCGATTAATATGCCTTGCGGGCCACTGAGTTCTGAGTAAAGAAGCTAAAGTGTGCCCCAATCTGTTTCCCTCCCCATGTGGCCGGGTCAATTCATGCCTACCCAAGAACTTTAGTTCTCTGTCGGCCTCCTCTTTAAACTCCATTAATATTGTCTGCACTGGCACCAGCAAGGAGTCATCAAGTATGGGGTCATACTGCTGCTCTAAGTTACGCAATTCATTCTCTAATCTATGAAGACGAGCCCAAAAAGACTTTAAGATCCTGTTACCCTTAGCGATGCTTTTACCTTGAATGACAGCTTTCAAGGCATACCATATGGTGGTCAACGTAGCCACCGATCCCCTATTTAACTCTAGAAAATGTCTCTTTGGTTGATGTATCTCCTCACAAAAAAACTGTATCCAACAAAATATTCGGAGATAAGCACCACTGATGCGTCTGTATCCAGCCACTGGGCCAATCCAGAACTAATATCATGGGGGAGTGATCTGACAGGGTCAGGAGGTGACCGATTTCCCCCAGCCAGCCCACCACATCTTTAATGCTCAGCCACAAATCTATGCGTGAAGTGGACTTGTGAACTGATCAGTGGAAAGTATACTCATGATGGGCCGGGTTTTGTGCTTTCCAAAGGTCAATCCCACAAGAGCATTGCAAGCTTTAGTGTGTCATTGGTCTCCCTGGTCAGAACAGTCTAAGACGTATTCAGCATTATGTTGTGATGACCTCTACAAATAATGGTTTGTGGGTCTAATCCTGCAAGTGTTTCATAGCTGTGTAAAAGAATTCAGGACCGTCCGCGGGCCATACAAATTGATCAAAGTAACATGAGTGGAATTAACTAGGCCATGCACAATCACAAATCTGCCTTCTGGATCGATTGCACTGCTCATGCGAAATGGAACGGACCTAGAAATAAGTGTTACCACCCCTCTGGAGAAAGTGGAGTATGACGAAAATAATCTATTAGGGCCCCATGAGGAGGGCAATGGGTTTTCCGGCGAGGAGGGAGGTGCATTTCCTGTAGGAAGACCAGATCTATTGTGTGCCAAGTAAGGAATGAAAGGACCTGCCGACATTTCCTCAGATTGAGCCTGCGAACATTCCCAGTGAGTAATTTCAAAGTGTTGGGACCTCTATCATTGTTACGATCAACCATATTAATCTCTCAACGGCATTTCCAGCCCAGTATGAAGCAAAATGGACCTTGGCCAAATAACAGAATGAGCTAAATTTATCACTGCCACATTTTGACAAACTGCCCACCCACATTAGGACCCAACCCGCCAGTGGATACCCTAAACATAGTTTCCCAAAATAGACAAATTTACCAGTGCATATTGAATTAACAGCACTAGGCTCACAATGGCTAAAAGTGGGTTGTGGCCAGAGCAACTTGATATGAATATGGCATGAATATACGATAAACATGTGTACAGCTATAATGAACCAATCGGCTGAATCGAACTGGAGACTCATTGGTAACGAAACATGACCAAAACACAGATCAATACAGATAAACAGTATCATCAAGCACAGATACAAACATTATCATCAAGCACAGATAAGGGTTGATACATAGGTGTAGTACTGGCTCATTCAATCTACTGCATTGGCGATCAAGAGAATCACCTCAAAACCCAAGAAAATCACTTGCGACATCCCACAATAATCGTCCCTCAGCCCCACCTTTTTCAACACGTGCATGACCCTCCTTGGCCAACACTGTCTGATCACACAGACTTAACATCATCTCCTATGATGATGACACCCAGCTCATCCTCTTGCTGTCAGAAGATCCCTCCACCACCAGAGCCAACTTCCACAGATGTATGATGAGCATTGTCGCCTGGATGAAGGACAACTGTCTCAAACTCAACACAGAAAAGAAGGAAGTCCGATTCTTTGGCAACAACACCCCGCCATGAAACGACACCAGGTGGCCTGCTGAACTCGTCCCATCCCTCGCCCCGACAGACCACGCCTGCAACCTTGGAATCATCTTGGACAGCAAGCTATCTATGAAGAAACAGCCTCATTCACCGGCACACACAGCCTATGCATGCTCTGTAAGATCTGCAGGTGGCTCCCAGAAGGACCACCATGCAGGCCATCGTCACCATCAGGATGGACTACAGGAACACAGCATGCCTGAAGAGACTACAGATAATACAAAACTCAGCTGCAAGATTTATATTTTACCTCCCAGATGGACATACAGCACGCCCCACCTCAAAAAGCTACATTGGCTCCTAATCCACAAGAGGTTGACCCACGCATACAAAGCCCTGCACAATGAAGGACCAGCATATATCAACAAACACATGACCTTCCACCAACAGACATAATCCACCTCCCTCTTCCTCGCAGACATCCAGATCCACTGAGGAAACCGCAAAGGAAGCTCCTTCAGACAATTATCGGCCAAAGCTTGGACACCCTTTCCCTGTACCTCAGGACTGCCTCATCGCTCTAGCAATTCAGGAATGAAATGTTCGAGAGAACAGCTCACCATGAAGTAGTCAGCAACTCTAGTTCCTAGAGACTCTCACAGGTGATTTGCTGCGCTTTATAAATCCTTGACTGATTGATTTACCCCCATGTGCCCCCGATGGGCACAAAGACTGAGGCTTTATTTAAATGGGTTGGGAGTATGATCCCATGGTGGGCAACATCCAGCCATATATTTTAAAAAATATATATGCTTCCCTGGTGTCTAGTGGGCTTTCTGCCCATCAGGGAGGCAAAGACTGCTGGCCCAGGTAAAAGGGATGAGGGCATGGCCATGCCCATAATGAGCAGCCCCCACCCTGATATTGAAAAAAAACAAATGCCTTTCCCTGGTGTCTAGTGGACTTTCTGCCCCCAGCCCCGGGGGGAATTACGGGTGAGTACCCCCATCCACCACCCCCCAGGGGGGGCAGAAAGACTGATGCTCTTTTAAATGTGATTGGGGTATGGCACTGATCATGGTGGGTAGCCTCCACCCCTATATTTAAAAAAAAAAAGCTTCCCTAGCATCTAGTGGGGCTTTCTACCACAGTGGGGAATTCCTGGGGTGGGGACGGACGGGCAGAAAGGCTGTCGCCTCATTTAAAAGAGGTGGACAGCCCCCACCTCTTCCTTGGTGGCTAGTGGGCTTCCTTCCCCCCACCGGGGGACAGATCAGAGGTAAGGAACCCTAACTGCCCTCTGTGGGGTGGGGGCCGAAAGACTGCTCTAGCTAAATATACTCTAAATATACTGGAGGTGCACAATTCTGACCTAAGGGGCTGCTCCTCCCATTCCTGGTGCCTAGTGGGTGGATCCACTGGAAAGAAGGATTATTGGAAAGGGGAGAGTCTGCCCTTTCCAACTACACCTCATCCACCCCAATCAGTGTTCGGGGGGGGGGGGGGGAGGGGAGGGATGAGATATGCCTCCCGAGCATGGATGCAGTGAAAGTAAAACAAGCCCTTTGACTCATTTTACCTTGACTTTCCTGTAATTACATCAGCGCGCCCATCGTCATTACAGTAAGAAAACTTCTCTTACCTCACCGGTGTTGGCCAACGGTCGACGCACGCACTGGGGAGATAGTGCGGGGTCAGCTAATGGGCGACACGCAGACCCGAAGGGTTAAACTAAATGTTATTTGCAGTTTCTGCTGCTCTGGAGAGAGGACATGTCAGGATCCAATTAGTTAGCAGTCCTGTAATTGTGATGAGGACTTTTTTGTGTTATTGCTGTGCAGTCAGTTTGGATGTGTTGCTTTGGTTTATGATATCCAAACAATGCAACCACGTGCGCTGTAATGTCAGGCTTTAGACCTCCCTCTATCTCATTTATCTATGTGGGCTGATCCTCTTTCTTTAAACATACCAAGATCTTGAAATGGCTAACGGGAGAAGGGCCCAACTCACTTTTAAGCACCTAGGTCCTAGGAGGTACAACAGAAAATATTTACTTTCAAATGTTTTATATCTGGCTTTCCCCTTCCATGCAGACCATTTCTATCTGCATAAAACGACCACTTGAATCTATTATGTCTGGTTTTTAACCCTTAGTTATATTCATCTCATGATCCCCTTAACAAATCCCCCGGTACAGTCTCTTCCTCTCTGCCTTCACACCTCTTATTCCTCATCAGTGCTTTCAAATTGTATTTTTAACTGGAGCCAATAAATAATCTTGTGTATGACAGGGGCTTGTGTCTTTCAGAAATAAGGGTGCAAGTGCCACTTTTATAAAACAGCATTCCCTGTGTTAGAATTTACACAAGTTGTGTTACATCGTTTTGTGCTGTGTCATACGTAAAGGTATTTTTTGTTGTGATATGGCATGCTATATTACGCTAAGCAATGCTTTGTTACGATGTATTGTTATGTCATACTAATGTTATGTATGCTATTCCGCGCTATTACATGTTATCCTGTTGTGTTATATGTTATGCTGTAAAATATTATGCTGATATGTTATGCTACCTTAAAGATCTAGGCTCCTAAAGCATCTACTAGGATAAATTACATTGTATTACAAAAATGTATCAGAATATATTATGTTGTAATGTTTTGTTATAATCTCTTAGGTTGTGATATATTATGATTTGTTGTTACAGTGTTTTGTGTTAAAAGGGGTAGTGATATGTCATCTTATGATACGATGCCTTAGATTGTTATATTATGTCATTATAATATGTTACATGCCTTGAATCATCGATGAGTCCTTAGTTCGCGTTAGCGGGCCGCTACAGGTCAGTCGTGGGCTAGTAAATATTCATCTGGGTTTGGCACTCCTTCCTCTCCTGCTCCTCAATTTTCATATCACTGCGATACAAAATCTAGTTCCAACTAGGTGAAATAGATTGAAGGTCTACATTCCCTTTCGCAGCTCACCTCCTCTGCCCACATAAACCTGCTATGAGAGAGACACGTTGGTCTCTACACAAAAATCCATTTAGCTCAAATCCATCCATTCAAAAAAATCCATTTACTTCTTCAAAATATCCTTGGAAAGCCAGCAAGACACACACTTGCACGCGTGCGCACACACACAGGTGTGCGCACTTTCTCTTCACATATGTATGAATAGAATTTGCTTATTATTAAACAGTTCAAGAGTTTGACACTTCTGACTTGTGTACCTCATTATGATGAACAGCAGAGTCAGTCCTGGAGGGACTGTGATCCGAGGGTTATACACAGATCTCAGTAGCAGGCGCTTAACTGACTGAGCTACCTCGCACAGTTATATTTTTTCCTCCAACTGTTTACTAATAAGATACTTTGGTGGCTTAAGCACTTGCTGCTGAGGTCTATGTGCAACTTGCAAGTCTTAGAATTGCACTATGCATCATAAATCAGGGACATGGTAAACGAAGCAAAGTGTTGAAAAGTCAAAAATCTACTCCAGCCACCCAAGAGCACTGTTTAACTGAGATGTTAAAAGTGCCCTCCTCAGCCTCCCTGTCTTGGTGTAAAGCAACACGTCTGACAACAGGTTGCACTCCAGCTGGGTTCACGCAGAAGTACCTAGCATCTGGACTCAGTGAAGTGTGAGATCTCTGTACATCGCTGTCATTAACCTTTCTGGTGCAGCAAAGGACAGAAACGGGCAGGTCTGGCCTAGAAAAGTCCTCACTTGAACACAGACTGTCTGGGAGAGCTATTCTGAACCCATCGTGTGCCATGCCACAACCAATGCTCTCGATTTAAAGTGCAGCCCATTTGGTGATGTTTTACCGTGTGAGCTAAGAGTGTTTCTATTTCGTTCATTTTATTTTTCTTCCTTTGTTCTAGGATTCGCTACCTGTTATTGTTCTGGCCCTTTAGAGTTGATCGGCTCTCCCATTGTGATTGTTCTGATTAGTGTGCTTTGGCAACTCTCAGGTAATGATGGTTCTTTGTGCGGTCTTGCCCTATAACGCAGCAACGTTTGTGGTATTTCACAGTGCTGCTCTTGACTGGCGGTATTTACTGTCTCTCCCTCCTTATTTAGGATCAGAGACTGTTTATTGCTTGGTGTGCAACAGTTTCTCGTGCTTTCTCGTAATCCCAAGTGAGATGATGTGATCTGAGTGCTGGGTGTGATCCACTTGATCATAATTTTTTCACTGGGTGATTTATTTTTACTTATATCTTTAAGGTGTGGGTTTCCTGTCACATTGGGTACTCATGTAATTTGTTTGTTGAGTTTAGTGTCCTTTCACTGTTGGTGGGGACTTATCCTATTGACTTGCCACTTCTTGACTTTAATGATTTGTTTTGTTTTTCTGTAGGTGAATTTGTCTCCGACCTCCCCCCACAACTTTTTGTTGGTCTGATTGGTTAAGGCCTGGTTAAGTAAGTCCACCCATACAGGGGACTGTTCCAAGTAGGACAGCACTTACTTTAGGTTTTGGTTCTTTTCTCCACCTTTCTTTGTACTAATTATGATGCCCTCCATATTTGTTCACGGTTCTGGTCTACTCAACAAATTGTTTTTGTCCTGATGATGACCCTTGACCAGGTGGGGTCGTAACGTCACTGACGCCTCTGGCATTTGGGAAGGGATTACGTTCATTTCTAATTGAATTTGGACCTCTGCACTATTTTGAAAGACTATCCCAATGCCGTTGTTTGCCTGCTTTTAACACACTGTGCACTATGTAATTTGTTTCTGCTGTGTAATGAGCAGAGCATTGTGTGGAAGTATTCATACCTTAAAGTTTATTACTGTTAGCAATAATAATTCACTATGCTTTCTTAAATGTTTGTGTGGGTGCTTTATTATTTTATTTACATCCTTTTGATCTTTATGTACTCTTCAGTTATTGATTTTATACTTGGTATTCCTAACTGTAACCACTGTTGTCTACACAATCTTTATTGCCCCAGGTTCTGGGTTCTTTGTGCCGCCCCGTTGTGATTGACCATCCCACAACCAGTGGTAATAAATACTCTGAGTCAAACTTTAATTGTGAACATAGGACATCCCCTCGAACACCCGCAGAATCTCCTGTTCAGTGTGTGCATAATTTACTCCGTACACAATAGCACGTTACTATGATCGTGAGGTTACTGCTGCCTATGAGTGGAGCCTAAAGCTCTTGATATTTCCTTATATACAAGTCCAGCCATTCATGTTCGCTTACAGCCCTTGAGTTGATCAACTGTGGTCTAGTGCTAGCCTTCCAGGGAATAGACTGTTCGCCTGACTCTAGTGCTCACAAAAAGAACCTAATATAGCACTATCTCACAATTACAATTGTTGCCTCTACTCTTCTTTCAAATGAACCTCTAATTACTTTACATACTGTGAATGACTTCCCTCTACCAGCACAACCCACTCTAAGTTATATGCATGTTGGCCTTAATCCTTACTATTGTGTAACTGCAAACTGGTGCAAGCATCATTTCAAAGGTCAACACCTATCTTTTAAAAGACCTAACCCTGCAACCTAACAATTACTAATCTCCTGTAGCTCATCTATTAATATCATCAACCATTTGCATACATTCACACACCTCCTTTTCTTGCTAAATGTCACACCTAGTTTCCATTAAGTTAATCTACTGCATAGAAACTAGAGTAAATGCATTTAATAAGAAAGGTCCTGAACCACGGCTCCGGAACAACAAAGTCATCTACAACGCAAGCGTAACCATGCTTGCCCACAACAACGACTGCCTTTCTCTGCCTTAACCACGCATGTGCTGAACAAAACACATGCATGGTTATGGCAGAGTGGATCAGGAGAGGGCGCAGTCAGGTAAGTGGGGTTGGGGCAGGGTTGGGGGTTAGTTTTTAGGGGTGGGGGTGGATGAGGGGCTTGGGGTGGGGATGTCAGGGTAGTTTGGTTTTTAGGGACAGGGCTGCGGGGGATCGGGGTAGTTTGGTCAGGCAAGTGGGGTTGGGGCAGGCTTGGGGGTAGTTTTTGAGGTGGGGTGCATTAAGGGCTTGGGGCGGGGGGGTCGGGGTAGTTTGGTTTTTAGGGGCAGGGGGAATCGGGGTAGTTTGGTCAGATAAGTGGGGTTGGGGCAGGATTGGGAAGTTTTGTAGGGGTGGGGGTGGATTAAGGGCTAGGGCGGGGTTGGGGTAGTTTGGTTTTTAGGGGTAGGGGATCGGGGAAGTTTGGTCAGGTAAGTGGGGTTGGAGGGTAGTTTTTAGGGGTGGGGTGGATTAAGGGCATCGGGGTAGTTTGTTTTTTAGGGGTAAGGAAGGGGTAGTTTGGTCAGGTAAGTGGGGCTGCAGCAGGGTTTTGGGTAGTTTTTAGGGCTCAGGGTGGATAAAGGTCTTGGGGCGGGGTAGTCGAGGGAGTCAGGGTAGTTTTGTTTTTTAGGGTGGTGTGGGGGGGTCGGGGTAGTTTGGTTTTTAGGGGTGGGGAAGGTTTTAGGGCTCATGGTGGTTTGTCGGAATCGGGGTCGTTTGGTTTTTGGAGTGGGGAACCGGGGTAGTTTTGTTTTTAGGGGTGGGGTTGGGGGGTTCAGTTGTTATAAGGGCAGGTGGAGGGTCAGGGAAGGTTTTAGGGCTCAAGGTTGCTGGGGGTATCAGTTTTGTTTTTAGGGGTGGGGGTCAGGGTAGTTTGGTTTTTAGGGGCAGGGTGGCGGATCTGGATAGTTTGGTCAGGTAAGCGGGGTTGGAGCAGGGTTGGAGGTAGTTATTAGGGGTGGGGGTGGATTAAGGCCTTTGGGCGGGGGAGTCGGGGTAGTTTGGTTTTTAGGGGTGGGGAAGGTTTTAGGGCTCATGGTGGTTATCGAGGTAGTTTTATTTTTAGGGGCGGGGCCAGGTAGTTTGGTTTATGGGTGGAGGGGAATCGGGGTAGTTTTGTTTTTAGGGGCAGGTGGGGAGTTGTTTTGGTTTTTGGGGCAGGGTAGTTTTTTTTTTTTTTTTTTTTTTTTTTTTTTAGGGGTGGGGGAAATCGGGGTATTTTTGTTTTATGGGGCGGGATGGCGGTCTGTTTTTATGGTGGGGGGGTCGGGGAAAGTTTTAGGGCCCATGGTTGGGGGAGGGGGTGTTGGGGTACTTTTGTTTTTAGGGGTGGGGGTCAGGATAGTTATTAGGGGTGGGGTACTTCTGGGCCTCAGGCAGGGTGGCAAGCCAGAACCACACATCCTGTTCTCACACATGCCTTTACTAGGCATGATTTTACAACGAAAAATCGTTGTAAAGGCATGCCTGGTAAAGGCATTTGTGTTAAAGCGGTCATTGTTCCGACTGCGTTGTTCAGGCATGCGTGGTACTCGCATTAGTTGTTCCATCATGCATTCACATTTAATGACTGCTTTAAGAGCACAAGACTAAGCCCAATAACCACTGAAAACGACATTAACCTTTTGTTCTGAAGCAGCATGCTTCCTAGAGTAAAGCATAGCAATGCCTCTTCAAGGGTAGTAAGTGCTATATGAATGCAATTACAATCCAATATATTACCCTCCTAACCCACATCATAAAACTCAGCGGTCAGGAGGGTAATATATTGGGGTAGTAGGGTCGGGTAGTTTTGTTTTTTAGAGGCAGGGGTGGTCAGGGTAGTTTTTTTTTTTTTTTTTTAGGGGCGTTTTTTTAATTCAGTTTATATAGGCTGCATAATAATTCCCATATACTGCTTGACACTCTTACACTCATATAAGACAAAACTGCTATGAGTCATATCCATTACCATCACCCGGTACTGTACCAGTCCACAGCAATAAAACTACCAATCACCAACGGAATAGGCATGGAATAACTGAAGAGATCTGCCACATAACGCTGGCCAACAGAGGACTTTAATTAGTACAGCTCTGCAGGTCCCAACTAGTTACATCCTATGACTGCTTCTTGACATTTCACAAAGTTAATCATATATGGGATGATAACAAAAAAGTCCACAAGAGCAGATCTTCCCCATCAGCTTTCCAATTTATGCCTGCTCAGGACCAATAACTTTAAGCTAAACATCTCAGAGTGCACAAGCCAATGAAGAAACCAGCTGAGAGGAATTTTCAGAGAGGTAACTTCCTCTTGCATGGTACAATAAGGGGAGCACTTAAGACAATTTGAAAGATAACAGATCAGGAGCCAGAATCCAATATACTCCTAAAAACATCGTATCCTATAAGTCATGACAGACAGCTGGTCATGTGACTATATAATGCTCTGCAGCAATACCTGAAAGTGAAATAACTCCAATTGAGAGAGAAATGGCTGCAGCCAACCTTATGATGAAAAATATTTAGAATATCCATATAGGATCTCAAGAAAAGCCTGGTTTAAATGTATTCAATATCATAAATGGTACAAGGCATACCTAACACCACGCACGCTTAACTTCATTTGTCCTACAGCTTCAGATGCTTGCCCCCACACCACAAATCTCAAAATGATATTGTCCAGATGTTTTGGGCCCGTTTCAAATGGAGCATTATGAGGCTCACATAATAGCTGATATCACCCACGCCACAGAATGCACAGACATTATACACTTAAAAAACAGTCTAGGTGTCTTTCCCAGTCAAAAAACATAAAAACATCACTACAAGATTCACTGATCTTGCCTTGTTGATCGCTACAACAATAATATCAATGTGTTTGCTGCAAAACTACTTATCCTCCCTTGCTATCAGTTTTGAGAACTTAGTCATTAAGTGGGCACAACAATGAGCATGGGTGTCTACACAGAAACAAAAATGGCCCTACATTAGCAGCCAATTGAAGGTTACTGGACTACGAAATGCCAAGAATTCACAGAGAAGTCCAAGGAGGACACCAGACTCTCAAGTCTTCTCTATCTGTTCTCTTACACGCCATAAGAATGCCACACGCCCCCCTTTTATCCATTTTGGTGACAGTGGTTGACTCAATGGGGGGGGATGGGGGCTCCCACCTTGTACTAATCCTTTGATTGCCCTATTGTCTCCATGTTTCTTTCAGTTAAATTTCTCCTTTCTATGTCATAAAAGGGTGCAGTGGGGTTCTTCTGGGTGGGGGGGGGTTGTATTGGGGACTAATGGTTTCTTGACTTCATTATAAGTTGCATTGTGTAACATGATTGTAATTTGCATGGCAAAAATATCTTATTATCCAGTCTCTCTTGCTACCTTAAATAATGCTCTGGTTTTTCATCTTGAAGTACTATTGAATGCTTGTGCTACATAGCACAATGTTTGTCAAAGCCCTTATAAAAAAAACAAAATACAATTAAGGAACCTGCCAAACCACAGCAAAACACTTCTGGTTTAAAAGCAGGTCCCACTGTCAAAATCCAAAGTTTCATCTCTGTCCCCTGCATGGCAGGGGCACAAGTTATAGTTACCTGAGGTAACTAACTATAACTGGTGAATTTCTATGGTTTGGTATGGTTAAAATATAAGCCTAACTATAACCTCCCTGTAACCTTTGTTTTTAAAAATTCTATTATATATATATATATATATATATATATATATATATATATATATATATATATATATATTTTTTTTTTTTTTTTCCTACTGGCAGTTGTTAGGACCTAGTTTTCATAGAAATAGAGTTTTTTGACTTAAATATATCTTTGGCACTGTTTGAAGACTCTTCATGAAATTTTCCCAGAAATAAAGTGTCTTGTTGGGTCTTGCTGTGCATGGAAAGTTTTGGGTGATCAGTCAAGCGGGGACTGAGAAAAAAAAAAGGAGGGGTTAAAAAAAATAAAAAAAATGCATTTCCCATGTTAAATCCCATAGAGATTTTAGACACGACTGCAGCCCGAACTGCTGAAAGGAATTACACCAAATTTTGCAGGAAGGTAGCTCTTGGTCCAGAAAGCAACCTTTTTGTTATTTGGAGTAAATTTTCGATATATTAAGGAAATCCAAATTTGATTAACTGGCCGGAGCCTAAGCACAGATTTCATGGTGAGATCCAATTGGCTGTCAGCACTTCAACCAGGAAGTGATGGCAGCCATGTTTGGACCAATATACATGATAACACTCCATGGAAATGCATTGTAGTAAATGGCAGGTTTTGATGGTCACAAAAAGGAGAACGTATACATTTTAGTTAGAATATAAATCATTTGCTGATTGTACGATACTAATTTTAGGAATTGTGGTGTGTTCTAAGTTGATTTTACCCTGTGAAAAAGCCTTTTGTTGGAATTTCATGAATAATGTTTGAGAGAAAACAGTTTTCTTATGATTTTCCCATAAAGATTATGGAAGGTGCTCCAGAAGCAAAAATGAGAGCATAATTTCTGTAAATTAACACTATCTTTCTCTGGCATCTAAGAATGAAGTCTGACATTCTCAGTAAAGCATGTACTCCCAACAGGAGCAGCCTGTCATTTGATTCCCTTGTATTCTAATGCAGCCTCTCATAGTGTTCTAAAGAACAAGTAGAGAGCTAACAGTCTTACTTATGACAAAAGTGGGGCATACCTGAAGCCGTTTGATTGACTCAAACTGGTAAAACTTTAAACATTTAATATAAAAAGGAACAAAATGAGGGGGTTCATTTTGTCATAGAAATTATGGTTAGTGTTGTAGAAAGAAAAATTAGGACAAGTTTTAAGTGAGTGCTCAAATATTTTCCCCTTCTATTTCATTAAAACACTCTGACATGCATTTGAACCATGCACTTTCCAGCAGCAGACTACCAGTTAACTCCCTGGTGATCTGTCGTTTACCACAGTGTTCTAATGAGCAGCTAGCGTGCTAACATTCCAAATCTATGCCAGACATGTGTCACATCTGACCGCCATCTTGATGGAATCGAATCGGAAAACTGAAAGCATTTTCTACTGAGGATACTGGAGTAAATGAGATTAGGGAACTACATAACAAATATGTCTCCAAAGTTGGCCACCAGAGATAAAAGAGCCCAAATGTAGCCCAACTAAAGCACAAAAACAGAAGTGTACAAAACTCTTTATTTTTTTGTAGGTTTATATAGAGCAGACTTGACCCGAAGGTATTAGCGTGCTTTACATGAGCATAAGGTACATTACACAAGGACACATTCCTTTTCGGCTTTAGGCATGGGGCGATTAAATGATTTGCCCAGAATGTTGAGCTGATGACGAAAGTCTGCAGCTCTCGCCATAACGCCACATTCTCTTCCCTAAGAGTAGCACTGAATTAAGTAATCAACTGATTAAAAAAAACACCAAGATAGCAAATAATTTAAAAGTGCTTTGTCGCCATTTGAGAACTCAGAAAACATGTCTTCGTTTTAGTTTTTCAGAGCATTAACTACAATTTCTATCTCAATAAGACCCTCCAATTTTTCTAAATTCTAAAGAAAATGCTATAGGTATTAACGTTTTGATTACAACAAGAAAACGTCAGGTGTGCCACACTTCAGTAATAAAGCACAGAATGCTAGCAATCTAGTTGTTCTTTAGAATACTGTGAGGAGGCAGATGTCAGGAGCACGGACTTGAATAATTGAGAGCAGGGAGGAGGTTGCAGAGGCAACAAGTTGACCAAGCTGGGAAGAGGGAGGGGGCAGTGGCACAACGGACCAGACAAGGCAGGAGGGAGGGGGATAAGGGCCTGTAAATGGATCACGGAAGGGAGAGGGCAAGGCTGGGAGCAGCAAGCGGGGCAAGGCTGGAGCAGCAAGCTGAGCATGCAGGGCAGGCGGGACGGGCACTGGAAGCACAACACACCATGGAGGGCAACAGTGAGACTATAATGGCATACCCACAGACAACCGTGGGAAGGTGGGGAGGGTGAGAGACAGAAGGCTGACCACCCAGGGCAGGCAGAAGGGGCTGTGGCCGCACAGATGGCCATGCATGGCAAGCGGGAGCATTAGTGGCAGCACAACAGCAATGGTGGGCAGGAAGGAAGGGAAGTGGCAGAACAACGGCCACAGAGGGTTGCAATGAGTGAGCAGATGAACAGCTTTGACAATGGATGGCAAGAAGGAAGGGGAGCAGGAGGAGAGTGCTTGGATGGAGCAACACAATACGAGGCCCTACGTCCAACTTCCTCCACTATGCATTGTGATGGGCATTTTACTTAACGTTACAGAAAGGTTAGAAATACACTTGAAAAACAAAGGTCACAGAGACATTATAATTAGGTTCAGACTTTATACACACAAAACCATAGAGATTCAGCAGTTATAGTTAGGGTTTATTTCAACTGTGACTCGTGCCCTAAGGTAACTATAACTCATGCCCTCGCCGTGCACTTCAAATTACCCCTGATATTACATCACTCATGACATCATTGATAATATCACTGTAACATTTGCAGTAAAAGTATTGATGAGAAAACTGTGCATGGCGAGGACACAAGTTATAGTTGCCTTAGAGCACAAGCTATAGTCACTTGAAATAACTCTAACAGCTGAATTTCTATGGATTTGGCACGTAAAATCTGAACTCAAGTATAACATCCCTGTAACTTTGTTATTTTTATGAATATATATAAAATCCCCTAAAAAACTGAAGATCACAGGGACATTATAGCTAGACGCACATTTTAAACATACAAAACCTTCGAAATTCACCTGTTAGAGTTATCTCAAGTAACTACAACTCATGCCCTAAGCTAAGTATAACTCGTGCCCCTGCCATGCAGTTTTTTTCGTCAAAACTTTTATTGCAACTATAGCATTACTATTATCAATGATGTTATCAAAGATGTCATGAGTGACGTAATTTGTGGGGTAATTAGCAGTGCATGGCAAGGGCACAAGTTATTGTTCCTTGAGATAATTAACTATAACAGGGGAATTTCTATGGATTTGTACGTTTAAAATTTTAGCCTAACCATAACGGCCCTGTAACCTTTGTTTTTTTAGGGAATTTATGTTTTTTTTAAATTCTATTTCTTAACCTTTGTTTTTTTTCACTAAATTTCTATGGGTTTTTGTTTTAACGTAAAAGTAATTTTCAATACTATATGTCAATTCAACCACCACCGTGCATAGCCTTTTGCCGTGCGCGCTGGCGGTTGGCCGCAGGGCCTGCAGCAAACCCCTATAACAACCCATCCCTTAAAACCACCCAACCCCATGCCGGGCACTGCCTTTGGCCCTGCGCAGCAAGGGGTTGCGCCCTGGTCCTGGCCTGCGGCCTACCGCTGCAGCCGAGCCCCCTAACCACCCAACCTCACTCTGCACACATCCTTTAGCCATGCGAAGAGGAAGTTGGTCCCTATCCGTCTCTCGGAGTGTGACAGGGTGTATCTGGGTGCGAGTGTGGCTGTGAGAGTGTCTATCTGGGTGTGAGAGCGAGTGCATCAGTGTCCAGTGGGTCTGTGAAACAGATGAAAAAACTCTGCTTTCTGCCAGCGGGAGCTGTTTGACAGCTCCCTCTGTTAAAAACTGATTTTGTTTGCTTTTGCTTGGTGGAAGCTGCCAGCTCCCACCTAGCAAAAGCAACAGCTACGCCCCAGGGGAGGACACCCCGGGACATAGTATGAGCTGACCCTGGTGGAGGTTGGCAGTCTGCAGAGCCATTACAAATTTGGATTTCCTTTAATTTCTCTAAAACCACTTACAGGATTTACACCAAATAACCAAAAGCCTAATCTGCCAAATTTTGAGTAATTCCGTCCAGTGGTTCGGGCTGTAGATGTGTTCAAACCTCCTATGGGAATTAACATGGGAAATGCAGGTTTTTTAGCCCCTTCCCCCTTTTTCTCAGCCCCCGCTTGATGGTCACCCTGAAACTTTCAGTGCACAACAAGAATCACTAGGGCACTTTTTTGGGAAACATGCGTGAAGATTCATCAAACAGTGCCAAAGATACAGTTTCAAGCTAGCATAGCTTATGAAGGGTGATACCCTGAATCGGGTCCTAGGATGCTTCTTTCTGGTCCAGGGAGTACCTGGCTTGGCAGTTCGGGCTGGACTGTTCCCATGAGGAACAGGGTCAAGACTGATTTGCACATGGCTGGGTCAAAACTGGAGTGGCATGATGAGCGAAAAAACGATGGATTAAACCCAGATCTTTGTGACTGGGGTGAATGTTTGCATTGTTCAGCATTCAATCCTTCATCTGTTCTTTTTGCATTTGTCGCCCCAAGTGGGAAGGGTATGCCCAGACGTGGGTCCCGTGCTCACTGCGCCACCGGATTCAAGCTAGCCTAGCTGATAAAGGGTGATACCCTAAAACTGGTCCTACGATGCTTGTTTCCGGTCCAGGGAGGACCTGGCTTGGCAGTTCGGGCTCGACTGTTCCCATGAGGAATAGGGTCAAGACTGATTTCCATATGGCTGGGTCCAAACTGGGGTGGTGTGGTGAGCAAAAAAACAATGGATTAAACCCAGATCTTTGTGACTGGGGGTGAATGTTTGCATTGTCAGCATTCCATCCATCATCTGCTCTTTTTGCAATCTTGAGAGAAAGCATCTGTTGCTAAGGCTAGAGGATTGGGGCGCCAACTGAAAAAAATTGGGAAAATGAGTATTGAGTCTGGAAGCGAAGAGGTCTATGTGAAAAGGACCCCATTTTTGAGAAAGAAAATCAAAGACCAAAGGATGGAGTCTCCAATCACTCCAATCTCCGAAATGACGGGAGTGTCAATCTGCTATGGAATTGAAAGTTCCTGGTAAGTATTCTGCTTGTAGAGAAATCTTCCTGAGAAGACAAAATTCCCATAGGCTCTTCGCCAATTCTGCTAGGGGCTTGGATTTGGTGCCTATGAGGTGGCTGATGTACTGGACCACAGAAATACTGTCCATGCGCAGAAGGACGGAACACTGTACTCAACTTTTTTCACGCTTTTTAAACACAAAGGAACCTGCAAGCATCTCTAAACAACTTACATCCAATTTTCGTTACTGTGAAGACCATGTACCTCCAGTCGAGATCGGACCACATCTCGCGCCCCATCCTGTCAGACTTGCATCTGACTCTAGTACAAGATCTGGGGCTCACGCGAAGATAGTCCTGCCATTCCAGGCGTCTATTATTATATTTAGGCGTCTAAATGGTCTACCCACCATTGAAGTTCTGTTTGCGATTCTGTATCGAGAGAAATTACGTCTGAATAGGATAGACCTCTGTGTAAGTGGCAAATTTTCAATCTTTGTAGAGCTAAATAGTGCAGAGGATCTGGAAATATTGCTTGTATGGATGACAATAGAAGACCGACTATTCTTGCGAGAGATCTTAGAGAAATGTGTGCGTTCTGGAGGGTTCGGGAAATTTCTGACTTGATGGCTGAAACTTTTGCCGAAGGCAGATGAAGATTTGTGTTTGAATAGTCAATTAGGAAACCTAAAAATTCTATCACTTTGGACGGAGTAAGAATTGACCTTTCTTTGTTGATAATGAATCCCAAATCTAAAAGAAGAGAGGAAGTAATCCAGAGATGTTCTTGAAGAAGAAGGATGCTTTGACCCATAGTAAGAAGGTCGCCTAGGTAAATGATAAGACGTATCCCTTGGGATCTGAGGAAAGCAACTACTGGTTTCATTAGCTTTGTAAAGCACCAAGGTGCTAAAGATAGACCGAATGGAAGGGAGGAAAAATGATAAGTTAGGTCTAGCCATTGAAACTGGAGGTATTTTTTAAATTTGTAATGAATTGGGATAGTCAGGTAGGCATCCTGAAGATCCAGTCTGACTAACCAGTTGTCTTGTAGTATAGATGGAGAATTGTCTCCATTCGGAAATGGCAGTATAATACAATTGATTGAACAAACGTAGGTTGATGACTGGCTTCTCATCTTTTTGTTTTTCTTTGGTACTAGAAAAATGGAACTGAAGAGCCCTGATGAATCTAGAAGACAGAGCTGTATGGCGTTTATTTATTTTTTAAGAAGGGATTGGATTTCCAGACATATTTGATTGGACATTTCTAGGAAAAAACTTTTGAGGTTGAGGAAATATTATTTGAAAAGGCCTGTCATAAAGTTCTATAGCATAACCTTGGACTGTAGATAGAACCCAGGGATCCGATATTATGCTGTGCCTTTTTTGTAGAAAATGTAAGCGGCAACCCACAACTGGAATAGAAGGAAGAGGCAGGATTACCTTATTGAAAGGTGGCTCTTGAGTTCTTAATCCTTCGACCTCTGAAACCCCTGGTTCTCTGAGGGTAGAATTGTGGTTTGAAGCCCTGGTAGTAACCAGTTTTGCTGAAGAAGAAGGACCTCTGTAGCCTTGATTCCAATAATTGCAGCCAGTAGAGCGATTCCTGCCTCTACAGGCTCTTCTAAAAACTTTGAAGAAGATTTTCTTCAAAGATTGTTGGGCTTTGTCTATGGAAGTGAAGGCGGTTATGTATATTTACTTAATTCCTTGATAAAGGAATCTCGAAAAGTAAACCTTCCACTTTGGAGGTCTAAGGGAGCCAGACTTGCTAGTTTTGGATCAAGTTTTAAGAGAATACCTTTCTTGCATTTGTGGGTTAATGCTGCGTTTGCATTTCCGAGGAGAGAGAAAGCTCCTTGGATCCAGAGTGAAAGTTCTTCCAGATCTAAAGTCTCATTCTCAGATTTAGCTGACTCCACCATGTCGAAAATACGGGCAAGGGGACCAACAATGTCTAGTAATTTATCCTGACATGTGGACCAGGCTTTGTCTACCCTTTTTCTAGGGTCCTTGCCAAACTTTGTGAAAAATGTAAGTAGTGTAGGGTCAATGGTGGGAGTGGCTGGGATATTAGAGGGGAGGAAAGATCTAAGCATTCAGATTTCAGTTTTGCCCTGGTCTGCTTGTCCAGAGGGGACCTTAATCTGACAGTGATATACTCTGCAACATGGTCCAAAGGGGACCATTCAGTGGAATTTGGATGATGTAATAGAGAAGGGTCCACCATAGGGCAATCCAAGGAATCAAAAATTATATTTTCAGCAAAGGAATCTTGTATATCTGTCTTAGATTTTTTAACCGGAGAAAAAAAAAAAAAAACAGAAACATCAGGAGAGTCCCGATCATCGTCCGTGTTATTGTTTGCCAAATCATCGTCAGTGTCCAAAATTTGAGATATCACCAATTTAGTGGGTTTAACATTAGTATGATTACGTTTTTCTTTACACTTAGAAGGTGACTTTTTAGACCCCTCCTTAGTAGGGCCTGGGAGGAACCAAGTCCTCATCCTTATCTGAGCAAATCTCACTGGTCACAAGTGCGTTCTTTTTGGTAGGGACAGATTGCACCTTCTTAGGATTTGGTAATTTCCTTCTCCTGCTTTCCGTTGCAGGATGGGCCGAAAACGATTTGGACATTAACTGCGTCATGGAAATTTCAATATTTTTGTCATTTTTCCCATGGAAGCAGAAACTGCTTGATGTACAGAGTTTTGAATAAAATAATTCAAATTATTTTTAGAAGATTCCCCTTCCTATCATCCTGTGAAGTTGGAGAACTATCAACCTCCATGATAAATAAAAAGGTGCTAGCAAAAGTTAAAATAAATTGGCAAAAAAGGGGTTAAATGGAAAGGGGTGTGTGAATATAGCGAAGGGCCCTCCCAGGGGGAGGGGACAAAGGGAAAGGAACTAATGTGAGGCCCATTAGGCAAGGGAGGAAAAAACCCCGCCTCAGGGGAGTGGTTACAGGCCTGACGGAGAGAAAGGGACAGTGAAGGGAGCAGAGCCAAGCACGAAAGATAGTATCAGAGGTAGAAAAATGCAGCTGGAAAAGGTATATACGAACGTGAGTAACATGGAGAGGCGCCGTCTGACAGGAAAAGTAAGCACGAGCGATTAACAGCAGAAAGACTGTTGTTACAAAATGTGCTGCGCGCGAATCAAAGCGCAAATGAGCATTCAAAAGAACAGCAATACTTTTCCTCAAATAAGCACAAGCACACAAAATAGAAGACCATGTGCAGTAAAATAGTATATACATATGGGGAAATGTACTTATCTTGACTGCAAGCAGCAAGAAAAAAAGGAGCTGTTCACAGTCAAGCGTCAATATATTACGAATACTGTTATGTTGCATTGTTCTATTCACTCCCATTGGCTGTTTCCTGTTATAGCCTCCTAGGAGTTGTTGCTTTCGATTTTTTTTCTTGACTGCTGCTGTTAAATTCGGCAATATTTGAGAAGCATAATATGAGCCTCTGGTCTTACAATAAAATGTGGTCACCCTATCCTAACCTTGCCTATAAGATTTATTGTACACGTATGTAAGAAATATTACACATCTGCTTATACCATGCCTCCCACCCCAAAACAAGAATTACAAGAACAGACTAAATACTACTTAGTCTTAGAAGCACGAGGCTTATGGTACGAATACAGTCATCCGCATTTTTTTAACCTATAATTTAACTACTTCATCTATGGGCATCCAAGAAACTCAACGGCCACTTCATGACATACCCCCTCCCACTTACAGAAGAATGTTACACCTGCTACTGGCACGACTCTCTCTCACCTTTACACACACAATACTATATATCTGCCAATTTCACCTCTGTCACATTCATACAGGGGACGGCCAGAACAGCCCACTCTGGTACTGGGGAGCCATGCTCGAGTCTCGGCGTCTGCTCAACAAAGTCAATTAATCTCCCAGTTCCTTAAAAAAACGAACATGAACATGCCTTTAACTAATTGTAACTGGTGCTCATGTCAAACGCTCCAAAACTTTCGGGAAGTTAAAAAAAAAAAAAGCAACATGTGTTCTCCCTATGTAACTAATATGGAGTACTTGCACGAAATATTTCACGCTCTTTCAAACATTAAGTAGCGCCATCAGAAGCCTGGCATCTGTACCTCACCTTCCGGCAGAATAAGTAAAAAATACACCTACCTAGCGTCTGACGATTGGTATCTCCCCACGTACATTCAGTTCGGCGCCGATTACTTCGAAGCTTGGTGATGTAAACAAAAAGACCGCCCTGTCACAGCAACCTACGCCAATCAAATGACCATTAACAAGTGACGACACGAGGATCACGTGACAAACATACCGAAATCGAAAGCACTTTTATGTTCCGCTGGGGTTTGTTACCATCGTTAACTCCACCCTTTCAAGGCAGTAGCAACTCATTTCAGAACGCTGCAAGTGTATACTGCTGCTTTTGGGTTCGAGGGACGTGGTCTGTCAATGTCAGTCGGATCAACTGACGCTGGTGAAACAGTGACATGAAATAACTGTAGCTGTGGGATGAGTGATGGTGGGTGAGCCAATTTATGAAAATGAAGAACAGAGCGAAGGGTCTGTGTTGGCTCTGGGAGTTCCACTCTAGCTGAGCCATGAAAACATATGCCATGTAAAGCATGCTACGAACAGCATAGAAAAATATAATGTCCCTTGTTTATTTTAATCTATTGTATTTTTAGCATTACACAAGTGCAATAGTGCTGCAGAGCAACGAACATTCCAGTCGCAATTACAGTATAATAAAACATTTTCTAGCTATCTTGTCAAGAATTTTCAATTCTATTAAGAACAAGGAGGCAAGGATTATGCTTCCTCTTTCTTTACTGAAAGAATACAGCAGCCAATAAACGTTTAAATAACCAAAAAACGACATAACACAACATTCCCAGAAGTCCAATCTGACCAATCTCTGGTCTACAGTCCCTATAAATGTCCTTGTGTCCTTAGTCCTTCCTCTTTCTTTGCCATAACAAAACAAGACAACCTGAGTAAGACTTAAATGTTCAATCCAACCAGGATCTTCGCCTTGGAATCCAACTGGTTACTGTCCAAACGCTCTGGTCACTGAAACATGGAATCCTTTTGCACCTTTTTTATCAGAACCTAGTAGAGAAATAACAGACCGCTAATATCTCATACAGAATGTGTAAAAAAAGCAGGGAAATCATATTAGACACAGATATCAAATATGCATCACCAATGTTGATAACTTCAAGGATGAAATAAATACCAAACCTATTCCTTAAATATGGAAATAATAAGAGTGGGATAATCTTCGCCTCAGTGTCGTTAATAGAATTGAAAATTCTTGACGCAATGGCTAGATATTTTTTATTCTATATCAGGAACGGAGGCTTCGGATTATGCTAGTTCAAAGCTGATCCACTAAACCGAAGCTATATCTACAATAGGTTTATGATAAAACACCTTAAATGTACTATCAGAAGACCAATCTGCAGCATTCATAATGTCTTCCAAACGAGAACCAGCTCCAAAAGTCTGAGAGGCCATAGCATCTCTCACAGAATGTGCCCCAAAGAAGGAAACATCAATACCTGCTTCAGCCAACAACCATTTAACCCTGGGGGCGGAGCTAGCCTGCCAGCAAGATGGCCGGCACCTCGTGAGCCTCTGCTGGGCCTAGGGCCTTTCTTCTGTATTTATCCTGTTAGGACGGGCTTTCTTGTGGTTTTCTGGCTGGCGGCACCTTGGAAACCGGGGTGCTTTTTGCTGCTGTGGCGTAGACCCGGCTGCGGCTGCAGAGAGGCGGACACGGGCGGCGGCAACAGAGGGCCTGGGCCACACCGAACTGAACGCCCGCGGACGATGCGGGCTTCCGGCCCGTGTCGGACTGCTGGGGGCAGAGAGTGGCTTCGCCGCGGCGTCACCGCAGCTTGTTGGGAGAAGGGAGTTCTGCGGAGGGCCGGATCAGCGGTCGGGTTGGACTGCGGCCCCCGCGGCTCCCGTAGACTGCTGCCCCAGGCTCCTGAGGCGGGGCTGGGCGCTGTGCGACTCAGCATGCGCTGCGGCCCTGTGGGGCCGGTGCTTCAGGGATCCCTGGGCCTGTCGGCCTTGTGGATGCGCCGATTGGTTGGGGGATGCGGGGGGCGCAGCTGCCTCTTGGAGCTGCTTACTGGAGGAGGGGGCTCTCCCGGAGGGGCCGATCGGCAGTCAGGCCGGACCGCGGCTCCCCCGTGACTCCTGCAACCTTGGCCCTAAGCCCCTGAGGTGGGCTAGTTGCTGTGTGGATTGGCGGGCTGTGTGGCCTCGTGGGGCCAGGCCCTTTGGAAACTGTTGGGCCCGGAGGCCTGGTGGCGGTACTTACTTCTCTGCCTCAGGAGAAGGTGTGGAGGAGGGGTCGCTGGACGTGTCGGTCAAAGCAATGTTTCTAGATCTGAAGAATAGCCTGTCAGGAATCGATGGGAAGCTTGACCATTTAACTGAGCAGTTGGACCGCATCAAAGTCCGAGTGGATGATCATGACTCCCGTATTGATCAATTGGAGGCGCGTACTTCCGGACTGCGAGAACAATTGCTGCGTATGGAGAGAGTGTTGGAAGTAATACGCGCTAAAAATGAAGATTTAGAGGCTCGCTCACTCCGCAATAATATCAGACTGATTGGCCTCCCGGAGTCTGCGGATATGGGCAGGATAGAGGATTTTATGGAAGGTATGCTTTGCAAACTTTTTCCTGGTCAGCTGTATCGTTTGTTAGTGGTGGAGAGGGGGCATAGGTCGCTGGGGCCCCGGCATCCTCCTGGGACACCTCCACGCCCCATTATTATCCGGCTACTGAATTATCGCGATAGGGATGCGGTTCTTTGACTGGCCCGAGAGCGCCGCCCGGTGATATATAAGAACACCGAACTGGGCGCTTTCCCGGACTACAACCCTGCATCATCCACTCGGGCTTTGATGCAGGCCTTCTTACCGATGAAACGCTCTCTTAGTCATGCAAGTGCATGGGCAGTGCAGGGGCCCCCGGGGCACCCCAAGTCCCCCGTACCGCCAGCCTTTCCATGGTGGTGTTTACCGCCGTGGCCAGGCTGGCGGTCGGGGACCCATAATCCCCAGGGCAGCGGTGCTTGCACCACTGCCCTGGGTTTAGTGGAGGGGCTGGCGGTATGGCCATGGCTATTACGCCACAGTCATTAGCTGGCTTACCACTGGCCGCCAGGGTCGTAATGAGGCCCTTAATCTCTGCAAAGAACTCCTTGTGCTGCACTTAGACGCACATCCTGCCAGAAATGACGCACAGTCTGCATCGCGGTCAGAAAATCAACGTGCGCCGAACCGGAACGACGCAGCCCAACTCCCCGCTTGGAGATTAATGCAGCCCCAGCATTGCAACTGTAACTTCGATGCATAGACCACTGTATTGATGCATAGCCAAGCTGGAACGACGCAGCCCAACTTCCTGCAAGAAGAATTGACACAGCGCCTGCCGTGTGACCGAAATTTCCCCGCATCACTCACCGGATCGACGCAGCTCCTGTGACTTTGCTCTGCACGCCCAGGATTTCTCTGCATCGTCCCTGGGGCGTCCAAATACCCCTCAACCAGAAGAGGATCCAAGTCCGCATACCAGAAATCGACGCAAGGCCATGGCCACATGAAAAATATTGACGCATCGTCTGTGTGCACCTGGAGAAACCGACACATATCTCCCCATTTTCCACGCATCTCCTCCTCTGCGGCCCCTTGCAGATAATTTAGACACAAACCAGGTACATGGTGTTTGCAAGAGAAACTTGTTGCTTTTAAGAACTTAAGACTATTTTTATCATTTCCTAAAGTGATATTTCTACGTGTACTTATCAAATCTTGATCATTTTGACTTGCATTTAATCATATAAATATAGATTTTTCTAAACCTGTGTGTTGTATTTTGGTGGTGGCATACTGTGTTATTGCATGACTTATTGCACAAATACTTTACACATTGCCTTCTAAGTTAAGCCTGACTGCTTGGTGCCAAGCTACCAAAGGGTGGGCACAGGATAATTTGGATTGTGTGTGACTTACCCTGACTAGAGTGAGGGTCCTTGTTTGGACAGGGGGTAACCTGACTGCCAAACGAAGACTCCATTTCTAACATTGGTTATCAGCGATGAGGATAGGACTTGTATTTGTGCTGTGACATACAATAGCTACGTGTACACTACCTACCCACAGTTGAATGTCAACTTGATTTTTTATCCTTTGCTGCGAATTTCGCTTTCTGCCTGACATTTTTAACTAAATTCTCATTCAACATGTCTCAGGCTGGGTCTCAAACAGGAGCTGAAGATTTTGACTTAGCCAAGCTGGAGACACACACTGTTAGCCAGCTGAAGGGGTTCTGCAAGGGGATGGGAGTACCTAACCAGGGTGCCTCAAGAAAGGAGGAATACCAAAAGGCGCTGAGGGCCTAGGCAGAAGCCCATTCAGATGAGAATGTTGAGGAGGAGGACCCAGAGGCTGAGTGGGGGATGTTACCCCTGAAATTGTGCCCCCTGCTAAACTAGGGAGCAGTGTCTCTAGTCATGGCCTGACCACAGAGGAAAGGAGGGAGGACAGAGAATTTCAACTGCAAATGGCAAAGTTAAACATGGAGGCAGAGGAAAGAAAAGCCAAACAAGTTGAAGCTAAAAGGGCTTTGGCTGAGAAGAAGATTCTTCTGGCTCATGAACTGAGTCTCAAAGAGCTGGACATCAAGGTGAGGCAGTCTGAGTCCAGCAGTGATGGTGGCAGCATACATGCAGGACCTGCTGGGGAAAGGAAGGTTCATATACCCAAAAATTTAGTGCCATGTTATGTGGGGGGAGATGACATTGATAAGTAGTTGGCTGCTTATGAAGTTGCACTAAGGGCTTATGGGGTCTCTGAAGAGCAATGGGGGGTGGACTTGTGGTGGTATGTACCAGTAGTGGGGAGGGACACACTCCTTGCATTGGATCCAAAGGATCAAAACATATACGCACCCATGAAAACTGCTTTAATTACCAAGTTTGGGCTGATACCTGAGAAGTACCGTCAGCAGTTCAGGGACAGCACCAAACGCTCCACACAGAACTGGGTAGACTTTTTTGATTACTCCAGTAAGGCACTGAATGGATGGGTGCGGGGCAGTAAAGTAGATGAAAGAGCATATGTTCAGTGTTTGCTTTACAGAGTTGCGCCAGCACCTATTTGACGGTAAGCTGACTGATCCTAGAAAGCTTGCTGAGGAGGGGGATCTCTGGGTTAGCACCAGAGTGTCCAAGACGGTACCTGGGGGGGACACCCACAAAGGTGGTCAGGGTTCCCATCAGAAGAAAGAGGGGGGGGGGACTTAAAAATAAGGATTTCTCAAAAGGCCCCAAAAACATTCCCCAAGGCGGGGTGGTAACCAGTCCCAAACTGAATCTGACAGGAAGCCAGGGTATTTTGACAAGAAGAAAGGGAAGTTTATCTCCAAATGCTTAGAATGCTTCAAGTGTAGACACTATAAGGGCGACTCCCAGTGTCCCAAGAGGGCACAGCCCCCCACTGGAGGGCAGACACCTGGGTTGGCTAGTATAGCGCCCGGGGGGAAAGCTCTGCGGAGCAGATAGAGGAGCCTCTAGTATCCCTGGGAGATAAGGAATTGGTGCCAAAAGCCCACATTCCTGCCAATACTTCCAAGTATAGGCAATCGGTCACCATTGATGGGCAAAGGGTAGAGGCTCTGCGTGACACAGAAGCCAGTGTGACTACTGTCAGGGGTCAGCTGGCGTCAGCAGAGCAGGCCATCCCTCATACATTCCACCAGGTCATAGTCGCCGACAATCGGGAGAGCCACCTACCAGTTGCTCTATTTCGCTTTGAGTGAGTTGGGGTCTATGGTACTCTAAAAGTAGCTGTGAGTCCTGCCATGCCTGTAGATTGTCTGTAAGGCATTGATCTTGAGCACACTGCCTGGAAGGAGGTAGAGCTCACATCCCACCTGGTGATGTTAGATTTGACTGAGTGGGTCTGGATGACCACATGGTCAATGGCTGCCCGGTAGGGGAGTTAAGGGCGTCTGGAGCCTGGAACAATGGCCCAGACAGCTGCACAGAGGACGGACAAGGGTGTGGGAAACTGACCCAAGATATTCCTGGGGTGGTTGACGGAGTCCCAGAAGAGGAGGCCCCTGAGCCAACTGGGGAGGATATTACCATCCTGGGTAACCTGCCTGAGCTTGCTGGCTGGCAAGTGGAGGGTAAGCCAACCAGGGAGGAATTCTGCAGAGCGCAGAAGGAGTGCCCCACTCTTGAGGGTCTGAGGCAAAAGGCCTCAGCCCAAACAGCAAGTGAAGCCTCTGGCGATCACCACATATTAGGAGAATGATCACCTCTACAGTGAACCTAAGGTACCGGCCGTTGGGGCACCACAAGTGCTGGTGGCCCCCAGTGCTACCGGGCCTTCCTACTGGGCCTGGCTCATGACATCCTCCTAGCAGGACATTTGGGGCAAAGCAAGACCTTTGCCAGGCTTGGCCCCAACTTTCATTGGCCTTGTCTGCGGGTACCCTCAGATGCTTTCTGTAGGTTCTGCCCAACCTGCCAGGCTAGTGGGAAGACAGGGAAAAGGCTCAAGGCCCCCCTGATCTACTCTCTGTCGTTGGCACCCCCTTTGAAAGGGTGGGCATCAACGTCATTGGTCCCTTGGCCCCCAAACTGCCCTAGTCAACAGGTTTATCCTGGTTTTGGTGGAACATGCCACCCACTATCCAGAGGCAATCCCTCCAAGGACAGTGATTGCACCGGTGGTGAGCAGAGTTCTTATGGGAATATTTACCCATGTGGGGTCCCCAAAGGAGGTTGTGTCTGACAGAGGCACAAACTTCATGTCAGCTTACATGAAATCCATGTGGGATGAGTGTGGGGTAACCTACCGGTTTACCACCCCTTACCATCCTCAAACCAATGGGCTTGTTGAAAGGTTCAACAAGACCCTGAAAGGCATGATCACTGGCCTGCCTGAGGCCATGAGGCGTAAGTGGGACTTCCTATTGCCATGCCTTGTCTTTGCTTATAGGGAGGTGCCCCAGAAAGGCATGGGGATCAGCCCCTTCGAACTTCTCTATGGTTACCCTGTCAGGGGGCCACTAAGCCTAGTAAAGGAGGGATGGGAGAAAGCTCCCAAGAAACCTCCCCAGGATGTAGTCAGTTACATGCTGGCCCTCCGCAACCAGACACTTCCTGGGAAAGAAACTCTGCACCAGAACCTGCAACCTGCCAAGAGAAGCTGCCTAACTGCCCAAAGGACTCACTGACTGCTTTTCTGCAAAGGACTGCTGCCCTGCTGTTGCCCTGCTGCTTTGCGGCCCTCTGGCTCTGCTGAGAAGTGCTCACCAAGGGCTTGGATTGAGATTGCCTCAGTTTCCTTGAAGTGTCAGGACCAAAAAGACTTCATCTCTGCAAAGAGCTCCTTGTGCGGTGAAAATTCGACGCACAGCCTGCCAGAAACGACGCACAGCCTGCATTGCGGTTAGAAAATCACTGCACGCTGAAACGGAATAACGCAGCCCGGGTCCCCGAGTGGAGCTCGACGCAGCGCCAGCGTTGCGATCAGAACTTCGACGCACGGGCCACTGGATCATCGCATAGCCAAGCCGGAACGACGCAGCCCAACTTCCTGCAAGAAGAATCGACGCAGCACCTGCCATGCGACAGAAATTTCCATGCATCACCCACCGGATCGACGCAGCTCCTGTGACTTCATCCTTCATGTCCAGGATTTCTCTGCATCGTCCCCAGGGCGTCCAAATACCCCGTCACCCAAAGAGGATCCAAGTCCAAGCGCCAGAAATCAACGCAAAGCCCTGGCCACGTGAAAAATGTTGCTGCATCGTTGGTGTGCGCCCGGAGAAACTGATGCACACCTCCCCGTTCTCTGCGGCCCCTTGCATATAATATAGACACAAACCAGGTACTTGGTGTTTGCAAGAGACACTTGTTGCTTTTAAGAACTTAAGACTATTTTTATAATTTCCTAAAGTGATATTTCTATGTGTACTTATCAAATCTTGATCATTTTGACCTGCATTTAATCATATAAATATTATATATTTTTCTAAACCTGTGTGGTGTATTTTGGTGGTGTCATAGTGTGTTATTGCATGACTTATTGCACAAATACTTTACACATTGCCTTCTAAGTTAAGCCTGACTGCTCAGTGCCAAGCTACCAGACGGTGGACACCGGATAATTTGGATTTGGTGTTACTTACCCTGACTAGAGTGAGGGTAAGGGAGTATTTTGTTCATGTGTAATATCCAGTGTAGCATACTACTGGGGGAACATCCCATGGTAAGGTGGGGCAGCAGATACCCTCCTTTCAAACTGTCTGTCATATTCCCCGTTACCCCTAAAACCCGAAATCAAAGTCCCGCTGACATCTCATGGGAGATTCCGTATCAGCCATAGGCAATATCGGATCTGTGCCGTCTTCTATCTCTTCCCTGTCCTTTACCAGTTGGTTCATCATCAGCCCCATCTCCAAATTCCTCTCTGCATTTTTATCTGTGCATATCTTTCTAAGCCTACATTCTTCAGCCACCTCCCACGCCAGGAGGTCAGCTTTCCATTTTACATTGTGTTGACTGCACAATGTTGGCCCAAAGAATACCAATTCAACACCTGGCCAGCACCAGGCCTAATTGGGCAAATTTATATCCCATCCTCCCACCATCTCTGGGGATCGGTAAGAAGCCCAGGTTACAGTGGCATATTGTCAGAGTTTTTAAACATTAATTTAGAAATATTGATGCCTTCCCCTGCTCTGGCAACAAAGTCACTAGTGAAATCAGAGACAAGTCAGGTGTTATGTGTGCCTCATATGTGGCCCAATTTCTTAATACATTGTTGAGATGGCATGCCAGCTGGGTAGAATTCGGTCGAAACGTGGAACATTGTGGGTTGGTGAATTCCGGGACGATGGTTGGGTGAAAAGATTAATTGGGACTTTGCGATGTGATGTTCTGGTGCTATTACTGCTTATAGATTCAAGGATCAACTTACTCCCAGTTGTGTGGCCTGCTTCTTTTCATATAAATAGAGCAACAATATAGTCTATTAAACACAAGAGTTTTTTGTACAGCACGCTTCCTGAATTAACACATTCAAAGGTGCTCTAGTGCGATAATGGAGAAAAAATATAGACAATTAAATAAAATACTTGCCTAGTATCACACAGTACTTTCACACAGGGAAGATGTGATTGATCCCAGATTATCTGGTTTCTCATTGTGCAATTCAGCTACAATGGGCCTGTGTTTCTGGTGCTTCTGCATCTTCTCTGAGAATAGAACACTTTACTGACAGTTCATTCAGGGACGGCTCCTCCATAAGGGCGGAGGAGCATCACCCCCCTCCAGCAGCGGCAGCTGCAAACCTTTTCCCAAAAAACGATCATAAAATGTGTTTATGATTGTTTTTTTAAAAGGGGCGGGGTCACGGGGATGACGTGCACTGAGGGGGAGTGTTGTACACTCCCCCTCAGAGCGCATGTGTGTTTGGCCGGCCGTCTCGGGTTGGCCAAACACACATGTGCACAGGGCTCTCGACAGCCTAGCAACAAAGTTGCTGGGCTTGAGAGAGCCTGCACAGGCTCCCAGTCTGCCTGGGAGCGCCCTGGCTGGGTAGACTAGGAGCCTGTGCCTGCAGTCGACAAAGGGCAGAGAAAGGAGTGGCGCACAGCGGAGGAGGTAAGTGTTTTTTTAAAAATTTATTATTTTTTAACTTCATTTAATTCGCCGCCCAGCCTCTTCAGCTAGCGTGAGCCGCGACTGAGTTCATTAGCATACCAACAATTAGTTCTTATGGAGCTTTGTTTTGTGCCATTCTGGAATGCTGTAAACAGATAATCTTCTGATACATCTGGGTGTCTGTTTAATTCTGTTGCTGGAGTCACAGTGGTATGTGTGGCCTTAAAACTGCAACGTACTTGTCAACAACATGTTACACGTCATTTTGAGATGATTCACTGCTACTCTTTCTGTTATGAGCTTCTTTTACAGCCAGCAGTGACCAAGACACAATGGGGGTCATTATGACCCTGGCAGTCAGGGTTAATATGGCTGTAGTACCGCCAACAGGCTAGTGGTACATACTGCCATCTTATGAGATTGGCGGGTTGGCTGCAGCCAACCCCCACTTCTCCACTCATACCGCCATAGCAGTATGAGCCGCCGGGCCAGAGATGTCTATCTCCAGCCCGGCGGCCGACAGAATACCGCCCATGGCATTATGAGCCGGCCTACCACCATAGTTTCCGAGGCGTTAGCAATGCCACGAAAACTACGGCGGTAGGCCCTACTGGTGACAGGGAATTCCTTCCCTGTCACTGGTAGGCTGCTCCCCCACCCCCGCAACACTCACCTGATGCCCCACTCTCCCCCTCCATCCAAACTCACCCCCCATACACACACTAACCCCCACCCCGATCCACAAACACCCCCTCACCACCTCCGATCCACAAACACCCTCCCCACCCCCATACATGCACAACTGCAGACATGCACATACCACACCACTGACCCCACGGCCACACACGCACACATCAACCCCATCAGTCACAGCACCCCTCACCCCACACTCCCCTCCCTGCATACACGCACCACGCATACACCCATTCATTAACACTGCATACATGCATACAACCACGCAAACTACACAACACACACAGACGCATTCACACACACACTCAGACACACACACACAACACCCCCACGCTCCCACCCCCCTCCCCTGTTGGATACCCAACTGACCTTGTCTGGCAAAGAGGCCGTCTGGCAGGGAACGGGAAGGGGTGCTGCTACTGCCAGCAAAATACTGCTGGCGGTGTTCTACTGGCATGGCGGTGCTGGTGGTAGCAGCGCCAGCTTACCACTGTCCGCCAGCATGATCCCTGCTGGATTTCCGCCCTTCTTGTGGCGGAAATCCGGCAGTGATCATAATATGGCGGATGAATGGTAGCCGTGGTGACGGTATTTTGGCGGCCGTCATCGCGGCGGTAGGCGTTTTTTACCTCCGTGTCAAAATGACCACCAATGTCATGTGAAAGACATCATGTTTGTCGGTGTTGAGTCTTTTATTATTGGGTTATGACACCTGACACTTAAGGCAAGCCCCAGTCACTGTGCAGTATCTGGATTATTCATGAGATTCAGTAACGGGTGTTGGAAATGGCCCTTTTTGCAGGGTTATCCCCAAACTTTTTACCTTCTTCCTCCTTTTTTTCAGGTCTGTTTTTGCTGGTTTATTGTCTCTGCACACTTTACCACTGCTAATCAGTGCTAAAGTTCAACTGCTCCCTATAGAAATTGTACTGTTGATTGATTTATCCATGACTGGCATATTTGATTTACTGGTAAGCCCCCAGTAAAGTGCACTAGAGATGCCCAGGGCCTGTAAATCAAATGCTATTAGTGGGCTCTACAGCACCGGTTCTGCCACCCACATAAGTAGTTCTGTAATCATGTCTCAGACCTGCCACTGCAGTGTCTGTGTGTGCAGTTTTGACTGTAACTTCGACTTGGCAAGTGTACCCACTAAACCTTCCCTTTTCTTATATGTAAGGCACCCCTAAGGTAGGCCCTAGGTAGCCCCAAGGGCAGGGTGCAGTGTATGGTTAAGGTAGGACATATAGTAATGTGTTTTAAATGTCCTGACAGTGAAATATTGCTAAATTCGTTTTTCACTGTTGCAAGGCCTGTCCCTCTCAAAGGTTAACACGGGGGCTACCTTTAAATCTGATTAAAGTGTAGATTCCCTTTGGGAGCAGATGGACATGTGGAGTTTGGGGTCTCTGAGCTCACAATTTAAAAATACATCTTTTAGTAAAGTTGATTTTAAGATTGTGCGTTTGAAAATGCCACTTTTAGAAAGTAGGCATTTTCTTGCTTAATCCATTCTGTGACTCTGCCTGTTTGTGGATTCCCCGTCTGGGTCAGTTTGACAGTTGGGCTGTTCACACCTCTCCTCTAGACAGTGACACAAAGGGGGCTGGGGTGTAGCCTGCATATCTTGATTAGCCATCTGTGCTGGAGGGGAGAGGAGGAGTGGTCACTCACACCTGAAAGGACTGTGCCTGCTCTCACACAATGCTGTCTCCAACCCCCTGGCGAGTGTCTGGGGCCTGGCCTGGACAAGGAAGGATCTTGCAAATACTTGAGACTTTGCTTTGAAGTTTGGAAACTTCAAAGGCAGAACTGGGTATAAGAAGAAGACCCAAAACCCCAGACTTTTAGAATCTTTCTGGAATCAAGAGGAACCTCTGCAAGGAGAAGAGCTGAAGAGCTGGAGGAGGACTACTGTCCCTTTGTTGTGTTGCTTTGCTGGACTGGCCTGCAGTTGCTGCTTCTGCCTGAAAAGAGTGCAAAGGGTGAACTTTGCTGTGTGTCCTGCTTGAGAAAGTTCTCCAAGGGCTTGGAGTAGAGCTTGCCTCCTGTTGGACGCCTCAGGGACACCAAAGGCTTCAGTTTCCTCGACCTGCAGCACTGGGAACTATGGGCCAGATGTATCAAAGGGTTTTACCCATTCTGTGTCTATGAGAAAATGTGTTCGTACATATGGCCCTATGTGTTTTGTGCTGCTGAAGAGGAGAAACCACTGCGACACCACCAACGACGCCGCTGGCCTGCACTGCGCATTGCCCCGCTTCGCACCGCGACCCTGGTCTCGCAGATGCCATCATCGGACGGCTTCACCGAGCTGCTGCTCGCACCGTGACCTGTGGGCCCCGCACTCTGGCATCGCCTGCTCACACCGCAGCCTGGGCATCCCCGCCGCCGCCGCTCCTGCTGACACCGGCGCCGCTGCCTGCCCCATGACCTGTGGACACCGCTCATGAGGTACACGAAGCACTGTCCCGCCCCGCACCGCAGCCCCGATCCACCGACGCCAGCATCATCGACTCCGGTGTCGCCACCCGGCATCCTGTCTGCACCGTGACCTGGGAGACACCGCACGTCCTAGGTACTGTTTGTGGGTCTTCCCGACACAGTAGCTGTTCCGCGACGCCGCAGCCAGCCTGAACTATTGGTTTTGTTGATCACGATGCTGTGATAGTCCCAGGTGGAGCTATCGACTTCAAAGAACTGTATTTTTGAGTAAATCTTGCATAATTCATAGTTTTCTTACTGTATGTTGGATTCTTATCGTATTTGGTCTTGTTTTATATATATAAATATTGGCTATTTTTCTAAAACTGGTGTGGTGCCCTTTTGTAGTGTTTTCACTTATTACTGTGTGTTATGTGCAAATGCTTTACACATTGCTTCTGAGATAAGCCTGACTGCTCGTGCCAAGCTACCACAGGAGTGAGCAGGGGTTATCTGAGCGGGTATCTCCCTTATCCTGACTAGAGGGAGGGTCCCTACTTGGACAGGGTGCAAACCGACTGCCAACTAGAGACCCCATTTCTAACAACGGGCGTTCCCCATCATGGATATTTATCATGCTTCAATGTGCTGTATGGGCTCTTCTGCGACTCCTGTGCCCCCCTCCTGTGGAACTCCTGTGGGTGCTGCCTCTGCTCCTGTGGAATCTCTGAGTCACTCAGGGTCCCATCTGACTCCCCCTCCTGGGTTGAGTCCTCCGGGCGTTGCTGTTCCTCAGCAGCTCCACTTTTTGCCAACCGCAAGATTTGCCTTTGTCAAGGCTTTTTGGTGGAATTCCTTCTTCCAGTGTGGGACGTTGTCTGCATCCCTCAGGAACTCTTCGCCGACTCCAGGGCTGCAGTGCTGACCTTCACATTACCGTCGACCAACTCCTGCATCCACTGCTAGGTGGGTAGTAGCTCCTACTCCTCCTGGACTCTTCTGTGACTTCTGGACTTGGTCCCCTTCTTCCACAGGTCTTCCTCTTTAGGAATCCACTGCTGGTTTCTTGCAGTCTTGTCTGGGTGTTACATTTTCTTATTTTCCTTCCTTTTGGGTGGGTTGGGGAAATTCCATGTGGCGGGGGATTGGCGCTACAGAGGACTCTGGGCTGTATGTAGAGTGAAAAGGTTTATTGTTCTTAGGAAGTTGAAACAATAGGTACCAAAATTAATGAGGTAACAAGAAAAAAAAAAAAAGTTTGATGGCGAAAACTCCAGCTGACTTCTTCTTTATAACGTCTCTGATCTTTGTCGTTTCTAGGTCTCCTGGATGGCGCCGGCTCACGTGACCTCCCAGGCGGAACCGAAAAAAAAAACACAGGAGCGAAAACAAAGGTAAGTGGTTTGTGGGGTTCTGGCCTAGTTTAGCATTTAGGCATGCAGGGAGAGGGAAAAATCCTTGAGATAGAGGTAGAGAAGGGTTATAGACAGACCCGGTAGTGAGGGGGTGAGAGGATTGATACACTTGTGGTAAGTATCTCTCTCAGTGCTCTGCCCAAGTTTCCACTCGCTTAGATACACTCTCTCTGGTGACCCCCTTCGGACATGCCCTCCTCAGTCCCTCCCCTCTTCTCTCCGCCTCCTCTCCCTTGTGCCCGATAGGAAAAAACAGGGTTTCGGTGTCCTTGTAACAAGGACCGTACCTTGTTAAGCCACGACCCTCCAGGGTCGTGGCGGAAAGTGCTCTTCTCCGGGTCACAGGTCTCTCCTGAATGTTCCCAGCGGTGTACTGGAGCCTCGTCTGCTTCAGTCTTTTCGTCCTCCGTACACAGTGACTTCTTCTCCTCCTTCTCCGGTGTCGTTCTCGGAGAGAACTCCTCCTTCCCCCCCACTCCTGAGTCCGTCTTCCCATTTACTAGCGGAACCCGGAAATCCTGGTTCTGCGCGTCCGTAGGCGTTCCCATGTTTCCATGGGAATGTGCGATTTCCCCGGCTGCGGCGTGCGAAAGGTGCCAGTCTGAGGAGCTGATAGGCGCGGTTGAGGAGACCTGTCTACACTCCCCATCCCATGATCGGGACTGGTAGAGGACCGAAGAGTCGGGGAACCGGGACAGAAAATCGGCAGGGCCCTGCTGGGAACCTGGAATGTGGCGGACCTGAAAAGTAAAAGGTTGGAGCTCCAGAAACCAACGTAATACCCTAGAATTTGTGTCCATATGGGAGGCTAACCAGGTCAACGGGGCATGGTCGGTATATAGGATGAAAGGTCTGCCCAATAGATAATATCGTAAATTCTCTACAGCCCACTTAATAGCCAGGCACTCCTTCTCAATAGTGGGGTAGTGACACTCCCTGGGAAGTAGTTTTCTACTGATGAACACTATGGGATGTTCGTGATGCTCACTGTCGGGTTGGGTGAGGACAGCACCTAGACCGACGTTGGAAGTGTCCGTATATAAGTGGAAGGACTTAGAAAAGTCTGGACATTTAAGGACGGGCTCGGTCGTGAGGGACCGTTTAAGCTGGCTAAAGCTGAGGAGTTGAGAGTTGGTGAATGAGGGTAGTTTGGTGAGGTAGTGTTTTTTTAGGAGGTCAGTGAGAGGGGCGGCAATCGTGGAGTACTGGGGAATGAACCTGCGATAGTACCCCACCAAACCTAAAAAGGATCGCAGTTCTTTCTTGGTTTTGGGCACAGGCACTTGTAATATGGCCTCAATTTTATCTTTCTGTGGTCGTAGGACCCCGTTACCTATAAGGTAACCAAGATAGGCGATTTGTGTGTTTCCTAAGACACATTTTTTTGGGTTGGCCGTAAGGCCAGCCTCATTTAAGGTGCAGAACATCTCCTCGAGATGGTGTAGATGATCAGTCCAGGTGTTGCTAAAAATTACAATGTCGTCTAAGTAAGCCGCTGCAAACGCTTGGAACGGTTTTAAGAGTCGATCCATTAAGCGTTGAAATGTAGCTGGAGCCCCATGAAGGCCAAAGGGAAGGACAGTAAACTGATAAAGGCCTGACTGAGTTGCAAAAGCTGCCTTCTCTTTGTCAGCAGAGGCGAGTGGGATTTGCCAGTACCCTTTCATTAAGTCCAGGGTCGACATATATCGGGCACTTCCTAGTTTCTCCAGCACATCATCCACTCGCGGAATGGGATATGTGTCAAAGAGAGATATGTCATTTAACTTACGGAAGTCGATACAAAACCGAACTGACCCATCTGGTTTAGGAACTAGAACCACTGGGGAGCACCAGGGGCTTGTGGATGGTTAGCTAACCTTTAAGGTTGGCATTTTCTTTACTTCTTCTTCAATAAGATGCTTTCGTGCTTCGGGAATCCGGTAGGGTCGCAGGCGAATGGTTTGGCCCTCCGGTGTTCTAATACAGTGATGGATTAACGTAGTTCTACCTGGTATACTAGAAAAAAATTGTGAATGTTTATGTAACAGGGTTGATAGTTGGGTTTTTTCTGTTTCCGTGAGAGAACTGTTTATACATGAACCTTCCCACTGTTCTTCGCTATTGGTGGGATAGAGGTCCATACCTAAAGCAGTGGTTGGGGTTATTAAGAAGCCGGTAGCAGAAGGGTTGGGAGTGTCTTCTGGTGTTTCCCATTTCTTTAGTAAATTGACATGGTATATTTGTGTCCTCTTTGGGTGCTGATTTAATTCGATGAGATATGTGACGGGGGAAACTACTTTTATCACTCTGTAGGACCCTTGCCATCTAGCTAACAGCTTATTTTCGGAGGTTGGTCGCATTATCAGAACTTGGTCATTAGGGTGGAAAGACCGTAACTTGGTCCCTTGATCCCTTGATCGTAATAAGCCTTTTGGTTTGCCTGTGCCTTCTCTAGATGTTTCCGTACATCTTCCCATACTGTCTGCAAGTGATATTTCAATTTATTGACATACTCTAACATGGGTTTTTCTTCCTCTCCTTCTTCTTCCCACATTTCTGCGGCCATATCAAGTAAATTACGGGGTTGCCTCCCAAACACTAGTTCGAAGGGACTGTGTCCCGTGGAGGATTGTTCATGAGTCCGGATGGCATAGAGAACCAGAGGCAGTTTCTGATCCCAGTCCTTTCCGGAGTCTTCCACTGTTTTCCTCAGCAAAGTTTTGATGGTGCGGTTATAGCGTTACACCAAACCCTTAGTTTGTGGGTGGTATACTGGTGTTTTTATCTGTGTGATCCCTAGTATTTTACAGATCTGTTTCATAAGGGCTGACATAAATGGAGTACCCTGGTCTGTTAGGATCTCTTGGGGAAATCCTACTCTAGAGAAGAAGGTTATCATGGCTTGGGCTACTGATTTTGTGGTCATACTAGATAAGGGAATTGCTTCCGGGTATCTGGTAGCGTAGTCTACCAAGACTAGTATATAGGTGTGACCCTTGGACGATGGCAAGAGTGGTCCTACTAGATCCATACCCACACAACTAAATGGAATCTCAATGATGGGCAGGGGTTGTAAAGGGGCTTTCCTTAGGGTTGCTAGTTCTATTAACTGACACCTAGGACACTGTGTGCAGTATTTTCTGATTTGAGCATAAACCCCTGGCCAATAGAATCGTCTTAACAAATATTCCTCAGTCTTTTCTCGACCGCAATGTCCACCCCCTGGCTGGTTATGGGAGAAGAATAGGACCTGATTCCGATAGGGCTCAGGTACCACCAGTTGTTTCTTCTCTCCGTTGGTGGACGTAGTGATTCTATATAGAAGGTTCTTATGAATTAGAAAATAAGGACCCACCTCCTTTGTGGATTCCGTTTTGGCGTTTTTCCATGTGTGGCATAGAGTGGGGTCCTCTTGCTGGCTAGCTCTGAAAGAGATGGTGGCATTGTCGTTGCTGGCTACTAGTTTCTCTGGTATTTGTTCAGACCTTGATATTTGATATTTGTGCTTCTCTTGTCTTTTCTCCCTTCTAGTCAATTTTATGCCAACTGGGGAGCGCTCTATATGACTGTTAGAAAACTGTGCTTCCGACCACCAATCAGGAGATGGCACGGGTAACCTTGTTTTATCTAAGAGATCAGTGAACCGGATATAGTCCGTACCGATGACACAGTCTTCTACCAATCTGTCCATAATCCCTACTGAAAAGAAATCGTGATGTTCTCCCCACTCTACTCTGACCAGCCCTAGTGGATAGTTCTCTTTATCCCCATGAATGCAACAGATGGTAACCCACTGGCTCGGGTCTGGTCCGTTTGGCTTATCAGGTCGCTGCGTATTACTGACTGGCTACAGCCCGAGTCGATCAGTGCTTCTACTGGGGTTCCGTTTACTTCAATGATCTGTTTGAATTTACGATTCCCTCTACCAGTACACAATACCCTACCCCGGGTGACCCCTATTTCCATGGGTTCTACCCGATCGCCTTTTCTTGGGCACACCCTTGCAATGTGTCCCCACTCCCCACAGCTAAAACACTGAGGTTGTTGCATGGGGTTTGCCTCTCCGGGTCTATGAGTTCCTGGTTCTTCTGGTGGTTGTCGGGGAGAATACTTGAGTGGTCCCACTGGAGGTTTGACATTGTTCCTGGGGCCTAGAGTCTGAACATCAACAGACCGGTGATAGGCGCAGGCTAGATCTACAGCCAGTTCTGTATCTATTTTGGGGTGCTGTCTTATCCAGTTCCTGGTATTGCCTGGGAGGGAATCTAGGTATTGTTCCAGGATAACTGCTTTAATGATATCTTCTCGGTCTGTTCCTAACGGTCCCAGCCATTTCAGCCCCAAATCCTTAACCTTGAAATAGAAAGTACGGGGATCCTCACTTTATCCCCATTTCACCTTCCTAAACTTCATCCTATATTACTCTGAGTCATGACCCACTCTTTCTAGAATACTACTTTTAAAATCTTTGTAAGGGGTAGTACCCCCGGGATTGGCGGCCTGGTATGCTGTTTGAAGGATGCCCATTAGGAGGGGCGCGATATATTGTCCCCAGCGTTCTTCCGGCCATTGGGCCGAGGATGCCACACGTTCGAAATTTGTGAAGAAGGAGTCAGGGTCCTCACCTTCTTGGAATTTTTGTAGGACCGAGCTCGGAACATTAGGATGTACTTTCCTGGCTGCCATGGTATCAGTTAATTTCTGGAGCGCAGTCTCATGCACTAGCTGATTATTAGCCATAATGGTGGCTTGGCTTTTTTAGGCCGTTTGAAGGGCCTCTCGGTCTTCTTTTGCTTCCCTTTGATGGGCCTCCCACACCAGTTGGAGGTGTCGCTGGCCTTCTGCCAACTGCTTAATCATATGCTCTAGCGTAGGTTTCTCCCCCATCCTGTTTGTCTGTTTGTTTCGCCTATGGGCTCTAGATCCCACTTCTGACACCACTGTGGCGGGGGATCGGCGGTACAGAGGACTCTGGGCCGTATGTAGAGTGAAAAGGTTTATTGTTCTTAAGAAGTTGAAACAATAGGTACCGAAATTAATAAGGTAACAAAAAAAAAAAAAAAAGTTTGATGGTGAAAACTCCAGCTGACTTCTTCTTTATAACGTCTCTGATCTTTGTCCTTTCTAGGTCTCCTAGATGGCGCCGGCTCACGTGACCTCCCAGGCGGAACCGGAAAAAAAAACACAGGAGCGAAAACAAAGGTAAGTGGTTTGTGGGGTTCTGGCCTAGTTTAGCATTGAGGCATGCAGGGAGAGGGAAAAATCCTTGAGATAGAGGTAGAGAAGGGTTATAGACAGACCCGGTAGTGAGGGGGTGAGAGGATTGATACACTTGTGGTAAGTATCTCTCTCAGTGCTCTGCCCAAGTTTCCACTCGCTTAGATACACTCTCTCTGGTGACCCCCTTCGGACATGCCCTCCTCAGTCCCTCCCCTCTTCTCTCCGCCTCCTCTCCCCTGTGCCCGATAGGAAAAAATGGGGTTTTGGTGTCCTTGTAACAAGGACCGTACCTTGTTAAGCCACGACCCTCCAGGGTCGTGGCGGAAAGTGCTCTTCTCCGGGTCACATGTCTCTCCTGAATGTTCCCCGCGGTGTACTGGAACCTCATCTGCTTCGGTCTTTTCGTCCTCCGTACGCGGCGTTTTCTTCTCCTCCTTCTCCGGTGTCATTCTCGGAGAGAACTCCTCCTTCCCCCCCACTCCTGAGTCCGTCTTCCCTTTTACTGGCGGAACCCAGAAATCCTGGTTCTGCGCGTCCGTAGGCGTTCCCATGTTTCCATGGGAACGAGCGATTTCCCCGGCTGCGGCGCGCGAAAGGCGCCAGACCGAGGAGCTGATAGGCGCGGTCGAGGAGACCTGTCTACATTCCACTAACTTACTCTTTTTCTCCTGGTCGCTAGGGTTCACTGTGGTACTTATCTTTGGGGTTTCTTAGCATCCCCAGCTCCCCTTTACACATTCCACCTAAGTTGGTGGGGGTCCTGTATTCGCATTCCATTTTTTTAGTCTATGGTTTGGGCTCCCCCTAGGGTCACTATTGACTAACTGCATTTGCACTGTTTTCTATCACTTTCTATGCCTATTCCTGGTAACTAGTGTATATAATTAGTGTGTTACTTACCTCCTATTGGAGGGTTGCCTCTCTAATATGTTTTGGTATTGTGTCACTAAAATAAAGTACCTTCATTTTTGTAACACTGAGTGTTTTCTTTATTGTGTGTAAGTGCTGTGTGACTACAGTGGTATTGCATGAGCTTTGCATGTCTCCTAGATAAGCCTTGGCTGCTCATCAACCGCTACCTCTAGAGAGCCTGGCTTCTAGACACTGCCTACTCTGCACTAATAGGGGATACCTGGGCCTGGTATTAGGTGTAAGTACCTTAGGCACACACCAGCCCAGCTTCCTATATCAATCAACAGGCATTTTCCTTTCACATGCATTCTCCATCCACAGGGTCCACACCTCCTTAGCGATGGCACGCTATATACCCTTCTTTTTATGGGCGCTGACCTGCAGAGAAATACATACAGGAACTTATATCAGTCAGACCGTCCTGCCTGTTACACTTATGGCCCACCATACCCCTTCACATCACCATATGCACACATGGCCCAGCAGACAACTAATACGCTGCCCAGGGGACATCCACTAACCGCCCCTATATGAGGCCTTCACACACACCACTCCATGCATTCATGCCACATGCATTGTGCTCACAGTGTACTCACCTGTTGGTCTGGAGGCCCATACAGTAGTCCGTACTGGGGTCGGACCCGATCCACCAGTTGCTCCAACTACGCCGAGGTGAAGGCAGGGGCCCTTTCCCCAGTCACACAAGCCATGGTAGGTTCCAGACACAGGTCACAGCAGCACATGCAATGTAGGTCCTCTCCTATGGAAGGTCAGGTAACAAGTGAGTGATCAGATAGAAAATGGCGGTCACGATCCCCGGTGGTGCATACCCTCACCGCCGGCGTACATCACCATTGGCTACTGTACCCCATGGGCCCAATGTTAACCAATTAGGAGTTGCACGGCGGTTCCCGACCGCCTCCCGCAATGGCGCCCAACGTCAGCAGAATTACCTCACTCCCACCTGTCCCTCCACACAGGACAGGCAGATGCCATTTCAGGGGCAGGGGGAGGCAGCCCTGGATAATAACTGCATCACAGTTAAAAATTGGACATACAGGACAAATACCACTTACCCATTACAAATTAACATCATTCATTGTACTGTTGTGGCTCCGATGTTCAGTTTATGACCGACTCCTCACTCTTTTGTCCCTTAGACTGCAATCGCTGCGGATGAATAGGAGATGGAGACATACCCCGGTGTACAGATCCCTGGTGGACTTGGCAACAATGGAGGACAGGCACATTATCCTCACCTATAGACTTGACAGGGCAACAATCACAGAGCTGTGTGCCCAACTGGAGCCTGACCTGATATCTGATATCCGTCACCCCACTGGGATCCCCCTCTCGTGCAAGTCCTATCTGTGCTCCATTTCTTGGCAACTGGTTCTTTACAAGTGACAATGGGCTTGGCAGCAGGAATGTCACAGCCAATGTTCTCATTAGTGCTGACCAGAGTGGTGTCTGCCCTGATTAATCACATGTGCAGCTACATTGTGTTCCCCCAGGTGGAGGATTTGGCCACAGTGAAGGCTGACTTCTATGCAATGGGACATATCCCCAACATAATTGGGGCAATTAATGGAACAGATATTGTATTTGCCCCCCCCCCTACCCCAGGCAAAATAAACAGGTGTACAGAAATTGTAAGAGTTTCCACTTCATGAATGCACAGATGGTGTGCTTGGCGGACCAGTACATCTCCCACGTCAGTGCTAAGTATCCTGGGTCGGTGCATGATGCCTTTATCCTGAGGAATAGCAGTATCCCAAATGTGATGGCCCAACTACAGAGGCACATTGTGTGGCTAATAGGTGAGCCCTGGTTCCCACCCAGTACATGTTGGTGTATGGGTATGGTGTGGGCCATATAGGATAATGTGTTCCTAAATGTTGTCCCTTGATATTTGCAGGTGACTCAGGTTACCCCAACCTATCATGGCTACTGACCCCGGTGAGGAATGCCAGGACAAGGGCAGAAGAATGCTACAATGAGGCGCATGGGCGAACAAGAAGGATAATCAAACTGACCTATGGCCTCCTGAAAGCCAGGTTCAGGTGCCTCCATCTAACTAGGGGATCTCTGTGCTACTCACCCAAGAAGGTCTGCCAGATAATCGTTGATTGCTGCATGTTGCACAACCTTGTCTTGTTACGCCATGTGCCTTTTCTGCAGGAGAAGGAGGCTGGAGATGGCCGTGTGGCAGCAGTGGACCCTGTGGACAGTGAGGATAAGGATAAGGATGAGGACAACAGAACTGCAGTGACTTGACAATACTTCCAATGACACACAGGTAAGACAGTCTTACACATTTCATTGTCATTATTTAGATTATCTTTGGCACTGGCATGCTGTTATTTCCCACTCACTGTACCCTTTGGCAACTCATTTTGCAGATGTTGGTGCCCCACTGTCGCTCCTGGTGTGATCACTGCAGCCAACTACAGGTCTTTCCTATATTTACATTACTGTACATTTGAATTGCGATGTTTGCACGAATACATACTTAAATAAGTTTGACATACTCCATACTGTTTTTTCAAAGGGTGTTTATTTAAGTGCTAAGAAGTAGAGTGGCAAGTTTATTGGGATGGGGTGATGATGGAGGAAAGTCCATGGTATTGTTCCAGTCTAATTGTAGCACAGGTGCATTGTCCAAGGAGACATAGGAAGGGGAGCAATGGCAGTTCAAGGTGGACAGGGTGACAGGGTGGGACACAAGGGTGACAATCAGGAGAGTCTCTTTTCCTGGTGTGGGTCTTGGCAATAGTCTCTGGCTTCTGCCTGGATCGCAGGGAACATTTGCGGGGTGGTTCACCTTCTGCAGGGGGAGGGGTGCTGGTGGCTTGTTGGTCCTGTGGTGGGGCCTTCTGTCCACTAGCGGCCACGGAGGTGGAAGACAGTTCAGATGTCTGGCTAGTGGCAGGGGCCCGCTGTTGTGAGGCGGCCTCCCTCATAATGTTGGCCATGTCTGCCAGCACCCCTGCTATGGAAACCAGGGTGGTGTTGATAGCCTGCAAGTCCTCCCCAACCCCTTGGTACTGTCCCCCCTGCAGTCGCTTGTTCTCCTGCACTTTGTCCAGGATCTGTCTCAGCGTATCGTGGGAATGTTGGTATGCTCCCAGGATCTCTGCTCGTGCCTCCTGGAGAGTTGGTTCCCTGGGCCTGTCCTCCCCCTGGCACCCAGCGCTCCTCCCAGTTTCCCTGTTGTCCTGTGCCTCTGTCCCCTGAACTGTGTGCCCACTGCCACTGACCCCAGGTCCCTGATTATCTTGGGTGGTTGGGTAGGAGGTGTGCCCTGGGGTTCCTGTAGTGGTGGACACACTGCTGATTGACGGGTTCTGGGGACAGAGGTATGGGTACGCTGGATGGGTGCTGTGGTGGTGTTTCCAGATGGGGGAGGCTCTGAGGTTGTCTGTGACTGTGCCTGGGTAACCGACTGTCCAGAGGTCCCAGATGGGCCAGGTTGGTCATCCAGATCCAGGCGACCAGAGTTGCTGTCATCACTATGGGCCTCTTCAGTTGGGGGACTGGTTAGTGCTGGCACCTCTTCATTACTGACATTGGCTGGGATACCTATGGAGATGTAGGTGCTTTGTTATTGTTTCTGTGTGTGACATAATGTGCATCAGTGGGTTGCCCTCTTTGTTTGTATTTGCCCTGGCAGCTTTCACTTGTTTACGTTGGTGTACGGTGGTATGATTAGTTCTTTCTAGTGTGCATGCCTTAGTGATAGGCGTCCATACAGGGCTGTGAGTGGTGTACCCATGCATTGGTATGGCATGCAGGGCCTGGCATTGGGATGAGTGAGATGTGATGGTGGGGTGTGTGGGAGGTGGTGGACTGATGGGAGTGAGGGTGAGGGTGGGGTTATGCGATGGCATGGAGGTAGAGGGGGTGATAGTACTATAGAGTTCACTTACCAGAGTCCAGTCCTCCTGCTACTCCGGCCAGACCCTCAGGATGCAGTATTGCCAAGTCTTGCTCCTCCCATGTTGTTAGTTGTGGGGGAGGAGGTGCGGGTCCACCGCCAGTTCTCTGTACAGTGAGTTGGTGTCTTGCTGCAATGGAACATACCTTCCCCCATAGGTCGTTCCACCTCTTCCTGATGTCGTCCCTTGTTCTTGGGCGCTGTCCCACGGTGTTGACCCTGTCCACGATCCTCCGCCATAGCTCCATCTTCCTAGCAATGGATATCTGCTGCACCTGTGCTCCAAATAGCTGAAGCTCTACCCGGATGATTTCCTCCACCATGAACCTTAGCTCCTCCACGGAGAATCAGGGGTGTCCTTGTGGTGCCATGGGTGTTGTGTGAGTTGTGTAGGTGAGGGTGGGTAGGGTGATGTGTTGGGGTGTGTGAGGTGGGGTGTGTGGCTCTGGTTTTGTCTGTAGTCATGGTGTCTGTCTCATGCCAATGGTTTGTATCCGTAAAGGGTTGTGGGTATTGTGGGTGTGTGTTTTATAGTGGTGTGTGGGTGTGGTGTGTGTATGGGTGTCAGGTGTGTGTATTTGGTATTGTCAAATGTAGTGTTGTTTTGTATGTGTGTGTGTATTTTGAGCGCAGCGGTAAGTACAACCAATGGTTTACCACTGTTGAATGTCTGCAGTGGTGATTCGTGGGTCATTATGTGGTGGGCGTTGTTCTGTTGGCATAATGGTGTGGGTTTTGATACCACTAGTTTATCACTGACCTTTGGTGTGGCAGACTTATGTCTGTGTCTAAATAGTGATGAATTGGTGTGTATGTGTCATAATATGGTAAACGGATATCGTCCGCCGCGGCGGTATGTTGGCGGCAGTCAGCATGGCGGTAAGTGGGATTTACCGCCAATGTCATAATGAGGGCCTAAGTCTGTAAGAAAGACAGAAGAGATTGAAAAAGAAAGAAAATACAAGCCAAGGCTTTAAAATACAAATAGAAGACAGGAAGAAGAAACAAAGTAAGAGAGATCTCTAGAGGTATTAACCTTCTGAAATAGAAACTTACCTGTGGTTTCTTCTCTCCGAGGGCACCAGTGGTTAAAGTCTGGGACCACACCTAAAAGAAGGGAAGAAGAAGAGTTCACTGACAACAATAATGTGAGAACCAGAGACTAAAATTGTGGAGTACTACAAATATAATGACATATTGAGGCCCAGTGAGAAGGACTGGACCTGCATCCCTCCAGTCTAGAACCCATGCATAGTTGTCGGGCCTCCTGATCTGAAGTCTCAGGGACATAAAAGACTTACAACCACCCTTCTTCTGCACTTGGACTTTGCCATCTGTGAGTCTGCCCTGCTTTGTGGTGCCGCGCTAATTTTGGACCCTTGGAAGTAGGCCTAGATGCTTGCTCCAGGGGAACCGATGCATCCTTTCCGGCTGGAACAGAACCGGTGCATCGCTGCTGTTGCGCAGAACAGAATTGGCTCATCACTGCTACTGGGTAGGTCAGAACCAAAACAAGAGACTCCCATCACTGCATCTTGGGAGCGGCACATCGCCTTTGGAACTGCCACTGCATGACACTTTCCCCAGCACAAGCTCCTCACATCCCTTGTTGACGGCAGCCTCGATGACAATGTGAAACATCTGCATTGCCGCTACTGTGTGGATCAGAACCAGCGCTTCATCTCAACTGACCACGCATCCTCAACACCGGTCTTCATATCACAATCCCGTCAACAGGATCCTCGACCTCCACACATCAGGATCTTGCACCGCAGCCTTGCCGCATTCCAGAACAGACTCATCTCCCTGGCTGCTCAGCTCATCTTTGTTCAGGACTCACACAACGCTCCACAACCAGAACAGGAGGTACTTTGGTTCAACGGGCCTAACTGGGTCCCTTTAGTGTCCTCTGCTCCATCGCAGTCAGCCTGAATTTCTGACTTTGTCCTGATCCAGCACAACCACATATCTCCGGTTGGTGCTTCTTGCTTCTAAGCGCTGTTTCACAGTATATTCTTTAAAAAAAATCAAAACTCATGTTCTACTTATTGGATTTTTCTTGTTTTGGTCTTGTTTTATTTATTAAATTAAGTTACCTGATTTGGGATCTTTTGTATGTTGTCTTCACTGTTTTACTCTTTGACGTGTTGCACAAATACTTTACAGTTTAGCCTGACTGCTCTGTTCCAAGCTACCAGAGCGTCAGCACAGGTTAATTTAAGCTTTGTCTTATCCTGACAAGAACTGTGGTTGCTGCTTGACCACGGCTCACACCCGAGTGAACCAACAATCCAAATACTCACAACAGTGATTGAAGATACAACTCTTGAAGCAATAAGCTAAAACCCATCAAGATGGGTCAGTGTCTGCTAGATCAGTGATTCATCCAGCTCAAGCTACTCTAATACATCATAGTATACTACAAACACAACTCCTGTCACCTTCATAACAATGCAGCTCAAAGGCATACGTCTGTCTAAGTGTTTGCTCTCTCAGTGGTGCTTCCCTTCAACTTATACTGACAACTGATATCCTATAATTAATTGATATTGCCTTCGTGAAAAAGTTAAGTTAAACCTACTTCACCTACAAACACTAAGAATGGAATTAAGGTCACATAATCTGGAAAGGTAGATAAAAACTTAACTTGAAGCTGAGCAATGGCTAATTGTGCACCTCAGTAGAACAAAACATACCGCAGTGTCCTCTGGCATGCAAATCTACACACATAGGTGGCCATTACGAACATGGCGGTCTTGACCACCATGCCGGCGGTGGTAATTCCCGCCACCGGCATGGCAGTCCAACCGCCATATAATGTACGTGGCAGAACCGCCACGGATAAATCGCCGCCACCGCAAGGCTCCCACTAGCCTGGCAGTGGCAAAGTTCTGATCCGCCGGATAATGATTACGATTCCACTGCCAGGGAAAGGCTGGCGGAATGACTGACTCTGGGCCCCCCTAGGGATCCCTGCACTATCCATGCACTTGGCATGGGCAGTGCAGGGGCCCCCATGCACAGCCCCATCACGCATTTCACTGCTGCACCCGCTGCACTGCTATATTGCTGTCAGCTCCTTTTGGAGCCGGCATCAATGTTTAGGCCCTGCATCCAGCTGGACCGACGGGCAGAAACACTGTTTACGCCCGCCGGCCCAGCTGGATGTTCTTTATGCACCCGGCCCAGCTGGATGTTCTTTATGTGGCTGGCAGGGGGGTTCTGCACGCAGGCGGTCTTCTGTTGACCATTAGCGTTGAGATCGTAATGACCCCCATAATCTTAATATCCATACATTTATGATACCATTCCTATATTTTTCAATAAACTGAGAAACAATTAGAGGTCACTGCTTCCTTGATGTACAGACCACCGTAGTATGCAAGGGATTTTATGGCCTAGGAGGTTTTAAACTTTCCTTTCCTGGAGTTGTAGGTGCTTTCTGTCATTACACATTGCTAGGTATTCTGCAGCATTTTCTATTATTGTGCAACTTCACCTAGCCTGCTTCCCCCATTTCGTTTTGTTTTCTAAGCAGTCAGCTGCTGGGTCTTGGCTACTGAAAGGCCTGCTCTCAATGCTTATCCTAAACCTGGTCTGCTGTTGTTAGGAATGGGATTGTGCTAGCCTATCTGCCCTACATTGCTCTGAAGAGGAACATGACTAGAGTAGTCAACATAGTCAGTACTACCGAATAGAGGCCCTACACTGGCTGCCCTTACTTTTCCAAATAACTGACAACCAATGCCTGTAACTCTGTGCATTACCACTGCTCAATTGACTCAACCTGTCCTGTTTAAGTTAGATATGGCTTGTTGGGCAATCTTATACTCACACCCACTAACATTACTGGTTAAGCTATGCCCTGCAAAACATGCCTTTTCCAGTTCATTGCTTTTAGGCCTTGGTTGTTAGCACAGCTGTTGCCAAACATAATGTGATCAACCTAAAACAAGCATTGGAAAAATCAATATGTTTTGCTAATGTCACTTATAGGCTCTGCCAATGGTTTTTAGTCACTAGGCACAACATCCCAATGCTGTGCAGCTTGGCAAAGCTTGGAAAAAAAAGCCTCAGACATGAACACCTTTGAAATTTTGTAGGTGTGCACACCATGATTGTATGCATCTACACAAGTAATTTATTTCTCTTTTTAGCTACCAATTCAAGTTGAATCGGTAACTATAAAGAACAAAAAGAAATTGCTCAAAAGCATTGTTTTTGTTTTTTAAAGTGAGCAGAGGAAGAATGGAAACAAGGGGGACTAAAGCAATGTAGTGGGATTGTGTGGGAGAAGGGCATTCATGAAAGCACCACTTTAATGAATTGGGTAACAATTGAGGAAAAACATTTTTGTAAAGCAATGCCCTTTTTTGTATGGGGATCCCCAGGCTTTTTGACTAGTGCTGCTGGCTTTTCGACTCTTGAGAGTGCACTGAGGCCTGCTAACCAGACCTCAGTGGCAGTGCCCTGACCCCAAAAGTGGTATGTTACATTGGCTATGCCCAATTGGCATAAACTGACCTACCTCTAGGTCGCTAGCATAAGGTTCCTGGGGTACCCAGGGATTGTAAGTTAGAGAGCAACCTCAGGGACTGCAGCGCTGGTTGTGCCATCCTGGGTATGACAAAGGTAAAATGAGCCTCCCATTGCGCTACGACAGACTGGAAGAGCAGTTTCCGACTGCTAGCCAAGTTTGCCATTTTAAGCTGTGCAAAGTCAGATGTCCCCTAGAAATGTGTAAGTCACGTAAGTAAGTAAGTTATTTTAGCACACTAGCCCTGCCGCAGTGCACTTTAACCTAGATATATTTTATTCAGCTTTGCTTATTTTAACAATAGCCATATTTGCGGTCTTGTTTGATTTCTCTCTATCTAGCTGTTCTTTGCCTACGCCAGCACTGCGTTCTTAAACAAGACATTTTGTTCACTCTGTGCTTTCTCAAGGCTGCAGTAAGATAGGTTGCCGGTAAACGTGGTAACGCTTTGTCTCTGGTATTTATAGAAGCATACACATCCTTATGTAGGGACATTTTCTCAGATCATCAGCTGTTTTATTATAAAAACACTTCTTCTTCCCATACACGTTAGAGGGAGATTCCAGCCAGATGACCACGACTGTATGCTGATTGCTGAACGCTTTGCTACAGCTGTTCATGCAGACTTCAGGCCTCTTGCTCAGGTATGAGGGATGATGTCTTCCCGGGGGAACCTGAAGGGCAGAACTAGAGGAATTATATTAATGACTTTAGTGAAAATATGGTAGCGTTATTTTTATGCTTCACTTTCCTTGTCACAATTCTAATCCTGTCATGCTTTATCATCCTGGTTATTGCAGTACATGCTTTATTATCTAAGATGCAGTTACTTCATTAAAACCTTATTGAAACATATACTGCCTCTGACTGTCCTTGCATATCTGAGACTAATGTAACTGGGAGATACAGATGCGACTGAGTGACCACGATTTCACTGAGGAGTCAATTGTGTCATGTGCTTGGCTGCCCAATCATCCCTGCTCTTGGGTAGAGATGAGGCACTGCTAGTTAGCTGTAGCAGACCCGGACTAGGCCGACAGGTGTCTCCTGTAGTGATTTAAGCTCAGTCCCCCCACACCGCAGGTGATTCTGCCACTCAAATCCAATAGTCTCATTAGAATAATGAGAGCCCACGTGACATGGCGCCGCCAACGTTTGGTCAGGTTCTAATTTTCGGGTCCTCCTGAGTATCTCTGTCTCACTACATACAAAGACACCTCAGTACTATATGCGGAGACGTCTGTGGTATTGAGGATTTTCCTCCTCAGCTAAGTAGGGAGTACCTAACTAACGATGTAGGTTGTTCAAGCTTGAACCATTAAAAGAATAATCCCCATTTGGTGTATCTATCTCTGAACGAAACTCACCATTCATTATGGCGAACCCGCAACAGGCAGGAATTGCAGTCAATATGCAACCAACGCTTACTGCACATTTACTGGCACATGGCCTGACGGCCAAGGGGGGTCCAGTCACATTTGTTGTTGAGGCTCATCCAGCCTATAGAACAGAAATCTTTTATTCTTGGGTCACATTTCCAGCAGCTGATGGGACCACCAATACATTTCATCACTATACATCTGCAAATATACCTGCACAATACAGAGCATATGAATATCTAGAAATACCTCTTTCTTATCAAGAACATAATAATTGGCTTGATGGCCCCCTATCCCAGAACAATTTTATCTGTTAGGTTAGGTCCTATAAGTAATGATGGTCCTACCTGGCCTTTATTGGCCACTTAAACACCTCACCCTGATGCAGCAACCTTGACTGTAGCTGAAGTCCACTGCTTATACGCTGAGCTGACGGAAATATATAGGCGATTAGTACAGTTTGTAATGCAAATATTAAATACAAACCCAGCACCTGCGGCTCCAGTGCAACCACATGCAGTAACGCCAGGCATTAATCCGGGGACTGTACATTTGATCATGGGTAAAGTACCCGCCAAATGAGAAGAAATTCTGTTTTGGTTAGCTCAAAAAATAAATGCACTGGAAGCAGTATTTCCCCATACGGGACCTCAGGATAAGCACAGAATATTAACTATGTGCTTGCCATTTGGGATGGTTCCCAATATAGGTAACTGTAATATTTGGGGCACGGTATTTGCTACGCTCTATACTACCGCATATGGTACACCAACACTTACCAATTTACCGGAAGTGTTGAAACAAATTCAGGGCGAATACGGGGCTGCCCCGGCCCTGTACTTGGGGTTGCAACTAATGGGCAATTTTACCACAGTATCCTCAATTATATTAAGTAACCTTAAAGGGGAAGCAGTCGCACTAGCGGTGCGCATGCGGATCCGGGACGTTCCTCCACAGGATCAAGAACGTGAGCTGCCAAAGATTATCGTGGGGACCTACTCTAGTATTGGTCAAGATAGTCTGGGGGCCAGACGCACAAAACCACAGCTACAGGGTAAATCTAATAAAGATTCTACCAAGCAAGCTCCTGAGGGGTCTAAGAAACGCTGGGACAAAAAACAAAAACACCTAAAAAAGAAAGGGGAGAATCTCTGCATACGGAGAACCCACAGAATAGATATAATCTCAGAAATAGAGATAATAATAAAAACGCCTGACAGATATCAATATACTGATACATGCCAATCTCGTTCCTTTCAAGACTCACCAGAAAAACGCAGTGAAAGAGGTGGGCCATCAGAGCGAAGAGCTGAGTACGGGAAACCAAGACAGGAATCACAACGCTCAACAGAAGTTTCTGTTAAAAAAGAAGAGAAACTTCCCCAACAAAAACCCCAATTCAAAAAGAAAAAGGTGGCAGCAGTTGCAGTTCGTCATGCCACTCAAGAAGAGTGCTCTATTGAAGAACAAGAAGTGGGCATTATCCCTCTTAGACAGCGCGAAAGAGGTCACAATAGTTCGCCGGAATCTTCTAGAGCATCTGGTGGTGAAAGCAACTTCCTACAAGTTGAAACTGTGGACATGCGTGTCTCCACTCCTGATAGGGTGTACAAAGTAACGTTACAGTTAGAAAGAGACATTGAGTGCACAGTCGACGCAATCTTTTGGGACCACATCGTAAACATATATGATATTCTACTGGTCGCAAAGGGATTGGCCACCTGAATTTGTCCGTACTTGTCCATATGGGGAAGATGTTAATAAACCTTCATTCTCACCCCTTGTTCCCGATGAGCTCGCAGAGTCCTTCGCCATTGATTGGGCATTGGCACAGGCACTCGTGTTATATCGCAACCACGTAGGGTGGGATAAAGACTCCCCCTATCGTGGAATCCCTATTAAAAATCAACCCCAACCACAACCCCAGTATCCAATAAAACATGATGCAAAAGCACCCAGGAGGGAAATCCTCACACAACTGGAGTACCAGGGCGTAATCGAACCCTGTGTCTCACCAGTGAATAATCCCTTATTCCCAGTAGCTAAACCAGACCATTCGTACAGAATAGTCTTAGACTATAGACATTTAAACAGTCATTCACACTCATACGTTATACAAAACTCACATAGCATAGCACTCATGAACATAGTGTGCAAAAAATACAAGACAACACTTGACATTTCCAATGGTTTCTTCTGCCAAAATATAGTGCCTGAGAGTACAGACTTAACAAGTTTCAACGTACTAGGCTCCCAGAAAAAATTCTGTAGTTTACCTCAGGGGTGCAAGAACAGTCCAGGACTGTTTGCAGCTCGTGTGACTTCAGTATTGCACGACATTGACCCTGAAGCATTGCCCTATGTAGATGATATTTATCTGATGGATAATGAATTACTGCAACATTTAAGATTGGTAGCCCGCATTGCTGTAGGATTTGCCGAGTACGGCTACAAATTCAATTAAAAAAAATTTAAAATAGCCTTCCTTAGCGTCCTGTTTCTGGGATACGAACTATCAATTGAAGGAAAGAGCCTAGTGTCACAATTCTTGGAAAAATGCGCACAGTTACAGCCTCCAAATACAATTAAAAAACTCCAATCTCTATTGGGTTTTCTAAATTTTGGCAGAACTTACATTCCTGATTGCACATCACGCATAAAACCTTTATATGACCCAATACGTCCTGACTTTTCAAGTAAATTTTGGACAGTCAAACACACACGCATTCTCAGAGCTTTGCAAACAGACATGCTTGCAGCACAACACCTACACACAAGGAACAATCTGGAGTAATTGCTGGTGCCATTGGTTTTAACTATGTAACTTTCAATGAAGTGAGACAGTCCCGATTGCATACAAATCACATTTGTATGATCAGCAGAACAACCCTTTGCTCCCACTGAGAAAATTCTCACTGCTGTTTAAATGGCTGTCATTAAAGAAAGACCACTAGCCCAGGGAAAACACATTATGGTCGTCTCTCCAATTCCAGCCCTTGAGGCTGTTACCAAAGCCAGCGTTCCAAACGCTAAAGCATTACATCTACGTTGGATTCAATGGGAAACGTCTTTGACAGCCACTGATGTTGACTACATTTTTTACCCAAAATTACAAACTCAAGAATTTTTGCAATATGAACTAGAATATCCCGTTTCAGCAAATACATTGCCTATTGATCAATATCAAAGATTCATGTATACTAATGGCTCAGCAATTGGCACAAAACATCAATACTCCGCTGCTTGCGCAGTGGTAAGTGGCTACATGGAGGATAATACATTTTGTCCTCAGCATACACACACGCAAACCCTAGGGGATTGCACAGTACAACTAGCAGAGCTAAAGGGTCTGGTTATGGCACTGGAACATACGGATCCTGCACAACTAACACTGATTGTTTGTGATTCGTACTATTGTGTCCAGTCCTTCAATGAATACCTGCGTTAATGGCGCCAGAATGGGTTCAGAGATTCTAAAGGCAACACCATCAAACACAGATTTCTGTGGGGAGAAGTAGCGGATCTAAAGGAAATGCTACCAAATGTCCATGCTGTACATACACTTGGACACCAGCTCGTTGGAATACACGTTGCTGGAAATACAGTGGCTGATGAAGCCGCCAAATCAGCAGTAGCTACCGCTGCTGTTGCTGCAGTAACCAGTTCTGGAACAAAACCAGACGATGACATATGGGCTGCTGTGAAAGCCACGGCTAAAGGCACGCCCTATCCAAAAGCATTTCCTGCTAAATATTCCTACTGAATGGGAGGCTGCCTTGAAGCAGAAGTAAGAATACCAGGTGTGGGGGTTCAAGCAATTCCCAACAAAGATATACGATCGGATTTGATTGAAGCAGCGCATGCTGGTGTGGCAGCTGCAATAGCATTATTGCAAGCACTTTATTGGTGGACAGGTCTATACAAACAGGACAAGCAGTATGACATCTGCCAACAAATTAAAGGTTCCACTGTCACACGCCCACCGCAGACACCCCTCCTAATTTACAACAAACCTTTACAATGTGTGTACTTGGACCATTGTGGTCCCCTAACACCGGACAGTGCATACAAATATATTTTAGTCACTGTTGACTCTTGCCCCAGATTTCTATGGGTGTGGCCACAAAATTGGCTGACGCTCAGACTGTTATTAAAGATTTGCAAGTCTTTATCGGTGCATATGCAGTTGCGGTTTTCCACTCGGACCAGGGCCCTGCTTTTGCCTCAAGGGCATTCAGGGACGCCATGGCTTTGTTAGGGGTCAAACTCCATTACTCGTCTCCATTTCATCCCGAGGGAAATAGTGTAGTAGAGCGATGACACCATAATTTTAAAGCAGTCCTTAACAGCCAGAGTCTTGGGTACTTGTCGTAGTTGGCTTAATCACCTGTATGGAGTCCAGAGAGCACTTAACAATCTCTCTAGAAGGTCCCTGGGGGGGGGGTCATACGTCATATGAGTGCCTGTTTGGAACTCAAATGTATGTTCCAGATCTTGATGTTCCTGGTGTGAAGGCGTAAGAAACGCCTTTTGACATAAATGAACGTGTCACTGTCTTGCAGGAATTACAGCAGTTCCATGATGACAATGCTTCTGCCAGTGCTGCCTCCGCAGGAATTAAGGATCTACCAATAACACCCACTGGCTGGATTCCTAAAGTTGGGGATCTAGTATGTGAGAAAGTTGCTGTGAAAAAGGAGTTCTGTCCTTCTTATCGTGCACCCGTCCAAGTCTTGGGAATACACGGTACCAGAACAGTCATTCTACCTCCGTTGGTGGTGCTAAAGAAAATCGTTTTGTATCAATCGACAATGTCAAGTTACACCATGTGGCCGATCCTCCACAGCAGACCAAGAGGAGCAGCCAGTAGTTCCCGAATCCCTCTCACTACTGGTCAAGAAGACCCTTCAAAAGTTTTGAGCAGCAACGCTGACACCTCTCAGAGCTTGGGGAGGGTGGAAAATGATCTTGCATTAGTTCCACTAACATCTGTTACAACAAACAATACAGAAATTACTGATTGATTTGACAGAACTTCAACACAGACGGATGGCATCATTTACTATGAACTACCACAGGAGACCCCTACCAGTTCTCCTCCTACAAGTATGGCTCCAGGTTTTGCACAAATTCCTTCTGGATACTTTGCCAACATCAACAACACTTTCTCGGACTCATTTGCCTCTTCTACATCTGAACTGGCAAAAGCATGTAAGCTGATAAACTGGCTTAAATCAAATTACTTTATTTTCCCATGGAACTAGCTGTGGCTTTCCTTGACTGTACTAGAGTTCCTCCTCTGGATTGGCCTTGTCATAACATTCTTTCTATTAATACATGGTCATTTTCTTCTTCAAAGATCAACAGTTGAACTGGTAGTCGAGGTCCTAAAGCCCAATTTTTCTTCTCACAAAGTCCGCAGAGACTTGTCTTTCGTGAACATTTCCGCCATACCAATTCCTGACGGGATTGTTTAGGACAAAGTCACATTTGATATATACGGCCCCACGGAGGTCATTCAAATACCATATGTGTTTAAACTTTCAATGAACGATGTAATAATACCCGAAGTTGTTTCTGATGACTGGGATGTGGAAACAGTTGATTCTATGATGACTGAATTGCAGTATTTCACTGTATTCGGAAATGAGGATGTTTATCAATCTAAAGAGAATTATGGTGATATGTTTTGCTATAATTATTATGGGCACCATTTCATTCACAGAGCAAGTACCCCAAAGACTGTTTTTAATTATACACAATGGGAACATTGTCCAACTCCACCACCAGGAAGTTCTAAAACATATTCTGAAAAGTTTGCATATTTTTCTGGGCACAATGTTAAAAATGCTGAGTCATATTATTTTAAATTGCTATCAATGGAAAATGTACACATATTATTAACAGATACGAAATTCATTTATTCTGATTTTTTTGTTTCCTGGTTGGCTATAGAAGGCTATGAATATTGGCTGAAGTCGATTGACTTAAAAAGTGTGTGGGGATCTAGAAATTGTCAAATAAGGGGGAAGGAACTGTATTTAGAGCATGCCTGATACCCATTCAAATGATATTTTTAAATGAAACTGTACAACAAACAAGTTGCTTAGGCTTAGCAAAAATTAAAGATTTTAATGCGCTGAGTATTCCTGCCCCTACAAAATTTTACAAATGGCAAAAGTATATAAGTGCAACTGAAGATCTGCTCGATGAATGGGTCCAGAATGGAACGTTTAATGCTTCACTGTCACGTCCTGGCAAGTGGTTATTGTGGCCAATAGATACCAATGGGTGTCATACTCCTTTTATAAACTCAACGGGGTGTTTTAGAACTAGTAGGCCGGACCCTCGCTATGTGTCATCCGAACATGCGGGTATAGTAACAACATACAATGTAGGGAAACTATGCCAACAATGGCTGAAGAGTTCCTCACTAGATGCTGTTGGAGAACAACTCAGTCCCCTGTCTAATAACACTGAATTACAGAACTTCCTGTTAGGACCCAGGAAACAACGCAGAAAGCGCTTCTTATATGCAGTATATAATGAAATTTAGAAGCTTTCCCAACAAGAAGCTGCTGCCCGGTTAAGGCAAATAGACCAGGAAAACTTACAGACGGCATTAGCTGTTGTAGATAATGGGATTAATACCCTGTCCGACCGAATATACACCTTAAACAACATTGTTTCTTTTGCAATAGACATAATACAAAGTGATATGTCTTTGTTACACCATGGACAAAGTCAACTAAGGTCCATTATGCAGTTGGGTTGGACACTTCAAACACTGAAGGCAGGTCACATTCCCTGGCAACATGTTAGCACTAGGGACATATTTTCTACATTTAATTTAACGCGACAACAACAACTAATGGCTAAGAAAGAAGCGACCTATGTCATGTTAAACATCAAAAAGTTAGAAAAGTTGCCTTTTACTGTGGCTGAAATACTATCTGCTGAGTGGTTAATACACAGGGTAATTAATCTGCCTATTTCAACACTCCAATTCACGTCCTGCTTAAAACACATTCCAGGAGGCAGATATGAAAGACTGAGAGATAGTTACATCCATGAGGTGTGGGAGCTGCCCTTCTCGTACAAATGTCTCAGTGGCCTGAAAGACATCTTTCTTAGCTGTAGTGAAAACAAGACTTCTGTCAGCCATTCAATGGTTGGTAAACAGCTGTCCTTGCACGGGGCGTGCAATGCTTCGGCAGCGAACTTGGCTTGATATCTGAAGGGAGTTCCAGTCCCCTTGATTAGACCTGTGACCGAGGTGCTCTCAAATGGCAGATATGTTCTCCTCAGTAGTGAAAACTGTTGTGGGATGCAAGCCGGAATAGTTTATGTTGTTTTGGTCTCCAAGATTGTTACATGCTGCGGGAACGTACTTTTTCCTGAAGTAGCTGAGATTTCGCCCAATATTGCTACTTCTAATGTGAATTTTGACAAGTTGAGCAGACTCAAGGCTTTATTGTTTCAAAAACATGTGGCACTCACATCTGCACGTAAGACCTGTACACTTCAGGTGGCAAGGTCATCAGCAAAGATACAGTACCTTTTAAGCACCAACTTTCTGAGACACTTTGGTGAGCTCGTGGGATGAATATATAATGCATCCAGTACTACTGGAATCACAAACTTTTTTAAGGCTGTTGGTTCTGATTTCGTTCATACCTTCTCCTCTATATTCTGTGTAACACCATCAGCCATCCACTCAATATTCTCCAGTATTTTCGAGGGATTTCCAATAACTTTGGCTATAATAGGTGGCATTTTGCTATTGCTACTTTTTCTGCGCAATGGCTGTCCTGCAGCAACAAGGAGCACTCTCACCAGCGAAGCTGTGTCGTGAACAAATGATGCAGTACTTTGGAGCAACACTCCTGGAGCAACTGGAGTGTGACTGGTCTCTGTCATTCAGACCAGTTTTGCATTGTGTGCAGCCCGTGTTTCGGTGCCTCTGGTGCTTGTTCGAACATGTACTGAAAGTTTGTCTACGCAGTGCTTGCTTTCATTCGACGCTGATCTGTTGATGTTCTGGATGAGGGCTCATTACTAGACATGCTCGTTGAGAGTGCGTTTGCTACGGGAAGCTGCTTAGGAGTTGCCCTTTATGGAGGATGCAGCTCTGAACTCATTATTGGGCACACCACGGAATGCTGCTGCATTGGCTGGAGCTCAGGCTTTGGAACACGAATGTTCCTTGGTTCTTCTTGGCGATGAGTTTCCTACTTTACCACCTGCCAAAGTGGAAGATTTCCTGTCTTCAATTATCCCAGATTCGATTGGCAATTTCCAAAATGACTCTGACTCTTGAAATTCTGCCTTTTTTACGCCACAAATGAATATTTTTGAATTGTACTTTTATATATGCTCAAGTTTTTTTTTTGACTTGTCATTATTGACGTTCTTATACATATCTTAGGTTGAATTTGAGCAGCTTTTATATATTATTAGGCTTTGAACCACCTTTGAACCGGCAAGGAGAGGGTGTTGTGTAGCCATTTTAGGTATAGCTCCATATATGTTATTTTAGCACAGTAGGCCTGCTGTGGTGCACTTTAACCTAGATCTACTTTATTCAGCTTTGCTTAATATATTAAGAATCGCCACATTTGCGGTATTGTTTTATTTCACTCTATCTAGCTGTTCTTTGCCTAGGCCAGCACTGCATGCTTAAACAAGACATTTCTTTCACTCTGTGCTTTCTCAATGCTTCAGTAAGATAGGTTGCCGGTAAACGTGGTAACGCTTTGTCTCTGGTATTCATAGAAACATACACATCCTTACATAGGGACATTTTCTCATAACATCAGCTGTTGTATTATAAAAACACTTCTCCGTCCCATACACGTTAGAGGGAGATTCCAGCCAGATGACCACAACTGTATGCTGATTGCTGAACGCTTCGCTACAGCTGCTTATGCAGACTTCAGGCCTCTTGCTCAGGTATAAGGGATGATGTCTTCCCAGGGAAACCTGAAGGGCAGAAATAGAGCTTAACATGCTATGCTCTAATATAACCTAGGTAGGAATTATATGAATGACTTTAGTGATAATATGGTAGCATTATTGTTATGCTTCACTCTCCGTGTCACAATTCTAATCCTGTCATGCTTTATCGTCCTGGTTATTGCAGTACATGCTTTATTATCTAAGATGCAGTTGCTTCATTAAAACCTCATTGAAACATATACTGCCTCTGACTGTCCCTGCATATGTTGGTCTAATGTAACTGAGAGAAACAGATGTGATCTGAGTGACCACGATTTCCCTGAGGAGTCAATTATGTCATGCACTCGGCTGCCTAATCATCCCTGCTCTTGGGTAGAGATGAGGCACTGCTAGTTAGCCGGAGCAAACCCCGGATTAGGCCGACAGGTGTCTCCTGTAGTGGGTTAGACTCAGTCTCCCCACACCGCAGGTGATTCTGACGCTCAAATCCAATAGTCTCATTAGAATAATGAGAGCCTACGCGACAACCCCTATGGCAGGCTAATTGAGTCCTAAGGCAGGGTTTCATGAGCAAAACTTGTATTTTTCATGTTCTGACAGCAAAAAACACAAAACTGTTGTTTTTACTGTGGAAAGATTTGGTCACCCCATTGAGGAGTGCAGACCTTTCAGCTGTTCTAACTCCTGAATGGTGCGACCAAAGTTAAAACTCCAAGGCATCAAACAACTTGTTGCATTAAGCCCAACTTGGTTCTCAAGTGGAAATTAATGTAACAAGTTACAGTGTGCAACTTTTACAAAGTTTCCACTTTGATGCCTTCATTTTTCTTTCCCCTTAACGATTGCCCATGAACCAAAGACAGATTTGTACCCTCCTAGGCAGACTTGCTAACGACTCCCAGTAAAGGAGACAATACAGGCTTGCACTGGAGAGGTGTTACCTCCCTCTTGCAGGAAGCTACATAGGTTTTGACCCAAAAGGTGAGCTTCAAAGCCAAAGTCACCTTTCAAGAGCAAATGTGGAACACTTGGGAGAAGAGCAGCCCCATTGTTTAGGCAGGCTAGCTGGCAACTGGGAACGAGAGAGGAAAGCTGTTTTCAAACCGTTTTTTTAGGGACGGGTAGCCCTCTTGTAGCCACACCTCTAGGTTGGGCTTGGGAGCGCTGGGTGCCTATAGGGAGGGTTCTGCCATGTTGAGAGTGGGCAGAATGGTGCATATTGGGATAACCAGATGCCATACTTCCCAGAAAATGGTCACCAGAAGAGAGGGAACCCGTGAATCCACTGGCTACCAACAACATCCTACACTGAGGGCATTTTTTTAGCTTAAATAGGGCCCAGGTCTCATCTGGACTGGAAGAAGGACTGAAAAAAGACTGCCCTGTTGCACTGTGGAATCGAAAAAAGAGAGGCAGCTCAGGTGTGAACTTCACCTGCTGACCCTGGTGACTAGCAAAGGAGAGGGACGGTCCTTTCTGTGTCCTGCTCAAGAGAAGTCATCTCCTGAGCCCAGCCTAAGTCCAGAAACTCCAAGAGTCAATTAGCTGACTTCCTGTTTACAGCACAGGGCCACAACAGCTGAGACGCCTGCTGGGGCAAGTTGGTAGCCCGGAATCTTCGGATCCCTGCCAACCACCACCTTGCAGCACCAGAGAACCAGGACTTGATGCTCAAAGTTGCACCTGAGTTTGCTGACCCTGGGACAGTCGTCGGAGTGTAGCTTAGTCATCCAGTAGCCGAGTTATCGTCCAGGGGAGGATTTGGATGTGACCACGATACTGGGCGACTTGTAGACCAGTAATGACTGGACTACTACTGGCATCGAGAAGATTTTGAGGGACGTCGACCCTGTGACCAGGATCACCTCACCCCCTTTGTGGACTGAGTAATAGCCACAGTAAGACCCCTATCTACTTCATTGCCTCCACTGCATCCTTGAGAATGTTCAGCATCCTGTATTACTTGCATCAGGACCACTTCCATAGGAAACCACTGCAATGGATGTAAGCATCTGGAACTGACTGAGGTTTGCTTCTTACCATTGAGGTAACTGTTTCTGAGGACCTTGCTGGTTCCCCTGACTGACTCTCCAAGTGAACGTCTTACAACTAGCCCAAAGTTTCAGTGAAAAAGTGTCTAAGTGCCAGATTCATTGAATTTGCCAGTGCTTGTTTGTAGTTGAGTGAAATGCTTTGATTTACTATACCTTGTAAATTCTATATCTCTGGAACCCTGTGATGGATCCTTGTTGTTGTGGTGTCTAAAAATACATTAAAAATACAGTCTGCAGTGTTGGATTTCCTTGGAGTCTTGTCGATTTCTTCTTCAATTGGTTTGGTGCTGTTTAAATACTTTACATTTGTCTCTTTGTGTAAGCCTTGCTGCTCAGAGCCACAGCTACTCATGGTTGAGCTGTAGGTTAGACAAACAAAACCTACTGGTCCTAAAGGGGTTGGTAAGTGTATTACATGGTGAGTTTGCATAACCACACCCTAAAATACACCCCATTTACTGACAGTTTTTGTATTTGTTTTTAAAGTAAGCGAGGGGAAAACAGAAGCCATGGAGGGCTGAAGTAACACAGGGAGGATGGGATAAAAAAGCAACACAGAGATGGGTGGGGTTTAATTAACATGGTAGCAATATGAGGAAGGAGGGATGGGGAACCAACACAGAGGGTGCAGGTAGGGGAGACAATGGGAAGAAGTACATGGGCAAGCGCAATAGGGAGGCAAGCAACAGATAGCAATATGGGGAGAGAAGTGCATGATGGAGACAGCTTGAAAACACCTATGCTCTCATGGAGTGCTTAACTCACCAAGTAAGCAATGGAAGCAGAGATGCCAGCCAGTTAAAGCAATGGGAAAGAAGCAATGCTTCATGAGAGTGGCAAATTCAAAATTGACAAGTTGGGACACTAATAAGAAGCAGTCAAATGAGAGTGACAAGGAAGGCCAGCCAATGGTAAACAATGGGTGGGCTCCAATCCCCCCTTTGTGCATGGTAATCCACAATATGCTCCACAACAGTCAGTACATGCACTGTCTAGGAGGCTAGACCTAAAAAGAGCGACCAGGAGTGCTACAGAGAGGGGCTTTGGCTCATCCACATGGTGGTAGCCAGGAGTACATCTTGATTGGGCAGAAGTTGTGTGCTTCCACAGAAAAAGGGTGCTTCCCCACCCCAAAGCTGTGAATATTTTGTTTGGTTATCCAGTTTCCTGAGCCAGTATCAGTATGGCTACCTTTCCTTGACCTTTCAGGGGAATACACATGGCATTATAATACTGTTAAAGTATCTTAGATAACTAGACATTTACAATGTTTTTCTCTAGCGACAACAGAGGTGGGAGGAGGGTAGTTCTGAGGAATGTATATTGCAGTCCCAACATCATTCTCCTTCCATCATTAGCTTTATACTTACGAGTGTACTTTTTGTTTGAAAACAGTATGGAATGTGCAGGCCAACACTAATCAACCTAGAAACACGTGTCCAGAGATACACAGCACTTGCTGCACCTACTTAGGTGAAAGACTTTTGATTACTTTTTCAACACAAAACAAAGTGACTGCATTTACCATGATGCATTGGGGCTCACTTTTTGCTGGAGTGTGAGGCAGTGTGCTCCCTTTTTTCTTTTTGTCCAATGACTGCTCCCTTGAGCTAACGAGCTGACGAGCTCTGGTGAGGCAGCTGTGCGCCAGTGAGTGGTACATAAACCTGAGAAGACTTTTGGCGGCATTTCAAGCAACCCCACAGACTTTGGCTGCTCTCCGCTGATGACGGGCTAAACCTAGAAACACGTGTCCAGAGATACACAGCACTTGCTGCACCTACTTAGGTGAAAGACGTTTGATTACTTTTTCAACGCAAAACAAAGTGACTGCATTTACCATGATGCATTGGGGCTAACTTTTTGCTAGAGTGTGAGGCAGTGTGCTCCCTTTTTTCTTTTTGTCCAATGACTGCTCCCTTGAGCTAACGAGCTGACGAGCTCTGGTGAGGCACCTGTGCGCCAGTGAGTGGTACATAAACCTGAGAAGACTTTTGGCGGCATTTCAAGCAACCCCACAGACTTTGGCTGCTCTCTGCTGATGACGGGCTAAACCTAGAAACACGTGTCCAGAGATACACAGCACTTGCTGCACCTACTTAGGTGAAAGACTTTTGATTACTTTTTCAACACAAAACAAAGTGACTGCATTTACCATGATGCATTGGGGCTAAATTTTTGCTGGAGTGTGAGGCAGTGGGCTCCCTTTTTTCTTTTTGTCCAATGACTGCTCCCTTGAGCTAACGAGCTGACGAGCTCTGGTGAGGCACCTGTGCGCCAGTGAGTGGTACATAAACCTGAGAAGACTTTTGGCGGCATTTCAAGCAACCCCACAGACTTTGGCTGCTCTCTGCTGATGACGGGCTAAACCTAGAAACACGTGTCCAGAGATACACAGCACTTGCTGCACCTACTTAGGTGAAAGACTTTTGATTACTTTTTCAACACAAAAGAAAGTGACTGCATTTACCATGATGCATTGGGGCTAACTTTTTGCTGGAGTGTGAGGCAGTGTGCTCCCTTTTTTCTTTTTGTCCAATGACTGCTCCCTTGAGCTAACGAGCTGACGAGCTCTGGTGAGGCACCTGTGCGCCAGTGAGTTGTCCAACACTAATCTACATGTATGTTTAAATCTGGCTTGACTGTACAGCTGCCATTGATGTTATTGGAAAATAGCTATACGATACTGGGCGACTTGTAGCTTTGGGGGGTAATGGAGTAGGAAGCAGATCATCCGAGCTCCGTCCCTTTTGGGCCCTATCACAACCATAAAGCACGACCATTGGCTTGTGATCACTCACAGCAGAGCCGGGGCAGTCCCAACCTGGGGCAGCTTCTCTCCAGACTTGGCAGATGACCTCCTGTAGCAGTCCTGAGGTTAAGAAATAGCCTCCAGCACATCGCAGGCGCCATATTGTGCCAGTAGCAACCCTCCAGGAGCACCATCAACCCGGGAGATGAGTGGACGCCTAGAAGCTGCTGGTGATGCCTCAAGGTACCACGTCTCTCTCTCCTGGCCCCCCACCCAGGATCACTAAGCAAAGCTGATCTCTCCTGGCCCCCCCACACAGGATCACTAAGCAAAAAAAAAACGCTGTATCTGATGGATCCCCGTCCTTGCACGAGCTCCCGTCTAGAACCAAGCCCACATGATGGTGATCCCCCCATCTCTCTTTTTGCCCAGGTTGGGAGGTGCACTGGATCGGGGCTTGCAACTTCCCCACTACAACTCACCATCATGGCATCTGCGGCGACTCAGGGACAGCACAAGACTTAGAGCATGCGATAACCGTTGTTCCATCCCTCCTCTCTCTGGTTCATCCCAGCCCTTTCCAACTACTATGAAACCCCAAACTTTCTTCTCAGGCTTTCCCCTCCCTTTTTACCCATGTCTCCCAACTAACTTTTTACCTATGTCTCTGAACCACTACTTACAAAACAACTTACTACTTCCCCTTCCCCTATGCCCATCATCCTATCCCTACTGTACACTTTACTAAACACATAAGATCACAAACCTAAAACAAATGGAAAAATAGAAAAAAAATATTACTAATCTTCTAACTATTAACCTCTAATCTTAGGTTCTGGAGTAGCGTGCTTCTCGCCCCAAAGTGTTCTAGTGCATCTTCAAGGGCAGTAATTTCTATATAAATACTGTTTCAAATTACAATTACATACATATATTCCCCCACCACTACATAGTGTGTGGGGCAGTACGGCGACGGTGAGTACGGCCGCCTAGCACACAATGGAGGGGGGGGAAATGACAGTGACACACACACACACACACACACACAACACAGACCCCACCCCCCAACGCCATACACACAATCAGCTGCATTACTAAAACATTTTACCCCGCAACGCCAATGAATAATGCAAGGATAAAACGATTTTGAAAAAGTGAATGTAATGAGAGCAACACATCTAGAAAAATAATTTAGGCAAGAGAATAGATATATGCATATGTACATAAAAAGGGACACAGCCCAGTCCAAAATGTTCATAGGCCAAATGGCCACAGGCCAAAGTCCAAGGCCACATGTCACCTGCATCAACATGGAGAGAACACTGCAGGGGCATCAGTTGGTAAATAGGCAGGCACCTCAGGGGGACGGGGGACAACTCAACTGGGAGATGGAACAACACCACTGGTTCTGGAGGGGGCAACATGCACTTTGCTTGGTCCTGGGGAGTGCAAGGTCACAGTCTCTCAGGTGGGTGACTTGCGCACTTGCTCTGGAGGAGGCAACATGCCCTGTGCTTGGTCCTGGGGAGTGCAAGGCCACAGTCTCTCAGGTGGGTGACTTGCCCACTGGTTCTGGAGGGCACTTTGTGCCCTGCGCTCTAGTTCCTGGGGTGTGTTGGCTATGTGGGTGTCTTACCCACTGGTTCTGGATGGGGCCTCCTGCCCTGTGCTCTTGGTCCTGGCCTGTCTTGGCTATGTTGGTGTCTTACCCACTGGTTCTGGAGGGGGCCTTGTGCCCTTTTCTCTTGATCCTGGGGTGTCTTGGCTATGTGGGTGTCTTATCCACTGGTTCTAGAGGGGGCTTTGTGCCCTGTGCTCTTGATCCTGGGGTGTCTTGGCTATGTGGGCATCTTACCCACTCGTTCTGGAGAGGTCCTCGTTCCCTGTGCTCTTGATCCCGGAGAGTGCAAGGTCACAGTCTCTCAGGTGGGTGTCATACCCACTGGAGTTATAGGGGGGCAGGCCGCACAGCAGCCCATGGAAAGAGGATTGCATACCGTCCGCCGGGAGTGACGGCTGCTCATTGGTGGTGCTGGTGAGGGGAGGCTCTTGCCCATCCCCTGCAGCCTCTGACGGCTGCCGACTGAAGGTGTTGGTGTGGCTGGTGGGGGGAGGCTCCTGCCCATCCATTGCAGCCTCGGATGGCTACCCACTGGAGGTGGTGGTGCTGCTGGTAGGGGGAGGCTCCTGCTCATCCCCTGTAACCTCAGATGGCTGCCTACTGGGGGTGGTGGTGCTGCTGGTGGGGGGAGGCTCCTGCCCATCCCCTGCAGCCTCGGAAGGCTGCACAGCCATGGTTGATGTTGGGAGCTCTGTCACAGTGCCTGCCCCAGGCCCCTTGCTCTTCCTGGCAGCTGAGGCAGGCTCCTCAACCTTCTTAGCAGCTGCTGGGGCAGGCTCCTTGCTTTTTACTGCCAGCTGGGGCAGGCTCCTTTACCATCTTAGCAGCTGCTGGGGCAGGCTCCTTTCTCTTTCTGGCAGCTGGAGCAGGCTCCTTTACCTTCGTGCCTGCTGGGGCAGGCTCCCTGGTCTTTCTGGCAGCTGGGGCAGGCTCCTTTCCAATGAGGCTGCCTGGTGCAGACTCTTTCACCTTCAGGACATATGGCCTGGATCCTTTTCCACCACAAGTGGGTGTGGTGACGACTGGGTCTGTGGACTTGGTGGCTGAGGTGCTTGGCTGAGTTCTACCCACCCTAGCCATATGTGCAGGACAGGGGGGAGGGGTACGGAAGAGGTCAATGGTGGATAGGAACTGATTTTTAGGGACATTGGGGGAAGAGAGAGAAGGAATGGGAGTGGAGGAAGAGGGATTGGTTGTTGGAGGTGTCTGTCTGCTGATTTTGGGTGCAGGTGCTTGGGCTGTGTGCTGTTGTGAGGTGGATGGCTGTTAGGTGTCTGAGTGCTTGCGTTTGTGTACCTTTGGGGGGACAAACGCAGTGGGAGAGGATACAGGGGACGTGTGCATGGCTGTTGTGGAGGTGTCTGCCAGAGAGGTGTGTGTGCTTCTTGGTATGGTGATGATGCTGGTAGTGGATGATGATGTAGTGCATGCAGGTGTGAGTGTAGACGGAACTGGGAGGGAGTTGGAGGAGGAGGGGAAGACAGTGGAAATAGTGGATGTTGGTGTGTCTGCATATGGATGGTGTTTGGGTGAGTGCCTGTGGGATGAAGTGTGGTGCTTGTGATTGCCTGTACCACTCTTGTCTTGTGTGCATGCTCGTCTGCCCGTGTGCTTGGGATTGGTTGGGTTTGAGGAGAATGAGACTGGGAAGAGGAAACTGGAGGTGGGAGGGTAGAAACAGGGACAATGGCTGCCATCAGAGAGGAGTCCAGAGCCCGAATCGATCTCTGTTGGGCCGCCAATCTAGTGTGAGTGCCCTCCACAAACGCATTAGCCTGTTGCATCTAGGCTGCCAGCTCCTGGATGGCATTCACAATGGTTGACTGCCCTAAAGAGATGGATCTCAGGAGGTCAATAGCCTCCTCACTCAGGGCAGCAGAGCTGACTGGGGCAGGGCCTGAGGTGCCTGGGATGAAGGAGATGCCCACCCTCCTGGGTGAGCGGGCACGGGCAACTCACTGAGGGGCTGCTGGGAGGGCGGTGCTGGTATGGGGGGTGGCGGATGTACCTGTAGCTGGGGAGGTCACAGAGGTGTCTGCCACCACCAGGGAGCTTCCATTGGAGGAGGTATCTGTGTCATAACTGTCCCCTCCAGTCTCCACTGTGGTGCTCCCCTCGCCCTCCTTCCCATTGGTGCCCTCAGCATCGGTGGACTCTGCCTCCTGGGTCCTGTGGGATGCAGCTCCCTCCGTTGCAGGTGCCTCTACTCCTCCTCAAGGTGATGCTAATACACATAAGGACAGGATAACAAAACAAGAAAGGGGGGAGAGAGACAAAGGATACACTTGGTCAGTTGGCGTACACAGCACCCTCACACACAGGGAACAGCCCTACGCAGTATGCCATAGCACTACCAGAGAAACAGTTAGCTTCCAAGGCATGGGGAGGGACACCTCCCAAAATGCAGCACACCTGGGACCCACGCAGCCCAGACCAGTAATGGATGCCTGCGAGCTAGGTAGCAAGATTTTCCCTTCTGAACCATAGCCACCAGGGGACCTATGCTGCAATGTCAGGCCTAGCCTAGGGGCACCCACTGACACACATCCCCCACCCGGATACCACCATACCATGCTTAAGTTGTAATGATGGGCACTGCCCCATGTGGCTGCTGTGATACCCCCAGGGGTCCATCCAGCTCAGGCTAGGCCACCGCCAGTATGCGGGCCATCAGGGGGGTCAGGGTTCAACAGGCACCCCTTCCTCGTTGGGAGGCCACTCCCAGCTGGGCCTCCGCCGTCTTCCGTGGCCAGCGTCTCAGGTCCTCCCACTGTTTCAGACAATGGGTGCTCTGCCTGCCATAGATCCCCAAGGTCCGCACATCCTTGGCGACGGCATGCCATATACCCTTCTTTTGATGGGTGCTGACCTACAGAGGAAATACACACAGGAAAATAGAATTAGTCAAACAGTCCTGCCTGTTACACTTATGGCCTACCATACCCCTTCACATCACCATTTGCACACACATGGCTCAGCACACAACCAATACGCCGCCCAGTGGACATCCACCCACCCCCTTACACGAGGCCTTCACACACACCACTCCATGCATTCATGCCACATGCATCGTGCCCACAGTGTACTCACCTGTTGGCCTGGAGGCCCATACAGCAGTCCGTACTGGGTGTAGGACCCCACCCACCAGTCTCTCCAACTCTGCCGAAGTGAAGGCTGGGGCCCTTTCCCCAATCACACGAGCCATTGTAGGTTCCAGACACAGGTCACAGCAGCACATGCAGTGTTGAAGATCAGGTAGCAAGTGAGGAATCAGATAGAAAATGTCGGTCACGTCTGCGGCAGTGCATACCGTCACCGCCTGCGTACATCACCATTGGCCACTGTAGCCCATAGGACACAATGTTATCCAATGAGGAGTTGCACAGCGGTTCCCGACAGCCTCCCGCAACGTCGCACAACGTCAGTGGAATTACCTCACTTCCACCTATCCCTCCACATAGGACATGCCATTTCAGGGGAGGTGGGGCAGGCCCTGGATAATTGCTGCATCACTTGTGATTTGAGCATACTGTACAAATCACACTTACCCATTACAAGTTAACAGCATGCAAAGTTCTGTTGTAGCCCCATTGTTCAGTTTGTGACCAACTACTCATTCTTTTTCCCCATAGCTTACTACCGCTGCGGATGAATAGGAGATGGAGACATACCCCCATGCACCTACCCCTGGTGGACTTGGCAGCAATGGAGGACAGGCACATTATCCTCACCTATAGACTTGACAGGGCCACAATAACAGAGCTGTGTGCCCAATTGGAGCCTGGCCTGATATCTGCTATCTGTCACCCCACTGGGATCCCCCCTCTTGTGCAAGTTCTATCAGTGCTCCATTTCCTGGCAACTGGTTCTTTCCAAGTGACAGTGGGCTTGGCAGCAGGAATGTCACAGCCACTGTTCTCAATAGTGCTAACAAGAGTGTAGTCTGCCCTGTCAATGCTAAGTATCCAGGGTTGGTGCATGATGCCTTTGTCCTGAGGAATAGCAGCATCCCAAATGTGATGGGCCAACTACAGAGTCACAGGGTGTGGCTAATAGGTGAGCCCTGGTTCCCACCCAGTATATGTTGGTGTATTGGTATGGTGTTAGCCATATGGGATAGTGTGTGGCTAAATGTTGTCCATCACTATTTGCAGGTGACTCTGCTTACCCCAACCTATCATGGCTGCTGACACCTGTGAGGAATGCCAGGACAAGGGCAGAAGAACGTTATAATAAGGCTCTTGGACGAACCAGAAGGATAATAGAAAGGACCTTTGGCCTCCTGAAGGCCAGGTTCAGATGCCTCCATTTAACTGGTGGATCTCTGTGCTCCTCACCCATGAAGGTCTGCCAGATAGTAGTGGCGTGCTACATATTGCACAACTTTGCCCTGAGACGCCATGTGCCTTTTCTGCTGGAGGAGGAGTCTGGGGATGCCCGTGTGGCAGGAGTGGACCCTGTGGACAGGGAGGACAAGGAGGAAGAAGATGAGGATGAGGACAACAGAACAACTGTAATCCATCATTATTTCCAATGACACACAGGTAAGACAGCGTTACGTCACATTTCTATTGAATTTGTTGACATTTCTGTGGCACTGGCATGCTGCTATTTCCCACTTCTATGCCCACTTACTGTACCATTTGGCAATTTATTTTGCAGATGTTGGTGACCTCACATATGCTCCTGGTGTGATCACTGCAGCCACCTACAGATCATTAATCTATGCTCATTTTCTGTGTAGTTGAATTGAAGTGTTTGTACCTGTTTACATGAATACATACTTGAAAAATTTGACATACTCCAAACTTCTTTTTTTTTTTTGCAAGGGTTTTTATTTAAGTGCTAAGATTTTGAGGGGCAAGTGCAATGGGATGGGGTGATGATGGAGGAAAGTCCAGGGTATTGTTCCAGTCTATTTGTAGCACAGATGCATTGTCCAAGGGGACAAAGGAAGGGGAGCAATGGCAGTTCAAGAATGACAGGATGGGACACAAGGGTGACAATCAGGAGAGTCTCATTTCCTGGCGGGGGTCTTGGCAATAGTCTCTGGCTTCTGTCTGGATCACAGGGAATGTTTGCGGGGTTGTTCTTCTTATGCAGGGGGAGGGGTGCTGGTGGCCTGTGAGTCCTGTGGCGGGGCCTCCTGGCCACTAGTGGCAGCGGAGGTGGAAGGCTGTTCAGAAGTCTGGCTAGTGGCAGGGGCCCACTGTTGTATGACTGCCTCCCTCATAATATTGGCCAAGTCTGCCAACACCCCTGCTATGGAGATCAGGGTGTTGTTGATGGCCTGCAAGACCTCCCTGATCCCCTGGTACTGTACCTCCTGCAGCCGCCTGTTCTCCTGCACATTGTCCAGGATCTGGCCCATCGTGTCCTGGGAATGTTGATATGCTCCCAGGATCTCTGCAAGTGCCTCCTGGAGAGTCGGTTCCCTGGGCCTGTCCTCCCCCTGGTGCACAGCAGTCCTCCCAGTGTTCCTGTTGGCCTGTGCCTCTGTCCCCTGAACTGTGTGCCCACTGCCACTGACCCCAGGTCCCTGATTGTCATGGGATTGATGTGTCCTGGGGACAGAGGTATAGGTACGCTGGGTGGGTGCTGTGGTGATATTTTCTGATGGTGAGGCTCTGTGGTGGTGTGTGACTTGGCCTCGGTAACCGACTGTCCAGAGGTCCCTGATGGGCCATGTTGGTCATCCAGATCATGTAGACCAGAGTTGTTGTCATCACTGTGGGCCTCTTCTGTTGGGGGACTGGATATTGCTGGCACCTCCTCTCCAGGGACATTGGCTGGAGCACCTGTGGGGATGTAAATGATGTGTTATGGTTTCTGTGTCTGACATATTGTGCATCCGTGACTTGCCCTGTTTGATTGTATTTGCCCTTGCAGCTTTCACTTGTGTACGTTGGTGCATAGTGGGATGATTAGTTCTCTATAGTGTGCATGCTTTATTGATGACTGTCCATGCAGGGCTGTGAGAGGTGTCCATGCATTGGTAGAGCATGCAGGGCTTGGCATTGGGATAGAGGAGATGTGATGATGGGGTGTGTGGGAGGTGGTGGAGTGATGGGAGTGAGGGTGAGGATGGGGGTATGTGATGGCATGCAGGTAGGGGGGTAATAGTAGTAGAGAGTTGACTTACCAGAGTCCAGTCCTCCTACTCCGGCGAAGCCCTCAGGATGTAGAATTGCCAAGACTTGCTTTTCCCGTGCTGTGAGTTGTGGGGGAGGAGGTAGGGGTTCACCGCCAGTCCTCTGTACAGCGAGCTGGTGTCTTGCTGCAATGGAATGTACCTTCCCCCATAGGTCGTTCCACCTCTTCCTGATGTTGTCCCTTGTTCTGGGATGCTGTCCCACAGCGGTGACCCTATCCACGATTCTCCGGAATAGCTCTATGTACCTAGCTGTCGATATCTACTGCACCTGTGCTCCAGATAGCTGAGGCTCTACCCTGATGATTTCCTCCACCATGACCCTTAGCTCCTCCTCTGTGAATCGGGGGTGTCTTTGTGGTGCCATGGGTGTTGTGTGAGGTGTGTAGGTGAGGGTGTGTTGGGTAATGTGTTGGGGTGTGTGATGTGGGGTGCGTGAGTGGTGTATAGGTGCGAGTAGTGTGTGGCTCTGGTTGTGTCAATGGTCTTGCTGTCTCTCTCTGGTGGCAATTGTTTATAATAGTAAAGGGTTGTGGGTAATGTAGGTGTGTGTTTTATTGTGGTGTGAGGTGGGTGTGGTGGGTGTATGGGTGTCTGGTGTGTGTTGTGTGAATTGTCCAATGTGGTGTTGTTTTGTTTATGTGTGTGTATTTTGAGCGCGGTGGTATGTACTGCCAATGGTTTACTGCAGTTGAATGTCCGACGTGGTGATTTGTGGGTCATAATGTGGTGGGCTTTGTTCTGTTGGAGTAACAGTGTGGGTTTTGATACCGCCAGTTTATTACTGACCTTTTGTGTGGCGGAATTGTGTATGTGGCTGAATAGTGACGGATTGGTGTATGTGTGTCATAATATGATGAACGGATATCCACCGCAGCGGCGGTATTTTCGCGGTAGTCAGTGTGGCGCGAAGTGGGATTTACCACCAATGTCACAATGAGGGCCTTAATCTGTCAACTCACGACAGCACATTGCCGTTTAAGATTTTGCAGTATATTGCAACAATTAAAGGCGGTGCAGAAAGAGTTCCCATGAGCAGTGACCTAACGAAACTTGAGGGGGGGCATGCAAAGTACTTTGAGGGCCCCCCTCCTCCCCCTGGACCCAGTCAGGGGCTGCCCGCCCGTGTATTGTGTCATGTGCTTAGGGGGTCCTCCCAGACCGCGGGGGCCTTTGTTACGCCACTGCGCATGAGACAATGCAATACGAACTGAGAAGTTTGCAGCACTCGTCTGTTTCATGGGGCTTTACTTTCTACACTCATCCCTCGCCGGACTTGCCACCAGCCCTATGGGTGATTGAACTCTCGGAAGGCATGACAGGCACCCAGTATAGTTTTTTCTACTCGTCCCTGAAGGGGAAACATGTTGTACAAACTATCCAGAGAGCTAGCACCTTCTTTTATCCACGTCTTGCATTCGAACCTGAAAATACGGCTTCTCAATGTTTAAGCAATGTCTGAGAAAACAATTACCAAACCCTGCCTGTAACCAGCGCAATTTAAGCTGGATATTGCAAGGGGAAACATTAATGGTCCAAAGAGTTGTCACGCTTTGTAAAAGGTGTGTGCATCTTTCTACCACTATAACTGCGCCACTTCATGTGCATTCTTGTGGTAGTTTACTTTCCGCAGGAGCTGCGTAAACAAGAGAGGCAGGTGAAATTACACACCAGCCTTCAATTATCATGGCAGCAGTTCTTCCTCCAGCAGATGCCCTACCAGAGGAATGAATTTTTTGTGAGTGAGTGTTGTGAATGGGAGTGTGTGCGTTTGTGAATGCATGGATGTGAGTGAGTGTTTATGTGCAAGAGTGTGGCCTGCCCTCCACTCTCCATGTCAAAATTACCAGTCGCCACTGCTCCTTTCTTTTCCCTTGCTCTTTTTTCTTCCAGTTTTGACTGTTTCCCTTCTTTTCTCTTTTATGTTACTCCACTTTCTGTAATACTATCTTCCCTTTTTCTTTCTGTCCATCTGTCCTTTTTCTCTTGACTATCCTCTTTTTCCCCACCTGACCTGCTTTGAAAAGCATCCCATTCCCTTCCCTTTAATTTCCTGTGAGCCCCATCTGCCCATCTCCCATTTCTGTCCTTTTTCTTCTTCCCGGTCCAACTATTTCTTCCATAAGACACTGTCCTGCTTTCTCCTTTTTTGTTTTTAGGTTTCACCTGCCCAGCGCTTGCAACCAAATCTTCTGTAAACAAACAACAAATAAGCTTAAAAGCGACTTAGAGACCACCCATTACCTACTATTGGTTGGCTGTGACTTCACTTTGGTTTCCTTGCTTCTTATTGGTCAGAGCCACTTCCTTGCCTTTTGCTTCCTACTGGGGCTTTGTGAGTGTCTGCTGCCAGTGTCCTTCCACTGGCCACAGACTCCTGCAGGAACTTTTTTTTTTTTTTTTTTACAATGCCCTTGTGTTGCTTACCCTCCTGCCCTCCTCTTGCTGTCCACCATGCAATACCATTTAAGTTCAGGACCTCGTTGGGTTGCAGAAAAGCAACCCTGCTTCAGATCACAGTCACAGACAGCCAATCAGTAAAAACAGAACCAAAACAATGCTGGATTTCCACTTTCATATTCTGCCAGACATTTTGGGGGTCATTCTGACCCTGGCGGTAAATACCGCCATGGCGGAGGTTGGCGGTAGCACCGCCAACAGGCTGGCGGTGCTCCGCCGGGCATTCTGACCGCGGCGGTACAGCCGCGGCCAGAGGCGGGAAGCCGGCGGTGTACCGCCGACTTTCCGCTGCCCATGGGAATCCGCCATGGGGATTCTGACACCCCATACCGCCATCCTGTTCCTGGCGCTTCTCCCGCCAGGAACAGGATGGCGGTATGGGGTGTCGTGGGGCCCCTGGGGGCCCCTGCAGTGCCCATGCCAATGGCATGGGCACTGCAGGGGCCCCCGTAAGTGGGCCCCACAAAGAATTTCAGTGTCTGCTTTGCAGACACTGAAATTCACGACGGGTGCAACTGCACCCGTCGCACCTTCCCACTCCGCCGGCTCCATTCTGAGCCGGCTTCCTCGTGGGAAGGGTGTTTCCCGCTGGGCTGGCGGGCGGACTTTCGGCGGTCGCCCGCCAGCCCAGTGGGAAACCCAGAATGACCGCTGCGGTCTTTTGACCGCGGTACGGTCTTCTGGCGGTTCCTGCTTGGCGGGCGGCTACCGCCCCCGCCAAGCTTAGAATCAGGGCCTTTGTCTCCAGTGCTGCATTTGCTTGCAGTCACAAGTGTAATCGTGACAAACAAATTCTGACCTAAAATCGATTATTTATGGAGAACACCTATTTAAACAGTAATTAAATAACTAACTCGACACAGTGTTCCTTTTAAAAGGAGTCCCCAGGGTCGATAAACAAGCACCCGGAAACAGCATTGCCTTTCTTAGCATTTTTGTACACTGTGGTCACATATTCTTTAGTTGCTTTCAGAAAAGGCTTACCCTCCCCTCACGACCAATTATGCAATGCCACCTCTTCACGCTGCAGTTTCATAGCTGGCACTAGTGCCCGGCTTTCTCCTTTCTTCACCTGGCTGCTCACTGGCTCCATTCATGGTTCACAAGTGGGGAAAATAAACCTTGTTTGTTCATTCTACGCACAGCAAAATTCTTCTAGAAAATCCGTTTGCTGTCATTGCGTGTCTGAAGATTGGCAGACACACTGCACAGTAAGACAGAAGGTTTTACACTGTAGTAGCATTGATATAGCGGTTCATACCACTGATGTGGAGCCAAAGCTCATTTAGAGACCAGAAGTAGTTACACATTAAGTATTGTTTTGATGATTTATGTAAGATTCTGTATCAGAAGGCTCCAATTATGCTTCTCCATTTTTACTGCAAATTTTAACAGCAGCCAAATAAAATACATTAAACATAAAAATACATTTCCTGCAAACAGGTTGTATATGTCACCTATCACATGCTCCAGTCTATATGAAGCTAGTCCTATAACTACTGGAGCCACCATTTTGATTCCACTTTCTCGGTCTTTTTAACGTAACGTATCCAAATTTCTGAACAATTCATGGTAATATAACTATGGCCTGAGTTCGAACTAAAAACCACTGCATCCCACAACAGACAGAACAACAACTTCCATCCAGCGTTGAACTGGACCTGATGCATTTAACAAACTTCCTCCACTGCCTCCTGCCGCATTCATATCGGCATCATCCTTGCTTCTGATCGTCTCCTGAGAACAGAAAAGGGATGCCATAAACCTTTTCAACCTGATATAAATATCAGCATCACCAAAACAACATATGGTGGATATATTTGAACATTGTATATAGTATACTATATTAAGCCATTGCAACTCATAAGTGAATGTGTGGAATGTAAATGTTCAAAGGTGGGATAATCCTCGCCTCCGAGTCCTTAATAGAATTGAAAATTATTTTTGCTTTAGCTAGAAAATGTTTATTCTATGTCAGGACACAGGCTCTGATTATGCTAGTTTAAAGCTGTTCTACCACCAATGATACCACATCCACAACAAGTTTGTAACAGAAAGCTTTGAAATTAGATTCTGAGGATCAATCTGCCACCCTCATGATGTCTTCCAGATGGGAACCTAAGGCATAAGACTTGGAAGCCATTGTTCCCTTAGCAGAATGAGCAGCAAACTTTGATACATAAATATGGCTTCACCTCAGTCATGGACATCACCTCCAGCGGCACTATACATCTGTGCCATTCACTGACCAAAATATCAACAGGGCCATGCAATTAAAAGCTGTTAACGTCCTTTGAAATGTGGTGTGAAATTATCCTGCAGAGCCTGCCCGATGTCATCAGCATCTTCTTGCATGAGAAGGGGCCACTCTGTGGTGGGAGAAAGAACTGCAGGAAAGGGCCACCAGAAGTGGAATGCTTTATTTAATCAAATTAGATTCTAAGAGACAGTGATGTAAAGGCCTCACGGATGTGAGTGATATTTGGCTCTGTTTAATGTTCTTTAGGCATATTGCACAGCAGCGTGGGCTGCTGTGCAACATGGCTTACAATAAAGACAAGCATTGGTAATGCCAGTTGGTCTGGCTTTAAAGGAGTGTTGCATGGTAATGTGAAGCATTACAAGAGGATAACATGGGAATTGTGTGGGAACAAGAACCGCAGCATAATATTGTTGTAGGTTAAAAGGTGCGGTGATAGTTGCACTCTCAAGCCACACCTAAAAAAAACATGTAGGTCCTCCCACATCTGCTGCTATAAGAGAATCGCACCATAACTTATTTAGTTATCTATGACACTTTAATTGCATTACATTGGCATGTGTGCCCTAAAAGTTCAAGCTCATGCAGATAGATAAAAAACAAATGATCCCAGCTGTGTATAGGGCAAGCACTTCTTTTGCGGAAACACACAACTCCTGCCCAATCAAAACATGTACTCCTGGCTCCCAACATGTGGGCAGAGCCAAAGCCTTCCTCCTTGTGGTCCTCACATAATTGTATTGTGACTGCTGCACTGTCAAGCCAGACCATAAAGAACAAAGCAATATGATGCAGTCAACACTGGCAGCATCAGGTTGCTTTTATTTCCTTTACTTTAATCCATGTTGCAAAGCAGTCTGCGCTGCTGTGCAACATGTCTAGAAAACATTGATAAACCCAATAGATCTGCCATAGAGGAAACCTACTGGCTTTGCCAATGCTTGTTTCATTTCTTCCTCTACTTTCTGATAGTCTCAAATTTCTAGCCTGAGTGATCCCTTCTATTGTTTTTGTTAATTTTCTGCTGCAAAAAAGTCTGACAATATGATGCAGTTTAACACATGAACATTTTTTGATCTGTTTGTATTGGCCCGTACTGGCCTACTTAAAAAAAGTGCTTTGCAGTACTCAGTATTAGTGTTCCGTGTTGAAAGATCCTTCTGATGTACAGCAAACCTTAGTACTCTTCTTAGCTATTTTCTCCAAATCATATCATCATTCCAAAAGCATGTGACAGGTTGTGCACCACTATAACAAGGTTTACAATATCAACATACTGCAATAGTACATATGTTTAATTTACCTAACCAATACATTGCAGAGTAAGTATGTATTTACTATTCTCATGTCCACAAATACTTACCTATACATACCCTGCAATGTAGTTGTTAGGTCGATTTAGTGGATGCAATATTATTGTTGCGCAATCTAACCCTTCCTACATGGTGCAGTGCTATCATGTGAAGTCCTCCATTCTTTCTTAAACTCTCATTCACTCATCCACAGAACCAAACCAATTGAGTAATTGAGTTATAGGTCACATGTATGGGCTTTGCCAATGCTTGTTTCTCTTTGATCTGCCAGCTAGTTCTAGCCCTGATCTGTTCAGTCGGTATCTGGCCAGCTGGATTCCACTGTCTGCCACTCCTCTCTGCTGTCTGTTGGTGGTCACTAGCTCACCATTTTGTTCCTCCACCTTTGGATCTTTTTATGCTTTATGCTTTTTCCTCCAAATTGATTGCAGTTTCTTTTAAGGGACACTTTTCAGATGATGTTAGATCAATTAATTAACCGGAATAGTGGCTGCTGAAAGGGACTGCCCTTACCTCGTGGTCAAGAGTTACGAGTAGAGAGCACTAACCGTTGGTTCCAGAATGTGGCAGATCTAGCAAACAATCTGTGTATCTGTGATGCCAGTGAATCACTCAGCACACATCAGTGTCTTTGTATTCCACAAACATATAGACACCATGTCCGCATTGTACAAACATGTACACACCTGTGCTCTTGCTTGGCACAAACACATGTCCTCTCCATTACACATAACATACACACCTCCTATTTACAAAAATGCAGTGGCCTGATTCCTATAGCAAGCGTTTTTTGTAGTAGATGCACAGAGAGTCCCATAAAGCCACTCATTAAGGGGCTTTAGCTGAGTACGTTATGTGCGGGTAGTGGTGGATGGCTCTTGACTAGCGATGATGCAGCCTGCCTTGAGAGATTAGGGTTCTGGTCGCTTTTTAATGTGACAAGTGGAGGTCTTCCTCCGTATTATAAGGCATCACATCTACCCTTGGTTTGACCATTATATGCTACCGTGGTGGCCAGTTGCTCTATTGGAGGTTAGTTATGCCTGGGTTTTCTCCTCTTCTCCATTGAGGGGTTACAGTGCACCTTGACCTCCTGTACTGCCTACTACTCAGCCGCCTGATGCTTTCTGCAACTCCTTTGTCAGAAGTGTCAGATACATGAAACCCATCTGAAGCCAAGCTGCAATCCTACCTGGTAAAAGAGACAGTCTGGGAGTTAAGACTGAGTTTCATGTCCGGAGGGCAGGGGATTTGAGTACCCACCCAGGGTGTTGGTTCTGCAACTTGTATTTTCTTACTGTGACTGTCACGGTTTCGGGTGGGTCTGATCAGGACTCTTGTTGGGGCACCCCTTGAGGTCACAGAATATCCCAAAGAGGTAGTGTACTGGGGCAGAAGAGCAACTAAAGGCATACACGGGAAAGGACAGCTATGGACTGGCACATGAAACGGGAAAGTAAAAGCAGAGCAACCTTAGTGTGAACAAACAGGAAACGGATTACTAATGGACAAACACACTGGGGTTACCACTAAGATTGTACACAGGATAGGGCTCAGAACTTCCCACAGCAACAGGGAATGTCAATGCTGCTGTGCAGATTGTTCTTACAGATAGTCACCCCGCAAGCCCCATAGAAAGGATGCAGCAGAAGTGATTCTGTCGCTGGACCCTTAGAACTCAAACAAGGATTGTACTTACATAAACAAGACAAGCGCTTGTAGGTCCAGCTGGAAACACAGTGGCAATTCCTGGAAAAACAGCAATAGCACAGTCACTGTTAGGCACTAAAGACTACGTATAACACTAGAGAAAGGATGGGGGCAGAAACCAGGAGCCAATCCCAGTACAAGGAAAACACTTACAGGTGAAGACTGATATTACACTTACCAGACACAAATACCCAGGAGGAAACAGAAACAGAAGGAACAAACTAGGAGGCAGAGGCAGGAACTGAGAACAGGCTCAGGCTGAAGCAAAGGCAGGAATAGGACTGGAAAACAGAGCACAAGCTCTGGCTGGAACAAGCAGAAACAGGAATGGGAAACAGGGAGCAGGCTCTGGCTGGAACAAGCAAGAACAGGACTGGAATACAGGGAGTTGGAACAAGCAGGAAACAGGACTGGGAAACTGAGAGCAGACTCTGTAAGAAACAAACAGGAACAAGGCTAAGAGACAGGGAGCAGACTCTGGCTGGAACAAGCAGAAGGCAGAGAAACAGAAAGCAGGTTCAAGCAGAAACAGAACAGGAACAAGACTGGAACACCATCCGATAAAGGGTCTGGAACACAAAGGAGTCGAACTCCAATGCACGGCGAGGATCTTGAGGAAATGGCTGCTTCTAAGGAGTTCCAGGCTGCAGCAAACCCCAGATGGAATCACACGACTGGGCTGCACAGGAGAGGTCTTAGGTGTGTGTAGTTTCAGACACTCGCAAGTCCTGGAGGAGAGAATCTAGTAACAAGGAGCAACTGGGCTTCTTCCATAGAAAACAATGTATAGCAGAATCCAGGCTTTCCTGACTACCAGGCTGTGCACTATGGGATTTGCAGTCCCAGGAAGCAAATGTAATATAACAAAAACATACCATAGTGAAAAGGGAAACAAACAGGAGTCAGGGACTCTAGATGAGTGTTCAAGGTGATTCCCAGGCTACAGACAGTCCCTTTACAGCGCCCCCTGGAGATGGGACGACAGAGTTGTACCATTGAGGAAATGCGGTGTGGTTGCGCAATCTCACCATGTAATAAACTCACAAACCCATCTTCGGTACAGTTAGGCTCATTTGTAAAACCCTAGCTCAAGTCTTGGTAGCTGTGGCTTCGAGCTGTCACGTTTTAACAAATGAACAAGTGCAAAGCATTTAGAAATACCAAAACAACTGAATAGGAAAAGCGACACAAAGGAAATTTGACACTAATTCATAAAAATAGGTCTTATTTTTATGAATTGTTAGACACTAAAATGAAGAAACTCCACCGGACAGTTCTAGAGAGATAAATTGTTAAGAAAATCATAAATCACTGCTTTTCATTTAAAATGCAAACATGTATTGGTACCTACCATGGTTAGTAGTTACTTTGAAAGCCTTTGAAAACTTTTTATAAAGTTATGTTTGGGTACCTGTAACCGGACGTCTCCGGACGCCGGTTTCCAGGACATTGTGCGGGACGGACGCGAGCCTGTGACGTCAGACGCCTCCGGCGTCTGGACGACAACCAAAAGAAAAGACGGACCAAAAGAGGACAAAAAGGGAGAGGAGACGGAAGTGGGATCTCGACGTGCGCGGCCGGAGGAGAAGGAGACCGGGACGCCGACGACAGAGAGGAAGGAACCCGCCGAAGGAACCGAGACCCCGAGAGAGAGAGGAGAGCCCCGGGGCTCTCCCGCCCCCGTCGGAGAGAAGCCGGGAGGCTGCCAAAGTGCCGGCCACGTCCCAGGAGGGGCGTGGCCACCTCAGGTACGTTCGTACCGCAGCTGGGGGTTTGCTAGAGGGTGGTTGTTAGGAAAAAGGGGAGCCAAGGGAAAGGAAGGGAGGTCCTGCCGGGAAGGGGAGGCCATATAACAAAGACCCCTAAAGTAAACCTAACCTCACAAAAACCAACCACCAGAGGATTTCTACAAGGAGGAGAAGGTCTGAGAAAACCCAAAGGGGGGAACCACAACCAAAGGACAGTTAAACCCTCACTTCCCTTCACTTATACCTACCCCCCTCCCCTCACCGCCCTACTAACCCTATATACTTACCTTATATATATATATCCCACTTACCTGTTTTGTTATCCTCCTTTCTATTTCTTTGGAGAGCCTGGCCCCCTGACGAAGAGGAGGACTGGAGACCTTCCCAAGGCTGGACCGCGTTACTCACGGACTACCACCAAAACCCTGAAAGAGAAAAAAAGAAGGGGAACTTTTGTTAATTATTTCTGGATTGCAAGTGCGTTATCCGTGTGAACAAAACAAGGGATAAAAAGCCATCCTTAAAACCGAAACACGAATAAACTAACTAAACCCTACCTTCTGCGCCTGTTATCTTATTCCAATATCCCTTTTATTTGCTTCAGGGATAAAGAACCCATTACAGTGGTGTCAGAAGTGGGATATTGGAATAGCTACAGGTAACCAAAGACGATGGAGGGTACACCCAGCCTATCGGAGATGATGCAGCAGCTAGCCGCAGGGCAGAGGCATCTGCAAGTAGTATGGGAAGAGCAACAGAAGGAGGCTAAAGTAGAAAGGGAGGCCCTACAAAGCGCTCTGAAAAGTCAGGCCACTATCATGGCCAACAATCAGTTGGTCCATGAGACTGCAATCAAAAACCTCACGGACACTATTGCCGCTACCCGGGTACATCCGAACGTACCCAGTTCGGTCCTGCAGCGATATCAGGAAGGCGAAGACCCGGATGCCTTTTTCACGAATTTCGAGCGGGTTGCTACTTCCGCCACCTGGCCCCCGGATAGGTGGGGCCAATACATCGCCCCGTTATTGACAGGAACTCTCCAAGCGGCTTATCAAGCGGTAAACCCCGGCGGAACGACACCCTATCAGGATATTAAGAAGAGTATCCTGGAGCGGGTGGGGTTTGATACAGAACATTATAGGGTCTGGTTTAGGAAAGCCAAGTGGGGACCCTCCGAGAATCCCCGGGCCCTATATTTTCGAATTAAGGACTTAGGACTCAAATGGCTAGGTCCCATTGGGACCAATAGGGAGGATATCATTGAGGTTGTTCTCCTAGAACAATATCTAGATGCCCTACCTACCAATACCCGTAATTGGATCAAGCAACACCCAAGTCCAGATACTAACACCACTATTGAATTAGCCTGTGCCTTTCACCGCTCCCTCGAGTTCAAAATCCCTCCCGTACGGCCAACACTTAACCCCATCCGACAGAACCTCGGACCCTCCCCATCCCTAGGGCGAAAACCAACCGAGGATCCGGGAAAATTACGAGGTCCAGAAAGACCCTATATGCAACAACCACAGTGTTTTAGCTGTGGAGAGTGGGGACATATCGCCCGGGTCTGCCCACTGAAATCAGAAAAGTCAGAGCCGATGGAAATAGGAGTCACCAGGGGGAGAGTCTTCTATACAGGGGGAAAGGAAACCCGATACAAGAAGAGACTTGTTATCAATGGAAGAACCACAGTAGCGCTCATCGACTCAGGGTGCAGCCAATCTGTAATACGTGCTGATTTATTGGAAAAACCCCTTTTTGCTTCAGGGCTTAAAGTATCCATATGTTGTATTCATGGAGATACAAGAGAATACCCCCTAATCTGGACAACCTTGTCCTGGGATGGAAAAGAAGTCCCCATAAGGATGGGGGTGGTGGAACGATTAGTCGAAGAAGCTATCATAGGAACCGACTTCCCTGACTTTTCGGAACTTCTTGACAGTACAAAAGACTCTGAAAACATGAGCACATGGTGGAAAAGAGCTCCTTTTTCTAGTACACCAATAACACCACCGGTGGTTAAATACCGACCCTCCCGAAAAGAAAAGAGAGAAACCCGAAGAGTCTTTGCCCAAGGAAACATGAGTCCAGATAGGGTAATTACAAAGGTCCTTACTCTTACTGACCTTCCCCCATTCCGTAGTTGTCAAAGGGAAGATCCGAGTTTGATCCATGCCTGGAAAAATGCCCGACCCCGGGAACCCCAAGACAAAAGCCCCTCTTTTACCATAATCAGAAACCTGTTGTACCGTGTCACTGGTAATAACCGAGAAGAAAAGAAGCAGCTATTAGTTCCCGAACCTTATAGACCACAAGTCCTACACCTAGCCCATAGCCAGCCGGGGGGGGGGTCACTATGGCAGGGAGAAAACGGAAGAATATCTGTTGAGGAAGTTTTACTGGCCGGGGGTCTTTTCACAGATTAGGAGGTTTTGTCAGCAATGTCCCAAATGCCAAATGATTGATCCTGGTCCCAAAAGAAGAGCCCCCTTACAACCGTTGCCCATTATAGACATCCCTTTTTCAAGAATAGGAATGGACATTGTAGGTCCTCTCCTACCTTCTTCTAGAGGATACCGTTATATACTGGTATTGGTGGATTATGCCACCAGATACCCAGAAGCCATCCCACTCAGCAGTATTAACTCCAAGAGCGTAGCTCATGCAATGATAGGGTTCTTCTCCCGAATAGGCTTTCCCCGAGAAATTTTAACAGACCAAGGTACCCAGTTCATGTCCAACTTGATGTCACAAATATGTCAACTTCTGGGGATCAAACAGTTACGGACAGCGGTTTATCATCCTCAAACGGATGGTTTGGTAGAAAGGTATAACCGCACTCTGAAAACTCTACTAAAGAAATCTATTTCAGAGACAGGTAAGGACTGGGATAGAAAACTCCCCTTAGTGTTATACGCTATCAGGACCCATGAACAAGCATCCACGGGCCATAGTCCATTTGAATTATTGTTTGGACGACAGCCCAGGACCTTGTTGGATATGGCTGCCGAGTTATGGGAGGAAGAGGACGGAGAAAAATCCCTCTTAGAATATACCCAGGAGCTAAAAACCAACATCCAAAATGTGTGGGAAAACGTAAGGGAACATATGGAGAAGGCTCAAGAAAAGCAGAAAAGATATTACGACAGGAATACCCAATTAAGGACCTTTACCATAGGTGATAAGGTGTTAGTGCTTCTCCCTAGCTCAGACAACAAGTTGCTGGCAAAGTGGCAGGGACCTTATAAAGTGATAGGGGTAATAACCCCCGTGACCTATAAGGTCCAGCTCACAGATAGTTCCAACCGGTCACAGATCTTTCATGTCAATCTATTGAAAAAGTGGGAAGAGCCACAGGGAGAACCAACCAGGGGATGCCTAGTCAACACCGTTAAGGAGTTGGAGATAGGGTGGTGTCCCACTGAGCATCCTAGCGGAAACGAGGTGCCTCCCATAAATAGTGAAATCTCGATCCAACAGAGTGAGCAATTAAATCAGCTCCTCCATGTTCATGCCCATGTGTTCTCCTCGATACCAGGCAAGACCAAGCTGGTGCATCATCAAATCATAACCCCACCTGGCAAGGTCATACGCTTACGGCCATATCGTATCCCAGAAGCTAGAAAGATCCTGGTAGAAAACGAAATAGAAAAGATGTTAGACCTAGGCGTTATAGAGCCTTCCCAGAGTCCCTGGTGTTCACCGGTGGTATTAGTGCCAAAGCCAGATGGGTCCATACGTTTCTGTATTGACTTTAGACAAGTCAATTCTATATCCCAGTTTGACACCTATCCCCTTCCAAGGGTAGACGAACTCTTAGAGAAGTTGGGAAAAGCTAGGTACATGTCTACACTCGACTTGACCAAAGGCTATTGGCAGATTCCTTTGACGCCAGAAGATAAAGAGAAAACGGCCTTCTCTACCCCCTCTGGGTTATACCATTTTAAGGTTCTCCCTTTCGGGTTACATGGGGCACCCGCCACCTTCCAGCGTCTCATCGACACCATTCTACGACCTCATACCAGATACGCTGCCGCGTATCTGGATGATATCGTTATCCACAGCGAGACTTGGGAGGACCACTTGACACATTTAACCAAAATCTTTACAGCGTTACGAGGGGCTGGGTTAACAGCCAATGCCTCCAAAAGCCGGTTGGCGTTCAATGAGATCTCTTATCTAGGATATCATATAGGGAAAGGTATACTTAGACCACAAATGAGTAAAGTTGAAGCCATCCTACGGATAGAGGCACCCACAACGAAAAAGGAGGTCCGCTCATTCTTAGGCTTAGTAGGCTACTACCGGAGATTTATACCCCATTATTCCACCGTGGCCGCTCCCCTAACCGATCTCCTGAGGAAAGGACAGAAAAAAAATATCACAAATTTAAACCCCGTACAATCCCATAGTTACCGTACCCTACAAAGATACCTCACTACCCAACCGATTTTAAAATGTCCTGACTTCACTGTCCCCTTTCACCTCCAAACGGATGCCTCAGACGTGGGTCTGGGGGCCGTGCTTTTTCAGAAAGATGGAAAAGGTATTAGTCACCCCGTGGTCTTTATTAGCCGTAAACTGTTTCCCAGGGAGCGAAACTATCCCATTATTGAGCGAGAATGTCTCGCCATCAAGTGGGCACTTGAGAGCCTCCAATATTACCTCCTGGGAAGATCCTTTCTATTATATACGGACCACGCTCCCCTCACCTGGCTATCGAGGTATAAAGATACCAACAGTCGCATATTGAGATGGTTTATGGAGCTTCAACCTTTCTCCTTCCAGGTTTGCCATCTCCCTGGTGATCTTATGGGACAGGCTGACTATTTATCCCGGTTCCCGGGACCTTTGGGTCTCGAACAGCCCCATTCAAGGGAGGGGATGTGTAACCGGACGTCTCCGGACGCCGGTTTCCAGGACATTGTGCGGGACGGACGCGAGCCTGTGACGTCAGACGCCTTCGGCGTCTGGACGACAACCAAAAGAAAAGACGGACCAAAAGAGGACAAAAAGGGAGAGGAGACGGAAGTGGGATCTCGACGTGCGCGGCCGGAGGAGAAGGAGACCGGGACGCCGACGACAGAGAGGAAGGAACCCGCCGAAGGAACCGAGACCCCGAGAGAGAGAGGAGAGCCCCGGGGCTCTCCCGCCCCCGTCGGAGAGAAGCCGGGAGGCTGCCAAAGTGCCGGCCACGTCCCAGGAGGGGCGTGGCCACCTCAGGTACGTTCGTACCGCAGCTGGGGGTTTGCTAGAGGGTGGTTGTTAGGAAAAAGGGGAGCCAAGGGAAAGGAAGGGAGGTCCTGCCGGGAAGGGGAGGCCATATAACAAAGACCCCTAAAGTAAACCTAACCTCACAAAAACCAACCACCAGAGGATTTCTACAAGGAGGAGAAGGTCTGAGAAAACCCAAAGGGGGGAACCACAACCAAAGGACAGTTAAACCCTCACTTCCCTTCACTTATACCTGCCCCCCTCCCCTCACCGCCCTACTAACCCTATATACTTACCTTATATATATATATCCCACTTACCTGTTTTGTTATCCTACTTTCTATTTCTTTGGAGAGCCTGGCCCCCTGACGAAGAGGAGGACTGGAGACCTTCCCAAGGCTGGACTGCGTTACTCACGGACTACCACCAAAACCCTGAAAGAGAAAAAAAGAAGGGGAACTTTTGTTAATTATTTCTGGATTGCAAGTGCGTTATCCGTGTGAACAAAACAAGGGATAAAAAGCCATCCTTAAAACCGAAACACGAATAAACTAACTAAACCCTACCTTCTGCGCCTGTTATCTTATTCCAATATCCCTTTTATTTGCTTCAGGGATAAAGAACCCATTACAGTACCCTGACCCACTTTAGGCAACCAACTCCAGCATGGAGCAAGTCACAGGGGCCAATAACGCTTAACAGGATGGTTACCTTGCAGTTAAAGCAGTCTCCAGTCCAGTTCCAGGCTTCATAGACATCAATGGAGTGGGCCTGATGCAAGGGATACAGGATGCTAAAGATCCTGAAGATCCTGAGGATGATGATCTGGGCGACGGGAGCTTCCTGGGACCACCCCTTGGTCCACAAACACAGTGGGGAAGCATGGCCATAGAGCTCAGTGTCACTCAGTGTACAGATGAATTCCAGCCAAAAGCCAGTTGTCACTGGTCTACTGGTCTCCTGTCACAGCCAAACCATTGGTTCCTTTGAAGCTTCGCTAGAGTTGGTCTTGGGCAGCTAACATGCACTTTGATGACTCTCCTGAGTCCAGCAGACTAAGGTGTAACTTTGAGTGTTGAGGTTCAGTCTCCCTGGTTGTGCTTTGACAGTCATCAGCGACTAAGTGATTGTAGCTACCAACTCACAAAGGAGGTCTCTTCACCTTTTGTGGTCCTGGAGCTGTTACAGGAAGTCAGCCAACTGACTCATGGGGTTCACCTCTTCTTTCTGGGGCTCGGTTCGACTTTTTCTTGAACAGGCACAGTTCTCTTTTTGCTAGCCCAGGAGCAGCAGATGCAGTCCAGTCTTTGGTGCAGCCTCTATTTGCCATGTCCAGGGACCACCCGGGCAGTCCTTCTGTGATCATCCCTCCAGTACAGACATGATCTAAGGTCTGAGTGCCAGGGGTGCCACCTTTATGCTCATAACATGCCCTATGGGATGCTGTGACTACTAGCCAAGGGGCTACCAGTTCCCCTCCCGCCTGCTAATGACTTCTTGCAATGTATGTCATCTAGCTATCCCAGAGCGCAACATTCTGCCCACTCTCAAGATGGCAGGACCCTTCTCTTGATGTTCAGAGTTTGGTATCTCACCCTAGAGGTGTGGCCATCTGAGGGCTACACGCCCACAGGAAAAAGAGTTTGACTACTGTTTCCCCTCTCTGCCCCTGACGCTAACCTGTTTACCAGAACAAAACAGCAGCCCCCTTGTGTGTGTCCACCTTTTGGGCTCACACCTAGTTTTTCATCCTGCCCGAGAGAGGTAACACCTCTTGCAACAGCAGGCCTCTATTGTGTCCTTTCCTGGGAGTTGTTCATACTTCTCCATGGGAAGACAGAGGACTGTCTCATGGCCAGCAACTGTAAATGCCCATTGGAATACCTGGGGAACAGAGTGACAACTTTCAAAGGTTGCCTCGTACTAAAATGTAATATTAACTTCAACTTGGCATCAAATTGGATTCAATGCAACAATTCTTTTGATACCTTGAAGTACCAACTTTAGTAGTCCCATTCAGAAGTTAGCACAGCTGAGTTTTCAGCATATAATCCTGTACTTCCCATTGGGACTACTAACCTTTCTACAATAAAAACAACAATTTGAGGTTTTTATTGTTAGAACCATAGTTCCCTGTAAGGTGCATGCCTGAGCTGTTGCACGTTGGCTTTTGTGTGTTTGATTTATTTGTAGAGTGCCAGATGCTTTTCATGTGCATGGTAGAACATTATTATTAGCACAAGATCAATCATGCTAATCTAGGAAATTAAGCCATGTTTTATAGCAAGAGAAACAATATTCCATCCTGAAATGTGATATCTATCTGATATACAATGACAGGAAGCATCCATCAGAATTCATGTGGCAGGAGAATACATCCATCAGTTGTTGCAGGGTGAATCAAAACTTAAAAAATGGAAAGAACAACAAACTTCTCTTTGGCAATGTAAAGACAGCCCTTTACTGTCACGACAGGGAGATCGACCCTCCTCACACAGACAGGCAGGTGGTCTCAAGTTGATGTAGCACAGATAGCCTCTTATAAACAAAATCACACAATGTTTTATTACAAAACATTAAATAATGATTGACTGGCCAGTCAGAGATTGAAACAAAAAAAAATTTGAACACCTGTGATCCCATAACCCCTCAACTCTAAGCTAATCCTCTACAAATACTTCACTTGTGGCTTTAACAATGCTCGACAAACTAACCATTTTTCACTCTAGAATACATACATTTTTGTAATAAATACAACTTCAGTACCAGGTGTGCCTTATCATTCTAACTCTAAGACCTCCATCTAATCTGAACTGATTAGATTTCCTGCACTTTTTGTCTAAACCGGTTACAGTCTATTTGGAAACATGAAGTATGTGCCAGTGAGCCTAGAGTTGCAAATACCTACATGTTTTGCTAAACATGAGTTAGCTTTTAACTGAAACCCTTTAAAGTTACTCATTTCAGTGTGTCCTCAAGTGAAATCTTCACCTTTTTCCTGTCAGTACTGGATTTGGGCCTGCAGTGTTACATACATCTGTGTAGCTCTTTCTGCTAATGTGTGTTGCATTATATTTTCAGCCTCGTGTTCTACATTTCCTGTAACTCAGTATTACCATGCCACGGGCCTGCGTGACCACTCATTACAAAGGAACTTTCTGCTGAGCAACAGAAATACCCTGTAAATGGCAAATGAAGATGTGAAAAGAAAGCAAATGTGAAGATAGGAGTGAGAGAAGCTGATTTGTGTCACACATGGCAGGACTGGACTTTGTATACATAATTTAAGTTAATGTAATGTAATGTGTGACTATCTATCCGGGTGAAGAAACCCTGATTGAATGCACCACCATTTTGTTTTCAGTCTAACCATTTTGGAAACAAGTTATACACATTTTCTCTTTCTTTTCTTGAAAGTTGTTTTCCATGTGTATTTTGTTTTAACTGTTGCTTTCCCACTTCATGTTTTCTCATTCTTGTCTTTATTTTATGTATGTTCTGACTCACAATTTTCTTATTGATGTTAAGCTCTTTCAGCCATTAGGCCTTGCTCACAGTGTACTAAACTACACAAATAAATGAAATAAAATAATTCAATTTTTTTTAACCAAATGTGCTTCTAAACCACGTCCAGCTTATGTTAGCTCTTCGATCTGTAAACTATATTTAGCCAATTGGAAAGGTAGGTTTACAAGTTATGGTACACTTGTCAGTGCTGCAACGAAGAACCAAAAGAACATGTATGTATTTTAAGAGTGCTTCACCCTCTATTATTCTGTTTATTTCTTCTATATTTGAGAATGCAAGGATTTTAGTTGTTTGTTATTGCTAAATAGCACTCTTATAGAACACAGTCTACCACTAGCAGCATCTTTACATCGTCCAGGAGATGACTTTCAACATGTTCCCATCTCACACCGGAATCTAATATGTTTATATGGGGGTGACTGAGTTTGAACATTGGGCAGATCTCCTAGACTACAGAGCTGTACCAAAAGGTTCATGTATCTGCCTAGCTATTAGGAAGACTAATTACTTAAGAAGACTCGCTACACAGCAAAGATATGTGTGATTCATAGCTGAGAGTGCAAATCATTTTTGGTTGAAAGTATGACAGAGTTATTTCTAAGCTAAAAATGGAATAAAATAGCAAGATAGGGAGTGTAAGAGAGCAACAGCTTGGTTACAATGTGATGCAAAGTGCACACCCACTAACAATATTTTGCACAGAATGTGGGAATTAGCCAATGCCTAATTTGCACCCACATTTGAGTTACAACCCTCTGAATAAGGAATTCAAACATTATAGACAAATTTCACATTTATATGCTAGGTTTTACCTGCCAAGAATCCACAAGGAAACTCTCTTGAATGATCATTCAAATTCAGGTACAAGTGGAAGTTTACACTTGAAATAGAATTAACAGCCCACTTGTATTTAGGGCCACAGTGAACCAGTGGGTAAAATAGCAAAAGTATGAACGCGTAAGAGTTTTTTGTAAATTATTAAGTGAGCAAGAGAGAATTAGGGCCTCACTTAGAGTTTGGCGAAGGGGTTACTCCATCAAAACTGTGACAGATGTCGCACCCACCAAACTATATAAATCACATAATATAGCGGGCAGGATACCCATCACTGTTGTGAGGAGTAACCCGTCCACCAAACTCTAAATCATGCTCTTACAATGAGTGAAAGAATTAGTTTGATTGAGTGAGAGAGAAAAAGCACAGATGGGTCCCAACATTGTAAACAGAAGAATCTATAGTTTTGAATGAGGGCAATAATGTGGCTACAAATGCTGCTAAGACTAAGTTCACATGCTGGAGATGGCTGCCCACAGAGACTTGTTTGTTAGAAAAGTAAGATGATGGAATCATGAGGCAAAAGCTTGTTGACACATTGGGGGTCATTCTGCCTGGGACCGCCAGAATACCGCTGCGCGGTCAAAAGACCGCCGCGGGTATTCTGGGCTTCCCGCTGGGTTGGCGGGCGACCGCCAGAAGGCCGCCCGCCAGCCCAGCGGGAAACACCCTTCCATGAGGATGCCGGCTCCGAATGGAGCCGGCGGAGTGGAAGGGGTGCGACGGGTGCAGTTGCACCTGTCGCGATTTTCAGTGTCTGCATGGCAGACACTGAAAATCTTGGTGGGGCCCTGTTACGGGGGCCCCATGACACCCCATACCGCCATCCTGTTCCTGGCGGCCAAAACCGCCTGGAACAGGATGGCGGTATGGGGGTCGGAATCCCCATGGCGGCGCATGGAGGATTCCCCAGGGCAGCGGAAAACCGGCGGTACACCGCCGGTTTTCCGTTTCTGACCGCGGCTGTACCGCCACGGTCAGAATGCCCAAGGGAGCACCGCCAGCCTGTTGGCGGTGCTCCCGCGGTCGTTGGCCCTGGCGGTTTTTACCGCCAGGGTCAGAATGACCTCCATTATCTCTGAATTGCATATTTAGTTATTCACATGTATGTGTATATATATATGTACATATAACTCTGCTAAAGTGCAAAGAAATTCCGATTGACGTATTCTGTGGCTTGGTAATACAGATGGATGTATACTCCTGTTACATGAATTCTGATCGACGTTTCCTGCCATTGTATATTAGATAGCTACTACATTTCAGGATGGAATGTTATTTCTCTTACTATAAGACATGGATTCATTTCCCAGATTAGCATGGTTGATCTTGTGCTAATAGAAAGTTCTACAATGCACCTGAAAAGAATCTGGCACTCTACAAAATAAATCAAACACACAAAGCCAACAGAAAGGTGCTTGCAAGAAGTCTAACCATTAGCAATCGCTTGGGGTAGAATTCCAAACCATCATTCATTTGCCCATCATGCCACGTTAGACTTGATTGGCCATATGCAAATCAGTCTCTACCCTTCTCCAAGAGGAAGAGCCCAGCTCGAGCTGCCAAGCCTGGTCCTTTCTGAACGAGACCATAAACAACCCCAGACCAGTTTTGTGGGTTAGACTGTACAAATACATAACGTACATAAAGGAATTTTCTGTCTCAGAGCAATATTTTTTCTGGGTGTGCTGGCAGATCATGAAATACTGGAATATTTTCAGAAACTGTACTTCCTGATCTAGACTTTTCTGTAGGACCTATGGCTTTTAGCATGACAAATAATAGTTAAATATTCACTTTTCAGACCATTTCTTTAAAACAAATGAAACAATGGTTACCCCATATTGAACCTTAAATGTTGCACACTTGCATTGTGGTTCTAGTTGAGTTTCTTTTCACACACAGCTCACAAAAGAATGCACATAGGTTCTGTGCTGCCGCATACAAAGAAAAATAGTTAGAGGGAGCGTTGGTTAGGATATATACAAATATTTGTCCTACTTTTTAATAAGAGGCATCCCGCCTTAGGGCACAACAGGCCTACCTTCGGGATTAAATATATATTTTAAAAGGAAGGTCTGGACTTTGTCATTAGTTAGTGGAGTCGTGTTAGAAGTTTTAAACTACTCCACCAATCTGCAGTGACAAGCTGGGAGACATGATTTACTTTGACAACTTCATGGTGGCACAACAAGTGCTGCAGCCATGAGGGACTCTTTAACTTACTGGCCATGGGTACCCCTGGTAATGTGGTAATGTGTACCCATGGGTAAGGTAACCTATTCCAATTGGGTATAATCCAATTACTAATACACTTTTAAGGGTCAGAGCACTAGCACTGTGGTCTGATTAGCAGTCCTCAGTGTACTCTCAGGGTCATTACAACAGTACCTAATGGTAAAACGTAGGGCAAAAAGTGGAGGTGAACTTGCAAAAAGCCATTTCCTCACTCCTACTTTGAACACACCTTCTCAAGAGGAAGGATTGATTACTGTAAATAATTAAACCTAACATTTCTAAGGAGTAAAGTTCCTAAGAGTGCCCTGTGAATGATCTTCTCAGCTTAGAAATTAGTTCACAGAGCGATGTATTCTTATACATTTACAAGATAAAAGAAGGATGAATATAGTATTACTCTAAAGAAGGTACAATGCTACAAGGTTTTCAGAAAAGGCTTAAAAATCAGTCTCTTTTGCTAATCGTTTTGTACCTCTCACAGAAGATTCACCCTTCTCTGTTCCTGTGGTGGTGCTCCAAGATGCTTAATTGTAGTGTTAGTTTGTGCTTTATAAATAAATAAATAAGGAAAATAAAAATAAAAATTACAAGGACAGTATCAATACTTATTCATGCCTCCCATTAACGTCTTGTGACCACATTGTGATCTCTAAGTTTGCGTGGCTTGCACTGCCCCCACTTTGGCGTTCTCTCCCACAGGATGACCTTCCAAGCCCGGGGCTCCAGTGGCCATTATGTGCAGAACATTTAAAGTTACACCAATAGAGCTTGCTAGACACAACTCCCAATACCATCATGTGCACAGCCCTCATATACAAACAACCAATCCAGTAAGTGGTGCATGGTGGTGTACAGCAGAGGACACATGATGAAGTCCACTGGGGGGACCACATTACCTGTATCTGGAGAGCACACCAGAGCAGAGTGATGTGCACTAGGGGTCACTGAGTGATGTGCCTCATGAGAAGACTGAGTGATCTGCTAACGGAAGGAATGGGTGTTGTGCATTAAGAGAGCTGTGAGTGTTGTGCACCATGACAGCAGTGGTGGATATTCAGTTAGGGGACACCCGGTGATGTGCAATGGGAGCACATGGTCATTTAAAATAGGGGAAACATGTTTGTGTGCCCATGTCCTGTTTTCGGCTAGTAGAAGATTGCATTCTGCGGTTTTAAGCCTGTAATGATAATGATACAAAAACAACAATTCCCAGAAGGCAACTGTTTTGGCTAAAAAAGAAGTACTACGAGAAAACAGGGGGAACCCTATAACCCTAGCCTGCCCAGGGTAAATACAACATCAGAAAAAAGAAGATGGCAGGTAGGGACAAATTTAAACCTAAGTTGTACGAACAGTCATTAATTCTGTTACTCCTCAATTTATTTCTTTCACTTATTTATTTCAAAAAGATTTTATAGTAAAAAAGGATCTATGATTGTCTAATACAAAACTTAATACATATTACATGAATGGATAGAACATTACTCACAATAATCACAAATAACCCACAGTGAAGAAAAACCAACCAAAATTGATACCCTGCATATTTGAATAGTGGTCACTATTGCATAACTTCGCTTGTGATCCACTTCTATTAACTAAGGCAATGGGCTTTTCATGCACTTTAATATCAACGTATTGTGTATTTCTTTCACACAAGTGTGATATAGTGCATTTTAAAGTCTTTACAATATAGTCCGTTATTTGACAAGCCCGATGCACTTGCAATAAAATGAAGTCAACGCGTTTCGGCCTACTGATTTAGGGCCTCATCAGGACTGAAGAAGGGCAATCATAGGTCTAAAAACAACCAAACAAACAAAAAGTGCTTTCAGATATATATACAATATCATACATATAGTAAATAAATAAATGAAAAGGTGCAGATAACATGCCAACAGAATATTTGATAATCAATCTATCTTTCTTTTGTAAACAGTATTAGCTTAATATGGGAGTATTTCCAACTTTGCAATCAATCATCAAGTGTTTTTTTTTAAATCTGACTGGACGACCATGTTTTAACTGTATTGAAACTTATCTGAATAAACCTTCCACAAGGTGTGCTCTATTTTAATTACGTGAACCTCATGATTTTATCTTACTTGTAGAAGAACACACGAAGGACACCCAATCACTTTTATTGTCTCTCTTCCTCAAACGTTGCGCCAAGCTGATATTGCTTATTTAAAACAAAGTTAACCAGCGAGGCTCATACTGACCACCTGCCAGGGGAATAAACGGAAACCTCATAAGCAAAGAGGTCCTTGTTTAGAGAACAAAGTGACAACTGACTTAACTTAATGACCAAACCAGCAGCTAAACCTTGTGACTACAAAGCACACAAAATGTAGCGTCCGTCTTACCGGGTACGGCGTGTCCTGGTAGCACCTTCTTTTTCGGCACGGCTGCCTCGGAACACGTCTTCCGTATATGGGTAGTTGCTAAGCAACGTCACGTCGCGTTGACTTCATTTTATTGCAAGTGCATCGGGCTTGTCAAATAACGGACTATATTGTAAAGACTTAAAAATGCACTATATCACGCTTGTGTGAAAGAAATACACAATACGTTGATATTAAAGTGCATGAAAAGCCCATTGCCTTAGTTAATAGAAGTGGATCACAAGCGAAGTTATGCAATAGTGACCACTATTCAAATATGCAGGGTATCAATTTTGGTTGGTTTTTCTTCACTGTAGGTTATTTGTGATTATTGTGAGTAATGTTCTATCCATTCATGTAATATGTATTAAGTTTTGTATTAGACAATCATAGATCCTTTTTTACTATAAAATCTTTTTGAAATAAATAAGTGAAATAAATAAATTGAGGAGTAACAGAATTAATGACTGTTCGTACAACTTAGGTTTAAATTTGTCCCTACCTGCCATCTTCTTTTTTCTGATGTTGTATTTACCCTGGGCAGGCTAGGGTTATAGGGTTCCCCGTTTTCTCGTAGATTCATTGTTCACCTGGTTAGGTGTGAGGGATTCATTGAAATATATGAGAGATATTTCAACCCCATTATTTGGAGGTTGAATAATATATTATTCGGTTAAAAAGGATATGATTGGTTGCTTATTAGGTGGTTTGCCACAGACAATCGTCAAAGTGCAAATTGGTGCACCTCGTACATTAAACAGATAATATGTCAGATCATCAAACAGTTAGCTATACAGATGAACAAATATCGAAGCTCTTAGAATTACCATCACTTCTTAGTGGAGAATCTCCACCAAGTGAGACACCGAAATTAGATAAAATAGAGAGATTAAAACAGCTTAAGAAGAAAAATACACGAACCCAACTACATGCACAGGTATTACTTGAACATCTAAAAAATAATACAATTCCACCAGGTTTACAAGTTAAAAATATTCCAGTGATTTTTACTGGTGACCCTAAATACTTAACACAATTTAGTGGGGTAGGGACCAAATGTTCTCGTGATTGGTTAGCTTTGTCGGTTGAAACAGCTCTAAGGATCAGTGAGTGTGAACTAAAAGAAATTGCCGATTTAGAACAAGAGATTACTGCAGATAACACCATACAAAATGCCCAACAATTGTTGGATGCAGTTAATAAAACTATAGCAGACTTTAAAATCAATACAATCAATCAAAAAACAACCAAACTAGCTCGAGATATAAAGAATTTTGATATTCTTAATACCTACCCTTACTTAAGAGAAGATTTCTATAAAAACAACAATCCCAATAATCTCAACCTTCAATTTCAGACAAGATCACGCAAAAAATTCATCACTTTCTCAGATACCTCTTCTGAATCCGAATCAGAGACACAAGGCGCTTTCTCTGCGGCACAACCTTTTTTAGGCAGAGGCAGCTGCAGAGGGTCGAGAGGGGGTGGCAACTCCAGAGGGCAATTTCAAGATCAAAACTTTTTTCGAACCAGAAGGAGAGCCTACAGACGACAATAATGAGACCAGAAGACCCAATCCCCATCTATAATTTGTCTTCACACCCTCTCACACAAATAGAAAAACACGTGCTAAGTAAAGGATTATCATTTGTTCCCATTGGGAACCAAGACCCTGTTGAAAGCAAAATAGTAATATTGAAATTTCTTCGTAAGGTTAGACTGAGAGCTTTTTTCAGCACAACTCCAACGCAAGATGTTAATGAGGACAGTGGTCTCAGACCGAAATCTAGTTTTCTACCAGAGAGAAATGATTTACCTGAAGAAATTAAAGTATTTGAGAATCTGGTGTTAAAAGAATTAGACTCACTCAACTCTAAAAGAATCTATTTTAATGATAATTGTTCCAGAATAGAAAAAGAAGCCATTAAAGATTTGGCTGAAAATCAAGAAATCATTATAAAACCGGCAGAAAAGGAGGTGGGATTGTTATTTGGGGCAAAGAACAGTACAATCAGGAAGCCATGAGGCAATTGAGTAACCCACTCCATTACCGAGAAATACAAGATGATATACCAAAACAGGTCAGCAGTAAAATTGACACACTTACAATTAAAGCGAAAGAACAAGGATGGATCAGTATAAAAGAATATAACTTTCTAAACCAGTCTGACGAAAGAATCCCTCGTTTTTATATTCTTCCCAAGATCCATAAAAATTCAGAGCATCCACCGGGCAGACCAATAGTATCGGCCTGTGGCTCCATCTTAGAACCTCTTGCCCAATTTGTTGATGTGTTTATAAAACCTGCTGTAACTAAAACACCAGCTTATGTAAGGGACTCCATGGATATCATCAACAAGTTAGAAAATCTAGCATTCGAAGAGAATAGCCAGTTATTGGTTACCTTCGATATTGAGTCACTGTACACTAATATCCCACAAGACGAAGCTATTGAAATCATCAGAAAAACTTTGAATAATAATTCTCAACCTCAGACTCCGCCTACAGAATTCTTAGTGGAGTTAGCCACACTTTGTCTAAAAAACAACTTCTTCAAATATAACGATCAGCTATATCGCCAAGTCAAAGGCGTTGCAATGGGTTGCAGTTTTGCCCCAGAGATCGCTAACTTAGTGATGGACTACTTTGAACATAAATGGGTATATCCACCAACTAATCCTTTTAGAAAGCACATTGATCATTGGTTTCGATATATCGATGATATTCTGATGGTCTGGCGAGGGACGGAAGAAACTTTAAAAGCATTCCATGACTGGCTAAACCACCGTACAGTCGATTTCACATTTACTATGAGTAAAGATAAAGCTAAAATCAATTTCCTCGACTTATGGATATGGAATAAAAACGGTAAACTAGCAGTCAGCCTATATAAAAAACCCACAGATCGTAACACTCTGTTACATTTTTCAAGTGGACATCCACGAACACTCAAACAGAATTTACCTTATGGTCAATTTTTAAGAATTAGAAGGAATTGTACTGAAAAAACTGATTATTTCAACAATGCAGAAGATTTGACTAAGAAACTTATTGATAGAGGATACCCTAAAAAATTGGTTAAAAATGCAGCTAAAAGGGCTTGGTTCACTCCAAAAGAAACACTACTGGTCCCAAAAGAAAAAACAAAAGATGTACCTCTAACATGTGTGATCACTTTTAGCCCTAAGGCAAACAAAATACGATCTGTTATTGAACGTAACTGGAAAATTATCAGCGAGTTAAATATAGATAAACCACTTTTTTCATTTAAGAAGGCACATAGCCTAAAAGACCAATGGGTTAAGGCAGCGCAAAAACAACCTGAAAGAAAGAAAGATCTCAGAACTCTGTTACAACTGCCAGCAATCCAAGGGCACCATAGATGTGGTAAATGTTTGGCATGCAAATACACACAAGATACCAAAGAGGTTAAAATAAATGGAAGAGTAAATGTTCAAAATGAGTTTACTAACTGTAACACTAAAAATGTGATCTATTGTATTATGTGCCCATGTGGAAAAACGTACATTGGACAGACTTCACAACCAATAAAAACTAGGATTCTTCAACACCGTTCTAGCATCAAATGTGGAGTTAAAGGAGCACCATTAGTCGAGCACTATATGGACTGGATGCACACAGAAGAAGATATCTGGTGGACAGTACTATTGGCAATACAACCCAAATTGGATGGATCTACAATGACAAAGAAATTACTAAAAATGGAAGCAAGATTCATTGAGAGGTTCCACACAGCTAAAACCGGACTAAATGATGATGATGAAATGTGGGCTTCAATTAAGTGAGACCTCCAATTTAGTTCAAATAATTTTCAAAATTTGGCAGTGCTTACAGAACTACAATGTATTGCATTGTATCGGATTGATATGTATATTCATTACTATGTTTGTTTTTATTCAGTCTTGAAGAAAAAGTTTATATATATGTGTTATGGGCTACATTCTTTAACTGACAACACCCGTTAAAATAGTCCAGAATTGTAAGATAATTCTTTTTAAAGAACTCCCTAGGTAGGAAGTATTAAAAAATGAGGTACTTTTAAGATGGCCGATACAATTGTTCTAAGAGGATATTCTGTTTGAATACATAGGACTCTATGACAATAGATAAGTTTTGCAAAAAGCAAGTTTCCCCTGCTGCAACTGATGTATACCATCTCTAATTAACTCAGGTGTCAATATTCAGTAATGGTATTGAGGACGATATTCGTTCTTCAATTGTAGTAGAACTCGCGTTCGCACAAAATAACCGAAGGATGGTTGTTTTATCCTGTTCCAAGATGGCCACTTCGCTATTAGAGTAGGCCGCTACAACTAATTGATTCATTTCCCGATGTCCGTTGCTATGTATAGCGTCAGCACGCTGTAGTGAACGTGACGTTGCTTAGCAACTACCCATATACGGAAGACGTGTTCCGAGGCAGCCGTGCCGAAAAAGAAAGTGCTACCAGGACACGCCGTACCCGGTAAGACGGACGCTACATTTTGTGTGCTTTGTAGTCACAAGGTTTAGCTGCTGGTTTGGTCATTAAGTTAAGTCAGTTGTCACTTTGTTCTCTAAACAAGGACCTCTTTGCTTATGAGGTTTCCGTTTATTCCCCTGGCAGGTGGTCAGTATGAGCCTCGCTGGTTAACTTTGTTTTAAATAAGCAATATCAGCTTGGCGCAACGTTTGAGGAAGAGAGACAATAAAAGTGATTGGTTGTCCTTCGTGTGTTCTTCTACAAGTAAGATAAAATCATGAGGTTCACGTAATTAAAATAGAGCACACCTTGTGGAAGGTTTATTCAGATAAGTTTCAATACAGTTAAAACATGGTCGTCCAGTCAGATTTAAAAAAAAAACACTTGATGATTGATTGCAAAGTTGGAAATACTCCCATATTAAGCTAATACTGTTTACAAAAGAAAGATAGATTGATTATCAAACAGTCTGTTGGCATGTTATCTACACCTTTTCATTTATTTATTTACTATATGTATGATATTGTATATATATCTGAAAGCACTTTTTGTTTGTTTGATTGTTTTTAGAACTATGATTGCCCTTCTTCAGTCCTGATGAGGCCCTAAATCAGTACGCCGAAACGCGTTGACTTCATTTTATTGCAAGTGCATCGGGCTTGTCAAATAACGGACTATATTGTAAAGACTTAAAAATGCACTATATCACGCTTGTGTGAAAGAAATACACAATACGTTGATATTAAAGTGCATGAAAAGCCCATTGCCTTAGTTGATAGAAGTGGATCACAAGCGAAGTTATGCAATAGTGACCACTATTCAAATATGCAGGGTATCAATTTGGGTTGGTTTTTCTTCACTGTGGGTTATTTGTGATTATTGTGAGTAATGTTCTATCCATTCATGTAATATGTATTAAGTTTTGTATTAGACAATCATAGATCCTTTTTTACTATAAAATCTTTTTGAAATAAATAAGTGAAATAAATAAATTGAGGAGTAACAGAATTAATGACTGCTCGTACAACTTAGGTTTAAATTTGTCCCTACCTGCCATCTTCTTTTTTCTGATAAAAAGGAAGTACTGGCATAACCTGTTGCACAAAACAGACCTCTCGGCAGCTATACAAGTGGATAGTTTCTTCCTTGTAATTTTTAACTTTTGAGATGCTTTTGTTTTTTTAATTTCAACTGTTTTCTGTTTGATCAGTTTCTCGAACATAAAATTGTGTTTTAAAAAACAATGTCAGGTAGTTTCCTCTATTGTGCTTCTTTATTAAAGTTCCTTAACTATTTCAAAACAAGATAACAGAGATGTAAGCATGCCATAATCTTTAGAGAACTTAACAGATATTTTTCTCATTTAGTATATACAGTACACTACATAAAGTAAACATGATATGGTCCTGTATCATAAAGAAAACATATTTCACTAGGCTGGGCTGCCCAACATTTTGTAATAGCCTTGGCTTTGTTTATTTGTATTTTTAAAACAATAGGGGACAGGCATCCCTATTTATTCTGAATAATCCTGATTCAATGCTGAACTCGTGCCCAGATGGAATTGTCCGCTTATATTTAAAACAAATAATTGCATGCCGTAATAAGCTAAAACATGGACATATTTCTTTAGTGGATAACTGAAAGACCGTACAGTCTTGATACAATGACCACTGGTATCATTAGAATTATATATCACAGCTCTTTTTGCATTACGAACTCAGTAATACACGTTATGTACTTAATTACTTTTTACATATCAGCCAACCCATGTTTCGTCCTCTGGACTTCCCCAAGACTGAAATTATACACATTATTCAAATATTGTTACAATCCCTTGTAATAATGACATTTAACAAAAAGGTGCCACTTATGTCCTAAAACAGACTGAGCTTCCATCATCAGCAGAAAGTGTCAAGTTTGATAAACTACAGATGTCATGTGCGTCAGTGGTAAATAATACACAGTAAAGTGCAAAAACTAGTTATGTATGTTGTCATTTGTACACACGAAGTATATTCACTAATGTCTCTGGGGCCCTGTTGTGTGTTAGGGGGAAAAATTCAAATAGTAATTTGATAAATACAGTACCTCTAATTGCAGCAATGAAGTTATGTTTCTATATTCAGGCTTGGTATGATCTGAAATAGAAAACGTCATGTGTCTATAGGGGGCTGTGATAGTTATGGTCACTATATAAAAATGTTTGAAGATAAGTATTGCTGTTTCACCATGTAGACATATTATCAACTACTAAGAATAGAAAACTTACTTTAGCCTCATTCTCTTCAAATCACAACTTCACCTTCATATGAACATGTGATCGTGAAGGGTGAAGACTAGGCTTGGCGGTTGAGATGGAGCATAACTACAATCAAGATGGCTACCACTGTCTAAGGCTCGAGCAATGTCCGCCAATCATCTACCCCAAACCCGTGCTATGGGTGATGGTCTCTGCCTATGATAGTGTTCGAGGGTGGATTATAAGTAATGCAGGTAGGTACTTACGCTTAGTAACAGGTCACCACCCCACACTAGGTCCAGTCAAGGTCCAAATACATTAGCCCCTGGCTCAACCCTTGGTAGCTGGCTGCGAGCAGGATGACTCAACTTAGGAGACAGGTATGTAAAAAAATTAAATACACCAGTACATTAAATAAGACACAACAAACAATAAAAATCACACACCAATTTATAAAAACAGGACATATATTTATCTTTAAAATTACACCAAAATGACAAAAATCCAATATAGGGAACCGGAGATATGAATTTTTAAAGATTACATAAGAAAATGTGCTTTCTAGGGCTTAAAACCCAATAGCGCCAACCAGGGACATCTGGTCGCACTAGACCGGGACCAAGTCCCAATTTGAGGCTGACTGCTATGGAGCCATGCTCAGATACACTGAGCTGGAGGACTCGATTAATTTTACCTTTGAACGTAGAAATTATTCTGGAGGATTTTCTCTCAACGTCAGGCAGTCCTCTCCAGCAAGCCGATTTCGATGCATCGATGTCAGATTGATTTTCCACGAGGCCCCAGTCAAATCCTGATAGTCTGGAACTCCGGAGCTTTCAGCAGCACGAACCTGAGATTCAGGCCAGGTCGCGATTGAAAGTAGTGGGCTTGGCTTTCGACGTCCAGTCGGTCCACTTATAGAGCTTTTTTCAAAAGTTGCTCCAAAATTCTCCAGACTTCTGGAACTTCTTCCTGACGTCTGCCTTGAGAGTTCAAAGTGTCCAAAACACAAATCCAAGGGTCTAGAGGCTCTGAGATGGGCCTTGGAAGTTTGGACTACACTTCCTACAATGCACCAGGGCAAATCCTTAAAAGTTCACTGGACACACTCCAGGCTGAGGACTTTTTGTGGGAGATGTGCAGGGAAGCTCTGTTAACCTGTTGCTTTCAGGGAGTCCACTCCTTAATCTTTTCGCAAGCAAGGCAAAGTCCTCAGGGCTGTAATTCCCAGTGTTCATCAGGAGCAGTCCTTCAGAGACCAGTCCCTTGGGGTGCAGACCAGGCTTACAGCAGGGCAGTTCTTATTCTCCTGTTAATTTCAGGCAGCAGATCTGAGTCCTGTGCAGCTCTTACATATTTATTCAATGGTCTGCAGGGAAACGCAGGGGTGCAAGCCTGCCCAATGAAATGCAGGGTGCCACCCAAAAGTATGACACCTTCCTGCAAAGTGTGGCATATTCTCGTCCCACAAAGCACTGCACTTTAAAAATCCAAGATGGAGGATTCCTCTCCAAAGGAATAATACCTGGCTAAATCAACCTACTGGTGTGGTTCAGTTCAATTAACACTCCAGACCATCTGAAATTTCCTTTTCTTGGCCTTGGCTGTGGGGTACAGGAAGATGGGGTAGGTCTGGCTGGCGTTCCTTTCTGTACTGTTCTCTTTAAAGCCCAGTTTGATTTACACAGCTTCCTTTCTGTCCTGTCCTGGCAGCTGCATAGGTACCCCACCAAATAATCTCTGCTCTATGCAGGCCAGTTATCACCTCATCAAAACAACCTGACTAAGTCTATTAAGGCTAACCAATCAGGAGAGGCTGCTAGACGGTTGAATTTTGGCTCTTATAACTTCTTTTCTGCAATAGTTATGATAAATAATGTCAACTTGTTGGATTTTTCATTACCAATCTTTTGAGTCCTTGAAAGACATTTCTAACTCCTCCTTAGCAATGTTTATACTTAAATATAATATTTCCATGTTAGCCTACGGAGCTAAGTGTCTACAATGGGGAAAATGAAATGTGCAGTTTTTCCTTCACCAGGGCATATAGAAGATCTTTTATAATGTCCTGGCTTATAGTTACATGTCACTCCACCCCTGGGGCACCTAGGGAAGACCTTAAGAGTGACTTGTATGTAAACCAATAAGGTAGATTACCACTTTGGAAGTACCTTTAATTCCAAATTCGCGCTTGCATTCATTTTACTTTTAAAGTCAGTCTGCAAGGCAGGGCTGCCGTTAAAAGTGACAGTAGGCAACACAGCAGTGCACATTCTAATGCAGGAAATCTACTGGGCCTCTAAACCTCCCTGCCCTATTATATACTAGGGCCTTATATGCAGTTTGAATCTCCCTTGCCTTATTATATTAGGGGCTTACAGGGGTCTGTCATTGCCAATTGTTATTACACCTAATTACCATTTACCTGTTTTTTCAGAGCACTGGCACTGGGCATGGTTAGCAGAGCCCAAGGCACAGTCAGAGTTAATTACTACCAGTATCAGTCAGAAACATTGGGGTGAACAGGGCTAAAAGGGTGACTTTCTCACAGGTAGTATCCAAAAGAACAAGGCGATGGAAGAAATACTTGAATTAATTTTAGCCAATGGCAATCGCTCAGGCCACATCCCAATCCATGTTTTTTAGCCCACCATGCCACTTCAGTTTGGACCCAGCCATATGCAAATCAGTCTTGACCCTGCTCCTCATGGGAACGGTCCAGCCCAAACTGCCAGACCAGGTCCTCACTGAACAGGAACACTAGCATCCTAGGACCGGTTTTGCCCTAGTTAGATCTATTCAGCCAGGTATATCTGTGTTCCAGTAGTATGTGTGTGTCTATATCTATATTAGATACATACACTGTTAGAAATAGGGCCTCTAGTTGGGAGAGGTATGCACCCTGTCCAAGTGTGGACCACAATCCTAGTCAGGGTAAGTCACAACACAACCCATATTGTCCTGTGCTCACCCTCTGATAGCTTGGCACAGAGCAGGCAGGCTCAACTTAGAAGGCAATGTGTAAAGTGTTTGTGCAATAACATACAGTAACCCAGTGAAAACACCAAAAAATACACCACACAGGTTTAGAAAAATAGATAATATTTATCTGAATAAAATAAGATCAAAACAACATAAATCCAATATGCACAAGTGGAGATATCAGTTTTTAAAGGTTTATATGAGTCTCAATCCTAAGGAATCAGTGGTTGTATCCAATTGGGTAGGAACCAATGTTACAATGTTTAGGGGAGACAGCACATGCACTTTAGCACTAGTCAGCAGTGGTAAAGTGTGCAGAGTCCTAAAACCAGCAAAAATAGGGTCCGAAAAATGGAGGGAGGCAGGCAAAAATTTGGGGGATGATCACCCTAAAGCTGTCAGGTCTAAAATACACATAGTGTACCAAACCTTTAAGTTGCTCCTTGAAAGGTACCTGAGGGGCCCTTTCATTCACTCACCTTGCACCTGGTCTTCCCTCTTCGGTGTTTAGGTACTAGGCCTGGGCAAACTTTTACTTACACTGGCGTAATCTTACAAACTTTCTGACAGGTCACATTACAGTTGTTGCACAACACGCCTGAGATTGCGCCATTACGCCATGTCACGTAATTGAGATTTAGTATGGGTAAATATCCAATTAAGGGAGCATGAAAATGACTCAGAGGAACTGAATGCAAGCAACTGTTGTCCACGTCAGGTACATATACATTTGCCTAACTTTATGGATCAAATCTCTTTATTGGTATTTAGAATAACATGACAAGTTACATGGCCGTGTGCCTACCACCACTCGGGCCCGCAGCATATCATATCTAAAAAAACCGCAAGCCCCGGCAGAGGCTCCAAGAAGGGGGCTGTATACCCACAATTAAGTTAGACTCTACCTTCTCATCCAGGGACCTCAAACCCCAGAGTCACATCAAAGCTGAACCCCCTCTTAAGATAGAAGACAAGAGATACAAAGGAGACAACAAAATACAACCAATCATAGCAACTACAAACAAAACAACCCCTCACAGCCATATTCAGCAAGATCGCTCCTCACCCCAGCCCCCCGACCCAGGCCACCTCCGCCCCCCTTCCCAGAGGCCCCCCCCAGACTCAGCTAATCATTCCGCAAGAGCCGCAGCACCCGCAGATACACAGGGCACGTGAGTTCATTAAATTCAGCAGGTAGAATCTGAATGAAAGGTTTCCATAGCTCTGCTAAGACATCCGCTCGCTGTTCTGCCACAAGAGTTAGTTTCTCCATGGCCAAACTATACCACAGCTTATACAGCCAAGAAGTATAGTTCGGGACCCCGTCCGTGCCCCACAAACCCAGAATCACCTGATGCGCTGCGTTAAGGGCAATGGCAATCTGCCGGCCCCGCAAGGAACGAAGAGGGAAAGTGAGAGGGTTGGATAGACCCAGAATCGTATATGCCGGGAGCCTAGGAATCTCCGTGGAGAACACTCTGTCAATCTCATCTAGGATAACAGTCCAGTATCTCGTCAACTTCGGGCAGTGCCACAGCAAATGAATAAGCGAACCCGAATTCCCACACCCCCTCCAGCAGAGTCCGGACTTCGTGGAGTCCCATGCATGAATCCGTGCTGGGGTATAGTACCAGGAGGTAGCAATCTTATAAGCCGTTTCCACCCCAGGGACGTGACGCGCCGCATGGTGCACCCTAAAGAAGATGTCCCCCCACTCCTCCTCCGAAAGCTGTCGCCCCAGTTCCTTCTCCCAACGCAATTGCCCCTTCGACCTGGCCGCAGGCGCCACCCCAAGGAGGAGGACGTACAGCTCCAACACCAACCGTTTATTATCCTCCTTCCGGACTAGCCACCTCTCAAATGGCGTAAGCGCTCTAGCGACCAAGGGCTTGATCTGTGGCCGCAGCACCCAATGTCGAACCTGATAATAAGGCAGACTATCAGCTTCTGTTAAGCCAAACATCTCCCGGAGCCGGTCAAAAGGAATAACACCCTCCTCGTCGAAAAGACACCCCACCCGTCTACAGCCTTTCGCGTGCAAGCGCTGGAGACCCTCTGAGCCCAGCCCCGGCGTAAACTCCGGGTTTGCGCATATCGGCGTCATTGGGGAAGGGAAAGTTGTCAAACCGCACCAGACCTCCACCGCGTCCCACACCCCCCAGAGTCGCCCCCGTAATAGGGGAGGAATAAAGACCCACCGCTCTATGCCGACGCCGCAGCCAGGGCTCCTTCCAAACATGAGAACCAGCCACCGCCTGGTCCATAAAGCACCAATGCTTATCAGTCAGCGGCCAACTCCACTCAACTAAAAAACGGAGCTGAGCTGCCTGGTAGTATTATAACAAGCAGGGGACCGCCAATCCCCCCTCCACCTTGGGGCGGAACAACATGGCACGGGAAATCCACGCCGGCCTCCCATCCCAAACAAATTTCATAAGTGCTACCTGAAGCGACACTACAGTATGAGGAGGCGGAGCCACAGGGAGTGTCTGGAATAGATAAAGGACGCGCAGCAGTATCGTCATTTTAATGGCAGCTATTCTGCCAAGCCACGACAACTTAAATTTCCTCCAGGCGTCTAAGTCCTGAAGCACCTCTCTGGTGATAGCCGCATAGTTCAAGCGGCCAGTTCGTGCCACTTTCTTCGCCAAAACAATCCCCAAATAGGGAATCTGCGTCGCCGCCCAACTAAAAGGAAACCGGGAGCGCAACTCCGCCGCATGGGCCGGCAGCACCGAAAGATTCAGGATCTGCGACTTCTGCATATTCACTTTAAACCCTGAAATCGCACCAAATGCATCTAACGCCCCCACAAGTGCTGGGAGTGAAACCATGGGCTCCGAAAGAGTAAGGAGCACATCATCTGCGTACAAGCTAATAAGATGATGGTCCCCCCCAAACTTGATGCCCATAATCTGAGGGTCTGCACGGAGCCGCTGTGCATATTTAGCGCAAACAAAAGTGGGGAAAGAGGACACCCCTGCTGTGTACCGCGACCTATCGGGAAGGGCTAGGAAACCGTACCATTGACCCGCACCGCAGCGCATGGTCGACTATAGACACACCAAACCCACAACATAAACCTCGGCGTGACCGTTGAGTCTTATCAATCAGATGTAGGATCCTCTTAGTGTTGTCCCCACACTGCCAATGCGGTATAAAACCCGCCTGATTAGGGTCAACAAGCCCGGGCATATAAGGATTCAATCGCCGCGACAGTATGCCCGTAAAGAGGTTGGCGTCAATGTTAAGAAGAGAGATAGGCCGATAAGAGGCACAATCCTCTGGGCACTTGCCGGGCTTAGGTATAACTGTGATAATAGCGTCAAGCATGCTAGGGACAAGAGTGCGCATCTCTGTGAAAAAGTTAAATAAACAAGTTAACACAGGGGCCAACTTCAAACAAAAGGTTTTATAAAAGAGCGGGATAAAGCCATCCGGACCAGGTGACTTCCCGGTCTTCAGACATGAGATAGCTGCTATCACCTCTTCCAACCAAATAGGTTCATCGAGAGAGGCTGCATCCTGCTCCTGAAGCGTCACTACGGCACAGTCAGAAAAGTAAGGGGAAGGGTCTCCTACAATCGCTCCATCTGCCGCATAGAGATCCCAATAGAAATCAGCAAAAGCCTCTGCAGTCTGATCTTTTGTGTAAACCTCTCCCCGCAAAGACGAACGCACCATCTTTACTGCTGAGGCATGTCTCTGGGCCCTCATCCTCTGGGCCAGTAGCCTCCTGCTTCTATCGCCCCCAACATAATACTTATGCTTGAGGCGCGCTAATGCATATTCCGCCCTACCCCAGTCCAACCTCTTCAACTGTAGCCTCATCCGCTCCAGCTCCCGCCAAATACGAGGGGCTCCCGTCGCCTTATGGGAACGCTCCAGAGCAGCCACACGTCTCTCCAGGTCCTCTCTCTAAGCCCTTCTAGCCTTGTTCTCTTTCAATGCAAGAGAGATCACCTCCCCCGCACGACTGCCTTAAGCGCCTCCCAAAGCATTCCTATGCTAGTCTGTCCGTCGTCATTCTGTTCAAGGTAATGTTTAATTGAACTGCGCAGGGAGGCCACCACCTCCCCAGACTGCAATAGCGTATCCCGGAAGCGCCACCCCAAACCCCGCACAGAATCGGCCGCTGCGCAAACTGTCACCATGATTGGAGCGTGATCTGCCAGAGCGCGAGGTTCAATCTCCGTCCCCTGCACACACGCGCAAAACACTGAGGAGGCCAGAAAGTAATCAATGCGCGCATATGTTCTGGACGCGCCGAATAGAATGAATAGTCGCGCTGACCTGGGTGGGCCGCCAGCCAAATATCCTCCAAATCGCAGTCAGCAAGCCACTTAAGCCCCGCCGAGGATAGAGCCCCCGTCTGCCCATACCGCTGCCTGGACCTATCCATATCATTATCCAGAACAATATTAAAGTCTCTGCCAACTAGCAAGGCCCTGTCGGAGACCGCAAACGCCGAGGAGAGTGTCTGCTCTATGAAGCTTTCCTGCTGTGCGTTAGGGGCATAAATATTAGCTAATGTAAAGTGGAAGGCACCTATGTGGAGCTTCAGAGCCAGAAACCTACCCCGAACCTCGTGAACCTGCGCTAATACCTCCCCCCGAAAGGACCTTGAAAATAGGATTGCAACGCCACCCTGCTTCGTGGACGTAGAGGACCAGAACTGCCGCGGAAACCATCTAGAGCGCATACGATGCATGTCCGCGGCTAGCAAATGCGTTTCCTGCAACAGGCATATCTGACTCCCAGAACGCTCCAAAAAGGACAGAATTGCTAGCCTCTTCGAAGGGTTATTGAGGCCACGTACATTAAGACTCAAACATTTAACAAGGGGACCCATGAGAAGTTAACAACACAGCCATTGCCAGAATCTCACCATGCGGCCCAGCGCAGGGCAGCACGGAGCAAAGCGATCAAAGCATCCCGCCCTTCCTCCCAAAATCACATCAGTAACCTGTAGAGGGGTACAATACAACCAAACAGAAAGGCACAACATGTGCGACTCAACCAATATGCAAGTCCTCCGTGAAGCATCCACAGTGAGGAAGGTCAACATGTGATCGGGGACACACCATCGAGCACATGCCGAACCCCCAGGGCCCCACCACCCGAACCCCGCTGCAGATCACTCAATATCAACTCTACCAGACGGGCCACCCGCCCCACCCCGCACCAGTGCAGTTCATCCGGGCCTACAAGCCAGCACCAGCAGCTACACTGTTCAAGACTGCTTGCCTCTCCCGTGCTCGTTCTCTGGATGAGGGCTGTGATGACCTCCGTCTCTTCTCTTTTCGACACCATCCAGGTCGACCACCAACAGGGTCCCCTCCCGGGGACCCCTCCCTCCTCTCCGCCTCATCCATCCCCAGCAACCGCCGGGCCTCCTGGAGTGATCTCACCTGTCGCAACTGATCTCCCCATCGGAACACCAGGCGGAAGGGGTGGCCCCAAGTATAGGACGTGGAGGTCTCCCGGAGATGATCCGTAATAGGCTTAAACTCTCTGCGCCTCTGCAGTGTCAACACAGATAGATCTTGATAGAGCTGCAAGGAGTGCCCCCTAAACTGAATCTGCAGCATGTTCCGCGCCTTCTGAAGTATTGCTTCCTTCACCTGAAAATTATGGACGCAAGCCAAAATGTCAGGCGGGCGCTTTCCAGCATTCCCCCCCCCCCCGTCTGACTCTATGGACCCGATCCAGAATGATCTCTGACGAGCTGTCCGTCGACAAGAGGGAGGTAAACAAGGCCGTAACAAACTCTCGGATATTGTCTCCCTCAGCTCCCCGCAGAGCCCCTCTGATGCGGATATTGTGACGCCGGGAGTGGTTTTCTAAATCTTCAGCCATTAGTTGCAACTGCTCCTGCTGTTCACGCAGACGGAGTACCTCCTGCTGCAGCTGCTCAACCTCTTCCCCTCTGGAGATCTCACTGTCCTCAATGGTCGACACCCTTTCCCCCAGAGAAGTAAGGTCAGATCTCAGATCCCGGACTTCCTGAGAAATATCCTTACGCAGTTCCTGCAGGTCGACCCACAGCGAGTCAAACAAAGAAGTAAGGAAACTCTTTGTAACTGGGGCC